>NC_136067.1:93832602-96452602 GCF_964261635.1 Lissotriton helveticus
CTTACATTTTTTTCCCACTCGTATTTTGTTCATTTTTATCAAATTCGATTTTTGAGCACGATATAAAGTAATGTCCCATGTCCCTATTCCTTCATGAATATGAAGTTTTCAATTTCTGGGTTTCTACTTTAAAGTGGTCACCGCCCTCCAGTGGGCCTATCATGATGACTTCAGTAGTTACTAGTAACCCTTTCATTCATGCTCAGATTCATATTATTTTTGTTACGTTCATCGTTAAAGACAGATTTTCCACCAGTTTAATAACCATGGATGTAATTGCTCTGTACACAAATATTGACAACAACTTGGGCCTGAAAGCGATTAATTATTTTTTGCTAAAAAGAAACATTCATTATATAGAACACAATGAAATTCTGATGGATATGATCTCATCATGCCTTAATTGCAATATCTTCCTATTCGGTGACGATTTATACCGCCAGAAAAACAGAGCGGCTATGGGCTTTTCCTTCAGTCCTAGTTACGTGTGTTTGGTAATGAGTTGGTGGGAGAAGGAGGTGGCATGGAACAGGAAAAATGAGCAATAGACTACAAAGAAAATAAGTTGGACTCGCTTTATAGATGATCTTTTTATCATCTGGAACGGGACTGTGGAGGAATTCCAGGAATATTTTGAAATTCTAAACAACAGTACATCAAGTCTGACATTCACATATGAAATTAACAAGGAAAAAGCAGTCTTCCTGGATGCCGCAATGTGTTTGTGTGCACAAAACAATTATTTGACGTGAAAAATAATTATCTGTATATTATCCTATCACTGTCAGTCTTTCAGCACATGTTTATTAATTAAAATTGTTAGGGGACTACGACTCCCAGGAGACGTCAGGCATACACCTGTCATTCACAGGAATTGAGGTCAAAGCATTTCCTTGACAGTTAATGTTTAAAATCCAAGGTCAGTGCATGAAACAAACAGCCTTGAACAAGTTAACTGGTTGAACGAAACGCGTCAGTCAATCTGTGTTGTGCGGACTTTAAAAATTATTTAAGAATAAATTATATAACTCTCTTTGATATTATTAAACCCAAAAAGTGCAAGTGTGCAATACTAAGTTTGCAGGTTAAAATAACAATATTCTTTGTGTGTAATGTTGTCAACAGTACATGGCCACTTAAAGAACACGGTTTGGAAATGTCCACATTGCCAATTCATAATTATCTTAGGTGTGCCCAAGAGTCTCGCAGATTACGGATGTCCTCTACACGCCATGTCTCCTGCCATGCTCCAATTACATGTTGGGATAATATGAGTTGAATACCCAATTGAAAGATATTGAATGGATTAGGAGGCGGAGTAAGTTGTGAACCTAATGCAAGTGTTAAACACATTCATAAATATATAAATAAATCCATACTAATATAATAAAGAGAGAGCCCAAACCTTTGAGGCGGGTAATCTCTGGAACCACAGCACCAATCACAACACCCAATACAGCGTTGGAAAGGGCAGTTGCAGCAGAAGGACATAGGCTATGCAGACGCCCACCATATACATTTAAAAGGTATAAGAACCGGGCCAGCAAAGTAGTCCCTTGTGGGCGTGTCTGCGTTGTGCTGTGGGCATGTGCTGGGGCGTGACAAACGCTGGGGGCGTGTGGTGTGGTACGTTCCGCCCTTCATGCCATGTCTCATATCGTGTGCTGTGGGCGTGTGCTGGGGGCGTGGGCGTGTGCGGGGCGGGATTACGGGAAAAAAAGCGAGCGTTGTGCCCAATATTTCATTGTTTTTTCTTCCCAGGTTCTGTACATTCCAGCTCCGGGTGTCCACCCTGCTCCCTTTAAATACCCCTGCACCCCATAAACAGAACCCACCCATACTCCTTAAAATACCCCAACACCCTTAAGCAGTAACCCATCTTAACCCTATATAATTACCCTGTACCCCAAAACCCAAACCTATCCCTAAACCCTAAAAATACCCCTGTACCCCAAAACCCAAACCTAGCCCTGAACCCTATAAATACCACTGTACCTCAAAACCCAAACCTACCACTGTACCCTAAAAATATCCCTGTACCCCAAAATCCAAACCTAGCCCTGAACCCTAAAAATACCCCTGTACCCCAAAACCCAAACCTACCCCTGAACCCTAAAATACCCCTGTACCCCAAAACCCAAACCTAGCTCTGACCCCTTAAAATACCCCTGTACCCCAAAACCCAAACCTACCCCTGAACCCTAAAAATACCCCTGTACCCCAAAACCCAAACCTAGCCCTGAACCATAAAATAACCCTGTACCCCAAAACCCAAACCTACCCCTGAACCCTAAAATAACCCTGTACCCCAAACCCAAACCTAACCCTGAACCCTAAAAATACCCCTGTACCCCAAAACCCAAACCTAGCCCTGAACCCTTAAAATACCCCTGTTCCCCAAAACCCAAACCTACCCCTGAACCCTAAAAATACCCCTATACCCCAAACCTAGCCCTAAACCCTAAAAATACCCCTGTACCCCAAAACCCATACCTATCCCTAAGCCCTAAAACTGCCCCTGTACCCCATAACCCAAAACTATATCTGAACCCTTAAAATACCCAAACACCCCAAAACATATACCTCAGTACCCCAAAACATATACCCCTATACCCATACTTACCTCATCCAAACATTAAAAAAAAAATGCTTTTACCATTCATGCATTTACAACGAATTTCGTTGTAAATGTATGCATGGTAAAAGCATATAAAATGTAATGCCACGCGTTATAATGGCATTGCGGGTCATGGTACTTTCGTAATGAAAGTATGCGGAGTGATGGTATGCGGAAAGAAAGTTGCGGAATAATGGGTGTTTACCCTCCCCCGGTAAGTACATTGGTGGCACGGTGGCCCACATCTCCAGCAACATACTCATATTTTTTCACCACAGATTTGAAAACTGCACAGGTCTCTCTCATTGATGGCCAGCACCGACATACACTTTTAGACACACCTCCAGCCACAAGTTCTAGAATTGCGAACTTTAGAGCTGGGGAGCTACGTTCGAATCTCGGCATCAGCTCGACATCCTGTGATTCCAGGCAAATCGCTTTGTCTCCCCGTGCGTACCACAAATGAATGTGTTCTTCTGTAATGTAAATTGTGCTCATGCCATGTTGTCAAGTTCGCGCTATATAATATTATATATAATATTGCAAGGAAAAATAAAGTAGGGAAACTCGAGTTCACACACTACTGAAAGCGCACTCTTAAGCGTTTCACAGGCCTGTCACAGATAAGAAATGCTATCAAAACGAAATCCTACAAAACAATATACCACTAGCCGGCAGCAATTCATACCCGGACAACGTCGGGACGGGCTGCTAGTAAATAAATAAATAAGCAAGCAAGTACGGTGCAATTTCATATATATACATATAAACCTACACCATATAAATCCATAGATTTTGTATGAAAAATATATATAAATATAAATATATTGTACAAAATTACAAATATTATTATTCAATCCATATACAAATTTATCCTGCACTTGCCCTATTATCGGAAAGGGAAACATTTTTTTTTTATACCTCCAACAGTTATTCTAAGACAACCTAATTCTCCCCCGAAAGGAAAGCATCCTAAGGATACTTGTTGTCTCTTGTCCGTCAATCTAGTTAATTTGAGTTTGTGTAATAATGGAGCTGCAGAGGGTTTACTCGTAAGAATTGGCAAAGCGTGACAATATTCCCTATGTGTAACTATATGTGTAGTAGAACAGAAATACAGTATAGATACTAAATAATGGGGACACAAGTCAGTGGCAATGTTTGCAAGGCTGCCAGATGGTTACAGGCATGTGTACAAGTCCTCAGTAATATTAAGACTGTTAGGTTGCTTGGTATGGAGTTGTAGAATATATCTTGTTTCCAGCCTCCTAAGTTTGCTTTCACGGTCACCTCCTCTTCTACTAAGTGGTATCGAATCTATTAGGAAGTAGCTCAGGCTCCTGCTGTTCGATTTGTGAAAATCTTTAAAGTGCCTGGCTACAGGATAGGTGTTATCGGCGTTTGTTATCGCCCGGAGGTGTTGGAGGACTCTTTTATGAGCCTGTAACTTCGTGCTGCATACGTAGCGTAGGCCGCAAGGACATGATAGTAAGTAAACACAGTATTCTGTTTTACAGGTTAAAAGCTTGGTCACCTTGTGTGGGTAATCACTAAAGGGCGTATGATATGTAGTGGCACGCAGGCTTTGCAGGTTTTACACCGTATAAACCCTTTGTGAGTTTGCAGCCAGTCCGTTTTTCAAGAATTTCAGGGTTAGTAGTAACCAAACAGTCTCGCATAGATGGTGCACGACTGTGAGTGATGGACACCCTCTGCGGCAGCAGGGGTCCAATTATAGGGTCACTCAAAACCATCGGCCAACACGATTGAATTATTTTATTAATTTCTTTGTGTTGGCTGTTGTAGTTCATGACTAGTCTGAACTCAGGTTGTGTGCGTACTAGGGGATCAGACACTACCTCTCCACTGCTTTGACCCAGATTTTTGTCTGCCAAAAGGACGTTTCTGTCTAGCAACTTGGTTTTGTTGATTGCTTGCTCCAAGGTTTTGGATGAATAACCTCTCTCAAGGAAGCGCAGTCTACTTTGTTCCTGTGCTAATTTAAGATCTGGTTCAGTGCTACATATGCGTTTCAATCTAAGCATCTCCCCGTAGGGGATGCTTTGGATTAAATGGCGCGGATGAGCACTGTATGCATGCAGGATGGTATTTCCTGCTGTTTCCTTGCGGTGGAGACAGGTTTCCAGCTTGTGATTGTGAACAAAGACCTGAGTGTCTAGGAAGTTCACAGTCGTATCACTGATGGAAGCTGTGAAATTTAGATTAAGTGTATTGGTATAGATGTTGTTAATGAATTCCTCTGCATCTGCTCTAGTGCCCCACCACACTATGAACAGGTCGTCTATAAATCTTAACCAAACCATGACATTGTTCCTCATAATCTCTGCATAGTGGGTTTTGAGGACCAGCTCCTCCCACCAGCCAAGGTGCAAGCCCGCATAGCTTGGGGAGAAGCTGGCCCCCATTGCCACTCCCTGTATATGTCTGTACAAGAGATTATCAAACATAAATACATTGTTGCATAGGTAATATTCTATCAAACTCAACAACATATTGCTGTGGTCAGATTGTATTGTTGGTCTTTGTGCCAGGTAAAATTGTATAGCATTCAAACCATCCTTGGGTAATATACTCGTATATAGAGAAGTTACGTCTAATGCTACGAGTAGATAATTCTCACCCCACACAACGTTCTTAATTTTGTTAATGAAATCTGTTGTGTCACGGACATAGGATGGGAGTGCCTTCACAAACTCCTGTAAGAAATAATCGACATAGATGGAAGTGTTCTCCAACAGACTTTCTCTAGCAGTGATTATGGGTCGGCCTGGCGGTTTCTTAGCATATTTGTGTATTTTGGGAATGAAATAAATGCAATTTACTGTAGTATGTTAGGTACATTGCTTTCAGTGTTGTGATGTTTGTTCTCTCATAGCAATCCCTATTGTTGAGTTGACCCAACGCTTCAATCCTGTACTCATTTTGTGACCACAGTACTACATTACCGCCCTTATCACTGTTGCGTATAACCACTTGTTTGTTGTCCTTGAGTTTAGTCATTAACTGATGATATTTCTTGTCCTGTGCACTTGAATATTTTTTCGTCATGTTAATGCGTTTGTTGAGCTTTTTGATTTTATTGGTCACAATTTCATGGAAAGTATCAATGGAGTCATGTACCGCTATAGGTGAGAAAGTGGATTTGGGTTTGAAGTTAGTTAATCCTTTAGATTGCTTCATCATCATAACAGGATTGGTTGTGCCAAGATTGCCTGTGGACTGAGTATCTCCTATGTCCTGAGATGCAGGGTTCATCCACATCTCTTCCAATGTGTTAGTCAGGTTGGTGACCGTTGAGGATTGTGAATCCTGACTTGATGTCTCAGCTTGTTGCATGGAAACTTCCTTGGTGCTAGCTGTTCTCTTTATTTGATAAAAAAAATTCAATTTGAGTTTACGCACCACCTTGTAAATGTCCATTCGCACATTAGCATAATCAAAGTTGTTTTTTGGACAATAGGTTAAACCCAAGCTCAGGGTACACATTTCTTCATTAGTTAAGGGTATTGTTGATAGGTTAATGACTGTTTGACTTATCTTTTCCTCCAGTACCCTCGTGTTTTCGGCTTGGCGTTGTTTCCTGCGTTTCCCGTTGGCTTTGCGCCTTTGGCCTCGTTTGAAATTGACCCACTTTCGTTTTTGTTGTGTGGTATTCTTGGTCTGAGGGTTGCCAAACGCGCTTGACATAAAACATTAATTTCCTCTCCCGGCGATGGTTTTTCTTTCATGACACCTCCGCTGGGGTTTCTCATCTCCGATTCAGATGCACTACCCCCGGAGGAAGGTTGACCTGTTGACGATGACTCACTGTTGGTATCGTTCCTTCTTACTTTGTTTGACATATTTGCAAAGGCGCCTTTTTGAGAATGTGATTTACGCACAGCATCATACTTTTTAGCAAAAGTGAAGATTTGCCCCAGGTCATAATCCTCTTTATCTCGCTGAAATTTCTGGGTTTTTCTTTCCTTTATTTTTTCCTCTTCTTTTTTGATGCGAGACATCATGTCTTTTGGGGTTTTGGCTATTTCTTCTACTATTGCGTCAGTAGTTGCCAGTGCCTCGAGTTCCTCATTGATTGCATCAATTTCTGTAAGGAGTCGCGCTCTATCTATGTCGGCATATTTAATTAAGATGAGTGTTAGTTTGCGCGAAGAGTCTAAGTTGCACTCATCCCATTCTCTCATGAGGTCTGGATTGGGTTCCTCATATGTGGGAGCGGTTAGCATGCGTAATCCACGCGGAATGCGCCCCACCTCTATATACCTCAGTAGGGAGCGCGACTCCCACCATTTACTTTGTTCCTGTTTAATCTTTTTTTCCAGTGTCCTCATGGTGGTTTGTACTGTATTGGTGTGACCAGTGACAGTGGGTTCTTTTTTCTTTGCATGTTTTGTCGTCTGAGGGGTATCAGAGAACATCTCTGTAGCAGCCACCTCCCTCTCACGCACTATGTCGGTAGAGATTGTCCAGCAATTCAGATTTAAACAACACTCTCTCGCCGTCAGTGTTAAATTCCCGCTTGTGACCGCACGAAGAGGTTTAGCACACTCCTCACCCCGCAATGTCCCACGATTCCTACCTCAAAAATTCCGTTCCGTTCTCCTCGTCAGCCGACTCCGGTGAACGTTCGGGCATATGTTGGGTATATTTCTCCTGGGTGCTGGGGTCAGGCATTGTCAATTCCTTCGCGGACACTTGCTTCCCGCCGGGTTGCCCCGGAAGTACTGCCCCACTGGTAACGCCGACCTGGAAGGAGGAGGGGTCCGTGACGACTTTAGTGGAGCACACAGTCGAACATATGAAAATTCGCCAAATGCCGCAAGCGCTCGCTTTCTTCCCAGCGCCACCTGCCGCAGAGTTGGACACGGACCCAGTTTGGTGCTTTAAAGTGATTTATTCGTCTGGCAATGTCAAGACGCGTTTCGCAGCCTCAGCCGCTTGTTCACTCGACAAGAAATTGAGTGGCGTGAGTTACATTTAAAGTAATAGACACCCTCGTACAGTGTATCATGTGACTGTCAAAAGCAATCAAGCTAAAGGAAATACTCTCGAATAGATTGTACCCCGACTGGAGGTAGGTAGTTATAGTTAGGACCTAGTTTCCATAGGAAATCCGCAACATTCTATTGGGAATAACTTTGGTGCCGGTTGATGAATCTTCGCGAATTTTTCAAAGAAGATAGCCCACTCTGCTCCGCTCCTTCCCTGAAACTTTTGGGGGGATTTGTCAAGTGGGGGCTGAGAAAAAAGGGGGGTCCCAAAACGTGTTTTCCCCATGTTATTTTCCAAAGGACGATTATACACGGCTACAGCCCAAACTGCTGAACGGAATTACAAGAAATTTGGCAAAATGGTAGAGTGTGATTCGCAGATCACGCTTTTGCTTAAATGGTGTAAATCCCTCCAGTAGTTCCTGAGAAAATCAAAAGAAAAAATATATATATATATCTAGGAGCACGCACCGTGCGCGCGAACGGTGCGCGCATCGGGTGTGTGCGAGCGGAATTCTGATTTGCTGTTAGACCTCTGTCAACATTCCAATCGGTCAAAACTAGGAAGTGTTGGCCGCCATTTTGTGTCTCCGAGGCAGAAGAGAGCCAAAAAGAAAAGTGGAGAAACTGAAAAGGGGCAGGGTAGAGACTCCATGACCCCCTAGGCCTTCTCAGGGGGTCCCTGAAGGACCCCGTAGACCCCCAAAAACTTTTTTTTCTTTTTTTTTTAAATCGCGGGGTACGCGCACGGTGCACGCACGTCGGGAAAAAAAGACAAAAAAATACAGTTAAATAACAAGTTTGAGTGTTTAGATGTTGGTTGGCTCTAAAAAGAGCCGTTGTGTTCATTGACTGTTTTTTGTACCTACAAGTAAGTACCGATGCAGAGTCTAAAGTTCAAGAGGAAGACTCTGTTCCCCTCATCTGTGAAATGTACACCATCTCCTCTATAAATGCCTTGCATGTTGTAACGCAAGTTGTTGTGGTATATGAAACCCATACCATAGTCTCTGAGGAAAGCAGAAACAGACTTATTCACATGTTTCCTTGCTTTCTCAATCTGCAGACAATATTGATTGGACCAGTTCCATTTTTGCCTTTGGCATATATTAGAATATACAAGGGCAGTTTGTGGAAAAAGTGACATCAATTGCCCAAAGGTGTCCTTTAAAAGCATTTCCAGACCTGCCCCAGTCAAAGTGCCTAGGTCATTGCCACCACAGTGCACAATTATGAGGTCAGGGTGTGGGAGATGCACAAAAGGATTTTACCAATGGCATCAATTGGTGACATCTCAATCCTCTCTGGCCAATCCACATAATATCCACATTTGGTAACTCAAGGTTGAGAAAGCATCTATTTGCTGCATACCTTTCACTCCAGAAAATATAGCTGTGTCCCACAATTCACACTCTAAGCATCTTGAAGGGAGATTTGGTTGTACTCAGATGGGCTCTGGAAATGAAATGGCAGTTTAAAAAGTAGGAGTTTAGAAAAAAATGTGGATGCGATTCAGTGCACTTGAAAAAAAAGAAATTATTGGTGGTTTCTGAAAATTCAACATTGAAAACTAGGGTGCATGCTACTGTTTTTTTAAAGGAGTAATGCTAATGGTTGAGAAAAAGTAATTGAAAGGAACATTGCACAGGATAAGCTGGTATATTGAGAAGTCAAACACCCTTGCTGGTTTGGTTTGTAACATTTTGTGATGAACTTTTCACCTGTGTGTTCAGTTAGGTGTTCTATGGAGTGTTACCATGGTAACAGGCAGAGAGAGCAGTGGGGGAAGGTTGAATATTATGTGAGTTTGAAAGTGTTGAAATGTAGAACCAATTAAAATGTTAGTTTGGTTTTGAATTTGTGTGGGAAGAAATTTCATTGGTTATCTACATGAATATGTGTGGACAATGAGAGGGAAGCAATGCCATTCTATGATTCCAGTGACTGGTGTACAATTCTGAGATTCTGCTTAAGAAAATCTGGTGTGTGATTGACACTGTTCTAAATCTACAAAAGCATTTTTAAAGGTGAGTTGTTAATTTCTAAGGGGATCTATGTTGTGCACTTTAAGTTAATAAGACAAATGTGTTCTAATGTGGAAGCAGGAGTTTATTTGTAGAGTCTGAATCTGAATTTGTCTGCTTTGTGAAAAACATTGTGATAGGAGCATTTGGTATGTTAATGTGTTTGAGGCGATATTTTTTTGCAGTACAGTGCTGTTGTTAAAAATGTAGAGTGTGTACATGAAGTGGTCTAACCACGTATACACTTGTATATCAGGGTTAGAATTCTCAGGTAGTCTCCTTGCAGTCTAGTAAACATTCTGGGTGTGCTGCACAAATGCCATAGAAAATCTTTCAGTAGCAGATAGTAATCATTTCAGTGAATTGCAAGGGATATTTTGATTTGTCTTGAATCACAGTGTGAGTCAGGACACATTTCAGAAAATTGTGGCAGAATAATTTGCTTAGTTGATGTGTTTAAAAATATGGGAATACATGTAGTCATGAAGTGAGTCAGGCTTTATGACATGTAGTGCTAGAAAGTCCTATGCAGTATGTCTGTCAGGCCTCTTAATTCCCAAATAGTCTGCATGCTGTGTAATAAAGAGCCTGGGTGTGCTGTAGAAATGCCATAGCAACTCTCTCTGTAGCATGTAGTAATCATTTCAGTGAATTGCAAGGGATATTTTTATTTGTCTAGAATCACAATGTGAGTCAGTGTGTTTTTGGGAATATTGTGACAGAATCACTTGCTCGGTGCATGTGTTTGCAGACATGGGAATACATGTACTCTTGGATGAGTTAGGCTTTAGGACATGCAGTGCTTTATACTCCTAGCCCATGCATGATACCATACACTGCCCAAACACAACTGTATTGCTCTAAACTCAGAAATATCAATCCCACCATGACCCCCTACTGTGACTGAACACCACTGCACTGTCCTAAACCCTGACACACTATCCTTAGCAAAACCTGCTAAACTCTTTCAACACTACTGCACTGCTGTAAACCCTGAAACACCATTCTCAGTGAATGCCCCTATAATGTTGAAACACCACTGCACTGCCCTAAAACCTGAAACAGCACTCCCTGCATGATCTTCTACACTGCTCGAACACTGCTGCTATGCCTTAAACCTACTTATGGAGTGAACCAGACTTTACAATATATAGTGCTTCTAATTGCTATGTAGTATGCTACTAGTGGTCTATATTTGTAAAAAAAAAAATTTAACATGTCTTTTTTTTCTTCGCAACAGATTTTAATTATCTACAGAAAGAAAAACCATTATGCCTTCAAAGAGTGAGAAAAGAAAAACATATAAACAGGCTTACTTTTCCAAGAAAAAACAAGTACAAGATTTATCTAAACAACAATGTGTGGAGAAAAAGAAGAAAGCTCCTGGTAAGACATTTTAAAGGATTTTATACGGAAAATAACACAAACTAAAAAAAAGTGTGGAGAATCTAAAAAAAATATATATATATATGTAACTACAAAGCAAAACCAGACAAAAAAGAAAAATGATGGAAAACTATGTGGTAACGAAATTGTGTATAGTAAAAGACGAAAAAATCAGTTCATTGAAATTCGCAAGCAAATGTTTTATAACAGAGTTGTTTTAAATTTATTAAAAAATATAAAGAATTGTAAAAGAAAAACAGCTTTTTATAAGAAAAAAAAATGAAAGTATTGTTGAGAGGGCTTTTGAATTAAAAAAGAAGTTGTTTATTTTAGTAATCAATAGAATTCGAACACTAGATAAGCCAATCAAGGTTATGAAGGCCAAAAGTAAGTGGAAAAGACTAATTAATAGAACTAATATTTGTAATGTTTTTTCTGGAGAATGGAAACATAGTTCAAGTTGTGAGCTGTTTTTTAATAAAGAGAGTTACTTTCAGAGTAATGATTTGTTGCATTCAGTTGACACCTGTGGTCGAGCTTATGAGGTTAAGAATGGTTGTCCGATTGAGAAAGAGAAAATTGTCCCTAGAAATGCAGAAGAGGTGGTAGCTGATGAAGTTTTAGGGAGACGTCCTCAGGCTCCAGTGTACACTTGGAATTATAGTAGTATTTGTAGTGTACGACAGGATTCAATTGATTTGTTTTCGCAATTTCTTACGTAAGTATACTAAGAAAAGTGTTAAACAGAAAAAACGGGTTTGCAAGGTCATTCTCTGGCTTGTCTTTCTAAAAAAGTATGTCAGAGTGTTTTTCACCATTTTAGGATGTTAGCAGTGCATCATACTGAAGTGAGGAAAGTAGTGAGAAGGTTGTATTATGTAAAAAGTCCAGCACTTAAGCTAAAACAGTTAAACAGTGCTCTTTTGCATGGATCTGTATTAGATGTAATCAACATTTGTGAAGAAATTGAGGATAGTTACTTTCGTCCTGAAGAAGACAGTGCAGAAACTGATACATTAATAGAAGGAAATGTGGAAGAAAATGTACAGAATTTTAGTACAGAAAGTTTTGAGCAAGAAATTAAGAGGTTTAAGGTCATTTCAGGAGAAAGGCCAAACTTTTCTTGTATTTGTTGTAGACAAATTCATTATAAAAATCAGACCAGGTTAGTTGATCTATATTTAAAAAGGGAAAAGGAGAATAATAATGAGTGGAAGGAATTTGCTATTTATTTGTTGGTAGAGAATTGTTTTGATTTGGGTTCTGATCAACGTATTTGTAAATATTGTTATAATAAATTAAATATTCCTTCTGAACTGATGGTTTTAAACACTTATGAGTCTATTCTTATTCAATGTGGGCATCCATTTCAGGCTATTGTTCGTATGGAGCCTAAGACAGGGAAATTGCGTCCTTCAGATTTACAGAGAAGATTAAACGGAAGAGTTGTATATTTGCCTCTAGATTTAAAGAAAAATATTGAAACAATTGGTTTAGAAAATGTGGAAGAGGAACCTCTAGTTATTCTAGGTAATTTCGTTCCTATGAAGAGTAAGAAAATTTGGCAAGAATTAGTGGATGTTAGGAAAGTGAAAAAGGCAACGTTGTATTTGGTAAAAAATAATCAATACTATAGAAATGTATATATAGGAGAAGAGGAAACAACTGTAGAAGAGGACAGTGATTTGTCAACTGGACAAATTGAAAAAGTGGATGTGTCCAGAACTGAAGAAATTTATGAACATTATAGTGTGCATCCACTTCACTCTAAAGAAGTGATGGGAAATACTATTGAGTTATTCCAAATGAAAGAAGCGAAAGGAAGTCCCATTAGTGTATGGGAAGAAAGCTTGGAAGCTCATTGTTTCCCTCAGTTATTTCCAACAGGCAAAGGTGGACGATATGATGACCGACCTGTGCAGATTCCTGCATCTGAATACCGGACATCAAGATTATATGCAGAAGATCCAAGGTTTCGCCAATGTATTCCATATTTGTTTCATATTCTGTTTGAGAGTGACTTGTCTGGACTTTCTTATGCAGTGAACCATATACTAAAAAGTGGAGTACATCTGCAAAATGTTTTGGCAAAGGACTTTATGGGTAAAGTCCAACAGAAAGATACTGTTTTGGAATCTCAGCTAATTAATCTCATGGCATGTCAGCGTGCTACTAATGAGTATTGGTACCGTCGTCATGGGGAATTGAAATATATGCTAAGAAACTTAGGAACTCCTACATGGTTCCTTACTGTAAGCTGTGCTGAGTATGCTTGGGAATATTTACTTCAATTTCTTCGAGAGGCAAATGCAAACATAGAAAATATAGAATACAAGACACCTGGAAAACTGTGCTCTTTGGATCCAGTTAATGTATGCAGGTATTCCAATCATAGATTTGAAGCTATGATGTCTTTTATCACAAACAAACAAAATCCTCCTTTTGTAGAGGTTCTGGATTTCATTTGGAGAAAGGAGTATCAAGCAAGAGGTGCTCCTCACATACATATACTGCTATGGATCAAAGATGCCCCCAAATTTGGAACAGATTCAGATGACACAGTGATGAGTTTTATTGAACAATATTCTACATGTGCTGTACCAAAATGTACAGAACAAAAGAATTTAAGACATCAAGTCTTACGGATTCAAACCCATTGTTGTGAATAATACTGTTGTCGAAAGTACAAATCTAAGGATAAGTTCTACACAAAATGTCGTTTTGGATTTCCACGTCCAGTAATATCAAAAGAAAGAGTGAACAATTTTAGGTCATTTTTGCGACATACTGTCACAAGAAAATCACCGAAAAATACCTACATCTTAAGAAGAAATGAAGAGTCAAAATACATAAATGACTATAACCCAGTCATTTTGTCCATGTTGAATGCTGACATGGATATTCAATGTGTTGCAGACAACTCCATTGCTGTGTCTGGCTATGTAACGTCTTACATTACTAAATCTGAAAAGACGGAACTAAAGGAAATGTGGGAAGAAATTTCTCATGAAAAGAGCTTAAGTTAGAAATTGTAAAGCTACAGTTTGAAGATGTTGTCTCATCGAGAAATTGAAGCATATGAATGTTCAGATCGCTTATCATCTGCAAGTCTATACTCTAAATCTAGAACAATCATTTGGGTGAGTTTAGGTCTTGCCAGAACACGAAACCGAGTTTTGAAATCTGTACAAGAAATTGAGTATTTAGCAGAGAGAGAACCAGACAGTACAGATATTTTGAAGACAAATATGTTGGATACATACTATCCAAATAGAAGTAATCATCTTGAGAACGTTTGTCTCTATGAAGTACTGCAAAGCTATACTTTTAAGAGGAATATTACAGAAGATATCAATAAAGGAGTATATGCTGTGATTGGATCTGAAGGATGTTTAGTGAAACAAAGGAAAGGACATTTGATTAATCACCGAAAACTGAGTTGCGAAACTCCTGACAAAAGGGAATTTTACTATTTATCTCTTTTGCAACTCTTTAAGCCATGGCGTACAGAACTGGAACTACTTGGAGATTTTCACAGTTATGAAGATTCATTCAACGCAACTAAAAATACTATAGAATGTCCCGTCTTTACTAATTATCTGAAAATGTTGAATGACGAAATACAGCAAGAAGCTACAATTGCAGCAGAGATTGCTAGAGACAGTTCTCAAGACAGTCAAAGTTCTGCTTCGTTGAGTCAGGATCCACTAGGAGAACCAATTATCCAAAATGAAGCAGCAACTGCCATGGATGAGGTGGAAACAGCAATGCAACAAGCTCAAGAGGATGTAATAAACTTAGAAGAATTGGAAAAACAACTAAATGTTGAGCAAAAACAAATATATGATCAAGTGACAGAGCAGATTGAGCATGGTTTATATCATGAGAAAAAAGAGTGCTCATGTACGTCATTTAAACCTGTCCGACTGTACGTGAATGGAGAAGCAGGAACTGGAAAAAGTTTTCTAATTAAAGAAATTGCAACTTATCTACAAAAAAGAACTGAGTCGTCACTCTTTTGCGTTGTTACTGCTCCAACTGGGTTGGCAGCACATAACATTAAAGGGATTACTTTACATCGTTTATTGATGCTGCCAGTAGAGCATGAAAATAAACTAGAATACCACAAGCTATCTGGAGAAGCTTGTTGTGAAGTTTCTAGAGTCTTGAAAAAAACGAAACATCTCATTATTGATGAGGTAAGCATGGTATCAAATTTAATGCTTGCCTTTGTTCATTTAAGAATGCAACAAATCCTTAAAACAGAGTATGATGTGTTATTTGGAGGCAAACACGTCATAGTTTTTGGAGATCTACTACAACTAACTCCTGTGAAAGGACAACCAGTATTTAAAACAGTTACACATGAAGACACCAGAAAGTGCCTGGGAAGCATTGAAAATTGTAATATTTGGTCATATTTCGAATATTCAGAACTCATTACAAATATGCGACAGGCAAAGGACGCTGATTATAAAAGTATTCTTGAAGATATAAGAATTGGAAAAGTGAGTGAACATGGCAAAGAAGCTTTACAGGCACGATTACTTACAAATTTGTTTCCAAATGAAAATAGTGTTCCAGAGAATATATATAGAAAAATTGCAGAAGAGAAATCAGTGATATGCTTGATGCAAACTCTGCAAGAATGTTCAATATTCAATGAAAAAATGTTAAAGTTAGAAAATCAAGAAATTATAAAACTGGAAGCTATTGATAGAATAGAGCATGAAGGAGCTACTATTATTTTGTCAGAAAAGTTGAAGTCAAAATTGGATTCTTTAGAGAAATCAATATCTAAAACTACTGGTTTAATAAAGAGTGTATATGTATGTATAAATTGTCAAATAATATTACGACGTAATTCACATGTGGAAAGAGGTTTAGTAAATGGAGCAATGGGTAATGTTGATTTTGTCAATTACCCAAATAGAGATGACATTGAAATGTTGAAAATCAAATTTGATGAAATTGAAGAACTACAACAATTGAGTTGTTGTTCAGCTCGATCTTTGCTTGTAAAAGATTTATATGTTCGCCAAAAACAGTTTCCTGTTTGTTTGGCATATGCGGTGACTATTCATAAACTCAAGGTTTAAGTGTAGATAGTGCTTTGGTGAATGTTGGAAGTACTGTGTTTAAAGAGGGTATGGCATATGTTGCTTTATCTCGAGTCAGAACTTTATCTGGAATTATACTTGATTGATTTTGATGAGACAAAGATTAGTGCAGATGTAAATTGTGTAAAAGAGTATAATAGGTTAAGAAGAGAACATGCTCCCAATTTACCTCAATATCCTTTATTTGAAAAGCGTGTGGTAGGTCGAAAAAGAAGATCTGAGAAAAATTGTAGCGAGGTTGCAGAGAAAAGAAAAAAACTAGATGAACCAGTGATAGTAAGCAAAAAGAAAAAGGATACTATTGAAGAGGTTGTTGGTTTTCAGTTTAAAAACAGTTCTGGTGTCAACTGCTATGCTAATGTAGTGGTTAAGGTTGTTTTTTTCTTGAAACTTTACAACAACAAATTGTTGAAAATCGGGACAAAAGATTTTGTTGTTTGTTGAATTGTGTGTTTGAGAAATGAGGTAGTGATAAAACTAAAATAGAAAGTGTTTCTGATATTCGAAATGTTTTAGACATATGTTCTGGTTTAAAACAATTTTCACAAAATATTCAGCAAGATTGTCAGGAATTTCTAATGTATATGCTTGTTGTATTGCAAAATGAAGGTATAGATATTGAAAATCTTTTTGGCCTTTCTTATAAATGGCAATATGACTGTGACAATTGTTCGTTTTCAAGTAGTACTAAAATAGACACTGAAAGATTAATATATTTGACTTTACCAGACTGCAAATCAGTCCAGTTAGACAAGCAAATGAAAACATGGTCTGTACTCAATGTAACTCACAAATGTTATCAACATTATTTATAGAACGATATGGACAGTATGTAATTTTAATGTTGCAACGATGCAGACCTGATGGAAGAAAACTGACAACTTTAATAAAAAAATGTGTGGCTTCTCAACTATCAATATCACGAAGAACTTTTGTAACTGTAGCACTTATTTTCCATGATGGTCCTTCTACAACATCAGGACATTACACAGCTTATTTAAAATGTACAAAAGGCTGGACACATTGCAATTATACTCAATTGATTTTTAAACGTTTGCCTTATGACTTACCAAATTCTTACCTAGTGTTTTTACAACCCAAATTTTAGGGAAAATAATTGGCCTGGGAAAATTACTGCTGTTAGGAAAGGGTAGTCTGGTGTTGAAAAGTACTTTGTGAGTGAGGGTGATCAGGTTAAAAAAATTCTTGTAGTTGATGTAGAGGTAGTGTAAATGTATCAGATAGTGGGTGATGTGGCTATCACAGGAGATGTTGATCATCAGTGAGGCAGAGGTGTTTTAGATGTGTTGTAGTTGTTGTAGATGTTGGTGACATTTTTTATTCCCTTGTAGAGGTTTATTTTAATGGAATACAGCTCCTTCCTAAGATAAAGGATGAGCAGAGTGTCATCGGCATACCAGATGATGTTGAGATTCTGATAGCATTCTCGTTGTTTAAGGTTCTATGTACATAATAAATAGCATCGGGTGGAGGTATAACCATTGTTAGATGGTACAAAAGATGTTGGTGCTTTTGATTCAGAAGCTTGGGAAACGTACGCTTAAGAGTACTATTAAGGAACTTCCAAACTAAGGATTTCACACATACTATTTGGCCATGAGGAATGGTATCTGAAACAAAAAATGACTATTGCGGGTAAATGTTAGCATATGCTTGTACATAACTTTATTTAGAGTGTATAAAAAAGAAGTAATAATGTTTTGTTACTTTGTGATTGTTGGAGATGTCCCATATTTACGTAAGAAATTGCTGTTCGGAAAAAACATTTAAGAAATGTTTTTTTCTAATTTTTACATTATTAATGAAAATGTTGAATGGGTTTTTTAAAGACAATCTTATTGATTGTCTTTTTTTGCCCTCTGTTATATGATGAGTACTATTGAACTCACTGTTTTCAGTGAAATTCAATATATTCTGAGAACAGCAAAATAAGATACATAACATATTGTACAAATTATTTTGTATTGTGAAATATATATTATAACTCAATTTTTTCCACTCTTCCACAGATACTATATTTATAAAAAATATATTATTAACTTTTCATTACTTATAAGGTAAGTATGACAAACAAAAAACTACTTTTTTATCACTCTCTTACTTCTCTTTCCCTTTTTCCCTTTCTTCACTCTCTCCCTTACTCCCCTTCCTTTACTCATCTTATTCCCCTTCCCTCACTCTCCTTACTCCTCTTCATTCACCTTTACACTCCTTCTCTCACCATCAGTATCCTTACCTCACCCTCACTCACCTTCTCCTGCTCCCTCTTTCCCCTCTGTGTCCCTCACTTCTCTTTCCTTTCTTCCTCCATCACTATCCTTGTCTTGCTCTATCCCTCACTCTCTTCTCACTCCCCCCTCACTCTCTATCCTTCACATCATCCCACACTCACTTTCACTCACTCCCCTTCTCTCACTCCCTCACTCCCTTTTGCTCACTCCCCTTCCTTTATTCCCTCCCTCACTCCCCTTTCCTCCATCCATCTCTAAGTCTCTTCCTCTGCCTCAGTCACTATAACTGTCTCACTCCCTCACAGTCCCTCACTCTCCCTCTCCCTCTCTTTCTCTCTCTCACTGTCTCCCTCTCTCTCCTCCACTCTTCCTTTTCTTTACTCTCTCTTTCCATAAATCTTTCTCTCTCACTCACTCCTTTTTCTTTTCTCTTAATATGCTTCTTTTTCCCTCACTCCCCTTCCCTCACCCTCACCCTCATATCCCTTCCCTCACTGTCACTGCCCCTCACTCAATCTCACTCCTCTTCCCCACTTCATGTTCTCCTCTCTGTGCCTCACTACCATTCCCTTTCTCCTGCTCCCATTTCCTCACTCCCCCTCACTCTCTTTCCCTCACTCCATCCGTCAGTCTCCTTCCCTTACTCCCCTTTCCTCACTCCCTTTTGCTTACTCCCCTTCCTTTACTCCCTCACTCCCCTTTACTCTTTTTCTCTCTCACTCTCTCCCTCTCTCTCCCTCACCCTTCCTCTCTTCTCCTTTCTGTTTCCTTCACTCCTACTTTATCCCTCAGTCCCCTTTCCTCTCTCTTAATCTCCTTCTTTCTCTCTCATTCCCCTTTCGTCACCCTCATACCCCTTCTCTCACTGTTACTGCCTTTCACTCACCCTCACTACTTTTCCCTCACTCCCCTTCCCTCACTCCCCTTCCTTCACTCCTCTTTCCTCACTCCCTAACTCCATCTCACTTACTCCCCTTCGTTCACTACCTCCCTCACTTTTTTTCCCTCCATGTTTCTCTCCCTGTCTCCCTCTGTCTCACTCACTCTAACTGCCTCACTCCCTCTCAGTCCCTTGCTCTCCCTCTCTCACTCTTTCCCTCTCTCTCCCCTACCCTTAATCTTCTTTCCTCTGTCTTTCTACCACTCCTCCCCTCTCCCTCACTCACTTTCCCTCTCACTTAATTTTCTTCCTTCTCCCTCATTCCCCTTCCCTTACCCTCATACCCATTCCCTAACTGTCACTGCCCTTCACTCACTGTCACTCCCCTTCCCCCACTGTACTTCCTCCTGTCTGTATCTCACACCCTTTCCATTTCCCGCTCCCTTTCTCTCACTCCCCCTCACTCTCCTTCCCTCACTGCATTCCTTACTCCCCTTCCCTCACTCCCCTTCCCTAACTCCCTCCATCCCCTCACTCCCCTTCTCTCTCCCTCACTCCCCATCTCTCAGTTTACCTTACCCCCTTTTCTCATCCTCATACCCCTTCCCTCACCGTCACCCCACTTCCCTTACCTTCACTCCCCTTACCCTGCTCTACTTCCCCCTCTCCGTCTCTTACTCCCCTTCCCAGTCACTATCCCCCACTCCACTTCTCTCACTCCCCCCTTTCCTTTCCTTACTGCCCTTCCCTTACTCTTTCACTCTCCTTACCTCACTGCCCTACCCTTAGTCCCCTTCTTTCAGTCACTCTTTGACTCCCCTTTCCTCACTCACCATACTCCCCTTTCCTCACTCATTCCCTCAGTCCCTTTCTCCCCTTTACTCAGTCATTTCAGTCATTCATTTAGACACTACACATTCATTTAAAAAACAGTATGACACTGCCCTTCCCTTACTCTTTCACTATCCTTACCTCACTGCCCTACCCTTAGTCCCCTTCTTTCAGTCACTCTTTGACTCCCCTTTCCTCACTCACCATACTCCCCTTTCCTCACTCATTCCCTCAGTCCCTTTCTCCCCTTTACTCAGTCATTTCAGTCATTCATTTAGACACTACACATTCATTTAAAAAACAGTATGACGCAGTATATAAGAAATATAGCTCTTCTTAGAGAAGTGAAGTTAGTTCTTAGAAGAACTGTTTTTTTTGTCTTTTTTTGTTTTAAATAATGTTTGTGTTTTTTGAACAATTTGATATATTTTTGGGATTTTCTGTAACAAAAAAATAAACAGGTAACCAAAAACTGCTCAACAGGAACAGGATCAAAAATAATAAAAGAAAAAAATTAATCGCGGGAGCATCTGAGCTGCCTCTTCTTTTGCACAATCAAATCAATGCTTTGCTCTCCATAACATAAAAGTTTGTTGCAATAGTTGCAACGTATGTTCAAGTCTGCAAAATCCGTCCGGTTATCTGGAGCAGTTGAAGATGGAGATGCGCCTGAAGAAGATGTGCTGGGGACAGCAGCTGCAGGATTGTCCCTGATGTGTTTTGTAGATGCCCGGGCATAGTTGTTGGGATGTAGATTTTTGAGATGACGAGTCATACTCACAATGCTGAACGAATAATGTTTGGAGGCATCACCTCTTGAAAGGATGGTGCCACAGATTTTACAAGTAACCTTGGAGGCATTTACCTTTTTTTGGCCTTCTGGGTAAGTAAAAAACTTCCATACAAAAGACTCTTTTGTTTTCTTTTGTTTAGGCTGTTCAGGCAAAAACTCCACATCAGAGTCTGAAGATTGCTGTTCTGCCATTTTCAAAGCACGAAGAAAACACTGTAGATGCTTCTCCCAGGAAAGTGAAACAGATTGTGAGGGAAGTGGGTGGGGTTTTTGAAGATTTGGAAAAGAAACTACTATAAACCAATCAAAAGTGTTGTTTTCAAGTCACATGACTTTACGTGCGCGCAAAGGTGCGCGCACGAGTCACATATGAATGACGTTTTACCCGATTTTCGTAAATGCTTTTACAGCTAATATACGGTTCTTAAAAGTCAAAAATACTATTTTTACAGTTATGTCACAGAATGTCTTGGGTTATTATGTACATTACATTTACAGAAATGACTTTTTGGAATGAAAAGATTTTCGCGGAGTGCGTGCAGCATGCGCGCATGCGTGCGAACACCGACCGCGCATGCGTGCGAGCACCGTGCGCGCACCTTTAAAACACAACAAAAAGGCCAGAATTATTAAAAAAATCAAAAATTAGTAAATAATAATACATAAATCAAAATTAAAATTTAAGTATTGTTAAAAATATAGAACATTTGTATAATAACACAAAAAATACAATAATTGATACATTTTAAAATTAGCATTTAAAAAACCTTTGAAATTCACTGAAAAAACCATAGGTTTCAGGGGTGTTATAGTTCACTCGTACAAAACCATTGAAATTCCTCCGTTATAGTTAGTTCTGCTAACTGTAACTTGCGCGCCCGCGATGCACTGCTGATGATGTCACATATTACAACATTCATGACATGGTCAGTGACATCACTGATGACATCACTGATGACATCTCAAATTACATCACTGATGACATCCTAACTATAACCTGCTTGAAACCTAGGGTTTTTTTCAGTGAATTGTAAAGGTTTTTTAAATGATAATTCCTAACTATAACCTGCCTGAAACCTATGGAGTTTTCATTGAATTTCAAAGGTTTTTTAAATGGCAATTCCTAATTATAATGTTGACCACTTCCCCATATTTTCAACAAGAAACCAAATCTGCAATGCTACCTAGAAAAAACAAGCAATAGTTTCACTTGCCACTAACAAATTAACATCAACATTTAACTAGTATAAGCACGTAGACTATGTACTGCGTGAATTACATCCAACTCATACCCATATTTAAAGAGCAATAAGTGATACTAATTATACACTTCCGACACCCAGCAAAATCACAATACCCAGCGTCACCACCACTACAACCACCCCTCCTCACCCCTCTCCCTCTACTACCTCAGAGGCAGCGCAAAACAGGACAATGGACCTTCCCAAGATAATATATCCCCTCAACAGCACACTAGCTCAATGTTCAAAGATGTGGTAACCAACTATGTATAAGGGAAGGAACTCGCACATCAATAATAATTAACACAATGCCAAGACTACCGGTGAAATGCTATACACAACTCACTATAGAAACTAACAACTTTTCCATGTGTAGATATACCATTGATACATGTGTACTGCATAGTGGACGCAACCATATTATCTCAGACTCTAGGGAATATCTTGGTCATGTTGCTATGTTGTCTCCCCCCTTGAAGGAGAAGAGGAGTGGGCTGATCCAACGTACGCAACTCCAGCGTAAGAGTATGAATAATTAGACTACGCCTTGGGCGTGATTTTACTTCTGCAAAGAGAAAAAACTCTGCCACAGCGAAGGTCCTCACCCTGCCATGTGGCTGCTGCCATGACCATGTGCCTCCTTGATATAGGCCGATTGCGAACTCAGCGCAACAGCACCGCAGACTTATGTCTGTATCGACTACTGCCTTGGATCTACACTGCGGACAGCAGGGTTCACAACTTGAATTCAGCTTTGGATCTACACTATGCACAGCATTGAAGTTATCCTTCATTTATGTAAGGCAGAGACAGTAGGAAATTTCGCCTTAATTTATTTCATGCAGAGACATTTCTACTATATGTCTTCAGATTTTGTTTAAATAAGTGACAAAAAGCATTCCTCCATGTCTGTGTCAACTACTGCCTTCGATCTACACTGCGGACAGCAGGGTTCACAACTTCAGTTCAGCTTTCCATTTACACTACGGACAGCATTCAAGTTAGCCTTCATTTATGTAAGGCAGAGACAATTTTCCTAAATGATGCGACAAAAAACATTCCTCAATATCTATCCTGAGTACTGATTTCAAATGTGCACTGTGATCAACAGAGTTTACTACTTGATACCAGTTCATCAGTTCAATGTATGGAGTACATTACAGATAATGCAGTGCAGCCTTAGATCTGCACCGCAAACCGCAGGATTCACAACTTCAATTCAGCTTTCCATCTACACTACGGACAGCATTCAAGTTATCCTTGATTTATGTAAGGAAGAGACAAGTTTGTTAAAGGATGCCACAAAAAACTGCACCCTACAGATTATGTGGGTGAGATTCACCGCATGCACACCAGGGGACCGCACTGAGTGCCGCGCTGGGTGCGCGATCTCTAATTTTACCGTAAAAAAATAGCCCCTACCAGTAATTTCTAATATCCACGGGGACCCCATCCCCTGGGGCTTATAAAAAATGTTGTGGACCATGGGGGGAGCCCCAATGCCCCCACGGTCCCGCTGGCTCCCGCATCCTTCGGGAGCCGGCTTTGCTTTTCCACATGGGGAGCTGCTAACCTGCATGTGGAAAAGCAACCTGGTTTGGATTTTGAAAGAGAGAACAGATTTCCCTGCTCTCTCTTTCAAAATGCAAACCAAGTTTGCAACGGGATGGCGGGAGCCGCGAGACTCCCGCTTTCTCATAGCAAACAGCAGTGTCCCGGTAACCTTAACTTGTAATCTTTGACCTCCTTCAGTCACATCGGTCTAATTTAAAACACTTATTTTCATTTTTGTTTTGCCTAACCTATTGCTATTGGAGTCCATATCACATTTTGTTCATTATATTGTTTTGTTAAAGTTATGTTTCTAGTTATTTAATATATTGTTATCTTAAAGTTACGTTTCTAGTTATTTATTGTTGTTTTAATAAAAGTTAATTTTAAAAAAGTATATACGTCTTCTTTTTCTGACACTTCACTATTATTTAGTGTGATAATAATATACTTAGAAAACATTTAAAAATAGAAAGGATATTTATAACTAGAAGTATAATACTGAAGCTAACTCTTTACTAGCTCTTTACCAGAGTCTATAGCTACGACTAACAGTTCCTATGGAAAACTTTTAAAACTCCAGCACAGTAAGTGTTTCGATTAGCAACATTGTGTGGTGAACTTCTAACCTCTGTGCTCACTGTTTCATGAACTGTTACTATGGAAACAGGCAGTAAGCAGTTTGGGGGTAGGGTTGAAATGTACTGGCTGTACAGAAACCGTAATATTTACCCAGGATCCTCTACATGACAGAAAAGTAAGACAGAACACTGTGTAGCAGATTTACAAGCCCCTTCTGCCACCTACGTGTCCAAGGCACCCCCCTGCAAAATTAGAAGTGTGTGGGCCTCAACGACCCCCCACAAGCCCCGGAACCACCACCCCCAGGGATTTGTGCATTGTGAGAGGCAGGCTGCGTAGCCCTCCGTCTGGAGCCCTCGAGGGCCCTGGGGACCGCCACGCCCAAGGCCGGCTCCTGCAGTGTCCCGAGGTGCCTACCCCCGGGACACTGTTTACATAAGTCAAATTGTAACATTACTGTCTGACACTGTCAATATTGTATATATGTGAAATGGTGGACTACATATCCCATAGCCTGATTTAGACTGTGTACCACTGAAATCATTAAAGCACTTTATTGAGGAAATGTGTTGTTTCTGCGTTTGGTGGTCCGTACCTGGAAGGTCCCATCAGGAAAGAGGTGGGCCAGGATTGTGATTATATATATATATATATTCACTGAAAAAACCATAGGTTATAGACCATATATAGTTAGGAAATAGCATTTAGAAAACCTTATTTTACTCACACAAAACCATTGAAATTCCATATATAGTTAGTTGCACTAACTATATATCGCGCACCTGCAATCCACTGCTGATGATGTCACATATTACATCATTCATGACATGGTCAGTGACATCACTGATGACATCACTGATGACATCTCAAATGACATCACTGATGACATCACTGATGACATCTCATTTGACATTACTGATCACATCACTGATGACATCATTCATGTGATGATACAATGAACCTCTTCAGACTCTAATATAACCTTAGATACACTCAGTGTAAACAGACACTCACAGACTGTCACTCATCCATGGAGTTACTCACACACCTAGTCAGTCTTGCAAAGAATCAATCACACCTCGATTTCCTCAACTATATAGTTATACACACCTTACTTATTGGAACATATAATAACACATATTTACTCTGTTATACAATCCCTGATACAAGTTCACAATAATCCATACAGCCACTCACACATTCACTGGCTCTTATGCACAGTTATTTATATATGTCAACTATCACATGTACTGTGTTTTACATATGTACTTACTTTGACATGTAGCACTGAGATATCCATTCACTCACCAATACACTCATGCACACAGTCAACCGCCCATACAGATGTTTCCACATGCACTTTTGAACCCATACATCTAGTGAATCAACTGCTCACACATCTATGCACAGAGTCATACACCTCCCAGACACCCACACACACACTCAGTCTCCCATACAAATACTTGGGCAACTAATCAATAACCCATATAGTTAGTCATATAGCTAATGATCAACACATGCATCAGATTACAAAACAACAGACACAATGATGCACAATTTAAAACAGTTTAGTCACTAACCCATGCACTCAGTGAGACACATTTAATCACTCACTTATACAGTCAGTCATGCACCTACTAAATCCTTCATCCAGACACTTATACATCCACTCATTCTTCAATATGTAAGACATATTTTAACTTTACAGAAGCATACAGTCACTGGATGTTGTCATCAGTGATGTCATCAGTGATGTCATTTGAGATGTCATCAGTGATGTCATCAGTGATGTCACTGACCATGTCATGAATGATGTAATATGTGACATCATCAGCAGTGGATTGCAGGTGCGCGATATATAGTTAGTGCAACTAACTATATATGGAATTTCAATGGTTTTGTGTGAGTAAAATAAGGTTTTCTAAATGCTATTTCCTAACTATATATGGTCTATAACCTATGGTTTTTTCAGTGAATTTTCAAGGTTTTGTAAATGCTAATTCCTAACTATATATGGTCTATAACCTATGGTTTTTTCTGTGAATTTCATTGGTTTTTTAACAGCTAATATCTGTAGCTGTAAAATGTATTCTTCTTTAAATCCAAAAATATATTTTATATGTTTATGAATAATTTTTTTTAAAAATATTTTTTTTTCTTCGTTCCCGCTTCGCGAATCGGGAAGCTTCCCGTTAGCTGACCTTGATGCCGCGAAATAGACCGCGAGCCGGTAAACGTTTCTTTACCGCAAGTGCCGCGTTAGAAAACAACATCGTGACGCCTCCCGTCCGCATGACGTTCCACGTTGTCGCTTGATACGTCATATGACGTGCTACGTTAGCAAACTGGTACGCGAAGCGAGTGCCAAAGCGCAGGTTTCTGGAAGCAAACCGGGAGGCCCTGCAAAGCGCTTAACGTAAACACAGCAAGTCATGTGACTTGGTAATAACACTTTTCATTGGTTCATTTCACTTTTGGTTTCCTAATGATGTAAGACTAGGTCATATAATCTAAAATGAACACTTTTGATTGGTTGAGAACTCTTGTTTTTCCCAAATGATGAAAATCCCTCCTTCTTTCCTCACTCTGACTTTCATCATTGTGAGAGAAAGACCCTTTGTGATCACTGAGCAATGGCTTCTTTAGTAGCTTCAGCTGGTGCTTCCCCACCACCTCCACCACATCCAAGGAAGAGTGGACCACCTGCTCAAGTTGTAATTCAACAAGAAGAAGAAGAAGAGGAACAGGAGGACGAGCACGAAGAGAGGCAGTTTTTGCCTGAGCAGCCCAAGACGTCTCACCGGAAAGAAAACTTCATTTGGCAATTTTTTAAAATTCCCAAAGGTCAGAAAAAAGTAAATGCAAGATACGTAACTTGCCTTATATGTCAAGATAGACTGTCCAGAGGGACCGACAAAAAATACAGTTTCGGAAACTACACAATGCATCGCCATATGACTAGGTGGCATCCTAACAACTACAGTGCTGCACAGTTTCGGAACGACCTAGATAATCTCCCTATTATGGCCAGAAGATCTGTTGTACCGGAAGTAACGGGACCAGAGGGCAGGGAGATGGTGCCAAATATACAAATGAGATTTGGTGAAGTAAAACACACCTGCGTATTTTGCGATGGATTCATTTCCTACGGAGAAAGAAGCATCACTCTGATCAACAGAGCTATTGACTATCATATGCAAGTTTGTCCGAAACGCCCAAAATAATAAATACTTCTTTTTTTTGTTTTGTTGCTCCTGTTGAGCCCTTTACAATGAATCGTTTTCATTGCCCCCTCCAAGAAAAACCCAAAAAAATATAAAACTGTTCCGAAAAATTCAAAAACAGTAAAAAAATGTTCAGAAAAATAAAAAAAAAAGTTCTTTTCAGAACTACCTCCCCGTTATTAAAAAATTGGTACAATATTTGGAACTGTGCCAACCTCTATTTCTCTTAGTTCGCTTCCTAGTTCGCTCGCTGGTACGCGAACTGGAAGCGAACCAAAAACAGTAAGTATAAGGGAAGGAAACACACACTTATGTTAAAAGAAAGACAGCTATAGGGGAGTAAACTAGAGATACTATTACCCATAATCCACTACTGATGATGTCACATATTACATCATTCATGACATGCTCAGTGACATCATCAGCAGAGGATTGCGGGTTTTTTGGCAACATGCCTTATCCACGGTTTAATAACGCTGCCTTTTGCTTTATATAAGTTTTCAAATTGTATGAAATATATACCAATAGGTCTTTATGAACCTTTAGGTAGTGCTTTTGATCATGAGGTCTGGTCGCTTCCATACACATACAGATGTTTCAAAGATGATCAAGAAGTTTATCTGAATGGAGAGGAATGCACTGAGACGCCAGATCATTCACTAATGTGTAGGCACATACAGTTACACGATTCATGCAACAAACACCGACCAAATATGGCTTGCGTGTTGCAAGGCACGCCAGTTCCTGCTATCATCCCCACGTTCAAGTTGTTGGAAAATGGTAGTTATTTGATGCTCAATAATGAAGATTGTTCTGAGTTAATTAAAAAGTATTCCTTTTATCGTAACAGTAAGTGAACGGGTTATTTGCTGCAGAAATGTTCTATTTCCTCCCACACATGAACATAGGGAGTTTTCAATCTGGCCACAAATACCAACCTTGGGACACGTTTCAACGGCATGACAAGAATAAGAGCTCTTTTGTCTCAGAGAGAGGTGGCCTTGAGTTCGGCCCGTGAAACTTTCGTACTTCACATAGCGAACACCCGTACACAGGTTTGCCTTTCAATTTCAGCAACATGTTTCCGACTATCTTTAACGCATCCTCCACAAAATCCCTGGCACACTTTTTTAAAGTTGTTACCAGTGGTCTCGTGACTTCATTTGAGAAAATCTTTGGAGTCATCCCTGCTCCCTTTCATTCCATTTTCTCCACTCTGGTTCGTGGATTGCATTTTTACTTGCATTACCAGCGGACGCTCTTGTGCTTTTTTACATTTTTAAATATGGATGTCCCTCCTATGCAACCTCCGACCCTGCAGCTGCTGACACTGTTCCGCAATCGCATGCTAGAATATTATGGCACAATGCCGTTGGCGATATTAAGCACGGCATATGGATTATCTTTTCGGTTCTCCTACTTCACCTGTGTCCAGCCTGTATTTCACTGCCTGACCTGTGATTTCGATTGGGCCATTGATTTGTGTCTCTGCGGACCGGTTTCTCCTGACGTCGACTTTAATCAGCTGATGACTCCTATCATTACTCACGAGTTGATTTGTCCTGGCGAAAGGATTATGGCTGTGGCATTGATGCATGGACTACTTGGTCCCTGGAATTTACTGGCGGCAGCACAGTCTTTCTTGGAACACAGCTTTCTTGAAAACCCACCGAGCTGTCCTCTGATGGTGATAGAGGATCCGGTGCTGGGAGAGCACGTATGTTCTTTTCCGCTTTTAAATTGGATGGCTGAACTGTTTTCGGATGAAGACGGTGACTTCCTATTGGAGGCTGTTGCAGCTTATTTTGCATACACAGTTATGTCATAGACCTTTTTCATGTTTGATATGCTGAGTACTAGCATTTCATTGACAATTCATTGACTTATTTGTCAAGTTTTTATTATTTACCTTGCCTATTGGCTTAAGACTCGATAAAGTACTTGGCTGTTTTATTTTTCTTTAGCATTGAATTTTCCTAGTTTTTAATGCTTTACCTTGCGGACCGTCCACATATAAACTTGCAATCTGCTCTCATGAGATGGCACTTCTATTATCTTATTCAGTTCGTTTCCGGATCATGAGGAGGTGTCATCTAGGTCCTGGATATCTTTACACCGTGTTAAGTTAGCATGGGCACATTACCGGTTTAAACGCCATTTTTCCTTTTTTGCAACTTCTGCACACGACACTTAGTTGTTGCTTTAGCTTTCCACCTAGTAGTTCATCGTGGTTTACATGAGAATAATATGTTATTGGTCTACTATCTGCTTTACTTGTTAAACTATATCTGTACAGCGAGTGCTAAAGTTTCAAGAACAACACGATACAGAATTGTTATGAGGTCTGATCTCCACGACTTCATACTCATAACATAAGTGCAACTTCTGCCAATTCTGGGCATGAGGCGGGTTTTATATTGCTTTGCCGAACACACATACACAACAGTTGATGCGGTTCACATGAAGAGAGAGCTGGTGTATGCTGATGTGATTCCTTCAAATCTAAGACACTAAAGTATGGACACGCCCTAAACCAACACAAAGAGACCTTCTTAGCAAATAATATAATATGTGTATTAGGGAGGGTGAGATATAAGCAGCCGCGGGCCGTGGAGGGAGTTACGATGGGGCAGGGAGGCGGGGAGGGGGAGAAGCAGGGTGGAGCCCTCTCTACCTTGCCCCTCCCCCTCCCCGCCTCCCCGCCCCACCGTAACTCCCTCCACGGCCCGCGGCTGCTTATAAGTGTTGCTAACTCTTATTCATTTACAGCATGTTAACATACTGTCACCATTCGCTTTTTATGTACTAGTAACTATGCTGGTAATTTTGCTACTGATAATATGTGTACTTGTATTCTCCACCCTGCTTCTCCCCCTCCCCGCCTCCCTGCCTCACCGTAACTCCCTCCACGGCCCGCGGCTGCTTATAAGTGTTGCTAACTCTTATTCATTTACAGCATGTTAACATACTATCACCATTCACTTTTTATGTACTAGTAACTATGCTGGTAATTTTGCTACTGATAATATGTGTACTTTTATTATCTAAGGTACTACGCCTGAGAAGACGGCATTAGTAAATAAACATTTCAAATACACATGTGTTCTTCTTAACTCCATGTTCTGGTTTCTAAGAAATATATAACGACCGACTGTTCATGAGTTCCACGTATCCTGAGGTACTATAAGTTCATATTCTGGATTGTCTAAACATTGAGAGTTTGTTATATCCAATGTGACACTGTACCTAGCTTGCTAAATAGTTTTTGATTACTAACGTGAGTTTTGGGACACCCTAATTCGCCGAGGTTCCAATCCTCTGTCCACAGTTCTGTGTGAGAACAGAAACCCTGCGACAGGGGCACCCCCGACCCTTGCTGGAGCTTCATCACACTTGCGATACAACTCCAGCAATGCGCCACCTTTACGGCACAGATACATCATGCATCTGTGCTGTTTTTGCCCCATGATGCGCCGCATTGTAAATGCAGCACACCATAGGTGACGGAACAGCGGCACAGAATGACTAACACATCCCTGGTGATGCGCCAGTCATCATAAATCTATCCCTATGCTTCTTATCTTGTTAGAGATGAACCGCCATATGTATCATAAAAGTTATTTGCATTTCCTAAATAGCGAACTTTAAGGAATAAATAGCGATTCTTTACCATTCCTAGTTTGCGATGAGCTATTTGCTAATTAGCCGAATGTAGCCCAATGAAGCCCAATGTAGCCCAATGTAGCCCAAAGATGGCCGCCAGACACACAAAAAAACAAATGTAGCCCAAATATCAGCCAGATGTAGCCCAACTATAGCCCAGTGACAGAATGACCAATCAGCTTCGCAAACCTCCGTTACGCGAAGCGGAGCGCTGTTACAGATATATATCTTTTTTTGAACGTTAATTTCTCAAAATCCACTGGAGCACATATATTGAGACCTAGCAAAGGCACATCGGGCTACCAGTCCCTAATATTTTGCCAAGTTTCGTGCAAATCCATTCAGCCGTTCAATTATTATTTTTATTATTTTTTTTTGCCCCGCGGGGCCCTTTTAAAACCTCCACATCAAACCTAGGGGGTCAGCGAGGATCTACTATGCCCCCTTATAGTTATTTCCCCCTTTGTTTTGACCTCCTCTTGTCTCTCGATCCTACCGAGAGACAAGATGGCGGCCGCTACGGACTGTTTGGAATGTTGACAGACGCCGGAGAACCAATCAGCTTCGCTTCACAAAGCTCCGTTGCGCGAAAAGTCCGCGAACCAGAGCGCTAACCGGTCCGCTGTTACAGATATATATCTTTTTTTAAACGTTAATTTCTCAAAATCCACTGGAGCACATATATTGAGACCTACAAAAGGCACATCGGGCTACCAGTCCCTACAATTTTGCCAAGTTTCGTGCAAATCCATTCAGCCGTTCGGGCTAAAAGTGAGGCCAACCGCCCTATGGAAAACTCAATGTTAAAAACACGTTTTGGGACCCCCCTTTTTTCTCGGCCCCCACTGGACGAACCCCCCCCAAATTTTCAAGGGCTGCTCAGAAACAAAATGTGCCATTTTCCTGAAAATTTCAGCCGATTCCGTCCACAAACGCCAAAGTTATTAGACATAGAATTTTCAAAAAACCCATAGAGAAAAAATCCTAACTATATATACCTACTGGCGACCGCCAGTAGGTAATATATGTTTATATATATATATATACTATATATACTAGCAGCCCGTCCCGACGTTGTCCGGGTGTGAATTGCTGCCGGCCAATAGTTTATTGTTTTGTAGAATTTAGTTTTGATAGCATTTCTTATCTGTGACAGGCCTGTGAAATGCTCAGATTCACAGTGCACTGCTGATGCATTTAAGAGTGCGCGTTCAGTAGTGTGTGAACTCGAGTTTCCCTACTTTACTTTACCTTGCAATATTATATAGCGCGAACTCGACAACATGGCATGAGCACAATTTATATTACAGAAGAACACATTAATTTGTGGTAGGCAAGGGGAGACAAAGCAATTTGCCTGGAATCACAGGATGTTGAGCAGATGCCGAGATTCGAATGTAGCTCCCCAGCTCTAAAGTTCGCAATTCTAGAACTTGTGGCGGGAGGTGTGTCTAAAAGTATATGTCGGTGCTGGCCATCAATGAGAGAGACCTGTGCATTTTTCAAATGGGTGGTGAAAAAATATGAGTATGTTGCTGGAGATGTGGGCCGCCGTGCCACCAATGTACTTACCGGGGGAGGGTAAACACCCATTATTCCGCAACTTTCTTTCCGCATACCGTCACTCCGCATACTTTCATTACGAAAGTACCATGACTCTGAAATGCCATTATAACGCATGGCATTACATTTTATATGCTTTTACCACGCATACATTTACAACGAAATTCGTTGTAAATGCATGAATGGTAAAAGCATGTTTTTTTTTAATGTTTGGATAAGGTAAGTATGGGTATAGGGGTATATGTTTTGGGGTACTGAGGTATATGTTTTGTGGTGTTTGGGTATTTTAAGGGTTCAGATATAGTTTTGGGTTATGGGGTACAGGGGTAGTTTTAGGGTTTAGGGATAGGTATGGGTTTTGGGGTACAGGGGTATTTTTAGGGTTCGGGCTAGGTTTGGGTTTTGGGGTATAGGGGTATTTTTAGGGTTCAGGGGTAGGTTTGGGTTTTGGGGTACAGGGGTATTTTAAGGTTTCAGGGCTAGGTTTGGGTTTTGGGGTACAGGGGTATTTTTAGGTTTCAGGAATAGGTTTGGGTTTTAGGGTACAGGGGTAGGTTTGAGTTTTGGGGTACAGGGGTAGTTTTAGGGTTCAGGGGTAGGTTTGGGTTTTGGGGTACAGGGGTATTTTTAGGGTTCAGGGGTAAGTTTGGGGGTACAGGGGTATTTTAAGGGTTCAGGGGTGGTTTTGGGGTACAGTGGTATTTTTAGGGTTCAGGGCTAGGTTTGAATTTGGGGTACAGGGGTATTTTTAGGGTTCTGGGGTAGGTTTGGGTTTTGAGGTGGATATATGACGTTATAACGCATACTTTTACAACGCATACCTTTACAACGAAATTTTTACAACGCAAATACTATTACAACGCATGTATTTACAACGCATGTTTTTACAACGCAGGTACCTTTACAACGCATACCATTACAACGTAAGTATTGGTAAGTATATATTAATTTTTTTATTGTAAATTAATTGAAATTAATATAATTTAATGTAATGTCATTTAATTTAATTTAATTTAATTTAAATTTAATTTTACTTTATTTTTACCCTGCACCCCAAAAACCCAAAACTGACCCTGAACCCTAAAAATACCCCTTTACCCAAAAACCCCAAACTGACCCTGAACCCTAAAAATACCCCTTTACCCAAAAACCCAAAACTTACCCTGAAACCTAAAAATACCCCTTTACCCAAAAACCCAAAACTGACCCTGAACCCTAAAAATACCCCTTTACCCAAAAACCCAAAACTAACCCTGAACCCTAAAAATACCCCTTTACCCAAAAACCCAAAACTGACCCTAAACCCTAAAAATACCCCTTTACCCAAAAACCCAAAACTGACCCTGAACCCTAAAAATACCCCTTTACCCAAAAACCCAAAACTGACCCTGAACCCTAGAAATACCCCTTTACCCAAAAACCCAAAACTGACCCTGAATCCTAAAAATACCCCTTTACCCAAAAACCTAAAACTGACCCTGAACCCTAAAAATACCCCTTTACCCAAAAACCCAAAACTGACCCTGAACCCTAAAAATACCCCTTTACCCAAAAACCCAAAACTGACCCTGAACCCTAAAAATACCCCTTTACCCAAAAACCTAAAACTGACCCTGAACCCTAAAAATACCCCTTTACCCAAAAACCCAAAACTGACCCTGAACCCTAAAAATACCCCTTTACCCAAAAACCCAAAACTGACCATGAACCCTAAAAATACCCCTTTACCCAAAAACCCAAAAATGTAAATGTAAATGTAAATGTAGGTGTACTTATATAGCGCAACCCTGTCACCCAAAGGGCATCCTGGCGCTTGCTTAGGGAACCCGTCCTGGTATTCCCCTGTGAGAAACCCCGGCAGGGTGTCCACAAGGTGAAAGCCAGGCATCCCGCCGCGAGAGGCCGTAGTGGAGATTAAGCAAGCTATTGCCCAGAGTTGCAGAGTGTGACCCCGTGATTCGAGTAGGCACCGGAGCGAGAATTGTCGAGTCCGTGGAATTTTGAGCCCGAGACCCGCCGAGGCGGGGAATCGAACCCTGGTCCACGGTCGATCTCAGCTTCCGGGTCTGCCGCCTCTAACCACTGAGCCACGCTTCTCCACTGACCCTGACCCTAAAACTGACCTGAAACTGACCCTGAACCCTAAAAATACCCCTTAAAAAAAAACAAACATATAACATTTTAATTATAATTATATACTTACCAATATTTACGTTGTAATGGTATGCGTTGTAAAGGTACCTACGTTGTAAAAACATGCGTTGTAAATACATGCGTTGTAATAGTTTTTGCATTGTAAAAGTTTCGTTGTAATGGTAGTGCGTTGTAAAAGTTGCGTTATAAAGGTTGTATACCTTTTGAGGTACATGGGTATTTATAGGGTTCAGGGCTAGGTTTGGGGTTTGGGTTTTGATGTACATGGGTATTTATAGGGTTCAGGGCTGGGTTTAGGTTTTGGGGTACAGGGGTATTTTTAGGGTTTAGGGATAGGTTTTGGGGTACAGGGTATATTTATAGGGTTAAGATGGGTTAGTGTTTAAGGGTGTTGGGGTATTTTAAGAAGTAAGGGTGGGTAATGAATATGGGTGCAGGGGTATTTAAAGGGAGCAGGGTGGGATTAGCACACAATATGAGACATGGCATAAAAGGCGGAACGTACCACCCGCCCCCAGCGTTTGTCACGCCCCGAGCACACGCCCACAGCACAACGCAGACACGCCCACAAGGGACTACTTTGCTGGCACGGTTCTTTGACCTTTTAAATGTATATGGTGGGCATCTGCATAGCCTATGTCCTTCTGCTGCAACTGCCCTTTCCAACGCTGTATTGGGTGTTGTGATTGGTGCTGTGGTTCCTGAGATTACCCGCCTCAAAGGTTTGGGCTCTCTCTTTATTATATTAGTATAGATATATAACTATAACATGAGTCACACCTATGGTTTTTTCAGTGAATTTGCAAGGTTTTTTAAATGTTATTTCCTACATATAACGTGTGTAAAACCTATGTTTTTTTCAGTGAATTTCAAAGGTTTTGTAAGTGCTAATTTTTAAATGGATTAATTTTTGTATTACTTTCTTTTTATACCAATTTCCTACATTTTTCTTATACATATTTAAATTTATTTTATTTTTTTAAGTTATATTTCATATTCTTAATGTGAAATAATAACAAAAGTAAATTGAATAATATTTTTTTATTGATTCGTTTTTTTTCCAATATATTAAAATGTAATTCTATTTAATTCCTTTTTCATTTTTTTTTGGGGCGATAATCGTACCATACCCGTATGGTGATCTCACCATACTTTGTACAGCAAATCGTACTCTGTGCGTACCTGGGCATACGTTACGAATACGCTTTGATGTTACGCGTCGCATCAACGCTTCCGTGTGACATCATGTACGGCGCCCCGTACGCGAAAGGCGCTAAAGTTTTTAATTGTTTAAGTATTTAATGTACATACTAAGAGAAGACATTATCTAGATAATTATGAAAATATTTTTTTTAACTTTTAATAAGCGTATATTACTTTTAAAAGCAATTACGCAAATCGCGGAGGGACGTCATACGTACTCGCATTGTAAGAGCACCGTAAGCACACCGTAAGCGTCCGCAAAGCCATATGCCGTTTTTGTCCCATGGTGCACCGCATTGTAAATATGGCGCATCCATGTTTCTGTTGTCATGGTGCACAATAACTGCCATCTTCCTGGGGATATGCCAGTTATTGTATATGTGCCCATTAGTGTTTTAATGTAGTGAATGGATTACTACATACTGATGAATGAGTCACTACAAAACTAAAACAGCAGTGACAGAGTGTTTGGTGGAAGTGTAAAGATACCGACTGGGTTTTTAACATACGAGTTAATCAGATATTTTGGCATGTACACGTACCGAGAGGGAATTATTAAAGATGACTTGCTTTCGCAAGACCCCAAAAAGTTTGTTCCAAAAAAAGTACGCACTTCACTGCCAGACGCCATTTAATGATTATCCAGGCTCTCAACTTGAACACGTCACAAATCATCTCTCATCACTTTGTCTTCTTTTTAGTGTATTGTATGAAGTAGAGTGCGTGACCCTATGCCCAGAGCCCTCGAAGGTTCTAGAGACTGCCACGCCCCATGGCCAGCTCCTGCAGCGTCCCGGAGCCGCACGGCCCCTCTTCCAACATTTAAAAGTCCCGCGGGCAGATGGTAAATTAATACTGAATACGTTAGTACACGCCACTCTTACGCTACCAGGAAAACACAACAACAGTATAATGCCCAGATTTCCATTGTAGTAATTTATTAGTTGCAGGTCTAGTTGACAGATGGATACACACACTCCCACATGGCTGGTATACACCCACAGCACACCCATTCAGCGCATCCGTCACTACACACGTAACCCTATGTATAAAAAAGACAGCGCGCACGTGTTGTATGCCATTTTAGAGTTGTTCCCAAAGTACTGAACAAGGGGGCCCACTACTACATGCGTGGCCTCTTTTGTCACTGAGTTAGTGGTGCCCGAAGCACTGAGCAGATGAAGAGCCTGCGATGATGATGATGGGAGCAGAAGTATGTTGTTAGCCATACAGATATCAAGACTCTGCACCATGTATAAGACTTCTTTGTTGTAGATCGAGACTACATCATGAAGAAGGTGTCTTATCCACGAAAAGGTGAGCAGTGAGGCTTGAGTGCGCATCGGAGGGAGTCAGGGTTGTAGCAGACTAGATACAAAAATGCGACTTAGTATTTTAGACGAACGCACTCCTATATAGTGTATTCATTTACAAGTATAATTTTTTTTCCCAATAGCAGGAACGTTATTATAATCGCTGAAATGTCTGGAATATTACCAATACAAACAGTTCGTAGAAATGTGAAAAGTAACGTGTATAAAAGCGCAATGTTATCTAACTCCAAATTAATATGGTAACAATTACCAATCATAACATCTTTCTTTTAATATCTTTTAGATGTAGAGCTTCACGATGGATTATGTAACAAGGAAGACGGCAATGGCACAAGGTGAGCAAAGAAGCTTATTTCCGAAGGAACGACAAAATATCTGTGAAAGGAGAGAATGTGTAGTATGCAGCAGGCACGCAAAACACACATTGGGCTAACGGGGCTTCAGCTAGGATGAGATAGCTTCCTGGGCCCACACACAGTCACACCTGAGTACTTCACAGGTCTTTTAAAAGACATTTTGCTTGTTAATGAGGCTTTGATGTCCCCCCTTACAGCCCCTGCAGCTCCACTCTTCTTTTTCCTTGAAGTTAAGCCACCCCCGAATTTTTTTTCTAGCCCCCCCCCCGATATTTTTGACTGTGGTTGCGCCTCTGGCTTCAGGCCCCCGCCCCCCGCGTCGTGTCTGTCTCTCCCACGTTTTAATATCCTTTTTTCTCTCTTTCTCTTTCTTACTCTCTCACATCGTTTCTCTTTCTTTTTTAAAGTTTTGGACGCTGCTATCTCCAGTCTGCTATATACAACCTTATCTGAGTTGCAGTGGTGAACTCTCTTGATTACACTGAAGGCTTCTTCGACACGTAGAGCACCCTCTTTCAATCACGCCAATAGCACTAGGTGAGCAAAGAATTTTGTTTCCAAAACAACAACAAATTATTTGTGAAAAGAAAGACTGGGTACCGTGCAGCAGCTTCACTGTGTAGAAATGTATAATTACCTCAGAGCAGTGACAACAGATAGGTTACAACAGTCTGAGAAACAGATCTACAAGCTTATTGCGCCACTTTTGTGTCACTTTTAACATGGTAAAAGTGGCATAAGCAGCTTGTAAATCTCCATCTGACTTTTCAAGAAAAAATCTCAACTCCAGACTCTGCGAGACAGTTTTAATGTTGTTTTCTCTCTCTTTCTCTCTCTCACTCTCTGTGACATCATTTCTCTTTCTCTTTTAAAGTAATAGACACTGCTGTCTACTTTGACGTGTAGAAGCAGAGTTGTATTTAAGTTGTGAACTCCGGTGGCCGCAGTGTTTATACAAGGAAAGCACAGCGGCCTAGATATTCAATGCCTCCATTGCAATGAATTAGAAATAAGTTGGTGTATTTACAATCCCGTTGTGCCACTTTTGTGTCAGTAACGCAGTAGGCACTTCCATATAGACACCACTTGAACGCGGGACTATAACAGAAGTGAAATGTAATAGGCACACTGCACACGTAAAATAGTAGTGTTACCTTCATTAGTAATGTTTCACCTTATTTAGTCACACCTACATAACTTTAAACTCTTTTTTTGTTTTTTGTTTTGCAGATTACCTACCCAACGTCTTTTGGAGTCCACATCACAATTTGTTTATAACACTGTTTTATTAAAGTTATTTTTCTATTTGTTTATTACATTATCTTTAAGTTCCATTTACAGTTATTGTTGTTTTAATAAAAGTTAATTAAAAAAACTATATACTTGTTTTTTTTTGGGGGGGGGACAGTCCACAAGAAAAATGTTTATAATTTGAAATACTATAGTAAGATGTTTGACAGTAGGGTTGAAAAGTACTGGCCGTACAATAAGTTATATTTTCTCTGGATGGACTACAACATAGAAAGGAAATCAAAGTAAAATAATGTGTACCACATTTACAAACCTCTTGTGACATTTTCGCGTGCAAACCTACCCCCCTACAAAATTAACTATGTGGGCCTCAATGACGCCCCTCAAACCACGAAAACGACCACCTCCTGGATATTTCTATATAGTGTGAGGGAGGCTGTGTGGCCCACCGCCTGATGCCCTGGAGTCCGCCACACCCAGACCCGGTTCCTGCAGTGTCCTGGGGAAAAACAGCCATTACAACGCAGTCATACCCACGCGTGATCGTCATCACAAATTCATTAGCACGCATATGGCTTTACCGCGCATGCCTTTACCATGCATGCTTTTACAACTAGAATACATTTACCACGCATGACAAAGCCATAAGCATGACAATGGCTTTGTGGAGACGGACACGCGTTGTAATGGCTGTGGCTTACGTGCTTCAAATTAGTTTTTAGGTATGCGTGTGACCAAGTCTGATAACATCAGAGGCCAAGGACAAACACCGTGGTGTCTGTGGCAGGAAATCTCATCGATCACAGAGAAGATAGGCGGAGGGTAAAATGAAAGTAACAGGTATAATAAAAATAATGGAGGAAAACTACTAAAATGGCGGTGGACAAAGTATGTAATCAAAGTTTGGCGCCTCGGCAATACGTTTCAAATAAATATAGATAGAATATGATTATTAATATATCACAAAAGTATAGCAGCGGATGACACACACGGCTCGGGAAAAGAAAGCGGCAAATTTAATACCTGAAACGAGGAGAGGTTTGCTTGGCAAACTTGAAGAAAAAAAAGAAACGTGGGCTTGGAAATGAGCCTGCGCATGCGTAGAGAGTACAACTGGTGCACAAAAAAACCCTGAAAGTTTTACATACTATCATAGAAATATAGGCACCCCGAGACACTGCAAGAGCCGGCCCTGGGAGGTGGGTGGTCCCCAGGGCCATCAATGGCTCCAAGAGGGGGGCCGCGCGAACCCCCAACATTAAAAAGCCCCGGGGAGTGCAGGTCTCCGGGGATGGAAGGGCATTTTACATATTACTGCACCAGGAAGGCGGCGGTCCCCGGGACGTGTACGGGAGGAGACGGAGGGGGAGCTGAAAACATTCTTTTAAAAAAAGATATTTTTAAAAAGCCCCGAGAGGGTGCCGGCCTCCAAGGCTGCGGGGAGGGAGGGGGGCGTGAGTCCCCCACATACTTCAAAATAAAACCCTGGGTGATGGCTTTCCCTGGGTCTCGGGAGGCCTTACAAGCCCCCCATTATGGAAAAAATTGCCAATTAAGAATAAAACGGACTTCTAGTTTTTTTTTCCTTTTCCACCGCGTACGATACACGTACCCCGCGATTTCTTATTTAAAAAAAAAATTGGGGCCTAAAGATTCATTTGGGACCCCCTGAGCAGGCCTAGAGGGTCAGGATGTTTCTACCCTGCCCCTTTCCTTATTTTTCAACTTTGTTTTACTGTTTTCTTGTGACTCGGTTCTACCGAGGCACATGATGGCGGCCAACACTCTCTGGTTTGGAGTGTTGACAGACAATTGACATCCAATCAGCATGCAGCTCGTGCTCGTAATTGAACGGATTTCCGTACGCGAGCAGTGCTTCGTCTATAGATATCACTATGATTTTACTTTTGATTTTCTCAGGAACTAGTGAACGGATTTACACCATTTAACAAAAAGTACAATCTGCGAACCAAACTCTACCTCTCTGCCAAATTTGGTGTAACTGCACTGAAAAAACCATAGGTTTCAGGGGCATTATAGTTAGCTTGACATTTCACATGTACAAAACCATAGAAATTCCACTGTTCTAGTTAGTTCAGCTAACTATAACTCACTCCCCCGCAATGCACTGCTCATGACGTCACATATTACATCATTCATGGCATGGTCAGTGACATCACTGATGACATCTCAAATGACATCACTGATTATATCATCCAGTGACTGTGTGTTTCTATAAAGTGTAAATATGTTTTATATATATGCCAAGGTGTATTGAAGAATGAGTGGGTGTATAAGTGTCTGGATGAAGGATTTACTAGGTGTGTAACTGATTGTATAAGTGACTGATTAAACGTGTCTTACTGAATGCACGCGTTAGTGACTAAACTGTGTGAATATCTGTATCAGTGTGTCTGTAGTTGTGTAAGTTGGTATAAGGGTTGGTCAGTAGCAACATGACAGTTTATATGGGTTATTGATTTGTTTGCCCGAGTATTTGTATGGGTGCCTGAGTGTGTGTGTTGGTGGGTTGGAGGTGTGTGACTCTGTGCATATATGTGTAACTAGTTGATTCACTGGTTGTATGGGTTCAAGAGTGTATGTGGAAACAGCTCTATGACTGGGTGAGTGTGTGTATGGCTGTGTTGGTGAGCAAATGGAGGCGTCAGTGGTACATGTAAGTACCTACAAAAGTAAAAGGCAGTTTATGTAAGTGATGGTATATATAAATAACTATATGTGACAGTGAGTGATTAAGAGAGCGGCTGTATGGATGAGTGTGTACTTGTATCAGTGATTATATAAGAGAGTAGGTATGCACTACTATCTGTATGAATTAGTGAGGTGGTGTGTGTGTATAACTGTATAGGTGAGTAAATGGGAGTGTGATTGTTTCTTTACATGACTATCTAGGTGTGTGAGTAACTCCATGGATGAGTGGTGGTATGTGCGTGTCTGAATAGGCATGTGAGTGCATATGATAGTGTTGTATTGATGAGTGACTGCATGTATACGTGATTCTATGGGTGAATGAGTGGATGTGTGTGTAGACCTAAGAATCAGTTAGTGGGTATGTAGTAACTGGTATTGGTGTGTCTATGGTTTCAAAAATGCTAGTATGTATTTTAGGATGGGTGTATCAAAGGTTATATTAGGGTGTGAGGAGATGCATCGTATTATCATGTTGATGATGTCATCGTGATATCATTTGAGATGTCAGCAGTGATGTCACTGACCATGCCATGAATGATATAATATGTGACGTCATGAGCAGTGCATTACGGGGGCGTGAGTTATAGTTAGCTGAACTAACTATAACGGTGGAATTTCGATGGTTTTGTACGAGTGAAATGTCCAACTAACTATAACGTTTTTTCAGTTATTTTCTAAGGCTTTTTAAATGCAAATTTCTAAGTATAACTTCTCTCAAACCTAGGTTTTTTTCAGTGAATTTCAAGGTTTTTTAAATACTACTTTCTAACTACAATGTAGTGAAAAACTAACTGTAACAGTAGTCTTTTATAACTAATAATTATGGCTCCCGGTGGTTTGGTATTTATTTTTGGGCATTTCCCGTCTGTATTTATCCATATATTTTTTTAATAATTGTATCTGTATTTACCCATATATATTTTGGGATTTGTGAAAAAATTAATCTGAAATGAGTATATTTACACATGTATTTGTCTGATAAATATGCACTTCTGCCTGAAGGACTGACCGTTTCCATTCATAAACACACTCAGATTATAAAATATTCACAACCTTGATATTAAAATGTGCATGTTTTCTTATACGAGCATAAATATTTCTGTTTAAGGCTCTTTACTAAAATTCTTTTATTGTTTTAACTCTCTTACTTATAGAACAACAGAGCTATTGTCATGATTCACAGCATTTAGAATCGCTCAAAAAATAACCCAATTTCCGTTTTTATCCACATTTTAAAATAAATACAGACAGGAAAATAAATAATTTTCTGTCTGTATTTATCTGTAAAAATCAGTAAAAACGAAAAACAGGGAGCCCTACTTCTAATGTAACAATGTTTATAACTTAATTAGCAGTAATTAACACATAAGTGTGGAAAAAGTGTGACACAACAGCTATGATACCAGACTTCGAACAACAGCATTCACAGTTCGATTCCCAGGCGCCAGCGGCATGTTAGCCCACCACGATGTCACTGTGGGCAACACTTTGCATAATCTTCCCGACGCCTTGAGCACCAGCACACCTTTGCGGGGGGTAGCTGTATGCTTTACAAATGCTGCCATTTTTTTTAATTTAACAGCATAGTGATGACAAATATTAGCACATATTTTTTTTTCTTCTATTGTGAACGATATTTTTTCTTCTACTTAGATGTTTTTAGTCATGAGAATGGATATGACACAGTTTGCCGGGTAACAGTTTTTAAGCTCTCCAACGTATGTACATATTAAGGACCTTATACGTATTACGATCGAAATCGAAACCTTTACAGCATCCCATTTTGTAACTTTTCCCAACACGTGCATAAGTTAAAGTTAAAACATGATCACGTGTAAACTGTAAAACGTGACATCTAAATGGGTGGAGCTGCATCTTCCTTCCATAGACTACTCAATAACCAAAAAGTATATAAACCACACCCGTTGTTCGATTAGTTTCGTTTTCACGAGTTACTTACCCGTGTCCATTCTTTGATGCAGGTTCCCTTTTCTAGCGTTGGATTCTTGTTTTGCATCAACAAAACTTATTCCGGAGTTGTAAGTTGTTTGATTATGCCATAGTAGATATTTATAAAACATAGCTATTTGTCAATATTTAAACATTTATATTTAAAAAAAAGTGTTATTGCTTGTTATTGCCTTTTTTCTGTAACGTCAGCAGCTTGTTTTCAGAAACAGACAGTTTACAGCAAACATTACTCCTTTTCTGGCTCCTTTGAGCTTATATATTGTGACTTTGTATATTATAATATTGACACTGTACTTCACTTCAGAGGTGTTGGTGACCCATCGGCGCAAACCCTAAAGATTTATAATTAACGTCACCAGCTTCCGGTTGTTAGTCTGTTTTCCCCTGAGAATCATTTACTATCAATATGTATGTTATAATATTGTCAGTCATTGTATTCTCAGAGGAGTTCATGACCCGTGCAAAGAGTAAAGATATATAAGCAACGTCACCAGCTGCTGGTTTTTAGTCTGGTCCCCCTTGTGATCATATGCTGTGAATATGTATATTATAATATTCACAGTCATTATGATCTCAGAGGAGTTTATGACCCGTCGCCACGAAAATTATTCATTTCGATGTCACGGAGAAAAGAAGCTCTAAAATATTCACCACTCGAAAGTATTTTGTCATTGATCTTCTGTTGTATTCATAACGTTAGTTTCCTTTTCTTTTTACTGTAACAATGGTGTCACTTTTTATATTGTAATAGAGTGTCATAATGTTACAGAAGAGCAATTGGAAATTTGTTTGCGCCATCTGAATTACAGATTACTAACCTTTATAACTTACTTGCTCACATATTTTTTCAGTGAGCATGTTTTACGAAATTGCAGTCTAAAAAAATGTAGCTTTCATATATACTTTCTTACTTTAAACATTTGTTAAACCCTACATTTCTAAATGGTATTTTCTAATTTCTATTTTTCTCAATTGCAGTTCCTATACACCTTTTCCCTAGAGAATATATATTACAAGTACTCTACATTATCATTTTACTGTCCTATATTTTCTTTAAAGAGTATGTGATTTGTTAGTGGAACAGTGTGCGACCTCTAAGCACTACAACAGAACGTTCCAGAATTCTACAGAATACATATTTAAAAAAAATGATAATGTGTACATTTCTATGTAATATGAAGTCATTTGTGTTTAACTGGTTTTTACTTGTTCTTCTGACCTCAGATGATGTAGTGTGGGAGTGTTTCTTGTAGCACTTCTTTTCTACTTCATCTAAAAGTAACACATTCCCTCTTATATTATCAAGAATATGGGGCAACACTTTTACAAACTATAGCAGATAGCAGATAAAAGGAGGGTGTGGCCACGCTTAAGTGATATTTTATGAAATTCCATTTTTATTTATCACCCCTTTGATATATACAGCGTCAGTTTCCGAAGAGTGTTTATTTGTAATTTATTAATAAAAACTGTTTGAAACCTAGACTGAAATTTTTGCTGCACAACCACACCTACCCATCAGGAAAGTAAACACCACATTATAAGTAAATAGTGCTCCTGGGAAGTATTCCACCCGCAAACTTGATAAAAAGAAGACCGCCGTGATTTGTACACCCCACAGCAATTATATAAATGGTCCTTAAAATATATAAAAAACAATTTTTACCTTCACAATCCCTGTCCACCACCTTGTGACCACTGTACAGAGTTGATAGTGTTCCTACCCTCCCCTACTTTGTTTCCCCATACTCCTTTGAAGTGCGTCACAAAATGGCTGACAACAGTGAACCGTTCCCACAGAATAAGGAGCAAACTTCTACTCAGAACACTTTAGCCAATAAAATATCCATGTTGTTCTGCAGAGGAGGAGGGAATGGCTGCCAACACTTCTACTGTTAATGTTTCACAGCCAATGAGCATTAACATTGATAAGGTCCCGCTTGCAACATGTTACCCAATGAGATGTCCCTCCTACTCCGCAGAGGGGAAGTGAATGGCTGGCAACACTTCTACTTTCAATAGTTCACAACCAATCAACATTAAGCTCAGTCAGCTCCTCCTTAGAACACGTCAACCAATCGGATGTTCCTCCTACTCCGCGGAGGAGAAAGGAATAGCTAGCAACCCTTCTACTTTCAATGGTTCGCAACCAATGAATATTAAGTTCTGGAAGGTTCCCCTTATAACATGTGAGCCAATCAAATGTCCTTGCTACAATGCGGAGGGGAAGTAAATAGCTGGAAACACTTCTACTTTCAATGGTTCACAGCCAATGAACATTAAGTTTGTTTCTGGAACACCTCAGCCAATTAAACGTTGATTTTGTTCTGCGCACAGATAGAGAACACGCCCTCCCACGTATTATTAAATTTCTTTTAACAAAGTGACACTATCCGTGATAAAAGTGAACACTGCATTATATGTAAACATTATTCTGCATTATATTAAAGGAAGGCCGCAATATGGCGCATTGTTGTTTTCCTGATATAATTGCCACAGCCAACTGAACCCCCCTCACAACATGAGTGAAGCCCCGGGGCTGTGGGGGCCCCAACGGGCCCCCGCTATTATTTTTTAAGAAAAGCCCCTGGGATCTAGCCCACCCAGGGGCCTCATTAAAATAAAATGCGGGAATATGCGACCCCAGCGCGAATTGCGCTGATTTTTCTTTTAATTCTTTTTTTGGCCCTGGAGGTCCTTTAGGGACCCCCTGAGCACACCTAGGGGGCCAGGGTTTTTCTACGCTACCCCCTTCTCTTGTTTTATATCTTTGTTTCTCTGTTTGGTGACTCGCTTCTAGTCACAAGATGGCTGCCAACACTTCCTGGTTTGGAGTGTTGGCAGCCAATCAAGGTGAAGCTCGTGCTCGGGACTTAGTCTCTGCCCTGATATTGAAACTTTAATTTTCCTAATTTTTTGGCAACTACTGAATGGATTTACACCATTTAGAAAAAGGTTGCTTTTTGATCCAAGCATTACCTTTTTGCCAAATTTGGGATAATTTCGTTCAGTAGTATCGGCTGTAGCCTTGCCCAAAATTTCCTATGGGAAATTGATTTTTTGACTCTTATTTTTTGATTTTCTCAAAAACTACTGAACGGATTTACATTTTTTACAAAAAAGGTTGCTTTCTGGACCAAGTTCTACCTTTTTGCCAAATTTGGGGTAATTCCGTTCAGCAGTTCGGGCTGTAGCCTGTCGCAAAATTTCCAATGGAAATTAACATGGGGAAAACGCGTTTTGGGACCTCTCTTTTTTCTCAGCCCCCGCTTTACAAATCACTCCAAAACTTTCAGGATAGGAGCTGACTTGGATAGACTTTTTTGGGGGGAGAATTTCGCAAAGATTCGTCAAGCGATGCCAAAGTTATTAGCAAATCAAAAAATGCTTTTCCGATAGAAACTAGCTTTTGTGGCCCTGGGGGTCCTTCTGGGACCCCCTGAGCATGCCTAGGGGGGCAGGGTGTTTCTTCCCTGCCCCCTTCTCTTGTTTTATATCTTTGTTTCTCTGTTTTCTGGTGACTCGCTTTTACCGAGTCACAAGATGGCTGCCAACACTTCCTGGTTTGGAGTGTTGGCAGCCAATCACAGTGAAGCTCGTGCTCAGGACTTAGGCTCTGCCCAGACATCGACATTTTTCTAATTTCTCAGCAACTACTGAAAGGATTCACACCATTTAAAAAAAGGTTGCTTTCTGATCCAAGTGATACCAAAGGGAATGATGGACGGAGCGTTTGAGCAAATCAAACACTCACCCCCAGTCAACTGATCTTGGTTTAATCCATCATCATTCTTTAGCTCACTGCACCACCCCAGTTCAGACATGGCCACATGCAAATCAGTCTGACCCTGTGCCTCATGGGAACAGTCCAGCCCGAACTGCCAAACCATGTCTTCCCTGGACCAGAAACAAGCACCCTGGGACCGGTTTCGGGTTCATAACCCTCATCTGCCAGGCTATCTTGAATCCAGTGGCAAAGTAGAGCAAGGGACCCACATCTGGGCATACCCTGCCAACTTAGGGTGAACAAAGCGTTACCAAAGGGGATGATAGACAAAGTGTTTGACCAATCAAACACTCACCTCTAGGGAGGACCTGGCCTGGCAGTTCGGGCTGGACTGTTCCCATTGGGCGCAGGGTCAAGACTGATTTGCATATGGTTGGGTCCAAACTGGAATGGCATGGTGAGCAAAAAAAATGATGGATTTAGGCCCAGATCTCTGTACTGGGGTGAATGTATGACATTGTTCTGCATTCTGTTCATCAATTGTTCTTTTTGCATTTGTCACCCGAGTGGGACGGGTATGCTCAGACGTGAGTCTCGTGCTCTCCATGCCACTGGAGTCAAGCTATCCTGGCTGATGAGGGCTAAAAGCCCGAAACCGGTCCTAGGATGCTTGTTTCAAGTCCAGAGAGGACCTGGACTGGCAGTTCGGGTTGGACTGTTCCCATTGGGCTCAGGGTCAAGACTGATTTGCATATGGCTGGGTCCAAACTGGAATGGCATGGTGAGCAAAAAAACAATGGATTTACGCCCAGATCTCTGTACTGGGGTGAATGTATGACATTGTTCTGCATTCTGTCCATCAATTGTTCTTTATGCGTTCTGATCCAAGCACTATCTTATTGCGAAATTTGGGGTAATTCCGTTCAGTAGTTTCGGCTGTAGCCTTGCCCAAAATATCCTACGGGAAATAGATTTTTTTGGACTATTATTTTTTGATTTTCTCAAAAACTACTGAACGGATTAACACCTTTTTAAAAAAAGGTCCTTTCTGAATCGAGCTCTACCTTTTTGCAAAATTTTGGGTAATTCCGTTCAGCAGTTCGGGCTGTAGCCCGTCGCAAAATTGCCAATGGAAATGAACATGGGGAAAACGTGTTTTGGGACCCCCTTTTTTCTCAGCCCCCGCTTGATGAATCACCCCAAAGCTTTGAGGATAGGAGCTGACTTGGATAGACTTTTCTTTGGGAGAATTTTGCAAAGATTCGTCAAATGACGCCAAAGTTATTAACAAATCAAAAAAAGATTTTCCTATGGAAACTAGGTTCAAACTATAACTACCTACTGGCCAGTAGGTAATATATATACATGACCAAGGCGAGTGTCGTCGCCGAAACGCGTAGGGTTTTGCTACATGAAATCCGTTGATAACATGCTGGAACCGAAATGAATGAATACATTTTCAACTTGAACACACGCGCCTGTGGACTATTGTTTGCGATATTGGCTGAACTGGAGTGCATTCGCACAGCAGCTACTGTGCTGGGTGTGAATTATATATATATATATATATATATATATATATATATATATATTCAAAACAAATCGATCCTTCCATGCACGAGAGCGCTCCACAGTGTGTGCTCGTCCCAAGGGCTGGATCAAAGCCCCGATTCAATTTTGGAACACAAGAAAGGCGGCACAACCGGATACTTATTAGAAGTTATTTATTCCACTAACACTCCACCGACGCGTTTCAGCCTCACGGCTTTTCTCACGGTCAGCAAGTCCTTTTTTGCTATCTCTTTTTATACTTATCAGCCCACTTGAGCCTTAAAGTGGCATTGTGGGATACGTAGTTTTAGAGCAAACATGAATTAAAAAACAATAATGACAATCAGAACACATCAGCCCTTTGCTTGTCATTATTCCAATTGCGATAAGCAAGCAGCTTTGAATCTGGGAGGAAACACCCTCGGCTTGGTGGAACCAGCAGCAGGCTCGGCTGAGGCTGTCAAAGAATCCACAACGAGGTGAACGTTCTCGACTAATTAATGTAATTGAAGGAGCGGGTTATCGAAGTGGCTGTACTTGTCAATAACGGTGAAATTGTCTACGCGTTAAAGAAACGCCAGGCAGCGTATTGAAAGACAGACCGGTGAAAAGGAAGTTTGCAGTGAAACCACCTACGAGTGAACACTCTTGCAGTAAGAGTGTGTTCTGTAACCCAGACTTTGAGAAAGCATGGAAGCGCGAGCTGCTAAACGCGCGACCAAAGCGTCCATAATGTTTAAACCAGGGGCTGCAACAGAAGAGGTGACTCGCAAAACTAAAACACCAGATAATGATAATGTCACCTTAAAGCAACAAATGAACATACTGGAACGCTTGTATAAAAAGGAAATAAATAAGAGCTGGGAGATCATAACGCTCGAGAATTATGTGGAAGTAAAAAGAATCCCGCGAGGATTGAGAATCTTCACGATGCCAACACACCCAGATACGAAGGAAGAACTTATCATGGAGTGGCTGGAAAACAATACAATGTGTTCTCTAAATATGATGCGCATTCTTATTAAGCATGCCAAAATGGATATTCACGATATCACTGTCAAAATAAAGGAGCTTGAAGAAATTCTTTCGAAAGCCACTAAACAGGATGAAATTATTAAGTTAAGACAAGAAATGGAAGCGAGACTGGACGCTTATGAAACAGAAATACAAGAACGTAAAGAGCGAAAGTTCAAAAGGGATGAATTAGATTATATGCATGGCCGCATCCTTACTTTTGCGAGACGATATGATAATTTGAAGAAAAATCTCCCTCCTAATATACAGGCATCTAGCGGCAGTGAATCAGATGCAAGTCTAATTGAAGTGACAGGTGAACAGTCAAAAAACTTCAACATTTTAGAGGAAGTGAAAATGGTCAACCTAGAAAAAAATATCGCCAGAGGAAGCAGAGGGAGAATGCCTTTTCAGAGAAGGGGAAGAGGCAGAGGCATGCAAAACCAACCAAGTCCCTTACCAGCACCCGAAAAACCCGTAGGACCAAGCAGCGAAAGAAGGCAATATCTCCTACGAAACAGGAAGTAAACAACCTAATTGTAAACTTATCGCAATACCGTCTAACAGATGATGAACAAAATGTTTTAAACAAGGGCTTATCATTCTGTCCAGAAGCCCATTTCGACTATCCACAAACCAAAATTGACCTGTATAAGTTTGTGAGAAAACTTAAACTGGCTAAAATTCATGCAAACAAAGTGGTATCTAATGACACAAATGACATGACAGAACAAACAGCGTTGGAGGAATGTACAACTACAATTGAACAACTACCTGACCTGAGAGAAACATATGAAACAATGTTTAATCCCGAGGGAGACACTGTAACGGACTAACAAATGCTACAACAATTGAACATCCAAACAAATGTAAGCAAAAATACTGGATTAAAGAAAAAATCTCGTTTCTGCCCAGTTTTATCACCAGGCAACAAAATTGATTTATTCGCAGATGCCATGACGGAAGAAATCGATAAATTGATAAAAGTCAAGGACAACAAACGACAAAATCTATCAATCAAAGAAAGGAAGGCCATACAAAATCTGATGAATAATGCCACTATAACAATAAAACCCGCCGACAAGGGGGGGAATATTGTTATTCAAGACACGAGTGATTATATATTGGAGGCGGAACGACAGCTGAATATAACTCAACATTACAGCAAACTGAAAACCAATCCAATATTGAAAATGATGTCTGATCTAAATGAACAATTAAAAACTTGACGCACCAAAGGATTGATAAACGAGGATGAGTTGAAATATATGACCACGGAATTTCCCATCACTCCGTGTGTCTATTTCCTACCCAAGATTCATAAGACACTAATCAATCCACCAGGGAGACCCATCGTGTCCTCCTGTGACTCATTGTATGAAAAGGTCTCTAGATATGTTGACACTTTCCTGGCCCCCATCGCTCAGAGCATGCCATCATATCTGAAGGACACTGGAGATTTTCTGAGAATTTTAACGGACGTTTCATGGAATCCAAGCTATCTTCTAGTGACAATTGATGTAGTGTCGCTGTACACATCCATAAGACACGATGCAGGTTTGAAAGCGTGCAAATATTTCTTGCAACAGCGAAGCATAAAAGAACTGGAACACACATCAATGCTTTTACAAATGATAAAATTATGTCTTACAAACAATGTGTTTCTTTTCAATAACAATCTATACAAACAAGAATGTGGCACAGCCATGGGGATTTCATTTTCTCCCAATTACGCAAATATCACCATGGGATATTGGGAAAAAGTGATAGCATGGAACAATACTGACCCAGAAGAAATGGACCGTATAGTTTTATGGGTCAGATACATTGACGACCTCTTTCTGATTTGGAACGGAACCAATGAGCAATTCCAAAAATTCTTTACCACACTAAATCAGAATGAGGTAGGTCTCCAATTTACATGTTCTACTAATAACAAGGAGATAGACTTTCTAGACACTAAGGTCTATGTCTCAGACGGCAAATTGGAAACAACACTGTTTAGGAAGAGAACTGCAACGAACAGTGTCCTCCATGGCACCAGTTTTCATCCAAAATCGCTACTCAAAAGCATCCCATATGGGGAATTTGTAAGATTAAAAAGAAACTGCTCAAAGCCAGAAGATGCCGAAAATAAGATACTCGAAAGCAAAGCGAGATTCCAGTCAAGAGGATACAAGGACTGTAAAAAGAAAGCAGATAAAATCAGCAGAGCAGAAACGTTGGTTGAAAAACAAAAATCCCCACAAGAAAGAGATCCACCTAGATTCATAACAACGTATAACAAAGAAAGTGAGCTAATAGCCAAAAAAATGAAGAAGTATTGGCATTTGATAAGCAGCGATCCGGATGTAGGACCATTAGCGGGAAAATACCCATCCATCACGTACAAGAAGAACACATCTCTTCAAAACCTATTAGTCAAGAGCTACTTCCAGACCAAAGAACAACCAAAATGGTGAACGGAACAAAACATAGGCTTTAAGCCATGTACCACATGCAAAGCATGTAAAATAGGCAAAAAAGTGAAGACTGTGTTGGAACCTGATGGAAAATACATGCCGATTAATCAGTATATCACATGTACATCAAGAAATGTGGTGTTTGTGGTTGAATGTAAATGTGGAATGAAATATATAGGGTCCACTACGTGCATGTTAAAGAAAAGAATATTGGAACACATCCGGGCTGTGAAGAATTCAAACATGCTATATGCTACAGCAAAACACTTGAGCCTTTGCCAAAATGGGGATTGGCGAGCCATGAATTTCTATGGATTGAAAATGCTGAATAAATCAGAAAGAGGAGGAGACACAGTCCGTCTTCTTCGACAGATGGAATCACGCCTCATCGTCCGATTCCGCACAAAACAGCCCAGAGGCATGAACTTTGGAGAGGATCTCCACATACACCTGGAGTAAATATGAACTCTAATGAGATTAATACATGGACAAGGGTACTATACCATACACCTTAAAACCGAAAACATTTGAAAACAAATGTAATAAGATACGCCCTCGAGTGAAAACAACTTTGGACGTCAAGTACTATACTTGTACAATCAGAACACATCAGCCCTTTGCTTGTCATTATTGTTTTTTAATTCATGTTTGCTCTAAAACTACGTATCCCACAATGCCACTTTAAGGCTCAAGTGGGCTGATAAGTATAAAAAGAGAAAGCAAAAAAGGACTTGCTGACCGTGAGAAAAGCCGTGAGGCTGAAACGCGTCGGTGGAGTGTTGGTGGAATAAATAACTTCTAATAAGTATCCGGTTGTGCCGCCTTTCTTGTGTTCCAAAAAATATATATATATATATATATATATATATATATATATATATATATATATATATATATATATATATATATATATATATATATATATATATATATTCACTGAAAAAACCATAGGTTATAGACCATATATAGTTAGGAATTAGCATTTAAATAAAACCTTATTTTACTCACACAAAACCATTGAAACTCCATATATAGTTAGTTGTACTAACTATATATCGCGCACCCGCAATCCACTGCTGATGATGTCACATATTACATCATTCATGACATGGTCAGTGACATCACTGGGGCGCGTAGCGTAAGCGCGTCAAACCATGTGACTTTAAAATAACACTTTTCATTGCTTCAGAACTTTTTTTTTCCAAATTGTGTGAAACCCACCCATTTCTCTCACTATTGCTTTGTACTTGGAGAGAGCAAGAGCTGTTCTGTCTACTCTATCTCCTACTTTTCTGATCTCCAACAATGGCTGCAAGAGAGTCATCCAGCAGTGATTCAGATGGATTTTTAGATGAGGACCCTCCTCAGCAAAAGAAAAAAAACCATTTCATCTGGAAATTTTACGACATCCCTGAAGGACAGAAAAAAGTCAACGCTCCCAAAGTAACCTGCAAAATATGTGGGAGTAGTTTATCCAGAGGCAATCCTCTGAAAAAATATAGTTTTGGGAATGCTAATTTGATCAGGCATGTGAAAAGAAGACACCCTAACAACTTTGCCAGGGCGAGTGTCAGAGAGCTGGCACGGAATGTACCCACAGATGGCGGCAGCACCTCCACTGGTGGAGCAACACCTTCGGGACCACCCCGTGGAAGAATGGTCCCTAACAGTCAGCCGGTGTTTGCAGGCATCAAATTTTTGTGCACGGAGTGTGATGAACTGCTCTGCTATGGGGAGCAGAGTGTTGAACTCATTGCCCTAAAGAAACAGCAACACCGCTGCTCTTCTAGTCCCTAAATTTTCAAATTTTTTTGCTCCTGTTGAGCAGTTTTGGAATCCTTGTTTTTGTTTTTCCCTTGACAAAAATCCCAAAAAACAACAAAATCAAAAAAAAAGTTCTTTTCAGAACTACCTCCAATTTATAAAAAGAAGCCTTTTTTTTTTAAAGTCTGTCATTTTTATTCTCCATGGTACGCTCCCCCGTACGCTCCCCGGTGTGCGTACCGGGCGCTCCCCCCGCGAAAATCGATTTTTTCACCCGCGGGAGCCTTTTATGGCCCCCACATCAAAAATAGGGGGTCAAGGGGGTGTACCCTGCCCCCTTTTGCTCATTTCCCCCCTTTGATTCTTGCCACCTCTTGTGTCTCAATCCTACCGAGACACAAGATGGCGGCCGCTGCGGACTGTTTCGAATGTTTACAGACACCCGAGAACCAATCAGCTTGCCGTGCGCAAGTCGCGTGGCGCGCCTGGAGCGCTCCCCGGTACGCGTACCGGGCGTGGCTCTAGATATATATCTTTTTTTAAACCTAATTTACTCAAAATTCACAGGACCACATATCTTGAGACCTAGCAAAGGCACATCGGGCAAACAATATCTACAATTTTGCCAAGTTTCGTGGAAATCCATTCAGCCGTTCGAGCTAAAAGTGAGGCCAACCGCCCTATGGAAAATTGCATGGCAAAAACACGTTTTGGGACCCCCCTTTTTTCTCGGCCCCCCCTTGACGACCCCCCCCAAATTTTCAGGGGCTGCTCAGAAACAAAATGTTCCATTTTCTTGAAAATTTCAGCCAATTCCGTCCACAAACGCCAAAGTTATTAGACATAGAATTTTCAAAAATCCCATAGAGAAAAAATCCTAACTATATATACCTACTGGCGACCGCCAGTAGGTAATATATATCGTATTTCAATGAACACAGACTAGAAATGGTCTGTTGTTTATTATATGGTCATTATTTTTAACCATCCTAATGTTGGTTTTAGCGGTTTGAGGATTTTAAAAGTTATTTCTAAGAGTAAACTGTATGGTGTACGTGATAGTGGCACTAGGTCCATTAGGTAAGTTTTTGTTTTTAGGATTAAAGAGCCTGAGCCGCTTCTCAAAATTCCCATGCTTTGCTATTAGGATTGGGTATTGTGAATTGAGATGCTGTTTTTAAAATTTTATTTTTACTGTGTACTTCTATGGTTTCCTTTATATGAGCCAAATAAAGCTAATAAATTAAATGAAAAAAAAAAGAATAATCAAATGTGTATGTATATATGGTTTTAACTCCTCCAGCCTCAAACTTGGTCTTTCCTGCCACAAAGGAGTAACGGTTTGGCAACAAGCCTCAAAGTGGAATCCGGAAGGATTAGCGGCAATCAGCCCCCCAGCGGAAAACGAAACACATCGGAGCAGAAGCCGGCGACACCTCCGCTGTGCAGGTAGGCGGATGCGGGTCTGTTGACACGCTGCACGCCGATCCGGCTGTGAGGGGTGAGCAGGTGAGTGCCATAGAATAAATTCCAAGCTGGGTACAGAGTTGTGGCATTTTCGCAATGGAGGAATCAGCGGGCACTTGCCAAATTTGCGGGATTTGAAGAATTACAATATTTCTACATGAATTGTGATGCAACAATCCATTAAAGGATGTAAATCTTTACATAAAGGACTGAACGTCTTTTTATACAACAATTTGATCTATCTGAGAAACCTTTTTTCTAAGGACTCAACAACCAGTGCACGGGGGACATACTCCACTTACATGGGGATGCAAGCTTATTGATAAATTCTACACTCCAGTGCAGTGAGTGATACCTTGGAGCACGGCACAACTGTGCAACTACACACAACCTGGTAGTGCGCACACTAAACCCCTTTCATCAAAGTGGAGTTTTCACACGTAACTCCCAAATTGTGCAATGGAGGCCGACGCGCTTACAGAAAGAGAGCAGGCAGCAGCAGCTATGTTTAGCAATGATAGCATACCTAGTATGGACTCGATTACCCACAATGCACCAAACAATACAAAAAATACTAGGATAAAAGAAAGAAGTAAATTGTTGGAAAAAGGGATGCGAGCATAGCAGAAAAAATGGTGGGAGGCAAAGTCTCTGCACCGCTACATCAATGTTGGTCGGGCACCAAGGGGATTAAGAATTCTACTGGCCCCCAGTTATGAAGCACCCGACCGTGACATGATGCGCGAGTGGGCCGAAACCAATTTAGACTCATCGCAAAAACTCTTATTTATCTTAGTAAAATATGCTGAAAAGGACAGTACTAGTTTATCAGAAGAAATTGCGAAATTAAATCAAGAACTTAAAGAAATGGGTCAGAATGAAGAACTGGAGAAAATATAAAATTAAATAAAAAATTAAATGAAAGCAAGACTAAAAAAAGAGGAGGATATCGTAAGGGAACGCAAATAGTTCAAATTCCTCTGATATCGCTGCGACTATGAATGTGGAAGGGTATTCACATTTGCCTGCAAATGTGAAACTTTGAAAGCAGACAAATCTGGCACAAACCAACCACCAAGAAACACCTTGGAAACTACCATTACCAGCATGCAACCTAATTTGACATCAGCATCGGATGCCAGCTCTACAGCTGAAAGTGAACATGAATTGGATTCTCATAGAAAAGACAGGAACCAACAGGCTAGAAAGGTTTTTTAACAGAGTAGGTTGATTTTTTATGCGAGGAGCGTCTGCAATCCCTCCGCCCGCGAAAGCAACAGGGCAACCATGTGTCAATAGAAGCAGGAAACGCAGGGAGAGGCGCAAGGCAAGCAGATGGCGAAGACAACAAAAAACAACCGAAGCGCCAACAGAAGAAATACTGGTGCAAGTAGAAACTGAATCTGCACAAACAGAACCCAAAACAGTCATCAACCTAACCAACAAGGAATTAAACAAAGCAGAAGAACAACTCCTATCATTGGGGCTCTCTTACTACCCGGAAAGCTCCTTCAACTATGCTACCACAAGAGTTCACATCTATAAAAGTGTGTGAAAACTGAAATTAGAAAAATATTTCAGACAAACAAATTGGTCAAGACCTGAGGCTCTACATAGAACTGATGATGACCCGAATAATCAGCCACAAGAAGAAGAATCAAGCATACCTAACAACGGGTCTGAAAGTCACCAGCATATGCCTGCCAAGAACCGCAATCCACGCTCATATTCTGTTCAGGGCCCACCCAATGACACAGAGGTCGGAGGGAAGTAACTTACCTGCAAAGCCATGAATGGTGCATGCTGGTACTTGCAGTCTGCCCACGAGACTGCAGTGCTGTTCGTGACTATTACTCCACCCACCTGAACATCCACCAATGGAAGAACTATTGGAACTACTTTTGCTGGTGTTTGGTGGGATTTGCTGTGTTGGAGTAGGCATCTGATGAAGGCACAGACCGAAACGCGTCATGCCATTGCTCCTGTGACAATAAATTTTCTCCTGGTATTCCCCGCTGTGTCCCTCCGGTTCTTTCAACAAGGAATCCTTCGTGACATATTTCCGCACTAGTTGTGGGCCCGTTGGAGATGACCCGCTTCGCTCAGGGTAAGAGCCACAAGGACAGCTTCGGCAAATCTTTCTCGCACTCCAAGGTATTGGACAGGCTCTAACCCACCGCATCCATTCTCAGCAAGGTGCCGCTGCATCATTGGCAGTTCGTGACTTCACGTAGGGATTGGGATTGCTACATCCACTCTCTCAGGCTGAAACTGACTTTGGATTAAATGCGGTTGAAGCGTTGGGTACCCAGGAGGGTTATTTATCTCACCAGCATATGCCTGCCAAGAACCGCAATCCACGCTCATATTCTGTTCAGGGCCCACCCAAGGACACAGAGGTCGGAGGGAAGTAACTTACCTGCAAAGCCATGAATGGTGCATGCTGGTACTTGCAGTCTGCCCACGAGACTGCAGTGCTGTTCGTGACTATTACTCCACCCACCTGAACATCCACCAATGGAAGAACGATTGGAACTACTTTTGCTGGTGTTTGGCGGGATTTGCTGTGTTGGAGTAGGCATTTGATGAAGGCACAGACCGAAACGCGTCATGCCATTGCTCCCGTGACAATACATTTTCTCCTGGTATTCCCCGCTGTGTCCCTCCGGTTCTTTCAACAAGGAATCCTTCGTGACATATATATATATATATATTTATATATATATATATCTTTGATGTATTTTATATAATTTTTATTTTTTAGATATATATGTGAATATATGTGTATCTCATGCACGAAGTAGGACACTACATTATGAGTTGATTATGTCAGCTGCCCAAACCTGCCCAAACCTGCTGTGTATAAAGAGGTTTTTTCTTTATTTTATTCACTTGGTTTTGTACAGTTGAAACACAACATGATGAGCAGCACTAGTCACATAAATATATATAATTTTTTTTAGAAAAATATGTAAACAATAGGTAACAGGTAATAGCAAGAAAAGAAGTGGAAAGATGTTGCAGCTATATGAAATTAAGTAGTTGCATACACCAGGATTACATAATCAGTCAAAGTATTAGGGATCCTATAAATTGTCAGATATTCAAACCAGGACCTCGGCCAGTACAAGATTACATTTATTTGTAATACAATAAGTATATTTATGTGCATATTTAATGTTTTCATATATTCTATGTATACTCCTTTTTTATATATTTATATTTATGTATGTATTTATTTATCTGCATATTTATTTATATTATAACTGTTTTTTTTACGAAAATGCATTTATGCAGAAATCAATGCTGACTGATTAAGCTACAACTATCCTTGTACCTGCTATTCAGGTTTCATACGTCTTTATTTCGATAGAATTCATCATACAAGACTACATACAGCATCCTTCTTTACCACTTAAAATAGATAGTCATCCCAATAATACAGGTTTAAAACACACAATAATATATATACATAAAACAGTATTAAATTGACATATTTAGACGTTCTAAAAAAAAATACAGTACAATTAATAACATCACAATGCTAATTAGCTCTCAAGTAATAATATGGTGCCTTGCTCTAATAACCCAAACCCAACCCAAACATTTGGCAACCGCTATAACCACCGGAATAGATGTTGTAGACCTCAGCTTACACAACGCTTCCTGGCCCACCCGTGTGTTCAAATTCTTACAAATTGGTTTTAACCATTTCCTCCTGGGGGCCAGGTATGCTGGGCAAACAAAAAAGACATGACCCGTAGATTCTTTCTGATCACAACACCACAGACAAGTGGCTAAGGAGTCACCCCCCCCCCCATTTATGTGTAAATGATCTCAAAGGTAGAGCCCCGACTCTAAATTGGTGATACAATTTCCTATCCAAACTCTTAGTAATAGTATCCCAATACATTTCAAACTGGGGGTCGACCTTGTGTAATAAAAACCGACCAGTCAGAAAGGCTGTATCTGACTGGACTACTAGCTGATTTTTTAGAAGGAAAAACATTTGTTCCGGGGTTCATCCACAGCTCACTTAGACCCATGGACTCCAAAATGGATTTAAGATATTTGAACCACGATATATTTCCAGAACCCACTATTGATCTCACATCCTGAATTTCCTTTGCGAAGGAGGCAAGTTCTGGAGTTGTCCAAATCCTCCTCCAAAGAGCAACAATCCTAAAACGTGCCACATCCTCAATTGATTCGCAACCAAGGTCTAATAACAGAGGTCTCAATGGGGTAGATTGGGGCAAGCCAACCAGACAACGTAAAAATTTGTTTTGCACTCTGACTAGATGGGACAAGTCAGAGTGACGCCAAAGGTCCGCACCATACAAAATTGCCGACTTTATTTTCGCATTATATATTTTAAGTGCTGGGCCAATTCGTTTTGTTAAAGAGGCTCTCTGTTCCTTAATAAGACAGCCAGTCAAGTGGGCAAATCTCAGGGAGAGTACCTCAATCTGGGCTTTCCAGCTAGCTCTGTTTTCAAGTACAATCCCCAAATAGGTCATTGATTTCACCTGCTCGAGCCCTGTCCCATTCAGGCTAACACAGCCCCCCTTGGGACTATTTTTAGTTAGCACCATAAATTTGGTTTTGCTTACATTAATCTCAAGATCATTATTCTTGCAAAATAACTCAAACTTATTCAATGCTAATTGTAAGCCCCTTTTGGGTTTTGGACAGGATGAGGGTATCGTCGGCAAAAATTAGAAGAGGGAACTTTGTACCTCCTAACACCGGGGCGTCCGTCGGGGTGTCCTCAAAAAACTGCACAACTCTATTGATGAATAATAGAAAGAGAGTAGGTGCCAGGACACACCCCTGGCGGACTCCGCGGGTCACTGGAAATCTCTGGGTAACCTGTCCCTGTCTACCCCATCTGATTTGTGCAAAGTTCTCTCCATGCAACCTTTTGATCAGATTTAGAAGATCACTTGGCATGCCCATGTTGCCCAAAGCCTCCCATAGTTTGGGAGGGGGGACAAGATCGAATGCAGACTTTAAGTCTACAAACGCCGCATAGATGGTTCCCCCACCCAGGGAAACCACCTTCCAATAGATGAGGATAAATCTTAGCACCTGGTCGATAGTGCTGACACAGGTTCTAAAACCGGCCTGCATCGGGGATAGAATGTTCTTGCTATCCATCCAGGCCTGGATTTTAGCCAACACCATCCTAGATGTAATTTTTTGGATGGCATCTATCAAACTAATAGGACGGTAGTTCCCAGGGTTTGATCGGTCCCCCTTTTTAAATATAGGAAGAAATTCCGCCCCCTGCCATAGGTTTCAGGCAAGTTATAGTTAAGAATATGCATTTTAGAAACCTTAGAAATTCACTGAAAAAAACATAGGTTTCAGGGGCATTATTGTTAGTTGGACATTTCGCTCATACAAAATCGTTGAAATTCCCCCTTATAGTTAGTTCAGCTACCTATAACTCGCGCACCCGCAATGCACTGCTGATGACATCACATATTACATCACTCACGACATGGTCAGTGACATCGCTCATGACATCACTGATGACATCCCAAATGACATCACTGATTACATCATCCTTGGGATAGAGTGGCCGACCTCCTCTCACCCTAATATAACCTTTGATACACACACTCAAAAATAGAAACTAACATTTTCAAAACAATGGACATACCAATACCACTTACAACACACCTATTTAGAAATTCCAAGATCTACACACACATCCACTTATTCACCAACAGTCCTATACAGTCATGCATACATGTACTCACTCATCATATGTACTCATACACCCATACATCCTGTTACACAATGGAACTCATCCATAGAGTTACTCACACACATAGTCACACATGCAAATAAAGTATCAAACATCCATTAAATTACATATACAGTTATACAAACACCACCACACTTACTGCTACAGCAACTTACACATACTTACTCTCTTAAGCAATAACTTATAGAAACACATACTAATTGATACAGGAACTCTTCCAGTCTCTCACTCTCACATATACTCACTTATATACACCAATACTCACATATACTAGTTTAAAACATATGTAGTTACTCATAAAGACACTATTGAGACAGTCATTCACTCACTAACACACCCATACACACACTCATCCACCCATACAGTCCTGCACACATGCTGTCTTCAACACATACAAGCAGTGAGTCACTCATTCATGCATCTATGCACTACGTAAGACCCCCCACCGAACTATACAGACACTCATAATGCCAAAAAGGAACTCAAAAAGGAATACCTCCAACTACTCCATGCCATACTTAGCCAACCATCCGGATAGGCCATGGAGAAAGATAGGGTGTTCCGTTCTTAATGTCACCGCTACCTTCTCCAATCCCGTTCACTATTATCCGGTTTCATCCGCCCTAGTTACTAGGGAGATTTGGACCAGCGATGTTTTGGCTTAATCATTGGACCCAGTATATTTTTCCCTCCAATTTAACAAGTTTGTCCATGTCTTCACCTTACTTTTTGTATCACAAGCCATGTCACTCTCACTAGTGTATATCACATTTCTTAAAAGTTCTGAGAATACTGGAAGATCTGCTGATTTCCAGAGCCTACAGATCTCTCTCCTGGCCAAGATAATCACACAAAATATTAAATTATACATAGGTGTGTTCATAAGATAATCCTTTGGTAGACAGAAAAAAAATCAAACTAGTACTTATATCAAATGATTTTCTCCAAAACAGATTGCAAAAAAACACATACCTCATTCCAATAAGATTTAATCTCTGTACATTCCTTGAATATATGGACATCGTCTGCTTCTGGAAATTTACACCTTGGACAGCTGTATACTGTCCCCGTTATCTTAGTCAGCTTTTCTGGAGACCAGTATACTCTATAAGCTGTATAAAGATGATTTCTCCTTAGTGCAGCAGGTTTTACTAGTTCCTGTAACATTACAAAAGAATCAGACCAAACTTTATATACATCTCCACTATTCCCCCCGATCTCTCGATATTCCTCACCCCAGAGTCTGGTTACATCCATTTTTCCCTGGTCTTCCGTATTAAGCAGCGATCTGTACCAGTATGCAACTTCCTTCTTCCAAATGCCATCTCTAACAATTTGATCTAATACCTCTGAATAAGCTTTCTCGGCCTGCCAAGTCTGTGTTGACCACCAAGATGCAATCTGATAATATTTAAACCTAGTCAACGATCCTGAGGTTAACCTACTCAATGCCTCCCAGCTCATTAGATTACAACCATCTTGTAGGTCTCCCCACTTCTTTATTCCCCCTCTTTTAAGAGGTATACTCAGTTGATCTTGTAGGCACTCCGGAGTGCCGGGGAAATCCCAGACTGGAGCCTGTGTCGCATAGTATGAAATATCCATTTTTTTCCTTATATACATCCATGTTTTCAAGGCGGCACTTAGTATTTTTAATCTTACTTTTTTATAGAATTTTGGATCGCCGTACTTGAACAGGAAAGAAACCCGGACCTGGGATGTGTCTCGTAACATGGCTTTAAACAAAAGACCTAATGATGAAGAATCTGGGTTATTTATCAGGATCCTACAATTTTTAAAATGAAAAGCGTAACAGTAAAATAATAAATCTGGTAAGGCTAACCCCCCCCCACTTTGAGGCCTCTTCTCAATTTTTTCCAAGCTATCCTGGAACCCTTCGTTGCCCATATAAAAGTACTAATTCTACCTTGCAGTTTAGCAATATCTTCTCTCTTAAAGGTTAGAGGGATTGTGTTATATAAGAACGTTATTTTCGGCAAAATAATCATTTTACCAAGGTTTACTCTCCCATAGATGTTTAAGGGGAGATTTGCCCACTCAGTTAATAAACTGATGACTTCCTTCGAGGTCTTCTTCCAGTTTACTTTTGGGATGTCCTCTAAATTCTGCACTAAGTGAACCCCTAAATACCTCATTCTAGATGTTGCCCCTGGATAGCTATTGACTTGATTCCACTCCATTATTTCAGTTTTGTCCTTATTGATTGCGTATCCAGAAACTATTCCAAATTCTTCTGCCATCTCAAATAACCGTGGTATGGTTTCTATGGGAATAATTGTGTATAAAAGCAGGTCATCCGCATAGCGGGCAGTTTTAAGTTCTAACTCTCCCAGCCGATAAGGGCGCATAGCGGTGTCCTGCCTTAACTTGCAAACAAAAGGTTCAATATAAAAGTTAAATAATAACGGTGATAGGGGGCACCCCTGTCTTGTGCCTCTCCCTACATTGAACCAATCTGACCATACTCCATTTACCAATACCTTAGCTATAGGACCAAGATAAACATTTTTGAGAGCTTGAACAAAGTTATCAGGGAATCCAAATCTTTTAAAGTTTGCCAAAGGTATGGCCACCTAACCTGATCAAACGCTTTAGCAGCGTCTATGGCTACTATAGTCAGTGGGGCTTTGTTTACTACGGCCATGTCGATGGCACCCAGGTATGAAACCACGTTGATCTGAATGGACTACCATCTTAATAACCTTTGCCACCCGCGCCGCCAAAATACCGGTAAACAATTTATAATCTGAATTTAATAGTGATATAGGTCTGAAGGATTCAATTGACTGTGGATCTTTATTAGGTTTTAAAATTAGTGTAACGGTAGCTTCTGCCCATGAGGCTGGAGTGTTTTCACCCCCAACATACATTTTATTGAACAGGATTTTCAGCATCGGCATTATGCTCTCCATAACTAACAGATAAAACTCACTCGGGAGCCCATCTGGTCCTGCAGCTTTCCCCCTAGTCGTTTTTCTACATTGGGCCTGAATTTCTTCTTCCGTGATTTCAGATTGTAAAGAAACCTTAAATTCCTCTGACAGCTTGGGGAGTATAACTGCGTCTAACCATCTCTCCACTTCTGCTGGTTCTAAACTTGTATCTTCTGCTTATAAATCGTACATATAACATCTCGCTTCCTCCAATATCTCATCCTCACTACAAGTTGATCTACCGGAACCCCGCAGATTTAGGCTCTTAATAAAATTCCTAGCCTTTTCCGTTCTTGCCTTCCAAGCTAACAAAGAGCCACACTTTTCTCCATACGAAAAATGCTGGAGCTTGCTGATACTCCACTTATCTAGTAGCTTCTTATGCACCGTAGCTTGATATTCTGCTTGTAGCTTATCTAGATCTTTTTCTAGGGATATAACCAATTCTGGAGTCCCCCTTGCTTCCCATGAAGCTTTCTGTAGTTCTGTTTCTTTGTTTTTGATCTTTGCTATTGTCTCCTTCTCTTCATTTCTCATAGCTCTTATTCTCCCTGCTGATATTGAACTAAATACCCCTCTTATATAAGCTTTATAAGCCTCCCATACCATCTGAATTTTAGCTGTATCAATATTAAATTTAAAATACTCATCTGTTTTATTAATCACCTCAGCCCTGACATTTTCATCTAATAGGATAGTTCTGTCTAGAGTCCATCTGTTTTGTACGTCCTTTTGCTTAATTCCCAAGATTAGCTCGACCGCGGAATGATCCGATAATATGGCTGGAGCATGTCTTATATCTATTACATCAGGACACAATGCTTGATCTACCAAGAAGAAGTCAATTCTTGAGTGATGCTTATATTTTTTGCTGTAGAACGTATAATATTTAGAGGCATCGTTCCGTCTTCTCCATATGTCTAATAAATTAAAATCTTTAATTATATTTTTCAGCAGTGAAAAAGTTTTAGGTGGGTGGTTTAGCTCTGGAGGTGCCATCTTTTTCTTTATTTAAAACTAAATTAAAGTCCCCTCCTATTATTATCGGCCCAATGGAATTCATCAGAAAAGCCTCCAATCTACCAAGAGCTCCTGGATTATCATCATTCGGGCCATAATAAACTGCACATACTAAAGGTAGATCTTTAACTGTTAAAGTCGCAACCAACCACCTCCCTGAGTTATCAGTTTCTTTCTTCACAACCCTGATACCTGCATTATTTCTAATAATCAGGGCGACTCCTCTGGTACTCCCCCGTTGTTCGGAGCAAAGAACCTCCTGCATCCACCTCTCCTTTTCAAACCCTGATCTGCACTCTTGAGATTCTAAATGAGTCTCTTCTAGAAAGAGAAGGTCAGCCTTATTATTCCTCAGAAACTCCCTTACCCTAAATAATTTCTCTTCCCTATCAAACCATTAACATTCCATGTTATTAACTTAATTTAATTTTGTGTTGCCTATCCATTTATCCTACTTTCAAACTTAAAAATAAAATAAAACTTTCTTTATTTTTTTTTATTCTTTGGGCACATATGAGGACATTTTTTTTTTGCTTTCCCGCTCCGTATTTGCAACCCACCCTCCCCACCCATGAGGAACCCTCCTACTATCCCCTTTGCAGTTTACCAACCGCCTTCGGGACCAACCCATAACAGCTGTGACCACAAAACATAAAACATGGCACTTCCTCATTTACTGAATCCGAAAATCACCCCCCAGTGTTAACAGATATGTATATGTATATATATATATATTTTTTCCCCCATGTTCTCTCTTTTTTATTTTCACAATTACTGTCCCCTCTATAATGTCTAGGAACCTAAGATCTGACCTCTCACTGAGCCCTTAGTCCATTGACTTCAGAAAAGAATCCAGTTCCTCAGTAGAGGTGAAATTATACATTTTGTTCTTCCACATTATCTTTAACATAGCTGGATATCTCATCTGGACTTGTGCTCCCCCGACTTCTCAGTTCTGGCATTCTTGTACCTAGATCCCATTGCCTCTGTGCAGTTCTCTTCCCAATATCTGACCTGATTTGATATGTAATAAGTCCATACACTTGCGCTGGTTCCTTCAGAGCTCTTCCCAGTATCAGCTCTTTAACCGAGTATGAGAGAAAGTTTATCAAAATTTTCCTGGGTGCCTTTCTTGCAGGATTCAATTTATAAGGGTCCCTGTGGACTCTCTGAATTTCCTTGTCCAGGTCAATATCCGGACTGTTTTTGAAAATACCATCTTTAAGAATCCGACAGATGAAAGATTTTAGGTCTCCCCCCTCCGCCCCCTCCGGAATTTTTAGGAGTCTGAGGTTATTCCGTCTTGGCTGCATTTCCAGTCTCTCGATGTCGTCCTGTAAAGTTTTATTATGAATCTTTAAACTCTCCAATTCTCTGGTATTTGCCGATATCACTTCTGAGAGACTCTTAACCTCGGATTCTAAAAACCCTGTGCGGGAGGCAATGTCATCTATTTTGTTCTCCAAGACCTCACATTTGTCATGTATACTTTGCTGATTAGCCTCGGATGTCTCAAACTTCGAAAGCAGCTCCCCCCTCAAACTTAACAAAATAGACTCTAGGTCTGGTCTCCCACCCTCTGCTCCCGGGGCAGGGTCCGTCACTCCTCTGGGCGCAGAACTACAATCATCGTGCACTATTATCTGGGGTACAAACGCTCTTGGCAAGAGTACTTCCGTGGGGGTATGCCCCTCATTTGCTACTTCTTTCCCATTCCTGTTTCCTTCACTTATACCTCCACCTGCTAGAGGAGCGTAACGATTTTCTAATGGAAGGGTGGTGAGAGTCTGCAAAGAGACCTGCCCACCCTCCAAAGAATTTGTCACCTGCTCCATAATCTTGAAATATGATTTTAGGGAGGGGGTGGTCTTTACCTGAATGCGTGCAGCCTTGACCTTGGCCTCTCTTTTTTTTCTACAATCGCCTGCTTTGATAACTTTTTTCTTAGGAGTTATTGGATAGACCTCACCCACAGTTTTCGCCGTGGTAATTCCTACTATTCCCTTTCCTTTCCCCTTACTCTTCGCCTCAAGCTGTGATCGGAGTTGGTATCCATTTCTCAAAGGGAGTTCAGCCCCTCAGTTTAATAGTGCTGTTCTATTGTTATCTGTTGTTCTTTCAGGCTCCGGCGCCCCCTCTTGCCTCCCCTGCTGCGGCTTGCTCTTTTTCTTAGCGATATTACTCCCTCTGGGGCACTCCTCTACAGGGTCTGCTGGTGCCTGGTCCTTATCCCTCAAGGGAACCTCAAACTCTCCCTCGATGTAATTATCTGGTTCCTTTAAACAAACAACAGGAGGCAAATTTCCCATCTGCTGTGTCTCCTCTACTCGAGCAGACGTGCAGCTTACCTGAGTGCCGGCGTCCCTCCAATGAACTCTACTGCTCTCCCGTGCTCGCTGCGGTCTCTCCCCTGCCGCAGCGAGCCAAAATCAAAGATGAAACCCCCTCCGGCCCGAAAGTGAATTCTCGCCACTGCCGCCAACACTCTCCGCCACAACTCCGCTCTTCGACTAAAAAGTCCGCCGCTAGGCTCCACAGCGGTGGATGGTGTCTCCGCCTCCACACCCATGTGGCTCGTTAAAGCGGTATTACCCAAAAGAATACGAGGAATAGGAAGGTAGGCGGAAAAAAAACATCAAAATTACCGGTTATAGAATCCGCACTATACGTTCACCTATACCGCATTATGATGTTACCTTTTATAAATATCTCTTGCGTGTTGCATCGTGCGTAAAACTGCGCATTCAGCTCCGGGTCTCTCTCCTGCTACGGGAGCTCCAGCGACTGGCGTCAACCCGCCGCCATGTTCCTCTGAGTATTCACTAAGATACACTTAATCAGTCAGGTATACAATCAATTTTTTTTTTTTAAATCATCCATTTAGACACTTATATACCCATTTATTCCTCCATCGACCTTGAGATATACATATTTAAACATATTTAATTTTCAGAAAAACACACATTCACTGGATGATGTCATCAGTGATGTCATTTGAGATGTCATCAGTGATGTCATCAGTGATGTCACTGACCATGTCATGTGTGATGTAATATGTGACATCATCAGCAGTGCATTGCGGGAGCGCAAGTTATAGTTAGCTGAATTAACTATAACGGGGGAATTTCAATGGTTTTGTATGAGCGAAATGTCCAACTAACAATAACGCCCCTGAAACCTATGGTTTTTTCAGTGAATTTCTAAGGTTTTTTTAATGCTAATTCCTAACTATAACGTGCCTGAACCTATGGTTTTTTTCAGTGAAAAAAAATAAATATATATATATATATATATATTACCTACTGGCGGTCGCCAGTAGGTAGTTATAGTTAGGACCTAGTTTCCATAGGAAATCCTCAACATTCTATTTGGATTAACTTTGGCCCTGGTGGATGAATCTTTGCGAATTTCTCAAAGACGATGGCTCGGTCCCCTGCGCTCCTTCCCTGAAAGTTTTGGGGGGATTGGTGAAGTGGGGGCTGAGATAAAAGGGGGGTCCCAAAACGTGTTTTCTCCATGTTATTTTCCATATGACGTTTAGACACGGCTACAGGTCGAACGGCTGAATGGATTTATAAGAAATTTGGCAAAACTGTAGAGTCCGGATCGCAGATTACGCTTTTTTTGGAATGGTGTAAATCCGTTCAGTAGTTGATGAGAAAATTAAAGTTAAAGTCAATTATATATCTGTAAGCGCGGACGGGTGCGCGTACTCAAGCGGCTGCGCGCGAGCGGAATTTTTTTTTGCTGCGTGACGTCTGTTAACGTTCGATTCGAAGGAAATCAGGAAGTGTTGACCGCCATTTTGTCACTGCGAGTAAATATATTGTCATTTCAAAGCGTTGGAACATGGAAAGGGGAGAAGGTAGAGATTGTTTTGCTGCATAGGTTCTCTCAGGGTGTGCAGTAAGGCCCTTAAACGCGAATATATATATATATTTTTTTTTTTTAAAGTTGCGGGGTGCACGCACCCGGGCGCGCACACCTATTTACAAGAGTGTGAAAATGGAGATAAATCAGAAGTTTGAGTGCTTTGATATAAGGTGGCTCTGAAAAGAGCCCTTGTGTTAATTGAGTTTTTTCTGCATTTATAAGTAAGTACCGATGCAGAGTCTGATGTTGCAGAGGAAGATTCTGTTTCCCTCATCCGTGAAATGAACACCATCTGTCCTATAGATGTCTTGCATGTGGTAACGCAAGTTGTTGTGGTAAATAGAACCCATGCTATAATCTCTGAGGAAAGCAGAAACAGATTTATTAACATGTCTCCTTGCTTTCTCAATTTGTGCACAATGTTGATTGGACTAATACCATTTCTGTCTTTGGCATATATTGGAATATACCAAGGCAGTTCTGGCTTCGTTATTACGAGAACTAGAAAACAAGACATTCTGGGCAATACCATCCTTGACGCAGCCTTTTATTCTACAAGATGGTGTCTTTCAAAAGCCAGGGGTATAGGAGTATGTAACAAGCGAGCCATTTAATTGAAAAAACTAAACGTGACAAACGGTTGCAGGATCAGTGAAGGTTGATTTTTTAATTGAAAGTATAACAGGATCAGTTACAATAAAATCGTCAATACGCATACCATGGGCGAGTATCATGGGTAACATTATTTCGAAGCTTTATTAATACAATAATCAATAATGAAAAATCGACATCAATAGGGTTGTCCGTATTCCTAGTCAGTACCCTTCCCCGCCCGCAATGTGCATAAAGACCGCATACATCCCCCATATTGTCAAGGCTAAGTAACTAGAACGTCATAAGGAGTTGCAATTCGCTCCCATACTGGCGCCATTTTGGTCGAGGTCAGGCAGGACAAGAGTATAGTTCAATGTGTCCAATAAGTAGCGGCAGGACCAGAATCCCTTTCGGCAGTTCTGGCTTCGTCATTACGAGCACTAGAAAACAAGACATTCTGGGCAATACCACCCTTGATGCAGCCCTTTATGCTACAAGATGGTGTCTTCCATTCAGAAAATATTGTTGGCCGCATTTTGAAAGGAAAGATAAACGGCCGTTCTCCTAGTGAGTCTCACATTGTTACATTTATGAAGAAAAAGCCTGAAGAATGTACAAACTGAAAACCAGTTTTTGTCTGCATAGCTTCAGCAGCAACACTTGAGTCAGCTTTGTGTGAAGCCGCCATCTTGATGCAATCAATACCGTCCCCCTGCACACATTCAGGGACCAGGCCGCATTGCGAGGGCACCGCAGTACGTGTCTTCAGGTCAAACGGATTGTGGGACAAGGTCCAGAAGACAAGAGTCACCAAAAGGCTAAAAGTCCCGCCGGACCCCGGGAGCCGGCCGCCTATGTCGGGGGCGATCTCAGATGGTGTCTTCCATTCAGAAAATATTGTTGGCAGCATTTTGAAAGGAAAGATAAACGGCCGTTCTCCTAGTGAGTCTCACATTGTTACATTTATGAAGAAAAAGCCTGAAGAATGTACAAACTGAAAACCAGTTTTTGTCTGCATAGCATCAGCAGCAACACTTGAGTCAGCTTTGTGTGAAGCCGCCATCTTGATCCAATCAATACCGTCCCCCTGCACACATTCAGGGAGCAGGCCGCATTGCGAGGGCACCGCAGGACGTGTCTTCAGGTCAAACGGATTGTGGGACAAGGTCCAGAAGACAAGAGTCACCAAAAGGCTAAACGTCCCGCCGGACCCCGGGGGCCGGCCGCCTATGTCGGGGGCGATCTCAGATGGTGTCTTCTATTCAGAAAATATTGTTGGCAGCATTTTGAAAGGAAAGATAAACGGCCGTTCTCCTAGTGAGTCTCACATTGTTACATTTATGAAGAAAAAGCCTGAAGAATGTACAAACTGAAAACCAGTTTTTGTCTGCATAGCATCAGCAGCAACACTTGAGTCAGCTTTGTGTGAAGCCGCCATCTTGATCCAATCAATACCGTCCCCCTGCACACATTCAGGGACCAGGCCGCATTGCGAGGGCACCGCAGGACGTGTCTTCAGGTCAAACGGATTGTGGGACAAGGTCCAGAGGACAAGAGTCACCAAAAGGCTAAAAGTCCCGCCGGACCCCGGGGGCCGGCCGCCTATGTCGGGGGCGATCTCAGATGGTGTCTTTCATTCAGAAAATATTGTTGGCAGCATTTTGAAAGGAAAGATAAACGGCCGTTCTCCTAGTGAGTCTCATATTGTTACATTTATGAAGAAAAAGCCTGAAGAATGTACAAACTGAAAACCAGTTTTTGTCTGCATAGCATCAGCAGCAACACTTGAGTCAGCTTTGTGTGAAGCCGCCATCTTGATCCAATCAATACCGTCCCCCTGCACACATTCAGGGACCAGGCCGCATTGCGAGGGCACCGCAGGACGTGTCTTCAGGTCAAACGGATTGTGGGACAAGGTCCAGAAGACAAGAGTCACCCAAAGGCTAAAAGTTCCGCCGGACCCTGGGAGCCGGCCGCTTATGTCGGGGGCGATCTCAGGCCACACCAGGGCAACAAGACTGAGATCAATTTGCTCATACTGATCCATAACGCCCCGGCCTCTCCATGTCGTAGGCCGCAAGAGTGGGCGAAACTCAGCTGGCCGAGCGAGACTTGGGGAGGGCGCAGGAGCCAAGCGCCCCATCCCAGTCCGCGCTACCACACCGTCCCTCGGGGGCCTCCGTTAAGCTGTTCAGGGAGGCATCGCAGGCAGCGGTTCTTTAGATCAGTGGCTCTCACCGCAAGGCTCGCCTCCGTCAGCAGCGATCGTTGGCGCTGTGGTTGTGGCCGGAGGCTCCGCCTAGTCATCGACCCGGCCTCTCCATGTCGTAGGTCGCAAGAGTGGGCGAAACTCAGCTGGCCGAGCGAGACTTGGGGAGGGCGCAGGAGCCAAGCGACCCTTGTCAGTCCACGCCACCACACCACACCGCCCCTCGTGGGCCTCCGTCTAGCGGCTCATGGGGGCACCGCAGGCAGCGGTTCTTCAGATCAGTGGCTCTCACCGGCAAGGCTCCCTTCCGTCAGCAGCGATCGTTGGCGCTGTGGTTGCGGCCGGAGGTCCCGCCTAGTCAACGCCTCGGCCTCTCCATGTCGTAGGCCGCAAGAGTGATCGGAACTCAGCTGGCCAAGCGAGACTTGGGGTCGGGGTAGGAGATAAGCGGCCCCTCCCAGTCCGCGCCACCACACCGCCCCTCGGGGGCCTTCATTAAGCGGTTCTGTGAGGCACAGCAGGCAGCGGTTCTTCAGATCACAACAGAGTCTCATGCTCGATCGATTGAGCTGGCCGAATCAGGCAACATGAAGGTGGGGAGGGGGGGCACCTCTTGCTCAACCACCACCTGAGGAGGTGTGGTTTAGTTCTAAACCAATGAAAAGTCTTACTTTTAGGTCACATGACCTAGCCTTACATCATTAGGAAACCAAAAGTGAAATGAACCAATGAAAAGTTTTATTAACAAGTCACATGACCTGTTATGCTTACGTTACGCGCTTTGCGCCGCGCCCCGGATCGCTTCCGGGAAGCTGCGCTTTGCGCACCGGATGCGCTAACGCGGCGCGTCATATGACGCATTACGCGACAACGCGATACTACAGTGTTTCTGGATGTTTCAGACTGAAGCTGGCGTCAGCATGAGAGCACCCCGTGGCTACGTCATGGCCATTCTGCGAGCAATCATGGCAGAAGCTGCCCACCGGAAGTCTGCGGGAGTCGGGGCCCCGGTGACTCTTGAAGTATCTTCAAGGCTGAGGGGACGCTTTTGGGAATGGGGCCCATGCCGTAGCAGTCAAGCGTCCGAGTTCCAGGGTTGTCCAGAGCCATTCTTGCAGGCCAGGCCCAAGTCTGTGGAGCCGACCGCCATTTCCTGAGCTCCGTGGCAGCCGCCTGTCGCTGTATCGGAAGAGTGGGTGCAATTCAGCCGGATGGTGGGTGAGACGCTGTAATAGCAAGAGCAGGTGTAATTCAGCTGGCCGAGCGAGGCACTGTGCCGCAGGAGCGGGCGCAACTCATCTTGTCGAGTGAAGCTCTGGGGTGCAGCTGAGAAACCTCCACCTGGGGAGGTGGGGGAGGCTTGTTCGCGCCGCCTCTCCCTTCCAGTGCACCCCACGCCGTCTCCTGGCGCAGGTATATGTGATGGTTGGACCAGGGCACCGCAGGACGTGTCTTCAGGTCAAACGGATTGTGGGACAAGGTCCAGAATGGAAGAGTCACCAAAAGGCTAAAAGTTCCGCCGGACCCTGGGAGCCGGCCGCCTATGTCGAGTGAAGTGCTGGGGTGCAGCTGAGAAACCTCCACCTGGGGAGGTGGGGGAGGCTCGTTCGCGCTGCCTCTCCCTTCCAGTGCACCCCACGCCGTCTCCTGGCGCATGTATATGTGATGGTTGGACCAGGGCACCGCAGGACGTGTCTTTAGGGGTGTAGCTGAGAAACCTCCACCTGGGGAGGTGGGGGAGGCTCGTTCGCGCCGCCTCTCCCTTCCAGTGCACCCCACGCCGTCTCCTGGCGCAGGTATATGTGATGGTTGGACCAGGGCACCGCAGGACGTGTCTTCAGGTCAAACGGATTGTGGGACAAGGTCCAGAATGGAAGAGTCACCAAAAGGCTAAAAGTTCAGACGGACCCTGGGAGCCGGCCGCCTATGTCGAGTGAAGTGCTGGGGTGCAGCTGAGAAACCTCCACCTGGGGAGGTGGGGGAGGCTTGTTCGCACCGCCTCTCCCTTCCAGTGCACCCCACGCCGTCTCCTGGCGCAGGTATATGTGATGGTTGGACCAGGGTACCGCAGGACTTGTCTTTAGGGGTGTAGCTGAGAAACCTCCACCTGGGGAGGTGGGGGAGGCTCGTTCGCGCCGCCTCTCCCTTCCAGTGCACCCCACGCCGTCTCCTGGCGCAGGTATATGTGATGGTTGGACCAGGGCACCGCAGGACGTGTCTTTAGGTGAAACCCTCAACTATGGCACCCAACATCCAGGACTTATGACATTTATGGAAGGCAGTGACATCGAAGAATCTCAGGGACCAAGCATATGCAGAGTCTTCCCCGGGGTATTTGCACAACGGTCCTCCACCCCTAGGCCGCCAGCTATGCTACCTTGACAGGAACAGTGTCATGCATTTGGATCGATGTTGCAGCAGGCTGCCATGTAAATAGTTATTTAATTAAACGTTTTACCCTGTTACTTTGTTGGTGTGTTGTATATATTTATAATATTTGCATAGGGTTTCTCGTTATTTTGGCAGGGGTGGGCGGCGGAGGAATTTCACTGAAAAAAACATGCATTTGGATCGATGTTGCAGCAGGCTGCCATGTAAATAGTTATTTAATTAAACGTTTTACCCTGTTACTTTGTTGGTGTGTTGTATATTTTTATAATATTTGCATAGGGTTTCTCGTTATTTTGGGCGGGGTGGGCGGCGGATCAAATTCACTGAAAAAACTATAGGTTATAGACCATATATAGTTAAATATCTCAAGTCCATCTCTGCACTCGATGGAGATACAGGTCGTCGATCAAAAAATGTGCTGGCCACCTCTAATGGTAATAGCGTGGCCAGGGCTTTTGTCAATCCCTCTGCAAATTGCACAGGGTGCTCTTGTTTGACATGCCGCACCATGGTATGTATGGAAAAGGAATATTTTTTTGTTGGATTTCCTCTTGAGAGAAACGAGTCACATATCGTGCAGGTTACTTTTGGTGCATTTACTTTCTTTTGATCTTCAGGATAAGTGAAAAATTGCCAGATGAAAGATTCTTTTTTTCTTCTTAAAGGTAGTCGATCATTTTGTTCAGATTCGGAAGATGAATGAGATACGGTAGCCATTTCACCAAAGTCTTCCGAAAAATGTAGGACGTTGTTCTCTCTTGAGAGTAGAAAAGATAGTGAGAGAAGTGGGTGGAGTGCTGCGTGTTAATTCCAGAATAGAAACTAGTAAGAACCAATTGGAAGTGTTGTTTTCATGTTGCAGCAGGCTGCCATGTAAAAAGTTATTTAATAAAACGTTTTACCCTATTACTTTGCTGGTGTGTTGTATTTATTTATAATATTTGTATAGGGTTTGTCGTTATTTTGGGCGGGGTGGGCGGCGGAGCCGAGCTATCTTGCAGCCATCATGGCGTCGAGCTCGGTTTCTCTCACTAGTTTCATATTTCTCATGAGGGGTTGTTCCTAATGTTTCTATTTTAGCGAGGTGAAAAAGAGATCCTATCAGTGGCCTACTAATTTTGCTTGATTCCTTTTGTTTTTTCTAACGATTTTTAAGTTAAATTTTGCTAGCACGATACAGTGGCTAGTCCGCATTTTATATATGTCTTTTTTATTAGGGGTCTCCTCCGGTGGAGTCGGACGATCTACCTCTAATAACCGGTAAGTGTTCCTCTGACGGAATGCGTCTTGAAAGTGGCTGACTGTAATGTATGATATTTCACTCAGTGACTTTCAGGCCCATGCTGTTTCAAAACTGTGCATGTGCTTGAAGCAGGCGTAGGTATTGACGTAGCATTGTGAATATAGTGCATTGGTGAGCCTTGCTGGAGCTGCATCACAGTTGCGATGCAACTCTAGCAATGTATTAGTTTTTGAGCACAGATGTGTTACGCATGTATGGTGTTTTTGTACCATGGTGCGCCACATTTCAAATGTGGCACACCATGGGTAACGGAGCACTACCATACTGTGGTGCACATTAACTGGTGCATATCTGGGTATGAAGTAGTTAACATGAATCTGCCCCATAGGTTACAAATCCGCGTTTAGTAGACTGTTTGGCCTTTGTAGTTTTATGTTTTTTCTGTTATTCTATGTAGGTATGTAATATTGCAAGATTTTTGTCACGAAAAAGAAGCCATGAGTATTGGGTTTGTGAAAGATTGCAAGATTTTTAAAATTAAAAAGGAAAAATCATGGCATTGTTTAATATAGTATTGTAAATACTTATCTTTAACAATGATGACAGAGTAAAAAAAGGTTAACCTGATGTTCGAAAGTTATTCACAGGCTTCTTTAGAGGAAGTATTCTATATGATTGTAGCGTGGGTGTTTCACTTTTTTATAGGTAATAGAATGCATTCTGCAAGCATGTAGTTCTCCTCCTGCTACAGCATAAATATTCTTCAGTGCTTATTTTCATTTCGTAAGTGGTATTGAGACCGACACAGAACTTCAATGGATCGGAGGGGCTGTTCCTGTGCATCTGGAGGACTGCCAAGCCGTTGCAGCAGTGGGAGTGAGGCCTCTCACGACAGAGAACTTCAATGGATCGGAGGGGCTGTTCCTGTGCATCTGGAGGACTGCCAAGCCGTTGCAGCAGTGGGAGTGAGGCCTCTTACAGGGGCGTAGCGCAGCTCCTTTTGATGTTCACAATTGCAGATAACAGGGTAGAGATGTGAGAGAAGTGGGTGGAGTGCTTCGTGTAAATTGCAGAATAGAAACTACTAAGAACCAATTGGAAGTGTTGTTGTGAAGTCACATGACTTCACATGCGCGCCTCAGGACGTGTACGCGGTGATAGTATCTGGTCACGTACGCCATTTGGAAGTAGCGGTCTAATTCAGCGAAGTTTCAAAACGTGAAAAGGAGTAAATCCAAATATATCCGGATTTAATATATCTTCTGAGCTGGAATCAAGAATACAATTGTTAAAGTATAAAACCTTTTATATATTTTTTTAAAATACCAAGGTGTGTACATTCGGTCACACACGAAAGTTTAAAAAGACATTCGGCTCCATTTAATGAAAATTTTCATAATAATAAAAAAGAAGCCTAGGTTTACTGTCTTTGACGTAGTATAAGTTCTTTGATGGGTCTATGAAGAAATTTAATAAGTTGCAATCGCGAAGTTTTCCCGAAATATATAGGCGGGTGCGCGCACACGGTCGCGCACGAACGAAAGCCAAAAAAGGGGAGATAAACCCCCTTTATAATATGCTCCTGGAGCTGTTTTTGGTACAATGAGTTAGTTCTGAAAATATTTTTTTTTTTTTTAAAACAAGTGTTATGTTGTTTGATTTTGGACCAGGGCACCGCAGGACGTGTCTTTAGGTCAAACCCTCAAGTATGGCACCGAACATCCAGGACTTATGCCATTTGTGGAAGGCAGTGACATCTAAGAATCTCAGGGACCAAGCATATCCAGAGTCCTCCCCGGGGTATTTGCACAACGGTCCTCCACCCCTAGGCCGCCAGCTATGCTACCTTGACAGGAACAGTGTCATGCAGTTTTTGAATTTTTTAATTTGCAACAACATTTTCATGTGTGACACAGGATCAAAATGAAATGAAGAAATTTATCTTTTCTCGGGGCATTTATGACTCTCAATTTTTAGTTTAGTAAGAATGAGGCTCTGCTCTCCGTACAGAAGAATTTCTCCACACTCGTTGCATTTCATGTGCACCTTTGCAAGATATGGTCTCAAGTCCATCACAGCACTCGATGGAGATACAGGTCGTCCACCAGAAGATGTGCTGGCCACCTCTGATGGTAACAGCGTGGCCAGGGCTCTTGTCGATGCCTGTGCAAATTCCACAGGGTGCACTTGTTTGACATGCCGCACCATGGTATGTATGGAAAAGGAATATTTTTTTCTTGGATTTCCTCTTGAGAGAACCGAATTGCATATCGTGCAGGTAACTTTTGACGCATTCACTTTCTTTTGTTCTTCAGGATAAGTGAGAAATTGCCAAATAAAAGATTCCTTTTTTCTTTTTAAAGGTAGTCGCTCATTTCCTTCAGATTCGGAAGATGAATGCGGGGCGGCAGCCATTTCAGCAAAGTCTTCCGAAGGGTGTGGAACGTTGTTCTCTTTTGAGAGTAGAAAAGATAGTGAGAGAAGTGGGTGGAGTCCTCCGTGTAAATTGCAGAATAGAAACTACTAAGAACCAATTGGAAGTGTTGTTTTCAAGTCACATGACTTCACATGCGCATCTCAGGACGTGTACGCGGTGATAGTATCTGGTCACGTACGCCATTTGGAAGGAGCGGTCTAATTCAGCGAAGTTTCAAAACGTGAAAAGGAGTAAATCCAAACATATCCGGATTTTATATATCTTCTGAGCTCGATTCAAGCATACAATTGTTAAAGTATAAAACCTTTTATATTTTTTTTTAAAATACCAAGGTGTGTACATTCGGTCACACACGAAAGTTTAAAAAGACATTCGGCTCCATTTAATGAAAATTTTCATAATATTAAAAAAGAAGCCTAGGTTTAGTCTCTTTGACGTATTATAAGTTCTTTGATGGGTCTATGAAGAAATTCAATAAGTTCATATTGCAAAGTTTTCACGAAATATATAGGCGGGTGCGTGCAGTCGGTCGCGCACGAAAGCCTGGAAATGCGCTATCCATTTTATTGAGAACTGTTGCCGAGAGTGCGCACACCGGGTCGTGCACGAAAGTTTAGAAAGGCTATTTTTATTTACAGGCAAATTTTAATGCGTTGAAAAAAAGGCAAGGTACATACTTTCTAATTCTGTATCGCTTTACAAGGAGTCTCTATGCAACTTGAACAGTGAAGAAAACGGCTTGTTTCTGAAAAAAATATTGCCAGAACTTTATTGACAAAAGTATAGGTTGTACACATGAGATATTTCTGAATTCGCATTTTAAAAACCTATGAAATTCACTGAAAAAACCATAGGTTTTACACACGTTATAGTTAGGAAGTAGCATTTACAAAACCTATGAAATTCACTGAAAAAACCTTAGGTTTGACACCAGTTATAGTTAGCTGGAAATGTTACTGATATAAAACCAATGAAATTCCACGTTATAATTAGTTGGACTCACTATAACTTGCGCGTGTAATGCACTGCTGATGACGTCACATATTACATCACTCATGACATCACTGATGACACCATCCTTGTGACACAGTGACAGACCTCCTTTCACTGTAATCTAACCCTTGAAACGCATATTCAAAAATAGAAACTAAAATGTTCAAAAAAATGGAGATACCCATACCAGTTACAACAACCAATTCAATAATTCCACCATGTATATACACATGCACTAATTCAACAACAGTTCTATATAGTCACTCATACATATATTCACTAATCATATGTAGTGATACACCTACACATCCTGTTACACACCGACAGTCATCCAAAAGTTATTCACACACATACTCACACATGCAAATAAACTATTGAACATACATTTATTTGCATAAACAAATATACACACACTACCACTTTACTTCTAAGGAAACTTACACATACTTACTCTCTTAAAAAATCACTTCTAGAAACACATACTAATTTAAACAGGAACTTTTACAATCCCTCACTCTCACATATAGTCACTTATATACATCAATATTCACATATACTACATTAAAACATATGTAGTTACTGATAAAGACACTAATAAGACAGTCATTCACTCACTAACACAGACATATGCACACGAATCCACCCATACAGTCCTGCACATATGCTGTCTTCAAAACACATACAGAGACTCAGTCATTCTTGCATCTATGTACTAAGTAATACTCCCACCAAAGCATGCAAACACTCATACTGATACTAAGAAAAACATCTAATCACCTATATACATACACATGTACCTACTCATCAACCCATGCAGCCACTTATACACAAAGTGAAACACTAATACATGTATTTAAATATTTAAGCATTACTCACTAATATATGTATTCACTAAGATATTCAATAATATATACATATATAACACATATTTATTTTTCAGAAAGATACACATTCACTGGATGGTGTCATCAGTGATGTCATGAGTGATGTAATATGTGACGTCATCAGCAGTGCATTACACGCGGAAGTTATAGTGAGTCCAACTAACTATAACGTGGAATTTCATTGGTTTTATATCAGTAAAATTTCCAGCTAACTATAACTGGTGTCAAACCTATGGTTTTTTCAGTGAATTTCATAGGTTTTGTAAATGCTACTTCCTAACTATAACGTGTGTAAAACCTATGGTTTTTTCAGTGAATATATATATATATATATTTCCTTCCTAACCAGGTGTGTATATGTGGTACATACTCATACTTACCAACAGTATGGTAAAAAATGGTATGGTAAAGATTCATATTGGCCTATAGTATGGTAAGTTTGCTAAGGTTTATTTAGAGCAGCAATATAATATTCATTTTGAGCAGCTGTACAGTAAAGTGTGATGTGATAATGATGAATTAAGACTGGTTTACCTATCTTAACTTCACTCTCCAACTCTTGAAAAGTTTGAGAAGATTGTAATTACAAAGTTTCTGAGTCCAGAGGCACAATCCTGCATCAATAACATTCTATGTCCAAGATTTTGAAAAAGATGCAATATACATAGGCGGCTTCACAGGTATTCTTAGTTATGGCAATCAAGAGTGCTCCAAAAGGATTCAATTGTATTCTCATTATTTTACATCAATTGTTTTTGTGGAACAATAAAACATCTACCACCACATTACTTTATAACAACAGTTTCAGTTACACCAAATAAAACTCTGTTTGTACACCAAATAACCAGAAAATATGCTATGAGATTGTTCCCCATTTAGGTTTTTTCAGAAGTAGTTATGGTAAACAAATACAAAATATAAAAACAGGAGACTTGAATTTAACTTTTCTGTTTCTTTGTGGGGGATAAAATGGACATGAATCTGATGACTTTAACTCACGCTCTAACTCATATCTTTCCTCCAGCGTTACCAAATAGCCAGAGAAAGGGACACTCATACCTTTTTCACAGCCAGATGATCAATGATGATCTCCAAGGCACCCTTTTGCTCTTCCTTTGGATCAACTTTACCAACACGGGATTCTTTCGGCAGAGACCAGGAGAATGTGGCTTCGCGCACTTCTAGGGCCAAATCTTGATCCGATGGGGGAGCTGAGAAAGGACATCACAAAACACAAAAAATCAGTCTATAAAAAGATGGGTTTTTAATTATAAAGTATCTCTTATTGAAGTCTGTTACCAAACAAAGAAAGTTTAGTCAGCATTATGCAATGCGCATGACATGAAGTTCTACATCCTAACGGACGGAATGTGGACATATTATAAATGAGTCCCTCTTCCTTGTCACTTTCTTATATTTCAAGGTAAAGTCATATTCACGACAAGGTGATTTGGGCGAGCCCTTTAAACCTAACAAAACTAACTTTAGTTATGAGCTTCTGTGACATCAATGTAGTTTTCTCATGGAATGACTCACCCCACTCATGTGGGACAAGTTAGGAAATTTCTCAGTTGTAGTTGACACTTAGTGGTGTTTCCATACATGCAGAGAGCCCTTGACTGACAGATACACACTTTGCAACCTCCTCACATGCCACATTTCCTAGCAGAAGTTGCTTTCCCACACAGGAACATACCAGTAATTGAAGCATGCCACTCTGGGTAGGTGACGGCTCAACACCCTTTTAATCTGAATCCACATCAAGTATAATCATTCTTTCTACTACACTAGTAGTCTGGTACCCAAATGGGAGTCCTAGCACAAGTGTTACAATAGTACTTATGACAGGGGTATATTCTATCAGTGTATTACAGATGAGTGCTACTGCTTCCTCTAAGAAGGTTCGCCCTGTCCCCCCACATAGCTGCTATGCATTGAACATCATGACAGAGCAAAGACTATGACCAAGAAGTCTTGGAATCGGCGTAATGAAGATTACTGGCAAGTACTCAGGTCATTACTGCTCATCAATTGCAAATGTTTGCCCTGATAAGGACAACCAATATATGCAAACTTGTGCACACAATTCCGGCCTTCTTCAAAACCAAGCTCTTTATAGCCAACAATTGCTAAATCTGGAACATACCCAAACATGGTAGGAATTAAAAAACTTTGTTTCTCCAACATCCTTCAACATTAAACAAGTTTTTGTCAAACTTTCATGGTGGGTGCTTCAAGCGTAGAGTCATGTAGTAGTGAGGAGGTCGAACCATGTTGTGTTCCCATGTAACTGTGTTTTTGTTTGTTTAAATGGACCATCCACTCCTTATACAGTCACAGCAGTCAATCTGCCACTGTTGGCCGTTGCATGGGTTTCCCAATGATCGTGCCTAATGCTGATGTCTAACCTTTGGGGATCATCGTCACTCTCGTCTCTTGGTATAATGGCATATTTGCACTAGTAGAAATGGGCGTAATGGACAAATGTAAAGTCTATAGTTGAAGACCCCATTGGTCCACGGAATGTTAAGGATGCTGGTTGGTCATCTTTTAGTCTTCCATTGAGAGTTCTATTTCCTAAATCAGTCAATATTTCATATGTATATTTAAGAGCAGTACCAATCTTTTTTGCCATGCTTTGTAAAGGAAATACTACTCGCGGAATATTGTAAGCCATGTCTGGTTCATCGTTGGTTATAGGATTGACCACCAAGGGCAACAAAGTTTGGTTAAAATCTCCTGTTATTATGACTACCATGTGTTTCTTTCGCTGCCATTATTTTTTCCAGTTCATTCAATGTCGCCTGATAACTGCACTTGTTTTTCACCAATTGAGGAGGGAAATAAATGTTGATTATTAAACATTTAGTAGAGTTTTAATGTGTTAAAATAACTGGCAATATATGTTTTGATGGTGTTTTAAGTTTTTTGCTTATCACGCATAACTTAGTACTTATTGATGTTGACAATCCTCCACTTGATCTTCCGAAGGCATTTTTTTTGCCTGGATTTCATATGTTGTAAAATTTTGTATATTTAAATTCCCTGAATGCCAAGTTTCCTGTAGACATATTACAGATTGATCTTGTAGAAAGCTCATCATTTTATCCCCGGCCTTTTTGAGTTGTCGCTCAAAACCCGCTATGTTACATGACAATTTGGAGATCTCACTTTGTTCGACTTTCCTTACGTTAGACCTTTCAGGAATACTTCTTAGCCTCATATAGATGCTGCCTCTCCCCTAAGCGTGGAGCATCAACAGGTGGCTGATTATTATCCTGTATTTTTCTTGCATCTGATATTATCTTCAGCACCTTTACACGAAAATCTGGTGCTTAATGGTGGTTTTTCATGTTCTGTTCGTCTGTTGGCAGTTCTCAGAATATGTGGATATTTACGTTTCTCCAGCTGTCTGATTATAATTCCCCCATCGGTTAAGAAGTCTTTAATATTTAGAATCTTCAGAGCCACACTCTGGGATACCCATGTTGTTCTAGTGATTTCGTAATCAGAGTTGGCTTTATTATCCTAGACAAAGCAGACAGCAACAAGTGATTTTGAATTAAGTTCTTTTAAACTTTCAAAACAGTTTAATAACTTAAATACACCAAATCATTACCATTACATGGGATATCCAACCCTACTTGTTACACGTAACGGACGGGTATGAAAGATATCTATTGACTAGATTTAGATTTGGGACTTTCCACCGTTTGATTTCCCTCCCGGGTATTAATGACTGGTCATGGGAACCTCGCTGCTGCCCTTGTGATAACACTTCCCTGCTTAGTACCATACATGCAATTTTGTTCTGAAAGTATTACAGAATTGAAAGGCGCAGATGGATAATGCCTCTACTCAAACAGGGAGGATGTAGGCATTGTCACCCAGCCTTTATGCACTTACAGATGATGGGCAACTTTTATTGTATTGGCTCAATGGTGGGATACTTAAAGAGTGTGATGAGGGCCAGGAAATCCCTAGATAATTGAATCGATAGAGTTCTAATGTGATGGTCCTCTGTCAACTGGATAAATTAGAGCTGTCACAGACAACCATGAAACTATTGCATTTGCACTTCATAACTGTCTGGTCAATCTTCAGCGATAACTGAGTGTTAATGAATCTCCTTGTTTTTAATGTTTATGATGTACCTATTTTTACATGTATGCTTTTATGATTTTAGGGCTTAAAATCGAATAAAGCTCATTTCTGAAATTTTAATATATTTTGCCGATTTAATATGTTCTGGAAGCCTTCTGACTTATGTACAGGTATAAAGTCAATTATACAATTTTCATCACTACATGAGGATTCATTATATAGTGGCTGTATCTCTTGGCAAAATTTCCGTTTATTTGTTCTTTGGGGTTCCCCCTTCTTTATCTGTTGAATTCCCACAAAACCGTTCTTATGTACATTTACGGAATCTGTACAATTTTCCACTCCCTTGGTTTTCCTATATTCACAGTTTTTACTGGACGTCTTAGATCCCTGTCTTCCAATTTTTCAGTTATCCCTAGTATTCCATTCATAATCTTTTTCAATAAAGTTTCATCGTTACTTGGTAATGGCATAATTCTATCCTCATTCTGTGTACATATATTAACCAATGAAGTACTAGTGTTTTCTATTCCCTGTTGTACTACTTCACTGTACCTTAGCTGTGGTACTGTTGTTACAGGACGAGTATTTGTTGGTATCTTAATATTGGGTAGAATAGGTGAAGTCAATATGGCTCTAGTTACCACTCCTGGTACGGTGTCATGCTCTGCTGTTTTGTCAATTGATGGAGCAATAAATTACAAGTGAAGGCATCGAACCTTGAAGCAACCACGATAGACAGTACCGAAAAAGACATGATTATATGGATACAGCTGGAGACAGCTTGTCGGATGCCTGGCAATCTATTTTAAAATATATATTATCCAGTCTTGTGGCAAGTATACAGGAGCTGCGATCAAACATTAATGTAACGAAGACTTCACAATTAACTGAATCAAAGAGAATCTATCATAAGAAGATGCGACATATCTTAAAACTTCCAATCTCAAATGAGCGCAATATGAAAATACCAGACATAAAGTAAGAATTCAAGAATAGGAATTTACAGATAAAGCGAGATAGAGTGGACACCACCTATGCCAAATTATATCATGCTATATCGGCTAGGAACAAGCGAGCATTTTGGTCCCTGGTGGGACACGGTGCAAATTCATATAAACAACCGGATTACTTTTTTATCTCAAGCAATAAGTGGGAAAATCACATCAAAGCTTATACAATATCTAATGTGGATAGTTTATTTGTAGAAATAACCAAAGATGAAATTGTCAAACTAATAAAGAGTTCCCGCTCATCCAAGGCAGCAAGACCCAATGGTATCCCTATAGGCTTGATAAAGTTAAACAGAATATTTTGGAGTGCGATGTTAAAACAGTTGTTCTCACAGGTAATTAAATGTGGAATGATACCATTTTCCTGGAAAGGAGCAATTGTCCATCCAATTTACTTGCGAGGCCCAAAAGATGATCCGTCCAGCTACAGATTAATAGCATTGTTGGATTTTGAAGGGAAATTATTTGCGAAGCACCTCCTAAATAAATTAAGGGCATAGGAGGTGGAAAAATCATTAATACCAATAATTCAAACTGGATTTCGCTCAGGGTGTTCGACACTGAATGATAATGCTTCATTGGCCCTGATAGGAAAAAAGGCAAGCTTACTGAAGAAAACGCTATATGCCTGCTTTGTGAATTATTCCACAGCATTTGACAAAGTTAACCGGCAAAGGCTGTGGAGTAAATTAACAGCATGGGAGGCTGATCCGAACCTTCTAAATTTTATTATCGGCCTGCATTCTGACACATGGGACAGGGTGAAGTTGGCTCATGATAATACATTATCGCCAAAAATGGATACCACAAACGGTCTCAAGAAAGGCTGTGTCCTCGCTCCGCTGCTATTTTCTTTGTATATTGCAGATATAGATTTGGTGTTAAGTTCAGATATGGGTGTGGCACCTAAACTAGGTGACAAAAAATACCATACCTAGCATATGCCGATGATTTAGTAATTGTATCCTTAACTCCTAATGGATTACAGCACCAACTGAATCAACTATACACATATAACAAAGTGAATGGTTTGATAGTTAATTTGTCTAAAACAAGAATTGTGAGGTTTGGACAGTCTACACATTCAAAAATGTGGACTTTAGGAGAAAACCCAATCAAGGTAGTGGACCAATATAACTACCTCGTAACATTTGACAAAAAGTTATCATGGTTAAACCATATGGTTAGTAAAAGTGTAAAATCTATAACTATTACAAAATCAATCGTGAGATTCATGAAAATGTTCAGATGGAATGCAATTATTCCACCATTCAAAGCTTTACAAATGAAGATGATTCAGTTTTTATTAAACGCATCTCCTGCCATGAACAAGAAAGTCATCTTTGAGCTTGAAAAATGTTTTATGAAATGTGTACGCACTATACTCCATCTATGACAGGCTACTCCAAATTGTATGGAATTTGGTCTAAAATCTGAAATGTTGCATAAGAATAGCTGTGTTAATTATATTATTGAATATGCTATGGCCGATTTATGCACATTGAAACATCAAATAATGGAAGAACTCCGGAGTAAAAAAGTAAGAGATCTGCAACTACCTAGTATTATGTGCTTTAAGGATTCGTTATTTAAAATGCAAATCTGTGCATTTTCAACTGTGCCATGTGGCAGACATACATGCCCTTAGGGCATGTATGTGTGCCACATGTGCACACAAGCATGATTATGGGGTGCAACAGGGTGTCAAAGTGATACCCTGCCACCCTTCAATGTGTTCCCCCTTGTACCGAATCGGTATTTACCGATTCGGTAATTCACATTCATTCCTATGGGCCTCCAGGCCCATAGGAATGAATGGGAATTACCGAATCAGTAAATACCGATTAGGTAATTACCGAATCTTACCGATTCGGTAATACTTACCGAATAAATACCTACATCCCAGTTACCGATTCTAAAATACGAATCAGTAAAATTCTGTATTTTAGAATCTGTAAATCTTCATTACCTACATCTGGCCCAAAATGTTTAGATGGCTTTTATTATACGTATATAGATGCAACAACACGTATCATGATCTATGTATTTTTTTTATAGGATACCACGCATGGAAATCATGTGATCTTTTATTCTATTTTAGTTCCTGCTTTTTCTCTATTATTGTAATCAAATGATAAATGCAATAAAGTATTTTACTACTACTACTACTCCTTATACAAATCTGTGATGCACCATTTTTTCAATTTTTTTGTCAGACATTCTTATACACATTTGAGATGACCAGTGAGTGCCTCAGAATTTGGAAGTGAACAGCGTTAGCCACAATTACGGACACTCAGACACCTCTCAACACCAGTCATCAAGCATGTGTTGGAACTCCCCTGGGAACCCAGAATACCAGGGTTTTCACATTTTCTTGGTATTCTTCTTAGAGGTATTGAAAATTAATTGTGAAATGCCCTTGAATTTTCCTGGTGCATGATTTTAATTAGAACACGATACATGCTTATTCACACACCTTCAACCACTTCTAGCAGAGGCATACAGCGCGGAGGAAAATCGCTAAAATAAATAAATCATGATCTCTACTGCTGAAAGTTGTGCTGTCTGTATCTAGTGACATGCCAGAAGTACTGGTGGTGACTGCTTCATCTTGTCACAGGCTCTGTGCCATGGCATGGGAGTGCACATGCTCTCCAGCATGGTGGCTGCCAACTTCTGAGGAATATTCATTGTAGACAATGCCTTCTTGACCATAGATAACTCGTGGCTCCTGGTATTGATGCACCTCTCAGCTGCCTCAACACAGTCGACCATCCCACCCTCATCCACATCCTGGAGTTTCAAATGGGATTCACTGGCAATGCCCTTCACTGGTTCTCCTCTTACCTTTCCAACAAACGACATTGTGTTCTCATAGACACCCCCAGAGACCAAAATATGCATTTCAGTTGCGTAGTTTCCCAGGGTTCCATTTTGTCCAGTGTCATCTTCAATCTCATCTTGAAGCCTCTTGAAGCTCTATTCACAGAAAGCAGCCTAGGGATTCAGCAATATGCTGATGAATCACAACTCCAGGGTCGTAGGTTTAGGAGGGGGTTTTGGGGAGTTACACCCCCTAATAAATGTATTCTATACTAAATAGTTGGGTACATGTGCTGTAAGTCGGGTATGATGAGGTGTTTGCCGGATTTCACTTGGGATTTTTACATACACATGCAGACAAAAACATACACACACTCTCGTCTTTGTTTTAAAAGTCGAAAAGAATTAAATTTTATAAAATATGGAGGCCCATATTTATCAGATTTTAATGCAATGCAACGCAGCAAGCCATTTTGCTGCACTGTGGGAAAGGGAGAGGTCAGGAATGCGCCATATTTAACATTATACAGCACATTTCTACTCTCAGCATGTACTGATGCACAAACTGCTGCCTAGCTCCAACGAAGACACCATTGCAGCAATCGGGCAAGTGTGTTTGTATTGTAGGTAGGATTGTTTTTGTTCAGGAAGGGGCACAAAAACAATCCTCAGAGGCATTTTCCTCTTTCTAAGTGGCCTGCAAAATGCATCACACTTAGAAAGAGGAAACAACGAGGAGAAATAAATATATTTCTCCTTGTTGCACTTCTGGTGTAGAGTCGTACAATTTTGACGCATTCCCAGGTCTACAGGGTAATACGTTTAATTAACATAAACATTAACCAGTGTTGCTAAACCTGGAAATGTGTCAGAATGCAGGGGTGAATGGGTGGGAACACCCACGCTCCACCCATAGCACGCCTCCCTGCCACAGTGTAATGCAAATGCAAAAAGAAACATTGTTGGACAGAATGCTGAACAATGTCAACACTCACACCAATCAGAAATCTGAGCCTAAAATCATAATTCCAGTTTGGACCCAACCATATGCAAATCAGTCTTGACCCTGCTCATCATGGGAACAGTCAAGCCTGAACTGCCCGGCCAGGTCCTCCCTGTTCAGCAAGCAAGCATCCTAGGACCGGTTTTGAGGTATCACCCCTCATCAGCCAGGATAGCCTGAATCCAGTGGCATGGCAAGCATGAGACCCCCTCCATGGCATACCCACCCCACTCGGGTGACAAATTAAAAAAAAACAATAGATGGACGGAATGCTGAACAATTTCAAACACTAACCCCCAGTCAGAGATCTGGGCCTTAATCCATTGTTTTGTGCTCACCTTGACCCAGCCATACGCATATCAGTCTTAACCATGCGTCCCATGGGAACAGTCCAGCCCAAACTGCCAGCAAAGGTATTCCCTCGACCGTAAACAAGCATCCTAGGACCAGTTTTGGGTTATCACCCCTGATCAGCCAGGATAGCTTGAATCCAGTGGCATGGTGAGCATGGGACCCACGTCTGGGCATACCCATCTCCATGGGTGGAAAGAATAATTGTTGGGCGGAATGCTGAACAATGTCAAACACTCACCCCTACTCAGAGATCTGGGCCTAAATCAATCAGTGTTTTTTTTGTTTTTTAGTTTGTGTCTACACTAATTTATGCTATCACGAACGAAAAGGCATACTTTGAAAGAGAAGCAGCAGAAAGAATCAGAGAAACATTTTTGTGTACCACTTTTAAAGTGATTGGCAATGGTCTTCAAGCCCGTTCCAAGCATATATACACAATTTCTACCATCACCTCTTCTGCATTCACGATATAATTTTTTTAAAAGCGAGCACGATCAAATTAGAGCATTAACACAGTTGGACCAGATATTAGAAACACTTAAAAAGCATAAGGTACCAAGGCTGCTCATAAATGAGACATCCGTCTTTCTCGCATATAAACGTATATCTAGACAGATAACGACCTCTAGTAAATAAGAATCATCCAATCTTTTTTCACTCAAGCAGATAGAAAACATTCCCAAGGGCATAGCTTCAGCTGGGGTGTTTGGGAGTGTTACACCACCCCTAGTAAATGTATTCCGTACTAAATAGTTAGGTAAAGGCACTTTAAGTCAGTTATGATGAGTGCAGCTAACTTGGAAAGAGGAAACAACGAGGAGAAATACATATATTTTTCCTTGTTGCGCCTCTGGTGCGGAGGCGTACTATTATGACGCATTCCCAGGTCTGCCAGTGTTGGTAAATCTGGGAATGTATCAGAATGCATGGGTGAACGCGTGGAAACACCCATGCTCTACCCATGGCACGCCTCCTGTGGTATATAAATAAATAATACCGGGACTATTTTTGAATTACATTAACAATAACAGATAGCTCAATAAATAAGAGGCAGGATCCGATGTGTCCGAGTCAGAAGGATTTATTCAGGCAAAAGGGAAGGGACTGGAACGGGACAGCCTGAAATAAAATGAAAAGGAAGGCAGCTGCAATGCTTCATCGACAGTGCAGCATATATATAGTAATACATTACATTACATTACATACAGTAGGCGTAACGTATGACAAACGTAAGATAAGAGTACATGGGTGGAGAAAGAAGGCGTGTACAGGGCGTGCATTGAGACATGTGGTATGAACGTCACAGAAGTGTCATGAATGGGGCGGAAACATGGAGGGGGCTACTCGAGCAGCTGGGACCTTTAACCTAGTGGTGCGCGCAAACGGGCAATGACGTGTTACCAGGGAGAACTGGGGGCTATGACTTCTGCGCTAGAAGAGGAGACTAAAAGTCTGCGGTGTCAGGACGACATGTACCTATAGCATATCTGGTATCTGGTGTTTGGAGTACATGTTGATAGAATCCAAAAGTTATCAGGGCAAAGGCTACTTGACACTAAGACTGGTGCATGCATTATTCTACATGTATTGCGTGAGCTAGGAATATTCTATGAATATTAATACAGTATTTCTCTTGCATGGAGACAGAAAGACTAGACCCTGGCTGAAACTGTTGATGCGGTTCAGTAGCTTAGGAATGTGAAGACGAGAGGCTGGACTGATAACTAGAAGCATAACATACTCTTGGCAGACAGGCAGGCAGAGCCAGGCCGGGCCGGGCACCGCGCGGCAGGAAGTAAGTGAAGGGTCAGGGATGCAGGTGGGGCTGTATCGCTCCTCGGAAAGGGTTCAGGAGACTGGAGCCTGAATCTGGTGTCCGGGCCCTTTTGAGGCCTAGAAACGGGGACAATGCGGTGAATTAACGTGCACACTGTAAAACGTGGCAACATAGGCCTAATACTCGTTGTTTTCACGAGAACTGGAAACTGGCATACTAGAGTTGGACACAACTATAATTGCGTCTTTAATCGATCATAGGGGGATACATGCATATCGATCATGCACATATAACATAGAATGGGGAACACGTAGGCACATATGGCAAGGCAAAATTTACTTTTCCACATTCCCTCCTTGTGCCCTACGTTTCCATCAGGAAACATCAATATTCATGATACCATCTATCTGTTCATATAGCATCATTTGCTCGTCTCGAATTGTCTTGGAACGGGATTTAGGACTAGGAATACAAGAGGTAGCACACATGCCGCAAATCGCAGGGCCACATTGTAAACAGAGGCAGCAACTGAATATGATCATTACTGCTATACCTAGGAATGACAATACTTTCCATCCCCAGGCAGATATGATACTCCAGAGCCAACCGGACCATGTCCAGGTGCCTGGATTCTGGTGTAACTGATGGGCAATTTTATGAAGTCTGGTTATAGCTGAATAAACAGACGGCGCGTTATTAGGAATGAAAATGCAGCAACTAGATCCGATGACTCTACAAGCTCCTCCTCTATCGGCCAGTATGACGTCAAGAACTAGACGATTTTGGAGCACAACAAAACGCATAGCAGATTGTTCTTCAGTTAAGTTACCTGGAGCGGAAGTAGTCTCATTCACTACTGCTTCAAGGGTTCTGGTTAGCCTACGTATTAACTTACTATTCTGGACAGGGCCTATAAAGAAAAAGAAACCTTTATTGAAGTCTTGATATTGTTCTAGAGCAGTTTCAGTTTGATCGACAATTGGGGACTCAGTCTCTCTTCTATGTCTAACATGTACTAGATGTGTGTTTCTGTGATAATCAGACGGGGCTAGGAAAACTGGTGGCAGTAGGAAGGCAATGTAACATGTTCCATCCCAATCTAGGGGCAGACGAACATATGCGGTCTGACCACAAACAAAATAAGAATGACGTGAGGCTTTGAAAATAGATTTCCCACTGTCACTATACTCGACCACAGTAGTACAATCACTATGTCCTACATGTGCGGAACCATTCTTTCTGACACATAATTCGCCTTTGACTGGTAGTACTGAAATAGCAGGCAAATCTGGAGTAGTATCGGACTGGACATTCAAAACGATGAAATTCGAGGAATAATTACCTAAATCATATACTTCATTTTCTAGATCTAACCCTGTTCTATGGGAAAGACCTTGCTTGTCTGGGAAACATGTTCGATTCAGAAGGGACATATCAGTTGAGGATGACGTTAACGTGGACCATGCTCCACACGAACCATTATGTGAGAACGGATAAGGAAAGAGTGGCAGAACTCCCTTCGGTGTCTGGAAAGGGGGGAGTCGACCACACACCCAACAGTTAGTGGCATTGCTGGTCTGGTGTGAATAGTGCAACATTCGGATAAAAGTGTTGTTACGCATAGCAAGACGATAGGATAACTCGTGAGGAGGCAGATCACTAAATGTGTGCTCTACTGTAACATTGGAAAACATATGTACATGTGAAATAGGAAAACATAAATGTAACGCATAACTTATGCATGTAACCATAAGACTTAAGAACAATAAAAAGAATAGAACGATAATACATCTTTTAGAGTTTTGACTAACTCTCTCACTGTGTGGGTCTATCTCATACATGTCAGAAACCTGTCTAACCTTTTCACCCGAGAGGGACTTAGACAATTAAACTGGCTGACTTACTTTACTAGACCGCAACTTTGCTTTATACTCCTGCTGCGGAGTTTTCTCTAACAGGGGAATTTTAGGTTCATTGTCTGGACAGTTCTTGAGAACGGGGCAGTCCTTGGGAAATGTTTTAGTTTTTAGTCCATGAAATTTCTTAACGTGGCTCATATGTAGCCACCCTTTACGATTCTCGACCTTCACTGCTGTCCGGGTGGTGAGGAGGATCAGGCGGGGCTGTTTCCAGCGGGGCTCCAGCGGACTTGAACGATCAAAGTTCCTTATAAGGACCATGTCACCCGGAACGACTTCATGCGGTTTCACCTCGGTGTTGTCTGGAAATGTAGCGGCAACCTGTGAACGACAAGATTGTAGTGCAGACATCAAGGAGGCAAGATAATCTGTCAACATATTACTGTCAATATCGGTAATGCTATGGGGTCTAGGAGTATCCCACATGTTAGGGGGGCGGCCAAATACTATCTCATAGGGAGATAGACCTGAACGGGAATGAGCGACCATTCTCATGTAAAAAAGGGCAACTGGCAATGCTATTATCCAATCTACACCTTTCTCTGCACATACTTTTGCGATGCGGATTTTCAGAGTCTGGTTATGTCTCTCTACGAGACCGGCTGCTTCAGGATGGCGTACACAATGGAACTTCCACTGGTACCCTAACAGAAGGGATACTTGTTTCATGAGCTCGGATGAGAATGGCTGGCCGTTATCTGAATACACGACCCTAGGTAGTCCATAGCGGGGAAAATACTCACGAACCAACTGCCTGGCAGTGGTCGCAGCTGTGTAATCTGGAACTGGATATGCTTCTGTCCACCTGGATAAAGCGCATACAACTACGAGGACATACTTGAAACCTCGACATCGCTCCATCTGAATATAATCCATCTGGAGGACTTCAAAAGGGTGGTCAGGAGGATGGAATCCACCTTGTTCCACCGGGACACTTTTACCTGGATTGAACTGACAACATATCATACAGGTACGTACTTTCTGTTTGGCGGCTGCTCGTAAATGCTTGTTGAACCAAATGTTCTGGATACTGTCTAACATGGCTTTTTCTCCTAGATGTGCTGGACTATGTGCGGTGTTAATAATGACTTGAACCATAGAGTCGGGGAGAAACCATGTGGCTTTTCCCTTCGTCACCCATCCTTGATCTGTCTGGACCCCTCCTTGTTCGGACCATTTCTTGATTTCATCGGGAGTAGCATGTGACTGTATGTCTATGACATCTTGTGTAGGGTCCTTAACTGTCATACAAGTAGTCTGTTCTGGAATATTTGTCTGTGTCGTGTTAACTGGAATGTCTGGAGCCTGAGCTGTAAGCTTGGCTGTTCGATCTGCCAGATCGTTACCTTGGGAAATAATGTCAGTGACTTTCGTATGTGCCTTGCACTTCATGATGGCGACAGCTGTCGGTAAATGTATTGCATCTAATAGAGCTTGAATGAGGAGACCATGCTGGATCTTGGTTCCATGAGAAGTCATAAAACCTCTCTCCTGCCAGAGCACTCCAAAGTCGTGTATGACTCCGAATGCATAACGTGAATCTGTGTATATGTTAACCTTCAGGTTCTTGGCACGTATGCAGGCTTGGGTCAGAGCGACAAGCTCTGCTGCTTGAGCAGACAGGGTATCAATACGATGTGTTTCTATAACTTCAGTGTCAGTAGTCACTGCATACGCGGCTACTAGTTCTCCTGTACTTGTTCTCATACATGAACCATCCACATAAAGTGTCAGGTCTGGATCAGGTAATGCAATGTCTGTCAAGTCTTGTCTTGGCTTTGTCATGGTGTTAACAACTTCCACACAGTCATGTGTGGCAGGATTTGAAGTAACTGACGGTAACAGTGTAGCTGGATTTAAAATGTTGCAGCGTCTGATTTCTATGTGTGGCTGAAACAATGTCAGTTCATAACCTGTTAAACGTGCAATTGTCAAGTGCTGAGTCTGTGTTCGGTTTAAAAGAACTTCCACAGAGTGTGGAACTTGCACTGTCAGGGAGTGTCCTAACACTATGGAATCACTTTGTCTGATAGCTAGAGCTGTGGCTGCAACTGACTTGAGGCACGCAGGCAGAGCCTGGGCCACTGGATCTAATGTGCTAGAAAAATAAGCACAGGGCTTGTATTGTCCTGCTTGATCTTGTGTGAGAACAGATAATGCAGTACCATCACGTTCCGTAACAAAAAGTGTAAAAGGCTTACTGTAGTTCGGTGTTGCTAGAACAGGTGCATTACATAAAGCTTTCTTTAACTCATTAAAAACAAGTGTATGTTCCTGGGTCCAAGGGAGGACAGACGATACGGCTGCCTCCTGTGTCGTTAACTGTATCAGTGGCTTGGCTAGAAATGCATACTGGGGAATCCATTGTCTGCAGTAAGAAGTGAGGCCGATAAAAGCTCGTACCTCCTTCTGTGTCTTGGGCTGTGGAAGACGTGCTATTAACTGGATACGGTCAGGTGTCAACTGCCTACCCCTCTTGGACAGTAAGTGTCCTAAGTAGACCACTTGCTGGACACAGAATTGCAATTTGGAAGGGGACACCTTGTGCCCCATCTCGGCCAGAAAATACAGAACTGTAAGTGACGCACGCTCGCAGTCACGTTCAGAACGGGCTGTGATCAATAGATCATCGACATACTGGAGCAGGGCATAGTCAGTTGGCATGTGAATATTGTCTAGTTGTCTCTTAAGTGCTTGACTGTAAATGCTAGGACTTTCTGTAAAACCTTGAGGTGCTCGTGTGAATTTATAGCTTCTTCCATTTAAACAGAATCCGAAAAGGAACTGGCTGTCTGGATGAATGGGGACACTGAAAAATGCGTTCTTGAGATCGATGACTGTAAAGAACGTGGCTTCAGAATCAATGGCTGTCAATAGGGAAGAAATATCTGGGACCACTGGGTACTGTGGTATAATACATTTATTAAGTTCTCGAAGGTCAATCACTAATCGATAAACTGGAGGTGCATTTGGATCAGTACGTTTCAGGACTGGAATGATAGGAGAATTACATACATTGGAGTCAGTTTCTACAACCACTCCTTGAGCAATAAGTTCGTCAATAATTTTGGATAAGGCTGCTACAGCCTCAGGTGGCAATTTGTACTGTCTGATTCGTGGTAAAACAACACCTTGCTTCAGAGTCACACGATGGGGTGTGATATGCATACAACCTACATCAGTTGGACCTTGCGCCCATAAATGCTGTGGTACATTCAATAATCTTGGATCAAAATCACGTAATACATAATGACCTTTAAAGTCACGTAAAAACAGACGGACCCCTTCTGGGGAGCAGCATATGACTGCTCCTAATTCTTTCAGTGTCTTAATTCCTAACAGATTTTCTGGACAAGACTTCGTGAGTAACAAGTCAGTAGTTCGGGACAATGGACCAACTTCTAGAGTAACTGGTTTCGATATCTCATTAACAATGGGCTTTCCTGAAAATCCAAGGGAAACATTTCTAGAGCCTGAGAGCGGAGCCCCTGGAACCTCGTCATGACTGATGGTAGTCCTACTTGCCCCTGTATCAATCAGAAACTTTCTGTCTTTCCCTAATACTTGACTATGTACATAGGGACCCTCTTGATCTACAGGAATCTCGATGAGAGGCAAGCCTACCTCCCTCTCTAGGCTGTTTCATGAATATGGCTGATAGTCTGGATATTCTGACTGTGCATACTGGTACATTTGCTGTGTAACGTGTTGTGTTGCAGCTATTGGCTGCGGTGCTGTAACTGTCTGTTGTGCATTCTGTGGTGGCTGGGAAGTCTGTGAGACTTGTTCTTGTCTAGGCGGACGTGGTCTTTCTTTAGTCTTACCAGTAGCTATGTTGTGTTTCAGAACTGCACATTCGTTTATAAAATGACCTGGCTGTTTACAGTAATTACATGTCCCTTTAACGGGAGCTGTAGGATGACTGGCTTGATTCGGACCCCTCTTCTGACTGTCTTGTGGAACAGATTGTGCAACTAATACTTTCATTTTTGTGTCTTTCATACGCCTTTTTTCGTGTTCCTGCTCTTCCCTGATTCTGTTCTGGTGGTACTGGAGCATCTGGAGCATCTGTGACGGAGTATTAGCTTGCCAGGTACTTTCGACTTTCAGGACTCGATTTTTAACTTGTGGACTTGAATTCTCGACTAGTTTAGTAACAAAAAGATGAGGGTACGATTCACTACTTGTTTTCAGACCGCTATTAATAATAAAACATTTTTCAAATCTAGAATAAAAATCACTAGTATCTTCATCTTGTTTCTGTTTACAGGCTGAGATGGCATCCCAATCTTCCTTTTTCGTGGCTAGTAATCTTGGCAAGACTTGTATTAATAACTCGGGCAATTCTTTAGCTTTATCCCCAAGACCGGTACCTGGAACTCGTATATTATCTTCAGCTTCTAGAGCTGTCCAATCTATCTTTTTCTCTCCCACCTCCCATTCTTTTTCTTTGAGTTTTTCATATATGCCCGCAGGCAACAGGACCTTTAACATTTTAATGATATCAGGATACGTGTATTCTCCCATACGGAGCATGTCCTTTAATTCACGGTGGAACCCTGCTGGATCTTTATCGTGACAGGGAATTAACTTTTTCATCTCTAAGAGTTCCATCTTTGTGATAGGGGTGTAAACAAATACTCGTTCTAGACCACCACCCTCTTTCTTGACTGGATGTACTTCTCGTAACGGATTCTGTCTGTCTATGTAGAGTGATTTACTTTCTGGGGGTGAGACGTGAACAAAATGTGGATTCAGAAACGTTCGGTATTTGTGGCGCTGTTCTAGAATGACACTAATTAAATCGGTACCTAGACCTTTCCATCTGTACTGTAGTAACTCGTTCAATACATCATGTAGAGGACCTGGATCGGAATGCTGTTCCTCATACAGTGTAATGAGGTGCTGGATCATATACATACCCACCAGACGTTGCTCGGCTGGGGGCAGTTTCAGAAACATTTGGGCCACTATTTCGTCTGGAAAAGTGGTAGAATCAGTAGTCCACCGGACTGCTGATCGGGCTAGTTCTTGTTCATGCATTGTACTGAGCTCACTATAACCTATTCGTAATTTCAGAATGTGATCGGTAGCTTGGAATACTTGCTCAAGAGAACACTGTTCGGGTGCTGGGGGAGGAAAAGCTTTCTTGTAATCTGGGCGTGAATGTCGGTCGGAAAGTCTAGTTCTACCTACATACGCTATTCTGTCGGGATTCTCGTTGTCTACCTCTTCAGTAGAAGAGTCATTCTCTTTCTCGGTTGCTCGTTTTTCTTCCTCTTTCTGGTGTATACGTATTATTTCCTTACGAATTTTCTTGTACATACTCTCTATGCAATTTTGTGTCTTGTGTTTTCCCTCGGCTATATTGTCACTCCACCTAGTCAGGACTTTCAGTTCTTCTGGATCTTTTTCTGGATAATCTTGCTCTCTTATGAAACAATTAATCAAGAACTTTAAAATCATGAGCTGAGTCTCGACTTTTCTTTGAACCATGGCTTCGTGAATACTTCCTGGATTCACTCCTGTACGGATAAAACGATATATTCTGTCTAGATGTTCTCCCATATCGGGCAGGGTGTCCAAATAGCCGGCAACCCGTCTTAAACGTAATGAATATATGACCATGTGATCATCGCCTGGAACTGGATCATAACGACATTCAGTAAGTGCTCTGTGGTATATAAATAAATAATACCGGATCTAGGTTTGTCTGGACTTAGCAATAACAGATAGCTCAATAAATAAGAGTCAAGATTCGAGGTAGTAGGAGTTTGCAGGTTTAATACAGCATAAAGGACAGGAACAGGACAACCTGCACAGGAATAGGATGGCAGGGCCTGACAGGGGGGCCCCGACAGCTGCCGGGCAGGATCTGGGATGAGCGCGCTAACATTTAATAACAATACACGAACATATATACTAAAACAGTTGCATTACAATACATATGATAGGCGGAGCAGTGGGTGTGGTCAATAGCAGTCGCGAAAGATAAGGGTGAAAATGGGTGTAACAGGGGCGTATACATAGACATGTGATGCAAACGTAACAGAATATGTCATAAATGGGGCGGAAACATGGAGGGGGCTACCTAAGGAGCCGGGACCTCTAACCTAATGGTGCGCGCAAACTGACAATGACGTGTTACTAGGAGAAGCTGGGGGCTATGAACTCTGTGCTAGGAGCAGAGACTGAAGTCTGGAGAGTCAGGGCGACATGTACCTAAACAGTATCTAGTATCTGATGTTTAGAGAACATGTTGATAGAATCCGAAAGTTATCGGGGTAAAGGCTAACGGACTCTAAGACTGGTGCATGCATTATTCTACATGTAGTGCGTGATGAAGAATATTAAATGACCATTAAATGCAGTATTTCTCTTACATGGAGACGTAAAGGCTAGACAATGACGGAAACTATTGATACGATTCAGTAGCTTAGGAATGCAGAGAAGGAGGGCTGGACTGATAACTAGAATCATAACATACTCTTGGCAGACTCAGAGGCAGAGCCAGGCCGAGCCGGGCACTGTGAGGCAGGAAGTAAGTGAAGGGTCGAGGATACAGGTGGGGGCTGTATCGCTCCTCAGCGAGGGTTCAGGAGACAGGAGCTGAATCTGGTGTCCGGGCCCTTTTGAGGCCTAGAAACGGGGATTTTACAATAAAATAACGTGCACACTGAGAAACGTGGCAACGTAACTTTACATAGGCCTGATACTCGTAGCTTTCACGAGAACTGGAAACTGGCATACTAGTGATGGACACAACTGTAATTGCGTCATTAATCGAACAGAGGGAATACATATGCATATTTAATCATGCACACATAACATATGATGGAGGACGCGTAGGGACACAGAACATGGCAAAATTTACTTTTCCACAGCTCGCTTGATATCTACGTATGTAGTCACTTTTGGCGTACGCTGTAACGCTAGCTCATGTAGCGTCAGACGTTTCGGTTGAGGCGGGGTACGAGGAGAACCTCCCCCCGCGGCTCCTAAACTAGAATCGTCGGTATATACTGTACGTGCTGGTAGAGTGACTGACAAAGCGGGTACATGTACTGTGGGCTGGGCCGGGGGTACTGTAACAGGTGCTGTAACATGAACTGGACCCACGGGACCAGCGGCTGGAGGAGCAGGAATTACATTATTAACGGGAACAGGCGGAATAGGATTTGCATATTCTGGGACTGTATCGTCCAAATAGGACGAAAGAAAAATGTCAGCTGCGGTCGGTTTGTGACGTAGCTTAATCGGGACCAATGGCGGCGGAAAATTACAGGGTACTTCCGGGGTTGCTTTTGGCAAGCCCTCGGCAAGAAGAGGATACATACCTTTAATAAGGGCATTTCTCTGCCTGTCTGACTGTTCTGCTCTAACTCGTTCACCTTCTTCGATTAATTCCCTTTCTTGGGCTTTTTCTGCGGATTCCCTACTTAATTCTGTTTTTCTGAATTCTTTTTCGGTTCTTTTATGAGATTCTTTGCGCCATAACTCGATGGCATCTTTCTGAGACTGTCTGGCTTTCTTTTTCCATAATGCTTCTTCTACTCGCATGATGCACTCGGCATCCCATGTACCTGATACGGGCCATCTATATTTCTCTTCTAGTTCCTTAGTATAGTCCGCCCATAAGTCTAGATATATTATGGCATCTAAGCCATGCTTGTGATACATAAAATGTCCTGGACTGTCCCTAGGAGGGACAGGAACTGCTTCTTCGAGTAACCCTTTTCTGGTTTTTAACTGACGTAATTTCGAGAACAGAGGCATTTCTGGAAACACAATACACAATAATCACAGTAATAAAATAGCGAACAAAGCACTCATACCACGACATAAAAATACATTAATAACAGTTCGAACAGAATACTACCTGATACACTGAAAACAGAACACATGAATTTCTCGAGAACGAAACTTACTAGAATTACTGGATGCACTGCTAAAACAGTACAGAACATACCGGTCCCATAAAGAGACACGTCAGGACCCGTATCCACCTAGGTGAATACTTCGGACTGGATCTGTGTACCCAAACCCATCGGACCAGGACCAAACTAATGATCCTGTCTAGATACTTCCCCTGCGACGGTACTCACCGGGAAGCAGAAACGGGAAGGCCTCGGACTGGACTGGACTGCTACGACGTCGGACTACGAACTTCGGAAACTTCGGTTACAGGTGGGCCTCCGGATACTTCGGACCTTGCTCTCTCGGCTTGGGCTCTGGTCGGGACGAACCGCATTCCACACCGCTTCGTCTGGATGTCGGACCGCAGTCTCCGTCTCCTCCGTGGACCTGAGGGAGACTTGAAGCAGAAATATCTGCCGGTGCGCAGTAGAGTTCCGTCACGGCTGCAGAGGGTCAGGGGGCCTGCGTAGCATCGCCAGCGCGTGAGGAAGGGGCTCGTCCCTATTCGGGCGCCATTATGTGGTATATAAATAAATAATACCGGGACTATTTTTGAATTACATTAACAATAACAGATAGCTCAAAAAATAAGAGGCAGGATCCGATGTGTCCGAGTCAGAAGGATTTATTCAGGCAAAAGGGAAGGGACTGGAACGGGACAGCCTGAAATAAAATGAAAAGGAAGGCAGCTGCAATGCTTCATCGACAGTGCAGCATATATATAGTAATACATTACATTACATTACATACAGTAGGCGTAACTTATGACAAACGTAAGATAAGAGTACATGGGTGGAGAAAGAAGGCGTGTACAGGGCGTGCATTGAGACATGTGGTATGAACGTCACAGAAGTGTCATGAATGGGGCGGAAACATGGAGGGGGCTACTCGAGCAGCTGGGACCTTTAACCTAGTGGTGCGCGCAAACGGGCAATGACGTGTTACCAGGGAGAACTGGGGGCTACGACTTCTGCGCTAGAAGAGGAGACTAAAAGTCTGCGGTGTCAGGACGACATGTACCTATAGCATATCTGGTATCTGGTGTTTGGAGTACATGTTGATAGAATCCAAAAGTTATCAGGGCAAAGGCTACTTGACACTAAGACTGGTGCATGCATTATTCTACATGTATTGCGTGAGCTAGGAATATTCTATGAATATTAATACAGTATTTCTCTTGCATGGAGACAGAAAGACTAGACCATGGCTGAAACTGTTGATGCGGTTCAGTAGCTTAGGAATGTGAAGACGAGAGGCTGGACTGATAACTAGAAGCATAACATACTCTTGGCAGACAGGCAGGCAGAGCCAGGCCGGGCCGGGCACCGCGCGGCAGGAAGTAAGTGAAGGGTCAGGGATGCAGGTGGGGCTGTATCGCTCCTCGGAAAGGGTTCAGGAGACTGGAGCCTGAATCTGGTGTCCGGGCCCTTTTGAGGCCTAGAAACGGGGACAATGCGGTGAATTAACGTGCACACTGTAAAACGTGGCAACATAGGCCTAATACTCGTTGTTTTCACGAGAACTGGAAACTGGCATACTAGAGTTGGACACAACTATAATTGCGTCTTTAATCGATCATAGGGGGATACATGCATATCGATCATGCACATATAACATAGAATGGGGAACACGTAGGCACATATGGCAAGGCAAAATTTACTTTTCCACACTCCCTGCCACAGAGTAACGCAAGGCAGCGATTTGCACTGCCTTGCGTTACTCTAGATCTATCAAGCCATGAAGGGCCACGCAAGGTGGCCTTGCGTGGCTTGGTAAATCTCATTTAGGTTTTGCGTCACCCTTGCATCTCTTTGCATGGTGCGAGGCTGATGCAAAACCTTGTTAAATATGGGCCCAAGTTTAAGTACCCCTCAAATTCGCATTCTTCTTCCTTCATACTGCTCCTTCAGCTACACTCCTGACCTGCTTCTAACATAATGTATTTTAACCAGCGAGATTGTAGGGAAACATGAAGCTCACTCCCCCCAATCTTACTGACCATACTACATCCCTGCACAACTCTACCTGGAAGTTCCCTCTGATTCAGATATCCAACACCTTAAACACTGCTTGCACTTCACCCAGAACTGGATGATCAGGGACTATTTTAAGATCAACCCTACCAAGACAGAATTCCTGTTATTTGCTAAGCAACAAGCATGAATCATACAAATCTGTCTCAATTACATGAACATTGATTTCTTCGAACCCCAAACCTAACTGAATGCTAAGCCACTTGGAATCAACATGGACCCCAACCTCGCCCTGTAGGAACACACTGATAAAAACAAGACAGTCAGGTACCAGCTCTCGCTTACAAAGAAAGTGAACGCTTTTCATCTAGAGAGCATGTTCAAGCCCTTGAACTCTCATATCTGGATGGATGGTGTTAACGCACTGCTCCATTGCCTTCCAGACACCACATCCCTTCAGGGCATCCTACAGGCCACAGTCTATCATATCCAGGGCCTTAGAATTATCATCACATCACTCCCATCATGATGCACCTTCACTGGTTGTTCTTGCCAGCTCGCACTTTCTTCAAAACCAGGTGCATCATTAACAAAGCCATTACGAGCAGCACCCCGCTTATATTGCAGACAAGCTCACCGTATTTGGAGCTTCTCAGCAAGCCCACAGCCAGGACACAATCAGACTGGAGACTAAGAAGTGTAAAAAAGAAAAAGGAAGGCAGCATGCCTTTTCCATCTCTATACCCAGGATCTGGAATAACATGCCTGTATCAATATGGACCGCCACAATACTGCTTCAATTTAGAAAAAAGTTGAAGATGCATCTCATTAAAGAACACTACATCACAATGCAGGAACAGTAAACGTCTACTCCCAGTACCCAACAAACTCCCCATTTATTTGTTGACGGTTACTTTGCTTTGACTCTGTAGAGCTCTCCACTGTTCATGTTAGAGAAATAACACATACATGCATACCTACTTACCATATTTATAATTTTCTCCCTGCTACCTAAAATATGTGTCAACTCCAACCTCTACATCATGTTTCCTTTACCTGTATGTGCTAAGGATATGACACCATGACTTCTATGTACTAACATGGTGCGAGCAGGGAATGGTAACTACATGTAATGTAATGTAAAAAATTCTTGTAGAGCGCGCTTACACCCAGCGGTTTCATGGCGCTATTGGCAGTAGGGAGACCAGAAGGACCAGGCAAAAGCAACGGAAGAGGAAACTAGTTATGTGCCCTGTGGAACAGATGTGTTTTCAGGAGAGACCTGAAGTGAGGATAGGAAGTAGTGAGCCTAAGCTCAAGAGGAAGTGCATTCTAAAAGGAGGGGGCAAGGAACAAGAATTTGAGCCCTCCTTGTTTCTTGCGTTTGAACGTTGGAGTTTTGAGTAGAGCAAGATGGGAAGACCGGAGATTCCGGGGGGGAGCTTAATGATGGAGAAGGGAGGAAATAAAGGCTGGACCAAGGCAAGCCAATGCCTTGAAGATGGTGCAGCCCAGCTTGAAGTTACACCGTTCGATCACAGGGAGCCAATGGAGGGCCTTTAACAGCGGACGGACATGTTGGTGTCTGGGCTGTTTAAAGATCAGTCGAGCCGCCTGGTTCTGAACCAGCTGTAATCGATTCAGCTGATAGGCGGGAATGCCGACATAGAGGGAGTTGGCGTAGTCTAGCCTGGAAATTACCAGGGCCAGTAGAGCCAGGGCGAGGGCCTCTGTAGTGAGAAATCGAGCTATCTTACGGATTTTGCGTAAGTGAAAAAAACTGGATGAAACCACCGCGTTGATTTGGGGTTTCATCGACAAATCTTTACAGATGACCACCCCAAGGCTTTTGGCAGAGTCAGCGGGGCGAGGAGGGGGACCTAAACGAGTAGGCCAAAAATTAGAACTCCACGGATTGGAGGTACCCCCGATAAGAACCAGTTCGGTCTTATCGGGGTTAAGTTTCAAATAATTTGCCCCCATCCAATCACTGATGTGGCATAGAGTAGACTGGAAGTTGGAAATGGATTGGTCCGAGGAGTCAATATCGAGGATCAGTTGAATGTTGTCTGCATAATTAAATGCCGTGACATTACTGCCTCGTAGGGAGCGAATAAGGGGAGCAAGGTACAAATTAAAAAGAAGGGGGAAAGAGAAGAGCCCTGCGAGACACCGCATGTTAGCCCAACCTTTTCGGCAGAGAACTGAGAAAGGCGGACAGCCTGATAATGGTCACTCACAAACGAACGAACCCAGTCGAGGGCAGATCCCCGAATGCCGGCCTCCTCGACACGGCCGACCAAGATGTCATGGTCGACCGTGTCGATGGCAGCCGACAAATCAAGGAGCACCAAAGCCTGGCTGATGTTACAATCCGCCTCCCCTCCGCAGCTCTTCCATCACTGAGAGAATGACCAACTCAGTTGAATGGGCAGGCGAAACCCGGCCTGTTGGGAGTCAAGAAATTGCGAGTGTTCAATAAATGAGCTCAGGCAGTGGGTGACATGAGCCTCAAGAACTTTGCTGAGGTAAGGAAGTAGGGAGATAGGGCGAAAGTTATTCATAAGGGAGGGATCCGCATTGGGTTTCTTGAGAATAGGCACCACAACAGCGGTTTTGAAGGAACTAGGGACTGAACCTATTTTAAGTGAGTTGTTAAGGAGAGTCAGCGGGGGAATGGGGCATGCAGAAAAGGCCTCACACAGGACGTGGGGAGGGCAGCAGTCAATAGGGGAGCCGGAGCTCACCTTAGTTAATAAAGTAAAAAACTTGTCCTCCGAGATGGGAGGGATCTGTGTGATTTGCTGCAAGTTGTGAACAACAGGAGTGAAGACAAGAGTGGATGAATCAGAGGGGGCCAAACAAGAGATACTATTTTTAATTTTTATAACTTTTTCAATGAAAAAAGAGTTAAGGGAGTCACAGAGTGCCTGGGAGGGGGGAGGTTTGATGGTAACCCTATCTGGGTGCGAGAGTTCTTCCACGGTGGAAAAAATATCTTTAGCCTTAGAAGCTGAGTCTGTGATTTTCTTAGAGAAATAGGAAGTTTTAGCTTGCAAGATAGCTAGCTTGTAGTCTTTAAGCAGAGTCGTGAATGCCAGCTTCTTGTCAGATGCATAGACTCGTCGCCAGCAGCGCTCGGCCTGTCTAAGTTTAAGTTTCTTTATTTTAAGTTCCTCTGAGAACCATCTTTGCACATCGTGGGGGCGCTTTAACCTGACCTGTTTGAATGGGGATACGGCATCACTAGCAAGCTCGAGCCAGCGCTGCAGGCCTAGCGCTTGAGTGTCAAACGTATCACCCTCCGATGGGGGAGAGGCTCTAAGTAAAGCGGCGAAAGAACCCAAGTCAGCCCTATTCCAATTTCTAGCAGGAGGATTACCTTCAAGAGTAGGACTAACATGGGTAGTAATGGTGAAGGAAAAAGAAATAATAAAGTGGTCCGACCAAGTGCAAGGGAGGACAAGGGGAGGAGAGATATCTAAATTGGATGTCCACACCTGGTTAAGGATGTGGCCCTTGATGTGAGTTGCAAGATGGATATGTTGAGAGCAGTTCATGTCCAGTAGCAGGTCAGAAAAGGAGGATGAACAAGCACTCTCTCTATCATCAGAAGGCCAGTAGTTAAAGTCTCCTATAACCAACATTTTTTAATTATTGATAACCAGCTGGGAGAGCATATCACTGAACATTGATGGAAAATTGGGCATAGACTGGGGGGGTCGGTAGACTAAAACACAGATAAGAGGGACAACTGAGGACTATAGTCTGAGAACAAGGCAGTCGACCAAAGGGATCACACTTATAGCTAATGACGAAAATCTGATGGAATGTTTAATGATCGCTGCCACCCCGCCACCCGGCTTACCAGAGGGTCTGTTGGCTTGAAGAATATAGTAGCCTGGCGGAACCGCCGCGAGGATGTCTGGAGAGGATTCCTCGTTCAGCCATGTCTCTGTGACAAAAAGCATGTCGGGTTTATCCGAGTCTAGAAGCTGGAATATCTCCAGCTGATGTTTAACCAGCGAGCGGGTATTCAAATAGCTCACTGTAAAATTGGAACTGACAGCTTTTTTGGCGGGAGGAGGGGGGTAGCTGAGGGAGTATGTATTACAGGAGCAGGAGTTGCAACTAGCAGGGGATCGAGCTCCGAGAAAGCTGAACAGGGGCAAAGCAGACCAAATGAGTCCAATCTGGCAAGTGTGGTAGGACAGAGGGACCGCTGGGGCTGCAGATGTATCAAATCATGAGTGGAATAAGTAATAATTTGGGCAGAGTGGCATGCCCCTTGCCCCGACCGGCCGCGGACGGGCGCAGACGGGCTAGCCGCCGGCGCGCCGCTGGCGCGCCCGCTGCGCCCGTCCGCTGCGCCTCCGAGAGGGGAGTGCCATTTTATGCTGTGGAGGGTGGGAGGGCCGAGCAAGTAATCTGCTCGCCCTCTGACTCACCCAAGATGGCGGCGGCAAAATTGACTCGAGCCGATAAAGCGCCTAATCGGCTGCTGTAGGCCCCGGGTTGCCGTACAAACGTGCGCAGAAGTAAGGAAGTGGGTGAGTGAGTGCCCAGAAATTAATATTTAAAATACAAAGTCCAAGGTTCAAAAATGCAAAGTGCAAAATGCAATTATTTTTAAAAACGTTTACTACACACAATGTTCCCGGCTTCCGCCTCAGGAACCTGATGCACGATCTACCTAAGCTGCTGCGCCTGAAAATGATGAAGCTTTTATGCTGTGGAGGGTGGGAGGGCCGAGCAAGTAATCTGCTCGCCCTCTGACTCACCCAAGATGGCGGCGGCAAAAATGACTCAAGCCGATGCAGCGCCTAATCGGCTGCTGTTGGCCCCGGTTGCCGTACAAACGTGCGCAGAAGTAAGGAAGTGGGTGAGTGAGTGCGCAGAAATTAATATTTAAAATACAAAGTCCAAGTTTCAAAAATGCAAAGTGCAAATTGCAATTATTTTTAAAAACGTTTACTACACACAATGTTCCCGGCTTCCGCCTCAGGAACCTGATGCACAATCTACCTACCTACCTACATACATAAGCCTTCATGCTACCAGTTGGCACATTATTGGTGGAACTCCTTATCAGTGCTGCACATGTCAAAGGTGTAAAACATGTGATCCTCTAAGACCTAACCTGCAGCGGCAGATGAGCTGATCTCTTATTCCATGCTACAAAACTTAAAAAGAGATTGTGTCTTTAGATGTGGTAGAATCTTCTATAGACAAACTGAATCCATTTTGAGCACCCTTGTAAATCTAATTCAACACATCTGTAAGCCACGTTTGCCTGGTATGTTCTTTTCCAGTCTAAACACCAAGCAGGGCACAAAAGCACCTGGCCACATCTAAGGTAACATATGGAATCAGAAACATCTTTGACAAGCTATTGCTGCACCATTACTTCTGAAATTGTTGAGCCCACCTACACAAATACATAGAGTTCTAAACATTCGCAATGTAGCTTGTGGATGTAGGAAGGAAAGCTGTTTTGGACCACAAAGTGCATAGCTGCTGTACCTATTGTAGATGGTGCTATACAAATGGTGAACATAGTGTGCTGTATGTGCCACTCATCATTGTATGCTTCCATCAGTCTGTGGCTCCAAGGGACTGCAATTATTGTGAGACTAGTACTGCTGCACAAGAAATCAGTTGGCTTCATCTAGACACATGAGCACCCCCTGCCCCGTAAACATCTGTATGGGTGTGTCACACTATATGAAGGTCAATAATATTGACCTACAACTATATCACATCTAGTACATTGCCAACTATTACATAGTTATTGTTAGTATATTATCATGATTGTTAGTTCCACATCATCTGTGTTAGGCTGATGTAGTGAATGCAATATAAATTATGTGATATGAGACATATGATATTTGTCATGTGATATAGAGGGTGTTCATAGTGCTCTTCTGCTGTTTCTAGGCACTGTAAATAGCATGTATTACTATTACGCAACTTAGTTGCATTGAATTTATCAACCTTTGAAGGACGGAAGGCTGGGATGGCCTAGCTGGGATTTTAACTCGTCACCTGAAGATCACAGCAGATGTTAGAGTTGGTTGTCTAACTCAGAGACCTTTCGTGCCAGCGTTTAATAGACCTTGTAAACAACTTCACATTTATAGGTTCCATTCAATGGTTACACAAAATGCGTTTTAATCCAGAGCTTCTACCAGACCTAATATTACTTAGCCACATTCTTCAAGATTAGGTGCCTTCTGAGCCTTCCTGACTTCACAATACTATGTCCTACTTTTCCTGTTCTGATCCTTCGCTGGCCTCTTACCAGTGACGTAATAGGAATTAACATCTTGATCAGGAACTTGGAGAAACCGCTCAATCCGATCCAGAGACACCTTGGCTTCCACAATTGAAGTTAACATCAATGGTAATTTGCTGAGTGACATAACCAGCATATCGATGAGAAAGAATGTTGGATAGACCTATGGAAAAAGAAGGATTTTCATTACATGTTTTTTCACTACATAGCCAGAGTTATTAAGTGACAGTGGCCTGATCTATATATTTGTGGAGAGGTACTTGGACGCAACGGCGATTACGTTTCAGCACCTGCCAATATAGTAGTCCACCCTCCAAATGTAATTGCGGGTGGACCTTAGGTGTGGTCACGGCGGAGGCTACCCTGTCTCCAATGTGAGCAAACTTCTCTGACAGCCTTGTGGATTAAGGGCTGTCGGGAAAATGGCTACATGTCTGCCCTTCTAATTGAGATGGAGAACCCTCTGCGCCAATACAGACATCAGGCCTGTAGTAATGTTTTACTGTTTCTTACCGCTAGGTAAGGCCTGGTGGTAAGAAACAATAAAAAGAATTATAATGCCACCACTGCCATGAAACATATTTTTTTTTCCCAGAATGCTTGTTTCCGGTCCAGGGAGGACCTGGCTTGGCAGTTCCGGCTGGACTGCTCTCAGTGTGGAGCAGGGTCAAGACTAATTTGCATATGGCTGGGTACAAACTGGGGTGACGTCACATGGCGAGCAAAATAACAATGGATTAAACCCAGATCTGTGACTCGGGGTAAGTGTTTGAAAAGTTTTAACACTCCATTCATAATTTTATTTTGCGATGTTGCTGTAGTCCGATGCCACTACTCAGATGGCCACTACTCCGTTGGACCGCAGCAGTAAGTTTTCAAACGGCGGAACCATAGGGGGCAGCTCTTTTGGAAGACTGATGGTCTGCCTGACTCAAAATAGAGCAGGCAGATTTAGGGTTCAGTGGATAAGGCACTCAATTAGGTTTGTGACAGATTGCCCTCTCTGGTAAACTCTCAATCAGGCCCTTAATTTCACAGATATTAGGTCAGTTTCTATCATTCGGGTCTAGACTATGACGTGCACCCCCAAAAAAAGATCATTAGTTGGGATGATATTATTTTTGTATAACATATTTTACTGAACTATCCTTGTCACAGGGATTACAAATGCAATCATTTAAACTTGTCATACATGTCATATTAATATGTGCTCCCAGGGGCAACTACACTTACAGCAACTATCATACATACACAATATCATGTCTCCCCTACTATTCTCCCTACTGAGGTTCTGACATGGTACTAGATCAGTTACCTTGCAGGCCTGACAAAATGAAAAAAAAATCTTTTAAACTAATTTGAGAACAAGTAAGAAACATTTACATTAACTGAGCCAGCTCCCATGCCTGTTCCCCCATGGCACTCGGTACCCCACATGGAGCACTTAGGGTACCCGTTCTCCTTCTATGAACAGACCACATGTCTAGCGCCATTGTCCTCAAACTGACTCGGTGTTGAATAAATGTAAAGTTCGGATTCTGAGCAGAATGTCATCATTCACATAACATATGCATCAAGCATTCTATAACTGAGGCCCAAACGTAATCATATGTAGTATTAGATCGTTGAATGTTATGTGTCAGCTTTTCTACTGCTAATGTGTGCCAAAGGCTATTTTTTAGAGTGGCATATGACGGTGTCTCCTTTTTCTTCAAGTACAGCGTGATTGGTCTCTTGGCTGCCACAATAGATATTATTAAAGGAGTTCTACCCCTTACTCCACTCACGCTTCACTCCAGTCCTGCAGATGAAATAAAATTACAGTGGGATGTCCAGGTGTTGTTACACCCTACTCACATCAATGGGACTGAGGAATTCCTTCCATAAGGTTTTGGTTGTCTTGCACTCCTACATAAGGTGGACAAAGGAGCCCTGTCTTTTTCACAACCTCAGAAAGTATCCCATATTGCAAGATACATTTGATTTAATTTGTTTGAGGTATTGTCATTAGTAATTCATATTCAGCTTTCAGGTGCTCATAAAGCTTTAATGCATGTTGCACCATACTCTTTCCCACCCTGGGTTGATGAAGTCACTTCCTATTTTTGGTTCAAATTGTGTTTGATAGCCTCAACTTTTCGGTGGAATGCTATCTCTTAGTAGGCTATAAAGTTTTCAAATCAGACCTTTGACATATAATGTATGCTTATAAACCTAGAAAGGTCTAATGTTGGCCTCTCTCATTTGTGGATGTACTACCCATTGTCCAATATGTGTGTACTCTCTCCTCTGGATAGATTTCTTGAATTCAAACAAAGACTCACTGGTCCCTTTTCAAACATATCTTTATTCTCCCTTTCTCTAGTTACTAAACCTCACTCTATTTATCTGCAGGATTAAAGTGGACTGGCGTATAAGGGACTAGAGCAGTATTCAGACCATTCGTGATTCACCCTTTAGCCAATCTTAAAAGGGGAATTGTAGTGATCTCTGAAATATATAGATTTTGGGGTCTCAGCTCCGTTCTAATTATCCTTGGAACAAGGTTTCAAATGGAACTCATTTCAAAGAACAATTTATAGCAACACAAATAATTCTGTGTAGATGTAATCTTTATATCAATATTCTTAGTCAGATCTCACTAATATTTAGTTCAAAAAATATATAGAGCACCAACTAGTATTTCTAAGTCTCTTCAATTCAGCCAAACCAAATTTTATTTGAATAACAGTTACATAGTCTCGAGGTACTTTTATCAAAAAACACTTTGTGAGTGATAAGAGTTTCTTTTCAATAGGAGAAGAGAGAAATAAACAGATGCCAAGTGTACGGAAAACCAAAACCGAACAAAGGTAAACACAGAGAAGAGATAATGGGTGGATAAATGGTATATTGGTTATTTTCTTTAAAAGACAGCCAATAATATTCAATATAGTCAGGGACATGGGATAAATCTGTGTGTCACAGTTACAGAGAAACAGTCTGTCTTTGTATATGTTGACAGTGTTTCGACCCTTTAAGGAATACAAGGGCCTCATCAGGACTGTAATAAACTGGAGTCAGAGAGGAAAATAATAGAAACTGTTAGGCAGCTGTATTTTTATGGTCTGAATTAATTAGCAGGAGGTGAAGGGATACAGACTGACTGATTGTATAGGGGTCCTATCCACTATGTAGGGACTCACTCTGGTTTGCAACAAGGTATTGGGCCAGGATGGTTATGACGGCTCCTGTTGCCAACTTGCAAGGGGCAGTTGTCCCCTACTTCTTCCTACAAAAGGAAGGCACTGCATGTATTTATTTACAATATATGAGAAACTGATTGGTAATACAGCCATATGGGCTGGATTAATGCTCACCATAAAGTTTCCAAAAGCAGCTTGGGTGGGGTTTGATCAACAATACGATGCCCTGTTAATTGAAACAAAGTAGATGGATTTTAGAAACATTGGGGCATATTTACAAAAAAGTGACGAAGCGTGGTGTTAGCTTTCTTAGCTTAACGCAGCGCTCCGCCATTTCTGATACACAGGGCTGCACTGTACTTACAACAATACGGTGGAAACAAAAGTTTTTCCCCCCCAAATGCTGTGTTGAATGCATCCCAGTTTTTATTGAGAAAGGTGTCACGCGGACCGTTCCCTGACAAGTAGCTCTTGATGCCCTGTGATAGTTTAACTTTATTTGCCAGATCACTTACTAAGTTTGGTTGCTATTTCCAATTTCCCTTCCTTTTTTAGATGAGCTTCCCTCCAAGTGAATTTCTAATTGGCAATGATCTGAAATTGTGACCCCTTTAATTTGTGTGCTGTGAAGTGTGCAAAGTAAGCATTTAGAAATTAAGTTGATTGTTTTCAATCATTTATGAATATGGGAGACAAAAACAATAGCTTCCTTCTCTAAACGGAGGTGCTGCACTGCCTCCCGCCTCCTATCCATAACCTAACACCCATCCCAATCCTCGCCCCCACATCTATGTTGAGTTTTATCTCTTCCTTAACTGTCTGTCTCTATGGCTGTGATTCATTGGTCCTGCTTTCGAAAGTAACTAAAGGTTACATGGTTTAGTTGGCGTATATTCAGCATCTATTTCGTCCTCATCATTGTTACGGATTCCTAAAAGGGACATAACCTCCTTTGGAGATTTTGTGGTGGTTTCAGATTATTGCCCTGTGAATTGCAACTCCTCTGGTATGGCCCATCTATATTGGATTTGCCATAGGGAAAGGTTCTGTATCACCTCTTTAAATTCCTGTCTTCTTTGTAGTGTCTATCAACAAAGGGGAGAACAGTGGGCGGACTATATTTAACGGGGTCCAGTGTACATGTCCGAAAGACTAGTATACAAGAAGAGTACAAAGTTCCCCGATGAGAGTGTGAAATACACATGAGTGTAAATGCGTGAGTAGCGTAGAATATGGTGAAAAGGGAGTTACTGTGTTACTGTGTTACTTTCTTTGTAGTGACACCACCTCCAAGTCCTGAAAAAACAAGACTACTACACTGTCAGAGTTTTATTTTTCTGGCAGCTGCCATGATATTGTCCTTCAGAGAATATCTGGAGAGCTTATTTATTTATGGCACTTATAGAGTGCGCTGATACCAAACGGTGTCCTGGCGCTGTAGTGAAAGCTCCCCTACCCGTGAAACCTGTTATTAATTGGTAAACAGCCTCGTTTTTAGCTTTTTCCGGAAGGCCAACAGATCCGTGACCTGTCTCAATGCAATTGGTAAAGCATTCCAAGCAGTGGCTGCCCCCAGAACAAAACTTCTGCCCCCCCCAGCGTGCTTTCCTGCTACGTGGGGTCCTGATCAGCCCTTGACTGGTCGACCTAAGCTGTCTGTTCGGTCTGTGCCACTGAAGGTGCTGTTGTAGGAACAATGGACCACGTTCATGAATCGCCTTAAAGACAATGCACAAGGATTTGAAGGTTATCCGTTTCCGCACTGGGAGCCAGTTCCCGGGAAACGGAAGCAAACTTAGGGATGCCCGAGACCAGACGACCTGCAGCGTTCTGCAAAACCTGTAGTTTATTGAGCAGCCCCTGTTGGGCCCCCAAAAATAAGCTGTTGCAATAGTCAAGGCGCGAGAGCACAAGGGCTGTCACCACCGTTTTCCTACTCTCCTCTGGCAAGAAGGGGAGGATCTTCCAGATGATTTTAAGAGACCAATGGATGCAGGAGGTCAGTGCATTTACCTGGGCTTTGAATGAGAATCAGAACTCCCAAGTTTTTCACCTTTGTGACAGGAGTGGGAAGAGTCCCCATCCCTTCTGGCCACCATTTGGGACTCCAAAAGTTGACATCTGAGGCAAAGAGTACCACCTCAGTTTTAGATGAGTTCAGTTTAAGGCAGTTTCTGGCCATCCAGGAGCTGACCGCTGCCATGCATTCCTGAAAATTGGAGGTCACGCCATCCTCTGTCCCTGGGAGCAGTGATACCACAATCTGTGTATCATCTGCATAAGATGTTAATTCGAACCCGTATGCCCGGATGATCGGGGCAAGCGAGGAGACGTAGATATTAAAGAGGGTGGGCCTTAGGGAGGATCCCTGTGGAACACCCCCCCCGGCAGTTTGAAAGGTCTTGACTCGAACTCCCCCAAGGCCACCACCTGAACTCTGTCAGTCAGAGAGGCTTTCAGGATGCTGAGGGCCTTCCCCTATATCCCACGGTCCTCCAAGCGGTCCACCAACCTCCCATGGTGGACAGTATCGAAGGCCGCGGAAAGATCGAGAAGAACCAGGGCCGCTCTGCCCCCTGCATAAAGCACCTTCCTAATCTCCTCTGTAGATTTGATCAGGGCAGACTCGGTGCTGTGTCCTGCCCTGAAACGATGTTGCGCTATATCCAGGCCATGTGTGGCTCCTAGGAATGCACAGAGCTGCGAGTTCATAACTTTTTCTTTAAGTTTGGCTGGCAACGGTAGTCTGGCAATCGGCCGGTAGTTGTCGGGGTCGGCAATGTCCAATGTGTGTTTTTTTAACAAGGGGACAATTGAGGCCTGTTTCCAGCAAACTGGAAAATCACCAACTTCGAACATCTGATTAAAAAGCTTAGCTAAGACCGCGGCTATCGAGGCCGCTGCCAGCTTTGCCACAGATGGCGGGCAGGGGTCGTGAGGTGAACCTGATTTAATGGTAAATAGCAGCTTTTTGATATCCTCAGAGCTCACCGGCCCAAATGCTGAGAATGTAGCCTCCTGTGATTTGGCTGTGCAGTTCCCAGGTGAGAGTTCTAGCATGCTCTTTCTCACATGAGGCTCTAGTGATGTAAAGATGTGCTCCACCTTACTCAGGAAAAATTTGCCAGATTCTCAAAAAGTTCATCACTGAGTGGAGTTGTCACAGGCTGAGGTGTAACCAGGCTGGAAACAGTATGAAAGAGTTCCTTTGGCGAGTTCTTGGCCTCGTTGATACGCTGAGTGAAGTAAGTTTTCTTGGCCTCCTTAATCAGATTTTTGTAGGCCACCTGGCTTGATTTAAGTTTTTGTTTGTCTATGTCATGGTAGTTTATGCGCCAGGCCCGTTCAAGTTTTTTGCATACCAGCTTGGATTCTCTGAGCTCATTAGTGAACCAAGGGGCTGATGGAACTTTGCGTGTGGGGTGACACTTTATCGGCGGGGCTAAAATGGTGCAAGCGTGGTCCATCCAATTGGAATAGGAGGCCGCTGCTTTATTTACATCTCTTGGCAAAGGGGCCATAGTGGCCCCCAACAGGTCTTCAAACCTGCTTCCTTCTATTTTATTCCAGGACCTGCAAGTCCTTGCTGCTTTCCTGTCCTGTTTTGCCCAATAGGGCAGTGTGGTAGAGATATTAAACCGCACTACAGAGTGATCAGACCATACAACAGGATCGGACTTAACAAATGTCAGTTCTGGATTGTTCGTAAATATCCCGTCCAAGGTGTGGCCCGCTGAAAGCGTGGGGCCTGTCACTACCTGTGTTAATCCCACCCCGTGCATCCCCTCAATTAGGGCATTCGTGTCCGAGATGTTCTCTAAATGAAAATTAAAGTCTCCTAAGACTGTGAAGGATTTTACGCACAGGGCCTCCTCTAAAAGGCTGCCAACAGTGTCTAAGAAGCACGCTCTCGCACCCGGGGGCCTATAGAGAAGACAACCCCTGAAAGACTGGTGGTTAGACAAAATGAGCTTAAACCCCAGGATCTCGGATGTTTCGGAGAGCACTTGTTGGAACGACCCTCTGATAGCAGAGTGATAAATTACCGCCAAGCCACCTCCTTTTTTCCCCGGCCTGTCAAGAACAAAGCTCAGATATCCTGGAGGAGTAGCTTTAACTATGTCTGGCCCTGATGCCGCATCCGTCCAGGTCTCAGTGACACTTGCATATGTCTAGGTCATTTATTGTCCATACTCTGCTGCAAATCCACACTGTACACAGGCTCGATCCCTTTGAGGAAGTAGGTACTTTCTTTCCAGATGCCTCAAAACAGTTCTGTGACTAATTTAATTATGATGTCTTCTTCTGTTCCTACAAATTTCCAATTCTAATATTGTCCCACAGTGATATGTTTTCCAGATCCACTTTGTACAAGAGTCATTAGATTTGAACTTCCAGGTGGCATATTGTGTTGGGCAATTGTTGCTTTGTGTCTATTGTTTTTCATATTTGGGCTTCGGCCTGTTTCTGTCTTTGGTCCACAGTTTTAAGATCTCTTTAGATGTCAGCCACATAATTTCCAATTTCACTTCCTAGATTTGCTAAGCTGTCCTGCATTGTTTTTTCTATGACCACCTTTATTTCTTCCAAGCAGGCTTTTAATTCCTTCTCAGTGAACGTAGTTGTTTTCAATGCCATTTTTAATAAGTCTTTCTGTAAATCACCAACTCCTTCTGATTGTATTCGGAAGAAGACTGAAATTTGAGAATCTTGAGTGGCATGTACATTGTCCGACCTTCATTGGGAGCTCTGAGCTTGGTGGATTTTGTCCATTTTGCTAGCCCAAAAATAGTTTCACAGTTATTGTACAGGGATGTCCAAGGACAACTTTTGCTGCTGTCAGACCTGATTCAGAAGGCCGGGCAGGCAGGGTTTATTGGACGAACTGAAGACAAAATCCTAAATTAAACCTAAATTAAACTTAAGTTAGGATTTTGTCTTAAGACCAAAACTTAAGACAAACTTAAGACAAAAGCCTAACTTTTCTACACCTAAATGCCTTTTGTGAATACCGAAACTTGTAAAGTTAGGATTTTGTCTCAGATTACTTTTGTGAATCGGGCCTTGAGTCTGGAAATGAGGTGTTTCAGTTTGGACTCATGTTGAGATGAAGGTGGTGAACAAAGAGCTGTTACCACCCTGGTTCCATCAAAAGCAAACCTGAGACAGAGTTTGGATAGGAGAGTAGACACCATAAAAGATGCTGATGGAGATTAAAAAGGAACCAAGACTGTGTAGACATCTACATAAGGAACTCTCTGATGTGGATAGCAAAGAAGGTGCTTTAAAAGTTCAAGATATCTTTGTGAAGCAGGTGCAGATCAGTTCAATGGTTCAGTATATGGGAACTGAGTCAGGCACTGATAGTGTGCTGTAACAAGCAGGTCAGAAATATGGCTTATTTAGGCATAGGTTTCTTCAGGAGAGGAAGCATAAACGAGGCAAATGTCAGCAAGTACGGGCCAAAGGGCATGTGAACTGGACACAGGAGAGGATGCATAAACAGGACCAACTAACTTTTCCCTAATCCAAACTCCCATTAAGAGGACAAGCAGAAACAGGCCAATTTAAGCAAGTGAGTGTATACAGGCTATATGAATTGATATGAGGTAGGACAGGCACCTCTGAATTTGCAGAAATATGTGTGGACTGCCTGCTGGCATTGACCAGCTGTTATGAAGCACCTTGGAGTTTGTCTGTGCATGTCTGCTGTAGGTTCAGAGCTAGAGGGAGGGGCTGCATCCTGTCCCTACTTCAGCTCCCCTGACGTACAATATCTTATATGGCCCTGAATATTATCATTCAGCAGTAGTTAGCATGCTACATTGGCAACCAACATTTGCTCTTCCAGGTGAGCACGCTCAACTCTTGCAGTCATCAGCGACCTATGTAGTAACCCAGACATCTATCATCTAGTCAATGGGGAAGCTGCTACCCAAACTCTAAAGTGTAGCCACTTGGGAAAAACTACTCACCATCCCCAAAATTAGGAATAACAGAACAGCAACCATATATCACACTAATTAATCTCGCCAAAATAAAAGGCATACACAGACTGAAAGAATGCATACCACTTATCTAAGGAGTGGCAGCCAATGTCTAGCTTTAAGTGAACCAAAAACGAATCCTCTACCCTTGCAATACTAAGCAAAGTCCAGATCTATCCTGTTTCCATTACGTATAGTAATAATAATCACGTGTAATTTATATGTAGTTTTATACCACATACCTACCTTCCCCAAGCATAGTACATAAGAGGTGTTACTGTAGCCTTCAACTTTACCTCACTCAGAACGGTAGAAAGCTGACGGAACCATGTCATATCTTGACATTGTGACAATGCAGGTCACTGTATATTTTAACGAGAAGCATTCATCTTACAGAGTCAATCTGCCGTGTCTCCTACTTGAAGCTTCACAGAGTCACACCTCAACTCTAGACCAGCACAAAATCACTTAGATTCTCACAAACACATCACCTTCAAGATCTGCAACGTCACATACAAGGCAGTGATGACAAATGCACCATCCTATAAAAAAATCACCTTCTGAGTAGACCAATGAAACAGAAGAGAACATGACATAGGTAGATATGAAACCATGAAGTTCAGAAAAATAAAATAAGCAGGAGCAATCTTTGTCAAATAAAGCATCCAGGGTACTGAACAACATCTCTCAACATACATCAAACACTATCCTTTAGTTGTGACTGTGGTACAGGACCCCTTCAACCAGATTGTACCAGCTGCTTCAATCACATGTGTGCAGTGATCTTTTCCTCCTTAAAGATAGCAGCCTTTACCATGGTTACCTTATCCCTCTTACAAGAGACTGTAGAGGAGCAAGGTGCCTACTGAGAGGAATTACCCATAACTGGGAGTCTCCAAATCTAAGCTAATTCAAAAGTGGCATTGTCCAGCCCTCAACAGATACATGCATACATTGGGAAACCTCCATCGACTAAACATAGACACAACTTACCTGTCCCAGGGACAAGTGGGGGGACTCTCTGGGAAGATGACGGCAGTCAATTCTCATCATTTAAACACAGACTGACAGAGTAATGTGGGAATCATGGTACGGTGTTGCTAGTCCTGCAGTCAGAGGAGGTAAAAGTATGAACATAGACATAGGACATTTCAATGAGCTTTGCTACAAAAGCTACCATATTAATGAGAGTAGGGGAAGTGGGCTTTGCACAACGTGGCAAATGCAAGTAAAAAGGAACATTTGTTGGAAACATTTGACCATTGGGGGCCCAGTAAAACCGAATATGTCAGAGTAAGGAAATTTGGCAACTCCCTAGTATATGGCACTGAGGTATCCAGGGCATAGGTACACCAGGGGTCTCCCATGAGCTGCAGCATGTATTGTGCCACCAATGAGAGACCACTCCTACTGTGACTAAGGCCTGCCATTGCAGCCTGTGTAAGTTGGTGTTAGCACCACTTACGACAGATAACATTTGCCTTATATCTGTAGTCATTGCTCTTAATACCTATAAGTCATTCCTATGGCAGGATCTTCAGTCCTGAGGGCAGGGTGCGTGGTTACTAGTATTAGAGTGCGCCTGCATGAACAGGACAACCCTACAAACCCCGGAGGGATTCTCCAGGTTTTTTAAGAGCGGCCAGCCATTTTAACACGAAGTGTCCATCAGTCATTACACAATGGCTAACTATGTAGTGGCTGTGTCGAATCTGGACATGTTTAGTATCAAACATGTTGGCATCATACCCCAACACCGTTACTGGAGTTGGAGGTATGAGTCCATGCACAGGGGCCTCCTACGGGATGCCCCCAGGACTCCCCGTAAAAGCCTTTCAGGGTCTACCAGCAAGCGAGTGCTGCTGCAGACCACAGACACATTCTGCCCTCCTGCTGCTGAGTCAAACTCTAGCAGGGAAAGGTAGAACAATAGGTGTCCTGTCACAGGGAGGTGTGACCACCTCCCCAGACAGGACTTAGTGTATTGAGATGGGGTGGGGGTGCTTGCCAGCGCCACCAGACTATTTGAAGGGCACATTTAGTGCCTCTTGCATACTCTGGTTTGAGCCATTTCAGGAAGCCCTTGTCTTCTACTCTAGCGCGAACGTGGAAAAAGTTCATAGGAGTATCCTCCCCTGGGTCCACCCCGCCTGAATCGTCCTAACCCCCTTTCTAGGGTATTTAAGGGCTTACCTTTGGGCAGGTCCTCAGATTCATCATGGGACAAGACTCAAGTCTGAAACTACGTCACTCTTTGACTGTCTGGACACTTGGACTTCATTGGACTTCAACTGGAACAGGGACTGCATCATGGAAGACTCCTGCTGCTCTTGGTCTCGCTGTTCTGCAAGTCTTCTTTGTCATCTGTGTTTGTGCTTCTTCCAGGATCTTCAACAGACCTGTGGGCATCAAGGACACCAGAAGTCTTCTCCTTGGAGTGAAGGAGTCATTCCTCTGCATCTGCAGGCACCGCAACGAAGCTGACCGGTCTGCTGCTCCTGAAGTCCCACAGACTTCGAAAGACTCAGCAACACAGGTTGTGTTTCAGCAACTTCCTTGAGGCCTGGCCTGTCCTCTAAGCAATTTTGAGGCCAGTATCCCTTGTCAGAACTACTGGGAATGAACTCCAATGCACCATGTCAACTTGCTGCTACCAAGGTTTGTTGGCTCTACACTCCAGAGATATTCAGACTACAAGAAGCTCCAGCCTTGAGCATCTCTTCCTGCCAAGTACAGCATCCTCATCTCATCCTCTGCATGTGAGCCTTCCTTCTTGTTGAGCTGCTCACGGTCCTCTTACCAACCGGTCCTCTTACCAATCCCTGTGCCTTCGGACTGTGAGTCCTCCTCAGGGTATTCTTCTGCTCCAGTGGACTCCCCTTCTTGCTCGGGCCTGCTTAACTCTCCTGCTTGTGGTGCGACCCTTGGACCTTTCTGGTCTCAACGTTGCTCCTTCTTTGATTTCCACACCAGTTGCAGCTGCCAAGGCTTGTTGGTGATCCCGCCGGACACCGACCCCCTGGTTCTCGACTTCCGATGTGGACAGTTCGTGCATGGCTTCAGGTCTTCTTCAACATCGCCTGGTCCTCACAGCTACAGCAACATGGTCACCGTCAACACTACTGAACAATCTGACATCGGTGGGCATTGCTTTTCCGTGCCTCTTGGTCACCTCCAAGTGGCATAGACTCTGTCCGATCTGCTCACAGGTTCCCCTCTTCAAGAATCCACCCTTGGATTCCACCGGAATCTTGCACAGTCTTCTACAGTGGCATATTTTCTGAAGTCCTCCATTGTGGTCTATAGAGGTTTCTGATGTCAATTCGCACCTATGCACCAAGCTTCCCCGGTGTGGATATCCTGGTCCCTGGGGTATCCATAGGTGGGGTGACTCTTCATCCTTCTGTTCTCTACAGGGTTTCTTCAGGGTCCACTGGGAAGGGTCCTTCTTCTTGTAAATTGAAAGAGCGACTTTCCTGTGACTTCTTTTCATTCATTATTTTATTGCATATATAAGACAGTGTATACATCCATTGAAACTCATTATCACAGGGCAATTATGCATTTTTAATTTATCCTATCCCCCCACCCCCCAGCACCCATGGTGGAGTTGGCCGTTGCCTCACACTCTGTTGTCCTACATTTAACACAGTCCTATATGCTAGCTCCTTTGCAGTTTCCCAGAACAGATTTAACCGCAGTTGCCTGTTAGAGCCAGTCAGTACTGTTGTTCATGCGTTTTTTATCATCTTCCCTTACTTGTGACCCCCTGTGGAACAATGTGTAATGTCATCACCTTGTTGGTTTCCTCTTTATAAGTTTCTCATTTTCCTCTATCCATCTAGTCAATTGGGCTCAGATTTTTAAGCCTTTCATTTGTGAGTATATTCCCCTCCTTGCATAAATAGCCTTTTTCCAGATTATAGTTTGCAAACCGGCGAGAAAGCCATTGCTGGAATCCGGGGGGATTGGATCAATGCTATACATAGACGGAGAAGTGCCATTCCAATAAACACTAATTCCTCTTCGATTATCCTCCATGTGTCCTGAGTTACCCTAAGTCGTATCAGAGACTGTAAGAGGGAGCATTCCACTCCTAAGTCCTCCTTAAAAAAGTTGGTGAGCTCTTGTTTTAACTGGTTAAGCATGCTACAAGAGGCGAAGATATGAATCAAGTCTACCTGAAATAGTGCACTCCAAGGGCATAATGTTCCTTTCCCAGCCCCCCATTTGTCAATTTTTTGGGGGTATAGAATAGTGAAGAGCAAGTTTTGTAGTATTGCGCCTGTAGCCAGGCCGGGGTTAAAATACTCTGTGCCAATTTAAATGAGTTAAAACATAGGTCTTCTGAAACCTCAATTTCCTCTTTCCACTTTAGGCACGTTCATCAATGTCATCTTTCATCAGTGAGTTAAAAAGGCTATAAACTACCCATATAGACAGATCTCAGTTTTCCATCAGTTTTCAATTATGTCATTGTTAGCGAATCCTATTGGTCCGCCACCTTTCTTGTTTAGGAAGTCCCTAATTTGAAGATATTTGTAGAAATCCCTTGGATCTATCTCGAACCATTCTTTAAGATTTTTGAAAAAGACAAGACCAAGTGGAGAGAAAAAACGTCCAAGTTTTGTCAGTCCCACCTCACCCCACCTTTTAATTACGGGGCCTTTGAACATTTCTGGCACATTTGGGTTATTGCAAAGTGGTGAATAAAAATTGAGCCGACCGACTTCTATAAGTCTTCAAACTGCTCACTGTACTTGTATGCTTTCTCTTGCCATAATAACGAGAACTTAGGGAGTACAAGAATTGAGGTTGTATGGAACACGTTAAAAGCAGAAATACTGGGGGAAACCCTTAGATTCTCCCTGTCTTAAAAAAAAGAAAATGACTACTTTTAAATGATTCACAAACCAGCTTGGCAGCCACAGAAGATGATCTGATCAGAGTGCTCCAATCGGGTGGGGATCCTGCAGAAGCACAGGAAAAAAGTGGCAGCTTCTAAATCAGCTATTATGGAGATCATTGCGAAAAATGCCGCAAGCAGTACTGCTTGCGGCATTTTTCGCAATGATCTCCGTACTGCTTGCGGCATTTTTCGCAATGATCTCCATAATAGCTGATTTAGAAGCTGTCACTTTTTTCCTGTGCTTCTGCAGGATCCCCACCCGATTGGAGCACTCTGATCAGATCATCTTCTGTGGCTGCCAAGCTGGTTTGTGAATCATTTAAAAGTAGTCATTTTCTTTTTTTTAAGACAGGGAGAATCTAAGGGTTTCCCCCAGTATTTCTGCTTTTAACGTGTTCCATACAACCTCAATTCTTGTACTCCCTAAGTTCTCGTTAAGAAATTGAGGCATCCATTTCCTCATATGACTACAATATTCCTCATTCACAAGCAGGGCTTGTTCAAAACTCCACGTTACCCCACCCCCAGCTTTTCGTAATTTCCCCTTGATCTCAATCACTAGGGGGTTGTGGTTAGACAATAGAGCATTCATGGAGTAGAGAATAGGACACTAATATGAAGTCAAGTCTAGCGTGTTTACTATGTGGAAAGGAAAAAAAGGTGAAACCAGGATCAGAGGCACTTTGCCAATTCCAGAGGTCGCAGAGCACGTGATCTAAGCATAGTGTAATTAATGCCTGGAACACTTTCCGATTCCTACCACTATATGTCCAGTTAGTTTCTGAGCTCAATTTTGTTTCGGCAGGTATGTTTATGAGCTTTTTTGGCTAAATCAGCTTTCTCAGTATTTTCACTCTTTTCACTCTTCCCCCCATTACCCTTGCCTCCACATGTATCGATCCTCTTCCCCCGATTTTCGACAGTCATCGTGGTAGGCTGGGTGACTGCAGCCGTTGGCAGAGAAAATTGTGCATTTTTGATTCTAACGTTCTTCCCACCCTGTCCTGCCACCCTCATTTGTTGCACGAAAAGTCTTCCTTCGATAGAATGTATCCTCTGTGAGCAGCTCTGGCTCTGGTGCCATAGAGCAGGAAGTATTCCTCCGCGCTGACTGCGCAGAAGCGTAGATGATGAAGGATTTCCCTGCAGAGCCCCAGAGAGCGCCGCTAAAATCACCATAAGGGTAGCCTGGATTAGTGCAAGGTGCATCATTTAAATGAGTGTGCACCACATACTAGGCCAGACTCCTACAAAAATAGACTGCCTAATGCCAAATGCACACAGCTTGAACTTTGTGACTAAGGTCCACGTCAGGGTGTACAAAGGAAATTATGCCTCCATCCTCTTCAGCATTGGAGATTAGGGTGAGTCGATTTTCATAAGTGACATAGTGCTAGAAGTTGGGTTACTGCCTGGTTGTCTGGGGTGTGAGCCCTGGTCAAGCAGCAACCATAATCCTAATCAGGGTAAGGCACATGCAAACCCCAAATTAACCTGTGCTCAGCACCCTGGATGCTAGGCGGCACAGAGCAATCAGGATTAATTAAGAGGCACTGTGTACAGTATTTATGCAATACTTCAAACATGAAAACAGTGAATACATCACACAAGAAGTATCCCACACCATGTTAGGAAAATAGAGCGTAATTTAATAAATCGAACAAGTCCAAAATGACAAAACTCCAAATAGTAGTACCAGCGTGTTAGACCTGTCTGCCTTTGGGTAGCCCCTCCTATTAATTATTTATTTTGTCCCCTTTTTGCCCCTCAAACCTTTTCTTTTTTTTATCCTTTTGTGTCCACTGGATTTTTGTGGTGTTGACTAGGGGTTAGATGCTCTTTGGCCCTCATAGTCCTTTTTCCTGAGGTAGGTGCCTTTCCTGACTAGAAAGATAGGGTCACACAAAATGGTGGACGGCAACTGCCATAACTGACACTTCAAGGGAAGGGACCATAGGATTACACTAAGAAGGTACTAGAACCTTCTGGAGGGTTCTGGTAGCCAGAACCAGCCTATATAAGGCCAGAACCAGGGCGGCCATTTTAGATGTGGAGGTAGAGTGTCCAGGAAGAGCTTGGGTGGAGACTGGATAGGAGCAAAGCGTTAGCGTGGGGAGGAAGGCGCACTGAGGGAGGGATCAGCTTGTCCCATAGGTTAGCTACCCTACCTCGTTGACGTACCCCCGCCTACTGACCAAGCCCTATCGGCGCGTTTTCACCACCAGCTTTCTAAACTTGCTAATTTACCAGCTGAGGAGTGGCAGAACACCCCCCCCTGGGATTACAGCAAGAAGGGCACTCAGAAGTAAAGCGGATAGCCTAACTGTCCACCTTTCCCCCACCTCGGGGAACCAACCTGAACTGCGGCTGGAAAGTGCAGGTTCTAGCCCATTGTCACGTACTTTGAGGGTCCCCGCTGTCAGGCGACAGTCGAGTGTAGTAACCCTACCTCGTAGGGGCCGGAGAAGGGACCGTCTGTTGCCGGACGGCTGCCTCAAGTTGCGGGACGTTGGTGAGGAGAGTTGGCAGGGAGAGTCTGGTGCGGGCCAGCCGAGCGGCGGATCCGGAGTCCAACCTCGCCGAGGCTCGCGAAAGAGCGGCAGTGCAGAAACCCGGAAGAAGGGGGCGGGAAGCCGTCCAAGACCAGCCCGTGTAGCCTCCCCCCCCTCTGACGGAGAAGGCGCGGGGCGTGTCACGAAGACGCGAGGCTCGCCGAGAAGACGCCACAGCTCCGGCCCAGTCAGCTGCGTGGAAGCCGGCAGCACTGGGACCAGAACTTCCCCAGAGCAGTGGGTGCCCCAGCGGAGACCCGGTAAGATCGCAAGAGAGGGGCGGGGCTCCAGGAGTGAAAGGGGCCTGCTACGGTCTAGAAGTGGTGGCGGGGGAGTCTGCCTCACCTGGGGTATTACCCTAGAACCGAGTGACTGGGTGGGAGGATACTTCCAGCTAACGGCGCCAGGGACAGCGTTTCTGAAGCGCGTGGCCCAAGGAAGAATAAAACTATCACTACTCAAGACAACGCGCCTAGAAAACGGAGGGTTAACTGACTGAAGTAATGTACTGGACCTGAAAGCCAAGGTCAGAGGGCTGTATTGGAATTAAGAGGGAAACAGATGAGAAGGGTGTCTCCTCTTAAAACAAAGCACCTAGAGCCTAAGAATGATTTTGTGAGAAACGAATGTTCCCTTGTGATTAGAGAATAACGTAAATGGTTATATGATAAACGTAACTTCTATTGCCTGTCTTTATCTAGATAGCCAGCTGCTTGAACCTTGATACTAGGGGCCTGTTAGTGAACTGAACCTGTAATCCTCTGCTTATAGTAGCCCTGGAGCATCTTGAGTAAAGTACAAATTTGTCACACTGAGGAGTAAACTTATTCTGTGTACCTTAATTGAAGCTGTAGAATTTATATTCAGAGCTCTAGTTGCAAGAATTACCCCAGAGCTTTTGGCATTGAAAAAGTGATAAATGTATTAATGCTGCTTTGTGAAATTGGGTTTAGCCCAGAAAGTGACAACAGAGACATGTACTGTATTGCAGAGAGATTGTGCTAAAAGTAAAAAGAAATTGCTAAAGATGATTTCATAAAGCAACCCGTATTTTCCTAAAAATTGGTGTAGTGTTGTTTTTGAGTGGATAAACGTTGAGTTACTGTAGGGTGTGACGCAAATTTTACACATGTGCCTTGGAATTAAGCCTTCCCATTTAGTGCCAAGCTACCCTATGTGACTTGGCGATCCCAGGTCCAACACAGGGAAATTGAATTTGAAAGTTTTTAGAGAAAATAGTGCCAAAAGGTGTAAAGCGGCAGCTGTGCATATCTGGTCGCACCGGGACAAAGTCACAAGTTCAGGCTGACCACGATGTACTGCGAGCAGGCTACCGAGACCCAGTGAAGCCCACTAAACAGGGTACCTTAAATCCTGGTTTATGGAGCGTTCGTTGGATACATGTCAAATATGCATCACACACCAAAGGCGAATGGCTAGGTTCTATGATGCGGCGAGGCTGCTATGTGGTCCTGTTGCATGGATGTTGAGGATACCGTCAACAGGGGCTTGTGATGCTGAGTCGGAAAATCGTCATGCAGACAAGGCAATACGCCAGTTCTGAGGAGCTGCAAGGCTGTGATGAAGAGTCTGGTGTTGCTGTTGAGTCTGTCATCGATGAGAGATGTAAGAATCTATGAAGAGGATGCGTTGCACAGCTGCGGTTCCGAAGATGCAGCCTGTTTCGATGATGCAAGTCTCTGCGTCGGGTCCAATCCAAGCAGCAGCGGAGATGCGTAATTTCTGCTCAGGGTTGCAGTGTGCAGCAGAGGATATGCATTGGTTGTGCCAGATCCACAGAGTCAGGCAAAGCACCTTAAGCCCACTTCCAAGGATCCAGGACTGCAGTGGCACCACTTGGCAAGGTAGACTCACAGAGGGCAGAGTCCAGGTGCAGAGGTAAGGTTGTTGGAAGCCTGCTATGTCCCTGAGGCTTCAGATCAGGAGGTCAGCCAATTAATCCTTGGAATAAATGTAGGTTCTGGGTTCAAGTGGTGCAGGTTCAGTACTTCTCCCCAAATAAAGAGGGCAGCAGGTCAACTCAGCAAAGCAGACCCCTGGGTGATTAGTGCGCTATATAAATCGAAATACATTTACATTTAAGAGGGAAACAGATGAGAAGGGTGTCTCCTCTTAAAACAAAGCACCTAGAGCCTAAGAATGATTTTGTGAGAAACGAATGTTCCCTTGTGATTAGAGAATAACGTAAATGGTTATATGATAAACGTAACTTCTATTGCCTGTCTTTATCTAGATAGCCAGCTGCTTGAACCTTGATACTAGGGGCCTGTTAGTGAACTGAACCTGTAATCCTCTGCTTATAGTAGCCCTGGAGCATCGTGAGTAAAGTACAAATTTGTCACACTGAGGAGTAAACTTATTCTGTGTACCTTAATTGAAGCTGTAGAATTTATATTCAGTGCTCTAGTTGCAAGAATTACCCCAGAGCTTTTGGCATTGAAAAAATGATAAATGTATTAATGCTGCTTTGTGAAATTGGGTTTAGCCCAGAAAGTGACAACAGAGACATGTACTGTATTGCAGAGAGATTGTGCTAAAAGTAAAAAGAAATTGCTAAAGATGATTTTATAAAGCAACCCGTATTTTCCTAAAAATTGGTGTAGTGTTGTTTTTGAGTGGATAAACGTTGAGTTACTGTAGGGTGTGACGCAAATTTTACACATGTGCCTTGGAATTAAGCCTTTCCATTTAGTGCCAAGCTACCCTATGTGACTTGGCGATCCCAGGTCCAACATAATTGGTGTCTAGCGGTGGGATTCAAACTGTGTTTGCGTCTACTCTGAAGTAACAAAGCGTACTCCACCGGCCTACACCCGGAGTTTTCTCCTGGCGAGCTTCCCAATTACTTCTTTTGCTTTTTCTAAATTTACTCCTGGTGGTGGGTGGAAGTAGCTTCGAATTGCCCCTTTTGAACCAATTCTTCCTGAGTGGTTGTCCCTATATCTCTCATAAGCAAAATGGAATTTGCTCTGGAGGAACTGGAAACCTATTCTGTAGCCCAGCTTAGAGATTTTTGCCAGAAGATGGGAGTGTTTTTTAAGCGTGGTGCCAAGAAGGGGGAACTCCAGACCAGTTTGAGGGCTTGGGTGGCAGCACATGGAGAGGGAAAGGAGGAGGAAGAGGGGACGGACCGGGACACAGTCATAGGGGTAGAGGGATTGTTCCATCCGGAGATGGAAAACCTACTCCCAGGACCTAGGACCTTTTCAAGGGAGGGCAGCAGTGTCTCCGGAAGAAGCTTAACCGAAGCTGAACTAGTGGACAGGAGGGAAAAGAGACAGCTGAAGTGGGAGTTAGCCAAGATGGAAAAGGAGAAAGAGGAACAGAGGATGGCTCACGATTTGAAACTGAGGGAGCTAGAACTCAAGGCCCTACAGATAGGACCCTCTAATTCTCCAAATGGTGGCAGCGAAACAAAAGAACTGACCAGGGAATCCAGACCCTACCTACCTAAAGATATAGTTGCCAGTTACAGCTCAGGGGATGACATCGCCAAGTGGCTGGCTGCCTATGAGGTCTCCTTAAAAGCCCATGGGATCCAGGAAAAACACTGGGGGGGTGGGTTATACAAATACATGCCTCCTACTGGACGGGATACACTATTGGCCCTAGAGCAGGATGAGCAGACCCACCCCCCACCACGAAAGTGGCGCTGATCAAAAAGTTTGGACTGACCCCAGAGAAGTACATGCAAAAGTTCAGGGGAAGTCACAAATTAGGCACACAAAATTGGGTGGATTTCCTGGACTATGCAAGGAAGGCCCTAGAGGGTTGGATACAAGGCAGGGAGGTGAGGGACTATGAGGGGTTGTACAACCTATTTCTCAAAGAGCACCTACTCAAGAAATGTTTTCCCGAGCTGCGTCAACACCTGGTGGACAGCAAGCTGACCAACCCCAGAAAGCTTGCAGAGGAGGCGGACATCTGGGCAAGTACCCGGGTGTCCTCAAAGGGGACTGGAGGGGATTCCCAAAGGGCCGGATAGGGCGCCCCCCAGAATAAGGAGGGGGGAGATAAAAAGAGGGAGTTCTGTAAAGGTCCCCAAAAAAGTTTCCAGAGTAAGGGAACAGGATTCACCCCTAAGGCTAAGCCGCCCAGAAAACCTCATCCTGGCCAAAGTTAGCAGCCAAGGGTTGTCCACTGCTTTGAGTGTGGTGGTGTTGGACATTATAAGGGAGATGTCAAGTGCCCAAAGAGACCACCCCCTCCCACTGGAGGAAAAGCCCCAGGAGTAGTTAGTGTAGTGCTCGGGGAGGAGTTGCCCTTAAATAAGGGGGGTGAGTGGGCGGGTATCACCTTAGTGTCCCTGGGAGATCGGGAGATGGTTCCTAAGATCCAGGTGCCCTCAAATACTGTAAAGTATGGGCAATGGGTCACCATCAATGGCCAAAGAGGGGAGGCTCTGAGAGACACAGGAGCCAGTATGACTATGGTAAGGAGTCAACTGGTGTCTCCAGAGCAGGTGATTCCACATGTACTCCACCCCGCCGCGATGGCTGACGGCAGATTGGGCTACTACCCTGTGGCCGAGGTTCCCTTTGAGTGGGAAGGGGTTGCAGGTTCACTTCGAGTTGCCGTAAGCCCTGCTGTGCCAGTCGATTGTTTGCTGGGAAATGACATGGAGCACAATGTCTGGAAGGAGGTGGAATACTGGACTCATTCGGAGATGCTGGGTACACCTGACTGTGCCTGTGCGAGCACAAGGTCTGCGACTGCCCGGAGGGGGAGTTCGCCTGGGCTGGAGCCTGGAACAATGGCCCAGCCCGCTGCCAAAAAGGGAAAGACCCGAAGACAGGAGAAGCCTGCTTCGGCTTCCACGCCCCATGAGACAGATCGGCCACCTGCGGTGGTGGGCCAGGAGTCCGTGGAGGGGGAAGTAGTCTCCCTGGAGGACCTACCCAGCCCTGCTGAGTGGCATGTGGAGGGAGGGCCTACCAGGGAGGAGTTTTGTAAGGGCCAGAAGGAGTGCCCTACCATTGAGGGACTGAGGCGACAGGCCGAAGCCCAGGCAGCAGGGAACGTTGCAGGGCACTACCATATTTACTGGGAGGACGGACTCCTCTACAGTGAACCCAAGGTACCTTTGCCCGGTTCATCGCGGGCCTTGGTAGTCCCTCAACGATACCGAGCCTTTCTTCTAGAATTGTCTCATGAGATTCCCTTGGCAGGACACTTAGGTCAGGACAAGACCTTTGCCCGGCTTGTCCCCCACTTTTACTGGCCTCAGATGAAAGTGGCATCTGACACTTACTGTTGGACATGTGTATCCTGTCAAGCCAGTGGGAAAACAGGGGTGAAGCTGAAAGCTCCCCTGGAACCACTACCAGCCGTTAGCACCCCCTTTGAAAGGGTGGGCATCGACCTTGTGGGGCCATTGGATCCACCAACTACAGCTGGTCACAGGTTTATCCTGGTTCTGGTGGATCACGCCACGCGGTACCCAGAGGCAATTCCTATGAGGACTGTCACTGCACCTGTTGTGGCTAGGGCCCTGATGGGGATCTTTACCCGAGTGGGTTTCCCCAAGGAAGTTGTGTCCGACAGGGGGACCAACTTTATGTCAGCATATATGCGGGCAATGTGGAAGGAGTGTGGAGTGACCTACCGGTTCACCACTCCGTACCACCCCCAGTCCAATGGACTGGTAGAAAGGTTCAACAAAACCTTGAAAGGCATGATAAGAAGTCTGCCTGAGAGCCTGCGGAGGAAATGGGACGTCCTCCTGCCCTGTTTGCTATTCTCCTACAGAGAAGTGCCGCAGAAGGGAGTGGGCTTCAGCCCCTTTGAGCTGTTGTACGGGCACCCTGTGCGTGGACCTCTCAGCCTGGTGAAGGATGGATGGGAAAAGACTCCCAGAAAGCCTCCTCAGGATGTGGTGAGCTACATGCTGGCCTTCCGGAGCCAAATGGCAAAGTTGTGGAAGCAAGCTTCTGACAACTTGGAAGCCAGTCAGGCAGTAATGAAAGAATGGTACGACCACAACGCTCACCCGGTGGAGTTGGAGCCTGGCCAGAAAGTGTGGGTGATGGAACCTGGAGAGCTAAGTGCCCTACAAGATCGTTGGGCAGGCCCCTTTGAGGTGTTGGAAAAGAAGGGTAAGGCCACCTACCTGGTGGATCTTAAGACCCCTCGACAGCCCCTACGGGTGCTGCATGCCAATCGCCTCAAACCCCACCATGAGAGGCCCGAGGTCATCTTGATGATGGTGACTGATGGTGCCGAGGAAGCAGAAAGCGAGCCTCTCCCCGATCTCTTCTCGTCTCAAGAAAAGGATGGGTCGGTGGAGGGAGTAATTCTCTCCCCATCCCTAACTCCTGAGTAGCGAGAGGACTGCCGCCAGGTATTGGAGCAGTACTCCTCGTTGTTCTCCCTTATCCCGGGAAGAACCCACCTGTGTACCCATGATGTGGACACAGGAGACAGCCCACCAGTGAAGTCAAAGACCTACCGGCTGTCAGACAAGGTGAAGGCCAGCATCCACGGTGAGGTTACCAAGATGCTGGAGCTAGGAGTTATTGAACCTTCCAGTAGCCCCTGGTCCAGTCTGGTGGTTCTAGTGCCAAAAGCTGCTCCACCAGGCACCACCCCAGAACTGAGGTTCTGTGTGGATTACCGGGGACTGAACTCAGTGACCAAGACTGATGCTCATCCGATCCCTAGGGCGGATGAATTAATTGACCGGCTGGGAGCTGCCCAATATCTGAGTACCTTTGACCTCACTTCAGGGTACTGGCAGATCTCCCTTACAGATGGAGCAAAAGAAAGGTCAGCTTTCTCCACGCCTGAGGGACACTTCCAGTTCTGTGTGATGCCCTTTGGGCTCAAGAACGCCCCTGACACTTTTCAGCGGCTGGTGAACCAGGTCCTCTCCGGAATGGAGGCTTTCTCCGCTGCTTACCTGGATGACATTGCCGTCTTCAGCAGCAGTTGGGAGGACCATTTGCGTCACTTGCAAGCTGTTCTCCAGGCCCTGAAACAGGCTGGCTTGACAATCAAGGCCAGCAAATGTCAGATTGGGCAGGGGTCGGTTGTGTACCTAGGCCACTTGGTGGGTAGGGGAACAGTGCAGCCCCTCCAGGCAAAGATTGAGGCGATCATGGCCTGGGAACCCCCCAAGACCCAGACTGAGGTCCGAGCTTTCCTGGGCCTCACAGGTTACTACCGTCGCTTTGTGAAGGGGTATGGCACCATTGTAGCGCCCCTCACAGAGCTCACCTCCAAGAAACAACCTCGACGGGTAGTCTGGACAGAGGCTTGTCAGCAAGCCTTTGAGAAATTGAAACAGGCAATGTGTGCAGCACCGGTCCTGAGGGCCCCAGACTTCTCCAAGGAGTTCATTGTCCAGACAGATGCATCGGAGCATGGCATTGGGGCAGTGTTATCGCAACTCAATGAAGAGGGTCTGGATCAGCCTGTAGTCTTCGTATCCAGGAGACTGCTTCCCGGGGAACAGAAGTGGAGTGCAATTGAGCGGGAAGCTTTCGCGGTGGTATGGGCTCTGAAGAAGTTGCGGCCATACCTGTTTGGCTTGCACTTCCTGGTTCAGACTGACCATCGACCTCTTTGTTGGCTGATGCAAATGAAGGGGGAAAATCCCAAGTTGTTGAGATGGTCCATCTCCCTACAGGGAATGGACTTCCGGGTGGAACATCGGCCTGGAGTGGACCACGCAAATGCAGACGGTCTCTCTAGGTATTTCCGCCTTAGTGATGAGGACTCCCAAGGGGTTGGGTAGCTCTCCCCACTTTCAGCTGGGGGGGACGCGTGTTAGACCTGTCTGCCTTTGGGTAGCCCCTCCTATTAATTATTTATTTTGTCCCCTTTTTGCCCCTCAAACCTTTTCTTTTTTTTATCCTTTTGTGTCCACTGGATTTTTGTGGTGTTGACTAGGGGTTAGATGCTCTTTGGCCCTCATAGTCCTTTTTCCTGAGGTAGGTACCTTTCCTGACTAGAAAGATAGGGTCACACAAAATGGTGGACGGCAACTGCCATAACTGACACTTCAAGGGAAGGGACCATAGGATTACACTAAGAAGGTACTAGAACCTTCTGGAGGGTTCTGGTAGCCAGAACCAGCCTATATAAGGCCCGAAACAGGGCGGCCATTTTAGATGTGGAGGTAGAGTGTCCAGGAAGAGCTTGGGTGGAGACTGGATAGGAGCAAAGCATAAGCGTGGGGAGGAAGGCGCGTTTTCACCACCAGCTTTCTAAACTTGCTAATTCACCAGCTGAAGAGCGGCAGAACACCCCCCCTGGGATTACAGCAAGAAGACTGTAGCTGTAAACGCCTGAGGCTTGAGCCGGGCGGTATCTTTCTTGTCCTCTCTGAAATTGTTTTACTTGTCAGCATTTGCCCCTTGTGTCCTCTCCCCGCCAGCACTAGCGCGCCAATTTAGGGCGTCGTTTGTTGCCTCATCTAGTTTATGGTGAAGGCTTCTTTTAAGTGCTAAATTTTAAAATTACATTTGACACTCACCATAGTCAGCGCTGTTCTCCCATAGAGTGTTCGGCCGATATTAGGGCTGAGATATCGGGGACTCGGGCGGAGTGTTAGCGGCGGCCATCTTGAGTGAGTCTTCACCATAAAAGCAGGCAGAGCGCTCCACTCGCGAGACTGTAGCTGTAAACGCCTGAGGCTTGAGCCGGGCGGTATCTTTCTTGTCCTCTCTGAAATTGTTTTACTTGTCAGCATTTGCCCCTTGTGTCCTCTCCCCCCCAGCACTAGCGCGCCGATTTAGGATGTCGTTTGTTGCCTCATCTAGTTTATGGTGAAGGCTTCTTTTAAGTGCTAAATTTTAAAATTACATTTGACACTCACCATAGTCAGCGCTGTTCTCCCATAGAGTGTCCGGCCGATATTAGGGCTGAGATACCGGGGACTCGGGCGGAGTGTTAGCGGCGGCCATCTTGGGTGAGTCTTCACCATAAAAGCATACGGCCATGGCTCCGCGCAGCGGACGCGCTCAGCGGTCGCGCCGGATTAGCGCCGGAGTTACGCCAGAGTTCAGCCCGTCTGCGCCCGTCCGCGCTGAGGACGGGCTACAGGACGGACTGTATCCCGGGTTCCCTTCCTCTTTCCCTCAAGTATCACACTCCTATAGCTTGGAGGAAATGCTGGCTTGGAAACCGATTGACTCCCTGTGCCACCATAGGTATACCCCTGAGGAAGTACTGGTTATGGCCCCGCATAACAAACCTACCCGGAGCCCTGACACATTCCCCATGATTAACCATTCACCTGTTAACCTATGCTCCCCGCCTAAAAATATTCGTGCGGAAAAAGGATACCTTATCAATGCTCGCTCTATAATTAAAAACAATGTAGCCTTTCATGATTTTGTGTTGGCTAGAGGGCCTGCCTGGGTCTTTGTCACGGAAACTTGGGCCTCAGAGACCTCAGGACACGACCTCCTCATGGCCATCCCAGAGGGGTACTCACTACACAGATTTGATAGAGTTAAGCGAAGGGGAGGAGGCTTAGCAATTATCTATCAGTCGCATCTTATCTGCCGCATTAATGCTCTGTCGGCTCCATCCGACCCCTTCCAGGTCCTACATTTCTTTATCTCCTCATCTCCTTCAGCGTCCTTTGTTGGCCTCCCGGACCTAGATCCAAATTTGGCTGCGACCTGTTTAGAATCATGGAGCCATATGTTGGAAATCCACACTTCACTATTCTAGGTGACTTAAACTTTCACTTAGACGACCCTACCTCTAAAGACACCTCCTCCCTGGTCGACCCCCTTGAAGCCTGTGGCTTTTCCCAACTGGTAAAAGGCCCTACTCACCGGGCAGGCCACACACTTGATGGAGTCTTCTCTAACGACCCCAGGGTTAAAACAGGCACCCCTGAACCGTTGGTCTGGTCTGACCACCTGGCAGTTCCTATAGTATTGACCCTTCCTTGCTTAGATCCATCTATCAAGGGTCAGACTCAAGGAGAGGGCAAAAGGAACTATAAAAACGTCACCAATGACTCTTTGGCCCCTCTTATCAGGTCGGTCCTCATGCCGTCAGACCCAGAAAAGGCAGCACAAAATCTTGCTAACTCCATCGCTGGGGCTATAGACACCCTAGCTCCAGTCACACACCGATATACAGCGAGGCGTAGGCCCTCTGCCCCCTGGTTCACCGAACCTCTTAGGCTGATGAGACAGGGGTGCAGGAGACAGGAGAGAAAATGGAGGAAATCGTGGGACACTGTGGACAGAGAGCTTCACAAACAACTGTTAGGGGAATATAAGTCCATGGTCTTTAAGACAAAGCAACAATACTTCTCCGACCTTACTACCTCCCTTACCTCATCAAAGGAGATATTCAAAATAGTGGACTCCCTCTGTTCATTGAAAGTTCAAGACCCAGTTACTGGATCACAGGAGTTCTGCGACAAAATGTCAACCTTTTTCCACACTAAAATCGATGAAATTGCTTCCCAGTTGGAATCGCAGAAACAATCTCTAGGGAATCACACTATTCAGGCTCTTACCAATTCAGAAGCTTGGCATAAGGATTCCACCATGACTTTGTCTAATTTTCCGTTGATCACTCTTGACATCCTCAACTCTCTGCTAAATAGGATTAAATCCTCCTCTCCTCTGGACCCCTGTCCCCTTAGAATAATGAAGGAGTGTAGGGACACCCTACTTCCTCCATTGCTGGAGGTAATGAATAGAGCCCTGCTGTATGGGGTTTATCCATCAGCCTGGAAGAAAGCGATTGTCAAGCCACTATTGAAGAAACCCTGTCTAGACCCCAACATCTTAAAAAATTTCCGACATAAATCTTTACTTCCGGCCCCCGCCAAAATGCTTGAGATCCACCTGAATTCACACCTGTCTGCTTTCCTCGACTCCTCTGGGTTCTTAGATCAGACCCAGCACGGGTTTAGGAAGCTGCATAGCACGGAGTCTGCACTTACCATGGTGACTAATCACATCAGAATGAAAGTGGATCAGGGACTGACAACGCTGCTGGTTTTACTCGATCTGACCGCAGCATTTGACACCCTATCTCCCTCAATTCTAACATCTCGTTTGAGGGAGATAGGAGTGGAGGGGCCCGCTTTGGGCCTTCTGTCCTCCTTCTTAGATCGTAGAGAACAGAGGGTCACATTTGGAGAATACCTCTCCCCTGCTACATCATTGCAATGTGGGGTACCACAGGGGTCGGCTTTAACCCCTACCCTATTCAACATTTATGTGGCCCCACTAGCAAGACTAGTAAAAGCACATGGTATGGAAGTAGTATCATATGCAGACGACACTCAGGTTATGGTGTCACTGGCCCAACCGGCCAGTAACTCTGCGTCCAGCTTCAGGAGTTGTATGCAATCAGTCTCTGACTGGATGATACTCAACTCCTTGAGGCTGAATGGCGAAAAGACCGAGGTGCTGATATTTGGAAAGGACCAGGATGTATGGTCAAATGAATGGTGGCCGCCTTCCTTGGGAACATGCCCTGTCCCCTCTCATTCATCCAGAAACTTAGGGGTTATCTTTGACACCTCATTGGCAATGACCCTTCAGGTCAACAGAACGGTGGCTACTTGCTGGGGAATCATCAAAATTCTCCGACGAATAGTGCACTACCTTTCTCCCCAGGCTAGGAAACAGACAGTAGTTGCGCTGGTCGGGTCAAGATTGGATTACTGAAACTCACTATACGCAGAGATTAACAAGGGACTGATCCAGCGCCTCCAAACAGTACAAAATGCGGCCGCAAGATTTGTATTAGACATTCCCCGCTCCTCCTCTGCGACACTAGCCAGAAAGAGCCTCCACTGGCTTCCCATAGAGCATCGTATCTCCTTTAAGATCATCTGTCTTGTGCACAGGGCTCTGAAAGCTGGAACATCTGATGGGCTGGGATCCCTTCTTTTTGGCTATACCCCTAGCAGATGTTTACGTTCATCACAACACAATCTGTTGGTGATCCCTCGGACTAAGAAGTCCAGATGGGGAGGAAGAGCATTTTCCACAGTTGCCCCGCGTCTGTGGAATGCACTTCCACTGGAACTTAAGTGCCTAACCTCTCTGCCCCTTTTTAAAAAGGCCCTAAAAACATGGTGTTTCAAGAAAGCCTACCAGTAATTCAACTCTTTGGACATGAAAATACATAATTTTTTGGGTTAGGCGCTTTGATGCCCGATGGGCTGAGTCTGCGCGATATAAATCTGCTTTCAAGAAGGGCACTCAGAAGTAAAGCGGATAGCCTAACTGTCCACCTTTCCCCCACCTCGGGGAACCAACCTGAACTGCGGCTGGAAAGTGCAGGTTCTAGCCCATTGTCACGTACTTTGAGGGTCCCCGCTGTCAGGCGACAGTTGAGTGTAGTAACCCTACCTCGTAGGGGCCGGAGAAGGGACCGCCTGTTGCCGGGCGGCTGCCTCAAGTTGCGGGACGTTGGTGAGGAGAGTTGGCAAGGAGAGCCTGGTGCGGGCCAGTCGAGCGGCGGATCCGGAGTCCAACCTCGCCGAGGCTCGCGAAAGAGCGGCAGTGCAGAAACCCGGAAGAAGGGGGCGGGAAGCCGTCCAAGACCAGCCCGTGTAGCCTCCTCCCCCCTCTGACGGAGAAGGCGCGGGGTGTGTCACGAAGACGCGAGGCTCGCCGAGAAGACGCCACAGCTCCGGCCCAGTCAGCTGCGTGGAAGCCGGCAGCACTGGGACCAGAACTTCCCCAGAGCAGTGGGTGCCCCAGCGGAGACCCGGTAAGATCGCAAGAGAGGGGCGGGGCTCCAGGAGTGAAAGGGGCCTGCTACGGTCTAGAAGTGGTGGCGGGGGAGTCTGCCTCACCTGGGGTATTACCCTAGAACCGAGTGACTGGGTGGGAGGATACTTCCAGCTAACGGCGCCAGGGACAGCGTTTCTGAAGCTCGTGGCCCAAGGAAGAATAAAACTATCACTACTCAAGACAACGCGCCTAGAAAACGGAGGGTTAACTGACTGAAGTAATGTACTGGACCTGAAAGCCAAGGTCAAAGGGCTGTATTGGGATGAGCGTGGCTCAGTGGTTAGAGGCGGCAGACCCGGAAGCTGAGATCAGCCGTGGACCAGGGTTCGATTCCCCGCCTCGGCGGGTCTCGGGCTCAAAAATTCCACGGACTCGACAATTCTCGCTCCGGTGCCTACTCGACTCACGGGGTCACACTCTGCGACTCTGGGCAATAGCTTGCTTAATCTCCACTACGGCCCCTCACGGCGGGATGCCTGGCTTTCACCTTGTGAATACCCTGCCGTGGTATCTCACAGGGGAATACCAGGACGGGTTCCCTAAGCAAGCGCCTTGAGACCCCTGGGTGATTAGTGCGCTATATAAATCGAAATACATTTACATTTAAGAGGGAAACAGATGAGAAGGGTGTCTCCTCTTAAAACAAAGCACCTAGAGCCTAAGAATGATTTTGTGAGAAACGAATGTTCCCTTGTGATTAGAGAATAACGTAAATGGTTATATGATAAACGTAACTTCTATTGCCTGTCTTTATCTAGATAGCCAGCTGCTTGAACCTTGATACTAGGGGCCTGTTAGTGAACTGAACCTGTAATCCTCTGCTTATAGTAGCCCTGGAGCATCTTGAGTAAAGTACAAATTTGTCACACTGAGGAGTAAACTTATTCTGTGTACCTTAATTGAAGCTGTAGAATTTATATTCAGAGCTCTAGTTGCAAGAATTACCCCAGAGCTTTTGGCATTGAAAAAGTGATAAATGTATTAATGCTGCTTTGTGAAATTGGGTTTAGCCCAGAAAGTGACAACAGAGACATGTACTGTATTGCAGAGAGATTGTGCTAAAAGTAAAAAGAAATTGCTAAAGATGATTTCATAAAGCAACCCGTAGGGTACCTTAAATCCTGGTTTATGGAGCGTTCGTTGGATACATGTCAAATATGCATCACACACCAAAGGCGAATGGCTAGGTTCTATGATGCGGCGAGGCTGCTATGTGGTCCTGTTGCATGGATGTTGAGGATACCGTCAACAGGGGCTTGTGATGCTGAGTCGGAAAATCGTCATGCAGACAAGGCAATACGCCAGTTCTGAGGAGCTGCAAGGCTGTGATGAAGAGTCTGGTGTTGCTGTTGAGTCTGTCATCGATGAGAGATGTAAGAATCTATGAAGAGGATGCGTTGCACAGCTGCGGTTCCGAAGATGCAGCCTGTTTCGATGATGCAAGTCTCTGCGTCGGGTCCAATCCAAGCAGCAGCGGAGATGCGTAATTTCTGCTCAGGGTTGCAGTGTGCAGCAGAGGATATGCATTGGTTGTGCCAGATCCACAGAGTCAGGCAAAGCACCTTAAGCCCACTTCCAAGGATCCAGGACTGCAGTGGCACCACTTGGCAAGGTAGACTCACAGAGGGCAGAGTCCAGGTGCAGATGTAAGGTTGTTGGAAGCCTGCTATGTCCCTGAGGCTTCAGATCAGGAGGTCAGCCAATTAATCCTTGGAATAAATGTAGGTTCTGGGTTCAAGTGGTGCAGGTTCAGTACTTCTCCCCAAATAAAGAGGGCAGCAGGTCAACTCAGCAAAGCAGAAGTCCAGCAGAGAGACATCCAGCAGAGTGTCATTCCTTTAGCAGCATAGCAGTCCTTCTTCCTGGCAGATTATCCACAGGTGCAGATGTTTGGGATCCTTCTTGTATACACAGATGTGCATTTGTAGTGGGGAGAAACTTCTAGAGGCATGCCTTTGAAGCACACAGATGACCTGCCTTTCTGGCCCTGGCTCCAGAATAACTACAGGGGGTATGCAGCCCTTTGTGTGGAGACAGGACAGAGCCTATTCAGGTGTAAGTGAGGCGGGCCCAGCTTCTCCCTCTCATCCTGCCAGTGATGGCCCATCCCAGCTCCCATTGTGTGTGGCTGTCTAGAAGGAATACACACAGCAAAAATGCCAACTACACCCAGTCATGTGACCAGAGACCGACTACAGGAACCAAATGGCCAATGCAAGAAAATGTCAGCTTTCTAAAAGTGGCATTTTCAGAACTGTAATTTAAAATCCAACTTCACCATTATATAGGATTTTAAATTAGGATTCCAGGGACAGCAAACATGATCCAATTATCTTTTCCCATTTGGAAATTACACTTATAAAATGCAAAAAGGCAACTCCAATGTTATCCTATGGGGGAGATAGGCCTTGCAGTAGTGATACATGAATTCAAGAGTTTTTCACTATCAGAACAGGTAAAACTTAAAAGGAAATGTACAGCTTTTTAAATACACTTTCCCTTGGCGGTGTCCAGGACCTACCTTAGGGGTGACTTATATGTATTAAAAAGGAAGATTTGGGATTGTCAAAAGGTTTATGTTGCTGAGTTGACATGGCAGGTTAAAACTGCACACACAACCTCTGCAATGGGAGACCAGAGACATGTTTCAATGGCTACTTAAGTGGGTGGCACAATCAGTGCTGCAGGCCTACTAGTAGCCTTTAATTTACAGGCCCTGGGCACATGTAGTGCACTTTACCCGGGACGTATAGGTAAAATAAATATGCCAATTGTATAAGCCAATGTTACCATGTTTTGAGCAGAGAGCATAAGCTGTTTAGCACTGGTTAGCAGTGGTAATGTGCACAAAGTCCTAAGGCCAGCAAAAACAGGAGGCTGAAGGCAAAAAGTTAAGGAGCAACCACGCCAAGGATGCCAGGTCTAACACATAGGGCTGGAGAATAAACACTTAACTGGGGCTAAAAGACATAACTCAAGTTACCACCAAGTCGCTTATACGCAACATCAATATTTTAGAGACAACCTGAGCTTTCCAGACGCCTGCGGAGTTTTATTGAACAAATAGTCATAAGAATGTGAAAGATGTAAACTTTATGTATAGAGCAGTCTGTTGCATGTTTGCAATGAAATAGGTATGCCCTGAAGTTTACTTTGCGTATAACATAGTGCCATCTGGTAGTTGTCTAGTCGCAGTATTATTTTTTCTGAGGCACTAGCTTCGGAGTCACCTTAAATGGGCTCGAGCATGGATTCCATGAAATGATGTTCAAGGGCAGCACACCTGACCCGAGTTAGTTACAGTGGCTGGAAGGACCATGCTTCTGGGGTAAAGATTGAGGAGGTCACAATCTTGAATGGTGAAAACAAGTGAACTCTATTATGGCCTTATTTATTACAATTTACGAGCTCTTTTTGACCTTTTATAATTCCAAGGCATGATTGCAATCTTTATTGTCTTTGCATACAATCATTTGGTGCATGCTAGTCAATATGTCAGGTTGATGATTGTATGGTTAATGTCACAGCTTACATCAAGACACATAGACAGTTGGCCTATCATAAGTGAAAAATAATTTAACAGAGAACATGAGTCAATAGTACCTTAGTTATATATCACATGCACCATTTTAAATCGTTTTACCATGCAATCCAAATTACACAGTGCTGTGTGAATGGGGTCCTGAACTCTGACTGTGGTATTTGAACAGTGACAGAAGGATAAAGACTTTGCCTGGATGAAAAACAAATATATTCAGACAAGCAGACTGCACACTGACCATTGCTACAGAGAGCTGTTGCCCTAGCAACACGTAGATGGTGAAGATCAAGGTACAAACGAGCTGAGGCAGCGCATCCGAGAGGTAGACACAGACCGCGTCCAGGTACTTCATGGTCCTCAGTACTTGAAGCTCCTTTTCTCGAATGCTGTTCACTTTGGCAACAAAGTGCTTCTCCCAAGCGTAGAACTTAATCACCTGTATTCCACGCAGGATTTCTGTCATCAGCTGAAAGGCAGGAGTGGGGAGAAGAAATTAGAGAGAAACCAAGGGTAACTTAACATTGCCACAAAGTCCTGGCAAGTCCTGGCAAGACAAGAACCCACTGATACATTAGGGTCTTAGGACCATTAAAATCCAAAAAGACCCATCTTTTAGAACTTTTTAACAACCCGATCTGACCCAATAATAAAGGGAAACCAGGGGTCAGATTTAGGTTTTTTATCTTTAAGTCCCCCTTCCTTCATCTATCTAAAGAGCTACCCAACACTGTGGTTGAGCCCACCTCGACTTTTAGGGGTCGGGGTGACCCGATGATGAAGCATGACACCACTAGGGTGTGTGAGGGTAACTAATAAGAACTAGTTTCCTTCCCTTAACAACACGGACATGACTAGCATGACCCTCATACCCTAAGTGGGTAAGTGCGCAATCTTCACTACTACTGATGTTTATCTATCCTTATAATACACACTATCTGAACACCTGTCATAACATAGTGTGATTGGAGTATCTTTTGTGAAATATATTTCCTAGGGAGGACATACTCCGGTCTTCTTCCTCTCCGAACCCTCCCCCCCCCCCGACCACTAGTGAATGTACTAGCGGTCTTTTGTGTTAACGAGTTTTGGAATAGCCATTTTTAGGGTTATCTGTGTAAGTTATTGATGTTTGTGCCTCCATTAACTTCAGGAAAAACTACAGAAGAAAACCCATAAACCCAGTTGAGACATGTGTGAATCTAGTACCAAACAATAATATTCCAATAGGTAGTAGTTCAAGGCAATTTGGTAAGGTGCAAAATCAAATATGACGGAACAGAAAATGGGAAAATAACAAAAAGAATTGGAAAAATGCAGTCTGTATTGAAATCCTTATTAGAAATTGTGTTTGTTATATCAGCACTATTACATTGAATGCAGGTGTAATCCAGGAAATAGTGCACACAAAAGTGCTTGTGTGAAGGTGAACGGCGCAAGGGAGACACGTGGTAGAGTGCGAAAACCAGTGAAAAAAGCACAATTTTTGTTTTAATGGATACAAAACATGGTCAATGAGAAAACAAATAATGGGAAACTTGTTAAGATCCAAAGACGCCAAATAATACGGCATTTCGACCTCTTTAATTCCAGGTCATCATCAGGACAGGATTACACAATAATTTGGTTGGTGCTGATGATGAGCAGGATGGAAGTAATCCAATTATAATTAAAGTCACTCCAGGTAGGCAATTCAGCGTAGGTGTTTGTGGGATTGGTACACAGGGTGGTGTGTCAAGACCTGCACCTGTGAAAAAGTGTGCACGGTGGTGTAACTACAATATCATGTGTTTTAGAGGAGAATAGAGCAAATTGAAATGTCAAATGAATGGGCTGTAGCAGGGATGCATGGCTATTGGCCCTGAATTGGGGATGTCAATAAATATCCAGCATGTACAGCTTGAAACTGAGGCTCGAAATGAATTTTACTCCATTGACTTCAGAACATGATAGTGGTACCTGGGGTGGCCAAACTTTTTTTAGCAGGCAATCTTCCACTTCCATGAGTGGCATGGTAAACACCCCCAAATGGCGCAGGCGAACCTTAGGCCCTAGCACTGCAACCTGCCAGCACGGGCTACGACCAACACTTCATTGCTCTCACTATCCCTACAGGGAGGAGGGGGGCAATGTTCTGCTTGTTCACATAACAGATTAAATCGTTACATATCCATCAAACATGAACAGAAAAGTTGCAGACACCCTCTAGTCAATTACATTGAGTAAAATATAACATGATAGGTCAGTGGCGATCAACAGAATTTGAGAGAAGACGCGTGCAAAGCAAGCAAGCATACCTTCCTCAAGGGCTGTTCAGGGGGTAGGACATCCCTGTTGGAAAGATTTTAAAAAACAAGCATTGGCATAACCAATTGGTCTTGCTTTTGGGATCTTATAAGTATTTAGTTATGCATCACAATATCTTTGGTGTAGCAACATCAACTGTTGCATGGCTAAACGCATATAAGGTCCCAAATGCAAGACCTATTGGCTATGCCAATACTTGTTTATTTTGAGAGGGAGAGCACCAGCACTTCTCAAGAGCAGCTCTGCCAAGTGTCACACATCTCACATTGTACTAACGCATTTTAGGGCAATATACCGCATTACCACAAGCAAAAATATTGTCACGCACATCATATTATTATAAAAGTTGAATCTATTACCTCTTTTTGTGCTCTATAGTATCCGCTCCCAATTTTTAGGTCTCGTGTAAGGCAGCGCTTGCGCTGGGTGCGCTGTCTCAGCGAGACTAAAGTAATCTGTATGTTGGCTCAAACTTAATGTAATCTGTCTTTCCGCTTTCTATTAGCTTACTTGTGATACCATTGTTGTTAACTCCCTTTCTGTTGGCTGTTGGTCACTTGCTAACTTCTGTGTAGTCCCCATACAGCGGAACCTAACTACAGTGTTAGTTCGCTCTGCTTGCACTTCTTTTAATTGAGGTGTGCCATCTGTTCTTCAGTGTAGCCTGCCTTTGTAATTGGAGACTTTTGACGCTGCCACGCCTGTGTTTGTTTTGTAATTGCCGACTTTTGAGCATGTTCCGAGTGTGGAGGCAAGCTGTTAATTTAAAGTATTTGCTAATTGCGTCCGTTTATTTGTTCATTTTTATTAATAGTAATTGTGTCTGTTTACTTGTTCATTTAATTAAAGTATTTGCTAATAATTACATTGAGCAGACACTGTGATCTTCCGAGCACTCAATCAAATATCAAAGAGTCTTTATATAGTTTTCACTATATTTTTTAATGTCCAGTCTTCCTTCCAATTCAAATCCAATTTTCATCAAATGATTATTCGCAGCCAACGCACGTTTCGTCAAGTCCGTTTAGGACTAATGACTTCCTCAGGGCTGCAACCCAAATACACACAATCAGTCTTGATTTACACTAATCAAAAGTAACAAAACAGAATAATATATACATTTTCCAACATGAAATAGCTATAAATCATTCTAAATAATTCCTCTAACCTTGACTTAGGTCCAATACGTATTTACAAGTATTAACACACTGGTTACATAAAGAAGAGTCAAATATACCAAAAACGTGTTTGCCACATTGTTCAAATGTAAACCATTTACATTACAAAGCATCACAAGCTATAATTCCATATGAGTCATATGAGAAAATATATAGGGTAAAAGGTTATGGTCCCTGATAACACCCTTAGCTTACAGGTTCTCTAATTCGTCATAACAAATCACTTATCTAAAACTCACCTATTTCCAAATAGGTATCCCCACTCTAATTGTCCATGTGTAGTAAACTTGATAGTTGTCAAGTATTGTTCTAATCTTAAAGATTATCTCCACATCTATAAGTAAAGTTAACAAATACTGCTGTCACGTACTAAATACACAATATTAAACAGATCAAGTAATAGCCAGTCCAGGTCTAATATGAGCAGTATAATTATAAGTAGACCGCTAGTAGCACTCACCAGGTCGTAATGAATTTATTGTATTCTAGACTCCAACATCCAAGTAAATTGTAATCCAAAAAATCTGCGGATTAACCAAGTCTCTACCTAAAGTAAAATAACAGCGCTATCAGTACTCTTAGTTTTACATATGGCAACTTAAACAGAGTATCAACACACAACTGTATGTATCTGCTCCATATTTCTCACCTTTCACTTCTATATGCGCGCGTCCCCTTACTGGTAAGTCTTCTAGTCTTTCTTATATTCTTAAATAGTCTGCACACGTGTTCGTGTCTAATAAAATTAAAATAAAAAGATAAACTTGTAAATTTCAAATCTACTCAAGTAAGTTCCTACAAAGTTATATTCATGTCGCGTGCTCACCATCCGTAAGTCCGAAGTGTTCCGACTTTGGCGTTCAGCACGGGTGCCATCTTGGAGTGGCAATTAATAGTAGATCAAGCGGGCGCCATCTTGTAGTATCCAACTTTGATATTTAGCGCGGGTGCCATCTTAGAGTGACAGTTTATAGTAATGCGTGCGGGCGCAATCTTATAATATGTTAGTTTTAATGTGAACCCGACGGATTCACAATAAAGTCAGTATCCCGTCTTAATTATATATGTTATATCATTGTTTGATCGGTCCTTCTATTGTGTATTCCGTTATTATTAGTAATTCCCAAAATACTGGGCTAATCACAAGCAATGTTATGGCTTGTGTAAAAACTTAGCGCGGGTGCCATCTTAGAGTGACAGTTTATAGTAGTGCGTGCGGGCGCCATCTTATAATATGTTAATTTTAATGTACCCGACGGATTCACAATAAAGTCAGTATCCCGTCTTAATTATATATGTTATATCATTGTTTGATCGGTCCTTCTATTGTGTATTCCGTTATTATTAGTAATTCCCAAAATACTGGGCTAATCACAAGCAATGTTATGGATTGTGTAAAAACTTAATATATTGATCGTTATCTCAATGTTATATATGTTATTATTGTATCTATTCCTTGGTAGCACTCTCTTGAACCTGCAAGCAACAGGGGTCCTCAGGTATACCACCACCTTTCCCCCGTAATCATCATTGATTATTGTCCATCAAATTTAGGTGTTCATAGCAAAAAACAATTACGAGAGGTAGTAGGTTTAAAAATCATAATCCAATCAGTTATTGACTTCCGTAAATCAATACATCAGTATGTACTAACTATACGGGTCATCGTACTTTCTCATCATATAGAGTTTTCAGTGTTGGGAGACATTAATATACACAGAATAAAGAACAAATGGCACCAACCAAATAACTTATAGTTTTTACTCTAATGTTATCCCTACACTATCAGTTTCCTAAATAGAACTCATACTCATGGTCAACATTAAGGCCACACTCAACCGCTTTGAGTCTAATCAACCAGAGTACCTCACGCTTCCTCAAAGCTAACAATCTATTACCCCCTCGTGGGTCTGGTTTAATGTGGTCAATCCCATGATAACAAAAGACATGTTGGTCCTTGTTCTCAAAGTTCTGAACCAAGTGTGACGCAATTGGGTATCGTGTATCTCCATTTTTTAAGGCCCTAAAGTGTTCAGCAATTCTATCTCTAAGCCTCCTCTTAGTACTCCCTACATAGATTTTGCCACACTTGCATGAAATCACATATACCACATAGGTTGTGTCGCAATTTATAAACATGCCAATTGTGTATTTACCAGAGTTGTTATATTCAAAACACAGCACCTTCTTCATCGCCCATCTACATGATATACATCTTCCACATTTGTAGAAACCTTTAAAGCTGTTCAACCAATCTGCTTTATTTTGTTTGATCGGGTAACTAGGACTCAACATGTTCTTCAAAGTTGTTCCTCTTCTAAATGTCACACTGGGTCTTTCGTAAATAAACGGTTTTAAATCGTCATCTATACAAAGTAGGTGCCAGTATTTGTTCAGAATAGTAAATAGTTTCGAGCTGTCCATCCCATAGTTGGTTATTAGTCTAACCTTCTGATCCACTGTTCTGCCTCCTTTATTTCCTCTGATCAATGTAGTCTCTCTTTTCACTTTCTTTACTCTTGATACAGCTTTAGTAACTACATTCTGTCTGTAACCTCGATTAAAAAATCTGGATGACATATCTACTATATTCTGCTCAAACTCTACATCTGATGAGCAATTGCGTCGAGCTCTAATTAGTTCACCATAAGGTATAGCTCTTTTCTGATAATTTGGATGACAGCTCTCAGCATGCAAGATTGAATTGCAACTTGTAGGTTTGCGATACATCCGACTTTGTATCTTGACCCCCTCCACATATAACTCCACATCCAAGAAGGTAATCCTCTGCATGTCATAGGAAGTAGTAAATTTCAGATTACATGTATTTTCATTTAGATAGTCAAAGAAACCTTTAAGTTTCTCTACTGTGCCAGTCCATATCATCAAGCAATCGTCGATGAATCGACCCCAGTAGTGTATATATGGGGTCCATTCAATTCCCTCAGGGCCCCAGATTCGCTCCGCCTCGAACCAACCCATGAACAGGTTGGCGAAAGACGGAGCAAATCTAGAACCCATCGCAGTCCCCAGGCGTTGCCTGTACCACTGGCCATCAAATAAAAACACATTATTCTCCAATACCAATTGAGTCATCCGTAATATCATTTGAGTATGGTCAAACATTTCTGCTGGTCTCGCACTAAGAAAATGGTCCAAAGCACGTATACCCATATCGTGATCAATGATGGTATAGAGGGATACCACATCCAATGTAACTAGTACCATGCCTTCCTCCCATACAATGTCTTCAAGTAAATTCAGTATATGCTTAGTGTCTTCAATAAAAGACGGCAGATTGTACACATATTGTCTCAAGAAGCAATCAATAAACTCAGATAGTCGCTCCGTTGGGCCACCAATGCCGGAGACAATAGGCCGCCCTGGCGGTTTGTCCCGGCATTTGTGGACTTTTGGGAGAGTGTATAGGCAAGGTGATCTGGGTGTACTTAACATAAGGTAAAGATATTCGTCATGGTCTAGCAGTGTTTGGTCATACCATTGTTTAATTTCACCATTAATCCTAACAATTAGGTCTGGGATAGGATTAGTAGTCAGTTTCTCATAATGCAAAATTTCATTGAGTTGGGAGTGGATCTCATTGTTATAATCAGTAGTATTCAACACAACTATGTTTCCACCCTTATCCGCAGTACGTATTGTTATTGCTTTGTTGTTAATAAGCTCATGTAGAGCCTCTCTCTCTCCAAATGTAAGATTATCACGAAGTACTCTAGTACCCCCTAATCTTGACATATCAATTGCCTTATCTATATCTGTGCAAACCATCTTAAAAAATGTATCGATGGTATTCCCTGGTATAAGCTGTGGAGTCCATTTTGACTTTACTCTCAATCCACTCTCTTCCCTCTGAAATCTTGATATCTCGAGATCCTCAATAAGTGTCTGCATGGTTACCGGATCATCTTCCCTCTCAGTAAGTGATAAAAGAAGTTGAGTATCTTTCAATTCTTGTATCGTAATTTCACTAAGAACTTTATTAGATGACTGTTTGTCTTTCACTGGTACATTTGCAAAATGTTTCTTAATTTTCAGATTCCTTACAAATTAAAAAAGATCTATTTTAATCATACACCAATCTAAATTCGTTGCTGGACAAAAACCTAAACCTTTTTTAAGGACAGTTACCATATTATCAGACAATTCACAAGACGATAGATTGATCACTTCTATGTCACATGCAATGGACTCATCATTAGTTATCATTGTTTCCATGATCTCAGGCTCCTGATTCTTGCCCCTGGATCTCCTGCCCCCCCTACTGCCTCTCCTTGTCTTTTTGCTTGTATATCTCGATTTCTCATCTCTAAGTCCCGATTTCCCTTCCTTAGTCTTTGAACCTCCCCAAAAAAATTTGTATTCTCAGTAGTCGGGACTAGCTCTGGAGCATCTCCATTCTCACTACTGGATATCACTGAAGATGCATCAGTATCACTCATTACAGGGGTGCCACCACTTGTTACGTTAGAGGAATCTTTTTTGACCAGATAGTCAAATCTCTTTGCAAAGGTATAAACTCGTCCTGTATTGTAATCTCTCTCGTCCCTCTTAAGTTTGTGTGCCTTCCTTTGCTTAATCTCCATCTGTAAGGTGTTTAGTTTCTCATCTAGAACTAGATAATTCTTAACGGTAGGTTCTGGCAAGTTCATCTCTTTTATCTCTTCTTCAATTTTACTGATCTCCACAAGTAATTTTGCTATCTTCCTTTCTGCGTTATCAATAAGAATCTGTATAAGATTACATGAGCTATTATTTAGTTCCTTTTCCCAAATATCATATAGATCTGGTTCCAAATCCTCATAGGTCGGTATTGTGTGTGATCTTAAACCCCGTGGAATCCTATTTAATGTCAAATATTGTTTTAAAGTGGCAGCATCCCACCATTTACTTAGCTCAGTACGTTTCAATAATTCAAGTTTCACGAATTTGGCTCTAAGACCTTCTTTCTTAGTACCTGCCGGAGGTCCAATAGCTTTCCTGATGGTACCTCCTGCAGCCAAATTCCCAAACAGCGTCTCGGCTTCCTTATCTCTATTCATTGTATGACCTCAGCGGCAGCTCTAACACCACAATATATAGAAAATGATGGTAACGGCTTAGAAGAGCGCACAGCACAGAGTCCAGGTATAAGTAATAGAACAATAAATCAAGTTGGTGCTTCAGGAAGAGGTGGGGGACTGGTTACCACAGTCTCCAAGACAAACCAATGGTCCAAACAAATACTGTGATCTTCCGAGCACTCAATCAAAATCAAAGAGTCTTTATATAGTTTTCACTATATTTTTTAATGTCCAGTCTTCCTTCCAATTCAAATCCAATTTTCATCAAATGATTATTCGCAGCCAACGCACGTTTCGTCAAGTCCGTTTAGGACTAATGACTTCCTCAGGGCTGCAACCCAAATACACACAATCAGTCTTGATTTACACTAATCAAAAGTAACAAAACAGAATAATATATACATTTTCCAACATGAAATAGCTATAAATCATTCTAAATAATTCCTCCAACCTTGACTTAGGTCCAATACGTATTTACAAGTATTAACACACTGGTTACATAAAGAAGAGTCAAATATACCAAAAACTTGTTTGCCACATTGTTCAAATGTAAACCATTTACATTACAAAGCATCACAAGCTATAATTCCATATGAGTCATATGAGAAAATATATAGGGTAAAAGGTTATGGTCCCTGATAACACCCTTAGCTTACAGGTTCTCTAATTCGTCATAACAAATCACTTATCTAAAACTCACCTATTTCCAAATAGGTATCCCCACTCTAATTGTCCATGTGTAGTAAACTTGATAGTTGTCAAGTATTGTTCTAATCTTAAAGATTATCTCCACATCTATAAGTAAAGTTAACAAATACTGCTGTCACGTACTAAATACACAATATTAAACAGATCAAGTAATAGCCAGTCCAGGTCTAATATGAGCAGTATAATTATAAGTAGACCGCTAGTAGCACTCACCAGGTCGTAATGAATTTATTGTATTCTAGACTCCAACATCCAAGTAAATTGTAATCCAAAAAATCTGCGGATTAACCAAGTCTCTACCTAAAGTAAAATAACAGCGCTATCAGTACTCTTAGTTTTACATATGGCAACTTAAACAGAGTATCAACACACAACTGTATGTATCTGCTCCATATTTCTCACCTTTCACTTCTATATGCGCGCGTCCCCTTACTGGTAAGTCTTCTAGTCTTTCTTATATTCTTAAATAGTCTGCACACGTGTTCGTGTCTAATAAAATTAAAATAAAAAGATAAACTTGTAAATTTCAAATCTACTCAAGTAAGTTCCTACAAAGTTATATTCATGTCGCGTGCTCACCATCCGTAAGTCCGAAGTGTTCCGACTTTGGCGTTCAGCACGGGTGCCATCTTGGAGTGGCAATTAATAGTAGATCAAGCGGGCGCCATCTTGTAGTATCTAACTTTGATATTTAGCGCGGGTGCCATCTTAGAGTGACAGTTTATAGTAATGCGTGCGGGCGCAATCTTATAATATGTTAGTTTTAATGTGAACCCGACGGATTCACAATAAAGTCAGTATCCCGTCTTAATTATATATGTTATATCATTGTTTGATCGGTCCTTCTATTGTGTATTCCGTTATTATTAGTAATTCCCAAAATACTGGGCTAATCACAAGCAATGTTATGGCTTGTGTAAAAACTTAGCGCGGGTGCCATCTTAGAGTGACAGTTTATAGTAGTGCGTGCGGGCGCCATCTTATAATATGTTAATTTTAATGTACCCGACGGATTCACAATAAAGTCAGTATCCCGTCTTAATTATATATGTTATATCATTGTTTGATCGGTCCTTCTATTGTGTATTCCGTTATTATTAGTAATTCCCAAAATACTGGGCTAATCACAAGCAATGTTATGGGTTGTGTAAAAACTTAATATATTGATCGTTATCTCAATGTTATATATGTTATTATTGTATCTATTCCTTGGTAGCACTCTCTTGAACCTGCAAGCAACAGGGGTCCTCAGGTATACCACCACCTTTCCCCCGTAATCATCATTGATTATTGTCCATCAAATTTAGGTGTTCATAGCAAAAAACAATTACGAGAGGTAGTAGTTTAAAAATCATAATTATTTTGGGAATTACTAATAATAACGGAATACACAATAGAAGGACCGATCAAACAATGATATAACATATATAATTAAGACGGGATACTGACTTTATTGTGAATCCGTCGGGTACATTAAAATTAACATATTATAAGATGGCGCCCGCACGCACTACTATAAACTGTCACTCTAACATGGCACCCGCGCTAAATATCAAAGTTGGATACTACAAGATGGCGCCCGCTTGATCTACTATTAATTGCCACTCCAAGATGGCACCCGTGCTGAACGCCAAAGTCGGAACACTTCGGACTTACGGATGGTGAGCACGCGACATGAATATAACTTTGTAGGAACTTACTTGAGTAGATTTGAAATTTACAAGTTTATCTTTTTATTTTAATTTTATTAGACACGAACACGTGTGCAGACTATTTAAGAATATAAGAAAGACTAGAAGACTTACCAGTAAGGGGACGCGCGCATATAGAAGTGAAAGGTGAGAAATATGGAGCAGATACATACAGTTGTGTGTTGATACTCTGTTTAAGTTGCCATATGTAAAACTAAGAGTACTGATAGCGCTGTTATTTTACTTTAGGTAGAGACTTGGTTAATCCGCAGATTTTTTGGATTACAATTTACTTGGATGTTGGAGTCTAGAATACAATAAATTCATTACGACCTGGTGAGTGCTACTAGCGGTCTACTTATAATTATACTGCTCATATTAGACCTGGACTGGCTATTACTTGATCTGTTTAATATTGTGTATTTAGTACGTGACAGCAGTATTTGTTAACTTTACTTATAGATGTGGAGATAATCTTTAAGATTAGAACAATACTTGACAACTATCAAGTTTACTACACATGGACAATTAGAGTGGGGATACCTATTTGGAAATAGGTGAGTTTTAGATAAGTGATTTGTTATGACGAATTAGAGAACCTGTAAGCTAAGGGTGTTATCAGGGACCATAACCTTTTACCCTATATATTTTCTCATATGACTCATATGGAATTATAGCTTGTGATGCTTTGTAATGTAAATGGTTTACATTTGAACAATGTGGCAAACACGTTTTTGGTATATTTGACTCTTCTTTATGTAACCAGTGTGTTAATACTTGTAAATACGTATTGGACCTAAGTCAAGGTTGGAGGAATTATTTAGAATGATTTATAGCTATTTCATGTTGGAAAATGTATATATTATTCTGTTTTGTTACTTTTGATTAGTGTAAATCAAGACTGATTGTGTGTATTTGGGTTGCAGCCCTGAGGAAGTCATTAGTCCTAAACGGACTTGACGAAACGTGCGTTGGCTGCGAATAATCATTTGATGAAAATTGGATTTGAATTGGAAGGAAGACTGGACATTAAAAAATATAGTGAAAACTATATAAAGACTCTTTGATATTTGATTGAGTGCTCGGAAGATCACAGTATTTGTTTGGACCATTGGTTTGTCTTGGAGACTGTGGTAACCAGTCCCCCACCTCTTCCTGAAGCACCAACTTGATTTATTGTTCTATTACTTATACCTGGACTCTGTGCTGTGCGCGCTTCTAAGCCGTTACCATCATTTTCTATACATTGAGCAGACCACGAGGCTCGAACACTGGTCCACAGTACCCGAGTCGGTAGCTCTCACCGCTAAACCATTATCTTTCCTGCCGAGAACAGCAAGCAGTTCTCTCTACATACTTTGATATGGCAAGAGTCCCTGTGTATGATGTCATTAAGTACCACCAATACCCTAGTAAGAGTCCTCTTGGCTTCAAGTTGCCGGGCAACAGCCGTGCGGAGCAGTGACTTTCAGCCGGCTGTACATTTCCTGGTCAGAGCTTTACCATCAGCTGCAGCAGCAAGTCTCAAAAGACCAGCATCCAGGGTAACCGCCCCTAGGCAGACCCTTGTCACCAATAGCACAGCATTTACTTCCTCTCGCAGGCAACCCTTCCAGTGCTGTAAAGCGTATGATACAACGGCTGGGACTTTTTGTGTGTCTGCGGCAGCCAACGCCTCTCGATCCTCGGGATAGGCGGGGGGGGGGGCTGCCTTGCACTGCCTTATTTTGAGGGTGTAAAAAGAGGTTCCTACAGGAGTAGAAGTGGGTGTGGATAGGATATACAGCCCTGAGAAGTGTTGCTGGAACCATTTTCAGAGCACGGATTTACGTGATTTTAAATGGCAACGGGTAATCAAGCGGTGCAAGGTTCATGTGGCTCTTTGTAAGGAAAATAATTAAACTTCGCTTGTTTTGTTACCGATCCAACTCGAATCGGCAAAGAAAAATGAAAGCTCCTTGTCCGCAGTTTTTGATGCATGCCAGTGGATCGGTTCTGTCCGGCTTCTCTCTGGCAGCCCTTAGTGGCTGACTATTGGCATGAGAAATGCTTGAACCAAAGAGGGAACATGTTTCAGCCTGAGGAGTGGAGCGCAGCAGACACCAACCTAGACAGAGGCTAGCTGACCTTTAGCCTTAGAACCGCAAGTTGTTGCTGTTTTTGTTTGCTGTAAATGTTGATAATCTACTCTTGGTGCAAAATGTGATATGAATGCCGTCCTAAAGCGCTGCACATGCGGTTCTAGGCACACTCCTGACAGCTGTGCTTTAGTTAAATGATAGAAATCTGTAGATTACGAGGTTACTTAATTCAGCCTCCATTTTGCAATAATTGCATAAAACAACTTTACACAAGCATGTGCAGACCCTTAATTGTATTACTCGACACTGTGATTTTTTTGGTTCAGTAATATACTAATGAGCATCTAAAAAGCTTACAGGCCGCAAACAGCAACTCTGGCATCTCAGAGGTTGTAACCTACATCAGTGGAGCTCATTTCATTAGTTGAGCATTAGTCTGACATTTAAATCCGTGGCATACCGTTACACTTTGATCTCTGCGGTGCTTAGCAGGACCCTCTTAGCTACCTCACCAGTTCAATTTACTTTTTTTCATTTCTATTAACAAACACTACAAAACCTTCAGCTGTCCCCCCACCAGTGCCCCCATCAAACTACAACTCCGTGCCCCTCCGCTTTACCTCTGCCATGCCTCTTATCAAACTGCAATGCCAAGCTTCACACTCTACCCTCGTCAGGCCCCCTATGAAACTACAACTCTGTGCTCCTCTGCTCTATCCTCGCTATATCCCCATCAAAGTTCACCTCCGTACCCTGTAGTTTACTCCGCTGTGCCCCCATCAAACTGCACCTCTGTACCCTGTACTTTACACCGCCATGCTCCTTATAAAACTACAGCTCCGTGCCGTGTGCTCTATCCCCCATCAACTCTGCCATCAAACTGCAATGGTAAGCCTCACAGTTCTACTCTTCTCATCATTCCTATTAAGGTAGCACCCCGTGCCTCTCCGCTCTAGTCACCTCTAATCTACTATCAAACTCCAATCCATTTCTCTCTGCTATATTGTTAGTATACCTCCTATCAGGCTACAACCCCGTAGCTGCAGTTTCACTTTTAACACCGCTCTTATTAGACTACACCACTCTGCCCTTCGCATTATTCTATCAGGCCTCCTATCAAACAATAGCATAACAGCTCTGTATTATGTTGCCACTGGCATTCTTAATGTTTAGGTATTAGTGCGTTCAGTTTTTACAAACACTGTGGTTAACTTGTGAACGCGCTCATAAGGATTAATGTGTATTCAAGGTGCAATTTTGGTTGCTTTATTAAGTCTTAAACATTCAACCTTCGCAGCTTTGTTAATACATTTATCGGACTTACAGTTTTGCTTTGTTAAGAATTTAAGCTAGCTCGTGAGGCAATAGTGTGCACGTAATAATGAAAACTGCTAAGGCTTATTGTAGATTTGTCTAAGTAATACATATCAGCCCTGTTTTATGTATTCACATGTTTAATTCACTTTCTTTCATTTTACTTCCTTTACCTTGTTTTCAGTTACACTGGGGGGATTAAGTGATTTGCCCAGGATCAAGCCATATTGAGGCAACGCCGAGAGTTGAACCCAGTTCCAGGGTCAGCAGCTCTACCTTAGCCATGCATTTGTTGTGTTAACCTGCTAGCCCCTGACCTGTTTGCCAACATGGTTTTAAACAAGCCCCCCTGCTTTTAAAACACCACCTCATCCTGCTCCCTGCAGTGGCATAACTAAATTTGAACCCCCTCACTTGCAAACTACGGGGTCAGTGGGGGCTTATTTTCTGCCGCTCTATCTATCTATCTATCTATCTATCTATCTATCTATCTATCTATCTATCTATCTATCTATCTATCTATCTATCTATCTATCTATCTATCTATCTATCTATCTATCTATCTATCTATCTATCTATCTATTTCCCTCACTCACTCTATCTACCGCCCTCACTCTATCTATCTATCTATCTATCTATCTATCTATCTATCTATCTATCTATCTATCTATCTATCTATCTATCTATCTATCTATCTATCTATCAATCTATCTATCTATCTATCTATCAATCTATCTATCTATCTATCGACCTCACTCTATCTATCCATCGCCCTCACTCTATCGCCCTCACTCTATCTATCTATCGCCCTCACTCTATCTATCTATCACTCTATCTATCTATCTATCGCCCTCACTCTATCTATCACCCTCACTCTATCTATCACCCTCATTCTATCTATTTATCTATCTATCTATATATCTATCGATCGATCACCCTCAATCAATCTATCTATCGCCCTCACTCTATCTATCTACTTATCACCCTCACTCTATCTATCTATCGCCCTCACTCTATCTATCGCCCTCACTCTATCTATCACCCTCACTCTATCTATCGATCGATCTCAATCAATCTATCTAATAATAATAAAAAATAATAAAGGGGTTTATAAAGCGCCTGGTGATGCCTCCCGGTGTATCCCCGCGCTGAGGAAATGGTCAGAGATCAAAGGAGGGGGAAGAGCCTAAAGGTCAAATAGGTACGTTTTTAGTAGTTTCGCCCTCACTCTATCTATCTATCTATCTATCTATCTATCTATCTATCTATCTATCTATCTATCTATCTATCTATCTATCTATCTATCTATCTATCTATCTATCTATCTATCTATCTATCTATCGCCCTCACTCTGTCTATCGATCGCACTCACTCTATCTATCGCCATCCCTCTATCTATCTGTCTATCTGTCTATCGCACTCACTCTATCTGTCTATCTATCTATCGCTCTCACTCTATCTATCTATCTATCGCACTCACTCTATCTATCTAGCTATCTATCGCACTCACTCTATCGCCCTCCCTCTATCTATCTATCGCCCTCCCTCTATCTATCGCCCTCACTCTATCTATCGCACTCACTCTATCTATCGCATCACCACAGCATCACTCAGCACCACTGCAGCATCACTCAGGGGCACCACAACATCACTATGCACTACTAAAGCATCACTAAACGCCACAGCATCACTCATCGCCACCACAACATAACTCTGCGCCACCACAGCATCAATCTGTGCAACCATTCAACAACAACTGGTTCTAATATGTTCTCTCAATGTTTAAAGCTTTATTACAAATGTCACAAAAAAGATGTTAATATTTCACTTCTGTTCTTGGTTTTTCATCACAATAAAATACACTGAACATTATCTTCACAAAAGTTCTTAGAAAAAGTTTAAGCTATTGCCATTATAAATTACCAATAACTTTTCTTTAAGTATTAATTATTAAAATAAATTAGAAGCCATTGTTATTTGTACGTAAATACAACACATATTGCATTACAAATGCTATAGGTGTCACATTTGCGAAAGTTAGAAGTATTGGCATTGTAAATGACAAAGCTATTAGTTTCGCTATTTTCAAAACAAACACATGAATTAAAAAAAAATCATTTACAATACCAATAACTCAAACTTTCCTAATGCGAGACCTATTGCATTGCAAATGCTTGTTTTACGTGAAGCTACCGATACACACATGGATCAAGAGCACTCAGCAACCAATTGATGTTCTGGCAAGTGTGTGATTCACCCAGATTGGACGGTGTTTTATTTGTTAGCGCAGTGATTGGTCACTACCATTAAGCACGTGAGTGTGCTTTATGGCCTACTCTGCACAACAACATTTACTGCTGCCCGGCCAGTTGAGTGTTTGTGCTGGTTCAGAAAGTTTGGCAGCCGCCTGAGTATGGCCCTCTGGTTTTGGATATGCAACGTGAAACAAAAAAGCATCAGGATCCCAGCAAGGGTGTTCTAGCCAAGAGACGCTGATATCACGTAACAGCAACTATTAAGGGGGTCCCGAGGCTCGATGGTGCCCGGTGAGCAGAGCCGTATCTGCCCTTTTTGTGACGTACAATCTCTGTGTATTCTTGACACTTGAACTGCCAGTGGCTTTTCAGTATGTATGAAACTGACGCTTGCGCTGCGGTTTCCTTTGATGGGGCTCTTCTGTTTGCGAATGTAGATATCACTGCCACTGGCTATTTAGCTCTACTGTATTGGAACGAAGTTTACTCCGCCACTGCCTCTTCTGCTCCACTTCTGTCTGTGAAGCTTGTGTTGCCTGTTCTGTGTGTGTTATGTATGCATATGTTGTGTGCACTGCCATCACATAAGGCCTCTGTGCCCTTCAGGCAGGTCAGTCCACCGGTGCACAATGGCAGGTACAGATCAGCATTGGGGCAGTCTCAGGGTGTGGGTAAGAATAGCTGCAGTGGTCGGGGCACACTGACGGATATACAACAGTGGCTTTTATTTGCACAGCTATAGGTCCTAAGGCTGTCACTTAGGGCCAGATGTAGGTAGGCTATTACCGGTCGGTAACGGCCGTAATAGACTTTTCCTATGTAGGAGGCTTTTTTACCGATTCCTTATTTACCGAATCATCATTTACCGATTCGGTATTTACCGAATCGGTAAATGAGATGTAGAAAGCACTGTAAACAGTGTTTCTGGGCTTTAAGGATTCGTTATTTACCACCAACTATTAGTTGGTGGTAAATAACGAATTCCTATGTAAATGCAAATATGTGCATTTACACCTGTGCCATGTGACAGACATACATGCCCTTAGGGCATGTATGTGTGCCACATGTGCACACAAGCACTAATCAGGGGTGCAGCAGGGTGTCCTAGTGACACCCTGCCACCCTTGACTTTTTCCCAATTTTACCGAATCGGTATTTACCGATTCAGTAATTGACATTCATTCCTATGGGCCTCCAGGCCCATAGGAATGAATGGTAAATACTGAATCGGTAATTACCAATTCGGTAAATACCGAATCTTAACGATTCTGTATATTTTACCGATTGATTACCTAATTGCATTTACCGATTCGAAAATACCGAATCGGTAAAATTCGGTATTTTCGTATCGGTAAAATAAAATTACCTACATCTAGCCCTTAGTGACACGTCTACAGTGCAGTATAAATGAGAGTATGGGTGTGTTGTGTGAAGCAATAACCATCACTGAAGCACAGTTTAGGTTAAACCATGTTAATTAAGTAAACTATGAGTGATTGCAAGCGTTCTCGTCAGTCTTGCCCTCGGTAGAACACTCTACACGGATCTCTCACTGCAAAACATTAAACAAGCTGCACTGTACACCATTCTTTCCGAATATGTACATAGAACAGGCCTGTGTGTACTAATGTGAGACATGTTTTCCCACCGATGCACATTATGGTAATGAGCCCAGCCAGCCTCTAACACAAACCAACTGAGTTACTTCAGTTGCTGTAGCTGCCAAGGGGCTGTGTCATCTTTTCATACTTTTAGTTAGTAGTATCAATAGTCCGAAAATTCAACATCATGTAGGTTAATGAGTAAGAACTATAATAAGGTGTTACACAGGATGAAGAGCAATTTAGCAAGTAAACATTAAATAAGAGTCTTTCTGGCTAAAAGAGTCACTACCACTAAATATGAACAGGAGTCATCAAGACTTGGGAGAGTGGAGGAAAGAGATAGACCAGAGTAAAAGTGGTGCAGCAGGAGGAAGTACGGACAAAAGGAAAAGGGTGAAATGAGGAGAGAGATAGGAGTAATACAAGGGACAATGGGTGACGGGAGACAGCTGGGTGGAGATGTTAAAATCTAGATTGCGACGTAAACATTATGGGCGCCATCTTGTCCCCTTTTAGCTCAAATGTGCGCGTAAGTAGCAGCCATTTTGAACGCCATGGCCTCTCTGCCCACTGCCGATAGCCAGCGTCTCTCTCTCTCTCTCCCTCTCTGACCCCGCCAGCATCCCCCGCGCGCTGACAGCCCACGTTCTCACATGCTTGGGCCATAAACCACCCCTTCAGCGCGGCCCTGCCTCGGAGCCACATTCCGTACCCGACTAACACCTTCCTCCGTCCCTTTAATGATCACGCATCCTTTGATGAACCCCCTTCCTCTGTGCCCGATTGTCCCGCCCGATCCCAGGCCATCACCTAGCCCTGCGGACACAGTTTATTGCCCCTTACAGTAGGAAGCTGTCCTTCTTCAAAGAATCTATGACTGATAAAAGCCCCCACCCCATGAGATCCGATCAGCCGCACACATTCCGGGAGCCAGCGGGATATCCAGCTGCGCGATAGTCACCACCTACTGAGATCAGGGTGGGACTTTTACTGTAAATATGTGTGGGAACGGGTTTGGAACGGAGATTCCGAGGATGCCTTTCCGTACATCAAAGTATTAACAAGAATGTGTTTTATGTAATAAAGCAATAAACCTGTGTATAAGAGGCCAGGCCTCAAGGATGCGTTTAGAGCACCTCGAGAAGATACCCTGTTGTCTGATTTGACGTGTTCTGCTCCGTCGGAATAAACTCCTGTTTCCTGCCTTCTGTCTCCAGCGCCTGCCTCTTTGTTTGGTAATCTCGAATGGTATGAGAGGCGGCTAACGCCGGGCAAATACTGAAGGGTTCTTGGTCGAATTCGGCCCTACCTTTCGACAATTGGCGTCCCAAACGTGGGGCCCATCAGCGACGCGTGGATCCAGTGGGAGAGGTCCCAACGACAGAGTGAACGACTGCAACGATCGGGAAGAGCTCCTGCCCGATAGACCCTCGTCTGGCAGCCGATCATCCGAACTTCACCGGTTCCGAGCAGACCTCTCTCGAGTGATCTACGGTCCTGACTGGGAACCATCAGGAGTGCCACAGCAATTACAGAGAACAGAGGACAATCAGGCGCTGGAAGCGGAAGACGAGAAACTGTCCATGCGGTCCGGGTACGGTCGTGTAACACGACGAATTGCGAATTGATTGTTTGATTGTTTGAAAATACTAGTATTACTCATTTGATTGTTTCTGAGAGATTCTCTATCTGCAAACAAGCACAGAGTCGCAATACTCTGTTTAGTCTTTGCAGATAGTGAAGGGTAGGTAACGCAGGCTTTTGCCCCCGTTGTAATCCGTCGTGCCTGCTTCCCTCTCCATTTGATTGATTGTTATCCAAGCATTTACTGTTTTGGAATTGGTTCTCTTTGGATCATTCTCAATTTGCAAACAAGCACAGAGTCGCAATACTCTGTTTAGTCTTTGCAGATAGTGAAGGATAGGTAACGCAGGCTTTTGCCCCCGTTGTAATCCGTCGTGCCTATTTTTATCCCTCATTTGATTGATTGTTTATCCGAACATTGATCGTTCAGAATTGGTTCTCTTTGGGTTATTCTCTATTCACAAATAAGCACAGGGTCGCAATACTCTGTTTAGTCTTTGCGGATAGTGAAGGATAGGTAGTGCAGACTTTTGTCCCCTTTGTAACCCGTCATGCCTGTCTTCGCCCCGTTTGTTGGTAGTTGGTTCAGCCCGGACCGCTTATTGGAGGTGAACCATCTGGCTCCACTGGAGGGCACCCCTAATAAGGACATGTTTACTAAATATGGACTAGTCACCGTGGCTTATAGTAAGCTGTGGCATAAATACACGAGAAAGGATCGGGGAAGTCAGTGGCCACTAATAGGATCCTTTCATAACGACAAAATAAACGCGCTGGAAACAGCCCTTTATAACAATAAGACAACACCCACTATGCTCGATAGCTTCGGCATGTGGCACAAAGAAACAGAACAGCGAAAGAAGAGAAATGAGGTCAGGTTAGAAAAGGAATTACGCAAGGCAGCTCACCTGGCCGCTAACAAATTAAAGGAAGAAATAAAAGAAAGAGAGGAAACCAAGCTAAAACAAGATTCCGAATCATCAGGCCAGTGTCCCGTCAGGACACCCTCTACACTTTACCCCGAGCTACCTTCGAAACAGCGAACGAACGACGATTTACTACTAGGTCCCCCGATCATCTACATGCCCCCTCCATATGCCCCTTCCCAACCCTTAGCACAGCACCCGCAACCCCCAACGACAGGCGAGAGTAGTGCCGGAGCCTCGGTCCTCATGGCCTCTGCGCCGACCGAATCCCTTGCACTCAGCGCAGCACAAGCAGCAACTTCAGGTGATCCCGAAGCGGGGAGGAAAGACCCCGCGAGATCGAATAGATTAAGTAAGGACGAACGAGCTGGGATCGATAAGATTGTAAAGACACTGGTGGTGCGAAAGGAAAGTGAAGATTATATAACGGATATGTACCATACATATGCCAATAGCCACACGCGACACTTTGTCGTACGCCTTTGTTACCATACCCTTAATGCCTACGAAGACCGCTACCAAGGAAAAGGCCCTGAAAACCTAACGACTCTGTATAGAAAAGTTGATGTCAGAGATGGGGACGAGTGTGATGTGACGAACCTCTTCACGCGTACGCTTGAAGTTTTCCGCCACCTCACGGAACTGAAACCAGAGACCAACACCACGACTCCTGCAGTGACCGAAGCCAGAGTAGAAAAAATTGACACTATGATGCCCATAAAGGAGGCCGCTCCCTATTGGGTTCCCCCACGAGGACAGGGAACACACGACGATATTAACCACCAAGATGCGAGAGGGAGGGTAGTTTACAACTGGGTTTACCAACCATGGGATCGGCAAGACATCCTGACTTTCCGAAAGTCCTTGCCTGATCTGCGAAAGAACCCCACAGCCTTCTATACAGAATTAGCCACCGCTCTGGGTTCAACGATTATGACCCTAGCGGATATCAATTTGTTTTTCGGGTTATGTCTGCCAGCTGATGTGTGGAAGCAAATCCGGAAAGTCGACCACCTTGAGCTGTTCGGACATACCTGGATACAACTCGGTGATGTAGACAAACAGCGAGAGATCGTGCAGAAATTAAAAACCTTAGTCCCAGAAAGGAAGGTGGACTGGTCGGTAGTAACGGCCTGTCGCCAGAAACCCCAGGAAGACGTATCAGAATACTTCTCCCGGTTTGAAACGGTGTTCTCCGATTACAGCGGCCAGGACATGACCACTGCAACCGGACATCACTTGTTTGTCCAGAACTATGTGAAAGGCCTGACACCAGAAGTCTCGCAGAAACTACAGACTAGCGAGAGTAGTTGGGCGGCCTCCAAGCCCGCAGCTATCCTTCAGATGGCTCAATACTATGAGCGACAAAAGAACGAGAACGATCAAGCGACTGAGAAAAACAAAAAGGACTTGAAAGAGAGGGTAATGATTGCTCAGTTGTAAGGGGTGACTATAGGAAGGGAACAGTATAGAGGGAACTACCAGTCGAATGCTCCTAGAAATCCACCCCCTAGAGACCGCACACCCGCACCCGGCGCTCCACGAACAGACCTCGATGAGAACCAGTGTGCGTTTTGCAAAGGATTTGGCCATTGGAAATCTCAATGTCCAGTTCTAAAAGAAGCACTCAGAAATAAAGACACGAGAGACGTAGTGGGCGGGCCGAGAAATAGAGGACAGTGACGAGGGCACCCAAACGACACCAACAATGACAGACCTGGTAGACCGAACACATTTGACCGTCCCCGACAGAATCAGTGCCAACAGTCTGACTGCGACAATGCCCACGACTTTGCATAGGACTGCCAAGGGCAAGGAAGGGATCCAGTCGAGCTCTATGTTGACCAGCAAGGCCCTTATGTCACCGCTAAGGTCCTAGGTACGAAGTCTCCATTTCTGGTAGATACTGGTGCAACATGTAGTGCGTTGTCTAAACGATTGATTCCCAGGGCACCCTTGTCTGGCTCACATGTGACATCAATAAGTTTTGATGGAACGCCCTCCACTAATCCCTTGTCCACACCGATCTCTTTTAACTTGGACAATAACACCACTGACACGACGTTTTTGCTCTCCTCCAACACCCCCGACGCCATTATGGGACTTGACTTATTGAAACATTTTCGAGCTACTATTAGGTGTTCACAAGACGGAGTTCGAGTCATTCTGTACGACAACCCAACACTGCTCAGATCTTGTCGCACACAACTCATGTTTTCTATCACTGACACTGACTTGTCCTTGCTCGACACCCTACCTCTGTACCTCTGGGCAAAGACTGACTCGGACGTAGGACGCATGATGATAGACCCTGTACACATAACCGTTCGACAGGACGCAGTACTCCCCAAACTCCCGCAGTATCGGATATCGCCCGAAGGCGAGAAGGCGTTGGTAAAAATCATCCAGTCCCTGGTAGATGCAGGAGTGGTAGAAGAAGTAGTTAGCAATGTTTGCAACAGCCCTATCCTACCCATTGTGAAGAAGCAGGGTGAGGGAGATGAAAAAGCGTACCGCTTCATCATCGACCTACGAGAAGTCAACAAAGTGGTTGTACCCCAGTACCCTGTAGTCTCAGACATCACCACCATTCTGACCCTGATTCCTTCCACTGCCATCACCTTCACGGTAATCGACCTCAAGAACGCATTCTTCTCCATCCCCATTCACTCGGACAGCCGCTACCTTTTCGGCTTCACTTTAAAATCCCGCTCATACAGATTTTGCAGAGCACCCCAGGGCTACACTGAAAGTCCCAGCATCTACAGCCAGGCCCTCAAGAGACAGCTGGACGCGGTCCAATTGCCGGATGGAGTGGTGTTGATACAGTACGTCGATGATATCCTTTTGGCGGCAGACACCACTCCACTTGCAGTCACAGCCACTATCCAACTCCTGCACTTCCTTGCGGAAAATGGCCAGACGGTCTCCAAGAAGAAGTTGCAATTCTGCCAACCCCAAGTCACTTACCTAGGCCACCTCTTGTCCAAAGATGGGAGAAAGCTCACACCCGATTGAATACAGGCTATTCTAGAGACCCCTATCCCTAAAACCCCGAAGCAAGTCCGCTCTTTGGTAGGCCTCACCTCCTTCTGCCGACAATGGTTGCCAAATTTCAGCCTCATTGTGAAACCACTACTTTCCCTACTGGCTAAAGATGTCCCCTTCCCGCTCCCTTGGACCCCTGAATGTCAATCCTCCTTCAAGGAACTACGAGACGCCCTTTGTTCAGCGCCCGTCCTAGGAACCCCTGATTATACAAAGCCCTTCTCTCTCTACATTCACGAAAGGGAGGGATGCGCTTTGTCTGTCCTGACTCAGTCCATTGGCCCCAAACAACGACCATGTGCCTATTTCTCTGCCACTCTTGACCCTGTAGCAAGAGCTTTGCCTGCCTGCCTTCGAGCAGTAGCCGCTGCTGCTGTCTCTATCCGACAAAATGAGGGAATCGTACTCTCGAATTCCCTCACGGTACTAGTGCCTCATGCTGTTGACACCCTCCTAAACCAGACAAAGACACAACACCTGACCAGCGCGCGACTGACTGGGTACGAACTGACACTGCTCGCACCTCACATCACGCTGAAACGATGCACCACACTGAACCCAGCCACCTTGCTGCCTCTGCCTGAAAACGATCCCGATGTGCCCCCAATACATGACTGCGTGACCCTCACGGACGAACAGACTAGGAGTAGAGTTGACCTCCGAGACACTGCCTTCCCAAACCCTGACGGAGAGCTATGGGTAGACGGCTCTTGCATTAAACTCCCCGACGGCACCACCTCAGCTGCCTATGCAGTTACCACAGCCCGAACTGTAGTTGAAACCGCCCGCATCACGCAACGATCCGCCCAGGCGGCAGAACTGATTGCCCTCACGCGAGCATGTATCCTAGCAAAGGGGACGACAGCAAACATTTACACGGACAGCCAGTATGCCTTCGGGGTGGTTCATCATTTTGGGCTCTTATGGAAGGAGAGGGGATTTCTGACATCTCATGGCACACCCATCCTGCACGGAGATCTAGTCTCCGCTCTGACTGAAGCGGTTCTCCTCCCCAAACAACTTGCCGTAATCAAATGCCAAGCACACAAAAAGGTGACAGACATCATTGGACAGGGAAATGCACTGGCCGACATCACTGCCCGAACCACAGCTAAGAACAGGACGACGACTCGCATGTACGTGACTAGGTCACAAGCAGAAAAATAGACGGACGCCAGGGAAACTATTAGGGACATCCAAATGGCCAGCTCACCACAAGAATTGACTGAATGGGCACGGGTGGGATTAAAGGATGATGAAGGCTGCTGGCGGACAAAAGACACGAACAAATGGTTGCTACCCAACTCGTACCTGATCCCCATACTGACGATGGCCCATTCCCCTGCACACATAGGATCTGCCCCTATGGCCGAACTTGTCTCCCGAGTTTGGCATAACAATAGAATTACAGACTCAACCAAACGATTAGTCCAACAATGTCTAGTCTGCCTGCAACACAACCCTGGGAAAGGAACTGTCGTACCCCGGGGAGGGTTTGGGGTCCCCAACCATCCATTTGAAGTCCTACAGATGAACTATATCCAGTTAGAGAGATGTCAAGGACTGAAGTATGTACTTGTTGTTGTGTGCGCTTTTAGCAAATGGGTGGAAGCCTACCCGACGCGTGACAACACTGCTATTGCCACTGCAAAGGTACTACTGAAAGAGTTCTTCCCTCGCTACGGCCTTTGCCGTATTTTATGGAGTGACAATGGCCCCCATTTTGTAGCCGAGGTTATCCAGCTCATCCTGAAGGGACTGGGGGTACGACAGAAATTCCACGCAGTTTTCCACCCCCAATCTGCTGGACTGGTTGAGCGGCACAATGCCACATTGAAACTAAAACTGGCGAAAATAGTGGCCACCACAGGACTAAAATGGCCAGACGCTCTCCCCCTAGCATTGCTGTCAATGCGTTCCACCCCCACCAAACACCACTTGACCCCTTACGAGGTCGTTTTTGGCCGGCCCATGAGTATCTGGTCCGCACCCAAACCGACATCTATTCACGACGTCCCGGACGTCCTAATGTCTGACTACCTATATAACCTAACTAAAACACTGTCTGTTATTCATCATCAGGTGCTGCAGGCCATCCCCGATGCTTCCAGGGGCCCCGGACACACCATCCGGCCTGGAGATTTCGTCCTGATTCGGAACTTCCAGCGGGAGAAGAGTCTGGAACCCCGCTGGACGGGCCCCTGGCAAGTCTTGATCACCACCCGAACAGCTCTTCGAGTGGAGGGGAAGCGAAATTGGCTGCAGACACATCATTGCAAGAACATCTCTCCGGCCCTGACGTCGACCGAAGACGTGAGCACCCAGGAAGAGCTCCTGAACAAAGACCGACCATCCCTGAGCTGCTACCCTGAAACAGAGACACTCGAATTGGCGAAATTCCCTGATCCCACTGTGCCATCCAGAGAAGGGTATAACCTGCGACGAAAGGAGGGAGCTTCGGTTAAGTAGACCACTGACTAAGTTATCATTCTCAGAGCGGCGGCCTAACACTACAAAGGCTGCCAGGAGAGAAACCAAACGAAGTCTGTGGTTCTGCCCGCTACCGAGCACCTTGAAGATGATGGAAGCGCCCGATACGAAGATGATGGAAGCAACCGGACATCCGAAGACCCGCTACAGGAACCCGAAAACTGACCGTTTGCACAGCTCAAAGACTATTGCTCTTCTTATCACTCTTCTCTTTTGCCTCCTCCTCATGACTACCTTCTGGATCGTGGAAGAGAACGCACCGGCTCATAAGACATTTCTAACGACTGCACAGCCTACCACCATGAAAGAACACTACCTGGTCTCTCTTTCACCTCAAATCCAAGAAAGGCGTAAGGAGTTCTGGAACAACTCCTTCGTACAGTTGCTGCACCAACACAACCTTGCTGCAAATGCCACGAATTGCTGGATCTGTGGGTTGATACCACATGCCACCGGACATTCCATCCCCTTCATCCCTTCACCTTTCTCTGTTCATGGCTCCTGCCTTGCCTGGCTGATCCTCTTGCAAGAGAACTACAGAGACAACGCCACTTCCAGCGAAACTATGTCACACTTTTATCATGGAGTCTGGCTGAACAAAACCGGGAGAGTTGCTGCTCCTTTTTGCCCTCTATCCTCCAATGCCTCTGTTCACATGGACATCCCCGCTAAAGAAATGGTGGAGATGCAAATATTCAACAATCCAGCCAAACCCACCTTCTCCTACCTCCGGAAACGAACAGCTGCCACCCTGACTGTGGCCCTATCTGTCGTCAATGTCTCGGGCCTCGTATGCATCACAGGCCGTGGGACACAAATGGTGGGCCACAGCACTTGCCGCATCACCAGAACTTTGTACTCAACCGACCCTCCCTCTTGTGTCACCTCTCCAAACATGTACTTCGTCTGTGGTACAAAAGCCTACACCTGGCTCCCAAAGGGCTGGGGAGTTACCTGCTACATAGCCTTCATCCTTCCTCCAACCTATGTGGCTCCGGCAAACCATCACCGACAGAGACGAGCAAAGGACATCGAGCAGGCCGACTCCACTGGAGCACAATTCTTGGATGCAATGAAAGGACTCGTTCCACTTTGGGGTCCGATGGCGAACAGTCGTGCCATTCGACATTTATCCCAGGCAGTCGAAACAACGATGAACATTACAGCTGGTATCCTCACAAACAATACAGCCGAGCTTCAGGCGGTCGGTCTGGTGACTCTTCAAAACCGCCTTGTTCTGGATGTGGTTCTGGCGGACCGTGGAGGAGCATGTCGTATCATCGGGTCCAGCTGTTGTACCTACATACCAGACAATTCACCCTCCGTTTACAAGGCCATCGAACACCTCCACAGACTCTCCTCAGAAGTTCATCAGGAACAAGAAGGATGGTCGCTCGGGAGTTGGTTCTGGAGTACTGTAAAGGACTGGGGATGGAGGTTGCTCATGATTGTACTGATACCAATCGTCGTAATATGCGGACTCTGCCTGGGTATTCAATGCTTGCCACCTCTGTGTTCACTATTTGCTAACTGTGTTTGCCCTAAGACTCCGAACTTTGAAGCTGAACGCATGAAAGCTTTGTATGATGTAGAAATCCGTAATATGATGGGGATAGACATAAATTGACAAGCTGGCTAGATATGTTGAAAAGGGAGGACTGTTAAAATCTAGATTGCGACGTAAACATTATCGGCGCCATCTTGTCCCCTTTTAGCTCAAATGTGCGCGTAAGTAGCAGCCATTTTGAACGCCATGGCCTCTCTGCCCACTGCCGATAGCCAGCGTCTCTCTCTCTCTCCCTCTCTGACCCCGCCAGCATCCCCCGCGCGCTGACAGCCCACGTTCTCACATGCTTGGGCCATAAACCACCCCTTCAGCGCGGCCCTGCCTCGGAGCCACATTCCGTACCCGACTAACACCTCCCTCCGTCCCTTTAATGATCACGCATCCTTTGATGAACCCCCTTTCTCTGTGCCCGATTGTCCCGCCCGATCCCAGGCCATCACCTAGCCCTGCGGACACAGTTTATTGCCCCTTACAGTAGGAAGCTGTCCTTCTTCAAAGAATCTATGACTGATAAAAGCCCCCACCCCATGAGATCCGATCAGCCGCACACATTCCGGGAGCCAGCGGGATATCCAGCTGCGCGATAGTCATCACCTACTGAGATCAGGGTGGGACTTTTACTGTAAATATGTGTGGGAACGGGTTTGGAACGGAGATTCCGAGGATGCCTTTCCGTACATCAAAGTATTAACAAGAATGTGTTTTATGTAATAAAGCAATAAACCTGTGTATAAGAGGCCAGGCCTCAAGGATGCGTTTAGAGCACCTCGAGAAGATACCCTGTTGTCTGATTTGACGTGTTCTGCTCCGTCGGAATAAACTCCTGTTTCCTGCCTTCTGTCTCCAGCGCCTGCCTCTTTGTTTGGTAATCTCGAATGGTATGAGAGGCGGCTAACGCCGGGCAAATACTGAAGGGTTCTTGGTCGAATTCGGCCCTACCTTTCGACAGAGAGAGACTGTTTTCCTGGTCCTCATTGCTTGATTTTGCTTGTGATAAAGTGTCACTCACCGTCGTTGAAATGTCGCTCATAATTCCACTGAAAATTACAGAAATGTCACACATAGCAATCTGAAACCTTCGCAGCTATGCAAGAGTGACAAAATACTTTTAATGGAAGAGTACCGGCATTTCTCAGAAACAAGCAGGTACTCTGCTACCGAGTACCTGCATGTTAGACGGGGACCTGGAGGGTCGGCCGAGCACAAGGGGAGAGGCCTCCGGTGAGGGCCGTCTCCAGCGATCGTACAGACAAGTAACTTCCCCCCCCACAGATGGACACCACACGAAGATCAGATTAACACCTTTTATAGGCAGTTCTGGAAGTAAGGTAGTACGATACAAAGAGGTCAGTACACAATGATCCTCTCAATTCTAGTCTCTAGTAGGGAAAGGGGGTAGCGGGACAGTCTTGGTACCGACTGGTACTGAGGTGAAACGGCGGTAGCTCACAATCCTCGAGCTCGATGTTCGGACGGGTCGGACCGCGGCAGCGCCAGCAGGTCCCGAAGAGGTCGTAGATGGCAACGGGCCACGGCAGCGCCAGCAGGTCCCAACGAGGATGACGGTTACAACGGGCCGCGGCAGCGCCAGCAGGTCCCACGAGGATGAAGGTTGCAGAAGGCCGCGGCAGCGCCAGCAGGCAGGGCGATAGTTCACAAGGCAGGGCTGCGGCAGCGCCCGCAGTCCGTCAAGGATGAGTTCTTCTCGGTGTCTCTCGACTCCAGGATACAACTGCCCTCCTGCTCTGGGGCTGCCTCAGTTATAGGTCTGGCGCCCTTTGATGTCCGGACCCTCGCACTGGGAGGTCGGGAGGTCCGGGATGAGGGAGTCCAGACACCCAGCAGGGGGGTGGAGCCAGCACCCAGGGAGGCTGGGGGCGATCGGCACCTGGCGGGGGGAGAGCCATCGACACTTCTTTCTCCCATTAGCCTGCCAAGTGGTCCGTTCACCTCCTGGGTGGATGGTGGTGCCGGGATGGCGGGGCCTGGCCAAGTCCAGGGTTGGGGTCGAGCTGAGGCCACGCGGCCGCGTGGTGCAGTGTCCAAGATGGCGGCTGGGCCGGGCAATGGGGCTGACGGGGGCCTGGGCCCGTGACACAGAGACATCCGGGAGCAGGCGTCCCGGAGGGGACGGGTTGCGGGTTGCTTCTGCGGGTAGCCCCCGGAGAGCCGGTGTCTGGGCCCTGTCATGCGGGGAGGGAGCGAGCCCTTCGTGGGGCCTGTCCAACATGCGTCCCCCCCAGCTGAAGGCGGGGAGAGTCACCCATCCTCTTGGGGACTCTCCTCGTCGAGGCGGAAAAAGCGGGACAGGCCATCCGCGTTGGCGTGGTCTTGGCCAGGGCGATGCTCCACAGTGAAGTCCATCCCCTGCAGGGAGATGGACCATCGCAATAGTTTGGGGTTCTCCCCCCGCATTTGCATTAGCCATTGCAGGGGCCGATGATCTGTTTGTACCCGGAAGTGGGTTCCGAAGAGGTAAGGCCGGAGCTTCTTGAGGGCCCATACTACCGCGAAGGCCTCTCGCTCAATGGTGCTCCAGCGCTGTTCTCGGGGCAGTAGGCGTCTGCTGATGAAGGCCACTGGTTGGTCGACTCCCTCGGGGTTCAGTTGGGAGAGGACGGCCCGATGCCATGGTCTGATGCATCAGTCTGGACGATGAACTCACGGCTGTAGTCGGGGGCCTGGAGCACAGGAGCGGTGCACATGGCGGCCTTCAGCCTCTCGAAGGCCGCTTGACAGTCGGGAGTCCAGTTGACGGTTCTTGGGTTGGTCTTGGATGTGAGTTCCGTGAGGGGCCTCACAATGCTGCCATAGTCCTTTACGAACCGCCGATAGTACCCGGTGAGCCCCAGGAAGGCTCGGACCTCGGTTTGGGTTACGGGGGGGCGCCAGGATTGGATGGCAGCGATCTTGAGCTGGAGGGGGGCCACCAGACCGCTCCCCACTTGGTGTCCGAGGTAGGTCACGGACCCCTGGCCGATTTGGCACTTGCTGGCCTTGATGGTGAGGCCGGCCCGTTGGAGGGCCTGCAGGACCCCTCGGAGGTGGCGGAGGTGGTCTGAACAGTGGCGGCTATACACCGCGATGTCGTCCAGGTATGCGGCGCTGAACTCTTCGAGGCCCGCCAATACCTGGTTCACAAGTCGTTGAAACGTGGCTGGAGCGTTTTTCATGCCGAATGGCATCACTCTGAAATGGTAGTGTCCATCCGGGGTGGAGAAAGCGGATCGTTCTTGTGCACTGGGGGTGAGGCCGATCTGCCAGTAGCACGCCGTCAGGTCGAAGATGCTTAGGTAGCGGGCCGCCCCCATGCGGTCAACTAGTTCGTCGGCTCGGGGGATGGGGTGAGCGTCGGTGCGGGTGACAGCGTTCAGACCCCGATAGTCGACGCAGAACCGGAGCTCGGGTGTGGTGCCCGGGGCCGCAGCTTTGGGGACCAGTACAACCGGGCTGGCCCAGGGGCTGTCCGAGGGTTCGATGACTCCGAGTGCGAGCATCTTGGAGACTTCTTCTTGGATGCAGGTGCGTACCCGATCTGGTACTCGGTACGGCCGGTGTCGGATAGGAGGACTGTCGCCAGTGTCCACGTCGTGCAGGCACCAGGGGGTGACCCCGGGTGTGAGGGAGATAAGGTTTGCAAATGGCAGCAGGAGGGCCCGACAGTCTTGGCGCTGCTCCGGGGTCAGAGCCTCGGAGAGTTGGACCCCGTCCACCGAACCATCTTTTTCCCCGGTCCCCAGTAGGTCAGGGAGGGGCTTGGAGTCCTCTTCCGCCCCACTGTCTGTAGCCATCAGCAGGCTGAGCTCCGAGCGCACGAAGTGGGGTTTGAGTCTGTTGGCGGGGAGGACCCGGAGGGGGTTCCGGGGGGATTCCATGTCGATGAGGTAGGTGACGGGGCTCTTACGCTCGATCACCTTGAAGGGCCCCGTCCACTTGTCCTGTAAGGCACAATGTTCGATGGGGGACATCACCCATACCTGCTGGCCAGGCTCGAATTCGATGGAGGAGGCATGTTGCTCGTACCACGTCTTCATGTCCTCCTGACTGGCTTCAAGATTGGTTTTGGCGATCTCTCTGAATCGCCGGGTCTGATTACGGAGGGTCAGGAGGTACTTGTAGACGTCTGGAGGGGTCTTCAGGGGGGCCATTTCCCACTCCTCTTTAACTAGGCTGAGAGGCCCGCGAACAGGGTGTCCGTACAGGAGTTCGAACGGGCTGAAGCCGAGGGACTTCTGGGGGACTTCTCGGTAGGCGAAGAGGAGGCACGGTAGTAGCACGTCCCACTGGCGGCGTAGGGGTTCTTCCAGCCCCATGATCATCCCCTTGAGAGTGCGGTTGAATCGCTCGACCAGTCCGTTTCCTTGCGGGTGATAGGGGGTTGTGAATCGGTAGGTGACTCCGCACTGTTGCCATAAGGATTTCATATATTTTGAAATAAAGTTCGTGCCCCTGTCGCTGACGACTTCCCTGGGGAAGCCCACCCGAGAGAAGATTCCCATTAAGGCTCGACCCACCACTGGTGCGGTTACAGTTCGAAGGGGAACCGCCTCAGGATAGCGGGTGGCGTGGTCCACCAGGACCAGGATGAATCGATGCCCTTGTGCTGTTCGGGGGTCCAGGGGCCCCACAATGTCTATTCCCACCCTTTCGAACGGGGTGGTCACAACGGGGAATGGTTGCAGGGGTGCCTTGAGTTTGCGGCCGCTCTTCCCACTGGCCTGGCAGGTCGGGCAGGACCGGCAGTGGTTGGAGACGTCATTTCTCATTTTCGGCCAGTAAAAGTGAGTCACCAGGCGGTTGTATGTTTTGTCTTGCCCCAAGTGTCCAGCCAGGGGGACATCATGGGCCAAGTTCAAAAGGAAGTCTCTGAAGCAGAGGGGCACCACCAGCACTCGACTGGCCCCCAGCTCCGCTATTCTTTGTTCGCTGTACAGTAAGTCATTGTCCCAATAGATCCAGTGGGCTCCTGCGGTGTCTCCTGCGCTCTGGGCGAGCGCTTGCTGTCGCAGTCCCTCGAGGGAGGAACATGTCTTTTGCTCTTGCCGGAATTGTTCTTGGGTGGGCCCCCCTTCCTGACGCCACTGAGCCAGGTCGGGAAGGTCTTGGGGCTGAGCGGCTTCTCCTTGGGTTTGTTCCGGGGGGTCGGTAGGGATAGAGCTTCCCTCTGGAGCGATCGGGGGAGGCGGTGCTGGCCATTCGGGTTCTTCAGATCCAGGGATGGTGTCGACGGCCATGGACCGGGTTGTTACACACGCCCAGCCCGGGAGGCCCAACATCCCCAGGTGCTCTCTTCTTTCAACGGCTGCCCACGGGGAACTCTCGAGATCGTTCCCCAGGAGGCAGTCCACGGGGGCATCGTCGCGGACAGTCACTCTTAGCATACCGGACACTCCTCCCCATTCGAAGGGGACGCAGGCCATCCGACACAGGCTCTCCGAATTGTCGGCCGATCGGACGGGGCAAAGAACGTTTGGCAGGATTTGTTCTGGGGTCACCAGGTGACAACGGACGGCCGTCACACTGGCCCCGGTGTCACGCAGGGCTTCGGCCTTACGCCCATTTATGTTCACCCACTGACTGTATTTCCTGGTGTTGGCTGGTAGGGGAGCCCGCGGGATCAGGTCTCTTCCCCCTAGGCAGGCCAGGGTCATGGCGGCGGGTTCCCACTCGGGCTGCTCCTGCTCGTACTCGTCAGGCTCTTCGGAGACTTGCTCTTCCCCTAGGGCGGCGGCAGCCATCTGGCGGGGCCCGGGGGTCTGGTTCTTTGGGCAGGTCGGGTCACTGGCATAGTGGCCGACTCGTTGGCATCGGTGACACGTAACATTGGCTCGGAACCCCGGGCGCATCGGGGGGTTGCCCCGGCCGGCCGGGGGCGGGGCGTTGTTTGCGGGAGCGGCCGGGACGGCGTCTCTGCCGGCCCTGTCCTCCTCCTCCTCCTCCTCGGGGACGATGATGACCTTGGTTGGTTCTGTTCTGCTCGTTTGGCCCACTCCGGGTCACTCGGGTGCTCTCCCATCGGTCAGCCTCGGCGGCGAGCTGCCGTGGGTCAGTCAATTTGCTGTCGAGGAGGTGCTGCCTGAGCTCGACGAAGCAGTTGTTGGAGAGGTGCTCCCACACAATGAGGTTGAAGAGCTGCTCGTAGGTTGTTACATTGCTACCCTTGATCCATCCCTCGAAGGCTCGGCTGAAATAGTTCACATATTCTATCCAGGTTGTACCCGGGATCCGGGTGCAGTTGCGGAACCTCTGGCGGTACATCTCGGGCGTTAGCCCATATCGACTGAGGAGGGCGGCCTTCATGTGGTCATAGGACATCATTTGATGGTCCGGAAGCTGCAGCAGGGCATCCCGGCCTTCATTGACGAATCTCCCCCATAGACCGGCTCCCCAGTCACTTCGAGCGATCCGGTGGGCAGTCATGGCGATCTCGTAGGCCTTGAACCACTGCTGTATGTCGTCGTTCCGATAATATTCACGGACCACATCTTTGGGGATGTGGACCTTCTGTTCGGTAGTCCCTGGGGGGCGCGGTTGCTCGGGCACCCCTAGGTCTTTGTTCTGTTTGCGCATTTCTATCTCCGCCAGCTTGCACTCGTGTTCGTATGCCAGTCTTTTTTCTTCGAGTTCTCTCTGTCTCTGCTTTTCCTCTCGCTCTTCTTGGAGCCGTAAGTGTTCTAAGTTCATCTTTTGTTCTGCCAGTTTCAATTCTCCGTCTAATTTGAGCCGTGCCAACTCTAACTCGTGTAGTCTATTTTTCTCTCGTTCTTGGATCTCTTCCCGGGAGAGATCCGTTCTCCTTTCTTCCGTCAGAGTGGTGTTTGTCTCCGGGGCTTCGGGGTCCCGGGGTCCGGCGATATTTGTCTCTGCCCAGGATTCTAGGGCGTGTTTGAAGTCCTCTTTCGTGCTCAGACCGGTGGTGGCAATGCCTAGTTCTATGCAAAATTGTTTTAGCTCTCGGTGGTTGTACTCTTCCAGTTTTTCCATCTGGAATTTCTCTGCAGATCCGCTCTCTCTGGTCGTCATTGTGGATTAGTCGCAGGGTGAGTTACTCTCTGTACGGTTACGCGTTGGTTCGGATCGCGCCGCTGGCCACCAATGTTAGACGGGGACCTGGAGGGTCGGCCGAGCACAAGGGGAGAGGCCTCCGGTGAGGGCCGTCTCCAGCGATCGTACAGACAAGTAACTTCCCCCCCCACAGATGGACACCACACGAAGAGCAGATTAACACCTTTTATAGGCAGTTCTGGAAGTAAGGTAGTACGATACAAGGAGGTCAGGACACGATGATCCTCTCAATTCTAGTCTCTAGTAGGGAAAGGGGGTAGCGGGACAGTCTTGGTACCGACTGGTACTGAGGTGAAACGGCGGTAGCTCACAATCCTCGAGCTCGGTGTTCGGACGGGTCGGACCGCGGGAGCGCCAGCAGGTCCCGAAGAGGTCGTAGATGGCAACGGGCCGCGGCAGCGCCAGCAGGTCCCAACGAGGATGACGGTTACAACGGGCCGCGGCAGCGCCAGCAGGTCCCACGAGGATGAAGGTTGCAGAAGGCCGCGGCAGCGCCAGCAGGCAGGGCGATAGTTCACAAGGCAGGGCTGCGGCAGCGCCAGCAGTCCGTCAAGGATGAGTTCTTCTCGGTGTCTCTCGACTCCAGGATACAACTGCCCTCCTGCTCTGGGGCTGCCTCAGTTATAGGTCTGGCGCCCTTTGATGTCCGGACCCTCGCACTGGGAGGTCGGGAGGTCCGGGATGAGGGAGTCCAGACACCCAGCAGGGGGGTGGAGCCAGCACCCGGGGAGGCTGGGGGCGATCGGCACCTGGCGGGGGGAGAGCCATCGACACTTCTTTCTCCCATTAGCCTGCCAAGTGGTCCGTTCACCTCCTGGGTGGATGGTGGTGCCAGGATGGCGGGGCCTGGCCAGGTCCAGGGTTGGGGTCGAGCTGAGGCCACGCGGCCGCGTGGTGCAGTGTCCAAGATGGCGGCTGGGCCGGGCAATGGGGCTGACGGGGGCCCGGGCCCGTGACACAGAGACATCCGGGAGCAGGCGTCCCGGAGGGGACGGGTTGCGGGTTGCTTCTGCGGGTAGCCCCCGGAGAGCCGGTGTCTGGGCCCTGTCATGCGGGGAGGGAGCGAGCCCTTCGTGGGGCCTGTCCAACACTGCACTTCTATTTTTCCATTTCAAGCACTGGGACAAATCACTTAATCTCCCTGTGTCTACCCAAAATTAATGTGTCCTTGTGTGAGGTAACTGCTGCTCATGTAAAGCACTCGAGTACCTTTGTGTGAGTTTGCGCTATATAAAACTGCAACAAAAAAAACCAACAACAAAAAAACAATGGTATGCACTGGCTTGCACTGCAGACGAAATTCATAACTCTAGACGGCTTCAGACATCGAACAGGGAGAGACTCCACAAGACATCCCACATTACAGCCTGACTATCGACTTTGCCAATCCTTTTGATTATGATATGGGGACTAGAAAGCCCCTCCTTCCGCTTTATAAACCTCACTTAATCAAACATTAGATTTCTTCCGCTAGTCGGGTGCAGCAGTCTGAATCTGATTCCTGGAAATGATTGCTTTCAAATCTGTCTCCACTTGACCTGTTTAATAGGACCTCAAGTAGCAGAGACTCTTTTGTTGAGTGAGACAATTGCGGCCTCTTGTGGACAGTATCAAAATATATAAAAACACAACCGTGCCATGTCTTCATGCGAGAAGTACCTCAAGGCGTCTGTGAATAACAGTGAACAATTTATAATTCTGAATGGGCCGTGTAGTGTCCTTTCTGTGGCACAATAGATTACTGTGTCTGCAGGTATATAATTAACATTGATTTGTTGCGCAGCCCCACCTAAAGCCATCTTTAATTATAGTGACTTGCAGAAACTCCATCAGACCCACAACAAAGGGATTCTTAAGGCATGATTATTAATACATGGGCTTCCCTTCTTGTAAATAATTTACAGTAAGAGAGGGGAGGTTGCAAAGACAGGCATGGCAAAGAACCAACAAAGTAGAGCGTAACGGGAACACATTATGATTTAGTAAGTAGGCATGGGCGTAAAATCCGTTCCATTCGCAGAATTTCTGCAATTTCGCAGTCCCCGAATCTCGCGAAATTGCAGAAAAATCCGCGAAATCTCGTTCGGGACGAGTTTTCAAAAACTGAAGTACATGAAGCACTTACAGGGTTACAGCAGGTGCCCAAGTTGAAGCTAATTTCTTTGTAGCCATTTACAAAATGGTTACAAAGAAATTAACTTCAACTTGGGCACCTGCTGTAACCCTGTAAGTGCTTCCTGAGCGGCGCCTCCAGAGTTGTTGCCTACTTGCAACTATTCTCTGACCCTGCTCTGACCCTCGAAGCAGGGTCAGAGAATAGTTACAAGTATGGCACAATGCTCCAGGCTGTCACAAAAATTAAACCACAACAGAAAGCACTTACAGATAAGGAAGCAGGTGCCGGACTTGAAGCTCAAATTCAGTAACACATTAACCAGCCCCCGGTTGAGGCTGGGCAGGTGAGCTTTCTCCCCATAATCTACAGTGGTGAACCAGAGGGTGCTGTGATGAACCAGAAGGTGCAGTTGTGAACCAGAGGGTGCTGTGATGAACCAGAGGGCGGCAGTGGGGAACCAGAAGGTGGCAGTGGTGAACCAGAGGGTGGCAGTGGTGAACCAGAGGGTGGCAGTGGTGAACCAATGGGTGCTGTGATGAACCAGAGGGTGGCAGTGAGGAACCAGAGGGTGGCAGTGATGAACCAGAGGGTGGCAGTGATGAACCAGAGGGTGACAGTGATGAACCATAGGGTTGCAGTGGTGATCCAGAGGGTGGCAGTGATGAACCAGAAGGTGTCAGTGGTGAACCAAAGGGTGGCAGTGGTGAACCAGAGGGTGGCAGTGGTGAACCAGAGGGTGCTAGTGATGAACCAGAGGGTGGCAGTGATGAACCAGAGGGTGGCAGTGGTGAACCAGAGGGTGACAGTGATGAACCAGAGGGAGACAGTGATGAACCAGAGGGTGGCAGTGGTGAACTAGAGGGTGGCAGTGGTGAACCAGAGGGTGGCAGTGGTGAACCAGAGGGTGGCAGTGGTAAACCAGAGGGTGGCAGTGGTGAACCAGAGGGTGGCAGTGGTGAACCAGAGGGTGGCAGTGATGAACCAGAGGGTGGCAGTGATGAACCAGAGAATGGCAGTGGTAAACCAGAGGGTGGCAGTGGTGAACCAGAGGGTGGCAGTGGTGAACCAGAGGGTGGCAGTGGTGAACCAGAGGGTTGCAGTGATGAACCACAGGGTGGCAGTGATGAACCAGAGGGTGGCAGTGATGAACCAGAGGGTGGCAGTGATGAACCAGAGGGAGCTGTGATGGACCAGAGGGTGGCAGTGATGAACCAGAGGGTGGCAGTGATGAACCAGGGGGTGGCAGTGGTGAACCAGGGGGTGGCAGTGGTGAACCAGGGGGTGCTAGTGTTGAACCAGAGGATGGCAGTGATGAACCAGAGGGTGGCAGTGATGAACCAGAGGGTGGCAGTCGTGAACCAGAGGGTGGCAGTGGTGAACCAGAGGGTGCAGTGATTAACCAGAGGGTGGCACTGGTGAACCAGAGGGCGGCACTGGTGAACCAGAGGGTGGCAGTGATGAACCAGAGGGTGACAGTGATGATACAGAGGGTGACAGTGATGATCCAGAGGGTAGCAATGGCAAACCAGAGGGTGGCAGTGACGAACCAGAGGGTGGCAGTGACTATCCAGAGGGTGGCAGTGACGATCCAGAGGGTGGCAGTGATGATCCAGAGGGTGGCAGTGATGATCCAGAGGGTGGCAGTGGTGAACCAGAGGGTGGCAGTGATGAACCAGAGGGTGGCAGTGATGAACCAGAGGGTGACAGTGGTGAACCAGAGGGTGGCAGTGGTGAACCAGAGGGTGGCAGTGATGAACCAGAGGGTGGTAGTGCTGAACCAGAGGGTGGCAGTGGTGAACCAGAGGGTGGCAGAGGTGAACCAGAGGGTGGCAGTGATGAACCAGAGGGTGGCAGTGATGAACCAGAGGGTGACAGTGATGAACCAGAGGGTGCAGTGGTGAACCAGAGGGTGCAGTGATGACCCAGAGGGTGGCAGTGATGAACCAGAGGGTAGCAGTGATGAACCAGAGGGTGCAGTGGTGAACCAGAGGGTGCAGTGATGACCCAGAGGGTGGCAGTGATGAACCAGAGGGTAGCAGTGATGAACCAGAGGGTGACAGTGATGAACCAGAGGGTGACAGTGATGAACCATAGGGTTGCAGTGGTGATCCAGAGGGTGGCAGTGATGAACGAGAAGGTGTCAGTGGTGAACCAAAGGGTGGCAGTGGTGAACCAGAGGGTGGCAGTGGTGAACCAGAGGGTGCTAGTGATGAACCAGAGGGTGGCAGTGATGAACCAGAGGGTGGCAGTGGTGAACCAGAGGGTGGCAGTGGTAAACCAGAGGGTGGCAGTGGTGAACCAGAGGGTAGCAGTGGTGAACCAGAGGGTGGCAGTGGTGAACCAGAGGGTGGCAGTGGTAAACCAGAGGGTGGCAGTGGTGAACCAGAGGGTAGCAGTGGTGAACCAGAGGGTGGCAGTGATGAACCAGAGGGTGGCAGTGATGAACTAGAGGGTGACAGTGATGAACCAGAGGGTGCAGTGGTGAACCAGAGGGTGGCAGTGGTGAACCAGAGGGTGGCAGTGGTGAACCAATGGGTGCTGTGATGAACCAGAGGGTGGCAGTGAGGAACCAGAGGGTGGCAGTGATGAACCAGAGGGTGGCAGTGATGAACCAGAGGGTGACAGTGATGAACCATAGGGTTGCAGTGGTGATCCAGAGGGTGGCAGTGATGAACCAGAAGGTGTCAGTGGTGAACCAAAGGGTGGCAGTGGTGAACCAGAGGGTGGCAGTGGTGAACCAGAGGGTGCTAGTGATGAACCAGAGGGTGGCAGTGATGAACCAGAGGGTGGCAGTGGTGAACCAGAGGGTGACAGTGATGAACCAGAGGGAGACAGTGATGAACCAGAGGGTGGCAGTGGTGAACTAGAGGGTGGCAGTGGTGAACCAGAGGGTGGCAGTGGTGAACCAGAGGGTGGCAGTGGTAAACCAGAGGGTGGCAGTGGTGAACCAGAGGGTGGCAGTGGTGAACCAGAGGGTGGCAGTGATGAACCAGAGGGTGGCAGTGATGAACCAGAGAATGGCAGTGGTAAACCAGAGGGTGGCAGTGGTGAACCAGAGGGTGGCAGTGGTGAACCAGAGGGTGGCAGTGGTGAACCAGAGGGTTGCAGTGATGAACCACAGGGTGGCAGTGATGAACCAGAGGGTGGCAGTGATGAACCAGAGGGTGGCAGTGATGAACCAGAGGGAGCTGTGATGGACCAGAGGGTGGCAGTGATGAACCAGAGGGTGGCAGTGATGAACCAGGGGGTGGCAGTGGTGAACCAGGGGGTGGCAGTGGTGAACCAGGGGGTGCTAGTGTTGAACCAGAGGATGGCAGTGATGAACCAGAGGGTGGCAGTGATGAACCAGAGGGTGGCAGTCGTGAACCAGAGGGTGGCAGTCGTGAACCAGAGGGTGGCAGTGGTGAACCAGAGGGTGCAGTGATTAACCAGAGGGTGGCACTGGTGAACCAGAGGGCGGCACTGGTGAACCAGAGGGTGGCAGTGATGAACCAGAGGGTGACAGTGATGATACAGAGGGTGACAGTGATGATCCAGAGGGTAGCAATGGCAAACCAGAGGGTGGCAGTGACGAACCAGAGGGTGGCAGTGACTATCCAGAGGGTGGCAGTGACGATCCAGAGGGTGGCAGTGATGATCCAGAGGGTGGCAGTGATGATCCAGAGGGTGGCAGTGGTGAACCAGAGGGTGGCAGTGATGAACCAGAGGGTGGCAGTGATGAACCAGAGGGTGACAGTGGTGAACCAGAGGGTGGCAGTGGTGAACCAGAGGGTGGCAGTGATGAACCAGAGGGTGGTAGTGCTGAACCAGAGGGTGGCAGTGGTGAACCAGAGGGTGGCAGAGGTGAACCAGAGGGTGGCAGTGATGAACCAGAGGGTGGCAGTGATGAACCAGAGGGTGACAGTGATGAACCAGAGGGTGCAGTGGTGAACCAGAGGGTGCAGTGATGACCCAGAGGGTGGCAGTGATGAACCAGAGGGTAGCAGTGATGAACCAGAGGGTGCAGTGGTGAACCAGAGGGTGCAGTGATGACCCAGAGGGTGGCAGTGATGAACCAGAGGGTAGCAGTGATGAACCAGAGGGTGACAGTGATGAACCAGAGGGTGACAGTGATGAACCATAGGGTTGCAGTGGTGATCCAGAGGGTGGCAGTGATGAACGAGAAGGTGTCAGTGGTGAACCAAAGGGTGGCAGTGGTGAACCAGAGGGTGGCAGTGGTGAACCAGAGGGTGCTAGTGATGAACCAGAGGGTGGCAGTGATGAACCAGAGGGTGGCAGTGATGAACCAGAGGGTGGCAGTGGTGAACCAGAGGGTGGCAGTGGTAAACCAGAGGGTGGCAGTGGTGAACCAGAGGGTAGCAGTGGTGAACCAGAGGGTGGCAGTGATGAACCAGAGGGTGGCAGTGATGAACTAGAGGGTGGCAGTGGTGAACCAGAGGGTGGCAGTGGTGAACCAGAGGGTGGCAGTGGTAAACCAGAGGGTGGCAGTGGTGAACCAGAGGGTAGCAGTGGTGAACCAGAGGGTGGCAGTGATGAACCAGAGGGTGGCAGTGATGAACCAGAGAATGGCAGTGGTAAACCAGAGGGTGGCAGTGGTGAACCAGAGGGTGGCAGTGGTGAACCAGAGGGTGGCAGTGGTGAACCAGAGGGTGGCAGTGGTGAACCAGAGGGTTGCAGTGATGAACCAGAGGGTGGCAGTGATGAACCAGAGGGTGGCAGTGATGAACCAGAGGGTGGCAGTGATGAACCAGAGGGAGCTGTGATGGACCAGAGGGTGGCAGTGATGAACCAGAGGGTGGCAGTGATGAACCAGGGGGTGGCAGTGGTGAACCAGGGGGTGGCAGTGGTGAACCAGGGGGTGCTAGTGTTGAACCAGAGGATGGCAGTGATGAACCAGAGGGTGGCAGTGATGAACCAGAGGGTGGCAGTCGTGAACAAGAGGGTGGCAGTGGTGAACCAGAGGGTGCAGTGATTAACCAGAGGGTGGCACTGGTGAACCAGAGGGTGGCACTGGTGAACCAGAGGGTGGCAGTGATGAACCAGAGGGTGGCAGTGATGAACCAGAGGGTGACAGTGATGATCCAGAGGGTAGCAGTGGCAAACCAGAGGGTGGCAGTGACGAACCAGAGGGTGACAGTGACGATCCAGAGGGTGGCAGTGACGATCCAGAGGGTGGCAGTGATGATCCAGAGGGTGGCAGTGATGATCCAGAGGGTAGCAGTGGTGAACCAGAGGGTGGCAGTGATGAACCAGAGGGTGGCAGTGATGAACCAGAGGGTGACAGTGGTGAACCAGAGGGTGGCAGTGGTGAACCAGAGGGTGTCAGTGATGAACCAGAGGGTGGTAGTGCTGAACCAGAGGGTGGCAGTGGTGAACCAGAGGGTGGCAGTGGTGAACCAGAGGGTGGCAGTGATGAACCAGCGGGTGGCAGTGATGAATCAGAGGGTGGCAGTGATGAACCAGAGGGTGACAGTGATGAACCAGAGGGTGCAGTGGTGAACCAGAGGGTGCAGTGATGACCCAGAGGGTGGCAGTGATGAACCAGAGGGTGACAGTGATGAACCAGAGGGTGACAGTGATGAACCAGAGGGTGACAGTGATGAACCAGAGGGTGGCAGTGGTGAACAAGAGGGTGGCAGTGATGAACCAGAGGGTGGCAGTGGTGAACCAGAGGGTGGCAGTTATGAACCAGAGGGTGGTGCTGCTAAACTGCCCGGAAGCCCTGTGGGTGTGAGCCCCTGTGCTGCTGAGCTGCCCAGGGGTTGTGAGCCCACGTGCTACTGAACTGCCCCGGGGCCCATTTGGTGTGAGCCCCCATGCTGCTGAACTGCCCCGGAGCCCTCTCAGTGTGAAAATCATTCATGCTCAATTGACTGGGAGCTCTCTGGGTGTGAGCACACATTGTGCTAAGCGTCCCCCTGCCCCCAGTACATATATACCCATACCGCACAGCACCATTATGCTCTTGCACCATGAAGTCTGGTGCCTGGATGCTCCTGATCCGTGTATGTGGTACCACCATCTGGTGCAGTCAAAATGTAAAGTCATAACTTGCTACACAGCACCAATAAGCATGTGTCCCCCCTGGCACCGGTATGCGCATGTACCAGGCAGGGAGCACCCGCATGCCACTGCACCCTACTGCCCATCGCCAGCATATGCCTGTACGGGGCAGTTTAGTATGAGATGGGTCATTGTCCAGCAGCAGCAGCTGCATGCGCCTGAACCCACTGAGCAGGATCAGAATGGCTTTGTATCAAAACGCGCAGCAGAGCTATCTTGGACATCTGAAGGATTCTGGGGTCCTGTGCCAAACGTATTTTTGCATCCATGAGTTTCCCGAGAGCCATCCCCGTGTAGCTCCTGTGATCAGGAGGCTGCTTTCTCCTCATCTGCTGCTCTGCTCGGTCTCTGACCCTTTATAAACAAGATGCATGTGAACTCGCATAGAAACCCCACCCGTTTGGCCCCATCCACCACACACTAGCGGTATGAAACATTTTCCTGCCCGTCCCCACTATAATGGCCAGCTCACTCAAGGGACCTCGACGCCTTTTGGCGCGCTGGCAAAGTTACAGGCACACGTGGTCACATATTTGTGCAACTGGCACAAAAATCCGCAAGTTCGCGGGAAAATTTGCGAACTCGCGGCCTTTTTTTGCAATTTCGCACGAATTCGCGGACCGCGAATTCGCAAATTTCACACATACTTATTAGGAAGCCATTTTCTTAATTTATAACCAGATATAACAAGCATTGGCCATGAAAGTCATCTCGATCATGATCGCTGTGAAAGAGAAAGTGATCACGATGACGCGCTAAAACACGCAAGGGATGCGCACGCAAGCGCGCATGCTTGTTGCGCGTTCTAGCAAGCTGGTCGCCGCTTTGGGAGCACTTCCCAAATCATCTACTAAATGTCTCGCCGAGCACCGATTAAAAAATACCGAATTTTACCGATTCACTATTTTCGAATCGGTAATTGCTATGTACATAAAAAATCGGAAAACATTACCGAATCGTTAAGATTCGGTAATTACAGAATCGGTATTTACCGATTCGGTAATTGACATTCATTCCTATGGGCCTGGAGGCCCATAGGAATGAATGTCAATTACTGAATCGGTAAATACCGATTCAGTAAAATAGGCAAATAGTCAAGGGTGGCAGGGTGTCACTTTGACACCCTGTTGCACCCCTGATTAGTGCTTGTATGCACATGTGGCACACATACATGCCCTAAGGGCATGTGTGTCTGCCACATGGCACAGTTGAAAATGCATTGATTTGCATTTTCTAAGGTATTCCTTATTTACCACCAACTAATAGTTGGTGGTAGATAACGAATCCTTAAAGCACATGAGCACTGTTTAAAGTGCTTCCTACATGTAATTTACAGATTCGGTAAATACCGAATCGGTAAATACCGATTCCGTATTTACTGAATCTGTAAATTGGCCCCCTACATAACAAAAGCCTATTACCGGTCGGTAACGGACGATTTCGGCCTTCCTACATCTGGCCCAAGGTTAATTAGAGCACTTTAAAACTATTTTCAAAAATCTTTGCTAAAATGTTATGTACTTTGAAATAACAGTCTTGAACTATTCCAGTACTTTGTGGCAAACAAAGCCACATCGTCCTATGGAATGGTGTAGGTTCCACCGCTCTAGGATAGCTTTTGGCAAAATGGTGCATTTTTCAGCACAATTTCCCTGACAAATGGCAATAAAAATAGAGGTGAAACAAATAATTCAGAAATTCAATTTCACTAGTTCTGGTCTTTACCATAGCATCTATCTAAGCATCTAGATTTCACTACCTTTCATTTTTTTTATCTTGCCCCTTACAAGTGCATTCTCAATCATATTTTGAGTGAGAATCTCCCTGGCAGGGGCAAGGTGTGGTGTAGAAATGCACAACTCTTGTAACCTCAAGCATTATAGTGTTAGACACATTTTACAGCCTCATGGAACGTTGCTTACTCCAGTAATGGAAACCTTACAGGTTTGAATAGCCAATAGGTCATTCCAATCATCCAAACTATAGTCTTGTATAGAAATAGTGAAACATTTTCCCTAAAACAAACTATGTTTGGCCTGAAAAATTAGTGTTCCACTTTTGGTAAATACCTATCTGCTGCCTAAATATCATTTAATCATTGTCATCAATTATTCACAAGGACTACTTCCAGACATGGATGGTTCTGACCATCTCATGCCATGAATGCAGACAATATATTATTAATTAATCGGGCTATCAGATTACATAGGATGGGTATTTTCATATCAGGCTGTCTGCCTTATGCCAAGAATTACCACCAATATGCTAAGGCAGGCATGTTGAGCACCATCAAACTATGGCTTCCCCAAACAAGGAGAATTAACACCAATATGCCATTGCCAGGTGCCAGCACACTCGCTCAGAATTGTTTTCAGGAGATTTTTTAACTTAGTCTTCCGCTTCTCCATGGATCCTGCTCCTATCTCATACTCTGACTGCAGCAGTCTCAGTCCCAAACACACACGCGGACGAGTGCCAATGAGGGAGGAATGCAAATGCTTCAGAAGTAGTAAAGGATTTGCAGTGTCTGGTAGCAATTGGGGCAGTTCATTCATTTCATTCCGATAACTGTCCAGCGTTTGCCTCCAAGGCTTACTGGGATTCAGTGTCTGCTTTGAGAGTCTGTCAACAACCCATTAAAAGCTGAATCGAATGGCGCCATTGAATGTGCTAACGGCATGATTAAACAAGCCGTGAATGGAGAGTACTAAGTCCAGGTCTTAGTGGGTACCATCTTTTGTACTGAGTTCAGAGAGCATTGAATAACTTGCCTAGATGAGTATTGAAAGGACGCATTCCATACAAGGTTCTTTTCAGAGTACCTATGTATGTGCCTGGCTTCAATGATCCTAAGGAGGTGGTGGATATAAAAACATTTGACTTGGAGAGACTTTTAAATATGTATCCAAGAAGTCTGAGACAAGCTGCCTAACGTGAATCACTCTGATGAAACCTGTGAAAAGAAGGTTATTATTGCTAATGATGGTTGAGTTCCCAGAGTTGGATACTTAGTTCATGAAAACATCCATGACAAGCAAGCTTTTGAACCACCCATCACTGTTCTAGCGGTAAAAAAGGTGATAGAACTGTTATTCTGACTCCTTTGCCTGGCTCATGGAGAAACAGACAGGTGTCCTTTGATCACGCAGAGAAGCACTATGTTTCTAGTCCTCTACAGGAGGTCCTCGCATAGGTTGTGTGATGGAACCACACATGCGTTTACCACACATGCCGGATCCACACAGTCTGTACAACGCAAGTCTTAACTACGAATATGCCATTACCACGCATGCCTTTACACCGATTTATGCGTTGTCAGAGCATGTATGGTAAACACATTTCCGTGGTTAAGACTTGACCCCCCAACCCCTGCCCCTGTCCTAATTCCTAAAACTACCCCCTCCATCCTAAAAACCAACCCCCTTCTAGACGCCAGGCCTCCTTGTTCTGCTGTGGTCGGGTTGGCACGGGGTGCTGCGCCCCTCTCCTGCCTCAGAGCGTGTGCTCCCGGGCTGCCTCCGGTGCTGAAGGCTGCAAGGTAGCACAATTCTGAAGGAAATCGAAAGCCAAACCCTTGCCCTCATTGGATACATTTTATATGTTGAAGGTCACCGTAAGGTTGGCAATCTTTGATTTTTTTAAAGTAAACTTTGTATCCATGGGATGTTGATATTGGTACAATTCTGTCCACCCTAGTTAGGTGTACATCCAAGTCATCATCAGTGTGTGAGATAGATATCATCAATGTATGATAATACCTCAGGATCTAGTTGTAAAATCTCCAAAATTCCAGCTGAAAACAAGCCAGGACTGTTCTTATACCCCTTAGGCAAGCATCTGAACGAGAAGTGCACCCTGTTGAAAATAAAAGGGGTTATATACTTGCTTTTAGGTGCTATATTTTGACTAAAAAACCTATTGGCGATATCCAGGTCATTTTATTTTTTTTGCACCACATTCATCGTTAAACATGTGCTATGCACATTTTGTACTGTGTTTATGAATTTAACTTCCTACAGTCAAGAACGATCCTATAGGATCCGTACAATTTGGAGACATGAAAAAAAGAGTGTGTTCATTGGTGAAAGAAAAGTTACTATTAGACTTGTGACTAAAGAAGTCCATTGTATTACGGTGGCTATTGGTATCAAGGGTCAAAGGGCAAGTAAGAGAGCAGAATAATTGCCCTTTTGTGTGGAGACCCTCCTGTTTCAAAGATTTAAGATAATAGTAAAACAAAATATGAGCTGAGGTTGAAATAAGTAGGAAGCCTTAAGATGAATTAGCCAATGTTGATTTCTATTCATTCACTCATGCTGGCTTTCTTATGGTTAGTTGGAGATTTGTATACTTGTGTGGAACGTTCAAGTATTGTGAAGGATGTTTGATGAACATTGGTCCCTCAAGTGCTCCTATGGGTTCATAATCATCCTGGTTCATGAAATTAGACTCAATGATTACCTGTACCTCTGAGACTCTGGGGCTTCTGATATAATGGCTTCAGCGTACAATGAGGGTCTCCTGTCTGTTGGACTCCACCAAAGTCAGGATGGGATGTAATTAAACAATAACAACCCTGACTAACCTAAAAAGAGATACTTTATGAACATTGTGTAATGTATTTTAGGAATGACAATAGAGTATATATGTTTGCACCAATGCTGTTTTGCACAGTTTTTACATGTTTGCACAATGTATTATTGTAACCGGATTGGTGACTACCATGTAATACAGTGATATCAACTTCATAGTTTTACATTAGCACGATTAGCACAAATAGGATTGTAATTTTTTCTATATGCTAGGTTTGCACTCAACAACGTAGTTTGGAATTTATCCTGGCATTTATTCAAGGCTTAGCAATGCTAGAACGAGTCAATGCAAAGCTCTTAACAGGGGTAAATTTAACCTCTTATGTTTGTGGCTATTGTTATTCGAAATGTGTACAGCATATATTTGCACAATTGCCTTTTTGCACAATTGCCTATTTGCACTTTAACTGCGGTTTTTCCACTGTGTACAGTCACTTAATGAATCGTAATTATTTTGCCATTACTTTGCCTTTATCAAACATTTCGTTTCATTGCATAAAACCGTAGTATGTCTACCACATCCTTTGTGAATCAAGTCACATGATTAGTTTTGAATTTTGCACTATCACTTTAAAAGATCTGGTGTGCCAATTTCACATTGTCATGTGAACAAGGCTTGGACGAGCTGAAAGGTTATGGCGACATACTGCAACAAATAAAAGAATCTGCACTTATCCACTGTTCCGTGTCCTTGTGTGCTGTGGAAGTAGCGAGGAGTATCTGCTGCTGCTTGACTGCGGAGTCTGCGATATATTTGGCCGTTGGTTTCACGCGGCCATTACACAGGACCCTCTCTTTTCATTGGACAATGCCGACAGTGAAACTTGATCCGGGTTCGCCCGGAGGAAACCCATTCTGGAAGGAAAACAGCGTTTGACTCCCCCTGAACCTGCACGTGAGACGCAAAACAAGGAAGAAGAAGACCTATGGGACCCGGGTCGGAGGACGCGGAGCACACAGAGGAGATTCTTGGCTTCACGGCATTCGAAAGTCAGGTATTCAGGGAAGGAGAGTTCATGTGCAGGGGTGCTATCGAGTTCAAATTTCAAACAATATCGTGTAAGAAGCCCGATAAGGAATTAAACTGCATTTAAGTATGTCGGCTGACAATGTGAGAGACCGGGAGGCTGCGGCCATGACAATGTTTTCTGACAGCCTCTCGATACCATCCAACATCCGGGGAAGAAATAATGTAGATAACAACCCTAGCAACAGTACATTAAAATACAAGTTTAAAATATTGGAAAAAAAATTAAAAAGTGAACAAAGTAAATGGTGGGAATCTAAATCCCTACAAAGATACATCAACGTCAATCGTATCCCTAGAGGACTTAGAATCTTAACGGCCCCCAGCTACGAAAACCCCAAACCTGATCTTATGCGGGAGTGGGCCAAAAGCAATTTGGAATCTTCTCGCTGCCTTGTGTTGATACTGATCAAGTACGCAGATATAGACAGGACTCAGTTACTCAAAGAAATAGCAGAAATCTATGAGGATTTGGAGAAAAACAAAGAAACTGAGGAAAAAGCTAAACTAACAAATGAAATGACCGCAAGGTTGAAAAAAGAAGAAGCCAAAATAATGGAAAGAAAAGCTTTTAAATTTCAGCGTGACCGCAATGATTATAACCTAGGCCAAATTTTTACTTTTGCTAGACAATATGACGCCCTGCGGGTTCCCACAGCGAAAACACAGGTAAAGCCCAGGGTATAAAACAAAAATAAAGATCAAACGGACAGTTCACTATCAGACATGAGTTTGCTGGGAGGCAGCGAATCGGAATTTGAGTTACACGGTGGAGCAGCATCGGGTCCGATGGCAAAACCCTCACCTGGAGAAGAAATTGTTTTTTTGTGCCACAAACGGATGCAAACGCTCCGGCCCCGAGTGCAAAGAAATTACAGCGAAAGTTCACAAATTTCTAACGGTGACAGAGGCACAGGGCGAGTAAGAGGCGCATCGTATCAAAGCAAAAATAAGGGTAGGGGTCAATGGTCAACAATGAAGCAACAGTAGACGGAGGTACTAATCGAACTATTGTCAATCTGACATCAATGAAACTTACGGAAGATGAAGAGAAAATACTAAAACTGGGCTTATCCCTTGCACCACACACAAATTTCAACTATGCTACTACCAGGCTGGATGTCTATAAAGCAGTGAGGAAACTTAAGTTACTTAAATTTCACATGCTGAAGGCAAACAAAGGGGCAGGCTATGGTACCCACCCAAGGCAAGATATGGGATCAGAGGTAGCAACACTACAAACCAAGCAAATAGCCCCAAGTACACCATTTAAACCTCCGTCAACGTTTAATCCTCTTATGCCCCGGGACACGATAGAAATTTTTCATGAAAATGTAACAGCGCAATTGAAGAAATTACAGAGACAGGTCCAAAATCAGAAGGGCAAGTATGACAAGCGAACATAACAATACGAGGCACTTGTGACCAAACTTAGCATGGAAAAAGACATCATGAACAGAGGCAGCGATAAAGGGGGCAATATTGTTCTGCTGACATGTGAAAACTATGATAAAGAGACCTACCTGCAGCTCAATGATTGACAACGCTATGAGCGTATTAACTTGGCATCAGTGAAAATAACATATTAAGATTACTATCAGAATCTGACCATGTGGAAAAACAAACGGATGATAACAGAGGACGAATACAAATCCCTCAAGATTGATAACCCCTGTAACCCCCTGATCTATTTCATCCCTAAAGTCCACAAAAATTTGGATACATCGCCCGGCAGTCCAATAATTTCAGCCAGAGGAGGACTGCTGGAGAGAACTTCAGTATATATTGACTATTTTTTTACAAAGTTTTGTGAGATCCTTAGATTCGTATGTTCAAGACACAGGGGATTTCTTGCAGAAAATACAGCAGGTCACCTGGGAGGAGGGCTATTTGATGCTGGCTCTTGATGTTGCATCGCTCTATACGAGCATTAAGCATGAAGATGGGTTGCTTGCAGTGCGGTATTATTTATCTCAAAGATCTGAGCAACTTAAAGAACACAGTGAAATGTTATTACAAATGTTGGAACACTGTCTGAAAAATAACATCTTCATGTACAACGTGGCAATGGGGGCCAGTTTCTCCCCGAGCTATACCTGCTTGCATATGGGCGCTTGGGAGGAACTGGTCCTCAAGGCTCAACATAAGTCTACGTTTGAAGAGAATGTGATAGTTTGGTTGTGTTACATCGATGACCTGTTTGTAGTGTGGAGGGGAACTAGGGATCAGGCTGAGGGATTTGTCATAGAAATCAATGTTAATGAGTTAAATCTTCAATTCACTGCAACTATGAGTCAGTCCGCTGTTTCATTTTTGGACACAGAAGTGTTTATCAGCAACAATAGGATGGAGACTAGGTTATTTAGGAAAAGCACTGCTGGTAATACAATCTTACACGCAGGTAGCGCTCACCCTGCACATTTAATAAGAGTATTCCATACGGGGAGATGCTCCCTCTTAGGAGGGTGTGATGCAGATTAGAAGCTGGCACAACAGGCCAGTAAACTCAGGTTCATTGAAAGAGGTTACACAGAGCACATCATTGATAGTGCCACGGCCAAATCTATGAGGTTCAGTAGACAAGAGTTCCTCGACACCTATAAGCCAGTTGCATACACAGGAACACTCATTAATCCAGAAGTTGTAGACCAGCCTACCACCCAACCAAGCGCATTCAGAATTATAACTGTGTACAGCAGACAGCATACAGATCTGTATAAAATCATTAACCACAATTGGCCCACGATGTTGAGTGATCCAGTCTTAGGCCCCACTTTGCCTCAGAGACCTACCTGACCTGACCTGGTCAGTCCGGTCGCTCCTCTTGCCGCGTGGCCACCCAGAGTGTGCCCGTTCTCCTCCCGCTGCCGCCGGTTTTCTAGTGTTGCCCGGTAAACTTGTTAGTTGTAAGCTGTCCCTGACTGTCCCTGTGCCTGCTTGCTGTCCCTGACTGTGCCTGTGCCTGCTTGTTTTTTGTGTCTATTTCTCTGCCGTTTCTCGTTCTCTCGTGTGTGCCCTGTCCCTTTGCCCATCGTTGTCCCCTGCCCCACCCCGCTCCCTGCCGCTGCTCCCCCGCGGCCCCACCCCCGCTCCCTCCAGCATCCTCGCATGCTCCCCCCCACTCGCCACCCCGCTCCCGCCTCCCAGCTGCTCCTCCCTCCCACAAAGGTACTTAAGGAGAGGCACACGGGGCAGGGAGCTGTGACCTACCTGACCTGACCTGGTCAGTCCGATCGCTCCTTTTGCCGCGTGGCCACCCCGAGTGTGCCCGTTCTCCTCCCGCTGCCGCCGCCGCCGGTTTTCTCGTGTTGCCCTGTAAACTTGTTAGTTGCAAGCTGTCCCTGACTGTCCCTGTGCCTGCTTCTTGTCCCTGACTGTCCCTGTGCCTGCTTGTTTCTCGTGTCTATTTCTCTGCCGTTGTTAGTTGTATGCTGTCCCTGACTGTCCCTGTGCCTGCTTGTTGTCCCTGACTGTCCCTGTGCCTGCTTGTTTCTCGTGTCTATTTCTCTGCCGTTTCTCGTTCTCTCGTGTGTGCCCTGTCCCTTTGCCCATCGTTGTCCCCTGCCCCACCCCGCTCCCTGCCACTGCTCCCCGCGGCCCCACCCCCGCTCCCTCCAGCATCCTCGCACGCTCCCCCCCACTCGCCACCCCGCTCCTGCCTCCCAGCTGCTACTCCCTCGCCCCGCCCCCCCACTTTCCATTTATGGCAGAGTCCGCACGTACGCGCAGCGTTCACGCGCAGCAGGCGCGACCTATGCGCGCCAAAAGTAAGCTCGTCTGCGCCCGTCCACACCTGGACCGCGCCCAGGGCCAGAACCCCTGTCCCCTGACGTTGCCAGACCACACGACGGACCTACGACGCCGCCACCCTCATCGCACTCAAACCCGACCGGACCCGAGCCTGCTACCAAGCCACCCCGAGACGCACCCACGGACCCTTCACCTGCCAAGCCTGCAAGTACACCTGCCTCCGGACCTGCACCGCACCCGCCAAACCGAGCACCAGCAACAATCACCTCAAGTGCATCCTGCTCAACACCCGATCCGTCCACAGACACGGCATCGAACTTTGGAACCTGATCGACACAACTTCACCAGACGTCGCCTTCCTCACAGAAACATGGATGAACGCCTCCTCTGCGTACGACATCGCCATCGTCATCCCGGACAGATACAAGATCACCCGGAGGGGACCGCGTCAACCAGACTGGAGGAGGCATCGCCATCGTACACAAGAACACCATCCGCATCACGACCGACTCCAACGACACCTTCTCCACCGCCGAGCACCTCCACTTCCAGATACACACCGACCCAAAGACGAACCTCAGAGGCACCCTCATCTACAGACCCCCGGGACCACGCACACAATTCAGCGAAGACATCGCGGACTTCATCAGCCCGCACGCCCTCCCCTCCGCCGACTATATCCTCCTAGGGGACCTCAACTTCCACCTGGAGAACAACAAGGACCGCAACACCGCCGCCCTGCTGGACAACCTCGCCAACCTCGGGCTCAAGCAACTGGTCAACACCCCCACCCACTACGCCGGCCACACGCTTGACCCCGTCTTCTCATCCAGCAGGCACATCACCTTCAGCCACTCCACCGGACTTCACTGGACCGACCACAGCTGCGTCCACTTCAGCTTCAGAAGAACCATGACCCACCACCACCCGCAACAGGTTCCTCGCAGGAGCTGGAGCAAGATCACCGCAGAGCAGCTCACCACCTCCCTCAGCCAGAACCCCCCCGCCAGCACAACGGACCCCAACGAAGCAGCCCGCAACTTCACGCAGTGGCTGACCGCCTGCGCCGACGACCTCGCTCCACTAAAGAACCCCCCCCCCAGCAGACCCAGAAGCAAGAAAGCCTCCTGGTTCACCGACGAACTCAAGGACTCCAAGAAGTACTGCCGCACCCTCGAGAAAGCTTGGCTCCTCGACCAGACCACAGACAACATGACCGCCCTCAAACATGCCACCCGCAAGCACCACCAGCTTATCCGCACCACCAAGAAGACAGCACTGAAGGAACGACTGGACAACAACGCCCACGACAGCAAGGAACTCTTCAGCATCGTCAAGGAGTTCTCCAACCCCAGCACCGGCAACAACGACATCACTCCCTCACAAGATCTCTGCGACTCTCTCGCCTCGTTCTTCCACCGCTAGATCGCCGACATCCACAACAGCTTTGGTGCACCATCCACGCACCCAACCGTCGAACCATCGCCCCCCACTGCCACCCTCTGCACCTGGACCACAGTAACCTCCGAAGACACACCCCGCACGATGAACACCATCCACTCCGGATCTCCAACCGACCCCTGCCCCCACCACGTCTTCAACAAGGCCGGCTCCACCATCGCACCCCAACTCCGGGACATCATCAACACCTCCTTCAACACTGCCACCTTCCCGGAGAACGGGAAGCATGCCGAGCTCAGCGCCCTACTAAAGAAACCAACAGCGGACCCCACCGACCTCAAGAACTTCCGCCCCATCTCGCTCCTCCCTTTATCTGCCAAAGTCATCGAGAAGACCGTCAACAGTCAGCTTGCCGCCTTCCTCGAAACGAACAGATCCCTCGACCCATCGCAGTCCGGTTTCCGAGCCAACCACAGCACCGAGACCGCCCTCATCACGGCCACCGACGACATCAGAACCCTGCTCGACAACGGGGATACAGCGGCCCTCATCCTCCTGGACCTCTCCGCAGCGTTCGACACTGTCTGCCACCGCACCCTAGTGCAGCGCCTCAGCAACATCGGTATCCAAGAGAAGGCACTGGAGTGGATCATCTCGTTCCTCGCCGGAAGAACCCAGAGAGTCCGCCTCCCCCCGTTCCGATCCGAGGCCACCGAAGTCATCTGCGGCGTTCCACAAAGATCATCACTCAGCCCCACCCTCTTCAACGTCTACATGAGACCACTTGCAGCCATCGCACGCCAACACAACCTCAACATCATCTCCTACGCCGACGACACCCAACTGATCCTCTCCCTCACCAGAGACCCCGCCACCGCCAGAACCAGCCTACATGAAGGAATGAAAGACGTCACCGAGTGGATGAAGAACAGCCGCCTTAAACTGAACTCAGACAAGACGGAAGTCCTCATCCTGGGACCATCGCCCTCCGCCTGGGACGACTCCTGGTGGCCTCCCGCCCTGGGCACCGCTCCCAAGCCAACAGACCACGCACGCAACCTGGGCTTCATCCTGGACTCTTCCCTCTCGATGACCAGACAAGTCAACACCGTCTCCTCATCGTGCTTCAACACCCTACGCATGCTCCACAAGATCTTCCGATGGATCCTGACCGAAACCAGGAAGACGGTCACCCAGGCACTCGTCACCAGCCGACTGGACTATGGAAACATCCTCTATGCCAGAACCACAGCCAAGCTACAGAAAAGACTCCAACGCATCCAGAACGCCTCCGCCCGACTCATCCTGGACATCCCTCGACGCAGCCACATCTCCGGCCACCTGAGGGACCTGCACTGGCTCCCTGTCAGCAAGAGGATCACGTTCAGGCTCCTTACCCACGCACACAAGTCTCTCCACGACCTGGGCCTGAAGTACCTCAACGACCGCCTGACCTTCTACACGCCCACCCGCCAGCTACGTTCTACAGGCCTTGCCCTCGCCGCCGTACCACGCATCCGAAGAGCCACCGCCGGAGGAATATCCTTCTCCTACCTGGCAGCCAAGACATGGAACTCCCTCCCCATCCACCTCCGGCTGACACAGGACCATCTCGCCTTCAGGAGACAACTCAAGACCTGGCTGTTCAAGCAGTAGCGGACCCCTCCCCCCAAGCGCCTTGAGACCCTTCCGGGTGAGTAGCGCGCTAGACAAATGTTATGATTGATTGATTGATTGAGAGAGCCTCTATTACTTTTAGCAAGGACCGTCCATTAAAGACCGGTTGGTTAACACCAGTCCGGGAATAATTGAGAAAACTAAATGGCTCCAAACTAATAGCGGCCTCTACAAATGCAAAACCTGTACGTCCTGAATTCATGGCATCAACATGAAAACCTACAAAGATGCTTTCAGCAATAGAGATCATCAAATAAGTAAAGTACTTACCAGCAAGACTGAATTTGCAGTTTACTCACTTATGTGCCCGCGTGGGTTAAAGTATGTGGGAAGTACTAAACATGCGGTGCACAAGCGTATATTGCAGCATCTTAGGGTACTAGCCAATCAGGACAACATTTATCAGTGTGGCCAGGCATTTTAAGGAGAGCCATCGCAGTGACAATAGGGTTTAAAATATTTTGTAATTGATGCAGTTGCCGCAAGCAGGAGAGGAGGCGACAGGGAGTATGAGCTTCGTAAATTAGAGACTAGATATATTTTGCAGCTGGACACCAAGCATCCAAGAGGACTTAATATCACTGAGGATTTACACATGTCTGCCCTGAACTTTGGTTGGGAAATTTTTATCTTAGAAGGTGAATCCAATATAGGTTTTTCACTTTTATGGCTATTATTTACGGTATTTAATCTTTCTTGTATTCGGGGGGCGGAGCTTGCCACGCTGCCAGATGGCGGTACACTAGAAGAGCTCCTCGCAGCAAGCCCGAAATAATACTTGAAAATCCTGCAATTGAAACGAAAATCTCTGACAATGGAACGAGGACTACTGCCGCAGCATATCCTGTACCCATGCTTGAGCAAATTGTGCCTTGATACGCTCGGAGTGAGGGGCGACTGGCTAGACCCGTGTGCGGCCTGGCGGGCGTAAACTGAAAGTGAAGCCGGGGACCTGTGGTGAGCACTAAGACCGCGACGTAAAGCACGCACGCTGGCCTCGCAGGATGCCCGGGATCCCCTTGACCGGAGGTCCGGAGTGAAAGTGAGTCGGACCCCGGCCGGAACCTGGCAGATTGCGGAGGAGGGGGAGCCGCTAGAGGAACGCCTGTGTTGGCACCGACACCGCATCTGTGGCCGTGTGACGGTCGAAGCCCCCGACGCGGACTTGCTGGGGACACGCGAGGAGGACTGGGAGCTGCTGAGACGGGGTAGGAGGCGGCCCTGACACCCGACCAGGCAAGTGCGCCCTGCACAGCGGCCCGCACTGGGGACGGACAGAACATACAGCCCCCCATCTTGTGGTGCGACTCGGCGGGCCCACACTCTTGCCCACCCCCCCCTACATGCAAGAAAGTCGTGCACAGACTGGCGGGGCTGGGCAGGGACACGGGAGCTCAGCTTAAGGGCGGAGAGGACTGCCGGGAAGACCCGCGGGCACAATACCTGCTGTGCACCCGCGGCTGGTCATCCCTGCCAGGCCCGTATACCCGACATCCCTGTGGTGAAGAGCGGCTGCTCATCTGGGGGGCACGTGAGGCGTAGGGGACTGCGGCAACCAACTGATGCGCGAGGAACCGGACGGGCTCAGTATTGTAGACGTGACATGCACGAGGACCTCTGACGCCGCCATTACTGAAGGGAGCAAGCACAGAGCCTGGAGGGACATCCTAGTACCATACTGTGACTGGGCTGCGGAGTGCTAGTGGCGATACGGAGGCACGGGGCACCTAGCGGGCACAGAGAGCCACCATCGCACCTATAGCTTGACAAGGGGACCAATGTTAATCCGTGCTTTTTTTCATTGTAAAACTGCAACCCAGCCCTGACCTTGGCTAACAATGGGCAAGCCGGATAGAAACTAACCCAAAATTAACTTCGATCCAGCTAAAAAACCTACAGAACAGAACACTGATGAACAACAACCAGCACAAGGGCATTCAGGGGCAAATGGAGGAGTTCCAACTGGAGATGTACAGGCGATGTTTGCTACAATCCAGACGGCGTTGACGAATATTGATGGGAAGATAGACTCTCTCACGTATAGAGTCGATCAGATGTCGGAGCGCCTGGACAGACACACAGAGAGGCTAGATATGGCGGAGCGACGAATATCCGAGACAGAGGATGCGCATGTCCAGATGGATTCTAAACAGGTACGAATGGATAAGCAGATGGCTGACCTTGCGGCGAAGGCGGAAGATTTGGAAGCGAGGTCCTGGAGAAACAACCTACGCATTATGGGTATTTCGGAGACGACAGACACGGGACCCATGGAGAAGTATGTCTAATCTCGCTGCTTGGGAGAGACACATTTTCGGAAGTTTTTATAGTAGAAAGAGCACACAGGTCTCTTGCGCCGAAACCCCCGACAGGTACGCATCCAAGACCGATTATAGCCCGCATACTCAATTATAGAGATAGGGACGCGGCTCTCCGGAAAGCCCGCGAGGTGGGGAAGTTGTCTCATCAAGGCATGGATGTATCCATATATCTGAACTTTACAGTGGCGGTCCAAGAGGTCCGGAAGAAATTCCTCACATCGAAACAGAAATTGAGAGAATTAAATGTGCCGTACGCCATGCTGTACCCTGCACAACTCAGGATCACAGAGGATGAGAAGTCTAAAGTCTTCAATGAGACTAAGGACGTGATGAAATGTATTCAACAAAGACACAATCGAGGCCCGCGACGGAAATCCCCGAGAAATGACCAGAGGGGCCAAGATGCGGCATCAGATACAGCTGAGTGACGGTTGGGACATAGTCGACCCTGTGTCTATCTTGAGATCCTACACTGAACATATGGATGGATGACGGTGTGGCAAACCCGAAGAACATGGACAAAAGGTGGCAAGACTGTGGACACTGCGGTGACAAGTGGACTGGTCTGCTACCTGCAAGCTATTTGGACTGAGCAAATATTGGCGCCACAGCAGCTTCCAGAGACGGGGGATGGAAGCAGAGCTCTGTGCGGAAGGGCTTGACAGCTGCAGATCGTCTACAGATAAGTGACATTATTGCTGTGGATAGGATATACAAATGTTATTATGCAAAAGAGCAACAGGCTGTAATATTATTTCATACTAATTAATGTTATCACTTACCTAACGAGGTGGTAGTCCTGCATATGTACTTAGCAATACAAGGCATGAGTTTATAGTTTCTAAACATGTTGCGACTAGTAGGGCATAAGCCTATGTGGTTGGAGCCCACAGGAAATGGGCTGGCAGCTCCTGCCCCCTGGTGTGCACCACTTATGTTTTTTCTTTATATGTTTGTTGGGACTGTTATGCATACTTGTGTGGGGGGAGGGAAGGGAGCGGAGGGGGAATGGGGAAGCTATGTTTGGGACTGTCTCCATCTTTAACGGAGTGGGAGGGGGGACTTAGTTTGGGGTATTCAGAAAAGGTCTGGTTGACGACAGTGATGATTGGTGCAAAGTTCATGTTATATTGGATGCGCTATGGACCGGGGGGTTTCCTGGTGGACACAGAAACAGAGGAATATGGCTGACCGCTCGACTAGGAAACGAAACCTTTTGAATGTACAAGGGCTTTATAACCCACAGAAAGTGCATAAGGTATTTGCATACTTGGATAGGCATGGGATAGACGTAGCGTGTATGCAAGAAACCCACCTAACACCCAACACAGACATGCGTATAGGCGCACGATGGGCGTCATACCGAATTGCATCTTCTTATTCTACATATGCCAGGGGGGTGATACTGCTGGTTCGAAGTAATGTCCCCTTTCACCTCATACGTGAACTACGCGATGACGAGGGCAGATACTACAGGTGGACTTTGGGGGCACAATACTGACGATAGTGACTTTGTATGGACCTAATGTGGACGACCCTGACTTCTACACAGACATATGGACAAAAACTTAGAGATTTTCCCAGTGCACCTATATTATGGGGAGGGGATTTTAACACCTGCTTGGATCCAACCCTTGACAGATCCACGGGTAATGAACGGTATGGTAGACGAGCAGCTAAAGTTCTAAGAGAGGGTATGGAATTGTGGGGCACGTCAGATGTATGGAGAATGAGACACAGTGGCGGCAGGGAGGGCACATGTACGTCAACCACGCATAATACGTGGTCAAGAATAGACTACTGGCTACTCACAGCAGATGCCGGCACTTGGACGGCATCGGTCAGCCATTTACCCAAAACATTATCTGATCACTCTGCGGTATGTATTAAGCTAGAAATCCCCACCCACATCCCTAAACAATTCACATGGCGGTTACAAGGGAGTACCCTGCTGGATCAGGTATTTCACACAGAGCTCCGCCAGGCAGTAACAGACTATTTCGACTTGAACGCAGGATCAGTGTCAAGTGCTGGTACCTTATGGGAAGCATTCAAAGTTACTATCAGAGGGCACTGCATAAGCAAACACGCTGGGATTCTAAAAGACATACAACGACAATTGACTGTTATAGAAAAAGACATCGGAATTCTAGAGGCGGAACATACACGGACTGGTGATCCTACTCTATTAGGTAGAATAAGGGGAAAGATGGATGACTGCTCTACATTTGCGAAGGATGAGATAAAATACAAATCGAGGAGGTACACGGCCCGAACCTATGGTGAGGGCGGCACACCAGGGCAGGCTTTGTCTAGTAAGATCAGACCGTCATACACGACTTCATACATAACACAAATTAGAGACGATCTAGGTAACCCGCAGTACGACACACCTGCCATTCTGGCCCGCTTCGTGCAATATTACTCACGACTCTATGACACGCAGACATGCCCTCCTGCGGCAGATATTGATGTCTACTTGCAGGATGTAACACTGGCCTGGCTATCGGACCCTCATAGGAAATTCCTAAGCCATCACATTACTAAAGACAAACTTAGTGATGCAATTAAGTCGTTGCCGAACGACACGGCTCCCGGAGTAGACGGACTCCCAGGCGAGTTCTATAAAACATACCAAGACCTCTTGCAGCCACACCTCGCTGCAATGTACGAAGAGGCCTATGAGACGGGCACACTCCCTGCTTCACTTAGAGAGGCACTGTTAATCGCGCTTCCTAAACCTGACAAGGACCCGACGAACTGTGATTCCTACCGGCCCCTATCCCTTATAAATATAGATGTGAAAATATTGGCTAAGGTGATAGCCACTAGAATACAGCTATTGCAAGAGAAACTGATTCTGCCTGACCAGGCAGGATTTGTACCAAACAGATCCACTACCCAAAACTTATGAACCATTTTTGCCTTGTATCACCACTTGGATCCGGAGATGCCAGCGGCGGCCGCCCTGCTAGATGCCGCAAAGGCATTTGATTCAGTAGAATGGGAATACATGTTTGTAGTGCTGCGTAGAATGGGCTTCCCGGAGATCTTTCTAAACTGCAATTTGCAAATTATTCATTTCAAATTTCTGCACCAATTTTACTACTCTCCGATCCAACTACACAGATATGGGCTCAGACCACACAACAAATGTTACAGATGCGACACTGACCATGCCGACTTTTTACATATAGCATGGGCATGCCCGCAGGTAAACAGGTACTGGAAAGAGATAATGACTGCGCTCTCACAGATGCTAACCGAGCAGGTGCCGAATGTTCCTAGGGTATGCCTGTTGGGGATGATTAATCAAAACCAGCAAAGAGAAGGAAATTTCTTGCGGTGTCCCTGTTGCTAGCGAAACAAAGGGTAGCTATCAGATGGGGTAGCAAGCGTCCTCCAAGATTCAAGGACTGGCTGATGGACATGTCCTATTGTAGAGAAACAATGGATGCCTATGTTGAGGAGTTGCCGCATGCGTCGAGACCTAAAGATTTCTGGGAACCGCTAAAGCAATACCTTGTAAGCATTGGAACTGGGGACTGACGCAAAGATATGACAAATGGTGTTGGTTGGAAGAGACTGGCCGGGAGTTGCGCCTCCAAGGGGGGCACAAAATGTACAATGTATATGCTGCACTGATCTGTGTCTGTATGTGCAGGTTAAGCGTAACTAGGTGCGATGGGACGTATATAGCACAAAGAAGCCTAATGTGCATTACTGGTAATCATTACGCCAAAGTAAGATCCTATGTGTCCACTGGGAACTACCTGAAGTAAGGTGCACAGATCACATACCTGTTTTTTGTACCATACGATGTAACTTTTTGTAATGCCACTGTATATCAATATGTCAACTGGACGAAATAAATAAATAAAAAAAAAAATCTTTCTTGTATACAGTTTTAGAGTCAACTACACCTTTTTCTTCTCTGTATTTTAGCCAACCAGAGTCTCTTAAAGGTAGGAACAACATTAGCGACATGTATTAGTAGTCTGCCTAGCTACAAGATATGATTGTTCAGAATCCGGATATATGTTGGGGTCATGCACTGTATTGATTCTCCTATTTCCTTTGACTCTATTTGTTTACATCTGAATAGGACCAATGTCCTTTTACTAGTATAACTTACATTTTAGGGTATGTTGGCACTTAGAACGAGCAGCAAGAATATGAACACACAGTTTGAACCCTGCTTTAGATCAAAAATGGATAACAATAGAAAATGATGTTTTTACTACTGGATTCAGACAGCTCGAAATAACAGAGGTTATTTAATAATCATGATAAGAACACAGATGTAGATGTTTTTTTAATTGACACTACGCACTATTTTTTAAGCACTATATGCACATAGGGGCCGATTATGATTGCGGATATGACACGGCATTTCCGCCGTGGAAAGGCATACGGTGTTGTCTTCGGGGGCCCGTTGCGGGCCCCCAGGGGTGAAGGGGGGGTGGGGGGTGCACATGGGGGGTATCTATGGTACAAAATGTGCAGGAAGTGGCAGGCACCACGCGGTGCCTGCAGCTTCGTGCATGCAAAGGTAAACATGCATTTTTTTAACATTGCGGCGTGTGCTGCTTCAAGCAGCACCCGCCGCAATGTTAAGAATACAGGTTGTGACCGCCAGGGTGGCGGTCACATCCTAATTGGCACGGAGGGACCGCCGCTGCCCCTGCGGACGGTCCCTCCTCCTCTGGGGTGGCGGACGGACGCAGGTCCGTCCGCCATCCTAATAGGCCCCATAGTTAGGTGGGATAGACATATGAAAACAAAGAGACGACAAAATAATGGATGAAACTGATTTGATTCAGGATTTATCCCATTATTTATCCATTATCTCGGGAAAGGGATATAAATCTAACTAACATTGGACATTATTTTAGGCGACTTTTTGCACAAATAGGATGCAGACAATTCCTTCATGCTATATTTGTCCATATGGGATTTAACCCATGATTCTGGTGGAAACTTCATATTATTCTGTTGAAGCAATTGACAACTCACAATACGGGCTGTTTTATGCAGCGGTACCTAGACTAAAGCTAGTCATTATGAAGTTTTCATTGTTTGCACCACTGCTGTTTTGCACAATTTTTGCCTGTTTGCACAATGTATTATTGTAACTGGATTGGCGACGACCATTTAATACAGTGATACCAATTTTGCAATTTTACATTAGCACGATTTGCACAAATAGGATTGTCATTTTTCCTATATGCTATGTTTGCACTCAACAACATAGTTTGGGATTTATCCCGGCATTTATTCAAGGTTTAGCAATGCTAGAACGAGTCAAGGCTCTTAACAGGGGTAAATTTAACCTCTTATGTTTGTGGTTATTGTTATTCGAAATGTGAACAGCATATGTTTGCACAGTTGCCTTTTTGAACAATTGCCTATTTGCACATGAACTGCGGTTTTTGCACTGTATACAGTCACTTCGTGAATTGTAATTATTTTGTCATTACTTTGCCTTTATCAAACATTTAGTCTCATTGCATAAAACCATAGAATGTCTACCATATTTTATTAATTTTTTTACAGAGTTTTATATAGCGCGAACTAGAACCGAACCGAATCAGTTATCAGAGCGCTTTACATAGCACCAGTTACGTTACATGAGGATACACTTTTATTTTAGGCACGGGGAGATTAAGTGATTTGCCCAGAATCACAGGGGTTTATTGGCGTCGTTACCGAGACTCAAACCCAGATCCCCAGGTCCGAGGTCGAGCGCCTTAGCCGTTAGGCCAACCCCTCTCCCCTACCATATCGTCTCCCCCTACCATATCCTTTGTGAATCAAGTCACATGAGTAGTATAGGGACATAGCTTTCATCACCATTCATTTTATGAAAGCTATGTCCCTATACTACTCACATGGTTAGATTAGAATTTTGTACTGTCACTTTAAAAGATGTGGCATGCCAATTTCACATTGCCATGTGAACAAGGTTCGGACGAGCCGAAACGTTATGGCGACATACTGCAACAATTAAAATAATCTGCACCTATCCACTGGTCCGTGTCCGTGTGTGCTGTGGAAGTAGCGAGGAGTATCTGCGGCTGCTCGACTGCGGAGTCTGCGATATATATATATATATATATATATATATATATATATATATATATATATATATATATATATATATATATATATATTGACTAGAAAACCATAGGTTTCAAGCAGGTTATAGTTAGGAATTAGCATTTAAAAAACCTTAGAAATTCACTGAAAAAACCCTAGGTTTCAGGGGTGTTATAGTTAACTGGACATTTCACTCATTCACTCATACAAAACCATTGAAATTCCTCCGTTATAGTTAGTTGTACTACCTGTACCTCTCGCGCCCACAATCCACTGGTGATGATGTCACATATTGCATCATTTATGACATGGTCAGTGACACTTACTGTTGTAACTATTGAACAACCCATTATAATCACTCTTCTTAGATCTTCTTTAAGAGAAGACCTGTTCTGAGAAAAACCTCACCTTTTCGTCATTGGAAACCTGAACTTCTTTTTTGGATTAAAAAATGGCTACACCACTGCAAGAATCATCTGATTCGGATGATTTTGTTACTGAACAATTTCTACCAGAACCTCACTCTCCCAAAAGATACACATCCATCGTATAGAAATTTTGTACTTTCCTGGAGGGACAAAAGTAATGTAATGCCACCAAAGTAACATGCAAGAATTGACAGGCAGTGCTGTCCAGAGGAGATCCAAACAAGAAATACTCCTGTGGCACTGCTAGTATCCGCAAGCACCTTCAATCCCAGCATCCAGTGAACTATGCTCACCAAGAATGTAGAAGACTGCGCCAAAATGCACCTCCACCACCGGCAATACCAAGTACCTCTGGGGCATCACCTTCAACATCGCCACCAGACATACGTCCCCAATTTGTGAAAGTTAAAATGCACTGCTTGAAGTGCTTTTGTTTAATTTGTCATGGGGAGCAATCAGTAGACCTAGTTTGCAGAGCAATTGATAACCATCAATGCTAGTTTTTTTTTATTCCGTTAAAGTTCATGGTTTTGATTGTCCTGTTCACTTTTTTTTTCTTTTAAAAAAAAAAAAAAAAACGTTTCTAAAAATCAACAAAATGATATAAAACTACAAAAAACTAAAAACAAGTTTTTTTCAAAACTAACTACTCTGGTTAAAGAAAGAGCTAAATGTATATGCTAGTGTGTGAAAGTTTTCATAAATATATACGTAGTGCATAATTGACTAAAGAATGCATTTGTCATATATGATGAATGTATAACTGCAGAACTATAAGGAAGTGTTGTACCATGACACTGTAAGCTCTTTAGCTACAGCGTGCTCAGCTACTTCCGAAGGACACAGATGCAACATATGTCATAAATATGTTGGAAGTCTGTCCTTCCCTCTCCACTGCTGCTTAAACTGCACGCATGTGGTGGATGATACAGGCATCCTTGCACCATGGTACAAGAATATCTGTCTCCTGTAGAGTTTCTTTTTGTGCAGGAAGACACACCTTCCTGCACAAAAACAATCAGTAAACGCATTTTTCTCCTACAATGTATGCCGCGCATTGTAGCGTATATTGAATGAAAAAAATGAGGAGAAATGAAAACAATTCTGCAGCAGATTAGCAAGCTCTCTGTGCCACCAGTACATCACTTTTTGTGACGTACTGGTTGTGCAGGTGGTTCCTCCCTATTTACAAGAAGTAAAAAGTTACCCTGCGTGACTTTTCCTTTTCTTCTAAATACAGCCCCTTCATACGCAGCTCTTTACGTATGTATATTACATCATTCATAACATGGTTAGTGACATTACTGATCACATCACTGATGACATCTCATATGACATCACTTATGACATCACTGATGACAGCATCCAGTGAATGTGGTTTGGTTTGTTATTTAAATATGTATTATATATAGAACAATCTGCATTAAAGAATGAGTTCATATAAAAAAATTCTGGATAAAGGGTTTAGTAGCAGTGTGATTGATTGTTTACTTGACTAATGTATACTGTCTCATTAAATATATTGAATAGTGACTAAACTGTGTGAATATTTCTATTACTTTGTCAGTTGTTGTGTAAACTGCTGCATCAGTTGGTTACTAGCTACGTGAAAGTCTATATTACTTATTGATTACTTAAATAAGTATATGTATGGGAGAATCAATGTGTGTGTGGTGCGGTTGGGGATGTGTTGCTGCCCAAAGATGTGTGAATAGTTGATTCAGTAGGTATATGACGTTAAGACTACATGTTATAACAAGTGTTTGGGGGGAATTAACATCTTTATTAGTGTCGTGATGAGCAAATATATCTCTCAATAGTACATGTGCAATAAAGTACAAAAATAAAAGGCAACGTATGTGACATTTCTTGTATATAAAGAAGTATACATATGACTCAGTGATTGCATGAGTAACTGTATGGATAACTGTATACTTGTATTCGTGATTTTATAACACTAACTATGAGTTACTATCTATATAAATAAATGAAGTGCTGTTTGTATAAGTGTTAGGGATAGTGTTTTAGGATTTAGGGTAGTGTAGTGGTGTTTGTGTAGTGAACGGGTTATGCTGGGGATAGATTTAGGGTTTAAGGTAGTGCATAGGTCTTTATTTAGAGTAGGGGATCATGTTGATGGTACATTTAGCGTTTAGGGCAGTACTCTGGTGTTTGTGTAGTGTAGGGGGTTGTGCTGGGGGTATGTATTTACATTACCTTATGACCACCCTAAGCACAATTGTCAGTACTAACCCCCAACAAATTCCAAATGAACTTATCAGCAGAATGCTAGGAAAATGTTTATCAATATTAAATGCTTCTAATCAAGTAAAATTTAAATCATCACATGCAGTGTGCCATAAATTGTATTACCACTAAAGTAAGTCTCCCCCATCTTCGATTTAAAGTGCATAAACATATTTCATGTGACAGACACATAGGCCAACGCTGCAGCTTCCACATGCTTCAACACCCTCCACATACCCAGCAAGACTTTCAAATAGACCACCCCACAAATCAAAGAACACCATCACCCAAGCACTCATCACCAGCAGGCTGGACTATGGGAACGCCATCTATGCTGGAATCAACACATCTCTACTCCACAAACTTCAAACTGTCCAGAACACCGCAGCCAGACTCATCCTCAGCATCCCACGACAAGACCATATTACCCAGCATAAACGAGCACTCCACTTACTTCCCATCGAAAAAAACAGTGACCTACAAGCTGCTCACACACACCTATAAAGCCCTCCACAACACCGGACTCCAATACCTCAATCTCCTTCTACACCCACAAAAGAAACCTCCACTCCGCTGACTAGGCCTTGCCCCAAATCCTCTGTATTCACATAACCAGACAGAAGGCACACCCTTCTCGTACATCATGGCCAATACCTGGAATGGACTCCCCCTCAGCATTAGATATACCCCCACACTGAAAGGATTCAGGAAGACCATAACATCTGCCTTTTTTTCGACTGACCAAAGCTGCACAAATCCCCTCCACATACTCCCCCAGTGCCTGGAAACCCTCACAGGTGAGTAGTGAGCTCTATACATCCCTAATTGATTAATTGATACGCCACCATAGTTGGTGTTTGATTGTTATGAACGGGCCCTGCCATTGCTTTCGCTGTCTGTAACTCTTAAGGGTAGTGAAATGAGTAGTGATACCTTCTTTAATATACACAGAATCTCTGAGATTGATTTGGTTTGGCTTCACCTCTGAGAGCTACTTTCAGGGTGCTGGTGAGCTACCAGTAGCTCCCAAGCTACTAGTTAGAGACCCCTGGTATGTATAGTGAGTGGGGAATTATAGTCCTCAACCATAAATGTGAAGGTTATTACACCACTACATGCATAATAAATAGCACTTTGAATCACTCAATTCCCTAAAGCCTGCCTCAATGCATTAGTACATGCTTACTGACTGAATGATTACATTAATATAAGTAAAGACACTGGGTGAATTCTTAATTGGTTCATTTTTACTTTACTGAATGAATTACTACATGGTACCAAAATAGTCATTTTGAAATTGCAACAGCACTCACACTATGTTTGCTGGAGTATATAGATACTGACTGGTGAATTGTAGGCCTGAAGCACAAATGTGAAGGTGGTTACACCACTATATGCATAACGCATAGTAGTTTGAAGCACTGCATACCCTAAAGCCTGGCTTACTGCAAGAGTGTACATACTTATGTAACTGCAAACACATCAACCAACCAAAACAATCTCTCAATTTTGCCAAATGGACACTGGTTCATAGTGTTATTCTACACAAATAACAGTATCCCTTGCAGTGTATAAAGAAAGATTAAAAAGATTAGATAAATGTATTAAAACTCGGAGTAATGGAATTAAATAAATTAAAACTCGCATATAAAGTTTAATAGAGAGTACCTCTTGCACGGGATGCAGGGAAAATAGGGGTTTACGGTAATGAAGAATATTAAAAATAGTTTTACAAAAAAAGGGAAGTTACTATAATCATAAGTCGAAAAAAAGGGAAATGAATGTTAAAAAGTAACCTATAAAAATGCTTTAATGAGAAAAAACGAGTTTAAATAAAGCATTTTAGAAAGTATACGAAAGTTAAAAAGTATGGAAAGAGTCACGTTTACATAAACACGTGTGTTGTAAACAGTATACTTAATTTGCCTATGATTTATATTGCTTCCATGTTCTTCCCTCCCTGCAATTCTAGAATGGTGTTACGACTCTAGACTCTGAATACTGTCAGAGCAGTTAGTAAAGTAAAGTCCACATTTGTAAAGTGCACAATCACCCGTAAGGGTCTCTAGGCGCTGGGGGGCCGTCGGGAAGATTAAGCGAGCTATTGCCCAGAGTCACATGGTGCTGGGCTGACCTGCCGCCGTAGCCGGGGATCGAACCGTGGTCCCCAGATTCCAGCGTCAGTTGCCCTGGCCGCGGCGCCACACCTCTTCCTGGTAGATCGCTCAGCAGGCGCTGGGTCCTTAACTGCTGCGCTCTTAATAAATTCACTTATATACCTTTAATGGTCTGCGAGTTTAATCTACAACAATTTGGAAGTATACTGTTTACAACAACGTGACACACTAAAACAGTGGAAATGAGAACACCTCTCAACTGAAAATCGTGACTTAAAAGTGGGAGGAGCAATAAATTGATCCCATAGAGTGTTAAGTAACCAAAAAGTATATAAACCACACCCCTGGGATGATTAGTTTCATTTCAGAGAATGAATATGGGCAACGAAACTACGAGCAAGGTAATGATTCGGGGCTTCGGAAGCATCTTCAGAATATATTTCACTTCCTCAGAGGGAACATTGTTAATGTATATTTAAAAATACATTAAACATTATCTTCCTTCTAGAGGACTTGGATGAATTTCGACAAAAGAAGGAAAGAATATCGAAGAGAGATAAATGATCTGAATGGGTATATGTTTAAGATTTTTAAAAAACAAAGCAAAAATATTTAAATGATTATAGAAAGTGGTATGATTAAGTTGAAATGGAATATAATTACAAGAAATATAGGTTAATTAAGGAATTACTACGTGCAAAGTAATGATTAGCAGCGATACCATTAACTTCAATGTATCTTTCATATCCACAGAGGGATCATATTGTTAATGTATATTTTAATTTATATATAACTTTATGATCCTTCAACTGGAGTTGGATGACTTTGAACCAAGAATGCAAAAACAACAATTGATGGACAGAATGCAGAACAATGTCATACATTCACCCCAGTACAGAGATCTGGGCCTAAATCCATCGTTTTTTTGCACTCCACACCACCCCAGGTCAGACATGGCTATATGCAAATCAGCCTTGACCCTGTGCCTCATGGGAACAGTCCAGCCCGAACTGCCAAGCCATGTCTTTCCTGGACCGGAATCAAGCATCCAAGGACCGGTTTCTGGCTATCAGCCTTCATCAGCCTGGATAGCTTGACTCCAGTGGTGTGGAGAGCATGGGACTCACGTCTGACATACCCATCCCACACGGGGTGAGAAATGCAAAAACAACAATTGATAGACAGAATGCAGAACAATGTCATACATTCACCCCAGTACAGAGATCTGGGCCTAAATCCATCGTTTTTTTGCACTCCACACCACCCCAGGTCAGACATGGCTATATGCAAATCAGCCTTGACCCTGTGCCTCATGGGAACAGTCCAGCCCGAACTGCCAAGCCATGTCTTTCCTGGACCGGAATCAAGCATCCAAGGACCGGTTTCTGGCTATCAGCCTTCATCAGCCTGGATAGCTTGACTCCAGTGGTGTGGAGAGCATGGGACTCACGTCTGAGCATACCCATCCCACTCGGGGTGACAAATGCAAAAACAACACCCCCTTTTGTACCGCTTTGGCCGCCATAAGTGTGGCAGGGTATGCTCAGACGTGAGTCCCTTGCTCACTTTGCCACTGGATTCAAGCAAGCCGGGCTGAAGACGGCTGTAATGCCAGAAACCGGTCCTCGGAAGCTTGTTTCCGGTCCAGGGAAGGCACGGCTTAGCAGTTCGGGATGGACTGTTCCCATGAGGCACAGGGTCAGATTGATTTGCATATAGCCATGTCTGAACTGGGGTGGCAAAGTGGGCTAAAGAACGGTGATGGATCAAACCCAGATCTTTTGACTGTGTGAGAGTGTTTGATTGGTTCAGATGCTCCATCCATCACCACCCCCTTTTGTACCGCTTTGGCCGCCATAAGTGTGGCAGGGTATGCTCAGACGTGAGTCCCTTGCTCACTTTGCCACTGGATTCAAGCAAGCCGGGCTGAAGACGGCTGTAATGCCAGAAACCGGTCCTCGGAAGCTTGTTTCCGGTCCAGGGAAGGCATGGCTTAGCAGTTCGGGCTGGACTGTTCCCATGAGGCACAGGGTCAGACTGATTTGCATATAGCCATGTCTGAACTGGGGTGGCAGAGTGGGCTAAAGAATGGTGATGGATCAAACCCAGATCTTTTGACTGGGTGAGAGTGTTTGATTGGTTCAGATGCTCCATCCATAACCACCCCCTTTTGTACCGCTTTGAACCAAGAATGTCATACCTTAATAAATAATATTTTTTTTAGCATGCAAGTATTTCTTAATGATTGAAAAATGTAGTATAAATAAACTAACGACTAAATACTCTATATCTTCTAGAGTGAAAATGGGCTAAAAGTATTTATATTGAGTAGTGCTTTTCCCAATTTTCACTCTCGAAGAACAAGGGGATTATCTTCGCAAGCACTTTTTTGGAAAAAAATAACATAATTGTGTCTTCAAATGTTAATAATTCTTTTCATTTTTAAAAATGATTGTTAAATGTAATAATGACATGAAGTGTACATAAAAAAAGAAAGATGAAGTAGTGAGGGAGTGTTTGTAGTAGCACTTCTATTCTACTTTATCTGAAAGTAAAAAAAGCCCAAACATTTAAATAAAAATGATGGGGCAACACTTACATAATGTAAACATAAGGAATGAGTGCTTATGATAATATAAAAAAAATTGTGGTGCAACACGTGATACCAATGAATGAAAAAAAGATTTTGCATTTCAACCGTGTGATGAATATAAAAGATTCAATAAAAATATTTTCAAAAAGTGTGCATTTATCTTTTAAGGATGGTTTGAAGAGTTATACATTCAATGAAAGGACAAAGTACTCCACACTGAAGGAGAAAAGTATTTACAACAAGGGGTGGTGATGGACAGAGTCTCTGAATTAAGCAGAGTACTCTCACCCAGTCAAGAGATCAGGGCTAGATCCAACACCGTTTTTTAGCTCATTGCACCATCCCAGTTTCAGAACCTGGCTGTATGCAAATTAGTCTGTCCCTGGCCCAGTGCATCATGGGAACAGGGCAGACCAGACTACAAAAGCCAATTCTTACACTGGGAAGGAAACAAGCTTCCGGGGACCGGTTTCTGCCATTTCAGGCGTCTTCGGCCCGGCTTGCTTGAATCCTGATGGTGCAATGAGCAAGGGACTCACATCTGAGTATACCCTTCCACGCTTAGGGTGGACAAAATTATTTACAACAAGGGGTGGTGATGGACAGAGTCTCTGAATTAAGCAGAGTACTCTCACCCAGTCAAGAGATCAGGGCTAGATCCAACACCGTTTTTTAGCTCATTGCACCATCCCAGTTTCAGAACCTGGCTGTATGCAAATTAGTCTGTCCCTGGCCCAGTGCATCATGGGAACAGGGCAGACCAGACTACAAAAGCCAATTCTTACACTGGGAAGGAAACAAGCTTCCGGGGACCGGTTTCTGCCATTTCAGGCGTCTTCGGCCCGGCTTGCTTGAATCCTGATGGTGCAATGAGCAAGGGACTCACATCTGAGTATACCCTTCCACGCTTAGGGTGGACAAAATTATTTACAACAAGGGGTGGTGATGGACAGAGTCTCTGAATTAAGCAGAGTACTCTCACCCAGTCAAGAGATCAGGGCTAGATCCAACACCGTTTTTTAGCTCATTGCACCATCCCAGTTTCAGAACCTGGCTGTATGCAAATTAGTCTGTCCCTGGCCCAGTGCATCATGGGAACAGGGCAGACCAGACTACAAAAGCCAATTCTTACACTGGGAAGGAAACAAGCTTCCGGGGACCGGTTTCTGCCATTTCAGGCGTCTTCGGCCCGGCTTGCTTGAATCCTGATGGTGCAATGAGCAAGGGACTCACATCTGAGTATACCCTTCCACGCTTAGGGTGGACAAAATTATTTACAACAAGGGGTGGTGATGGACAGAGTCTCTGAATTAAGCAGAGTACTCTCACCCAGTCAAGAGATCAGGGCTAGATCCAACACCGTTTTTTAGCTCATTGCACCATCCCAGTTTCAGAACCTGGCTGTATGCAAATTAGTCTGTCCCTGGCCCAGTGCATCATGGGAACAGGGCAGACCAGACTACAAAAGCCAATTCTTACACTGGGAAGGAAACAAGCTTCCGGGGACCGGTTTCTGCCATTTCAGGCGTCTTCGGCCCGGCTTGCTTGAATCCTGATGGTGCAATGAGCAAGGGACTCACATCTGAGTATACCCTTCCACGCTTAGGGTGGACAAAATTATTTACAACAAGGGGTGGTGATGGACAGAGTCTCTGAATTAAGCAGAGTACTCTCACCCAGTCAAGAGATCAGGGCTAGATCCAACACCGTTTTTTAGCTCATTGCACCATCCCAGTTTCAGAACCTGGCTGTATGCAAATTAGTCTGTCCCTGGCCCAGTGCATCATGGGAACAGGGCAGACCAGACTACAAAAGCCAATTCTTACACTGGGAAGGAAACAAGCTTCCGGGGACCGGTTTCTGCCATTTCAGGCGTCTTCGGCCCGGCTTGCTTGAATCCTGATGGTGCAATGAGCAAGGGACTCACATCTGAGTATACCCTTCCACGCTTAGGGTGGACAAAATTATTTACAACAAGGGGTGGTGATGGACAGAGTCTCTGAATTAAGCAGAGTACTCTCACCCAGTCAAGAGATCAGGGCTAGATCCAACACCGTTTTTTAGCTCATTGCACCATCCCAGTTTCAGAACCTGGCTGTATGCAAATTAGTCTGTCCCTGGCCCAGTGCATCATGGGAACAGGGCAGACCAGACTACAAAAGCCAATTCTTACACTGGGAAGGAAACAAGCTTCCGGGGACCGGTTTCTGCCATTTCAGGCGTCTTCGGCCCGGCTTGCTTGAATCCTGATGGTGCAATGAGCAAGGGACTCACATCTGAGTATACCCTTCCACGCTTAGGGTGGACAAAATTATTTACAACAAGGGGTGGTGATGGACAGAGTCTCTGAATTAAGAAGAGTACTCTCACCCAGTCAAGAGATCAGGGCTAGATCCAACACCGTTTTTTAGCTCATTGCACCATCCCAGTTTCAGAACCTGGCTGTATGCAAATTAGTCTGTCCCTGGCCCAGTGCATCATGGGAACAGGGCAGACCAGACTACAAAAGCCAATTCTTACACTGGGAAGGAAACAAGCTTCCGGGGACCGGTTTCTGCCATTTCAGGCGTCTTCGGCCCGGCTTGCTTGAATCCTGATGGTGCAATGAGCAAGGGACTCACATCTGAGTATACCCTTCCACGCTTAGGGTGGACAAAATTATTTACAACAAGGGGTGGTGATGGACAGAGTCTCTGAATTAAGCAGAGTACTCTCACCCAGTCAAGAGATCAGGGCTAGATCCAACACCGTTTTTTAGCTCATTGCACCATCCCAGTTTCAGAACCTGGCTGTATGCAAATTAGTCTGTCCCTGGCCCAGTGCATCATGGGAACAGGGCAGACCAGACTACAAAAGCCAATTCTTACACTGGGAAGGAAACAAGCTTCTGGGGACCGGTTTCTGCCATTTCAGGCGTCTTCGGCCCGGCTTGCTTGAATCCTGATGGTGCAATGAGCAAGGGACTCACATCTGAGTATACCCTTCCACGCTTAGGGTGGACAAAATTATTTACAACAAGGGGTGGTGATGGACAGAGTCTCTGAATTAAGCAGAGTACTCTCACCCAGTCAAGAGATCAGGGCTAGATCCAACACCGTTTTTTAGCTCATTGCACCATCCCAGTTTCAGAACCTGGCTGTATGCAAATTAGTCTGTCCCTGGCCCAGTGCATCATGGGAACAGGGCAGACCAGACTACAAAAGCCAATTCTTACACTGGGAAGGAAACAGGCTTCCGGGGACCGGTTTCTGCCATTTCAGGCGTCTTCGGCCCGGCTTGCTTGAATCCTGATGGTGCAATGAGCAAGGGACTCATATCTGAGTATACCCTTCCACGCTTAGGGTGGACAAAATTATTTACAACAAGGGGTGGTGATGGACAGAGTCTCTGAATTAAGCAGAGTACTCTCACCCAGTCAAGAGATCAGGGCTAGATCCAACACCGTTTTTTAGCTCATTGCACCATCCCAGTTTCAGAACCTGGCTGTATGCAAATTAGTCTGTCCCTGGCCCAGTGCATCATGGGAACAGGGCAGACCAGACTACAAAAGCCAATTCTTACACTGGGAAGGAAACAAGCTTCCGGGGACCGGTTTCTGCCATTTCAGGCGTCTTCGGCCCGGCTTGCTTGAATCCTGATGGTGCAATGAGCAAGGGACTCACATCTGAGTATACCCTTCCACGCTTAGGGTGGACAAAATTATTTACAACAAGGGGTGGTGATGGACAGAGTCTCTGAATTAAGCAGAGTACTCTCACCCAGTCAAGAGATCAGGGCTAGATCCAACACCGTTTTTTAGCTCATTGCACCATCCCAGTTTCAGAACCTGGCTGTATGCAAATTAGTCTGTCCCTGGCCCAGTGCATCATGGGAACAGGGCAGACCAGACTACAAAAGCCAATTCTTACACTGGGAAGGAAACAAGCTTCCGGGGACCGGTTTCTGCCATTTCAGGCGTCTTCGGCCCGCTTGCTTGAATCCTGATGGTGCAATGAGCAAGGGACTCACATCTGAGTATACCCTTCCACGCTTAGGGTGGACAAAATTATTTACAACAAGGGGTGGTGATGGACAGAGTCTCTGAATTAAGCAGAGTACTCTCACCCAGTCAAGAGATCAGGGCTAGATCCAACACCGTTTTTTAGCTCATTGCACCATCCCAGTTTCAGAACCTGGCTGTATGCAAAATTAGCTAGTAGCTTGTCTCCTTTCTGGTGAAGAATTGGCTTGGTAGTTTGGTCTGCCCTGTTCCCATGATGCACTGGGCCAGGGACAGACTAATTTGCATATAGCCAGGTTCTGAGCTGGGATGGGGCAGTGAGATAAATAACGGTGATGGATCAAGCCCTGATCTTTGGACTGGGTAAGAGTGGTCTGCTTAATTCAGACACTCTGTTCATCACCACCCCCTTTTCTGTATCGTTTTTGGCCACTATAAGTGTGGCAGGGTATACTCAGACATGAGTCCCTTTCTCACTGCTCCATCAGGATTCAAGCAAGCCGGGCCGAAGAGGCTGAAATGCCAGAAACCGGTCCCCGGTAGCTTGTCTCCTTTCTGGTGAAGAATTGGCTTGGTAGTTTGGTCTGCCCTGTTCCCATGATGCACTGGGCCAGGGACAGACTAATTTGCATATAGCCAGGTTCTGAGCTGGGATGGGGCAGTGAGATAAATAACGGTGATGGATCAAGCCCTGATCTTTGGACTGGGTAAGAGTGGTCTGCTTAATTCAGACACTCTGTTCATCACCACCCCCTTTTCTGTATCGTTTTTGGCCACTATAAGTGTGGCAGGGTATACTCAGACATGAGTCCCTTTCTCACTGCTCCATCAGGATTCAAGCAAGCCGGGCCGAAGAGGCTGAAATGCCAGAAACCGGTCCCCGGTAGCTTGTCTCCTTTCTGGGGAAGAATTGGCTTGGTAGTTTGGTCTGCCCTGTTCCCATGATGCACTGGGCCAGGGACAGACTAATTTGCATATAGCCAGGTTCTGAGCTGGGATGGGGCAGTGAGATAAATAACGGTGATGGATCAAGCCCTGATCTTTGGACTGGGTAAGAGTGGTCTGCTTAATTCAGACACTCTGTTCATCACCACCCCCTTTTCTGTATCGTTTTTGGCCACTATAAGTGTGGCAGGGTATACTCAGACATGAGTCCCTTTCTCACTGCTCCATCAGGATTCAAGCAAGCCGGGCCGAAGAGGCTGAAATGCCAGAAACCGGTCCCCGGTAGCTTGTCTCCTTTCTGGTGAAGAATTGGCTTGGTAGTTTGGTCTGCCCTGTTCCCATGATGCACTGGGCCAGGGACAGACTAATTTGCATATAGCCAGGTTCTGAGCTGGGATGGGGCAGTGAGATAAATAACGGTGATGGATCAAGCCCTGATCTTTGGACTGGGTAAGAGTGGTCTGCTTAATTCAGACACTCTGTTCATCACCACCCCCTTTTCTGTATCGTTTTTGGCCACTATAAGTGTGGCAGGGTATACTCAGACATGAGTCCCTTTCTCACTGCTCCATCAGGATTCAAGCAAGCCGGGCCGAAGAGGCTGAAATGCCAGAAACCGGTCCCCGGTAGCTTGTCTCCTTTCTGTTGAAGAATTGGCTTGGTAGTTTGGTCTGCCCTGTTCCCATGATGCACTGGGCCAGGGACAGACTAATTTGCATATAGCCAGGTTCTGAGCTGGGATGGGGCAGTGAGATAAATAACGGTGATGGATCAAGCCCTGATCTTTGGACTGGGTAAGAGTGGTCTGCTTAATTCAGACACTCTGTTCATCACCACCCCCTTTTCTGTATCGTTTTTGGCCACTATAAGTGTGGCAGGGTATACTCAGACATGAGTCCCTTTCTCACTGCTCCATCAGGATTCAAGCAAGCCGGGCCGAAGAGGCTGAAATGCCAGAAACCGGTCCCCGGTAGCTTGTCTCCTTTCTGGTGAAGAATTGGCTTGGTAGTTTGGTCTGCCCTGTTCCCATGATGCACTGGGCCAGGGACAGACTAATTTGCATATAGCCAGGTTCTGAGCTGGGATGGGGCAGTGAGATAAATAACGGTGATGGATCAAGCCCTGATCTTTGGACTGGGTAAGAGTGGTCTGCTTAATTCAGACACTCTGTTCATCACCACCCCCTTTTCTGTATCGTTTTTGGCCACTATAAGTGTGGCAGGGTATACTCAGACATGAGTCCCTTTCTCACTGCTCCATCAGGATTCAAGCAAGCCGGGCCGAAGAGGCTGAAATGCCAGAAACCGGTCCCCGGTAGCTTGTCTCCTTTCTGGTGAAGAATTGGCTTGGTAGTTTGGTCTGCCCTGTTCCCATGATGCACTGGGCCAGGGACAGACTAATTTGCATATAGCCAGGTTCTGAGCTGGGATGGGGCAGTGAGATAAATAACGGTGATGGATCAAGCCCTGATCTTTGGACTGGGTAAGAGTGGTCTGCTTAATTCAGACACTCTGTTCATCACCACCCCCTTTTCTGTATCGTTTTTGGCCACTATAAGTGTGGCAGGGTATACTCAGACATGAGTCCCTTTCTCACTGCTCCATCAGGATTCAAGCAAGCCGGGCCGAAGAGGCTGAAATGCCAGAAACCGGTCCCCGGTAGCTTGTCTCCTTTCTGGTGAAGAATTGGCTTGGTAGTTTGGTCTGCCCTGTTCCCATGATGCACTGGGCCAGGGACAGACTAATTTGCATATAGCCAGGTTCTGAGCTGGGATGGGGCAGTGAGATAAATAACGGTGATGGATCAAGCCCTGATCTTTGGACTGGGTAAGAGTGGTCTGCTTAATTCAGACACTCTGTTCATCACCACCCCCTTTTCTGTATCGTTTTTGGCCACTATAAGTGTGGCAGGGTATACTCAGACATGAGTCCCTTTCTCACTGCTCCATCAGGATTCAAGCAAGCCGGGCCGAAGAGGCTGAAATGCCAGAAACCGGTCCCCGGTAGCTTGTCTCCTTTCTGGTGAAGAATTGGCTTGGTAGTTTGGTCTGCCCTGTTCCCATGATGCACTGGGCCAGGGACAGACTAATTTGCATATAGCCAGGTTCTGAGCTGGGATGGGGCAGTGAGATAAATAAAGGTGATGGATCAAGCCCTGATCTTTGCACTGGGTAAGAGTGGTCTGCTTAATTCAGACACTCTGTTCATCACCACCCCCTTTTCTGTATCGTTTTTGGCCACTATAGGTGTGGCAGGGTATACTCAGACATGAGTCCCTTTCTCACTGCTCCATCAGGATTCAAGCAAGCCGGGCCGAAGAGGCTGAAATGCCAGAAACCGGTCCCCGGTAGCTTGTCTCCTTTCTGGTGAAGAATTGGCTTGGTAGTTTGGTCTGCCCTGTTCCCATGATGCACTGGGCCAGGGACAGACTAATTTGCATATAGCCAGGTTCTGAGCTGGGATGGGGCAGTGAGATAAATAACGGTGATGGATCAAGCCCTGATCTTTGGACTGGGTAAGAGTGGTCTGCTTAATTCAGACACTCTGTTCATCACCACCCCCTTTTCTGTATCGTTTTTGGCCACTATAAGTGTGGCAGGGTATACTCAGACATGAGTCCCTTTCTCACTGCTCCATCAGGATTCAAGCAAGCCGGGCCGAAGAGGCTGAAATGCCAGAAACCGGTCCCCGGTAGCTTGTCTCCTTTCTGGTGAAGAATTGGCTTGGTAGTTTGGTCTGCCCTGTTCCCATGATGCATTGGGCCAGGGACAGACTAATTTGCATATAGCCAGGTTCTGAGCTGGGATGGGGCAGTGAGATAAATAACGGTGATGGATCAAGCCCTGATCTTTGGACTGGGTAAGAGTGGTCTGCTTAATTCAGACACTCTGTTCATCACCACCCCCTTTTCTGTATCGTTTTTGGCCACTATAAGTGTGGCAGGGTATACTCAGACATGAGTCCCTTTCTCACTGCTCCATCAGGATTCAAGCAAGCTGGGCCGAAGAGGCTGAAATGCCAGAAACCGGTCCCCGGTAGCTTGTCTCCTTTCTGGTGAAGAATTGGCTTGGTAGTTTGGTCTGCCCTGTTCCCATGATGCACTGGGCCAGGGACAGACTAATTTGCATATAGCCAGGTTCTGAGCTGGGATGGGGCAGTGAGATAAATAACGGTGATGGATCAAGCCCTGATCTTTGGACTGGGTAAGAGTGGTCTGCTTAATTCAGACACTCTGTTCATCACCACCCCCTTTTCTGTATCGTTTTTGGCCACTATAAGTGTGGCAGGGTATACTCAGACATGAGTCCCTTTCTCACTGCTCCATCAGGATTCAAGCAAGCCGGGCCGAAGAGGCTGAAATGCCAGAAACCGGTCCCCGGTAGCTTGTCTCCTTTCTGGTGAAGAATTGGCTTGGTAGTTTGGTCTGCCCTGTTCCCATGATGCACTGGGCCAGGGACAGACTAATTTGCATATAGCCAGGTTCTGAGCTGGGATGGGGCAGTGAGATAAATAACGGTGATGGATCAAGCCCTGATCTTTGGACTGGGTAAGAGTGGTCTGCTTAATTCAGACACTCTGTTCATCACCACCCCCTTTTCTGGAAGGAGAAAAGTAAGCACAATTACAATAGAATAAAAAATATAATAATATTTTTAAATATTGTTACAGTCAACAAACTAAAAAGCAGAGTACACAGTTTAAGTTAAAAACACCCTACTACAACTAGTTCTGTAAAATAAAGTGCGTCACAAAATGGGCTACGCACATGGTGAGGGTATCGTAACCTCAAATAGAAAAAACAAGCCAATCAACATTAGGATCAGGAAGGTATAGTTAACCACACAACAGCCAATCAAATGTTTTTCAAAATCTGCGCAAGGAAAGGGATTGGTCAGTAAACGTCTTCTTACAATGCTTCACAACCAATCAAAAAGAGGTGTAGAAAGTTTCTGTTTTTAACATACGAGCAAATCAGATGACCTTGCAAGTACACGCAGCGAGAGGCAATTATTAAAGATGACTTGCTTTCGCAAGACCCCGAAAGGCTTCTTCCAGAATAAGTGCGCACTTCACTGCCAGACCCCATTTAATAATTAGCCAGGCTCTCAAGCCTAAAACACGTCACAAATCATCTCTCGTCACTTTCTCTTCTTCCACGTTCACTGTGAAATTGCGTGTCTCCTTCTCCTTTAACTCCTTTCTTTTTCATAGTGATTGTTACTCATACACTATCCAGCAAATACCCCACAGATGCAACCCGCTGGATTTGCAATACTAATTGTTACTCATACACTATCCAGCACATACCCTACAGATGCACCACCGTGGGCTTGGAATTTAGTTTTTACTGATACACTATCCAGCACATTCTGTACAGATGCACCCCCCTGGAGTTAGAATAGTAATTGTTACCCCTACACTAACACAATCTTTTACTACAGATGCACCCTACATGACATAGAATATTAATTGTTACCCCTACACTAACCTGCACTTACCCTACAGATGCACTCTACTCTCTCTTTCAAAATCCAAACCCTTGCACCACTTTCGCATTACTTTTCCCATCTTAAAAGTGATGCAATAGTAACACAATGAACTTGTAAATCTACCCCTATGCACATTATGAGCAAAACAAGTACACAACTCATTCACTTCTTTAGCAATCACAATTAGACAGTGTTGTTTCACGATTCACAATGAACTTCAATAAATACTTTGTGCCTATTTAAATGGAAGACGAGATTGTCGACATTACAAAACTAAGTGGCATAATTACAAAAACAGAGTTAAAACTGTTGTCGCTTTAACGCCTTAAGTAAAAAAAAACACCGAAAATGGACTTCTAAATCCTTCGCTATCTTACCGGAAGATTTTCACAACATTGCTGTTTCCTATACAAGACTGAGAGCCACCCCCTGGGGCTATAAAATAAATGGTTGTGGGGGGCTCCAAAGCCCCCCCCTTCAAAAATGAAAAGTGTGGGGACCTCAACGACCTCCCTCAATCCCCGGGAACCACCACCCACGGGATTTAGTGTATTGTGGGAGGCATACTGCGTGGCCCTACGCCTACAGCCTTCGAATGCCCTGGAGACCGCCACGCCCAAGGGCCGGCTCCTACAGTGTCCCGGGGTGCCTACCCCCGGGACACTGCTGTTTGCTATGAGAGGGCGTGAGTCTCGCGGCTCCCGCCCTCCCATAGCAAACTTACTTTGGATTTTGAAAAACAGAGCAGTAAAATCTATTCTCACTTTCAAATTACAAACCAGATTGCTTTTCCAAATACAACTTAGCATTTCCCCATGCGGAAAAGCAGTGCCGGCTCCCGAAGGAAGCGGAAAGCTGACAGGACTGTGGGGGCGTTGTGGCTCCCCCCATGATCCCCAACATTTTCTATAAGACCCCAGGGATGGGGTCCATGGGGATATTAGAAATTACTGATAAGGACTATTTTTAATGGTAAAATTAAAAGTAGCGCACCCAGCGCAGTGCTCAGTGCGGCCCCTTGGTATGCACGCGCTGCATGCACGACTCATAATCTGTAGGGTGCACAAATCCAGCGCTTTTGGTGCACAACTTCTACACATTTGGGAGTCGCCATTGCTCAGTGCGGCCCCCTACTGTGCACGCGCATTCAGACAACATAAATTGACCTCATACCCCAAAGTTAGAGCATCAATAGGTGGTAATTCTACATTGTCCCGCTCAAGTTCTTTAAGAACAATCAAAGTCTCTATTTCTTTAATGGATTCTACTACTGGTACCCCGGTCGTGTTGGCCCGTGGCTGAGAAATGCCTTTCACTTTGAGTTTGTGTCATTTATGAAGGCGCAGTTTTCTTGTAAAATAATACAAATCACTTATTTCACGGTGGTAGGAAAATGTATTAGTGCGGGCAGAATGAGAGACCAAATTGGAGAAGCATGGAGTGGAGTGGCACGGAGTGGCACAGAGTGGAGTGGCATCTCGTAGAGTGTAGTGGTGTGAATGAATTAATGAATGAAGGCATTTATAAAGGAAATTGTTCACTCCGAGGAGTATTGTGGCGCTATCGGATGTGGGGAAGTCTGAGGTGAGGGAAATAGTGGACCCAGTGGGGTGTAAGCATCAGATGAGTGATAGAACTGTATGGTCAGGGGCCACAAAAATCCAGGTTTTCAGGAGTTTGTTGAACATAGGTTCAGACTGCGCCAGACTCAGCTGGCTGGGCAAGCTATTCCAGGATTTTGTTCCTAGGACTGCCATTGACTTTCCCCCTCTGGACGTCAGGTGGAAGGGGGGAGGTGCTAGAAGGTTTTCTGAGGACGATCGCAGGAGTTGTTTAGTGATGTATGGTTTGATTCTGGACCTTAGGTATTTGGGTCCTATTGCCCTGAAGGTTTTAAAGATGATTACTAGGATTTCAAAGAGAATCATTTTATGTATAGGCAGCCAATGTAAGTAGTCTTAGTACCAGCCGGTCTGCCGCGTTTTGGACTATTTGTAGTCTTTTCAGACTGCCTTTTTTGCTACTGCATAAAGGTTGTTGCATTAATACAATCGTGACAGAATTAATGCAACTGCAACTATTTTCCTAGCAGTGACAGGGAGTAGATAAAATAATATTTTAGGGTTGTTATCATGTGGAAGCATGTGCCCGCCACCGAGAGGGCTTGCTTGTGGAAGGATAGTGCTTAGTCGCATCTAATCCCTAAGTTCCTCACAGTGTCTACTGTATTAGGAGGTGGACCCGTATTAGCCGGCCACCACTGTTTGGGCATGAAGAGGTTAGATTTCCTAAGCAGCATGATTTCCGTTTTTTGGCTATTACATTTGAGGTGGCTTAATTTCATCCAATCCATGACTGGGGTTATACAGTGCTGGAATTTTTCTTCAGCTGGTGTGGAATGTTTGTCAAGGGTGAGGATTAGCTGAAGGCATCCACATACAAGATATGCTCGATGTCGAAGGATGCAATCAGGTTAAGCAGCAGTATCATAAAGAGATTACAAAGTGTTGGGCTCAGGGTCGAGCCCTGAGGGACTCCAGCTGGTAACAGTTTTTCAGTTGATTTGTAGTTGCCTAAGGTCACTATTTGTCACCTGTTTTCCAGAAAAGACGGTAACCAGGCCAACTCCTTGTGAGTGATGTCACTATCTGCTAGCCTGTCTCTCAATAAGTCATGGGAGACCGTATCGAATGCGACCGATAGGTCCATTAGAAACCATAGTGCATTTTTTCCCTGATCTTGGGAAAATTTTAATGTTTACGTTGTATGGAGCAGCACTGATTCTGTTGAGTGACCAGGCATAAAACCCAATTGCTTGGGGTGTAGGATATTGGCTTCCTGCAGAAAATCATTTAGTTCCGTGTTGACTAGTTTCTCTGCTATTTTGGTCATAAATGGTAGCAGCAAGATGGGTCTGAGATTGGAGAGAGTGGTCGGGTCTAGTAATTTCCTTTTTTGGAGGGGTTTGACAGAAGCAATTTTCCAATTGTCAGGAACTATTGCTAACTTGAAGGAGGAATTGATTATTGGGTTGATGGTAGGGTTTATGATGTCAACAGGGGCGATGGGTGACATTTGAAAGTGGTGGGGCGCAAAATGATTTGCATACAGCACCGTAGCGAGCGAGCGCAGTGAGCGAGCCCGAACCCCAAAAGAGGGGTTTGGGGGATAACCCCCCAAGAAAATTTTGAAAAAAAAGAAGAAAAATCGTGCATTTTCAAGCAAATTTGAGAAAGCAGGAAGGTTAATAAAGCAATTGTGAAAGTGCAGTTATTACATTAATAGATGGCATAACATAGGTAGCTGCTTATTCAGTATAACCACAGAGCTTCATACATTCCGTCCTATTATGCTCAGACTGAATCCTGTCACCAGGCCAACTGACTCACTTTCAAGAACAGGACCGTATTCAAACCACTTACATGGACATACAAATCAGCAAATGACATGGCATTCAACCTACTCTCTGACACCCTACCATGCTACACACCAACTCGGAACTTTAGATTCACCAATCACAACTTTCAAATCAGCAAATGACACGGCTCCCAACACCCTCTCTGACACTCTACCATACTACACACCAGATCAGAACCTTAGATCCACCAATCACAACCTTCAAACAACACCAAAGCCACCATGTTTGCCTCCTAGTTCTGGGACTTTTACATCTCTGTCCTTCTACACTGAAACTCCACATCATCCAATATGTGGCCCATCCAATCTCTGCAGGAATTTCAGATGGCATTGAAAAGACATGTGCTTCAAGGAAAAAGCACAGCGGCATGGCGGATGTCGACAATGGCATTTAAAGAACGTGCAATACAAAACAACGTTATATGGGCAAACATTTTTGTTGTTTTCCCAAAACATTTTTTATTAAGTAAATAGAACACTATGAGCGATCCGTACAGGAGAGCTGCATAATTGTGACCAATTGACTACAATCAACAATCAAGGGGAGAGGATGTAGCCTTACGGCTAGAGCGGTCGGCTTCGAAGCTGGGTAACCTGGTTAGAGTCTCAGCAACAACACTCTACATCCTGTGATTCAGGGCAAATCACTTAATCTCCCCGTGCCTACCAATAAAAAAATGAAGGTGTTCATCTATAACGAAACTGGTGCTCATGTAAAGCGCTCTGATACCCGATGTCTCAGGTCTAGTTCGCGCTATATAAAACTCAAAAAAGAAAAAATCTGAACTTCAAGGTCTGCTTAGCCATACAATATGACTATTCAATGATCAAATTATACAGGTCCTACACACGGTCACTGCGAGGAACCTATGAAGCAATGACTGATGACTCATATGCCTTCCCCATAGGCCTATACACCCAGGAAGCAGCACGTGACTCTTGCTGTAGCTACTCTGCGAGTCACTCTTGTGGAATGCTCAAGAGGAACTGACCCTTTTCTAAGCGGAACAGCTTTGAAAAACCGGAAAGAGAATGAGCTTTACTCTGTAATGCTAGGAGTGTTGTCTTTATATCTTTGGCACCTCACCTGTTCTAGGGCCCTCCGGTACGCATGCTTGAGCCTGGAACTTCCCATTATCAGAATAAGTGAGTGGATGTGGTTGTCTGCTTGTTGGTCTCTGGTGTTTGTGGCTGTGTGCATGTGAGAGTATGGTTGAGTTTACATGTGCTGGTGTTTGTGGCTGTTTGCATGTGTGAGCAGGTTTGTGTTTACATGTGCTGGTGTTTTTGGCTGTTTGCATGTGTGAGTATGTTTGAGTTTACATGTGTTTGGGAAAAGAATTACAATCAATGCAATGAACTCCCCACTGTATTTATGTCCTGAGTAATTTGCCACAGCCTCCTGTGCACTGAGATATCTACACAACAATATTAACCTCCTCCCTGCAGCTAGGCAACATGCAGAAATGCAATTTCATAAAAACTCATACTTACAGGCCTTGGGGATAGCATTTATACCAGATAAAAGCCAGCCACTCTGTATCTATTAATGTCAGATTTCTGCATCCGTTATCTCTCTAGAGGAACCACGACCAAGGCTGAGAGGTAAAGTGGGTGTAAAATTAGACTTTAAATTTGCTTTTGAAGTGAGATGAAATCCAAATATTGGCAAAGCGAATGTGTTTGACTTTTATAGTAAATACAGATACACACCATCCAAGCACATGTTGACTCGACATAGATGATACATCCATGTAAACATCCATGCACTCTCAGACTAACACACCTACAGTACCACATGCATACATACCATCGGGCAGACCCCCATGCCGACAGAACAACAGACCCCAGGCAAACAGAACAAGAGACCCCCCCACACACAGAACAACAGACCCCCATGCACACAGAACAACAGACCCCCCCCCCAGGCACACAGAACAACAGACCGCCCCAGGCACACAGAACAACAGACCGCCCCAGGCACACAGAACAACAGACCGCCCCAGGCACACAGAACAACAGACCCCCAGGCACACAGAACAACAGACCCCCATGCACACAGAACAACAGACCCCCATGCACACAGAACAACAGACCACCCCAGGGACACAGAACAACCGGCCCCCTGGCACACAGAACAACCGGCCCCCTGGCACACAGAACAACAGACCACCCCAGGCACACGGACCAACCGGCCCCCAGGCACACAGAACAACAGACCGCCCCAGGCACACAGAACAAGAGAACCCCAGGAACACAGAACAAGAGACCCCCAGGAACACAGAACAGACCCCCCACACACAGAACAACAGACCCCCCCTACACACACAGAACAACACACCCCCATACACACAGAACAACAGACCCCCAGGCCGACAGAACAACAGACCCCCAGGCACACAGAACAACAGACCCCCATGCACACAGAACAACAGACCCCCAGGCACACAGAAAAACAGACCCCCAGGCACACAGACCAACAGACCCCCAGGCACACAGACCAACAGACTCCCAGGCACCAAGTTCCCCATTCCTATTGAGCAGCAGTTCATGTTAGTAAACGGAACGCGTGTCACGTCGAATCGGACAGCTGGAGAAAAACAGATCAGTGTGCCCTCAGTCCTGGTGACAAGGCCACACATTAGTGTGTCTGTGTTATTCATCAGGACAGCGACATGTGGCACACATGACATATCACACCCAGTGTCTACATACTGCTAGCACTGGGACGTGTCTATAGATTAAGGTTGTACAATAAAGCTTTTGTTCTAAAAAAAAAAAAAAACGGGCAAGACAGATTACTTTTGCAGTTTTGTACAAAGCGAACTCTTCCCGAAGGTATTGGAGAGTTTTACATTACAGACAAGCAAATTCATTTTTGATAGGCGCGGAGAGATTTATTAAGTGGTGTACCCAGAATGGCATGAGGTTGAGCCAAGGTCGAGAATCGAACCTTGGTTCCCTGTTGCAAAGTCGGTAGCTCTGGCTTTTACGCCACATCCTCTCACAACTTCTAACCGAAAACAGCCTACAAGGATACGCCTGAACATATTTTAGACACAGATTGACGCTAATTAAATTAAAAGAGTCTATGTGGTATAAGAAAGAGAGTTTTCGCTGCCATAAAACACACCAGACCGGGTAATACATTTGGTTAAAACGTAGACAACTGCACCGAAACAATAGTTGCTCTACTTTGTAGTGTAAAACAATGATTTGTATGGCTATGCGCTGTAGTGGAAGATTCCATAGGGTACATTACAATGTGCTGTAAAGCCCTCCGTTCTAAAATCTGTGACGTAAGCACCACAATATACTAGCCTACCTTGAAGTAAGAACCGACATTCATGGCAGAGGCAATACAGGCAAAACATGAATTTCCAAACACATGCTCTCTCCATACTCTGAGTTCATGTCCCTATTAACCCTTCCCTTGCTAATCTTCTTCATATGTTTGTTGTCGACCTCCTCAACATTATGCGACACTCAGTAAACTGGGCAAACATAGACATCTTTGGATCATCATGTCTTTATTCTGTGGTACTTTAAATTCTGAACCCGCTTCATAAAAGTCGTCGTATCATGACGATTTTGGTAACATTAGACCGAAAATGGCAAGTGTAAGATATACGAGCATTTTCGTCATATTCGAATGGCGAGATCACCATGAAATCAGGGATTCCGTTCTGAACCCCCGGGTTCCATTTTGTGTACGGCAGCCATTTTGTGGTTGCCCTCACATAGGCTAATGACTAAGGCCTACCGGGTCCTTGGTACACGTACACCTTTAGCTGACTTCTGTGTGACCTGGGCAAGCTGACTCCATTGCCCGAAGCCAAACCTGCTCAGTCAGTTCCTTTCCCAGTAGCTGATCAAGATTAAGCATCAAGGCACAGGACATCATAAACCTTTATTGCATACAACTATGTCTTATCTTACTCACACCTGTCTCTGCTCCTTTCTTTATGGCCTATTTACGATGGGGATGTGCCCAGTTTTATTATGGGTCCGATCGCACCTGTCTGATGAAAAATGTTAAGTTTAACCAATGATTGATGAAGGGCTGGACAAACTGAAAAATGGGCTCGTCATCATGATCCTGCTTTTGTCGTGAAAACATGTGAATGGTCAAACTGTAAGGACGGAATGTTGGATTTGTTTTTGCATGCTTGCAAAAGCTAGGACTGCCCCTTACTTATGTGTTGAGTAATGTAACCCTAAAACATATAAAAGGCCTCTGTCCTCTGTATTCCTCAGACTACCTCATTCAGTTGCTACGGCTTCTGTGTGACGTGGCCTCACTATGTTAAGTTTAATAAAGATGTCTTTTCATATTTTCAGCTTCTGTGCCAAGTTCTTTGTTATATTAGTAAGTATTCCCTGAGAACGAAAATTGCAGTTTTTCAATTCCCGATCGGACAAATGTCGTCCCAGTTCTCTCTGTTCCTTCACTTACTAATGGGCCGACAGATACATCTTTGGTAGACGGAATTTAACTGGGATCCCTCTGGACGTTACCCATTGGGTAGCTGACAAACAGATTCAAGCTTCTCCACAAGGTGCTTTCATGCATCAAGGCAATCCCGTGTCTGGGCGCAGGCCATGAGGCAGAAATACACATTGTATTGTGCGGCAGATTTTATTTTAAATGCTATATTATTTGGTTTATATATTTTGAAAAAACGGTGCATTCTTTTAGGACCAGCCATTTGACCAATTCATACCTCTCTTTTATTTGAAGTGAAATCATTATTCTACTCTTTTTTAAATGTCAACTCTTTAACAGGTGCAGTTCTGGTTTTAGATTGTTTTCCGTGTGAGTGCAAATTCCACTGCTTATATAAAATAAGTCAAACATTTGCTGGCAATAGAAATGATTTCAAACAAAGATGTTGGTTTTACTGAAACAAACGTTTCTCCAGTATAATTTAAAAATGTGAGTGAAAATGTTACTGTTTTTTGCTTTGTCCCATTCCATCATTTCTATTGAAAGTTGCTCTGGGCTGGCAGGTTAATTAATGCCAGAGGACGGGTGGACATGGTAGGAGCATGAAAACATATATATCTGGAGTTGCCAGACATTTAGCCGAATAGTCTCCCAGCGTCTCTTTATTTATTTGTCTTCTATAATTAGATAAGGATCGAAAATCGATGTTAATTCCTTTAAAGTGCTCATTTTTGCTGCACCCATTCCCCCGCACTTAAATACCCCCTGCTTTCACGGTTTTCATATTTTACATTGTATGTATTTCTTCAGTTTTGTATGGTGCGCCCCAAATACCCCTTTGCAGCCCTGAGCACGGGGTTGGGTGTACGTATCAACGCGATGAACTAAGATTCGGGGTACGCTCCCCTCCCCTGTAACCATGCGAGGGGTGACCCATGGGGGTACAGCGCGTTGGAAAACGCTTGGACCAAACATTTTAAGGAAGAAATATATTTTCGATCATTTTATTTGTATCAGGAAATCTTCTTCAAGCCATCGGATGGAGGGGCAGACGGAAGCAGTTCCAAAACAGGGGGCTTTGATGGCAGAGGGTGCTGTGTACAATTTGTTGCGTGAATGTTTCCCACCCGCCTTTGCTGCTGTGCAGAAAGTAAATTAAATATGTGTGGAGTTTTTTTTATATTTTTCGTTACGTAGATTTTTAAAGGTACGTGTGCTTCGTGCATGCCTTATATTCACGGCCTTTTTCATGTAGTGGTGGTAACTCTCGCTCCTTTGAAAGTTTGAAACCGGTGACTTTTTCGCCTCTACTGATATTTCATTCTAAACAGTAATAAGAGCTTTTAACCTGCCTGGCACCTCACACGGCTCATGAAGTGCACCGAACCTGCAGAAGCGTGCTCGGATCCAGGCGCTGAGCGCTATCTGTTCTCACAACTGTAACATTCCTGCATGTTTGTGCATGAGAACTATTTTTCGTAGTAAATTGTCTGCGAGCCATTTGCAGTCCTCTTCTGGCCGTCTCCTAAATAACCCCACCTTTCCGATTCTTTGAGGCGCGACCAGGCGGCCCGGATACACTAGAACTATCCAGTTTTTTTCGCCGTTTGTTCCGGTACATTTCACTGAATTTGGCATATGTCCCGATTTTCGGACAGCGGACAGACTAAAATGCATCTACCCTTACAATTAGCCCCAATGTCTGGGTTTTGTGTAAGTACTTACTCGCCTAAAAATGCCCGGATTTGGTCTTGACAGTGCACCAGGTAGGTGCCCCAGTGCAGAGTGGAGTTAGAGACGAGCAGCAAGCGTCTCCTCGACCCCATTGTCGGCGCGCCGACCGACCCTCCAGCCAGGAGACAAAGAAATGCGTTACTTACCTGTAACAGCAGTTATCCAGTATTGGTGTCTTTCATAGATTCACATGCCTGAATCATTCCCCGTCGTTGAGACGGGAATCCCCGGTACATAGAAAAGTAATGTCCTATAGACATACTTAGAGAAAAGTAGGCCTAAGGGCCTTGCCTTAGTACACTATGCACATTTCTGATGGAACAGCATAAGCAGTCTGAGATAATACATATCATGTGACTAAGAGCTGTCAACAAGTAACAAGAAGTAAGTAAATAAATGTGCATACCAGTGAAGGATGGTGGGAAGGAGGAAGGCTCACCTCACTGGAATAGGTGGCGAAGCACAGCCTGGCCCATAGCTGTATCCTGCATCAGCTCCGTATCCAGGCAGTAATGCCTGGTGAAGGTATGCGCCGATTTCCAGGTCGCCGCCCTGCAAATGTCCAGTATCGGCACTCCAGCGAATAACGCTGTTGATGTGGACACAGCTCTTGTAGAGTGAGCTCTCACCTTGGAATGTAATGGCCGTACTGCCTTGTCGTGGCAAAAGGCAAATGCAGAAGATATCCATCGTGAGATACTGAGTTTGGAAAGTGGCATGCCTTTTCTAGGTCTGCTGTAGGCGATGAAAAGCTGATTGGTTTTTCTGAAGTGCTTTGTTTTGTCTAGGTAAAACGAGACACCTCTTTAGATCCCGAGAGCGCAGGGATTTTTCCGCTGCAGTGCTTGGATTTGGTAAAAATGAACGAAGGACCAGAGGTCCATTAAGGTGAAAGTCCGACGGGACTTTAGGAATAAATGGAGGATTAGTTCTTAAAACGACTCTATTTTCATTGAACTGCATGAAAGGATTTAGTATGGAAAGATCCTGTAGTTTGCTGACCCTCCTGGCTGAGGTCAGAGCAAGGAGGAGGGCTGTTTTCCAGGAGATGTATTTGATATCAGCCCTGTGGATGGGCTCGAAGGGGTGCTTCATCAACTGGTTGAGCACTACGTTGAGATGCCATGATGGTGGAACTCTCCTTGGACGAGGAAAGGATCTGTAGAGCCCTTTAAGGAATTGTTTTATTAACCTGTGGGACCAGAGAGAGGGTCCTTTTGAAGTTCTTGTAAACCGGGAGATTGCAGCTAAGTGCACTCTGATAGAAGCATGCGCAAGACCTGATTGTGCCAGTTGTAAGAGGTATGGAAGCAACTGTTCTGGGGTAACCCGAAATGGATGGAGACCTTGGTCCTTACACCAGATGCAAAAGTGTTTCCATTTGAAGGAATAGGTCTTATTTGTGCTATCTGCTCATGCTTTTGCAAGAACATCCTTGCACTCCTGCGGAAGGTCTAGTTGGTAGAACTCTCTGTACTCAGGAGCCATGCCGATAATCTGAGTGAGTTCAGGTTCGGATGAAGTACTTGGCCTTAGGACATCGTGAGAAGAGACGGATGTTAGCTTAGCGGATTGGGGGTCGGACAGAAAAGCGATGGAGATCCGTGAACTAGTGCTGCCTCGGCCAGAACAGTGCAATCAGAATTAGGGTGCAGTGTTCAGTCTTCAGTTTCCGAAGGACTCTTGAAATTAGGGGAAATGGCGGAAAGGCGTACCCAGAGATGCTTGCACCATGCGACAGAAAATGCATTCCTTATAGACCCTGACTAGGGATGCCAACCTGCGAAGTGCGGGCATGTGGCATTCATGCTCGTCGCAAATAGATCGATTTGCGGCGTGTCCCATCTGGAGAAGATCTGGTCGATAATTTGTTGTTCTAGCTCCTACTTATGTGATGATGTTTTCTGCATGCTCAACGCGTCGGCGAGCACATTGTCCGCGTCTGGGACATATTCCGCCTTTAGGGTTACATTGTGGAGTATGAGTCAATCCCAGATTTTTATGTGACTCGCTAGAGAGTGTCAGCGAGCGTGTCCCTCCCTGTTTGTTGAGGTAGTGCATAGTCGTGGTGTTTTCTGTCCGGACGAGCACCAGGGAATATTAGATTCTTGGCAGGAAAACATAAAGGACCAGGAAGATCGCCCGCAATTCGAGCAGATTGATATGTAGTTTCTTCACCATAGGAGATCATTACCCGCTTATCTGTAGCTCTTGCAGAAAAGCTCCCCTGCCTTCCAAGGAGGCGCCTATTGTGGCAATATGAGGAGGAGCCGGAAGCAGGAATGACAAACCTTGAGGCAGGTTTTGATATAACATCCACCATAGAAGGGCTCCGACCATCTGAGGATTCACTTTTATGTGGCGTTCGAATGACCCTGTGCATTGGACTCACTGCTTTGAGAGCGCCTCCTGTAGATTACTCATTCGTAGTCGACAGTGCGGAATCTGGAGGATACACGCTGGCATCATCCCCAGAAGGAATTTGAAGAGGCGGACTGTAAAGACTTTCTTCGAGGCTATTATAGCAGCTAATGCAAGGGGCTTGTTCATCCTCTCTGGATGGGAAAACATTTGCCGACCGTGTGTCCAGGGTTGCACCTTGGAAACTGAGGCACTGAGAAGGTGGTAGGACCGATTTCCCTGATTGAGGGTGAGACCCAAGCAATCGAAAAGCTTTAAACAGGCGTTGGAAGACCTGGACGTATCTTTTAAGGATGAAGCCCTGACCAGTCCGTCACTTAGATACGGAAAGACTTGGCGATGGCACTGTCTGAGACATGCCGCCACCGTGGTACGACATTTCGTGAATATGCGCGGTGTAGACTTGAGCCCGAAGGGCAAAACGCAAACTGCAAGTGTCTGGCCGCTACTGCACATCTCGAGTACCTTCATGTGATTCCTGTGAATTGGGATATGGAAGGAAGCGTCCTGTATGTCTACGGACGCCCTAAAATCCTGCTCTTACAGTAGTCGCAAGACCTCCTGGATCGTTACCATGCGAAACGACTGCTTCTTAGGAAGTTGTTGAGGGCCCTCATGTCCAAGATTGGTCTCCACTTCTTGTCTTTTGTCTGAATCAAAAGAAGCGGGAATAAAGCCCTTTTCCATGTCAAGATGGAGGTACGCTTTCTATTGATGTCATAGAAGCAGCCGTAGATTTGTCATTTTCGCTGTCCTTTACCTTGAAAGGAGGACCTCCCCAAAAGAGGATTACTTGTTTTGCTGTTGTTGGCGCTGGTATTGTGGTCAACTCTGGCCTGAAGAGCAGGAAGGCTTGTATTGATAATTTCCTAGGAAGACTGGCCTCTTCCTCTATTTCTACTAAAGGACTGGTTCTTATACTGAAGAGTGCCCAAAGCTCTCGTAGTGTTTGCTTCGTCAATGTTTTGTGCCAAATAGTAACTGGCTATCATATGGTATGTCCAAAATCTTTGTTTGCACCTCAGGACTTAAAGAGGTTGCCTTTAGCCATCCTTTGAGCCGCAAGGCTGATGCTCCAGCCAACTGGCGGAACCCTGTCATAGCGATATCCATCGCTCAGACTATAGTTTCTGACGCCGATGCTTTCACCATCTAGCAGAATCCTTTTTACCTGCTCTGTGGATGAATTTGGCAATTCCGACAGGTATGGGGCTATGTGTGCCTACCATTGTCCATGATAGCGTTCCAAGAGCGCAGAGCGTTCCTGGTTTCTACCGTCATTGCAGACATTGAGGAAAACCTGTTCCTAATGTTGTCCACTCTTTTCCTTATCATTAGGAGGAAGCGATAAAGGGGCCGAAGGATTCCTGGAGTTCTTCTGGCCCGCCTGCGTCACTACTGAGTCCGGCGTAGGATGTCCTGATAAGCACGCCGTTGCTGTATCTGGCGCCCTATACTTGTTATCCAACTGAGGGATCACTGGTGACACAGAGGAGGGGTTCTGCATGACCCTTACCCCTTGTGAATATAGGTAATTGATAATCGATATTGACCTTACTGTCTTCTTGAGAGATTCTTTTAAGTCATGCAAGAAGCAGGCCTGTTCTTGAGAGGTTATTCAGAGCTTAAAACGTGGAGCAGTCTTCACTACCACATTTTAAGAAATTCCAGAATTGGCGGATTTTCCCGCGTAGATCGCCGTCATAGACTATGCCGTCGTAGATGAGCCGTCATAGAGGAGGCCGTCATAGACGACGCCATAGACGATCTGTCGTAGACAAGGCCACCGACGCCGTCGAAGGCGAGGTCGTCGTAGAAGAGGCCTTTTTAGAAGAGGCCATCATAGACGAGGCCATCGTAGACGCGGCCATTGTAGAAGAGGCCATTCTATAGTAGGCCCTTGTCGACGCTGTAGACAGGCCGTCATAGACTAGCAGTCACAAACAAGGTCGTCGATGACTATGCCGTCTTAGACGAGCCACTGAAGATGAGACTTCGTAGATGAGGCCATCGTAGACGAGGCCATCGTAGACGAGGCCCTCGTGTATTCCGTAGACCAGCAGATATAGACGAGGCCATCGTCGACGCTCTCATCGTCGACGGTTTCGTCGACGTTCTCGCCGTCGACGCTCTCATCGTCGACGGTTTCGTCGACGCTCTCGCCGTCGACGCTCTCGCCGTCGACGCTCTCGCCGTCGACGCTCTCGCCATCGACGCTCTCGTCGACGCTCTCGTCGTCGATGCTCTCATCAACGGCGCTGTAGTCTACGCTCTCGTCGTCGACGCTGGCGTCGTTGTCGCCGCTCTCGTCGTCGTCGACGCTCTCGTCGTTGTCGTCGACGCTCTCGTCGTCGTCGTCGACGCTCTCGTCGTCGACGAGCCGTCGTAGGCGAGGCCATCGTAGATGAGGCCATCGTAGACGAGGCCATCCTAGACGAGGCCATCTCTGAAGAGGCTGTAATAGGCAATGATGATGCCGTTTTCCGTCGACGATCCTGTTGACGATGTTGGCTTCCTAGTCTTTACCTCAGGAGGCAAAGAAGACGCCCTTTCTGAAGGGTCCCATGATCAGAGGAGGTGATTTTTGACAGCTCAGAAGTCGTCTTTTTTAAATGATTTTTCTCCAAAAGCAAGTCCTTTACTCTCCTTATCCACAGAGTGAGGAGATTTCAAAGGACTGCGCCCATAAGACCCATGAGTGGTCTTTTTGAGGGCCTTCTCAGGACGTCCCCCTGAGGAATTAGTCTGAGGAGATTCTCTTCTCTTTTGAGGTCTCCTAGACGTTGAGGGCAACGCCTCATCACAGTAACTGGAGAAAATAAAAAACCTCCTCTCTGATCTTAACCATATAAAAAGTCGCCCTTCATGACCTCTCAAAAAACTTACTTGAGAAAGTGCGCAGTCTTTGGCTTGCGGTCAGTGTGAGAAACAGAGCAGAGCAACTCCTTGGAACAAGAAGCACAGGCTCTAAAATAAAATTCTTTATCTTTAAAGAATGTATTTGAAGATAATCCATAATAGAAAAGCAAAGTTATTTAATAAAGTGAAAATAAACACAGAAACTGATCAGAGCTCAGAGGAGACTCCCTTAGCACAACGTGCGGTAGAAAATCTGAGAGACTGAGGCTTCTGACAGGAAGGTTCTAGAGGGAGGTGGTAGCTGATTGGCTACCTTCTGGAATTTGGTCCTTTTTACAAAAGGACATAGATAGGCTACTAAGGAAGGCCCTTAGGCCTACTTTTCTCTATGTATGTCTATAGGACATTACTTTTCTATGTACCGGGGACTCCCGTCTCGACGACGGGGAATGATTCAGGCATGTGAATCTATGAAAGACACCCATAATACTGGATAAGAGGGAAGCTGTCACACCTGCCTTCGGGGGAAGCGAGTAAATGCCCGCCTTTACTCCTGACACCTTCCGAGCGGTGGACTAGCCAATCCAGGATTGGCTAGGGGGGCACATTTATTACTCGCCCTTTTTCAACCTGTTTTCAGCGGCGGCGCTGCTGTAAGAAGCAGCACCCCCTTGGTCCATCTCTATGGGGAAAGTCTAGCGCGCATGCTCGGGCAAGGTGGCACCTCAACTTGTCATGCGCAGTACTGCTGCAGCTGAGTGTGGACTGTCACTCAAGCTGCAGCAGCCCAGCCAGCCCCACCCCCTGCGCACTCCTGATTGAGTCGGGTGTGTCCCACTCCCGGCGGATTCCCGGCCGGTAGCGCTATAACAGAGAGAGGTAATTATTGCCAAAAATACCACGGTGCGTCCATGTGGCTTAGTGGGGCTACGCCCCTTCGCCCCAATGGACGCACCGCGGCTGGATGTCAACAAGGGCATGTAACATTTTCAGGGGTCAGGGATCAAGAGGGGAACCTGATTTGCAGGAGAGAATAGCTTGCCAGGACTGTTTGATACTTATCTCCTTAAAACAGTTGCATTATGTTCTATTTTCTAGGATGACTGATTCTATAAGAGAGGAGATCTTGTCCTTAAAGCCTTTTTTTAAGTCTACAGTTTTCTTGTCGAAAAACTCGGCAATCTGATCACATAAACCTTGTGACGGAGGAATTTCATGTTCTAGCATTTTTGGATCAGTGAAAGATTTTACGATTTTGTAGATCGTTTTCTGATTGGACGCTTCCTGGTTGATGAGATTGGAGTAGTGTGCCTTCTTTTCTATTCTGATTTGCTGGTGATATTGTTTGAGAGCTGTTTTAAAGGGGGAAGGCTCTACTGGTTTGTAATTTTTCCTCCATATGCGTTCTAATTTTTTGCATTGGCCTTGTAATTCTTTTAGCTGACGGGTAAACCGGGGAGCAGAGTTTTTATTGAGGGGACTTCTACTGGGAGGGGCAGGAGGTGCCAAGATATTGGCTAGTGAGGACATCCAATCATTGAAGATGTGGGTATCTGTCGAGGGGGTCCCTTGTTTGGGCAGGTTTACCTAGTTCTGCCGTGGCATGCAGGTTAGGACTGTTTAGCATTTTATTCTACTTTCATCTCAGTGTGGGGCCATATTGACTGGGGTTTTTCACAAGTTGTGTGGTGGCCCAGCCAATCCTGAAAAGAATAAACTTGTGGTCCGACCAGGTTATGGTAACCGGGGGGTCTACTCTAAGACTGGTGGCATTGGTGTAGAGTCCATCTAGGTTGTTTCCTGCACAGTGAGTGGGCCCCTCTATCTGTTGTTTTAGTCCCAGGGTATTTATAATCTCTTCAAAGTTATTCCTACTATGGGTGTCAGCTGATTCTAAGTGTATGATAAAGTCTCCCAAAATGGTAAAGTTGGGGTATTTGACCACTAGGGAGCTCATGCTTTCCCCCAGGGTATCTAGAAACTTGGGACTAGACCCTGGTGGTCTGTAGGTCAAGGCTCTGACGAAGGACATTGAACTATCAAGTTGGAGACAGAAACCTAGACTTTCTGTCTCTTTTAGTTCTGTGACATTGAATATGGAACATTTCAGTGTGTTCCTGTATATTATTGTTAATGTTAATGTTAGTGTTTTTGATATTTCTAAAGCACAAACTGTTACCCAAGGGTTTCCTGGCACTGAACATGACATCCTATGGAGGCCTAAAACACGGGGTGGTGATGGGAGGTAGTTAGACAGACAAAAGCCACGTCATAAGGGCTTTCCTGAAGTCCAGATGGTTTGTAATGCACCTGAGATGCAACAGGATGTCATTCCATGCCTTGGCAGCACAGAACTTCTGCCTCCCAAGTTGGACTTCTTTACAAAGGGCACTGATACCAGTTTTGCTTCTGCAGAGCGCAGAGGTCTTCTAGGAACATACTGCTGGAACTGTAGTTTTAAGTGGAGGGGTCTATTTCCTTGAAGGGATTTGTGGACCACACACAGAGCTTTAAAAAGAACACGTTTTTGACGAGCAACCAGTGGAGCTTTTTAATCTCAGCCGAGATTGAGGCATGTTTTGGTGTGCTGGCGAGTAATCTAGCAGCATCATTCTGCAGGAGTTGAGGTTTTTTCACAAGACCCTCCTGGATATTGAGATAAAGACTATTTCAATAGTCCAGTCAGGACATAACTAAGGCAGTAATGACTGTTCGTTGGCTGTCTTTGGGTAGGAAAGGCATCATTTTCTTGCAGGATATCAAAGTGTAAGATGTAGCAGAGACCACCGCATTCTCTTGATCCTTACAACTGAGTTTGTTGTCTGTGTAGACTCCTAGATTTTTTACCTTCCTAATAGGAGTCGGAAGAGGACCCAGTGTATCCGGCCACCATGCCGTGGTCCAAATATCTGGATCATTGCCAAACAAAACCACCTCCGTCTTACTGGAGTTAAGGTTAGGCAGTTTTGGGCCATTCAATTACCCACGGCTGTCATGCAATCATGGAAACGGGACGCCATTCCTTGTACCTCATCAGGTAGCAGTGACACTACAATTTGGGTGTCATCCGCATATGAGGTTAAATTAAAAACAAAGGATTCAATCATGGGAGCCAGCTATGATACATAAACATTAAAAAGTGTCGGGCTCATGGATGATCCCGGCAGGACTTCACATGGGCAACAAGAAAGGTTTTGCTGTGAACTCACTGAGGGACACAGTCTGTACTCTATTGGATAGGAAAGACTTGAGTAACTTCCAGGTGGTGCCCTTGACTCCAATCTCTTGCATCCGTCTCTTGGTCCATCAATAAAATAAGTTGGACAGTATCAAAGGCCGCCGAGAGGTCTAGCATAATCCTAGCTGCTTTTCCTCCCTGGTCCAGTATAGTCCTGATTTCTTCAGTAGATTGAAAAAGCGCGGACTCCGTACTGTGCCCCCTCCACCCCAAAAACCATACTCAGTGGGATCTAGTACCTGGGCTTCTTCCAGGAACTGACAAAGTTGGGCGTTCATAATTTTTTCTGTTATTTTCGCAGGGAGTGGGAGTCTGGAAGTGGGTCTAAAATTATTGGAGTCTTTGGGATCCAGACCCGTTTTTTTCAGCAGGGGCAGTATAGATGACCCTTCCTCAAACATAAGAAACGGAACGATTGCCAGTACTGAGATATACTCACAAATTATTTATTACTAGACCATAGGAATAAAACATAAGGGTCCAAATTTTTACTCCACCATTAAATGGTTTATTTCACAATTTATCGGGATTTACTTTATCAAAAAAGATTTTGTGCATGTGTATTCGAAATAATACAAATAGACAAACTATGTACACTAATTACAAAACATCTACACAGGACACCTATACACACTAAATATACACCAACATGAGTACCCCTCACAAATTTGGCCAAACACTAGTAACACACACTCCCACAACATACATACACCATACCAGTACGGGTCAGGCTCACTGTTGCGTAACCCACAACCTAATAGTAAATATTCTTAATCCCAACATCAAAGCAATACTAAATACTAAATTAAATACATTCCAAATAAAGTGTAGATATGATTTGCCGTAATCACAATCTGAATCATTAACTATAGACAATTTAAGTGAAATTTTGTTTGACACAGGATAGACAAGGTCGACGCGTTTCGAACCCGGCTGTTTTCAGGGTTCTCCTCAGGACCACAATATTCTTGTTTACTCATGTGCCAGCATTCCAATGCTGCATACGGCAGTGTCCAACTCACTATGTACTGCTGGTGACTGGGTCTCTGTTGGTGTCCGAAAAACCGCCTTCAAAAGCGGCTTTGTTTTCCGCAATGGTATGTGGGAAAGCCACATTTCCTATGGCTTTCCCACAAACCATTGCGGAAAACAATACAATCCGAATGAGGAAGGATAACGCGTTTTTCAGAAACTAGAGTTCGATCACGCGGACGCAACCAACTCGTCGCTTTTGAAGGCGGTTTTTCGGACACCACGGGAGATGGATGGCTTTCAACACCTGATAAATTAAAAGTGATGCAGCCAGGAGTAAGAATAGTTTGCCACCAAGGATCAAAAATGCTGTATATTGACCCTACCCACAATGGGGAAACTAATAAATAACTCCATAGGATTCAATTAATACAGGAGGTGGGCGGGTCTCTACATGTCCAATGATATTAGATACAACACAATAAACAGACAACGAGCACAGTAAAAATTCAAGCCATGCCAAACACAAAAGACAGCTGCTGCCTCGCCTTCATAACAGACAATAGTGCATTAACATCAACGTAGGGAAACATGTAGCACCATACCTTTGTTTCAATGTTACCTACTTGTGTCAAAACATTTGGGGGTACTCATTTTGGTTTTCCTTACCATATACTTCTTCGTGATCTGTGGTTGCTTCTGTCCATGTTCCTATGTGTAAATTCCATGTGTTTGATTCAACTACCGTCCCCTGATGAACATACAATCACAAAATCCACTGCAGCACTAGTAGCTGTTGAACTTAAAGCCATTTAACATCTTGTTTGTGAAGAAATTGATTAAAGTCTTGGACGATTTTTCAAATTAAAAGAATTTTATGTTAAACTCAAATGGACTACAAGTTTGATTACCTTTGCCAAACTAGTTTGTAACATAAATGCTTTATAAGACCCCGTTTGTATACTGGGAGCCACATATCTTGATAGCTGGTGTGCTATTAAAACTCCATTTAAAGCAGGGGTCCCCAAACTACGGCCCTTGGGCCACATCTGGCCCGTCTAATCAACTGGAGTGGCCCACTTAACGATCCCAAACAATCCTTTGCTTCTTGTCTCATGCGGAGACACGTATTCCTCACTTCCAGGTAGCAGACGGTTGGTGGTCCAGTTCCAGGCGACCGGAAACAGCCGGGGGAAATCGCTTCACACAGAAGTTCCCGCCAACACAACGCTTCGGATTGATGCCTGTCCTTTGCCTGCTTCTACGCAAGTAATAACCATGTTTTCTGAGGCCATGTGTTCGAGTGTTGTTTCGACACCGCGCTGGAGCGCTTTACTTGGGGTTTGGTTGTTTGTTTGGGCACCGCGCTGGGGTGCTTTCCTGAGTTTGCTTTGGCATAGCGCTGGAGCGCTTTACTTGTGGTTTGTTTTGGCACCACGCTGGAGCGCTTTACTTTCAGTTCGTGACAACGCGCTGGAGCGCTTTGATTACGCGCTGGGGCGCTTATCTTTTTTTTGATTCTACACAGGAGCGCTGTTTTCTAACTAACCACTATAGACGACTTCTACTCACTGGGTGTTCCTAAGCTCAAGGTAAACGCTGTTAACCGCATGTGCACAAGAAGTAAACATAGAGAGGGCTTTATCTGTGCCCATTGTAATCAGGTCTCCCTTACTTCCCCTACCAGCCTTAGAAGAAAGGAAGAAAGACAGACAACAAAATGTCGAAACTGTTGGGGAAAGGGAAAATAGATTCAGAGTGCAGAGTTTTTAAACAGCAGTGGACAGATTTTTTTTTTGTCCAGTGCAAGGAAAAGGCAGTTTGTTTAATCTGCAAAGAGACAGTGGCGGTGTTTAGAGAATGTACTATCCACCGACACTATGAAACCCACCATGGAGGACAGTATGCTAGCTTGCTGGGCCAAGTGAGTAGAGACAAGGTGGCTAAGCTACAAATTGGATTTGCCGCCCAGCAGAGTACAATGGTACGCCAAACACAGGCGAACCTGTCATTCGTTCGGGCCAGCTTCAAGGTAGCTAAATTGATTGCAAGCTGTGGAAAGTCGTTCATTGATGGAGAGTTTGTCAAGAAGTGTTTGAACGCTGTCGCAGAGGAGGTGTGTACGGACAAGAAAGATGCCCTGAACGCGGTGTGTCTGTCCCCATCTACAGTTACCAGGCGAATTGAAGAAATGGGGCATAATGTACATGTCAAGCTGAAAGAGAAAGTTAAAGATTTTGAGTGTTTTGCATTGGCAATGGATGAGAGCAATGACAGGCAGGTCACAGCACAACTGCTGATTTTTATTCTGGGAGTTAATTCAACTTTTGAAGTGTCCGAGGAGCTGGCAGCACTACAAAGTCTCACAGATACTACGACAGAAGAGGATATTTTTTGTAAAGTACGCCAAACGATGGAAGAGTTGGATTTAGACTGGGCTAATCTGTCTAGCATCACAACGGACGGTGCTCTGAGTATGGTTGGTGCATAGCGGGGGCTAGTGGGGTGCATAAAAAGAGAAATGGAGTCCACTGCCTGATTCACCAGCAAGCACTGTGCTGCAAAGTTCTGAAGTGGGAATCTGTCATGAAGGTGGTTGTGTCTTGCATACACTTTATCAGAGCAAACAGACTAAAACACAGGCATTTCCAAGCTTTTCTAGCCGAGCTGGGGTCTGCCCATGGAGATGTGCTTTACCACGCTGAAGTCAGATGGTTAAGCCGGGGTAGAGTTTTGAAGCGCTTCTACGAGCTGCTACCCGAAATCAACGCCTTTCTCCTGACAAAGGGAAAAACTGTCCCAGAGCTGATCAACACACAATGGAAATGGGACCTTGCCTTTTTAACAGATGTGACAGAAATTTTAAATGGCCTCAATTTACAGGTCCAAGGCAATGGAAAATTAATTAGTGACATGTATTCCCACGTCAAAGCATTTGAGGTTAAAATGGTGCTGCTTGTTGGACAAGTGCAAAAACAAGACTTCACCCATCTCCCTGCTACTCGGAGTCTCTCAGCTGAGGAGCCAGCGGTCCCTTTTCCAACCAAGAAGTGCAAGGACGCACTGGAAATGCTGAGAGCGGAGCTCAGTATGCGGTTCCGTGAGCTTAATGCCCATGTTAAAAAAATTCGCATATTCCAGAACCCTTTTGCTGCCGACATTAATGACACCCTGCCTTCTCTTCAATTTGAACTGGCTGAGTTACAGACCTGTGATGTGCAGAACGACGCATTCAAGCCCAACTGTCTCATAGAGTACTATGCTTCTCTCCCAAACGAGACCTACCCCAACACCAGAAAGCACGCTATGAAGATGTCCACAGTTTTTGGGAGCATATATATCTGTGAGCAAACTTTTTCACGCATGAAGCTGATAAAAAATCTGACAAGATCAAGACTCTCAGATCAACACCTGCATCATTCTCTGAGACTGTCTGTAACTGGAATGGAACCTGACATCAATCGCCTCACCAGTCAGAAGCAAGCCCACAGCTCACACAGATATGGTAAGCCTGCTGATTTCAGTAACTATGAATATGAAAAAATTTCAGTATAGTAATGCTCTTTTTTATAGGCAACATGTTTCTTGAACAGTGATGTCACATACAAAATGAAACTGCAGCATGTCATCTGCTGATGGGCTGCTTGTGTTTTTTTTTATCTGCCATTCCTGAAGGGCCTGCATGATTCCAGGACCACCCTAAAGTCAGCCTGTTTATTACAATTATTCTGTACTAATGTTATTTCACTGTGTGGCAATAAAATTATCATCAGCTTGTGTTTTTATTTTCAAATCTAATCTAGATCTATAAAATAAAAGGAGTATCTGTGGTACTTCATATAAACACGAGACTTTCTATTACTTTTTTTGCAAACCAACAGGTGGCGCCAAGGCCCAGCGAAGGGCAGCTGCAAAAAAAAAAAAAAGAAAATCATTATAATCTCCACAATAATACTGGTTGTCACTTTGGCCCATATAATTTCCTGTTATAAGACTGACCCCCGCCCCCCATCACAAAAGGAAAGTTGATGTGGCCCCCGCCAAAAAAAGTTTGAGGACCACTGATTTAAAGGCTAACAGTTCAGATATCTGGATTATAGCCCTCTGATAACAGAAGAATGCAAAGGACTCAACACGAATCCATAGACTACTGAGTATTTTATTTTGCAAAATGTGGCTTCTAATCGTAGATTTAAGAATAATTAAAGTGGTGTACTAGGTGTATTATCTGCAGGGATATCCTACTTAGTGATCTAGTTTTATACAGTACTGCGGTGCAGGTTCAGGAGTACATCAATGCCTATAAAAATAATTTTACCTTAAGACGAGTGTCCTTGTGCTTCATCAGGCTGAAGTCATTTTTCATGACACAGGAGGCAATCCACTTGTTTATTGGTATGAGAAGCAGTATGAGTCCCAGACCCACCAGAGATACCAGCCCTACATAATGGTACAGCAGATAGAAAGTGATTGCAAACTCGGTTGGCAAGACCAAGACTTCATGAAAGGCAAGGCAGAAGCCAGCCAGCTGCTCAGAGTCAGAGCTGATGAAATTAACAACTTCACCCGTTGAGAAGTGAGACAGGCTACTGCTGTTGGCCCTCACAGCTTTCCGGTAGATGGTGGCGACAACTACAGCTCTGACCATCAGCTTCACTTTGTGTGCTTCATAGACAAATTTATTTCGTAATAGGGCACCAAGAAAGGAACATGCAAAGAGCCCGAAGGCATAGAGGATTCCATAGCTCAAAGGTTCCTGGTGGGTTCCTATAAAAGTCACAAAGTGACTGAGCAAAAGAGGTCCTGCAAAGACCATGATGCTGGCCAACAGCCTGACAATCCCCAGAGAGTAATACCTCAGGCCAAAGCTTGAGTGGAGTACAGAAATGAGCCGTACCTCCTTCTGGATGTCCGAAGGAACACCACTCCCACTGGAGTCATTAGTGGGACTGAGAAGTCTGAGGTTGCAATCTTGGTTGGGAAAACCTGGTACCTCCTTCATGGTATTCTTTTTTTGCCAGCAGGCATTGAAGCGTTTGTGGATTGTTTGCATCTGGAGATTGTATGGTAAATAATAGACATCATCAGGCTGCTTCAAATCTTTTTGGTGTCCACGTTTCAACAAAGGAGTCATCCAGAGGAAGAATAAACGTGAAAGCCAACTCTCATTATTTTCATCAATCTTCTGCCAAATGGGCACTAGAACCTCTGAATCAGTGAGATGAGGGGTGCACTGCGAGGGATTGTTACAGGAGACAAATTCTTGATCACTGGGAATGGGCGCTACAAACGCAAGTAGGTAGGTGGCAATAAAGGCCAGCTGGAAGCCAATGACAATAAGTTTCAAAATGGGTCCAGGCTGCATCGGGTATGATGCCGATCCATTACGAATATACCAGACAAATGTGATGACCAGGGATGGCACAGGAAGGAGTACCATGACTCCCAAGGCGAAGGGGCCTCTTGAGATGCAATTTGCTGTCCTGTGGAGCATGAATAGGGACACGCCATGAGTGATCCAGGCCAATGCTGAGATTCCACCGATCAGTACTTCCAAGGCAATTGTTCCGTGCTGTAGTAAGGCAACCACCGGGGTGATACTGGTGATGGTGAGAACAGCAAAGAGGAAAGACACAGTGATCCGGCACTTCCAAGCAGGTCTGGGACGTTGGTCAGATCCGGAAAATCTACAATCAACAACGAATAATGTTAGGGGATACAAAATATATTTATCTACATAAAGGTGTATAGGACGAAGTCAACTGTTAAAAGATAATGAACACGAATAAAAAGAAGAAGAGATTAAAGAAGGCTACATGCTTAAATCCAAGAAGTTTTGATATAAATAGTTCTTGAGTTATGTCATGGTCTTCATCATAAAAAATAACTCCTCCAGAATATCAAGGAACTTGCTGGCCGATCTCCTCCAACATCCATGGCCCTCCCTAATCACGAGTTGTGTTAAATGCAGAAGACATCGCATACTATCTGGTAAGTGCCATGGCAGGTATAGAGACCATAAAACAGTCAGGGAATTAACAAAAAGAGAGAGATGACTGGAGAGGGGAACAGAGGGAGGGATGAATGGAACGCCAAGAGAGGGCAGGACAGAAATGTATGTACACAGACCTATGTATGGTACACTTCTGCAGTTTCAAGTGTATACCTACCTAGGAATGCCCAGATAGCAGATACTAGTTACAGCTAGCAGAATGTGTGGGAGGGCATTCAGTATCAGCAGGTTGAAGCAGTGCCCGATGCTACCATTTTCCCAGATTGGAAACGGATCTGAGGGGCTGGACCCACAGAGGTCAGACAACATCAGATCCATCTTCGGTCACCAAAGAATCAAATACCAAAACAACTTCTGAAACGAATCACATACAAAATGGAATCAAAATATTGGAGCAGCACTTTAGTATATAATTTAAATTAGGGATTGGTTTGGTGAGTATACACTAGAACCAAAAGACCAGCACATAGTCAGCTGCTATCAGGAACAAAATCAAGTTAAGCTAGGGCTATGAGACCTTGTGCACGTGGTTCCGCAGTTAAATCTGGCCCAAAGGGTTAGAAAAAGACGCTGACATGATGACTTTACATTTCTCATACTACAGTTTCATTCCAGTGGACATATTGGTTGTCCTCTCCAAGATGGAGTCTACTGGGACACTGCCTTTGACCATTGGTAGCAGTAGGTTGCCACGTCCTTCAAGCCCAGGCTGAACATAATACCCACCTCACCATGCTCCAATGAGTATGTGGACCCAATGAACGGTGTAGTGCAGAGGAACTGAGAACACCATGACTGATGGAAATAATCCCCATCACCTAAGAAAATAAAGTAAAAGCCAAACATCAAAACTTAGTCAAAGTGCAAGTATTATTCCCATCTAAAAGTGAGAATGATTACCACAGTAACAATAGTGTAAATATAATGATTGTTGATCACAATTGACGGTTCAGTGGCCTCCACCTGGGGATTCAGTCACTTCCCAATTGCTACTGGGGAGATGCTGGAGGTCTATGTGGTACCTTAAAGTGAGAAAGGCAATGGTACTGGGTGGCCAGACACTATTTACAGTTCCACTTGGATATGTCATCGGTCATTTTCCTATGGGCACTGACTGCAGGGAACTGGGAACAGCGTATGGAAAAATATCACACCCTGTGCACAGCAGGTAATCAGACAAGGCAGCGTACCATGACAAAACGGGACTATGGGCAGAGATATACAGTGAAAAGGGAACGGCAGCATGCTTACTTTATAATTCTTTATGCAATATAACAGTGAAAATATAGAGCAGTGGTCCTCAAACTTTTTTTGGCGGGGGCCACATCAACTTTCCTTTTGTGACAGGGGGTGGGGGTCAATCTTATAACAGGAAATTATATGGGCCAAAGTGACAACCAGTATTATTGTAGAGATTATAATGATTTTCTTTTTTTTTTTTTTGCAGCTGCCCTTCGCTGGGACTTGGCGCCACCTGTTGGTTTGCAAAAAAAGTAATAGAAAGTCTTCTCGTGTTTATATGAAGTACCACAGATACTCCTTTTATTTTATAGACATAGATTAGATTTGAAAGTAAAAACACAAGCTGATGATAATTTTATTGCCACACAGTGAAATAACATTAGTACAGAATAATTGTAATAAACAGGCTGACTTTAGGGTGGTCCTGGAAGCATGCAGGCCCTTCAGGAATGGCAGATAAAAAAAGCACAAGCAGCCCATCAGCAGATGACATGCTGCAGTTTCATTTTGTATGTGACATTACTGTTCAAGAAACATGTTCCCTATAAAAAAGAGCATTATTATACTGACATTTTTTCATATTCATAGTTCCTTAAATCAGCAGGCTTACCATATCAGTGTGAGCTGTGGACTTGCTTCTGACTGGTGAGGCGATTGATGTCAGGTTCCATTCCAGTTACAGACAGTCTCAGAGAATGATGCAGGTGTTGATCTGAGAGTCTTGATCTTGTCGGATTTTTTATCAGCTTCATACATGAAAAAGTTTGCTCACAGATATATGTGCTCCCAAAAACTGTGGACATTTTCTTAGCCTGCTTTCTGATGTTTGGGTAGGTCTCGTTTGGGAGAGAAGCATAGTACTCTATGAGACAGTTGGGCTTGAATGCGTCGTTCTGCACATCACAGGTCTGTAACTCAGCCAGTTAAAATTGAAGAGAAGGCAGGGTGTCATTAATGTCAGCAGCAAAAGGGTTCTGGAATATGCGAATTTCTTTAACGTGGGCATGAAGCTCACGGAACCGCATACTGAGCTCCGCTCTCAGCATTTCCAGTGCGTCCTTGCACTTCTTGGTTGGAAACGGGACCGCTGGCTCCTCAGCTGAGAGGCTCAGAGTAGTAGGGAGATGGGTGAAGTCTTGTTTTTGCACTTGTCCAACAAGCAGCGCCATTTTAACCTCAAATGCTTTGACGTGGGAATACATGTCACTAATTAATTTTCCCTTGCCTTGGAGCTGTAAATTGTGGCCATTTAAAATTTCTGTCACATCTGTTAAAAAGGCAAGGTCCCATTTCCATTCTGTGTTGATCAGGTCTGGGACCGTTTTTCCCTTTGTCAGGAGAAAGGCGTTGATTTCGGGTAGCAGCTCGTAGAAGCGCTTCAAAACTCTACCCCAGCTTAACCATCTGACTTCAGCGTGGTAAAGCACATCTCCATGGGCAGAATCCAGCTCGGATAGAAAAGCTTGGAAATGTCTGTGTTTTAGTCTGTTTGCTCTGATAAAGTTTATGCAAGACACAACCACCTTCATGACAGATTCCCACTTCAGAACTTTGCAGCACAGTGCTTGCTGGTGAATCAGGCAGTGGACTCCGTTTCTCTTTTTATGCGCCCCACTAGCCCACGCGATGCACCAACCATACTCGGAGCACCGTCCGTTGTGATGTTAGACAGATTAGCCCAGTCTAAATCCAACTCTTCCATCGTTTGGCGTACTTTACAAAAAATATCCTCTTCTATCGTAGTATCCGTGAGACTTTGTAGTGCTGCCAGCTCCTCGGACACTTCAAAAGTTGAATTAACTCCCCGAATAAAAATCAGCAGTTGTGCTGTGTCCTGCACGTCATTGCTCTCATCCATTGCCAATGCAAAACACTCAAAATCTTTAGCTTTCTCTTTCAGCTGGACATGTACATTATGCCCCATTTCTTCAATTCGCCTGGTAACTGTAGATGGGGACAGACACACCGCGTTCAGGGCATCTTTCTTGTCCGTACACACCTCCTCCGCGACAGCGTTCAAACACTTCTTGACATACTCTCCATCAATGAACGACTTTCCACAGCTTGCAATCAGTTTAGCTACCTTGAAGCTGGCCCGAACGGATGACAGGTTCGCCTGTGTTTGGCGTAGCATTGTACTCTGCTGGGCGGCAAATCCATTTTGTAGCTTAGCCTCCTTGTCTCTACTCACTTGGCCCGGCAAGCTAGCATACTGCCCTCCATGGCGAGTTTCATAGTGTCGGCGGATAGTACATTCTTTAAACACCGCCACTGTCTCTTTGCAGATTAAACAAACTACCTTTTCCTTGCACTGGACAAAAAAAAATCATCTGTCCACTGCTGTTTAAAAACTCTGCACTCTGAATCTAGTTTCCCTTTCCCCAACAGTTTCGACATTTTGTTGTCTGTCTTTCTTCCGTTCTTCTAGGGCTGGTAGGGGAAGTCAGGGAGACCTGATTACAATGGGCACAGATAAAGCCCTCTCTATGTTTACTTCTTGTGCACATGCGGTTAACAGCGTTTACCTTGAGCTTAGGAACACCCAGTGAGTAGAAGTCGTCTATTGTGGTTAGTTAGAAAACAGCGCTCCTGTGTAGAAACAAAAAAAAATAAGCGCCCCAGCGCATAATCAAAGCGCTCCAGCGCGGTGTCCAAGGTATTCACATAAGCGCCCCAGCGCGTTGTCACGAACTGAAAGTAAAGCGCTCCAGTGTGGTGCCAAAACAAACCACAAGTAAAGCGCTCCAGCGCTATGCCAAAGCATTGCGGGTTGCTGGGATATCGAGTCCTGAGAGAGAGATACCAGACCTCCTGCTTTCTATTACCCAGGTACGGAACTGACTAAACCCTTACAGAGAATTCTTGAGTCAGATTCTTGGCAAAACAAACTTAATTAAACTGCTACTTACTTACTCCTTCCCACGTATTAGGCTTAGGTCAGGTACACCGGGGTAGGCGTATTTAGAAGCACCAGTTGAGTACGATTAGTCAATGTATATATGTATGTATATATTTGATCTATTTTAAAGTATCATATGGCTAAGAAACCATATCAATGCTTTTACAGTATTATTTTATAATCCTCCTTTTACTGTACGCACTTTACTTTACCATGAGCATTACAATCGTGGCAATTCATTTCTCTTGTATGAGGAAGAAGACTGCTCAATAAATAACACCTTTTATTGGAAACGCCCGTCTCTCTTTTCTCTGCATTCTGGTGAAACTAAGTACGCACATTTGACTGAGTGAAATAGCTGTCTTTTGTTTTCACACGACTCTAGAGATACACTCTTATTCAGGGAGAGCAAAGTTGTCATGTTTTATGGTTATCAGAAGCTAATCCCTTCTTGTCTATCCAGGGAGTTTAAACTCCTCCTCGTTTATTCGAGAACGTTTCTAGTGACCTCTGAGTTAGCTGGCAAATCTTAAGTCTAATATAGTCAGTAGAGACCTAGATAACCTCAGTCCTACGTCTACACTGCTGAATATATTATTCCAATGCGCAGAGCCTATTGGGAATATAGGAACTACACTACATGGCGCCCAACGTTTGGTAAGGCGATAAATCTAACGCAAGACGTTAGAGTAACTCAGTCGTGCTTTTTCACACAGACCCTTTTTCCCGTAAATACTCCAAAAGACGTCTGGAGTGGGTAAAAGGTTAAAACCCGCCGGAACTTAGTAGGAAGAGATTTCTATGTATAGTTTTTGGTTTAGTCAACGTTGAAGGATACAGTGTTCCAAAAATATTGTGCACCTAATCTTTGTTTCCTTGAAACCTGATCTGCAACAAAAACCTTTCTGTCAGTAAAAATGTCAGAAAGTGAAGAAGAAAGGGAGGCAGCTAGAATAGCAGCTCGACTCCTAGAGGAAGACACAAGGCTCCTACAGACAGACCCGAATGCTATACTCATTCCGGTCAACGAAAAACTATAACTCTTAAACTTATAGAGAATGGACTAACATCGAGAGGTGGTATAGTCGTATTCGTAATTGAGGCACATGAATATCGGCAGACAGAGGTATTCTATTCATGGATAAACTTTTCAGCAGCAAACGCTGTCGCACACGAATTCCACTATTACAAAATAGAGGAACCTCCGGAAGAGTACACTCCTTTCGAGGAGGTGGAAATCCCATTAAAATACCAAGAGCACCTGCTCTGGTTTAAAGGCGCCCTAAAACATAATAATCACATCACCAGGCTCGGTCCACTAGGTAGACCAGGAGCAACGTGGCCGGTTCTAGCCAGCTACACACCACATCCAGACATTGAAAAAATGTCAATACCAGAACTTTTAGCACAGCTAAAACAACTGATTAAAATTCATAGACAATTAGTCCAATATGTAATACGGACTTCAACAGTCCAACCAGCTATTAACATTCCACAGCTGACCCCTCATCAGGGGAATACAAATAAAATAACACCACAGAACATACAATCATGTCTGGGTAAAGTACCAATAAAACGGGAACAAATTCCATTCTGGTTAGCACAAAAAATCACTCAAATAGAGGCGGTATTTCCGGATACTACCCCTACTGAGAAACACAGAATTCTGACTATCTGCCTTCCAATTGGGATCGCACCACATGTGGAGGACTGTGACACTTGGGGCACAGTCTTTGCTTCCATTTACACAAAAACACATGGTGTTCCGTCCATTGCGGTAATACCCAATGTGCTAAGACAGATTCAAAATGAATACGGTCCAGAACCTGCTTTAACTCTGGGTATGAAATTACTAAAAGACTTCAAGCAGGTCTCGGCTATATTATTAGCCAACATAAAAGGGGAAGCAGCATCTGTGGCGATCCGCCAGAAATTGAAAGAAACAGATATAGCAGAACAACCATTTGAACTTGCCAGAATCATAGAAAAATCCTATGAAGAACTAGGAAGAGATAGTTTGGGTGGGAAACCAGTAAAACCCCAACTAACTGAAAAGCCTGAAAAAATATTTATTAAAAATAATCTAAACACTCCAAAAAAGAGCTGGGATGGAAATAAACAATCCACTCCCAAAGAAAAAAGATTCCAGTCCAGAGGAAGGTCTCCTCGGCGGAGAGAAAGATCTCCGGAGCAAGGACACAAGTCTCCCCAGAGGGAGCCCTCTGAGAAAAGATACAACCTTAGAAATAGGGAAAATCTAAAGAAACCTGATAGATATCAAGATATTGATACACGTCCCTCTCGATCTTTTCAGACTTCCTCGCAGAAATCGGAAGGATGAGGACGGTCAGAACAAAGGGAAGAGCACGTCAAGTCCAAAGACAAAGAACCTGCTCATCAAAGTAAAAAATTACAATTTCCAAGAAGGAAGGTAGCCAGCATTAAAATAGTCAAACATGCCGAGGATACTGAGGACACAGCTGAAAAACGGAGAGTGGGCCCAGACAGTGCTAGACAGCGCAGCAGAAGTGACCATAGCTCGCAAGATCCTGATGAATCATCTGGAGACAGTGGACACGAATGAATACATTCAAGTGGAAACTGCAGACAGCAGAATAAGCAAACCTCATAAAATATACGAGATAACACTACGTATAGAGGGAGATAAGACTAGGAAAGTAAGGGGTCTATTTTGGGATAACCTTTCCAAAGGCTATGACATCCTTTTAGCTGAAAAGGACTGGCCACCAGAGTTTGTCAGGGAGTGCCCTCATGGCGAAGAAATGATTATGCCTGCCTTCTCAAATCACATTCCAATTCATAAAAAATATACACTTGCATAAAGTGGGCAGTAGCCCAAGCTCCTGCATTATATAAAAATCATGTAGGATGGGATGAGGACTCTCCTCCTCACAAAATCCAATTAAAATGTCAACCAACTGCACAAAGGCAGTACCCAATTAAGCAAGAAGCTAAAAAACAGGTCAGGGAGATCTTAGATCAACTTGAATACCAGGGGGTGATTGAAACATGCACCTCACAAATGAACAATCCTTTGTTTCCTGTCTCCAAGCCAGACGATTCATATCGTCTAGTTTTGGACTACAGACACCTTAACTCATGTTGCAAGACATTTGCAGTACAAAACTCACACAGTGCAGCACTAATGAATAACATCGTGCGCAAAAAATACAAAACAACATTAGACATCTCTAATGGATTCTTTTGTCAAAACATTGCACCTGAAAGCAGGTATTTGACCGCTTTCTCAATAATGGGCTCGCAGAAAATTTCTGTCGACTCCCACAGGGGTTCAAGAACAGCCCAGGATTATTCTCAGCAAGGGTAACAGAGTTACTACAAATGTATGATGATGAGGCATTACCTTATGTTGATGACATCTATCTGACAGATGATGACTTGGATACTCACTTGAAAAGAGTGAACACCATAATACTTGGGTTCGCAGCAGAGGGTTACAAATTCAACTTTAAAAAGTCACGAATTGCCCATCTGACTGTCCTATTTTTGGGATATGAATTATCAAGTGAAGGCAAAAGCCTAGCAGACAATTTCTTAGAGAAGTGTGCTGTACTCCAAGCACCAAAAACGCTGAGGAACTTACAATCAATACTAGGTTTCCTGAATTTCGGAAGAACATACATTCTAAATTATGCAGAGAGGGTTAAACCTCTCTATGAATTAATAAAACCTGATTTTAAACCAATCAATTGGACTCAAAAACACACAGAAATTTTGAGATCATTGCAAACAGACATGTTAACAAAAACAAAATTGCAAACTCGCGATAACACACGCAACCTTGTAATCCGAGTCATCCCAGGAAGATGCGGATTCACGTACCTGACCTTTAATGAGGGAGAAAAGGTACCAATAGCATACAAATCACAAGCTGAAAAAACATTCAGTCTTGCGAAAAATGTTGTAAATGCGGTTCGAACAGCTGTAGCAAAAGAAAAAGCCCAGGCCCAAGCAGAATCAGCCTTCGAGGCATTAACAAGCCCATGTAATTTAACTACCGAGGCATTAGATCCAAAATGGATACAATGGGAAAATTCTCTTACAACAGAAAAAGTGAAATACTATTTTGACCCGGAAATGAAAAAATTGAAATATCTAACATATGAAAAAGAATATCCTCTGCCTAACGACATTCTGCCCATACAACTTTACGCCTGTGTAATATACACAAACAGTTATGCAGAACCCTCAGTTTGGGGAAAACAAGCTTATGAAGCTACGTGCGAGGTTGTCAAATGCCGGTGGCGCGGAGGAAAATTGAGACCACTGGTAACAATGTCATAATCTGTAAAAAGACAATTCAGGTCAACAGACTGAATTAATAGCTTTAAATTTGGCACTCGACATTGCCGATCGCGAATTCCCGACACTAATAGTGTGCGATTCGCATTCCTGCGTCAAATCATACTATGAAGACTTGCAGAAATGGGTTGAAAACGGTTACAAAGATGACACAGGTGCCACAATAAAGCATAAAAAACTTTGGGAACAAGTAGTTCTTGTAAAGAAAGAACTACAAAAGACTCACGTGATACATACACTGAGTCATCAGCGTGATGGCGTTCACGCTGCAGGGAATTCATTGGCTGAGACAGCCACAGCGGAAGCAACTAAGACGGCTTCCGTAGCCACAAAAAAGCGTTCAGAAAAATACATAGACGGGGAAACCATGCTGGCGGTTAAAACGTCCTCAAAAGGCGACTGTGCAGCATTACCCGTGAACTATCCACCCAATTATACATACATAATCGATGCAAACTCCGTTCCTTTTGCTCATATCCCTGGAGTGGGGGATAGAGTGATTCCAAACACGAACAGGAGAGTCTTGCTAATAGCAGACGCACACATGGGTGAAGGTCTAGGGCACCGAGAGATCAAGAAATCTCTGACAGAATTACAATCTGAATACTGGTGGCCGGGAATGAGCTTGGATAATCACAAATTTGCAAAAAATTGTGAAAACTGCAACAGAGATCGCAGTAACGAACCGGCCGAAGTAGTGCCAGAACACCAAATAGAAAGCATAAGGCGATCTATACGCATGATTAAACAGGAAACATGCGTCCCAATGTATATTTTTTAAGACTAGATTCACTTAAAATGTAGACACCAGCGCTCGGCTGACGCCAGAACTGTTATAAAAGATTTGCGAGTCTATATCGGCATATACGCAATTGGCATGCTACATTCTGAACAGGGTCCTGCTTTTAGCTCTCGAGCTTATAAGGAGGCCATGACCAGCATGGGCATTGCATTGCGGTACTCTTGTCCCTTCCATCCTGAGGGAAACGGGATTGTGGAAAGAAAAAACCGAGACATAAAGCAATCTATAACGGCGAGGGTATTAGGTACGGGTACTGGGTGGGTCCAACATTTAACAAGTGTCCAACGTAGTCTTAATAATCTGCCAAGAAATTCTCTAAAAGGTTTCAGTCCGTATGAACTATTGTTCGGGACTAGAATACATATTCAGGACCTCGATAGTCAGACTTCAGTGGTAGAAGAAAAATGCTTTGATATCAAAGATCGTTTGGCTATTTTACAGGACTTAAATGAAAAAAGAAAAGACCTGAGCAACGTAAAGCTAAAACATCAGCCAACAGCCACTGAAGAGAAACCACCTGTCCCAGCAAGACCTGTCTGGATTCCAAAGATTGGGGATCTGGTCAGAGAGAAGATTGCGGTGAAGAAGGAATTTGGGCCTTCTTACAGAAAAGCAGTACCTGTCTTAGCTGTCAACGGAACAAGATCAGTTGTACTACCGCCCCTTGCTGGTAAAAAGGAGAACCGAGTTGTATCGATCGACCTGGTAAAACCACAATCATGTGGTCGATAATAAGTAGTAGGCCCAGTGGACTCCCAAGAAATAGCAGAAGACCAAATCTTGCTACAATCCAAGAGGTTCAAACTGAGAGACTAATCACATTTGCTAAACCTGCAGTGATTAAAAAAGGACTATGCAATAATGCCATGGAACTTGTACCTCTTGAAGCCCAAATTGAAACAGTTCATCATGAAACACCTGTATACAATGATGTAGCCACAGACTATGCTAATGAAACAAAGAAAATTCCAAAAGCAAATAAAAATCAGGAAGCGATTCCAACAATTGACAAAACTGCATCTGACTACTTCATCAATTTCGATGACTTTTCTTAGGATCCAAGCGAGCCTGAAGAACAGCCAACAACTGAATATTTTAAAAACAAAGTAACAGAACTCTTTCATCAACTCAAAGAAACCTATCTGATTTCTCCATGGATTGAATTTTGGATTGTGTTAGGTGTACTTTTCCTCCTGCTTTGGCTCATCATGGTTCTTTGTTTGGGAAAATTCATTGAGGAAAAATACAGCACAATGGACACAGCAAGTCAGAACATCAACTTGGTCCTAAAACCACACAAGTCATCGCACATCGAGAAAAGAGAACTATCATCCGTGAATGTTACAGCCAATCCAATACCCGGTGGGGTAGCTTGGGACAAAACAGATTACGATATTTATGGCCCGGTCGAGCTCTTGAAGTATCCACACCAGTTCAAGATTTCATTAAGTGACTTTGTAAAACCGAGCACATTCTCTGATGATTGGGACTTTGAAAGTATTAATGATAGGATGTCAGATTTAGTAATGTCAGCAAAATTTACAGAACATGATTACTTGCAGGGTTCATCTAATTATGAACAATTGTACTGCTACAACCATTTTGCACATCACTATTTGCATAAATCTGCTCAACCTAGAAATGTTTTAAATTATAATCAATGGGAACATTGTGCAACTCCACCAAAAGGTAGTTCAAAAACATTTTATGAGAAATTCCCATACTTCTCAGGGTTTAACACAAGTGAAGCAGAAGCCTTTTATTTCAAAATGTTAAATAAGACAGGAATGAAAACAATGCTGACAAACACTAAATTAATCTATTCAGAAGCATTTTTTGAAAAAATGACTACATTTGGTTTTTATTTTTGGAAAAACAATATTGAAACAAAAACCATCTGGGGTACCAAAGATTGGCAGGTCCAAGGTATAGAATCTTTATTTAGAGCCTGCATGATCCCAGAACAAATTATATTCTTAAATGATACCATTCAACAGACAACCTGTCTTGGCCTAGCCAAAATTAAAGACTTGAACAAACCGTCTATTCCAAAGCCAACACCTGATAATAATAGCACTACAGATGTTGAGATAGACGTATCCCATATTTTAACCAAAACAGAACACATCCTGATTGGAAAAAATGGTTGATCTGGCCCACAGACACAAATAACTGTCAAGATAGATTCCTGAACAAAATACAGGGGTTCAAATTGACCAGGCCAGACCCTAGATACTCCCAGAGACAACATCCAGGGATAGTTACAACATACAGTGTAGGAAAACTCTGCCTCGAATGGCTACACACATCCACACTGGCAGAAATTAAGCAACACTTGACTTTACTTAAAGACGGTGCTGACTTGCGTGATTTCATAATGGGACCACGCAAACAACATCAAAAACGTTTCATAGCAGCCGGTATATATGCAGCTTACAACGAAGCTTGGAAAATAATGCAAGTTGAAACAGCAGAAAAAATACGGTATATTGACCGTATTAATTTGGAAAAATCACTTTCTGTTGTGAACTCTGTCTTCCACTGGACAGTATTGTATCATCTGCTATAGATATAATAGAACAGGACTTGTTAATGTTACAACATGGTCAGTCCCAATTACGTTCTATTGTACAGCTTGGCTGGAAGTTACAAAATCTGCGTTCAGGCTACGTGCCTTGGCGTTTAATCAACACAACGTCATTATTCTCTATCTTTAACCTTACTGATATACAAATCAGCTTGGCACAGAAAGGAGCGGAATATACAATTCTGAGCATTGAAAAACTTGTGAGATTACCATTGACAATGTCAGAACGACCTGTCATTGAATGGATAATACACGGAATAATAACTATTCCGATAACTACTTTCAAATTTAAATTCTGTCAAGAATATATACCAGCAGGCCAGTATGAAAGGTTGGGTAAAGGGTACATTAAGTCATCATGGAAATTACCTTACACACACACATGTTATAGTGAAAAGGAACAGAATGTATTTCTCAGTGGTAATAATTGTAAAAGATCACTAAGTGGTATACTTCTGAGTCAAGGTATTAACCTGCATGGGGCCTGTGAGGGGACTTCAAATAACCTTTCATGTCACCAGCATGGCACACCTGCAACTGCAATAGAGCTATTTTTTAGACGGCTTTCTAACGGGAGCTATATTCTAATAGTGGACAACAGATGTTGTGGCATGGTGCCAGTTAAAGCTTATCTAGTTAGCGTTAGTTCCATGGTCACTTGCTGTATGCAAGTATTGTTTTCCAAACAGCACTCCAGACAGGGAGGAAAACATTTGGCCGTTTCTGAATATCTCTTCTATTCGAATTGATACTTTAAGCAGAATAAAGTCTGTCCTTTTGCAGACAACTGTGCCCTTGACGTCATCAAAAGAAACGTATGATCTGCAAGTCGCAAGGACAACGGCAGAGATACATAGCCTTTTATCAGCAAATTGCCCCCCACATTTCGCAGAAATGTTAAGCCAAATCCTAAATATGTCCGATACTGGAGGTATCCCACATGTATTTAAGACAATTTTTTCGGGACTGTTAACACCCTTCACAACAGTTCTGGGCATTTTTTCTAATTTTGTCCATTCTGTCTTTGGTGGCCTACCACTCCTGTTGGGACTCGTAGCAGGCATTTTATTTTTGATTCTCCTGCTTCGTTATGGCAAGCCAAAACGCAGACAAGACTGCAGCAACAATGGAAGAAACGATCCTAGCTATACGCTATCGGGACCGCATAACTAAAGTCCTTGGATTAGCCCGGCTAAGAGATCTGAATATGACCTGGTTTCTTTCATTCAGACCCATCTGGCAGAATTGCATCTTACCTGTGCTTCGATGTATGCGATGCGGAGAAGAATGCGTGTTAGACGTCTGTCTTACACTACGATCAGAAGTACCATTGGATCCAGATACTTTGCTAAGTCCTGTAACGGCTCATGCATCGTGTTGTCCACAGCGGTTACCCATCCTGATGACGGCATTCATTGAGACTTCACCACTGCGATTAAAGGGTAGTGAAGTACGGGATGAGAGCAACATCACCCAGGTACGACCTTCTGTGAGCACTGCTGATCCTGTCATCGATGATAGCAATCATGCTCACGACTGCACAGTTGCGGCATTTTCCAACTTGGTCGAACTTTCACCTGAAGCGGTAAACCACTTTTTTGAAAGTCTGTCTGAAATGATGTTTTCCCCCGAACAAAAAGAATAACTTTAAAGCATACTAGTACACAGCGTTCCCTGAACTCTGAATTCGGCCTTCGGCTTTGATAAACAAAAGCTACTGAACATATTTGGAACTATAGTTTTTTCTCTCTCTCCCCTGAAAGCGAAATTATTTTTTTTTCCCCGATTCCAAAATATTTACCCTTTTTTTGGCACATGTACTCTGCTTGAAGTAGAACTATTCTTAGAGAACAGAGCTTCTATTTTAGGACCTCTAAAGACAATATATCACGTCTAGCACATTTACAGCAACTGTATTTATATGTGATGGAATGGTCTCGACCCTTTTTTCTGAATTAATAGCCATTTCATGTGTAAATTTCGCAAATCATTCATGCCGATATATATATGCATCCTTTTTAGTGATTGATTACACTGCTTGAAAAGCGTACAGTACCTATAATCATTTTCATGTATTTCGCATACACCATTTCAAATGCAAAAATGTATTTTGGGGTGGGTTGGTATACACGTGCACCTTTTATGTTTACTATAGCTTAAATTTTAGTAATGATGGACATTAATTCGTGGAGTGGGTGTAGTGTGTTATCTAAGAAACCTGAATCGATATTCCTATTTTATGCCCTTGTCCGGCTATAATCAATAATATCCATACAACGGCATAATAATCATATCCATAATTCAGTCGTAGCACATGCAGTCACTTTAAGCAAGGCTACTTCTCTGGCCCCCTAGTAAGCACACCGAGTTCTCTAAACAAAACCAAGCCTCCAGCAACCTGGGAAATCCCCCTTGCCTTTGTTTTGATTTCGTCCTAGAACTCCAGTAAAGCACTGTAAGAACGGCCAGTTCTTAGTGACATCTTTATTGACGTCTTATGTCCAACCTTACGTCAAACCCAGGCACCTTTCAGGTATAAATATACCAACGTGGCCTTAAGCAAACACACGGTGGTAATTCTGGAGCAGAGCAGCTATCTACTTCCGAAAGCCCAGCTGTTGCGAGAGCCCACGGACGCTGCCCCTCCTCTTTGACGCGCTGAGAAAGACGCTGTCTTTTCTCCTGCCGAGAAATCCAGCTCCGGCGTTTCCAGCCTACCCTTGCGGGTTGCTGGGATATTGAGTCCTGAGAGAGAGATACCAGACCTCCTGCTTTCTATTTCCCAGGTACGGAACTGACTAAACCCTTACAGAGAATTCTTGAGTCAGATTCTTGGCAAAACAAACTTAACTTAAACAGCTACTTACTTACTCCTTCCCACGTATTAGGCTTAGGTCAGGTACACCGGGGTAGGCGTATTTAGAAGCACCAGTTGAGTAGGATTAGTCAATGTATATATGTATGTATATATTTGATCTATTTTAAAGTATCATATGGCTAAGAAACCATATCAATGCTTTTACAGTATTATTTTATAATCCTCCTTTTACTGTACGCACTTTACTTTACCATGAGCATTACAATCGTGGCAATTCATTTCTCTTGTATGAGGAAGAAGACTGCTCAATAAATAAGACCTTTTATTGAAAACGCCCGTCTCTCTTTTCTCTGCATTCTGGTGAAACTAAGTACGCACATTTGACTGAGTGAAATAGCTGTCTTTTGTTTTCACACAACTCTAGAGATACACTCTTATTCAGGGAGAGCAAAGTTGTCATGTTTTATGGTTGTCAGAAGCTAATCCCTTCTTGTCTATCCAGGGAGGTTAAACTCCTCCTCGTTTATTCGAGAAAGTTTCTAGTGACCTCTGAGCTAGCTGGCAAATCTTAAGTCTAATATAGTCAGTAGAGACCTAGATAACCTCAGTCCTACGTCTACACTGCTGAATATATTATTCCAATGCGCAGAGCCTATTGGGAATATAGGAACCACACTACAACTCATGACATGGTCAGTCAACATCACTGATGACATCTCAAATAACATTACAGATGACATCATCCATAGAATCTCCACACCCACTCATACCTACTTGTAACCTTTCATACACTCACTCCAACTTTCACACTACTATATATATATATATATATATATATATATATATATATATATATATACACATAACCTACTGGCAGTCGCCAGTTAGGACCTAGTTTCCATAGGAAAAGCATTTTTTGACTTGGCGTCGTTTGACCAATCTTCATGACATTTTACCCAGAAAGTGTCAAGGTAAGTTCTGTTGTTATGGACTGTTTAGGGGTGATCCGTGCAGTGGGGACAGAGAACTTGGGGAGCAAAATAAGGTTGCAATTGGATATTGTGTATTATATTTATACTAGCAGCCCGTCCCGACCTTGTCCGGGAGCAATCAGGCTTCCCCGACCCCCGCCCGCCCCGACATTGTCCAGCAGCCCGGGCCCCTGCCGCGATCATTAGTGCCCTTTGTTATTTGGGGCTCTTGGTATTGAGCACAGTGTACTTTTCTTTTGGAGCGATGTGATATTGCTGCTGTTTGGCTCTATCCATGACGTGACCTCCGCCCGCCCCGACATTGTCCAGCAGCCCGGGCCTCTGCCCGCCCCGACCCCCGCCCGCCCCGACATTGTCCAGCAGCCCGGGCCCCCGCCACCCCCGTCCCCGGCCTGCCCCGACCCCCGTCCCCGGCCTGCCCCGACCCCCGCCTGCCCCGACATTGTGCGTGGGTGCCTTACCTCAGCCGCCGCTCCTCCCCCGCGCTCCTCAGTTCACCGCTCCGCCGCTCGTCACCGCTCCTCCCGCCTGTCCGCCGCTCCTCCCGCCTGTCCACCGCTCCTCTCCACTCCTCCCCCGCGCCATGTCCGCCGCTCCTCCTCGCGCTCCTGGACGCCGCTCCTCCCCGCGGTCCTGACATCAGCACGCAGGTCGCGGCCGGCGCTACTTTGAAGGGACTACTTTTTTTTTAATGTAAATTTTTTAAATATCGCATATTTTTATAGTTTATATAGCCTATGTCCATCTGCACACCCTGGCGATTACAATGATGTATCGGGTGTATGGATTGGCGCTGTGGTTCCCGAGTTTACCCGCCTCAAAGGTTCAAAGTTCTTACTTTATAATAGTAGTATAGATAATACACGGGGCTTGGCTTGGACCGCGATCATGGCAGACACTTAGCTGTGGAGCTCCGTCCTGGTCCAGTATGTATCCTGTTTTAATTGGGAGTGGGGTACCCCAATGTACAGTATTTGATGACCGGAGGGACAAACTTGTCCCCGATGCCGAACTGAGCCGCAGGCGGAGCTTGGGGATGCAGTAGACTAGCAGGAAGGTTGCCACTGCGGGAGCCCGGAAAAATTGAAACTAGAGCTGCTGCGCGGCTGCAGGTTGATGGAGAGCTCTGGGAGTGCGGCTGAGTGGTAACCGTCCTGAATGCAGCCGAAGAAGAGCGAGGGTGGTACAGAAAAAGGTCGAGGCCGCAACCGGAAAAACAGCAGCAAGAGCACCGGATTGACGGGGGCCTGACATGGAAGATCACAGGCCAGGGCCAACTGACTTGGAGAGGCCTGGAGCAGAGACCCATAGTGACCGGCAGTCCGTGCAAACCTGAAGCGGCAATACAGCGGAGTTGAGATGCCATGGTGCACTTATTCCTCCTGAACAGAGATGGAGGTGATCACTGCGGCAGGATCTGAGGTATGAGGGGTGTGGATGGCGGCAACTGGTGAGGCAGTGACCCAGGGCTGGAAGACCAGACATAGGCACTGGAAGTTCTGAATGACCGGCAGACAGGTGTGAACACCCAGGGATTGCGCAGTACCGATTGGCTGGGGAACAGCTGATAGGACCTGTAGATGCCGTAGACTCAGAAGAAAGGCGCCGTAACAGGAGTTTGAGGATCTGGACTTGGGCTGCGGCGAAGCTGTGGCCTGGCTGCGGCCTGGGCATGGCAGAGTGGCATCTGACCTGAGGGCCGGTGCGACAGACTAGAAACGGTAGCGGTTGAGGCTGCGAACATTCAAACGTATGAGAACCGGATTGCAGGGGGCCTGGCGCTAAAGTGCACAGACCCGAGCCGATTGGCTGGAAGTGGCTTGGATGGACGACTGAGACCTGTGGTGACCAGTGGGTTATATAGGCCTAAAGAGGGAAGCTAATGGCGATGAAAGCTGGGAGATACGGAACATTTATACCTCCTAAGCAGAGGCAGGGGTATTCACCTCAACTGGCTCCAGGGTACGAATTATGTGATCGACAACAGCTGGCAAGGCAGTACCAACAGACAGGCCAGGCACCAGCGCCGGGGGTTATGAGTCGCCCATAGACGGGTGTAGACACTTAGAAGCCACGCTGTGTTAATCAGCTGGGGAACAATCAAGTGGGCCTTCAAGCCCCAGAATTTCAAATTGCATATATATTCCACCACGTCAGCCGTCCCCCAGTGGCTCTATGAACGAGTGACTTGGTACAGCTGATGCCTAGATATCGTTGGTGTGGGCTGGCGGTGAGCAAGTCCTCTTTCCAGTTCCGTGGTCCCCCTGAGACCTGGAGCTGCTGGACAGATATCAGAAGGTGAAGAGGCTGCAGAGACTCAGTGACCAAGCCAGATGAACCCTCGAGCACCACACAAGGGGAAAGGCCTTTTGCTAACTGCGAAGATTCCCAGGCGAGTTGAAACGGCAGAAAACAAAGCAAGGGAGTACTTTACCCAACACTCGGGACCCTTCCCCCTAGAACAGTGGTCAGGAAGCTGGGGAAGTAGCCAATAAAGACCTTTCCCCTCATCTTCACCTGGATACGATTCTAGAGGCGATCTCTGGCACCAGGGCGGCACTGCAGCAGGATGTAGGGGCAGTGTCAGTGGGGCTCAGTCTCCTGCAAGCAGAGCACCAAATATTGGCAGAGTCAAGGAGGTTGAGAACACACTAAAGGAATAGGTGCCAGAACAAAAGCAGGGGGCGACCCGATTAAATGACCTAACTACTAGGGTGATGGAACTAGAACGGAGATCAGAAGATGAAGAGGGAAAAAAACGCCACAATAATGTCAGAATTGTGGGAATTCCGGAGTCAGCGGAAGGGGCAGACATGCCAGCAGAAGTTATCCAAATTGTTTGCTCTGGAGAGAGCACATAGAGTACCGGGCAGACTGCCGGCACCGGGAAGGTCCCCCAGACCGGTGGTAGCCAAGCTACTGCACTATAGGGATAGGGACGCTAGCTTGCAGCAGTCCAGATCAGCCTCTTATGAGCAACAGTAATATCTCCATGTATCAAGACTTTACTGCCAAAGTGCAGGCACAGGGGGCCTCCTTTATAGCAGTTAAAAAAGAATTACAGGAAGCTGGACTGCAGTACTCATAAATGTTTCTGGGGAAGCTCCGCATTGTATTGGATGACACCACGCACTTTTATACCACACTGGACAATCCATGGACTTGGTTGGAGGCATATGGGAAAGGGGCCCCTTTGCCTAGATCTAAGCCAGGCTCCGAAAGCATTGCAGAGACCAACTATTTCCCATACACAGCAGGAACGTGACGCTGCACTGAAGGCAGTGGCACAGCTGATGTCACCCAGAGACCAAGACCAGAGAAGAGACTCCTCTTCTAACCCAGTGAACCATTCGTCTAACTCAGAAGACTACTCTGGAAAAGATGCAGAGCTGCCTAAACTTACTCCACGCACCGCAGATGACATTGCTTGACAGAGAGGGTTCGTGGTCACTCAAAATGATGATGCATAGAGATGTATGTTTGGGAAAAAAAGATGATGTTAACTAAGACAAGGACAGGGAGAGTAGCCCTGCACCATTGATGGGACCACACGGTCATCATGCCATTTTCAAACATACTTGGCTTTCCTCCTACCCCCCACCAGAGTGCACCACCACTGGAGCTGAGGGTGGCGTACTGATCGAAATGAAGTTTTAGCACAGGTTTGGGCAGCTAACAGCTGTCATTCCGTTCACGGGTTGGGGAGTTATACCGTTGGGCTTGTTGTTCTATACCATGGGGTCCACAACAGTCATTGGGGTTGTGCTCTGGGTGGATTCTGGGGGGGGGGGGTGACTAGGCTGAGGAATGGCCAGTGATTTTAGTCTTGACGAGGAGTTTAAACTCCTGACTTACCATAAAATCCTTGAAGAAATTCTTAGACTTTTTGCCTATTGATGCTAGAAAATCTGTTGCAGTCTCTTTGATACTTTCACGACTTGACTACTGCAATGGGCTGATGGCAGGAGCAAAAAAACCAAACTCTGAAGGAATTACAGAGTGTTCAACATGCAGCCGCACGGCTGGTTCTCAAACTGCCCAGAAAATCCTCAGCATCTGCAGCGCTCAGAACCCTGCATTGGCTCCCGATTCATAAAAGAATTCTTTCTAAAATTTTACTGACCATTTTTAGAGCATTAAACAATATTGGACCCAAGTACTTAATTAATAGATTTCCTCGCTATAACCCTACTAGAGTTCTGAGGTCAGCAGGACAGAACCTTGCGAATATCCCGAAATTTCTTCTTAAAAGGAAAGGTGGGAAAACACTTAATGTTCTGGCCTCCAAAGCTTGGAATGCCATGCCTAATGCCCTGAGAACGTGGCCCACTGAGTCCCTCTTCAGGAAGAGACTTAAAACTTGGATATTCAATCTAACAGACCCTTATGTGCTGAATGCAATCTAGTGCCTCCCTATAGTATTCACCCTATGTCCTATAGCGCCAGGATGCTCCTTTCGGAGCGACAGTTTGCGCTTTATAAATGCCATATAACAATAACAATAACAACTTGGAACATTAGGAGTATGGGGTCTCCCTCCAAGCGCTACAGTATCCTGAACTGCATAAAGCGTAGGGGAGCCCAAATAGTGATGCTGCAGGAGACCCACCTTACAGAGGTGGAAGTGGCCAGGCTCCGACACAGATGACAGGGACAGTTATTTGCTACTACATACTCAGCTTTTGCAAGGGGGTGCTTGTGTGGATCAGGCCTGGGGTTCCATTTCAAGTCTCCCGGACAATAATTGATACAGAGGGGAGATTTGTCGTGGTCAAGGGCAAGTTGAAGGGCAAAGAAATAACACTGGTGAATGTTTATGCACCAAATCAGGATCAGATCTCCTTCCTGGAGCAGTTTTCTGTAACATTGTCGGGGTGGTGGCAGAGGATTTGATTTTGGGGGGCGATTTTAATTGTGTCTGTGATCTAGGATGGGACAGATCTACCCTTCCATTGAGGGGCATAATAGCAGCCACTATGGCCAGGAGACTAAGCGATTGGATTGCTGCATGGGAACTGATAAATGTTTGGAGATTACATAAAGCGCAGAAGAGAGAATATTCCTACTACTCCTCCCTGTACAACCTTCACACCAGATTGGTTATGTTCCTCTGTTCAGATAGGCTGGCCAGATGTTACGTAGGGCAATCCATCTCTGACCACAGCCCCTTGCTAATGCAATGTTCCCCTACCCCAGAGAGGACCCCCATTCCATTGTGGCAATTCGATCCTACCTTATTAGAAGATGAAAGCTACAAACAATGTCTCTCTGAAGCTATAAGCACTTACTTTGCGAAAAACCAGTGGCCCACTAGTTCCCTCTTGGTAGAATGGGATGCATTTAAAGTGGTAATCCGAGGACAGTTCATGGGACAGGTGGTGGGAGCCAGAAGAGACATCACCCAGGAGCTTGAGTCCCTAGAGACCCTGTCATTGGACAGAGAGACTTAGGGAAGGGCTGATTCACAGAGATGATCAGGGGAAGTGAAGAGTCTTTATAATTCCACGTGGGACAGTTTGCAGACATTTGATTATCAAACGTACCAAGAACTGCAACATGTAGAGGGGAGCAGGGCAGGGAAGCTATTGGCCTGGTTAATCAGACCAGAAAGCAGGGGAGCTCCATTCCCAAGCATCCGTGACTTCGGCGGATGCGTACTTTGCACTCCGAGGTGTATCAACGACTCGTTCAGGGAATACTATGAGAAGTTATAGGGGAGACCAGGGGCATACAGGGAGACGGGTCAATGGCATATCTCGAAGGGTAAAAGTGGGGGAACTCAGAGCAGCCATCAAAGCAATGGCACAGGGAAAACACCCAGGCCTGACGGTCTCCTGGCCAAATTTTATTCCACCTTCGTAGATGTGTTGGCCCCGAGGCTGGATCGGGTGTATGCGGTGGAATTGGAGGCGAAACAATTATGTCCATCGGTCAGAGAGGCATTAGTGATTCCCCTACCAATGACGAAGAAAAGGTAGCGGACATAACTGAATTTAGGCCGTTATCTATGTTAAATCTTGATTTCAAAATTTTAAGCAAGGTGTTGGCATCTAGGCTTCTGCCTCAGAATTGGTCCATATTGACCAAAACAGATTTATCCCCTCACATTTCACGTCTAACAACCTAAGGAGATTATGGAACGTAGATTGGACTACGGCAATGCACTCCATGCACTCCATGCCGGAATAAACAAAAAACGCACCCGCAAGCTACAAAACATCCAGAACGCCGCCGCAAGACTGGTCCTCAACCTGCCAAGACACTGCCACATCTCTCTGCACCTGCACACACTCCACTGGCTCCCCATCAAGACTAGAATCACCTTCAAGATCCTCACCCACGCACACAAAGCCCACCACAACACCAGACCAGCATATCTGAACAGCCGACTCAACTTCCACGTACCCCTATGATCAGCCCAGCTCTCCTATACTGTGGTTCCCCGCACCAGAAAAACCAGATCGGGAGGCCGCTCCTTCTCCTTCCTCGCAGCCAGAGCCTGGAACGCTCCACCTCAGACAGACATCACTCCACATCTTCACGAGAAACCTCAAAACTTGGGTCTTCGACAGACCCCCTCCTTGAGGGACTGGAACATGCACCTCCCCTCTTCCCCAGTGCCTTGAGACCCTCACAGGTGAGCAGTCACTCCTAACAAACACTTGATTGATTAATTAATATTCCACAGAGACCTGGGAGAGTACCCTAAACCTGTGGTGGAGGCTGTAGACCTGGAAAAAGGCCTTTGATTCCCTGAGGTGGGACTTCCTATTGGCAGTAATGGAAAGAATGGGGCTGGGTGATGGTTGGTTACAGTGGGTCCATCTCTAGAGACTAGAGTGCGCACAGGGGGTGCGGTATCTGCCCAATACTCTATTTATAGAAGAACCCCGCATGGGTGTCCCTTATCGCCATTTCTCTTTACCCTTGCCATGGAGCCGTTGGCAGAGCGGCTTAAGCAAGAGAGTGAGAGCCTTGGAGTGAGTCATGACGGGACTGAACACCTAGTCTCACTGAACGCGGATGACATACTGATTTATCTCCGCAATGGATCTCGCTGAATCCCGACAGTGTTGTGTGTATTGGAGGAGTTTACTGAGTTCTCAGGACTGTGTGTAAACAAAAAAAAAAACAGTGTGTTCCCATTGAGCCCTGCCCTCGGCCGGCCGATGATTTCAAACTGGATCTGGAATGAACCCCAAGCTCTTTCAGGTACCTGGGAATACAGGTCTATTCTTTTTTTTTTTTTTTTTTTTAAAACCTTTATTGAAAGACACGTAGAAGTACAAGCGCAGGCCTACAACCACAGGGGCCGGCCGCAAAAGCAGGAGAGTAAAAAAAAGGCAACATCAATGCGTACAGTAGAATGAATACAGGATAGACGTGAAATAAAGACGTTAAACAGTCAGCGCCAGGATAAGAAAGGTTTCATTTTACATTTTATAGAGGAGGCAGCGACCATATCTACCAAGCGTCACGCAACATATACAGAAAAAGAGGGGGGGGCGGGAGGGAGACAGCCCCCCACGCAATCAAATAACCCTAGGAGGTCGAGGCCCAAAGACATCCCACGCCCAGCAAAGATTAAAAAATAAAGGACAAATGTCAGCAAACAATAACGTGGACGCCAGATGTACAGCCCTCCCGCCCCGAAAAAGGAGAAAGTGCGGACACGTACGAAACAAAGGAGCGAAAACAAAGGGACATAGCCCACCCCCTGAAAAAAGCGAAAAGGGACCATAGAATAAAACAAACTAAAATAACAAACACCCCCCCCACCCTACATCACTGTAATGGCTACGGCCTACCCCACTAAACAGCGTGCCTGTCGCCCAGAGTCACCCGAAATATAGAAGAAAGAGAAAGGGAATAATAATTAAGAAAGAGAAAGGAGAAAGAGAGAGAAGGAGAGAAAAAGAAGGACAGGAGAGGAGAGGAGCCAGTGATCGAAACAAGGAATACTACCCCACCCGCAACAACAAATCACCAATCGAGGTCGAAAAGGACATTGAGAAAAGCCCACACAAGGATGAAAAACAAGAACTAACCAAAATAATGAGGCCTGGAGATACCATTTAAAAGTGTCCCACAGGTACTCAGGCACAATCACCCCTGTCCACTTTTATGAAGAGTCGAGCTGCCAGACACCGCCACGGCCGAAAAGCCGCAGGATACAGAGGGTCCATACCAGTCAAGGAAAGCCAGTGGGATCTCCGCAAAACATCGTCCCGGCCAACAAGAAGCAACCAGGAGAACTCGGCAGCAGTCAGAATGCAAAAGTACCTCAACGATCCACGTGGCCAAGCACAATATCTGGGCTGTCCAGCACGAAGCAGAGAAATCAGGATGTAGGAAACACTGCAGCATCGGCACCGGGTCCACTTGATCCCATAGAATCAAACACCCAGCCGGAGATCCCAGCACAGCAGCCGGAGAAGTTTCAACCATTACAATTCGGGAAGACGACACCGCGTCACAAAATGGCGGAGCAGCCATGGCGGCGATCCGCGACTCCAAATCTCGGCATTTCAAGGACAGGTCAATCCACAGAGCAGCCAGGGCAGACAAGACAGCACTCCGAGTAGGGGCCGCCCGAATCAAACGAGGGCTGGAGAGAACAAATGCAGCAACTTCCCCGTCTCCAGGAGAAAGACTCTCCGAGGGGCCACCCGCCATCTTAAGCACAGCGCCCACCGCCATCATCGTGGGCGCCTCCAAGTCCACCAGGAGTACCGGCGGCCCCAGGGCACATAACCGATCCGCGGCGGATGGCGCTCGGCGGAGAAAGGAGAGTCACCAGAAGAACGGGCGTGCTCCCCACAACACTCGGGGGGGAGCCCAGCACCGGACCCCGGGCGGGACAAGCAACAGGAGTGGGCTTCCCACCTGAGGGGTGCCGGACAGCGCGGCTTCTCTTCTTCGGGCCGGCAGGCAATCGGACATACGGGGTGGCCCACCCGCGGGGGTGGGTCCGCTCCAGGGCTTCCGGCCCGCGGCTCTCAGGCTCCCACCATCGGGTCTCTCCACCGGTTCCGGACCGCCGGCACTCCGAACATCTCCGGGCAAGCACAGCACTCGAGGCCCCGGCGTCAGGGCCGGGAAGGCCAGCGAGGCGACAAGGGCAGAACGCCGAAATGACTGCACGCCAGAGCCCCGAAGAAGGATGGTAAGTGAAGGCTCTTCCTTGGTGACCAAATTCGGAACACCCCGAACAGGATGAAATACAGGATAGGTGGCGGGGAGGAAGAGATCACGGAGCTAAGCGGTTATGCGACTGTTCCGATCGCCATCTTGGCTCCTCCCCCCTACAGGTCTATTCTTGTCAGGTGGACCTAATGGAGGTGAACCTCGGAAGTGCCCTGAGAGCATTGCGGGAAAAAATTTGTCCTTTTGGCGCTCACTCAACTTACCAGTAATGGCTAGAGTGGCATAGTCCAAGATGGTGGTACTACCGAGACTCTTGTACTTCTTTGTCAATCTGCTGGTAGTGATCCCGAATAGCTGGTTTAAAACCCTGGACACATTATTAAGAGACTTGGGGGCTCATTAGGATGGCGGACGGACTTGCGTCCGTCCGCCACCCTTGAGGAGGAGGGAACGTCCGCAGGGGCTGCGGCGTTCCCTCCGTGCTGATTAGGATGTGACCGCCAGGGTGGCGGTCACATCCTCTATTTTTATCATTGCGGCGGGTGCAGCTTCAAGCTGCACCCGCCGCAATGTTAAAAATGCATGTGTTGCATTTACATGCACAAAGCGGCAGGCACCGCACGGTGCCTGCTGCTTTGTGTACGCAAATGCAGGGGGGTACCATAGGTACCCCCCATGTGCACCCCCCACCCCCCATTCACCCAGGGGGCCCGCAACGGGCCCCCAAAGTGAATGTCCGTATGCTTTTCCATGGCGGAAAAGCCGCCGTGGAAAAGCATATTTACACCAACATCATAATATGGCGGACGGTGTCTCATAGACACCGCCTGCCATGTTATAGCTTTTCCGCCGCGGTCGGAAGCCGACCGCGGCGGAAAAGCGGCGGACGGAATTCCAGACCCACCAGCCATCCTAATTTGGCGGTGGGTCTTTGGAGTCTCCACCTCGGTTTTTCCGCATCCTCCAGGCCGGCGGACACTTCCGCCGGCCCGGAGGATGCGGAAAAACCGCCATCCTAATGAGGCCCTTGGTGTGGGATGGTGGACGCAATAGGGTATCCCTGCACGCATTACGACTGCCACTCATGGGGAGGGCTGGGTGCTCCTGACTTTGAGGCTTATTATTTGGTGGTGCAGCTTCAGTGGCTGGCCAGATGGCTAGATGGAAGGGGGCTTGAGACATTATCACTTCCGATTAGCATAGCACAGGGGGACCTGCTCCCTAAGATGCTCAACTCTCGGCAGAAAATAAAACATATGGGGACACTACTTTCAGTGGCAGTAACGAGTTGGGATAGATGTATGACAAGGGATAGGTATACACCGCTTTATGCACCAAATATACCACTCACAGGAATACCACAGGTAGGGGTGGGCCCCCCTGTCATGCAGGGGCAGTTACAAGGTTGAAAGGAAGCAGGAATGCTGTTGGTCAGAGATTGCTATCAGGATGGCGAACTGGAACTGCTTCCTCTAGATGAATTTCTGGAATACCATGACCTACCACCGCGTCACTTTTTGAATTATCATAAGATAAGGGGGAGCATTGACAACGCTTTGGGGAGAGGATACGAAAGAGCCTGCCACCCATGCAGCCCTTCAGGCGATGGTGACTTTGGGGTTGGCCGGACAACTGGTAAAATGGTTAATGACTGAGATGACGTATCGGCCTTTGCACCGAGTACAAGCAAGATGGGAGGGCACACTGAATCGGCAACTGACTGAAAAGGAGGAGTGGAAGAAGGCCCTGGGAAGTCTCAAAAAAGTGTCAAGGAATGCAGCCTTTAAACTCTGGGGGGCCGATTTGCAGAAATAATCTGAGATATTATCCTAAATTTACTACTTTTGGTATTCACAGAAGGCATTTAGTAGTAGTAAAGTTAGGACTCCGAACTTTACTACTACTAAACTGAGACAAAATCCTAACTTTACCACTTTCGGTATTCACAAAAGGCATTTAGTAGTAGTAAAGTTAGAGGTATTTTCTTTGTATGCGCCCTGTAGAATGCGTCCTGTAGAACGCATACAAATTGGAAAAATTGGGGAGAAAGAAAAGTCTTTTTACTCGTTGCATCTCCCTTGACCTCCCCTGGGGAAGTGTAGGATTCTGATGCATTGCCAGGTTTACAAATTGTTGTAAATTTGGGTACGTGGCAGAAACCATGGGAGTTACATGGGAATACCCACAGCAACACCCATGGCATGCTTCTTTCACGCAAATTACTTCCTGAAAAGCACCTTTATTTATAAGATCATGAAAAGCTATGCAGAGTGACTTTACATGGCTTTGTAAATATGGAGCACCACATTACGGCACCAGTGTGTCAAAAAAGACGCTCTGGAAAGTGCACTGGGCTTGTAAATATGCCTCCTTGACTTGATGTCCATTTTAAAATTTACTACAGGAGAGATAAACTATTCTTTCACCACCTATTTTTTTTTTTTGTTTTTTTTTGTTGCAATTTTCTATAGCGCGAACTTTACCCGAAGGTGTCAGAGCGCTTTACATAAGAACCAGTTGAGAACATAGCAAATTTTTGCTTTACATAAGAACCAGTTGAAAACTTAAGGACTTAGGATTACATGCGTTACATAGAGGATACAAACAGAAACAAATTGCAAATGTACAAGAGGTAGAGTCACATAAGGAGGAGATACAAATTGAAATACTCTAGGCATATACTGGTGATATCTCTATCTACATAGGGAGGGGATACACATGGATATACTCTAAGAGTCACATAGGAATGGTAGAGATCACAGCGGACTACTGCATACACTAGTGATTAGAGTTATCTCTATATACATAGGAAAGGGATAAGACTGGATATACTCTAAGAGTCACATAGGAATGGTAGAGAGCATAGCGGACTCCTGCAAATTCTAGTGGTTAGAGTTATCTCTATATACATAGGGAGGGGATATGACTGGATATACTCTAAGAGTCACATAGGAATGGTAGATATTACAAAGGTCTACTACATATACTAGTGATTAGAGTTATCTCTATATACATAGGGAAGGGATACACATGGATATACTCTAAAAGTCACATAGGAGACTAGTCGTTAGAGTTATCTCTATATACATAGGGAAGGGAAACACATGGATATACTCTAACAGTCACGTAGGAGACTAGTTGTTAGAGTTATCTCTATATACAAAGGAAGGGATATGATTGGATATACTCTAAGGGTCAGATAGGAATGGTAGAGAGAACAAAGGTCTACTGCATATACTAGTGATTAAAGTACGCAAAAAAAAACAGAGTTCCAAAAGTGTGGATGCAGTCACAGCACAAAGGGAGAGTGGGGGGGATGCAAGGGTATGGAGAGAAGGCAAAGCAGAAAAGGGAAGAACCATTTGAGGATCATCAACGGGGAAAAGGGTTAAAGGACGAGGGAATGGAATGAGGGTCAGATTCCAGAGAAAAACTGTCCGAAATCAGCAGCAAAGTGTCGGCCAGAACAGAACAAAAAGTCCAGAAGTCCAGGAGAGAAGGTGGGAGATGAAGCTGGAGGCCAGCCGCAGGCGCGTCACCGTCTTGGAGAGCTTGCGGTCAGCCGGCTCGGTGGGGGTGAGAGTGCGCCCGGTGGTGAAGGCCGTGTTAACGCTGTTGGTGCGGTCACGCGTTGGCCGTGAGGAGCTGCACGGCAGCCGGTGGGTTGTGTGTGGATTCAATCGCAAGCAGTGTGGACTCCGAGAGCAGCGGCACATTCAGAACACTGGTGCCATGTGGCGTATGTGGAGGGGGGGAAGGGGTGAGTGGTCCGGAGATCTGGCCCATGTTGCAGGGCCACAGGGCATTCCAGGAAATGACAGTGGCCCCAAATCGGCAGCAGGTCGGGAGGCAGGCCAGAAAGTCTGAGAGAGGGCTGCAGGATCAGCAGGAGGCCGGAGAGAAGTTGGGGCGAGCCAGTGGAAGCGGCGATCGCCATCCGAAAGTCACCGCCGGCCGCCATCTTAGTCTATAAGTCAGAAGTCAGATATGCTGTAGCTGTGTTGTACAATAGGGTGATAAAATGTTGAAATACCTCTTGTGATTATTTTTGTACAGGAAGGTGTCCCTTCCTGCACAAAAACAATCATCCCTACTACACAGGCACCCTTGCATCATTGTTCAAGGGTGCCTCCATTGGTGCATGGTAGACAGGTCTGCGCCAGCACATGGGAGAGCATAGGGATCCATCATATTGTTGTAAATACGGCAAATCCATGTGCTTTAAAAGTAATGCAGCATGGTGTGCCAAATGGCCTGCAGCTCTGCACTGCATTACTTTCTTCTAAATGTAGCCCCACGTGTACAAGTACATACAGTGTCTTAACACTATAAATACAGAAACAAAACATAAGAGCTATTGGATACCTCTCTACCACTGTGTTAGTGGCCCCTCCACCTCCAACCAGCGGCGTCCCAGGCGGACTTCAGGAAGAAACTCAAGACCTGGCTTTTTGGCAAAAACATGCCATCCTCAGTGCCCAGATACCCCTAGGGGTGCTGCAATATACAAACGCTGATTAATGGATTGATGACATACTCCAAAACAATGATAAATTGTAGGGTTAGTGTCAGAATGATTTTCCTCTTTGGGCCCTCCAATTTATGGATAGGACAGTCACTATTTCCAGTAAGTGTATGAAGTTGCTAAAGTAATTTCACTATCTGAAAGCCCAGGAGGAGGTCTCTCCCTCTACTTTGCCTATCTACTAATGCGGGTCACTTGGAGGACTGGCACAAATCACTCCACTTCATTAGAAGTGATGAATCAGAGGAACGTACAGTTCCAGTCCAGTCCTTTTTCGGAAGAATCCGACACACAGGATTTTGTTATGTAGCATTTGCACGGGCCTGACTCAGCTCTGTACAACTATAAATAAGGAAGTCGGGACATGGCTGAGGTAAGATGGCCGTATGGTCGCTCTTGGTGAGAGCTCTCTGCTAACCTGACAAATCTTGTCTAAATCTTTTACCCCGCTCCCCCAGAGCAGGAATTTCTGCTCCCCATTTGTATCCAGGGGGGGTTGATCTTACTGAGCCATGGAGCGGCTGTGGCTCTCTCTCTAGATCATGGATTGGGCGGACCAGGGCTTGGCCGCATAGCATATACTGGGTACCCTGGAGGGCCAGTGTGCTGGGACGACAGCTGGTGCCCGGTGTTTGGGCAGCTGGATGGACCTAGCTGGTTGGGAGCTCAGTATCTGACAGCGGGCATCATGGAGTTTGATCAGATGGCCGCCTGCAGAGCCACCTCCTCCCCTGGTGGTGGCGGCGAGGCCCCCTGTCTTCTGACCCTGCTTGTGCCTCAGGATCGGCCTTGGGAGAAAGGGCGGTCATGCAGGCAGAGATTGGTCCTAAAGTTTGCGTGAAGTGTCTGGAATACACAGTGGGGTCCCCCGGCCTGTGGATGCTGATGACGGAGGCCTAGCCGTAATGGACTAAGCACTGGTGAGTGCAGCGGGACCCTGTGCCGGGGGTTTGGACTACAGGCACGGTGTGGAGTCATTAGTGGATTGCAGTCTGGCAGGGCCAAGGACTGAGGACTACACTGGTGGCCCAAAGTGCCTTGGGAAGAGACTTGTCCAGGCCTCAACATCCACAGGGCTTCTGGTGATGATTTCTGAGGCCCCAGATCGGCTGGTGCACTTGGGGCCCTTAGCCCAACCTATTTGAGTGGTGACGATCAGAGCAGGCATACTGCTTCTTCAAGCCCTGACTTTGCCACTGAACAGTTCCCTAGGAATATTGTCACTGTGTGTGGGCACTGCGCAGTGGTTGATGTGTCCGAGAGACTCTGGGTTGTCAATAGTTGATCACATGGGTAGCTGTGCTTGAGACCCATACCGGTGCAATTGATTTGGCTTCAATTGCATAACAGGGATTCACAGGGGTGTGGGTTGGTGACCGGGTGGTATGAGTGCAGGGCCTGGGCTGTTGCTGCCGTAGGGGGTCTGCAACCCAGCAGGACTTTAGACCCACAATTTGGAGTGTGTAACCTGACTTGGGTGACATAGGCAAAGACAAGGCACCTAAACCACCTCAAGGTAATACAATGATGCAGTATACAAACCCTCAGACTCTGCCACAGTGGGTGGCCAGGCAGACATGCACACAGAAACGTGCAGAGCATGAGAGGGCGCTGGATGAGCCCTTATAGGCAGACATTATGGTGGATGTTCAGTGCTGGTGCACCGTGCTAGAAGGAAAAACTGACACAGTGCCTATAGAGGTCAATTTGTTCCGGACGGACCTCCTCAATGTGGCATAGAGGATACAGATGTCATAGGGCTATATTGTTCAAATGAAATCAGAGATGGTGGTCTTGAAGGAGCAATTGGCACAAATGATGACCCGAACGCATAAACTGGAAAATAAAGTGTAGAATGTGGAAGGATACAAAAATCCTGATAATCTGCTTTTTCTCAGGTTTGCGGAAAGGGTAGAGGGTACAGTTGCAGAATGTGTTTTGGAGCAGTGGGTATGGCATGAGCTACAGCTGCAGGGACTGTCAGAAATATTTTGATCACAAGCGCACATTGGGTACTTGTTCCGGCTCCGCCACCTGCAGATCCTCCCAGGGCCTTCAAAGTACACATTCTCATTTATAGGGATTGGGATTGTATCCTCTGTGTAGCTGGGGTGACAGTGCACCAACAGTTCGAGAACCATACTACCGCCATTTACTCAGATTATATCAGGAGGATTCAAGCCCAACGAAAATCATATCTGGAGTTAAGCAAAAGCTCCAGCCAATGACTCTCAAATATATGCTTGTTATTCGGTCTGCCTGCAAGTGGTGGTGCATGGGAAGAGCACACAGTGTTGTATAAATACCCCTCACACACCAACAGGCCCTTTGGTGTCATGCTTCATCATCGGGGTCTTCGCACCCCTCTACGGGATGCGGCGTGCTACGACTCACGACTACGTAGGAGCACTGAAAGTTGACTAAGTGTTGATGTGTGTGAAGGAAATAAAGGTGAGTGGTGAGGTGAAAGACAGTGATAGTTAAAAGATACCTAGCTCGTAGGAGAAAAATAATAAAAAGTTTTTATTAAGCCCTCGGCTGGTAACGTTAAAAAAGTGCAGGGTGAGGTTGTATATACTAGTTAGGGTACATCAACCTCTAAAGTGCGTCGACATGTTTCGGAGTGACAAGGACTCCTTCTTCAGGACGAGGATGTGCACTATTATCCCCACCTTACTCACATGTATGTAGATGTCAAAGTGTGCTCTACAAAAAATAGGTGAAATGTACCTATTCGTGTTATATTGAATGTGGTCTGTTGCGCCCAATTGGCGTTGTTAATACAGAACTTCTGGACAAAGGCTAAATGGCCTCATGAGCCAAAGCGTGGTATTGGGGGTTCTGTTGTCCTCTTGCTCAATGTAGCAACGGTTACTGCCAAAACTGGTAGGCTGTCATCCCCTCAACGCGGCTCCGAGTATTAACAACGCCAATTGGGCGCAACAGACCACATTCAATATAACACGCATAGGTACATTTCACCTATTTTTTGTAGAGCACACTTTGACATCTACATACATGTGAGTAAGGTGGGGATAATAGTGCACATCCTCGTCCTGAAGAAGGAGTCCTTGTCACTCCGAAACATGTCAACGCACTTTAGAGGTTGATGTACCCTAACTAGTATATACAACCTCACCCTGCACTTTTTTAACGATACCAGCCGAGGGCTTAATAAAAACTTTTTATTATTTTTCTCCTACGAGCCAGGTATCTTTTAACTATCACTGTCTTTCACCTCACCACTCACCTTTATTTCCTTCACACACATCAACACATAGTCCACTTTCAGTGCTCCTACGTAGTCGTGAGTCGTAGCACGCCGCATCCCGTAGAGGGGTGCGAAGACCCCGATGATGAAGCATGACACCAAGGGGCCTGTTGGTGTGTGAGGGGTATTTATACAACACTGTGTGCTCCCCACCATTGTAGGGACCACTACCACTGTAAGAGTGGATTCCTTTTTGTTTAATAAAATTACTAGGGGAGACAGAATCCAGTTCCTCCTCTCCCTCCCTCTTCTTGTTATTTTCTGGGTGCATGGGAAGAGTCACTTCTATGACACCCCAGAAGCAGCCGTAGCCCGTGCAGGTAAGAGAGGTGGGGTCAGGTTGGGGGAGATTTGACTGATGACCATGAGGGAAAATCATATAAATTAGATATGTTCCCTCATCGTCATCTGTCAAAAAAAAACATCCAGTCTCACCGCCCCACCGCTCTTACCTGCACGGGCAGCGGCTGTCAAGAAGATGTCTGGGCTTGGTTGGAGATTTGGGACAAGGCTGGCATCCAGCGGGCCACGCTCCAGGGGAGATGGCAGTAGTTCCAGGGCTGCTTGATGGAGGAGATCTCTATACACGAGGAGGTCCAGGCATCGGAATAACCAGTGGGAATTGGACTCTCCGTGTGGTGGAGCAGGATGATGGTACCTTAGGGCTAGAGTGTGGGTCTTCCTCGGGTGAGGTGTTACTTCTGCTACATCACCAGAGAGATAGTCGGGAACTCATCCAGACACGATGGGAGTGAAGGAGGGTGCTGGTGATACCTGAGGAGGTGAAGGGACCATACAGTCTATGTATTCACCATTCACCAATGTTTTTCTTTTGGGGATCCTGGGTTGTCTGAAATTAATATTTCCATATGTGTTGCTAGGCCGCAGGGGTGTGTGTCATATGATTCGAACTACTTTTATTGACTGTTAGTTTCACATGATTCACAGCGTTAGTTGGGTGGTCGGATGAGGATGGGGTCTTGTTGTACGGGCTAAACTCTGTAGTAGGACGTAGGAACGCTTGTGACGTCAGATTGATTGGAGAGCTTCCCTTGATAGGGACACATATCTGGCTGACTGAATGATGTCCGCAATATGCAATGTAGTTTTAAGTGTTACTATCTTCTTTCTGGGGAGGCTTGGTGCCGGATCCATGGGTAGCATCTAGGGTGTCTGGACATACCAGGGCGAATGCTGAGTTGGGGTTATGGTGCTTACCTGCTGGGAGGTGGGGTGGGATGAGGAAAAGTTAGTTCTTTTTTATTGCAAAGACGGGGTAGGTAATGTAGGCCCCCTTTCATAGGAGGGGGTGGGTGGGTATGAAGGGGCTGTCTCTATTTGGTGCAATGCATGACTGTGACCCAATTAAAAGATTGTGGCAGTAACTAGGAAGGTTGTATCCTGGAATATTTGGGGACTTAATACATTTCCCAAAAGATACAGGTTCTACACTCTCGTAAAACTGCATAGTGTTCAAATAGCCTTGCTCCAGGAAACTAATTTGTTAAGGGATAAGGTGTCCTGTCTGGCGGGCCTGGTTTACGTAGCGAGCTATTTTAATTTCACAAGTGGGGTCTTGATGTAGGTCTGAGTTGGAGGCCCATAATGTGGCCCTTAAGTGGGAATGCATATCACGGATCTGTGTGGTGAAAAGACCTTGGTGCATGTGGAAAATACATTAGCCGGTTTACAAGCACAGGTTGTTAGATACAAAACGACTGACCAAAGACACTTGGACCCAGACTATTTTGGAAAGAGGACATCCTCTACCATGGCTGTTAAATCAAGAGAAGCCCTACACACGCACACATTATCAGTACAACAGAATGAAGGGAGGATGGTAATGGTCAGAGTGCAGATTAATGCTCTCTGTAAGGAGTATTTGGAGGAAAGGGAAGGTAATCCAGAATGAGCAAGGCTAGAAACTTTATGAGTGGGGTACGCCTAACCCCGATCACACATGTACAGAGGAAAATGCTTGAGGCCCCACGCGGCATGCCTGAACTGAAGGAAGCTTTGGTGGGAATGGCCAGCGGTAGCACCCCGGGTTTAGATGACATTGCAGCAGATCCGTACCAAGAAATGCCCATGCTCCTTCTGGATAAACTGCTGGGGTTTTTTGATGAAGCCAAGGGGGACAGTCCCTTGTTGGCCATAATGCAGGAAGCAATGATAGTCCTGGACTTTTAATATCAGACAACTGACAGATGTTATGTAGGACCTCTGTATAAGCGCTTGCTGTCCTTGACCTGGAGCGTGTATTTGTCTTAGAAACTATGGGGTTTGACCTCAATTTCATTAGCTGGGTTATATTATTTTACACAGAGCCACGGGGTAGGGTGCAAATGGGTGGCGTTATCTTGGCTGCTTGGGCCATAACAGGGAGGTCCGCTTTCCTCTATGGTGAGCGGGTAAGCGAAGTAGAATGAAGCTGGAGGTGTTGAAACTCCCCTGGCTGGAGGGGGGTCTGGGGCTGCTGGACATCTTTTTATACTATGCGGCTGTCCAACTGCAACATGCCACACATTGGTGTGGGAAGTGCCCAAACTAGGAACAGTCACTGCTGGTGGGTAACTGAGGGGAACACACACTCTCTGAGTTGTTTTGAGGAGACCAGAAGATGCCTTAACTCGTGCGGCATATGGGCGAGGTATGGCATAGAGTAGTGGTATGGGTACTGGAGAGATCCCCATTTGCAGTAGACATCCTATTTTGAGTACTGAGACTCAAAACTAAAAACTTTGATTGACATACTCCTGCCACTTCAAGAGATGAGAAAACAAAACAAGTATCTATCTAAAGCCAACAAAGGACCACAGAGGTAACAGCCACATGAAGCAACAGCAAACCAGAGCATGAGAAATGTAGGATACATGAGAGCTAAAGACAGCCAGTACTGTCAGTAGCTTCAGAATTGCATTTAAGTTCGATTACTTGGAAACAGCATATTACAGCTGACTGGATATGAACCCATATTATAACATGCAAGGCTTAGACAAAGATTTACAGCTGAATAGAATGAAATCTATATTACAACATGTAAGGATCAGGCAAGTATTCACAACTGAAAGGAATACATCCCATATTTGAACTTGTAAGGCTCAGGTAAGAGTTTTCAGTTGAATGAACTGGATCTCCTGTTAAAACATGCGGCAAATCAGGGAAGAATTAATAGACAAATGGCTGAATCCCATATAAGACCATGCAAGGATTTATAGCTGAATGGACTGAATACCATACTAGAACATGCAAAGATCAAGCAAGGATTTACAGCTAAATGGAATGAAACCCATATTAGACCAAGTAAGGATAACCATCAAGGATATCAGGCAAGGAGAGTTAATCTACTTGTTTAGAAAAGGGCACAAATGGACAATAAATGACTGATTTACTCATCTACTCATCTCAGAGGCTTGTGTTGAAACAATGTTCAACAGCAAATTGAAATGTGACTAACACAACTGTATCCTGCAGTGGCATGTTAGCTTTTCTCAAGGACATCTTATGCAGTCACACCATAATACCTGTCAACCGACATTAGTCATCAAATCTCAAAGTCATGTTTTGGGCCCAAAGAGAATGTTCTAACAGCACAAATGTGGGTTCTAAAGGGCTAAACCATGAGATAATTGCCCTACACTGTTGTAATGAGCTTCAGGATACATAATTTGGGTAGGAATTAATCTCATGATAATGCTCTCTAGAACATTTACTAATGCTGTACTATGGTATAACACGAAGGTGGGAATAAAAGCTAGAGAAACATTTGTGAAGCATATACTACACCACTGTGAGAGAGTGAAATAATTCCTGTGGGTAAAATGGTGATGTGAAAAAAACCACTTCTGTTCTCAAGTTATCTCACCAGTTGATGCAAATGCAAAGACATTTAGGCAAAATAATTCTAGATCGAATTTTTGAGTTGACATAGCAGGAGCATTCAATACAGTTCCGGGCAAGATAAGCCATGCCACATTTTCAGCATAACTACTGACTATTTACCTTACAGGCAGGAAGCTTTCACATTTACCTCATGAGGCTATCCTAAAGTTCTGGCATGTCTCCACAACAAATGCAGACACCGGGGGCGTCCACTACATCACAGGCACAATTAGAGCGCAAGAGGGCTGCAGGAACCATACAGGAGTGATTTAATATAAATCTACTAATTTACCAACCTATACATTATAAATTTGATTACTGATTAGGCTCCGGCTTCCTCTCCTCCTTGCCAGCGTGCGGGTAGGTCTAATCGAGAAGTCCGTCCAGCGGACAGGTACCAACCACAGTGGTGCCTACGCTCAGGAGAAGTCCGGTGACGCCATTCTGCTACATCAGTAGGGTGAGATCAAATTACTTCCCCACTGTCCTTCTTAATTGATACTTACATCTAGTGATCCTAGAAAATGTCGTTTTTTATCAATTTTAATATTTTAATCAGTTAGGGTTGTTTTTTAAGATTTAGATTGCATGCACGATGCAGCATACCCATTTGGAGTTAGAACCAAGCACACTATAATCTAGGTTTTAGGTACAAGCACAATAGCTTTGAAACACTTCTGTTTTTTGTCACCCTTTCTTAGGTTCCACTAAATTGTGGTAGGACCATTTGGCCTGCTAACAGTTACTTGTGGAAGGTAATACTTGTCCTTTCCCGATATGTGTTGGACAGTTTTCGTATAGGTCCTGATGAATTGCTAGTTTTAGCATGAAACATGTTGACCGCTGGGTAGAGCACACCCCACTGGATCTTAGCACCTGTGTGTGTGCCTCCCTATTCTGTTTTTAATAAGGTAGCTAGCCACACTAATAAAAATCCCTGTGGACTTCCTAACCTTTTTTAAATCTGCACCACTACACTTCTCTCACGCCTACACTTCACCTAAAACCCTCATACCCACATGCACCAACTGGCAGGAACAAAAGATCTACGATAAGGAGCCCCCACGCGGGTGCCCGTCAGACATTGCAGCGCCAGCCTGACGAGGAGTTTTAGTTCCGAAAGGGGGCATCGCCCCTCTTTCACCGTTCTTGGTTCTTCCGTCTCTCCAACTCAGGGGGAACAGTGTATCCTTTTTTCTGATTACTGATTAGTTGCCATCATACATGCAAAGAGCACATTCAAGTCTGTGGACAGGATGACCCGGGACCAACCTCAGAACAGATGAAGCCTAAGGGCCTTATTTCGATGTCGGTTGAAAAGACTCCGACCACAGGACGGAGGCTTTCTGACTGACATCTATGGTTTATACTATAACCGCCTTATTACAAAGAAGGCGATTGGAGTTTAAACCAGCCGGTCAAACAGACTGGCTTCCGATGGGCTCAAGAAGCCAGTCGTCCAGTTGTAAAGTGCACATAATCCCGAATGGATGGCGTTTTCGCCGTCTGTATTTTTAAGTCAGTTTCAGACAGGATTTCCATGTCGGGCTTTCTGATGTAGAAAGCTTGTCTGCAAGCCCCTTTGGGGGCACCTAGGAGTGTTCCCTTCCCTCTGGGGCCTCCGTTTGATGGTCTGGGGGGACATATGGTGCCCCCCTGAAACTCCCTGCACTGTGTGGCAGGCACCGTGAGATGCCTGCCACACAGTGCATGGATTTACACAGACTCCCATTTCTCGTGTGCTACGGGCAGTTTCCGCCTACACCACAAGATCCCATTGGGAAATGGGAGTTTATGGTGTGGTTGCATCGTAATTTTGGTTTTGGATCTCTGACCCGAGGTTGGTTGGTTCCTAAACCGAAGATATGTCGGTCAGAGGCAACTCCGACCAACATCATAATCCGTTCCTTAGTCTCTTGTGATACTGTGGCACAGATGATACATGGGAGACTGAGTCATTCCATCAAAGACTGGTGATTCATACATGAGAATGTCTTGTTTGTGTTTCGGTCCCTCTTTAAATTATGCTTTTTCTCCTTGAATAGAGCGTTCGAGAAGCCCCTTGAGTTCATCCGAGCTGAACCCTGTAGAGTTGTTTGTAGCTGATGCTTCCTTATCTGCCAAGGTATAAAAAGGCATGGTAACCACAGCTCACATGTTGGTAGAAGTGTGTAAAGAGTGTGCTTTGGGTGGGAATTTTTGCATAGTCTAAATACTCATCTACAGGTACACATGTTCTCACAAGGAGAAATGTAATTGCATATGGACGATTCCTGGATTAGGTTGAGCATTTCAACTATTCACAAAAGATTTGACGTTCCATGAGGTATTCTTTGCCTACATTGAGGAGACAAGAACGCTTTGTAAAGCTTGCTATACCTAGGTTTCAAGGGTAACCTTTACAGGAAACACTGATCCTCACCCATCAAGGTGGCATGCTTCACCATTGTGGTAAGGGGTCACATCCCCACATCCCATGACTGCCTGAACCAACTATAGTTTGAGCCTTCCAGATTTTCAAAATGTGCTTTACCTGATTTAGAGACACACTTAATGATTCCTCCACACACACATGATAAATCAGTTAGTTAATATAGCTATAAGTACCAAATGGCCATGTAAGAGAAACTCCATTGACCCATCTGCACGCCTTCAGGAAGGACCTCAAGACCTGGCTCCTCAACTGATCCAGAGCTACCCCCTCCCAGCGCCTTGAGACCCTCAAGAGTGAGTAGGGCACGTTATAAACCCCCTGACTGATTTATTGATTGATACTCACTACTCACTAATTCACCTCTAGGTCAAGGACAAGAAAAGATCTCCATGAAAGAGCTCCCTTTTTTTGAGGGGATCCCTGTCTATTACACGGCCCAGCCACCATGGAGCATGGCCCGGTTTCTTCTCCTCAATGTAGGTAAAGAAAGCCGCAGGGAACATCATAACTTTTGTGAATAGTCTATGCTTAGGGAGGACATGTGAGGGACCATATAAATACTCCTGTACCCATTTTCAGTTTAGATGGGCATTTCAAGTACCTAAAGAGCAGGTGCTTGCGAATATTGCACCAAGAAAGCAGTATTTTACTTCGACAACCACTGTAGTGAAATCAGAGGCAAATTGGAAAATGGCTACATGCAGGTCAAAAACATTAGTTGCAGCGATGCGTGTATCTGAAGTATGGAGCTAAGCTCAACCAAGATCATGTTTCAAAGTCTTGTTTTCCTAGTAGATTAAAATAGGGAACACTCCCATCTCTGAAACAATTGCCCAGCCACTATAACTTACAGGATAAAAGCTGGAACACAACCAGTAGAAATGGTAAAAGAGATCATACTGCAAAACATGCTGATGTCAGGCGATAATATGAAGATACTCAAGCTGAAATGTAACTTTGACATAGTAGAGTTTTAGTTTATTATAGGTGCATTTGGCAGCAAAAAACTGCCTTTTGCAAAGAAATAACATATGAAAAATAAATTAAATAACAGAGAAAACAAAGTACACGGAAATAATACATGAAACTATCACATAACACAGTTGAGCAGATAATTCTGTCAGCCTGTTACTTACGAACAGCAGCTAGCTCCCAAAACACAGGAGAAGTCATACCTGATGCATATTTGAATATTAAGGGTAAATGCAGGAATGCGACCAAAAGTCCACTATAATATTACACAAGCAGATTAAAGAAGGGTACGGTTATGAAAAGCGCCTAAATGTAATTTAACTAGCACAATCTTATTTAACTATCCTTTCACCAAACACGGGTTCTGACTACAAATCGAAGATGTGGCCATGCAGTCTAGAGCCACTCAGTCCTATATCACTAAAAATCACCAACAAATAGTGTTCTATAATGTTGCTTTGTTTTATGACATCTGTATAGGTTTTGAGACTTATTATGGCGATTTACCAGATGGCCGGTGTATGGTGGAATATGTGGGGAGTGTGGCCAAGATGGCGATCGGAACGGTCGCATATTAAATCGCTTCGCAACAGCCTGCGCACAATCCTGCAATAATCATCTCCTTATGGGAGCCTGGCGACTCAGCAAACACCCTGCACCCGCGGCAGGGGCTCCTTATTGTGGCCCGGGGTGGTCTTGTGTCCAGCTCCTCAAAGGCACCCGTAGTGAGGCGTGCAGTGGCGCTGCAAGTCAAGTCAATGAATCTTATATAGCGCACATATCACCGGTAGGTCTCATGGTGTTGCGGAGATTCCAAAGACAGGGGTCATATCTAGTTCCGTTTAAAACAGCCATGTTTTCAATTCTTTGAGGAAATGCTGGTTATCTGAAATAGACGAAAGATAGAACGGCAGCTTGTTCCAAAGATGAGGGGCAAGAAAAGAAAAAGATCGACCCCCGTTTCTTTCGGTACGGACTTGTAGTGGAGTAAGAAGAAACTTTGAACTGGACCGTAGAGTTATTACAGGCTGATATCTTTTGAGTTTTTTTGCTAGGTAGCCAGGACCAGTGCCATAGATACTTCTACGTGTTAGGCACAGGATTTTAAAATGACCTCTTTTCCTGACTGGAAGCCAGTGGAGGAACCTTACACTAGGGCATGAGGGGGACCTTGGAGATAGATTTAGGATTAATCTGGCCACAGTATTCTGCAAGATCTGCAACTTGTTAAAAAGATCTTCGTTTTAATGAGGCCAGTAAAGAATTTCCATAATCCATGTGGCTTCCTGATTTCAGATGTTAGCCATTTAAAGATTTTACGTAGCTTCCGCAGGATACCATAATAGGTGCCCAGTACCCGATTAATATGGTTTCTCATGGAAAGCTTATTGTCAATCGTTATTCCCAGGTTGCAGACTGTTTGTTTTGGGGACGGGCATAGACCCAGTGCCTGAGGCCACCAGCTGCTATACCAATTCTGCCGAACAGAATGATCTCAGTTTTACTGCCATTTAGCTGTAATTTATTTTGGCCCATTCAGCTGTTAATGTGGGTCATACAGTTTTTAAACCGGACCATTGTATCTGTAGGGTTAGGATCAAATGTGATGAGCAGCTGGATGTCATCAGCATATGATACTGCCTCAAACCCAAAAGACCTGATTATCCTGGCCAACGGGGTTACGTAGAGATTAAAAAGCATAGGGCTCAGGATAGACTCCTGAGGAACTCCAATGCTTACTGGTCTGCTGCATGTGGTCAGGGAACCTAGATGCACAGTGGTGGAGCGGTCCTTTAGATAGTTTTGAAACCAGTCCAGGGCTTTTCCTAGGACCCCCATCTCCCAGAGCCGTTGTACTAAAATGTCATGGGAGATGGTGTCGAAGGCAGTTGACAGGTCCAAGAGAACCAGCATAGCAGATTCTTTTGTATCCAAAGCCAGTCTGATGTTATCAACCATCTCAACCACTGCCGTTTCGGTGCTGTGCTGCACCCTCTGACTTCTGCCTGAAGAGACAATATACCTCCCGTGGGAACTGCGCTGGCGGCCAGTGCCGTGGACGATGCTGCCTGTGTTGAACTCAGCTCTGGCCCTGTGTGACTGAGGTGAGATCCCTCGGGTGGTGGCGCGAGGTGAGGGAGCCGGGTGCAGGCCACACTGTGGGGACAGGGAGCCCCAGTGGCAGAAACGGTCATTGGAGACGGGTACAGGCATGGGCTGGCTGATGCCTGTTGCTGGGCCCGGGCCCGCGGCTTGCCCATGCTGCCTGCCGGCCCCTGATACCCATGCACCTCCCTCTTCCCTCTTCTGGGCTGAAACCATACGGACACACCAGTGATAATCACTCATGCCAGGCTACAACTGTGCTCTCCAGTCTCCCCGGGCCTGGGCAGCGGTGATTCCATGTTCTGCTCACTACACCGGATGCGGCTGCTGCCAGGAGCACTGAGGTGCTGACCCACAGACCGGACTGTGGGTTAGCAACATATCATTAAAAGATTGCTATAGCCTTGATCGTGTTGGGATTTGGGGCACCCAGTTGCTCTACTCAAGCAACGGCACTAAGTACACGCTATGCTGCACAATCCAGAGGCCCTACCGCACCCAAGAGGGGAACAACCTATACTTGCAGTAAGGCATCATCAGGCCGGAACTCACCACAACAGACTGAAATGCTAGGGATTAGGTGGGTGCAAAAATCCATACAGGACACCCACCCTCATCATCCCCCTTTCCTCCATACTGCACAGTGATCGAACATTATACCCCTGCACGTGACAGTCTTGTGGCCACCAAAAAATGAGAGCAGTGTGTCGTGCATCGTAACAGACTGACTCCCTCGCCCCCACCAGGCTCGCAGCAGAATCAGAATAACCCTTTGCCCCCCTTTGGGGAGAAGTACAAAGCCGCAGGCTCAACCTGACAACACAGATGACACGACGAGGCGGCACTGCCTACAATGTTCGACACTCTTGCCCAGATACCCCAAATCACTGCTGACCAATGCCAGGGGCATACCCTACGCTACCCCCCACAGGATGAGGAAGAACAAACCAGACAGGCCCCAGACCTACGCGGGGTGAGCACCTGATCCTGGAGAACACCCAACGGATAACTCCCAAACCAGAAAATCATCCCTAGAGGCCCTACCAGACCACTCACGTCGTTTGAGGAACTCCTGGCGGCGGTCCTGGATATTAAATCCCCTCTGGGCCCCAAGATAGATACGCTATGCATTGAAATGGGACTCATGCGTGAAGATCACAAAAAACTAAAATATAGGGTTGAGAACTCTGAATCGACAGTGGCGGCCTTCAGGTCCACAATGAAGGCGGCAGAAGAACAAATCGTAATGTTACAGAGGAAGTGGAATACCTCAGAAGCCGGGCAGGGGACCAGGACGGAAGATCATGGAGGAACAACATATGAATAGTAGATCTCCTCGAATGCGTTGAGGGCCAAAGCATTGAATGAGATCCTCCAGGGCAAATAATCAAAGTTCTTCTCGGTTGAGAGGGCCCACAGGCTACTGGGTGCCCCCTCCTCCCCCCGGAAATCCCCCTAGGCCAGTGGTGTCACATCTCTTTAACTACCTCGACAGAGACCATATACTGCAGGTAACGAGAGCTGACGGCCCATCGAAAATGCCATGATGCGCATATACCTGGACTATCACTGGCAGTCCAGCGATGCAGGTCCTCCTTCCTTGACAGGGAAGTTCTTGAGGGACCACACCGTGAAGTACGCTCTCCAAATCTCAGCCACCCTATGGAAACAACACGAATGACGGCAAAACCCACTTCTGTGTAACGCTGGAGAAGGGGTGGACCTGCGTGGAGTCGAACGGGCTGGCACGCAGCGGGAGGCAGTAGTCGAACCTTGACACAAATGGCAGGCTTGAAGATGCAGCGGCTTGCGAAACAGACAACAACAGGGGCCTTCCAAAGCTGAAAAAAATAGACCTACTATACTGTTCCCATGAGGCCCTGTCCTGGGTGTACCAAGCGGAATTCCTCGCCCACACACTGTCAGACAAAAGCCCCTCACAACTACAGCTGACTTGGGGGAAAACAAAGCCCAGTATTCCCATTTGGCATCCCCCCATAGAAGTGCTCAAAGATGTACCCTTACGCACCTCCTTATCACAACATACTTTCTAGATAATGAAGGCACAACATCCAATACTGGAATTGAATGGGACGCATTCAAGGTGGGCTTAAGGGGACTTGTAATAAAAGTGGTGTACAGTGCCTACATGTCTCTCAAGAAAGAATTAGAGGCTCTAAAGACGGAATTGCAGCGTTACAAGCATCTAGCACCTGCCGATCCACAAATCATACCCACACTGGCCCAAGCTAAGTTATCCCCCAAAATGACCCCAGATCGATTGTGCGCTTTAGGCTATAAGCAATACCTGGCTAGAAAACACACGGAGGGGGGAAAAGCGGGTAGGACGTTAGCATGGTTATGGAAAACCAATTCATCCCAAACACCCATTACCGCCATTTATAATTCAGAAGGCTTTCTGGTCAACTCGCAGGCTGAGATTAACTCGGCCTTCGGCTGATACTACACTTTCCTATACAGAGCACCTTCGCCCTATAACAGATAGGAGCTACAGCTCTTTGTAGAACAAATAGCTCCCAGACAGATCCAGCAGACACATTTCACCACTCTAGAATCTCCCATCACGGAAACCGAGATATCTAAAGCTATCCAGAAACTGGCGAGAGGTAAAACCCCAGGGTCTGACGGATGGGCTCTAGAATTTTATGCTGTATTTAGGCATACTACCGCCCTCACTCCACGAAGTTGTGCTGGTGGTGCTTCTCAAGCCAGGCAAAGACCCGCTAAAGATAGGTTTGTACACACCCTATTCCTCCTGAACACAGATTACAAGATACTGGGCAGGAAGCTGGCCAACAGACTGCTAGAAGTCACACAACTATTAGTCCATACCGACCAAAACGGTTTTATACCCGGTCAGAACACCAGCCTAAACCTAAGCCAACTTTTCACACTCTTAGAATGGGCACGCACTACAGAAGAACCAGCAAGGATAGCCTACCTGGACATCGAGAAGGCGTTCAAAACCCTGGGGTGGGAGTACCTGCAGTGTTGGTGGGATATGGTATAGGCCCTAGGTTCCTGCAATGTATAATGTTGCTATATAACGTGCCACAGGCCTGTGTCAAGACAGGTTGTATGATTTTGGACTCCTTTAGCATTGAAAGGGGCACCAGACACAGGTTCCCATTATCGCCAATTATCTTTGCCCTATCAATGGAGCCCCTGGCCTGCACACTACGCAGCCTTGTAATTGGCTGGGATATCAGAGTGAACAACCAATGGCACATCATTTCGTTATATGCTGATGATGCGTTGGTTTATTTTTGGAGGCACCAGGCAGTGTTACACGGCTTGACGGAACTACTGGACAACTTTGGACGTACATCTGGCCTGAAGGTGAACTGGGGAAAATCTCTTGTGTTCCCAAAGACGCCTCTGACTCCAGAGCAAAGGACAGGCCTACCACATTCCTCATTCACCTGGTCCTGTGACTCCTTCACGTACTTGGGAGTACAAATATATCATTCACAAGCGGACCTAATAGACAGCAACCCGGATGGGGTGATCGCTAATGCCCGCTCCTCTCTAACATTCTGGATTAAACTGCCATTGTCCCCCATGGGATGCATAGCCATATCTAAAATGCTCCTGCTCCCCAGACTACTGTATTTCTTTGCAACCCTTCCCTTCTAATTACCAATTAAATTGTCCGTGACCTAAAAATGCTTCTAAAGTCTCTAATCTGGGGCAAGACCAGAGTCAGAGTCTGTATTACAAAACTCTATTTCCCAATCATGGAGAGCGATCTAGGCGCCCCTAATCACAAGTATTAATGTGCAGCTGCAATGGCCAATGCGGTGATTGGCAGGCCGAATACTACCAAATTGGGCCCCTGGGCACCCGGCCTACAACAGTCTACACTGCTGGAATGGCTGTCCGGTTCCAAGTCAATGATTCCGAAGGACCCGAGAAACATACTAATGTGTACGGCCCGCAGCTGCTGGTCCCGCTATATGCTACGTAGGCACTCACCCCCACCTTATGCTCCAGATCTACCACTCTGGGAACTTCCTGGTCCACACACTAGTATCGCGCCCAGAGTTGGCAGATTGGTCAACGGCGGGGTTAACCACATGGGTAGACTTTTTCGGTGGCTCAAATCTCTGCAACTTTGATACATTGTTGGACAATTATGGCATATCCCCTGGTTCCTGCCTACTGTATGCATCACTCACACACCAATTATTTAAGATGTGGGGCAACACACATAACAAACCTAAAACGTTCAGTTTATTACAAACACTTTTAACAAATGGAGCGGGTAGGAAAGCTATGACCACACTGTATAAATTGATGAGACCCATTGCCGCGCCCCTATTAGCACCACTCAGAGAATACTGGGATGTAGCACTGACAACCACACTAACTGATAAAGAGTGGACACAATGCATAGAGTTTCCAAAGATAATATCCGCTAATGCCAGAATTAAATATACTCAATTTAACTACCTCCACCACACGTACCTCACCCCACATAGGCTGGCACGTATGTAGCGAGCTCACCCGACATATGCCCTAGATGCCATGATTCTTACGCCACGTTTATTCATATGATATGGGAATGTCCCCAACTAACGGCGTACTGGAATGAGGTGGCCGCCACCCTCTCCGAGGCCACGGTCATGAAAATCAGGGCACAGGGTCCCCACTTCCTGCTAGGCATAACCAAGCGCAACAAACGCTGTAAAACCATTAACAAATTCAGCACCACGAGCACTAGTGTGGCTCTCTGACCTCCTCAAAGCACTAGTGGCTGAACATGAGCTGATGCAAGGCAACACTCTAAATACCACTATAGCCAACAACCCTCTAGACTGGCATAAATACCTAACATTTATAGAATCAAAACTGTACCCCACATCCTCCAACCAGAATCCTACTCAGGACCAAACCGCATCTCAGAGATAAAGGAACCTCAATATGACGGTCTCACCTTTCCCGTCCGCCACTCACTCGCATCCTCCCTTCTCTTCTTCCATCCCCCCAACCATCCATATTCTGCCCCACGAGGCGCCCATGGCGTGGCTCTACTTGATAACCCACAAGGTCAGCTCAACACTCAATCCCACCCCGCTCATATACACGGTCAACCCGATGTCCCCATTTAGTAATAGATGTACAAACTGCTAGGTTCATAAAGACACATCCAGCATTAAATGCTCATCATGTCGTTATCCTGGTGCAAGACAGATGCTAAAATGTTAAATGTTATGTTAATGGTGTTTATGGAACTACAGGAACTCACAGCTGCATCAATATTAGTCCAACGCTCATACCACAAACAACAGTTTGTTTTTCAGTATATGGCTGTAAAATTATCTGTATGACTCCCATCGCCCACGGGGCTGTGTAAGCAATACTGAAAATGAATAAACTATATTTAAAAAAAGAAAAGTTGGAATATGTGGGCTTAGATGGCAACAGTTGTATTGCACCTGTGATACAAAAGCGTGAAGCTCAGTATTTATACCTATATGTTAAGAGAGCATTATCATTACGAACTATAATTCCCTTATTTACAGATAGCACAAGATCAGGAGTTCTGATGCAATCTCACAACAATCCTTGCACTGCCCTGAAGCACTGGTGGGACCGTTTGTGGCATTCCAACAGATCACATTCTGCATGTGGTCTATTTCTCAAGAACTTACACATGTACCAGAAGAGGTGAATGAACTACAAATCATTCAGTTAAAGTGTAACGTAACATACATGAATGCAACTGGAAGGAAGCAGAATGATGTGGTGAAATGGGGAATTACTGGAAGGCTTCGCGATACACCTCACTCTTGACGTCACTCGAGGGCCTGGAGAAGAGAAAAGAAAAATTAACAGCGAGGAAGGAATAACAAACAAAAATGATCAGTTGCATCAAGAATTTTCAGTTCTATTGAGGATACTGAGGAAAGGATTATGCCTCTCTAACTTAACTGCAAAATGTTCATCAGCCAATAAAAAACATGACATACATAAAACTGCATTACTATGCCACAGTGTTCTCCGCTTGATTTTTTTAGAAGTTATTGTTCCGATTGCTCAAACACAGCGGGCCCGATTCACAGAACTAACTTAAGATAAAATCCTAAACTTACTACCATTTTGGTATTCACAGAAGGCACTCTCTCATTTTGGTATTCACAGAAGGCACTTACTCATTTTGGTATTCACAGAAGGCACTTACTCATTTTGGTATTCACAGAAGGCACTTACTCATCAATGAGTAAGTGCCTTCTGTGAATACCAAAATGAGTAAGTTACTCAGACATTATCCATCAGTGCACTCTCAAAAAAGAGGCACTGCACTATGAAAACTGCAGTCTGAATCTTTCCAACCTATACACAACAATTTCAAATGCTGAGAAAATAATTCACTGCAGAAATTGAGAATTATGAACTTTAAATATAAGTTATTGTATACTGTACAGCTGCGAGTGTTCGATGAGGGTGGCTCACACTCTTCTTTATACAAATCCTGAGGCAGTATAGGACTGGTTGGGGGCCAGAGATCTGGGATACGATCTGACCATTAAAGAATCTTAGGCTCAGAAAGTGGTTGGTGATGGTGTGGTGTAGAGCCTAGAGGTAGTGGCCGATTTCCTAGGTCACAGTCTAACAAAAGGAGGGTTATGATCCAATCTAATGACCATCCTAGCATGTTTGTTTGTTTTTATAACGGTTTAATCTCTTTATTTTCATGTAATTCTGACGTTCAGAAAGGGGTTGAGGGGGGAAGCCAGAGAAATCCAACAGATGCAGTTCATTGACGTGCACAAGTAAGACTGAAAGCTAAACCAAGTGGCATGGGGGGTCTTTTCACCAGCTACACAAGGAATGATCAGATGTAAGCCAGGAAATAAACTACAGCATCCCGCAATCAGCAATCAATCAGCAATCACTATCTTTTTCGAAGTCTTCCCGGAGCATGAGCCAAACTTCTCCATTGCACTTACAACATCCATGCCTTTTACGACGGAGCCAAATAGGACGTGCCAACCACGTAGTCCTGGTCCTGGCAGTGCAGATGAAGAATTGAGAACCGTTCGTGTTGGGCCCAGCATTAGCCATGGACAGAATTTCGGGCCCAGTATGTTTGAGTGTGAAGTTCTCGTCGCCAAACTTGGCACCATAGATTGATTTTCCACCGGTTCCATTGTGGTTCGTGAAGTCAACACCCTGACACATGAAATCGGGAATAATCCCATGGATGCACAATGCCTTAAAGCCAAACCCTTTTTCCATTGTGCACAGGGCTCTGAAGTTATCAGCTGTCTGTGGCATGACATCATCCCGGAGCTCCATTTCGATGCATCCCAAGCCGGCGCCATCAGCCATGACATTAAAGAAAACCCTCAAAACCATGGTGGCGATTATATGGGTTGAACAGTGTCGATGGGGACTGCTCGTCTGCTTCGATGCTCCTGCCTGGTTGAGAGCGCGAAGAGATGACCATCTTTGCATGATGAGTACTTGGTGGGGGTCAGATGAGACTAAATTATCTTTGTTTATTTACCTCTTCGCATAGCTTACAGTTAAGATCCATAGTGGAATCTTGTAAGTGATTCGATAACGGATTAAAGAGTGTGATAAAAAATATTGGGATGAAAGACATACCAGGCATTGGAAACACTGAACAGCTTCGGGACAGATGCATGGCAAGGGAGGGAGGGGGCGATTTTCGATAAAGTTATTATATTTTAATCAGACAGTACAGTTGATGATGCAATTGATTAGGCGACACGGATCCCCTGAAAACAAGTGCAGTGATGAGTGGAACGTAGGACACATATTGCATAGCCACGTACACTAGCATTCTTGACGTGGAACATCAGCAGGCTGGTGAACAAAATTAAAAGAGGGTCAGAATCCAAGGAACTGATGCACCATAAAGTCAATCTGGCAATCCTGTAAGAGACACACCAGAAGGGCATAAGTTGCCAGTTCACAGGGCAAGGGAAATATAAGGTTCTGAACCTGGCTACACAACAGGGTCTAGGAGTGTGGTGATATTACTTACAAAATGAATTGCCTTTCACCCCTCCAAAATTTGGACAAATGAAAATGGAAGATACAAAGCTATACTGGCGAATTGGGAAAGAAAAGCAAAATTGTTGATAAATGTTTATATCCCTCCGGGCCAGCAAAAGGATACCTTGCAAGTATTTACTCAATTACTAACGGATTTACAGGTCTGCCTCCAATGGCCTCCAATGGCTCTTACTTTGCAGGGCCATCTGAGAGGTATCATCATGGCGGAGATGGAGTAGTCTCTGCCATGATTAATCCTTATCTCCAGAATTAATTTGGGCCTTAAATCTTAGATGGCTCTACATTAGCATAATCTTGGCAGAAGGAGTGTAAGAATTGATAGCCCTGGACTCAAACAAGGCTTCTGATTCTGCAGAACAGCCATTTCTATTTGCCAATTTAGAAAAAATGGGACGGAGACCTAGATTTATAAATTGGATAAAATGTATTTATAATAAACCCATGGTAAAGGTGAGAACCAACGTGACACTATTTCTGGAGTTCCCAGTCAGTAGAGGTACACAACAGAGCTGTTCCCTGTCACCAATGTTGTTTGCACTAGCTTTTGAGCCTTTAGCAGAGTCGATCCTTAAAGATGTGCAACTACAGGGTTGGGTTTGGGAGGGAGGATGGGACAAAATAATATCCCTATATGCTCAAGAAATCTTCCTCTCTTTAGCTAACCCTGAAACCCCCTGAACTGGACTAAATAAAATATTAAAAATGTATAATAAATATTCTGGACTAAGTATTCACGAGGAGAAATCACTGATTTATTCTACGGGGAATGGATATCGGATGAGAACTTGCCATTGCCACTAAGTATGGAGACTCAACACTTCAAATGTTTGGGACTATGGATTTCAAAAAATGATAAAACACACTATGATGATAATTTAGCCTCCTTGATGCTGATTACGCTAAATGTAGTCCTTGCCTTACCTACTGAATGCAATACTGATGATCTTTTATTTGCCTGCTAAAAGTGGTAGAGTGGAGCAAAACAATTTTAAGTTATACTTACAATCAGTCATGGGTTAAAGGACCACAGACTCTGGACTTCTTTTGATGGGTTTATTATAAAGCCAAAAATAATTGAATATAAACACACCTTCATATCAGAGTATATAGGTACATGAAAATCAATACAGAGCCAAGTCTACGAATATAATTCACTCAGAATGAACGGCATAATGTGATGAACTCCAAAATCAAAATGTAACACAAAATAGAAGCTGAATCCAGTTCTCTTTTCATTGAGAAGGAAACAAAAGTATATTTCCCTACTCTGCTCTGAGTGAGGGTCCTGCCTATCTCCCTTGCATCATAACTTATAGGTGTCAGCACGTGTGTACTCACGTTAAATGGGTCAGATAGTTAAGGCTATGGAGCCGGGACTAGGATGCTCGTTCTCCTCTGAAAAATGCAGAAGTCCCTTCACACTGTCTCTATGCACCATACAAAAATACAATGTTCCTCCCCCAATACATCACATAAAAAAAACTTTTCAATTGCAACTATCTGTACTTTTCCATAGAAGCTGTGTTGTTCAGCTCCTGTTCAGTGGCCTTGGTTCCCAGATCAGCCAGACAAGAAAGGCGTCCTCCCTTTTTCGCCTTCTAGTCAAAGACATTCCGGGTATCTCCTTAAATCTAAGAATAACGAGGTCGAATTCCTGCACCTGCAGTGGGATGAGAACATGCTATCGTCGAATACAAAAAGGATTCATTTAATTAATTCTTGAGCAACCAAGGAGAATAGAAACTAACAATAACCTGCAATTTGGCCTACAATTCAGGCAACTTAAACTAAACACGAATTACATTGCATGAATATTATTTCATCCTGCCAATTATATATACAGGAATTATAGGTTTCTTTTAATACATACAGAGTCCTAATTAAATGTGCACACTACATTTCGATGTGGATACAACTTTGAATAAATGCATCTTAATAATTGTGAACCACTGCAAATGATAAAATACATGTGAGTGTGTTTAAACCATGAGTATAGTGCACCCATATAATTTAGAGTGTGGTAAGCGCTCTATCAGTTCCCCCCTCTTATGACTAGTATCATAACATCAACATATATCCACTTACAGTTTTCTCCTTGTAGAAGAGACTGACCTAAACAGAAGTTGCAGCTTGCCATCTCTTTCTAAATCTTTCTAACATTTTGAGGTGCTGATAATGACTGTCCTGCAGACGTTCCAATTGCTGCTCTTGTTTTTTCAAAACATTTTCATTGTGACGTGCTTTTTGTCATTTGTAAGCCTTGATAATTCCCAAAAGTACAATTATACAAATGACAGCTATTATGATAGGTTTCAAGATGTATCCCATTATTCCTTGTCCCAGATTTCCAAACCAGCTTCCAATCTTTCCAAATCCCTTACCAATTTGATCCCAAATTCCATCTGCAGCCAAATGACGTAAATCTTGATGTATCTCTGAAATATTACTAATATATTTCCGTATATCCCGGCTATTGTCAGGAATATACGTGCAGCACTGTTGAACTTTCAATAATTTACAGACTCCTCCGGCTTTTGCTAATAACACATATAGAGCAAGACGATTTTGAAGGACCATAGCCCTTTTCGAAACCATCTCTCCATCAACAAGTAATAAGATTTGGGCCGTATTCACAGAGAGCTTATCCACTATTGTTGCCAATTTTCAGATTTTCACATCATTCAAAATCATACCCACACTAGGTATCATGGCTCCAAACACATCTCCAACAATTTCTCCAGCACTTGCACCATGTTTTTCTCTGTGAACTCTTTTTCCTTCCAAGGGCCATCGACATGGAAGATTTTGGGAAACACTACAGCTAAATAACATGTGCCATACCAATTCTTGGGCAATTTCACATAAGCACTTTTTCCACACACAAAATACACATTTGGTACTATGGATAATTTAGCCAATAGCGCCTTTCTTATTGGCTCCTCAATTAAGAAAATGTGTTCAAAATCTCTCTCACCCACAAATATTTTGTCATAATATGTTGACGGGTGTCTAATGCACAATTTCCCTTTTTGCTGAAAGACCAAAGCTATTGGACCAGAACTTTCCATTGCCTTATGATCTAGTTCTTGTGTCCATGGGATAACCTTATGCTTTGGGTCTGGTCTAAATAACGTCTACCTGTGTCGATCTTCTATCTGATCCACAAACTTCTTTTCTATATCAGATAACATGCAGGTGAGATTGTGTCTATGAGCATATGATGTATCCAAAGAAATAATAGGCACAAAATACGTAGCCATTCTCTCTACCTCCTTATAGTAATCATATTTATTCATGTACTTAAAAACGGGAACTTCTGAGAGTACCACATCATAATTTGAAAAGTAGTACTCAAAATGGGCTTTACTATAAAACATGCTCAGCAACACACTACATGTAATACTATAAGTCACAGGTAAGTGATGATATCGGATGCCTTCTTCTAGTGAGGCTGGCAGTTGCATACACACATAACAGTCCTTCGCTTCCATTGTATCAACATACTCATACAAAAAACGAGCATATGCATTCAGAGTAAAATCACCTTTTGACAAATCCACATGCAACATCTGACTAGTTTCCCTAATCATATCACAGCCCGATTCACAGAACTAGCTTAAGACAAAATCCTAAACTTACTACCATTTTGGTACTCACAGAAGGCACTTACTAATTTTGGTATTCACAGAAGGCACTTAATCATCTATGAGTAAGTCCCTTCTGTGAATATCAAAATGAGTAGGTGCCTTCTGTGAATACCAAAAGGAGTAAGTGCCTTCTGTGAATATCAAAATGGTAGTAATTTTGGGATTTTGTCTTAAGTTAGTTCTGTGAATCGGGACCTCTATCTTTGGCAGGTGCACCCTCTCCTACGTCTGAAGCATGTGGAGTAGGTGTCACTTGTTCCCCATTCTTTTCAGCATCGGTAGACCCAACCAAAGATGTAACAATCACCACAGTTATGACAATAAGCACCACAACAATAAGGTACCAATTTTGCATTTCTGCTTGTGTCCTGACTTTCCAGACTCCATGCTGAACCTCTGTTAGGTTTCTTGAAATGCAAACAAAATCAACAAAGTCTCATTTCTTCTTTTCTTGCTTGATTTTGTGAATAACAATGTCTTTTATTTTGGGGTTTTCATTTGATTATTGCAAATTTCAGTCCGATAATACTAAACCTATTGAAGAGATGTAGTCAGCCCTAGTCCGCAGTTTTTCTTCTATTGAAAGTCCCTACTTTAAATCTTCTTCCACTTGGGCCAAGGTTATCTTCTTTCTAAGGCTAATAAGTTCTTCTTTGACAGTTCAAGCTTCATCGTTTATGACATTAGACCCAAGCATGGTAAGAACAAGCTGCAGAATCTCTCCCATTTCTTGTGCGGTAGGCTGTTGACCAAAGGTAGGGAAATCAACCTCGTTGACAATCAGAAATCGCAAACCACTAAGCCCTTGGTGATCGGGAACTGTCAGAGTCTGAATTCCGAAAGCATCAACTCCAGGGACTAGCAACTGAATATCAATTGTCAGAGTGCTATCTCCGTGACTCACTGTGACGGTCTCCATCCTCCCGGATCTCTCCGGTGTCTGCATCTGCAGCCAGGTACGTCCACTCAGGAGGAGCATACTTTTGCAACAGTACCCTTTCTCTTCTGGATAGTCTTGGACTGTCCCGTCTTTCTTCTGTTTCACTTTGATCTGATTCAGATGTTTCAGGAATGGGAGCAAGATTTTTCTCAGAGGCAAGCTTTATGTTCAACCTTTCTTTCTTGTTTGGCCAATTTGGTCCTGCAGCATCTGCTCTCTTCTCTTCCTCTTGATCTGATTTTTCTGTACCAGGTTGTTCACTCTGATCTTGCTCAAAGTTCACTTCTGCAATCTCATCTATTTCAGAATCTGAATTCAACTCTGGAGATATTTGATGTATTCGTTCTTGCTCAGTTGATTGTTCCACCTCATCAAGAGTTCTCACAATCTGACCTATTCGTTCTGAGTCTATTGCGTTCTCAGTTAAACTTCTCGGAACAAGGGGAGTCATGTCCTCAACAGGTTTTAGGACTCTACGAGTATGTGAAGCGTGGATCCAGTTTGGAAATCCTCCACACTTCACCGCTGTACTTGTGACCAATATCACCTGGTAGGGTCCTCGCCAGCGAGCATCATGACAGCTCTTCCTCACGTGCTTTCGGACAAGCACCCAGTCACCAAGGTTAAGATCATGCAGCAGGTCTCTCGAGGTGGATGCAGTCGCAGCCTCGACCTGCTGGGACACAGAATTAACCGCATCAGCTAATCCTCTACAATCATCCAGAATCAAATCATCTGTGATGTTTATCAATGCTGTAGCTGGCACCATAGACAATCGTATAGCTCTTTCCATCAATATTTTGTGGGGAGAGAGCCCTGTCCTTCTATCAGGAGTGCTACGCAGACTCAGCAATACCAACGGCAACACATCTGGCCATTTAATGAAGTTGAAGAACACACTTTTGACACCCTCATTTTGATTGTGCCGTTAATCTGTTCTACAAGACCAGAAGCCTCAGGCCTGTAGCTACCGTGTAATCTCTGATCAATCTTCAAAGCTGTAAACAATAATTTCATAATTTAGCCTCATCGCTGCTTCAGAGTTTCCCCTGCTGTGCTGGATAGCAATAAAAACGGGTGTGGTCATGACGAGCTCAGCTCGTCATAAGCACACGAGCACTGTGCTGCATGACAAGCTGAGCTCGTCATGAGCACGGAAGGGGTTAATTATGAAAGTGTGTTTCTCTATCTGCCTCTACCGAGGTCGGAAATCCAAACCGCGGTATCAGTTCCCTTAAGAGCAGTTTTGCCACTGTGAGACTGTCACATCGTCTAGTTGGATATGTTTCAACCCAACGTGAAAAGATACACACCACAACCAAAATATATCTCAGCCTATTGCATCTTGGCATCTCAATAAAGTCCAATTGTATCCTATTGAAAGGACCTCCTGATCTTCCAATGTGGCTCATTGCAACTACAGTTCTCTTTCCCACATTCATTTGTTGACACGTAACACACCTATGACACACTGCTTCAGCATGTATACGAAATCGTGGGTTAAACCACGTTTGCCTAAACACTCGCTCCATGGCATCTCTCCCAAGATGAACTGCACCGTGAATCTGCCTTAGCCATTGGGCTCAATAGACAGTTGGGTAGTACTGCTCTATAGTCTGTCGACCCCCAAATGCCATCTTCTCTCTTTACACAGCCTGCTCTAACACATGATGCAGCTTCCTCCTCTGCCTGATACCTCATCCTGCAGCCACTTCACCTCATCCCAAGTATCGGCTACAGCTAACATCATGCTGAACTCGGTCTCTTCTGTGCTCTCTCCTACATATTCACCATTGAAAATACAAGCACGTATAGCACAAAAACGAGCTACATCATCATAGTTATTTCCTTTAGTAACAACGTCCTCTCCCTTCCCATGGGCTGCGCATTTTACCACTGCAATCTCTCTAGGTTTCTATAAAGCCTCCAGTAGTTGGTGCACATATTCTCCGTTACGGATAGGGGATCCTGAGGACTTTAAAAATCCCCTCTGTGACCATAACGGTCCAAAATCATGAAACACTCCAAATCCATATTGGCTGTCCGTATAGATAGTCACTCGGACTCCATCAGCAATGGTACAGGCACGTATCAGAGCAATAATCTTGGGCACCTGAGCAGAGTATATTCTTTTCAAACAGGCAGCTTCCACCACCCCCAAGATGGTGCACACAGCAAACGCTGCTCTCAGACACCCTTCATTGTCTCTTAAGCATGAACCATCAACAAAAAAGATCAAATCGGATTCAGGCAAGGGTTCATCGACAATGTCAGGTCTGGGTTTGGTAGATAGCTCAGTAACATCTAGACAGTCATGCTCTTCACAATCTTCTACTTTCTCTTGCGGAAGTGGCAACAGTGTAGCAGGGTTCAAAGTGGTAAAGCGTTTTAGAGTAACATTTTCAGAAGCCAATATAACCTGCTCATACTTTGTAAGTCTGTTATTTGTTAAATACTGTGTCTTAGTTCTTGTCATTAACAGTTCTACTGAATGTGGCACATAAACAATCAGTGGGTGACCCATCACTATGCTTTCACATCTTTCAATGCGGACGCCTGTTGCAGCAACGGATTTGAGACATCCGGGCAACGCATAAGCTACTGGGTCTAATGTAGCGGGAAAATAAGCCACTGGTCTACGGGCACCTCCATGTGTCTGTACAAGGACCGCTAACACACATCCTTCCTTCTCACAGCAGAAGAGCAAAAACGCTTTGTTGTAATCTGGCATTCCCAGAGCTGGGGCGCGACATAGGCTCTCTCTCAGCTCATGGAAGGCTATCAAGCATTTTTTGTCCCATGGTACTGGATCACTAATGTCATTTAGAGTCAACCTCAACAGTGGTTTTGCTTGCAAAGGAAAATTTGGGAACCACTGTCAACAATAGCGACAATTACCAAAAACATGTGGACATCTTTCTGTGTTTTTGGAGTTCCCATTTGCAGAATCGTCTCTATGCATTCTGGTGACACTCTTCATTTTCCCTTCTTAATTTGATGCCCTAGATACTGCACTTCAGTCTGGCAATACTGAGGTTTGTTTGGGGACACTTTGTGTCCATTCTCTGCCAAATGATTCAGCAAAGCCACTGTATCGATTCTGCAAGCATCCTCAGTCTCTGAAGCGACCAAAAGGTTGTCGATATACTGAACCAGGACTGAGCACTGGGCATCACCAGCCCTTCAAGATTCTTCTTCAAACATTGACTAAAGATAGAGGGTCTTTCTGTATACCCTTGAGGGATACGACACTGTTGAAAATGGCAATGTATATGCACATAAGCGGCGTTCATTTGTGTTCACTGTACCCCTTGTTGTAGGCAGAACGGATATCGCTAAACATTGACTGTGTTATCCCGCCAGCATAGACCCATGCACACACGTACACGACAGCCATTTTAGGCACCATGGCCTCTCTGCCCGTTTGTTAAACCCCCGGCACCCCTCCCCGCGCGCACTGCTCATGCATCGGCCATAAAACCCTCTCCCTCTGCATGACCCTGCCCTAGAAGTAACCCTCCTGCTTGACCCACACCCCCCATTTCCTCCCAAGAACACCCTTCCCCTCAGCTGACGAGCCCCCCCCCCCAACTGCACTTGGCCTTTCAACCCGGTCCCAAGTCCTAAGACCAAGCCTCGTGGATGTACACCCCCCCCCCTTTTCCTGCCCAGCATAACAAAACCGTGATACACCAGCCGAAGTCCCCGATCTTATCGCCTGCCCAACCTTTGATCTGATCATCCCCTCCTGCCCTCGTGTCCTGTAGGAATGTCCGGCTGAGAGATCACAATCTCTTGTTACATTCAGGAGGGGAGGATGACATCTGAGCGACTGGTATGGGAATAGGCCTGAAGCTGGGATTCCAAGCATGCCTTTTCCTACTTCAAAGCGTCTTTATTGCAATAAGGAATGTTTGTGCATCATAAACATGTCTATAAAAGACGAAGCCTCAGAGAAACTTGTGGTGTGGAGCACCAAGAGAGAGCACCTCCTGAAGACACTATGCGAGTGTCCGAAATGACAGGCTCTCCTCATGAGAAATAAAACTCTGTTCTTGTTTTCCTACTTCCAGCGCCCGTCTCTTTATTTGGTAATTGTTCAAGATGGGAACTAAGAGGCGTCCTGCGCCAGCAGCCTGGGCATCAGGTGCGTTATGGGCTGACTTTTCCACAATTGGCGTCCCAACGCGGGGCCCATCAGCGACATAAGGTCCGGTAAGAGAGGTCCAGACGATGGGGTGAACATCTAAACGATTGGAGTATACCTGCCTTGAGAGGGCCCTCGTCCGGCTGCCGATTGAATGAACTTCACCGATTCCGAACGGACCTCTCTCAAGTGACCTACTGTCCTGACTGGAATCCCACAGGAATGCTGCGGTAAAAACATGGAGAAAGAGAACGATTGGGCGCTGGAAAAAGGAAGGCGAAGAATTGCCCACACGGTCCGGTCCGGGTAAGGTTAAGTAGGACGTCTTTACGTCCGATTGATAGGATGGCTTTATCCATCTGATTGATTGATTGATTGTACTTGAAGTATTGGTTCTCTTTGAGACATTTTCTATTTGCAAACAGCGATGAATAGGAACGTTCCTCTCTCTTTGCAAATAGTAAAGGATAGGTAATGCAGACGTTTGTCCCCCATTGTAATCCGTCATGCCTATTTTTCTCCCCACTGATTGTTTGTTATCGATTTTTATCGATTATTGCTCTTTGAGATATTCTCTGTCTACAAACAGGGAAGAATAGAAATATTCTGCCCCCCTTTGCAGATAGTGAAGGATAGGTAATGCAGATTTTTGTCCCCGTTGTAATCCGTCATGCCTGTTTTTCGCCCCTCTGATTGATTGATTGTCTGGACATTTATTGTTCAAGGAATAGTTCTTTTGAGGTATTCTCTGTTTGCAAATAACGTAGAAAAGAAATATTCTGTCTAATCTTTGCAAGTAGTGAAGGGTAGGTAATGCGGACCTTTGTCCCCCGTTGTAATCTCTCGGGCCTATCTACTCCCCACTGATTGGTAAACTAGTTCCACCCGGACCATTTATTAGAGGTAGGTCATCTGGCTCGACCGGAGGGCACCCCTAATAAAAAGGACATATGCAACAATAACGAAGTAATCACCGTATCCTGTTAACAGAAACTTTAGCATGAAACACGCTGGAAAAAAAGGGAAGAAAGAAATAAGAAAGCAAAATCAGTAGGCCACTGATGAGTTTTTTTTGATTTCACTACAAATAGGAAAACGTTAGAAATAGCTCACGATAAAACACATGATTTCGCTAGAAATAAGAAATGTTAGAAATAAGCCCATAATAGGAAACATGAAAATGGTGAAAGAAGCCCTTGACATCGCAACAGCCACGAGGCAACTAGGCTTCGCCACCCCTCACTGCTCCAAACATGTCTGTCCCACCGCCTGCCATGCCCCAATAACGGTAACATGAGATAGATACAAGTCAGCAGATACCTACCCCCTTTCTGGAAACTCCCGAAGTGCAACAGGTTCGCGGCTACGCCCATCCGGAAGACGAGATCTTCGGCACATGTAGGGCGGGTCCTGCTGCCAGCCGTCGGCCGGAGGTCGTCGCATAAGGTGGGCCAGAAGAGGAGCTGAGGCCGACGGGATCCGGGCGTCCCCTCTTCTTTCTTCAATAATGGCTGCGACAACACGGGGGGATGTCTTGCTCATGCCACCGACCCCCCCCCCTCGCATCTCCTGGTCCAGCCACGGCTTGGTAGAAGCTCCCCGTTCGGCCCTGAAGCGGCGCCTTGCAGGCCACCGGGGGGGGGGCTGTCTTGCCTATGCCTCCGACCCCCCCCCTCTCATCGCCTGGTCCGGCCATCATGAATATTAACGCCGAGAAAAACGGCGTGGGGTGCGCTGGGAGGGAGAGGCGGCACGAACGAGCCTCTCCCACCTCCTCAGGTGGAGGCCCCCAGCGGCACCCCCAACGCTCCACTCACCCGACAAGGGTTCGCCCACTCGTAAAATGGCGATCGACCGTGCCGGAGCGGGCCCGGCGTGAAGAGATGGCCCGGTTGCTTGTTGATTAAGAAATGAGTCCCACAATCAGAAGTGTTCTCCTCGACTTTGAAGATTCTATAAAAGCCACGGGGGCCCCCAATCCCCGCGGACACCCCCGATGGGGAATGACTGCCATGATTGCCCTCGGAACGATGAAAATGTAGCCGCGAGACGTCGGCGCTCCCATGCTGACGCCAGCCTCAGTTTGAATGACTAAAATCCTGCAGACTACAGTTCGGATCAGTTCCGGTGAAAACCCAGTATGACCCGGTAGAAAAAATTGTTGCCTCCCTCCCCCTTTTTTGACTGATGGTTCATACCGCCGATCCTTTCTGTTGCCCTTTAACGGAACTTTTGGACTGCCGAAAGAGGCTCTAGGCCAACCACGAGTTGGTGGAGATTTTGACTATGCCTAGATCTGCCTGGCTGCTCCCAAAATGGCGCTGGTACAAATGAAACTTTCAACTCCTTGTTGTACCCCGATTGCTCAGCCTTGGTGTCATGAAATATGTATGCAGTTTTTAAACACAATGAATTGATATGGGATGGGTACTGATTATGTGTTCGGACAATGAATTGAAGTGAGATGGGTACTGATTGAACATTCGGACAATGAATTGTTGTTAAGTTTTGGCGCATCATGATTATTGAAAGTTCGAATTTCAACACTTATGATACTCGCTCACACTGAAGTTTCGATATGATTTTATTGCACCTGTCGCACTTTTTATTATGAAATCAACAACCACCGACTCCATTAGGTTTTCCACTAATAAGTATCCCCACATGTACAGTTCTGGCCGGCCCACGGGGTTGTAGGCCCGTATTTATGCACCGACATTTTTATTAAAGATTTTTGGAAAAAGCAAACGTAGTTGTCACGCGTAAATTGGTAAGTTTCGAATAAATGACCACTATTTCCGATATAACTAGATTACAGGTGAAATGGCTCAGCTCGACTAGTTAAGGGTTAAAAAGTATAGTACGCAGAAATATTGCAACTATGAACGGTCCAGGTTTTTGTTGTATGTGTTTTGCATTTTTGTACAGTCTAAAGCAACCGCTAAAGATCCTGGTATTTAGCCTATACTTTATATGCTACCTGTGTCAGGAAAGTTGTTTTAAAAATGCCCCTAAGTCGCCCCGAAGGAGTGCCACCTGACCCCCCTAGTACGAACGACAACGACCCCGTACCACTGTAGGTTATCCCTTTTCCTCAAAGGAGAGCACGAGCTCGCCCCCACTTTGCACCGACTGCCCTTTGTTCTGACCCCCCCCTGCACGTAATCCGTAATACCACACTTGGGCGACCTATGCTATCCACAGTCTTCCGATAATCATCTCTCCCACACTAAACGGTCCACCTGGGCTTAAACGCCAAGTTGGCAGGGACTGCATCCCGTGGAGATAGGCCGAGTATGTAGTAAGTAAAAGCATTTTCGGGTTTATGCGCGCTAATGTGTTGTTTTTAAAATGCTGCCCCCGCCCCCCTTCTTTTTCCCTCTTTCTGCAGGTCACATCGGAACGTCGATTAAAGTACGAAAAAAAAAAAATGGTGATCTAGCGGACAAAGAGATGGGAAAAAGGGGTTCGATTATGGTGCTTACACACGACGAGCGAACAATGGCTATTTCTCTCCCTGAACTTAGCGCTTGGGAGGACAGCCTGAAGCGGAAACTACAAAATATGACTTCGCTTGGCACCCCGAATAATACAACCAAGAATGACGTGCACTAATGAATAAATTCCTACGTTTAACTAAATAGGGAAAGTTTAAGGAATATTCCGAGGTGAGGTTTACCCAAGTACCCTCCGCTTGGAGGACTAGGAATGTTGCCAGTGTTTAAAATCTACTACCTCCTTTTCGCACCCTCATAGACATGAAATTCAAAGCTGCCCATTGTTCTCACAACTGACACCCACTGTTGCCTCAGCCTGGAAACACATTAACCCGACCAGGTTAGTTCTTGACCAACTGCCAAAGGCGTAAGTGCATACAACCAAAGCCACCAGTGAAGGCAGCCGACAATAAAAGAGAAGAAAAAGGTAAAAAGAGCTTAGGATGCTAAGGATGCGCAGCATACAGGAAGAGATCATTTTGGCCAATAACTGTTCTATGTTTTGTCTTGAATTTCTGTATATAATACCAATAACTGTTCTATGTTTTGTCTTGGATTTTTGTATATAATACATGTACTGTCTCCCCCGCCTGAGTTTGTGTGTACGTAATGTATGGATCTATGTCGTCCCTCTGCCTGTGTTTCCGTATTACTTGACCCCTACTGTCTGTGTTGTGTGCGCACTTAAATGGCCTATTATTGTACACGTTTCTCTCTCTCTCTCTCTCTCTCTCTCTCTCTCTCTCTCCCTCTCTCTCTCTCTCTCTCTCTCTCTCCATGTCATACGTGTACCGAATGGTTCGTTTAGAGTGCGGACGACTCTCTCTCTCTCTCTCTCTCTCTCTCTCTCTCTCTCTCTCTCTCTCTCTCTCTCTCTCTCTCTCTCTCTCTCTGAGGGTCCCCCTGTTCCCTCCTCCCTTGTGTGGTAACGTTGTGCCCCACCGGCACAAACCTAATTGGGTATCTTCGAACACAAAGGTGTTCGGCAAAATTAACAGGAACTAAAACGATTGTAACTTGCCATATTACTACCTCTCCTTTCTGCAAAACGATAGAACCCGAGTTGGTAATGAAAGAAAGGACAGGTAAGACGACTGATGTCCCCTAATCTGGCCTTTTTATAGGGGGACTATAACGTCAATGGTCTTCTGTTTTTCAGTTCGTTAGAAATGCAATCCCCAATGCCCAGATTGCCTCATCCCTCTGCACTTAAGTGCGGATGTCCAAAGCGTCCTCGCCTCAGCCCGATTGACCCCAGCTCCCTGTCCAAAGCGTCCTCGCTTCTCCCGATTGACCCCAGCTCCCTGTCCAAAGCGTCCTCACTTCTCCCGATTGACCCCAGCTCCATATCAGCTATCCCCGAAGCGTAATTGATTACCTTGATTAACTGTCGCTCCCCGAGAAAAGCATGTTTAACCTCTGCCCCCTCTCATGATGATAACCCCCCTGCTTGCAAGAGTTAGCCGACCCCGAAGGGAAATGTAAGATTGTCAGTACTTGGGTTAAAAAGAAAAAGGGCGAGTCTCTACCTAAGGACTCGATTTCGAGTTTGATAGAATACACTGTCAATGGGAGTCCGATTTCTCTCCACGTACGTCACGAATGAACGCCAAATAGGCTTACGAATTCAGTGGAAATGCCCTCCTACATACTCCATAAGTGATGACTTCTGACTGTGACCGATGAACCTATCCCCCACCTACTTAGGATGGGGGACGGAATTGAGATGTATAAATGTCTTCTCCTGCCAGTTTTTCTAAAACTTGTTTTGTACCCATTCAAAGATACAATCACCGGAGGAGAGGAGCTGGACGTGACGCACAGCCTGGCCACAGATCATGAAGCACGTGTGACCGCAACCAAAGGTGGAGTCACAGAGCAACGAGACGCGGGACGAGGCACCACTCTCAAACTCGGCAGATAAAGGAATGAAGGGCTGCCTTGAAGCCCTCGATTTGCTGACCCACTCGTGCCTGAAGTCCCCGTCCCTTTTGAGCCCGACTGATGGGCCTGCCTGCTCGTCGTCCTTTGCTCCTTTGGTCCCTTGGTGTGTTCAATGATCTGATCCCACTCCGCCCTCTCTTCCCTCGATTATTCAACAACATCACCCTTTTCGCATAACTTTTGACTCAGAAAAGAAGAGCAGCATTTAGATAGAATAAGGTTTTGCCACGGAAGAAGAAAGACACGCAGGTGCCCAGCATGAGGCACCCCTAAGAAGATCAGTTAGGAAACAGGACTGTGATCTAACAGCAGAGGACTGATCGCACCCTGCAACGCGTAAGGATGAATCTGAGCTGGACCTATAGCTCCACCGCCGGTGCTCAACAGCGCCAACGAAAGAAGACGGACTACCAGAGCCTACCAATGATGGCTCGCTGTTAAAAAGACATTGTGACGAATACCCCCTTCCTGAACTTTCTACCCACCCCTTGACTAATTGCTTGTATCGAACTGAATTCCTCCCTCAACCATTTTTGTATTGCTTTCAAACAAATGTTTCATCGGTCACTCATGTATTTAGTTTTCCAAAAGTCTCTGTTATAGCACTGACAAGACCCGAAGGTATCAGAGCACTTTTTACTGTATGTTGATGTCACCGGAGAGAAAGTCGGAACCTGATTCTATAATGTGTCGGAACCTTTTTCTTGATTGACCCCGACTAAGTATTATGCCGATCTCTAGACTTGTATGAATAACTCAACAAATGTAAAATAATATATACCGCATTCCGCCAATAGTATCGACTGTATAGAAATGAACTAGCTTATGTAAAAAAGCGGCGACTGTTTAAAATGGCAATGTATATGCACATAAGCGGCGTTCATTTGTGTTCACTGTACCCCTTGTTGTAGGCAGAACGGATATCGCTAAACATTGACTGTGTTATCCCGCCAGCATAGACCCATGCACACACGTACACAACAGCCATTTTAGGCACCATGGCCTCTCTGCCCGTTTGTTAAACCCCCGGCACCCCTCCCCGTGCGCACTGCTCATGCATCGGCCATAAAACCCTCTCCCTCTGCGTGACCCTGCCCTAGAAGTAACCCTCCTGCTTGACCCACACCCCCCATTTCCTCCCAAGAACACCCTTCCCCTCAGCTGACGAGCCCCCCCCCAACTGCACTTGGCCTTTCAACCCGGTCCCAAGTCCTAAGACCAAGCCTCGTGGATGTACACCCCCCCTTTTCCTGCCCAGCATAACAAAACCGTGATACACCAGCCGAAGTCCCCGATCTTATCGCCTCCCCAACCTTTGATCTGATCATCCCCTCCTGCCCTCGTGTCCTGTAGGAATGTCCGGCTGAGAGATCACAATCTCTTGTTACATTCAGGAGGGGAGGATGACATCTGAGCTACTGGTATGGGAATAGGCCTGAAGCTGGGATTCCAAGCATGCCTTTTCCTACTTCAAAGCGTCTTTATTGCAATAAGGAATGTTTGTGCATCATAAACATGTGTATAAAAGAGGAAGCCTCAGAGAAACTTGTGGTGTGGAGCACCAAGAGAGAGCACCTCCTGAAGACACTATGCGAGTGTCCGAAATGACAGGCTCTCCTCATGAGAAATAAAACTCTGTTCTTGTTTTCCTACTGCCAGCGCCCGTCTCTTTATTTGGTAATTGTTCAAGATGGGAACTAAGAGGCGTCCTGCGCCAGCAGCCTGGGCATCAGGTGCGTTATGGGCTGACTTTTCCACAACACCATGTTAACACACGGTCGGACATCCTAAATCTGAAAATTAATTGGCTATCCTCGTGGAGTGGTATGGAGAAAAACACCTGACATAAATCGATGACAGTAAACCATTCTGCCTCACATGGTATTTGAAATAGTATAACAGCTGGATTTGGTACCACAGGACAACATGGGATAACAATTTCATTGACCTTGCGCAAATCCTGCACTTTTCTCTACTTGCCACTAGGCTTCTGTAGCCCCATAATAGGTGAGTTACAGGGACTTCCTTTTATCTCTTTCAAAAGGCCCTGCGTAATCATAGACTCAATTACAGGTCTTATTCCAGCCACAGTTTCCGGAGTCAATTTATACTGCGGGGTTTGTGAGAATTCAGCATTTGATTTGACCTGTATCTTAACAGGGTAAATCCCTCGAATCAGTCCTTCTCCTCACCTGTGAAATCCCACACTTTTGGAGAAACCGTATCTCTCAAATCATGTGGTAAATCCTCTGTTGTGAGAACCACAAACATTTCAACGCACAAGCTCATATTGGCCATTTTGAAATCGGCATCATCATCACAGGTTTGCAACTCCACACCCCTCGGAGTGCAAGATATGGTACAATTTAGCTTACACAAAAGATCTCGTCCCAATAGACAGACTGGGCTGGAATCGCACATCACAAATTGGTGTTTGTCCTGGAACGGTCCTATTCTCACGGGTAACTCATTTGTTAATGGGTTAGTCATTCTCAGGTTAGTAACTCCCACCACTTGGGTCGAATTTCCTGAAAGGGACAAATTTGGGACCACTTCTGTCCTTATTGTGGAGCGCGCAGCTCCATTATCTAACAAAAAGGTAACAGGATGTCCATTCACCTCAGTATCTACAAATGGTCCACTTTGATCCACTTCCAGGGCAGCACCCAAAGTGCACTCTCCCTCCACCCCCTCTGACACTCATGAGAACCTTGAGCTTGGTCATATCTGTCTTGTATCTCAAAATAAGGCATCTGATGAGATACTGGATTACTTATGGGTATTCTCGGAGGTTGAGGTATCTGCATTTGCGACTCACAACCTTCCCCATGCATAGATCTAGGTCTCGTCACAGTGTTCAAACCCTCTGACATCTGTCCCTCTCCCTCATATTGCATATGATTTGCTGGATTCAATCGACACTCGCGCTTCCAATACCCTATTTTGTGACAATAATGACATGCTGTGACCTTCTTTTGATTTGCTACCCAATCACCTCCCATACGAGCATCCATACCCCTTCCTCTTCCCTGTCCAAGTTGAGATACCGTCTGTTGATGCATTCCTCTACCACTTCCTCTTCCTCGACCCATTGCTCCTCCATCCACTTGCATCCAATCAGGCCTTTCCGCATTTGTCAACTGGACCAACATCAATTTCTCTTTTGTTTTCTTCTGTGCTGCCTCTACCTGTTCACTGCAGTATTTTGCATAACGCAGAATTTTGTCTACAGACTTATTCTGCCAACATATCAAGTGATGCTGCATCATCAAACTAATATCAGATTTCAATCCCAACACAAACTTCAAAACAAACTGTCCCATATCTTTTGGCTCAATGGTGTTGTTTAAAGGCCACTAAAAGTCTCTCATAATAATCATGTACAGAATTCTTAGGATCTTGAATGATATGGTCAATTTTAAGCCACTCAACGGTCTGAGGAGCCACTTTAGATTGCAACCACGTAATCACTTGTTCATATTTCTTCATTACCTCAGGCAAAGGACCATCCCCCAGATTTATCAAAGTCCTGTTTTGCGAGTCCTTAATAGCGATTTTTAAGGAATCGCTATTAAAGACTTGCAAAACGGGATGCATGTAGAAATCGCAATATTTTTGCGATTTCTACTGCTTCCTTATTTGCGATTCGCTAATTGCTAATCGCAAATAAGGAATGGCTTTCCCATTCATTCCTTTGGGCCTAAAGGCCCATAGGAATGAATGGGGAGTCATTCCTTATTTGTGATTAGCAATTAGCGAATCGCAAACAAGGAAGCGATTTCAAGGGTGCCAGGGTGTCCAAAGGACACCCTGTTGCACCCCTGAAATGGTAATGTTTACTGGTGTTGCGCAAACACATGTCCAAAGGACATGTGTGTGTGTAACATACAACTTAGAAAAATGCACTAAAGTTCATTTTTCTAAGTTTTCACTATTTACCACGTAGTTAGACTTCGCGGTATATAGCGGCCCCAGATTGCGAATTCGCAATTTTAAAAAGGTTCATGAATTGCATTTAAGGAATCTCAAATTGAGATTCCTTAAATGCAATTATTCGCAATTTAGCGATTTCTAGAATTGCGATTTTTGCATTTGGGATGATGAATCCCAAATGCAAAAAATAGCGCTCGCAAAGGGCCAGATTCTCAGATTCTGGCCCTTTGCGAGCCGATTTTGGCTTCATGAATCTGGCTGTTAGAGTCACCGCATCTCTAGCCAGTTCTGTAGCAGGCCAATCAACGGCAACCTTATATGCCATCCATAAATCACCTGGAACCACCATATCAAACAAGGTATTCAAATCAATCCATAACACCTTCGAAATCTTGACAAACCGGTCAATCTGTTTATACCAATCCGCAGGTTTTTCCCTCACCCGAGGGAAATCATTAGTAAATGCTGCCAAATCACCCCTACTCCATGGCTCATGTATATTCCCCCATTTTGTACTTCTCTCAGAGGGTAATTTCCTGCCGCTCCTGTCCCTCCTTTCTCTAATTCTTTCCATGGTCGCATCGCTACTATCAAGTCTCCAATTTGTGCCTTTAATCCTGTTTTTCAATTTTCTTCTAAATCTTGATCAGTATAATTCAATCTGCAACTTCCCTGCATCAATTTAGTCTTGCTCAAATCCACCTCATACCTTCGTGCCAACTGTACCAATGCTTCATGAGCTCGCTTTGCCTTCTTAGTAACATCCTTAGCTACAAATAGCAACTCGCTTGGGTCATTTGTTTCAATCCTGTCCAATGGCAGATTCCCTTCTATCACTTCATCTATTTCAGCCTTTAGTCCTACAACATCTATCAATGGTGCCTTCATTGCTACTTGTATGATTCTCTGACCTCTTTTGCTTCCTGCTTCTTCCCTTCCACAACTTTGCGCTCTCCTTGGTCCTACACCCTCCTCTATTCTCAAAACTGGGTGACTTTCTCTCTCACAACTTCGACTTATCCAATGGTTCCCTTCAAACACATTTTGGGGTTCGAACATTACCCTAGGTACTTCTTGCCTCATGTCCAAGTCCTCTCTCTGTATCATTGACTCCCTCACCGGTAGAACCCACATTCTGATCTCTGACCTAGAATTTGCCAAAGCTCCTGTTCGCCTTCGTTCTGATCCACTGTCCATTCTCGATGGATAAGCCGTAGCTGGCAATGTAATACTAGCTTCCACTGGCATCTGAGCCATACCTGTTCCACTCATTGTAAGACTCCCTCCAGACATAGTCTCTTCTCCTCCTGTTTGCTGTTGATTTCCACCTGCCCTCTCTCTAGTGTCATATATTGAAACCACAGGTCCAATAGTAACTGGTACCGTAAGAGCTTCTGGCAGGCGCATGGTACACGCTGTGTTGTCAGGCTCAGGATCAGTCTGTTGTTTGCTCCTCTGAACCCATTCGTCCCACTCCCAAAGCTTCTTCTGTTTGTTGTGTTTTCTCCGGCATTAACCTGGAGTCACAAGGTGGAGGACGTTCTGCTAGCAGTCTTTCTAGAAAACTGTCATCTGTATCACTTTCTACCTCTGTCTTACTCTTATCTCCAGACCCTTCCACTAGCAACCTGAATGGATACAATTTTTCTCCCTTCATGGTGTCTACTCCCCATTTCTTCAGCTGTGCATCCCACCTGGCATCCAGATATGCCTTCATTGCTTCCTTCATTCTTCCCTGTGAAGTTTCTCTTCTCTTTGCCATTGCTGCTTTCATCCATGCATCTAATGCCTCAAATTGTGTTGGTCTAGGCAAAAGTTTCAGAGAAGACATTACTGCCCTCAGCTGGCACAGCACCTCCATACGAAATGACCCATAACAAGGGAAAGCCAATTCTCCCTCTTTCTCTGTAATCTTATGCTAATTTTGCAACCACACTGTAGTATGGAGTCCTACATTTGTTGCCATTTTTTTATTTATTTATAGGCTTGTTACGCGCCGGCATCACACCCGAAGGTGTATCTCCGCGCGGTGCTGTGAGGTGAACAGGTCGAGAGGACTCCTCCTAGAATAGTGCTGTCTTTAGGCATTTCCTGAAAGCTGAGTGACTCGGGCATTCTCTAAGGGAGAGGGGGAGGTTGTTCCATAGGCGAGGGCCCATGATGGAGAGGGCGCGGCCTCCCTGTCTGGTCTTGTAATGTCTGGGAACCTGAAGTAACAGTTGGTTGGTGGACCTCAGGATGCGGGATGGACGGTGGTAAACAAATTTATCCGCCAAGTAATGGGGTCCCAGATTGTGTAAACTCTTGTGTATCACACAGCAAATCTTGAATTCCACCCGTTTCCGGATGGGAAGCCAGTGAAGGGCCTTGAGGAGGGGGAGGGACGGCGTTCTGGGGGGGGTGTTAGTCACCAACCGTGCCGCGGTGTTCTGCACCACCTGCAGTTTATTGAGCACTCCTTCATTGGCAGCTAAGAGTAGGCCATTACAATAGTCCAGGCGGCTCAAAACGAGGGCCTGGACCAAGGTCTTCCGAGTGTCATCAGGTAGGAGGGGAAACACCTTCCGAAGGAGGCCAATAATGTGAAAGCAGGACCCTGCAGTGGTGCTGGCATGATGAAAAAGGGTAAGGTCTTGGTCTAGACGAACCCCCAGGTTTTTTACTACCTGTTTAGGGAGCGGGGCTTGACCCAGGCAGGAAGGCCACCAATCTGGGGTCCAGAGGATTCTCGCCTCCCCGAATAACATGACCTCAGACTTTCCCACATTGCACTGTAGGAAGTTCTTGGCCATCCAGCTGGCGATTGCAGTCATGCCGTTGGAGAAAGCTTGTCTTATCTCCGGGGTAAAGGTCTTAAAAGTAAACAGCAGCTGCGTGTCGTCAGCGTAGGAGATAGGCATAAACCCAAAGGACCTCGTCATGTTGGCCAGAGAGGAGACATATACGTTGAACAACGTAGGGCTAAGACAAGAGCCCTGTGGGACTCCTCTGATGATATTAGCCGAGGTGGAGCTAAAGGAGCCCATATTCACCTTCTGGGTGCGCTCTGAGAGAAAGCTGGTGAACCACGCCAAGGCAGATCTGTCAATGCCTATCTCCTTTAATCTGGTAAGGAGAATGGCGTGGGATATGGTGTCGAATGCTGCGGACAAGTCCAACAGCACCAACACCACAGACAGCCCTCTGTCCAGGGACAGGCGTATGGCATCCGTGACGGAGAGGAGGGCAGTCTCGGTACTATGCCTAGGCCTGAACCCGGACTGAGAATGGTCTAGGCTGCCGGTCTGCTCAATGAAGGTGGAAAGATGGTGATTGACGTGCTTCTCCGTCAGTTTGCCGATGAACGGCAGAAGGGAGATTGGCCTCAGATTGGTCATATCTGACCAGGGGATGGCGGTGTTTTTTCTGATAGGCTTGACCATGGCCTCCTTCCACATCCGGGGGACCAATCCCTCAGACAGGGAGCGATTGATCACCGTCCGAATGCAGGGGCTGAGGACACTCCCAATGAGGTGCATGACACGGGCAGGTACAGGATCTACTGGGCTACCTGACTTAATGGTCCCAATCAGGGAGTTGACCTGGTCTAAGGTTATCTCGGGGATGAATGATAGTGTGGCTGGAGCAGCGCAGGCTGTTCCAGGCTGGAGACTGGAAGAGGGGTCATTTTCATCCGCGGATGAGATTGTTTGGGAGATATTTCGGTAAATAACATCAATTTTATCCGAAAAAAAAACGCCCGTGTCATCGCACAATTTTTGGGTCAGCACTTCTGCACTGTCGCAAGCGACAGGCTTGGTGAATGTGCAGAGCACCTGGTACAGCATTTTGGGGTCATTGCCGGCCCCAGAAAGTTGGGAGATAATGTGGGACTTACGGGCAGCTCTGATGTTTTTATGATAGAGTCTCATTGCTGAGCTGTACCTGTCTCTATCGACAGTGCTGCGCGATAATCTCCAGGATTTCTCCAACTTTCTGCAGGCCCTTTCCTCTGCACGTAGTAAGTCCGAGTACCATGGTTCTTGCTTGCGGTCCGACCGCTGATTGCAGCGTCTTAGGGGGGCGATAAGGTTGGCCGCCGTACTCAAGGCATTATTGAATTTGGACAAGGCCAAATTGGGGGAGTCTAAGGGGAGAAAGTCAGGCGGTGTAAAGGCCGTTCTAAAAGTATCAGCGGACATCTTATGCCACTGCCTGCGCCATAGCGGCAGGGGGACAGGGTGGGGGCGTTCCTCCGAGAGAGTGGGGAGGGAGAAGTTGATTATAAAGTGGTCGGTCCATTCCACCTGTGTTGGGGGGTAACAGGTCATGTAATGTGCCGGGGTATCCTCTGGTGGAGCTTCTTCTCCTACCTGATTCACCACCCCTCTGTCGCCTCTACACAAATCTCACAACACATTAACCCCTTCCACGCTCATGACGAGCTGGGCTCGTCATGCAGTAGCCTCCTGCTACACTGATGACGAGCCCAGCTCGTCATGAATAATGGTGTTCCTGGATTTACAGCACAGGGGAAAAATCCCCATAGCGTTCAAGTGGTTAAAACATCTCATTGTGAAAATCAGTTATTTGTAATCCAACCTTCAATATTCAACTCCGGACGAACTTCCACCAATCCCAGCACGGCGTTACATCAACAGACCTATCCCAGCGCGGCACACACTGACGTCACAACTCCTTCTTCGCAGCGGCTCCCCTCCTTTACAATTTCACCTCGTAGATTCGCTCACACATTCGTACTACAAGTAACTATCTATCCAAAAGTTATTAACCAAGTAACTGCTTCCTACTACAGTCACAATAACTTGCAGTTACATAAAACAAGTAATTGTCAGTCCGCTAAAAGATCGATAGAACACACTTACAAGAACATTCGTCTGCTGTGACCCCTGACCTGCGTTGGTCATTCAATCGCCGTAGTCCACCCCCGGTACCTGAGGCTTTCTACTGCGATGTACTCCTGCATCCACACAAAGTTCCCTATCACAAGTGGATTGTCGATAGCGCTTCACGACACCCACAATATGGATCAGACAATTACATACAAAACTATCCCGGGATCTTGGACTTCTCTTGAGTCCGCTCACCAAACTTCCTGATCCGTACGTGTCGTGACAAGTAAACCGATTAACCCACAATCACTCAACTCACATTCCAACTTTGCAAGACATCACACACTTAATTCATTACCACAATCTAACATACCACACAGTTTCATACTCACGCTACCACAGTTTCCGCCGCACCATCCGCATCTGCAGACCTCCATCAATCTTCATCTTCGCTTTTGTCTACTCCAAGTCCAGAGCCCGATTTTCTACCGCTTTCCACTCTAATTCCTCATTATCCCCTCACTTTAGAGGCAAACCACCCTCTGCTACCATTTGATTACGCTAAATGTACTCTTTGCCTTACCTACTGAATGCAATACTGATGGTCTTTTATGTGCCTGCTAAAAGTGGTAGAGGGGAGCAAAACTATTTTAAGTTATACTTACATTCAGTCATGGGTTAAAGGACCTGGACTTCTTTTGATGGCTTTATTATGAAGCCAAAAATAATTCAATATAAACACACCTTAATATCAGAGTATATATGTACATGAAAATCAATACAGAACCAAGTTTACGAATATAATTCACTCAGCATAAAAGGCATAATGTGATGAACTCCAAAATCAAAATGCAACACAAAATAGAAGCTGAATCCAATTCTCTTTTCATTGAGAAGGAAACAAAAGTATTTTTCCCTACTCTGCTCTAAATGAGGGTCCTGCCTATCTCCCTTGCATCATACCCCAAAGGTGAAAGCACATGTTGACTTTCTAAGAAGTACTCATGTTAAATGGGTCAGATAGCTTAAGGCTATGGAGCTCACTCTAAGATGCTCCTACTCCTCTGAAAAATGCGGAAGTTCCTTTACATTGTATCTACGCACAATACAAAAAGACAATGTTCCGCCCCCAATACATCTCATAAAAAACCTTTCAATTGCAACTATCTGTACTTTTCCATAGAAGCCGTGTTGTTCAGCTCCTGCTCAGTGGTCTTGGTTCCCAGATTAGCCAGACACGAAAGGAAAGGCGTCCTCCCTTTTTCGCCTTCTAGTCTTCTTCAAAGACATTCCTGGTATCTCCTTAAATCTAAGAATAACGAGGTCGAATGCCTGCACCTACAGTGGGATGAGAACATGCTATTGTCGAATACAAAAAGGATTCATTTAATTAATTCTTGAGCAACCAAGGAGAATAGAAACTAACAATAACCTGCAATTGGGCCTACAATTCGGGCAACTTAAACTAAACACGAATTACATTGCCCAAATAATATTTCATCCTGCAAATTATACCTACAGGAATTATAGGTTTCTTTTAATACATACAGAGTCCTATTTAAATGTGCACACTACATTTCGATGCGGATATAACTTTGAATAAATGCATCTTAATAACTGTGAAACACTGCAAACGATAAAATACAGGTCAGTGTGTTTTAACCATGAGTATAGTGCACTCATACAATTTAGAGTGTGGTAAGCGCTCTATCAATGCGTAAGCTAGAAGTGGACATAGTACATTAACCTCACCCGCCGATCCCTATTCTCTGGAGAGCTGCAATTTTTAAACTGATCCCTCCACCCAGATTTACATATATACTACAAAATAGCCCACATGAGACTCTAAAATATTTTTAACAAAAATAGACTAAATAATAAAGACACAACTCTGCGTGGGGTGTATACTCCAAATATCAATAAATACAGGGCAATGATCAACATATGAGAAGAGGATATAGCCCAAATGTCCAGAAGTAGTATGAAGCTGCCCAATTATGCATAGTTAATGAATGAGTCTATGTCCAATATGAGGAGCCAGCCTACACGCTAGACTGACTCATTCTGGGTAGGAAAAGGTACATGCATAGACTATATGGAGGGAGAGCAGAAGACATACTCCACTCCAGCTACTTTCAGGGATTCACAAATGCAAAGCACTGAATCAGGAAATGGGATTGGATACAAGATTGACCTCCCCCCAGAACCACCTTATGGGCCAGTATATGATTTAAAGTTGTAACAATGTTTCAGGATTTAAGAAATGGGATGACATACATAGCTCATCCCTAGAATATGTATGGGATGCAAACAGAATAGTGCCCTTTGAGCACTTGCAGAAAAAATACAAGATTACCCCACAACAGGTATACAAATACCTCCAGTCGCCTCATGCACTACAATCCAGGATATAAGCAGAAGAAGAGACTAAAGAGGCCTCCTCATTAGAGAGGTTAGTAGATGGGATAGTGACTGCAAAAGCCATATCACTTACATATAGTACAGTAATATTAAACAAACAAAAAGACCTACAGGGTCTGAAGGAAAAACAAGCAAAAAATGATTAAGACTAAGACAATAACAACTAAGAGGGCACACTTAGGTTCCAGAGAGACATGGCAATGAAAGATTTGAGCTCATACTGCTCCAAATATCACACAGAGTATATTACAGCAGAACATTGATGTAACAATTAAGCAGGGCCATAAACGACGGATGCCTACAAAACTTCGAACAAAGAAGCACATTTTGCATACCCTATTGAACTACCCAGGAGATACTGGCGGGTAATCACCAAAAGAAGACTAGAAGATGCTACTGAAACTACCATTGAGATGAATGCCTCCCTTTTACTATTGGAAATATGAAAATACACAGATACAAGAAGTTATAGAAGGCTATTTAGAAACCTAAAGCTTTGCGGTCACAAAGATGGACATTGCCTAAAAATAAGGCAGTGCAATAATCAAAAAATACAGGCATGGAAGAGAGGTATGCACATGTGTATGATAATGAAAAAAAATATACAAGTAACTGGGATCCCCCAAAGATTTTTTACAAGTTTGGGGAGGCTGGAGCATTGGACTGGGACAGGGATAAACAGATTGAAAGATAACACAAAGATCAGAATGGTAATCAATGGAGTGAAATGCATGAATGATTGTTGTTTTCACAACCCATAACATAATACGTACATCGGAGAGGGCATAAAACATAACCTGTGGGATAGTGTTCCTACATTTAGAGATTTCACAGGGATCTGTATTGAGGTCCTGAGGACAGCCTGGGCTTTAGTGGCTGAAACATATAGACCTTTTATCTAGGTGATGTAAGGGTCTCATAATTTATCCCCATTTGACAACTCTCCTGTTTTTAAGCTTACCCAAGTAACCATACACCTAATCAATTTTTACCCGGAAACTTGAGGTAATTTTAAACTCCCCACAGATCTCACAAAGAATTTCTCTAGAAGAGATCCCTTTCCCAGGACGTTAGGCCCATCCAGACACACTAGGTGCTCTGTGTGAGGAGTCAATGATGAAGCATTCCACTTGAGTATCCTAGTGGGTAACAGTCCTTTAAAAAAGATATAAAAATGATTCCTAGATCAGGAGAGGCATCATTCTGGTTCAATCCCCCTTTTTCTTGTTGTCATTCTTAGACAAACTAAAACCACAGAAATGTTACACATAAGCAACCTAACAACTGGGCAGCCATGCAGTCCCTGACACACCCTAATACCTTTGGAATCAAATAACACAAGGAATAGCTCGGCATGACTGGTTCCAAGATGAATAATTATTTCTTGTGCCTTGAAGAACTTGAAATGGTTACAAAGGCACTATGTCAACGTACATAGTCCCGCTGGCTCAGGCTCAGCCATCTTCAAAATAGCTTGTCTTCCTCTCTATATGCCTAACTGTGTTTTTTTAATACGTATGGCAACCCTCGTTGTATGTTTTTAATATGCCTCCACTATTCTGAGTAAAACAAGAAATAAAACAAGCTTTCTGTCAGTTTCAGAGCACTCACGTTTCCTAGGTCCATGACTGGGTAGCTCAACTAGCCCAAGTGTCTTGTTTTGCATTTCGAAACTAAAAGTTCTGACTATATTTGAGATATACAGAACTATTTCCCGGAATGCTTAGCAAAGACCTGCACTGAATGAGGTACTTATGCATGGATCTGGGAAACTTGAGGGCTTTGCAGTCTGAGAAAAATGAAAAAGTGATTGGTGGAATGCTAATTAATCTCTGCTACTGGTAATTACTCGGACAACATCCTGGACTATCATGTTTTGCCCACCATGCCATCTCACTAAGGAACCAGACATATGCAAATTAGTGTTGGTCCTTCTATAATAGGAACAGTCCATCCCGAACTGCCAGGTAAGATTCCCTCTGAACTGGAACACAAGCAACCCCAGATCGGTGTTGGCATATTTGGGCCTCGTCACAAGGGTTCAGCTTGGTTCCAGTGGCACAGTGAGCACAGGACCCACAGCTGGGCTTACCTGTTGCACTTAGAAATAAAAACAAGTGAAGGGTGGAATGCTTACATTAACCTCAACCACTGGTAATTACTCTAGGTGCATCCCAGTCCATTTTGTTTTTTGCCCACCATGCTAGCTCACACATGAATCAGCCTTAGTTCTGCTTCAATGACACTAGTCCAGCCCTAACCGCCAGACCAGATTCCTTCTGAACTGCAGAATAAGCAACCACAGACCGGTCGTGGCCTATTTTGGCCTCGTCAGTAGTGTGCAGTTTTGTTTCAATGGAATGGTGAGCAGAGGACTAACGTCTGACCACACCCCGCATCAGTTAAGGTGTTGCACTGAGGAATAAAAAAAGGATTGAATTGATCTCAGCCACTAGTAATTATTTGAGGGGCATCACAGTCCTTTTTTTTAACACATTTTATTATTGAAGTTCTTGTATCAAGTTTCAACTGGTAAAAGAAAATGCATATATTGACATCCAAAGAATACAAAATCAATTTACATAGTACAGTTTCCAAAATTACTCAAAAAATGATTTCCAAATTTTATCAAATTTCCTTATCCCCCCAATTCGCTTTGCATAGCGAAATTCGCTTGTTCTAACATTTCTCATTTTCTGAAGCCAGATATTAAACGAAGGAGCTTGGGATAATTTCCAATTCTGTAGAACCAAGGACCTCGCAACTGCCATTACAATAAATAATAATTTAACCGACTGTCCAAGCAAGCCGAGATCACTATCATATCCATAGAGTATTAATTTAACGTTATAATCAATCTGAATCCCACAAAACATTTGTAAATATTCGAATATCTCATTCCAAAAAGGGACAATTTTAATACAGTGAGCTGTAATGTGGGACCAATTAGCGGGACTGTATTGCTTACATCTAAAGCAGACAGCACTAGCATTCGTAAACATTTTTGAGATGACAGCAGGAGTTTGATAAAGAAGCCATTTAGTAAAAAAAATCATTCTCCTCCAATTAGATCCACGAAGAACACTAAAATTCAATTTGTTTATACACTTCCAGGTATTCATAGTAAGAGCATGATTTTCTTGTTCTTGCCATTTTTTGATGGCTCTTCTACTAAGATCTAAATCAGTGTATTGAGCTAAATAGCGTTTCCATGCTCCTGGTTTCTTATTCTGAGAAATCAAAAATAGATCATCCCACAGCTGACAAGGAGAATCAATCATTCTTACTTCCACTTGTCCCAGAACTTTAAAAATCGAAACATATGAGTTAAATAACATAAACTTCCCTGGGATTAATTGTTGCATTTCTCTTGGTGACATCCAAGTCCCTTCTCTTATAAAGTCAAATAAAGTACGAAACCCAGCCCGCTCCCATTGACAAACAATATCAGATCCGATTCTAATTCTCATAAAAATGAGAGCATTCCTTAGAGGAGTTCTAGAATGGCACTGTGGAAGAGAGTATTTTTTTAGGAGAGCGTCCCGACGTTTAAAGAACCAATACATTATTTTATATAAAATAAGTTTGGGCGATTTAGGGATGTGCAAAGGAACTGGGGTTTGAGCCTCTTGACTAATTTTGTCAAAGAAAAAATTAATAAAAAAATTTGGATTCTGCCTTTCTGATTTAAATCGTTCTAAATACTGAGCAAAATATGCACTATAATAATCTCTGAGATTGGGAAGCGATAGACCTCCCAGTTCAGTATCTACGTAAAGTATCTTTCTTGCTATCCTAGGGCGTTTTTTAGCCCATGAGAAATTCGAAAATAAGGATTCTACTTTGGAAAAAAGACTACTGGGTAGAAAGCATGGAATAGCTGAAAATAAAAAATTAAATAGTGGTAATACAGACATCTTTATCAGTGCCACCCGTCCCATAATAGTAAGTGGTAGTGAACCCCATCTAGTGAATAGAAATTTAACTTTTCAACGTAAATAACTCAGATACCAAGGTGGAAAACATAACCCCTAAATATCGTTTTGGTCTTAAATTGATACAACCAGCAAAGTCCGCATGTAAAACCACCTCTCCTCCGCCACATACTAAAATTTCAGGTTTTTTTTGTTAATTCGGTATCCTCCTAAGGCCTCGAATTCTTCAAAAAGCTGCAAAACAGCTATTTGAGATTGGATATCCGTCTTAGTTATCAAAATGATATCATCGGCATAGAGTTTAATTTTTGCCATAGATGTAATAGGTGGAGGGATATTTACAGATTCACGAATAGCTATAGCTAGCGGTTCAATAAAAAAAGCAAAAAGAATAGGGGATAAGGGGCAACCCTGTCTGGTGCCCCGTTGGACAGAAACTGTGCCAACCATAACCGAATTTATAACTATATTTGCTCTGGCACCCGTGTATAAATTTTGGATTAAACTAATAATTTGTGAAGGGATACCAAAGTGTTTTAAAATAGCAAATAAAGTTGACCAAACTACTAAATCAAAAGCCTTCTCTGCGTCTAATAATAAAATTAAAGCCGGGACTTTTTTAACTTGAAAATAATCTAACGCTTCTGTAAGAAAGTGAGTATTGGTTGCTAACTGCCGGCCTGCCACAAAACCATTCTGATCTGGGTGAATAAGATCTGTTGCAATTGAATTAAAACGTATTGCTAGTAATTTCGTAAGGAGGGGCATCACAGTCCATAATTTTTCTTATGCCCACCATGCCACCCCAGACAGGAACCAGCCATACGCAAATCAACCTTGGTCCTGCTCCTTCAGTCCAGCCAGGATTGCCAAGCTCTGCGGTTTGCACAGGCTCAACACACTTGCCCTAGAGTCCTGACACCCCAGATGCGTGGCTGGGCGGCTAGTGCATGTGTACAAACACTCACAGAGGAATACCACCCATTTTTGGGCATAGTCATACTAGTAGAAACATGCAGCAGCGTCCTGAGCTACAAGTAGCACTGTTTCAAATTGTAGATATAGTTGTCTTAGCGAAATGCCAAGCCACGCTTGGGGCACAAGTGGCACCATGCATTGTTGAGAAAGGTTTCTTGGGTCTCTACCTGCAATTGGGGCATTTTAAAAACAAATATTTTCTTATCTACCAACCCTTGACAAGCTTTCCGGACGCATTATTAGTGACGGGCTCACCAGAAGACTTTGGGATATATCTAAAGTTAACAGATAACTCCTGGTCATCATGGCTACATTTTTCTGCCCTGAGTTTCGCTCTAACAACCTTCTGCATTTTAGGAATTCTGTTATTTCTTCCTCTCAACTAAACCAATTGTACTAAGACATCTGAAAATGCTTGTTTGGAAAGGGAAAGCCAGGGATTGGACCATGGTATGGAGTCATCTGATAGCCTTAGATATATGGCGCTTTTAAAAATGGATACAAAGACACAGATACCCATGTATGTCTGTAGTTTCTCTGCGCCATATTTCCTCTGTATTCCTCTGATCTTTATCTCTTACCCTGGTGTCAATTATTTCACTTACAGCCTTTCCTAATCTCTAACGTCTGTGTTTATGTTCTCTGATGCCGGTCTGTCTTTGACAACTCACACAAGAAACACCCTGCCTGATACATAAATTGAAGAGCGGTACCTCTCATCGATAATTTCAAAGCGCAATAAGTTGCATTAGAGGCCACTGATTGAATACAGCACAAATCTCAAAGCCAAGTTGGTAACAAAAATTATACATCATACTTTTTCAAAATATTCAATTATTTTTATGGTGCATTCACCAAGACTTAGGTATGTACAATATCTATTCAAGAACCAACACAACAATAGCAATATTCATAACAGTATATGTTCACCCTGGAGAAACCCAGGCTCAGACCCCCAACACCACAGTCAAACGATCAATCACACTACATACATACCATTCAAATCACATATATCTTTCACCCATAGATATACAATGCAAACTCACTGAAATCAAGCAGAATGTATATACAGGAAACAATATGGACCAAGATAAGAATCTTATTCTGTACATTGACAAACTTATTTCAGACACATGTTATACATAAACCCTAAATTCTGTATTATACATTGGATCACTTGATTCATGAAAGATTGAATTAATAAGGTATTCTGGTCCTTGTGTTACAATCCAAGGTAAGCGCTGACATGCGTTTCGGTAAGGACGCAAGATATTGGCCACACCTTCCTGAGGGCGCAAGAGGAATACAAATACAACACGTTGGGGGGAACCTGGAAGGGAATTCCAGAGAAAGGTCAACTGAGGAAAAGCTCAAAATATAACCATGAGCAACTCAGATCAAGGTTAATTGACCTAAAGCTTGCATTTTCTACCTATAGAGAGCTCCAAAGTCATCTGTCTCTCAGCAACGAGAGATACACTTCAGAGGATCAATGATTGAATAAGAAGGTGAATACCCTACGTTCCAAATGAAGGTTAGATACCTGAACCACTCTACTTAATTCTAGAAACTGTAGCCTTGTGTAAAGCGGCCTGCTGGAATAACCGGCATCCAAAAGTAAATCCTCGGTCCAAGGATTGTACCTGATTGGTACTGGATAGATATTGTATATACATAGTTCTTGATGAAGGTACCATAAAAATCATTGAATATGTTGAATAAATGTGATGTATTCATTTTTGTTTCAAACTTAGCTTCGAGATTTGTGATGTATTGAATCACTGGGCTCTATTGAGACGTATTGCGCTTTGAAATTATTGATGAGATATTTCACGTCAATTTATGTACCAGGCAGGTTGTTTCTTGTGCATATTGGCCCTCTTTCTTGTGGCCCGACATATTCCGAAGGGTGCCTTTTGGCCCAAGGTTAGCCCCCCAAGTTCAAGACACCTCATTCCAGAGTGAGAGCATGCTTGGGAAATGTTGAGCCCGCAGCTCCTGGGAGTTCACTCCAGTGCTCTCACTGAGAATCAGAACAGGCTTGTCCTGTGGTAGGTGCATCCCACACAGGCTTATGAAGGCCGGATCCAGGTCAGAGTTACGTGCCCTCCAAATTAAAAAAATATATAATAGAACTATTAATTTAGTGGTTATCCTAATAACCTTGCAAAGATCCGGGCTTCGTGGCCCAGCAGGCATTAATAATGATACCGGATTTTCAGAATAATCGAGTATACAATTATTTAAATTGAAAAACGTACAGTCCGTATCCTCCGGACAACCTGCCATTTATATGAGCTTTGTGGCCCAACAGGCACGATTGATACCAGATTTTAGGACAGTGCATCGAATAATTTTACATACAATTCATCTATATAGAAACAGTCAGCTGTTAGTCTGAATGCGGCTGCCTGCGCCGCACGCAGTGCGTCCTGGTGAGAGGGCTGCTACCTTAGTGCCGCATTTTGACACTCTCTCTCACCGCGCTCTCCTCGCTGGGACCCCCTCTAGGGGGTCCCCCTATTTTCATGTATGAAATAAACCTGCAGCAAACAGTTTTTCTACCAAACATTGTGTGGCTCGATTCTTGTAATGCCTTGTGTCTAAGTGCCTTACCATGGTTGTGGCGAAGGGTTGCCGATATCGGCACGAACTCCTTCGTGGACCAACGTTGGACGCCTCTGTTTTACCAGCTCACTTGCAAAATGCTGGTATATTTAGTCTCAGAAACCCATTATGGAGGTGAACCGAGGCACAGGAAGACTTAGATAGCAGGGATTAGATTTTGGATCTCCTAACTCGACAGCCGGTAATCCCTAGGTCTCTTCAGATATTTAGTTGCAAGCTGTTCACCGTGACGTAACGAAACTGCAAGATACATTTGAGGGGCCCCCCGAATCAGGAGCTCTCGGGCCAGAGATGCTCACAGCCATGTCTGAACTGGGGTGGCAGAGTGGGCTAAAGAACGGTGTTGGATAAAACCCAGATCTTTTGACTGGGTGTGAGTGTTTGATTGGTTCAGATGCTCCGTCCATCACCACCCCCTTTTGTACCGTGTTTGTTATAATAACAAGCAAATCAACAGTGAAAAGAAGAAAAAATAGTGCCACAGACAAAAAAGCCAGCGCATACACTGACCTGAGAGGCCAGGCCTTCTGGCACTGTCTAGTTGCCCAATATGCCAGTCCGACCTTGGCTCAGACACACCTTTCAATTCCTGCCTGCTTCTTTGGCCAGTGACCCTCCTTCCCAGCCTGGCCAGAGATCACATAGCTCAAGTGGTGAAGAGCTGACCTAGCAAATTAAGCACAATAAAGAGATAAGCATTCTTTTACATTAATCTCATGAAATATTCGATTGATTAATACAATCACTCAATTTTGGCCTAGTTGGCGCAGTGGTGGATAGTTGGCGCAGTGGTGTACTCTACTGCTCCAGTGTCCCATGAGCGACTGAAAGCACTAGCCATTGTTACATCTTTATTGCTTGATTTTCCCTTTGAGAAAGTGTCACTCATAGGCATTATATGTCACTCATAATTCCACTGCAATTATGAAAATGTCACACATAAGAAATCTGAAACCTTGGCAGCTATGCTAAACAGCTGGGAGCACCAGCATTCCGACGCACAAGACTGTACTATTACTGAGGAAAGCTGGGTTCATCAGCATTGGCATTTGAAGTGCGTTGTAAAGGGAGGTGCGTGTATGGTATGAGCACAGAGAAAAGCGTTGATAGGAGCTGAGCTGGTACTCTACTGAGCTTGCTACGTCCTTCGTCAGTGGTTAAAGATTGTTAGGGTTCTGTTGTGTTGCACCCTGAGCTTGCTACGTCCTTCCTCAGTGGTTAAGGATATACAAGTTTCCCTGTTGTATTATAATCCATCTTCGATCCCTCCTTCAATGGTTGAGGAATCATCCATGTTGTATCGTGGTCCATTTGTGTTTCCTCCTTCATGGGTTGAGGATCCATCCTTCCATTTAAGTTTATGTGTGGCTATCATATACTCTGTAGTCACATATTTGTGGGTTTGAACGTTTTGTTATGAAGGTATTTTTTATTACCTGTGAAAGTGTGCAGTGGGAGGTATGATAATTGTATTTACCATTGTATTTACCGGCCTTGATCATTTCTGAGTTTGGATATTCATAGGACTTATTGATTGTTTTACTTTCCAACTAACGTCCTTTTGTATTTTCATTTATTTTTCTAAGGGGTAGAGATGTGTTGTAACGTGAGGTTGTTATAATGCACCCTTTACATATTTTTTATCAGTTCCCTGCTGCTCAACCTGGGAATTTGTGAATGTAATGGAATGTTGATGAGTGCCTGTGCCTGAAAGAGGGCCAGTTGGAGAGAGTGGGCTGAGCAGTGAGGATGCTGCTCCTGATGGGGCATTTATTTATATCCTGTAACCTAAGAGACATCTACTTCAATAAATCTACATTTTGTAACCTATGTGAACTAGCTACCTTAATTACTATACAATCAAGGGCGTAACACAGGCCCCCACTGCCCTCGCGGTGCAGGGGGCCCGGCGCTCCAGGGCCCCCCTCACTCAGCGGAGCCAGCAAGCAAGCCTCTTCAAGTCTTCATGAATTAAATGGTGCGCCGGGCCTCCCCATAAATTAACTGGTGCGCGCACGCCACGGCCTCTTCATTAATTACATGGTTGGTGCGCATGCCCGGGCCCCGGCCGGGCCTCTGAGGCTCTTCATAATTAAATGGTGTGCAGTGGCGCGAAGTTGACTCTGCGTCTGCGCGGTCTTCAGGGTGGGTGACTATGTTCTGGGTGTGGTATTCGTCTGGCAGCAGCGTGGCATCGCCTTTCTCCATCTTCGAGCTGCTCTAGCCGTTCTATCCTTGTTGTGTGGATGGCTCTTTCTCGTCTTCCTACCGCAGCACGCAAGTTCACCACACGGTTGCCAGGCAACAGCGTGACGCGGGGTCAAAACCTGCTAGCCACGTGACACTTGTCACGGTATTTTGAAGTATTGCTGCACGTGCTATTTTACCCCAGCCACACAGCTTGGTACTGAAAAGAAACATATACACTGTAGGGAGGAGGGTGAAAGGGGGAGTGAGGGGGGCACAAAGGAGAGGGTGGTGAGCGACAGTCATGAAGAACGGCATCATGAGGAGCAGAATTAATAACAGTTTATACATCAATTTAAAAACGGTTTCAGACAAATTGAAAGCAAGAAACACTCCTGTTCTTTTCATCAAAAGAGAAAGAAAAAGACCATCTCATAGACTAGAAAGACTGATTGGTTTGAGGACGAGAACCCTCGGACACCTTTCGGTAAAGTTTGCGCTATATAAAACTGCATTAAATAAATAAGAAAACCTTTACCATGGATTATTTAATATGGCGTGGCTACTCCCCCTGCATGGGAGGAGCTCTTGAGAGTGATCACCCTATTGGCGCAGTAGAGGTGGGTGAGCCAACAAAAATTAACCTGGAGGGCCAGGCAAGACTGGTGCTAGGCATGAGCAGTTGCTCAGGGCCCGTGCTCAGTACACCACCATGGGTTCTCACACCTGTGCTGCAGCTTTATGCCATCATTTGTAAAGCGCACAGCTACCTCCAGCGGAGGTGTCCCGGCGCTGGGGGCCATCGGGAAGATTAAGCAAGCTATTGCCCAGAGCCACATGGTGCTCGGCTAACCTGCCGCCGGGGATCGAGTCGTGAACCCTGTGGTCCAGAGTCAGGCACCCTGGCCGCTGAACCACACCTCTTCCACGGGGCGCCTCTCTCCTGGGCCTTGCAGGCATGGGTAGTGCTGGGAAGAGTAGAAAAGGGTGCCCTCTGAAATTGGCGATCCTATCCCGACTGCCCACTCAAAGGCACAGCATGATGCCAATTGTCCTGCATTTTGGCACCCTGTCAGTTTCAATGGACAATCAGCTTTCTTTCAGCCCTTTATGAACTGTGAAAGGGTCAGCTTGTCCGTGGGAGGCATGGAGGTTCCCGCACAGGTGGGGTCGTGCACCTTGCCGGTTCAGAAGCACCTTCAGCATTTAAGATGCAAACTGGCTTGAATGAGCGATTGAAACCAATTATTTTTGCAGTTTTATACAGCACGAACTTGGCCTGAAGATATTGGAGTGCTTTACAAGAGCATTGGCTACATTACACAAGGACACATTCATGAGAGATTAAGTGTTGATATTGAGCTGATGCTGAGACTCAAACCTGGTTCCCCAGTCAGAAGCTCTGGCCTAATACCACATTCTGTCTCCTCCTCTACCACAGTGGCTTAACACAGGCCCCGGCAGCCCCTGCGGAGCGGAGGGCCCCCAAGCTGTAGGGTGCCCACTCAGCACAGTTCTCCGGCCCGAGAGCTCCTGATTCGGGGGGCCCCTCAAATGTATCTTGCAGGGGGGCCCCCTCAAGTTTTGTTACGCCACTGCCAGGCCTCAAACTCTGTGTGCAGCCTGCCTCAAATTTGGCATCAACCCCATGGCTCAGACTTTGCCTGCACAAGACGCCTGCCTGACTGTTAACTCGAGTTTTAGGCTTTCACTGCTCAGCAGGCCTCCGGCTATCTCGTGCAGAAGGCCTCGTGGTGTTTAAGTTTAGCATTCTTCTGAAGTGCTCTAAAAGTTACACATTTATCTTTGCCGATTTCTATAAAGCGCACTGTCACAAGACCCTAAGGGTGTCAGTGCGCTTAATATAATCCCAGATGCACAATAACTTTAAATTATTAGGCAGCTGTATTTCACAGTACTTTTCAAACTGCACAAACAACACCTCGATGCCAATGTAAATCCCTTCCCCGCTTCAGTATTTCCTGAATAAAAATGTCTTAAAATTTTCACGGAACGCATTTTGTTCCAACTTAATTCAGGAAGGGGGGACCCAGGGAGAGCCAGGCGTGAGCGGGTCTCTCCCTGGGTGCGTTCGCGCGAGAGTCAGGGTAACAGGTGGGGACTGATTAGGGGAGTAGATAAAAGGGAGTCAGGCTGGCGGTTGGGAACTGCGTGGCGGGAGGCAAGGGAAGGGAGGTTTTTGTTTTTGCGTCGCGCTGTACCTGGTGATTTTTGTTCATGGAGGAGGCGGCGGAGGTGCGTAGGGCCGTGAAGACTCTCTGTGAGGCCGGGCGAGAGGACCTGCTGCGGCCTGGTGTGCCGGCGGAGGCGTGGGTCGGGCTGTCCCGCCCCCCTCGCAGGGCTTCGGAGGGTGTTTCCAGGGCAGTGTCGGCATGTTTGTCCCCAGGCCCAGCGGAGGAGGAAGACGGCGAGGCGGCCATGCCGGCGGACGGGTCTATGCCGGTTCCGCCCCCCGCAGCTGCGGAGCCCCCGCCGTGTGTCCCGGGCGCCCTCCAGCAGGTATGTGCTTTACCGATATTTAGTGCTGGTCTACGTGGGGCGCCCGGGGGGAGGCGGGGGCGCTCTGTGGGCCGGCAGGCTCAGCGCTCAGGAGGTCTTGCCCCAGGGAAGTCTGGGAAGCCACAGGCGGGTCCCAAAGCAAAGCGGGGGCGGAGCCTGGAATTAAAAGGGCATGCACGGTCTCCTTTCCCTGCTGCAGTGCATGTGGTCACACCAGCTTCAGTGTCTGACTTGCCGGAGGGGGTTTCCCCGTACCTATGGGTCAATGGGCAATGTTACCTGCTCTCCCCTGCCACGCCGGTGCCTGGCCCTGCCCCCCCCCCCACATTTTTGGCTCCCCTCTACAGGGATGTGCAGATTTTGGGCCACCCACTGCCGCGCCGCCTGCCTATCCCCCCAATGGGGCTCCTACCCAGGCTACTGTTTTGGACCCAGCGGGTGATGTACCCCACATACTACCCCCCCCGGCCGCCAAGTCTGCGGCCCCCGGTGCGTCTGGCACTCACACTGCGCCCTCACAGCCCCCGGCTCCGGGTGGGTTGGGTCTGGTTCACAGGGGGGCGCCCCTGGTTTCTGGTCAAGCACTGTTCCCGGTCCCACGGGGACGGCCAGGTGTCCTTCAGGGCGGACCTGCGACTGGGTCGGGTGGTGTCTCTGGTCTGGCGTCGGTGGTTCGGTCCTCGAGGGGTGCTTGCGATTCCGCTGTAGGGGAGGATGGTTTTGCGAATTCTTCATTGTCTGGCTTGAGCGGCCGCAGTTTTCAAGCTGCGCCTCCGGCTGGGCGGCTGTTGGCTGGTTCTACGGGCCCGGGAACTGTCCCATCGGCTGTTTCCAGTGGTGGGCTCACAGGGGAGTTATCTGGAGCGGATATCTCTTCTGCAGTTTTGCGTGAGCACAGCTTTCAGAACATTGACTGGCAGTTTTATGATGGGGGTATTGGTGATGGGGCTCTGCCAAGTGGCAGTACGCAAGTTGCATTTTCTGACGAAGCTTTCTATGGGAATTTTCATGATGATGATTTGGAAGAAGGGGAATTGAGAGATAAAGATGTTGGGCTTTTGGCAGCACGGGCCCAGAGGGTCGGGTTGGGGCAACCCCCTGTTTCTCGTGTTTTGCAGGAGTCTCGTGCGGACCATGCAGAAGTGCGAGGGGCAGTGAGGTCTGGACCTTCTCAAGGGGATCGTGTGGCTGTTCACCCACAGTCGGAGCAGTTGCCAAGAGGTAAGGATGGGTGGTGGGCCGTGTGGCAACCAAGGGAGAGTCTCCCTGTTAAGAGTACAAGATCAATTGGTACGGGTGATGGGGTTGTTGGTGAGCGAGTCGCTCTGGCACCGAGGCTTGAGCGGCCGGTGATTTCGAATGTTTCTAGTGTGCGATCTTCAAGGGAAGTTTCTACAGCGGGGACTGGGGGGGCTGCTACCACACCTGTTACGGAGGATAGTATCCTACCTAAAAAACTGCCTTATTCTGGGGTGGGGATGCCTTTGGGGTCCCATTTGTCCGAGAAAACAAAGAATCACATATGGTCTGGTGAATTTGTGGATGTGTTTCGGCTTCTACATAGAGATGTCCAAGCTAAGGAAGGGTCGAAGGAGGAGGAATTAGAATTGGCTCGGAGGCCTCGTGTCCCGAAGTCGATAGAGAACTGGACTTCGGCCTTTCTTATCTATGCCAGCGTTTATTGCCAACGTCATCCGGGTAAGGCGATAGACATGTTTAAATATGCCGATGTCATCCGCAAAGCTCACAGCTATTTTGGAGGCTTTGCCTGGTTGTCGTATGATGAGGAGTTTAGGGCACGTATGAGTGTTTTTCCTGAGCGTTCATGGGGTGAGGTTGATTCAGAATTATGGCTACAGTGGATGGCATCGGCTCACCCGCCCGCTACGACCCACACGGCTAGCGGGCAACCAGTGTATTATCGGCCCTTTCCAGCTCGCCCCGCTCTTTCTGGGGCGGGGGTGTGGGGCAGAGGTCAATCATCCTCCTCTGGCACGTGCTGGCATTTTAACAGGGGTTCCTGTAACCGACCAGCTTGCAGATATAAACATGAGTGTTCGCAGTGTGGGGGACGTCATGCGCTCACCCAGTGTTTGCCCGGACAGCGCTTTGGTGATCAAGGAAGGGGTTCAGGGGGCAGGGGACAACCTCAGCACGCTGTTTATAAGGGCTCCTACTCCTATTAAGCAGGATGTTCTGGATCTTTGGTTGGTGGATTATCCTGATTTTGAGGCTGCTAAGATTTTGTCTTGGGGTTTCAGAATTGGGTTCCGGATTGGGTATCAGGGTCCCAGGGTGGGTAGGTGGTCTGACAATCTGAAGTCTGCGAAGGAGAGTCCTCATGTTGTGCGGAAGAAGCTAGATGCCGAGCTTGCAGCGGGTCGGATTGCTGGTCCTTTCCTGAATTGCCCTCTCCCTGACTTGATCATCTCGCCTCTGGGCGTGGTACCTAAAAAGGCGGTGGGGGAGTTTCGCCTTATCCATCACCTGTCATGGCCCGAGGGTGCATCCATTAACGATTTTATTGATCCAGCTGACTCAACTGTCACTTATGCTTCAGTGGATGATGCCTTGCGGCTCGTTCGCACGGCTGGTGTTGGGGCTTTGCTGGCGAAGAGTGACATTCAGTCGGCTTTCCGGCTCTTGCCCATTCATCCTTGGGATTTCAGTCTTCTGGGCATGCATTTTGATGGTAGTTTCTACGTTGATAAGGTGTTGCCCATGGGCTGTTCAGTGTCATGCTCCCTCTTTGAGACATTCAGTACATTTCTGCAGTGGCGCTTCACTTTTGTCAGTGGCCACGTCCTGGTCTGCCATTACCTTGATGACTTTCTTTTCATTGGTGAGGGTCGCTCTGGGCAGTGTCAGTCGGCTTTGGCAATCTTTCAGGCTCTGGCTGAGGAATTGGGAGTTCCTTTGGCGCCGGATAAGACCGAAGGTCCCTGTACATCCCTGACTTTCTTAGGGATTGAAATTGATACCATGTCTATGATGGCGAGATTGCCTGCGGCTAAAGTGCAGGAAATGTCGGCGTTCATCCGACTGGTGTTGGGGGAGCGGAAAGTAGTTTTGCGGACCATCCAGAAGCTTTTGGGGTACCTCAATTTTGCTTGCCGGGTTGTTCGGGCGGGCAGGACGTTCTGTAGACGTCTGGGTCTTTCAATGTCCGGCGCCAGCCTTCCCCATCATCGGGTGCGCATTACAACCGCTGTACGTGCCGATTTGACTGTCTGGCTCCGTTTCCTGCAAGATTTTAATGGCGTGTCCTTGTTTTTTGCGGATGAGGACATGGTGTGGCAAGTGCAGTTGTTCACGGATGCGGCGGGAGCTCACGGATTTGGTGTATTTTGGGAAGGTCGTTGGTGCGCGGCCGGCTGGCCAGTGCACTGGAAGGAACAGGGTCGCAGCATAGCGTTTCTGGAGCTCTTCCCGCTGCTGGTTGCTTTGTATCTCTGGGGGGAGGAGTTTCAGAATCGCTCCGTCTTGTTCCATGTGGACAATATGGCAGTAGTCCACCTTGTTAATCACCAAAAGGCTCGTGACTTGCGTGTTTTGAGGCTCATGCGCGCATTCATGCTGCGGTGTCTACAGTTAAATATTGTCTTTAAAGCTCGGCATGTTCCTGGAACTTCTAATTGCATCGCTGACTCTTTGTCTCGCTTTCAGTGGTCCGAATTCCGCAAATTGGCTCCTGGGGCGGACCTGGAACCAACGGCGATCCCAAAGTACGTATGGGACCTGGGGGATTGAGGGTACACCATTTGGTCGAAAATTCAGTGGCTGACTCCACAAGGCGGGGTTATGTGAAGGCCTGGCATGAGTTTCTGCGGTTTGGTGAGGATCTGGCGGGGCCGATCAGGGCCGGGTTATCCGATGAACAATTCCTCTTGCAGTTTGTGTTACATTTAGCGGACAAGGGCCTCTCTCCCACAACCATTTCTGGCAAGTTGGCTGGGGTTTCTTTTTATGGGCAGCTTTGGTGGGGGAGGGATCCTGTTGGGGGGGTGTTGGTTCGTAAAGTGTTGAAAGGTTTGACTAGGCTTCGGGCTGGTGGTCAGCAGCTCCGGCAGCCGGTGACTTTTGATTTGCTCCAGTTGCTTTTACCGGAATTAGAGGTGTGTTGCCATGATGCTTTTGAGTGTTCCAAATTTCGTTTGTGTTTTGTCTGGTTATTCTTTGGGGCATTTCGGGCCTCAGAGTTGTTGGGTTTGCGGGGTAGGGTGGGTATGACCAGCAGTGAGGTGGTGTTGGAACATGACAGAGTGCGGCTGTGGCTGCGGATGTCCAAAACCGATCAGATGGGGAGGGGTAAGTGGGTGTTCCTGGGCAGGAGTGGGGTCTCTGCATGTTACCCGGTTGGGCAATGGGAAGTTTTTGTGTCCTCCCCAAATTTTTCCCAGGGGACCATTTTTTGTCATGCTGATGGTAGCCCTATAGTTGCACCTCAATTGTTGGCTGTATTACGCAAGGTTTTGTTGCGCCTGGGGAGGGATCCTGCTCAATTTGGTACCCATTCATTCAGGATTGGGGCGGCGACGGAGGCCGCTAGGTTGGGGTGGGATTGGTCACAAATTCGTCGCATTGGACGTTGGCGCTCCAAGTGTTGTGAAAAATATGTGAGAAAATAGTCCATTTTTGCTTGTCTAACATTTCTTTTTCTCCTAGGTCCTTGGCCCTCAGTCGCCGGATCCAAAAGGAGGGTGTGGATCCTGGGGCACTCTTTTGTTAAACGGGCAGCTTTAGCCGCTGCAAGTCAGCTTTGTGGGAGATCACTTGGTTTAAACAGCCTGACGCATGAAGTCTCCTGGCATGGAACGGGGGGCATGCGCTGGGGTGGTCTTTTTCCCGCCTTGGCTGCTTTGGTTTCACAGTGTTTTGGGGGCCCTCCGGATCTCCTGGTGCTGCATCTAGGCGAAAATGACTTAGTTTCACTCTCCGGTTTGACTTTGTTGAAATTAATGAAACAAGACCTGGAAGTCATCAAGACCACATGGGTGAGCACCATGCTGATATGGACTGAGTTTGTGCCTCGTTTGCAATGGCGTGGGGCGAGGAGCCATTCCGCCCTGGAAAAGGCTCGACGGAAAGTTAATAGAACAATGCGCCTTTTTTGTCACCATTTAGGTATCTACAGTTTGGATCATTACCATTTAAAAGTCTCAGAACAGCATTTATTCTGTGAGGACGGTGTACATCTGTCTTCATTGGGCATTTCCTTTTACCTTCTGGAGCTCAGGGATTTGATTAGCAAAGTTCTTCAGGTGCAGTTGTGGTGTGCTCCTTCCTTTCCATTTTTAGGTGGGGCAGGAAAACGCTAAAGGTTTTCCTGGGTGGCGGGTTTTGCTAGTGGGGTGGGCAGCCTGGAGCGGGTTGGCCATCCTGAAGGGTAGCTCGTTGGGTAGTACTAGGGGTAGTAGGAAAGAGTTAGTTTCGGGTTTTTGGGAGTTAGGTTTTTGTAGGCTTACTGTAGAGTTGAATTTATGGTAAATAAATAAATAATGAATGTGTTCATGAAATTTATGATGCACCTGTCTTAAAATATAGTGGCCTTTCTTGCTCCTAAAGAGGTGTGGACAGTGATTTCTTGCGCGAGGGGGGACCCAGGGAGAGCCAGGCGCGAGCGGGTCTCTCCCTGGGTGCGTTCGCGCGAGAGTCAGGGTAACAGGTGGGGACTGATTAGGGGAGTAGATAAAAGGGAGTCAGGCTGGCGGTTGGGAACTGCGTGGCGGGAGGCAAGGGAAGGGAGGTTTTTGTTTTTGCCCCACCCACCCTCCCCCTGTTTTTTATTTATTTTGGGTTTTTTATTTTGCGGTGCTCTAGGTGCTGCTTTGGTTTTAGGTTTGCCACTGTTAGGACAGGTGTCTTTGTTCTTTTAGGAGGCGGGTTTTGCTAGTGGGGTGGGCAGCCTGGAGCGGGTTGGCCATCCTGAAGGGTAGCTCGTTGGGTAGTACTAGGGGTAGTAGGAAAGAGTTAGTTTCGGGTTTTTGGGAGTTAGGTTTTTGTAGGCTTACTGTAGAGTTGAATTTATGGTAAATAAATAAATAATGAATGTGTTCATGAAATTTATGATGCACCTGTCTTAAAATAAAGTGGCCTTTCTTGCTCCTAAAGAGGTGTGGACAGTGATTTCTTGCGCGAAGCATGCCTCTTAAAACCATATCTTCAACAGTGAGGGGAAGAGGTCTGCAGTGGACGCCCATCACGCTTTTCGTCTTTCTACTAATAACTTTTTTTTATGGATGTAGCTCAGTAAGGACACTGCAGCTTCTTTGTGTACGACGCGCACAGCCCATGTTAGCACTTTTCGTGTAAGTAAACCAACTCTTATTACTCTTAACACATTGAAATAATTTGGCACACCATGCTACCTTATTGACGAGAAGTCTAGCGTCGTTCCTCAGGACACATTTCATTTAAATTTCATTGTCACTGGAGCAGATATGGCATGAATCGAGAGCACGCATGCACCCAACTTGTGCAGGTGATTAAGTGCAGAAAGATCACCGGCATGGCTCGCCTCTCGGTTAGGACTGTTTCCCTCTGCAAGTTTTGCCGCGGCGCGCGAGGGGGGGGGGGGGGGGGGGGGTTTGGGTGAGGTCATCATTTCAGCAGATAGCTAAGCGAGGCAGGCCACGGAGGCCTATGCAGGGGGGGGGGGGGTGAGGTGATTTTAATTTGAACTCTTCATTTGAAATGTAACTCCTTGCGCGCGGCTTAGCATGAGATGGGGCTCAATTCAGGCGGAGTCAACTGCTCACCATTTAACTAAGAAGAGCCTCAGAGGCCCGGCCGGGGCCCGGGCGTGCGCACGGCACCATTTAATTAATGGGGAGGCCCTGCCCGCCATTTAATTCATCAATACAGTGATGGGGCCCCCCGCACCACGGGGGCTGCAGGGGCCTGTGTTATGCCCCTGGATGTCCACCTAGTCCAGCTTTTTAAACTAGTCCCATGTTGCATTCTGCTGTCTGTAGTAATAAAAGTGGGAACTAGATGTTAAGTAAGATAAAGAGACCTAATAACTGAAAACAGACACAGAAGAATTTGGAGCTGCTGCGTCTCTCCCATGTCACTGGAGAGCTGCATTTATAAGAGCATCATAGCAAAATTATCATTAGGTCTCGCTGAGTCAGGGCGCATGCGCTGTTGGAGAGACATTCAGAAGCTGCTTTGGGAAGTGCTACCAAAGCAGCGACCAGCTTGCTAGAACACGCAACAGGCACGCGTGGTTGCGCGCGCATGCCTTGCGTGTTTTAGCACGTCATCGCGATCACTTTCGCTTTCACAGCGATCGTGATCGCGATGACTTTCGTTGCCGATGCTTGTTTTAATTGTTAAAATGTCATTCAAATTCAAATCACTTCCTTCATTCTCTATTCTACAACTAAGTGTATGATCAAGGATAGAAATGTATCTCTCGTAATAAAACCTGTCTTAATGTAAATTTCTCTAACACCTTTGTGTAATGTCCGCGCTGTATAAAAAAAGCATAACAAATAAATAAAGAGGGCTGGCTGTTAGTCGTTGTATCCATCTGCCTCCAACGGGCCGCCGAAGTATACCCCGTGATTTTGCGCCCACACTTCACTCACTCCGACTACGCTAGACTAACCCTGCTCCGCCTCACTTCTGTACATTCTCTTTCCATCCGCTGTTCTAGCCAAATACTTGGGCAGCACCAGCCGGTGCTGACCGGGTTGAAACAGGATGCGATTACCGCTGTATCAGCAACCCACTCTCATCCGACACAACCCAGCTATTCTAAAACTGCTCCAGCCACCAGCGCAAAAAGGCAGGGTACTCACTGACGTACTGTTAGGGGATTGCCTGGACAGAGACTCTTGTATACTTCACAACCAATTACTACATCGGAATGCTGCTACGCATTAGGATTGGCTGAGATGATCCAACCCCAGGTAAACTACAAAATACCAGTCCTGCCCACTGCTGAGCGACTGCCCGTATACGTTCTCCTTTGAGACCGGGCGGTAGACGACCCGGAAGTGTTGAACAGATGACATCCTTTAAAACATCAACAACGAGCTAGCTGCGGTTCACGGACACGCCTTGTAAGTATAGAATACCTTAACATAGAGGCATGAATACATTTCATTTCAGCATTAGGTTATGTTTAATAATATAGCTTTGCCGAAAAAATGGTTTTAAAAGTCAGGATCAGGGGTTGTCCGACAAGTGCACATTGATATTCCTGCAATACACAGTAGCACTTGAGTTAATATGTTATGTCATATTATTTTGTATCGTTCCTTTTTACCATTAATGAGTCGTCAGACCGCTTTCTAGTTGTACCCATAACCAGCCACTCTGCTGCTTGGTTGGTAAAGTCGGTTTTTCGTATTGTGGGAAGAGATTTGATGTTGCATTCTTTTCACCTATTTTGTAACAGACTTTTGGCTGTGCTTATGCATGCATGACAGGAAGGTGTGGGTAACAGTCGAATTTGCACCACCATCATTATTTCTTTTCTTGACTGTTGTACTGCACCATGTATACCCCTATACAGGATTCTCTACCAACAGTTTTTAAAAAAATGCAAATATAATACATTTTACAACACGACTTTTAATACAGATGCTTGTCCAATCATTGGCTGGATAGAGACTGGAGATAGGGCTGCAAGGCCCAGTGAATTAATAGTTGGATGGTGAGGAGTGGGTGGATACATTTGGGTGACTGGGCTTTCCGGATTTGCCAGGACAGTCCTGTTTTTTCACCTGTTGTACCAGCAGATTTCAGTACATTTTGCACATGTCCTGGTTTTCAGAGTGGGTAGACGGAAAAAAAGGGAAGGCACGTTTCTATGTGCTCCGGGGAAGGGCAAGTTAGCACCTCTTATCTGGAAGCAATGTAATTAAAAGTGTGTGAACCTAGGTTTAAACATTCCATTTAATGTATTTCCGTAGTGCCTCCTTGTCTGTATTTCTATTATGATGAACGCTGTCATTAGGTTATTATGTGCCCCTGGGCTTATGTAACATTTTAGTACTTCTTCTATGTTTGCTAAATGTCCCGGATTTTGTTTTTCAAAATCTGGTCACCCTAGGATGAATTTAATTAATAACGGATGACCATGAATAAAGACTTACAGCTACACATAGCCAAAGGTCTCAGAATTCTAAACAAGGGTATGTGCTCTCGTTTTCATTTTAGCTTCTGCATTAAAACATCACCCTCCACAAACACTACCAGCACCAATCCTTATGAAACATGCTTGGCCTGGTTGTATTTACCACGGTGCACAGAATTAAACACAAAGCATTATGCTTTTCTCTAGAATGGGAGAGAGAAAGATTTAGGGCCATATGTATCAAGCCGTTTTTGAATCGCAAAGGCCGAAATTCGCCGAATTTCGGCCTTTGCGACTCGCAAACGGCCGTTTTGCATGTTTTGGGATGTATGAAACATTCCCAAAATAAGGAATTGCTAAGTTGTGCGATTCCTTAATTTGCCATAGCATTTAGGGAATCGCAATTTTGCGATTCCTTAAATGCTATGTATGTAGCATTTTTGGCTAGCGAAATATGGTTAAGAATTCGCAAATTACCACTGTGAGAAGTTGGCCTGATGTGCAGTGTTCACTATTCTAGTGATCACTATATATCAGTCCAAACAACCCTTATTGATGATTGGTTGTAAGTCAACCTTATAGACCAGCTATCCTAGTAGCATGGATACGAGCAGTCTAAGGCTAAGACTCTAGAGGGCGTGTTAAGCCAGCTGTTTTACCATCACAATACCCCTTGAACACCCAGTGAAAGGACACCACACAAGTGTTATGAAAATAAACAATGTATTTATTAGAATCACAACAACCCTGTACTCTTTATGAGGACAGGGTGCTAAGCACACAACAAAACTCTTATGAAAATACTTAAGTTAGCACGTTATACACAAATGCCCGAGGGGCACGAAAAACCATATACTCTAAAAGTGGAATGCGAATTACTAGCAGGTAAGTAACGATTCTCAGAGGCTTTGGGATCGCTAGGACTGGACTACTGAACCTTTAGATTACTAGCAGGAGGCCTAGGGAGCTCGGGTGCAGAGTGTGCACTCTCACGCGGGATGCGGGACAAAGTCTATGGAAGCTAGAATTCACAAAGTTAGTGTTTACGGGCGAACCCGACCTGGTAGGAAGAAAACGACAGTGGATCCTGACCCTTGGATAGTGAGGCTATGCTGGGGCACCGAAATGCCGAAGTTACCTAGCCCAGGGGCTGCAGCTGCATAGGTCTGAAAAGACTTCGGGAATCCTCGTGCCGGACCAGGAGCCTGGAAGAAGGAAGTTGCTGGCAGGCGACCAGTGAAGAAAAGTTCGATGGATCCAAGCCTGGATCAGGGAAGAAGAAAACCTGAAAGCAGAGGGGACCAAGTTCTTGAATCACTAGCCAGTGATTAAGTGGGCACCAGGATGGCACCGGGCGAAGTCACCGCAGTCAGGTGAGTGGGCGCTGCTGGGCTCTGCAGTCTCTCGGACCAGGAGGCGTTGTCGGCGACCAGGATGGAGGTGCGAGCTGTCCCACGAAGGTTCTTGCTGTCAACGTCGCTGGACCCAGGATTGGGCAACAAGTCTTGGCAAATGCAAGGCCCACGCGGTGGACCTAAAATGGCGTCTTAGCCGGACCAGGAGGGTCCAGGGTACTTCTCCGATGGAGGGAAGCAAGGGCCAGTCTGGAGCAACCAGACTAGCAGCAGTATCGTCGTCGGGCGTCGTTCGGAAGGCCACAAGCCAGCGGGCTAGTAGCCAAACAACGCGGTGAGCAGCAAAAAGCAGAAGGGCCCCACGCCGATCGTGGAGATGCTGGGGGGCTGCTCTTCGGGGCTGGAGCTGCTCAGGGTGGGGGCTTCTCGGACCCCAAAGCACTCACCAGGAAATTACTCGGTGGGCTTGCTGTGCAGAAGTCGTGCAGTCTTGGCGATGGCCGGTCCCTCGAGGTCTCGTCGCTCCCACGGTTCTCAGCTGTGCTGTAGAGGTGGGTAGAGGTCAGAGGTGCCAGGGAAGCCGGGTCTCGTCGAGCTGGGCAGTCGGATTCCGGAGGAAGGACGTGCAGCAGACCGCAGTGTTCTTAGATGGTGCCTGCGGATGCAGGGTGACTACTCCTTAGCCACAAGGGAGAATCTTGGAGAAGAAATCGTGAAGTCCTTTTGTGGAAAGTGGTATCTTGATTCCAAAGATGATCTGATTTGGAAGGGGGCCAGTCCCTACCTTTATCTGGGAAAAGGGGGCTGGCACGCGACTAAGTCCTGCCCTAGGGGTGGGACCAGGAGGGGGGTGGTTACACCCACTTCCTTGGCTGGCTTTTCCCCAGCACAGGGTCTGGAGTGTCCCTGGAACTGGTTCAAGCGAGCCTATGCACAGTGAGCACCGGGGTGCCACGTGCAGTCACCTTCCTCTGAAGCCCTGCCTACCTACAATACACAAAATCCTGTCTGGGGCGGTGCTGGCACCGCCCCTGGCAGGAAACCCTTTGTCCTTATCTCCTGCTCTGGGAGGACTCCCAGCAGCAGAAGGGCAGACTTGTGTCTCGGTGGCAGCATCCATTTTGTGGATGCTAAGGCTCTGTCTGACTTTAACCGGGGTTAGGGGTTACATACATGTCGTGTCCCTCTAGAAGGGTGGAATGCTAACCCCGTCGCCAGAATTGGCGAGGGGTTAGTATTCCAATTCGTATGACACCTTACTCGACATGTTTTGATAAAGCGATACCAGAGTTGGCATATAACCGCGAGGATTATAATGCACTTAAGAGTATATGGTATGCGATATCGTGGAAACGGCTAAGGGATGGATCCCGAAAGCCGCAGACAGGCTCAGCTCATGCCAGAGCACCATCTCACACGATTCCAAGCACTCTGCCTTCAGGATTGTTAAGGCCTGCCATAGGAGTGACTGATAGGAGATCTGTGTGTCCATTTTAGGGTTAGATATAGGTATACTATATCTAAAGCAAAGGGTGAGTACACCACCTTGCCCCAGCTGTCGTGCAGCCAGTTGTGTCAGTTTAGTTAGTCAGCCCAGGGGTGGCATAATACATGCTTCAGCCCCTGGGAGACTTCTGGGTACACCTCAGCCCTGGGTACAGGGACTTGGAGAGGGCCCAGTGCCAATTCAGTACTTGAGTACAATTTGGATAGAGAGAACAGCTAGGCTGTGGGTCTGATTAGCAGGCCCACAGCCAGGGAAAGTCGTAAACCAGTGCAGCAAAAAGCAAAAATCTGGGTGATCATAGGATTGCAGACCCTACTCTATTACATGACCCCCCCCCCAAACTTTGGGACAATAAACTAACCTTGACCAGGTGAGTCTTCTTGCTCTAAGTGGAAATACCTGGAGAGCCCATCAGCATTGCTGTGATCAGTACCAGGTCTATGCTCCACTGTAAAATCCATCCCCTGTAGGGAAATGGACCACCTAAGCAGTTTGGGGTTTTCACCCTTCATCTGATTTAGCCACAAGAGGGGCTTATGGTCTGTCTGAATGGTGAAGTGAGTGCCAAACAAGTAGGCCCTCAGCTTCTTCAGGGCCCAGACCACAGCAAAGGCCTCCCTCTCAATAGCTGACCAATTTTTCTCTCTGGGTGTCAGCCTCCTACTAATGAAAGCAATAGGCTGATCATTACCATCAAAATTCAGTTGAGACAGAACAGCCCCCACACCCAACTCAGAAGCATCTGTTTGGACAATGAATGGCTTGGAGTAATCTGGACTCTTTAGGATAGGTGCTGTGCACATGGCCTGCTTTAGGTCATTGAATGCTTTCTGACAGCTTGCTGTCCACTGAACTTTCTTTGGCATCTTTTTGCTTGTCAGGTCATTAAGAGGGGTCACTATGGACCCATAATTTCTGACAAACTTCCTATAGTACCCAGTCAGGCCCAAGAAAGCTCGAACCTGAGTCTGGGTGATTGGAGGAGTCCAGTCCTTGATGGCCTGTATCTTACTCTCCAGTGGCTGAACCTGGCCTCCACCTACAAGGTGGCCCAGGTATACAACCTGTGTCTGCCCTATCTGGCACTTTGTGGCCTTGATAGTGAGGCCTGCCTTTTGCAGGGCCTCTAACACTTTCCTTAGGTGGACCAGGTGATCCTCCCAGGTGGAGCTAAAGACAGCAATATCGTCTAGATATGCTGCACAGAAGTCATCCAGCCCAGTGAGGACTTGATTCACCAACCTTTGGAAGGTGGCAGGTGCATTTTTCAGTCCAAAGGGCATTACCACAAATTGATAATGCCCTCCAGGGGTAGAAAATGCTGTCTTGGGTTTGGCCTCCTCAGCTAACCTGATTTGCCAATACCCAGCTGTCAAATCAAATGTACTTAAGAAGTTGGCAGAAGCCAATTTATCTATAAGTTCATCTGCTCTTGGTATTGGGTGGGCATCAGTCTTAGTGACTGCATTGAGGCCTCTGTAGTCTACGCAAAACCTCATCTCTTTCTTACCACCCTGGGTGTGAGGCTTTGGCACTAGAACTACTGGGCTAGCCCAAGGGCTATCTGAGGGCTCAATGACTCCCAGCTCCAACATTTTCTGCACTTCAGTTTTGATGCAGTCTCTAACATGATCAGGCTGTCTGTAGATTTTACTCTTGACAGGCAGACTGTCCCCAGTGTCAACATCATGGGTACACCAATCAGTTTGGCTGGGTGTCAGAGAGAACATATGTCTGAAGGATTGCAGGACTTGCCTGCAATCCTGCTGCTGATGTTCAGTGAGGCTGCCACAAAAGACAACACCATCAACTGATCCATCATCAGGATTCTGAGTGAGCAGGTCTGGGAGAGGGTCACTCTCTTCCTCCTGTCCCTCATCTGTGGCCATGAGCAAGCTCATGTCCTTCCTGTCAACATATGCTTTGAGCCTGTTAACATGGAGCACTCTGAGAGGGCTCCTGGGAGTTCCAAGGTCCACCAAGTAGGTAACCTCTCCCTTTTGCTCAATGATGGTGTGGGGCCCAGACCATTTGTCTTTCAGAGCTGCTGGGGCCACTGGCTCCAGCACCCACACCTTCTGTCCTGGCTGGTACACAGTCAGAACAGCCTTTTGGTCATGCCAAGCTTTTTGGAGTTCTTGGCTGGCCTCCAGGTTTTTAGATGCCTTCTCCATATACTCAGCCATCCTGGAGCGGAGACCTAGTACATAGTCCACTATGTTGGTTGCAGGCTTTTTGAGAGGTCTCTCCCATCCTTCCTTCACCAAACACAGGGGTCCTCTTACAGGATGCCCATACAGAAGCTCAAAAGGGCTGTAGCCAACCCCCTTCTGTGGGACCTCTCTGTAAGCAAACAAGAGGCAGGGGATCAGGACATCCCATCTTCTCCTAAGAGTTTCAGGTAGTCCATGAATCATCCCTTTGAGGGTCCTGTTGAATCTCTCAACAAGCCCATTGCATTGTGGGTGGTAGGGTGTGGTGAACTTGTAGTTCACACCACACTCCTTCCACATTGCAGTCAGATATCCTGACATGAAGTTTGTACCTCTGTCAGAAACAACCTCCTTAGGGAAGCCCACTCTGGAGAACACTCCAACTAGGGCCCTTGCCACTACAGGTGCTGTAGTGGTCCTAAGAGGAATAGCTTCAGGATACCTGGTGGCATGATCCACTACCACCAGTATAAACTTGTGCCCTGATGCTGTCTGGGGTTCCATTGGACCAACAATGTCAATCCCCACTCTTTCAAAGGGAACCCCCACCACAGGTAGTGGTATGAGGGGGGCCTTTGTTGTGCCACCTGACTTACCACTGGCTTGGCAAGTGACACAGGAGCGACAAAACTCCTTGGTATTCTCATTCATATGGGGCCAGTGAAAGTGTGAGACAAGCCTGTCCCAAGTCTTTGTCTGACCTAAATGACCTGCAAGGGGAATCTCATGGGCCAAGGTGAGAAGGAAACCTCTCAGAGACAAGGGGATGACCAGCCTCCTGGTTGCACCAGGCTTGGGGTCTCTTGACTCAGAGTACAGGAGTCCATCTTCCCAGTATACCCTGTGGGCACCTGTGGCATTCCCTGCCGCCTCAGCAGCAGCCTGCTGTCTGAGGGGTTCAAGGGAAGGGCAGTCTAACTGTGCCTTCCCCAGGTCTGCTCTGGAGGGTCCCCCTGAGCCCAGAAACTCAACTTGATCAAGTTCAAGTTATTTAGGCTCAGTTTCCCTCAGTTCTCTCAGATCAGCCTCCTCAGAGACTTGATCCTCAACCTGGGGCAAGGGGGAAGGCAAAGCCTTAACCCTGCTGCTCTTCTTCTTGGAAGGTGTCTGGTCCATAATTTCAGGATCCAGCACCTGTTCAGTGGGGCATCTTCTGGCCTGTGACCTAGTCACAGCAAGCACATGTGCTGGCAAGCCTAACATTTCCATGTGAGTCCTCTGCTCCACTTCTGACCATTGTGATGACTCCAAATCATTGCCCAACAAACAATCAACTGGGAGGTCTGAACTGACTACAACTTTCTTCTGTCCCTTCACTCCACCCCAGGAGAAAGCCACAATTGCCACACTATGACTAGTAGTGACATTGCTGGCATTGGTCACCAGGAAATCAGTACCTGGCATGATCTGTCCAGGGTCCACAAAGTTAGGTGTCACCATGGTGACACTGGCACAAGTGTCCCTATAGGCCTGAGCCATTTTGCCATTAATCAAAGGCGTCTGCCTGTATTTGCCCAAAGTATTGGGACTTATTTCAGGGGTTATATCCATATCCCCTGTACAGACAAGGACAGCCTGAGTGAGTGTGCCAACTAAGTTGTCAGACCCCTCAGTTCCCAAGGTTAACCCAACTAATGCCTTGGGAGGTACACTACCACTACTGACTGTACTAGGGGGTGCAGTTGCCTTAGGGGCTGTAGTGGCAGGAGTTTGTCCTCCTCTTTTGGTGCACTCACTAAACCAGTGAGATTTACTTTTGCAGTACTGGCACCACCTTTTTGACTGGCCTTCTTGAGTCTTCTTCTTCTGGGAAGCCTGACCCCCACCCTCTTTGGTTTGTTGGGGACCTGGTGAAGACTTCTGGTCATTTTGTTCACTCTTTGCATTACCCTTCTGGTCTGCTTTCTTCTGACCACCCTGGTTCTGGTTCTGGTTCTGCTTGATCCTTGTCCTGACCCATTTGTCTGCCTTCTTTCCCAATTCTTGGGGAGAGGTCAGATCTGAATCAACAAGGTGCTGGTGCAACAACTGGTTCTGACAATTGTTTAAAATTTGTTCTCTCATCATAAGATTATACAATCCTGTGTAATTTGTAACCTTGCTACCCAGCAACCAGCCCTCCAAAGCCTTAGTGGCATTATCCACAAAGTCAGACCAGTCCTGAGACTGAGTTTTCTGGGTGTCTCTGAACAGCAACCTGTACTGCTCAGTGGTTAAACCAAACCCATCAATCAGTGCATTTTTCAGGACCTGGTAATCATTAGCATCCTCCACTCTTGTAGTGAGGAGCTTATCTCTACCTTTGCCATCAAAGGAGAGCCACAGTATAGCTGCCCACTGACTTCGGGGAATGCACTGCACAGTGCAGGCCCTCTCCAAAGCAGCCATCCATTTCTGGATATCATCCCCTTGCTTAAAGGGGGGCACTATTTTAGTCAGGTGTTTAGTATCTAAACCCTTCTCTCTATCTCTTGGGAGATTGCTGCCACCAGTGGGAGCTAACCCACTCATCTGCTGCTCTCTTGCCAGGGCAAGCTTCTCTTTAGCCAGGGCAATTTCTTCCCTTTCAATCCTCAGAGTAGCCTGTCTCATCCTAGCTTCATGCTCCATTCTCTGAGGGGAAGTCAATCTCCTCTGGGGAGAGTTCCTTCTCCTCTGAGAAGAGGCATTAGAGTGCAGAGATCTGTTGGAGTCCCTAGAAAGAGATCTATCTCTCCTAACTCCAAGGTTAGGCCTACTTAGGGTCAGTACTGGGGGTCCCCCAGATCCTAGCCCAAGCAAGTCTAAGTTGGCCCTAGTTAGCCTTCTGACTACCTCAAGACCTTTGTCTACCTCGTCCCCAGAGAGTTCCCCCTGATCCTCCTCCTCAACTGCATTGGCAATGTTGGGGAGGTCTGGATCCCCAGAGGTACCCTCTAAGGCTGGCATATTCCCATCTAGCTGAGAAAGCTTTCTCGCATCATAAGTCTCTAAGAGACCTATTAAAAAGGGAATGGTGGGGTTAGACCCCTGCTTCAGTTTTCTGGAGACACAGATTTGTCTCATCTCCTGGAAACTGAGAGCTGCATATCTTGAAGTGACCTGTGGAGGGTCAACACTGACCAGGGGAGTCTCAGTAGATTCTCCCTGGGTAGACATGCTTTTCTAGGGAGGTGTAAGTGGTGCACTTACCTACACTATATGTTTGCCTACTGATCCCTTGCTAGAGTTGTAGTTTAGGGTGTGCTAGGCCCTAGGAGCTACAACAGCTGGTTCAGTAGAACTCAGAGTATTCTAAGCTAAGTTATATGTACCTTTAGTACTTATGTGATCTTTCACAAGATATTCTTAGGGCATGTGTGGTAAAACAACAGCAAGCTCAAATCCCAACCGCTGCCACCAATGTGAGAAGTTGGCCTGATGTGCAGTGTTCACTATTCTAGTGATCACTATATATCAGTCCAAACAACCCTTATTGATGATTGGTTGTAAGTCAACCTTATAGACCAGCTATCCTAGTAGCATGGATACGAGCAGTCTAAGGCTAAGACTCTAGAGGGCGTGTTAAGCCAGCTGTTTTACCATCACATTACCCCTTGAACACCCAGTGAAAGGACACCACACAAGTGTTATGAAAATAAACAATGTATTTATTAGAATCACAACAACCCTGTACTCTTTATGAGGACAGGGTGCTAAGCACACAACAAAACTCTTATGAAAATACTTAAGTTAGCACGTTATACACAAATGCCCGAGGGGCACGAAAAACCATATACTCTAAAAGTGGAATGCGAATTACTAGCAGGTAAGTAACGATTCTCAGAGGCTTTGGGATCGCTAGGACTGGACTACTGAACCTTTAGATTACTAGCAGGAGGCCTAGGGAGCTCGGGTGCAGAGTGTGCACTCTCACGCGGGATGCGGGACAAAGTCTATGGAAGCTAGAATTCACAAAGTTAGTGTTTACGGGCGAACCCGACCTGGTAGGAAGAAAACGACAGTGGATCCTGACCCTTGGATAGTGAGGCTATGCTGGGGCACCGAAATGCCGAAGTTACCTAGCCCAGGGGCTGCAGCTGCATAGGTCTGAAAAGACGTCGGGAATCCTCGTGCCGGACCAGGAGCCTGGAAGAAGGAAGTTGCTGGCAGGCGACCAGTGAAGAAAAGTTCGATGGATCCAAGCCTGGATCAGGGAAGAAGAAAACCTGAAAGCAGAGGGGACCAAGTTCTTGAATCACTAGCCAGTGATTAAGTGGGCACCAGGATGGCACCGGGCGAAGTCACCGCAGTCAGGTGAGTGGGCGCTGCTGGGCTCTGCAGTCTCTCGGACCAGGAGGCGTTGTCGGCGACCAGGATGGAGGTGCGAGCTGTCCCACGAAGGTTCTTGCTGTCGACGTCGCTGGACCCAGGATTGGGCAACAAGTCTTGGCAAATGCAAGGCCCACGCGGTGGACCTAAAATGGCGTCTTAGCCGGACCAGGAGGGTCCAGGGTACTTCTCCGATGGAGGGAAGCAAGGGCCAGTCTGGAGCAACCAGACTAGCAGCAGTATCGTCGTCGGGCGTCGTTCGGAAGGCCACAAGCCAGCGGGCTAGTAGCCAAACAACGCGGTGAGCAGCAAAAAGCAGAAGGGCCCCACGCCGATCGTGGAGATGCTGGGGGGCTGATCTTCGGTGCTGGAGCTGCTCAGGGTGGGGGCTTCTCGGACCCCAAAGCACTCACCAGGAAATTACTCGGTGGGCTTGCTGTGCAGAAGTCGTGCAGTCTTGGCGATGGCCGGTCCCTCGAGGTCTCGTCGCATCCACGGTTCTCAGCTGTGCTGTAGAGGTGGGTAGAGGTCAGAGGTGCCAGGGAAGCCGGGTCTCGTCGAGCTGGGCAGTCGGATTCCGGAGGAAGGACGTGCAGCAGACCGCAGTGTTCTTAGATGGTGCCTGCGGATGCAGGGTGACTACTCCTTAGCCACAAGGGAGAATCTTGGAGAAGAAATCGTGAAGTCCTTTCGTGGAAAGTGGTATCTTGATTCCAAAGATGATCTGATTTGGAAGGGGGCCAGTCCCTACCTTTATCTGGGAAAAGGGGGCTGGCACGCGACTAAGTCCTGCCCTAGGGGTGGGACCAGGAGGGGGGTGGTTACACCCACTTCCTTGGCGGGCTTTTCCCCAGCACAGGGTCTGGAGTGTCCCTGGAACTGGTTCAAGCGAGCCTATGCACAGTGAGCACCGGGGTGCCACGTGCAGTCACCTTCCTCTGAAGCCCTGCCTACCTACAATACACAAAATCCTGTCTGGGGCGGTGCTGGCACCGCCCCTGGCAGGAAACCCTTTGTCCTTATCTCCTGCTCTGGGAGGACTCCCAGCAGCAGGAGGGCAGACTTGTGTCTCGGTGGCAGCATCCATTTTGTGGATGCTAAGGCTCTGTCTGACTTTAACCGGGGTTAGGGGTTACATACATGTCGTGTCCCTCTAGAAGGGTGGAATGCTAACCCCGTCGCCAGAATTGGCGAGGGGTTAGTATTCCAATTCGTATGACACCTTACTCGACATGTTTTGATAAAGCGATACCAGAGTTGGCATATAACCGCGAGGATTATAATGCACTTAAGAGTATATGGTATGCGATATCGTGGAAACGGCTAAGGGATGGATCCCGAAAGCCACAGACAGGCTCAGCTCATGCCAGAGCACCATCTCACACGATTCCAAGCACTCTGCCTTCAGGATTGTTAAGGCCTGCCATAGGAGTGACTGATAGGAGATCTGTGTGTCCATTTTAGGGTTAGATATAGGTATACTATATCTAAAGCAAAGGGTGAGTACACCACCTTGCCCCAGCTGTCGTGCAGCCAGTTGTGTCAGTTTAGTTAGTCAGCCCAGGGGTGGCATAATACATGCTTCAGCCCCTGGGAGACTTCTGGGTACACCTCAGCCCTGGGTACAGGGACTTGGAGAGGGCCCAGTGCCAATTCAGTACTTGAGTACAATTTGGATAGAGAGAACAGCTAGGCTGTGGGTCTGATTAGCAGGCCCACAGCCAGGGAAAGTCGTAAACCAGTGCAGCAAAAAGCAAAAATCTGGGTGATCATAGGATTGCAGACCCTACTCTCCTACAACCACCAACTTTTAGTTGATGGTAACTTGCGAATTCTTCCAAAAATGCATATTTTGGCATTTTTTAAGGTGGCATGTGATGCACACACATGCCCATAGGGCATGTATGTGCTACATATGCACACACATGTACATTTCAGGGGTGCAGCAGGGCGTCTTTGAGACACCCCTGCACCCTTGAAATAATTCTCAAATTGCGATTAGCAAATTGCGAATTTGCAATTTGAGAATTATTTCGCAATCATTCCTATGGGCCTCCTGGTCCATAGGAATGCATAGGAAAATATTCCTTAATAGCAAATTTGCAAAATGCGAATTCGCAAATAAGGAATATTAAGGAATCGCTAAAAAATAGCGATTTTTTTCATACATACCATTTTGCAATTCCTAAATAGCGATTCCTTAAAATTCGCTATTTAGGAAATGCAAAATAGTTTGTTGATACATATGGCCCTTAATCACTTGGTGGCTGAATTGCACAACGTTAAAATAGGAAGCCATGCATTAACTCTGGCTTCTTCTTGTCCACATTGTGATCCTAGGCAATTGCTTTTTTCGCAGTGCCTCCTTTTCCTACATCATGGCAGCTACTTGAAATACATCATTTATCGTGTGCGCTGCATAAAAGCAGAAGGCTGTAATGTTTCTCCAACTGAAGTAACACTCTAAGCCACGCAAAACAAAGCTGTCTTTCCTTATGGTTCATTAGTAGCATTGTTGTCGGGGCTGTGGTGGTGGGGGGCATAAATGTTTCTCAACCAATCATGATTTATAAAACACAGCTAATCACCCGATTAGGTATCTAGATGCTGATTTCCTGAGCTCATTATTAGAAAATATCACTTCGAACAATTGGCATTCAATGAAGTGGTGTAGTTTAATGTTCTAAACTGAGCCAACCAACTGCACACCCCCTCCTCTAAAGCCCTGAATGTCCGCACTCGATAAGGTGACCCTGCAGGAGGCAGGAGTCAGGAACCAACCATATGCAACACAAATGTTTTTTAAGCGAGTGGGGTCTGACTGAGCAAGTTTTAAAATTATTTGTTTTTCATGGTTCATTTATAAAGTGCTGGAGCGCTGCAGGCAGGAAAAAGGCCAGCCAGCCCAGCAGCAAAACAGTCCGCCCCCGCCCCCTAGTAAGACCGGTCTCCACCCTACCAGCCCACCAGGAAAACGCCTTGCGATAGTCAGTGCCTACCCACTGATGTTCTGCGATGCTGTGAAAAATAGTGAACACCGTTTATACATATTTTTATCTGGTCCATCCAGGACTTCATTTGCTCTAACCTGGGGAGTAAATAGACACTTTTCATATATGGGTCTGTCAGGGCCCCCACATGGCAAAAGGGTATGTCATAGTTTGGAAAATCAACAGACTGCATTCATACATGTATCTCTGCACCCTTGAATGGCAATGTAGTGACTGTAGGGAATTAAGAGATTCAGGGAGAAAACTTAAGAAACACTTCTCATACATGGTTCTGTGGAGTACAGTCAGGAGCAGTGATGTTATGACCCAGAGTAAATCATGACGCACCATTGGTTTGGTGATGTTGCGTCAAAGAGATATTAGAGCATTATAACAACGTTTATGAACTCGTCCAGTTGCTGCATGTAAGAAGGAACTGTGCCAAGAAGGAGGACTTATTTTTCCAGCTGTTGTTTACAGGATGAGTCCAGAAGGTTTACCCGTTAAGCCTTCTCAAACAGGCAAGAAAAAGGACATTATGCAATCCGTGGGGAACAGCTTCTTACACAAAAAACTAAAAAACATTAATGAAGAGAATCTGTCTATGTAAGCACCCAGAGTTTTGTTAGTAATGACATTAAAAAGATTGTGGCCAAACATTGGCATATGGGGCAAGATCTATTTCGCTCTTCCTTCAGACCTTTGTTCGCTTTTAAGCGTGGTCAAAACATTTGTAAGATGGTGATTTGAGGAATTCTATCATCAGAAAGTCCAACAAATATGTGTTCACAAATCAGTCTTACCCAATCATTGGTCATTTCAAGTGTCGATAATGATTTATTTACAAGTACTGACTGTAAAAGAAATGTTTGAGCTATGGTCACACTAAATACACACAACCACACACACACACACACAACCACACACACACACACACACACAACCACACACAACCACACACACATAACCACACACACACAACCACACACACCCACACACAACCACACACATGCACAACCACATGCACAACCACACACACACACACACACACAACCACACACAACCACACAACCACACACACAACCACACACACACAGCCACACACAAAACCACACACACACAACCACACACACCACACACACAAAACCACAACCACACACACAAACACACACAACCACACACACACACAACCACACCAAGCATTGGCATAGCCAATAGGTCTCGCCTTTGGGACCTTATAAGTGTTTAGCCACGCAACAGTTGATATGGTTGCACCAAGGATATTGTGTTGCATAACTAAATACTTAGAAGGTCCCAAAAGTGAGACCTATTGGTTATGCCAATGCTTGTTTTTATATAGTTGCACCGCAAACTAACTTGTCTCCTGGAACTTAAATAATAACCCTTATTTTACGTGTATTTTCAGTTCCAAGTCTTTGACATAAAACCTAGTGCCCAAGTGTAACAGACTATCTACTTCTGAAGCAGGGCACAAGTCCTAAAACAAGCATTGGCATAGCCAATAGGTCTCGCCTTTGGGACCTTATAAGTATTTAATTATGCAGCACAATATCCTTGGTGCAATATCAACTGTTGCATAGCTAAACACTTATAATGTCCCAAAGGCGAGACCTATTGGCTATGCCAATGCTGGTTTTCTTTGGGATGGGCCCCAGAGTCCCATCATGGAGACCCCCGCTGGGCGCCCCACCTCGTCTGACTCCCGGGCATGACGGATTGCCATTTGAATTTTTTAAAACGTACGCTACGTTTCTGGTGCCACATTTAGTAATGTTATGCGATGAAGCCTTGTTAGTGGCTAATTTGATACCCACACTGAGGGATGCCTTACTAATTTTGCTACCCAAACCAGGCAGGGGCACGTTGGAGCTGGAGTCCTACAGGCCCCTTGCTAAACATAATCTAGAATATCACAAACTTGGCACAAGCTCTCTACTCTGCACAAGGGGAGATGGCGCAGATGTCTTCTTTAAGGAAGAGTCTCATTTAATGATATTCACTTAGTGTTCCGCATAAAAGGTTATTTCACTCAATAAAATTAGTTATTTTGTACGTACTGAGAGCATCTTGCCAATGCGCAGTCAGATTAATACCTTGTTTTGTTACCCTATCCCATTCTAAGTTTTTTCAACCGCACAGTCTAGCAACCAAAGATAGAAAAGATATCTAGTGCGAGGGCTTTAAGTGGGCCGGGTGCTGCCTGTGCTCTACACCGGCAGTTCTAAAATGCAGGTCCCTATCGGACTATCCATTTTTACCCTCACCCTCAGGGTGAAGAAAATAAATCTTAACTCTGCAGCAGTACCACCCTTCATTGCCCTTGATGTAACTTCAAAGAAACATGTTATCGTTCTTTCACAGTTATATCATTTCAGAATTGAAGCATTTTTAATTTACTGTGCAAGGAAGCTATAGTTGTTGCATATTTATCTTATGCAACTAACAACCATTGACGAAGCCAAAGGTCCAGGCTTGTTGTAGGTGTAATGTTACTTGTTATATTATTATATGTGGATGCAATGAAAGATCAGCAAAATACCAGACGCGCGGCACACTATGCTGAGAGAGAGTCTTATCTTCGTCTGTCAGATGCCTGAAGACAGTGATGAGTTTTTGGATACCGAGGCGGTAGCCTCATTATACCCAATCATTTTGAGTTTTTTTAATCGCTGTTTCGGTTTTCGTATTGATGTGCGACACTTTATCATATTTGATGTAGGTTCAAAAGGTCAGTGCTGTGATGGGCGGTGGGTAGCGGTCAAGTGGGTTTGAAGAAATGTCAGCAAATTGTATCGCAGTCTTGTCTTTGTCTGTCAAGATGCCTTCTGATTGTGAATATCTGTACTTAGCACACTATGCTAAGCACAGATTATCAATTTATGTGTTTTTAAGTCACAATCTTAATTAAATCTCCACGCCTCTTTGAGAGACCCCCATCCCCCAGTTTTTCCATTCCACATAAAGCCCTGCAAAGCGCTAATATACTAAGGGTATGTTATGCGGTTCCATAACCCAATTTTCACTACAAAAATTTTAGCAGAACATCAACTATGTACAGACTCTTCAAGACCTGTATCAAACTTACATATTTTCTGGGGGGGAGGGGGGGTGGAAGCACGATAAAACTGCTTACTTTTTTACATTTTAACAATTCACATGAGTGACAGCCGCAGAAGATTAAAAACTTAAAGAGTTCCACACCAAAAATGTCGCCCACTGTCTTCCCTAGTTGGCAAGAAGTGAATGCTCCGCCCTTAACTCGATCGATGTGCGGCAATCTTAGAACAGAAACAAAAACATTATTAGGTCAACACAATGCCAGTTTTAAACGTACTTCTACAAATAATAGCTACAGTTTTTACTTATCACTCGTAAATAATGATTTAAAAATTAAAAACTTCTATGTACTATGATAAATGTAGTACATAAAAAACTGTACAAAAAGACAAATCAATATTTTAATGGGTTTTCTGTAATGCTGTATTTTGTATTTATAGTAAAACGTTTTCCCCTCTCAAAGCTCGTCTCCGTGTGAAAAACGATCGCAGTGCCCTCTGAGTCTGCCATCTTGAGTGCAAGGCGCTTGTAGGTGAGCACATTGCACAAGCCCGCCAACTTTGTCTCTTATAGGTGGTGTCAAAAACTAGAAGCGCAGGGTTTCCGAACCAAGTAGAGGCATCATCTAGTTTTACATACGAAGTAAGCGAACTGTAGGGGACAGTGCAGGAGCTGCAGCTATGGCACTGAGAGCGAGTGGCAGGGTAAGGAGGGTGAGCGCAGAGTTCAGTGAAGGGTGTCTTTCTCAATCGCACATGGCACTTCTATCACACAATGTTCCGTTTCTGAGTGCTACTTTAATTTTTAATTTGACCTCTGTGCCTGAAGTCTTCAAGGCCTGTCTTGTGCGTTACTAGGGCATAGGTCGGCGACGTCACCCCCATTGTCCTGTCATCGCTTTTAACGTTTTAATCGCAGAATCATGCTGCTTCTGCCAAATCGATTTGTTTTCGAGATTATTAAAGCAAAGTGAGGGAAATTTGGCTTCAAGTTCAATATATGTCATTTTTACTAGCGCACAAGTGGCCACATAAAGCTACGAGTGGGTTAGAAATTTAGTTTGGGGCAAATGTATCTGTTGCACACTGTGAGTTACTGCCAACAAGCTGGTTCTTGTTTGCTTTGAGAACAAGCATGTAAAACTTTATAAAACGCATTTTTCTACAGCATACTTGTCAAACGACCTTGAATTGGCATCTTTGCTTAGATAAGAAACAAGCGCGTTCCTCGCACTTAAAGGAGGCAGCAGGGGGAGGGGCGAGAGGAGGGGGCGAGTGAAATTGTTTCACTTGCGAGAGCGAGCAGCCCCAGGAGCGATATTTGCTACCATATGGCGCTGCATGCTCCCGCAAGTGAATCGCCACATGTGCACGCATTGCCATTGAAGGCGTGCACGTTTTTGGCTCAAAAGCCAAAGTGATTCCTAAAGGTCTTTTTGCCTATGCACCGCATGCCCGCTGCGTAGGCGATACCCAAAAAGAAGTGGGAGGACTAACTCAGTTAGGCAGCATGCAAGTGACATAACAACGGGTGCCATCATGACGCATGACATCACACGTGGCGTCACAGGAATTGACATCATAGGAAGCGGCATCGATGACTTTACAGGAAGTGGCACCACAAGAAGTGACATCGGATCTTAAGCCCTCACGTATCTGTTTAGCAGGTTTATCATTAGTACATTTGAGCGCAATTAGAGTATACATGTAAACCCTCCTGATTTAGGCAGAAGATTTACACTTTTGTAAGCTACATATAAAATAATGTTGCCTTTTGTCAGGATAAAGCTTCCATTACCCAAGGATTGAACAAACTAATTCTACCTCCAGCCTACTCAACCAGGCATAATATTCCATATGTAGCACATTTTCATGTAGAAGTGATTGCTTTAGCTGCCTGCACTCTCCAGAGGTGAAACCACTCTCCTATGCGAAATATTCTTACTAAGCCTTACCCATCTTCAATCATTTTAGGAGATTGGGGCTCATTTTTTGTCAACAGACCATGACCCAAAGCAAGAGAGAAAGACAGAAAGGGAAGAAAGGAGAGAGATAAGAAAACCATGATGAATGCAGAAAAGAGAATGAAAAACAGAACCTGCAAGAATAAGCAATTATAGGGTAGTGTAAGAAAAATGTTATTGCAACCTTGGCATTCAGCAATAGGACAAAGGAAAAAGTTTGGGGCTCTGCATTTATGTTTTTACAAATTACACATTGCCCCCAAAATGTCACTTCCACATTTAGCAGCAGATGTCTCTCATGTTTGTTCTTATTGTTGGCATAACTATAACTAAACAACACTCACATTTACCAGTGCAACGTGGCAGCTCACCCTGGTATCACCAGAATGCACAGACAAAGAATGGGCCATAAATTTCAAAGTAAGAGGTATCAGCTCCACGTCAAAATAAGTGTAATCTGCACAATATACATGGATGGAAAAGACATGGGGACAAAGGTAACTCACAAGAAAAAGGCACATGCAATTCCAGTCCCAACTAAAACTTTCAAGAAAATATTGAAAATATTACTAGCTTGTATAGAAAAACTACTGGAGAGATGTAGGAACAGCAAGAGACACCACAAACTAACGCCAGTAATCAGAATCTAAACAAGACCATGCTCGCTAATAAAACCTCTGCATATTCTAGACATGTTACATTGCCAACATGGTGCACCATAGACGGACTACTTGTTTACAGTAACACTGACCTGTGGGCTCACCTGTTCACTGTAACCTTATCCAGAAGGAGCCAGTCCTAGGTAAGCTCACATGATCTTTCATTTCACAGATAGCATAACTCTGAATTCTGTGGAAGAAGTGTGGCGCAGCAGCCAGGGTGGCTGACTCCGGACCACTGGGGCTCACGGTTCAATCCCTGGCAGCAAATTAGCTCAGCACCATGTGACTGAGGGCAATAGCTCGCTTAATATTCCTGACGGCCCCCAGCGCCTTGACACCCTTAGGGGTAATTGTTCGCGCTTTACAAATACCGGATTTATTTTATTTATTATTATTATATTTATTATCAGTCTCCCAAACCTAAGAGCATCATAACAATAAAGCTAACCTGTGGTATTGTGTGTTAATACAGTACATTGCAAACTTTGCAACATCACTTCAGTAGGTAGGAGTGAGAAGGGCAAAAAACAAAACCACCAATACCTCGGCAGGGTAACACCTTGGCAAAACTTAACACAGCCATATCGAGCGCCCTTGAATTTCCAGAGTTACAAAAATGCAACTTGGCTTCCTTTCAAGGAAAACAGTTCTTCAACATTTAGTGACTGGAACTGGTAAATAAAGCACACAATTTCAAATGTGTGGAAGTCATTTTATGTTGCGGTGTGACAGATTTAGAAACTTCTGCACAAAACTGAAATATCTGGGTCTTGGAGGAGCAAGCAGGATTATGCAAGGCAGTCCATATTTGAAGCAAAAAGAGCACTGCAAGTCAAGTCAAAAACACTTTTATTGATTCGTTAAAAATCATGAAAGGATGGCAAACCATCATAAAACGCAAAACATTAAATGAGCATTTTTTTAAAACAGAAGAGAGAAGAAAGACCTTAGAGTCGTGAACACAGTTAAAAAGCTGACGAGTAGTACAATACATTTGAGAGAAGTCAGCCAGCAGGGTATTTGTTAGCTGCTTGGCTTAAATCATACAATTTTTTCCAGTTCCTTTGCTGCTATTTTCCAGAATGTTACGGCACTACAGGAGAGGGGAATCGAAAGCCCTCCAAGACACCTGATGACTGCAGCTCTACATGTTCTTATCTGTTCATTCCTTAAAATCTCCCGAAGGATGGATTTGTGGGTTTGCAGTAAAAAAGGGCATGTGCATAGTAAATGTAGTAGTGACTCCTCCCCTTAAGAACAGAGGCAACATTCCTTAGATGGCCATGTAAATTTCCATTTTGGTGTCAAATCCTTTGAGGGGAATGATCCCATTCGTAGCAACATCAGGTAATGCTTTTTATGGTAGGAAAGGTGTTCCGTTAGATACTGTTGCAGCTTTAGCCTCTGGTAGGCCTGTATCACAGCCCAGGTGTGATTTTTTTTTGTGAAGATCATTTTATCAGTTAACAAAGAGGTCCGCTTGATTGTGGTGTTCACCACGCTTTTGAGTCCAAAATATGTTACTGGTGTAGACCAGGCCTCCTCTAGCTGTAATGCTGACAAAGATTCCTTCAGGATTGTTGTGGTCAAGTTACCTAGTCTTGCTTGATTTTCAATCTCAACCTAACAGCAGTGGGCTTGAGTGTTGTCTTCTGCCTCCCTCATCCTCCAACAATACTTTACTAAGGCGCCTTGTCTGACCATGATCTGATTTTTTAATCCGAATTCTAAACGGATTTGTTCTTGTGAGGTGTGTAACGGTATTAAAAACAGTCTTTAGAAGAATGTGGATTGTGCTGTATTTAATATTGTAAAAACAACAGTTGATGGACAGAAAGCAGCACAATGTCATACATTCACCCCAGTACAGAGATCTGGGCCTAAATCCATAGTTTTTTGCTCACAACACAACTCCAGTTCAGACATGGCCATATGCAAATCAGCCTTGACCCTGTGCCTCATGGGAACAGTCCAGCCCGAACTGCCAAGCCATGTCTTCCCTGGACCGGAATCAAGCATCCTAGGACCGGTTTCTGGCTATCAGCCGTCTTCAGCCAGGATAGCTTGACTCCAGTGGCGTGGAGAGCACGGGACTCACGTCTGAGCACACCCGTCCCACTCTGAGTGACAAATGCAAAAACAACAGCTGATGGACAGAATGCAGCACAATGTCATACATTCACCACAGTACAGACATCTGGGCCTAAATCCATTGTTTTTTGCTCACCACCCCACTCCAGTTCAGACATGGTAATATGCAAATCAGCCTTGACCCTGTGCCTCATGGGATCAGTCCAGCCCGAACTGCCAAGCCATGTCTTCCCTGGACCGGAATCTAGCTATCCTGGCTGAAGACCGCTGATAGCCAGAAACCGGTCCTAGGATGCTTGATTCCGGTCCAGGGAAGACATGGCTTGGCAGTTCAGTCTGGACTGTTCCCATGAGGCACAGGGTCAAGACTGATTTACATATGGCCATGTCTGAACTGGGGTGGCTTGGGGAGCAAAATAACGATGGATTAAACCCAGATCTGTGACTGGGGTGAATGTTTTGCCATTGTGCAACATTCCGTCCATCATCTTGTGTGTTTTGCTGTTCCCCTATGTGGAAAGGGTATGCCCAGACGTGGGTCCCGTGCTCACTAAGCCACTGGAGTCAAGCTATCCTGGCTGAACACGGCTGATAGCCAGAAACCGGTCCTAGGAGGCTTGATTCCGGTCCAGGGAAGACATGGCTTGGCAGTTCGGTCTGGACTGTTCCCATGAGGCACAGGGTCAAGACTGATTTGCATATGGCCATGTCTGAACAGGGGTGGCTTGGTGAGCAAAATAACGATGGATTAAACCCAGATCTGTGACTGGGGTGAATGTTTTGCCATTGTTCAACATTCCGTTCATTATCTTCTGTGTTTTGCTGTATTTAATATTGTTGCATCTTTAGTATTCAGGATTTCAGAGCCGTACGAGATGGACGGTAGAGCAGCCTATGAGCTTTTTCTTCAGGATTTTGAAGGCAAATAACAGTTGTTTTGCTTTTGTGCATCCTTGTTTCACGTGTTGCTTAAAGTTGAGCTTGCAATCTAGCAAGAAGCCTAGATATTTATAGGAATCAACGCGGGCCAGTGATTGTTCGACCAATTTCCAGGAATAGGTGTGCCTGTTCAATGTTTTATTATGTTTAGAAAAACGCATGACTTTTGTCTTTTGATGGTTAATCGTGAGTTGGTTTAAGGTGATGTAGGCTCCTAGTCCTGTGATCAATTTCTACAGGACAAATGGTGTTTGTGTTAGCAACACAATGTCATCTGCCTATTGGAGGCACGGTGTCGGTATTTGGCCCAATTTTGGGGAGTCAGCTGGAATTGACTGAAGGCACTTGTTGTGATCTGACATGTAAATGTTAAACAAACATAGCGCTAATACTCAACCTTGTTTGTGCCCATTTAATGTTGGTATCTTACCGCTGGACCCGTCTCCTTATTTGATTTGGACCCACGTATGAGAGTACAGATTGATAATGGCGTCCAGGAGTCTGGGCGGGACCCCCCAGGCTTGCATTTTTACCCATAGAGAAGCTCTTGGAACTTTATTGAAAGCCGCTTTGAGGTCTACGAAGCAAGCATACAGAGGCCTTGATTTTGCAAAGGCTTGTTTAGCTAAAAGAGTGACCACAGAGATGTTCGTAAGGGTGCCCATCACAGCCTGAAATCCAGTTTGCGTAGGAGGTATTAGGTTTGTTTGACTGACCCAAGCCTCTAACTCTACCAGGAGATTAGGGGCCCGATGTAGGTCGCCAATTACCAGTCGGTAACGGCCGATTTCGGCCGTTACCGACCGGTATTTGGGAATTGACATGTAGGTTGCATTTAATTTACAGAATCGGTAATTTTACCGATTCTGTAATTTTACCGAATCGGTAAAATACCGAATTGGTAAAATTACAGAATCTGTAATTTTAGATGTAGGTAGCACTGTTTTCAGTGCTACAAGGGTTTCAGAATTTGTTATTTACCACCAACTAGAAGTTGGTGGTAAATAATGCAAACCCTTTAAAAAAAAATTTTTTTTGCTTATTAAACAGTGCCATGTTCAGACATACATGCCCTAAGGGCATGTATGTCTGCAACATGTGCACCCATGCACAATTGAGGGGTGCAACAGGATGTCAAAGTGACACCCTGCCACCCTTCAATGTTTCCCCCAATTACTGAATCAGTATTTACCGATTCAGTAATTGACATTCATTCCTATGGGCCTATAGGCCCATAGGAATGAATGGCAATTACCGATTCGGTAAATACCGATTCAGTAATTACCGAATTTTACCGATTCTGTAATGAAATCGGTAAAATTACCTAAATCCCGATTGCCAGTTCTTAAATACCGAATCGGTATGATTCGGTATTTAAGAATCGGTAATCTGGGATTACCTACATCGGGCCCTAGATGCGTAAATGTTCGCCTTCACTTCTAACAGCGCAATCAACAGGAACGCGAATTATAGATTGGATTAAGGATGCTTCCTCTCCAGGACCCACGGATCAGACTGTCGGCTATAACTTTGGAAAAAAGAGGAATCAGGACTTGGGACGGGAATGGGAGTCATGCCGGAACAGGGCATTTGGTAGTCCATTTGGACCTGGGGCTCCCTCGCATTTTTTATTTTTTTAATCATTTTTAGAACTTGGATTTCTGAAAACAGCACAAAATCCTCGGAGGATTCGTAGTTCGTGGTATCGTTGACTTTACCTTGACCTCCATTCTCCTTCCCTGTTGATATTCCGCAATTTGGGGCCGATAGGGGTGTAGTTTCATTATATAGGAGTTCGAGGTGAGCTCTCCTTGTGGCCTCCAATATATCCGAATTATGATGTCGATTGCGGCCATTAGTTAGTTGGTTGATTTGTTCCCAAAAGAGCTTGGAGTCCCCTCATTTACAAGCATGAAGACGTTTCGCCCAAGTGTGTTCTTGGTACTCTTTTTTTGGTGAATTTTATGTCCTTTTTAACTTTTTTCTTGTTTTTGACATTAAAAGCAGGAGTTCCTGGTGGCTTTCTGATACCTGAGATCGTAGTTGTCTGTCTGAGGTATTCATTTAGTTGTTGTTTTTGTTTCCTCAGGCTGTTGTTGAACCCGGCTACCCTTTTTACGTTTCCTGCTCTGTGCGCGTTGGCGTTTTTAGAGAATTTCTTATTAATTTCATAAATAAAAGACTCCCAAGCTTTTATGGTCAATGTTTCAGAGTTGGATCTTTCCAAAAGCATGGTTTAGGTACTTGTGATGTCCTCAATGTTATCCTTATTCCAGCGGAGGCGTTTTAGGTTATAACATTGTGTTAAAGATGATAGCGCCTTTGCTTTCACTGGGGTTGTGAAAGCGAAAAGAGCACTGTTGTGGCATTTGTCCGCCACCCAAGCTTCAACCTAATTTGCCAACAATTAAAGACAAATTATTAACATTTGATGTAAAACAGGTGAAATAAAGATATGTCCATCTAATGACTGAAATGAAAAATGTGAAAGCAGAAAACCTGGGATCAATCCCGGCTTAACCAAATTCTGTGATCCTAGCCATATCTCTCTCTTGTGTTTGATTGAATAGGCTATAATGTTGCATCATGTATAAAAAGAATATAGGATTTGTGGAAAGAAGAAACCAAATAGGGTCACTGCCGGGAAGAGACCTGTGACGAAAGTTTGCCTACAAAGTCCACCTGCCTCCTTACCCTCATGGAGCTCTAAATAGGAAGCTACTAAAGAAATGCGAACACAGCGACCAAATGGGTCAGTATGTATAGCATGCATGAATATGGTGAATGGAAGTTTCACAATTGAATGCAAGCAAATAGGATGTTAACAGCATCCTTGTGTGGTCTTGATGAAAGCCAACTGGCCCGGTGAAGCATTGGTGTGATGGCTGAAACATGTTGACCCAGGGTTACAGAGGATACTAATTTCCTTAGTGCACCCCCACCTATTTTTAACTCCGTTAGGGTGCCCTTTGAAAATAAAATTAACCCTCAAGACACCTAGACTATTTTAAATCTAGGATCCTACCCAATAACCAAACAGCTTCCTTGGCTACCAAGGTTGAGCCCACCCCGATACACTAGCTATCTGGACGAGGACTTTATGATGAAGCATGCCACTTGGAATTCCAGTGCGTAAGACCCCTTTTAATACCATAGGGCGATCCCCTTGGGCTGGTATGTAGAGATAGGCTAAGCACGGCAGAGGTTTGTTCCTGTTGTTTTTCTATGGGTAAGTGTTTGGGAAGGTGAGTAAATCCTGTATCACTTCCCAGTCACTCCATCTTGGAATATAGCAATAAGCCACATATATAATACATTTGGCCGTTGGCTTTCATGTGGCTTCTGCCTGCCAGCCACACTCTAACCTCATGCACCAAAAATTAAAGACAAAACATTGACCTTTGATGTGAAATAGGAGAAACACAGAGATGTCCATTTAGTGGCTGAATTGCACAAAGTGAATGCAGAAAACGTGTGTGCTGTCCACAACCTCCTTATGCCAGATGGGGGTTGTGGTGATGATTAGGGCTGTTGTCCTGGTGCAATGCTCTTTCGAGAAGAGGGCAGTAGCATTGTGCAATGCTGTGACCCAAGGGCCCATTTTTCCTGTGTGAACTGTCACATACCCTGTTTGCCAGAGGGGGGCTGTGGTGAAGTGAGAGGGGTGTTGCCCTGTAGTAGTGTGCAGCAGGAGAAGCAAGTCATTACTCGTGGAGGAAAAGCACTGATTCAACTATCCAACAAGCCAAGAGGACCCAAGACCTGCTTCTGGATTCAGGGAGGCTTACTACATAGGCGGAGTAGTGTGTGGACTCCTGCTGCCTTTACCGTAGCATCCAGACGTCTTCTCACCACTGTGCCGCAGACACGAGACCGGGCACTCCGACCCTCCACTCCAGCCAAAGTGGGTAAGACTGAAACTGAATACTGTATCGCCAATACTGGACTTGCTCTGACTAACAGTCTACAGCATGGAGGCACTTTGATTTTCTCAAAGCCATCATGAGTCTTCTAAAACTTGAACTCACTAGCAGGCCATAGCTGAAATGCCACCTCACATAAATAGGGAATAACCTTGATTCTTCTACAGGGAAGTGGAACTCAAGAGCTTATCCAAGATAAGCTAGTGTGCCTGCCTTTAGTAAGACTGCATATATTATTTGCACATAAAATACCCGGGTGGATGTACAGCAACCACCAATGCACCACTCATGTAAAACCTATCTGACGCACAGTAACGCTAGGCAGCTCATTACGCATTTGCAAAACTATCCTATGAGGCTATTTCCTCTTTGTATGTGTGCTGCAGAATGCCGCATACATGCAAAGAGGAAATAACGAGGAGAAATGGATATATTTCTACTTGCTACAAGAGCCTCAGATAGACCCACCAGTTTGATGCAAGCCTGTATTTATAAGTCTATGTAAATATGGTTTTGCGTCAAAATACATGGATGGATGCACAGGAACACCCCAGTAGCACCCATGTAATGCCTACCTGACATAGGATAATGCAAGACAGGGCAATGTGTAGCACTGTAGATCCCAAAATAGACTTTGCATCAGAGTTGTGCCAGAAAAAAGAACCCTCACACAAAATCTGGGCCTCAACTTATACATTTTTGTTTTTTACTCTGCCACTAAGTGGCAACAAGAAGAAAACTGACAGTACATCTGTTCTGGTTAATTTATTCCAACAACTGTATTTTAAAATATCTTATGGGGCTAAGGCACCTATTGCAGAGATGTGTATGTTCCCAGTAAATCTGAGTGAAAAATAATTGTAAGATAACTCTGGAGGTAAATGTGTTTAGTCTAGCCTCACTTTTGACTCAAGTAGCATAGAGGGTTAATGCAAAGCACATCATGTAAAATGCAAATAACAGATTTTATTTTATGTAGATAGGTAAGTAGGTTACTGCTTTGAACATTGTAAACATTCCAGTTGCATTGTAAACCTTCCAGTATATCACAGTGAGCTATGGAAGATTAAATGTGACTTGCACACCTTGTTATCCCCCACTGTTTTATGTAACACATCCTGTACAATGATTTATAAATGAACATATTTAATTGTATATGTAATATGTACGTGTTATGTAAAGTGCTCTGACACCCTGCATTGGAATTAGTAGTGCTATACAAGAAAAAATGGTGGTACTTAAATTATTTCAACGCCTCCTCAGGGGTGGTAAGCACTATAGAAATGACATTTATTTTGTGTAAGTACTGAGAAAGACCAACACATCTGCTATTCTTACAGTGCATGCATATATCCTAAACATAGCTTGAACAAAGTGAAAAGCTGCCTGTCTTAAGTATGCGTGAAGGGCTAACAAGGTGTGAGTCTTTATTTCCCCTCTGCTGCATTTGCTTCTAGGTGTGAGGCCTCATGACCCCTCAAATTCAGCCTTTGCAATGGGCCCAGCAGGAGCCTAGAATAAGAAAGCCCTATCCCATCCCAGCCTGCTCATTGTTGCTTATCCAAGGCAGGCAACGTGCAGGCACTGCTGAATGTGTCCCAGTGTTTGAAAATTACACCGGGACGAGTTCAACACATTATTCACTGGGGCCTAACTTCTTGGCAGGTTGGACGGCATTCACCCTGTGAAAAATAGTGGGAGGACGCTGTCCACCCGCATGTACCTCCAACTTGTGCCCTGTTCTGAAGGATAAAAGGCAAGGTGAACCGGAGTTTAAAAAATTACTCCTAGTCAGGAGGACATCATGGGCCTCATTTATGAGGCCTTGCGTCAGTTTTGCGCTTCCGATGCGTCACTTTTTGTGACGCATCGGCGGCGTAAAACATGCCTCCTGATGCGCACTATTTACAAAGTGACGCATCTAAGCAGATGCGTCACTTTGTAAACCCCTGCGCAACATTATACCTGCGTCAGGTATAATGTATGCAGAGGGAGCGTTCACCCGCAAAAGCCTCGTAATAGTGACGCAGTGAAATCTATGACAGCAGGCGTAAGATTGACGCAAGCCCTTTCACATGGGACTTTCCCCATGTGAAAGGAAGCATTACTGGAGTTGCGTCACTTTTGTGACACACTCCAGCAATGCGTCACTTTTGCGCCTACAGATACGTCAGAAATACTGACGTATCTGTAACTCCTTGCGACATGATGCGTCATATTATAAATATGACGCATCAATCATGTCGCAAGGAGGGCGCAGTGAAAAGTGACGCATCGCTGTTTTCACACAGCGATGCGTCACTTTTCATAAATGAGGCCCCATGTTTCCTGTCCATGGCTTTTTGTTTCCAATTCATTGTTTTTAGTCTCACATATTAAGTACATGCCTAGGCCTGGAAAGGTGACTTCATTCCAGCATGGGTCGTTCCTTGCTACAGTTTGATGTGACCTGCAAGGTACACACAGGTGTTTGCCAGGAGAGCTAAGCTCTGTATTAAAGTGATCTCTAATAACGTATGTGAACGTGCTGTTATGCCTCCAACCCTGGGTCTTACCTGTTCAGGAGTCCCCGTTCAGATGTGAGACCCTCGGCCAGGTTTGGCTTTTACATTTTCTTCACTTCACATAGTTTTTAGGTCTCGCCTACGCAGAGCACATGCGCTGCATAGGAGGGAGACCTAATGCCATCGGCACAGCTTTCCCTGCAAAGACATGCATGCATTGCATTGCTTGCAATGGCAACACATGCACGTCTGGTGATTTCCTTGCGGGAGCGCGTGTCGCCATATGGTGGCTCCATATGGTTGCACGCTCCCGCAAAGGAATCGCGTAGGCCCCCTCCCCCTACTGCCGCGAGCTTGTTATATATACCCTGTTACTTACTATATAAATTTAAGTCCTGGTCTGCGAATTCGCCTTCGCCGTCGTGGTTCTCTGTTATTGCATTTTGCTATATGCTGTCTTTATTTCTTTTCCATGCTTAGAAATTGTTGATGGTATTTATCATGCTGCTATACAGACGCACTTTTATTCATCAGTGCAATGCCACATTGATGCGCTAGAGGGCGCCAGTGCAGAAGCTACCATCTGCTGAGCCGTGCAGTGTACAATGGAGCTCAATTTCTGCATTTTCTTTCGCATATGCTTCCTTTAAAGTGGATTTAGCAGATGCGAGGTATCACTCGGCCTCTTAAGGTCACACACACTGACCAAGCTGGAATTCAATAGGAGTGGCGAAACGCTGTCCTTTGGGCTCTTTATTGTGTGTTTTTCAAGGGCGATTTATCGTCCATCAGTGGTAAATGCCTTCAATGACCATGAGGCAGAAGCGGTAATAGAAACAGAGTTAAGTTGGGAGCTCTGGACTGCTACGGGGTCTGCTGCTGACCTCTGAATTGAAGACTTCGTCCACCACACATTACTGCTCGTGTCAGGTCCAATACTTCTTCCTGAAACAGAGAAAGACCCGACACTGTGCCACGCACGTGCGGATTGATAGGCTCCTGCGCTTTCCGAAGCCTTTGGACTAAAGCAAGCGCGCGACTCTCCTGAATTGACCCGGGTTTATATATTAATCAATGAAAGACAATTACTTTCAAGAAATTATCCTCGGAGTACTGCGACTTTGAAAGAAAAAACAAATGTACTGATCCCAGAGTCTATTTTGCTCACTAGTACTGACAGTGCTTTCCAAATGCATCATCTCTGTGGCACTAGAGACGTCCAGAGCTTGACACAGAACCAAGTGCAGAAGAAAATGGCGACACATTTCTGTTGCTGTTCAGGGAAAGGCGCCTCACTGTTCCTGACCTCTCCCCTCTCCCCACCGCTCCATTAGCATATATTGTTGTTACCGACTTGCCCTCCTGTTTATTCCATCAGTATTTTCAGTTATTTTATTGCATCTGTATCTCCTCTTACAAAGTCCTCAAGTAAGGGATCTTGGTTCAATCGTCCACAATACTCTTGATATGCCTGGCAAGTCTGAGTCATCCCGGGTGTGGGGGGACTGGGGTTATGACGAGTACACTTTTCCCCCAGAATATAGGTCAAACATTGCATCTTTGTGCACAATTTCCCTAAACACTGGTTAACCCCCACCCCCGTGCTGTACGCATCGTGTGCATCTGTGTAGCTCACGTTCATCACCAGACATGCTTGTGAGTCGATTTACATGGGGAGGATGAAAGTCTGAATGGACCTGCTGGGATTCAGGATTGTCACCATGGAGTCAAACACACAGTGCTTCAGAGGATGCTTTACTCTGCTGACTCATTGAACAAACAGCAGTTCAAACAATCTGGGCACGTAATTTCACAAGGCCTACCATTGTTAACAAGCATTGGCATAGCCAATAGGTCTCGCCTTTGAGACCTTATAAGTGTTTAGTTATCCAGCACAATATCCTTGGTGCAACAACATCAACTGTTGCATGGCTAAACACTTATAAGGTCCCAAAGGCGAGACCTATTGGCTATGCCAGTGCTTGTTTTCTGTTACAAGTGCCAGTAACGATGAACCTAAGCTACAAATGCCAGAATATATGCTAGAGAGTGATCCCGAGGCAGCTGGGACAAGTTTAGCCATGCACGTGTTTTCGCTGTGCATTGTGGTACTTGTAGTTTGTTCGCGTTAAGAGTAGGGGATTATAAATACCAAAGCAGTGCTAAATGATGGAGACTTTGTTCTGGTATTTTAAACTCTGACTTTGTGAAGGAAGAAAACCACAGTACAGAGGCCAGACAGCGAAGAAAGACTGCGCCGGGGACCGGCTCACGCTCACCTGTCCTGGGGCAGAAGGTCCTGTCACGTGCGGGGTTGGCAGCACTGAGGGCGCGGGACTCACCCCGGGCAGCATCGCCTCCGCCCCTCCGGCTCCCACCTCGGCAGACTTTGGAGCAGACGCTTCCGGATCACAGCCGAGGGTCCGTCCCGGGCAGGGTCTGGGCTGGGCTGGGCCGTCTCCGGAGGCCGCGGCCTGTGCCTCCGCCTCGGGATAGTTGGCGAGGGCACTGGGCAGAGTGCGCCCGGCCATAAATGAAGCACGTGATCTGATTGATACAGTGCCTAGTCTGCACCGCCTGGAGGGCATCTGCGATGTAACGTGGCACAAAGTGCAGCCAGCAGGGGTGAGCAGAGCCCTCAATGAACAGGGAGATCCAGTGGGCTCCAAGAGGCAACGCACGAGCCGAGCCGAGCCCCGGAAGAATCATGCAACAAACATCTGGGAAAATACGATAAAGTTTCTTCAAAACTCAAAAAAAGGGCATTTCTTTTACATGCGGATTGAGGCTCGAGGGTCCAGGGGGAGCTCGAGCTGAGCTAGAGCCTCGCATCAGGCTCCAGCCTTCAGTGGTTCACCCACCCCCTACTCCCAACTGTAGATTTTAAGAAATTATACATAAATGAAACTAACGTTTTAAAAAGCGTTTCTCTTGCAAAACTTTTAAAAGAGAAACGCAGCACCGAGTCGATGTACTAACGAGCCTGCTAAAGGGGGGCGTGGACTGAAAGCAAAACAATGTTTACAGCCGGCGCGGACAAGCAATTTAAATACGAATCTAATTCATGTGACTTAATGTTCACTTCCCCTCCTTCTGATCCTGGATGGATGGGTCCTTTTGATGACCCTAATTAGGGGCCAAGAGAGCCAACTTCCAAACCTCCTATGGGGCTCAACCTTTGACCTCTTTGACATCATCAGAAGTGATTTCACAGGACGTGATGTCATCAGCAATTATATGGCATTGAGGAAGCCCCTGGATAGATAGAAACGGTGCTTTCAGCTTTAGGACAACATACCATAGTTCCTTCAACACCATTATGCAAAAACACGGCCACTGAAGCTTTAAGCTGCTATCATTAACTCCTTGTGCCACGGAAATCCACAACTATTTTGCAGATAACATTTCCTGCATCAAATATTTCACTGTGTGTCATGATGCCAGGTACACATAACCAACTGATTAAAAAAACACAAACTAGGCATATTTTCTTTGAATCACTGAGGGTGTAAAGCAGCCCATTTGCAACACTCTAAATTGCTTTAAACCCCTATGGTTTAGTTTAAACCATCTCACTGGTGCTGGTTTCAAGTAAGACTGGTTGTAGCTTTTGACTGTCCCCTTGGAGTGCACAGGGCACCCACAGATATCCTCACCACCTGGCTGCAGTAAAACATGTTTCGCAACGACATGATACTCTTTTCGCCTCAGGTAGCCCAAATCACCCACTGCTGACAAGTAGATCCATGTCCTGTGTAACACTTTCACCGAGCCCTGGCAGTTAACCTTAAAGTATGTTGCATTCTGGGGCATGCATCTTTGCTTTTAACTTGGTAAGAGTAAACTCAAAAATCTAAGGGACATATTCACAGGACGTGGCGGTGAGAGGCGTTAGCCTCCTTGGATTAACGCCTCTAACCGCCACTTCGGAAACGCCAGGCTGCACCCTATTCTCAAGAATGTGGTGCAGCCTGGCGTTTCCCCCTGCGATGGCGCTAAGTCTCACGACTTAACGCCAACGCAGGCACCCTTGCACCAGAGCGCAAAGGTATCTGTGAGTAGGGAGGTTTGTTTATGTACTCCTGTACTCCTGTGCAGGAAGGTGTCCCTTCCTGCACATAAAACCTAATATGCCGTTTAGTAACTTACATGTGTGCTGCTTAATGCAGCACGCATGTAAGTTACAAAATCGTATTTTTAAAAAAAAGGTTTGTACATGAAGGTACACGTTCCTGTACATAAACAAACCATGACATTTTCCTATTTCCTTCTATGCTACACAAGGCAGCACACATGGAAATAGCAAAAACGAGGAGAAATTAAGCATTTCTCTTCGTTTCGCCACCTTAAGACCAGGGGCCTCATGTATGAAAGCCTTGCGCCACCGGTGCGTCACTTTTTTCCATGTTAAAAGTGACGCATCGGCGGCGCAAGGACTTCATAAATAAGGCCCCAGGATTTTTCTGGTCTTAAGTTCGGCGCTGCCACCTATTATTTCCACCCTTGATGATAAGTGGCAGCGTCTAATTCAATGGGTGTTGCAATGGTATGCCCACCGCAACACCCGCAACACCCACTGCACGCCCCCTTTCATGCTAAGTTTAGCTTGAAAGGGGCCCTATTCTCAAGGCAGCGTTAAGCCACTTAAGCCACGTTAAGTGGGTTAGTGCTGCCTTGAGAATAGGACGCTGGCCCTATCGCCACGGGAACATCAGAGAAAGTGACGTTCCAGTGGCGATAGGGGCTTGAGAATATGCCTCTAAGTGTGCAAAGTCTCAGGACGCAACAATATATTGACTAAAGTGACAGAATTAATGGTGCACATGAATGACTGGGAACTATTGAAATTCATAGGAAAAACAACGCGTGCGTGTGCCCTGGACAAATGGGTCTTTGAAGCAATGCATATGGAGATACTTGTGGGGTGGCTGAGCGATCTAAACCAATGAGAAGGGGTGATACATCTAAGAGAGGGTGTGCATAATAGGAAGTAATACCCAGGCCACCTAAGCAGTTATTAATTTACCATCTCAGCAAACAAAAGTGTGGAGACAAATGTGCAGCAGAATCTCCAAATGTGAAAACAATAGTTATGCAGCAAAAATCCACATATGTGCAAATATGAATGCAAAGCTCCCCAAAACAAAGAGAATAAAGGCTTGGTTGCGAACTAACACAAAAATGAAACCGCATTCATGAAAAATAGTCTGCAGTAAATGCTAAGTATCATCAAAACAGCCGTAGCCGCATCTTTCTGCAACCATGAACCACCATGAATTCTATAGTGGTATGTGATAAGCTAAAAGCCACAGAAGTGCAAAGCCAAATCTTCAGAAAACAACGCAGCAATGAGTTCTAACAAGGTTTTCCTTGAACATGTTCCTGTTTCCTCTTGGTAGCAATAGCTTCAGTCAAAGGGCATGTGGTTCCATACTATACAAATGAATTCCTGCAGGACACTGACAATAAGATATGGGAACTGAAGTATACGAAGGCAATATTACTTGCTTAGGTTCACACCATTTAGTCAGGGGAGCAGCTGGGATTCAAAACATAAGCCTCCTGATAAAACGCTGCAACTTGGACAGAATATCTACAGCTGGAAAGACTGACTTTCACCCTCCCAGCTCCATGCCTGCCAGCCAACCAGCTGTAGAACAGTGTAATCAAGAAGTCCTAGCCCAATATACAACTGAAAGAAACTACTGTTTTAAAAAGCAGTATTTCAGCACCCTCACAAGTTATTTTTTTTGCACAAATGCAAAAAGTATCCTTAAATTTTGGACAAAAAGCTAAACCTGAAACACTGACCTCAGCCTGCACACCTCCTGCAGGAATCTTGCCTCGAGTAACAGCCACTGCCTACAACCATCTGGGTAGTTTCTTCAGAAAAACACACCTTTGTTGATGACCCTGTCGTATGCAACCCACCCCTCTCTCCTCCTCCAGGCAAATAAATAATCCAGTCTGTGTCATGCACAAGCGTCCAGACGTGTAGAAAAAGACACCTAGAATGTGCTTTTATCTCTCAGGTTCTGGTGGGAGGCGGCTGTCTGCATAAACTGGAGAAGCTGAACTTGAACTTTTCTCTAGCAGCCGCCACGCCTGTATAAATGAGGGGACTGAGAGCAGGAGGGAAGAGCCAAAATGAAGGGAACATTTAGAGACTAAGAATCAAACACAGTCAGCATGGGACCTGTTTCACAATAGGCTCTGTGGGCAAAGCAGAACCCATCACATTTCCTGAAACTCATGATGAGTCACAATGACCTATACTGAATGGCTTGAAGCTTGTAAATAGCCAACGTGTGGCGGCCAGGGTAGCATGCATTGGCATAGATCAATCCAGAAATGAAAGTAGCATTACCACAAGATTTCAAATGGTGTGGAATTAAAAAGATTTCCTCATTTGGAAGTAACAGGACAGCACATCTGCAGAGGAAGCGCGCGGGGTCCGCAGGAGACCGATAGCTAACCTGTGGTCGAAGATGGTGGACGGATGGGAGGGGCCCTCGGCTGCGGAGGACCCAATAGATGACTGACAAGAAGAGAAAGGTATAATACCTTAGCCCTGCCGGATGGACCAGCACTTAGCATGCGGATGCCCTAGCAGAATGGGACATTTGGGCAGACAATGGCGATGGGCGCAGCGGGTGCCCTCTTTTCCCTTACCCAGACCCGCTGGGCTATCCGCCTTGTGGCCTCCTATTGTGTCTGCGCGGGCGACCTGGTGATATGACAACCTGCACGTGGGGACCTGCGTTTGTGGCGCACACCAAATGAAACACTCGGAGCCTGGAGGTATGTGTTACTACTATCGTGTGTGCACGTCTCATGACGTCACCTGCGCGGTAGGCATTTTTTTGTAATGACATCACATGACCAGGACCATACCAACTCTTGTGCCCCGGACTCTGATGACAACCCAGGGGCGCCTTTCTAGGGAAGATGGAATTTGCCTTTAGTCGTGCGGTTCTTAATCAGCACTCGGTCACCTCTTTGTAATTCTACTTGTTGAGCCCCACGGCGCTGACTGACTTGCTCATGAGCCTCACATTCTACACGCCCACCCGACAGCTCCGATCCGCCAGCCTCGCCCTCGCCTCCGTCCCACGAATCCGCATATCCACCGCCGGAGGAAGATCCTTCTCCTACCTGGCGGCCAAGACATGGAACTCCCTCCCCACCCACCTACGGCTGACCCAGGACCATCTCTCCTTCAGGAAACAACTCAAGACCTGGCTGTTCGAGCAGTAGCGACTCCCCCCCCCTAGGGCCTTGAGACCCAAGCGGGTGAGCAGCGCGCTTTACAAATTTTGTTGATTGATTGATTGATTGATTGAGCCTTACGCCCCTGGTTGTCAATCCAGTGATTGTCAGGATTTTCTGGGCACCATGTGGTATGATGTGGAATTGAATCTGTGATTACTCGGGCCATTGACAGATGTCCGGGAGCCAGTCCTATCATGGTGTTAGGAGTTTGTCAGTAATTTCTCAGAAATGTGAATAGAGCCAATTCTAGAGGCTGGTGTCGTTCGTGTGCGATGCGGATGACCTTGTTTAAGGTACGCATAAACCTCTCCACCTCTCAGTTGGCTTGCAGGCCAGCGTGGGGTAATCCTCCGATGCTTGACAGCGAAGCTAGGTAGGTGGCCACCTCCTGACTTTGAAAAGGCAGGCCGTAGTCAGTTTTGAGTTCTTTAATAATGCCATGGGTTGCCATCTTTGGGATTATCTCCGCGGCACTTAGGGTTTTCACAATCTCGATTTTTGGATATTTGGAGTAGTCATCTATGGCCACGAATGTGTGTCTTCCATCGGGCAGGCTTCCAAAATCCAGACTGACGCTCAGCCATGGACCAGTCGATCTTGGTTCTGTGATCACCGGAGCAGGTTTGGGGCTTGCCCCTGTTACCTGACACCATTGGCACTGATGGACGGCGGCCTCCACAAGCTCGTCCATTAGGGGGAACCATACTTTAGTTCGCAGTCTCGACTTGGTTTTGACCATTCCCTGATGCCCACTGTGTGTCAGTTGGATAACCCTGCCGGTCAATGCGGACGGAATTACCAGCCGGTGTCCTCGCATGAGACAGCCTGTGGTGTCTTCCACCAGCTCTTCCCGAACGTGATGTAAACTCTCCAGGATTTTGCGGGCCTCTGCGGTTAGTATCTTCCATTTGCCTCGGGCTTTGTGCCGATTGCCATGCTTCATCACCATCTTCATTCTTTGCAGACAATCATCCTTGTCCGTCTCACTCTTCAGATCACCCATCGATAGTGGAATGGGGCACGATCATTCTGTGAAGCATCTGACATACTCCTCCGTGTCTGCGACATCTTTCTCCTCTTGCGCTGTGGCCCTTTTGGGGTGTGTAGAGAGATAGTCCGCAGGATTACAGCTTCCTGGCTGATATTCAATGCGACAGTTGTAATTCTGCAGTTGCAACATCCATTTTTCAATCCTCGGCGGAGACTTTGCGGATGTGCCAGAGAACAGGGGCAGGAGAGGCTTGTGGTCCGTGGTCACCACAAACGGCTTACCATATACGTACAGATGGAAATGATGACACCCCCAGTGGATCGCGATGTCCGTGAGCGAGCGGCTGACGAATGCCACCGGGGCCCAGTACATCAATACCGCACCCAGACCCTTTAGGCCTGCGTCCACAGCAACCATTGTGAGCTTCTTTGGGTCAAAAAATGCTAGGATAGTGGCGTCTGATAGAGCGTCTTTGATGTCTTGGAAGGCCTTCGCTTGTGGTTCTTCCCATACCCACGGAACGGCATCCTTGGTGAGCTCCCTCATGGGCTGGGTGAGGGTCGTGAGGTCTCTGATGAAGTGTCCACAATAATTCACCATAACCAGAAAAATGCGGACTTCCGTGATGTTGATGGGGACAGATACATTTTTGATGTCTTTGACTTTATCGGGGTACGGATTCACCCCGTCAGCCGAGAAAATGTACCCAAAGAACTGCAATTTGGCTTGAGGAATTCGCATTTCTCTCGGTGCAGTGTCAATCCAGCATCCCTTAGCCTCTGGAGGACTTGCACCAGGCGGGAGTGGTGTTCCGGGATAGACTTGGCGTGTACCATAATGTCGTCACTAACTTTGATGACACCCGGGATGTCCATGATTAGTTTGTGAATGACATTCTGGAACACTTCCGCAGGACTGGATATCCCGAAGCTCAAATGAGTGTATCTGTGAAGTCCCACATGAGTGGAAAATGTTGTGATATTTCTGGACTCCTGATCAAGTACTAGTTGGTGGTACCCTGACCGTAGGTCGAGTTTCGAAAACCAACATGCCCCTGCCATCTCTCCGATTAGGTCTTCAATCGTCGGAGTGATGTGTTGCACCCTTTTTATGGCTGCATTCGGCAATCTCATGTCGACACATATCCTGACAGCTCCAGGTTGCTTCGGTTTCCGGGCACCGACGATTGGAGAAACCCAGGGTGTGGGGCCAGACGCCTTTTCAATTATGCCAGCCTGCTCCACCAACGGGCGTAGATGAAAAGCCACGCGCCGGTGACGCAGGGCCACGGGTTGCACTGTGTTGTCAATGTGAAGGTGGATTTCCTTGCCTCTGTACTTTCCAATGCCTTCGACGATCGATGCAAACTCAGTGATTATGTGCTGGATTGACTCCTGGTGAATGCCGAAGGCAAACAATACAATGCCCAGATCTTCCACTGCTCGACATCCCAACAGCATGCCTTGTCCTTCTTTGGTGACATACACCATGGTGGTGACCGACCTGTTCTCATGGGTCACCGTAGTCTTAAACCTCCCTTTCATCTACAGCGGCTTGTCCTGTCCATATGCGAATACTGTGATTTTGGTGGGCTGTAGATCAGGTGCCAGGTGCATAAACTTGTAGATATCCGCGGCCATTATGTTGATGGTGGCCCCGGTGTCCACCACAGCGGTGATATTCTGCTCTCCCACCTGAATGCGGCATCGTAGCAGGCGTCTGCTGTTATTCAACGCGGCGCCTATCATGTGCACCTTGTGTACTACCCTCTCTTCTTCTTCGTCATCGTCCATGTCACTGGATCCACCACCCTCTTCTGGCATGTCATTGACTAATTGCCTGGGTTTCCTGTACTGTTTGGAGCGGCACACTTTTTCAAAATGGTTAAAACGACCACAGCCGGTGCACTTCATGCCTTTGGCCGGACAGTCAGCTGCTTTGTGAGGTGGGGCACCACAGTACCCGCAGTATCGCTGAGCTCCTTGCGGGCTGCTGGCGAAAGTTTTCTTCTTGTGACGGTCTGTGGGCTTTGTTATGACTGCATTTACTGGTTCTGCTTTGACAGGTGACTGCAGTGCCGCCTCCATATGTGCAGCCCTGGCTTTGGACAGTTCCTTCGTGCGTCCCAATGTTAGAATATCCGCTAGTGGCTTGCCTGACTCTTCTAAAAGTCGTTTGAAAAGCTTCGCCGATGTACATCCTTGGATGATTTGCCCTCTGATTTCTTCTGTCTCATCTCGGGGTCCACACGTGGATGCCAGAAGTTTAAGCCTGGCATCGAAAGTGACTCCTCAGGCAATTGACAGACTTGACGAAAATGCTCGTGATCTTGGTTGGCCATAGGTTCGAAGTAGCCGGTGAGCGCTTTAATCAGGGTGATGTGAGTCTTAGGCGTCGCCTCCACAATTGTCTTTGCGATTCGGTGAATATCTTTCCCACCTAGATGAAGCTTCATTGCCCTCTTCTGGTCCTTGTGGACCTTCGTGGCTTCGAAGAAGATAAGGAGGCGTTCCATCCACTCCTTCCACCTTGAGGCCTGGGCCGATGGAGACCCCTCCACCACAAAAGGCTCAATGGGGGGAATTGTAGACATTGTAAGCGCCCCTCTGCACTTTGGAACTGGGACACCGCGCTTTGTGCTGGTCTCCCTTTTCCTGTTATTGTTATTTGTGTTATTTATTTTTTGTACTGCCACAAGGACCTGGGTAATGTCTCTGCCGCCAGTCCAAACACTCGGAAGGGGAACAGGTGCACTATTCCTGCCTGCAGCCTGCAGCCTCTCAGGCCTGTAAAGTGTGTCCGGGGTCAATAACCAGGTGGGGCAGGGCAGGAAGACACTGGATGCAGACACAGACGGTGAATTATCCTCGGGGGCAGGGCTGTGCGCGAGTGAAATGCTCCACGGTTCCCCTCCAAACTTCAGCGGCACACATGCCAAGGCGCAAGTGCGCGGCCTGCCGATTTTGGCCGGTGCGTCGCGTCGGTGTAATTAAGGGCCAACAGCGGGAACAACTGCAGTGGGGTGTGGAAAGAAGCGCTGGCACTGGAGAACAAACTGGGGCACGATCTGACCTGCACTGTGGAAGTTGCTCCGTTTCAGGCGTCCACAGCAGGCATCGGGGCACGAGCACCGCAGCTCCTTCAACAAGCGCCCACGGCCGCCCCAGTCCAGGAACACAGCAGGAGCACACCTGCCCTTGTCGCCAGTGTTGTGTCTGTGCAGGCGACCTGGTGATATGGCAACCTGCACGTGGGGTTTTGTGGCCCACACCAAATTAAACACTCGGAGCCTGGAGGTATGTGTTACTACTATCGCGTGTGTGTGTCTCATGACGTCGCCTGCGCGGTAGGCATTTTTATTGTAATGACATCACGTGACCGGGACCATACCAACTGGCCCGGTCACCATAGGGATGACTCAGAGTGTTCACATGTTGGGGAAATGTCCATGGGGCCGCCCTCCGTGTCACAGCTGTTCACGTCACAGATGCAACACTACAGCCTCCTTTCAGTCTTGCACCAGCCCTGTGACAGTGGTTGAAAGTTCGATTAGGTTTTGGTTAGTTTTGCTTTTGCTTTATGGTGTGACTGTCACAATCCCAACCCCTCTCTCCCCCCCACCCCCAAGGAGGGCAACGTGCGATTAAATACTACACCCAGAATCCTCTGCCAAACTTTGAGGCTAATTGCACCCCAATACCTGTGTGCCCCAAGGACAGTCTATTAAGGCCTATCTCTTTCCTGGTATACCTGTACAATGGGGGTACCTGGGTCATACCAGAGGCAGGTGCAGACACCCAGCAAGGATGGGGATTCGGGAGTGGGCACGCTAAAGTGTGGGAACGAACATAAAGCACACACAATTGCTGTGTACTCTCACATGTTGTATATTGTCCCTCGAAATCCAATTCTGACATGTATGACTGTCAAAATGCTAATAAAAACAAGTAAAAAAAAACAGGACAGCACAACCGTAACAGCAAGATGATGCAGGTGGAAGCCGGGGTGAGGAGGATGACGACTGGAGTGGAGAATGGTGGCTGGCCTTGTCTGAAGCTTGAGACGGGGTCATAGAAGAGGTCCAGGCTACAACATAGGCTTTTCCCACAGTGTCTTTATCTGCAGGATTTTCTGGAGGGTAACATTGAGTTTGTTGTTCCCGCACCCAGTAAATCTGGGTGCCCTTAACAATAGACCTCTTATAATTGTGTGGAACGGAATTCCATACTGTAATGTTACTCCACACCATTTCAAAATGGGGCCCATGTCTTCTATGGGCACTTTGCAAGTGGGCAGATTAGGGAGAGATAGTGTGACACTACGAGACACAACAAGCAATGAAAAAACAAAGTCTCCTCTACCTGTGAATGTCTTTTGTATGACTTCACTGACTGAAGTCTGCAGAATCCGTTGACATTCCCAATGTTTCTTAATTCTACAATCAGAGTTCCCATATTTTTGTTACAAAACAACTGTTCCAGAGCAGAGAATGAAGACCTTTGGTTGCCTTTGGCTGAAACAGAAGGGTCTTCTGTTCTCTGAAGCCTAGGTAGAGGCAGAAAGAGGAAGCAAAGTCTCACTGTGCCAGCTGCCTCAAAGTTATATAAATGTGGGTTAATGAGCAAATATAAATGTTGCATGGGAGACTATATGGTTTTAATGTATGCGTCATTTGAGGCTTCAGGGTGACATAGGTTTATTCTTTGGCAGAGGTAATGTAAAGGTGTTATCATCTGGGTTCTGGAGCATCATTTCTTATGGGAAATTATTAAGTACAGTCTGATTGCGCATTTAACAAAAAAATACATATTTTTAACACACTTGTTTTACCTTAAATACTAAGGGCCCTATTGCAAGTTGCCAGGAGCTATATTTACCTCTTGCCCCTAGCTTCTAGTGTAGTTTTAAGGAACCTCCATTCTACTCCATCAAAGGCTTTTTTGGCATCCAATGACAGAAGCATCACACGCTTGCTGTGTTTTTTACAAAAAGATTATAGGCACACACCAATCATCATATGCAGATCATTTCAATTAAGTCATAAAGTGCACAGACTTGCTGTTTTTTGTTTGCTATATCAATAAGGTATACCATCTTTTTATGTTGTCTCCTACTTATCTCTTTGATATAAAATCCGTCCAGTCCAGGTGTATTAACTGAAACATCAAACCAGTCAACATTGTGGCCAAAATTTTGGTAAACATTGTAATGTCTACTTTTAAGAGACAGGGTGGCATGAGCTGCTTTCTCCTATATGATATACGGTCATTAAGACAAAATACTAAAGAAGTAGTTACTTACCTTCAGTAAAGCCTTATTTGGTAGAGATAGGATCTAGCTGCAGATTCCTTACTTTTGAATTCTACTCAGGCGCCAGACTTGATCCGGATTTTTTTTCCCTAAGCAGTACCTCTGCGTGTCAGAAGACGGCGTCCAGCAACTTCATAGCGACATCATCCACCGGATGTGACGCTGACAGAGTCCATAAAAGGTCCTTCCTGATGCGCGGACATCAGTTTGTTTCATGACTATTTACCGCGCCAAAAACATGGAGCCACTTATAGAAACTGCCTATGGAAACCGGGCCAAAAAAGAGAAAGATCTCTCTGTCAAGTAATGACGAAGTCATAAGGAAGATATCTCAGTCACCAAGAAAGGGCTATTTTAGGTAACAATAAACTAGTTCGCAGAACGGGGAGGATGGGAAGGTTGGTAAGGAATCTGCGGCTAGATCCTGTCTCTACCAGATAAGGCGTTACCGAAGGTAAGTAACTTGTTTATATGATTGACATTTAGCCGCAGATTGATTGCTTTTGATTTAGATACCCAAGCAAAACCATCCCCGGAGGGTCTGCAAACTGATCTAAATTAAAGACCCTGAAAAGATCTATCTGGTCTGTAATAAGATGGAAGAGACTAGATGCTCTGAGGAATGTAGGTGAAAAAGAGCAGACACTGTGGCAAGGAGCATAGGTAACAAAAGTCACAAAGACACTGAAAGCATGGAAATAGTATTAGCCATAGCAGAGGAACAAAAATGTGTTGGAGACAACCCTCAAAATAAACAGAATACCAGATCACTCCTATGGAGAGGTACAAAGTTCGTTCGTGACATGGAAAACTAAAGCCAACTGGCAATACCACTGAGCTATAGCCCGTTTACCCAGTAAAACCTGGTTGCAGCTAAACCTTTTCCTTAGAGAGACGAAGAAAAGGGAACTAAGAACCCATCCACAAAGGAGAGAGCATTAAGTAATGTTGTAACAAAACAACTACTGGTTGTCCTGAGAAAAAACTGCTGTAGCTACTGAAAACACCTCTGGAATTGTCAAGAATGTATAACTCACAGAGGAGGAAAAGAAAAACAATTGTATGTGCAACAACAGAAGCAAATATACATATATTTGCCATAGACAGAAGGCATTACCAGAATGGCGACAGAAAGAAATTTGAGGACCAATCCGAGTAATCAGCAGACCCTACTGAATAAGAGAAGGAAGAGTGTGGAAAACATCATACAATCCAGAAAGATAACGGCTGCCTATGCATTCAAAAATGCTAAACAACTAAATCAGCTACAATCCAGCCACTGGTAACATACCGTAAAAGAAGACACCAGGTATGAAAAAAGTGCTAAAATAAGAAATACAAGACCACAACATGGTCTAAGAAGATCCAGTTTAGCAGAGGCCAACACACGAAAGCTTAGAACGATTATCCAGCAGCAACAACTAATAGTAGGACATATCAGACAGGCTGGACCCGGCTGAAATATTGGACAACAGATGGAAGACACAGTTGTTAAGGGACAAAACCTCCCATGAAGTGGAAATCTGAAAATGAAATACCATGTAAGAAAATCCAGTACAACATAAGGAGTGGCAGTTCATACAACAGCAACAATTGCTGAGTCTAGGAAATAATGTCTCTTATACGATACAGGAGACACTAAAATTACAGGAAGGGGTAAGGCTAATCACACCTACAGTCTTTGGAATACCCATGTATATGGTGGAAAAAGACCCCTTATCTTCTGAAGGAAGTGAAACACAAGAGGGGAATATTTGCATGTGAAGAAAGTAAACCTAACAATAAAGTAGGAGCGGAATTACTAACCCAGAGGATTAGAAACAAGCATTTGCAATGCAATAGGTCTCGCATTTACCTGAGTTTAAGCTATTGACATTGTAAATGACAATGCCTTTTATTTATGTTTTAAAAACGAAAATAAAAATAAAAGGCATTGTCATTTACAATGTTAATAGCTCAAACTAGTGTAAATGAGACCTATTGCATTGCAAATGCTTGTTTCTGTCCTATCATGGCTCACAGGACCAAAAAGACAGCTCACACCCTTTCAAGCCAGCCCTTCTGGCGATGGCAGAGTTCCAGAGTGCCCGACAGTCCCCTCCATCACTGCCTCTCTGCAGTTTTAACTGGCTTCATATTACTGATACTTTCAGTGGGCTCCCAAGATGCATCCCTAAAAGGCCAGCAACATGTCCCAGTACTCCCAGACGTCTAATGATCTGTCACAATGCTCCTCTTTTTGTCTTACCGTATGAACTGTTATCCCAGCATTAAGAAATTTACAGAGCCTTCATTTCCTGCATATATAAACTGTGGCATGAAGAATAAACGCAAAACACTTTTCTTTTGTAGCGCCTGAAGCATTTAACCATTACTTATCTATCTGGCCATTGGCTTTTCGTTCAAAGGTTTTTTTTCCTGTAAGGATCAGTCCTCACCCACCCTCATGGAAAAAATGGAGGTGGGTCCCACTGAATGTGGCGTCATTTTTGCCAGGGGTTAGGAATCCATCTTCTACCTTTTTATTTTAACTTGTATTGATTTAAGTAGAACAATTATAATCATATGTTAATAATCTTAATAAGCGGAGAAATTAGTTTAAATTTATTTTTTCAGGATCGCTTGCTGTGGAAATGCGGATGTAAATAATCAATATTTTGAGATGGAACACGGTATTGTGTGAAAAATACATGAAAAAAATGTAAACGTTTTTGCTATGAGATGTTAGTATTAAGAAACAAACTTGAAATGCTCTATTGTAGTTTTTTTCACTTTTTAAATGTGAAAGAATGTACTCTACTTGCATCTGTCAGCGGGGTTTGTGGTCTGTCTGCATTTTCACTATGCACACCATTACAGGAGCACTCTGTGGTGGTGAGTGTCTCCTCCATTGTGTATCCTCTGATGACAGCTCCCCATGTTTGACATCAATGGGAACACTGAGGAAGAGGCGCTGTGGCTGCCCCTCCCCCAGGAGACAATGGTCGTCGCAGTGTGCACGAGGTGGCCTCCACGTCTTCACTGGGTGTGTCTGAGATGTGCACTTACACCGCCCGCCCTCAGCCCAGGCTGCGTTATCTCTGAGAGATGGGACTGCTTTGATCCGGGCTGAAGAGCAGGGGCGGGAACAGGGGACATGGAGAACGATGACAAGGGCAGTTTCTCAGATGAAGATCTGCCTCCGACAGCGGCCTGGCTGTGTCAACAGCTCCCTTTACGAGCTACTTGTCTCCATGCAGCAATTATCGCTGCATCTTTCCTCAAGCCCTGGAAAGGTTTCTAGCTGTTTCTCTCATGTTAGTCAGTTTGAAGCTTGCGTCTGGTTTAAGCTTAGCGGTGATTGTCTCTCTACTTCTCCAGCGTGCCTTCGGCCTAACTTTTAAGCAGCAGTGTTTCAGCATTACCTCCTCGTCTCCTTCCTCGTCCCATTCCGTACTATTTGAGTGTGTCTCTGACACATTCATCATCACTCCACTAGCATTTGAGCTATGCAGGGTCTTCTTAAAACAAGCGCTCGCAATCTGTTTTCACTCAGCTGCTTGTTTATATTTGCATCGCGCTTTCACTTTCACTTTGAGTGAAAGCGTGATGCAAAAGTAAACACCGTGCTGAATGAAAACAGAGGGCCCCCATAAAGATAAGAAATTGCTTTGCAACAGCCGCAAAGCAGACGAGCCAGTCCAGATGGGCCGTCTGAAAAGAGAGAAAGGGCAGCGACTACAAAACCCCATTTCCAATGGCAGGCCACTTTTTAGCATAAACGGTGACGCCAGCCAATGAAAAAGAGGGGCTGGGCTTCAAGTTCCCTTCAGAAATCTACTCTCTCACTATAGGTCTCGCCGAGCGAGCAGCGCATGAGATGCAATGCTAGGCGAGACCTAAAAACACTTCAGGTTGGCCTTGACAGCAAGGCCTAGGGGCTCTGAGTCAGTGCCTTTTGCCTGCAGGCTTTATACAGAGTGTTTGAGGGAGTGTACATTTGAAGTTCACATAGCTAACTGGATACACAAGGTATCTGCAACTAAAATGAAAAATGTAAGAGAGCCTTGGTCTACAGTGAGGGTCTACTTTGCTTCCTGCACCAAAGACCCTTTCTCCTCTCTGTTGTCACAAAACCTCCACTTAGGTTTCTCATTACTGCAATGTAGAGTGAGACTGATTCTCAGCCCTGACCTTGGAAGATGGAGTTGCCTCTGACTTTAAGCTGACCTTCACAGTAGAAGAAGTAAAGGAGGCGATATGATTCTGCCCGGGAAACAAGGGGCCTGGTCTGGATTTCATACCGATTGATTTGGTTAAATGCAATCCTGATACCTTTTTAATAATCTGGACAGCAGCAACATCCCGAGTTCCTGGAATATGTCCACCAAAGTACTCATCTTTGAAAAGGGTGACTGTGGAGAACCTAAATGCTACCACCCAGTTTCTATCTGTCAAAATAATTGGGAGAGTAATGTGCTCTTGGGCGAGCAGTAACAATGTTTTAGACCTACACTATATGGCTTTAGGCAGCGGCTGAAGTCAACGTCTAAACAGGCATTTAGTCTTAGGTAAGTATACCATAGCTAGACACTGTCCCTTGCACTTTGCCTTTATGGATCTATTAACAGCCTTTGAGTTAATCGTTCTAAGATGTGGATTTCTGTGTTAAACCTGGGCTTGGATCCATCTCTTGTTATTTTTCTGCATGCAATCCACGCCAACCTAAACTCCAGGATACGATATGCAAATTCCAGAGAGCTCACAGAATATTTCTCATTGTCAGAAGATATGCGCCAAGGTTGTGTGCTGGTCCCGCTCCTATTCATTCTGAATGCTAAGAATTTGACCTTGCACCACTGACATTCCTCACATTGCTAGCATCCCATTGCCGACGTTACTGTATGTTGACTACGTCATACTGATTGCGTGTACACCAAATGCACTGCAGTTATTAGTTACGACTTTTGTAAATTTTATGTCCAGTTTGGATCTAATTAACTTCAGCATATCATGGTTTGTGCAAGTTAAAAAAGAGAATCCCTGCATTTTTTCTGGGGTAAACACTCTGATAGTTGTTAGCAAATTTTCTTATCTGGGTATCTGTTTTGACTACTCTGGGTCGTGGTCATCTTAAACCTAGAATACCCGGCTCAAGTTTACTAGATCATTGGGCACTTTGCTAGCCATGCCATGCCCTCCTGGGTGGCTGGAACTTACCTCTTATTTTGAAGTGTATAACAACCAGTGCACAGCATCCCTGCCTATGGTTCTGGGGTGTGGGAATCCATGGATTGTGGCCTCTTAAGACAGTATCCCACCTACCTCTTCTATTTTACATAGGGAACTGTGCCATAGGTACCTGGAAGACGGGAGCTTTATGGCTCTCAGTGTTGTCTAACCCAGAGGCTGCCCTTAAGCTTGTTATCATCATGAACTGTTTAAACCTTGATAAGACTTCCAACATCTCATGGCTGGCGTACGTTTCAGGAGTCTGACATAGTCTTTTCAACTATTTTGCAATCCCTCTTTAATTTACCCTCAGGATAAGAACATTTCAAAGGCTCAGTTCCAAAGTACACGTATAAAGAGGAAAGATGTTGAAATGATGAAACCCGTTGTGGCTGAATTTTCTATTTTAAGATCAGATGGTCGTATGGCATTTTATCAGGGTCTGATTTTAGGTAAATGGGAAAGTTCGCTTTTATTTAGGTTCTGGGCTTGGTCTATTGTCTATTTAGTATGCTTTAGGTTGGGTTTTCAACATGGTGTACTGTAGGAAGCTGGCTCTGTATATACTATACCAAAGTGAGGTATAGTGTACACAGAGTCCAGTGGGTCCCCAAAGGAAGGCAGAGGTAAAGTTTGATAGCTCCTCACTCTCTATTTGTGGTAGTGTGGTCGAGCAGCAAGGCATTATCAGGGGATAGTGTTAAGCATTTGTTGCACACATTCAGTCAGCAAATGAATTCACACACTCAAAGACTGTACTTCAGACCAATTGTTTTGTACCAAAAATATATATTTTTTATTTTCTAGAACCAAACAAGCCTGGCACAGGTAAGTGATAAGTACTTTGCAGTAAATATACATTTGTAATACAGTTTGGATTCGTAATAGTAAATGCACTTTGTTTTGACCTACAGTATGGTTTCAGAGAAATGCAATACTTTGTAAATACAGTCCATAGACTTGAATGGGTTTTTCAGTAAAATACAGGCGTTACTTTTGAGATTTTTTTTTAGTCAAATACTTTATTGCGATAACTTAATATCATACAAAGACAATGGCAAATATATGAAACAAAAACAACACATACGTTAAAAACAGTTAAAAACAGTTTAAGAATAGCAGGTTAAAAAGACCAACAACAAATTAAAAAGACCAACATACACAGTATTACATTTTAACGTCAGCCTATCTAGTACAAAGTGCAAGGTGCTAAAGTGCAAAAGTGCTAAAGTGCGGTAAAAACTTAAGAAATATTAAAAATATGCTAAGGGGGTCCCCGGAAAAAAAATTAGGACTGGCAACTACTAACCCAGTTACGGTGCTTCTAAGAATGCTGACCCAAAAGGTCAACATTCTAGCTAAGATATTAATCTATACTGCAAAGGCAAGTAGACGCATTTTTAAGTCTGATATTCCTGCTTCTAATAGCTCTCACCAGGAAACTAGCCACGTAAAACATAATCCTGGGAGTTTGTAGCATTTGTAGATAAATAAGAGCAGGTCTAACTAAAATAAATCCTGCTTCCTTGAGTATAGGTACAAGAAACAATTTCCGGGCTTCATTATAATGGCTACAAAACATTATAAAGTGCATAGTACTTTGCTCAGAAAAATGGTCGCAAGAACAGGGAGGTGCCTTTTCTGGACTACTCCAGACGGGATAAAACCCCAAGCTAAAATGTATCAAATTAAATCGAAAACGAGTTAAAATGAACCTGTGGTAGGGATGGGTCACCATGTTAAGATAACTGTCAGGACCGTTGGGTATAGCCAGCAGTATACTGGCCCTGACACAGGGTTTCTTCAACTCAATTTCTTCCCTCTCCAAGGTTAGGAGCTCCTTCATTCCAGCTTTAATGTAAACTATATCTTTTGACGTTAGGGAATCAGTAGCAGTATAAAGTTCAGGCCTCCCCAGCTTCAAGAAATTTTCCTTAATGTACATCAACCACCTAATCCTATGTACATTATCTAGGTTCAAGCAGTCCCTCATTATGGTGTGATTAAGAGGAATTTCTGTGTTTAGCCACACCCTCAGCCAAGCAACTAAAGGTGCTATTCTAATCAGGTCTGAGATGTAGCCTTCCCCCAATTCCATGTGAACTGTATAGGCCGGTGTTGACTGGGGGACGCCCAAGACAGATCTAAAAAATTTGTTTTCCATTGTCTGTATGGGTTCCACTCCCCTATATCCCCACAATGAGCCACCATATGATGCAACTGAAATACATTTAGCCTTGTATATTTTACTGATAGCTGCAAATGGCCTACCCCCCAGTTTTTTAGAAAACCCATGGAGGGCAGCAGATGTCCTGGCCAACATGGATGCTCTGCTTGTAACATGAGGACCCCAGCTACCTTTGTCATCAAAGGTGAGCCCAAGGTAGGGAAAGGAGGAGACACGTGCGAGCTTTTCCTGCCCACAAAGAAAAGTTTTATGGAAGGGTCTCCTAGAGGCCCTGCCCATGAGCATAACCTGCGATTTTTTTGCATTTATTTTCAGGTCAAGTGAGCCCATAAAAACTTCAAAGGCATCCAGGAGTCGTTGAAGCCCCACCCCAGTGCGCGCAAGAAGAACAGCGTCATCCGCATAAAGGAGAACTGTTATCCCCTGCTCTCCTGCACGTGGAATGTCGCTAGTTACGCCCCTAAGGGCTGGCTCCAGCGCGTTCACATAAAGTGAAAATAACAGTGGTGCCAGAATACATCCCTGTCTTACTCCCTTTTCAGACGCAAAAACATCTGTGCACCTTCCATTCGTAGATACTCTAATTTTAGCAGTAAGGCCAGAGTGTAGGTCAGCTAGTAAATTAACTATGGATCTATCCAGACCCATATCGAGTAACTTTAACCAGAGCTTGGATCTATTGACCATATCAAACGCCGAGGAGAGGTCCATGAACCCAAGGTACATGGACCCGTCCTTGGCCCTGGTATATTTCTCGATCAAGAGGTGGAGATTAAGGCACTGATCCAGGGTACTTCTTTTGGATCTGAACCCATATTGCACATTACTTAAGATGTTGTTCTCGATGGCCCATTCATTCAATTTCACTAATATGACTCTCCCGAAGATCTTAACGGAAGAATCAATCAGTGAAATTGGTCTGTAACATGCAGGATCCTGCCTATTTCCTTTTTTAAAAACAGGAATAATTATTGATGTTTTCCATGACTTGGGAATATTATCACGGTTTAAGGCATTAAAGACCCTGCAGAGCAATCTTGACCAGAAGTTAGGGAAGCATTTAAAGGCATCAGCGGGGACGCCATCTGGTCCTGGTGCCTTTTTTTTAAAGTACTATCTATTGCAGATAATACTTCACCAACTTCAAAGTGCAAATGGTTCCCTAATGGAATAGTATTAACTTCCTGTTCCCTGGTATCAGCGTTATTATGAGCTGAATAGATGTCTCTAAAGTGCTTAATCCAACCCTCATCAGGGATATTAGTTTCTAAAGGGGAGTTATCCTCCCCTGTGAGTAAGGGTTGGTTGACAATCCTCCAGAATTCTCCACTATTTTTTAAAATGGCTGGATCAGTAAGTTGTGTCCAGGCTTCATCTTTAAGCTGTTTTTTCCTTATTGCAATGGCCTTTTTGTACAGTGCTCTACTATTGCTGATGAGGTCACGATCTTTTGGGACAGTTTTCAAAGCTTTAAGCAATGCAGAGTGTGCTTTTGAGCAACTGTGATCAAACCATCTTTTAAGAGGTTTCGGCTTAGGATTACCAGTCACAGAAAGCCTGCCATTTATCTTATTACAAATACTGCTAAATGCAAAGATCACTTCCCCATCATTAGAGTCGCTAGATAAACACACTCCTACCTCCTCCTCAGCCTCTAAAAGAACTTCTTGAATGAAGGGTTCTGGGATTATACTATCCCATTTTAGTTTCCTTCCCTGATCCTTAACTTTAAGCTTTTTGTCTCCATAACAAGGACCATGGTTTCGCCCTAAAAAATCAGACACTACGAGGTCCATGGAGACTGGGTTATGGTCACTAAAAGTGGAAACCACAGTTCTATACATTAAAACCTTGGATAAAAAACATGCTGAAATAAAAATATAATCAATAACAGAGTCATTGTCTGAGCCCTTAAAAGTAGGGGCTCTAATCCCCCCCTCCCCACAGCTGGATTCATATAGGTTCCATCTTGCGAGGAAGTTCTCTAAACAGCCCCCCTGTCTGTTGTGTTCAAGATGGACCAGTGCACAATTTGGAGGGGATTCTGAGTCATCGCAAACACACGTAAGTGAGCAAGGGTGTATATTAAAATCCCCCCAAAAAATTATTTCAAATGCATTAACATCTTCACTATAGACTGACAAAAAGTAATCCAATCTACCTAGACTATATGTTGTACAGTCGGCAGCGTTGGAATTATAAAAATTAATAAACAGAATATTAGGAGATTCCACGCGAGACAATTCAACAATTAGACATTGCTCAGATCCTGAGTCACATTTCTTAAGGCTACCTTTAATGTCTAGTTTGAAGAGGCTTAACAGTCCTCCCCTCGCTCTTCCTGCTGTGCTAGCCACAGCAGGGATACAAAAGTAACTGTAGCCATCAAGAGAGAAACGAGAATTTGTGTCCCACGTTTCCTGCAGAGCAATGATGTCATACCTAGTTATAAAAGCCAACCAGGTTGCATTACCTACTTTGGACTTTATACCGGCTATATTCCAAGTAAGCATACTGAATACAGACACACTATTCTCTATCTGACTAGAATATTCTGACAAGAGTCAGTCATTATGATCCAAAAAGGATAAGGGTGCAAATCGATTAGACAATAAGAGGGGTTGAGCAAAAGGATTCTGATGTGCTAGGGGAGCGGATTGATTTACAGTATTCCGCTGTTCCCAGCCCCTTCTGTAATTTGAATCAGAATTAATATTAATATCCCATCCGAAGGCTGGTGTTTTAGGGTAGGTGACATTCTGTTGCTCACCATAAAAAAACTTCAATGTTAATGGTACAACAGAGCCCTGCCTGCGTTGGGGTGGAAGTAAGTTGATAAGGATGTTAGGCAACACGCCTGGGTGTAAGAAGCTTACTGCCACGCAATCCCCCTTAAATTTTTTGGGGCGATTACCTAGCCATGAGACCCTTTTAGCAGTTTTAATCTCTTGAGCCAGCAGTTGACCCCCCCCTGGAGCTAACCTCATATTAGTAGTAAGCCACTGCAAGGCTTTGTTAGACAGAGAGGATGGGGATTCTTCAGCACCGGCTTCTAAGGGTGGAACATTTGCCAATACTAAAACGACAGGGGAAGCTTCAACTATAAATTGAAGAGGGTCAGTTAACTGAGCATGTGCAGGGGGTATCTCGACCGTTAGCAGACCATCCCCTCTATTAGTATTGGGAGGTTTTGGATCAGGAGGCTGAGGTGGTGGATTATTTAATACATCATCTGTGTTCTCCCCCTCCTGATCATCAACCTCTCTACTCTTTTTGTCCAGGTTTGATACCAACATCGTAACGTTAACAACTCCCTCTGTTAATTTATTCAACTGCCCTCCCAACTTTTTGACTTCAGATTGTAATTTATCAATTTTAGAGAGTAACGGTTTAACAATGGATTTGATTTTACTATCTAATAGGTCAGCGATTCTTACAAACAAGTCCTCATCATGGCTGACATTGATCTCAACACTTCCCCCTTCAACTTCCTTTGGGTTTGCCTTTGGGATGTTTACCCTCTTCCTCCTAGCCCCAGATCTTAGTCCCCCCCGTCTCGGCGGGTTTTTGTTTTTCACAGAGGCTAATCGTGAAGTTTGTTCAGTGGTAGACATATCTTCATCTGTGAGGTCAACACGATTTTCCTGGTCCACATCACTATCAGAATTATTTCCATGCTCCACGATAAAGACCTCGGGACCAGAAAACATGTTGTCATTTAGGGGGCCGGATTCCTGTATAGTAGGACAGTTTGAAGAGGCTTCAGAAAAAGTCTGGAGGGACACTAAGTCCTCAGGTGAGGGGGATGAAGATGGGGACAAACAATGTAAGTCAGGTGACAAACTCAAACCCAGCGATTCTCTCCTCTGTAGATTGATTTTTTTCACTGTTTGCACCAAATAGTTTTCCATTGTGTTGACAAGTGGTGCAGGTGGTGCTGGTCCCTTTTTAGGCATACTGATGGTAAATAACAAAGAGCCAGTACCCCTCAAACCACAAGAAAATATGTATTACAAACAATACAGTCTTACTTGGACAGTAGAATGCCTCGCGAACCTTGCGCAGGGTTTCTGGCCCTGCCCTGCCTCCTCGTGCCGATGAGGGCCGTAGAGGGCCCGCCCTTTGCCCGGGCTTAGAGATTTGAGATTTTGAGATTACTTTTCTTACTCAGAGTAGTATACCTGGATACTACTTTGGGACATTTCCTGTAAACAGATAAGTAAAATCGTTTTTGTTCATTAGTGCAATTTTAAAGAATTTCTTTAGGTTTTCAAACTCCACACTTAGAAACTTTTCCAAGAAAAACAGTCAATGTTATCCTATGGAGGGAAATAGTGTAATCGTTTTAAATAAAGTATTTGGTAGTGGGAGTTGAGGTTCTGGGGCTAGACTCAGGGGTCCCCCAGAGTCCACGATGCACTCTTGTTACATCCTCAGCGGCACTAGGGTGGCCGGGTGCAGAGTGCTGAGGCCCAATGTTATTCAAGTGAGGATAGGGGGCATCCGGTTGGTGGATGCTGACTAGCAGGCCACTTGTGTGTGGGAGCAAAGTTCATGGACTTTAGCTCAGGGCAAATGGGGAAACAAAGTAGCACCAAAGGTGCACCCTCAGCAGCACTAGGGCGGTTGGGTTCAGGGTGCTGTTTCGACTTCGGACGCCTTGTTGTTTTCAATGGGGAACCTCCGGCTTTCAAAGGCACTGCAGGCTTGGGCACGAAGGTCTTCTGGGTGCGACCACCACTTCGAGATGTAATTTGGGAATTTAGGGGTTGGTTAAGTAACGTCGGTTTGGGCACACAAGGCCGTGGGGCGTTGGGTGCAGTGGTGCCTTTTGGGGTTGGATCTTCTTACCAGCCCCTGGTCGCGGTTGGAGGACCTTCTGGATTTAGGCTGCTGGCGTCAGCTGGAGGCTTGAGGCAGGTCAGGGGTCCGCGGATCTCGGGTCTGGATCACCGGGGTGACCTCCTCGTTTTCCCACTTTACCTCGGGCCATGGACTGTGGGTGCAGAGTGGTGCTGATTCACGGTTTCCGGCCGGGGCCAGAGTTTGCAGGTGAACAAATCCGGTGTTCACGAGAGACAAAGTCTTTGGGGTTGAAGGCAGGCAGGTCCTCTGGGGTTTTTGAGATTGCTGGCTGCAGGACACAGTGGGTTTTCACAGGAGCAGGTTCAAGTTGGAGACTGGCCGGTAGGGCTGGGGCCAAGTCAGTGGGTGTCTTCCTCTTGTTAGCCGCTGCATGATTGTTTGGTCCTTCTTCTTCTTCTTTGTGAAGTTTCTTCTTGTATGAGGATGCAAAGTTCAGAGGTGCCCCAAAATACTAGATTTAGGGGCATTATAAGGTAGGTAAAAGGTAGGGACCAATGGATCCCTTCCCTGGGGTGGGTACACTCCCTTTTATGCCACCCTCCAGTGGGAGGGGGGCATGAGCCTGTCCCAGGTTGGCTGAGTCCCCCCATGTTCAAGATGGCGTGGGCTGAGAGTTGTGCTTCACCTCGCCTCCCCCACCTGAGGGGTGGAGTTGGCGGAGGTGGGCACACCTCTCTTTCTCACTTGTTTTTCCCATCGGTTCTCCTGCCCAAAGTGGGTGTCATAACCAGTGGGTACCAGTTGCTGAGAGGAGCAAGTGGCCTGAGGAAGCTCACAAAGGTGGCAAGCCTTGAATCTTCCCCTTCGTGAACCCTGCCCATCTTGGAGGAGGAGGCTTGGCACCTCACCCCAGGATGTGCATTGTTTCAGGCCCCAGAGAGCAGCAGGCTCTCGGCCCAGGGTTCTAGAAACATGTCTGGTGGTGGCAGCTGAAAGTAGCCACTAAGCTTGGACACTAGTGGTAGTTTAGTTTTCAGAGGACATCTCTAAGATGCCCTCTGTGTGCATTTTTCAATAAATTCCACACTGGCATCAGTGTGGGTTTAATGGGCTGAGAAGTTTGATACCACACTTCTCAGTTGTCAGTGTAGCCATTATGGTGCTGTGGAGTTTGTAATGACAAACTCCCAGCACCATATACTCTTAACGGCAGCACTGCACTTATACTGTCTAAGAATGGATTTAGGCACTGTAGGGGTACAGGGCTAATGCACCTGTACCCCACCACTGTTGTAGTGCACCCAGCTAGAGGGGTGACTGACCTATGCCAGAGCAGTGGGTTGTAGGCATGTCACACAGAGATGTGTGCCATGTCGACTCTTCACTTTGTTCTGCACCAAAACACGTAGCCTGCAAAGGCAGTGTGTGAGTGTAATGGACCAGGACCTCTAAGGGTGCCACAATAAGTGCTGCATCCCTTAGAGGTCTTCTTTGGTCACAGTACACTGGGTACCAGTGGTACCATTTACCAGGGGCTGGCCTGTGGCCAGAGATGCCGATTGGGTTTAGGCTTCATGCAGTTTTAGGGAAAGAACATAGGCCTAGGGCACACTCAGTCAAAGCACATCAGCAATGCAGCAAAAAGTGGGGGCAACCATGCAGAAAGAGGGCACTTTCTAACATCTACAATCCTAAACTGTCCTTGTGCTGGAAAGTTTCCCCAATCCCTATTACATGTTATGTTATTCTGTCAGGTTCATATCCTATATACCAAAACGTTTTTAATTCCCCATCTTAGAAAACATAATTTTACACATTGTAGAACAACCTGTAAGTATCTTCAAGTGCTCCAAAATGAAGAGGTTTGGTTAAGAGTTAGTACCTTTTTAAAATGTGCAGCTTATTGACGGAAGAGTATGCTCGAATGAGATTTACTGTTTTATATTTTGAATTGCCTATATGGATTTAAATTGTATAGTGTCTGAGCTCAAGGCTTTGCTGTGCTGAATTTCTATGCATGTGACTCACAAAAGAATAAAGATTTTTTGATTTATTGCTTGATACTTAACTGACAACAAGCATTGGCAAATTTGACACTTAGGCACTTTTTCATTAAAAACTTGGGTATGTATCAATGTGATTATTTAGGGTTATTTTAGGTGAACAACTCAGGCAGGGTGCCAGTCAGAGGGACCAGTAAAGCTCTCAGAAACAGTTACCTTCAGAGAAGGTGCAGCGTTCAGTCAGTTCCAGTTGTATCTCCATGCCATAGAATCCTATGGAAGAGGTCCTAAAGCAAGGGATACAGGATGCTGAAGATGGTAAAGGATGCTGTGGAGGCGATGTTGTGGGTCGTTCTGAAGCTACTTCTCAGTCCAAGGGCTTGGAGAGGTGGTCCTGGCTACATGGGCTGGCATCCCTCGAAGTCCTCTCGAGTGTGGCAGAAGTCCAATTGCCACAGTGACAACTGATTTCCCTGTCTGTCCCCAAAGCTAGACTGTTGTCCTTAACAAGAGAGCAACCCCTATCCCAAGTGTTTCTCATTTGCCTTTCAAAGATGGCTTGTCCTTTGAAGCTCGCCTTTTGGGTCAACACCTGTGTGGCTTCCTGCCAGGGAGAGGTAACACCTCTCTATCACATAGGCTTAAATTGTGTCCTTTCCTGGGAGTTGTTTGCACATTTCCCCAGGAGGGCAAAAAGCTGTCTCAGGGATCGACCCCATGTGCATCCATGAACGGGCACAGGAGACTAAGGGCAACAAAGAGGAAACTTCATAAAAGCTGCAACCAACCACAAGTTCAATTCATTTTGACATGAGTATCCAGTTGGGCTTAGTGTAACCAGTTGTTTGATAATTTGGAGTTTCAACTATGGGTGCACCATTTCAGGAGATGCATAGCTGAGGGGTCAGCGTATTAATCCTGTACTCGCCAATGGGGCTGCAAAGTCCTTTCACAGTAAAAACAACTGTTTCGCACTTTTACTGTCAGAACAGGTAAAATACATCTTATTTTCTTGAAATATGTTGCACCCTGCCTTAGGGCTAGCTAGATCTGCTATACAGGTGACTTAGACATATACAGAGGGTGGTTTGGGCTTTCCCATACCTTCAAAAGACAAAGTTAGGTTAGCAGTTTAAAACTGCTCTTCCGGTCTGCAGTGGTAAACATGGGAGGCAATGTTTACTTTTGTCACACCCAGGGTGGCACAACCAGTTCTGCAATATGTGGGGTGACTCTAACTTACTGGTCCTGGGAACTGGGGGTACCATATACTAGGGACTTACAAGTAAGTTAGCTTATGCTAATTGTGTACAAGCCAATTCAACATACACACTGTAAGGTCCAGGCACAGCCACTTAGGTCTAGTTGTCAGGCCTCAGTTGCACTCTCAGAGTCAAACAAGCATTGGCATAGCCAATAGATCTCGCCTTTGGGGCCTTATAAGTGTTTAGCCATGCAACACTTGATGTTGTTGCACCGAGGATATTGTGCTGCAGAACTAAATACTTAGAAGTTCTCAAAAGCGAGACTTATTAGCTATGCCAATGCTTGTTATTATATGCAGTTTGTAAATGCTATTGCAAAACTATGCTTTCAACATAAACAGCTCCTATGGCCCTGTTTGAGGCTAAGAAGCATTGACTCTAATGGGAAAATACTAACAAGGATTTTGTGCTGGATAACTAAACGCTTATAAGGCCCCAAAGGTGGGACCTATTGGCTATGCCAATGCTTATTTTCTGTTTATGAGCAGCTATTATCGGACAGGGACACCGGCTGAGGAGCGCTCAGTTGCTTCCGTTTTATTCAGTAGCTTTTGCCGTTTTGTGGTGCAATCCATATAGTTTGCTGTGAAGTGCATGGTGGTGCCTGGGTTTCCTACGTTAACAATTATGAGTCTTCATTTTCGTTCGTACAGCAACGGATGCTGCTACAAGTCCGTACTCAAATTTGAATAGTTATATTGGGTACTGCACAGTGGACACAAGGCGACGCCTATTTATATTGTTTAACAAGCTGGAGGCAGAGTAAACAGTGAAAGCTCTGATCATTGGATTAGCCTTATCTGTTGTTGCAACCATGCGGTTAGGTTGCTGTGAGCTGGACAATAAAGGAATACTTCAGTAATTAAATGAAAGTAAGATGATGGAAGTTGTTTTACTATATACCAGGCATAGCAGCCCGGTGATGTTTGAAGTTGCATTGGCCCAGTGGCAAATAATACAGTGCGCTAGGGGAGTTGTAAAGTGTTTGGGGATAAGTGTGGACTGCACTGGGTGAGGTCAAATTCAACAAGCATTGTAGAGACAGTGACTGGTGTACAGGGTACAAACTGAAGAGACCAGCTGAAGTGGGAGGAAGAAGAGGAGGCGAGATCCTGGGCAGAGGAAGAGTTTGGTGTGGACTCCCAGGGTCTGATAGCAAGTAGACAGCAGGGCTGGAAGGGGTAGGGCGGGCTCCAGAGGGACGCTTCTCCCGGGGGGTGCACTGTACTGAGAGACAAGCTGCGAGGCCAGCAGGCGCGCTGCAGCAGTGTCCGGCGGGAGACAGAAATGAGAGACAGGCGCTAGAAGAGTATGAGACAGTCAGTCACTGCGAAATAGGGTCCGGTGGAAGAGATGGGTAGGAAGAGGACACGAGAGACATGTCAGCGGGGGAACAGAGCAGGAGGCCCGGGAAGAGTTAGACGTCATTACTCAGGGGCGCTATAGTGAGGCGTTAGAGGATGAAAGGCAGGAAGGCCGAGACAGGCGGGGGCTGAAGACCAAAGAGAAAGGTCTCACAAAACGAGACTTTGACACCTGATGCCGCTTGTATCACCTGCGCGGCTCTGGCGGGCTCCCCCCACCCTCCCTTCCACCCCTCCCTTCACTGGGCCCCACCCAGCTCGACCCGCCGAAAACCACAGAAGTGACTTTCTGCATTCCTAGAGTTGCGCCTACAGTCCCACTAATGGGCCTCTCGTTCAAGGCCACAGCGCTGAGAGGCCTTCTGATGTTCAAGTAGGCGCTGTACCCCACTGTAATCCTGCTCGCCCGTGATTAAGTGGACGCAAGAGGCCGTTCCAATAGTACAGCAGCGGAACGCGAGACTACCGTAGTAAGTGTTACCTGTCTACTTCCTATATGTTAATGTGAAGTATGTTGTGTAGCACTGAATTCTGCCAATGCTTATTCTGGGCGCCTGTGGAAATGGATGCACCATGTCCTCAAATAAGGCCTATTGCGCATGTCCTTGTTAAAATGTAGCAGATAGTGCTTTCATGCGAGGCAAGGTGCTCTATTTTTTGCTAGATTATGAGCGATGTATTGTTTTAGAGGGTCTGGGGAAAGCGGAGGAGTGAGAGCTGCGCCTGTGACGAAGGCTATAGATGTCAGAGCAGAAAGTGAGAAGCTTCTTAAACAAGCAACAAGCACTAGCGTCTCACGAGGAGGGAGGTGGGCGCGATTCACTCGCGGGAGCGATAAGTGCTGCCAGATGGTGGCGCGCACTCCTGCGAGTGGATCTCCTGACGTGCACGCGTTGCCATTGAAGGCAATGGAATGCGTGCACGTGCTTGGCTTGGCTGAAAAGCCTAAGCGAGCAACAAACACTAGCGTCTTGCGAGGAGGGGGGGGGAGCGATTCACTCGCGGGAGCTTTAAGTGCTGCCAGATGGTGGCGCGCACTCCCGCGAGTGGATCTCCTGACGTGCACGCGTTGCCATTGAAGGCAATGGAACGCGTGCCTAAGCGATCAGAAAAGGTCTTTTTCCTTTGCAACGCATGTGCGTTGCGAAGGTCGAGACCTAATAACCAACAGCATCAGTCCAAACCTTTGTAGGTGACCATACAAAAAGAGGCCTTTCCTTACAGAACCATTATTCAACTATTGCTGTTATTAACTTATAACAATCCCACCCTCACATACAATTATTTCTAAGCGCTAAATATGCTTCACTACTTGACCAACAAAAATAAAAATCTAGTTGGAGAAATACTTGATTACTTTTGGCAAAAAAAGCATCAAGCAAGATGGAAACAATACATTCATATGCGTGTCTGGGTGAAAGATATAGCTACGTTTGGATATGAATCCGATGAATCAGTTCTACATTTTATCGAACGTTATGTCACTTGTGAGATCCCAAAAAAAGAACAAAAACAGAAACTCTTTGAGCAAGTTTTATGCATTCAATCACTTAAGTGTGATAAATACTGCTTAAGAAAATATCGGAACAAAGCTAAATATTACTCAAAATAAAGACCAATTCTAAAGAAAAGAAGGGTGAACAATTTAGTGTCGTCTGTAAGACATGTAGTTACTTGCAAACAAATCACAAAAAACACAATCTTAGAAGATCACAAGCATCACAACGGCTCAACGGCTACAACCCTTTAAGTCTACATATGTGGGATGCAAACATGGATACACAATTTGTTGTAGATAACTCTACAGAGGTTGCACAATATATTACTTCCTAGATTACAAAGGCATACTAAAAAAGATATGAAGGAAGTTAGGGAAGAAATATCTGCTGAACAATCGTTTAGTAAATGATTATACAGATTTAGCCTCCAACTGCTTTACTAGTGTGAAGTCAGTGGCTATGAAGCATTGTGTACGCTTAAATCCCTCAAGCTTATATGATAAATCAAGGGCAATCATGTGGCTTAGTTTAGGCTTGTCAACATCGCGGCAAACAGTTCTGCAAAGCCTACCCGAAAGTACATACCTTGCACATTTTGATAAAGGCAAATTGTCAAAAAACAGATCACAACCATCACAACGGATCACAGCACAGCAGAAAATAAAGCTAATTTCAAGTTTCAAAGCTAGCACATACCTGTCTGAGCAATTAAGTTCTATTTTCAATGGAATAGCAAGGTCTGCTATTTTTGTCTCAATAGGCCAGCTGCGCTGATAAGTCAGAGGGCAAAGGCCAAATGGCTTCTGTCCTGGGAGCCTTTAATTGGGACCGGAGATATCATTTTGTACGACCTGTCCCAGTGTCGTCTGGCATGAAGATCCCCTCTACCCTTCAGTCACCGTGCTCGACCTTCATAACATAATCTCATTGTTGTTAGAACCTCTTAGCAAAAAGCAATTAACAGGAAGTGCCCTGATGCCCTTTCTATTATCAATGTATAACAGCAAAATAAAGGAGATAAGTAGTTGGCAAGCTTCTAGACATTCTTAAAAATCAATAGCAAGCTAATGTAATATAAACTGCTCAGCACTTAGATTAATTACTGGAAATATACTGATGTAAGTTTGAATATCACATTGATGAATACAATAATTTAAACTGAATGTGCATCGCATTAATCATACTTTTTTCAGCACCTTGATTGATTTATTGGCACTTAAGACATAAACAAAGGAATACCCAGAATAGAAAACACAGAATAGTCATGAGTAGACAAGAAAACAACATGAAATATGTTTTTTATTCTCCAAGTAGGACATTCACCAGATTGGGTTAATCAGCCAGGTGAAAGCCCTTCTCGGTGAAAGATTTGGCAAAATAGGTTAAATGATAAAGAAAGATTAGTGAAAGACAATTTTTTAAGGTTGTTTTTCTTAAAAACACATGCAAGTCTTGACCAGGCTTCAGCAGCACTGAAATCCTATCTTTAGTCATCGCGTAACCTCTCCCATCAATATAATGTAGTCAAGATGTTAATAATTCCTAGCCGGGATGATCCATCAAAGGCGGGAGACTACCCAGCTTGCCTTGGAACTTTGTGGAGTTGTAGGATTTTATCTGCTTACATCATCTTTTCCAAGGTAATTATCAAGACCGTCCTTCTCTACTTCAGATGTTCTTTCAAAGCTCATTTCTCCTACCTAATGCGCCATGTCACAGGGGTTCACCATCTCCTTTGTGGTTCAAATCTCTTTATTGACAGTTCACAAGCAGATAGAAGCAGTCTGAGCGACGCAACGCTCCGAGTATGTATTGTATTGAAGAGTGAACAAGGAAAAACCCAACTCAACAAAAACCCTCCCATTTCAGTACTCATATAATGAAATATAATAGGTTTGATACCACTGCCTCAAATTAGTCCTTATTTAATTGGAATGTACCTGTGTCGTAGGGGGGGGGGGTTCGGTCAGCCGGAGTAAACATACATATTTGGGACAGGTAAGCTCCTGAAATTCAGATGACATCAACGCTATAAACGGGCTCCATATTTCTCCATATGACGCATTCAGTGCTGTAATAGAGAGGGTGTTCTTCTCCATCCCTAATATGAGCAAAATGAGGTAAAGCCACCCCTGGTACGTTGGAGTACGTCCTGTCCCACAATGCAATAATACGTTTCAGTGAGGCTCCCAGTGCCAACCCTATCTGTCTTCCTCTACGGGACTTCAATGGGATGGTAAGTGGGTTAGGCAGACCCAGAATTGTGTAGGAAGGAAATCTGTGGAGTTGTGTATTCAAATGTAGATCTATATCATCGATAATCTTAGACAAGTATTCCTCTAATTTAGAGAAGTCCTATCATAGTATGTGTAACAGTGTGCTTGGAGAGCCACAGCCCATACAACAATCTGGGCTTCATTCTGGGTTCCCTCTATGGAGGCGTACCGGTGTTAGATACCAGTATGGCTATCTTTACCGCGATTTCTATGCTAGCTGCATTGCGTGCCGTATGTTGCGCTCTATAATAGACTACCCTCATTCCTGTGTTGTCAAAGGCCTCTCCAACTCTGTCTCCCAACTCTTCTGGCAGAGCAGATTGGTGTAATATGCTGTACTGTTCAGAGATTAGTAATTTATTGAAGGTTTTAGTCACTAGCCGTTTCGCGAAAGGGGTAAGGCATCTCTGGGCTTCCAGGTGACAGGATGGATGCATCAGCCACCTGTCTCTCAGTTTCTGGTAACACATAATCACTGAGCAGTTGGGCAAATGGTAATATCCCCTCCTTGTCTAACAAATGGCCCACTGAGTGACATTTCACACAACGCCATGGCGCGAATGCCACCTGGTCCATGCCTGGAGAGAAGTCAGTGTGGCCCAAACTCGGTGTCAGTGGGGAAGGGAACGAAGAAATGCCTCTACACTGTCCAATTTGATCCCAGTCTTCTATTGTTGCTCTAGTGATAGGGGATAAATAGAGACTCCTTGGGCCATGTGATTTCTTCAAGAAGGGAATTTTCCACAAATGCTGACCTGCAATTGCACTGTCCTGCAACAGCCAATGCTTTTCAGATTCCTCCCAGTTCCACTCCAGCAGGTACCGTAATTGTGTTGCCTTATAATATTGCAATAGATTAGGAATATCCAGGTCCCCATTAGCACTGGGCTGGTAGCTCAGCTCTCTCTGCAATAAAGGGTACCATCTGCCCAAACAAATCATTAAAATTCACTTTGCATGCCTGAATCGACCCTCAAAGTGGTGTCTACCGGAAGGTCTTAAATAAATATACGATCTTGTGTAGAGAGGTCAATTTAAGGGTAGCTACCCTTCTGAGCCGGGAGTGTCGATAGTGATGCCATTGAGCCATTTCTCCCTTAAGGTGTACATACAGGGATCTGTAGTTTAAGGTGGTTGTCGTCTGTACCAAGGATGCCTATTGAATTCCCAAATATCTAATGGATTCAGGTGCCCTGTATCGCCTCGGGTATTGCATTGTGAGTTGTGCAACCATCGTCAGAGACTATGAGAGATTAAGGTCTCAGGACTTACATTAACTCCGAACCCCGCTACTTGGTCAAAGGTCTCTTGCTCAGTTACAAATGCCAGAAGTGCTGTGGTGGGAGTGTCTAATGATACCAAGATGTCATCTGCATATAGACTGATAGTATGGTGTTCCCCGCAAAGCTGACCCTGGTAATATTTGGGTTGTCCCAAACCCACAGGGCTTTTTGGCTTCATATAAAGGGCAAATAGCAGGGGCAACAGTAGGCATCCCTGCTTCGTACCACTGCCTATGGTAAATGGTTCCAAAGCGTGCCCATTTACTCTAACTACTGTGTTAGAGTGACTATAATTGCTCAGGATTTATGCCTTAAACAGAACCCCAGAACCAAAGTGGGAGAGCATCGCCTCGAAGTAGGACCAGTGGACTCTGTCAAAGGCTTTCTCGGCGTTGATCGTCAAAAGTATTATCTTCCTGTTGAACAAGATACTCACCATCGGTAAGGCATTATCTGGTAGAGACGATATTTAGCTGCAGATTCCTTAACCGTAGAATTTTCCAGGTGTTAGGCTGGATCTGGAAACTTTTGCGTAAGCAGTACCCTTGAGTGCACCATCGGGTGACTTCATTCGGCTCTGCGTGATGTCAGTCAGTCAATCAATTGAGCTTTATTTCGATTTAAAATATAAATCATAAAAAGCAAACAACAATCAGATTACAGTACATTTAGATGAAAAAAATTCAATATATACAGATAATAAAAGGCAAACCTGATCTCGCAGATATATAGCTCAATTGGAAATAGAAAAACATTTCTTTGTCACTTATAAACTCGGCATAAAAAACTATGCCTATATCTTCTTACTTTTTTTTTTTTTTTTAATTAATTTTACTTTTATTGCAAACAAGTCAGATAACAGCATGAGATAAAAGCGAGCATCAATTTGAGACCAGTTTTTACATTGTGGGAACAAAATAGCAGTAAGTGAAAAATGTCTTAATTTTGTCCATTGATTCCTCCTTGTGTCCATTGATATATTGGAGCCCAGATTTTTCTTCCCATTTGTTTCTTTTCCCATCCTTTTGTTTCATAGATTGAGGATTCTAGATTGAATTTGGCTAACAACCGAGATCTCCACATAGAGAAGGAAGGAGAATCTGTGCTGATCCATTCTTGTGTGATACATGCTCGGTATACGGACATCATAAGAAAGATCAAGGACTGATGTTTCTTTCCTACAGTATCAATTGATAGTCCAAATAACAACAAATCCGGAGTTAAATTTAGTGTATATCCAAATATAATCTGCATAAATGTCTGCATTTCTAAAAATAATATTGTAAGTTTGGGGCAAGAAAAAAACATGTGAATAGTATCTGCTCCTATCAAGGAACATCGGTTACAAGAAATACCAGTTGTGGCGCCCCATTTCATTACCTTAGCTGGAGTATAGTACAAATCAAACAATATCATGTAATGTTGAGTACGTGACCTACCGGTAATTAACACGGAATTAGCTAGCTCAATTGATTCTTCAAACAGTACATTTTTCCCTAGTTTCGCTTCCCATTTTTGTTGTATCAAAAGTAAATCATCCAAAAGAAAAGTCATAAGAATATCATAAAAATAACCTATTTTCCTTTTCTTAAAGAGGGTCTCAATCAGTGGAATCTTTTGTAAAGCTTGTGGTTCTCGAGATAGTGTAGATTGTAGAAAACGATATATCTGTAAATATTTAAAGTAGTCAAATCTCGTGAGATTAAATTTAATTTGAAGTTCATCAAATGAAGATATAACAAACAGTACATTTTTCCCTAGTTTCGCTTCCCATTTTTGTTGTATCAAAAGTAAATCATCCAAAAGAAAAGTCATAAGAATATCATAAAAATAACCTATTTTCCTTTTCTTAAAGAGGGTCTCAATCAGTGGAATCTTTTGTAAAGCTTGTGGTTCTCGAGATAGTGTAGATTGTAGAAAACTATATATCTGTAAATATTTAAAGTAGTCAAATCTCGTGAGATTAAATTTAATTTGAAGTTCATCAAATGAAGATATACGATTCTCTGTCCATAAATCACCCAAATGTACGACACCATTGTCACGCCATTTATACATAATAGCATCTCTAAATATAGGAGGAAAACAATGTGCTGAATTTAGTGGAGTGTATCTTGATATTTTTGGAAGGCCTATATGTTTTCTAAGAATTTTCCATGCTTTATATGCTGCACTTACGATCTTAAATTTTATTTTCTTGTAGTAACTAGGTTCAATTAATCTTAAAAAAAGCCCTCTTGCTTTAATACCTAAGGAGAATTCATAGATCGAAGGGGTATGTGCTAATGAGATCGGGGCTTTGTTACGGATAATTAAAGGGGATATATATTGTAATACCGCCGCCAGATAATGTTATGTTATGTTATGTTAAATTGTGCTTATATAGCGCTCGGCTACTCTAACAGAGTGTCCCGGCGCTTTCCACAGGCAGCTCAAGTGTAGAACAACATAACAAGAAAAAGCCAACTCAGAAAAGAAGACACCCACTAAACAGAAAGATTAAAAAGCCAGGTCTTCAGATTTTTCCTAAATTGAAGCAGATTGGGGGTACTGCGTAGAGCCAACGGAAGCGAATTCCACAGCTGGGGGATGTGAACAAAAGATGTGGTGTAGCCCATCCTCCTCTTTCCTTTGGTAAAATCATTTTTTTATAGGCCCTTCGAATGCCCTTATAACCCCATAAGAACTTCCCTATCATTTTTTCAGTTTGTTTAAAAAATTCTAATGGAAATTCTAGTGGTACTGTTCTAAATAGGTATATGAATTTTGGTAAGATCAGCATTTTTAATATATTGTTCCTTCCATATAATGATAAATGTAAATGATCAATACGTTGTAACGTCGAATTGGCTTTTTTTAATACTGGATTAAAATTTATTTCAGGTATATTAATAATTGGAGTAGTTAACTTGATACCTAAGTATGTCGCTTCGGTGACTATGTTCATTCGAGGTGGAGGATTTTGACTTACACAGAGTATTTGTGTTTTTGAGAGATTTAGCTTATATCCTGAGAAGGAACCAAATTCTACTGCCATTTCCTCTATCCTGTTAAAAGCCTTTACTATGTCCTTAGTTACAACTACCACGTCGTCTGCGTATGCCAGTGCTCTATACTTCACTCCCGCTACCTCTACTGGATTTATCTCATCATCCTGGTTTAGTTTATTCAAGAACATATCTATATAGATAGCAAAAAAAAGTGGGGAGGTTGGACATCCCTGACGTGTTCCACGTTGGATAGAGAAGGAGGGAGATTTATTCAAGCCCAGTCTGACTCTAGATGTCGGATTTTGATATAGAGCCTTCAAAGCCACAATTATACCCGGTCCAAATCCTTTCATATCAAGTAAGTCCCAAAGATAGGGCCAGGCTACCATATCGAATGCTTTTTCAGCATCCAATAGGGCAATTCCCATTGGTGTGTTGGTACCTTCTGCCCAGTCCATCAGTGCAATGATTCTCCGAATATGGTCAGAGGTATCTCTATTCGGGATAAAGCCATGTTGCCAACGTGACACTATTGTAGATATTCTTTGTGAGATTCTATAAGCTAAGATTTTTGAGTATATTTTACTGTCGGCATTTATTAAAGAAATTGGCCTGTACGATGCCGGGTTCTGGGGATCTTTATCCTTTTTAGGAAATGTCATGATTATAGATTCGCTCCACGAGGATGGTGGATTCTCTCTCTGTGCCTCAAGAAAAGTACTCAGTATGTCTTGTTTTATGACATTCCTGAATGTTTTATAAAATTCCAGCGGAATACCATCAGGACCCATTGCTTTCCCTAATGCCAGTGATAGTGATGCATTTTCTATTTCATCCCATGAAATATCAGTTTCTAGAGCCGATTTTTGGGCTTCGGATAGACAAGTAACCTGGAGTGTTCTTCCAAAAGTCATGAAAAGATCTGATGAATAAGTTAGGGCATCATATTGGTATAGTTTAGCATAAAATTGACAAAAAATTTCCAATACTGATTCAGATTTATTCTGTATCTGACCTGTGTCGTCACGTAAAGAATCTATAGTATTGTAAACCTCTCTTCGTCTAATTTTTTTAGCCAGTACCCTGCCTGAGTTCTCACCTAGTTCGTATATCTGAGAACGAAAAATTGCCATCTGTTCCGCTAATTTGGTTGCAAACATATCATATACTCGTGATTTATGAATAGCTAAATTATTCTCGATCTCCGTTGTATCCTGTGACAGAGCAATTGCTTCTATGAGTTTCTTTTCCCAATCCAAAACTTTCTTATAGTTTACTTCGGTTTGTTGTCGAATGATCTTTTGTTTCTTAATAACATAAGACAATGATTCACCGCGAATCCCTGCCTTGAAAGCATCCCAGACATTCTTAACTTGTGCTGTTCCTCTATTAATTTAAAAAAATTCCTTTATCCATTTTGACATAAATTCCACATAATCAGAGTCTACTAGTAATTTCCTATCGAATTTCCAGGGTCTAAACTTAGAGGACGATAAAGTATCTGTTTTAATTTCAATCATTATTGGATTGTGATCCGATATAATACGTGGATATAGTTCAAATGAGACATCTTTAATTAATGCAGGTCTGATAAAAAAATAATCCAAACGTACAAATTTTTTATGAGGGAACGAGAAAAATGTGAACCCTGGATGTATAGGATTTTTTTCATTGGCTACATCAGATAATCTATGATCTAGTAGCAAGGGACGAATTGCTCTAAATGTTATTTTTTTGCCCCCTTGATAAGGAGATGTACCACATATGTTCACATTATCCTCAATATGAAGATTTAAATCTCTACAAATAATTAACGCAGGTGACCAGGAGGCAAGTTCTAGATTTAAGAACTGTAACACCTCTGGATCGTCTATGTTTGGAGCGTACATTGAGCAGATTGTCCATAATCTGTTATTAATGCTTAGTTCCACTATTGCCCACCTACCATATTGATCTGCCTTACAACGTTTAGAACATCCAAGACCTCTCCTTATCAAGATTGCCACTCCTTTTGTAGTTGTTCCCTGCCGTGTACAAGTTAATAAGTCCATTCCTAGCTCATTATACATTTGTCTGTCCCTCCACATAATATGTGATTCTTGAAGGTAGTCAGACAAAATATCAAAATTAAAATATCGATATACAATAATATCGATGTTTTAATATCGATGGTATAGTATATCGATGTGCCATAATATCGACAGACAGAATATCGAGATTACGGTATGTATGTTAGTAATATCGAAATTTTGTTGTTTAGTGTTATGTATTTTATTATGTTGTTTATATGTTTGCTAAATATGTTTAGAAATGTATGTTTGAAAATTAGTAATTATGTTAACATTTTGCGTTTTAGTATTAGAGCGGGTTGTGGGTTTATAGGGGAATAGGGTGGGAAGTAATTTAATAATAATTAAATAATTAATATATATTTTTAAATATTTTTTAATTAATAATTAATTTGTAATTAATTGAAACTAATTAGTTAATTACATTAATTAGATTTAATGTGGTAATATATTTAATTTAGTGTTATTGTTAATTAATAATTAATTGGTAATTAATTAATATTAATTAGTTAATTAAATTAATTAGATTTAATGTGCTAAGATATATAATTTATTGTTATTAATTAATAATTAATTGGTAATTAATTAATGTTAATTAGTTAATTACATTAATTAGATTTATTGTGCTAATATATTTAATTTAGTGTTATTGTTAATTAATAATTAATTTGTGATGAAATAATATTAAGTAGTAAATTAAATTAAATAGAGTTAATGTGTTAATATTTTTATTTATTAATTTTTGATATTGTTTATTATTAATTAATTGGTAATTAATAATTATTATTGATATTGTTAATTAATAATTAATTGGTAATTAATAATTATTAAGTGCTTAAATGATTTCATTTATTTATGTGTAGTGGGGTGTGTGTTTATAGGGAAACAACCATTACAACGCAACTTTTACAATGCACTACCATTACAACGAAACTTTTACAACGCAAAAACTATTACAACGCATGCATTTACAACGCATGTTTTTTCAACGCAGATACCTTTACAACGCATACCATTACAACGTAAGTATTGGAAAGTATATAATTATATTTAAAATGTTATAGTTTTGGGTTTTTGGGTCAAGGGGTATTTTTAGGGTTCAGGGTCAGTTTTTAGTTTTTGGGTAAAGGGGTATTTTTAGGGTTCAGGGTCAGTTTTTAGTTTTTGGGTAAAGGGGTATTTTTAGGGTTCAGGGTCAGTTTTTAGTTTTTGGGGAAAGGGGTACTTTTAGGGTTCAGGGTCAGTTTTTAGTTTTTGGGTAAAGGGGTATTTTTAGGGTTCAGGGTCAGTTTTTGGTTTTTGGGTAAAGGGGTATTTTTAGGGTTCAGGGTCAGTTTGTAGTTTTTGGGTAAAGGGGTATTTTTAGGGTTCAGGGTCAGTTTTTAGTTTTTTGGTAAAGGGGTATTTTTAGGGTTCAGGGTCAGTTTTGGGTTTTTGGGGTACAGGGGTACAGTGTAAAAATTAAAGTAAAATTAAATTTAAATTAAATTAATTAAATTAAATTAAATTATATTAATTTGAATTAATTTACATAAAAAAATTATTATATACTTACCAATACTTACGTTGTAATGGTATGCGTTGTAAAAGTATCTGCGTTGTAAAAACATGCGTTAATATTTGTAAAATTATATGTATTTTTAAATTAATTTTAAATTATTATTAATACATTTAAAAAAACGTATTTTTAATTTCGATATTTTTGTACAACGATATTATTTTTTCGATATTTTTGTACTTACCATTATGTAGATATAATTTCAATATTTTTGATTTCGATATTTTTGTGTCGATATTTTTGTATGTAGATATTCTGTCTGTCGATATTATGTCATACATTCATTCTTGAATACAAAGAATATCGATCTTCATGGTATGAATAATATGCGCAGCAATCCCTCTTTTTTTTTATTATTTAGGCCACATATATTCCAAGAACATATTCGTAATTTCTCCATCTTATTTAAGAATTAACTCAAGTGTCTTCATGTTTTTCACATCTCTGAAATCGTTTAACTATATTTCCTCCACTGACTAGTATCATCACCTTATTGAGTTTTCTTAAATTAAATAACTTCAGTTCGTACAACCAAACATTTAATTTGATGAATAAACAAAAGCAACAAATAGAAAAGTTGACCCGCTCAAACAGATTATTAGATTTTCTGACTTTGTTTGCCCCCTCCCATACCTCCCCGAACCACCCCTGACTCTGGCCTAGCCATCCCTCCCCCACCCTTTCCCCCTCCCAAATGAGGCATAGGGACTCATTAGTCCCTAGAAGTGATGACATGAGTTGCGCTGTTTGACTCAAATCTCTCGGCTCACCTCTAATATACTTTTATATGTCAGTATACGACAGCCTATAACCATCACAAAGAACAACAGTTATGATTCTAGAATTTACCAATTATGCATCGGTCAGTCCAGACAAAAAAAAACCCTGAAAAAAAAGTTATATAAGTACAGAATAGACGAAAATAGCCTCTTTTAGTCTATCACAAAATAAAAAGAAAAAAAGTTAGTTCCATCTCATTAAATTCCTTCAATATCTTTTTCCATAATCAAGTACTCATAATGAGGCCAAAAATTCTTTTGCCGCCTTTTCAGACGTAAAAAAGTAAGAACGTTCTTTGTATACTATTTTAAGTTTAGCCGGGTTCAGTAAGAAAACTTGTGCGCCTTTAGATTGAAAAGTTGGTATGAGCTAACGAAGTTGCCATCGCAATTGAACAGTAGTATGGCAGTAATCAGGCCGCACAAAGAACTCCAGGCCCTTCCCCTTGCGCTTGTTGTTGGGTCTAGCCAGATCGTAAAGGGCTTCTCTTGCCAAAAAATTATTTAAAGAGATTAATATTGCTCTTGGAATGTGCTTTGCATCTTGTCGAGCATTCCTTTGAAATGGGAATCTATGGGCTCTCTGTATCTCCGTCTCCCATTTCCAATGATTCAACTCAGGAAAGGCCTCCTTGAATAACTACACCACAAATGAATGAACATTTGACCCCTCGCTCCCCTCTGGAATGTTCAAAATTCGGAGGTTATTTCGACGCGACCTGTTTTCTAAATCCACGAGCTTCCAATGAATCTCCTCCTTTAAACCTTCCATTGCCATTATCTGAGTTTTTTGCTCGGCCACAGAATCTTCAACTACTGATATCCTGTTTTCCGTTTCTGTTACCCTGGCAATGGTTTCGTTGGATGCTTTGATTACTTTCCTTAGATTATTTTGCACTTTTTTCACTGCGCCTTGCAGTCGTAGATTCTCGGTTCTAGTTTCTTCCCTGTGCTGAAGCATCACCTGATATAAAACCTCTAAAGTAATTTCTGGAGATTCTGACCCTCCTGAGGCTTGATTTAATCTACCTGGTGATGTAGTCACCGAAGTTGACAAGGAAGGATGACCATTAGTAGCTTGCATAGTGAGTATTGAGTTATCGTCGGCCCCTCACTCAGGTCTATCCAAGGAGCCATTTTCAGATTCATCTTCACTCACAATATAATTTCTTGCGCCTTGCCCAAGTTCAGGTAATGACTTCTCTGAGTCGCTCGGTTCTCTCCCTCCCTCTTCAGTATCAGAGTCTAGTGCTTGAGACAAGTCTGTCATAGAATAGAAATTCCCAGCAGAATCAATAGTCTGTATCTTCGATGGGGGGTGAATCAATTAGTACTTCATTAATGGTGTTGGAGTCTAGAGCTGTGTCAGCTACTAAGGTTGTTAATGGTGCAGTTGTTCCATTACCCAAATTATTAACTGCATTGGTAGATTTTAAGGGGTGCTTATCATGCTTGTTGCTTTGGTTACTTATATTTTTCGTTTGTTCTAACGATGCTTTCTCACCAGCAGGTATTTTTTTTGTAAACATCCCTGGAATCTTGGGAATTGCACCAAGCCTACAACTCCCAGAGTTCATCTGGGTTGAATCCTCTAACGCCTGCATATCCAGAGAACTTGAAGAAGCAACAGACGGCGGGGGGGGCTCTGAGGTCGCGCTATATCTTCTTACTTTTATTTAAAAACGCTCTATGTCTAACAATACATTTAAGGAAATTCACGACAAAGTAAGTTATCTTCTCTACCTCCAACTGCTGCAAAAAAAGAAGAAAGGCTGGGCGACATTGTCTATGGCCAGTTTGTTGTAGCAGTGGGACCAGCCACTTTTTCCTGAAACCGTGGTAGAATTTACAAAAGAGGATGGTATGTATGGTCGATTGTGAAGAGGAGTCATCGCAAGGACACAACGAAAGGTCTTTAGCCCAGTTGTTTCGGGTGGGGAATGTGACCAAACGATGAAAAACATTCAGCCTGAACCTTACCAGAAGATACCTCTCGTAAATTGTGTTGTTAAATGTAAGGTATGGTTGAATAGAGGGTGTCGTTTGTATTAACAAAGTGAGTTCTACTGATGGTTTCATAGCCTCTTTCTTTAGTCTCAATTCCTCTAAGTGGGATAAACATTTCGTTTTTAGTGCCTTTGTTGAGACTTCAGTCATTGAGCAGGGGTCGTGGTAGTACCTCTCCCATCCCAGATCTTCCAGGAACTTCTTGATGTAGGACAACCACCTGGAATTGTGGACATTGTCCAACGCTAGACAATCAGTAAGAATAGACTGGGTAAGAGTAGCTTTATCGGATCTCCAAATTCTATGCCATAATAGTAATGGTTCAGCCTTCACTAAGTCAGTTAAATATGGCAGGCCCAGCTCCATGTGGCAGGCCATAGTGCCCGTACTCCTTGGGACCGCCAAAAGGTGTCTCAGGAAGGAATTTTCCACTTTCTGAATTTCAGCTATAGACACAAAACCCCAGAGCCCGGCTCCATAAAGGGCCACGGATAGGCATTTAGCATTGTAAATCTTAACTAGTTCAAGGGGAGGTCTCTTACCCAACTTTCTGGAACAATTAACAAGAGCTGCTGTAGTTCTTAAGAAGAGTAGTTTTCTTGTTTCTATGGCAGTTTTCCAGGCTAGTTTGTTGTCTATTGCTATGCCCAGGTAGGAATAGTTTTGTGTGGTCGCTAATTTTTGATCATATAGGCGGATGTCTCTCATTTTTCGTTTACGTCCGGTACATGCCCTCATGATGAAGGTTTTACTGGTGTTGATTTTCAGGTCAAGACCTGCCATAAAGGAGGAATATCTGTCCACACTCTTATGGAGTTCCAAGGGAGTACGGGCTAAAATGATGGCGTCATCTGCATAGAGGAGCGCAGGTATTGGTCGGCCATTCGCCATAGGAAGTTCCTGGCATCCCCTGATCATCGCTCCCTCCAAACCATTAGTATATAGAGTGAAGAGGAGGGGAGCCAGGACACAGCCTTGCCTAACTCCTTTTTCCACTGCAAATTCCCCCGTTAACTACCCCCGCTCCCCATAGCGAACCCTGGCTGTGGCGTTTGAGTAGAGTTCCCTCAGGAACTTGATCAAGTTTGATGGTACACCCATGTCGCCCAACAGGGTCCAGAGTTTCGAATGAGACACACAATCGAAAGCGGACGATAAGTCCACATATACCATGCACATGTCGCCCCTTTTGAAGTGGACATATTTGTCTATTAGTAATGTCAAGTTCAGGGCCTGCTCTATGGTCCCCAACCCTTGGCGGAACCCGTACTGGAGGTCCGAGATAATCCTGCCATCGTCCGCCCAGTCCTGCAATCGCTCAAGTATAAGGCGACCTGCCACCTTTCCCAGCGAGTCCAGGAGTGAGATAGGACGGTAGCAGGTTACCGACCCCCTATCTCCCTTTTTGAAAATTGGCACAAGTATAGATTTAGACCATGAGGCCAGTAGACCTATAGAGCATGTTGCGTTCAATACTCTAGTTAATAGTGGGAATCAAACGGCCGTCTGAGCTTTAAAGAAATCAATAGGGACGCCGTCTGGGCCTGGTGCCTTGCCGCTTTTACTTGCACGTAGGGCCAGATCGACTTGTTTCATTGAGAAGTGAAAATCAATGGGGAAAGGGTTTTCAAGTTTGTCAGTAAGTGTAGTGTTCTGGATGGGATAATCATGCGAGGTGGGATCCTCTAAGTTGATCTTAAAGATCTTAGAGAAATGCTGAACCCAATCCTTTTCTTCTATCGCGACGTCTATTTTTGGAAGATCTGTGTTATTTACTAAAAAAGGTGACTTAATAACTTGCCAGAAAGCGGCAGAGTTTTTAAGAGCACAGCTTTCGTGCAGTTGGGCCCAGAGAAGCGACTTTAGCTCTTTTTTTCTATTCTTTAGGGCAATGTTGTATTTTGTCCTGAGGGTTCCTATTTCGAGTGGGATCCTGACCGCTTTCCTTAATGCCATTTTTAGGTCTTGGTATGTGGCCGTACATTCGTGATTGAACCATCCCTTTTTCGGCTTGGATTTATGTTTAAGTTCTATCCATAAAGCATAATTTATGGCTTTAATAATCCTGCCGAAATTAAATATAATTTCCTCGTCTATGGTATCTGGGTCAAGGCATTTCAAGATGGAAGGAAGAGCCCCTGAAATCACTTGACTAGTTATTTCCGATGGGTCTACTTTCCCCCATTTCAGGGCGTAACCATTAAATCTATTCAGTGTTAGATTGTTTTGATCTAAGATGGAACCAAGGTTATCTTTGGGATTACAAGCTAGTAGACAGGAGATGCTTAGTGGGTAGTGATCGCTGAGGGCGATAGAATGCCTCAAAAATAGTGTGTCCCTAGTCCTCTGGCCGTTTGAGATCAAAATATAGTCTATTGTTGTTTGGTGACCCTGACCATGGAATGTGAGGGCCAATGTTAACTTCTCATTAGAGAGGTTATTTGCTTGGACAAGATTTAGCTCAAACATGATTTCGTTGAGTTGGCTTCCAAGAGTACTGTGTCTAAAGTGAGATATTGGGTTGTCCCTTTCATCAAGAATGCCTCAGGTGTTATCGTTACCAGCTAGACAGGGGCCCAAGTTGAAGTCCCCCCCCAAATTATCATTTCTTCTCAGGTAGACTTCTCTATGTGGGTTAGGAGGATAGAACGGATCGAGGATGCCAGGTTCACTGCCTCTTTCTCCAAAAGATTGTTATAGTAATTCACTATAAGAAACTTATCCCTATTGTTTAAAGTTAGTGCGAGGATCTGGAAGCTAGACTCAAGTTTTATGGTGACTACTTCCATCGCTGTCAGGAGATTGGAGACATAAATGGTTAGACCTCCCTTTGCTCGTCCTGACGTTGAGGGTGTGGCTGGTGAAAAATAAGTTTTGTACCCTGCAATATGTATTGCGTCGAGTAGCCATGTCTCTTGTAGGTCTATAATATCGAAGTTGGAGATGAATGTCGTCCATTCTTCGAGTAAGATTTTAGTACGTTGCCCTGCTATATTCCAGAATGAGGCAAGAATAAAGGGCCTGGATTCTCTCTCTTTGGACCTACTTTTTCTTATGTTTATTGGAGTGGTATTTATGGATCAACAGCATAGGGGGGTTGATTGGTTACAATGGTACTGGTCACCAATTGTTTAGAAGTGTCCTGGTGCTCAGTATGTTTTGTCTCAAACTCAAAGGGGGTAAATAGACAGTTTGACTCAGTATTTTTGGGAGGAACGGTCAGATTACTAGTTTGCGTGGCATGTAATATAGACTTGTGATGCAGTCAATCAACTCCCTCCAGACCAGAAAGACTCACATAGCGATTTTGAAGGGGTATTTGATGGTTGACCTGGTAATGTTTGTTAATTCTAGAGTTATAACTTCTAAGGTTAGGTGGTGGGACCAATAATGACCTAGGGTAGAAATAGGTCAGGTCACAGGGCGTGATGGATATGTTACTCTTTTCTGGAAACCAGTTTAAGATGTAGCTGACTGTTCTATGATCTCTGAAATTGATGACAATTATGTCTCCCTTTTTGTCCTTTATTCTACTACCAAGCCATGGAAGACGGTGGACGTGTAATATCTCGCCGTTTAGGTTTGGAGGGAGGGGACGGTTCTGTCTGAGCCAGTACGTAGTTTTGTGTTTTAACTGAAAACAGTTTTCCCTCTTTCCATCTTCTAGTGGCGGGACACCTGTTAAGACCACTACTAGTGGGACCGCTTCCGGTGGCAGTTCTACTTGGCGCCCCCTAGGCTTTACTAATCTCTCTGGCGTTTTTTTGTCCTGATTACCTTGTGGCTTTCCTGAGTTTGGGATTTTCTCTCTCCTAAGGGCCTCTCTATCTGCATGTTGTGTGGCCTGGTAAGATGATTGACCATTCTCTGGCCTTGGAGGTTTTGTTTTATTTACTTCTATGAATTTTAGCTCATTTTGAACAATGAGATTTGAGGATAATGCCGTGAGCGGGATTCCTGAAACAGGCCTGACATTACGGTTAATTAGCCCTGTGTTTGCATCTAGTTTCTCCTCTAAGGTACCGAGCCGATCTTCTATTCTTTTTAGTCTCTCTATTAGTGACAGTGTAGATACTTTAATTAGGTATTCTATTGTTCCTATCAAGTCCTTGCAGGGAGTTTCTAGTGTCCGGCGTGGTGGTGGAATGCCTGGTGAAGGTATTGTCGTGGTGTTTAATGTTTGGGCTTTAGCGGATTTACCGAAATCAGTATGACTAATCTTTTTTCGCTGTGGTTCATTCTCTTTTTTTCTTCGTTTCCTTGGCGGTGAGCCTTGTATTCTTGGGTGTTTTGAATTTTTTGGGTTTTTACGCATGACCTTTACTACGGGTACCACAGGTAAGGGCGTGTCTGGTATAACTTCTATCTCTGGTGGTGATTTGCTAGGAGATGGTAAAACTAGATTATGCGATACTCTAACTGTATCAGGGGTAGAAGTTACATCTCGTAGAAGGATTGGGATACTATTAATAGTTGTATCTGGGTCCTCATTTTCAACAAGGTCACTAATATATGATGAACTATCTATCTGCAAGCGAATAGGAGAGGAACGCTTGTTTTTTTATCAATTCGACTGAGCGACGTCGCTCCGCTCGTCGTTCTGCTAGTATGCTCTCCCTTTCATTATCGCAGGAGATCCTGTATACAAAATTGTCCAAAGTTCCTTTATTGGCACCACTTGATTCCTTCGTGGTTACTAGTGCCATGATGCGTGACAGCAATTATCTGGGACAAAGTCAAGCAGGCCTAGGTTTAAGGGATAATCCCCGGATGATCCGGACTCAATCAGAAGGGCTAGGAGATTAACAGATGAAAAGTAGCTTCCAGGAAAATGATGTAAACTTGGTACCTTACAGTGCAGATGATTTTGAGTGAGATGTCAGTGAATGGGCCCATCCCGGCCTCCTTCGGCTCCTGAGGGCTACAGAGGGCCCGCCCTTTGCCCGGGCTTCACCCGGCGTCCCGCGAGGCGGGGCTTACAGCATTTTTATTCGCTTCCTGGCGCTGTCGAGTGATGCAGGGCCCGCAAAGGTTGCCGGTAGGTGTAGTCCCCGGCCCGGCCTCCGCTCGGCGGTTGCGCCGGTTAGATGTTAACACCAGCGGGACGGCAAGAGGCAGGCAGGGGGATCCGGTCTCCAAGGAAGAAATGCCAACAGCTATCGCCCAAAAGTCAAGTAGCAGATCTACAGAGTCATCAGCATTGGTTAGGACGTCACTGACAACTAAGCATGGGCGTAAAATGCGTTCCGCTCGCGGATTTTGCGGATTTTCGGCAAATTCGCAATCCGCAAACTCTGGCGAACTTGCAGAAAATTCGTAAATCCGTGCGAAGCGGATTTTTTGCTTGGTCGCACTTGCCAACTAGAATACTATACAATTTCGCGGGAGTAAACACTTGCGAACACGTAGATGCGGCGGGCAGCAACAATCTCGCAATTGCGAGATTGCAAAATTTGCAATTTCGCACAAGAAATCCACCAGCAGGCAGCATAAACCTTGAAAATTATGATTTTTATCAGAATAACTCCTCGAGTTGACATTTGCATGCACTTTTTTTTTGCAAGGAGTCCATTTTGGGGGGGGGGTGTGGGAGGAAGGAAGTGCCCCACAGTCTCCAACTTCCTGTTCCTGTCCAGCAGGCTCCTCCCAAATCATGTGCTGGTCACTTTGATTTGGATTTTGACCTGGAAGGATTACTTTTTGTGGATGCTACTGGATATTTGGATTTTTGCAAAACTGAAAGCACTCAGCAGGTGCAAAAGTTCAATCTTATCGTTAGTAACCATTCCCTGTAGTGCCTGGAAGGATTACTTTTTGTGGATGCTGCTGGATATTTGGATTTTTGCTAAACTGAAAGCACTCAGCAGGTGCAAAAGTTCAATCTTATCATTAGTAACCATTCCCTGTAGTGCTTCCTGAGGGGCCCCGTCAGAGTTCAGTTGCCTACTTGCAACTATTCTATGACCCTGCTCTGACCCTCACAGCAGGCTCAGAGAATAGCTACAAGTATACAACAAAGGTCCTGTTAAAATAATTACATTGCAACAGAAAGCAATTACAGATAAGGAAGCAGGTGCCAGCCTGGAAGTTCAAATTCAGTGACACATTAATCAGCCCCTAATTCATTCATGTCAGTTGAGGCAGGGCGGGTGTGCTTTTCCCCCCATAATCTACAGTGATGAACTAGAGGGTGGCATGGGTGAGCCAGAGGGTGGCGTGGGTGAGCCAGAGGGTGGCAGTGGTGAAACAGAGGGTGGCAGTGGTGAATCAGAGGGTGCTGTGATGAACCAGATGTAGAAACAACATGGTCGCGACCGTTGCTACCCGACAAGTAAGTTCGCGTTTGTGAACTGGTAAAAAACCCTTGCGAAATGGCAGAAACACTTGCGAACACAAAAAAAAAGGAATCCGCAAAATTCGCGAGAGTTCGCGGATTTTGCGGATTGCGAATTCGTAAATACGCAATTTCGCGGATTGCCAATTCGCAAAATCCGCCCATGCTTACTGACAACTACATAGGTGCCACCCAGGCGAGCCAAAGTCAGTACATTTAACATTTCCATTCTAAAAGCGCAGAACCATGAAGTAATTGACGTAAGTAAGGGCCAAAACTAGGGCCCTGCAAAAGGGAGTAACCCTAGCCCTAACAAATAAGTCTGTAGAGCGAGGAGGCATGGGTGGGTCTGTAAGGAATCTGCAGCTAGATATTGTCTCTACCAGAAAATGCGTTACTGAAGGTAAGTATTTGTTCATCTGATAGGGACTTCTAGCTGCAGATTTCTTACCTTATAATAGATACCATCCTGACAGTGGGGTGCGGACAAACTTCTCATACTAAGAAGTCCTGCAGACCTAACTGGCAAAATTCAGGTCTCTGCAGACCTGACCATCGAGGCAGTAGTGCTTGGCAAGCGTGTGCAGAGACACCCACTTTGCTGCCAGGCAGATGTCCGGGACTGGGACACATCAAGCCATGTTTGCAGCCTTTCCCCTAGTGGAATGGGCTCTTAATTCCTCAGGGGACTGCTTCTTAGGTAGGACGTAGCAGATCTTAATGTGGAGAACTACCAGCAAGAAATGGTCCTTTTCTGAACTGCCCGATCGTTCTTAGCTCCCATGTAGCCCACACAGAGGTGGTTGTTCACACAAAACTCTTTTGTGCAGTCAAGGTACAAGGACAACGATCTTTTGGGGTCCAGACAGTAGAGACACTCCTCTTCCTTAGAGGGATGCGAAAGAGCAAAAAAGGTGGGCAAACTTAATAGATGGAATGAAGCCACGACCTTTGGAAGAAAAGAAGCACGGGTGCGAAGCACCACGTTATGTACAAAAGTCTTCATATAGGGTGGCTTACATGATAACGCCTGCAACTCACTCACCTACTGGGAAGATTTTATCGCCACCAGAAAGGCGGTCTTAATGGTAAGCAGCAGGAGGGGACAGTTGTGCAAAGGCTCGAAAGGAGCACACATGAGAAGAGTGAGGTTCAAATTAAGGTCCTATTGTGGCACGACAAAGGGCGTAGGAGGAAACAAGTGGCAAGCCCTTTCAAAAAACGTACTTACAATTGGAGATTTAAACAGAGAGGGTTGGTCTGGCTGCCGCAAAAAAGAAGATATAGTAGAAATATAACCCATGTGAGTACCCACAGCAAAGCCCTGCTGGGCAAGCATAAGAATGAAAAGTAGAACAATAGAAGTAGAAGCAGAAAGAGGGTCAATAGACCTTTCTGTACAATATGATGCAAACGTTTGCCAATGGCAGGCAGATACCATCTTAGTTAATAAATTGAGAGAAGACCCCACGCGTTCCAGGGAACAGGGTACTAAGTGACAATGTAAAGTCAAAGAAAAATCCCTGGAGAGATTAATGTATAGGGATACCTTAATCCAAATAAACAGTATAGATACCTAAATTTGATATTAAACAACCTGGTCACGGACTAGTTTGTGATGTTCACAATTTTTTATTAAAATATGCATCATGGTTAAAATTTCAGTAGAAATACAATTATACTGAAAACATACAATAAAATAACATACACTCAAAATGACAGAATTTCAGAAATTAAAAAACAATTAAAAAACTATTGAATCTGTTCAAATTCAACTGAGCAACGCAATACATATAAAAGTACACAATTTCTAAATCATCGACATACTTTCATTATAGAGAAAAGGATAGACAAAAGACAGAAGAAAACCCCTCTATAGAAAAAATATGGAATATAGTCACAGATAAGGAATGATTCAGCAGCCTATCCAATAATCTACTAGGAACCCCGGTATTGCAATGTGCAGAATATCCAGAGTTCTAGAGGCTTGAATTCATAAAGAAGTACAAAAAGGCGTCGACGCGTTTCAGTGTATCAGCACATGAATATAGCTACACCTTCATCAGGACGGTATCGATGGGGGTCATCTGATTCAATTGGTAGAAATCAAAGCTGTATAAGACAGAATTTATCAGTCAATATCGGATATCACCTCTCTATTTCAGGCTTGATTTTTATTAAACTTCCCCTATGATAGATGGTGGCATTTTGTTACAATTCTATACATAAATATGTATCACCTCTCCTTCTAAGCATGCTTTTTTAATTAGAGATCCCTAAGGCCAATGGCACCATTTTGTTCAGTAAATATATACATCCGGCTAAACATTCAATACATATCTCGTTATACACGTTTGGATTACGTCCCTCTGTGGCATTACAATATAGTCAATGACCAGTTCTTTTTACGCTAGATTTAGCGCCATTTCTAGGGACTACTGACCTTTATTTTGAACACTAGAAAGCAGTCTTGGTGTTGGTCAGTTTTCACACAACTCCAAGGATACGATGTAGAAGGTTTTATTTTCGGATAATCCCAATCTATTAACAGAGTTTAATACATATATTAGTGACTATTATCTATCTCATGATATGGAAAAGGGTTAATCTGGGTGAGCAATAAGACATTACCGTTTTGTTAAGTAGTACAGGTTTATGTTCTTTTTTTCCTGTCTATATTTCCTTTAGATCTGGATTCCTTCGTTATGGGTTGTATCCTCCCTTTATTTCGTGCGGTACCCCTTGGTAAAGTACATAGGGATTTATTTTTAGTATACTACATATTAAGATATCGAGGTCTAGACTCCACCTCGTATTTTGGGTTCCATACATACCTTTTATTTAAGGAGGGGTCACTTTCCCCGTGGTTCGCCTTATGTTTCAGCCTCGTCACATGTCGCTTGATAACGATCAGTGGGCATTCGCATGTATCTGTATGGAAAATGGATCACACTCTTTATGCTGATCAACAGGCATTATAGACCTCCTAAATGTTTCTACGCTAACATCCTCTATTTACGTTCGCCACCTAATTTTTATTTCTTTTTATAAAGCGTTGTTTTTATCAAAGTCTCTACTTCCATCGATTTTAATCGACATAATTAAAATACTGAGGGGGTATTTGTATGTATACATTTTCTGTTGTAACTCATAACTCAACATCTACTTTTGTTTGTTTCCCTTTTTAGCTTCTGACTTTAGCTATGCAATTTTATGTCATACCACCCCTGATTGCTTGCTTCGTAGACTTTTTTTATATATGTATACTCCGCCTCTCCTTAACTCCCCCTTCCTCTAGATATCTTTTCACAGTGGAGGTATATAAGCGGTACTGTTAGCAAGAGGGTATTCTCCGGGTCATGTTTGTCTAAATGACCGATCGAGTATTCTCCATTCCCGGGACATGCCTTGGAAATGCAGGTCTCTGGTCCATAACCGTTTTAACCTTAGTGGTGCAGTGACCATAATCTGTTTGACTAGTTTATACTGCCTCCATTACAATAGCGTTATACTCAAAAGCCCGAATAAAGTAAATCTATGGACTCTCGAGTGTAGAGATATTCGCCCGCCGTTTTACCCATGCTTACCTTGTCAATCTCGATGCGGCGCTTTCCACGGGTACATCCTATCTCGTTCTCTCGTTTGGTTTATGTGTGGCTTTTTTTTCCCTTGTTTTATAAGACCCACCCTGGAAACGATGTGCCACAGCTGCGGGGAATCTTTTCTCTATTCCTTTCCTGCACATGCGTGGAAGGTGGTTTAGAGCGCGCGGAAATGGTGGCCATTTTGGGACAGGTTGATTAACCTTACGTGCAGGCTGTTATATAGGAAAAAAGTCCCAAATGTTGTTCCACTAAAGTTATTCTTTAATTTTAATTTCAGCTCCTACGTATTTCTATTTATTCTCCTGATTCTTTAATAAATAATGGTCCATTGTTCGTTATACTAATTCATTTTTTCACCGGAGGGGTGTACATCCCGCAAAGCGCGGCGGCCATTTATAAAGGGGCTTATTTACTGTTTACTATGCAGATTTCACTTCTCTTAACTAAAGAACGGTAGAACTTTGCATTAGAGAATTATCTTAGATTAATGAGTCCCATTCCTCTCTAGTATTCAGACCATTTTTTATGGTATTAAATTTCATTATATACCACTGTTCCTGTTGCTTACGTCTTTTGATACTATTCCCCATCCTGGTCTGTTCTTTTATTTTTTCGAGTATCACCCATTTGATTTCATTTTCACTGTGGTTTTTGTCCTTCCAATGATCTACTAATGGGGCATTTTCCCTTTGCAGTCGGATTGCTGATTTGTGCTCCCCTATTCTGACCCTAAGTTCTCTCCCTGTCTCACCTATGTAGCCTAAGCCACACGGGCACAGGATCAGGTATACCAAGTTCTTACTCCTGCAATTATTCAACGTATTGATCTTGTGTTTGATGTTATTAAGGCAAACTTCTTTGGTTACTAGACATAAATCACAGATGCTACAGGTTCCACATTTATGGTTGCCTGTCGCTTTGGTGCCCATCAAGGTTTTTTGTCCTTCCACAATATCCTCTCTATATGTATGTACCAGGGTTGACCTGAGGTTTTTATTCTTTCTATAGGCGTGGAGGGGCCGTGGTAATTTGGTTTCACTGCCTTCATTGAGGATTTTCCAGTTATGGTTTATAACATTTTTTATTTGATTGGCAATGGACGAAAATTGACTAACCATAACAATCTTGTCCATAGTTTGGTTCTTTTCCTTTTTGTCTAAAAGACTATCTCTGTCGTAGAAGCGTGGTCTTTTTAATGAATGGCTGATCAGTTTTTTTGGGTACCCCCTCTCGATGAACTTCTGTTTCGTAGTTTCTGCATGTCTATAGAAATCATCCAGGGAGGTACAATTCCTTCTCAGTCGGAGAAATTCTCCGAACGGGATGCTATCTTTTTGACTTTTTGGGTGGTAGCTGTTATAGTGTAAAACCGTATTGCGGTCAGTTTCTTTTTTGTACAGTTCCACAACCAGTCGATTACTCTCTGCCTTGATGGTGATATCTAAAAAATCCACCCTTCTGTTGCTATATTTAGCTGTGAATTTTAGGTTAGCATCCCCCAAGTTGATCCACACTAAAAACTCTTCTAATAATTCTACGGATCCCGACCAGATAAAAAAAATATCATCTATGAACCTCGTCCAATTTCTGATGTTCTCATAGAAAGGACTAATTTCATTATATACATGTTTATCTTCAAACATGCTCACATAAATGCATGCCAGGCTCGGAGCGCAGGTGCGCCCATGCTGGTCCCTTTACGTTGAATGTAGAGGTCTTTCTTAAAGAGGAATATATTATTTAGAAGGACCAGTGACACACATTCAACTATAAATTCTTTGTTGGCGCCCATAATTTCTGTTTCTCCTAATAGTGTTCTAACTACATTTATTGTATCCCTTTGTGGTATATTGGTGTAGAGGGCCTCTACATCAAGGGTCACCATATATTCCCTATCTCCCTTGAAGTCTAGGCCCTCCACTTTTGTAATCATATCAGAGGTATCTCTAATATAAGATTTCTGCTGCTGTATCAAGGGTTTCAAGAACTTATCGGCATATATACTTAGAGGCTCTAGCAGGGAATCAATAGAGGCCACTATCGGTCTTAAAGGAGGGTTCTCCATATTCTTGTGGACTTTTGGGAGTCCATAGAAGGCTGGTGTTTTGGGGTTCTCATTATTTAGGAATTTGAATTCCTCCTCTGTAATCAATCCATTGGATGCGGCACTGGTTAAAAAGGATGCCACTTCTCGTTTTAGAGACTCTAATCTCTGTTGAGATACCCTAGTATAATGTTCTGGATTCGGAACATTATACTAGGGTATCTCAACAGAGATTAGAGTCTCTAAAACGAGAAGTGGCATCCTTTTTAACCAGTGCCGCATCCAATGGATTGATTACAGAGGAGGAATTCAAATTCCTAAATAATGAGAACCCCAAAACACCAGCCTTCTATGGACTACCAAAAGTCCACAAGAATATGGAGAACCCTCCTTTAAGACCGATAGTGGCCTCTATTGATTCCCTGCTAGAGCCTCTAAGTATATATGCCGATAAGTTCTTGAAACCCTTGGTACAGCAGCAGAAATCTTATATTAGAGATACCTCTGATATGATTACAAAAGTGGAGGGCCTAGACTTCAAGGGAGATAGGGAATATATGGTGACCCTTGATGTAGAGGCCCTCTACACCAATATACCACAAAGGGATACAATAAATGTAGTTAGAACACTATTAGGAGAAACAGAAATTATGGGCGCCAACAAAGAATTTATAGTTGAATGTGTGTCACTGGTCCTTCTAAATAATATATTCCTCTTTAAGAAAGACCTCTACATTCAACGTAAAGGGACCAGCATGGGCGCAACCTGCGCTCCGAGCCTGGCATGCATTTATGTGAGCATGTTTGAAGATAAACATGTATATAATGAAATTAGTCCTTTCTATGAGAACATCAGAAATTGGACGAGGTTCATAGATGATATTTTTTTTATCTGGTCGGGATCCGTAGAATTATTAGAAGAGTTTTTAGTGTGGATCAACTTGGGGGATGCTAACCTAAAATTCACAGCTAAATATAGCAACAGAAGGGTGGATTTTTTAGATATCACCATCAAGGCAGAGAGTAATCGACTGGTTGTGGAACTGTACAAAAAAGAAACTGACCGCAATACGGTTTTACACTATAACAGCTACCACCCGAAAAGTCAAAAAGATAGCATCCCGTTCGGAGAATTTCTCCGACTGAGAAGGAATTGTACCTCCCTGGATGATTTCTATAGACATGCAGAAACTACGAAACAGAAGTTCATCGAGAGGGGGTACCCAAAAAAACTGATCAGCCATTCATTAAAAAGAGCACGCTTCTACGACAGAGATAGTCTTTTAGACAAAAAGGAAAAGAACCAAACTATGGACAAGATTGTTATGGTTAGTCAATTTTCGTCCATTGCCAATCAAATAAAAAATGTTATAAACCATAACTGGAAAATCCTCAATGAAGGCAGTGAAACCAAATTACCACGGCCCCTCCACGCCTATAGAAAGAATAAAAACCTCAGGTCAACCCTGGTACATACATATAGAGAGGATATTGTGGAAGGACAAAAAACCTTGATGGGCACCAAAGCGACAGGCAACCATAAATGTGGAACCTGTAGCATCTGTGATTTATGTCTAGTAACCAAAGAAGTTTGCCTTAATAACATCAAACACAAGATCAATACGTTGAATAATTGCAGGAGTAAGAACTTGGTATACCTGATCCTGTGCCCGTGTGGCTTAGGCTACATAGGTGAGACAGGGAGAGAACTTAGGGTCAGAATAGGGGAGCACAAATCAGCAATCCGACTGCAAAGGGAAAATGCCCCATTAGTAGATCATTGGAAGGACAAAAACCACAGTGAAAATGAAATCAAATGGGTGATACTCGAAAAAATAAAAGAACAGACCAGGATGGGGAATAGTATCAAAAGACGTAAGCAACAGGAACAGTGGTATATAATGAAATTTAATACCATAAAAAATGGTCTGAATACTAGAGAGGAATGGGACTCATTAATCTAAGATAATTCTCTAATGCAAAGTTCTACCGTTCTTTAGTTAAGAGAAGTGAAATCTGCATAGTAAACAGTAAATAAGCCCCTTTATAAATGGCCGCCGCGCTTTGCGGGATGTACACCCCTCCGGTGAAAAAATGAATTAGTATAACGAACAATGGACCATTATTTATTAAAGAATCAGGAGAATAAATAGAAATACGTAGGAGCTGAAATTAAAATTAAAGAATAACTTTAGTGGAACAACATTTGGGACTTTTTTTCCTATATAACAGCCTGCACGTAAGGTTAATCAACCTGTCCCAAAATGGCCACCATTTCCGCGCGCTCTAAACCACCTTCCACGCATGTGCAGGAAAGGAATAGAGAAAAGATTCCCCGCAGCTGTGGCACATCGTTTCCAGGGTGGGTCTTATAAAACAAGGGAAAAAAAGCCACACATAAACCAAACGAGAGAACGAGATAGGATGTACCCGTGGAAAGCGCCGCATCGAGATTGACAAGGTAAGCATGGGTAAAACGGCGGGCGAATATCTCCTACACTCGAGAGTCCATAGATTTACTTTATTCGGGCTTTTGAGTATAACGCTATTGTAATGGAGGCAGTATAAACTAGTCAAACAGATTATGGTCACTGCACCACTAAGGTTAAAACGGTTATGGACCAGAGACCTGCATTTCCAAGGCATGTCCCGGGAATGCGAGAATACTCGATCGGTCATTTAGACAAACATGACCCGGAGAATACCCTCTTGCTAACAGTACCGCTTGTATACCTCCACTGTGAAAAGATATCTAGAGGAAGGGGGAGTTAAGGAGAGGCGGAGTATACATATATAAAAAAATGTCTACGAAGCAAGCAATCAGGGGTGGTATGACATAAAATTGCATAGCTAAAGTCAGAAGCTAAAAAGGGAAACAAACAAAAGTAGATGTTGAGTTATGAGTTACAACAGAAAATGTATACATACAAATACCCCCTCAGTATTTTAATTATGTGGATTAAAATCGATGGAAGTAGAGACTTTGATAAAAACAACGCTTTATAAAAAGAAATAAAAATTAGGTGGCGAACGTAAATAGAGGATGTTAGCGTAGAAACATTTAGGAGATCTATAATGCCTGTTGATCAGCATAAAGAGTGTGATCCATTTTCCATACAGATACATGCGAATGCCCACTGATCGTTATCAAGCGACATGTGACGAGGCTGAAACATAAGGCGAACCACGGGGAAAGTGACCCCTCCTTAAATAAAAGGTATGTATGGAACCCAAAATACGAGGTGGAGTCTAGACCTCGATATCTTAATATGTAGTATACTAAAAATAAATCCCTATGTACTTTACCAGGGGGTACCGCACGAAATAAAGGGAGGATACAACCCATAACGAAGGAATCCAGGTCTAAAGGAAATATAGACAGGAAAAAAAGAACATAAACCTGTACCACTTAACAAAACGGTAATGTCTTATTCCTCACCCAGATTAACCCTTTTCCATATCATGAGATAGATAATAGTCACTAATATATGTATAAAACTCTGTTAATAGATTGGCATTATCAGAAAATAAAACCTTCTACATCGTATCCTTGGAGTTGTGTGAAAACTGACCAACACCAAGACTGCTGTCTAGTGTTCAAAATAAAGGTCAGTAGTCCCTAGAAATGGCGCTAAATCTAGCGTAAAAAGAACTGGTCATTGACTATATTGTAATGCCACAGAGGGACGTAATCCAAACGTGTATAACGAGATATGTATTGAATGTTTAGCCGGATGTATATATTTACTGAACAAAATGGTGCCATTGGCCTTAGGGATCTCTAATTAAAAAAGCATGCTTAGAAGGAGAGGTGATACATATTTATGTATAGAATTGTAACAAAATGCCACCATCTATCATAGGGGAAGTTTAATAAAAATCATGCCTGAAAAAGAGAGGTGATATCCGATATTGACTGATAAATTCTGTCTTATACAGCTTTGATTTCTACCAATTGAATCAGATGACCCCCATCGATACCATCCTGATGAAGGTGTAGCTATATTCATGTGCTGATACACCGAAACGCGTCAACGCCTTTTTGTACTTCTTTATGAATTCAAGCCTCTAGAACTCTGGATATTCTGCACATTGCAATACCGGGGTTCCTAGTAGATTATTGGATAGGCTGCTGAATCATTCCTTATCTGTGACTATATTCCATATTTTTTCTATAGAGGGGTTTTCTTCTGTCTTTTGTCTATCCTTTTCTCTATAATGAAAGTATGTCGATGATTTAGAAATTGTGTACTTTTATATGTATTGCGTTGCTCAGTTGAATTTGAACAGATTCAATTGTTTTTTAATTGTTTTTTAATTTCTGAAATTCTGTCATTTTGAGTGTATGTTATTTTATTGTATGTTTTCAGTATAATTGTATTTCTACTGAAATTTTAACCATGATGCATATTTTAATAAAAAATTGTGAACATCACAAACTAGTCCGTGACCAGGTTGTTTAATATCAAATTTAGATATCTATACTGTTTATTTGGACCCAGATACCATCTTAGTACTGAGACGCCTGGCTGCCAAAATAATGTTGCATACTTCAGGAAGGAAGGTCAAAAGCTATCAACAGCTGCTGCTCAATCTCCACGCATGGAGGTAGAGAGTTGACAGGTTTGGTTGGAGGACCCTCCCCTGCTGCTGTGGCAGAAGATCCTCCTGAAGGGGCGGCCTGATCGGAGGATCGATGCTCATCTTCAGAAATCCTGGACACCAAGGCTCTCCTTGCCCAGTCTGTAAGCACAAGAATGACTTGGGCCCGGTTATTATTGATCTTTTTCAGAACTCTGGACAGAAGTGGTATGGGCACAAAGGGGTAAACAGGCCCTAGCTCCACTGGTGATGAAATGCGTAGGCGAGCAATAGCCGCCTTGGAAACTCCAGCATGCAAAACTGCTGACATTGCACGTTCTCTTAGGAGGCAAACAGATCTAAACAAGGTTCTCCACACTGCGGAAAGTGACCTTGTGTCACCTCCAACTGAAGAAGCCATTAGTGATCCACTAGGCATTGATGGCTGAGTTTGTCCACCTTGGCGTTCAGCACACCTGTTAGGTGTTAAACCACCATGGTTATGTCCTGCTGTCCAGAGCCTCTTGACAAAGGGTCCATGACCCCACCCCACACTGCTTTATGCTGTACCACATGGCAGTGGTGTTTTCCGTGAACACCTGCACTAACTTCCCCTTGACAGAAGGAAGAAATGCTTTTTTAAAAAAAAATGTTTTTAATAGCATCATGAGTGATACGCAACAGTAAAAAGATAGAACTCATAAGTACATACAAAAGTAAATCATTCCAAAAAAACGAAAAAAGCAAGGAAATAGATTAAATCATAAAGCAACAAAAGACATTAAATACAAGAGATATTAGTCTTTTTGCATTATTAGTCCCCAAATTCTTTCCACTTTCAGCTTAGTTTGGATTCCCCTTGTTAAAGCCAGAGCATATTCCATGTTATATGTTTCCTTTACTAAACTCCACCACTCCATAACTGTAGGTGGGTTTTGTTGGATCCAGACCCATGCTATTGTAAGTCTAGCACAGGTTATTAAAATATTCATCAAATCAACCAGGGGCCCACTTTCAGCCGACATACCAACAAGTACATCTAGAGAAGTTAGTGGAATTGGGCGTGCAAGCTTCATAGAGAGGACTTTAGTTACTCTGTTCCAAAATTCAGTTAGATGTGGACACATAAAAAACATATGATTAATATCAGCTGCTATTTGATTGCATTTTGGGCACTTAGTGCGATCACTACTATTATTACTAGTGGCCCATTTCAAGATTCTATCTGGTGTATAATAGAGCTGACACATGGTTTTAAATTGTTGCAGTTTATGGTTAGAAGAATGGACAAAGCGGCTTAAGCTATTTAAAGATGAAGATATCATATTTGGTGCCATATCAATTTCAAGTTTCCTATCCCATTTCTCTGCTAGCTTCGGGTAGTCGTCAGTTCTAAATACTATAAGAATTCTATATCCAATACTAATTAGTGCCTTATCTGTTTCCCTATAGATACAATTCCATAGATCGGAATCCAAAACAGAAGTGAGACCTAGCTTCCGTACAAAGTAGTCCCGAATCTGATAATACTTGAGCCGAGCCCCCTCCGTAAGGTTATGGCAATCCTTTAACTTTTCAAATGTAATAAAGCCCCTATGGTCATACAAATCCCCTAGTATTTTTATGCCATGATCTGATAGATGTAAACCAGCTCGGTCGTGGAAAATTTCCGTGAAGCCAGGATTGGCCCACAAAGGGGTTCTGGAGTGAAATAAAGAAGTTTTACATTTAACAAGAAGAGCACGCCAAATACTAATAGTATCCCGTGCCGTCTTGAATTTCACCCGTTTGAAATAATTTGGATCGTTTAATCTGTAAAGAAACATATTTATGTCCTCCCCCAGCATAAACTTGTGATAAAAAAACCTATTGTTGGGGTTCACCAAGCTGCGAAAGCAAGTCAAAAAAGCAGACCAAAAGTAAAATCTAATGTCTGGGAGATCCAAACCAGCCTGGTTGAATGGGAGTTTAAGTAAAGTGATAGCACGGCGAGCTTTTTTATAGCCCCAGATAAAGCTGCTAATGATGCCATCTAGTCTATTAAAATAAGAATTATCTACCCGTAAAGGGATCGAACGAAAAAGATATAAGTATTTAGGCAAAATCTTCATTTTGACCAAATTTATTCGGCCAATAATACTTAAAGGCAACTTGTGCCATTTCTTAAGTAAAGTAGTAGTTTCTTTTAATAGTGACTCGTAATTTAAAGCGCATATTGCAGTGATGTTAGCGAAATTTTTACCCCTAAATAGGTCACTGCCTCGCATACACCCGATATAGGAATAGGTGATTATGGTTCATAACAATTTGGGTCTTGCTGGTGTTGAGCCTGTATCCTGAAACCATTCCAAAATGTTTAGCCTCCGTTACGATGCCCTTCATTGCTTCTGACACATTTGTAGAATATATTGCGATGTCGTCAGCGTAAACGGTTATTTTAAGAGAGTTGGAACCAAATACAAAAGGAGAAATCTGGGCCTGATTCTGCAAGGCTAGTAGAAATGGTTCCATTATAAGGGCGAACAGCAAAGGTGAGAGGGGGCACCCTTGTCTCGTACCTCGTTTTATTGGGAATATAGGAGAATACTTTCCCAGATAACTAATTTTGCCAGTCGGGTTGTCATACAGAGACTGAATCTAATTCAAAAATTGGCCTTTGATACCAAAAGCATGCAATGTGGCCCACAGGAAGCCCCACCCCACTCGGTCAAATGCTTTCTCTGCATCTAATAATATCATACCGAGTGGGGTTGGCTCAACCCGTGCCACGTCGAACGCCGTGATGGCCATAATAATATGAGCCGTGGTATCCCTCTTTGGGATAAACCCATGTTGCTGGGGTGATACCAATTGTGACATTAGTGGTGCGAGCCGATTTGCTCAAATCTTTGCGAATATTTTGGCGTCATTATTTATAAGTGAAATGGGTCTGTAAGACCCCCATTCATCGGCTGGTTTATTTTTTTTCAGAAAAAATATAATTTGAGTGGAATTCCATGACCTAGGAGCTTTTTCCTCGGCCCCTATAGCCTGAATGAACTTAGACAGTAATAAAATCAATTCCTCCGTGCATGTTTTATATAGTTCCAGGGGAATCGCATCTTCCCCTGTTGCTTTACCGGATGATAGAGAATTAATAGCTGTTCTAATTTCTACTGCTGTAATGTCATTCAGAAGTAGAGCAGATTGTTCAATATCCATATTTTTTACTTTATTCAAAGAAATATATCTTAGTATCTCTTCTCCAGCAACCTCGGTTTCAGGTGTATAGAGATCCTGATAGTAAATAGCAAATTGTTGCAGAATCGATATGGGATGCTTATATCTTTGGTTTTTAGCCCCTTTGATTTCCTTAATAGCCATTTGAGCCCTATCCTCAGCAACCTTATATGCCAAAATCTTTCCTATCCTTTCGCCACCTTCGTATTGAGTTAGTTGAAATTTCTTTAAGTTAGCAATGCTTTTTTCCCTAAAAGTATTTTTTAGTGCAGATTTCAGCTCTATTAGTTTAAAACCTAAATCTTCTATGTTAGCCGCCCCCGTAAGTAGAGCTTCGGCTATTTGATTTTCAATAGAAAGTATGTCTGCAATAGTTCTCTCATCTTGACATTTACGTTCCTTATTTTGTCGCCAAATATATTGTTGTGCAAACCCACGCACGCTAGCTTTACATGCATCCCAAACTGTCATTGGTGAGGTCGAGTTCATGTTTATGCTAACAAATTCTTTTAAGTGAGCTTTTAATTGTCTTAAAAAGACTGAATCTAAAAATAAATATCTGGGGAATGAGAACGACCGAGGGGTTGGACTCTCTATTGCTATATCAAAAGAGAGAAGAATAGGATTATTGTCCGAGGTAACTCTCGGACAGATTACCATAGTGCTTGATTCAAGAATTTTGTCCGAGACCCAGGCCATGTCTATGCGTCAGCACAGTTTGTGTGCGGTGGAGTAGTAAGTATAACCAGCTGTATTTGGATGTAAATACCGCCACGCATCTTTAATGGAATGAATGCGAGCAAGATCTAAAATTGCAGCCCGAGTTTTCCGCATTCTCTGGAATGATCCCCTTCTAGTCGTATCAATATTGTAGTTCATGATACAATTAAAATCCCCCAATACTATGTGCTCCCCTTGCCAGCCTAGCAGCTCCATGTTAATTTGATTGAAAATTTTTGGTTCGTCTATATTCGAAGCATAAATACCACAAAATGTATATTTACAACCTTCAAGTGTCAGCTGTGCTATTACCCACCTGCCCACTTTATCAGTGAGAGTTTTGTTGACTTCTGCTCTACATTGTTTTTGTTTCAAAATAGCTACCCCGCGAGTTGGAGTATTTAAATCGGTGCATACTAAAGTATCATAACCCAGCTGTTTAAGTAAATTTCGATCTTTATATGCAATATGGGTCTCAGATATTACGGCTATCTGTGGATTGTACATTTTAAGTTTCTCAAACACTAAGCTTCTTTTAACCCTACTGTTCAAACCAGCGACATTCCATGCTAAACATCTTAGTTGATACATCTTATAAAATACAGATTCCCATCTTTGAAAACTTTAAACAAATAAATCTTGCTAAGCATAAACACTAATCTACTTATCTTCATGATGCCTCTTATACCCTGAAATTTCCTCCCTCCCTCCATACCCCAACCTCGACCCCCACCAACCCCACCCCCCCTACCACCCTTGTCCCTCCTAGAAGGCCACCCCATTGACCCAGCTGCCGTTGAAATGGCAGCTATGCGAAGTCACAGCTGCGGGGATCCGGCCAGTGCCAGTGCTACAAACTCAAAAAGCACCCAAGTAGCCACAAAAAAAAAGGAATCTAATCAAGTCTTCTTGTCCTATCTTTAAAGTATCAGATAGTTCATTTGAGTCACTTGAGTCACACAAATGACGGTTAGATTTAAATAAAGTTGAAATTGGACACTATTAGGTGATAGATTAGGCCACTCAGTTTTTTATCCATTGCTTTCTGATTTCCATTTGATCATTGCTTGCTCGACTTCACTTTCATCAGAGAAATTGTAGGTGCGTACATTCTTAATTTTTTTTTATCTTACTGGTTCTTGTAAGAAGACTTGACCACCAAGAGCCTTAATCGGATCAATGAATTGGCGCAGCTTCCAACGCCTCTCCATGGTGGCTTTGCTTAAGTCTGACCTAACAAAAAAAGTGACAGAGTTTGTCGAAACTGGTGTATTAGGTCTTGCTTTTAATGAGATAGCCTGACGCAGTGGGTAGTTTCCTATGCCGATCAGAAGTGGGCGAGGGTATTGACTCCCCTTGTTTCTTTGTATCAGAGGAAGCCGGTGGGCTTGTTGTATCTGTGAGTCCCAATCCCAGTCGGACAGATCAGGAAACGCCCTCTGAAACAGATGAACGATGTATGCCCTAGGGTCTGCTCCTTCAGCCCCCTCTGCAATCCCAAAAATTCGAAGATTCTGTCTGCGCTGCCAATTTTCCATATCTTGAAGTTTAGATTGCATTAGCCCAATCTGGGCCTCATGTCTATTCACAACGGTTTCTGAATGATTTGATGTTTCTTCTGTTGCGACAACTCTCTGTTGTAGTTCTTCGAGTTCCTGGGAAATAGAACCTAGTTTGCCAGCCATCTCATGCAGAGAGGATTGGGTTTTGCTACTATCTTCTCGCATCTGTTGATAGTGAGCTTGAGCTTCTTGCCTTTGTTCGCTAAGCAATTGCAAGATCAGCTTAAATGATGAGGGTACTTCCCCTTGAGAATTACACTCAAAAGTCGTGTTGGGCTGTGAAGTAGTTGGTAGAGAGTTGTCAGAGGCATTATTAGAATACCTTAAGGTTAAATCAGGGGCATTTGTTATAGCTACTACTTCTGCTTCCATTGATGCCAGTTCTGTAGTTGGCAGCGCCATCACTGCGGATGTTGGTAATGTTGTTAGAGTAGAAGGGGGCATTTCTGTTGGCAATGATGTTAGAGTAGAAGGAGGCATTTCTTTTGCGGCAGCAGTTACAATTATTTCGGCGTTTAAAGATGTGGTAGGCGCATCCATATTACCTATTGCTGAGGTAGCTGCCGACGCTGGAGGTGCATGTGCTAAGGGAGCTGGGAAAGCTGCAACTTGCGCCATCTCTCCAGACCGATTTATTTCGCCAGGTGCTGCGCCTGCCTCAGTAGGGCTATTTCCTGAGAGTCGTAGGGCCATTAATTTCAACCCTCTGTCTGCCTGAACCCACTTCCTCAGCTATCACTCTTTCCATTGCCGTAGAAGTTTTTGGTTTATTAATTATTTTCTTCACATTATTTTTTTTAGGCTTGCCCCTCCCCTTTTTTATGCCAGCAGCTTTAGTTGAGCTGGAAGGAGTGTAGTTTACTGAGTCCTGAAAATCTATGTATTCCTCGTCCGTTTCTGTCCCCTCGACATGCTCAACGTGCCCTGAATCACCAGTTTCCACCAGTTCTGGCCGTGCTTGCTGCTACTCGCTAACCGGCGGTCCGGCCGTGCTTGCTGCTATTTGCTAACCGGCTAAAATTTAACTACATCTGAGATGCTTTTGGAAGGCTAAAAGACTGAGAGACTTGTCTGGGGCACTTCGCGCTGCAAGTTCTGTTCGGTGGCTTACCGTAATTCCGCTCACCCGGCGAAGGGACTGAGCTGGATGTGGCAGTTGTGTTGGGAGCTGGTTGAGGTAGCTGATTCGGTCTGCTCGGCTTACGCGGCTTACGTGGTCAACCTCTCCAGGTACGAATGGCTGGTTCACGCTCGGCTGGTTTGGGCTGCCGGCTGCACACGAAGGCTCAGGATCTCCTTCCGCAGCAGGATTTTGTGCAATGGCACCAACAAATCAATCGAGAAGTGCTCGAGCAGCGAAACCAGCCGGAACAGACATTACAACTGGGACTACCGAAGGAAATATTACCGAGGGTTCAGAGCCACTGGAAATTGGCAGAGAAAAGAGAAACACGGGTAGACCAGAGAAACCAAGACCAATTATCAGTAAGCCACTTTTACGTTTACCACTGCTTAATAAACTTACTGAGATATTTGCCAGTAACACACCCAATTCAAATATCTTAGGACCATGTAACATTGATACATCTGCGCTGTTAGCTACTTCTGGTCTGCCTAGCAACATTGTTATTAACACAGTGGGTAACGAGAATAATGTAAATGCGGAGGCTGCTGTCGCTGTAGCTGTTGCCTCTCCTAGAGCCCCTGCTGGATTAACAAAAATACTGACAACGTTATCGGACAGTGCTGCCCGTACAGACTCTCAAATGCCGCCTCACTCAGAGGATAGCACCACCCATACTCCACCAGCACCATTGAGGCCAGTAGATCTTCTCCCTTTTAGGAAACGGTCAAAACTTGGCTGTTTCCAAAATGTTAATTGCTGATTATTCTACTGTTGTCTCCCAGTGCATCTTTCTTAGGAGTTATCTCAGTGCCAGGATACCTGTTAGGTGATAGCTGCGCTATATAAATGTTTTAAATAAATAAATAAATAAATAGATCTTTACGAAAAGCCAATGCTGGGAGGAGAGGAGCTAACAGAGGATTTAGAGGAGGCAGGGGTGGAACTGGAGGAAGAAATGCTTTTAATGCCAAACGAATCGCGAAAAGCTAAAAATAAGGATGTGGAGCCACAACTCCTCCAGAGACCAGTGTTCCCTGACCTCCACCTCTCCCAGATGGCCTTCCCCAGTCACAGTGCCCTTGGTACTCATGTTAGCTTTTATAAGGGGCTTACCTGTGGCCAGGGATGTACCAATTGTGGATACAAATGTGCTTTTGTTGGAAATAACAGAGGCCCTGGGTACCTGATTGGAAGGGACCCAGGCCACATCAAGTTAGGTTGCATTAGATGTCAGGCAAAAAAGTGGGGGGTAACCATGCAAAAAAGGTCACTTTCCTACACTCCCCCCTAACAAAAGAGGATGAGACTAAACTTTTCCAAGAGAGTCTTCATTGTCTAAGTGGAAAAATCTAGAAATGCCATCTGCACTGGCATGGGCAGTCCTAGGATAAATGTTCCACTCTAACATCCATTTCCTATGGGGATATGGACCCCCTCAAAAGCTTTGGGTTTTCTTCTTTCATCTGCATTAGCCATCTCAGAGGTCTGTGGTCAGTTTAAACTAGGAAGTGAGTACCAAACGGGTATGGTCTCAGCATCTTCAGGGACCAATCCACAGGAAAGGCCTCCCTTTCAATGACACTCCAACGCTGCTCCCTGGGGAGTAGCCTTCTGCTTATGAAAGCAACTGGTTGGTCTTGTCCATCGTCATTTGCCTGGGATGGGACTGCTCCTATCCCCAGCTCAGATGCTTTAGTCTGCATTATGAACTATTTGGAGTAATCTGGAGCCTTGAGAATAGGTGCTGAGCACATTGCCCCTTTTAGGGTGTGAAAAGCCTTTTGGCAGCCAACTGTCTAGTTAACTTTCTTGGGCATCGTATTGGAGGTAAGTTTTGTGAGCGGAGTCACAATAGACCCATATCCTTTCACACACCTCCTAAAGGACCCAGTCAAGCCAAGGAATGCCATGACTTGGATCTAGGTTGCTGGAGCTTCCCATTCCAGAATGGCCTGGATTTTGAGTCTAAGGGGTTGGACGTGGTCTCCACCTACAAGGTGGCCCCAGTACACAACAGTCCACTGCTCTATCTGGCACCTGGATGCCTTGATAGTTAGGCCTGCAGCTTGCATGGCCTGTAAAACTTTCCCCAGGTGGACCAGGTGATCCTGCCAGGAAGAGCTAGACACAGCAATATTATCAAGATAAGCTGCACTAAGTAAAGCCTTCTAACTAAGGACATGATTCCCCAACCTTTGGAAGGTGACAGGGGCATTCTTTAGACCAAAGGGCATCACAGTAAACTGGAAGTGCCCATCAGGTGCAGAGAATGCTGTCTTTTATTTTGATCCATGGGCCATGCCACTATGCCAGTATCCTGTAGTTAATACAAAGGTACTTAGGTATGTGGCAGCCCCTAACTTGCCTATCAATTCATCAGCCCTTGGGATGGTGTGGTCATCTGTATTGGTGACAGCAATGAGGCCTCTGTAGTCCACATAAAACCTAATTTCCCTCTTCCCATCCTGTGGATGAGGTTTGGGGACTAGGACCACTAGGTTGGCCCTGGGCCTCTCAGAAGGCTCAATGACCCCCCCCCCCCCAACTCCAGTATCTTGCTGACTTCAGCCTTGATGCTTTCCTTGACTTGGTCATCATTTGTGTTTTGACAGGTGAGCTGTCTCCAGTGTCCACATCATGGGTATAACAGGGTGTCTGACCAGGGGTCAAGGAAAACGTCTGTGTATACTGTTGCAGAACCTGTCTGCAATCAGCTTGCTGTTCGGGAGAGAGGGTATCTGAGTAGACCACTCCATCCACATACCCATCTTGGGTACTGTAAGAGAGGAGGTCAGAGAAAGGTTCGCTCTCTGTCTCCTGATCCTCATCAGTAACCATCAGTATGGTTACATCAGTCCTGTCACTGTAGAGTTTGAGGCGGTTCACATGTTTCACCCTTCTGGGGGACTTGCTGGTGACCAGGTCTGCCAAGTAGGTGACCTCACTCTTTTTCTCCATGATAGGGTAAGGGCCACTCCATTTGTCCTGCAGGGCCCTTGGTGCCACTGGCTCCAAATCCCACACATGTTTCCCTGGTTGGAATTCTGCCAGTGCAGCTTTTTGGTCATACCAGAGCTTCTGGAGCTCCCGGCTGCCCTCAAGGTATTTGGAAGCTTTCTGCATGTGCTCCGACATCCTGGAACGAAGGCCTAGTACATAGTACACCTCATCTTGCTTTGGTATATTATGGGGTCTCGCCCATCCTTACCTCACAACTAAGAGTGGTCCCCTTACAGAGTGACGAAATAGAAGTTCAAAGGGTATAAACCCTACTCCCTTCTGAGGCACATGTCTATAGGCAAAAAGCAGGCAGGGTAACAGAACATCCCATCTCCTTTTGAGTTTTTCAGGGAGTGCAATTATCATGCTATTCAATGTCTTGTTAAATCTTTCAACAGGGCCATTGTATGTGGGTAGTAAGGGGTTGTTGACTTGTAGATCACTCCACACTCATACCACATGTGCTTCAAGTATGCAGACATAAAGTTGGTCCCTCAGTGTGATACTACCTCCTTAGGAATCCCTACCCTGGTGAAGACACCAATGAGGGCCTTGGCTACCACATGGGCTGAGGATCAAGTGGACCAACTATATCCACTCCTACTCTTTCAAAGGCTACTCCAATCACTGGGGGTGCAATTAGGGGGGCGCTTTGGGTATCTATTATGGGAGACAGGAACTGTTAAATCTACGTCCCCAAAGGGTGGGGCCATGATGGCACTCTATGGAGGCACTTACACACCAAGACTGCTCACTGTGCTCCTTTAAGGGTAGGAGGGAACCGGCTAGTGGGATATGCAATAAGAGAGTCCAGGGAGTCTTGCTAAATTGCAGATCATTAAGTAAGCACAGCAATCAGACCTGGGATCTCCTTTTGGATGAGAAGCTAGACATTCTCTTCCTAACGGAAACCTGGCTGGGGGAGAACTCGGACCCAGACATTATTGAAGCTATCCCACCAAGCTACTCCTTGGCCAGATTAGATAGGAGCGGAGGGAGGGGAGGGGGGATTGCCATAGTTATTAAGGCTCCGCTTGAATGCACTTTAGAGCCCCTAAAAATAGATAACTGCGAAGCGGGATGATTTACTTTGAAACTAGGGCCCCAAAACTCTGTGACGGGGATCCTCGTATACAGACCCCCAGGAGGGCTTAAAGATTTTAAGACTAGTTTGGTGGAGGGTATTGCTCATTTAGCAATAAGGAAGAGTAGACTTTTGGTGTTAGGAGACCTCAACATCCACCTTGAAGATGAGCAGGTCAAAGAGGCCATAGACCTAAGGCAAGAATTGCAGGCACTACAATTAGAACTAAAAAATACTACTCCAACCCATAAGCACGGTCATCTATTGGATCCAGTGTTTGGAAGTTGGGACGGAGTGAGGGTGGATATTCCCCGTCCTGTCCCTTGGTCGGATCATTACTTAGTCCCTTTTAAAATTCACATTTCAGCTACTGACACTCATAGAGGGGAGAATAAGACCTACCCCCGTCGCAAATAGAAGCACTTTTCACAAGACACCTTCAATAAATTGCTGCAGAAAGGTGGTCCGTCGGGGGGCGATGACTGCAAAAGTGCAAATAATAAGCTAGAGGAGCGCATTCTCCGTGCCCTCGATGAGGCGGCCCGATGTGTCTAGCTAAGGCAGGGAGCAGAGGTAAAAAGTCAGCTCCTTGGTTCACACCCGACCTGCAGGCTGCAAAATTGGTGTGCAAAAAAACGGAGCGTAGATAGCAGGTGGATTTCTGCCCTCTAATGAAGACAACCTACAAGGAGGCACAGAAAAAGTACCAAAGGATGGTGCGAGGAGCTAAAGCCACCCACTATAAAAATCGTATTGGGGAGGCAGAAAACTCCTCAAAAGAACTTTTTAAGATATTTAAGGAGATCTTCTTGGTAGCCAACTCTAACACCTCCGACAATGACTCGGTGGCATAGTGTAATAGAGTAGCTGAATATTTTGCGGGAAAGGTTAGGGATATCTATGCAACCTTTTCCAAAAAACCTGAAACTGGAATAAATCTTGAGATAGTCACGGGGGCAGAGAAGTCGGAAAAGCACCTGAAGCTCTTCTCGGTTCCACCCCCAGAGGCACTTCGTAGCATCTGTCAGGGGATTAAGTCTGGCTCCCCTCGGGACCCGGCACCCCCTAGGGTGATGGGAGATAGCCTTATGGTTCTGGAGCCTTACATCAGGCATATACTCCAGATTTCGTTCTTCTCTGAAACACTCCCTGAAGACTGGAAGAAAGCGGTAGTTCTTCCTATAAAGAAGAAACCCAATGTGAGCCATGAAGTACTTGAGAATTTGAGGCCAATTTCTCTACTCCCATACTTAGCCAAAGTGGCGGAGAAAGTGGCTAATTTTCAACTGATGGCCCACTTGGAGAAAGCTAATATCCTGCACTCCTTTTAATCAGGTTTCCGGGTGGGTTTCTCGACTGAGACGGCCCTTTTGAGAGCGACTGAGACCCTGAGACGTGGGGCGGATGCCGGACACACCATGGCTTTGGTGATGTTAGACCTCAGTGCGGCGTTCGACATTGTAGCTCATTCCATCCTGCTGCAGTGTCTATACAAAGCGGGCGTCACGGATTCCGCACTGGGGTGGCTGAAATCCTTCCTCACTGGCCGAAGCTTTCAGGTGCAACAAGGCTCTTTTAGATCAGCAGAAATGGCCTTAGAAGAACTATTGTTACTTACCTGTAAACAGGTGGTTCTCCAGTATTGGTGTCTTTCATAGATTCACATGCTTGAATATTCCCCGTCGTCGAAGTGGGAGTCCCACGGTATATAAAAATAGCAATAATGCTAATATAACATAAATGATAATATCATATAATAATAAAAAATAGAGATAATACACTGTAAAACCTCTAAATGGTAACTTCCATAGGAAGACATTACAAGAGAAAAAACTCATTTGTAACATATCAGTGTCATTATGTTGGTCCAAACTGCAGCCAATCAGGCTCAAGCACCCTCTAGAACCTTCTCCTCAGAAGCTCAAGCCCTCAGATTTTCGTAGCACTAGTAATAATAGCGCATGAGGAGAAGAGAGCCTCTGAGGGGAGGAAGGGTGGGTCGCATGTGAATCTATGAAAGACACCAATACTGGAGAACCACCTGTTTACAGGTAAGTAACAATAGTTCTTCTCCAGTATTAGGGGTGTCTTTCATAGATTCACATGCTTGAATAGAATAGATAGCAGTAACTCCTTAGAACTGGGATTGCTAAGCATCTTCACATGAAGTAAACACATAGCTTAAAGCATATAGCAATCACAGAAGAAAAAAGAAGGAGGGAACAGAGGCTCACCTTATTTAAAGAGATGGCGAAGCACTGCTTGCCCCACTGCGGTATCCGCCTCGTTGATGGAATCCAAACAGTAATGTCTGGTAAAGGTGTGCCTATTCGACCACGTTGCCGCCCGGCAAATCTGGTGTAGAGGCACTCCGGCAAACAAGGCGGTGGAAGACGCCATCGCTCTCGTCGAATGTGCCTTCACAGGACACTGTAAAGGCTTGCCAGCTTGTTGGTGACAGTAGGATATGGCTGCTGAGAGCCATCTTGCAAGTGTTTGTTTTGTCACTGAATGTCCCCTTCGCATTCTTCCATATGCTACAAAAAGTTGATCTGATTTGCGGAAAGGGGCAGTTCTTGAAATGTAAAACTTTAGACAACGGCTGATGTCTAAAGAATGAAGGCGTTGTTCTGCCGGTGACTGTGGATTCGGGAAGAAAGTCTTCAAGAAGACAGGTTCGTTCAGATGGAAATCTGTAGGCACTTTAGGCAAAAAAGAGGGATTGGTACGAAGAGATACTCCATCGGCTTTAAATTGCAAATAAGGAGGCTTGATTGTGAAAGCGTGAAGATCGCTCACACGGCGAGAAGATGTTAGGGCCAAAAGCAAAACGACCTTCCAGGTAAGAAACTTGTTGTCTGCCCTGTGGATTGGCTCAAAAGGAGGCTTCATGAGCTGTGACAATACCACGTTGAGCTGCCATGCCGGAGGCGGGCGTCTGATAGGAGGAAACTTTCTGAAGAGACCTTTAAAGAATTGTCGGATAATTCTGGATGAGCAGAGAGAGGTTGAGCCATCATGTCTGAAACGTGAAATAGCTGCCAGAAAGACCCTCAAGGTGGCATGAGAGAGGCCAGACTGAGCAAGGCTTAGAAAGAAAGGCAACAGCTGTTCCGGGGCAGAAGTGAGTGGATGGACATTTGCTTCTGCGCACCAATGGCAAAACCGTTTCCACTTTAGCTTGTACGTTTGAACAGTTGAGGAAGCTCTAGCAGAAGCCAGAATCTCTCTGCATTCTTGGGGCATATCTAAGTTCGCGAATTCGAGGTATTCAGGTTCCATGCCCATAACTGAAGAGTGGTCGGGTCTGGATGGCAGACTTGGCCCTCGTCCATTGACAGCAGATCTGGACGTGGATGTAGACGAATGGGCGTGCATTGGGACAACAGAAGAAGTTCTGAGAACCAAGCCTGTCTGGGCCAACGAGGTGCGATCAGTATCAAGTGGCAGGGTTGCCTGCGCATCTTCCACAACGTCCTCGGCACCAATGGTATGGGAGGAAATGCATAGGCGAACAGGCCGCTCCAGTCCATGAGAAGGGCGTTTCCGCTGGACCCCGGATGAGGATGCCAGCTCGCAAAGGCGGGGCACTTCCGATTCAGTGGAGTGGCAAAAAGGTCTATCAGGGGACGACCCCAACGGCGGAACACCATGTCCAGAGTTTGTTGATGAAGCTCCCACTCGTGGGTCGATGATGTGGACCTGCTCAACGAATCCGCTAGGATGTTTGAAACCCCCGGCAGATGGACCGCCGTCAGGGAGATTCGATGACGAAGAGCCCAGTTCCAAATCTTCTGAGCTAGCCGAGACAAGGGCTGAGATCTTGTGCCGCCCTGTTTGTTCATGTAGTGCATGCTGGTTGTGTTGTCCGTTTGAACCAGCACGGACTCTCCTTGCACTACTGGCAGAAAGGATCTGAGAGCAAGGAAGATCGCCAGCAACTCCAATCTGTTGATATGCCATGTTCGTTGTGACGGTGTCCACTTTCCTTTGATTGAAAGGTCCAGGAGATGAGCTCCCCACCCCTCCATGGATGCATCTGTGGTCAGTGTTAGATCCGGAGGAAGGGCCAGAAAGGAAACTCCTTCGTTTAGGTTGGATGGTTCTCTCCACCAAAGGAGACTGTCTTTCATGCGAGACGAGACTCTCACTAGATCGTTGAAGGATCCTGACACTTGGCGCCATTGCAGGTCTAGTTCCTCCTGAATAGGGCGAGTGCGGAGCCTGCAGTTCGGGAGTAGAGCGATGCAGGACGACGCCATCCCCAGAAAGGACTTCAACATGCGCACAGAAACTGACTGTTTTGAACGGATGAGGGTGACCAGACGTACTATCTTCACCTGTCATTCTTGGGAAACTAAGGCTTTTGATAATTCCGTGTCGAGAATGGCACCCAGGAAGTTTCTCCTTTGTGATGGTGTTAAATGTGACTTGTCCACGTTGATGGTCAACCCCAGTGACTCGAAAGTCCGTAGGCAGAGACTTGTGTCGTGAGCCAGCTGTAGAGGAGACGGAGATTTCAGGAGGCAATCGTCCAGATAAGGAAAAATCTGCACTCCTTGAAGACGTAGATAAGCCATGACTGGGGCCAGGACCTTCGTGAAAACACGAGGCGCCGAGCGCAGGCCAAAAGGCAGCACCTTGAATTGGTAATGGACAGTGCCCACCTTGAACCTCAGAAATTGGCGATGCTGTTGAAGAATCGGCACATGAAAATAGGCGTCTTGCAGATCTATCGTGGACAGGAAATCTCCGCTGCAGAGAAGCCGCAAGACTTCTGACAATGTGAGCATGCGGAAAGACTGCTGTTTCAGAAAGAAATTGAGCGCCCTCAAATCCAGTATAGGCCGCCACTCTCCCGTCTTCTTGGCAATGAGGAAAAAACGTGAGTAGAAACCTGTCCCTTGTTGTGATATAGGAACCACTTCGACTGCACCTTTTAGTATGAGAAGACGAACTTGATGTTGCAATTCTAGGAAATGGGGAGGTGGCGGGCCTGATGGCGGAGAATGAGGAGGAATCTCTGTGAACTCCAAGGCATGACCCTTGCGAACAATGTCCAATACCCATTGGTCCGATGTTATCAGAGACCATTGGGAATAAAACTGCGAGATTCTCCCTCCAACTCCTTGTGTGACATGAGAGTCACTGGCGTTTGTTGTTGGCACCCCTATAAGTTGGTTTTCCTTTATAGGGTCTTGACTGATTTTGGCGAGTAGACTGTTGGGAGGAGTAACGTTGATTGCCTTGGTTGAATTGGCGGTACTGAGTGTGTCCTCCTCGAAAAGTTGTGGAAGACGAACCTCTCCCACGCGCGCCACGAAAGGGCTGCTTCTTAAATTGTAAGGAGACTAGCGATTTTGCTGTATCGGTGTCCTTTTTAATTGACTCAAGCGCCTCGTCAATGTGAGCGCCAAAAAGAGATTCACCGTCATAGGGCATGTCGAGTATCTTCGACTGGACCTCTTGCCGGAAAGAAGTGGATTTAAGCCAGCCCTGGCGGCGGAGAGCCGCAGCACTGGCGAGGATGCGAAATCCCGTACTCGCCAAATCAATCGCACAGTCAATCATTTCCTCTGACGGCCTCATGCCATCCTGAAGAACTTGTTGGGCTTCCGCTCTGGACGCTTCCGGTATTAGTGAAACGAATGCGGAAATATCAGACCACATTTGCCTGTCGAAACGACCTAGAATGGCCAATGCATTTGCAGCGCGTACAGACGTAGAGGACATGGTGGAAAATTTCTTCCCAATGGCGTCCAAACGTCGACCCTCTCTATCAGGTGGAGTAGTGAGAGGAGTTGCCGGATTACGGGATCGTCGCTGTGCCGCCTGTGTGACCACCGAGTCTGGTTTGGGATGCGACAGCAAACAAGCAGGTGAACCAGCCGGAGCCTTGTACTTCTTTTCCAGGCGAGGGACTTGTGCAGGCAAGGAGTTAGGAGAGTGCATAATCCTCATCCCTTCTTTCCATACAAATTCTATGATTGGTATGGTGTGAATTTGTTTGTACGGTTTGTTCTTGAAATCGTAGAGAAAGCAATCTTCTTGCCGTTGTTCTCTCGGCAATTTAAAGCGGTCCGCCGCTTTATTCATCAGCACATGGAAGCTTGCTATATCAACAGGAGGCGAATCACCTGCCTCTGGCTGTTGCGGAGAAGGTGTCTGTATCCGATAGTCGTCGTATTCCGCCATATCTGGATCCTGCTCATCGTCAGTATCCTGGTGTAATTCCCCCTCTTCGCTGTCCGACTCATCCACCCCGTGTGCCCCAGGTTGCGGAGTAAAAGGGGGGTTAGGGCGGGTAAGCTCTGGCAAAACAGGCTGCTCCGAAGACTGCGGATGGGTGGCAGGGCCTGAGTCCTCCGCAGGAGCGTGGCTTGGAGTACCTTGAGGGGTAGGCGGAAACCTTCGATTGTAGTCATCCAGCATATGCTGGAGGTTTGAAAACAAAGAAACTGGGAAAGATGCCATAGGAAACTGGACAAATTGGTCATCCGGTTGGACCACTTCCTCCACCTCCTCGTGTTCAGAACTGGAGTCTTGACATTTTATGATTAACTCCGATGGACTGTGGGCTTCATCGTCATCATCGTTCCCCATAGATCCAGTCTCGTGATCAGTAGCCATCAAAGGTGAGGGTAATTGGAGATCAGGAGGTGGCAACTGCAGAGAAGAATCCCTGCCAGAGGTCAAGGAAGGCAGTGGTACCAGAGGCATGGTGGCAAAAGAACCCAATCCTGACGAGGATCCTGAACATGCCGCAGATGATATCGCCATCGTCGACGAGGTAGTGCCCACTGAGGGATTCGTCGTCGACGGTATCGTCGTCGACGGAACGTGCGTCGACGGAGTCTTCGTTGCTGGGATCTGCGGAGACGGCAGCCTCGTCGACGGTATCTTCGTCGACGGTATCTTCGTCGACAATACTTTCGTCTACGGCATCGTCGTCGACGGTACCTTCGTCGACGGTACCTTCGTCGACGGAACCGGCGTTGCCTTCTTCGACGACGACGCCGTAGTCGAGGAGCTGGTCGACGGAGCACTCGACGTCGACGGGACTCTCGTCGACGGAACAATCGTTGCCTTTTCGTCGAGGTGGTCGACGGAGAGGCTGACGTCGACGGGACCTTCGTCGACGATGAATCCTTCGACGTCGAAGAGGATTTCTTCGTCGACGGCAATTTCGTCGCCGACGAGACAATAGGGATCGTCGACGGGATCGTAGGAGCTCTCGTCGACGTAGAAGACATCGACATCACCATCGTCGACGACGAGGAAGCAGACGTCGTCGTCACAGAGGTCGTCGACGAAGACAGCAAAGCCAATCTTGTGGACGGAACGGTCGTCGACGAGCCCGTCGACGACCGGGGTGTCAAGACTGTCAGAATGCTTATAGAGCCTGGACAAGACGCCTGAGAGCCAGGTCTCGTGGGCGTTGACACAGAAGCCATAGAACTTGAAGATTGTGCCACAGGTAAAGCCAGCTTTTTCTTCTTCTTCAGAAAAGGAGAAGGTAAGCCTTGAACACTCCCACGCTTGGAAGGGACAGTGGAACAGCCTGACTGAAGACTTTCTGCGTCTGACAGAACATCCTCTTTATCTTGGAGGCGCTTCAACCATATAAGAAGATGACCTTCCCTGTCTCTGAGAGTCTTAGAAGGAAGAGCTCTACAGAATTTACATTCATCCACCTTGTGGTCAGGGTACAGGCAGTAAATACACTTTTGGTGGGGGTCCTTCTCAAACAACCGTAGTTTCCCACATGAAGAGCAAGCTCTAAACAAAGACTTCTTACTTGACATTCTGGAAGAAATAAGTTTAAGAGACAAACTTTGAAGAAAACTGAGCAGAGCTCATGGAGACTCCCTTCACACGACGTGCGGTAGAAAATCTGAGGGCTTGAGCTTCTGAGGAGAAGGTTCTAGAGGGTGCTTGAGCCTGATTGGCTGCAGTTTGGACCAACATAATGACACTGATATGTTACAAATGAGTTTTTTCTCTTGTAATGTCTTCCTATGGAAGTTACCATTTAGAGGTTTTACAGTGTATTATCTCTATTTTTTATTATTATATGATATTATCATTTATGTTATATTAGCATTATTGCTATTTTTATATACCGTGGGACTCCCACTTCGACGACGGGGAATATTCAAGCATGTGAATCTATGAAAGACACCCCTAATACTGGAGAACAGGGGGTACCTCAGGGCTCTGCCCTGAGTCCAACTCTTTTTAATCTATACATGGCCCCCCTGGCCGAAGTGGTGCAAGCGTACGGAGTAGAGTTGGTCTCCTACGCTGATGACACCCAACAGCTGATCTCTCTGTCTCAAGCACCTTCTACGGCGGCATCCAATTTTAAGGCTTGTATGCAAGCTCTGGCAGCATGGATAGACTCGCACTGTCTGAAATTAAATGGCTCCAAGACGGAGGTAATGGTGGTGGGTAGGGCCACCCTGAGCTGGACACCGGACTGGTGGCCACCATGTCTGGGTCCAATGCCTGTTCCCTGTAAGGAGGCAAAGAACTTGGGAATTTGGGTTGATCCCACTCTGTCCTACGAAGGCCACATTTGTCGCCTAGTGGGAAAGTGTTTTGGGGTGTTGAAAACACTCAACCACACCTTAGACTTACTTCCTCTGGATGCCAGACGCACCATGACTCAGGCGCTGGTGACGTCCCGTATGGACTACGGGAATGTCCTGTTTTTAGGCGCCACAGGAAAAAGCCTGGGGCGCCTGCAAGTCCTTCAAAACACAGCCCCGCGTCTTGTTCTAAGACTCCCCAAAAGAGCAGCTTCCAAACCTGCTCTAGCGGCTCTACACTGGCTACCGGTCAGGAAGAGAGTTATGTTTAAATCTCTCTTAATATGCCACAGGATACTCTGGCATAAAGCTCCATCCTATCTTCAAGATCTAGTACATAGGTATGAGCCGAACAGAGTTCTACGCTCAGAAGGGACGGGCCAGCTGACCCTCCCCTCCGCCCATTGCCTCGCCAAACACCAAGTTAGGAAATGGTCCTCTCTCTCCCTCCCTGCATGGGAAGCTGCCTTGGCTAGAGACCCCCCCAGAAAGGTGTGGCACGCCAATACAGCAGCCAACAATTTCGATGGCTGGATCACCTCTTCACTTGACGTGGTCCTTCCTGTTCAAACTAATAATTTTACAAAAAAACCAAAAGCTGCCCCATGGTACACATCTGCACATAAGACCATGAAACTAGCCTGCCGTAAATATGAGAGAGCGTGGAGACAGGACTACTCCCAAATTAGGAAGGATGAATACAGAGCCAATATCAGGCTCTATAAACAAGAAATAAAGGTGGCACAAACCTCCTTCTACGGCAGTAAAATTCATGCAGCCGCTAATGCCCCTAGGGAAATTTTTAAAATTGTGAAATCCCTTATCTCCCCTCCTGCCGAATGCCCCAATATTGAGGGTGCTCAAAACCGCTGCGACGACTTGGCCAATTTCTTCTCTCAAAAAATTCTAACTATATACTCTTCATTTAGGGATGCCAATAATGATCCGGAATCCTGTACCTTACCAACCTCTGACGCCTTGGTTTCTTGTAGGCTAGACACAATTCCACTCCTGGATGTTCCGGCACTAGATAAACTGACTGCTAAAGTTATCTCTGGATTGCCCAACGATCCAGCACCCCCACAAACCCTCAAACTGGCTATGGACATGATCCGCCCCATCATATTGGACGTTCTTAACACTTCCATCTCCTCTAAATCCGTCCCCCCATCATGGAAGTGCGCGATGGTGAGGGCGCTGTTGAAAAAGCCCAATCTTGACCAAAACAACCTCGCGAACTATCGTCCTATTTCCCTGCTCTCCTGGTTGAGCAAACTGCTTGAGAGGCACGTAAATAACACCTTGACAAACTACCTGGAGTCAAATAGTCTCCTGCGTGCCTCTCAGACAGGGTTTCGTCCGCTACATGGGACAGAAACTGCTCTTCTAGCGGTCACGGAAGAAGCAAGAGCATTGTTGGATCAGGGTGGGAAAGTCACCATTATCCTGTTGGACCTGAGTGCCGCGTTCGACACGGTTAACCATGTCACGTTGTTGCAACGATTGACGGACATGGGCGTGTCGGGCGCGGCCTTGGAATGGCTGACGTCCTTCCTGGCCGACCAGTTCTTCCAGGTTTTTGAGGGTGAGGCAGTATCCCTTAAACATCCACTCAGGTGTGGGGTGCCTCAGGGCTCCTCCCTGAGCCCCACCCTGTTTAATGCCTACATGGCGCCTCTAGACAGGATAGTCCAACCCTTCGGTGTGCGTATTGTCACCTACGCGGACGATACCCAACTGGTGGTCTCCTTAGACCATGCGGAGGGATCGTCCCACACCTTAGGCCCCTGTCTGGAGGCGGTCGCCAGATGGATGCAATCTTCTTGTTTAAAACTTAATGGGGAGAAGACTGATGTCATCTTGCTGGGTAATTCCTCCCCCCTCGCTTTTGCATCCATCTGGCCACCATGTCTAGGTGCGCCCCCCACTCCCAAGCCCCAGATAAAAAGCCTGGGGATTTGGTTTGACTCAGCCTTGAACTTTTCGGTACAGGCCACTAAGATTGCTGCCACCTGTTTTGGGTTGATGAGGATGTTGCGGAAGGTGCTCCCCCTGCTTCCATTCCAGGCCAGGAGGATCCTGGTCCAGGCCCTTATACTATCGCGCCTGGACTATGGGAACGCTCTCTTTATGGGAGCACCTGCCTTTGTCATCCAAAAGCTCGAAGTCACCCAAAACAGTGCGGCCCGTTTACTCTACAATCTTCCTCGCTGGCAGTCAGCTAGGAATGCCTTGAGAGAACTCCATTGGCTCCCTATTGCAGCGAGAGTACAGTTCAAGGCTATGTGTATTCTACACAAGGCCTTTCGTCACACTGGCCCCGCAATTCTACAGACCTTGGTCACTCCTTATGTCCCTTCGCGCCCCCTCCGCTCTGGTTCCCTCCAGTTGGCCACCTCCATCAGAGTCAGGAAAACCCGCTGGGGCGGCCGCTCCTTTTCATACACCGCGGCCAAGCTCTGGAATACCCTCCCTTTACCCCTCCGGGAAACTACTAATCATCTCTCCTTCAGGAAAGCCCTGAAAACACACTTGTATGCGAAATCATGCTGATCTGCCCTGAGCCCGCGCTAATAAAGTTTCAGTCATAAGCGCTACGAGGCCTCCGGGTAGATAGCGCTATACAAGTGTAATTTAATAATAATAATAATAATAACAGAGCAAAGCTGGGAGGTCGCTCTTTCAGAGTCGTGGTGGCAAAAAATTGGAATAGACTCCCGATATGCCTGAGATTGGAAAAATCTGAGGCCAAGTTTAGAAGTCTTTTAAAAACCCACTTGTACAATCTACAATGTAGTGTGTAGGCGGAGGGGGTGCTATCTGTTGCTTGCTAATCTTTATCTCCACAGCGCGGGGACACGCCAGGATGGCGTCACCAGGCGCTTTATAAACTACTTTATTATTATTATTATTAATATTTATTATTATCTTCCTGTCTTGCCACTGGCTTCACAGGTGACACAAGATCTTGCAAACTCCTTCACTTTTTGGGACATCGGGGGACAATAAAAGTGGATGACCAATATTTCCATAGTTTTCGTCTGGCCCTGATGCCCAGCTAGGGGGTGTCATGTGCTAAAGTAAGAGGGAACTCCCTAAACAGCTGAGGCACAACTACTCTACTAGTGGCAACAGGTTTGGGGTCTCTGGCCTCAGTGTACAGGGGTCCTTCCTCTCAGACTTTGTGGGAGCCACTGATATCTCCCTGCTCATGTGCAGCAGCTTGCTGCCTCAGGCCTTCAAGAGTGAGTCAGACCTGCTGCCCAAGGCACAGCTGTTCCCCAGAGGGCCCCCCTGATACCAGGAGCTCTACCTCATAAGGTTCAAGATCCATGGGCTCAGTTCCCTCTGGGGCTGACAAGTCATCTCCCTGAGGAGAGGGGTCCTGATCTTGTTGATGTATGAAAGCTGTTTCACCAGTCTTCCTACCTTTCCTCTTGGGAGGCTGGACCATCATTTCAGTCTCCAATCCTCCTTGTTCACCCTGTGCTAGGCACAGTGCTCTGGCTTTCACACACTATCTCAGTGATTTGCAGCATGGCTGCTAGTGTCTTTCTTTCTACCTCAGCCCATGCTGAGGTCTCCAGATCATTGCTAAACGGACAGGCGGCTGGAAGCTTTGGAGGGACCATTACCTGTTTCAGGTCAGCAACCCCGTCCAGTCTAAGATCGCCATAGCCACAGCATGGTTAGTGGTGTCACTGTCAGTATTGGTAAATGGATAGATTTTCCCAGTTAAGTATTTATTTATTTTTATTTAATTTTTGAATTTATAAGGCGCAGCAGCTACCCAAAAAGGGTTTACCGAAGCAGATCAAAGATTGTATAGTAGCTTACAGGATTACTGGTTAAAGAGCCAAGTCTTCAGACATGTCCGAAATTGGGCATACACCGTTTCATTCTGAATAGCAGTGGGAAGGGAATTCCAGAGTGAGGGACCAAGGTATGCAAACAATCTAGCACCCATCCAAGATAGTCTGATTCTGGGCACAGAGAATTTCCCTTGAGTGGATGAGAGAAGACATCAGGTGGCACATAGGGGCAGACCAGAGACTGCAGGTACTGAGGGGCAGCACCTACTTTGATTTGGAACATGTAGCTCAGGGCTTTGAACTTGATTCGGTTCTCCACCCTGAGCCAGTGCAGGTCCCACAGGTGACTAGAGACAGAGGTAGCTCTAGGAATCCGGCAAAGTAGTCTTGCAGCAGAGTATCCTAAGTAGAGAACGTTACCGTAGTCCAGTCTTGAGGTGATTAGTGCCTGGACTACTGGTCTCTGGGTGGGCTCAGGCAGCATTCGGATGATCTCTTTTAGCCACTTCAGGATGGTAAAGCATGTAGCGGCCACCTTGACAGCTTGATGATGCATAGTTAGCAAGTCATCGATGATGAAACCAAATTACGGACTTGACAGGAGGGCAAAGGAAGTGCACCCATCTCACTGGGCCAATGTTGTGGGCCCCAGAGATCCTTATTTTTACCAAGTATCAAGACCACGGTTTTCTCTCTCCGTTGAGCTTAAGGTAATTTGTCGGCATCCATGATGCAATTTTACCCAAGCCCATCTGGAGGGGGGAGGACCCAGCTGCACTCTCCATAGAGAGAGAGAAGATAATCTGGGAGTCGTCCGCGTAAGAAAACAGGGTCAACGCGGCATCTTCCGCAAAATCAGCTAGAGGTCTAACGTATAAATTGAAACGTAAAGGGCTAAGAATGGAGCCCTAGGATGAAGAATGGATATCAGAGCTGGCTATTGGGGAAAAGACTTGGAAAGTGTGATTGGCAAGAAAAGAAATGGGCCAATTTCAAGCTGAGCCACTGATACCTAACGATCTTAACGTTTTTACTAACACGGTGTGAGACACTGTGTCAAATGCTGCCCTTAAGTCCAGCAAAATAAGGGCCACTGTGTCTCCAGCATCCAGATGACAACACAGTCTTTCCGTTAGCCCAAGTAGAGTTGTTTCGGTTGAGAAACCAGCTCTAAAGCCCGATTGGGATGGGTGAAGGAACTTTTTGGTTTCTGTGGTAAATAAATAATTAATTACCGGTTCTATTTTTCAGGATACTCTAATAACAGATAGCTCAATAAATAAGAGTCAAGATTCGAGGTAGCTGAAGTATACAGGCTTTAATCAGGCATAAAAGGACAGGAACAGGACAGCCTGCATGGGAATAGGATGGCAGCTGCCGGGGGCAGGATCTGGGAATTGGCTCGCTTTTAATAACAGTGCATTAATATATATACTAAAAACAATTACATTGCATTCAATACAGTAGGCGTAGCAGTAGGCGGAGTTTGTAGCAGTCGCGAAAGATAAGGCATAAAGTGGGTGTAACAAGAGGTGTGTACAGGGCGTATACATAGACATGTGATGCAAACGTAACAGAATATGTCATAAACGGGGCGGAAACATGGAGGGGGCTACCTGAGCAGCTGGGACCTCTAACCTAGTGGTGCGCGTAAACTGGCAATGACGTGTTACCAGGGAGAACTGGGGGCTATGACTTCTGCACTAGAAGAGGAGACGAAAGTCTGGAGGGTCAGAGCGACATGTACCTAGGCATATCTAGTATCTGGTGTTTATAGTACATGTTGATAGAATCCAAAAGTTATCAGGGTAAAGGCTAACAGACACTAAGACTGGTGCATGCATTATTCTAAATGTATTGCATGTGCGAGGAATATTCTATGAATATGAATACAGTATTTCTCTTACATGGAGACATAAAGGCTAGACCATGACGGAAACTATTGATGCGATTCAGTAGCTTAGGAATGCAGAGAAGGAGGGCTGGACTGATAACTAGAAACATAACATACTCTTGGCAGACTGGGAGGCAGAGCCAGGCCTAGCCGGGCACTGCGAGGCATGAAAGTAAGTGAAGGGTCAGGGATACAGGTGGGGGCTGTATCACTCCTCGGAGAGTTCAGGAAACAGGAGCTGAATCTGAGTCCGGGCCCTTTTGAGGCCTAGAAACGGGGACAATTCAATGAATTTAACGTGCACACTGTAAAACGTGGCAACGTAGCTTTACATAGGCCTAATATTCGTTGTATTCACGAGGACTGGAAACTGACATACTAGAGATGGACACACTGTAATTGCGTCTTTAATTGATCAGAAGGGAATACATGCATATCGATCATGCACATATAACATGGGGAACACATAGGCACATACAACATGGCAAAATTTACTTTTCCACATTCCCTCCTTGTGCCCTACGTTTCCATCAGGAAACATCAATATTCATGATACCATCTATCATTTCATATAGCATCATTTGCTCGTCTCGAATTGTCTTGGAACGGGACTTAGGACTAGGAATACAAGAGGTAGCACAAATGCCGCAAATCGCAGGGCCACATTGTATACAGAGGCAGCAACTGAATAGGATCATTACTGCAATACCTAGAAATGACAATACTTTCCATCCCCAGGCAGATATGATACTCCAGAGCCAACCGGACCATGTCCAGGTGCCTGGATTCTGGTGTAACTGATGGGCAATTTTATGAAGTCTGGTTATAGCTGAATAAACAGACGGCGCGTTATTAGGAATGAAAATGCAGCAACTAGATCCGATGACTCTACATGCTCCTCCTCTATCGGCCAGTATGACGTCAAGAACGAGACGATTTTGGAGCACGACAAATCTCATAGCAGATTGCTCTTCGGTTAAGTTACCTAGAGCAGAAGTAGTCTCATTCACTACTGCTTCAAGGGTTCTGGTTAGTCTACGTATTAACTTACTATTCTGGATAGGTCCTATAAAGAAGAAGAAACCTTTATTGAAATCTTGATATTGTTCTAGAGTAGTTTCAGTTTGATCGACAATCGGGGACTCAATCTCCCTTCTATGTCTGACCGGTACTAGATGTGTGTTTCTATGATAATCAGATGGGGCTAGAAAAACTGGTGGCAGTAGGAAGGCAATGTAACATGTTCCATCCCAATCGAGGGGCAGACGAACATATGCGGTCTGACCACACACAAAATAAGAATGACGTGAGGCTTTGAAAATAGATTTCCCACTGTCACTATACTCGACAGTAGTAGTACAATCACTATGTCCTACATGTGCGGAACCATTATTTCTGACACATAATTCGCCTTTGACTGGTAGAACTGAAATAGCAGGTAAGTCTGGAGTAGTATCAGACTGAACATTCAGGACCATAAAATTCGAAGAATAATTACCCAAATCATATACTTCATTTTCTAGATCTAACCCTGTTCTATGGGAGAGACCTTGCTCGTCTGGAAAACATGTTCTATTCAGAAGGGACATATCATTTGAAGATGACGTTAACGTGGACCATGCTCCACACGAACCATTATGTGAAAACGGATAAGGAAAGAGTGGCAGAACTCCCTTCGGTGTCTGGAAAGGGGGGAGTCGACCACACACCCAACAATTAGTGGCATTGCTGGTCTGGTGTGAATAGTGTAACATTCGGATGAATGTATTATTACGCATAGCAAGACGATAGGATAGCTCGTGAGGAGGCAGATCACTGAATGTGTGCTCTACTGTAGCATTAGAAAACTTATTTACATGAGAAATTGGAAAACATAAATGTAATGCATAACTTGTGCAGGTAACCATCAAACTTAGAAACAATAAGAAACTTAGAAAAACGATACATCTTATAGAGTTTTGACTAACTCTCTCACTATGGGGGTCTATCTCATACATGTCAGGGACCTGTCTAACCGTTTCACCCGAGAGGGACTTAGACAATTAAACCGGCTGACTTATTTTACTAGACCGGAGCTTTAACTTATACTCCTGTTGCGGAGTTTCCTCTAACAGGGAAGGCTTGAGTTCAGAGTCTGTTTTTAGGCAGTCCTTAGAAATGGAACAGTCCTTTGCAAAAGATTTTTCACGAAGTCCATGGAACTTCTTTAGATGAGACAGATGGACCCACCCCTTGCGGCCCTCCAACTTCACGGCCGTGCGGGTGGTCAGGAGAACAAGTCGCGGCTCCTTCCAACGAGGCTCCAGCGGACTTGAACGATCAAAGTTCCTTACAAGGACGAGGTCCCCTGGTATGACCTCGTGCGGTTTCACTTCAGTATTGTCTGGAAATGCAGCGGCAACCTGTGAACGACAAGAGTGTAGGGCAGACATCAAGGAAGCTAGGTAATCTGTCAACATATTACTGGAAACATCTGTAATACTGCGGGGTCTAGGTGTACCCCACATGTTTGGGGGGCGGCCGAATACGACCTCATAAGGGGACAGACCTGATCTGGAATGTGCAACCATCCTCATGAAAAATAAAGCAACTGGCAGGGCGACTAGCCAGTCTACACCTGTCTCTTTACATGTCTTAGCAATACGGATTTTCAGGGTCTGATTATGTCTCGCTACGAGACCGGCTGCTTCAGGATGGCGCACACAATGGAACTTCCACTGGTACCCTAACAAAAGGGAAACATGTTTCATTAACTCGGATGAGAATGGCTGGCCGTTATCAGAATACACGACCCTAGGGAGTCCATAACGGGGAAAGAATTCACGAACCAACTGCCTGGCAGTGGTCGCGGCTGTATAATCTGGAACTGGATATGCTTCTGTCCACCTGGACAAAGCGCATACGACTACGAGGACATACTTGAAACCTCGACATCACTCCATCTGAATATAATCCACCTGGAGGACTTCAAAAGGGTGGTCAGGAGGTTGGAATCCACCTTGTTCCACCGGGACACTTTTACCTGGATTGAACTGGCAACATATCATACAAGTACGGACTTTCTGCTTGGCTGCAGCTCGCAAGTGCTTGTTGAACCAAAGGTTCTGAATACTGTCTAACATAGCTTTTTCTCCTAGATGTGCTGGACTATGTGTGGTATTAATAATGACTTGAACCATAGAGTCGGGGAGAAACCATGTGGCTTTTCCCTTCGTCACCCATCCCTGATCTGTCTGGACCCCTCCTTGTTCGGACCATTTCTTGATTTCCTCGGGAGTAGCATGTAACTGTATGTCTATGACATCTTGTGTAGGGTCCTTAACTGTCATACAAGTAGTCGGATCTGGAGTGAATGTCTGTGTCGTGTCAACTGGAATGTCTGAAGTCTGAGCTGTAAGCTTGGCTGTTCGGTCTGCTAGATCGTTACCTTGGGAAATGATGTCAGTAACTTTCGTATGTGCCTTGCACTTCATGATAGCGATAGCTGTCGGTAAATGTATTGCATCTAACAGAGCTTGAATGAGGAGACCATGCTGAATCTTGGTTCCATGAGAAGTCATGAAACCTCTCTCCTGCCAGAGTACTCCGAAGTCGTGTACAACTCCGAATGCGTAACGTGAATCTGTATATATGTTTACTTTCAGGTTCTTGGCACATATGCAGGCTTGGGTCAGAGCAACTAGCTCTGCTGCTTGAGCAGACAGGATGTCAATACGGTGTGTTTCAATAACTTCAGTGTCAGTAGTCACTGCATACGCGGCTACTAGTTCTCCTGTACTAGTTCTCATACATGAACCGTCCACATAAAGTGTCAGGTCGGGATTAGGTAATGCAATGTCTGTCAGGTCTTGTCTTGGCTTGGTCATAGTGTTAATAACTTCCACACAATCATGTGTGGCAGGATTTGAAGTAACTGATGGTAACAGGGTAGCAGGATTTAGAACGTTGCAGCGTCTGATTTCTATGTGTGGCTGGAACAGTGTCAGTTCATAACCTGTTAAACGTGCAATTGTCAAGTGCTGAGTCTGTGTTCGGTTTAAAAGAACTTCCACGGAATGTGGAACTTGTACTGTCAGGGAGTGTCCTAATACTATGGAATCACTTTGTCTGATTGCTAGAGCTGTGGCTGCAACTGACTTGAGGCACGCAGGCAGAGCCTGGGCTACTGGATCTAATGTGCTCGAGAAATAAGCACAAGGCTTGTACTGTCCTGCTTGATCTTGTGTGAGAACAGATAATGCAGTACCTTCGCGTTCTGTGACAAAAAGTGTAAAAGGCTTACTGTAGTTCGGTGTTGCTAGAACAGGTGCTTGGCATAAGGCTTTCTTTAATTCATTAAAAACAAGAGTATGTTCCTGGGTCCAAGGGAGGACAGTCGATACGGCTGCCTCCTGTGTCGTTAACTGTATCAATGGCTTGGCTAGAAATGCATACTGAGGAATCCATTGTCTGCAGTAAGAAGTGAGGCCAATAAAAGCACGTACCTCCTTCTGTGTCTTGGGCTGTGGAAGACTCGCTATCAACTGGATACGGTCTGGTGTCAACTGCCTACCCCACTTGGACAGTAAGTGGCCTAAGTAGATCACTTGCTGGACACAGAACTGGAGCTTTGAAGGGGACACCTTGTGCCCCATCTCGGCCAGAAAATACAGAACTGTAAGTGACGCTCGTTCGCAGTCACGTTCAGAACGGGCTGTGATCAGTAGATCATCGACATACTGGAGCAGGGCAGTGTCAGTTGGCATGTGGATATTGTCTAGTTGTCTTTTAAGTGCTTGACTGTAAATACTAGGACTTTCTGTGAAACCTTGAGGAGCTCGTGTGAATTTATAGCTCCTTCCATTTAAACAAAAACCGAAAAGGTACTGGCTGTCTGGATGAATGGGGACACTGAAAAATGCATTCTTGAGGTCGATGACAGTGAAAAATGTAGCTTCAGAATCAATGGCTGTCAATAGGGATGAAATATCTGGGACTACTGGATACTGGGGTATGATACATCTATTAAGTTCTCGAAGGTCAATCACTAATCGATATACTGGAGGTGCATTTGGATCAGTACGTTTCATGACTGGAATGATAGGAGAATTACATACATTGGAGTCAGTTTCTACAACCACCCCTTGAGCAATGAGCTCATCAATAATTTTGGATAAGGCTGCTACAGCCTCAGGTGGCAATCTATATTGTCTGATTCGTGGCAAGACTATACCTTGCTTGAGAGTCACACGATGGGGTGTGATTTGCATAAAACCTACATCAGTTGGACCTTGCGCCCATAAATGCTGCGGTACATTGGATAATCTTGGATCAAAATCGCGTAATACATAGTGACCTTTAAAGTCACGCAAAAACAATCGTATTCCTTCTGGAGAGCAGCAAATTACTGCACCTAATTCTTTCAATGTTTTAATGCCTAACAAATTTTCTGGACATGACTTCGTAAGTAACAAATCAGTAGTTCGGGACAATGGACCAACTTCTAGAGTAACTGGCTTTGAAATCTCGTTAACAATAGGCTTTCCTGAAAATCCAAGGGAAACATTTCTAGAGCCTGAGAGCGGAGCCCCTGGAACCTCGTCATGACTGATAGTAGTCCTACTTGCCCCTGTATCAATCAAAAACTTTCTGTCTTTCCCTAATACTTGACTGTGTACATAGGGACCCTCTTGATCTACAGGTATCTCGATGAGAGGCAAGCCTACCTCCCTCTCTAGGCTGTTTCATGAATACTGTTGATACTCTGGATACTCTGTCTGAGCATACTGGTACATTTGTTGTGTAACATGCTGTGTTGCAGCGATAGGCTGCGGTGCTGGAACTGTCTGTTGTGCATTCTGCGGTGACTGAGAAGTCTGTGAGACTTGTTCTGGTCTAGGCGGACGTGGTCTTTCTTTAGTCTTACCAGTAGCTATGTTGTGTTTCAGAACTGCACACTCGTTTATAAAATGACCTGGCTGTTTACAATAATTGCATGTCCCTTTAACGGGAGATGCAGGATGACTGGCTTGATTCGGACCCCTCTTCTGACTGTCTTGTGGAACAGATTGTGCAACTAGTACTTTCATTTTTGTGTCCTTCATACGTCTCTTTTCGTGTTCTTGCTCTTCCCTGATTCTATTCTGGTGATACTGGAGCATCTGGAGCATTTGTGACGGGGTACTAGCTTGCCAGGTACTTTCGACTTTCAAAACTCGATTTTTAACTTGTGGACTTGAATTCTCGACTAGTTTAGTAACAAAAAGATGAGGGTATGACTCGCTACTTGTCTTCAAACCACTGTTGATAATAAAACATTTCTCAAATCTAGAATAAAAATCACTAGTGTCTTCATCCTGTTTCTGTTTGCATGCTGAGATTGCATCCCAATCTTCCTTTTTCGTGGCTAGTAATCTTGGTAAAACTTGTATCAATAACTCGGGCAATTCTTTACATTTGTCCCCAAGACCAGTACCTGGTACCCGTATTTTATCTTCAGCTTCTAGAGCTGTCCAATCTATCTTTTTCTCTCCCACCTCCCATTCTTTTTCCTTGAGTTTTTCATATACCCCTGGGGGCAACAGGACCTTTAGCATTTTAATGACATCTGGATACGTGTATTCTCCCATACGGAGCATGTCTTTTAATTCTCGATGGAACCCTGCTGGATCTTTGTCGTGACAAGGAATTAATTTCTTCATCTCTAAGAGTTCCATCTTTGTGATAGGGGTGTAAACAAATACTCGTTGCATTTCACCACCCGCTGTCCTAACTGGGTGTACTTCTCGTAACGGATGCTGTCTATCTATGTAAAATGATTTACTTTCTGGAGGTGAGACATGAACAAAATGCGGATTCAGGAACGTTCTATATTTGTGGCGCTGTTCTAGAATGATACTAATTAAATCGGTACCTAAACCTCTCCATCTATATTGGAGTAACTCGTTCAGAACATCATGTAACGGACCTGGATCGGAATGTTGTCCCTCATACAGTGTAATGAGGTGTTGGATCATATACATACCCACCAGTCGCTGCTCGGCTGGGGGCAGTTTCAGAAACATTTGTGCCACTATTTCATCTGGAAAAGTGGTAGAATCAGTAGTCCATCGGACTGCTGATCGGGCTAGTTCTTGTTCATGCATAGTACTGAGTTCACTATAACCGATTCGTGATTTCAGAATGTGATCGGTAACTTGAAATACTTGTTCAAGATTCTCTTGTTCTAGTGCTGGAAGGTGAAAAACTTTCTTGTGTTCTAGGCGTGAATGTCGGTCTAGAGGTCTAGATTTACCTGCATACGCTATTCTGGCGGTATTCTCGTCTTCTACCTCTTCAGTATCAGTGTTGTCTTCTTTCTCGCTTACTTGTGCTGCTTTGCGTTTCTCGTGTAACCTTATTATTTCCTTACGAATTTTCTTGTACATACTCTCTATACTACTGAGTGTCTTGTGTCTTCCCTCGGCTATATGATCACTCCACTTTGTCAGAATTCTCATTTCGATCGGATCTTTAGTCGGACAATCTTGTTCCCTTACTAAACAATTGATTAGAAATTTTAATAGCATGAGCTGGGTCTCAGCTTTCCTTAGAGACATAATTTCGCCAATACTTTCTGGATCGTCTCCTGTACGGATGAAACGATATATTCTGTCTAGATCTTCTTTCATATTCGGTAGGGTGTCCAAATACTCGGTCACCCGTCTTACACGCAATGAATATATAACCATATTATCATCGCCTGGGACTGGATCATAACGGCATTCGGTGAGAGCTCGTCTGATATCTGCAACGGACTGATATTTGGGCGTACGCTGTAACGCACGTTCATGTAACTCGACTAACGTTACACGTTTGTGTGGCGGCGGGGTACCAGGAGGACCTCCCCCGTGACCCCTATACTAGAATCGTCGACTGATACTCTTCGTGCTGGCAGAGTGACCGATGTAGCGGGAACTTGTACTACGGGCTGGACCGGGGGTACCGTAACAGGTGCTGTAACAGGTGCCCCGGTGGCTGGAGGAACAGGAATTACATTATTTACAGGAGCTGGCGGAACAGGATTTGCATATTCTGGGACTGTGTCGTCCAAATAGGACGAGAGAAAAATATCAGCTGCGGTCGGTTTGTGACGTAGCTTAATCGGAACCAATGTCGGCGGAAAATTACATGGTGCTTCCGGGGTTGCTTTTGGCAAGCCCTCGGCAAGAAGAGGATACATACCCTTAATAAGGGCATTTCTCTGTCTGTCTGACTGTTCGGCTTTAACTCGTTCACCTACTTCGATTAATTCCCTTTCTTGGGCTCTTTCTGAGGATTCTCTACTTAATTCTGACTTTCTTATTTCTTTTTCGGTTCTTTTATGAGATTCTTTGCGCCATAACTCGATGGCATCTTTCTGGGACTGTCTGGCTTTCTTTTTCCATAATGCTTCTTCTACTCGCATGATGCACTCGGCATCCCACGTACCTGATACAGGCCATCTATATTTCTCTTCTAGATCTTTAGTAGACTCGACCCATAAGTCTAGATATAATATGGCACTTATGCCATGCTTATGATACATAAAATGACCTGGACTGTCCCTAGGCGGGACAGGAACTGCTTCTTCGAGCAGACCTTTTCTGGTTTTTAACTGACGTAACTTCGAGAACAGAGGCATGACTTAGACTGGAATCTGGACACAAATACAATACACGATAAACACAATAATAACTTGAAAACAAATCACTCATACCACAACATTGAAAACACATGAAATAACATTTAAAATAACAGTTCGGACAGAATACTACCTGGAATACTGAAAACAGAAACACATGAATTTCTCGAGAACAGAACAGAACTTACTGGAATGACTAGATGCACTGCTAAAACAGTACGAAACTTACCGGTCTCATAAAGAGACACGTCAGGACCCGCATCCACCTAGGTGGACACTTCGTGTTTGAGGTTCCGTAAAAATTATTACGATGTTCTGGGCATTGCCGAATATGGATAAGTTTGGTATCTACGAACCGCAAATGACGAGTTCGGCAAGTGTGCGAAATTTCGCTACACTACCTGCCAGGGTTCGTCTAATATTACGCGTTCTTCATCTGAACCCTCGGGTTCCATTTTAGATACGGCATCCATTTTGTTTCTTGCCCTCACGTAGTCAGCGAGCAGATAACTGTTCGCCCCCTGACCCTCTAGTTCCCAAGCCTTACGGAAGACGCATATTCCTTTCATGCGTCTTTATGGCGGGAGGAATGACACAGCAAAGGCAAATGGCTCAGCTTGAGGGTAATCTGGTCGTGCCGGCTTATTGTGACAGCCTTGCAGGCGATGGATCCAACTCTTTGATCCTACGATCATGCTTCCGATATTACCCCCACACTCTTTTCTCTACACGTGTCTGACTTCCTTGCAACTGTTCTTGTCTCTTCTTCTTTGTCATTTACAACTCTAATGGGTGTGCCTAATGGTGGGAAGATGTACTTTTACAGTTGGGAACCGGCATAGCTATTGTAATGATGTTCCGGGATTCTGAACACATGAAAGCGACCCTTTTTGAAACCTACTGTGGGAACCGGATTATAATCTTTTGTCCACATGTTATGCAATGGTAACACTCTGTATAAAAGAGAGCGACCTACAACCTCAATTTGAAGCAGACTCTCAGAACCTACACACTGTTGTACTTCTTGTGACTTTTGCCTCCCTGCAGTAATAAACGCTGATCTTTGACGCCGAAGGAAGTTTCCCGTGTCTCTGTAATTTGTGCGCCGAAACAGGTATCCCATGAAGGTTATAGGTGTTGTTCCCTGGCACCGCTGGTACTGTTAAAAGTCCAGTCCTTCAGTTGGCGGCCAACGTGGGGCGACTTCAGCGGTACCGGTCCAAAGCCTGATGATCGTGAGGAACTTCGTGTGAAATCTCCGAGGGAAGGTGCACCCCGCTTCATCGATCCTGTTGTCGAAATAAGTGGCCCGAAGTTTTTCCCTGCGAAGATTCCCGCCTCCTGACGGCTGCGACGGACCGATGCCCTGACTGTCGACCTGTCTTCGACGCCCGGCGTAGACCTTACGTACAAGCGAGACGATAGACGGGCCTTCCTGGTGACGCCATTGAAGTTCTGAGTTAAGTATTTTGTGGGTCGCTCCCAGTCCTTAGTGGTTGTTCTAGCTTCTTGAAAGCTTTGTTGTTAGCCTTTAAGGCTTTGTTGTAATAGCTCACCGAGCTTTGTAATAGCCTCCTCAGGCTTTGTGGTTAGCTCTCCGAGCTTTGTGATAGCCTTAAGGCTTTGTTGTATTGCATGGTTCCATTGCATTTGTGGTTCTTAGTATTGGTCCTTAGTATTATTTGACAGTTGCAATTGCCAAAAACCGAGGGTTTTGACTTACACGAGGTTTAATTACTTCGGTAATCCTTGAAGTTTGATACTAGGTTAGTGTGCACGATGCCTAGCCATAGTGGTTTGTTTCATATTTTCCAATGCTGCGCAATGGATTCCCGGTTGGAGGACTCGTGTCCGATACCTCCAGTTGGAACTCCGATACATGATCTTTATAGTCGACATGGGGTGGGTCCTATAATATATAATGATTACTGGGTCCGCTATACAAAGAAAGACGGTGACCTTAGATGGCCACCACATGGAACTTTTGAACTTTCGATTTTAGATAATCTTGAGGCTAAATTATTTTTAAAGAAAGCTAGGCCAGCTATGTTTGATTCTTTTCGAATATGGCGTAAAGAGGCCAAGCAGAAAGAAATCAAACAACTTAAAAAGGATCAAAAGCAAGGGTTCGTTCCGATAATGCAAACTATAAAAGAATGTAAACAGGACAAAGAAGAAAAGGAAATGGAAATCTCTACTAGATTGCATCATATGAAAATAGATAAATGTTACCCGGTTTTACCGAATAATCTAGAAAAGAAAGAAGAAGATTTAAAGGAGGATTCCTTGTTATCATATTTGATGAAATCACCACCTTCTTATGTACAGGGTGCTACTGCTCCTGTAGCCGCTCCTGTTATTCCTCCTGTAGTTCCCCTTGTTGCTCCAGTGGCTGCGGGCCAGCCCGTTGTTAACCCTACGTTTGTTTCACCACCTGTCCTTGTTCCTACTGCTCCTGTACCTGTACCTTCGCAGACTGTTGTTTCTGCTACTCCAACTATCTTGTCAGTTCCTACTATGCCTTCTTTCACCTCCAGTGTTTTTGCCCCTGTTTTTCTTTCCCCTTCTGTTCGTAAGCGTGTTCCTAACTCTGTTGCTACCCTTTATTCACCTCTTTCTGGTCCGTTATTTTCGTCTGATTCATCTGAAACTCCTCAGAGACGGAGTCAGATCCCTAGTGGTAGGGAGAAAGAGACATTAATAACCATGGCACATAGGTGGATAAGACATCCTGCTAATTACACTCCTCGTGTGGTCTTTGATACATTTTCTCAGTTTAATGAGCCTACGCAGAGATTTGTGTTTGAGGAGATGTGTAACTTTTTGAGGGAAGAATGGTATAATGATGATGTAGATAATGTACCGTCCGACATAATTGAACTTCAGAGTCACTTTTCCAACGGTATGATCATAGGTGAAGATGTACGACGTGCCGTGGAACGCTTATTAGCGTTTAGATCCACAGCACATTCTCGGGTGTCCTCAGATGATACCACCGAGAATTGGAAAGCGGTTCCTGGTCAATATCCCATGAGAGAGGTTCCGCCACTGTGGGTGCCTGGTGATCCTAATGCAAACCCTGTGGTTCTACCGCATTTTCGAAGGGTATGGATACATCTTCCATGGAAACGATCGGAAGTTTTGCAAGTGAAGCAATCCTTACCCGATCCGCGTAAAAATCCGGCTGGTTATTATAAGGAGTTATCACAACTGGTGGAAGCTTCTATTATGAACCTTGCCGACATCGACATGTTGTTTGGCAATGTTGTACCACAACCAGTTTGGGCCAAAATTCGTCAAGCCAACCACGCAGTTGAATTAGGGGGTGATTGGGCTGCACTGCTAGCGGCTGATGCATTACAAGTTGGTGGGGCTAAGCCCGACCAGCTAATCTTAGACTTGCCGCAGAAAATCATTACGCTCATGAAAACTATCATGCCAGCGATGAAGGTGAACTGGGATAAGTTATCAGCTTGTAAGCAAAAGAAAGACGAGAGTGTCTCGGATTTCTTTACAAGGTTTGAGGAAGCGTTTGTCGACCACAGCGGTCAGGACATGGGAGCTGAGGGAGGCCAGCGGTTATTTGTTGACAAATTTGTGTCGAATTTGTTGCCTGAATTAAGCAACAAACTGAAAAATTCAGAGAGTGCGTGGGCAGTTTCAACCCCTGCGCAAATACTAGCAACAGCCCAGTATTATGAGAATAGGGAAAAGGAAGAAAGTGATCGTGTAGAGAAGAAAACGAAGGAGCTAAAAACGAAGGTTTTGTTACAGCAAGCATACCCTCCACGATCAAACCAAACTGATTCACAACAGCAGTATCGACCACGAGCACAGCCCGATAGGACACAGCCGCGTTCTGACAACTTTGATTATAGATCTTCCCTTGGGTATAATCAGTGCGCATATTGTAAGAAAGAGGGACACCTAAAATATGATTGTCTTGCCTTACGGGACCGCCTAAATGGTGTGTCAGCACGAGGAAATCGTGGTAGTGGTCCCCAACAGGCATCACGAGGTAGAGGTCGTGGTTCATCCCACAATCAGAGTGATCGTTATCAAAATCAATCAGATGCAAATAATTGTTTTGACCAGCGAAATGCAGGGTCAGTCCGATCTGCACAGTATAATGTGGACGATTATTACGTAGAGCATGAGACTGTTGTAAATGACCATTACTAGGACAGCCAACGACAAAGAGAGGGAGTAGTGTCAGTTCCGGTCGATCAGAGTGGGCCTTACGTTGCAGTGGCTACATCGGGTGTAGTTGAGCCTTTTCTGTTAGACACTGGTGCGACGAAAAGTTCCATCATGCATTCGAAACTCCCTGGCGCACCTTTGTCTGGCTTAACGAACGTTTCCGTTGGATTCTCTGGTGCCCCTGTTAGCAACCCAGTCTCTAGTCCTTTGCCTCTTATGATTGGTCCTCGTGAGCTAACGGCTCCACTGATTCTATCTACAGGTTGTGGTGAAAATCTTTTGGGCCTGGATTTGTTGAAACGATTATATGCAACATTGTATTGTTCCCCCGAAGGAGTGGAGCTTACATTGGGACGGAGAGTGATCTCTCCAATGTATTTATCGGTTGATAAATTCCCACCGGAATTGAATTCCCTCCCTGCGTCCTTATGGGCCACAGGTCCCAATGATGTGGGCCTGTTAGACATTCCACCCTATGTGATTCAATTGAAACCAAATGCGCGATTACCACGTTTACCTCAATATCGTATTTCTCTTGAGGGCGAACGAGCGCTGTTAGCAATCGTTCATGATCTCATTGGAAAAGGTGTTGTTGAAGAAACTCGTGGAAACGTGTGTAATAGCCCTGTATTACCAATTCTGAAACGAACTGACCCAACTAAACCTCCTGTGTATCGTTTTGTAATAGACTTAAGAGAAGTAAACAAAATAGTGGTTCCACAATTTCCTGTAGTTCCCGACATTACGGCTTTACTAACAATGATTCCGGCATCTGCCTCCTGGTTCACAGTGATCGATCTAAAGAATGCTTTCTTTAGCATCCCAATTGCAGAGGAAAGCAGAGACCTATTCGGATTCTCATTAGGTGGTCGCAGTTTTAGGTTAAAACGCGCTCCACAGGGCTACTGTGAGAGTCCGTCAATCTACAGCCAAGCACTTAAAGGTCAACTTGATGCCTTTGTATTACCTAAAGGTGCAGCTTTGATTCAATACGTTGATGATCTTTTAGTGGCAGCTGATACAGAAGCTATTTGCAAAACGGCTACAGTATCATTGTTACATTATCTACATAACTTACACCACAAGGTATCGCCTTCAAAGCTACAGTATTGTTGTCAAGAAGTTACCTATCTAGGTCACTTATTGTCAAGAGAAGGGAGAAGGTTGACCCCAGAGAGAATTGCAGCGATTACCCGAATGACTGTGCCAAAAACCCAGAGAGAAGTTCGTGCCTTTTTAGGTATTACGTCCTATTGCAGACAATGGATTCCAAATTTTTCACTGTTGGCGAAACCATTGATAGCCCTTACGTGCAAGGATGTTTCATCCCCATTGCCTTGGACTGAAGAGTGTCAGAAAAGTTTTTCTGAATTACGTGATGCGTTGTGTTCGGCTCCTGTGTTGGGCACTCCTGATTACAGTAAGCCGTTTACACTATACGTTCACGAGAGGGATGGTTGTGCGTTGAGTGCTCTGACACAACCTTTTGGTGGTAAGCAACGCCCATGTGCCTATTTTTCTTCGACTTTAGACCCAGTAGCAAGAGCCTTGCCAAGTTGTTTAAGAGCAACAGCGGCAGCTGCGGCGTCCATTCGACAGTCCGCAGGTTTAGTTATGGATAATATGCTCACGGTAATGGTTCCGCATGCAGTTGACACTCTATTGAATCGAACGAAAACTCAACATCTGACGAGCGCAAGATTGTCTGGGTATGAGTTGACGTTGCTGGCCAGTCACATACGGATAAAACGATGTAATGTGTTGAATCCAGCAACATTGCTGCCGATTGACACAGAATCAAATGGTGAAGCAGTACATGACTGCTATCTCAGAACTGAGGAGGAAACTAAGGGTCGTATTGACCTAAAAGATACTCCATTGACAGATCCCGATGGTACTTTGTATGTGGATGGTTCTTGTTTCAAGTTGCCGAACGGTGTTGTGACGACTGCATATGCTGTAGTTACATTGAGAACGATTGTGGAAAGCGAAAGACTAAGTCAGAATTCGGCTCAGGCTGCCGAGTTAATCGCTTTGACGAGAGCGTGTGTGTTGTCTAAAGATAAACGGGTGAATGTGTTTACAGATAGTCAGTATGCGTTTGGTGTGGCACATAGTTTTGGACGACTATGGAGAGAGAGAGGATTCCTTACGTCGCATGGCACGAAGATTCAACATGGTCAGCTTGTAAATGATCTTTTAGATGCACTCACATTGCCTAAACAAGTGGCCATAGTCAAATGTAGCGCACATCAGAAAGTAACGGACGATGTGGGTCGTGGTAATGCGTTTGCGGATGAAACGGCTAAAGAGACGGCTAAAGATTTGACAAACAGAATGTATGTTACGAGCTCAGTGAGATGGCCAACAGAGACTGGTATGTGTAAAGACACATTTGAAAGTGTGAAAGGAATACAGAATGAAGCCACTGAGACGGAAAGGACTAAATGGAGAGAGAGCACGGGAAGATTAGATGAGAATGGATGTTGGGTTGATCTATCAGAGAAACAGAGATGGATGTTACCGGATGCGTATGTGCTCGCTGTTGTTACAATGGCTCATGGTATGGCGCACATCAACACGAAAGGTATATGCAAGTTGTTGTCTCATGTATGGAAGAATGATGGGATTACTAAGTGTGCTGAGAGAGTGGTTAAAAATTGTATGGTGTGTTTGATGCACAATCCTGGTAAGGGCACCCCCACTCCACCTGGTCATTTTGCCCCTCCTACGTACCCTTTCGAAGTGATCCAGTTGGACTTTATCCACATGGACCGATGTAATAACTTGAAGTATGTGTTGGTTGTGGTGTGTGCATTCTCTAGGTGGATTGAGGCCTACCCCCTTAAGGATAATACGGCCTTATCCACGGCAAAAAGTTTGCTCAAAGAGTATTTTCCCCGCTACGGAATGCCTCGGGTCGTATGGTCGGACAACGGAAGTGAGTTTGTTGGGAGTGTGATGAAGAGTGTGTGTCGCGGTTTAGGGATAGTACAAAAATTTCATAGTGCAAACCATCCACAATCAGCAGGCTTGGTGGAGGGATATAATGGCACTCTAAAACTGAAATTGGCTAAAATTCAGGCAACAACTGGTTTATCTTGGCCCGACGCTTTGCCTCTGGCTCTCCTGTCGACCAGGGCAACTGTACACTCTCGAGTAGGGCTCAGCCCATATGAGATTGTGTTCGGTCGTCCTGCTAATATATGGGGAGTCCCAAGACCTAAGGAAGTTGACAGAATTGAATACCCTATGTTGATTGATTATCTCTATGATCTGACTGCTAAATTGAGTTTGATTCATCAACAGGTCTTTGAGTCTCTGCCATCACAAACAGAGGGTCCTGGTCATCGACTTCAACCAGGGGACTGGGTCCTCGTCAGAAACTACGGACGAAAACGAAACCTTGAACCAAGATTTGTGGGCCCGTTTCAGGTACAGCTGGCTACGAGAACGGCGGTTCGACTGCACGGACGTCGGAACTGGGTACATGCTACCCACACGAAGAGAGTCCCGCTTCCTTTGCCATCGGACACCTGGATAAGAAGAGGTCTTTCTTCATCTGAGACCGACACTGCACCACGTTTCGTTCCATTCAGCGAAGCTCGGCTTGTATCTGACACCGTTGCTGACTCCTCTCAAACAATTTCCTCCACATCAACCTTGGAAAATTTGACTGTTGAACAATTGCCTGAACAATTGAACACTCCTTTGCCGTCCAATCCATTGTTTGAAGATCAGACTCGCCCTAGAAGTAGCCGATATTTTCTTCGTCCACGAACAAGCCACAAATAAAAAGATTTTTTTGTTTCTAGGTTCTACATTGCTCTGAAAATAGTGGACATTATATATTGTGTATCTTTTTCTTTTTCGTACAGCCAAGAACATTATTTAGCTAGAACCTACCATCCAGGTTGACTGTAAGGCCGTGCGGGTACTTCCTTCTGTTTAGCAGCTATCGACACAAGGTTGGTTTCTATTATCAATTTTTGGGAATTCCTGGGAATTGATAACCGCTACTCAGAACGAAGTGCGTCAAGAACGTCGCGGACGGTCGTTAGGGGATGGAATCATCATTGTCTGAGCTGTCGAAAAGAGAAGAAATGTTGGCGCAAAGATCTACATTGCATAAAATATTTCATACAAAATGGTTTTTCTTACAGGTGGTCATACTATTCCTGACTATATCTATGTTACTGGTAGGGGGAGTATATTATGGGTCCCAATTCTTATTGTCTTCTGCTACATCTACTCTCCCATCTCGTGATCTATATTTCGTTTCTACTGTCTCTCCACATTCCTTTTATCTTCTGCCTCAACACGAACAAGTCAGACGTGCGGAATTCAGAAACAACTCTTTTATTCAACTCTTGCATCAGCATCAGTTAGTGGTAAACACTACCAACTGTTGGGTGTGTGGGTTAATGCCACATACCATGGATAAGGGTAGTCCGTACTTAGTTCTGCCTTATAGTGCACAAGGGTCAGCTCGAGCATTACAAACTATGTTCCGTAGCGCACTAGATTCCTACCCCCATCGAGAACCACGGTCAGCAAACTCTGGTCCTGGTCCGTACCACAAGACTCTGGCGAGAGCTATTGCAGACTTAGATAGAGATATTTTTGACGCATCACTCATCCCAGAGGAAGAGGTGCGAGCATATAAGGAACTAAGTGAAGCTGAGTACAGCTTATCAGTGGGTGAGAGGCAGCTTAAAAGCTCGCCACCGATATGGATTGTACCTCACCTTGGTAATTTCTGCTTGAAAGGTCTTGGTCGAAATCCGAGAGCTCAGTTTGGGGAGAGTGCTTGTACCGAGACATATGTCTTACCGACACTCTCCTCCCCTGTCTTCCTGCCTGCCAAGGGTACCTACTTTGTATGTTATGATCGAGCCTATACGTGGTTACCTCATGACTTCTCGGGTACCTGCTATATTGCGAATCTTTTGCCTCCCACTTTCACTGTGGCCTCTGATTATCACAGAAATAGAATTGTGAGAGGTGTGGTTAGCAAAGAAGATACTTCCGGACAAGAGGCGGGAGACTTCTTTAAGGGTTTCCTACCGTTCTGGGGACCGATGGTTAATAGCAGGAACCTGAGACAGTTAACTCGTGTAGTAGAATCAACTGCCAACATAACTGCAAATGCCCTTGGAAATTTAACAGCCGAAGTCCAGGCGGATAGACTGATGACGTTGCAGAACCGTATGGTTCTAGATATCGTTCTAGCAGATAGAGGTGGGGTTTGTAAAGTCATCCATTCGAGCTGCTGCATATTCATACCTGATAACGCTCCAACGGTTTATCAAGCCATCTCTAAGTTGCACAAAATTTCGGAGTCCATACACGTGGACGAAGGAAATTGGACGCTTCTGGGATGGTTTTGGGGTCTGATATCGACTTGGGGTTGGAAGATTCTGATGATCATAGGGATTGTTGTGACATTTCTGTTCTCATGTTGTCTTTGTGTGCAATGTGGTCCTGCCTTATGTGGCCTTTGTGCTACGACGTGTATAAGACAGCCCGTTGTCACCAAAGAGGCATTGAAGGATCGAATAATGTATCAACAACATCTGAGTGATCTGATGAGTATCGAAATCGATTATGATTCCGACTAGTGCTTGCCTACATGAGGGCAAAAGGACCGTCTGAGGTTCCGTAAAAATTATTACGATGTTCTGGGCATTGCCGAATATGGATAAGTTTGGTATCTACGAACCGCAAATGACGAGTTCGGCAAGTGTGCGAAATTTCGCTACACTACCTGCCAGGGTTCGTCTAATATTACGCGTTCTTCATCTGAACCCTCGGGTTCCATTTTAGATACGGCATCCATTTTGTTTCTTGCCCTCACGTAGTCAGCGAGCAGATAACTGTTCGCCCCCTGACCCTCTAGTTCCCAAGCCTTACGGAAGACGCATATTCCTTTCATGCGTCTTTATGGCGGGAGGAATGACACAGCAAAGGCAAATGGCTCAGCTTGAGGGTAATCTGGTCGTGCCGGCTTATTGTGACAGCCTTGCAGGCGATGGATCCAACTCTTTGATCCTACGATCATGCTTCCGATATTACCCCCACACTCTTTTCTCTACACGTGTCTGACTTCCTTGCAACTGTTCTTGTCTCTTCTTCTTTGTCATTTACAACTCTAATGGGTGTGCCTAATGGTGGGAAGATGTACTTTTACAGTTGGGAACCGGCATAGCTATTGTAATGATGTTCCGGGATTCTGAACACATGAAAGCGACCCTTTTTGAAACCTACTGTGGGAACCGGATTATAATCTTTTGTCCACATGTTATGCAATGGTAACACTCTGTATAAAAGAGAGCGACCTACAACCTCAATTTGAAGCAGACTCTCAGAACCTACACACTGTTGTACTTCTTGTGACTTTTGCCTCCCTGCAGTAATAAACGCTGATCTTTGACGCCGAAGGAAGTTTCCCGTGTCTCTGTAATTTGTGCGCCGAAACAGGTATCCCATGAAGGTTATAGGTGTTGTTCCCTGGCACCGCTGGTACTGTTAAAAGTCCAGTCCTTCATGTTGGATCTGTGTACCCAAACCCACGGACCAGAGACAAATTAATTGACCCTGTCTAGATACTACCCCAGCAATGGTACTCACCGGGCAGCAAGAACGGAAGGCCTCGGACTGGACTGGACTGCTACGACGACGGACGGACGAACTTCGGACTTCAGTTACAGGTGGGCCTCCGGATACCTCGGACCTTGGACTCTCGGCTTGGGCTCTGGTCGGGACTCGCCGCGTTCCTCCACCGCCTCGTCTGGACGCTGGACCGCAACCTCCGTCTCCTCCGTGGGCCTGAGGGATACTTGAAGCAGAAATATCTGCACGTGGCCGGTATGGTTCCGTCACGGCTGCAGAGGATCAGGGGGCCTGCGTGGCTTCTCCGGCGCGTGGGGAAAGGGCAAGTCCCTGTTCGGGCGCCATTATGTGGTAAATAAATAATTAATTACCGGTTCTATTTTTCAGGATACTCTAATAACAGATAGCTCAATAAATAAGAGTCAAGATTCGAGGTAGCTGAAGTATACAGGCTTTAATCAGGCATAAAAGGACAGGAACAGGACAGCCTGCATGGGAATAGGATGGCAGCTGCCGGGGGCAGGATCTGGGAATTGGCTCGCTTTTAATAACAGTGCATTAATATATATACTAAAAACAATTACATTGCATTCAATACAGTAGGCGTAGCAGTAGGCGGAGTTTGTAGCAGTCGCGAAAGATAAGGCATAAAGTGGGTGTAACAAGAGGTGTGTACAGGGCGTATACATAGACATGTGATGCAAACGTAACAGAATATGTCATAAACGGGGCGGAAACATGGAGGGGGCTACCTGAGCAGCTGGGACCTCTAACCTAGTGGTGCGCGTAAACTGGCAATGACGTGTTACCAGGGAGAACTGGGGGCTATGACTTCTGCACTAGAAGAGGAGACGAAAGTCTGGAGGGTCAGAGCGACATGTACCTAGGCATATCTAGTATCTGGTGTTTATAGTACATGTTGATAGAATCCAAAAGTTATCAGGGTAAAGGCTAACAGACACTAAGACTGGTGCATGCATTATTCTAAATGTATTGCATGTGCGAGGAATATTCTATGAATATGAATACAGTATTTCTCTTACATGGAGACATAAAGGCTAGACCATGACGGAAACTATTGATGCGATTCAGTAGCTTAGGAATGCAGAGAAGGAGGGCTGGACTGATAACTAGAAACATAACATACTCTTGGCAGACTGGGAGGCAGAGCCAGGCCTAGCCGGGCACTGCGAGGCATGAAAGTAAGTGAAGGGTCAGGGATACAGGTGGGGGCTGTATCGCTCCTCGGAGAGTTCAGGAAACAGGAGCTGAATCTGAGTCCGGGCCCTTTTGAGGCCTAGAAACGGGGACAATTCAATGAATTTAACGTGCACACTGTAAAACGTGGCAACGTAGCTTTACATAGGCCTAATATTCGTTGTATTCACGAGGACTGGAAACTGACATACTAGAGATGGACACAACTGTAATTGCGTCTTTAATTGATCAGAAGGGAATACATGCATATCGATCATGCACATATAACATAACATGGGGAACACGTAGGCACATACAACATGGCAAAATTTACTTTTCCACTAACAAAATTAGAGAGCTGAGCGTGGATATGTTTCTCTAAGATTCTTGAGAAGGCCGGCAACAAAGAAATGGGCCGATAGTTGAAGGGTAGATCGGGGTCAGTGTTGGCATTTTTTAGAAGGGGGAGCACCATGATGTGCTTCCAATCTGGTGGAACTGTGGCTTCCTGTAAGGAGGCATTTAAAAGGTCCATAATAACAAGCAGAGGAGGTGGCTCAAGCTGCTTGAGCACAGAAATAGGCAAAGGGTCCCTGGGTGATCCTGATTTGACACTGTCTAAAAGTCCTTTAAAGGAAGCTGTGTTTAGTAAGGGCCATGTTTCTTGATTGTTAGAAGGTGCGCAAAGTGCCTTATCCTGGTCAGCATGGGTATTGTCCGCTGAGGGTGGTGAAGATACTGGTTGGAGGGAATTAGTAACTTGCAATGGAGGGGGGTTGTCACACTGGAGGCTCACTATTTCCGAGTATATCTTCTCGACTTTCTGGACAAAAAAGGGAGCCAGATCCTCACATTGTCGTTTATTTAGTGAGGGGGGCCTATTTTGGGTTTTGGAGCCAGTGAGCTCCTTGACCATACTAAAAAGTGTTTTGGAGCAGTTCAGAGCAGCAGAGATGGTAGTTGATACATACTCAGCGCGGGCTGACCTGCAGAGATTGTGATATACTTTTTTGGCCTTTTTATAAATAGCTTTGGAGTCGGAAGCATAGTTCCTTCTCCACCTTTACTCCATTGCCTTACATTTGGCCATCTCTGTTTTCAGTTTCCGTAAACCAGGGCGCTGGAGGACGATGATTATTAACCCTTTTTTGGGCAAGAGGGAGACAGGTGTCAATTGCATTGAGAAGCCATTTTTGCACAGAATCAGAGAGTGTATTCACCATTTGTTTAGAGATGGGCACGTGAGAGCACAAAATATTGTTTAAAGCAGTTGTGTCTAATTTTTTACAATCTCTAGTTAATGTCCTTAAGGTAGGGATAGCAGACATAGAGTTATCTGGGGGAACCAAACAGAACCTAGTGATAAAATGGTCAGACCAGCATAGGGGGGGTGCTGGGGAGCAGTAAATGCTAGATAAGCAGGAAAAAATGGGATCCAGTAAGTGGCCCGCCTCGTGCGTGGGCCCAGAATTGTGTACATTTATGTTTGAGGCTGCCAAATCAGAAATTAGATTTGTGCTGATTTTACATGTCGGATCATCTAGGTGTAAGTTAAAGTCACCCAAAAATTTGAAATTGGCAGTGCTTATAAGCAGAGAGGTGATCAGGCTGGGGAATGATGAGGCCCAAGGAGCGGAAGACCCTGGAGGGCGGTACACAAGTATGCCAGAGAGGGTGAATTTCGGGGTCAGGGCCAGCTTGAATAATGCTGCCTCACAATTCATGAATGGTAAATTTTCAAATTTACACTGGTCATCCTTTTTAAAAATGATGGCAATAGCCCCACCAATTTCAGATCCTTCCTAACTATGGTGTAGTTAGGTGGTAAGGCGGCAACATCAGGGCCTGAATTCTCATGCAACCATGTCTCTGTTTGAAATATGGCATCCGGTTGTTCATTGACCAAAAGATCAAAAATGTCTGCTTTATGCTTCGTGAGAGAGCGGCAGTTTGTGCTGAGGAAGGAAAATTCCTTACTAATTAGGGTGGCACGGTTATTATTATTATTATTTTTGTTGCCCTTTGGAGTAGTCCTGACTCGTGCAGAAGCGGTCGCTCCCCACGCTCCCTGGTCACCTGGTATCATAGCGCTTTACTGCTCATTGCTGCCAATACCTTGTGCTCTGCTCTCATTGATTGGAATTATTGTAGTGCCTGATTAATAGCGTAGCACTATATTGCATATAGTCAACATTGCGCGCATTATCATTAGTGCTTGTTTGATCCTGTAGCGCTATATTGTAAAGTTCGCATTGCCTGTTGATATAATCTGTGCCTGATTGTGCCGGTGCCTCTGCCCACATCATTGCGATATCCCTGCTTGTGCCCCAATCTCGTCCTGTTTCACTTTTGTTTTGCTGCCATTTTGTTGTTGTGGCTCCCAGCCCGTCTCTCCACCCCGCTCCCGCCTCCCAGCTGCCCCTCCCTCCCACTGATAGTAAAGGTCTGACCCGTCTGCTCTATCCCTGCTTGTGCCCCAATCTCGTCCTGTTTCACTTTTGTTTTGCTGCCATTTTGTTGTTGTGGCTCCCAGCCCGTCTCTCCACCCCGCTCCCGCCTCCCAGCTACCCCTCCCTCGCTCCGCCCCCCCCACTATCCACTTATGTCAGAACAGCATACGCGCAGCGTTCACGCGCAGCGGAAGCGCCCCATGCGCGCCGAAGGTGCACCAAAGGTAAGCCCGTCTACGCGCGTCCGCGCCGGGACCGCGCCCAGCGCCAAACCCCCTGGCCCCCGCAACATCCACTCCACCCGCATAACGTACGACTCCGCAACCCTCTCAGCACTAAACTTCGGCCGTCTCCCAGAATGCTACCAAGCCGCCCCAGGACACACCCATGGACCCTTCACCTGCCACTCCTGCAAGTTCGACTGCATCAGGACCCACACCAAATCCACAAACTCCAAACAGAGCTCCGTAACTAACCACTTGAGGTGTATCCTGCTCAATACCCGCTCGATCCACAAACACGCAACTGAATTATGGAACCTACTAGACACCACAACACCGGACGTCACCTTTCTTACAGAAAACTGGATGAACGCCTCATCAGCGCCCGACATCGCCATAGCCATCCCGGATGGCTACAAGATCATCCGAAAGGACCGCATCAACCAAACAGGAGGAGGCATCGCCATCGTCCATAAGAACACCATCCGCATCACGACCAGTTCCGACGTCACCCTCAAAGCAGCCAAACACCTTCACTTCCAGATCCACATCGACCCCAAGACCACACTCAGAGGCACCCTCTTATACAGGCCACCAGGACCCCGCACACAATTCAGCAAAGACATCACTGACTTCATTAGCCCACACGCCCTCCCCTCCGAGGACTACATTCTACTGGGAGACCTCAATTTCCACCTGGAAAAGAACAACGACAGCAACACCACCACCCTTCTGGACAACCTCGCCAATCTCGGACTTAAACAACTTGTAGACACCCCCACCCACTATGCCGGGCACACGCTCGACCCAATCTTCCAGCAAACACATCTCCTTCAATCATGCCACAAGACTCCATTGGATGGACCACAGCTGCGTTCACTTCACTTACAAAAAGACCACGACCCACAACCACCCACAACCAATTCCCTGCAGAATCTGGAACAAAATTACCACTGACCAGCTCTTCACATCACTTCACCAAAACCCCCCTGCCAAATCGTCGGACCCTAACCAAGCAGCCATCAACCTCACACAATGGATCACCCACAGCGCTGACGATTTAGCACCCTTGAAAAACCATCAAATCAAGCAAGGTAGCAAAAAAGCCCCCTGGTTCATTGATGACCTTAAGAATTTCAAGAAGATCTGTCGCACCCTCGAGAAAGCCTGGCGAAAAAACCCAACCACTGACAACCTGGGCACCTTCAAGAACGCCACCCGCAAACACCACCAACTCATCCGATCCACCAAGAAATCTGCATTCAAGGATCGACTCGAAAACAACGCCCACAACAGCAAGGAACTATTCAACATCGTGAAAGAGTTTACCAACCCCACCGCCGGCACCAACGACATCACTCCCTCTCAAGACCTCTGCGACTCTCTAGCCTCGTTCTTCCACAACAAATTCGCTGACATACATAACAGCTTTGGAGACCAGTCCACCCCACCCACCTCCGAACCAAAACCCCCCTCCAACAACCTCTACGCCTGGAACCCAATCACCACTGAAGACACCATCCGCGTGATGAACTCCATCCACTCAGGATCGCCAACCGACCCATGTCCCCACCACATTTTCAACAAAGCAGACTCCATTATCGCACCCCATCTCAGAGATGTCATCAACTGCTCCCTCAACTCCGCTACCTTCCCGGAAAGCTGGAAACATGCCGAACTCAGCGCCCTCCTGAAGAAACCCACAGCAGACCCCACTGAACTCAAGAACTACCGCCCCATTTCGCTCCTCCCATTCCCTGCCAAAGTCATTGAGAAAACCGTCAACAGTCAACTCGCCGCCTTCCTCGAATCCAACGGCTCCCTCGACCCATCACAGTCCGGCTTCCGAGCCAAACACAGCACCGAGACCGCCCTCATCGCAGAAACAGACGACATTCGAACTCTACTGGACAACGGAGAAACAGCGGCCCTCATCCTACTTGACCTCTCCGCAGCTTTCGACACAGTCTGTCATAGCACCCTTATACAATGCCTCAGCAACGTCGGAATACAAGGAAAAGCATTGAACTGGATCATCTCGTTCCTCGCCGGAAGAACCCAGAGAGTCCGCCTCCCCCCTTTCAAATCGGAAGCCACTGAAGTCATCTGCGGCGTAGCACAAGGATCATCACTCAGCCCCACCCTCTTCAACGTATACATGAGTCCCCTCGCATCCATCGCGCGCCAACACAACCTCAACATCATCTCCTACGCAGACGACACCCAGCTGATCCTCTCCCTCACCAAAGACCCAAACACAGCCAAAACCAACCTACACGATGGGATAAAGAAGTGGCCGAGTGGATGAAGAACAGTCGCTTAAAACTGAACTCGGACAAAACGGAAGTCCTCATCTTAGGATCATCCCCCTCCGCTTGGGACGACTCATGGTGGCCACCGGCCCTGGGAAACGCACCCAAACCAACGGACCACGCATGTAACCTGGGCTTCATCCTGGACTCCTCCCTCTCGATGACCAGACAAGTCAACACCGTCTCATCATTATGCTTCAACATCCTACGTATGCTCAAAAAAATCTTCCGTTGGATCCCCACCGAAACAAGAAAGATGGTCACCCATGCACTGGTCACAAGCCGACTGGACTACGGAAACACCCTTTACGCCGGAACCACAGCCAAACTACAGAAAACACTCCAACGCATCCAGAACGCCTCAGCCAGACTCATCCTAAACATCCCCCGCCAAGCTCACATCTCCGGTCACCTGAAAGACCTCCACTGGCTCCCCGTCAACAAAAGAATAAAGTTCCATCTCCTCACCCACGCACACAAAGCCCTTTATGACCTAGGACCCGAATACCTCAACACGCGCCTGACCTTTTACACCTCCACCCGCCAACTACGATCGTCCAATCAAGCCCTCGCCGTGATTCCACGCATCCAAAGATCCACCATAGGGGGAAGATCCTTCTCCTACTTAGCGGCCAAGACCTGGAATTCTCTCCCTACCCACCTCCGCCTTACACAGAACCACCTCTCCTTCAGAAAACAACTAAAAACTTGGATATTCGATAGATAGCGTACCCCCCCCCTCCCTCAAGCACCTTGAGACCCTCTGGGTGAGTAGTGCGCTATACAAATTCTAACTTGACTTGACTTGACTTGACTAGTTGTATGTCACACGGTTATCTCAAAGGAGAAACCGCAACATAAACATTTTTTCTCCCTGTTTTCTAGATGTAGCAAGGTACAGTCGGGGAGCCGTGGATTGCGGTAAGCCATTAATTGGCTAGTGGAGTAATGAAGTCTAAGTGCCTTGTTTGGACCAGGGGTTGTAGCCTCCTGATTTCTATCATTGAGCTGGGGCTCTTTATTCCTGACTTATTGTATACGGCAGAGTGCCTTGATCTTCTGCTCCCGTGGTAGATTAAAACCACATGGGAAAGCTGAGCTGTTTTCAAATGTCGGTAGGCATACACAATGAGAGTCTGCTCCCTTACGGTTAAGGTTAAGCAGTTCTGCCTTGGAGTAATGCTGACAACGAATGGGGGAAGGACCTGGGGTTCTGGCCCTGGGCCCGGGCCAGGCACGGACAGGCGCAGACGGGCTTGCATTAGGTGCGCCTTTGGTGTGCCAGCGGCGCACCTGCTGGACGCGTCCGTGGCATTGGCACCTAAGAAATCTTTTTCCCCACCTGCCGGCTTGTGTATGACGTAACAGGGGGTGTGCCGTGTTGTGTAGGTCCGCCCTCCACTCAAACTGCAACAGCTGTGGTGGACCGGGATCGAGCCCACAAGCACAAAGTGAAGCAACCTAATGCCCCAAAGAGCTCGAATTAAAACCAGAATGAGGGAGGGAATAAAAACATCAAGGAAATCATAAAAATCGCAATAAGTATTGCTCGGGGAAACCAGATTATATCTCACCATAGTGGCACTGGCACCTGGATCCCTCAGGGCTTTTATCTTAGTCTCATTCACTAAGGGGTACAGCTAAAGTGGCTAACCCTCCATACCCTTCAGAGACTAAAACAGCCTCAGTAGGAACCCTGATTTGCTCTGAGCCCACTATTGATCCCATCTGGAGATTTGCCATACCAGTAGGTACTGTCGGGGGAGCTAGTTTGTTGGGACAGGCAGCATCTCCAGTTTGGTGTCCCCTCTTGTTACAGTGGAAATTCCAGGTCTTTTCAGATTCAAAATGTTTCCCCTGTACCCACTAGTGGGCTGGGAAGAGTTCTTGGGCCCACCTCCCTGACCAAGATTTGGGGGCTTTTAGTGTTTTGGAAAAAAGCCAATTCAAAAAATGATTTTGTACTAAAGACAATTTTTGGATTCCTGTCATGTGATCAGAGGTTGACTAAGTTTGCCCAATAAAAGCAAGGTATTACATACCAACGCTGCCACCAATGTAGGAAGCTGGCTTCTGTTTATACTATACTAAATTAAGGTATAGTGCGCACAGAGTCCAGGAAGTCCCCAGAGATATAGCAGAGGCTAAATTAGGTATGTACTAACAGCTCTTTATGTGGTAGTGTGGGAGAGCAGTTAGGCTTATCCAAAGGGTGTTTAAGCATTATGGCCCAGATGTAGGTAAAACTTATTTACCGATTCTTATTTACCGAATTTTACCGATTCGGTAAATAAGAATCGGTAAATAAGAAGGGGGGGTATGTAGGAACATCCAGATGTTCCAATTTACCGATCGGTAAATATCTGTATTTACCTTTGTTCTGAAAAAAAAAAATATCTGTATTTACCGAATCGGTAAATACCGACCGGTAATGCTCCCTTCATTCCTATGGGCTTTGAAGCCCATAGGAATGAATGGGGCATTACCGGTCGGTATTTACCGATCGGTAAATACCGATTTTGACAAGGGTGCAGGGGGTGTCACTTTGACACCCTCTGGCACCCCCAAAAAAGGTTCGGGGGCCATATGGCAGGCATACCTGCCCTAAGGGCAGGTATGCCTGTCATATGGCACAGGTGTGCATGCACACATGTGCATGCACTCCTGAATCGGTATTTTAACATCAAATACAATTTGATGGTAAAATACCGATTTTGTAGGCCTTGTGGGACTCAGAAGAGTCCCACCTACATATCAATTTTACCGGTCGGTAAATTTACCGACCGGTATATTTACCGCCGGTAAAATTACCGATTTGCAGCGTAACAGTCCCCCTACATCTCGGTAGCCAAATACCGGTCGGTAACGGCCGAATTCGGCCGTTACCGACCGGTAATTGGCCACCTACATCTGGCCCTTATTGTATTCACTCAATCAAGGACTGATACACACACTCAGAGCCAGAGTCCAGACCAATCAGCTAAGTATAAAAAAAGATATACTTATGTTTTATTTTAGAACCAAGCAGGACTTAGCACAGGTGAGTAAACTATATTTTCAAATGCAAGACTGTTTAAGGAAATGCAGTTGTGCTCGAAATTACAATTCTTGCAGTTCGATTTCACTTTCAAAATGCGGTTGGAATCATACAGTAAGTCCTGTCAGATTACTTTTGATTTACTTTTAGAAAACATTGAGTACAGGGGGTGGTATGCCTAGATACCACACCTTACGATCTCTACCTACAAGGCAAGTACACATTTTTATACTTTGCAATAGAATTTCTTTTTCTTCATACAACACAGTTCAACACTTTGAGTTTTCTTTAGGACCAAAATCTTTTTCCATGGGTTCCTATGGGGAAAAAGTATTAGCGGTCCTGAAGGTACTTACATGACTTAGGAGGGCGAGTTTTAGGGGTTAGGACCAAGGTTCCCCAAGGTCTAGATGGGCACTCCATTTGCACGACCAGCGGCACTGGGGCGGCCGGGTGCAGAGTACAGGGGCCTAATGTTAGCCAGTAGGGCTAAGAGGGCCTTCGGTTAGGGACTGCTGGCAAGCAGGTCACTTGGGTGTGGGAACCAAGCTCCTGGGGTTAAGGTCAGCACAGCAGGGGTCAACGGGCATCACAGGAGCTGCACCACCAGTGGAACTCGGGCAGCCAGGTGCATGGTACAAAACAGACGTCTGGGACCCTGTGATTTCCAATAGAGACCTTCAGTTTTGAAAGATGCTGCATGCTTAGGCAGGGAGACTTCCTGAAGGTGACCACTGGCTGGAGTGGTAGGCTGGGATCTGGGGGGATGCCTGGACAGCATTGGTTGGGCCACCCAAGGCCATGGGGCGTCGAGTGCAGGGGTGTCTTCTGGCGTGTGTTTTGTTTTACCAGCTCCTGTCGCAGTCTGGGGGACCCTTCAGGTTGAGGCTGCAGGCGTCGTCGGGAGTCTTGGGGGAGGTCAGGGATCACCTAATCCCAGGTCAGGATCATTGGGGAGACTTCCTTGGGATATACAGAGTATGTGGAAAGGTTGCAGGGTAGGACCTCCGGGCTTTAGGGGTTGCTCCCTGCTGGACTCGCCGGGGTTATTGCTGTAGTCAGGTCGTAGACTGAGCAGGCGGGTAGGGCTTAGGGCAAGGCAGTCGGTGTCCTCTTCTCCTTCTTGTTTCAGCACTGCTCTTCGTCCTTCTTCTTTCTTTCTCAAATCTGAGGAAGCATGGTTCAGGATCTCTGGAAATTGCAGACCGGCTGGTAGGGCTAGGGCCCAGCCAGTTCTTCTCCACCGTCTCCTATGCTGTTCGACTTCTTCCGTCCTTCGTAGGTTGCAGGAATCTGCTGAGTAAAGGTTCAGGGTGGCCTCTAATTAATACATTTAGGGGCATTTAAGGGGTGTGCAGGTCGGGACCAATAGGTCCCTTCCTTGGAATGGGTACACCCCCAATGATGTCACCCTTCAGTGGGAGGGAGCATAAGCCTCTTACTAATTGGCTGAGTCCCCTCATCTTCAAGATGGAGGGGACTGAGATGTGAGCTTCACCTCTCCTCATCCACCTGACAAAGGTGGGCACACCTCTCTTCCTAGCTTGGATTTCCCGCCAATTCTTCTGCCCATATTGGGGGCCAGATCCAGTGGGAGCCAGTTGCTGGGGGGCAGCAAAAGGAAGGGACAGCGCCTGAAGGTGGCAGGCCTTTGAAGCTTCCCCTTTCGTGGACCCAGACCATCCTTGGGTAGGAGGCATGACACCTCTGCCCATGATGGGCTTTGTTTCTGGACCCAGAGAGTGAAGGCTCTCTACCCAGGGTTTCAGAAAACTGTCTGGTGGTGGTAAATGACAGGAAGCCGTTCAGGAACCTCACCAGAGCTGGTCAATTTTCAGAGGCCATTAATGTACTGAGAGGTTTGCTACCAAACTTCCCAGTTTTTAGAAAAAGCCATTATGGAGCTGTGCAGTTCGTAGTGGCCAACTTCCAGACCATATAGTACATATGGCTTTATTACACTTATAATGTCTAATGGGCTGAGACACTGTAGGGGTACAGGGCTCATGCCTCTGTACCATCACCTTAGGGCTAGTGCTCCCTGCTGAGGGGTGACTTACCTAGGCCTCAGGCAGTGGATTGCAGGCATTGCACACTGGGATGTGCGCCATGTCGACTCTTCACGATTCTCTGCACCAAAACACACTGCCTGCAGTGGCAGTGTGTGGGTTAAGGCGCAGGGCCTTTAAGGGCGGCACAATAGGTCCTGCAACTCTTAGAGACCTTCCCTGGTCACAGTGCCCTTGGTACCCATGGTACCTTTTACAAGGGGCTTACCTGTGGCCAGGGATGTGCCAATTGTGGATAAAAAGGTACAGTCTTGAGAAAGAACACAGGCCCTGGGAACCTGATTGGCAGGGACCCAGGGTACATCAAGTCAGGTTGCATCAGATGTCTGGGGCAAAAAGTGGGGGTTAACCATGCAAAAGGGGCACTTTCCTACACTGAGCCTACAAAGGACTAAGTAACTCAATGCCTGGAACCACTATTGCACCTGTTACCTAATGTTTGAATCTAAGTGGCCCACCGGTCCCAACAAGGTCTCCCAGAGCTCAAGAGTCTGAGTCCATTGGGGGTTGACCCCTCCAGGACTCTCCGATGTCAGCAGCCTCTGCATAGAGACCCCCCAACCACGAGTGGCAAGGTAAGGTGAAATCCAAGCTCAAAAGGCACCCTTCATCCGGGCACCGTGGAGAAGAGGACCTGAGGTGCAACTACATCCCAAGCCCTCTACCTTACCTGCCCTTCTGTTGGTTCCTCCCGGAAGACTTTCTGGACCAATCCTGCAGCCATAATCCAAAATCGGCAACCTCTATAGGATTCCATTGGGCTTCCGGCATCTCATAAGCACCCTGCACCTGACTGCCCCTAACCCGCTGGTGGTGTGGACTCTGTTCTGACCTGGGACCTCCTTTGCCCTGACCTCAACCCTGGGAATTTTGCCCCTAAGACCAAAGTGGTCTACCAATGAGCCACCCATAAGTAGTCCCTGACCAAAGGCCCCCAGCCCCTTGGTAACATTGGGCCTTTAACTCTGTACTCGGCCACACTAGTGCCGCTGGTGGTGCCTCCTTGAGCCAATTGGGAACCTTGGTTCTAACCCCAGACACCCAGTATTGTAAGTCGTTTTGCTTACCTGCAAACAGATAACATTATTTTCTGCATAGGAGCCCATTTTGTGTTTTTTCCTCCTAAAATGTTCAAAGTGTTGAACTGGCTTTGCATTGAAACCAAAGTAACTTTGCTTTGAACTCAAAACCTTTGTACTTACCTCTGTTTTGTAAGATCCACAGCGTGATATCTAGACATAGTAGTCATAGTAACTGAAAACGAATGCAAAAGTAATCCAAAGTAATTTTCATGTATTCTGAAATATTTAAAAGCAAATATAGACCTGTAATATTTCCAATTTCAACTACAATCACAATTTAATGTATGTTTTGCATTTGAAAGCATATTTATTTATTTTGAAAGTTTTATATAGCGCAAATATGACCACCGAGGGTATCAGAGCGCTTTACAGATTGTGCAGTAGGACGAGTACATGGAAACACAAATAATCAGCATATCGACAGCTACATAGACTTAGAATGTCCAACATTCTCAAGAGCCTAGCATCGAGGGCACAAAACAGCGTCGAATGGTCTGGGAGTCAAGTGGGGAAGGAAGACTGAGGTAGATATTTCTTCATAAAGAGCTCTTTAACTTCTGATTTGAAGAGGGCAGAGGAAGGGATCACCCTGACTTCGGGGGGGAGATAGTTGCAGATCCTTTGCACCATACCTGAAAATGTTTGATTATAGGTCTTTTTTTTCTTGAATTTTTTTGGTTTGAGTAATAGGGTGCTGGCACTTCTAACTCTTGAACCACATGAGAGCTCCAGTTTCTGAGCGAGGTACATCGGGGTCTTGAGGTGGACGGCTTTGTGTGTCATGCATGCGATTTTCAGGTGTATCCGAGCTTCATAAGGGAGCCATTTCAGAGCTAGAAAGTCCAGAGAAATGTGGTTGAATTTTTTTGTGCCCGTAACGAGTCTGTTCGCAGCTTTGAGGGTCACCCTAAGGGGAGTCGTTTTCACTCTGGGCAGGCCACACAGCGTAGCACTGCCATAGTCCAGCTTTGCGATCACCAATGCTTGCACTGCAACCTTTAGGTCAGGAGCAGGGAGATATGGTTTGAGCTTCCTAAGGATGCTGAGTTGGAATGTTTGCTCCTTTGGTGAGGGAACTGCTGTGTTTTTGCATGTTCAGACTCTTGTCTAGTATGATACTGTAGTAAATGAAGTAATGAGGCCAATAAAAGGATATAAGGCATTTATTATGCACTACAGAGAATAACTGGTGATCCCATCAGAAAGCAGGGAGCTAACTGACTGGAGAGAATACAGTGGAAGATGACATCATGAAAACGGAATGTAAGACTTAAAGGGGTACAGCAAAACATAAGTGCAGAGAATACAACATATCCTCTTCCCTTCGTATAAAAAAAAACAAAAGTAAATAAACAAAATACAAGTACATGCTCTTTATTACAGAGAGACTTTACTTGCAGACAAAATCATGTAAGTAACCCGGAGGTCTTTTTACTCTCTGAGTTCTATTAGCACCAATCTCACTGGAAGGTACATTACCCTCACACTCAGCCTTTTTGTAGAGTGCCACACGCCTCAAATTCCAACTCTCACCGTTAAATAAAGTCACAAACTTTTTGTGGACAGACTTGACCTTAAACGGCCCCCTGAATTTCATCAACCCAATGCCAACCCGGCCAGGTTTGACTTTCACCCAATCATTCACCGCCAATTTACACCTCTCTTCTGGTTCACTCACATTATCAGTATCGTCAGGTCTAACGGGGACATCAGCGTTCAGATACCCTTTCATCCATGCAGCGACCAGTTTGGTACCAGCTGAACGCCCTCTCATGACACTAAAAGGAATCATACCAGTCACACCATTTTCGGTAGTTCTGTAGGCCCAAACCAGGTCATTAACTAATCCTCTCACATCTGTCCTAGAAGAGATCGCCATCTGAATCGCACCCTTAACCATCCTGTTCGCCCTCTCAACTATTCCATTCCCCTGGGGATTGTAAAGTGAGGTCCTAGAATGTGCAATACCACACTTCCCCAAGAAATTAGCCATCTCCAGGGAAGTCAATTGCGTCCCATTGTCAGTGATAATCTTTGTCGGAAAACCTTCCTCTCTAAAAATATCACTCAACATAGAAATAGTGCTGCTCGTAGTGATCTCCTTCATGAATTTGACTACTAACCACTTTGAAGAAACGTCAACTACTACTAACCCAAACCTCATATCATGACTCAACTGATAAAACGGGCCAATGAAATCCAGACATATGGTGTGCCATGGACACCCTGGGTCTACTATTGAGCCACAACCAACATGACTGCCAACTTTAAGCCTTTTCTCGCTCTCCAAACAGTCTGTACATTTTTCCACCCACTGAGAGATTTCTAAGTCCATTCCGGGCCACCAAAAATTCTCCCTAACTCTCCTCTTAGTGAGGGACTGTCCTAGATGACCTTCGTGGGCTAACTTGATTATAGTAAACCTCACTTCCTGCGGGGGAATAAATTTATCTTCCTTCAAAATCATGAAACCATCTTTGTCCAATACAGACAATTGTTCCAACACTTTTAAATATGGCCGAAGTGCAGGTGATAAGCAACTCTCTCTCCTTGCACCTTTCACAATCAGGTCTTTCACTTCACCCAGCACCACATCCTTCGCCATGGAGGTATCCCACCAACTCTTCCTAATTGCTCCGGCACACATATCCACTACCTCATCTACAGCAGCTACAGATCCTTCCGAATTGAGTGATTCTACCCCTAACTTGTCAACAATGTCCCAAGGTAGTGGAAGTCTAGAAAGCCCATCAGCTTGGCAGTTCTTCCAACCTGGAATATACTCGACAGTGTACAAATACTCTTGAATCCTAGCAGCGAGTCTGGCTAACCTCGCGGAGCCTTTGCCAGCCCCACCTGGTGAAAGGATTTTGACCAAGGGTTTGTGATCTGTCAACAACGTAAACTTGAACCCCCACAAATACATTCTGTAATACTCACAACCCCACGCTGCAGCCAGAGCTTCCCGCTCAATTATAGAATAATTCCTCTCTGCTGTTGTGAGCGTTCTTGAAGCAAAAGCTATAGTCTTGAGTCCAGAATTATGTACTTGAGCTAAGACCGCACCAACCCCCACAGCACTCGCATCTACCGTCAAGACCGACTTACGGTTGGTGTCGAACGGTGTTAAGATGCCTGCCTCACAAATTTCAACCTTGATATTTTTGAAACACTTTTCTTGTTCCACACCCCACACAAACTTGCATCCTTTTCTCAACAACACCTTAATTTTTTCAGTTTTCTCTGCAAAATCACTTACAAATTTAGCATAGTATTCGATGAGGCCAAGAAAAGACCTCAACTGATCTTTGTCACACGGGGCTGGTGCATTCCTGATAGAGTCTAATAAGTCTCTCTTGGGTTTGACCCCGTCAACAGACAAAGTATATCCAAGGTATTCAACTTCCTCCACCGCAAATTTACATTTTTCCTTCTTCAGAGTTAAACCGGCTTGTTCCATCCTTTCTAAAACAGTTTTTAAAATCAAATTGTGTTCTTCAACAGACTCTCCAAATATTAAAACATCGTCTTGGAAATACACCACGTTGTTCACACCCTTCAGTACAGCTCCTATCATTCTTTGAAATACTCCGGCCGCAGAAGCGAGACCAAAAGGCATACGTGTGAATTGATAAACCCCTTCAGTTGTTATAAAAGCTGTCAACGCCTTGGAGTCTTGATGTAGTTTTATTTGGTGATACGCGCTGCGGAGATCCAGCTTAGAAAAGTACTTTCCTCCTTTTAGTGACAAAACCAGTTCGTTGATGTTTGGTAATGGAAAGTTGTCTACTACAATGTTCTGGTTTAAGGTGCGAAGGTCCACACAAAAACAGAATTTTCCGTCAGATTTGGTCGTGATAACTACGGGAGAAATCCAGGGTGACGTCTCGATTTGTTCTATCACCCCTTGATCTAGCATTTCCTTCAACATCTTCTTCACTTCCTCACGTGCAATAAATGGAACCTTCCTCACCTTGTGTTGCATAGGTACGGCATCATCACGTAGTATTATTTTATGCACGTAACCTCTCAACTCTCCAATCTGCTCATCAAACAAACCATTCATCCCATCAACAATCGAATCTGTGGTTATACTATCTACAACCATCACCTGTTGTGCTGCCCTGGGATTGATGATTATACCGAGGTCATACTGTTGCCCCCACCCTAGTATTGCAGGGCCCGATCTGGCTACATACACCTTTCCTTTAGCGGAACGGTCCTTAAATGATAATATACATACCATAAATCCGATCACATCTATACTTTCGCCCTGATACCCACAGGGGCTAATATCACTAGCTAATAATTGTACGTCCTTCCAATTTTCTAAGTACATATCTTTGGGGATAATGGTCCACAATGACCCCGGATCAACCATCAGCTGGACTTCTACTTTATCGATAAGGAATTGTGCCTTGGGTCTGTTTCTTCTACCAGACTCACCTTCACTCACACCATCTTCACCCAAACACAATATTTTGTTGGCACCCTCAACCCTAATGATATCTCTTACTACTTCCCTGTTTTCTACAACAGCTACTTTATCAGCATTTGCACTCCTGCACATCTTGGCGAAATGTCCTTTCTTCCCACATTTCCTACACACTTGGTCGATGGCAAAGCACTTTCTGAAATCTGAGCTATGGAAAGTACTTCCGCACCTACTACACATCTTTCCTTGGAATCTATTCTTGTCATTGCTTGAAAACCCATTATTGTATCTCCTTGGACCTCTGTCACTCAGGTCTACATTTTTCTTGTTCACTGCAGCAACTTCAACAGGCTCAACACAAGAAACTCCATTCCCTTGAACATTTTCTCTTGTGTTGTCTTTCTTTTCCATCTCTCTCATGCATGCATTCGATTCTTCAACTACTTTCGCTATATCTATGGCCATTTGTAAGGTAGGATTTTTCCCGCCCACAATTTTTCCTGCATCTTTTTATTTCGGCACTGTACTATCAACTGATCACGTATCATTTCGTCTCTTATCTCTCCGAAATTACATTTGATGGACAGCTCGCGTAGCCTGGCTACAAATTGGTCCACAGATTCCTCATTCCTTTGAGGTTGAGTGTAAAACTTATGTCTAGCCATGACGATATTCACTTCCTTTGCATATTGCTTCTTCATGCGAGCTTTTGCCTCTGTGTACACGTTAGTTATTGCCCTTCCATCTTGGTCTAGTCCTAATGGAAGATATTTAAACGAACGTTGACCTTCTTTGCCTAAAGCACTTAACAAAAGGGCTTTTTTTCTAGTTGCGCTGAAATCTTTTCCATCAAGCGCTTCTATGTAATTCTCAAAAATGTCTATCCATTCATCCCACTCGATGGGTGGATCTCCAGTAGTTTGCAGGAACATTGGAGGTATAATAACATTGAGGTTTTCCATTCCGTAAAAAAATTGTTTTTGTCTTTCTTAATACACACTCCCTATATATCGCTTGTGGAATAGTATTGGCGCTACTCCTCTCTACATACAGGTGGTTATTGTTCTTTGATGCGGGCACTCTTTCCCTATAAACAAAAAAAAAAAAAAAACGATGCGCCTTGAAGTTGTACGTTCGTTATATCAAAGTACTGTCTCAATTGGATGCCTCAAGTAAATCATTCAGTTTGATGTGACAATGTATGTGGTATTATGTGGATTGCGCTAGAAGTTGTTTGACATTCTGGTCACCTTTAAACTTTCCTCTTTTTATTTTTTTTTTATTTTTAGTATTTATATTGAATAAAGCTCACCGTTTGAGTCGCTATCTTTGTGGTTTGCTGGTGCTCATCTTCAAAAACTATTAATCTCTCACCTGCGACGCTCGTACAACGCGTTGCCTGGTTACCAAATGCACAAAATGGCGTCTGCGTTGCGTCAATACGTCATTGCCGCCTGATGTTGTATGACGCTGGTCTCCGGTGCGCTTCCTGTTAGACGTGCTGTGTGACGTCTGTAGCGCGAGTGGCTTGTTTCGAGCGGTGTCGCAAGAGGAGATCAGGTAGGCTGATGTTGTTCTGCTCGCGCAGAACTTTAAAAGATGCAAAGTTTTCAAAAGATGCAGCGGACTGCTTTAACATACATTTCTCCCAGATTCGAACTTCAAATGAATTTCGACGCTCAAAGTTACCTTGGGTTGAAGTGGTATCTTTGTTGGGAGATAGTCAATCAGATAATCCGCAGTCGATCAACAGGACAATAGTGGTCCGTCTCAGTTTCAAACAATAACACTGTTCTCCAAAAAGGGTGACGATCTTGAATGTAAAGGTTGGGCTCACTGGTTAAATCAAAAAGTCGCTCAAACTCACCGCTAGTTTGAACGAGGTATCAATGCCATGGGTCGTTTTTCTTTGCTCTCTTATATTTCCTTAGTTCTCCTTTCTTCGCTGGTATTTCCTTTTGAGGTTGGAGCACATTCCCATAAAGTAACTTGAAATGGTTCTTATGGGATTTTCTTCTGGTGATTTCTTTTCCTTCAATATTTCTTCTACATGTTATTTTCAATTTTGTCAAGTTCTTCACCAGTCTAAAACTTCTTCCTCTTTTTTTATTTTTTTTTTATTTTTGTTGCGTGGTTCTTCTCTCACCAGTGGAGTTCTTCTCCCTCTGTAGTTGTTTCGCTCACTCTGCTCATCGTCGCCATGTGTAGTAAATGAAGTAATGAGGCCAATAAAAGGATATAAGGCATTTATTATGCACTACAGAGAATAACTGGTGATCCCATCAGAAAGTAGGGAGCTAACTGACTGGAGAGAATACAGTGGAAGATGACATCATGAAAACGGAATATAAGACTTAAAGGGGTACAGCAAAACATAAGTGCAGAGAATACAACAGATACCAAGCGAGGATGCAGAGTCCACGAGGTAAGGTCTGCAGTTAAGAGCCGTATGTTGACTCAACCATTGTTCAATGTCCTGTGCTTGCTTATGGGGTGAGATAAGGAGGAATTCGGTTTTTAGAGCATTTAGTTTCAGGTGGTTACGTGCCAGCCAGCTTTGTGTTTAAAGTAGGACAGAGTTGAGGGACTGAATGTCCTCAGGGGAGGTGTTCTTCAGGTATAGTTGTGTATCATCCGCATACATGTGATAGTGAATGCTGGACGATTTCATGATTTCTGTTAGAGGCTCCATGAACAGGTTAAAGAGTGTGGGAGAGAATGCTGAACCTTGGGGAACCCCCAGCGAGACCGGTGCAGGATGGGACAGGGATTGGTTCACCCTGTAGCGCTGGGATCTATTCAGGAGGAATGAAGAGAACCAATTAAGCACAGGCCCAGACAACCCCGTTCTGTGTTCCAGGAGGTCAATTAGAGTATCATGTTTGACAGTGCCAAATGCTGACAAAAGGTCAAGAGGATCAGTAGGCACGACTCATTGTGGTCCAACATTCTTAACACCTCATCGACAATGTGCGTTAGGGCAGACTCTATGCTATGGCCCGAGCGGAAACCAGATTGGCATTGGTCCAGGAGTTGGAAATGGTCAATATGGTTGCAGAGTTAGGCAAGCACACATTTCTCCAGGAGCTTTGCTAAGGGGGGGATGTTGGAGATTATGCGGAAGTTATGAAGGTCCGAGGGATCCGCAGTAGGTTTCTTTAAAATCGGAGTGACTTGACCCATTTTTAGGCAATCTGGAATATCACCTTGCCGCAGTGATGCATTGACTATCAAAGTCCACAATGTTAGTAGGGAGGATCTAACTCCCGGGAAAAGGTTCGATGGCAACAGGTCATTGTAGTGGTTGGAAGGTTTCAGAGTCCACAGCGTTTTGCGTATAGTGCATTCATCCAAGGTTTGGAAGAGACTCCAGGAGGCGTTATTTTTGGGGAGGTGTGGTAGCGCCGGGACCATTCACTCCATACCAGGTGGGCATAGGAGGGTTGGTGGGCAGATCAATAGGTGGTTACAGGCCGATCGTAGTTCAGTTTCAATCTTACTGGTCTTATCTATGAAGAAATTTGCGAATTCTTCACAATTGGGCAATGTCCCTTGACCCTGTGATGCAGAGTTTGGATGACTATTGGCTTGGGACTTGATGAGTTCGAACAGTTTTTTAGGATGGTTTTTTACTTGGTCTAACTGAGTTCTGAAAAAAGTGGCCTTCGAGCATCTGATGCACTTATTATAGGAGATTCTCAGGGATCTTAGGTGGTAGAGATGCTCAAGGGATGGATTGGACCACCACAGCCTTTCAGCAAGTCTTAGGTTTCTTCTTTCTGAATTAAGACTATCGGTAAACCATGGTTTGGAGAGTTTAGAGGAGATTCTTTAGAGCTGTAGTGGAGCGACCAAGTCTAGTACATTCAGCATTGCGTAATTATAATGGGCCGTCAGGTCGTGGACATCCGACATGTACTGTGGTGGAGGCAGGATGTTATCACAGAGAGCAGTCAAATCAAGCGGGTTGACATTCTGTAGGAATCTTTTCAACTGTTTTGGCTTTTTGAGCTGGAACTTGTTCGTACCTAATCCAGGATACGGAAGGTGATGCAATAGTGATCTGCCCATTAACATGGGGGGATAGAATCCAGGAGGAGGGAGTTGGGCTTACCAAAGACAAGATCTATGGTAGCTCCTTTTATATGTGTGGGGCTGTCACATATTTGGATTAGGTTGAGGTCAAGAAGGAAGGATTTAAGGCTATTGACCACCCCATCGTTTACATCATTCCAATGGAGGTTGAAATCTCCCAGGAAGATTTGGGAGCCGTAGGAGTCTACGTTGGCTGAAATAATGTCCATGATCTGTTCTGTGAAGGGAAGGTTGTCGCAAGGGGGGTGGTAAAATGTGTGTAGTTGGCAGGAGTGATTGTTGCCCCCAGTCACTTCAATGCATTGGTATTCACAGGACAGCAGAAGGTCAGTCTGAAGTACCTTCACTGTAAGATTGGTCCGATGTAAGCATGCAATGCCTCCATCTTGCCCTAAGGACCTGTCCAACCTAATGATATCATAGTTGGAAGGTATTAAGAGGTCCAAGAAGGGGGTAGCTGAGTCATTAAGCCAGGTTTCTGTCAGCATTACAAGGTCAAGATCCTGCGCCAGGGTGAGATCTGCAATGTCCGCAGCATGTTTAGCTGCCGATCTACAATTTAGGAGCATGTATTTGAGACTAATGATGGCGTCTGTTGGAGCGGGAAGCGTGGTGGTGACTCGCGTGAGGTTGTTCTCATTTAGGGCTCTGATGTTAGGCCTAGGTTCCCTGAAGGGATCCGTTGGGATGGATTTAATTTGTTGCAAGTTTGCTATGGAGGGTGGGTAAGCGGGAACATAAGAATGTAGGAGAGAAAGCATATCTGTATCGGACAGGGGGGCTCTGTATCTGGAGGGGGGCGCTGGGTCATTAGGGAGCGGAGCAGAGGTCCACCTATGAGGTATGTGGGAGACATGAGTCGGTGACCTGCATGCGCCAAGGGGGGCGGAGAGCCCAGAACGCCCGCAATCAGGGAGCGAGCGGCAATGGTGATTTTTCGTGGTGGGGCAGCTAGGACTGGGGTTTGCAAACAAGGCCTTAGTAATATGTAGTAGACTACGGACCTCTGTCTTAAGTTGTTGTAGGCAGAGTATAATTTTGCTCAGGCGGCCTTCCAGTGAAGTGTGTGGTAGGGATTGGGAGGCACGGTCCCTGGGATCCTGGAGCGGGAGAGAGCTAGTGAAATCGGTGGAAGGTAGGGCGGGTGGAGACTGCATGTGTCCAGTGGGAAGAAATTCTGGACACTGGAGCTGCCTGCTCAGAATGGATAGGCTAGGGAGCAGCTAGTGAGGTCGGGGGAAGGTAGGGGAGTAGGCGATTGATTGTGCCCCAAGGGGAGGGATTCTGGGAGGTGGAGCTGCAAGCTCTGGAGGATGGGTAGGATAGGAGAGGAGGGAAGGGATGGATAAAGTCCACTGGAGGCCGATGGGAGCCTGGTGGGAGTGTGAATTGGGATGGAGGAAGGTGACTTGGGGAGAATCGGGTGGTGTTGTACGCAATGGGGCTAGGAGGGTTAGCGCTAGCTAACCATAAGGGGGGGTGGGAGGGTTCGCGAGATGACTGTACTGGCGCAGCTCATACAATGCGGGCATGGGGGTGTTGAGGTAACGGATAGAGTTTGCGAGTGCTGGAGGACTGATGGGGGTCCCGCCCTTGCGCTGTATGTGACATTGCCGCTAGCCACTGTATTTAAGATGGTGGGGAAGAATGTGTCAAATAGCATTAGATTGTGGTTGGAGGCTTGTATAAGAATGATTCAATTTTTGTAGAGGGATATGGTTGCTTCAGCTCTGCAATCTGCAGAGGGCGTGACTATCAATCTAAGACCATGTGGCTTTTTCAGGGAAGTGGAGATCTTGAGCAGAGAGTAGATGGCCTTCTGCCATTGAGCATGACTATTAGTGTAGAAGATGAGGTAATTTATGGTAGCACCCTTTCTGGTAGAGAAGTAGGGGTCTGAGATGAGGGTTTCTGGATGTGATTAGGGTAGTCTTTGTTTTAAGGTTTTTGCCCCATTTTTAAATAAGTTCAGGGGGTATCTGATTCGGAAAGCATTGTGACAAGTCGGTTCCAGTTTGGGCGCAAAGAGGATTTGGAGTTTAGGCTCCATATTGGCAAACATCCTCTCAGCGCACAAGTTTAGGTAAGCAGGCAGCTGGGCAGAGTTTGGCCCCCACCATCAGAGGCGTAAGAATACCAAGCAACCCAGGTATGGGAATCTCTCTAATTGCTAGCAACGCCCCTGGGGATCCTTAGGGTCGACTCATTTCAGAAGGGCCAGATAATCTAGGGCTAAGAGACCAGGGGTTGGAACATGATGAATAGAAGCAGTCTCTAGAATGGAATTACCCCTTTATCGGGGAAGCCGGCAAGGCAGGCAGTTCGAGAACCAACATATGTGATGGGAAAACCCCTACATAATGTGTGGTATTGGGGCACATATAGCAGGACCAGGTGTGGTCATATATGACGATTGGGTGACCCACCATAAGATAGCCACCATAAGTGAGTGTGGGAATATAGGTAGCGAGTGCCCATTCCAAGATGGGCACCGTAGGTTGGGATAGGGGCAGGCCCCTTTCTATATCCATGCCCTGCAGAGAATCGAGCTCAGGGAAGGGGGCGTCCTCTTTAGATCCGAAGGTAGGAGGACAGCAAGTCAGTTAAAACAACAACACCAACAGGCCAAAAACAAAATGGGTGCTCAAGAATGTGCAACAACAGCACAAAACGAGTCCCCAAACAGGCCAGGCTCGTTTGGCAGCCACAAATCACCCTATGCAGAATCCTGAAGAGCAACTCGCTCTGCAGTGCCTTGCAGTGTCGGCAGCCCCCACGCCCCAGACTCCTCGTAGCACCGAGAATCAGGGCACAGAGAGGCGGGGGGGGGGGAGATTAATGAGAGCCACCGTACCTCATCGAGTTGGGCCCCACAGCTGCGCGAGATCCGACGGGACGCTCCGATCTCAGGATACTCGTATGAAAGTATGACACACAGGAACAGTGACGGGTCATCATGCTGCACGTTGCAGACACCAGCGCAGCAAAAGCGCACCCAAAGCTAAGCGGGTCAACCCTCAAGCCAGCCCAGCATCTAGAATCTCAACGGCCAGAAGGGCAACTTACCTGTGCCGAGTCCTGCTTGGTTCTAGAAATAAAACTTAAGAATACCCTTTTTATACTTACCTAAACCGTCCAGATTCTGAGTGTGTGACATCAGTTCTTGCCTGAGTGAATACAATAAATGCTTAACACAAGCTCTTGATAAGCCTAACTGCTCGTCCACACTACCAGAGCTGTAGTGATTATCTGATTTGGCCTCTGTTATACCTCTGGAGATCCACTGGACTCTGTGCACACTATACCTTACTTGGGTATAGTATATACAGAGCCAGCTTCCTACATTGGTGGATCAGCGGTGGGGTCTACGACTTTGCATTTATTGGACTAATTTAGTAACTCATTTTCTGAATTGACTATTTTCCAAAATTCTAAAAGTATTGTTAGGGCCTTGGATTAAGTCCCTGTAGTATTGTTAGAAACTTTAAAAACTCACTGAAGTTAGGGAGGAAGTACTTAGAATGTTTTGTGTAGGTCTTCTGAAAAAAAAAAAACATTAGTAAAATACCCACAGAAAATGGCTGAGGAGTTCGACCTCATCTCCTACTCCAGCCAAGAGGTTAGGGCGTTAAGGCTTCTCTGTAAAGCCAAGAAAATAAGAACTGGAACCAATCCTACAAGAATACAACTCTAGGAGTACCACCCACTACTGAAGGTGATGATCTAAAGGAGTGGGAGAAAGTAGTGGGGGGATGGGGACCTTGTGCCCTACCCCTCCAGACTAAGGAGTAGAGGGTATAGGTCCTACAGAGGTAGGGCAGAGTATGTACAATGCAGTTAAGGCAATTTCACTGAAGATGACAACATTTTAGCAAGGTTGACCGAATGACTAGAGCGAGAGACTAGGCTCCTAGAAAGAGCAGAGATGGGCCTAGGACCCATCAATGGCTGGCTTCAATTGAAACAACAAAGAGAAGGAAGGATCTTATGATCCTTAAATCCTCAAAGGGATTGTCCATAAATGTAGGATGTTCATGATATCACCAAATGGTTCACAGCACTTTAGAGGGCTTGTGTAGCCAGGAAAATGAGAATGACTCATTAGGGGGCACTCCTTTGCTACTGTTCACTGGTAAGGGCAGGGACAGAATATTAACCCTTACTGGGGCAGCCAGAGAGTCTTATGAACTCATGAAGAACACCCTGTTTGAGGGATTTGGACTCACAACTGAGGAGTACAGAATTAAATTCAGGGGGGCTCAGAAAACTCAGAGTCAATCCCAGGTGGAATTTGTAGACTACTCTGTAAACACAGTAGGTCACGGACTGACAGGAAGTAAAGTGCAGGATTATGATGGACTTTATGATTTGTATATAAAGGAACACACATTAATTGAAAGCATTAATGAAAAGTTGCATCAGTATCTGGTAGACCTAGGTACAGTTTCTCCAGAAGAAATGGGAAATAAGGTGGACCACTGGGTCAAGAATAGGGTGACAAAGACTTCCACTGGGGATGACCAAATGAAAGAAGTTATAAAACCTCCCCAGGGGAAAGAGGGTAAGCACCCCAGAGATAAAAAATAAGGAGTCCCAGGTAGCCCCCCACCAACCTGTCCAGGAAGATGGACAGGTTGGTGGGGGGCCACTAAGGTTGTGAGGTGCCCAAAGACACCTCACAACCTAAAACTGGGTACCAAGGTAAGAATTGGGATCCCAACAAGGTATGGAGTCACAGCTGTCAAAAGACTGTACACCACACCAAGGACCCTAGCTGTCCTATAAACAAAGCCCCTAGCGTAGCTCCAGGGGTGGCCAGTGTAGCCTACGAGGAAGTCCACATAGCCTTCAACTGGAAAGTGGGCCCAAACAGTGAGTTAGAGATTCCAGAGGGGAATAGACACTTCCATCATCTACTGGTGAATGGAATCCCAACAACTGCCATAAGAGATACCTGTGCCAGCCACACTGTGGTGCATGACATGTTGGTACTCTCAAACCAGTATGTCACCGGGAAGACAAAAAGAGTAAGGGCTAACCCAGGGGAGGTCACTGTTACACCTGTGGCTGTAGTGCCCCTAGAAATAGCTGGGTATCTAAGTTGGAGAAAGGTGGCAGTGTGTTTTGATAACGAATTACATTACATACCTTTATCCAGGAAATGTCCCAGTGTGGTATCTAGGTATACCACACTGAGTAAGAAAAGTTTTCTGAAAAGTAACTTAAAAAGCAATCTCAAAGTAATTGCAAAGTAACTGAAAAGTAATGTCAACTGTTTATGAGCATTTGACTTACCTGTAACCAAACCAATTGCATTCAACTGCATTCAATTGTATTCAACTGCATTATTCTTGCAAAGTACTATTACTACTTATCTGTGCCAAGCCTTGCTCTAGCATCTAGAAATAAAATACAACAAAATAATATTTTTATACAAAACAAATTGGTCAGAGTTCAGTCTTTGAGTGTGCGTAATCATTTCTTGCCTGAGTGGGTACAATAAATGTTTAACGTTTAACACTACCCTTTGAAAAAGCCTTAATTCTCGCCCACACTACCACAAATAGAGAACAAGGGTTTTCTACTTTTTCCTCTGCCTACCTTTGGGGATCCACTGGACTCTGTGCACACTATACCTTACTTTGGTATAGTATACACAGAGCCAGCTTCCTACATTGGTGGATCAGCAGTGAGGGTTACAACTTTGCATTTGTTGGACTGACTTGGTCAACGCCTGATCACACAACAGAACTCCTAAATTGTCTTTAGAATTCAGATTTTCTTTTAATAGACATTTTTTTTCAAATTCCTAAAAGTTGTAATAGGGTCTTCGGAATTATTTAGAAAAATAAAAACTCACCACAGTTAGGGGTCAGAGGGTTTAGATTTTTTGTAGAATGTCTCTTTTAACAAGTACCCAACTGTTTAGTGAAAACATACCAAATGGCATAGCAAACATGGTTGAGGAGCTCAACCTCACCCCTTACCTCCATCTAGCATTTAGGGAGTTAAGGTCTCTATGCAAACTTAAAACATTGTGATGTGGCCCCATCACTCCAAACAAAAGCTCCAGGAGCTGTTGACAGGGTGTGCTAAGTACAACCCCACGGAGCAAAGTGAGGACCTCTCAGATGGGGATGACAATGTAGGGGATGAGGATAACTTATTACTACCAACCCCCTTACTTCCTAGGGAGAACAGAGCCCCTGTGACCATGGCTCCACGAATACTACACACAGCACCTAGATCCCACACAGGTGGGTCAGGTACTTCTGAGACCATTAAGGACAGCCTCAATGAGGAGACCAACCTCTTAGGGCCCGATTCACAGCACTAACTTAAGCCAAAATCCTAAACGTACTACTTTTGGTATTCACAGAAGGCATTTAGTAGTGGTAAAGTTAGGATTCTGTCTTAAGTTTGACTTAAGACAAACTTAAGACAGACTTAAGACAGACTTAAGACAGACTTGAAACATCTCTTAAGTCTTTCCAAAGTTTGTCTTAAGTTTGTCTTACGTCTGTCTTAAGTCTGTCTTAAGTCTGTCTTAAGTCTGTCTTAAGTCTGTCTTAAGTTTGTCTTAAGTTTGTCTTAAGTCAAACTTAAGACAACATCCTAACATTACTACTACTACTAAATGCCTTCTGTGAATACCAAAAGTAGTAAGTTTAGGATTTTGTCTTAAGTTAGTTCTGTGAGTCAGCCCCTTAGTGAGGTTGACCAAAGGATTAGACCTAGAGACCAGACTCCTGGCTCTAGAAAAAGAAAGCAGAGATGGGCTTAGCTCCCATCAATGGTGGTTGCAACTTAATAAATAGGGACAGAGAGCAATCTTATGATCCCAAAATCCCCAAAGGGATTTACCCAAATTTGAGGAAGGTGATGACATCGCCAAATGGTTAACAGCTTTTGAGAGGGCTTGTGAAATAAGAAAAGTGAGGGAGTCACACTAGGGGCTCTCCTTTAGGAACTGTTCATGGGTAACTGCAGGGACAAACTCCAGACCCCTACAGAGGCAGATGCTGGGTCTTATGACCTCATGAAGAACACTCTGATTGAGGGCTTTGGGCTCACAACTGAGGAATATAAAATTAGATTCATGGGGGCTCACAAAACCCAAAAAACAGTGGTTTGACTTTGTAGACTACTCGGGTAAGAGACTAGAGGGATGGTTGACTTTAATCACCACTCATATAGTGGCTGCTCTGGTCTACCCTAACTATTTTCGGCATAGCGCCAGGATGCTCCTTTCAAAGTGATAGTCAAGCTCTATAAATGCATATTCAAATTCAAATTCAAACTGAAAATAATGTGCATGATTTTAATGGACTTAACAATCTTTTTATGAAAGAACATATTTTGAGTAATTGCACAAACGAAAAGTTGTATCAATATCTGGTCAACGTAGGTCTAATTTCTCCCCAAGAATTAGAAAAGAATGCAGACCACTTGGTAAAGACTAGGGTAACAAAAATAGCCACTTGGGTGACCAAACGAAAGGGGTTACCAAACCTACCGAGCGGAAAGGGGGTGAGAACCCCAAAGACAACAAGCATTGGAATAGCCAATAGGTATCGCCTGTGGGACCTTAAAAGTGTTAAGCCAGAGCTACTGACTTTCCCAATGCCTTTAAGCTATAATAAAGTGTTATAAGCATTTTTGTGACCTTATATGTAACCAAGAAGACATTATGTACAACTGGATAATCCTATTAAAAAAGAATTAACATAAAAAATGGAATATGCAATGTTACATTGCGATACCTTTTCAGCTCAGGCATTACAACGCAAGTCGTTACTACGACTTGTGTTGGAGGGTGCTGGACTCAAGAATAGTATGATTTACGATTCCAACTCCAGTCTACGTACAGTAGGGAAGGTGTTGGAATAGTAAATCATTCTATTCCTTCGGTTAGAGCGCCATCTATTCAAGTCATTGTAAGGGTTTTCGTTGTAATACCCGTGTTGTAAAGGTATTGCAGTGTAAACACCGCGATGGAACCGATGTTTCCCTAAAAATTGCCTTCTAGTTTTTTTGTCCTTGCAATGCTGGCAACTTCTTCCTGCCTGTACTAATGCTTGTTTGTTATAGCTTTTTTTTGTTAATGTGGGAAATAAACAACAGGAGGGTGGAGGTTGGGAAATAGTACCTGATTACATCATGAGCAGCGGACGGACACTCGGGGAGAATCAACAGATTCAGAGGGCAGACTGAGGTGTTGCTGAGGTAGGATTGTGCTGGTGTGTGGGTGATCTTCAGGAGATGCTGAGTTGGTGCTGTGCTCAGGTGATGCTGTACAGATGCGGAGGTGGTGCTGTGTTGATGTTGAGGTGGAGCTGTGCTTATGTTGAGGTGGCACTGTGCTGATGTTGAGGTGGTGCTGCACTCAGGAAGTCACTGTCTCCCCCAGACACTGAGTGATTGACTGCGGGGCTGTAGTCATTTCGACCTCTTTACCTGATGACTAGTGTGTAGGAGTAAAACACTCTACAGAACCCAGAGAGTTCAGGCCAGCAGTGATTCCACGTCTGAGCTCCAATCCGAGTTTTCTGGGTTTTTTTTCACCCGAGCTGCTAGCAGGCGTGCAGCAGCAGAGGGCGCGGCGGCTGTAGGAGTTTCCCGGTTTCCCGGTTGGGTGAGCCGTAACTGTGCCATGTCTGAAGTGACCGTGGAGGACTTGACGGCAGCTTGAGCAGGTAGAGCACAGGCAGGCTCCCCGATCCCCCGCTGCTTCTTCACCAGCCTCACCTGTTACTTGCCTGCGATCCTTCGCTGATGCCGGTTAACGGCCGCCACTAGCAGCAGCAGCAGTCACAAGGATTATGGAGGATTACGGAGGACGACAGCGGCCCATCACGATGAGGTAGCACGACAACGCTGGGCAACTGCTGGGAGGTCCATTGTGCTGAAGCTGCATGCCAGACCCCTCAGTGGAACATATAGTACTGGGTTGGAGATTTGCACAGTCAGTCCCACAGTGAGGAGGAAGACGCCAAATGCATCTGACTGAGGCCCGTGTCTCCCGGCTTCTGGCTGAACCGCGGCTCCCGGTTTTCCGGCTTATATCCCCAGTCCGCTGTGCCTTTTGCCACCCAATCAGTGGGGGTCTCTGCACAACTTTTGGGAGCCGCGAGGAGCCAAGGGCAGCCATGTTCCAATTGCAATATATTGTATCTATGGCTGCCATTTAACCGCCGCTCCAGCAACAGCATCGACGGGGGAGCACAGGAGCACAGGTGAGCCTTGAAAGGCAGATGGCACGCGGCAAGTGGCACACCGTAATTAGCACAAGTAGTGACTGAGGTAGCAGTGACTCTGTGTACCCTGTGTGCCCCGTGAGGCCTGTTTACCTTTTTTTCATCTGATCCCTGCTCCCGCTACTTGGTTGGAAACAACCTTACCATTCGGTGCACATGGACTACTAAATTAAATTTACCTTGCGAGTAAAGCATGGAGTAAAGTATGGAGAATCTGACTTGAACTCTGGTCCAGGTTTTTACGGTGACACGGCACAGCAGCAGCAGAGGAGCGGGAGCACTGCAGGAGTCCTGCAGCTACACGGCGAAGGCCCCCGTGATATGGAAGACGGAGGCATTTTGGGAAGGCCGCGTTGACATAACAGTCCCTGGGAGCCCTGCGAACCTCCGACTGTGCGCAAAGCACCACGGGGAAAGGTGAGCGCTGCTGCCATTAGAGGCAGCCACTGAGTGCATGCCCAGTGAGCCAGTGGAAGCAGCCCAACTAGGGTGGGTGCAGCCAACGGGTCACCAGTGTGCCCTGCTCAAAGCCTATCTATGTCCATCTACGCTTACCTAGTAATTACTCGATCTCCCTAGCTCATTATCCTATTTCGCCCCAGGATCAACCAATATATCACGCTGCACATTTATATTGCCCCAAAATGTCAAAAAGGATTCCAGTCACCAGGCAATGTCAGCAGCTGATGCCAATGGAGGCGCAGCCCCAGCAGGGCCATTGACTAACGATCCCAGCATAACACACATAAATGTTCAGAATCCAGGCCATCTTTCAGGGGGCCCCTAAGACACAGAATAACCCAAAAATTGCCAACACTGGCTTGATAACTAAATACTTGTTTTCAAAGCCCTCAAATGGAGTTTCAGCCAATGGCAGGGCAGACCACCTAAGCAACAACTCAAGTGTTAAGGAAGACTTCTTTCCCTTCGCAACAAACTCCCAGGGCCTCTGCCCTACGATGACAAAATGCCGCTCTTTTTCTTGCCCAAACACAGACACTGTTAACAGTCTTACCCAATTGCCCTTGGGTCCAGATTCTGTCCCTAATGCCAACACAAGCTCTGCTTCAATGGACTTTCACTCATCATCTCTTATTGACAGTTGTAAATCAGCCCCACGTGCGCCAAGAAGACCTATAATAATTGAGGCACAAATACACCAATCTCATTCACCCATTCGGCAGCATCCTTTTTTTATTGCTGCCACAGGCTCTCCTGTTGCTTTGAAAAAACAAGCTTTGGGAGAACTTTCAGCATAATTTTTACAGCAACTTGAAACTAAAATTGAGCAAACCCTGGAGTCTACTCCACAGCTGTATAGACTATCTAGTGAAACAAATCACCATCACTTCACCTCTCAAAACATAGAAACCCCAAGTTTCATGGTTGCTTCCGAATCGCCAAAACTCATCAACCCACAACACATAACGACCAAAGCTTTACTTTGGCAATCCTCCAAGATGGATTTGCAAATGGATCTCTTGCAGGCAATAGCTTTGTGTTTGGCAGATTTGAAAGGAAAACTGGACCATATCACAAACTTGATCTTTACTTCACAAACAACCTGTTCATGTGCGGCCATTGTGGGCCAGTGGGCAAATCTTCCTGCGGTTTTGACCATATTAGCAGATTCAGTCCAGGTCTCAAGAGCCCCCTCCAGACTATCCCCACAACTGACTCCAACCAAATCAAATACAGAACCTATCAATAATCCAGCTAACTCACTTGAGGAGCTGCTTGCAAGTTCAATTAAAACATCACATTTCCCATCACCTACTGTCTCAAGTTTAACTTCTCCAATGAGGCCCACAACTGCTGCGCCCTGTCTTTCAATTAGCAGTCAAATAGTAGATGACCTTGACGGCGCCCCAGAGATCAAACAGAAGTAAGGAAATCCCAAAAAAGGGCAATAGCCAAAAATCGAGCTGGCGTCCCTTTTTACCCGTACATATACAACTAAGTCAGACATTGTCCCTGTTAAGATCTATCCAATTTTTTCAGTAAAGTCATCAGGAAAGAAAGAGAGAGAAGTGTCACCTAATCACTTACAACTCCGCAAACAACCATCAATTAAGAGTTTAGCTGATGATTCTGCCTAAGCGGCTATTTCCTTCAACACCCCCTCCACTTCTTCTCTTTATAATAAGAATGGGGAAGCTCATATAACACCAACTCAGTGTAAGTCCACGGAAGGCCCAGATGTGAGGATTAACCTCGTCCCTGGGCCGATATTGCTGCCCATAACTTCAGGGTCACAGGCGGAGGCTGGTACGCAACCATTGTTCGGAGCTGCACACAGCACTAACATGCAGCATCAACAGGTGGCAAAATCTCCTCCTGGATCAATGGCATATAGAACCCCCCCAATATATAAACCAACACTTGCACTTGACAATCAAGTTATACCGGGAACCTCAACGAGCAGCAGCCGTTCAAAACCAGGAGTGGTGGAGGTCGTACTTACACCAAGATATCAAGCCAAAGGCAAATATGATGTTTTGAACAGAGGCAACGTCCTGCGCTTATTTACTCACATATCATCATTGGAGCATATAGGCTTGGAAGATGTTGCCTGGGCTGAATTCCAAAGCCTGTCAGGCGACTCCCAAGATGAATCCACAGTGGTCGGGCAATTCTAACAGTCACACCAGACAGCAATGCTGTGCGAAGCCAATCAACTGGCAGACTGGGGTATTGAGATTAGGCACTTACCTCAAGACAGATACACTTACATTTTAGTCAATAAATCTTTAAATAGTTACTCCATCCTAAAATGTGCTGATGATATCCGTCCTGGTAACAATCTTACCAGCACTCTCTCCCAACATGAACCTCTGAGGATCACCTGCTTTACTAATCAGAGAAGTGCCTTTACTAGCAAACAGGACACTAACAACCAACTTGGACATCAGGCCGAATGTGGCCGTCATTCGGCCTGACGGCACCTTTAAGTTCCTTAGAGGCAACACAGACCACACATTGAACAAGTGAAATAATTACTTAACGATCATTTCTTGGAATGTGGCTGGCCTTCAGAAACTGATTAAAAATGACTCGGCCTTAGATTACCTTCAAAGCAGTGATATAGTCTGTCTCCAGGAGACATGGGCAACATCTACTACAGCTCTTTCCGGGTACTTCGAAATCCATGTCCCGGCTTCAAGACACAATATTTTTGGGCGGCCAATGGGCGGCCTCTCTGTTTACATCAAGCTTTCCCGAAGTTTGGAAGTAATCACACTTGCACCTCCCTCACCTGGAATCCAAGTATTACTTATCAATGGAATAGAAAATCACTATAAACCGTTTTGATTGCTATTATTCAACTGCTATGTCAATCCAGTTTTGCATCACAGAAACCAAGCACTCGATGACCAGGCAGCCATCATTGGAGATCATCAAATAAACCCCATCATAATCCACTTATAGTTGGGGACTTTAATAACAGATTGCTTGACAAGACCGTGGATGAAAATAAACAACCTAAAGAGGTCGCTGTGCTACAAGCCTTATTTGACGCCTGTTCTATATCATCCGCTCATAATCTCAAGAAAGCAAAGGATCAGACATGGGCCCCGCTTCCAACATATAGGAATATCTCTACTATTGATTATCTATTCATCTGTAGAACACTAGCTTTATATCTGAATGACTTTGACATTGATAATCGAGCAGAGAGTGACCACAGGCCCCTTAGAGCATCTTTCAGTCTTTCCACTGCTGCGTCTTGTAAATTCATACCTGTAGGCGAATCTACGGTCGAAGAATGTGATAAAGTCCCGCACAGGATAAAATGGACCACTAACCTCGGTACAAAATTGTCCGCATGGACAACTAAAAATGAACAATTAAAAACTGCTTTTGGTTCGCAAGCCCTGTTAGACTACTAGCCCATTCTCCTGATGGGCCTGCATCGGGCGCTGGGGGGAACATTGGATGCTCAACAAAAACAGGGGCCAAACGATCTAAACCCGCACCCAAATAAGGAAAAGCCGGAAAGCAAATAGAAGCGTCAAAATCCCCCAAATGCAAGACAAAGAGGGGAAAAAGCATTGCATGGCGCTATAATTGGATCTCTTCAAGCTGCCTATAAGAAACGCGCATGGGAGCATCGTACTAAACGAATAAAGGATGCCTGGCTTAAAATTTTCTGTTTTCTTAAGGAAAAAAATCCAGCTCCATTTTGGAAATATATTAACCAAGTCAGTAATAGTGGCCAGTCTAAGGAGAATGGGGTACCTGAGAATGTTTGGGTGAATCACATCAATCAGGTCTACAACCAAGCACTAAATCATGAAAACATCCAGGGTCCAGGCATCTCTGAAGCCGAAGTGATCAAGATCATTAGTCGCATGAGGAGTGACGGCGCGCCAGTGCCAAATGGAATACCTGCAACAGTTTTTAAATCAAATCGAACCTTCTGGGCAGAGCTTCTTACACCTCTCTTTAAACAAGCCTTTCTTACAGCCACAATTCCATCTACCTGGTAGGGCTAAATATTATATCCTATATACAAAAAGGGTAACCATTCAGATTCGGCCAATTACAGGCTAATAGCTTTATTGGATATCGAAGCTAAGGTCTATGCACGTGTCCTGCTGGCAGAACTCGAAAACTGGGTTACAGAAAACAGCATCCTCCCCAGCACTCAGTCAAGCTTCAGATCTGCTCCACGACAGATAATATAATAGCGCTGTCCTACCTGTCGTGGAGAGACACCTTGGCCAGTCAGCTACCTTTATTCTGTTGTTTTGTGGACTTCAGTGCAGCATTCGATAGAGTCAATTGAGGGACGCTATGAAGCAAATTAAATTCCTGGGGGATGCCATCTGCACTCCTCTCTGCACTGATATCACTGCATCAGAAAACCTGGGTGAGGATTAAAACAATTGCCACAACAGTATCTGCAACAAAAAATGGTCTAAAGCAAGGCTGGTTATTAGCCAAACTACTTTTTAATCTGTATACCTCCGGCTTGCCTAAAGAATTGGCAGGTGTAACTTTGGTCGCCCCAAAATTGGGTGGCATACGACTACAGATTATGCAATACACTGACAACATTATTATTATGAACCATACAAAAACAGATCTACAAAGAGCGCTCACTGCCCTTAACACATATAATATAAAAAACAATCTTTCGATGAATGAGTCAAAAACTAAAGTCATGATTTTTGGGAAACATAAAAAAAAGAAAAAACTGTCTTGGCGAGCAGGTGGTCTACATGTAGCTACCTGCACTAGCTATAATTATCTAAGAGTTTGGGTTAACAAAAGGGCAAATCAAATAGCCCATCTCAAACATCTTTGGCCCAAGGGAGCAGGTGTTATACATAGTCTGAGGCGCTTGAATCTGCATTTGCACAGCCCTACAACCGAGTCAATCTTAAGGGTCCTACGCGCCAAACTGCTACCGGCAGTGTCTTATGGTTACCTGGCTTTCCCTGTCACATTGGATTCATTTTTAGTGAATTATCAAATAATGGCCTACAAGAAAATATTTTCGGCTCCCCAGCATGCAAGATGGGCGAGGCCGAGACCTGAGCTGGGCTTGGCAAGTGCAAATCTTCATTGTCTGAGAGACTTAATTAAATTCTATATCTACACTTTGCGTGCACCAGCTCAATCCATGAAAGAACAATTGCAATCAGTGTTCACAGACGAACTCTCTCCTTGGTACAGACAGTTGCAATTGACCATTTCCACATTGAAGATTGAAACCATAAACTTCTCTAATTTATTTATTCCCCTGTCAACGTGGAAAAAAAGATAAAAAGCCAAATTACTCTAGTATCATTCGAGAGAGATATTGCTCGGCTTCCCAAAAAACCACTCCTTACAGCTCTGGATGCCTTGTATATCAAGGGGAAACCTCAACCATATTTAATTACTCTCTCCAATCTCAGACTCGTAATGAAATTATTTATAAGAGGCTGTTAGCCCTTCCAATTCATGACTTTAACCCGCTGTGGGCTCGGAGGAATGGTCAGCTAACTTGCAGCCTCTGCAATTATCCACATGAGTCCTGGTTACATCTGCTATGTTGTTGCCCTCATCTTGAGAATGATCGCCGACGTCTACTGGTCCCAGTCTATCGGGAAAAGTTACTTGCTTCAGTAATAATTCAGCCCAAATTCTAGCAAGGGCTGGGAAGTTTGTTAACATTATTTTAACTGTACTGCATAATGCCCAGAGCTAAGAAACTGACAAGTTTTATTCTTATTGCACAAATGAACGTTGAAGAAAGTTAACCATTAGTAATAAGCATTGTGACACTTTTGCTATTGTTTTTTTTTATTTTTATACTACACACTTCCCTTTTGGACTAAACGGCTAATTGTGATATATAGTTATTACCCTGAAATGCTGCTTTGGAATTGACATTTATTTCGTATTGCCAGATTTTATAAATGTGTATACAATTTTTTAATCCTTACATTTTATTAAGTATCAATATGTTGTTAGAATGTTACGGTTTTAATTAACTGTATAATAAAAGTCAAGACTGTGTACTCACTGTTCGCTTTCTGTACAGTCGTGGAGGGTGTGTTTGATTACTCCTGAGATACCACTGGCTGGAGCAGAACTTCACTATCCAAAGGAAAAAAAAACGAAGCACTTGATGCACCGTCCCGCCTTCGGGTGCTATCAGAGGGAGGGACACCGAGTAGCACCGCAGCCTGCCGCGCGATGGGGCCTGAATTTTAAAATACGTTCAGTGCAGGAGCTATCAGAATGAAAAGAAGCCGGGGTGTGAAATATGCAAGGCTTGAGGGCCTCTAATTTAAAGACCTCGTGCCAGGCCAAGGCCATTTTTTATCTCTGAGGTGGCCACCACAAGCTAAAATGCCAGGGACCCCTCAATACATTGGGGCCCAAGGGGGGATATCATGCACTGCGAGAGGCGGGTTAGGGACGGGGTGGCAGAAGGGAAAGAAACCCAAGGAGTTAAGGAATGAAGACTGGGTAAAGATAGGCAGCGAAGAAGATGTAGGAGAGGGAGAGAGAGAGGAGGAGAAGAGAAGGTGGACTGAAAGGGAAGGTTGGAGGATATGGGGAGAGAGAGGCAAGAAATGAAGGAGAGAGCAGGGGCGTGGAATGGAGGACAGATGGGGACTGGGCAGAGAGAGGCAATGAGTAAGGGGAATGGAAGTAAAAGGTAAGTGTGGCAGAGCTTAGAGAAGTGAATTCAGAGCTTGGGCGACCAAGTAGATTGGGGAGATGTATTTCCTACAGCGCAAGAGGGAGACAGGTGAGGCACAAAAAAGACAGAACATAAAGAGAAATGGATAAAGATAATGAAAAAAGGTAGAGCCAGAAAAAAGACACTGAAAGCGGAACAAAATGATAACTGACAGGAAGGGAAGATGTGAAATCACGAGAAATAAGAGAGGAGAAAATGAGAAGGGAAGAGAAATTAGAAAAGTAAAAGGAAAGAGAAGAGAGGTAAGACACAGGGGGGTAACTGGAGAGCTGCCACTGTAACACACAAGGATGGGGGCCCAAGGTTGGAAGGGGGGAGTTCATTGTGTGTAAAATGTCCAGAAGTGTGAATGAAACCCCGGATTCTCCCAGGAGACAGAAAGGGCTCATTGTTGAGGCCTGAACGAGAGTCCACAAGGACAAGCAGTGACGCCGGGCCATGTCCCTGGCACTGCTATGTTTAAGAATGTTCAGTGGCGGTTTCTGTGCACGGGCGTCGGGGCTCCGCCCCCCCTTACTTCCACAGACAAATGAAGTAATCATAGCAATGGTTAAAATATGTTTTGTCATTAAAAAACAATTTTCCATTTAAGTTCCTAGAATGAGGGCACTGTCTGCCCTACTCACGGACATCGGCGTTGTTGCTGTGCTCCACAATGCGGACACGTGACAGCCTTTTAACTGCTTGCTCCCCTGGCCCTGGGCAGGTGGGTATTTGCCGGGCTGACGATCTCTCCGCCCTGAGGCCTGTGAGGTCATCAGCTGGGCAAAGACCTAGCATTCCGGCCCAGTCTCCACCCCCTGATGACGTAGAGGTAAACTTGGCCCCGGGCGTTTTAAAAACAAGCCCGGTTTTGCCAAGCTTCCACGTCAATCAGGGAGTGAGAGCATTGTCACCCCCCCTCCCCTAATTCGTTACAGGGTGTGGGTGGGACCATACTCTGTGACGAATTGGAAAAGGTGTGCCAGCCGGAAACAGGCAGACCAGGAATCGAGTCTGCGCAGACACGACTTGTTGTGTGTCTGAGAGTGAGACAGCTTCACTTCCTACACGAGCTTGTTCATTGTGGCGTTGGACGCCACTGGAAGAGAATAAGAGTCGGAATGCGCGGTAATTTACTTGTAGTCTAATGTTGTCTAACGCTATTAGCCACTTTCCTCAAGACCGTGGGGCTTGTAACCTACAAGTGCATATTGCGCGTGCGTGCTCATAGACACAAAACTCCCCCCTCCTTGCTACCGCTCGCGTGCTCTGGCACTTACATGATAATGCTGCCTCCTGTCTAAAATTGTGCCCCGGGGGCCAGGACTGAGGTCACAGCAACCACCATATACTGCGCTATCACGGAGGGCTGCATTAATACACCTCACCCCAGCATGAGTCCTTAGTGCCCCCCAATGAATTGCTCAAATGGGGCCTGGCATGATTGATTAGGCAGAGGCGTGCAGCTCGTTCATGGTTGCACAGAAGGACATAAGATTAATTCTTACGTGCGCACACGGGCAGCCTAGTTCAGTTATTCTTTTCATAACACATTAAACACGCGGCAAAAAGGAGCACAAAACACAAGCGCAAAATGCTGGAGTCCAATCAGCGCTAAAGAAAGCGCCAAGGAGAAAGCGAGCCATTCCTCACTCCAGCCAGCATTTCAGAGAAAAAACTGTTCTGTGCATTTCGTTTGTTTTGGCCTAGATTAGAAGTCATTCATTCTGCATCTGATCAAGTCAAGGCGCCTCGTACAGCTCTGCATCTGGGAGGCCTTGCAGGACAGCAGAAAGAGATGACTTAAATGGGTTTTTTGTTTATTTCGGTAGTGTTCACACAGTCGGAAACAAGAATGATTTACTGCATCGCTGGCAGCTTGTGAGCAAGACCCCATATGGGAAGGACTCGGCAGCGCAGCTAGGCAGGCACTTTACAAGGTAAGGAACTGCAATTATGCAATGGGGCAGACGGCAGAGTGTATGCTAAGTGCTTTGTAGAGCGCATGTGCGTCTAAATTGTACACATGTAAATGGCATTTCCTTAGTATTCTCACAGGTGCTGGATAGCACGACACTGAATAGCAGTGAGTAGACAGGAACAATGCCAGGGAAGAGAACGACACACACTTCAATATGAAGCAAATTCTGCTGGCTGCATTACCAATGCACTTTCCACTTTGCTGACACATCTACACAGAACTACCGGCAATTTTAAGACACAAATTCACAACTGCCCTTTTCCGGTAGCTGAACAACACGTGCTCAGCACAGACCTGCAATACGCGGCGTGTGTCTATCTTTCTACCACAAATGGGCATTCCTACAGTGTGAGCATGCCCTCCAAGGTCCCTACAGACTCCGCTTATGGCATCGTTTTTATAGTGAGATTACTAAAAAATTTGATGTACAGGAACATGCCCAAAAGCCTGTGCGGCGCTCAGCGTGACCTTCTGGTGCAGGGCAGATTTCAAGAAAGGTCAGAGCAAAGCATCTCCGACTGACACACGTCTTATCCTATCATTGGTGACACAGGGGACCCCCACCCCCTCAACAAGCAGTTTCCAGACACCAACGAGAGTGCCTTTAAACCTACAACCATACACAGTGCATAGCACGTAGAGTACTGCATAGTGAAACTGCACTAAACAGTAAATACAAAAATGACATTCACACATTTAAATGTGTTTTCAGTCATATCGTTCCAGCGTACCTGGATTTATCTGAGGTGCATGGAAAGCTTTTGCTTCTCTGGGAGAGCACTGGAACGTCATTGCAGGGAAGCCTCCTGAAGAAAATAATGATTAACAATGAGGTTCGCAAAGTACCTTGGAATTGCAGGCTTGGCTTTGAAATGTCAAAAAAAAATCAATGTTTTAGAAAGAGTTGGGTGGTTAGGAATTGTATTTCAAAGCAGGGTGCTTTGTAGCATATAACCATCTGTTACTGCAACATGTCATACCTTTAGAGGGCGTGCGGTGGCCATAATTGGCTTATTCACACAAAGTACAGGCAGCCTCTCAACCAGATAGATAGAACAATAACACTCTGGGGAGTACTAATGACATTTTATGTTAATGTTTCTATTCTTGAATGATGATTAGCTATTGGGATGAATATATAAATGAATACTGGTTTTGCATTATTCTAGTGTTTGAGTGGTGGCTTGTGGACCCCGCCAAATCATCTCATTCTTTTTGTTTCTGTACACAGTTTTTTTTTGTTATATGCTTTATGCAGGACCATGCCATATTTAGCACGTTAGGATTGCTGATCATAATAGACTTGTTTTGTAAAGCTTTCTTCCCCACCAAGGAGTTCATTTTGTGATTTCTCAAATACCTAACAGGACGGATCCTTCAGGTTACAGCGCGCGCTCTCACTGGAACCTGTGACCTTTAAGTTAGGTGCGCATCACTGCAGCAACTTTCCAACCTCTTTAGCTATCGTTTTGGAATTGGGATCAACGCGTACCTCACACATGACTTATTTGTGTATTTTCACTCGAATCTCGAGAGGCAAAAGGTTTGCGTTGCAAACTATGCCTAGTTATCAGCAGACCAGCAGAAGAAAACTTCACACGCCTTTAAGTATTGATTTGATGTCAGTGGAATGATAGCTCCAGCCAGTTATTTCATGTCCAGAGCAGCTTTTTCATGGTGATGGGTCCTTATAAGTGAAGACATAATCGAGTGGGCTCAGAAGCGATAGACAAGGCGCAATAGGGGTTTTATGCACCAGTGGAAGCATCTTACATCAATGTCACTCGATGACAGATGGTCAGGTCCAGGAACATAGTGCGAGACCAGGGGGCGTGGGGGTCAGCTGGATTCCAGGATATTTCTTATGGTATCCCATTCATGTTCTGAGTTGACCAGCAATGACGTGGAGGAAGATGTATGCCTTAACGCCTTTATAGAGAGTTATGCTTTTTTCTAATAAGTGCACAACAGCTATCAGTGGTGAATTTGATGTTTGCGAGTCTAGCTAAAGACAAGGAGCTCTGCAAAAAGGTGGTGGCAGAGGGAGGAGTTCATAGGATGGAGATGAGGAGGGAGGCTATGCAATCTTTATGCCACAAGGCATTACCACACAGGAAAGCAACACATAGGAAAGAACCACCAAGACCCATTTTGGTACTTTACCCGGCAGTATTTTACCACACAGTATAGTATTTTTTAATGACATACATATTATGCCATTTGAAAAAAGAGAATTTAAGGGTTAGGTAAGCTTAATGGAGGCACAGGTAAAGAAAGGGAAGGTGTCTTTAGAGTGCTGGGCAGGTAGAGGTAAATGGTCAGACTAGGCTGACTAGGATGGGATGTATGTATTTAACTATCTACATAACCACATACACTTTACTTTTCACAGTCAAAACGGAGGTGAGCATTGGCTTAGAGTAATTATTAATTAGTTTAGGCCAAACCTCACCTCGTTTTTGACTGTGAAGAATAAAGTGTGTGTGTTCTCAAATTTACTTGAAAATGCACCATTTGCCCACACATTTTTCAATGCTCGCTCGCTCGCCTCAGTGTGCTCCAGCACAAACTTTAAGCCGCACCACTTTCAAATGTCACCAGCCGCCACTGTGTTCAAACGCATTCAGTGTGTACACTGCCCCCCCCCCCCCGCACGCAGGCATGTACACACACATGCTCTCTCTCTGTACACACTCCCTCTCACCACGTTTTAGCCTGTTTCAGACAACATATAATAATTTACCAAAGGTCACGATACATTTCAAAACTTTGACAGTCCTAGAAACTGTCATTGTTTCCCACGCAACAAAACATCCAATTATAGTGTTACGATGAACCCACCCCAAGATACTCTTCAACCCTAGATGGATGAAAGGCAGAGTTTGCCCTGCGCTACTTCGAATAGGTCTCTCAACATCTGCACAGTAGACGCATGGCCCATTAAATTACCTCCATTCAGGCCAGGGTGGTCGAAGTGGCAAAAAGCATTCCTTTTGGAATTGCCCCAAATGTTTACATTATTTGTTTTGGTTTATTTGTGCGTGCAACATGTCTTTATAAGATTGCCCACTGTTTGCCGCAGCCTCCTCCCATGCAGTTGAGATTCTGGCTCCACACTGTGTGGATGCAATGAAGTTTGAGGGGTTTGGGGGCTGCCCCAGGCTTGGATGAAGTACATCCGCTTCCGCGGTGCAATGTGCTTTTCCTCTGAAATAACGCAAGAAGGGTGAAAGTAAACGCATTGTGCTGAAGCGGGATTGTCTTTCCTGTGCTCGGATTGAGCCTCCACGTATTGGGCAGTGGGGTGCTGGCCGTGGAGCTGGGAGTGCAGTGCTCGCCGCCGGGTCCGGCTAGGACACGTCTGGGCATCGGCTGCAGATGTTGGCAGAATGTGGCACTAGTTATTGAGTTGTTGGAGTGGGGAGAGGCCAGAAGATTCCTGTGAAGTGCATGCTCTGTACATGAGAGGCGGGTCAAAGAAAAGAATAGGTAAAAGTGGAGGGAGAAGACTGAAAGGGATGAGGGTTGGGAGGGGCTAAGAAGACACGGGGAAGTGGCTACGTAGAGTAGCGCAATGGCCGCTGCTTGATAGAGCTCCGGTGAACCCAGCCCACACCGGTATATCCGCCTTATTAATCCTGAACTTCTGTGACGGAAACCAGTGATCGGAAGGCACCCGGACCCCAACGCAACAAAAACAAAGCTCGTAGCTCCCCCCGGAGTCGAGATATCTCCGTCTGCAGCACGAGGCCTGTAGAGCCAGTAAAGCCGGGAGCCCGAGTGAAGAACAATGAGGCATGCATGCTGACGCACAAGGCGGGTCTCTGTGCCTAACTCTGGTCCGACGATCCTTTGCTGGCCGTTTCAACAGCGCATCTCCGCTCTATTCCTGACTAAGCGGACTGCCTATGACACTGCGGAGTGTGGGTGAGGAATCGGGACCGCGGTACCTGAGACGCCTGCTATGTTATGGTGGCAATCGCAGAGATAAAACCTCACTCGAGCACAAAATGGACACCATAACTCTCGAGGTAAACCTAATCCGGGCAGATCTCAACAAGAATAATGACTTAAGCAAGTAGAGCTTAAGACCAATAGCTAAGTGGAGGACACCTCCCAGACACAGACTGATATTAGCGAACTACAATCCTTCCGAAAGTTTGAGAGACCAAAAGGAACGCTTATTGTTGGACCCAGCCTCATGGCGTGGTCCTACCCCTCCCGCATGGCGGGCCCAGGACGACATCGGCCCTCCACCCAGCATCGGGCCGCCCTTTTGCCCGACACTGCACGCCCCAACATTGCTGGTCCGGCCACCATCCCGGACCCCCACTACCGACCTGGCTCCATCGTGGGCCCCTCATGACCTAAGCACGAGGCCGCGCCCGACTCCATCTTGGGCCCACCACGTCACGACCACGTGGCCTCGGCCCCGGCCCAGGCCCCAGCGAAGCCCAGACATCGAGGCACCAAGATCCACCCAGGTGGTCGAGTGGCCACTCGACAGATCCCGGAGAAAAGGGTGTTTCGATGGGCCTCCAGCCGTCCCCGGACGCCTGGTTTCGATCGCCCTCCGGCCTCCCTGGGCGCTGGCTCCACCCCCCTGCTGGGTGTCTGGACACCATCATCCCGGCCCCTCTGACCCCCAGGCGCGAGGGTCCGGACATCAAAGGACTCCAGTCCTATATCTGGGCCAGCCCTGGATTAGGACGTCAGTTGTATCCTGGACTGGAAGCCCTGCTGATGCTGTCACGGCCGACACCAGAAGAACTCCTTGCCTGTAACCTGAAGAGACCCTGAGAGCCTGCTGGCACTGCCGCGGCCCACCTTTGCTGCACCATCTTGAGAGCCTGCTGGCGCTGCCGCGGCCGAACCACCTGAGAGCCTGCTGGCGCTGCCGCGGCTGAACCATCTTGAGAGCCTGCTGGCGCTGCCGCGGCTGAACCATCTTGAGAGCCTGCTGGCGCTGCCGCAGCTGAACCATCTTGAGAGCCTGCTGGCGCTGCCGCGGCTGAACCATCCTGAGAGCCTGCTGGCGCTGCCGCGGCTGAACCATCTTGAGAGCCTGCTGGCGCTGCCGCGGCCTCCTCTCCATTAAGACCACCTGTCGAGTCCTGCTGGCGCTGCCGCGGCTCGACCTCTCGGAACCCCCGGCTTGAGGATTGAGAGCTGTGCGCAGGGTATCCCTTCCTGTATCCATCCCGAGACTGTCCCGCTACCCAGTCCCTTTTACGAGACTCTACAGATCCCTCGATCTGCCTGTATATACCGCTGAGACCCAGCAACCTTTATTCTTGATAAAGCCTAAGAACTTAACCTCTTGTGTGGTGTCCGTTTGTAGTGTTGTGGTTACCCTGCTGTACGATCCTAGGAGAGGACCCTCACCCAGGAGGCCTCTCGATAACGCTCGGCTACTTCTCGACGGAAGGGTGGACCTAGGGGTGGTCAGTCAGACATCTTCTGCCTCCCCCGGGGTCGCCTTTCTAACATTGGTGGCAAGCGACAGGATCCGAGCCGACGCAGATCGTACAGAGGGTGATTCACTCACTACCGAGAAAAACACACCACGACCATGACTACGCAAGAGACAAGACCGACTACGGAATTCCAGAAAGAAAAAATGGAAGATTACAGTCACAAAGAATTAAAACAATTCTGCAAAGATCTGGGCATCGCTACCACTGGGCTAAGCACCAAGGAAGACTTTAAATCAGCCCTACAAGCATGGGTGGACACCGATGACACACCACCCCGGAATGAAGACAACCCGGGCCCGAGCGGACGCCCGGAGACCGACACGACCCCAGCGGGGGAGAGACCCGCCAATCCAGGCACGAGCCCCCACGAACACGCCCGAGAGCGAGAGAGGAACCGGCTCCACGAGTTAGAGCTCGCCCGACTCCGGTTGGATGGAGAACTACAGCTGGAGGAAAGGAAAATCGCACTCGAGCAACGACGACTAGAAGGAGACCTGGAAGAGAAGAGAAGACAAAGAGACCTCGATGAAAAGAGACTCATGCTCGAGCATGAGCGCGGCCTAAAATAACTAAAACTCAAAGCCAAAACGAATGATGCCAACGCCTCCGGGGGCAAGACCTCGCCCCCTCCCTTGGACACAAAGGTGCACATACCCAAGGATGTCGTCAAGGAATATTACAAGAATGACGACATCCAACAGTGGTTCAAAGCCTACGAGGTCGCCATGACCGCCCATCGAGTACCCTTCAAGGACTGGGGCGCCGGCCTGTGGGGGAAGTTCGTCAATGAGGGGAGAGACGCCCTGCTAGAGCTCCCCGACGCCGAGATGACCTCGTACGAGCACATGAAAACCGCTCTCCTCACTCGCTATGGACTCACCCCCGTGATGTTCTGGCAGCGATTCCGAGACTGTAAAAAAATACCCGGTACCACTTGGGTGGAATACGTGAACTTTTACAGCAGAGCCTTCGAGGGGTGGATCAAAGGCAGCAAGGTCACCACCTACCAGCAGTTGGTCGACCTCATTATATGGGAACATTTGTCCAACAACTGCTTCATCGAACTCCGGCAGCACCTCCTCGACAGCAAACTAACTGAGCCCCAAAAACTCGCTGTCGAGGCGGATAGATGGGTGAGCACCCGAGTCCCCCGGAGTCCGATGGGAGACTACGGCCGGGGATCCCCGGGGATCCACCGACCACGGGGCGGCGGAGGAGGCCAGAGCAGGGGACGAGACACCCCCACGGGGTCCTCCCCTACCTCCACTTCACCAGCCCTGGGCCGAAGGGGGGTTCCCCTAGCCCGACCCGGGCCCCGCCCGAATGGGACGTGCCACAGATGCCAGCGACAGGGTCACTACGCGAATGACCCCCTCTGCCCGATGAACCAGCGACCCGGCACCACCGGTCCTCCCAACCGCCAGATCGCGGCCGCCGCCCTCGGGGAAGAAAGAGGCGAGGAAGACGACAACGACCACGAACAGGCCGAGTGGGAGCCCGCCGCCATGATCTTGGCATGCCTGGGTGATCGAGACATGGTCCCCCGAGACCCAATTCCAGGCAACACCCAGAAATATCGCCAATGGGTCACCATCAACGGCCGCCGGGCCGAAGCCCTCCGAGACACTGGAGCCAGCGTAACAGCGGTCCGACGCCACTTGGTGACCCCAGAACAAGTTCTCCCCAATATCATGTGCCCGGTGCGGACGGCGGACAACTCCGAGAGTTTGTGCCAGATGGCCCGCATCCCCTTCGAATGGGGAGGGGTGTCGGGTATACTGAAGGTGACCGTCCGGGACGATGCCCCCGTGGACTGCCTCCTCGGGAACGACCTGGAAAGTTCCCCCTGGGCCAGCGTCGAGCGGAGAGAGCATCTGGGGATGCTAGGCCGTCCAGAGTGGGTCTGTGCGACCACCCGCTGCATGTCCGCCCGAGCCTTCGTCCCACCGGAGGATGCTCCGACCGAGGAACCAGAGTGTCCCGCACCGCCACCGCCCGCCGTCCCCGAGGACGCCGACCTTGAACCTGGCGCTCGGGGGCCCAACCATGAAGACCTCACCGAGATCGCCCACCTTCCAGAACTAGCTCAATGGCGCCAAGAAGGTGGCCCCACCCGCGAACAATTCCGGCAGGAACAGAAAACCTGTCCCTCCCTCGAGGGAATCCGACAACAAGCTGCCACTCAAGCCGCTGGAGGCCCCTCGGGGTCCCACTGGGTCTATTGGGACCACAACCTTCTCTACAGCGAGCAGAAAGTTGCCGAACTAGGGGCCAGCCGAGTACTGGTCGTTCCCCTCCGTTTCAGAGACTTCCTCTGGAACTTGGCACACGACGTGCCCCTCGCCGGGCACCTGGGGCAGGATAAAACTTACAGCCGCCTGGTGACCCATTTCTACTGGCCAAAGATGCGCAACGATGTGCACAACCACTGCCGATCCTGTCCGATGTGTCAAGCCAGCGGGAAGAGCGGGGGAAAAGTCAAGGCCCCACTCCAGCCCTTTCCTGTGGTTACCACCCCCTTCGAGAGAGTGGGGATCGACATTGTGGGCCCCATGGACCCCCGCACCTCTCAAGGGCACCGCTTCATCCTCGTTCTGGTGGACCATGCCACCCGCTATCCTGAGGCCATCCTCTCCGGACCATCACGGCCCCAGTAGTAGGCCGAGTGCTGATGGGGATCTTCTCCAGAGTCGGCTTCCCTCGGGAAGTCGTGAGTGATCGGGGTACAAACTTTATCTCCAAGCATATGCGATCCCTGTGGCAACTGTGCGGGGTCACATATAAGTTCACCACCCCGTATCACCCCCAAGGAAATGGACTTGTAGAACGGTTTAACCGAACACTGAAGGGAATGATCAAAGGCTTAGATGAGCCCCTACGACGCAGATGGGACGTCCTGCTGCCCTGCCTCCTGTTTGCGTATCGAGAGGTACCCCAGAAGTCCCTGGGGTTCAGCCCCTTCGAACTATTGTATGGGCACCCGGTCCGAGGCCCCCTCAGCCTGGTCAAAGAAGGCTGGGAGACGGCTGTCCGAGGTGCCCCACCAGATGTCTACCAGTACCTCTTGACACTCCGCAACCAGACTCGGAAGTTCCGGGAACTTGCCGAGGCCAACCTCGAGGCCAGTCAGGAGGAGATGAAACGCTGGTATGACCAGAACGCCTCATCCATCGAATTCGAGCCAGGCCAGCACGTCTGGGTCATGTCCCCAGTTGAACCTTGCGCCCTCCAGGACAAATGGACGGGGCCCTTCAAAGTGGTAGAGCACACAAGCCCCTTCACTTACCTGGTGGACCTGGAATCCCCCCGGAACCCCCTCCGGGTTCTGCACGCTAACCGGCTCAAGCCACACTTCGCCCGCACGGAACTGAGTCTGCTGCTAGCGACCGATGACGGAGCTGAAGACGACTCCGAACCCGTACCAGATCTCATGAGCATCACCGAGAAAGACGGCTCCGTCCAGGGGGTCACGCTCTCCTTTACCCTGACCCCAGAACAGCACCAAGACTGCCGGGAGCTGCTGGGGCAATTTGCAGACCTGTTTTCCCTCACCCCTGGAGTCACCCGGTGGTGTGTCCACGATGTGGACACCGGAGACAACCCGCCTGTAGGACACCGAGCTTTCCGAGTGCCCGACCGAGTTCGGGCCTGCATTCAATCCGAAGTGGCCAAGATGCTAGCTCTGGGGGTAGTTGAACCCTCCGACAGTCCCTGGGCCAGTCCGGTTGTCCTGGTCCCCAAAGCCACCGTCCCTGGCACACCCCCGGAGCTCCGGTTCTGTGTTGACTACCGGGGTCTGAATGCAGTCACCCGGACCGACGCCCATCCCATACCCCGGGCGGATGAACTGATCGATCGCCTGGGGGCCGCCAAATATCTCAGCATCTTCGACCTCACGGCGGGGTATTGGCAGATCGGCCTCACCCCTGGAGCACAAGAGAGATCGGCCTTCTCGACCCCTGATGGCCATTACCACTTCAAAGTGATGCCCTTCGGCATGAAAAACGCCCCGGCCACCTTCCAGAGACTCGTGAACCGGGTACTGGCCGGACTAGAAGAATTCAGTGCCGCCTATCTAGACGACATTGCGGTGTACAGCCGCCACTGGGGTGAGCACCTGACCCACCTCCGGGAGGTCCTGTCCGCCCTCCGACGGGCCGGACTAACAATAAAGGCCAGCAAGTGCCAGATCGGCCAAGGGTCCGTGACGTATCTGGGACACCAAGTGGGGAGCGGCCTGGTGGCTCCCCTCCAGCCAAAGATTGCCGCCATCCTGGCCTGGGAGCCCCCGATCACCCAAACGGCCGTCCGAGCCTTCCTGGGGCTCACAGGATACTATCGGCTCACTCTACGCTTTGGCCGGAGTGGTCGCTCCCAGTGCCCCTAGCGCCTCTGTGGTATCGTTAGCAGCGCTCTTGCAGAATTTTGCTTTGTGATTTCAGCCTTCAGCTGTGCCTGGCTGCCGCTTTGCTGTGTATGCGCTTTAACGTGATTGTGTTTACATTTTATGCTGCATTAGCGCTCTGGCCGAATTTGCTTCGTGATTTCCGCCTCAGCTGTGCCTGGCTGCCGCTTTGTTCAGTAGGCGCTTTAACCTGATTGTGATTATATTTTTACTGCATTAGCGCGTTCTCCCCAAGCGCTCTGTTGTGCTCCCCCTCCTCCATTTTGTTTGTTGTTGTCGTGCGCAGCCCGCCCCGCCTCCCAGCTGAGCCGCCCTCCCACAATCTACAAACGACGCTTCCCGACCTGGAAGCGCTGTGACTCACTCTACGCTTTGGCCGGAGTGGTCGCTCCCAGTGCCCCTAGCGCCTCTGTGGTATCGTTAGCAGCGCTCTTGCAGAATTTTGCTTTGTGATTTCAGCCTTCAGCTGTGCCTGGCTGCCGCTTTGCTGTGTATGCGCTTTAACGTGATTGTGTTTACATTTTATGCTGCATTAGCGCTCTGGCCGAATTTGCTTCGTGATTTCCGCCTCAGCTGTGCCTGGCTGCCGCTTTGTTCAGTAGGCGCTTTAACCTGATTGTGATTATATTTTTACTGCATTAGCGCGTTCTCCCCAAGCGCTCTGTTGTGCTCTCCCCTCCTCCATTTTGTTTGTTGTTGTCGTGCGCAGCCCGCCCCGCCTCCCAGCTGAGCCGCCCTCGCCCCTCCCCCTCCACTAGCCTTATATGACAGTAGTTCCCGCGCGCAGCGTTTACGCGCAGCGACCGCGCCCAACCCGCGCCGAAGGTGCGCCAAAGGTAAGCCCGTCTACGCCCGTCCGCGCCTGGACCGCGCCCAGCGCCAGACCCCCTGCCCCTCGCGCTCCCCAGCCCTCCCGCATTACCTACGATGCCGCCACCCTCCTAGCCCTTGACCCCGGTCGCGCCACCAACTGCGTCCAAGCCGCTCCTGGACACACCCATGGACCTTTCTCTTGCTACTCCTGCAAATTCATCAGCACCGTCAACATCTCCGCTTCGACCACACCACAGATCCCCGACCCCAATCACCTACAATGCATCCTTCTCAACACCCGATCCGTCCACAGACACGCCATTGACCTATGGAATCTACTAGACACCATTTCTCCGGACATCGCCTTCCTTACGGAAACATGGATGAATGCTTCCTCCGCACCAGACATCACCATTGCCATCCCTGAAGACTATAAGATCACTCGCAAAGACCGTACCAGCCACACAGGAGGAGGAATCGCTATCGTCCATAAGAAATCCATTCGCATCTCAACCAGCTCTGACGCCAACCTCGCCAACTCCGAACACCTTCACTTCCAGATCCACATCGACCCCAAAACCACACTCAGAGGCACTCTCCTCTACAGACCACCAGGACCCCGCGCAAAATTCAGTGAAGACATCACGGACTTCATCACCCCACACGCGCTCCCCTCCAAAGACTACATCCTTTTGGGAGACCTCAACTTTCACCTTGAAAAGATCAACGACCGCAACACCACCACCCTCTTGGACAACCTCGCCAACCTCGGACTTAAACAACTAGTCACTTCCCCCACCCACATCGCAGGTCACACACTCGACCCCATCTTCACATCCAGCAATCATGTCTCCTTCAGCCACACTACGGATCTCCTCTGGACTGACCACAGCTGCGTTCACTTCACCTACAACAAGCCGAAACCCATCATCCACCCCCATCCTACCCTGCAAAGAAACTGGAACAAAATCACCACGGACCAAATCTCCGCATCGCTCCTTCGAAACTCCCCAGCCCTCTCTTCTAACGCTAACGAAGCCGCCGCCAACCTCACCCTATGGTTATCCAACACCGCCGACACCTTAGCTCCACTGAAAAAACGTCAAAGCAAACCTGGCAGCAAGAAAGCCTCATGGTTCAACGATGATCTCAAGAAGTCCAAGAAACTCTGCCGCTCCCTTGAAAAGGCCTGGAAAAAAGACCCAACCACCAGCACCAAGGACGCCTTCAAAAGCGCCACCCGCACTCACCACCAACTGATCCGAAAAGCCAAGAAAACAGCATTCAAGGATCGACTTGACAACAACGCCCACAACAGCAAGGAACTTTTCAACATCGTCAAGGAATTTTCCAATCCCTCGGCCATCTCCAACGACATCACCCCCTCTCAAACCCTCTGCGACTCCCTAGCCTCTTTTTTCCACAACAAGATTGCAGACATCCACAACAGCTTTGACAACCATCCCGGAAACCAACCCACCCTACCATTTACTGATCATCTTCCCCCCGTGAACACCCTTAACGACTGGAACCCAATCTCCACTGAGGACACCATCCGCCTGATGAATTCTATCCATTCAGGATCCCCCACAGACCCATGCCCTCACCACATCTTCAACAAAGCAGACTCCGTCATAGCACCGCACCTCCGAGACGTCATCAACTGCTCCTTCAACTCCGCCACCTTCCCGGAAGACTGGAAACACGCTGAACTCACCGCCCTTCTGAAAAAACCAACAGCGGACCCCACCGAACTCAAAAATTACCGCCCCATCTCGCTTCTTCCATTCCCGGCCAAAGTCATCGAGAAAGCTGTCAACAACCAGCTCGCCGCCTTCCTCGAAGCCAACAAATCCCTCGACCCCTCACAATCTGGCTTCCGAGCTAAACACAGCACTGAGACCGCCCTCATCGCAGCAACAGACGACATTCGAACTCTACTGGACAATGGAGACACAGTCGCCCTCATCCTCCTCGACCTCTCCGCTGCCTTCGACACAGTCTGCCACAGCACCCTTCTACAACGCCTCAATAACATCGGAATCCAAGGAAAAGCACTTGAATGGATCACCTCGTTCCTCACCGGAAGAACCCAGAGAGTTCGCCTTCCTCCATTCAAGTCCGAGGCCTCTGAAGTCATCTGCGGCGTACCACAAGGATCCTCACTCAGTCCCACCCTCTTCAACGTATACATGAGCCCCCTCGCGGCCATCGCACGCCAACACAACCTCAACATCATCTCTTACGCGGACGACACTCAACTGATCCTTTCTCTCACCAATGACCCCAACACCGCCAAAACTAACCTACACGAAGGAATGAAAGAAGTGGCCGAATGGATGAAACAAAGCCGTCTGAAACTGAACTCAGACAAAACAGAAGTCCTCATCTTAGGTACATCCCCCTCTGCATGGGACGACTCCTGGTGGCCGGAAGCCCTCGGAAAAGCACCCATCCCGACAGACCACGCACGGAACCTTGGCGTCATCCTGGATTCTTCACTCTCAATGAACAGACAAGTCAGCACCGTATCCTCTTCCTGCTTCAACATTCTTCGCATGCTCAGAAAAACATTTCGCTGGATCCCCTCCGAAACAAGGAAAACAGTCACCCACGCTCTGGTCACGAGCCGACTGGACTACGGAAACACCCTCTACGCGGGTACTACCGCAAAACTCCAGAAGAAACTCCAACGAATCCAAAACGCCTCAGCCAGGCTCATATTAGACATCCCACGCAACGAACACATCTCTGGTCACCTTAAAGACCTCCACTGGCTACCCGTCAATAAGAGGATCACTTTCCGACTGCTTACCCACGCACACAAATCACTCTACGACATCGGACCAGATTGCCTCAACTCACGACTGTCCTTCTACACCCCCTCCCGCCAACTACGTTCTTCCAGCCAAGCCCTCGCCACTGTACCTCGCATCAACAAGACCACCATGGGAGGCAGATCCTTTTCATACCTGGCTGCTAAAACATGGAACTCACTCCCCGCTTACCTTCGCCTTACCCAGAACCACCTAGCGTTCAGAAAGCAACTTAAAACGTGGATATTTGACAAGTAATCCTCCTCCCCTTCCTAAGCGCCTTGAAACCCTCTGGGTATGTAGTGCGCTATACAAATTTTATGACTTGACTTATCGGCGCTTCATAAAAGACTATGGAAGCATTGTGGGGCCCCTCACAGAACTGACCTCCAAGAGGCTACCCCAAAAGGTGCGCTGGACCCCAGAGTGCCAAACAGCCTTCGAGGCTCTAAAGACTGCCATGTGCACCGCCCCTGTGCTTCAGGCCCCCGACTACAGCCGAGAGTTTGTGGTCCAAACCGACGCCTCGGAACACGGCATTGGGGCGGTCCTCTCACAAGTGAACCCTGAGGGAATCGACCTTCCCGTTGCCTTCATCAGCCGGCGGCAGCTGGCCAGAGAACAGCACCATCGAGAGGGAAGCCTTCGCCGTCGTGTGGGCACTAAAGAAGCTCCGACCCTACCTCTTCGGCACCCACTTCCGGGTCAGGACCGACCACCGACCCCTGCGGTGGTTGATGCAGATGAGGGGAGAAAACCCGAAACTGTTGCGATGGTCCATCTCCCTGCAAGGGATGGACTTCACTGTGGAGCATCGCCCCGGCAACGACCACGCCAATGCTGACGGCCTGTCCCGATTCTTCCGCCTTGGCGAGGAGAATCCCCAAGAAGATGGGTGACTCTCCCCTACCTTCAGCTGGGGGGGACGCGTGTTGGACCCGGCCTCATGGCGTGGTCCTACCCCTCCCGCATGGCGGGCCCAGGACGACATCGGCCCTCCACCCAGCATCGGGCAGCCCTTTTGCCCGACACTGCACGCCCCAACATTGCTGGCCCGCCACCATCCCGGACCCCCACTACCGACCTGGCTCCATCGTGGGCCCCTCACGACCTAAGCACGAGGCCGCGCCCGACTCCATCTTGGGCCCACCACGTCACCACCACGTGGCCTCGGCCCCGGCCCAGGCCCCAGCGAAGCCCAGACATCGAGGCACCAAGATCCACCCAGGTGGTCGAGTGGCCACTCGACAGATCCCGGAGAAAAGGGTGTTTCGATGGGCCTCCAGCCGTCCCCGGACGCCTGGTTTCGATCGCCCTCCGGCCTCCCTGGGCGCTGGCTCCACCCCCCTGCTGGGTGTCTGGACACCATCATCCCGGCCCCTCTGACCCCCAGGCGCGAGGGTCCGGACATCAAAGGACTCCAGTCCTATATCTGGGCCAGCCCTGGATTAGGACGTCAGTTGTATCCTGGAATGGAAGCCCTGCTGACGCTGTCACGGCCGACACCAGAAGAACTCCTTGCCTGTAACCTGAAGAGACCCTGAGAGCCTGCTGGCACTGCCGCGGCCGAACCACCTGAGATCCTGCTGGCGCTGCGCGGGCTGAACCATCTTGAGAGCCTGCTGGCGCTGCCGCGGCTGCACCATCTTGAGAGCCTGCTGGCGCTGCCGAACCACCTGAGATCCTGCTGGCGCTGCGCGGGCTGAACCATCTTGAGAGCCTGCTGGCGCTGCCGCGGCTGAACCATCTTGAGAGCCTGCTGGCGCTGCCGCGGCTGAACCATCTTGAGAGCCTGCTGGCGCTGGCGCGGCTGAACCATCTTGAGAGCCTGCTGGCGCTGCCGCGGCTGAACCATCTTGAGAGCCTGCTGGTGCTGCCGCGGCCTCCTCTCCGTTAAGACCACCTGTCGAGTCCTGCTGGCGCTGCCGCGGCTCGACCTCTCGGAACCCCCGGCTCGAGGATTGAGAGCTGTGCGCAGGGTATCCCTTCCTGTATCCATCCCGAGACTGTCCCGCTACCCGGTCCCTTTTACGAGACTCTACAGATCCCTCGATCTGCCTGTATATACCGCTGAGACCCAGCAACCTTTATTCTTGATAAAGCCTAAGAACTTAACCTCTTGTGTGGTGTCCGTTTGTAGTGTTGTGGTTACCCTGCTGTACGATCCTAGGAGAGGACCCTCACCCAGGAGGCCTCTCGATAACGCTCGGCTACTTCTCGACGGAAGGGTGGACCTAGGGGTGGTCAGTCAGACATCTTCTGCCTCCCCCGGGGTCGCCTTTCTAACACTTATGAAGGATGTCTTAGACGCAACAATGTTCGTATATTAGGAGTTCCCGGAGAAAGCGGGGGGGGAGACGGTGGATCTGTTTGTGGAGGACCTCATCCTTCGCCACCTCAAACCCAAGGGACTAGGCAACTTCTTTGTAATGGAACGCACCCACAGGCTCCCGGGAGGGCGACCCAAGCTGGGCCCCCCCCCCCCCCCATGCCCGATCCTGGCCAGGATCCTCAACTACCGGGACCGTGACGCCATACTCCAGCGGGCCAGAACGGGGCCTCCACTCCGATTTGAAAATGCTGATGTCACCTTTTTCCCTGACTTCACCCAGATGGTTCAGAAACAACGGAGATCCTTTTTGGGTGTCAAGAAACTCCTTAGAGACAAAGGCCTCAAGTATGCAATGCTTTTCCCGGCCAAACTTTGAGTGGAAGCAGATGGGAGGGCTTGGTTCTTTGACCACCCAGAGGTGGCGGTGAACTGGTTGGAGTCCCACAGAGCGTGAGTTCCCAATGACAGAGCAGAGATAACAGATTTAGTGAGATTGGGTGAAGGCCATGCAATCTTGATCACTCAAGAAATCCACTGGAAAAATGAGTGCCCAGAGTAGAACCTCTGACGGACGATATGGTACATAGCGTCTATGGTGACAGATGGGAGGCCACCTAAACGTTAGACCACCTAATAACAGTTTGTTTTCACTCAGAGACATACGTCGTACCTGCGGGGGTGGGAGGGCACCGGGTGCCTCACACACCCCAATTTTCTTCATTTAGTATTACAGTTGGGCGACCGTCACTCTGCCAGTTCAGAATGGGCAGTTTTAAGTCCAGAGGGCAGGGAAGCAGGGTGGGGGGATGTTGGGGGGTCTGGGAGTGGGTGGGGGGGAGTATGTTGCTGCTTTGTAAATTCAAGAAGCAGGGAAGCAGAGAGGGGAGTTGTTGGGGAAGGGATTTGTGTTTGATTATTGTTATTGTTGTTACATCGACTAGCAATGCAATAGGCATGACTGAGGCCCTAGATTTTCTACAAGATTCAATGCATACACAGTGGGATAAGAGTGCCAACATTTTGAGTTGGAATGTCAACGGGCTAGGGGACAAGGTTAGTTGCAGTATAGTCCTCCAATATATTAGGAAGCAAGCCCCTGACGCTGTTTTTCTTCAAGAAACGCACTTGATAGGCAGCTCGTGCAAAGCACTGTGCAAGTTGGAATATAAACTTGTGGCGCATGCTGGGATCACAACAATTTCGAGAGGGGTGGGTATTATGCTGAAAAACACATACCCCCTCAGCGTGGATTCCACATGGATTGATGACGGTATGTAGGTATCACTGGGTCCTGGGAGGGACGTATCATTATACTAGTGTCTGTCTATGTCCCTCTTGACCTCCAAACCACTACGTTTCAGGACCTAAGCACTACTCTCCTTTCACTTTCGGAAGGGCTGTTATTACTGGGAGGTGATTTTAATTCTGTGGGCTCAGGTAAACTCAATTGTCACCCCCACGAGAGTTGGGGCCTTCTGCTAGATGGTTGCCGGGCTTCCTTGAGGCCATGGGGTTGGTGGACAGCTGGCCTGCCTCCAACCCTGAAGGGATTCAACACCCTTTCCACTCCGGTGCCCACGGCAGCCTGTCCAGGCTAGACTATATCTTGATCCCCAGCCCCCAAATCTCCTATATTCATGAAATCAGACACCTAGCAAGGGGCATATCTGATCACTCACCGGTATGGGTGCATTTACTTCTTGATCAGGTGAAAGTGGGTAGTATTGTCCCGATTATCCCTGGTATCTTCGTAACCCCAAAATCCGTAAAGACCTCACCAAGGTAATGGACACCTATTTCGATGAAAACGCGAGTACAGTAGACTCCTCCCAAACACTCTGGGAAGCCTTCAAGGTGGTAATTAGGGGGGAAGCTCTGTCACTGATATCTGGACAGAAGAGGGAACAGCAGAAGGATGTGTCTGATATAGAGAATGAGATCTAATAACTGGAGCAAGACGTGGCAACAACGACAACGCCAGACTCGCTCCACCTGTTGCGTCTTAAACTGGAGGAATACAGGGTATTAGTGACCGAAAAAGCTAAAACGCTGGGGAGGGAGAAACTTGGAAGGATCGATGACCTGGGGGATAAGGCCGGAAAACTGATAACTAGGCTTGATGAACGGGAGTGGGTGAATAGATTAGTCCCGGTGGTATACACCCGTTACAACGCATCTTTTACTCCGCACTACCATTACAACGCGACTTTTACTCCGCATACCATTACAACGCATTGCGCTGGGGGGCGCTCTAGGATAGGGAATAAGTATAATTTACTATCCAACACCTTCCCTAGGGTCCACGGGGACTGGAGTTAGAATAGTAAATTATACTTACCACTATCCAGCACCCCAAAGCGCTATGCGTTGTAATGGTATGCGTTGTAAAAGTCGCGTTGTAACGGTATGCGGAGTAAAAGTATGCGGAGTAACATGGTACATCCAGTCCCGGTTCTGCAGGGCACTAATAATCTTCACATTACTGTCCCCCAAGACATAGCAAACCACTTTGCTAGACATTTCAAAGTGGTATATACCTCATTATCACCCTACACCGAGGAAGACTCAGCTGAATTACTAAGAGACATTGCGTTCCCCTCCCTCTCCTCGGCACACCAGCAACTATTAGATAGCCCTGTGTCGGCAGACGAAATTGCGCAAGCAATCAGATCACTAAACTCGGGAAAAGCCCTTGGACCCAACGGCATACCAATCGAACTATATAAACTCAACCCTGATAAGTTATCCCCTTATCTTAAGGGCATGTTCGAGGAGAGCAGAGACGTGGGGGAACTACCAATATACCAGCGCATTGCCACTGTAGTCATTACACACAAGGAAGGCCAGCCCAAAACAGATTGTACCTCATATAGGCCGATCTCCCTCCTTAATGCAGAACCTAAAATCCTTGCCAAAGTATTAGCCAACCGTCTAATTAAAAGAATCACTGATCTGGTACACCCAGACCAATCCGGTTTTATACCTCACCGGAACACTGCATTGAATTTACGTCGAGTACACAAAGTCTTAGGTAGAGTGGACACGATCCTGGAACCAGCTAACCTTGTCTCCTTGGATGTCATCATGGCACTATCGAATAGCCCTACCTTATAGCTGACCTTCGGAAAATGGGGTTCGGCCAGGAATTTATTCGGTGGGTTCACCTCCTATACTCGACACCACTGGCGCAAGTCGTGGTTAATAATAAAAAGTCAGACACATTTGTTTTGAGCCGGGGTACCCAACAGGGATGCCCGCTCTCTCCCCTCCTATTCGCCCTAGCACAGGAACCTCTGGCGGCTTGGATCCACCGGGACCCAGTTATTTGAGGTATGTGTGGGTTACATGAATGGGAGGACCTTATTTCGCTCTATGCGGATGATCTATTACTCTATTTAACTTCTCCTAACAAGTCCCTAACCGCAGTATTGGACATATTGGCAATATTCGGCAAATACTCTGGATGTACTATTAATTGGACTAAATCCCACCTGTATGTCCTACAAGGAGGCCTACGCGCCCTGCCCCGCAATTGCCCGACTCAGGTCAGCGCCACGGGATTCAAATATTTGGGAATTTTCATCTCCTTAGATCCCACACTTCGAAACGAAAAAAACCTCCTTCCCCCTATGCTCCGCCTGAAAAGGGACATAGCCAGCTAGAAGTATCTTCCTCTCTCCCTTCTGGGCAAACCAGCTCTTTTTAAAATGATGTCACTCCCCCGTTTCCTTTATGCCCTGCAGAGCTCACTCGACCCTGTCCCCCTGAAATATTTAAAAGAAATTGAACACCTCGAGAGGGACTTGCTATGGAATGGTGCACCTAGCATAGCCTTGGGAAACTTACACTAAAATGGTATGATGGTGGCATCAGTCTTCCAGATATTAAAAAATACTGTTGGACGGTGCACCTAGCAGCTATTAATCTTGGCACGTACGGTGGCCCTGATGACCCAGGCTATTGTATGGATAGGTGGCTTCACCCGGGAGGGAATTATAATAGATCACTCTATTCAAAACCTGGACGACGTCAACTAACAGGCCCCACTGGTCACTCAGTAGGTGTATAGCACACTGCAACTAAATCCCTCGGATGGGAACGTACATTGACAATAGCTCCCCCCTTATGGGATTCTGCGTAATTAGGCAATCTTCGGACGTCGAAAGGATTTGATAAGTGGGACATGATTGGTACCTCACAAATAAAACATAAATGGGCCAGGGGGAGGTGAAGCCATTTGCCGCTCTCCAGATACAACATGAGCTGGCTGACACAGATTTTCCGCTACAGGCAGGTTAGCCATGCACTATATTCACTCCTCCCAAGGGGCTCTTCCCTCCCTGAATCATCCCCGTTGGAGGATAGAATACTAGATGGCCACGTACCCGACAAGACCATCTCTCTAATCTATAACAAACTGATGAATAATATGGAGGATCCCCTTTCACTATTGCGACAGAAATGGGTAGCGGATGGCATAGAAATAGATGATGCGGAGTGGCAGGACGTGATATCTTCTCCTCGAGTGGTGGCTATTCCAGCCCAACTAAGGTTAGTACATCTGAAAATCCTGCATAGGATATATATGACTGGCCCTCGACTTGTGCAGATGGGAAGATTGGAGATATGGGACTGTCGCAGAAGATGCAGGCAAGTTGGCACCTTTATGCACATTATATGGGAGTGCACGCTCTTTCAAATGTACTGGGGAGAGATACACGCGGTGATGAGAACAGTCCTAAATGTTCCTATTCACCCTGAGGCACGTAGATGCCTGCTGAATATATGGGAACCAACTGACTTAGACACTTATCAAACACAGTGGGCCACTTAGGGCTTCATGGTTGCCAAAAGAAACATCGCCCAGGCCTGGAGAGCAGCAACACCTCCCACACTAGAAGCATGGGAAAAGAGTATGGACTGGTGTATGTTCAGGGAAAAGACAGTGTACACTGCCCGAGGTTGCCCCAGAAGTTGGTCCCGTATTTGGTCAATGTGAAACTCATATCGAGGTGACATCTGCGCCCGCAAAGTATTGTACTCGATGATCTTCTTCCTCCTTGAAATGTTATCAATGGGTATAATGTGGAGAATGTTTCTTTTTTAAGTGTCATGCTTATGTTGATATTGGCCGGGGGGGATGGGATGTGTGGCCGGCGCCTGTCCTGGAGTGTGGGCCCACATACGATCGCCGCAAAACTCATAGCGTGAAGACATCTGCGCCCCCACACAGTGTACCGAGCCCAAATATTTGTCTCCTCCTTGATGCGTCCATGCTGTGTATAATGTAGAGATGTAGTGCCTCTAATTGTCACGCTTATATATTGATTTATTTTGATAATTGCTTCTATGTCGATGAATGTTAATAAAAAGAATTATAAAAAAAAAAAGAAGACAAGGGGACGTGAGGATTAAACGTATTATAAGGTAGAGACTTTGCAATACAAGGAAAGGGGTGAGTGTGAGGGAAAGTAAAATGAAGATAAAGGCGAGGAGACCGAGGAGAAAGGGGTGGACGATTAAGGTGAAAAGAAGAGAAAACAGAAAGTGAAAGACGTGAATTGAGAGAAGAAGAGGAAGGTGAGAGGCGAGGCAAATTTACGGGAAGGGAAAGAACAGAATGCTGAGCACAAGATAGTGTGAAAGAGGAAGGACATCGGAAGAGAAAGCGGAGAGAGGGTTAAAGAGCAAAAGAGAAAAGAAGGGAACAGCGAGGAATTGAAAAATGGTGAATAATATATCCAGAATATTTAAAAGGGCATAGACGGAACGCAACCAAAGAGTCGGCGGGAAAGCGAGATAGAAAGTGGTGTTCGGGCGAGGGGGACATCGAACAACTAAGGGGCACAAAGGAGGGGGATGAGGGGAAACGGGGATTCACGTTTGCGGGGTGCACAGCAAAACACAGTAATCTCCGTCTGCAGGATACAGCACTCTCTGTGTGGGCTGCGTTAGTTAACCAGCTGAAGCAGCACAGGTCGTGCCTGCACGTCGTAAAGAAACTCATTAAATAAAAGAGTGCTCACAGAATTAAAAACACATACCATGTAACAGCCAATGTAAAGGAGCCAGTCGCTATGGGAGGTGACAATTGAAGACAAGGACTAACAACCCTATGACCCAATCAGAAGCCTGCATTTACGAAGGACAAAGAAGCAAACCAATGAAAAATATGTCCGGGGACTGGGAGGGGGGCAGGGCTTTTCCTCTGTAAATCAGGACAACAAGTCCAGCAGAGCAAAGCATGCACACTGGCGCAGGCTCAACCTAAAAAGTAAGAGTCTTCAAAAGGACCACAAAACCTGCTCAGGGGGTGGGTCCCAAACCTCTTCCCAGTCCAATTGTAGGTTCAAAGGGAAAAACTTTGATCCCCAACAGGCTTGGTGTTTCATCTGTAAGAAGTTTGGACACATAACTGGAGGTGCTACTTGCCGTAACAAGGAGCCCCCTAGTCCTCCTCCAGTTAGTACTGGTGTGGCCAATCTCTAGATGGGATCAACAGTGTGCCCAGAGCAAATCAGAAAGAAGTATTTGCAATACCCCTGTATTGATAGGGCTAGGATAGAATATCTGAGGGATGCAGGTGCCAGTGTCGCTATAGTGAGAGACACACTGGTTTCCCCAGAGCAATACCTGATTGGAGAGTCCTATCCAGTCACCAACGTTGACAGTGTTACTACTAACCATGCCATGGCTATGGTAACATTTACAGGAGGGTTAACGGCCTGAAACAGGTAGTGGTGTCTCCAAAACCTCCAGCTGACTGTCTGCTTGGAAACAACCTGGAGACCTCAGCATGGGCTGAGGTAGAATTGAAAACCATGCAGCAATGCTGGACATCCCTGAGATTGTGCGTGTCAAGCTAGAACACAGTGCCGAGCACAGGGTCAAAAATAAGTGTTGGGGCCTGGAAGAATGGCCCAAACTTCCAAGAGGATTGGTAAGAAGACTGGGGAACCAGCTTCTGGACAGCAAAAGATTCAGAACCTCTCTCCTCAAGGAGAGTACTTGTCAGCCCCAGAGGGAACTGAGCCCATGAAACTTGACCCTTACCAGGTTGAGCTCTCAGGCTCAGGGGGACCCAGAAGGGGAACAACTGTGCATTGTACAGCAGACCTGTCCAACTCTTGAAGGCCTGAGGCAGCAATCTGCTGCACAGGGAAAGGGAGATGTCAGTGGTACCCCAGAACCTATTGAGAGGAGGGACTCCTTTATACTGAGACCAGAGACCCCAACCCTGGTGTCACTAGGAGAGTGGTAGGTCCTCAAATGTAAAGATAATTTTTACTCACTTTGGCCCATGAAATCCCCCTAACTGGGCATCTTAGCCAGACCAAGACTTGGGACAGGCTAGTTATCCACTTTTACTGGCCCCAGATGTCCCAGTAAGTAAAGGAGTTTGTCAACACCTGTGTCACCTGTCAAGCCAGTGGCAAAACAGGTGGACACCCAAAGGCCTCCTTAATTCCACTGCCAGTGGTTGGGGTTTTCCTTGAAAGGGTAGGTGTGGACATAGTGGGTCCACTGAAACCACCCACAGCCTCAGGAAACAAATGTATACTGGTAGTAGTGGATCATGGCCCCAGGTATCCTGAAGCCAGGCCTGGGTGTAGTTCGCTGAGTTTTGCTACACGGAACTCCGCGAAGTTACAAAAAAACTCAGCGAAGTTCTGCAAGTGGCAGAGTGCAGTGCGAAGTGCAGTTTGTGCGGGTATTCCTACCACTAGGGTAGAAATTCTACCCCAGTGGCAGCTCGAGCTGGCCAACTTACAGTTCATGATCGCGAGCGGGGAAAAAACTCCTCTACATATCGCGAATCAGGGTTTTCTGCACCCCGCGAGTTCTGCGGAGTGCAGAGTGCAAAAAACTCCACAAACGGAGCAATGTTCACCGCCCAGGCCTACCTGAAGCAATGCCCCTTAGGACTACTACAGCTCCTGCAATAGCCAAGGCCCTTATTGGTGTCTTCACCAGGGTAGGGTTTCTTAAGGAGGTGGTGTTAGACAGAGGATCAAACTTCATGTCTACATACCTCAAGCACATGTGGAATGAGTGTGGAGTGCAGTACAAGGTTACTACACCCTATCATACACAAAACGTTGGTCTTTTTGAACGGTTTAACAAGATATTGAAGGGCATGATTATGGGCATCCCTAAAAAACTCAAAAGTAGATGGGATGTCCTTTTGCCATACTAGCTTTTTGCCACAGGGAGGTGCCACAGAAGGGAGTAGGGTTTTCCCTCTTTGAACTTTGGTTTGGCTACCCTGTTAGGGGACCACTCTGTCTTGTTAAGGAGGGCTGGGAGAAGCCTCTCCAAGAACCCAAACAGGATATTGTGGATTATGTGCTAGGCCTAAGGTCCAGAATGGCAGAGTACATGGAAAAAGCTTCCAAGAAAGGAGCCAAGAAAGGAGCCAGGAGCTCCAGAAGCACTGGTAGGACCAAAAAGCTGCACTGGTGGAATTTCAACCAGGGCACAATGTGTGTGTGTTTGGAGCCTGTGGCACCAAGAGCCCTCCAAGACAAATGGAGTGGCCCTTTCCCCATCTTAGAAACAAAAGTGAGGCCACCTACTTGGTTGTCCTGGGCACACGCAGGTCCCCCAAAAGGGTGATCCATGTGAACCACCTAAAGCTTTTCCATGACAGGGCTGACATGACCATGCTGATGGTTACTGATGAGCATCAGGAGATAGAGAGTGAACCTCTCCCTGACCTCCTCCCTTACAGCCCCAAAGATGGGTCAGTGGATGGAGTTGTCTAATCAAACACCCTCAATGCCCAACAACAGGCTGACTTTAAGCAAGTCTTACAGCAGTATGCAAAGCTCTTCTCCCTGATCCCTGGTCAGACTCAGTGGTGTACCCATGATGTGGACACTAGGGTCAGTGCACTTGTCCAAAAAAATCTATCAACAGTCTGATCAAGTTAAGGAAAGCATCAAAGCTGAGGTCAGCAAGATGATGGAGTTAGGGGTCATTGAACCCTCTGAGAGTTCCTGGGCCAGTCTTTTCTGGGTTCTGGAGTAGTGTGCTACTCACCAAAAAGCACTTCAAGACCTCATCAGGGGTAGCAAGCAATAAATAAATGCAAACCTTTACATCTTCTATCCCCCCACTATCCTTCTCAATCCAATCCAAATAACAGTTTTATAAATTCACCGATTAAATTAATTTCATATTTCACTATACTAATTCACCACTAATCCTTTTGGGTTCTGGAGTAGCGTGCAACTCGCCAAAAAAGAGCTATGCCCCCTCATCAGGTGTAGTAAGCGCTATACAAATGCAATTACAATACAATACAATATCATGGTACAATACATCATTTGTGAAGCAGAGCATGAGAGCATGAGAGGGCCTAAGAAGCAATGGGAAGAGATAGCAGTGTGAATTGTTAGGGTTACTTTAAAGACAATTTGTTGTAAAATAACTAACAGTTTTAAGAACTTCAAAACTGACAGGAGAGTAGGTGTATGTTTTGTCTGTATGTGAATGTAAAAACCGTAGGTGAAATCCGACAGTCACATCACTATATCCAACTAAAAGCACCTGTACCCAACTACTTACTTAAGACTACATTTACCGGGGGGTGTAACACCCCAAACACCCATCCCTGAAGCTATGCTCCTGTCACAGGACTCATTTTGCTTCTATCCATTTCAGTTAGTTTTGCTCACTATTTTTTGCGATTGCCTTTCGTGTTCTGGAAATGTTGCAAACGTAAGCAACTGACCAGTGTTACTGCTTTAGCCTCCCACCCACCATTTCTCAGTGTGTTCTCCCCTTCGCACCTTAGCTTTCAATTATGATCTACAGAGTATGGGTTACTGAAGATCGAGTTTAACAGTCACATTCACCTAACCTTTCGTTTTTAGCATTAATTAAGTTTCACTCGCTCGGAGCTCTGTTGTTCCGTTTCTGTAAAAAGGGCTGTAAATCTTGTTCTTTATCTGCTCATAAATGTTGCAGCTGTGTCTCTGTTCGCAGTGGTAATTCCTCATTCTTAGTCCTCTAGCCAGCGCTGCTAGTTTATTTTCTAGTCCCACTGGTAATTCCTCATTCTAAGTTCTCTAGCCAGTGCTGCTAGCTGCTTCTCTGCTCCCAGTGGTAATTCCTCATTCTTAGTCCACTAGACAGTGCTGAAGCTGCTTTTCTGGTCCCAGTGGTAATCTTCATTGAAAGTCTTCTAGACAGTGTTGCAGTTGCTTCTCTGGTACCACTGGTAATTCATCATTCTTAGTTTTATAGAGTGCAGTAGGCTGCTTCTCTGGTCCTGTTGGTAATTCCTCATTCTAAGTCTCTAGGCAGTGCTGCCAGGTGCTACTCTGGTTCCGTTGGTATTTCCTCATTTCAAGTCCTCTAGGCAGTGCTGCAGCTGTGTCTCTGTTCAAAGTGGTAATTCTCATTGTAAGTCCTCTAGACAGTGCTGCAGCTGTGTCTCTGTTCCCAGTGGTAATGCCTCACTCTTAGTCCTCTAGCCAGTGCTGCAGCTGCTTTTCTGGTCCCAGTGGCAATTCCTCATGCTAAGCCCAGTACACAGTGCTGCTACCTGCTTCTCTGGTCCCGCTGGCAATTCCTCATTCTAAGTCCTCTAGGCAGTGCTGTAGCAGTGTCTCTGTTCATACATCCACTACACTCTATACCAAAACACACACATAAAAAGACATTGTCCTTTACAACGCCAATAGCTCTAACTCTGACAAATGCGAGACCTATTGCATTGCAAATGCTTGTTCTAAAAACAATTCCCTGGCAGGAGCATCTCTCCCAGGCCCATAGGAGGTCAAGCATGTTCAAAATATTCCCTTACACGGTCCAATACATGGCTGATTTGAACATTTGTGCCAAGACTGGTTTTGGCTCCTAGTCCAGCCAGCTCTGCAGATTTGCATAGGATACTGCCGCCAACAGTGTAATCTGTAGTTTATCTCAAAGTATAGTATTAGCAGTGGCGGCGCGCCGAGGGAGTGCTGCGGGCGGAGGGCGGAGAGGGGGAGGGGCAGGGTGGGGAGTAGTGGAGTCTGACTTACGACGGACAGTAGTAAGGTAAGTAATTTAATAAATAAAACAATTTACCTTGCGCACGCTGCAACCTAAAACATGTTAAAATTGTCAGAATACTAGGAAATAGCTCTCCCGCCTAGGGAGAGAACGCCCCTATGCACAACTGTTAAAGGACCAATGGGTCTGATTCTATACGTCCAATTTTTTAACAAAACGATGTCCAAATTGGAGATGTTTTCACATTTTCAATATTTATTGGATGCAGCTTTAAAGGATGCGATCATGTATATGCTGTATATCAAACATAGTAATCCAAAGCCATGTATATAATTCGAGGAGTGTTCATTATCACACAACCCAATGCATTTCGGGCGGAGCCCGTCGTCAGGGGGTTACTCTACAACAAAAACAAAATAACCAGTTGTAATCATGTGCTAAAAAATAATAACGTTCAAAAAACAGGAAACGTGATGCATGCGGCGCGATGAGTAACGGTAATGGGTGATCAAGCGGGAAAGATAAATAAAAAGTCACAAACTTCAAGGATTAAAACCCAGGGTCTCTACATGGTGAAATCATGTAAATCGTAAAGATTCGTGCCTAAAAAAGAAAAGAGTCTTCACCCGGTGTCTGTCCGATTATGTGAACGGAGTCCTACAGTGTCTAACCTCCAGCGGATTATCCCACGTGAACGTGCATCTAAAGGAACGTGACTCAGTTACAAGTGCCCGAAGGCGTGCGTCCCGGGACCGGGTACTTACTTGTGTGACAATATCCGGCAGACTCGTGAGAGTTCCGTGAAGGTGCTAGCGCGATGTGCTACGCTGGGAGTACAAGTAATAAGTGCTGGAAAGTGAGAAAGGACTAAACGGCCCAAAGGGTCAAAGTGGAAAGAAAAACGTGAGCGCCATGATGTAAAGGATGAAATAACAGTCAAAACCAATAGAAACATAGGAAGGATCTTTAGATGTCAAAATAATATTAAAGTGAACCATAATGAAAACAGAAACATAAGTTCATAGATAACACAAAAATTCAATGCGGTCATTGAGCCCCAAGGGCGCCATCGTGGAGAGATAACGAATCCAAAAATTCTCTCTTTTAAGTAGCAAGTTCTTGTTGTTCGCGGTGATAGGTACTTGTTCGAGGATCTGATATTTCAGTTGTGCCACTGAGTGTCTATTTTCCAGGAAGTGGGTGGCAACCGTAGATTTTAAATTCCCAGTGCGAATATTGCTCTTATGTTCTAAGATCCTGATGCGGATCTTGCGTTCAGTGTGTCCCACATAGCACTTGCCACACGGGCATTTCAGCAAATAAATGACATTTTTGCTATTGCATGTAGCATTGACTCTTAACTTTATGGGGTTACCTTTCATCGGGTGGTTGATCCGATTGCCTGTGATACAATTGTTGCAATTACTGCAATTGTGACATGGTTTGAGACCAGTGTATGTGACATTCGATTTGGGTCCACTGGTGTTATTCAAAGCTTCTTTTATGTTCTTACCCCTGGTAAAAGCAAAGATGGGTGTTTCATTGAAAATTGTCAGAATCCCACGTATTGGCAGCTGTTGGGAGGGTTATGGAGGCAAAGGGACACTACTTCCTTTATTCTGAAATTGTCTCTAATTAAGGAAGAGTGTGAACGATTTGATAAGGGAGTTACGTGAGCTCTTAGGGGCACATGCATCAAGCTAATTACCGGTCGCAAACGGGCTTATTTGCAGAATCGGCCCGTTTGCGACCGGTAAATAGCCTTTTGGGATGCATCCATTTTGCAATTACCTATTTTGCAAATGCAGTTAGTGAATTGCAATTTGCGATTCCCGCAATGCAAGACGCATTCTGAGAATGCAACTTGGCATTAAGGAATCGCAAATTACCATCAACTTCAAGTTGATGGTAATTTGAAATTCATTAGAAAAAATCTAAAAATTGCATTTTTGTAAGTGCCATGTGGTGTACACATGTTCTGAAGACATGTGTGTGCGCAACATGTGCACTCATGCCATTTTGGGGGGTGCATCAGGGTGGCCGTTTGGCCCCCTAGCAGCCTAAAAATTGCATGCGTAATTTGCGATTACCATTTTGGTCATCGCAAATTGCGAATGGTTTCCCATTCATTCGTATGGGCCTCTAGGCCCATAGGAATGAATGGGGAGGCATTCCCTATTAGCAAATCACAATTTGCGATTCGCTAATAGGGAATATATAGGAATTGCAATTTATTTAGCGATTCCTACATGCATAGGGAATTGTGAGTCCTTAATAGCGATTCCTTAAAAATCACTATTAAGGAATCGCAATTCCTTACATTAATGCATTTGCTCCTTTAACACTAAACTGCTGAAGATCCCAGTGGTTATTCTGCCGGGATGCCCAATTCAGAACTGCTATTCACTTTCCCAAAGATCTAGGACATTGCATAGCCCCAGCAGTCATGTCTAAAGCCCCAAGGCGGTCCCAATTATATGATCTATCATAACCTCCAAGAACAAGACAATGAATGACCCCCATGAGAGCCAAGGTGAACTACATCCAGATAGTGGAACTCATTTACTCTTGCCCAGTAGCACGAGTACGTACTGGTAGACTCTTTTCAGATCTGATCCGAGTGCGTAGGGGCACCAGACAGGGATGCCCCCTCTCCCCTCTGCTTTTTGTGCTCCTGATGGAACCCTTGGCTGCGCAGTTACGTGCCTCTGGAGTGGATTGGGGTATCCCCCTAGCTGACGGGTTACACTCTGTGTCCTTGTACGCGGACGATCTGCTGATCTATGTCAGGGATCTGACCTGTTTTCCTCGCGCGCTTACTGCCATCTTCAATACCTTTGGCGACGTATCGGGGCTGCGGGTCAACTGGGCGAAATCGGGGGTGTATTCTTTCGCTGCGGACACCCCGGAGTGTGACATCACAGTGGCGGGGGAGCGACTAATTTGGTATCCGACCGCCTTCAGATACCTAGGCATTCGGGTCTATCGCGATCCCGCTGATCTGTTGGACGGCAACATCACAAGGGCAATCTCATCGCTCACAGCCCAGGTGTCCTTTTGGACCTCCCTACCGTTGAGCGTCCCAAGTCGCATTACACTAGCAAAGATGATTGCCCTACCTAGGCTACTGTATTTCTATGCGAATTTACCTGTATACGTCCCTACTTGTATTTTCCGAGAGCTGGAAGTCCTGACCAGGCGTCTGATCTGGAATAAGGGGCGCCCCAGAGTGCCATTGAAAACTATGTACGCTGCAACAGAGAGCGGAGGGTTGTCGGTCCCTAATCACGAGCTCTATTACCTGGCGGCACAGCTCCAATGGGTCACATATTGGCTGGCTGGCAAGAATTTGGGTGATACTGCTACCCTAGATGAGATCATGACGACCCCACAGGCCCACCCACTATTCCACCCCCTGTCTAAGTCCCGCTGTCCTGGCCAGCTACACCTCGCGGTGGCCAGAAAGTGCTATATCAGGTCCCTGAAACTCACGAGCACCACCAGGCCATATGCGCCCATCCTGCCACTACTGGGAACGCCTTGGACTGGTGGAACCCTCACGGGACCGGGGTTGAGTGCCTGGACGGCATCTGATCTGGAGAGCCTAGGCGATCTGTTTGAAGATGGAGGCCTCCTACCCTTCGCGGCTATAGTGAGAGATGCGTGCCTACCGGCTGGCCAGTTCTTGACACACGCGACACTCTTGCACATACTCACGCAGGCTTGGGGACCACTGACGGAGGAGCCCCCACCTCATCTGCTGATCCAATACCTACATGTGATGGGGAACGGCTCCCACGTGATACACTGGCTTGCTCAGGCGTTACACTTCCACACACAGTTCCAATCGCAACGGCTGCGTGACAAATGGGCGGCCGATCGGGGCCGGGACTGGACCGATAAGGAGTGGGCAAGGATACTGGCTGGGATGTTGCACGTGCCTCGCAATGCCCGTTTTAGAATTATACAATACTATATTATCCATCGTGCCTATTTGTCGCCTGATAAAATAAATAGATACTTTGGACTGACCACATCAGTGTGCCCCAGATGCAAACTAGTAGACGCTCCATTCCTCCATGCCCTCTGGACATGCCCCTCCCTGAACGCTTACTGGCGGGCGGTGATAGATGCCCTGTCAAAAGCGACGGGAGGACGGTTGCCACATACTTGGGAAGCGGGCCTATTGGGTTTGTTTAAACGGACGAAACAGACAAAGGTCCGAGAACGATTTTGGGATCTGGGTCTGGTAACGGCGAAACGCCTCACCACTAGGCGTTGGAAAAGCGACACTCCCCCTCAAACATTGCACTGGCGTACGTCCTTTGACAACTGGGCGCGTGCGGAAAGCACAGCGCTACACAGAGAAGAAACTGCGGGGCTCCGCAAGTATCCCATAGCGCAAGACTGGGATGGCCTTCTAGCGGCCTTTCATCAAGAGTGCTTACGTAGTGGCATTGTTTAGAACCTGCTGACTGCCCATGCGTGCCCCCGTTGCTGTCTTTTCCCCTTTCCCCTTCTCCCACCCGGCTCGCTTTCCTCCTGCCCTCCCTGCCTCCCCCCGCCTCCCCCTCCTCCTCCCCCCCCTCTCCCACCCCCCGCCCCACTGAGCGCATGCCGGACAGAATATTCCAATCCCCGCTGCCACTGAAGCAGTGCGCGTGCCCGCGCCCACCTGCCTGGCCTGCACACTTCATGTAGACATGCACATACAATAATAAGCACCCACCCAATTTCTGGTTCTACCACCTACCTTTTCAGATTGTTCTTTATGTTCCCTGTTTAGTACTAAAGTTTTGAATGTCTATTGCATACCGGACGAGCCCACCATACCTTGGGATATTATCACTATACATCCTAAGTTCCGAACTGAATAATAAACTGAATGGATGCCGAGACGTAACATTTGCTCTACTACCACCCATGTTACCTCCTAGCTACTGTTAATATGCCGATTATTTGTGAGATTGACATGCTACTTTGCTATCCTGATTATATGCTGACCTACACGGCCATACTGTATACTGTACGTGATTGATTGTAGTAGCTATTGCTCTGTTGATTATACTCAGGCAATACTAATCGATTATCGTTTCTCCGATTTGTTATACTGTACTGTGATGTAAGAACTGATAAAACAAAAATGCAATAAACATATTCAAACAAAAAATGAGAGCCAAGGTGAAGAATTATGGGGTTTACACTCTCAGAGGCAATCTCCATTATCACAAGTGTCCCTACGCTAGACCGCCAAGGAGCTGGCTTTGGATCCATTTGGATGGACACTGGCTCGACCGTCATGGTTGCCACTGTTTTTTCAATTCTGATCTGTGCTTTATATTCTAAAATGAAAATTAAGTTGTTAAAAAAAGAATACTGCAAAGCAAGACTATGGGGTAGGGGAAATTCTCCAACCACAGACAGCTGGTTACACAGGATGTAGCGTTTATTAGTGGGGCAAACCAACAGCTTTTGGAAACTGGCACCAAAACAGTCTGGTGATAACTGACTGGGTTTCTGACAACACAATTCCATCAGATGCCTTGTCCTAGATATTTAAGAGAAGTGAGGAGTATCGCTGGAAGGACGAGTCAGCTATTATAATAGATTCTGGGGCAGATTTATCAACATTTGACACAGCGCCTCACGGCAAGACAACTTGCTGCACTCTGTCAAATTGAGAGGGCAGATATGTTCCCAATCAAGATATGACACATTCCTGCTCTCTCACTGCGCTGGCACACTCAATGCAACCTAGTCCCAACGTAGGCACCCTTGTGTCATGCTGCAAGGGTGCCTGCGTTGCAGGCAGGATTGTTTTTGTGACGGAAGGCACACCTTCCATTGTGCTGCAAAATGCATCACACTTAGAAAGAGGAAACAACAAGGAAAAATAAAGATATTTCTAATTGTTGTGACTCTGGAGAGCATACAATTTTGATGCATTCCCAGGTTTACCAATACAATACAATGTATAAAGCCCGCAACTGTTCCCGATAAAGCGTATCAGCACTAGCAGAATGGACTGCAGACATAACAAGCATCCAATCCCATGTACAGCAGGTCTAGACATTAAAGTGATAAGTCGTCAGACTTTTCCTAAAAGCAGATTCAGATGGTGCAAAACAGAGTGAAGATGGAAGCGAGGCCCAAAGCTTCACTGTTAAAACACAAATGATCTTCACCTCTTCTAGCCTTGCAAACCCTCTGGGTATACAGGAGTTACAAGGTGTTTGACCTATCTTGGTAAATCTGGGAATGCACAAAGATTCATGGGTGGATTATGGGAAGCCAAAGCTCCACCCATGGAACGCCTTCCGGGGAAGAGTAAAGCAAGGCAGCAACTTGCACTGCCATGTGACACTCCAGATTTACGAAGCAAAGCCGGGCCACACAAGGTGGCCTTGCATTGCTTGGTAAATCGACTTAAGAATTGTGTTTCCCTTACGACACTATGTGTGACACAAGGGCAATGCAATGCAATGATAGATCTGGCCCTCAATGTGCACTAAACTGCCCCATTTAAACCTTTATACATAAACACATTTCCCCAAGGAAACAGAATTTGTAAAACCCTTTAATCTCCAAGCAGGCCCTTATATCCAAACTGTCTGTAAATCATTTGAGGCATTCACCGTACAAAGCCCACCTGGTAGCAACATTCAGTTTAAACAGTGATGGTGTAAAACTAGGCTGTGGTTAAGGGAGTGCAGGTAATGGGGAGAGGGTGAAAGGGATATAGGATTGTTTGATTTTTGTAAGTGGTCCACTGCATCTTGGGTTCTTCAACACTTTACTAAGAATGCTCAGATTGGAACATATGTATCAAACACAACAGATGCATCACATAATACTTGTTGGGAAGAATTGTGAGCTGGAGACGGACTTGCAATGTTGGTAAACATGAGGCCACACAGAGCCCCACTTCTGTTGAGTCAAAAAAGGAGCTTGCAACCTTGAGTATATTCACACAGAGAGCATAGAAACAGAAGAGAGCAAAGACAACTAGTTTTCAGTGGGAGTGGGTGACTAGTCCTATAATACCTTCGGCAGCCACTAGAGGTTTAGCTCAGTTTATGTTTATGTTTATGTTTATTAAAACTTTTATAGCGCGCTCTGTTACCACGGGGTATCCTGGCGCGGTGAGTGAAATGAGAACATAAGTGCTGGAGCAAAGCCTGGATGAACTACAAGAGAGGGGCATTGAACAAGTGGGTCTTGAGATCTTTCTTAAACACAGAAATGGTTGGTGAGGCTCTGAGGGGAAGGGGGAGGGCATTCCAGGCAGAGGCTGCTTTAACTGAAATGGATTGACCTCCCATACGTGCATATTTGAATTTAGGGGTGGTTAATAAACATAGATTGGCCGATCGAAGGGCACGGTTGGGAGTGTAAAATGAAAACCTTTTCTGCAGATATGTTGGTCCCTGGCCATGGACTGCTCTAAAAGCCAACAGTCTTTTGAATAAATAAACCACACACTCTTGTTGGTATAGATTTGTAAATAGGGCCCGTTACATTCAATTAATTCAGTGATTCTTAACATTTTGACTTCTGTGGACCCCACTTAACAACTACTGGAATCTGGGGACCTTCACAGAATCATTATTGGAATCTGCAGACCCCTACTGAGTGATTACTGAAAGCCAAAGCCGAGGACCCCCACCTAAGCATTTTTGATGATTTGAACCTCAAAACAATACAAAAGCAAGCATTCATCAAAGAAATGCACAAATGACGAAATATTTTATTTAATACACAAACAAAGATATATATTTTTCATTTTAATAGGAGGGTTAGAGCTTCTCTAAATTACATTGACGCACTCATCACCCATACTATATATGGTTTGATGCACTTGCACTGCTCCCACAAATCAACTTGAGGATTCTAACTTAGGGCCAGATTTAGAGATCTTGGTGGAAAGGTTATTCTGTCACAATGGGGACGGATATTCCGTCCGCCAAAATATAAATCCCATTGGATATAATGAGATTTACATTTCGGTGGAGGAATATCCATGTCCATTGTGACGGAGTAACCTGTCCGCCAAGTCGGGCGCCTTCATTTTTAGCCTCCAAATTCAAATTCGGCATTGCGTGATGGGCCAGTGCCTAAGGGTCACCTGTGGGCCAGTTTTCGTTAGGCGGTCTGTCAACTGGCCCATATAGCCTCAATGTCTTCCCCATCAGGCCACTGTAATGTGGGGACAGCACCATGGGCAGACAGGCTCTGAGGGGGTAGTTTTCAGCAGCGTCGCTAGGCCAGCATTGTTCTGGCCACTGCAGGCTTTATTTTGGCCCCCTGTGGGCGGGCACAGACGTCTAGAAGTGTCCCACTCTCCTGCTATGCTGTTAAAGTGAGGCGGGGTGTTGAGGGTGCAGCAGCCTGTGGTTGTTGGCCCATCGTGTATACAAATGGCAGTGGGGAGGGAATCCCCAGTGTTTGGAGGGTTGAGAGGATCCTAAGTTGGAGTATAACCTCCCATGTCAAGACATTGAACCACAAAAAATACTCCAATAGACCAACATGTGGTCAGAGAAAAGAATACCTAACTGCGAGGAGGGAAGTATTTTGTGTGAGGATATGTGCCTAACTTCACCAAGAGGTGAAAAAGGAAGCAATTCTTTCTTGTTTACTTACCCTCACACACCCTAGTGGTGTCATGCTTCATCATCGGGTCACCCCGACGCCTACAAGTCGAGGTGGGCTCAACCACAGTGTTGGGAGCTCTTTGTGATAAGTGAAGACGAGGGGGGATTAAAGATAAAAAACCTCAGACAGGCCCCCGGATTCTCTTTAGTCTTGCGTCTGTCAGGGTTGTTAAAATAATTAAAAGTTGGGTCAATGGGAGTATTATGGTCCTATGACACTATTGGTCTTCATTTCACCTCTTAGTGAAGTTAGGCACCTATCCTCACACAAGATACTTTCCTCCTCACAGTTAGGTATTCTTTTCTCTGACCACATGTTGGTCTATTGGAGTATTTTTTGTGGTTCAATGTCGTTGGTCCATCATCACCTCAGCTTCCCTGGAGCAGCAACTCTGTGCTTTTCTTACCCCTCCCCTACCAGGCCATTACCCCGATACAGTCGGCTGGGGAGGGGAAAGAGTAAGTGAAGCGGCCTCACAGAGGGTCTGGTCCCAGTGTTTTTCAGGCCTAGGGGGGGATTTGGGGGAGGGTGTATGTTTTCATAGGCTTCGTTGTGAGGCACCTTTCGCAGTGAGTAAAATTGAGAGGATGTAATGTTAATGTCAGAGATCCTGAATTGAGAACTATGGAAATAGGTCTGAGTAACAGCCTCAGCTCAACATCCTGTGATTCTGGGTAAATGGCTTAATTACCCAAGGACTAAAATAAAAATGAATTGCATCTTCGGTAATGAGACAGGTGCCCCCTCATATAACTGCTGCCCTTGGGCCGAGTTCATGCTATTTAAAACTACAATATAAAAATAACCTTCTGTTTGCTTATATTTTAGGAGTCTGCAAAGGCTGAAATATAATAATGAAAGAGGATTCTATATACAATAATAAATATGTCCATATTCCTTCTTAACATGGCTTTTTTGCTTTGCTTAGTTTTAACTATCAGTCATGGATCATTAAAGCAGCTTTACACCACATTTTAAACTGCTTTCACCTTACACTTACTATTTGAAGTTCATATTGATCAGCGGAGAAAATGCCAGCTTTAAGTGATTTTCTTCATTTTCGTAACGTCCATGACATTAAAATACTGCAAGGCTTCAGGCAGTTAAATATTGTGAGATCGAGCACTGACCATTGACTCCATTTTGTTTTTACTTCATTTGTGAGCATGGTATCATCCTGTGTCTGTCTGACCCTGCCTTCCTCTGCAAACATTGAGAATGTTGCCTCAACTCTCACTGGAGCCAGGCCAGCTCAGTTGAGTGACCGCGCACAGCATGTAGCTAGCACCTATGGTGCAGACGAAGGGAGGAGAAGCTTCTAGAAGTCTCTCTCTGTGTTAGTAAAAGAGTATAAGGATGAAGACCTCTTGGCACTTTGACAGGAACTCTCCTGGGAGCGGTTGCGCTGCTCAGGGCTTCTGTGCCCGGTTGAGACCCCCTGTCTGAGACTGTAAACGGGCTCCCCAGTTGTGCTGGCAAGGCTGATGCTAAACAGACAGCTGTTGAAGAATTCCAAGTTCTAATGACTTATTAGTGTGTACATTCAGTTACCTTGCTATACATCTATTCTTGTGCATATACGTCTATATATGCATTAATTTTACATGTGCATTATTGCCATTTGATATATGGGAACTTGCTGCAATAAATATTCCCCTTTACTTGAGCTTTGTTTATGTTGTATTTGGGTATTATAAAGTGCGTAGAGTCCTTTTTTGAAGAGTGTTTACGTTGTGTCCTGATTTTCTTGTTCATGGGTTTTGAAGAAACACCAAGACAAATACCTATAATGCTGTTTAAAAAAACAGCCAGGTGGCAAACATAGTCAAATCAGGAATTGTGGCTTTATTTAATCTAGGTCACCCGGCTAAAATGCAGTGCTCCTGGTTTTCACTAATGTTTCTGTTACATAATTTATAAAAACATTTCTCTAAAAATCAGCCCACTGAGGATAGACAAATGCTGCTTCACGAACAAACATGATTAAGGATTGTGGGCCACTTTTTGGGGATGGCCCAGGCTGAACTGTGATCCCAAATCGACACTGCTTTCCAGTGAGGACCTCCATTCCCCTGCCTCTGATCCAAAGCAGACATATCCCTGCAGAGACCTCCTGGAGGCTGCAAGCCAGGCGCCAGTGGCGGCTGGTGCCATTTCATAGTGGTGCCCGTAAAAGTTGGGGATGAGTTTTACTTAGCGAGTAAGCCCAACAAAGGTAAAGGAAGTTCGGGGGGGGGTCCCAGGGAAATATTTGTTTTAAAGAGGGGCAAATGCTGTGCTTGAAAGCTCATTTTAATAAAGAATCTTGTGAGAAAGCAAGGTTTATTATGCAATTCTGAATGTGTAGTCTTGAAATATTTAAAAACATTAAAGACTGTTCAATATCTTACTGCATTAAATCTGTCAACAGTACCTGACTCAACATGCCTCTCAGGGTGAGTTCAGGTCATTGGGAGTGTTTATTATGACAGAGCAGTATTGTGAACTCTGGACTTGAGCGCCTATCAGTGGGTCATAAAGGAGTTCACACTAGAGGCACATTCATTGCTTGGCCTCTGCAGAACACCTTGAAAATGGTAACTGCCAGTAGTTGGAAAGCACATAACGGAGCTCACTCAGCTGTTAAAATATGTACAGCAAGAAAGGAAATGCAGCGCTCACAGGTGTGTGGAGAGGGCCTGATATGTGCACAGGGCAGATAGAGAAGTGGAGGAGATGAAACGAAATATGCACAAAAAGGAAAGAATGGAAACGGTTGAGGAAAACAAGTATGTGAGAGATGCCCCAGTTACTTACCAGTAATCTTCATTACTTCGAGTATAGTCTTCCTTGCCACATGACTAACAAAGTGACAAAGTGAGCTTCAGCTCCACACCAGAAGCCTCCAAAGCAAAAAAGTGAGCCTCCCATGCCCTCAAAATATGGCCAACTCATTACACCCTTGACCTCTATAAGAGGCAGGCCGGCCTAGCCCATCAGCCTAAAACTACCAACCATAAACATGAAGCCGATAGCCAAACAGGGAGGGAGGGAAAGTAACTCATGTGGCAAGGAAGACTATACTCGGAGTAATGAAGATTACCGGTAAGTAACTGGGTCATTACCTCCTCGTAAGTCTCCTTCGCCACAAGACTAACAAAGTGAGCACATACCAAAGCCAAGCGGCTTCATGGAAACTCACAAGAAATCAACGGACCAGAATGGGACACCCATGAAAGAGGGCAAAACCAAAAGACCAGACAAGTGGAAGGACCAACCAAGAGAGAGGCAACCACGAGCAGGAAGAACCAGAGAGACACTGGGAGGGCCGAAAACCCAGACCCCCGACACACGTAGGGCCACCAGAAAATCCGCCCAAACCAAAAACTGAAGGAGGACAGAGAAGGCACGGAACCAGATGACACGGAGCCAAAAGCAACAGCAAACAGGCCCCTGAACAGAGAGCAGCAAGTCGGTCCAAACACACCAAGACTGCCAAACGGACAGCCAAAACCGAGAAGGGGGGGGCAAAAGCCTAGACAGAGGAACAAAGGTAAAGGAAGTGCAGGGGGGTCCCAGGGAATTTTTTTTTTAAAGAGGGGCAAATGCTGTGCTTTGAAGCTCATTTTAATAAAGAATCTTGTGAGAAAGCAAGATGTATAATGCAATTCTGAATGTGTAGTCTTGAAATATTTAAAAACATTAAAGACTGTTCAATATCTTACTGCATTACATCTGTCAACAGTTCCTGACTCAATATGCCTCTCAGGGTGAGTTCAGGTCATTGGGAGTGTTTATTATGACAGAGCAGTATTGTGAACTCTGGACTTGAGCGCCAGTGGGTCATAAAGGAGTTCACACTAGAGGCACATTCATTGCTTGGTCTCTGTAGACCACCTTGAAAATGGTTACATGCCAGTAGTTTGAAAGCTCATAACGGAGCTCACTCAGCTGTTAAAATATGTACAGCAAGAAAGGAAATGCAGCACTCACAGGTGAGTGGAGAGGGCATGTTGTGTGCACAGGGCAGATATAGAAGTGGAGGAGATGAAACGTGTGAAATAGCACAAACAGAATACAACGGGTCCAAACACCACCGATGCGACCCTGCGCCATAAGCACCAGGACCGGAACAAAAACGAAGGCCGAGGGGGCAGACGAGAATGCATGGGGGAGAGACCAGCCTTCCCATGGTGCACAGCCAAGGCCTTTATCACCCGTAGCCAGCAACACAGCCCAAGAAGACTGGAAAGAAAAGGGCCCCAGCGGGGATCCAAGAACCTGCACCAGCCACACCGGAGGCGAGACTCCAAAAGGGCGAAAATCGCCATAGACAAACCCCCAGGGACCAGCAAACGTCTCACAGCCCAGGAAGAGCACTGGCAGAATCAAAGACACAAAATGAGGAACGACTGCAGCAAAGGAAAACCACCCATGCAGGAAGCCGGACGAGCCACTCCTGTCGAAGAACGGACACCAGCAACGCGGCTGAAAGCTCCACCCCACCCTGTAGGAGGACCTGAGACCCCAGCTGGTGAAATCAGAGAACCGGGGATGCCGCTAAGCAGCCCACAGGGAGACGGAATGCAAAAGTGCAGTAAAGAACACCGGGAGAGACTACAAAACTTGCCTGAACCACAGGATGGTGCGCTGGCGAGACACGAACTGGAATACCAGCTCTAGAGTCAGCAGATCTATCCGCTGTGTCACATTCACTCCCCATAAGGCCCCCGGAGGACGGGGCAGAGAAACAGACGCCAGCCATCTCGGAGAGGAAGCGCTGTGCATACCATATAAGGGAACAGCTATTTTCCAATTTCTCCGTCTCTGGTCCCACTCCTGCATTTTAGGTCTTCCTGCTGGATCTTGTGTAAACTATGGTGCCTGTTTACACAATCCTCTGAAATCTTGGCTTCCTCTCAGCGGAGGGCCTGGACCCCGGCGGTTTTCTGTGCGGCTAGGGAGTTTTGCGAGGTATCCCGCCGAAGGAGACAGAACAAAGCGGTGGGGACCGGCCCCCCAATGCCGGTAAGCGTTCAGGGAGGGAGGAAAAAACAGACACGAAGCACCGCAGCCGACTGCCGCGCCTCCCTCGAGGGGTAGATGGTAGGTGTGAGCCCAAGTGAGACCAGAGGGCCCCGCAACACCCGGCAAACAAAGAGAGGGGGCGTGGCCAGGACACACAGATCACCGGCCCCCACCCAGATAAACCAAGCCACCACATGCGCCGGGATGCTCCCCCCCCCCCAGTAAAATCCCCGAGGGGCAGGCTGGAGAAGCCGTCCCAGACAGTGCGGAGCCAAGCTGAGACAGCAGGGGATTAAGGAGGCTGAAAACGAGCCGCGGGCCACCCTTGCTGCCCCCCCTGTTGACCCTTGGCTCGCTAGGGCAGAGCCTAACCGGCTCTACAAAACCGGGGGAAGGAAGGAGGGAAGAGGTCCCAGATTCTAGGGCCCGCTAGAGCAGGATCGCCAATCACAGACCCACGTACCTGCTACAGCAGGAACCACTTACCTGACGGCGCAACTGGAGAGTAATTGTGCGCAGAACAAAAAAAACAGGTTGATGGGTTGGGCCTATAGAGGTCAAGGGTGTAATGGGTCGGCCATATTGGGAGGGGATGGGAGGCATGGGAGGCTGACTTTTTTGCTTTGGAGGGTTCTGGTGTGGAGCTGAAGCTCCCTTTGTCACTTTGTTAGTCATGTGGCAAGGAAGACTTACAAGGAGATAATGTGCAGATGCAAGATTCCAGACAGAGAAAATGGGATGCACATTTATAACTGGAAGAGACTGCAGAGGAAAGTGGTGTGAAAGGGACCATGGGAGTGACTGAGGCATTGTTAAGATTATTGCCAATTACACAGGCCTAGTCATATTTAATTCACATTCAATCTAATAAAGCAATAGCTTTTTTAATATGTAATGTAATGTAATGTAACTGTTATATATATATCGCGGGTTACACTTCAGGGAGCATCTTAGCGCTTCAGAGTGTACAACAAAAACAGGTGGCTATGTTCATAGATAACATAGCATAGATAGTAAACGTTATACCAAAATGGGAATAAATAGTGGGTTGCAGAGGAGTTTAAAATCATTTCATCTATCTTCCTAAGATTCATTAAAGGCCCATAAAGAAAATTAACTTGTCTTTAAAACATAAGGCAAACAGAGCTGTTGCTGACCCTTCAAACTTCGCCAAGCAAAACAATTGCTGCCCCACCTCTCACAGCTCATGTTTATGAAACAGCCACGCAGCCTTTCGCCTACCTATGAATACCGCTCAGACACAGACAGAGCCACTGGAATGGAAGGCCTCACGGCACCCAAGTTACTGGAGGATGGGTCCTGTGGAGGCCGCTAGAATGCCTTTAACCTTCCAAACCTACACTTCCTCTGAGGGGGTACGTCTGCAGGCCTCCCACCTAAGTGCTCTCACTATTCAAAGTGTGCTGGTGCTTGTGTGAGGTGCAACGTTGTACTAAATTCACAAAGTTTATTTGTATCCTCAGTAAAGGGAGAGGTCCAGTGGTACTATGTGAGGCGCTGTTTAATACGTCTGGAGAATCGGAGATGTTCAGAAGGGTCTGTCTCTGCCAGTCTTCAGTTTATGGGGCAAGACAGACGTGAAAAGATGAACAAAAGACACTGAGAAACTACAATAAAAACAAAAAAACAAGAGCATGTCTCTTGACAGTGACACGTGAGGCAGTGAAACAGAAAGGAACAGGGAATATAATACTAATGAAAAGGAGGACTGTGTAAAGAATAGGAGGACGGATGTAGGCCTGCACACACAAAACCTAGAGCCACAAGAGCTCACAGGTACACACACGCCAAAGCCTGTGCACACAACTGCATACCTGCAGGAGCGCAAACATACACAACGTATACGCGCACAATCACATACACATGCACAGATACGCTCATGCATGTAAACACTCAAACAAAAATACAGAAAAACACTTTACTCCTCTGGAGCAAGGCGAGCCCAGCACCTAAACTGAACTTGGCCCCTGGAAAGGGAGCATTTAAATGAACTGATGACAGGTATCCGTATGAATAAAGTGTGGGATCACAACTGCTGCCAGTGTGATACTGATCTGGACGTAAGTTCGCAAACAAAGGTCGCTGCGAGGTCGACCGCAACCTTTCATTGACACCAGGTTTAGGACCAATGTGTGCAGTGTCATCAGTTTAGCCACTGGACTGCTGCACAGGAGTAGATGAAGGATCATTACAAGTACCCTGCAAGCGAGTATGCAAGTGTCTCTAGGAGCTGGAGTCGCTGTGGCTTGTAACAGAGAGAGAGAAGGAAAGCACCGCGCAAATAGCATCCAGAATGATAAAACAAGCATTGGCATAGCCAATAGGTCTCGCCTTTGGGACCTTATAAGTGTTTAGCCATGCAACAGTTGATATTGCTGCACCAAGGATATCTTGCTGCATAACGAAATACTTATAAGGTCCCAAAAGCGAGACCTATTGGCTATGCCAATGCTTGATAAATTGGCCACGTCCCTTTGAGAGACCCCCAGTTTTTACATCCCACTTCACTTAAAGCCCTGGTTACCAGTGAGTCTGTGCTTCTTTTCTCGCAAAAGGAAGTGCATGGCTATGTTGCAAACACTTCCCCCGGGTGTGCCTGGATTGGTTACTTTAGTATTCCAACTCTAGCACTACAAAGATTAGAAAGAAACAGGCTGTCAGGTGGTGCATAAAGCTCCTATAACTTGCGGCTGATCAGTGTCTCCTACAGCGCTCAGTATGCACATGCCCAGGAGGTTAGTGTGTTATATTTGCGCGCCTGCAGCAACAAACATGCTTTTATATCATCCTATTGGAGGCTCCGGGCGCAGGAATGGAGCTGTGGGTCTGATGTTGGATTTCGCATGCTGATCGGTTGTAGCACCTTCAGGGACTCACACCCTATTTAAATTGGGTTAACAGTCACCTGGGATATGTCCCAATAATAGACTCTTACAAGAGTACGAGAGTTCACTCTCCTGGCAGTGTCTCTGAGGAAATAGAGTTAACGCTGCCGAGAATTGAGCCCAGAGCCTTCCCAAGTACAATCAATGCAGCAGGACGTGCCTCACTGTACTTGGAGTGAAAGTGACGCGCTTCAGCCGCTGGGAGGTAGAGACGTCCTGAGTGAGAAGTGAGACTTAGAGTGAAAGTGACGTGCTTCAGCCGCTGGGAGGTAGAGACGCCCTGAGTGAGAAGCGAGACGTGCACGTGCCCTCTGACGGCCAGATGTTCGCACAGCGCACCAGAGCCTGGTAGCTTACATCAAAGGTGTATGAAACTAAAACATTCCCGAGGTTGCTCTGAGAGGGAGAACAAGCAATGGCCGTGAGGCCGTGAAACTGACACAGCCGCGCGGCGCGAAAGTCAGATGGCAGCTGTGCATGTCGCGCGCGCTTGTGTGCGTGACCACGTCGCGGGCGCTTGTGCGCGTGACAGCAAGCTGGTGGCCGGCAAAAGAAGCACTTTTAAAAGCCAACTACTAAATGTCTCGCCAGAGCAGTGCATGCGCTGGCTCTAGCGAGACCTAAAAAAAGGGCACGGATCTGGCAGAAGGAGATTTCTGTTTCTATTAGTTCAACAATTTGTAATGTGCACCAGTGAGGTCTCTTTCCTGAGTCACTCCTATGCAGATATTTATATAACAAGCACTTGCAGAGGACAAAAAGACAGAGAGCCTTAAGCCAGTGCATGGTCTCAACTAAGAAGTCCTGCGATTACTATTGTGGTGAATGAAGATGGCAGATTCTACACACTTGTGCTGGAGGGATCACACGTTTCAATATCCTGCTATTGATTTCTCGAAGGAATACCTGAGACATATCTCTTGAAAACACCTTTTCTGTGTAGTAAGTATTGCTGTGTGAGTTTAAGCTGCAAGCCATGAGTGTTATTTAAAAGAAAAAAAGCCAGTATTGGATTTCTGAGTTTCTGAAATCACTGAGGGTAACGGGCTCAACACAAGGTACACGATCCCATACAGCACATATCACTTCATTGTCAGGAGGCACCAGTCGCGGCTGGCGGGAGGAGTGAGGCGGGGAGTTGTTAATTTGAAAAAAAATCATAATAAGATTATCTTCCCAGGTCCCACGCCATCTCTTGGCCGGGTCCCGTGAAAAGGCAGCAGGCAGCCTCCCTCCCCTCCCCTAAGCCAATCACAAAGCTGCAATGGCAGCAATGTGACTGGCTGGGACGCCGACCGCACTGCCGTCTATGGGGAGGCCATTTTCTCTATGTAGGCTGCATGCAGCCTAGATAGAGAAAATGTAGAGTGCATATGACTGGTTTGGTCGGCCCTGGGGCCGAACAAACAGTTAGATCCCACAACAGTGGGCAAGCCACTCCTCCCCTGCACTCGAGCAGGACTGTCCACCCACCTACCCCCAACCAAACCCTTCTGCTTTTTTGCAGTGCGGGAAGCAGAAACATACAATGGTAGTTTTACCATTTTATGTTTCGGCTTCTAGCACTGCGAGAACGCAGTGGGGTGATGCTCCTCTGCCCACATGTAGGAGCCGCCCCTGCCAGGCGCAGCAACTGGAGCTCAGCAAAATGCAGAAATTGTGCTCAGCACCAAGCCACACCCATATTTCAATTTTAAGAGTGCTCTTGAAACCTGCATATTGTCAATCTTTGTTTTCTATCTTCTATTATTTGATACAACTACATAAGAAAAATATCAGATAACTGATTTTAAAATAAAAATGGTTGAAAATATATTGCAGCCTTGCTGCTGTAGCGACCTGGAATCCCTGTATCGACCAGGTGCATATGCAAGCAATAGGAAGTGTTTATTTGAAAGCTGTGTTATTTCTTTTATTCAATACCCTTTGTTATAACACAGGTAATCATTCGAATGTATTAAATAATGCACAAAAGAGGCTCATATCGCAGGGGCGGCCTTAGGCATGTGCAAGCTGTGCACCTGCACAGGGCCACCAAACCCCTTGGGCCACCACGCCAATATATATCCTTAATATAATAATCCTCCGAGGATGGATACATATTTGCGTGGCGGCCCCTGGCAGGGGTGTGGTGGCCTCCGGAACAGTTCCACTTCCAAACACCCCGACCCCCCCCTTCACTGGCCTCTGCACCTGCATTCCTCCGGGGGCCCCCTACCTACGCTCCCTGCCCAGGGCCACCATGAGCCTAGAGCCGCCCCTGCATATCAAAGGACACAGTAACCTGCAAACACCAGTGCCTTCACACATAGCAGCGCACCTTCTATCCGGTGTTTTGACATGGCAAGCCCTAAATTACCTTGCTGTAAATGGAAGGCATGGTCTGCTCATCGCTTGTCTGCATATAGCTTCATCTTACTCGTTGCCAAGCATATCGGTTTCGCTCCTCTTGACTTTCATTCATGATATCGAATGGTTGTGCGGATTTTTACCCACACCGATTCAAGAGGGCACAAAGCTGTGGCGCTATGAGTGTCTCTGTAGTCACATAGTGTCTGGCATAAAACTTAGGATAACTACTGGTGAGTGAGCTTATTTACTTTTACAGCTTTCTTCAAAGTGGCTATAAAACGTTCGACCACACTATTGGCATGCAACCACATGGGCATGATTTTACGATGCTTAAAATCTAACTTCCTTGCAAAATCTTTGAATTCTTTTCCTCAAAAACGGGATTACGGGGGTGAGGTCAATGTCCGACTTTAACAAGCTGGGATGCCAAATAGCGAAAATATTTTGTTCTACACGGGGAGGGTGACAGCTGATGAAGTGTGGGTACAATCATTACTTTGGGAAACCTGGAACATTCATCGACGACTACCAGCAGATGCTCACCCGGGGATTAGAAGTCCAAAGAAGTTGATGGCAGCTTCTCTCCACACTTGCATCAAGATCTTAAACATCTGCAGATGTTCTGGAGTTTTGTTCCAGCTCACCGCCTGACAGCCATGGCTGGTACTCATTTTCTTTTCAACATGCGAGTTTAGATATGAAAACCACACCCTCTGCCTTTGAAGCCCCTTTGTGCCTACTCCTCCTGATGTACTTCATGTGTAAGATCTATGACTTGACTCTGCAGTGACCAGGGCACGATCACTTGTGTGTCCCGTAAGAACAGTTCTTTCGGATGGTAAGCCAACTCTTCCTTTACATTTCTGCATGGACCTTTTATTTCACTCCATGTATGAGACGTCTGGATTTTCTCCAGTTCATCCCAACTCTGATCTTGATCAGTGTCTTCACCACACACATTATGGGGTCTTATTTGGATATGTATACCTTCAGTGCTTTCAGGTACAGGGACATAATTGTCAATTGACATGTCTCTGATGTTCTTCATCTATAGAAGTAGTTGCTGAGCTTTCAATAAGAAAACACTACCTCTGAATGTGTGGGGCATTGTGGCCTAACAGAGCAGGATTTTTCATAAAGGAAAAGATGAAAATGTTGGCAAGCCCACAGCACAGAAAGGGGTTCTTTCGCTGACTGTGAATCGGCGATCTCCGGCTTAGAGGGACTGAGACTGCCATGTGCAGTCACACCTTGGCGCTTCAAGGTTAGTGTCTGTCTCAGCTACCAGGCCTCCTAGCGCCGCGGGGCTCACATCAACTGCCAGTTCTGTGGGTAATGAAGAGTCATAATACTCAAGGTTATCAGCTACTGCTACTTTGTCCTTGCTTTCTTGATATGGGTCTTACCATTGTGAAGCCCATTTGAAAATGGATACCTTTTGTGTGAGCTTCTTCAAATGCTCACTTATTGAGGCAAAGGTAGGTAGGTACTGTGAGACATTGGGTTCCTGGTTGGGGGAGGGGTTCAAACTCTACTCAAGCAACAACCACAATTCTTATCAGGGTGAAAGGCAAGCAAGCCCTAAATTAACCTGTGCTCGATCCTCTGGTAGCTTAGCACAAAAGAGGTCAGGCTTAACTAAGATGCAATGTGCAAAGTATTTATGCAGCACTTCAAACAGTAATAAAGTTGAAACAACACAAGAAAAATCTCACATCAATTTCGACAAATTGGGTAAAATGTAATATATTATTTGAGACCAAAACTACCAAAATCCAACTAAGAGTAATGGATATATGTCATTTCGAAGACCGCAGGTAAGTATAGCACCTAAAACAAAAGGCACTGGAGGAGGGAGAATGGGTGAAATTCACAAGTTCAGGCCAACCGCAATAAAGTGCTGGCCATATACAAAGACCAGGTCAGATACACTGAAACAGTTTACTCCCAAAGTCAAGCGTGACGAATTCTGTTCGCGGTGGATGGAGCCACTAGGAGAAGGGAAAGCGCTGTGGATTTATTTATTTATTTGTTTATTTATTGGATTTATTGAGCGCGACCGCTACCCATAAGGGTTTCCCGGCGCTAGAAGAAAGATGCAGCAGGACTCCAGCCAAAGATGTTATTGGTCGAAAAGCCAAGTTTTCACAGCTCTGCGAACACACATGTGGCAGTTCTCCATCCGAACGTCCAAAGGAAGTGAGTTCCACAGTCTGGGTCCTAAGTTCGCAAAGGAACCTCCACCCATTCTAGTAAGCCTAAACTTAGGTACACTAAAGAGATGATGCGACGAGGAGCGGAGTGAGCGAGCAGGGGTGTAGGGAGTGACAAGGGCCTGAAGATATAGGGGAGCTACTCCGATTTTAATCTTGTGCATAAAGCTCAAGGCCTTAAACTTTACCCGATGTTCAAAGCGGAGCCAGTGAAGCTCCCTCAGGCGTTCTGTGATGTGGTCTTGTTTCCGACAACCACAAAGAAGCCGTGCCGCAGCGTTTTGTACCAATTTAAGGCGGCGTGTGACGGCCTTGGTAGACCCCAGGTAGAGCACGTTACCGTAGTCCAACCTCGAGGTCATCAAGGCATTCACAACGGATCTCTGAGTGTTAGAGGGAAGTATCCAGAAGATTTTACGTAGCCACCTTAGGATGGTAAAACAGGTGGCTGCGACTTTATTACCTGATCTTTCATAGATAGTCCCCTGTCAATAATTATTCCAAGATTCCGCACTCGTTCTGACGGTGTAGGTAAGGAACCCATGGAAGTTGGCCAATGTCTCAGGCTCCAAAGGTCAGGTTTATTTCCGAGGACCAGTACCTCAGTCTTTCCACCATTTAATTTGAGCAGGTTGCGATTCATCCAACCAGATATTTCGCTAAGGCCTGCTTGCAAGGGAGAGGGAGAAGTGGAATCTGTTTGAGATAATGAAAAAACAATTTGGGAATCATCTGCATAAGTGAATAAATTTAATCCAGCACGTTGTGCAACATAAGCCAGGGGTGTAACATACAGATTAAAAAGGAGGGGATTAAGGATTGATCCCTGGGGCACACCGTGCGGGGAGGGGTTACCTTTAGAAGAGGATGAATTAGAAAAGATTTGAAAAGTACGATCAGACAGAAAGGACTTAAGCCAGTCCAAGGCTTTTCCGCCAATGCCAATGGAAGCCAGGGATCTGAGAAGGATTCTGTGCAATACAGTAACAAAGGCTGGCTGAGATCAAGTAAAATCAGCGCAACCGTTTCTCCTCGATCCAAGAGCAGGCGAAGATTATCAATGACGCCCAGAAGGGCAGTCTCCGTGGAGAAACCCAGACGAAAGCCGGACTGGGAGGGATGCACAAGACTATTTTCTGTCACAAATTTTGACAAATGTACATGAATATGCCTTTCTAAGATTTTGGAAATTGCTGGTAATAACGAAATGGGACGGAAATTAGAGGCAACCTTGGGACCCGCAGAGGATTTCTTCATTAGCGGAGTAACCATTGCGTATTTCCAACAACCGGGGACAATGGCAGTGCCCAGTGAATGGTTCAGCATTTTGCAGATTGTAGAAAGATGTGATAAATCCAAAGAACATAGTATCGGACAGGCAAAGGGTCCAGCGGTGAGCCTGACTTAACTTTGCTCAGAATCTCCAAGAGAGTTGAGGGGCAAAGATCCAGCCAGGACGAAAGTTGAGCCAAGGGGGACACTAAGGAGTTAGCATCCTTCCCCCTAGTCAGGAGGGGAGTCGTCAAATTAATATTGTTACCTTGGGTAGAAATGTCCTTTTGTATATTCACAATTTTCGAGATGAAATACTGGGCAAGCTCATCGCATTTACTGCTAGATAAAGGAGGAAGTACCGCCGTGGTCTGTGAACCAGCAAGCTCTCTAACCACGTTAAACAGTGTTTTGGATTTATTCATTGCTTCATTGATTATTCTATTGACATGATTAGCCCTTGTTAGGGCACACACCTTATGATAGCGTTTCAGCTCAGTTTTATAAATGATACAGGCTGCGAAAGAATAGTCTTTCCTCCAAACACGTTCTAATTTCTTACATTTAGATTTATCGATGCGAAATGTCTCGTTATACCATGGGGCGGGAGATTTATGAATCATCCCTTTCTTATGGACAGAAGGAAGACAAGTATTGATGGCTTCAAGGAGCCAAGCGTTCACAGAGCTAGCCACCGCATTCATGTCATCAGAATCAGATAAATGAATGGGCTCAAAATCAGCCAAGGCTTTATTAAAAGCAACAACGTCAAGTTTTCTCCAGTTCCTCTTCCGTGTACTCACGGCAGGTCTATGTTTAAATATGACCTAATTACTCGTGACAGTGAACTTAATTAGATAATAATTAGACCAGATGACCGGCACCACCGGAGAACACTTTACTTGGACACTGTTAGAAAAGATCGGATCCAGAAAGTGTCCTCCCCTGTGGGTAGGACCCGTGTTTTGTAGGATAAGATTCATGGAGGCAAGGTCCGCAATGAGATTGCAGGCCATACTGTCCTTAAGATCCTCTGAATGCACATTGAGATCGCCGACAACAAAAAAGTTGCTGGACGATGTGAGGACTGATGCTATAAATTCAGAAAGTTGTGCCTGCCAAGAGTTAACAGGACTTGGGGGATGATACACTACAGTCCAGTGAGGCTGGTTTTGGGATGGAGAGCCAGCTTAAAATACGCTGCCTCACAACTGCCTAAGGGGACCGGATCAAATTGGCATTGATAAGTATTTTTAAATATTATTGCCACACCGCCCCCTGTTTTCCTAGGCCGATCATTCCTCACAATAGCATACTCAACAGGCAAAGCTTCTGCAATATCAGGTCCAGAACTGTCATGGAGCCAAGTTTCCGTAATGAAAAGTGCATCAGGAGATTAGTCCGTAAGAAGGTCAAAAATCTCATGTTTATGTTTGGGCAAGGATCGACAGTTCATGCTAAAGAAGGTGTAATTAGGAAGAGAAGGAACCACCGCTCGTGGTGCTAGGCTACGACATAATTGCGGAACGTCCAGATGAAAAGAACAGTGAGGGCAGCATAATGGGAACTGGTCCAGCATGTTAAACCTAGCCGTCGTATGATCCCTCATGGGCCTAAGAGCAAGGATCTGGTCGGCGTCATAGCAAAGTCTAGGCCGCTGGATTTGTCCAGGGGGTATGGCCCCTGGACCCGTATGGGCACGGACAGGCGCAGACGGGCACGCCTTTGGCGTGCCTTCGGCGCGCCATCTGCGCGCCCTCTGCGTCCGCCCACTGCGCGGACGGGAGATGATACACATTTATACAGGAAGAGGGTGGGAGGGTCGGAAAGACTAGACTGCGACCCCTGCACCTCCCTCTAAGATGGCGGCTCAACCCCGGATCAGGCCGCGACAGCGCCTAATCGGCTTACATTGTCGGGCAGCAAGATCTTGCTGCGAAAAGCATAGTTTGAGGTACAGAAGAGTCCAAAACTTTAGGATTTCTCCTTTTCTTGGAGAGGGAGCTCAACGGATGCCACATTAAGAGTCCAGGACCTGAGGAGCACCTATTGGGAACCAGAAACTCACTCCAGCAGGGGCCAGCAGGACTGAGGCAGATCCACTTGCATGTCATCAGGCAGATGCAGGGAGGCCTCTGGAGCTTGTTATCTCCCTGTACTTTAGAAAGTTAGATCAGTCAGCTGACCCTTGGAGTCAACCTGGTATAAAGGGTGTAAGTCCAGTATTCTTTCTTAGCAAGCAGGGAAGCAGAGTAGTACGGCAGCAGAGTAGAAGCATTATCGCTATTACAGAGTCCTTCGTGGGTTCGTCCTTTCCCTGTAGGAGGGCGTCATTGAGAAACTTTGGTAGTTGACAGCTCCACCTCCCTAACAAGTCAGAAATGGCCTATCCTGCCAACAACTATTCTCCCTTTGTCTCATTCTCTGGGAGCAATACAAAAAGATCAACTGCCAGCTACGCTTAGTCATGTGACCCAGGATACAGACTACAGGTACCAACTGATTAGGACAAGAAAATGCCAATAAAAGAAACGTTTGTCAACGCAGGAAGTGATCCTGTTATGGACCTATGGGCTGGTATCGATTAATTGCTATTGCAAATGAGAGTCCCCCTCATACCATCGATTTTGGGTTTTTTCAAACAAAGATATGCTATCCAATCATATCTCTTATTTTCAGTAATTAGCTCTATACATTTATACCTTTTATCCTTGAATGTGCATGCTACAGACAAATAATATATACTTTCTATAAATACTTGACAACACAAAAAAAATCATGAAAAACATATATTCACAAAGTGTAAACTTATTGACAAGACATAACATTTATCTGTGTTTCCCACATCTAATCCTAGGACATTTGCATTTGTGAATAAATGTGTCCTACAGTGTAACCCTGTGATGGTTACCTATTTTAGATATTGGGGCCATATTTTATCCCTCAATATATACAGTCCAAAAGGTACTTTAAAGTCCTTTCTGTGGTTGGAGATCTTTCCACGGGCAAACATGTACTAATACACTCTTTGCCTATTGTGAGATGTGATGTCTTCATTGTTTCTGTAGTATGGAAGACTCCAGGCCACCCAGTTTTGCATGTCGACATTCTTTTGGGGCCAGAGATTATTTTTTAAGGAAATTCTTCTTCAGGGCTAGTAGGATTGTGTGTACAGGACAAGTAAAGAACAAGAATAAATAGGGAAAACATGGGTAATCTGTCATTCTCTCATCATTGGTTCTACAGAAAAATATCTCCAACCATAAAAGGGCCTTTCAGTACCTTTTGGACTGTATATGTTGAGGGCTAAAATATGTCCCCAAATATCTAGAACAGGTAACCATCACAGGGTTACACTGTAGGACACTTTCCTTCACAAATACACATGTCTAATGATTAGATATGATAAACACAGATGAATGTTATATGTCTTGTCAATAACTTTACACTTTTTGTTATATATATTTTTCATTTTTTTTGCATTGTTAAGTATTTGTAGAAAGTATATATTATTTGTCTGTAGAACGCAACCGAGTGTTGATGTTTTGAAGTTTATAAAAATGACAACAGATGATAAACATAACTTGTAAATGACATGTCTCCTCTCTTCTCCGGTATAAACTGGGTGCACACATTCTTTTGAACAATAGACTTGTGGTAGCTGTACGCTACGGAATAAAAGTTATAAATGTATAGAGGTCATTAGTGACAATAAGAGATAGGATTGGATAGTGTATCTTTGTTTGAATAAAACACCCAAGATCGATGGTACAGGGGATACCCTCATTTTCACTAACTAAATAAAAGTGCCATTTTCTGAATTGTGACTTAAAATCTGACTTCATCAATAAGAAGCATTTGCAATGCAATAGGTCTCGCATTATTTAAGTTTGAGCTATTGGCATTGCTAAATAATGCAACACCAATAGCTCAAACTTTAATAATGCGAGACCTATTGCATTGCAAATGCTTGTTACTGGCATACTGGTGCTGGATGGTTGTGACTGTGAGAGCTCATCCACAGCTCATATCAAAACTGCAGACTCACTTTCTCTCTCTCTCATAGAACAGCAACCACATTTCCCCCAGCTGGGTAGTAATATCCACTATTTAAGCACTAAAAGGATTCGGTTTGTGAAACGTTCTATATATATTCATTTATTCCGTTTTTTTATACTGGATTCTTGAAAAGGAAATAGATGAAAAGCTGGATAATTTCAATAAGCACAAGAGAGATGTTGTTTGAGGTAATTCTCACCAAAACCACTGCCATGTGCATGGCCAAACCGGAAATAAAACTCCAGCTGTGTGCTTTATTCTACACAGTCTCTTGTTAGCCACTGAATTGCATTCAGCACACGGAGTGCCTGATTTTGCATCAATTTGTACTTTCTAAGAGATTTCAAGTGGCTCTAATCAGAGTCCCTGCCTTTTCAGTGAAGCAGAACACACATATCCTCACTCACACTTTGTTTTCCTCCACACCCCTCGCATTCTCCATACCTGGCGGCATCCTAGCTTCAAAAAAGAAACCCTCAGAAGCTGGGAGCAGAAATGGGTGTGAAAAGAGAGGCCGAATTCCAACTGCATGATCCCACCTGCTGAGTCAGAGACTTCTCTGCTCTCTTATGCCTACCTTGGAACTATTGTATTGCAATTACATTTATATAACTCTTACAACCCCCGAAGAGGCATTAAAGCGTGCTATTCAGGAACTCAAAGAATTAGTGGCAAATCAGTATAGTGAAATCTGAAAGTAATTTGACTGGTGGATATGTTAGTCAGTTATTTGGATTGAGACGGATAGTGGAGGAATAGAAGAGGGAAAAGGGTTTGCATTCATATAGTGCTTGATACCCCTGATGAGGTTTTAAGGCGCTCCTTCGGCAAGTAACACGCTACTCCGGAACCCATAAAAGATTTGGGGTAAATTAGTATAGTGAAATATGAAATGTGAATAGACATTCAGATATTCCCATTGAATGGCTGTGTACTGCAATTAGAACCTAGTTAATTTGCCTTTGCAAAAAAGCTTGACCAAAAGCTTAAACCACCCAATTAATTTAAACAGAGGGTAGTGCTGTGATGGGACACAGGTACATAAAATACCGGTGCTGTCATTTTATCCACATCAGTTTTTTCTAGTGACCAATACAGATGCTGCTAAAAGGACTGTGACAATCAACAATTCCAAAGTGTTCAATTATATCCAGTGTCACAGGAAAGGCGTTCAAAAGTCTTGGTGTTTAATTGAATATCTGTGTGCATGGGGTAATTGCTCCAGTCACAGGTTGTGGGGCGCACATGCATGGCAGAATACCCGAGATTAAGTACCTAACTATGGGAGGACAATGTTACTATATGTAATATGAAAGCTCCCAGAGTTCTGGGAGGGTACAAGGAAGGCAAACACTGCTGTTTCAGCAAGCAATATTGTTGCAGACAACGTACTTGGCCCATCTATCTGGGCCCTAGCTATGGGCTTTTTGAGTAGGTTGACCAGGAGAACCACATCGCACATCAACACAGAATGCCAGGGGACATCAATAGAGTTTAGCCACCACAGCGTGTTATTTTGGAGATTTTTAGGTGTGACCAAAGAAAGCTAGTAACTGCATCTTTTATGACACTTTAATTAATAGCACAGAGCGGTGTGAACGTCAGAAAGAAACAACTCTTCCACACTTTTGTCAGAACCTTTATCTCCAGTATCTACAAGTGACTGTCAAATGTAAGCTATCTGACGTAACCTGCTCACAGCAAAAGCAGGAAGCACCATGTATTGACGCAATCATGGACCATTGGGACAGCAGTGAGATTATCCGAGGCTATGATCCCCGCACCAACAAAAGCTGGCAGGGGCCTAGCTGTGAGTGTGCTCAGCGGTGAGGTGCTACAATACCATCTTTCAAATAATTTAGCAGCTGCTTCGACAGAAATTCTTGCATGTAGCAAACACTGTGCTCTCAAGATTGAAGGATTGGGGATAAGGGAAGAGCCTCTGTATGAGAACTAAAGGTCTCCATTCTCTAGTCAATGCAGCAACAGGTGCAGTGAGACACGTCGCCAAACTGCATCACATTCTCAAATGGTGTGCTAGTGCGGAGAAGCGCCAACTTCAGGGGCCGGGTCTTCTCCCAGAAATGATGCAGGCTTGAGGGCTGTCGGAGACTATTTAGTCTACCAATGTGCCCCGTCGCCTGTAAGCCAAAAAGCTCTCGATTCTCGTCTCTGCCTGCCTTCAGGATAAAGAAAGGACCAAACGCCTTTTTGAGAACTTTAACTGGGTGAGAGAAATCAGTGTTGTATTCTGGAGCATTCCCTCTAAATGTGGTGGGCTGGTATGCGTGGTATCCCCTTTTGGCTTTTTTAGGTGCCTACGTAATGAGGCGGAATACGCAACTTTAATACGTTTATGAAATGAATATCTTTAATACAGGCATGTTAGAGATACTTTGATTCCTCGCCTGGCAAGATTGAAGACTTGAAAAGCATACAACTCAGAGATCCAATGTTGCAGAAAAGGCTATTACAGCAACTCCGACTCTGGTCAAATGAGCACTGTGAGAGGTTTAAGGTTTAGGCTCGTGTATCTATTCCAGGCATTTAGCTGATCTCGCGAGCGATCTCTTGACACTCTACGGGGGATCAGACGAACCAATCTAGTGGCCGGGTAAAGTCCACGTGCTGCCGCCTCATTCCAGGCTCCTGCACCTGCAGCCGGCAGGAACTGTATATGTGCGCGTGCTGGTCTTTATATGGCACATACTACTAGGGAAGCACAGGACATATCGGCAAAAGAGTAGGAAGGGAATGAGAAACCCGAGCACAGTAACGGGAGGTCTCGTGAATGTCTTGTGGGCGAAGAATTCAAGCAGGGCGATGTTAGCGTCGGTAGCGTTGCCCTGGAAACGGAGTGGTGACATTCGTGTCACCCCACCTCGGAATACGCAGCTCTTGTATGACGTGCAGTAGATAGGACAACCATAACACAACTTAAAAACAAGCAATGGCCGCGCGGCCGTGAAAGTGACACGGGCGCGTGGCGCAAAACTGAAAGGAAACCAGTGGTGGGTGCGCACCACAGAGGAGCGGGGGCGAGGGAGCACGGCAGGGAGGCGAACGCGCGCTGCTGCGCATGCTAGACACGGACGGAAATGGGCAGAGCAAAGGCGGGATATGCGTCCGCTTTTCCCCAATTGCGTGCCTTTTTTTTTTTTAAAACCACACGAAACCCAATGGCTGCCGTCAAAAGCAATACCACACGCACGAGCGTGTGGTTAACTTTCAAAACCCCCTACATAAGGTCTCGCTCTGCGCCAGTAGTTCTGCGCACTGCAACCCTAGGTGCAAGACCTAAAAAGGGTTTTAAATTACAATTCTTTAGACACCAAAGTTGATATTCTGACTTACTCCCAATTGAAATTTAACAATTATTAAATGTAAGGTAACCCAATGTTATCCTATGGGAGAGGTAGGCTTTGTAGTAGTAAAAATTAAATTTAAGAGTTTTTCACTACCAGGACATGCAAAGTTAAAGGTACATCTCCAACGAGTTAAATACACAGCACCCTGCCAAATGGGCTGCTTTCGAAGCAGGGGGAGCGTGTGGAAACAGAATGAGTATACTGCATTGATTTGGCAGTTCATTGAGAGCAAGGAGTCAAGTATGATGCCAAGGTGGTGTGAGCGGTCTGTAGGGGTGGGAGGGGTTCCTAGTGGGGCAAGCCACCAGGATTCGTCCCAAGCTGAGGGGGTGGGTCCCAGGATGAGTACTTCGGTTTTGACCACATTGAAATTGAGACAGCTGTCTTGCATCCAGGTAGCAACTGCCTTTATTCTGTTGTGAAAGTTTATTCTGGCGGCTGTGGGTTCGTTGGTGAGGAAGATGATCAGCTGGGTGCCATCGTCATAAGAGACAATGTTGAGTCTGTGGCCTTGGACGATGCCTGCGAGGGGAGCCATGTAGATGTTGAAGAGGGTGGGGCTCAGGGAGGAGCCCTGGGGCACTCCGCTGCTGATCTCTGTAGGTTCTGAGAGGAATGGGGGTAGTCTGACTCGCTGTGTTCAGCCAGTCAGGAAGAGGTGGATCCAGGACAGTGCCATGTACCAGATGCCGGCGTCATGGAGTCTCGTGATTAGGGTGTGGTCAGAGGTGCTGAAGGTGGCCACTTGCGCATGCAATTTTCCTCTGGGCCATGTGATAACACTATTTTGTGAGTCGCAAATAATTTGGGACTTGCAAATCGCTATTAGGAAGGGGCATTCCCTTCCTAATAGCGACTCACAAGCCATGTAAGAATGTTTTGGGACCGCAATTGCGGTCGCAAAATACTCACAATATACCGCCCTCTTCAAGAGGGTGGTAATGCAATCGCAAAAGGGAAGGGGTCCCCAGGGACCCCTTCCACTTTGCAAATGCAGGGGGAAATAAATATTTTTATGGGGCAGGCTGTGGTCCCAGGGATCACTACCTCAATGCTTAATTTGTAAAACATTAAGCATAAAAGCAAAGCATCAACTGCCATGTTTTACTCTGCAGAACTCTGCAGGCGCATAGGTCCCAAATAAAGGGCTTCTTCCCTCCACACCCCAACTTCGTCTGGCCCTTCCCATATAAACTTATTTGTCAGATGGCTCTACTAGCTGCTCCCGTTTGCACTCAATCAGTCCAATATATTTATATATATATATATATATTACCTACTGGCGGTCGCCAGTAGGTATATATAGTTAGGATTTTTTCTCTATGGGTTTTTTGAAAATTCTATGTCTAATAACTTTGGCGTTTGTGGACGGAATTGGCTGAAAGTTTCAGGAAAATGGCACATTTTGTTTCTGAGCAGCCCTTGAAAATTTGGGGGGGGGGTTCGTCAAGGGGGGGCCGAGAAAAAAGGGGGGTCCCAAAACGTATTTTTAACATTGAGTTTTCCATAGGGCGGTTGGCCTCACTTTTAGCCCGAACGGCTGAATGGATTTGCACGAAACTTGGCAAAATTGTAGGGACTGGTAGCCCGATGTGCCTTTTGTAGGTCTCAATATATGTGCTCCAGTGGATTTTGAGAAATTAACGTTAAAAAAAGATATATATCTGTAACAGCGGACCTGGCAGCGTCCCAGGACGCGTACTTTACGCGCAACGGAGCTTTGTGAAGCGAAGCTGATTGGTTCTCCGGCGTCTGTCAACATTCCAAACAGTCCGTAGCGGCCGCCATCTTGTCTCTCGGTAGGATCGAGAGACAAGAGGAGGCCAAAGCGAAGGGGCAAATGACCATAAGGGGGCATAGTACATTGTCGCTCACCCCCTAGGTTTGATGTGGAGGTTTTAAAAGGGCCCCGCGGGGCAAAAAAAAATAAAAATAATAATAATCGAACAGCTGAATGGATTTGCACGAAACTTGGCAAAATTGTAGGGACTGGTAGCCCGATGTGCCTTTGCTAGATCTCAATATATGTGCTCCAGTGGATTTTGAGAAATTAACGTTCAAAAAAAGATATATATCTGTAACAGCGCACCGCTTCGCGTACTTTTCGCGTTACGGAGCTTTGCGAAGCGAAGCTGATTGGCTCTCCGGTGTCTGTAAACATTCCAAACAGTCCGTAGCGGCCGCCATCTTGTCTCTCGGTAGGATCGAACAGCTGAATGGATTTGCACGAAACTTGGCAACATTGTAGGGACTGGTAGCCCGATGTGCCTTTGCTAGGTCTCAATATATGTGCTTCAGTGCATTTTGAGAAATTAACGTTCAGAAACAAGATATATATCTGTAACAGCGCTCCGCTTCGCGGAGATAAAATTATATGTGTATTACCTAGCTGTTGCTAACACCAGTTAGCGACGGCTAGTAGAATATAGCGACCATCTTGGGCCCCACTTTGCATGTGAGTGATATTTATCACTAATGACATGCAAAGTGGGCATGCCAAGATGTTAGCGACTGGAAACAGTCGCTAACATCGCTATCTCCTATTATCAACTTTTGGAAATATTCGAGATAAGCGCGAATATCTCCAAAAGCTACCACCTGCCCTGAGCAGTTCTTAGCCATGTTATCCAATGGGAGGTGGATAACATGGCTAAGAGCATTAGCTAGGTAATGCATGAATATCGCTGAGTTTTCAGCGATATTAATGCATTGCGGTCGTTTTTTATCGTATTTCCGATAAACCTTGATAATAGCAAGGTTTATCTGCGATAATTTCTGACGGTAAAAAAATCGTTGCTAAGCATCGTTAGGGATAAATATCGCTTAACTTTGGTAATATGCCCCAACGTCTGTTAACGTTCGATTCGAAGGAAATCAGGAAGTGTTGAAAAACATTGTCTGCGCCATCTTGTCTTTTTTCAAATGCCACACTTTTGTCGTGCACGGCAGCCATTTTAGATGCCTTGACCAGACCCACTCTGTGCACGCTGTCGATCCTTAGCATGGCTCCCCACCCTCGCAAGCATCTCCCCCAGGCAGTGGTCACCCCCGCTCTCTGTCTTATGCATGGGTAATAAACCTCCCCCCATCTGCGCTGCTCTTCCCTGAGAATCACACTCTGTGCCCGCCCGACACCTCCCTTTCGCCCTATTCACTACCGCACCCTCTGACACTCCTTTTCCTCTGTGTCCGATTGTCCAGGCTGGTCCTAGGGTATCAGCTAGCCCTGCAGATGTAGTTTATGGCCACAGCTGTAAAGAATCACCCCTCTTCAAAGGAGTTATAGTAGATCAAGGCCCACACTCGATGAGATCCGTCACAGCAGAAGCGTTGCTATTATCTGAAAACCATCCTGTATTGTGATTGGGGAGGGGACCGAGCCTGAAGCGGAAGATTCCAGGGATGACTCTTTGTACATCAAAGTTTTTACAATTATGTGTCACATTAAAAATATATAGCACTCCGACAAAGTAGTAAGATTATAAAACTTTAATAATTTATAAATATATACAAGAAAACAAAAATAGTAATAACATATAAACATTTTTAGGGAAAAACAACGAAGTAGCGGTCGGCTGTGCGAATAGTCCCAACGCAGCACAACGTCCAGATTTCCGGCGTGGGGCGTCGCGGGGGGTGGGTCATCAGTAGCAAACTGTTGTGCGAATAGTTCCAAGGCAGCAGAACGCGCTGAAATCTAGATGACACTAAAGTGATGTCTAGTAAGTTGCCACCCAGCAAATAACGGCATGGGGCGTCGCGGGGGGTGGGTCATCAGTAGCAAACTGTTGCGCGAATAGTTCCAAGGCAGCAGAACGATGGCACCAAGGTGATGTCCAGTAAGTTGCCGCACTGGTTTTGGTATCCTACAATGCTGCTCCGAATAACGGCGCGGGGCGCCCCGGGGGAGGCGGCGTGAACGGGCCTCTCCAGGTGGAGTGTCATCTGTTGTAGTGGGGCGCCCCTTTACCGTTTCAGTTGCCATTCCGTCCGTTTTTGGTCCACTGTGTCAAAAGCCGCAATTCAGCTGAGTTGCGCCCACTCTTGCGGTGCAGCGATAGGCGGCTGTCACAGGACTCTCAAAATGGCGGCAGGCTGTTTCCTTTTTGGGCCTGGTCCACTGAAATGGCCCTGGGACACCTTGGAAATCGGACGCTTGTCTGCTAGGTCTTGGACCCCATTCTCGAAAGCGTCCCCTCCGCCTTGAGAATTCATCAAAAGTTTTGGGGGCTCCGACTCCTGCAGGCTTCTGGTGGGGAGCGGCTGCCATGATTGCTCGCGGAATGACCACGACTGAGCTACGAGATGGTGGTGCTCTCATGCTGACGCCAGCTTCAGTCTGAAACATCCAGAAACAAGGTGGGGCTTTCATCGTTTGGGAAAAAAAAAAAGTTTTCATCCAATGAAAAGTGTTGTTTTTAGGTCACATGATCAAGCCTTCCATCATTAGGAAACCAAAAGTAAAATGAACCAATGAAAAGTTTTATAAACAAGTCACATGACCTGTTATGCGGCATAGGATGTAAAATGTGGAGAAAATACGTTGGCACGTGAGGCGGCGTCAGTAGCGGACCGATGTGCGAATAGGCCGAAGGCAACACAACGCGCCAAGATCCGGATGGCACCGAGGTGGTGTCCAGCAAGTTGCAGCACTGGTGTGGCCATCCTACAATGCTGAAAGTCGGCGTGGGGCGCCCCGTTGGCACGTGAGGCGGCGTCAGTAGCGGACCGATGTGCGAATAGGCCGAAGGCAACACAACGCGCCAAGATCCGGATGGCACCGAGGTGGTGTCCAGCAAGTTGCAGCACTGGTGTGGCCATCCTACAATGCTGAAAGTCGGTGTGGGGCGCCCCGTTGGCACGTGAGGTGGCGTCAGTAGCGGACCGATGTGCGAATAGGCCGAAGGCAACACAATGCGCCAAGATCCGGATGGCACCGAGGTGGTGTCCAGCAAGTTGCAGCACTGGTGTGGCCATCCTACAATGCTGAAAGTCGGCGTGGGGCGCCCCGTTGGCCTGTGAGTTTGCGTCAGTAGCGGACCGATGTGCGAATAGGCCGAAGGCAGCACAACGCGCCAAGATCCGGATGGCACCGAGGTGGTGTCTAGTAAGTTGCCGCACTGGTGTGGCCATCCAACAATGCTGAAAGTCGGCGTGGGGCGCCCCGTTGGCCTGTGAGTTTGCGTCAGTAGCGGACCGATGTGCGAATAGGCCGAAGGCAGCACAACGCGCCAAGATTCGGATGGCACCGAGGTGGTGTCTAGTAAGTTGCCGCACTGGTGTGGCCATCCAACAATGCTGAAAGTCGGCGTGGGGCGCCCCGTTGGCCTGTGAGTTTGCGTCAGTAGCGGACCGATGTGCGAATAGGCCGAAGGCAGCACAACGCGCCAAGATCCGGATGGCACCGAGGTGGTGTCTAGTAAGTTGCCGCACTGGTGTGGCCATCCTACAATGCTGAAAGTCGGCGTGGGGCGCCCCGTTGGACTGTGAGATGGCGTCAGTAGCGGACCGATGTGTGAATGGGGCCGAAGGCAGCGCAACAATATTTTCGGAATAGAAGACACCACTAGGCGCTGAGATTCCAAGATCCGGATGGCACCGAGGTGGTGTGTAGCAAGTTGCCGCACTGGTGTGGCCATCCTACAATGCTGAAAGTCGGCGTGGGGCGCCCCGTTGGCCTGTGAGTTTGCGTCAGTAGCGACCGATGTGCGAATAGGCCGAAGGCAGCACAACGCGCCAAGATCCGGATGGCACCGAGGTGGTGTCTAGTAAGTTGTCGCACTTCTGTGGCCATCCTACAATGTTGAAAGTCGGCGTGGGGCGCCCCGTTGGCCTGTGAGATGGCGTCAGTAGCGGACCGATGTGCGAATGGGGCCAAATGCAGCGCAACAATATTTTCTGATTTGAAGACACCACAAGGCGCTGAGATGCCAAGATCCGGATGGCACCGAGGTGGTGTCTAGCAAGTTGTGGCACTGGTGTGGCCATCGTACAATGGTAAAAGTCGGCGTGGGGCGCCCTGTTGGCCTGTGAGATGGTGTCAGTAGCGGACTGATGTGTGAATGGGGCCAAAGGCAGCGCAACAATATTTTCTACAATATTTTCGGAGTAGAAGACACCACAAGGCGCTGAGATGCCAAGATCCGGATGGCACCGAGGTGATGTCTAAGTTGCGGACTGATGTGCGAATGGGGCCAAAGGCAGCGTAACAATATTTTCTGTATGGAAGATACCACTAGGCGTTGAGATGCCAAGATTCGGATGGCACCGAGGTGATGTCTAGCAAGTTGGTGTGGTCATCCTACAATGCTGAAACTCGGCGTGGGTCACCCCATTAGCCTGTGAGATGGCGTCAGTAGCGGACCAATGTGCGAATAGGCCGAAGGCAGCACAACGCGCCAAGATCCGGATGTCACCGTGGTGGTTTCATAGTTGAGAGGCACTTCATCTGCAGTGGGGCGCCGAGATCCGGATGGCACCGAGGTGATGTCTAGCAAGTTGCTGTACTGGTGTGGTCATCCTAAAATGCTGAAATGTAGTGGGGCGCCCATTTACCGTTTCAGTTGCCATTCAGCTGAGTTTCGGCTGCTCTTGATGCTACAGCGACAGGCGGCTGCAAGAGGACTCTCAAAATGGCGGCCTGTTCTTTGGATTTGGGCCTGGTCCACTAAAATGGCCCTGGGACACCTTAGAACTTGGACGCTCGATTTTTTTTCTCCTTTCCTGTACATGCAAAAAAAGGTAAATGCCCGGTACGTTACACGCTTCATCTGCCACGATGAACTCTCCAGAGGAACCGAAAAAAAATATAGTTGTGGTAACTATACCATGCATCGTCATATGGAGAGGTGGCACCAATTAATTATAGTGCTGCATAAAAGAGAGATTTGGAGGAGAACCCCTGACCTGCTAGTACATTCATCAAAGAAGTGGCACTGAGAGCTTCAGAGGCAAGGGAAACGGTCCCAAATATTTAGAAGAACTTTGGAAAGATTAAAATGACATGTTTAGATTGTGGTAAATTAATTTCATGTGGACAGATGAGTGTTACTCTAATAAATACAGCATATGAACATCATCATAGTCGATGGTTGGTAGAGACATTTTGACTATATCCTGGACCTGCCCGTCCTCGCCCAAAATGGCGCCGGAATAAATGGGACTCGTAACTCCTTGTTGTGTACTGGTTGCAGAACCTTGAAATCACGAGATACGTATGCAGTTTTGAAGCACATGGCGGGCGGGGACGAGAATTGATTGAATATTTCGACATCCCTATTGATATTAAGTTCTGATGTGTTATTGATTACTGTACTGTTGAAAGTTCGAATTAACGTCACCCATGGTACTTGCCCGCAAATGTATATCTAGATAATTTTATTGTAACTGGCCCTGTCGTATTTTAATTATAAAATGTACGTCCACCGATTCCGTAACTGTTAGACACCTTAGTTCTTGCAACCTAATGGCCCGCCCGTTACGTTCCTCTACAGTGTAAATGTCTATTCATCATATACGATTACAGTTTGCTCCGTGGCAGGCCCACGTGGTTATAGGCTCGTATTTGTATAATGAAATTTTCACAATAAAGGTTTTTAAAAGAAAACATGGTAGTAGTATATACATTGGTAAAGTTTTTAATAATAGTCACTGTTTTAGAATCATTAAAAGGCAAGTGAAATAAAGCAGACCAATTACATGAAGGGTAAAAGGTATAATACGAAGGAACGCAGTAAAGATAAATGGTCAAGGGCTGTTGTGTTTTCTATTCCTGCAACATAAAGTGATCGATAAGAATCTCATATTCAGGCGTATCGGCGACTAAGACAGCAGGTCGACCCTCTTTTGCTCAACGGCTCCGTCATGGGACGAAGAAACGCTCTTTTTCTCGAAAAAAGAATATATTTTACTTGCAGGACAGTTGTAAAATTTCCGGGAAAGTACATTAGCCTGGAACATTATAACATATATTTAAGAAAAAATAATGTTCGGAAGTAATTAAAAGCGTAATTTTTAGGTGATATGACCAAGGCTTTCATCATTAGAATAAGAAAAGTAAAATGAACCAATGAAAAGTTTTATTAACAAGTCACATGACTTGTTATGCTTACGTTACGCGCTGCGCGCCCCGGATGACTTCCGGATGCGCTAACGCGGCGCGTCATATGACGCATTACGCGACAACGCAGGTCCAGAATATAGTCAAAATGTCTCCACCAACCAGCGGTCGAAACACAACCCCTTTCAGCAGGCTAAATAGTTCTGTTAAATGACAACAGAAGGGACAGGCAACAAGAACCATCAGTCAAAGAGGGGAGGGCTAGTTCTTCTCTACCGGGTTACATTGGGGCGCTACCGGAACTGATCGAATTGGTAGTCTACAGTGTTTCTGGATGTTTCAGGCTGAAGCTGGGGTTAGCATGAGAGCAGCACCATTTCGTAGCTCCGTCGTGGCCATTCCGCAACCAATCATGGCAGCCGCTCTTTATCGTTATTTTGGGCGGGGTGGGTGGCGGAGCCGAGCTGTTTTGCAGCCATCATTGTGTGGAGTTCAGTTCATCTCACTAGTTTTGTATTTGTCATGAGGGGTTGTTCCTAATGTTTCTATTTTAGCGAGGTCAAAAAGAGATCCCATTAGTGGCCTACTGATTTTGCTCGATTCCTTTTCTTTTTTTTTACACGATTTTTCGTTATCTGCAAAGACTAAACAGAGTATTGCGACTCTGTGTTTGTTTGTAAATAGAGAATGAACCAAAGAGAACTAATTCTAAAATAGTAAATACTTGGATAACAATCAATCAAATGGAGAGAGAAGCAGGCACGACGGATTACAACGGGGGCAAAGGCCTGCGTTAACTACCTTTCACTATCTGCAAAGAGAGAGTACTCCTAATAGAAATGAGGGGGGGGGGCACCATTCAAAGCAGATCAGTGTGCATAAACACGAAAATGTTTTCACTTACCACGTACTTGACATTCGACAGCTTATGATATTTGCTATTAAAAAACCATTGAAATTCACTGAAAAAACCATAGGTTATAGACCATATATAGTTAGGAATTAGCATTTACAAAACCTTGAAGATTCACTGAAAAAACCATAGGTTATAGACCATATATAGTTAGGAATTAGCATTTAAAAAACCTTATTTTACTCACACAAAACCATTGAAATTCCATATATAGTTAGTTGCACTAACTATATATCGCGCACCCGCAATCCACTGCTGATCATGTCACATATTACATCATTCATGACATGGTCAGTGACATCACTAATGACATCACTGATGACATCTCAAATGACATCACTGATGACATCGCTGATGACATCTCAAATGACATCACGGATGACATCACTGATGACATCTCAAATGACATCACTGATGACATCTCATTTGACATTACTGATCACATCACTGATGACATCATTCATGTGATAATACGATGAACCTCTTCAGACTCTAATATAACCTTAGATACACTCAGTGTAAACAGACACTCATAGACTGTCACTCATCCATGGAGTTACTCAGACACTTAGTCAGTCATGCAAAGAATCAATCACACCTCCATTTCCTCAACTATACAGTTATACACACCTTACTTATTCAAACATATACTAAAACATATTTACTCACTTATACAATCCTGGATACAAGTTCACAATGATCCATACAGCCACTCACACATTCACTGGCTCTTATGCACAGTTATTTATATATGTCAACTCTCACATGTACTGTGTTTTACATATGTACTTACTTTGACATGTAGCACTGAGATATCCATTCACTCACCAATACACTCATGCACACAGTCAACCGCCCATACAGCTGTTTCCACATGCACTTTTGAACCCATACATCTAGTCAATCAACTGCTCACACATCTATGCAGAGAGTCATACACCTCCCAGCCACCCAGACACACACTCAGTCTCCCATACAAATGCTTGGGCAACCAATCAATAACCCATACAGTTAATCATATAGCTAATGATCAACACATGCAGCAGTTTACAGAACAACAGACATAATGATGCACAAATTAAGACAGTTTAGTCACTAACCCATGCACTCAGTGAGACACATTTAATCAGTCACTCATACAGTCAGCCATGCCCCTACTAAATCCTTCATCAAGACACTTATACATCCACTCATTCTTCAATATGTAAGACATATTTTAACTTTACAGAATTATACAGTCACTGGATGTAGTCATCAGTGATGTCATTTGAGATGTCATCAGTGATGTCACTGACCATGTCATGAATGATGTAATATGTGACATGATCAGCAGTGGATTGCGGGTGCGCGATATATAGTTAGTGCAACTAACTATATATGGAATTTCAATGGTTTTGTGTGAGTAAAATAAGGTTTTTTAAATGCTAATTCCTAACTATATATGGTCTATAACCTATGGTTTTTTCAGTGAATTTTCAAGGTTTTGTAAATGCTAATTCCTAACTATATATGGTCTATAACCTATGGTTTTTTCAGTGAATATATATATACATTACCTACTGGCGGTCGCCAGTAGGTATATATAGTTAGGATTTTTTCTCTATGGGTTTTTTGAAAATTCTATGTCTAATAACTTTGGCGTTTGTGGACGGAAATGGCTGAAATTTTCAGGAAAATGGCACATTTTGTTTCTGAGCAGCCCTTGAAAATTTGGGGGGGGGTTCGTCCAGTGGGGGCCGAGAAAAAAGGGGGGTCCCAAAACGTGTTTTTAACATTGAGTTTTCCATAGGGCGGTTGGCCTCACTTTTAGCCCGAACGGCTGAATGGATTTGCACGAAACTTGGCAAAATTGTAGGGACTGGTAGCCCGATGTGCCTTTTGTAGGTCTCAATATATGTGCTCCAGTGGATTTTGAGAAATTAACGTTTAAAAAAAGATATATATCTGTAACAGCGGACCGGGCAGCGCACTGGTTCGCGGACTTTTCGCGCAACGGAGCTTTGTGAAGCGAAGCTGATTGGTTCTCCGGCGTCTGTCAACATTCCAAACAGTCCGTAGCGGCCGCCATCTTGTCTCTCGGTAGGATCGAGAGACAAGAGGAGGTCAAAACAAAGGGGGAAATAACTATAAGGGGGCATAGTAGATCCTCGCTGACCCCCTAGGTTTGATGTGGAGGTTTTAAAAGGGCCCCGCGGGGCAAAAAAAAATAATAATAATAATAATTGAACGGCTGAATGGATTTGCACGAAACTTGGCAAAATATTAGGGACTGGTAGCCCGATGTGCCTTTGCTAGGTCTCAATATATGTGCTCCAGTGGATTTTGAGAAATTAACGTTCAAAAAAAGATATATATCTGTAACAGCGCTCCGCTTCGCGTAACGGAGGTTTGCGAAGCTGATTGGTCATTCTGTCACTGGGCTATAGTTGGGCTACATCTGGCTGATATTTGGGCTACATTTGTTTTTTTGTGTGTCTGGCGGCCATCTTTGGGCTACATTGGGCTACATTGGGCTTCATTGGGCTACATTCGGCTAATTAGCAAATAGCTCATCGCAAACTAGGAATGGTAAAGAATCGCTATTTATTCCTTAAAGTTCGCTATTTAGGAAATGCAAATAACTTTGATGATACATATGGCGGTTCATCTCTAACAAGATAAGAAGCATAGGGATACATTTATGATGACTGGCGCATCACCAGGGATGTGTTAGTCATTTTGTGCCGCTGTTCCGTCACCTATGGTGTGCTGCATTTACAATGCGGCGCATCATGGGGCAAAAACAGCACAGATGCGTGATGTATCTGTGCCGTAAAGGTGGCGCATTGCTGGAGTTGTATCGCAAGTGTGATGAAGCTCCAGCAAGGGTCGGGGGTGCCCCTGTCGCAGGGTTTCTGTTCTCACACAGAACTGTGGACAGAGGATTGGAACCTCGGCGAATGCATTGCTGGAGTTGTATCGCAAGTGTGATGAAGCTCCAGCAAGGGTCGGGGGTGCCCCTGTCGCAGGGTTTCTGTTCTCACACAGAACTGTGGACAGAGGATTGGAACCTCGGCGAATTAGGGTGTCCCAAAACTCACGTTAGTAATCAAAAACTCCTTAGCAAGCTAGGTACAGTGTCACATTGGATATAACAAACTCTCAATGTTTAGACAATCCAGAATATGAACTTATAGTACCTCAGGATACGTGGAACTCATGAACAGTCGGTCGTTATAGATTTCTTAGAAACCAGAACATGGAGTTAAGAAGAACAGATGTGTATTTGAAATGTTTATTTACTAATGCCGTCTTCTCAGGCGTAGTACCTTAGATAATAAAAGTACACATATTATCAGTAGCAAAATTACCAGCATAGTTACTAGTACATAAAAAGTGAATGGTGATAGTATGTTAACATGCTGTAAATGAATAAGAGTTAGCAACACTTATAAGCAGCCGCGGGCCGTGGAGGGAGTTACGGTGAGGCAGGGAGGCGGGGAGGGGGAGAAGCAGGGTGGAGAATACAAGTACACATATTATCAGTAGCAAAATTACCAGCATAGTTACTAGTACATAAAAAGCGAATGGTGACAGTATGTTAACATGCTGTAAATGAATAAGAGTTAGCAACACTTATAAGCAGCCGCGGGCCGTGGAGGGAGTTACGGTGGGGCAGGGAGGCGGGGAGGGGGAGGGGCAAGGTAGAGAGGGCTCCACCCTGCTTCTCCCCCTCCCCGCCTCCCTGCCCCATCGTAACTCCCTCCACGGCCCGCGGCTGCTTATATCTCACCCTCCCTAATACACATATTATATTATTTGCTAAGAAGGTCTCTTTGTGTTGGTTTAGGGCGTGCCCATACTTTAGTGTCTTAGATTTGAAGGAATCACACCAGCTCTCTCTTCATGTGAACCGCATCAACTGTTGTGTATGTGTGTTCGGCAAAGCAATATAAAACCCGCCTCATGCCCAGAATTGGCAGAAGTTGCACTTATGTTATGAGTATGAAGTCGTGGAGATCAGACCTCATAACAATTCTGTATCGTGTTGTTCTTGAAACTTTAGCACTCGCTGTACAGATATAGTTTAACAAGTAAAGCAGATAGTAGACCAATAACATATTATTCTCATGTAAACCACGATGAACTACTAGGTGGAAAGCTAAAGCAACAACTAAGTGTCGTGTGCAGAAGTTGCAAAAAAGGAAAAATGGCGTTTAAACCGGTAATGAGCCCATGCTAACTTAACACGGTGTAAAGATATCCAGGACCTAGATGACACCTCCTCATGATCCGGAAACGAACTGAATAAGATAATAGAAGTGCCATCTCATGAGAGCAGATTGCAAGTTTATATGTGGACGGTCCGCAAGGTAAAGCATTAAAAACTAGGAAAATTTAATGCTAAAGAAAAATAAAACAGCCAAGTACTTTATCGAGTCTTAAGCCAATAGGCAAGGTAAATAATAAAAACTTGACAAATAAGTCAATGAATTGTCAATGAAATGCTAGTACTCAGCATATCAAACATGAAAAAGGTCTATGACATAACTGTGTATGCAAAATAAGCTGCAACAGCCTCCAATAGGAAGTCACCGTCTTCATCCGAAAACAGTTCAGCCATCCAATTTAAAAGCGGAAAAGAACATACGTGCTCTCCCAGCACCGGATCCTCTATCACCATCAGAGGACAGCTCGGTGGGTTTTCAAGAAAGCTCTGTTCCAAGAAAGACTGTGCTGCCGCCAGTAAATTCCAGGGACCAAGTAGTCCATGCATCAATGCCACAGCCATAATCCTTTCGCCAGGACAAACCAACTCGTGAGTAATGATAGGAGTCATCAGCTGATTAAAGTCGACGTCAGGAGAAACCGGTCCGCAGAGACACAAATCAATGGCCCAATCGAAATCACAGGTCAGGCAGTGAAATACAGGCTGGACACAGGTGAAGTAGGAGAACCGAAAAGATAATCCATATGCCGTGCTTAATATCGCCAACGGCATTGTGCCATAATATTCTAGCATGCGATTGCGGAACAGTGTCAGCAGCTGCAGGGTCGGAGGTTACATAGGAGGGACATCCATATTTAAAAATGTAAAAAAGCACAAGAGCGTCCGCTGGTAATGCAAGTAAAAATGCCAATCTACGAACCAGAGTGCAGAAAATACAATGAAAGGAAGCAGGGATGACTCCAAAGATTTTCTCAAATGAAGTCACGAGACCACTGGTAACAACTTTAAAAAAGTGTGCCAGGGACTTTGTGGAGGATGCGTTAAAGATAGTCGGAAACATGTTGCTGAAATTGAAAGGCAAATCTTAATTGAAAAGGGTGTGCACCTCTGTATGGGTGTTCGCTATGTGAAGTACGAAAGTTTCACGGGCCGAACTCAAGGCCACCTCTCTCTGAGACAAAAGAGCTCTTATTCTTGCCATGCCGTTGAAACGTGTCCCAAGGTTGGTATTTGTGGCCAGATTGAAAACTCCCTATGTTCATGTGTGGGAGGAAATAGAACATTTCTGCAGCAAATAACCCGTTCACTTACTGTTACGATAAAAGGAATACTTTTAATTAACTCAGAACAATCTTCATTATTGAGCATCAAATAACTACCATTTTCCAACAACTTGAACGTGGGGATGATAGCAGGAACTGGCGTGCCTTGCAACACGCAAGCCATATTTGGTCGGTGTTTGTTGCATGAACCGTGTAACTGTATGTGCCTACACATTAGTGAATGATCTGGCGTCTCAGTGCATTCCTCTCCATTCAGATAAACTTCTTGATCATCTTTGAAACATCTGTATGTGTATGGAAGCGACCAGACCTCATGAAGAAAAGCACTACCTAAAGGTTCATAACGACCTATTGGTATATATTTCATACAATTTGAAAACTTATATAAAGCAAAAGGCAGCGTTATTAAACCGTGGATAAGGCATGTTGCCAAAAAACCCGCAATCCTCTGCTGATGATGTCACTGAGCATGTCATGAATGATGTAATATGTGACATCATCAGCAGTGGATTACGGGTAATGGTATCTCTAGTTTACTCCCTTATAGCTGTGTTTCTTTTAACATAAGTGTCTGTTTCCTTCCCTTATACTTACTGTTTTTGGTTCGCTTCCGGTTCGCGTACCAGCGAGCGAACTAGGAAGCGAACTAAGAGAAATAGAGGTTGGCACAATTCCAAATATTGTACCAATTTTTTAATAACGGGGAGGTAGTTCTGAAAAGAACTTTTTTTTTTATTTTTCTGAACATTTTTTTACTGTTTTTGAATTTTTCGGAACAGTTTTATATTTTTTTGGGTTTTTCTTGGAGGGGGCAATGAAAACGATTCATTGTAAAGGGCTCAACAGGAGCAACAAAACAAAAAAAAGAAGTATTTATTATTTTGGGCGTTTCGGACAAACTTGCATATGATAGTCAATAGCTCTGTTGATCAGAGTGATGCTTTTTTCTCCGTAGGAAATGAATCCATCGCAAAATGCGCAGATGTGTTTTACATCACCAAATCTCATTTGTATATTTGGCACCATCTCCCTGCCCTCTGGTCCCGTTACTTCCGGTACAACAGATCTTCTGGCCATAATAGGGAGATTATCTAGGTCGTTCCGAAACTGTGCAGCACTGTAGTTGTTAGGATGCCACCTAGTCATATGGCGATGCATTGTGTAGTTTCCGAAACTGTATTTTTTGTCGATCCCTCTGGACAGTCTATCTTGACATATAAGGCAAGTTACGTATCTTGCATTTACTTTTTTCTGACCTTTGGGAATTTTAAAAAATTGCCAAATGAAGTTTTCTTTCCGGTGAGACGTCCTGGGCTGCTCAGGCAAAAACTGCCTCTCTTCGTGCTTGTCCTCCTGTTCCTCTTCTTCTTCTTCTTGTTGAATTAGAACTTGAGCAGGTGGTCCACTCTTCCTTGGATGTGGTGGAGGTGGTGGGGAAGCACCAGCTGAAGCTACTAAAGAAGCCATTGCTCAGTGATCACAAAGGGTCTTTCTCTCACAATGATGAAAGTCAGAGTGAGGAAAGAAGGAGGGATTTTCATCATTTGGGAAAAACAAGAGTTCTCAACCAATCAAAAGTGTTCATTTTAGATTATATGACCTAGTCTTACATCATTAGGAAACCAAAAGTGAAATGAACCAATGAAAAGTGTTATTACCAAGTCACATGACTTGCTGTGTTTACGTTAAGCGCTTTGCAGGGCCTCCCGGTTTGCTTCCAGAAACCTGCGCTTTGCGACTCGCTTCGCGTACCAGTTCGCTAACGTAGCACGTCATATGACGTATCACGCGACAACGTGAAACGTCATGCGGACGGGAGGCGTCACGATGTTGTTTTCTAACGCGGCACTTGCGGTAAAGAAACGTTTACCGGCTCGCGGTCTATTTCGCGGCATCAAGGTCAGCTAACGGGAAGCTTCCCGATTCGCGAAGCGGGAACGAAGAAAAAAAAATATTTAAAAAAAAAATTATTCATAAACATATAAAATATATTTTTGGATTTAAAGAAGAATACATTTTACAGCTACAGATATTAGCTGTTAAAAAACCAATGAAATTCACAGAAAAAACCATAGGTTATAGACCATATATAGTTAGGAATTAGCATTTACAAAACCTTGAAAATTCACTGAAAAAACCATAGGTTATAGACCATATATAGTTAGGAATTAGCATTTAGAAAACCTTATTTTACTCACACAAAACCATTGAAATTCCATATATAGTTAGTTGCACTAACTATATATCGCGCACCCGCAATCCACTGCTGATGATGTCACATATTACATCATTCATGACATGGTCAGTGACATCACTGATGACATCACTGATGACATCTCAAATGACATCACTGATGACATCACTGATGACGTCTCATTTGGCATCATTCTTGTGCTAATACGATAAACTTCTTCAGACTCTAATATAACCTTAGATACACTCAGTGTATACAGACACTCACACACTGCCACTCATCCATGGAGTTACTCACACACCCAGTCAGTCATGCAAAGAAACAATCTCACCTCCATTTCTTCAACTATACAGTTATACACACCTTACTTATTGAAACATATACTAACACATATTTACTCTCTTATACAATCCCTGATACAAGTTCACAATGATCGATACAACCACTCACTCAGTGGCTCTCATGCACAGTTATTTATATATGCCAACTCTCACATGTACTGTGTTTTACATATGTACTTACTATGACATGTAGCATTGAGATATCCATTCACTCATCAATACACTCATGCACACAGTCAACTGCCCATGTAGCTGTTTCCACATGCACTCTTGAACTCATACACCTAGTGAATAAACTGCTCACACATCTATGCACAGAGTCACACACCTTCCAGCCACCCCCACACAAACTCAATCTCCCATAGAAATACTTGGGCAACCAATTAATAACACATATAGCCTCTCGTATAGCTAATGATCAACACATGCAGCAGTTTACATCACAACAGACATAATGATGCACAAATTAAGACAGTTTAGTCACTAACCCGTGCATTCAGTAAGACGCATTTAATCACTCACTCATACAGTCAATCACGCACCTACTAAAACCTTCATTCAGACACTTATACATCCACTCATTCTTCAATATGTAAAACATATTTAAACTTTACAGAAACACATAATCACTGGATGTTGTCATCAGTGATGTCATCAGTGATGTCACTGACCATGTCATGAATGATGTAATATGTGACATCATCAGCAGTGGATTGCGGGTGCGCGATATATAGTTAGTGCAACTAACTATATATGGAATTTCAATGGTTTTGTGTGAGTAAAATAAGGTTTTCTAAATGCTAATTCCTAACTATATATGGTCTATAACCTATGGTTTTTTCAGTGAATTTTCAAGGTTTTGTAAATGCTAATTCCTAACTATATATGGTCTATAACCTATGGTTTTTTCTGTGAATATATATATATATATACATATATATATATATATATATATATATATATATATATATATGTATATATATATATATATATATTACCTACTGGCAGTCGCCAGTAGGTATATATAGTTAGGATTTTTTTGAATAGGGATTTCTGAAAATTCTATGTTGAATAACTTTGGCGTTGATGGACGGAATTGGCTGACATTTTCAGGAAAATGGCACATTTTGTTTCTGGGCGTCCCCTGAAAGTTTGGAGGGGTTTCGTCAAGCGGGGGCCGAGAAAAAAGGGGGGTCTCAAAACGTGTTTTTAACATTGAGTTTTCCATAGGGCGGTTGGACTCACTTTTAGCTCGAACGGCTGAATGGATTTCCACAAAACTTGGCAAAATTGTAGGGACTGGTAGCCCGATGTGCCTTTGCTATGTCTCAAGATATATGCTCCAGTGGTTTTTACGAAAATTAACTTTGAAAAATATATATTGGGCTACAGTGGGCTATATATATGTTAGAGCCCAAATGTAGGCCAATGTAGCCCAATGTAGCCCAATGTAGCCCAAAGATGGCCACCAGAGACAAAAAAAAAACAAATGTAGCCCAAATATCAGCCAGATGTAGCCCAACTATAGCCCAGTGACAGAATGTCCCAGAGTGTTCTAAAGAACAACTAGAGCGCTAACAGTCTTACTTATGACAAAAGTATGGCACACCTGAAGTCATCTTGATTGGAATAAAGTGTTAACACTTAAAACCTTTAATTTGCAAAGGAACAAAATGAGGGGGTTCATTTTGCCATAGAAATTATGATTAGTGCTGAAGAAAGAAAAATTAGGGCACATTTTGAGTGACTTCTCAAATCCTCTTATATTTCATTAAAAAAATTCTGATATGCAGTCTCCCAAGATGGCCACCAGAGACAAAAGAGCCCAAATGTAGCCCAAATATCAGCCAGATGTAGCCCAACTATAGCCCAATGACAGAATGTCCCAGAGTGTTCTAAAGAACAACTAGAACACTAACAGTCTTACTTATGACAAAAGTGTGGCACACCTGAAGTCATCTTGATTGGAATAAAGTGGTAACACTTAATACATTTAATTTGAAAAGGAACAAAATGAGGGGTTTCATTTTGCCATAGAAATGTTAAATATAAATATATATATATATATATATATATATATATATATATATATATATATATATATTAGGATTTTCTTGAATAGGGATTTCTGAAAATTCTATGTTGAATAACTTTGGCGTTGATGGACGGAATTGGCTGAAAATGTCAGGAAAATGGCACATTTTGTTTCTGAGCATCCCCTGAAAGTTTGGGGGGGTTTCGTCAAGCGGGGGCCGAGAAAAAAGGGTGGTCCCAAAACGTGTTTTTAACATTGAGTTTTCCATAGGGCGGTTGGACTCACTTTTAGCTCGAACGGCTGAATGGATTTCTATGAAACTTGGCAAAATTGTAGAGACTGTTTGCCCGATGTGCCTTTGCTAGGTCTCAAGATATGTGCTCCAGTGGATTTTGAGAAATTAACGTTCAAAAAAATATATATATCTGTGACAGCGTCCCGGTTAGCGCCCCGGTTCGCGTACCAGACGCGTAACGGAACTTCGCGAGGAGAAGCGGATTGGCTCTCCGGTGACTGTCAACATTCTAAACAGTCCGGAGCGGCCGCCATCTTGTCTCTCTGTAGGATCGAGAGACAAGAGGTGGAAATAAACGAAGGGGGAAATGAATGAAAGGGGGCAAGGTAGACCCCTCCTGACCCCCTAGGATTGATGTGGGTACTATTAAAGGGCCCCGCGGGGCAAAAAAATAAAATAAATTGTTTTTCGATTTTTCGCGGTGGAAGCGCTACCCGGTACGCGAACCGGGTAGCTCACCGGTAGCGTAACGGGAGTCCGCCATCTTGTGTTTCGGACGAATTTAGTCACAAGATGGAGGATAAACAATGTTGTGAATGGGTATAAGGGGGCACGGGAGACATATCCTGACCCCCTAGGTTTTCTGAGGGTGGCTGAGGAGGCCCATATATGTTAGCGCCCGGTCCGCGCACCGGGTAGCGTTCCGGAAAGCGTAACAAGGGGAAAACCAAGGGAAATATTAAAATAATATTTTAGAGTGCTTTGAGGTAGGGTAGCTCTGAATAGAGCTGTTGTGTTGTGTGGGTGATGTAAGTACCAACATTTAGGTACCAATGAAGAGTCTAAAATTCAATGTACACCGTCTCCTCTGTAGATATTTTGTATGTTCTAATATGGGTTATTTAAATGTAAATGTGTGGAAAATCACTTCATGCTTTAAAGCAATTGTATTTTTGAACTGATTGTTCTTTCCTCTTAGTCCTCCTCTTTGTTTTTTTTCCCCCTCCCTCTTCTTCAGCATGATAGTTGATAAATTCGTTCCCTCAAAAAATGTATATACATAAAAAAATTATATCAAATACATATAAAATATATTTTTCCTTTAAAAGAAGAATACATTTTACAGCTTTTGATATTTGCTATTAAAAAACCATTGAAATTCACTGAAAAAACCATAGGTTATAGACCATATATAGTTAGGAATTAGCATTTACAAAACCTTGAAAATTCACTGAAAAAACCATAGGTTACAGACCATATATAGTTAGGAATTAGCATTTACAAAACCTTGAAAATTCACTGAAAAAACCATAGGTTATAGACCATATATAGTTAGGAATTAGCATTTACAAAACCTTATTTTACTCACACAAAACCATTGAAATTCGCATATATAGTTAGTTGCACTAACTATATATCGCCCACCCGCAATCCACTGCTGATCATGTCACATATTACATCATTCATGACATGGTCAGTGACATCACTGATGACATCACTGATGACATCTCAAATGACATCACTGATGACATCACTGATGACAACATCCAGTGACTGTATGTTTCTGTAAAGTTAGAATATGTCTTACATATTGAAGAATGAGTGGATGTATAAGTGTCTGGATGAAGGATTTAGTAGGTGCATGACTGACTGTATGAGTGAGTGATTAAATGTGTCTCACTGAGTGCATGGGTTAGTGACTAAACTGTCTTAATTTGTGCATCATTATGTCTGTTGTTCTGTAAACTGTTGCATGTGTTGATCAGTAGCTATATGAGTAACTATATGGGTTATTGATTGGTTGCCCAAGTATTTGTATGGGAGTCTGAGTGTGTGTGTGGGTGGCTGGGAGGTGTATGACTCTGTGCATAGATGTGTGAGCAGTTGATTCACTAGATGTATGGGTTCAAAAGTGCATGTGGAAACAGCTTTATGGGCGCTTGACTGTGTGCATGAGTGTATTGGTGAGTGAATGGATATCTCAGTGCTACATGTCAAAGTAAGTACATATGTAAAACACAGTACATGTGAGAGTTGACATGTATAAATAACTGTGCATAAGAGCCAGTGAATGTGTGAGTGGCTGTATGGATCATTGTGAACTTGTATCAGGGATTGTATAAGAGAGTAAATATGTGTTAGTATATGTTTGAATAAGTAAGGTGTGTATAACTGTATAGTTGAGGAAATGGAGGTGTGATTGATTCTTTGCATGACTGACTAGGTGTGTGAGTAACTCCATGGATGAGTGACAGTCTGTGAGTGTCTGTTTACACTGAGTGTATCTAAGGTTATATTAGAGTCTGAAGAGGTTCATCGTATTATCACATGAATGATGTCATCAGTGATGTGATCAGTAATGTCAAATGAGATGTCATCAGTGATGTCATCAGTGATGTCATTTGAGATGTCATCAGTGATGTCATCAGTGATGTCATCAGTAATGACATTTGAGATGTCATCAGTGATGTCATCAGTGATGTCATTTGAGATGTCATCAGTGATGTCATCAGTGTTGTCATTTGAGATGTCATCAGTGATGTCATCAGTGATGTCATTTGAGATGTCATCAGTGATGTCATCAGTGATGTCACTGACCATGTCATGAATGAAGTAATATGTGACATGATCAGCAGTGGATTGCGGGTGCGCCATATATAGTTAGTGCAACTAACTATATATGCGAATTTGAATGGTTTTGTGTGAGTAAAATAAGGTTTTGTAAATGCTAATTCCTAACTATATATGGTCTATAACCTATGGTTTTTTCAGTGTATATATATATATATATATATATATATATATATATATATATATATATTACCTACTGGCGGTCGCCAGTAGGTATATATAGTTAGGATTTTTTCTCTATGGGATTTTTGAAAATTCTATGTCTAATAACTTTGGCGTTTGTGGACGGAATTGGCTGAAATTTTCAGGAAAATTGCACATTTTGTTTCTGAGTAGCCCTTGAAAATTTGGGGGGGGTTCGTCAAGGGGGGGCCGAGAAAAAAGGGGGGTCCCAAAACGTGTTTTTAACATTGAGTTTTCCATAGGGCGGTTGGCCTCACTTTTAGCCCGAACGGCTGAATGGATTTGCACGAAACTTGGCAAAATTGTAGGGACTGGTAGCCCGATGTGCCTTTTGTAGGTCTCAATATATGTGCTACAGTGGATTTTGAGAAATTAACGTTTAAAAAAAGATATATATCTGTAACAGCGGACCGGGCAGCGCTCCAGGACGCGTACTTTTCGCGCAACGGAGCTTTGTGAAGCGAAGCTGATTGGTTCTCCGGCATCTGTAAACATTCCAAACAGTCCGTAGCGGCCGCCATCTTGTCTCTCGGTAGGATCGAGAGACAAGCGGAGGCCAAACCGAAGGGGCAAATGACCATAAGGGGGCATAGTAGATCCTCCCTGACCGTTTAGGTTTGATGTGGAGGTTTTAAAAGGGCCCCGCGGGGCAAAAAAAAATAAAAATAATAATAATCGAACAGCTGAATGGATTTGCACGAAACTTGGCAAAATTGTAGGGACTGGTAGCCCGATGTGCCTTTGCTAGATCTCAATATATGTGCTCCAGTGGATTTTGAGAAATTAACGTTCAAAAAAAGATATATATCTGTAACAGCGCACCGCTTCGCGTACTTTTCGCGTTACAGAGCTTTGCGAAGCGAAGCTGATTGGCTCTCCGGTGTCTGTAAACATTCCAAACAGTCCGTAGCGGCCGTCATCTTGTCTCTCGGTAGGATCGAACAGCTGAATGGATTTGCACGAAACTTGGCAAAATTGTAGGGACTGGTAGCCCGATGTGCCTTTGCTAGGTCTCAATATATGTGCTTCAGTGCATTTTGAGAAATTAACGTTCAAAAACAAGATATATATCTGTAACAGCGCTCCGCTTCGCGGAGATAAAATTATATGTGTATTACCAAGCTGTTGCTAACACCAGTTAGCGACGGCTAGTAGAAGATAGCGACCATCTTGGGCCCCACTTTGCATGTGAGTGATATGTATCACTAATGACATGCAAAGTGGGCATGCCAAGATGTTAGCGACTGGAAACAGTCGCTAACATCGCTATCTCCTATTATCAACTTTTGGAAATATTCGAGATAAGCGCGAATATCTCCAAAAGCTACCACCTGCCCTGAGCAGTTCTTAGCCATGTTATCCAATGGGAGGTGGATAACATGGCTAAGAGCATTAGCTCGGTAATGCATGAATATCGCTGAGTTTTCAGCGATATTAATGCATTGCGGTCGTTTTTTATCGTATTTGCGATAAACCTTGATAATAGCAAGGTTTATCTGCGATAATTTCTGACGGTAAAAAAATCGTTGCTAAGCATCGTTAGGGATAAATATCGCTTAACTTTGGTAATATGCCCCAACGTCTGTTAACGTTCGATTCGAAGGAAATCAGGAAGTGTTGAAAAACATTGTCTGCGCCATCTTGTCTTTTTTCAAATGCCACACTTTTGTCGTGCACGGCAGCCATTTTAGATGCCTTGACCAGACCCACTCTGTGCACGCTGTCGATCCTTAGCATGGCTCCCCACCCTCGCAAGCATCTCCCCCAGGCAGTGGTCACCCTCGCTCTCTGTCTTATGCATGGGTAATAAACCTCCCCCCATCTGCGCTGCTCTTCCCTGAGAATCACAACCTGTGCCCGCCCGACACCTCCCTTTCGCCCTATTCACTACCGCACCCTCGGACACTCCTTTTCCTCTGTGTCCGATTGTTTAGGCTGGTCCTAGGGTATCAGCTAGCCCTGCAGATGTAGTTTATGGCCACAGCTGTAAAGAATCACCCCTCTTCAAAGGAGTTATAGTAGATCAAGGCCCACACTCGATGAGATCCGTCACAGCAGAAGCGTTGCTATTATCTGAAAACCATCCTGTATTGTGATTGGGGAGGGGACCGAGCCTGAAGCGGAAGATTCCAGGGATGACTCTTTGTACATCAAAGTTTTTACAATTATGTGTCACATTAAAAATATATAGCACTCCGACAAAGTAGTAAGATTATAAAACTTTAATAATTTATAAATATATACAAGAAAACAAAAATAGTAATAACATATAAACATTTTTAGGGAAAAACAACGAAGTAGCGGTCGGCTGTGCGAATAGTCCCAACGCAGCACAACGTCCAGATTTCCGGCGTGGGGCGTCGCGGGGGGTGGGTCATCAGTAGCAAACTGTTGTGCGAATAGTTCCAAGGCAGCAGAACGCGCCGAGATCTAGATGACACGAAAGTGATGTCTAGTAAGTTGCTACCCAGCAAATAACGGCGTGGGGCGTCGCGGGGGTGGGTCATCAGTAGCAAACTGTTGTGCGAATAGTTCCAAGGCAGCAGAACGATGGCACCAAGGTGATGTCCAGTAAGTTGCCGCACTGGTTTTGGTATCCTACAATGCTGCTCCGAATAACGGCGTGGGGCGCCCTGGGGGAGGCGGCGTGAACGGGCCTCTCCAGGTGGAGTGTCATCTGTTGTAGTGGGGCGCCCCTTTACCGTTTCAGTTGCCATTCCGTCCGTTTTTGGTCCACTGTGTCAAAAGCCGCAATTCAGCTGAGTTGCGCCCACTCTTGCGGTGCAGCGATAGGCGGCTGTCACAGGACTCTCAAAATGGCGGCAGGCTGTTTCCTTTTTGGGCCTGGTCCACTGAAATGGCCCTGGGACACCTTGGAAATCGGACGCTTGTCTGCTAGGTCTTGGACCCCATTCTCGAAAGCGTCCCCTCCGCCTTGAGAATTCATCAAAAGTTTTGGGGGCCCCGACTCCTGCAGGCTTCTGGTGGGGAGCGGCTGCCATGATTGCTCGCGGAATGACCACGACGGAGCTACGAGATGGTGGTGCTCTCATGCTGACGCCAGGTTAGTCTGAAACATCCAGAAACAAGGTGGGGCTTTCATCGTTTGGGAAAAAAAAAAAGTTTTCATCCAATGAAAAGTGTTGTTTTTAGGTCATATGATCAAGCCTTCCATCATTAGGAAACCAAAAGTAAAATGAACCAATGAAAAGTTTTATAAACAAGTCACATGACCTGTTATGCGGCATAGGGTATAAAATGCGGAGAAAATACGTTGGCACGTGAGGCGGCGTCAGTAGCGGACCGATGTGCGAATAGGCCGAAGGCAATACAACGCGCCAAGATCCGGATGGCACCGAGGTGGTGTCCAGCAAGTTGCAGCACTGGTGTGGCCATCCTACAATGCTGAAAGTCGGCGTGGGGCGCCCCGTTGGCCTGTGAGTTTGCGTCAGTAGCGGACCGATGTGCGAATAGGCCGAAGACAGCACAACGCGCCAAGATCCGGATGGCACCGAGGTGGTGTCTAGTAAGTTGTCGCACTTCTGTGGCCATCCTACAATGTTGAAAGTCGGCGTGGGGCGCCCCGTTGGCCTGTGAGATGGCGTCAGTAGCGGACCGATGTGCGAATGGGGCCAAAGGCAGCGCAACAATATTTTCTGATTTGAAGACACCACAAGGCGCTGAGATGCCAAGATCCGGATGGCACCGAGGTGGTGTCTAGCAAGTTGTGGCACTGGTGTGGCCATCGTACAATGGTAAAAGTCGGCGTGGGGCGCCCTGTTGGCCTGTGAGATGGTGTCAGTAGCGGACTGATGTGCGAATGGGGCCAAAGGCAGCGCAACAATATTTTCTGACTGACACCACAAGGCGCTGAGATGCCAAGATCCGGATGGCACCGAGGTGATGTCTAAGTTGCGGACTGATGTGCGAATGGGGCCAAAGGCAGCGTAACAATATTTTTTGTATGGAAGATACCACTAGGCGTTGAGATGCCAAGATTCGGATGGCACCGAGGTGATGTCTAGCAAGTTGCTGTACTGGTGTGGTCATCCTACAATGCTGAAACTCGGCGTGGGTCGCCCCATTAGCCTGTGAGATGGCGTCAGTAGCGGACCGATGTGCGAATAGGCCGAAGGCAGCACAACGCACCAAGATCCGGATGTCACCGTGGTGGTTTCATAGTTGAGAGGCACTTCATCTGCAGTGGGGCGCCGAGATCCGGATGGCACCGAGGTGATGTCTAGCAAGTTGCTGTACTGGTGTGGTCATTCTACAATGCTGAAAGTCGGCGTGGGGCGCCCCATTAGCCTGTGTGATGGCGTCAGTAGCGGACTGATGTGCGAATGGGGCCAAAGGCAGCGCAACAATATTTTCTGAAGAGAAGACACCAAAAGGTGCTGACATTCCAAGATCCGGATGGCACCGAGGTGGTGTCTAGCAAGCTATGCAGTTGAGTTGTGTGCGCACTTGCGGCGAATAGGTCGAAGGCAGCATAACAATGTTTTCTGAATAGAAGACACCACAAGGCGTTGAGATTCGGTTACCACCGAGGTGATGTCTAGCAAGTTGCCGCACTGGTGTGGCCATCCTACAATACTGCTCCGAATAACGGCGTGGGGTGCCCGAAGGGGGGGGGAGCCGGCGTGAATGGGCCTTCCTAGGTGGAGGCTCGTCTGCTGTAGTGGGGCGCCCCTTTACCGTTTCAGTTGCCATTCAGCTGAGTTTCGGCTGCTCTTGATGCTACAGCGACAGGCGGCTGCAAGAGGACTCTCAAAATGGCGGCCTGTTCTTTGGATTTGGGCCTGGTCCACTAAAATGGCCCTGGGACAACTTAGAACTCGGACACTCGATTTTTTTTTCCTTTCCTGTACATGCAAAAAAAGGTAAATGCCCGGTACGTTACACGCTTCATCTGCCACGATGAACTCTCCAGAGGAACCGAAAAAAAATATAGTTGTGGTAACTATACCATGCATCGTCATATGGAGAGGTGGCACCAATTAATTATAGTGCTGCATAAAAGAGAGATTTGGAGGAGAACCCCTGACCTGCTAGTACATTCATCAAAGAAGTGGCACTGAGAGCTTCAGAGGCAAGGGAAACGGTCCCAAATATTTAGAAGAACTTTGGAAAGATTAAAATGACATGTTTAGATTGTGGTAAATTAATTTCATGTGGACAGATGAGTGTTACTCTAATAAATACAGCATATGAACATCATCATAGTCGATGGTTGGTAGAGACATTTTGACTATATCCTGGACCTGCCCGTCCTCGCCCAAAATGGCGCCGGAATAAATGGGACTCGTAACTCCTTGTTGTGTACTGGTTGCAGAACCTTGAAATCACGAGATACGTATGCAGTTTTGAAGCACATGGCGGTGCGGTGACGATAATTGATTGAATATTTCGACATCCCTATTGATATTAAGTTCTGATGTGTTATTGATTACTGTACTGTTGAAAGTTCGAATTAACGTCACCCATGGTACTTGCCCGCAAATGTATATCTAGATAATTTTATTGTAACTGGCCCTGTCGTATTTTAATTATAAAATGTACGTCCACCGATTCCGTAACTGTTAGACACCTTAGTTCTTGCAACCTAATGGCCCGCCCGTTACGTTCCTCTACAGTGTAAATGTCTATTCATCATATACGATTACAGTTTGCTCCGTGGCAGGCCCACGTGGTTATAGGCTCGTATTTGTATAATGAAATTTTCACAATAAAGGTTTTTAAAAGAAAACATGGTAGTAGTATATACATTGGTAAAGTTTTTAATAATAGTCACTGTTTTAGAATCATTAAAAGGCAAGTGAAATAAAGCAGACCAATTACATGAAGGGTAAAAGGTATAATACGAAGGAACGCAGTAAAGATAAATGGTCAAGGGCTGTTGTGTTTTCTATTCCTGCAACATAAAGTGATCGATAAGAATCTCATATTCAGGCGTATCGGCGACTAAGACAGCAGGTCGACCCTCTTTTGCTCAACGGCTCCGTCATGGGACGAAGAAACGCTCTTTTTCTCGAAAAAAGAATATATTTTACTTGCAGGACAGTTGTAAAATTTCCGGGAAAGTACATTAGCCTGGAACATTATAACATATATTTAAGAAAAAATAATGTTCGGAAGTAATGAAAAGCGTAATTTTTAGGTGATATGACCAAGCCTTTCATCATTACAATAAGAAAAGTAAAATGAACCAATGAAAAGTTTTATTAACAAGTCACATGACTTGTTATGCTTACGTTACGCGCTGCGCGCCCCGGATGACTTCCGGATGCGCTAACGCGGCGCGTCATATGACGCATTACGCGACAACGCAGGTCCAGAATATAGTCAAAATGTCTCCACCAACCAGCGGTCGGAACACAACCCCATTCAGCAGGCTAAATAGTTCTGTTAAATGACAACAGAAGGGACAGGCAACAAGAACCATCAGTCAAAGAGGGGAGGGCTAGTTCTTCTCTACCGGGTTACATTGGGGCGCTACCGGAACTGATCGAATTGGTAGTCTACAGTGTTTCTGGATGTTTCAGACTGAAGCTGGGGTTAGCATGAGAGCAGCACCATTTCGTAGCTCCGTTGTGGCCATTCCGCAACCAATCATGGCAGCCGCTCTTTATCGTTATTTTGGGCGGGGTGGGTGGCGGAGCCGAGCTGTTTTGCAGCCATCATTGTGTGGAGTTCAGTTCATCTCACTAGTTTTGTATTTGTCATGAGGGGTTGTTCCTAATGTTTCTATTTTAGCGAGGTCAAAAAGAGATCCCATTAGTGGCCTACTGATTTTACTCGATTCCTTTTCTTTTTTTTTACACGATTTTTCGTTATCTGCAAAGACTAAACAGAGTATTGCGACTCTGTGTTTGTTTGTAAATAGAGAATGAACCAAAGAGAACTAATTCTAAAACAGTAAATACTTGGATAACAATCAATCAAATGGAGAGAGAAGCAGGCACGACGGATTACAACGGGGGCAAAGGCCTGCGTTAACTACCTTTCACTATCTGCAAAGAGAGAGTACTCCTAATAGAAATGAGGGGGGGGGGCACCATTCAAAGCAGATCAGTGTGCACAAACACGAAAATTTTTCACTTACCACGTACTTGACATTCGACAGCTTATGATATTTGCTATTAAAAAACCATTGAAATTCACTGAAAAAACCATAGGTTATAGACCATATATAGTTAGGAATTAGCATTTACAAAACCTTGAAAATTCACTGAAAAAACCATAGGTTATAGACCATATATAGTTAGGAATTAGCATTTAAAAAACCTTATTTTACTCACACAAAACCATTGAAATTCCATATATAGTTAGTTGCACTAACTATATATCGCGCACCCGCAATCCACTGCTGATCATGTCACATATTACATCATTCATGACATGGTCAGTGACATCACTGATGACATCTCAAATGACATCACTGATGACATCACTGATGACATCTCAAATGACATCACTGATGACATCACTGATGACATCTCATTTGACATTACTGATCACATCACTGATGACATCATTCATGTGATAATACGATGAACCTCTTCAGACTCTAATATAACCTTAGATACACTCAGTGTAAACAGACACTCACAGACTGTCACTCATCCATGGAGTTACTCACACACCTAGTCAGTCATGCAAAGAATCAATCACACCTCCATTTCCTCAACTATACAGTTATACACACCTTACTTATTCAAACATATACTAACACATATTTACTCTATTATACAATCCCTGATACAAGTTCACAGTGATCCATACAGCCACTCACACATTCACTGGCTCTTATGCACAGTTATTTATATATGTCAACTCTCACATGTACTGTGTTTTACATATGTACTTACTTTGACATGCAGCACTGAGATATCCATTCACTCACCAATACACTCATGCACACAGTCAACCGCCCATACAGCTGTTTCCACATGCACTTTTGAACCCATACATCTAGTGAATCAACTGCTCACACATCTATGCACAGAGTCATACACCTCCCAGCCACCCACACACACACTCAGTCTCCCATACAAATACTTGGGCAACCAATCAATAACCCATATAGTTACTCATATAGCTACTGATCAACACATGCAGCAGTTTACAGAACAACAGACATAATGATGCACAAATTAAGACAGTTTAGTCACTAACCCATGCACTCAGTGAGACACATTTAATCACTCACTCATACATTCAGTCATGCACCTACTAAATCCTTTGTCCAGACACTTATACTTCCACTCATTCTTCAATATGTAAGACACATTTTAACTTTACAGAAACATACAGTCACTGGATGTTGTCATCAGTGATGTCATTTGAGATGTCATCAGTGATGTCATCAGTGATGTCACTGACCATGTCATGAATGATGTAATATGTGACATGATCAGCAGTGGATTGCGGGTGCGCGATATATAGTTAGTGCAACTAACTATATATGGAATTTCAATGGTTTTGTGTGAGTAAAATAAGTTTTTTTAAATGCTAATTCCTAACTATATATGGTCTATAACCTATGGTTTTTTCAGTGAATTTTCAAGGTTTTGTAAATGCTAATTCCTAACTATATATGGTCTATAACCTATGGTTTTTTCAGTGAATATATATATATATATATATATATATATATATATATTACCTACTGGGGGTCGCCAGTAGGTAGTTATAGTTAGGATTGGCTACCATAGGAAATCCGCAACATTCTATTGGGAATAACTCTGGCGCCGCTTGAGGAATTTGTGTGTAATTTTCCCAAATTTTGGCCAGCTCCGCTCCTTCCCTGAAAGTTTCGAGGGGATTCGTGGGGTGGGGGCTGAGAAAAAAGGGGGGTACCAAAACTTGTTTTCCCCATGTTAATTTCCATAGGACGGTCCGACAAGTCTACAGCCCGAACCGCTGAACGGAATTACGCCAAACTTGGCAAAATTGTAGGGACTGGTACGCAGATGTGCCTTTGCTATATTTGCGGAAAATTGCTCCAGTGTTTTTTTTTTAAATCAACTTCAAAAACATATACATATCTATAGGCGCGCTCCGAGCGCTCACAGGTGCGCGTACAGGGGAGCGCACCCGGCGCGCTACGGGAGTGCGCGAGCAGAAAGCTGATTGGCTGTCGGGTGTCTGTCAACATTCTAAACAGTCCGGAGAGTCCGCCATCTTGTGTCTCGGTAGAATCGAGACACAAGAGGTGAAAAAAAAAGGGGGAAATAATTAAAAGGGGGCGGAGTAGACACCTCCTGACCCCCTAGGTTTTCTGAGGGGGGCCTAGAAGGAACCTAATTTTCACGGGGTAAGCGCTGGGTGCGCTCCCAGGTGCGCTCTCCGGTACGCGCACCCTGAGCGCACCACGGGGAAAAACAGTGTAAAAAATTATAGTAAAAAAATCATTTAGAGTGCTTAGAGGTAGGGTAGCTCTGAAAAGAGCTGTTGTGTTATGTGGGTGTTTTTTGTACCTACAAGTAGGTACCAATGCAGAGTCTTATATTCAAGAGGAAAACTCTATTCCCCTCATCTGTAAAATGCACACCATCTCTCCTATAGATGTCTTGCATGTTGTAACGCAAGTTGTTGTGATAAATGGAACCCATACCATAGTCTCTGAGGAAAGCAGAAACAGATTTATTCACATGTTTCCCTGCTTACTCAATCTGTGGATAAAATTGGTTGGACCAGTTCCATTTTTGCCTTTGGCATATATTAGAAAATACCAAGGCAGTTTTGGGAAAAAGTGACATCAATTGCCCAAAGATGTCCTTTAAAAGCTTTTCCAGACCTAACCCAGTCAAAGTGCCCAGGTCATTGCCACCACAGTGCACAATTATAAGGTCAGGGTGTGGTAAATGCATAAAGGATTTTACCAATGGTATCAATTAGCGACTCCTCAATCCTCTATGTCCAATCCATACAATGTCCACATTTGGTAAATCAAGGTTGTAAATACCTCTGTTAGCTGCGTATTTGTCACTCCAGTGGACAAAGCTATGACCCACAAACCAGACTTTTGGCATCTTGAAGGTAGATGTGCTTGTATTCAGATGAGTTGTGGAAATGAAATAGCAGTTTGAAAGTAGGAGTTATGTAAAAAAGTGGTTGAGATTCAGTGCACTTGAAAAACAAAAAATGATTGGTATTTCTTAACATTCTCCACTGAAAGCTAGGGTGCATGCTTTTGCTTTTTGAAAGAAGTCATTTCAATGATTGAGGAAAAGTCATTTCAAGAAACATTGCACATGATTAGCTGGTACATTGAGTGGTCAAACACCCTTGCTGCTTTTTTTTGCAACATAGTATGATGAACTTCTTAACTGTGTGCTGGGTGAGGAGGGAGTTACCATGGTAACAGGGGAATGAGCACTGGGGGGATGGGTGAATGTTATGTGACTTTCAAAGTGTTCAAAAGTACAACCAATTAAAATGTGCAGTTTCTTACTCCACTTCATTAACTCCTTCTCTTACTCCTTCTGTCCTCTTACTACTACACTCCCCTTCCCTCATTCTCTCTCTGTTAGCCTCATTCTCTGTCCCCTTAGTCTCTCACTCCTTTTCTATCATGCTCACTCCCTATAACTCAGCCATACTCCTACACTCACCTTCTTTCAGACCTTTTCCTTAACTTTCCTTCCTCTGTCTTCCCATCCTTCGCTTCTTCACTCTTTTTCCTTCCCTTAGTCCCCTTACTCCATTTCAGTAACTCCTTCTCTCAATCCCTCTGTCCTCTAACTTACTCACTCGCCTTCTCTCACTCTCTCTCTGTTTCTCCCATTCTCTCCGTCCCTTTAGTCTCTCACTCCTCTTCTGTCACGCTCACTCCCTATAACTCAGCCATACTCCAACACTCACCTGTCCTCTTAGTTCTACACTCCCCTTCCCTCATTCTCTCTCTGTTAGCCTCATTCTCTGTCCCCTTAGTCTCTCACTCCTTTTCTATCACGCTCACTCCCTATAACTCAGCCATACTCCTACACTCACATTCTTTCAGACCTTTTCCTTTACTTTCCTTCCTCTGTCTTCCCATCCTTCGCTCCTTCACTCTTTTCCCTTCCCTTACTCCCCTTACTCCATTTCAGTAACTCCTTCTCTCAATCCCTCTGTCCTCTAACTTACTCACTCCCCTTCTCTCACTCTCTCTCTGTTACCCCCATTCTCTCCGTCCCTTTAGTCTCTCACTCCTCTTCTGTCACGCTCACTCCCTATAACTCAGCCATACTCCCACACTCACCTGTCCTCTTAGTTCTACACTCCCCTTCCCTCATTCTCTCTACGTTAGCCTCATTCTCTGTCCCCTTAGTCTGTCACTCCTCTTCTATCACACTCACTCCCTATAACACAGTCACACTCCCTCACTTATGATTCTTTCCTCTCTCACTCAGGGCCTCATTTATGAGAAATGACGCATCGATGCGTGAAAGCAGTGATGCATCACTTCTCAGTGCGCTCTCCTTGCGACATTCCTGATGCGTCATATTTAATGTAAGACGCATCATGTCGCAAGGAGTTACAGATACGTCAGAATTTCTGATGTATCTGTAAGCGCAAAAGTGACGCATTGCTGGAGTGTGTCACAAAAGTGACGCAACTCCAGCAATGCATTCTTTCACATGCGGCAAGCCCCATGTGAAAGGGCCTGCGTCAGTCTTACGCCTGCTGTGAGGCAGGCGCAAGATTTTGACGCAACGGCGTCCTAAAAGTGACGCAGTGAAATCTCATAGATTTCACTGCGTCACTTCTACGACCCTTCCTTGCGTCAATACTCCCCCTTTGCATACATTATACCTGGCGCAGGTATAATGTGGCGCAGGGGTTTACAAAGTGACGCATCTACCTACATGCGTCACTTTGTAAATATGACTCAACAAGGTGCAATTTTTACACCACAGGTGCGTCACAAAAAGTGACGCACCGGTGGTGTAAAAGTGACGCATGGCCTCATAAATGAGGCCCTCAGTCTTCTACTCTCATTTTTTCCTTCACTTTCTCTGTCTCTTCACTCCCTTACTCACCTTGTCTCACACTCACTTGTCTTTATCCAGTCTGTATCTCCACTCTTTCCTAAACATTACTGCTCTTTTCTTACCCTTCCACACCCCCGTTCCTTTACTACATTTTCTTCACTTATCCACATTCCCCATGTTCACTCTCCTTCTCCTCACTCTCCTTCCCCACACTCACCTTCTTTCAGTCCCCCTACTTCACTTCCCTTCCCCTCTCGTCCCTTTCTTTGCTTTCTCACTGATTTTCCTCTCCTCTCTCACTGCACTCCACTTCAGTAACTCTTTTTCATTTTTTTAATACAGCTCTTTTTTGAGAATTGGAGGTAGTTCTAAAAAGAACTTTTTTTTTTCTTCTTTTTTCTTTTTTTTTCTCAACAAAAACAAAAACAGGGAATGGCAAACTGCTCAACAGGAGCAAAAAAAAAAATCAAAATTAGGGCTGGGGACGACAGCGGTGGTTCTCTATTGCTCGAGTAATGATCATAAAACTTTGTTCACCGTAACAAATTAGTGCATCACAATGTTTGCATTTGATTGATGCCTCATTAAAAGCAGGCTGAATATTTGGGATCAGCTGCTCTGGTCGCCCCCTCACCGATGCAGTTGCTCCTCCAGTTGAAGTAGAGGCACCATCCCTTGGAGCCTCTCGTGCCAGAGCCATGACACTCTCCCGGGCATAGTTCTGGGGGTGCCTCCTCTGGACGTGCCGAATCATAGTAGAATTACCGAAGCTGTACTTCCTTCTGGGGTCTCCTCGGGAAAGTACAGTATGGCAGATCTTACATTCTACCTTTGGAGCATTTACTTTTTTATGTCCCTCAGGAATATAAAAAAATGTCCATATGAAATGTTCTTTCACCTTCGGCTGAGGAGGCTCTTCATCTATGAAACCATCTGACTCCTCACTGCTGCTGGATGCTCTGGCAGCCATTGTATCCACAGATTATAAGCAGAGAAAAAAAGGGGTCTTGCTCTCACCAAAGTGAAAGAAGAAGTGAAGGAAAAGGGTGGGGTTTTCATTCTTTGGAAAAAAAAACTGTTAGCAACCAATGAAAATTGTTATTTTAAGGTCACATGACTTGACGCGCTTACGCTACGCACACCGGAGCGCTTCCGGGGGCGTTCACGTGGCGCGAACGTAGGCGCTTCCGGGGGAGCTTACGCGGCGTGAACGTAGGCACTTCCGGGGGCGCTTACGCGGCGTGCCTGAGTGACTTTACGGAAATGAAAAATCATTTTCATTCGGAAAATCAAAAATACTGCTTTATAAGTATGGTACAGAATGTCTTGCAGTATTATTTAGTTTTCATACATATTTTTTTTTACGAACGCAGAAATATCGCTCTTGCTGCACTCTTGGGAGAGCTTACCGGTGCGCGCACCCTGAGCGCTCCAAGTCAAAATGATACGGGTAAGCTTACCGGTGCGCGCACCCTGAGCGCACCAGGAAAAAATGATAAAAAAAAAATATATACATTGAACAAATAATTTTTTTTTAAATATATAATTATTATTTGTAAAAAATCAGCTAATAAAAAAAAATAAACGTAGGTTAGAAAGTCGATATACAAAGGAATTAGCTTTTAAAAAAACTATGAAAAAACTATGAAATTCACTGAAAAAACTATAGGTTTCAAAAACGTTATAGTTAGGAATTACCATTTAAAAAAACCTTTGAAATTCACTGAAAAAACCATAGGTTTAACACTTGTTATAGTTAGGAATTAGCATTTAAAAAACCTTTGAAATTCACTGAAAAAACCATAGGTTTCACACCCGTTATAGTTAGCTGAACATTTTACTCATACAAAACCATTGAAATTCCCACGTTATAGTTAGTTGGATAACTATAACTCACGTGCCCTCAATCCACTGCTGATGATGCAACATATTACATCATTCATGACATGGTCAGTGACATCATTGATGACATCACTGATGACATCTCAAATGACATCACTGATGACATCTAAAATGACATCACTGATGACATCATCCATGTGATAATACGATGCACCTCCTCACACTCTAATCTAACATTTGATACACCCAGTGTTAAATACAAACTACCATTCCTGAAATTATTGACACACCAATACCAGTAACTACATACGCACTCACTGATTTCTAGGTCTACACACACATCCACTCATTCACCCATACATACACTCATACATACAGTCACTCATCAATAGAACACTATCATATCCACTCATACACCGATACAGACACTCACACGCTGACACTCCTCCACAGAGTTACTCACACACCTAGTCAGTTATGCAAAGAATCAATCACACTCCCATTTCCTCAACTACACAGTTTTACTCACTAAACCTTACTTAATCAAACATATACTAACACATACTTCCTGTCTTTTACAATCACTGATACAAGTACACATTGATCCATACAGTCACTTACGCAATCACAGGCTCTCATGTATAGTCATTTATATATGCCAACTCTCACATGCACTGTGTTTTACATATGTACTTACTTGGACATGGAGTACTGAGATAGCCATTCACTCACCAACACACCCATGCACACAGTCAACCACCCATACAGCTCTTTCCACAAGCACTCTTGAACCCATATACCAAGTGAATTCACTGCTCACACATATATGCACAGAGTCACACACCTCCCAGCCACCCACACACACACTCACCCTCACATACAAATATTTGGGCAACCAATCAATAACCCATATAACCACTCAGATAGCTACTGATCAACACATGCAGCAGCTTACACAACAACAGACATACTGATGCACACATTCAGACAGTTTAGTTATTAACCAATGCATTCAGTAAGACACATTTATCACTCACTCATACAGTCAGTCACGCACCTACTAAATCCTTCATCCAGACACTCATACATACACTCATTCTTCAATATATAAAACATTTTTTAACTTTTCAGAAACACACATTCACTGGATGATGTCATCAGTGATGTCATCAGTGATGTCATTTGAGATGTCATCAGTGATGTCATCAGTGATGTCATTTGAGATGTCATCAGTGATGTCATCAGTGATGTCACTGACCATGTCATGAATGATGTAATATGTGACATCATCGGCAGTGGATTGCGGGCGCGCGAGTTATAGTGAGTCCAACTAACTATAACGTGGGAATTTCAATGGTTTTGTATGAGTAAAATGTTCAGCTAACTATAACTGGTGTGAAACCTATGGTTTTTTCAGTGAATATATTACCTACTGGCGGTCACCAGTAGGTATATATAGTTAGGATTTTTTCTCTATGGGATTTTTGAAAATTCTATGTCTAATAACTTTGGCGTTTGGGGACGGAATTGGCTGAAATTTTCAGGAAAATGGAACATTTTGTTTCTGGGTAGGCCCTGAAAATTTGGGGGGGGGGGTACGTCAAGGGGGGGCCGAGAAAAAAGGGGGTCCCAAAACGCGTTTTTCCCATGTTAATTTCCATAGGGCGGTTGGCCTCACTTTTAGCCCGAACGGCTGAATGGATTTGCACGAAACTTGGCAAAATTGTAGGGACTGTTAGCCCGATGTGCCTTTGCTAGGTCTCAATATATGTGCTCCAGTGGACTTTGAGAAATTAACGTTCAAAAAAAGATATATATCTGTAAGCGCGCTCCGGGCAGAGCCCCGGTTCGCGTACTTGACGCGTAACGGACCTTCGCGAAGCGAAGCTGATTGGCTCTTCGGTGTCTGTCAACATTCTAAACAGTCCGGAGCGGCCGCCATCTTGTCTCTCGGTAGGATCGAGAGACAAGAGGAGGTCAAAACAAAAGCGAAAATGACCATAAGGGGGCATAGTAGATCCTCCCTGACCCCCTAGGTTTGATGTGGAGGCTTTAAAAGGGCCCCGCCGGGCAACAAAAAAAAGCGTACTATGAGGAAAAAAGAATGATAGACTTTTCAAATACTGTATGTTAATTGATTGTTGGTTTTGTTGATTATTATTATTTTTTTTTTTTTAAGCAATTATTTATAGTGTTTCAAAATTTATTAAAATGTCTAACATTTCACTGTCTGAAATGTCGTTATTTTCATTGAACATAGCTTGTAATGTTTGAGTGTGTAAAATGTCCTCATTTTCAAGGAGGACATCTACTGCTTGCACACATTGCAGTAGTTCTTGGTCCCAAGTTTCATCCATAAATTCTATATAATTTGGATCAATTATTTCTTGGTTGGTCTCTTGCAGGACAATTTCAAATGAAACTTTGTGTTCGCCTTCCATTTTGTCTGAAATTTGGATAAAAAATATATTAGTAGAGATAGGGCACTGTTGGGATTAATTTTAGATAGGCAGTTTTTAACAGTGAATTTATCTTTGGGCAGTGTATAGTATCAGAGTGGAAGTAGGAATATAAAAAAGTGTATGTGATTTAACGTAAGTAAATTCATAATTATACATGAGAAACCTAACTCCATCCATAACTATAACAGAGAAGTCTATCTAAATCTATAACTACTACAGAGGGATAGTATATAACTATCAGAAAAAGTTTACCATATTAACTTATAGTGCACAATATACTTCAGTTTTTAAAATAACAACTTACTTATAGTGCACAATATACTTCAGTTTTTAAAATAACAACTTACCTTTACAAAGAAGTTGAAGTGATTAGTGAAAATCCTATTGAAATGTACACCAGGAAGTAGTAGTCAAAATGGCTGTGTTTCCTTCTCTTCCTTTATATATATTCAGGTACATAACCAATCAAATGTCAGGTAAAAAAAAAATAGAAAATGAAAGTAACATTTTAATTGGTTGTGAATTCCAACACTTCAGATGTGTTTTGTGAAGTAATTTACCTCAGGGTATTTAGAGAGGTCTACAGGCTAAATGGCTAAATGGAATTTCAACAAAATTTGTGAAAATGGTAGGGATTGGTATGTAGTATGAGCAAATCTATATTTGGTGAAAGTGTCTCAAGGGTGTCTTCTGTAAATTACTTTCCCACCTTTTTTAATGGAGCGCTTCTCGGGGAGCGCCCCGGTACGCGAACTGGCGAGCGCCCCGGTACGCGAACCTTAAGCGTTACGGGAGTCCACCATTTTGTGTTTCGGTCGAATTAAGATACAAGATGGAGGGCACATAATGTTCAGAATGGGTAGAAGGGGACACGGTAGACGTATTTTGACCCCCTAGGTTTTCTGAGGATGGCTGAGGAGGCCCATATGTGCGAAAAAAAAACATTTTTTTTAAAAAAATTTGCGCGGTTAGCTTACAGTTCGCGTACCGGGTAGCGCTCCGGGGAGCGTACTTTGTTGAAAATTTGTGAAAAAAGTTAGAGTAAAATAATAATTGTGAGTGATCAGATGTAGGGTAGCTCTGAGAAGAGCTTTTGGGTTTATGGTACATTTAGGTACTTATAAGTAGGTACCAATGCACATTTTTAAATTCAGAATGAAAACTCTGTTCCCTTCATCTGAGAAGTGAACTCCATCTCCTCTGTAGATATCTTGCATGTAGTAACGCAAGTTATTGTTGTACACGGAGCCCATTCCATGGTCTCTCATGTAAGCTGAAACAGATTTGTTTACATGCTTCCTCGACTTCTCAATTTGTGGACAAAATTGGTTTGACCACCTCCATTTCTGTCTTTGGCATATATTTGAATATACCAAGGCAGTTTGAGGAAAAAGTGCCATTAATTGCTCAAAGGTGTCCTTTAAAAGCATTTCCAGACCTACTCTAGTCAAAGTGCCCAACTCATTACCTCCACAGTGCACAATTAACAGGTCAGGTTTTGGCAAATGCATAAAGGTTTTCACCAATGCTATCAATTGGTGACATTTTAATCCTCTGTGGCCAAACCACTTAATTTCCACATCTTGTAAATTGAGGTTAGGTAAATTTCTGTTCTCAGCATACCTCTGAGCCCAATAGATGTAACTATGTCCAACAATCCAGACAGAAAACATGGTGAGAGAAGGTTCTGCTGCAGTCAGATGAAGTGTGGTAATGAAATGGCAGTTGAAAAAATAAGAGTTTAAAATGAAAAAAACTGTGGAGTTTCTGTGTTAATGAAGCAGTAACAGTGATTGGTGGATTTTGATTGCTGAAAACAGAAAGTTAGGGTGCATGGATGAGTTCTTTGAAAGATGTAATTTGAATGGTCAAAAAAAAATCATTTAATGAAAGATTGCACTGGATACGCAGGTGCACTGAGAGTTCAGAGTTCAATTGAAACATTTTTGTGTGAACTTGCAAACACCAGAGGTCTTCCAGGAGGTGGTTGCTATGCAAAAAAGGCAGAAAGGGCAGAGGGGGGAAGGGTTTTGATTTGAAAAAAGTGAGGGAAGAGTTTTGATTGGGTGACATGAGAGATATGTTTGAAGAATTACAGCATTTCTGTGCTTTCTATAGCTGCAGCCTCTGGAGTGCATACCCTTTGTTCTGCTGAAGACAAATTGGTGTATTTCTGAGACTGTTTTGAAACTCATGAAGTATTTTCTAAGGTGAGAAAAGATTCATTTAATTTAGATAGAGAATAGTATGGTTTAGGGAGAAAATTATGAAGAAAGTTGTGTATTTAAAATGTTGCTTTTTGTCAAGTGTTTTACAAATAAATTTTGTTTCTTTGAGTTACATAGCCATGTTAAAAGTGACCCTTAATAAAACGCTTTCATGTGTCTTAGGGCATTGTAAGTCATGTCCCGATGAATGTAGGTATAAAATTGATTTCTATGATGTGTTTAAAATCGTTTTTTGAAAAATATTAGGTTTCTTGAAATGTACTGTTAGAGCTTCATAGGTTGCTTGGGGCATATTTATAAGGCATTTGAGTCTCTCTGATGTTATTTTTCCCATTTTAACTTAAGACCTTTCCCCGTGGAGCAAGGTCCTTGTAAATATGCCCCCATCTGTGCTTGGCAAATTTAGATTTTAATTCTTTGACTAACATAGCCATGTTAAAAGTGACCCAGAAATGGTGCAAGGGCCTTAAAAAAACGCTTTCATGTGTCTTAGGGCATTGTAAGTCATTTCCCCTTGAATGTAGGTATATCATTGATTTTGTTGCTGTGTTTAAAATCGTTTTTTAAAAAATATAAGGTTTCTTGAAATGTACTGTTAGAGCTTCATAGGTTGCTTGGGGCATATTTATAAGGCATTTGAGTCTCTCTGATGTTATTTTTCCCATTTTAATTTAAGACCTTTCCCCGTGGAGCAAGGTCCTTGTAAATATGCCCCCATATGTGCTTGGCAAATTTAGATTTTAATTCTTTGACTAACATAGCCATGTTAAAAGTGACCCAGAAATGGTGCAAGGTCCTTAAAAAAACGCTTTCATGTGTCTTAGGGCATTGTAAGTCATTTCCCCTTGAATGTAGGTATATCATTGATTTTTTTGCTGTGTTTAAAATCGTTTTTTAAAAAATATTAGGTTTCTTGAAATGTACTGTTAGAGCTTCATAGGTTGCTTGGGGCATATTTATAAGGCATTTGAGTCTCTCTGATGTTATTTTTCCCATTTTAATTTAAGACCTTTCCCCGTGGAGCAAGGTCCTTGTAAATATGCCCCCATCTGTGCTTGGCAAATTTAGATTTTAATTCTTTGACTAACATAGCCATGTTAAAAGTGACCCAGAAATGGTGCAAGGGCCTTAAAAAAACGCTTTCATGTGTCTTAGGCCATTTTAAGTCATTTCCCCTTGAATGTAGGTATATCATTGATTTTGTTGATGTGTTTAAAATCGTTTTTTGAAAAATATTAGGTTTCTTGAAATGTACTGTTAGAGCTTCATAGGTTGCTTGGGGCATATTTATAAGGCATTTGAGTCTCTCTGATTTTATTTTTCCCATTTTAACTTAAGACCTTTCCCCGTGGAGCAAGGTCCTTGTAAATATGCCCCCATCTGTGCTTGGCAAATTTAGATTTTAATTCTTTGACTAACATAGCCATGTTAAAAGTGACCCAGAAATGCGTCATTCAAATGCATATGATGGCTGTGCGCCTCTTTTGCGCCGCTGTGGGTCACTTTTGGGTAAAAGATGCACCATGTTTCAAGATAGGTTTCAGTTCATCTCCAGTAAGATACCATCAGTTTAAAATGTATATAATTAGCAATGTGTAGGGGGCATGCAGAAGCTGAAGCTTTTGTAAGTGTCAAAGTTGTTGCATGCAGTGCTGCACTTCTGGGTACTGTTTCATATGCTGGACTACATCTGCACTATGAGATACCTAAGCAAAGGAAACACAGGTGATGTGATTGTGAAATGAGGAAAAGAAACTCCACATTTTTCAATTACATCACCTGTGTTTCCTAAGTTTACGAATGACATTGTGCAGATGAAGTTTAGCTCTGTCCACGGACACAAAAGAGGTCTGGCCTTTGTTCAAGAGTGAAGTGGACATGACTTACTTCATTGGTAGGCTTTCACATGTATTATCTCCTTTGTATTCTTCAACAAGCGTAAATTTGATCTGCAACTCTGAGTAGGCCTCACCTTAAACAAACCTCTGGAGAGGCCACACCTTATCGTCATCCTGAATTAATCATTTAAAATGTTAGGGACAGATTTATGATAGGTGTATGCCTCTTTTGCGCCACTGTGCGTCACTTTTGTGACGCAGTGGCGGTGGAAAAGATTTGCTATGAGGTGACAAAATTACAAATTGATGCATCTAGGCAGATGTGTCATGCTGTAAAAAACCCGTGCCACATGAAACCGATGCAGCAGTGATGCAAAAGATGCACCATGTTGCAAGACAGGCCTCACTTCATCTCCAACAAGATAAGAAGCTTAGGGGCAGATTAATGATGACTGGCGCATCCCCAGGGATGCGCCAGTCATCCTGCGCCGCTGCTCCGCCACCCATGGTGCGCCACATTTACAATGCGGCGCACCATGGGGCAAAAACGGCACAGATGTGTGACGCATCTGTGCCGTAAAGGTGGTGCATTGCTGGAGCTGCATCACAAGTGCGACGCAGCTCCAGCAAGGCTCAGGGGTGCCCCATCTCCATAATGCTGCGTCAAGACCTATGCCTGCTTCAAGCAGGCGCAGGGTTTTGACGCAGCATTGTCCTAAAAGTGACTGAGTGAAATCTCATAGATTTCACTGAGCCACTTTTAGGAGGCGTTCCTGCGCAGAAACGCCCCCCCCCCCTGCGCAGGAACGCCTCGTTATGGCGCAGGGTTTTACAACGTGACGCATTTCCTAGATGTGTCACGTTGTAAATAGGGCGCATTGTTTGCGCCGCCGTTGCGTCAAATAAAGTGACGCACCGGCGGCGCAAGGCCTTCATAAATCTGCCCCTGAGTCTTCTGTAAATGTCAAAATTGTTGTATACACTGCTCAACTTCTGTGTACTCTTTGATATGCTACACTCCATCTGCACTATGAGATACCTAAGCAAAGGAAACACAGGTGATGTGATTGTGAAATGAGGAAAAGAAACTCCACATTTTTCAATTACATCACCTGTGTTTCCTAAGTTTACGAATGACATTGTGCAGATGAAGTTTAGGTCTGTCCACAGAGACAAAAGAGGTCTGGCCTTTGTTCAAGAGTGAAGTGGACATGACTTACTTCATTGGTAGGCTTTCACATGTATTATCTCCTTTGTATTCTTCAACAAGCATAAATTTAATCTGCAACCCTGAGTAGGCCTCACCTTAAACAAACCTCTGGATAGGCCACACCTTATCGTTATCCTGAATCAATCATTTAACATGTTAGGGACAGATTTATGATAGGCGTGTGCCTCTTTTGCGCCGCTGTGCGTCACTTTTGTGACGCAGCGGTGGTGCAAAAGATTTGCTATGTGGCAACATATTTAAAAATTGATGCATCTAGGCAGACGTGTCATGCTGTAAAGTCCTGTGCCACATGAAACCTGCGTCAGGTTTCATATAGGTGTTTTGTTGCAAGGTATGCATTAATTTGCAAGAAAGCCCTGTAAAACTAACATAGTGAAATTTAGAAGATTTCACTGAGTCAGCTTTATAGCATTGCTGAATCAAATCCTTACGCCTGTTTGAAACAGGCATAAGAAGTGATACACCATGCAATGTGAGGGTTCCTCCTGTGCATTGCAGTAGACATGTCGCGCTTATGACGTGATTCCTGCAATGTGCTGCTTTTGCGGCACAGATGTGTGACGCATCTGTGCTGTTTTTGCTCAATGGTGCTCCACATTGTAAATTCGGCACACTATGGCTGGCAGAGCAGCGGTGCACATTAACTGGTGCATCCGTGGGGATGCGCCACTTAGCATAAATCTGCCCCTGTACATTTAAGTATGAGCAGGGGACACAGAGTCGGTGAGGCTTATCCAAGGTTCAGAAGAGATGAGTCCTGTTCACTGAAAACTTGGACATAGGCCTCACCTCCTCAGCATCGCTGGACATGGATAAATAATAGCTGCAAAATGTTACTCTTGTTAAACAATTTTACTATTATAATCTCTGAGATTTGTCTTTTACTCTGCAACATCTCATTGTTGTTATCTTTCTTTAAAGATAACGACAACATCAACATGAGCGACAATCAGCAATCAGTTGATCTCGACCTCATCATTGAACTCATAATTGAAACATCAGTGGAAGTAGATCCCTTGGATGATTTAAATCCTGAGGATGAAGAAGAACATGATGAGGATGCAGATTTGTCAGAATTGTATGACATAGGGTGGGAAGCTGACCTGCTTGAGCCTATGGAACTATAAACATTTATTTTTAAAATTTACAATAAATGAAAAGTAAAAATGTAAACTGTTTAATTTTAAATTAAACACACCTTCAAAAACAGGTTATGTGTAGTGTCTTCAATAAAATATTAAAATATGCTCATAAAATTAGATCAGATTCACATATAAAACAGGACAGGTAAATGAAGAAGAATTCCATTTCTTTTCTGCTATTTGTGTATTCTAAATTTGCCAACGCACTAAAAAATATTCTATGTAAAAATGTCAAGTAGTGTGTTAAGTTTTTGACAACTGTTATTGATTTACTGTTTGGTAATAGTGGTTAATAACATTTTTTATTATATTTTACCACAGATTCAACTGCAGACCATTTCAAAATTTGAAAATGCCAACTAAGGCTCGAATTAGAAAGGCTACAAAACGTCAAAGACAGCAGGTGTATCAAATACTGCAGCAGTCCTCTACAAAAAAAAGTTGTCAAGTCACCAAGAAAGCACCGGGTAAGACCACGAAATCATTCATAAGTAATATTTGTAGTAAAAAAAGTATTACTACAGAAAATGTTTCAGTCCAGAAAAAGAGAAGCAATTTAAACTGAAAGGAAAGGCCAATGAAAAATGTTACTGCTAGAGCAAGAGATAACTCTGTGCATGATAGTAGAAGGAAACAACAGTTTAGGGACATTCGTAAACGAATGTTCCGCAACAGGATAATTGGCAATTTGTTAAAAAATATTAAGAAAGGTCAACAGAAAGTGTTTTTTTATAAGAGAAAAAAAAAGTTGAGAAAGTTATTGATCAGGCATTTGAAATTAAACGTAAGTTATTTATTTTGATAATCAATAGAATTAGGAAGCTAAACAAGGCAATTTATGATTTCAAAAGAAATAGTAGATGGAAGAGAATAGTTAATCGTAGTAATTTTTGTGAAGTTTTTTCCGGAGAATGGATGCATAGTTCAAGTTGTGAGGCATTTTTCAATGAGGAGAGTTATTTCCAGGATAATGATTTGGTGCATGCAGTTGACACCAGCGGTCGAGCTTATGAGGTGAAAGATGGTTGTCCAGTTGAAAATGAAAAACTTGTGACAACAGAGACAGAAGAGGTGTTAGGTAATGAGGTTTTAGGAAGACGTCCTAAGGGTCCTGTGTACACCTGGAAGTGTAGTAGTATTTGCAGTGTGCGACAGGATTCCATCAATTTGCTTTGTGATTTTGTACGGACATTTAATAAGAAAAGTTTGAAGCAGAAAATGAAGTTGTTGCAAGAATTAGATCCTTGCAGAGTGAGAGAAGTGACAGGTTTGCATGGTCATTCACTGGCTTGTCTTTCCAGGAGAGTATGCCAGAGTGTTTTTCATCATTTCAGGATGCTAGCAGTGCATCATAATAAAGTGAGGAAATTAGTTAGAATGTTGTATTATGCTAAGAGTCCAGCAATTATGCTTAAACAATTATGCGCTGCTCTTTTGCATGGTTCAGAAGTAGATGTGAAGAATATTTGTGCAGAAATTGAGTTTTGTTACTTTGGAAGTAAAGAGGAGAATGTTGAAATTGACCAAGAAGAAGAGGGTAATGTGGAAGATAGTGTACAGGTTTCCAGTACAGATAATTTTCAGAGGGAAATTGCGACGTTTCAGATGAAATCAAGTGAGAGGCCTAATTTCACTTGCGTGTGTTGTCGACGCACTTATTATAAGAATCAGACTAAGTTAGTGGATTTATATGCAAAAAGTGAAAGGGAAAATAATAGTGAACGGAAGGATTTCACAACATACTTGATGGTAGAAAATTGTTTTGATTTGGGATCGGATCAACGTGTGTGTACTTATTGTTGTAACAAATTAAATCAAAACCAGATGCCTGCTAGAGCAGTTCATAATAATCTGGAATTGGTTGAGATTCCTTCTGAATTGAAGGATTTAAATACTTATGAATCTATTTTGATTCAAAGTATCCATCCCTTTCAGGCTATTGTAAGAATGGAGCCAAAGACAGGGAAATTGCCTCCATCAGATTTACAGAGAGGATTAAAGGGAAGAGTTGTTTATTTGCCTCTAGATTTGAAGAAAAACATTAACACAATTGGAGTAGAAAAAGTGGAAGAGGAACCTCTGGTTATCTTAGTTAATGGGGTTCCGACAAAGAATAAGAAAATATGGCAAGATTTAGTGGATGTTAGGAAAGTCAAAAAGGCAAAATTGTATTTGAAAAAAAATAATAAGTACTATAAGAATGTATATGTTGCAGAAGAGGAAGTAAGTGAGGAAGAGGATAGCGATTTGTGTGCTGGTCAAATTGAGAAAGTAGAACCCTCTACTAGTGAAGAAATATATGAACATTATAGTGTTCATCCTTTGCATTCCAAGGAAGTCATGGGGAATGCTATTGAGTTGTTTCAAATGAAACAAGCCAAAGGGAGTCCCATTAGTGTTTGGGAGGAAAGTTTGGAAGCTCGGTGTTTCCCACAGCTTTTTCCAACAGGTCAGGGAGGAAGATATGATGAGCGACCTCATCAAATTCCTGCTTCTGAATACCGGACTTTGCGATTGTATGCAGGAGATGCTAGGTTTTGACAATGTATTCCCTATTTGTTTCATCTCCTGTTTGAAAGCGATCTGTCTGGACTGTCATATGCAGTGAACCACATCTTGAAAAGTGGTATACACATGCAAAACATCTCGGCAAGTGACTTTATGGATAAAGTCAATGTCCAAGACAGTATTTTGGATTGTCACCTGATTAATCTCATGGCGTGTCAGCGTGGTACTAATGAGTACTGGTACCGTCGCCATGGTGATTTAAAATGTATGCTGAGGAACTTAGGAAGTCCCACATGGTTCCTCACTCTGAGCTGTGCCGAGTATGGCTGGGAAGACTTACTTGAATTTCTACGAGAGGCAAATGGAAACATTGAAAACATCGAATTCAAGACACCCGGAGAACTGTGCTCTTTGGATCCAGTCAATGTATGCAGGTACTTCAATCATAGATTTGAAGCTATGATGTCTTTCATCATGAATAAGAAGAATCCACCTCTTGGAGAGGTGTTGGATTTCTTCTGGAGAAAGGAGTACCAAGCAAGAGGTGCTCCTCGTATACATATGCTGCTGTGGATCAAGGATGCACCTAAATTTGGAACAGATCCAGAAGACTCAGTGATGAGTTTCATACAACAGTATTCTACGTGTGCTGTTCCAAACGCAAAGGAGAAGAAAAGCCTAAGAGAAAAAAGTTCTACGTTTCCAAAGCCATCGTTGTGGAAAGTACTGTCGTCGTAAATTCCGAAACAAGGACAAGTTCTACACCAAATGTCGTTTCGGCTTTCCACGACCGGTGATTTCTAAAGGAAGAGTAAACAGTTTGATGTCTTTGCTGCGACATAATGTGATGAAGAAATCACCTAAAAACACATACAATTTGAAGAGGAACGAAGAGTCCAAGTACATCAACGACTACAACCCAGTGATTTTGTCCATGTGGAATGCTAACATGGATATACAGTTTGTGGCTGATAACTGTATGGCTGTGGCTCGGTATGTGACATCTTACATCACCAAAAAAGAAAAGACAGAATTGAAGGATATGTGGGAGGACATTTCCCATGAAAAGAGCCTCAGTAAGAAGTTGTACAGTTTCAGTTTGAAGATGTTGTCGCATCGAGAAATCGGAGCTTACGAATGTTCTGACCGGTTGTCTTCAGCAAGTCTCTATGCCAAATCTAGGAGTATCGTTTGGGCGAGTCTTGGTCTTGCTGCAACGCGTAATCGAGTTCTGAAACCTGTGCGGGAAATTGAGTATTTGGCAGAAAAGGAGCCAAACAGTACCGACATTTTGAAGACCAACATGTTGGATACATATTATCCAAATCGAAGCAGTCACCTCGAGAATGTTTGTCTGTATGAGGTTCTACAAAATTACATATTCAAGAGGAACATCAAAGAAGATACTGAGAAAGGAGTGTATGCTGTAATTGGAAGTGAGGGATGTCTGGTCAAGCAAAGAAAATGCCACTTGGTAAACCATCGAAAATTGAGTGGCGAATCTCCTGAAAAAAAGGAGTTTTTCTATTTAGCACTTTTGCAACTTTTCAAGCCTTGGCGTGCAGAAGAGGAACTGCTTGGAGATTTCCTCTGTTACGAAGACTCTTTCACTGCCGCCAAGGAGACCATAGAATGTCCCGCTTTTCCCAAATATGTAGAAATGTTGAATGCGGAAATCGAGCAGGAAGCAACGATTGCAGCCGAGATTGCCAGAGACAGTTCTGTTTCATTGAGTCAGGATCCACTAGGAGGACCTGTTATCGAAAACGAAGCTGCCACTGCCATGAATGAAGTGGAAAGAGCCATGGCACATGCTCAGGAGGATGCGGTTAACTTAGAAGACTTGGAAAGACAACTCAACGTTGAGCAGATGAAAATATATGACGAAGTTACCAAGCAAATTGATCATGGATTAAGTCATGAGAAGAAAGAGTGCTCATGTACGTCGTTGAAGCCTGTCCGACTGTACGTGAGTGGAGAAGCGGGAACTGGAAAAAGTTTCCTCATTAAAGCAATTTCATGTTATTTGCAGGAAAGGACTGAGTCATCGCTGTCTTGTGTTGTCACCGCTCCAACTGGACTGGCAGCACATAACATTAAAGGGATTATCGTTTACTGATGCTGCCAGTGGAGCATGACAACAAATTACAATATCACAAGCTATCTGGAGATGCTTGTTGTGAAGTTTCAAGAGTCTTGAGGAAAATGAAACTTCTTATCATTGACGAAGTAAGCATGGTTTCCAATGTCATGCTTGCCTTTGTGCATTTGAGAATGCAAGAAGTTCTCAAAACAGAGTATGATGTGTTATTTGGTGGCAAACACATCATTGTTTTCGGAGATCTTCTGCAGCTGACACCAGTGAAAGGACAACCTGTGTTCAAAATGCTCACGCATGAAGATACCAGGAAGTGCCTAGGGAGCATTGGCAACGTCAATATATGGTTAAACTTCAATTATGCTGACCTGCATGAAAATATGCGTCAGGCGAAGGATGAAGTTTACAAGAATATTCTACAAGATGTTAGAATTGGAAAAGTGACCGAGCATGGGAAAGAAGCTTTACATGCACGATTACTGTCAAATTTATATCCAGAACAAGATGTTGTGCCTGAGAATATTTTTCAGAAAATTACTGAGAAGAAATCTGGAATATGTTTGATGCCAACTCTTGCAGAATGTGCCATCTTCAACAACAAAATGTTGCATTTAGAAAACCAAGAGATTGTGAAACTGGAAGCTATTGCCATTAGAGCATATGGGATCAACAATTATTTTGTCTGAGAATTTGAAATCAAAATTGGATTCATTAGAGAAGACTATATCTAAAACTGCAGGTTTTGAAAAGACTCTGAATGTGTGCTTAAACTGCCGTATAATTTTAAGAAGGAATTTACATGTTGAAAGAGGTCTGGTAAATGGATCAATGGGTAATGTTGTTGATTTTGTGAAATACAGAAATAGAGATGGAATTGAATTTTTAAAAATTAAATTTGATGGCATTGAGGAAGTACAGCTAATTGGTCGTTGTTCTGCTAGATTTTTGCTTGTAAAAGACTTATTAGTTCGCCGTAAGCAGTTTCCTGTTTGCTTGGCATATGCGGTGACAATCCATAAATCGCAAGGTTTAAGTGTAGACAGTGCATTGGTGAATATTGGCAGTTCTGTGTTCAAGGAAGGTATGGCATATGTGGCATTGTCACGAGTTAGAACTTTATCGGGATTGTACTTGATTGAGTGTGATGTCACAAACATTTGTGCGGATCTAGATTGTGTTAAGGAATACAATAGGTTAAGAAGAGAGTATGCGCCACATTTGCCTCAATATCCTTTGTTTGAGAAACGTGTGGTAGGCCGGAAACGAAGAAATGTGACCAATAGTAGAGAGGTTGTAGCAAAAAGACGAAAAGTCGATGAACCTGAAGTTATAAGCAGAAAGAAAAAGGATTCTGTTGAAGATGTTGTTGGTTTTCAATTTGAAAACAGTTCTGGTGTCAACTGCTATGCTAATGTAGTGGTTAATGTTTTGTTTTCTCTAGAAAATGTAAAAGAAGAGATTGTGGTCAATTCGGATCAAAGATTTTGCAGTTTGTTGAATTCTGTGTTAGAGAAATGTAGCACTGATAGAACAAAAATAGAAAGTGTGTCTGAAATTTGAAATCTGTTAGACAGATGTTCAGGTCAAACACAATTCTCTCAAAATATTCAGCAAGATTGTCAGGAGTTTTTAATGTATATGCTTGATGTGTTGCATGCTGAAGGTGTAGATGTAGATCACCTGTTTGGGCTTTCTTATCAATGGCAGCATGACTGCGAGAACTGTAGGGTATCAAGAACTACTAGTGTAGACTCAGAAAGATTTATATATTTAACTTTGCCAGACAGTAAATCAGTGTCCTTTAATAAGCTAGTAAAAGCAGCTGATCACAACATGGAGTGTAGCCAATGTAAGTCTGCAATGCTGTCCACATTATTTATACGAACATATGGCCAGTATGTCATTTTAATGTTCCAACGATGTAGGCCTGATGGAACAAAATTGACAACTTTAATTAAAAATGTTGTGGCTTCACAGTTGTCAATATCAGGAAGGACTTTTGTAACTGCAGCAATTATATATCATGACGGTCCTTCAATAACATCAGGACATTACACAGCTTATTTAAAGTCTAGAAATGGCTGGTCATTCTGCAACGATTCTGTTTTAACTTTAAAAAAAAAATTGCCGTATGACCTTAAAAATTCTTACCTGGTGATTTTAAAACCAAAATTTTAGGGAAAGAATCTCGGGATGTGCTCTGAGGAATTTCAAGAGGTTCTAATGGCTCCTACATGATTTGGCCTTGAGGATAAGTGTAGTACAGAGACATAACTTCTTACCATAACACTTGACGTCATGGAAAAATAACTGCACTTTGAATGAGTTCAGAAAAACTGTTTCTTTTTATAAGCTAATTGAAGCAGCCAATCAAAACATGGAGTAGAGGGAATGTAAGTCTGCAATGCTGTCTACTGTTTTATATTGCTTTGTGATTAAAAGTGATGTACAGAATTAAATAATTGTAGTAGTCATAGAGGTAGTGTAAGTCTGCTTCATAGTAAGCAGTATCAGTGTCATAGGAAATGTAGAACATGAGTGAGCAAGAAGGGTAAGATATTACTAGTCCAGGATTGTGAAAATGATCTTCAACATTTTAATTCTGACAGTTGCGGAAATACAAAATGACGGGATTGGCTTACAAGAATTCCAAGAGTTATAAATGGCTCTTACATGATTTGGCCTTGTGGAAACGTGTGGTAGAGAGCGAGAAGTCATTTATTGTATGTAACATATTTTTCAAAACGATGGAGGTTTTCTTTCAGAAAGTGGCGGGCTGAAAGTAATAACAGCACAACAGAGTGTAAGCTGTTCATAGGACATCCTTCGACGTCATGGAAAGTAAGTTAATTTTAAGGAGTTCTGAATTCTGATTTGTTATGTTGTATGGGTTTTTTAAACACAATCATTTTGATTGTGTTTTTTTTCCCCGCTGTTATATGATGAATACCTTCAAGTCACTGTTTTTAGTGAAATTTGATACATTCTGAGAACAGCAAAAATAAACCATTTAACATGTATAGTTAATTCTGTACTGTTTGCATTTATGATGTACATTTAGAACTGTGTATGAGGCATGGAGAAGGAGAGGCTTCTGTAAGTGTCAAAGTTGTTGCATACAGTGCTCACATTCTACGTAGTCTTTCATATGATAGACTACATTTCCACAATGAGATACCTAAGCAAAGGAAACACAGGTGATATGATTGTGGAATGAGCAAAAAAAATTGCACGTTTTTCAATTATATTACCTGTGTTTCCTAACATTACACATCACATTGTGTAGATGAGGTTTAGGCCTGTTCTAGGAGACAGAGGAGGTCTGACATTTGTTCAAGAGTGCAGTGGACATGACTCACTTCGTTGGTAGGCCTGCACATGTATTATCTCCTCTGTATTCTTCAACAAACCTAAATTTCATCTGCAACCCTGAGTAGGACTTACCTGAAACAAATCTGTGGATAGGTTACACCTTATCGGCATCTTGAAACAATAATTTAAAATGTTAGGGTCAGATTTATGATGGCCGTGCGCCTCTTTTGCGCCGCTGTGGGTCACTTTTGTGTAAAAGATGCACCATGTTGCAAGATAGGTTTCAGTTCATCTCCAGCAAGATACCATCAGTTTAAAATGTATATAATTAGCACTGTGTAGGGGGCATGCAGAAGTTGAAGCTTTTGTAAGTGTCAAAGTTGTTGCATGCAGTGCTGCACTTTTGGGTACTGTTTCATATGCTGGACTACATCTGCACAATGAGATACCTAAGCAAAGGAAACACAAGTGATGTGATTGTGAAATGAGTAAAAGAAATTGCACGTTTTTCAATTACATCACCTGTGTTTGCTAAGTTTACGAATGACATTGTGCAGATGAAGTTTCGGTCTGTCCACGGACACAGAAGAGGTCTGGCCTTTGTTCAAGAGTGAAGTGTACATGACTTACTTCATTGGTAGGCTTTCCCATGTATTATCTCCTTTGTATTCTTCAACAAGCGTAAATTTGATCTACAACCCTGAGTAGGCCTCACCTTAAACAAACCTCTGGAGAGGCCACACCTTATCGTCATCCTGAATTAATCATTTAAAATGTTAGGGACAGATTTATGATAGGTGTATGCCTCTTTTGCGCCACTGTGCGTCACTTTTGTGACGCAGTGGCGGTGCAAAAGATTTGCTATGAGGCGACAAAATTACAAATTGATGCATCTAGGCAGATGTGTCATGCTGTAAAAAATCCGTGCCACATGAAACCGATGCAGCAGTGATGCAAAAGATGCACCATGTTGCAAGACAGGCCTCACTTCATCTCCAACAAGATAAGAAGCTGAGTCTTCTGTAAATGTCAAAATTGTTGTATACACTGCTCAACTTTTGTGTACTCTTTGATATGCTAGACTCCATCTGCACTATGAGATACCTAAGCAAAGGAAACACAGGTGATGTGATTGTGAAATGAGGAAAAGAAACTCCACATTTTTCAATTACATCACCAGTGTTTCCTAAGTTTACGAATGACATTGTGCAGATGAACTTTAAGTCTGTCCACGGACACAGAAGAGGTCTGGCGTTTGTTCAAGAGTGAAGTGGACATGACTTACTTCATTGGTAGACCTTCACATGTATTATGTCCTCTGTTCTCTTCAACAACTGGAAATTTCATTTGGAACCCTGAGTAGGCCTCACCTCAAACAAACCTCTGGATAGGACACATCTTATTGGCATCCTGAAACAATCATTTAAAATGTTAGTGTCTTGCGACACTTTTGTGAGACAACAGCAGTGCAAAAGATGCACCATGTTTCAAGATAGGCCTCACTTCATCTGCATCAAGATACTGTTAGTTTTAAATGTATATCTTTAGGACTGTGTAGGGGGCCTGGAGAAGCAGAAGCTTCTGTAAGTGTCAAAGTTGTTGAAAAACTGTTTGTCCTTCAATCTTTTCCCTTGTCTTTTCTAATTTTTAAATACATGTTTTAATATTTTTCAAATGTTTGTTCTCTCTTTCACAGATTGAAAGTATAAAAATAACAAGTGAGTAAGTTAACGACAATTATAAGGTAAATGTTTTGTACTCTTTTCGTTACATTTCTATCACATTCACCTACTATTAGTTCCACAGCTTCATTTCTTTAACCCTCAGTTTCCTGCCTTTGCTACTTCCCTCATTCCTTTCTCTATTACCTACTTACTCTACTCCTTCCACTCCTTTTCTCACTCCCTCTCTTCTCATAGTTCCTCACTCTTGTTCACTCACTCCATCTCTATTACTCTTAGTGTCTTTGACTGATCACTCTTTCACTACTTGTTCATTATGCTTTTTCTGTGTAGTTGAAGCACACTAAGGGGCATATTATGAACACAGCCAATAAAATTATTGCTGTTTTTATCGGCAGAAAACTGCTGCAAAAGTGGTTTTAGCAGCAGTTTTCTGCCGCAAAAGCGGCTTTAGCGACACATTTCTGCCGATAAAAGCTGCAAAACTTTTATTGCCTATGTTGATAATATGGCCCTATGTTATTTACATTTCTTTGCTGTTTCAATTAATCTTTTTCTGTTACTTCTTCTTTTCTGCTTTCTGTTTTTTCTCTCTGTTATTGCACATGTTTAAATCTTATTTTGAACATTCACTCATATTCTCTAAGAAAGTCTTCTTTGTTATTCTTCTACTCTCCTTTTTTTTCTTTCACTTCCTTATCTATTTTGTTTTTCACAATTATATCCTCTTCCCTCTTTTCTTCGGTAAATAAATCTATTAAACAGTATCTCTGGTTTAGACCCTATAGCTGTCTTTGTTTTAACATTACTCTCTGTTTACTTCCCTTATACTTACTCTTCTTTTTTTTTTTTTTTTTTTTGGTTCGCTCCCGGTTCGCGTACCGGTGAGCGAACCAGGAAGCGAACCAAAAGAAATACAGCTTGCCAGAGTGCTTAACATTCTAGCAATTTTTTTTGAAAGGGGAGGTAGTTCTGAAAAGAACTTTTTTTTTAATGTTTTTGTTGTTTTATATATATTTTTTATTTTTCTGAACATTTTTTGTTTTTTTTTAACAGTTTTATGTTTTTTTTTGCTTTTTTGGGAGGGGAAACAACAAAAAACAGGCATTGGATAGGGCTCAACAGGAGCAAAAAAAAAAATTTACTTTCTGGGGCGTTTAGAGCACTTGTGATTTTCAAATGCTCTGTTGATTAAGTTAATGCTCATATTGGCACATGACAGTAATGTACCGCAATATAAACATGTAATCTTCATATGGACAAAGTTGTCCTGAATGTTTGGCACGGTTTCCCGTGCCTCTGGTCCTGACAAAGATACCTCTGTTGATGTCCTGGCCACAGGAGTTTGTGGATTGTCCTGCAGGTCACGCATCTCTGCCCGGCTGTAGTTTAGTGGGTGCCACCTCACCATGTGACGGTGCATGGTATAGTTGCCGAAGCTATACTTCTTTAAGGTGCCTCTAGATAAGTCCTCTTTACATATCAGGCACGTCACATATCTAGCATTAACTTTTTTCTGCCCTTCAGGGATTGAAAAAAACTGCCAAATAAAACTAGTTCTACGATGAGAAACCCGGGGCTCCTCTTGTAAAAACTGTGGTCCCTCTATCTCCTCTTCCTCTTGTTCATCCTCTTCCTCTTCTGTGTTGCTAATGAACTGTGGAGGTGGTCCTCTCTTCCCATGAGGAGGTGGTGGTGGTGGTGGGGGTGCACCAGCTGAAGCTACCAATGAAGCCTTTGCTCAGTGATCACAAAGGGTCTTCCTCTCACAAAGATGAAAGTCAGAGTGAGGAAAGAAGGAGGGGTTTTCATCATTTGGGACAAAAAAAAAGTTCTAAACCAATGAAAAGTGTTATTTTTAGATCACATGACCTAGCCTTACATCATTAGGAAACCAAAAGTGAGATGAACCAATTAAAAGTTTTATTAACAAGTCACATGACCTGTTACGCTTATGTTACGCGCTGCGGAACGCGCCCTGGATCGCTTCCGGGGAGCTGCGCTTCGCGCCTCGGTTCGCGCTCCGGAGCACTTCCGGGTGCGCTAACGCGGCGCGTCATAAGACGCATTACGCGACAACGTGATACGTCGCGCTTCCGCGACGCGTCACGATGTTGATTTCTAACGCGGCAGTTGCGCAAACGGAACGTTTACTGGTTCGCGGACCGGGTCGCGGCACCAAATTAAGCTAACGGGAAGCTTCCCGGTTCGCGAACCGGGAGCGAACTAAAGCATAATAATAAAAAAAATATTAATAAACATATAAAATAAATGTTTTGATTTAAAGAAAAATACATTTTACAGCTATAGATATTAGCTTTTAAAAAACCAATGAAATTCACTGAAAAAACCATAGGTTATAGACCATATATAGTTAGGAATTAGCATTTACAAAACCTTGAAAATTCACTGAAAAAACCCTAGGTTATAGACCATATATAGTTAGGAATTAGCATTTAAAAAACCTTTTTTTTACTCACACAAAACCATTGAAATTCCATATATAGTTAGTTGCACTAACTATATATCGCGCACCCGCAATCCACTGCTGATGATGTCACATATTATATCATTCATGACATGGTCAGTGACATCACTGATGACATCACTGATGACATCTCAAATGACATCACTGATGACATCACTGATGACATCTCAAATGACATCATTCTTGTGCTAATACGATAAACCTCTTCAGACTCTAATATAACCTTAGATACACTCAGTGTATACAGACACTCACACACTGTCACTCATCCATGGAGTTACTCACACACCTAGTCAGTCATGCAAAGAATCAATCACACCTCCATTTCCTCAACTATACAGTTATACACACCTTACTTATTCAAACATATACTAACACATATTTACTCTCTTATACAATCCCTGATACAAGTTCACAATGATCCATACAGCCACTCACACATTCAGTGGCTCTTATGCACAGTTATTTATATATGTCAACTCTCACATGTACTGTGTTTTACATATGTACTTACTTTGACATGTAGCACTGAGATATCCATTCACTCACCAATGCACTCATGCACACAGTCAACCACCCATACAGCTGTTTCTACGTGCACTTTTGAACCCATACATCTAGTGAATCAACTGCTCACAGATCTATGCTTATAGTCATACACCTCCCAGCCACTCACACACACACACACACTCAGTCTCCCATACAAATACTTGAGCAACCAATCAATAACCCATATACTTACTCATATAGCTACTGATCAACACATGCAGCAGTTTACAGAACAACAAACATAATGATGCACAAATTAAGACAGTTCAGTCACTAACCCATGCACTCAGAGAGACATATTTAACCACTCACTCATACAGTCAGTCATGCACCTACTAAATCCTTCATCCAGACACTTTTACATCCACTCATTCTTCAATATGTAAGACATATTTTAACTTTACAGAAATACACAGTCACTGGATGTTGTCATCAGTGATGTCATTTGAGATGTCATCAGTGATGTCATCGGTGATGTCATTTGAGATGTCATCAGTGATGTCATCAGTGATGTCACTGACCATGTCATGAATGATGTAATATGTGACATCATCAGCAGTGGATTGCGGGTGCGCGATATATAGTTAGTGCAACTAACTATATATGGAATTTCAATGGTTTTGTGTGAGTAAAAAAAAGGTTTTTTAAATGCTAATTCCTAACTATATATGGTCTATAACCTATGGTTTTTTCAGTGAATATATATATGTATATATTACCTACTGGCGGTCGCCAGTAGGTAGTTATAGTTAGGATCGTTTTCCATAGGAAATCCGCAACATTCTATTGGAAATAACTTTGGCGCCAAATGAGGGATCTGCCTGTAATTTTCCTTAACTTTGCCTCGCTGCGCTCCGCTCCTTCCCTGAAAGTTTCGGGGGGATCCATCAAGCGGGGGCCGAGATAAAAGGGGGGTCCCAAAACGTGTTTTCCCCATGTTAATTTCCATAGGGCGGTTGGACTCACTTTTAGCCCGAACGGCTGAATGGATTTCCACCAAACTTGGCAAAATTGTAGGGACTGATACCCCGATGTGCCTTTGCTATGTCTCAAGATATATGCTCCAGTGGTTTTTATGGAAATTAACTTTGAAAAAATATATATTTGGGCTACATTGGGCTATATATATGTTAGAGCCCAAATGTAGCCCAATGTAGCCCAAAGATGGCCACCAGAGACAAAAAAAAAACAAATGTAGCCCAAATATCAGCCAGATGTAGCCCAACTATAGCCCAATGACAGAATGTCCCAGAGGGTTCTAAAGAACAACTAGAGCGCTAACAGTCTTACTTATGACAAAAGTATGGCACACCTGAAGTCATCTTGATTGGAATAAAGTGTTAACACTTAAAACATTTAATTTGCAAAGGAACAAAATGAGGGGGTTCATTTTGCCATAGAAATTATGAATAGTGCTGAAGAAAGAAAAATTTGGCCACATTTTGAGTGACTTCTCAAATCCTCTTATATTTCATTAAAAAAATCTGATATGCAGTCTCCCAAGATGGGTACCAGAGACAAAAGAGCCCAAATGTAGCCCAAATATCAGCCAGATGTAGCCCAACTATAGCCCAATGACAGAATGTCCCAGAGTGTTCTAAAGAACAACTAGAACGCTAACAGTCTTACTTATGACAAAAGTATGGCACACCTGAAGTCATCTTGATTGGAATAAAGTGGTAACACTTAATACATTTAATTTGCAAAGGAACAAAATGAGGGGTTTCATTTTGCCATAGAAATGTTATATATATATATATATTCACTGAAAAAACCATAGGTTATAGACCATATATAGTTAGGAATTAGCATTTAAAAAACCTTATTTTACTCACACAAAACCATTGAAATTCCATATATAGTTAGTTGCACTAACTATATATCGTGCACCGCCATCCACTGCTGATCATGTCACATATTACATCATTCATGACATGGTCAGTGACATCACTGATGACATCACTGATGACATCTCAAATGACATCACTGATGACATCACTGATGACATCTCATTTGACATCATTCTTGTGCTAATACGATAAACCTCTTCAGACTCTAATATAACCTTAGATACACTCAGTGTATACAGACACTCACACACTGCCACTCATCCATGGAGTTACTCACACACCCAGTCAGTCATGCAAAGAAACAATCTCACCTCCATTTCTTCAACTATACAGTTAAACACACCTTACTTATTGAAACATATACTAACACATATTTACTCTCTTATACAATCCCTGATACAAGTTCACAATGATCGATACAACCACTCACTCATTCAGTGGCTCTCATGCACAGTTATTTATATATGCCAACTCTCACATGTACTGTGTTTTACATATGTACTTACTATGACATGTAGCATTGAGATATCCATTCACTCATCAATACACTCATGCACACAGTCAACTGCCCATGTAGCTGTTTCCACATGCACTCTTGAACTCATACACCTAGTGAATAAACTGCTCACACATCTATGCATAGAGTCTCACACCTTCCAGCCACCCCCACACAAACTCAATCTCCCATAGAAATACTTGGGCAACCAATTAATAACACATATAGCCTCTCGTATAGCTAATGATCAACACATGCAGCAGTTTACAGAACAACAGACATAATGATGCACAAATTAAGACAGTTTAGTCACTAACCCATGCATTCAGTGAGACACATTTAATCACTCACTCATACAGTCAGTCATGCACCTACTAAATCCTTCATCCAGACACTTATACATCCACTCAAGACATATTTTAACTTTACAGAAAAATACAGTCACTGGATGTTGTCATCAGTGATGTCATTTGAGATGTCATCAGTGATGTCATCAGTGATGTCACTGACCATGTCATGAATGATGTAATATGTGACATGATCAGCAGTGGATTGCGGGTGCACGATATATAGTTAGTGCAACTAACTATATATGGAATTTCAATGGTTTTGTGTGAGTAAAATAAGGTTTTTTAAATGCTAATTCCTAACTATATATGGTCTATAACCTATGGTTTTTTCAGTGAATTTTCAAGGTTTTGTAAATGCTAATTCCTAACTATATATGGTCTATAACCTATGGTTTTTTAAGTGAATTTCAATGGTTTTTTAATAGCAAATATCATAAGCTGTCGAATGTCAAGTACGTGGTAAGTGAAAACATTTTCGTGTTTATGCACACTGATCTGCTTTGAATGGTGCCCCCCCCCCCCTCATTTCTATTAGGAGTACTCTCTCTTTGCAGATAGTGAAAGGTAGTTAACGCAGGCCTTTGCCCCCGTTGTAATCCGTCGTGCCTGCTTCTCTCTCCATTTGATTGATTGTTATCCAAGTATTTACTGTTTTAGAATTAGTTCTCTTTGGTTCATTCTCTATTTACAAACAAACACAGAGTCGCAATACTCTGTTTAGTCTTTGCAGATAACGAAAAATCGTGTAAAAAAAAAGAAAAGGAATCGAGCAAAATCAGTAGGCCACTAATGGGATCTCTTTTTGACCTCGCTAAAATAGAAACATTAGGAACAACCCCTCATGACAAATACAAAACTAGTGAGATGAACTGAACTCCACACAATGATGGCTGCAAAACAGCTCGGCTCCGCCACCCACCCCGCCCAAAATAACGATAAAGAGCGGCTGCCATGATTGGTTGCGGAATGGCCACAACGGAGCTACGAAATGGTGCTGCTCTCATGCTAACCCCAGCTTCGGTCTGAAACATCCAGAAACACTGTAGACTACCAATTCGATCAGTTCCGGTAGCGCCCCAATGTAACCCGGTAGAGAAGAACTAGCCCTCCCCTCTTTGACTGATGGTTCTTGTTGCCTGTCCCTTCTGTTGTCATTTAACAGAACTATTTAGCCTGCTGAAAGGGGTTGTGTTTCGACCGCTGGTTGGTGGAGACATTTTGACTATATTCTGGACCTGCGTTGTCGCGTAATGCGTCATATGACGCGCCGCGTTAGCGCATCCGGAAGTCATCCGGGGCGCGCAGCGCGTAACGTAAGCATAACAAGTCATGTGACTTGTTAATAAAACTTTTCATTGGTTCATTTTACTTTTCTTATTCTAATGATGAAAGCCTTGGTCATATCACCTAAAAATTACGCTTTTAATTACTTCCGAACATTATTTTCTCTTAAATATATGTTATAATGTTCCAGGCTAATGTACTTTCCCGGAAATTTTACAACTGTCCTGCAAGTAAAATATATTCTTTTTTCGAGAAAAAGAGCGTTTCTTCGTCCCATGACGGAGCCGTTGAGCAAAAGAGGGTCGACCTGCTGTCTTAGTCGCCGATACGCCTGAATATGAGATTCTTATCGATCACTTTATGTTGCAGGAATAGAAAACACAACAGCCCTTGACCATTTATCTTTACTGCGTTCCTTCGTATTATACCTTTTACCCTTCATGTAATTGGTCTGCTTTATTTCACTTGCCTTTTACTGATTCTAAAACAGTGACTATTATTAAAAACTTTACCAATGTATACACTACTACCATGTTTTCTTTTAAAAACCTTTATTGTGAAAATTTCATTATACAAATACGAGCCTATAACCACGTGGGCCTGCCACGGAGCAAACTGTAATCGTATATGATGAATAGACATTTACACTGTAGAGGAACGTAACGGGCGGGCCATTAGGTTGCAAAAACTAAGGTGTCTAACAGCTACGGAATCGGTGGACGTACATTTTATAATTAAAATACGACAGGGCCAGTTACAATAAAATTATCTAGATATACATTTGCGGGCAAGTACCATGGGTGACGTTAATTCGAATTTTCAACAGTACAGTAATCAATAACACATCAGAACTTAATATCAATAGGGATGTCGAAATATTCAATCAATTCTCGTCCCCGCCTGCCATGTGCTTCAAAACTGCATACGTATCTCGTGATATCAAGGTTGTGCAACCAGTACACAACAAGGAGTTACGAGTCCCATTTATTCCGGCGCCATTTTGGGCGAGGACGGGCAGGTCCAGGATATAATCAAAATGTCTCTACCAACCATCGACTATGATGATGTTCATATGCTGTATTTATTAGAGTAACACTCATCTGCCCACATGAAATTAATTTACCACAATCTAAACATGTCATTTTAATCTTTCCAAAGTTCTTCTAAATATTTGGGACCGTTTCCCTTGCCTCTGAAGCTCTCAGTGCCACTTCTTTAATGAATGTACTAGCAGGTCAGGGGTTCTCCTCCAAATCTCTCTTTTATGCAGCACTATAATTAATTGGTGCCACCTCTCCATATGACGATGCATGGTATAGTTACCACAACTATATATTTTTTCGGTTCCTCTGGAGAGTTCATCGTGGCAGATGAAGCGTGTAACATACCGGGCATTTACCTTTTTTTGCATGTACAGGAAAGGGAAAAAAAATCGAGCGTTCGAGTTCTTAGGTGTCCCAGGGCCATTTTAGTGGACCAGGCCCAAATCCAAAGAACAGCTATCTCACAGGCTAATGGGGCGACCCACGCCGAGTTTCAGCATTGTAGGATGACCACACAAGTACAGCAACTTGCTAGACATCACCTCGGTGCCATCCGGATCTCGGCGCCCCACTGCAGATGAAGTGCCTCTCAACTATGAAACCACCACGGTGACATCCGGATCTTGGCGCGTTGTGCTGCCTTCGGCCTATTCGCACATCGGTCCGCTACTGACGCCATCTCACAGGCTAATGGGGTGACCCACGCCGAGTTTCAGCATTGTAGGATGACCACACCAACTTGCTAGACATCACCTCGGTGCCATCCGAATCTTGGCATCTCAACGCCTAGTGGTATCTTCCATACAGAAAATATTGTTACGCTGCCTTTGGCCCCATTCGCACATCAGTCCGCAACTTAGACATCACCTCGATGCCATCCGGATCTTGGCATCTCAGCGCCTTGTGGTGTCAGTCAGAAAATATTGTTGCGCTGCCTTTGGCCCCATTCGCACATCAGTCCGCTACTGACACCATCTCACAGGCCAATAGGGCGCCCCACGCCGACTTTTACCATTGTACGATGGCCACACCAGTGGCACAACTTGCTAGACATCACCTCGGTGCCATCCGAATCTTGGCATCTCAACGCCTAGTGGTATCTTCCATACAGAAAATTTTGTTACGCTACCTTTGGCCCCATTCGCACATCGGTCCGCAACTTAGACATCACCTCGGTGCCATCCGGATCTTGGCATCTCAGCGCCTTGTGGTGTATTCTCTTCAGAAAATTTTGTTGAGCTGCCTTTGGCCCCATTCGCACATCGGTCCGCAACTTACACATCACCTCGGTGCCATCCGGATCTTGGCATCTCAGCGCCTTGTGGTGTCTTCTACTCCGAAAATATAGTAGAAAATATTGTTGCGCTGCCTTTGGCCCCATTCACACATCAGTCCGCTACTGACACCATCTCACAGGCCAACAGGGCGCCCCACGCCGACTTTTACCATTGTACGATGGCCACACCAGTGCCACAACTTGCTAGACACCACCTCGGTGCCATCCGGATCTTGGCATCTCAGCGCCTTGTGGTGTCTTCTACTCCGGAAATATAGTAGAAAATATTGTTGCGCTGCCTTCGGCCCCATTCACACATCGGTCCGCTACTGACGCCATCTCACAGGCCAACGGGGCGCCCCACGCCGACTTTCAGCATTGTAGGATGGCCACACCAGTGCGGCAACTTACTAGACACCACCTCGGTGCCATCCGGATCTTGGCGCGTTGTGCTGCCTTCGGCCTATTCGCACATCGGTCCGCTACTGACGCAAACTCACAGGCCAACGGGGCGCCCCACGCCGACTTTCAGCATTGTTGGATGGCCACACCAGTGCGGCAACTTACTAGACACCACCTCGGTGCCATCCGGATCTTGGCGCGTTGTGCTGCCTTCGGCCTATTCGCACATCGGTCCGCTACTGACGCAAACTCACAGGCCAACGGGGCGCCCCACGCCGACTTTCAGCATTGTAGGATGGCCACACCAGTGCTGCAACTTGCTGGACACCACCTCGGTGCCATCCGGATCTTGGCGCGTTGTGTTGCCTTCGGCCTATTCGCACATCGGTCCGCTACTGACGCCGCCTCACGTGCCAACGTATTTTCTCCGCATTTTATACCCTATGCCGCATAACAGGTCATGTGACTTGTTTATAAAACTTTTCATTGGTTCATTTTACTTTTGGTTTCCTAATGATGGAAGGCATGATCATGTGACCTAAAAACAACACTTTTCATAGGATGAAAACTTTTTTTTTTTTCCCAAACGATGAAAGCCCCACCTTGTTTCTGGATGTTTCAGACTGAAACTGGCGTCAGCATGAGAGCACCACCATCTCGTAGCTCCGTCGTGGTCATTCCGCGAGCAATCATGGCAGCCGCTCCCCACCAGAAGCCTGCAGGAGTCGGAGCCCCCAAAACTTTTGATGAATTCTCAAGGCGGAGGGGACGCTTTCGAGAATGGGGTCCAAGACCTAGCAGACAAGCGTCCGATTTCCAAGGTGTCCCAGGGCCATTTCAGTGGACCAGGCCCAAAAAGGAAACAGCCTGCCGCCATTTTGAGAGTCCTGTGACAGCCGCCTATCGCTGCACCGCAAGAGTGGGCGCAACTCAGCTGAATTGCGGCTTTTGACACAGTGGACCAAAAACGGACGGAATGGCAACTGAAACGGTAAAGGGGCGCCCCACTACAACAGATGACACTCCACCTGGAGAGGCCCGTTCACGCCGCCTCCCCCGGGGCGCTCCACGCCGTTATTCGGAGCAGCATTGTAGGATACCAAAACCAGTGCGGCAACTTACTGGACATCACCTTGGTGCCATCGTTCTGCTGCCTTGGAACTATTCGCGCAACAGTTTGCTACTGATGACCCACCCCCCGCGACGCCCCATGCCGTTATTTGCTGGGTGGCAACTTACTAGACATCACTTTCGTGTCATCTAGATTTCGGCGCGTTCTGCTGCCTTGGAACTATTCGCACAACAGTTTGCTACTGATGACCCACCCCCCGCGACGCCCCACGCTGGAAATCTGGACGTTGTGCTGCGTTGGGACTATTCGCACAGCCGACCGCTACTTCGTTGTTTTTCCCTAAAAATGTTTATATGTTATTACTATTTTTGTTTTCTTGTATATATTTATAAATTATTAAAGTTTTATAATCTTACTACTTTGTCGGAGTGCTATATATTTTTAATGTGACACATAATTGTAAAAACTTTGATGTACAAACAGTCATCCCTGGAATCTTCCGCTTCAGGCTCGGTCCCCTCCCCAATCACAATACAGGATGGTTTTCAGATAATAGCAACGCTTCTGCTGTGACGGATCTCATCGAGTGTGGGCCTTGATCTACTATAACTCCTTTGAAGAGGGGTGATTCTTTACAGCTGTGGCCATAAACTACATCTGCAGGGCTAGCTGATAGCCTAGGACCGGCCTGGACAATCGGACACAGAGGAAAAGGAGTGTCAGAGGGTGCGGTAGTGAATAGGGCGAAAGGGAGGTGTCGGGCGGGCACAGGGTGTGATTCTCAGGGAACAGCAGCGCAGATGGGGGAGGTTTATTACCCATGCATAAGACAGAGAGCGGGGGTGACCACTGCCTGGGGGAGATGCTTGCGAGGGTGGGGAGCCATGCTAAGGATCGACAGCGTGCACAGAGTGGGTCTGGTCAAGGCATCTAAAATGGCTGCCGTGCACGACAAAAGTGTGGCATTTGAAAAAAGACAAGATGGCGCAGACAATGTTTTTCAACACTTCCTGATTTCCTTCGAATCGAACGTTAACAGACGTTGGGGCATATTACCAAAGTTAAGCGATATTTATCCCTAACGATGCTTAGCAACGATTTTTTTACCGTCAGAAATTATCGCAGATAAACCTTGCTATTATCAAGGTTTATCGGAAATACGATAAAAAACGACCGCAATGCATTAATATCGCTGAAAACTCAGCGATATTCATGCATTACCGAGCTAATGCTCTTAGCCATGTTATCCACCTCCCATTGGATAACATGGCTAAGAACTGCTCAGGGCAGGTGGTAGCTTTTGGAGATATTCGCCCTTATCTCGAATATTTCCAAAAGTTGATAATAGGAGATAGCGATGTTAGCGACTGTTTCCAGTCGCTAACATCTTGGCATGCCCACTTTGCATGTCATTAGTGATAAATATCACTCACATGCAAAGTGGGGCCCAAGATGGTCGCTATCTTCTACTAGCCGTCGCTAACTGGTGTTAGCAACAGCTAGGTAATACACATATAATTTTATCTCCGCGAAGCGGAGCGCTGTTACAGATATATATCTTGTTTCTGAACGTTAATTTCTCAAAATGCACTGAAGCACATATATTGAGACCTAGCAAAGGCACATCGGGCTACCAGTCCCTACAATTTTGCCAAGTTTCGTGCAAATCCATTCAGCTGTTCGATCCTACCGAGAGACAAGATGGCGGCCGCTACGGACTGTTTGGAATGTTTACAGACACCGGAGAGCCAATCAGCTTCGCTTCGCAAAGCTCCGTAACGCGAAAAGTACGCGAAGCGGTGCGCTGTTACAGATATATACCTTTTTTTGAACGTTAATTTCTCAAAATCCACTGGAGCACATATATTGAGATCTAGCAAAGGCACATCGGGCTACCAGTCCCTACAATTTTGCCAAGTTTCGTGCAAATCCATTCAGCTGTTCGATTATTATTATGTTTATTTTTTTTTGCCCCGCGGGGCCCTTTTAAAACCTCCACATCAAACCTAGGGGGTGAGCGACAATGTACTATGCCCCCTTATGGTCATTTGCCCCTTCGCTTTGACCTCCTCTTGTCTCTCGATCCTACCGAGAGACAAGATGGCGGCCGCTACGGACTGTTTGGAATGTTGACAGACGCCGGAGAACCAATCAGCTTCGCTTCACAAAGCTCCGTTGCGCGAAAAGTACGCGTAGCGGAGCGCTGCCCAGTCCGCTGCTACAGATATATATCTTTTTTTGAACATTAATTTCTCAAAATCCACTGAAGCACATATATTGAGACCTACAAAAGGCACATCGGGCTACCAGTCCCTACAATTTTGCCAAGTTTCGTGCAAATCCATTCAGCCGTTCGGGCTAAAAGTGAGGCCAACCGCCCTATGGAAATTAACATGGGAAAAACGCGTTTTGGGACCCCCCTTTTTTCTCGGCCCCCCCTTGACGAACCCCCCCAAAATTTTCAGGGGCTGCTCAGAAACAAAATGTGCCATTTTCCTGAAAATTTCAGCCAATTCCGTCCACAAACGCCAAAGTTATTAGACATAGAATTTTCAAAAAACCCATAGAGAAAAAATCCTAACTATATATACCTACTGGCGACCGCCAGTAGGTAATATATATATATATATATATATATTATTCCAGTTTTCCCCGAAGGTGAAGATTATCTCCGCGCACTCCCGGATATAAAATTACACAGCCATAGCATCCAGATAGTAGTTCAGTTTTCAATTTATTTTAGCAAGCCAGCTACACCTGACGCGTTTCGGTCTCTGCGGAGACCTTGCTCACAGGAAAACAATCACTACGTTTTTTGGTGAGTTTAAATAAAATGAAAAAAGTGCAAACATCCTGTCATTATGTATACATCACTACCTGTTGCTGACACAGGAGTTGTGGGACATGTAGTTTTGCAACATATTGCCAATTATCACGACAATTTTTAAACTTGTGTAACTATGAAGATAACTGAGTTTGAACTGATAATAATTTACACAATCATTTTGATTCTATTAAACCCCCTGGTGGGTATATGCAAAATTTGCCAAAACCATTATCATCACCTAAATAGCTTAATCTGTAAGCTGCATTATTCAACTCACATTTGTTCATACAACCCTCCGGTGGGTGAATAAAAATTCCAAAAATTATTCATAATTTTTCATAATTTTTGTCCCATTATTCTCATGTTTGCACGTGAAGAGATTTTTAAACCATATATTTAAAGAAATTAAGGTAGGTAAAAAGGGTTACTAAGAGAGATGATTCATGTTTGTTTCCTTTTCAATACAGTTTGTTGGAAGTTCACAGGTGGCAATGAAGTTCTTCATCCAAGTTAATCCCGAAGGGGTTCATGGTCCGAAAGTTCATTATGTGTTTTGACTCCTTTTGTCTCATTATTTTTTCACGGTCTCCTCCTCTTTGATTTGCTCCCACACTTTCAATCCCATAAAATGTTAGTTCTTTCCAGTTGCCTTTATGTTCTTTTTCCATGTGCTTAGCCATGGCGTTGCTTCTGTCACCGTTAATCGTAGCACGGACATGCTCCAGTATTCGTAATTTGAGCTCTTTTTTTGTGCTCCCAATGTATTTGAGTGAACATGGGCACTCTAGCACATAAATTACGAATTGCGTTTTGCAGTTTATTAGCTGGTTGATTGTCCAGATTTTGTTGTTTGCCATTTTTAGTTCTTTTGTGTTTTGGGCAATGCAGCACACCTTACAACTCGAGCACTTATAAAAACCTTTGGACTTATACCAAGCCTGTGTTTTAATCTGCTCCTGGAAGTGGCTTGAAATTAGTTTGTCTTTTAAGTTTTTAGCCCTGCGATATGTCACATTAGGATGGTCTCCTACAATTTCTGCAATTTTTGGGTCCATATGCAAAATGTGCCAATTTTTTCTCAGAATTTTGATTATGGCATCGTTGGCTGTTGAGTGTGTGGTAATGAACCGGATCTTTTGGTCCTCAGTTTCTGGTTTAGATTTTTCTTTTAGCAAATCAACTCTGTTAATTGCGGAGGATCGTGTCACTGCATTTTGGATTGTGAAAGGCTTGTATTTCCGTTCTTCAAATCTTCGTTTAGTCAATTTCTGGTTGGAGATCCAATCCACTTCCTTTGAGCATATCCTTTTGATTCTCAAAAACTCTCCGTATGGAATATTACGGATTAAAGATGGCTGGTGAAAACTTTGAGCATGCAATATTGCATTTGTCGCTGTACTTTTGCGATGCAAAGTTGTTTGTATTGCATTGTTTTCGATAAAAATTTCCGTATCTAGGAAAATCACTCTTGATTCACTGATTGTGTAGGTGAATTTGAGACCGAAATTGGAATTGTTTAACACTTCAAAATAATTTTCAAACTCCTCCTCCGTTCAATCCCAAATCAAAAGCAAGTCATCGATGTATCTCAGCCAAGCTATGGTTTTAGATACTGATACATCGTTTTCACATCTCCAGGCCCATGTCCTTTCCCAATGGCCCATCGTAAGGCAGGCATATGATGGACTAAAAGAAAAGCCCATTGCAGTGCCCTTAGATTGTCTGTACAGTTCCTTACCAAACAAAAATACATTTTGATTCAGGCACATTGAGATCATTTCGAGCAACATCTTGTTGTGCTCAGCGAATTGAATATTCCTATCCATCAGGAAAGATTTGCAAGCTGCTATGCCAATGTCATTCTGAATATTAGAGTACAGAGATATTACATCCATAGCTATCAATTTGTAAGATGGTTGCCACGGGGTATCCTCCAATCGTCTTAACAGATCCCCGGTATCTTTCACATATGAAAGATACCGGGGATCTGACGTTGCTCGAAATGATCATCATATGCCTGCCTTACGAAGGGCCATTGGGAAAGGACATGGGCCTGGAGATGTGAAAACGATGTATCAGTATCTAAAACCATAGCTTGGCTGAGATACATCGATGACTTGCTTTTGATTTGGGATGGAACGGAGGAGGAGTTTGAAAATTATTTTGAAGTGTTAAACAATTCCAATTTCGGTCTCAAATTCACCTACACAATCAGTGAATCAAGAGTGATTTTCCTAGATACAGAAATTTTTATCGAAAACAATGCAATACAAACAACTTTGCATCGCAAAAGTACAGCGACAAATGCAATATTGCATGCTCAAAGTTTTCACCAGCCATCTTTAATCCGTAATATTCCATACGGAGAGTTTTTGAGAATCAAAAGGATATGCTCAAAGGAAGTGGATTGGATCTCCAACCAGAAATTGACTAAACGAAGATTTGAAGAACGGAAATACAAGCCTTTCACAATCCAAAATGCAGTGACACGATCCTCCGCAATTAACAGAGTTGATTTGCTAAAAGAAAAATCTAAACCAGAAACTGAGGACCAAAAGATCCGGTTCATTACCACACACTCAACAGGCAACGATGCCATAATCAAAATTCTGAGAAAAAATTGGCACATTTTGCATATGGACCCAAAAATTGCAGAAATTGTAGGAGACCATCCTAATGTGACATATCGCAGGGCTAAAAACTTAAAAGACAAACTAATTTCAAGCCACTTCCAGGAGCAGATTAAAACACAGGCTTGGTATAAGTCCAAAGGTTTTTATAAGTGCTCGAGTTGTAAGGTGTGCTGCATTGCCCAAAACACAAAAGAACTAAAAATGGCAAACAACAAAATCTGGACAATCAACCAGCTAATAAACTGCAAAACGCAATTCGTAATTTATGTGCTAGAGTGCCCATGTTCACTCAAATACATTGGGAGCACAAAAAAAGAGCTCAAATTACGAATACTGGAGCATGTCCGTGCTACGATTAACGGTGACAGAAGCAACGCCATGGCTAAGCACATGGAAAAAGAACATAAAGGCAACTGGAAAGAACTAACATTTTATGGGATTGAAAGTGTGGGAGCAAATCAAAGAGGAGGAGACCGTGAAAAAATAATGAGACAAAAGGAGTCAAAACACATAATGAACTTTCGGACCATGAACCCCTTCGGGATTAACTTGGATGAAGAACTTCATTGCCACCTGTGAACTTCCAACAAACTGTATTGAAAAGGAAACAAACATGAATCATCTCTCTTAGTAACCCTTTTTACCTACCTTAATTTCTTTAAATATATGGTTTAAAAATCTCTTCACGTGCAAACATGAGAATAATGGGACAAAAATTATGAAAAATTATGAATAATTTTTGGAATTTTTATTCACCCACCGGAGGGTTGTATGAACAAATGTGAGTTGAATAATGCAGCTTACAGATTAAGCTATTTAGGTGATGATAATGGTTTTGGCAAATTTTGCATATACCCACCAGGGGGTTTCATAGAATCAAAATGATTGTGTAAATTATTATCAGTTCAAACTCAGTTATCTTCATAGTTACACAAGTTTAAAAATTGTCGTGATAATTGGCAATATGTTGCAAAACTACATGTCCCACAACTCCTGTGTCAGCAACAGGAAGTGATGTATACATAATGACAGGATGTTTGCACTTTTTTCATTTTATTTAAACTCACCAAAAAAACGTAGTGATTGTTTTCCTGTGAGCAAGGTCTCCGCAGAGACCGAAACGCGTCAGGTGTAGCTGGCTTGCTAAAATAAATTGAAAACTGAACTACTATCTGGATGCTATGGCTGTGTAATTTTATATCCGGGAGTGCGCGGAGATAATCTTCCCCTTCGGGGAAAACTGGAATAATTTGACTCGTGGCGTGGTCCTGCCACGCTCTGAGCGCACCGCCTGAGAGCGCCTGGAAGCCCTGCCTTTGTGGACCTAATGGATTGAATATATATATATATATATATATATATATATATATATATATTCACTGAAAAAACCATAGGTTTCACATCAGTTATAGTTAGGTGGAAATTTTACTCGCATAAAACCATTGAAATTCCCACGTTATAGTTAGTTGGACTCACTATAACTTGCGCATGCAATACGCTGCTGATGACGTCACATATTACATCACTCATGACATGGTCAGTGACATCACTCATGACATCACTCATGACATCACTGATGACATCTCAAATGACATCACTGATGACATCATCCAGTGAATGTGTATCTTTCTGAAAAATAAATATTTTTTATATATGTATATCTAAAGGTTGATGGAAGAATAAATGGGTAAATAAATGTCTAAATGGATGTTTTTTTGTGTAAAATTGATTGATTAACTGACTTATTAAATGTATCTTAGTGAATACATATATTAGCGAGTAATGTTTAAATATTTAAATATCTGTATCTGTGTCTCACTTTGTGTATACGTGGCTGCATGGGTTGGTGAGTAGCTACATGAGTGTGTATATGGGTTATTAGTTGTTTTTTTGAGTATCAGTATCAGTGTCTGTATGGTTCGGTGGGGATATTACTTAGAGCACAGATGCATGAATGAGTGACTCACTATTTGTATGTATTTTGAAGACAGCATGTGTGCAAGACTGTATGGGTGGATGATTGTGTGTACGGGTGGGTTAGTGAGTATGTGTTTTTATAATTGATTGTTTAAGAGAGTAAATATGTTTCCGTTTCTGTAGAAGTATGTGTAGTGGTGTGTATATAGCATTATAATTAAGGCTCCCGGTTTTCCGTTTAAACGGATTTTTACATATAAATACAGACGGAAAAATATTTTTCTTCCGTCTGTATTTATAAATAAATGCGGAAAAACACAACCAAATTGGATTTTCTGATTCCGAGAATTGTTCGGAAATCTGTGCTGCAGCCCAGGGTTGCCTGCCATGCCCCTCTTCCTGATTGCGGTGTTTTCCTGGCCACATTAACACCTGCTGGGCCATTAATCTCTGGCAGGCGCGGGAAGTTTCTTCCATGGAGTGCCTTGCATTGACATCTGACCTGCCCTCCATAGCCCCGATGACTTGCAATGTAACTGAGAAACACCTCACAGGGGCGGCGTAGCCTTGTATGTCCCAGTCAGAGACAGGACGGAAGCTCTTAGTTGTTGGCAGGGCTGGGGCAGGGTCACTCATCAGAGGAGCACACGTCAGTGCCTCGAAAACCCAAGCAGACAGCTCTTGACTGTTGGTAGGACTGGGGCAGAGGCACTCGTCAGACAAACACACGCTAGTGCCTTTAAAACTCTAGCACAGCAGAGAGACCGTTAGCTGTCGGAAGGGTTGGGGTAGAGTCACTCATCGGAAGAATGCACGTCAGTGCCTCTAAAACTCTAGCACAGGATAGGTTATCACATGCCACACAAACAGTCCTTTAAAACTTCCCAGAACTCGTATGCAGTTAGTAACATGTCGATAAACACAGATCAGTGCCTCTGTTAACACAGGTAGGCCAGGGGCAGAGTCAATCACACGAAATCCGTGCTGCAGCCCAGGGTTGCCTGCCATGCCCGTCTTCCTGATTGCGGTGTTTTCCTGGCCACATTAACACCTGCTGGGCCATTAATCTCTGGAAGGCGCGGGAAATTCCTTCCATAGAGTGTCTTGCATTGACCTCTGACCTGCGCACCATAACCCCGATGACGTGCTATTTAACTGAGAAACACCTCACAGGGGCGGCGCAGCCTCGTATGCCCCAGTCAGAGACAGGACGGAAGCTCTTAGCTGTTGGTAGGGCTGGGGAAGGGTCACTCATCAGACGAACCTATGTCAGTGCCTCGAAACCCCATACAGACAGCTTTTGACTGTTGGTTAGACTGGGGCAGAGGCACTCGTCAGACAAACGCACTAGCACGGCAGAGAGCTTTAGCTGTCGGAAGGGTTGGGGTAGAGTTACTCATCAGAAAAATACACATGGTTATCACATGCCAGACAAACGGAGACCTTTAAAACTTCCCTGAACTCGGATGCAGTCAGTAACTTGTCGATAGACACAGACCAGTGCCTCTGTTAACACAGGGAGGCCAGGGGCAGAGTCAATCACACGAAATCCGTGCTCCAGCCCAGGCAGGGATGTGGTTAGTAGGGGGAGTTCTTGACGCTATTGTAAGACCAGCAGAAATGTGTGACCCAAAAAGGTCAGAAAGACTGGCTGTACAAACACATCTAGGAAATTAGGCCGCATTAGCTTTCATATACTATCAGGCCTTGAATTAAAATGTTCCTCCCTTGGTGCGGCAGGAAGAAACAAAACATTCCTGACAGCTGGGGCATATCTGTAAGCCCTTTTTCAAGTTAAATCGTTATTTTTTCTCCTCTGTGCAAGGAAGAACTGTGGGTTGCAGCTACACTGTGTGGTATTACAGTAGTTAGTCTCTAACTAACGCATAATAGTGATATATGCACATCCCCGCAAGGACTGTACATTGTCACCTTGTGTGTGGCACATGGCTGGGCTAAGCTGAGCAAACAAAACTCTTCTGGTAAAGCCCTTTCTTCTTCTGCCTCATGCAAGTGTCAGGCTGAAGTATTTTTTTTTAACCTGGGATGAATCCGACAGACTCTCTGGCTACTGGAGAGCACTGGGCTAGCGACTCCCTTAGCTTGCAATAAAGTCATTTGTTGGCACCCACATGTGCTTCGCAAACTCTATGTTGCCTTCAACAGCATGACTTTGATACTCCTGAATCAAGAAAGTGCAGAGGAGAGACAGGTAACATGCTCCACAAGACTACCCCAAACAACAGGCTGATATCGCTTTACAGGACAATAAGACACCACATGTGTTCTGAATGTGTTTATATTTAATAATCAGAGCTAGTGACAGTGTTTTCAATATTGTAACAGCAGCAGCTCACTACTATTACTGCAAGTAATCTCTGTGACATCACTCCCATTTCTCATATGTGAGTTCCTGTTTTGATCTAACAGAAACGCTATTTCTAACAATCTGTTTAAGACTTATTCAAGGTCCTCAGGGAACGTCTCTGAAGAACAGAGCTGGCCATGCAGAGGGCCCCCTGAAGGGCTGGGCCCTGGGCCAGAGCCCAGAGCCCATTGTGCCCATGCCTCAAAATGAAGATTTTAAGTGCATTGCCAAAAGAGAGACTTCATCATCACCCCCTCCTAGAATGCGCTGTTGCACATGGTACCACGTGTTACCTTTAATGACAATATACCTACTTGCTCAACGTGCCCCTAGTGTCTGTATAATAAATGCACACTTTTTGTTGTTGTTTACAATGTTACGTCTTCCAGTGTTTTTAATTTTGTTTGGTAAATTTTAAAGTGCGTGCAGTTTCTAAAAATTATTGTAAAGATCTACAGCTTACTAAATGTTTTTAAGTGAAGCTAAAATAGAAATGTTATGAGCTCTTACCCATTCCCTTAAATTAATCTGTTTGTGGGATTGGCGTTTTGAATGAATGTTGTTCAAGAAGAATTCAACAAATATTTGATGCACAATATTCCACAAAAAGAGATCAGTGCAATGACATATTGGCGTTCTCAGGAGTAAGAATGGCCAACACTCTGTAATTTTTCTTTGAATCTTTTGGCCATTCCAGTATCATCAGAGAATATTGAACGGGTTTTCAGTGGTCTTCGTTTCATTAACAAACCAAAAAGAGCCTCTATGTCTACAAGGTCTCTTGAAATGCACATGTGCTTGTATTACAATGGCAAAGTTTTCAAAAGACTGTATTGTATTTACTTAATTTGGCGTATATAAACATATAGCTCAACCCATAACAACCGTGTGCATTTTCTATTTAAATAAATGTGGAAAAATACTAGCTGCAAAGTCTTTTTATGCTTGTGACAAAAATAAATACAGATATATACAGATAAAATGGCATAAAAATAAATATGGATAAATACAGACGGAAATGGTAAAAAAATAAATACTATAACACCGGGAGCCCTAATTATAATCAAGTACATTTTTTTTGATAGTTTATTTGCATGTGTGAATTTGTGTGTAAGTAACTATATGGATGAGTATTAGTGTGTAACAGGATGTATAGGTGTATGAGTACATATGATGAGTAAGTACACGCATGAGTGACTATATAGAACTGTTGGTGAATGAGTGGATGTGTATGTAGATGTTGGAATTACCTAATAAGTTGTTGTAATTGGTATTGGTTTCTCCTTTTTTAAGAAAATGTTAGTTTCTATTTTTGAATGTGTGTGTCAAAGGTTATTTTATGCTGATAGGAGGTCTGCCACTTTGTCACAAGGATGTTGTGATCAGTGATGTCATTTGAGATGTCATCAGTGATGTCATGAGTGATGTCACTGACCATGTCATGAGTGATGTAATATGTGACGTCATCAGCATTGCATTGTACCCGCAAGTTATAGTGAGTCCAACTAACTATATCGTGGGAATTTCAATGGTTTTATGCGAATAAAATTTCCACCTAACTATAACTGGTGTGAAACCTATGGTTTTTTCAGTGAATGCATGAATGTTGATGTTTGAACATAAAAGACGGCTGTTTCAGCGGCGCCATGTTAACACCGACGAAGGCGAATGCCGAAACGCGTCTGAACGCCGTGAGCTATAATAAAAACTGAAGCTCGCTACCGTGAGTGCTGGTCTTTTGTAGTTAGATACTACGGAGTACTTGGAGCAGTCATAGAGGCGGGGGCACCACCCGCTTAAAGGCACCCGCTCGTGAGTGCTGGGAGTTTGGTGCACAACATAGGAGCAAGATATATATATATATATATATATGTAGATATATATATATATTCACTGAAAAAAACATAGGTTTCACACACGTTTTAGTTAGGAATTAGCATTTAAAAAAACCTTGCAAATTCATTGAAAAAACTATAGGTTTCACACACGTTATAGTTAGGAACTAGCATTTAAATAACTATGCAAATTCATTGAAAAAACCATAGGTTTCACACGTTATAGTTAGCTGAACATTTCTCTCATACAAAACCTTTGAAATTCCTCCGTTATAGTTAGCTCAGCTACCTATAACTTGCGCGCCCGCAATGCACTCCTCATGACGTCACATATTACATCACTCATGACATGGTCAGTGACATCACTCATGACATCACTGATGACATCTCAAATGACATCCCTGATGACATTACTTATTTCTTATATTTTTAATATAAATATTTATTTTTATTTTATTTTTTAGATTATATTTCATATTCTTATTATAACATAATAACATAACTAAATTGCAAAGTAATTTTTGGATGAATTATTGCTTAATATCGGTTGCAAGTATAACACAGCTCCAGCAATTCTTTGGGGGCCCTATGCTCACAATGCTGTATCAATCCTTACACCTGCTTTAAGCACGTGTAAGGTTTTGACGCAGCATAAGCTCAAAACTCACTGAATAAAATGTTATACATTTCACTCAGTCACTTTTACGAGGCCTTGCTGCACCCCCTTCTGCACAAGAAAGCCTCTTCTGGCGCAGCACTTTACAATGTAATACACCCTCCAGATGCATCACATTGTTAATAGCACACATCATGGCACATCTTTTGCACCACCGCTGTGTCACAAAAGTAATGCAACGGCTGTGTAAAAGAGGCACAAGGGGATTGTAAATCCGCCCCTAACACATACAAATTCACCCGGGCAGTTTCACCAGCAGCGCAAATTGAAGCATACACTTGTAACATATTTATGTACATATGATACATTCAAGTGCTTCAGACATACTACAGTATACTATCGATAAACACCTTATAGATTTATGCTGTAGCAGTTCCTTATAGTTCTGCACTTTCACATTCTCCATACACTAGTAACATATTCATTCATTCATTTATGAACTACACATTCATTCTAACAAAGTTTTACACACTACCATAGAAATATAGTTCTTTCTTTGACCAGTGAAGGTAGTTCTAAAAAGAACTGTTTTTTTTCTTTTGTATTTTTTTTAGTTTTCTCAACAAATTCCAAGCGGAACAAAAGAATGAAAAAAAGAACAACTAATGTTGAGGACAGCAATGATCCTGCATCCTGCGTTTCATCAAGTCTATAGACTGTTCCCAATAACACAAAAGTTTATCGCAATAAATGCATAGAATTTTAACTTTAGCAAAGTCAGAATCAATTTGTGGGTGTGGACTGCTTGCTGAAAATGCTGCTGCCGCAGTTGATGTGCTTGGTGCAGTAGCAGGTGGATTCTCGTGCAACCTCTGTCTTGCAGCTCAAACAAAGTTCTTGGGATGCAAGTTCTTCACGTGTCGCACCATATTTGCTGTGCCAAAGGAGTATTTTTTACATGGATCACCCCTTGAAAGAGTTGTTTGGCTAATTTTACAGGTTACTTTTGGAGCATTAACCTTTTTTTGACCTTCTGGAAAAGTGAAAACCTTCCAAATTAGAGCTTCTTTCCTCTTCTTTGGACGTTCTTCAGGAATGAAATCTCCCTCTGAAGAACTGCTGGAAGATGACTCCATTGCTCTTAATATGGTGGTCTTCCTTCTATTTGAGAAGATTCTCAGAACAAATGCTTCTTCTTTGAAAGTCAAATTCGAATAATTATAATGGGATGGAACTTTCAACAGTCGCAATAGGAAAAGTTATGAACCAATCAAATCTCTACTTTTAAAGTCACATGGCTTTGCGTACGCTTATGATGCGCTTGCGCAGCTCTTTCAATACGAGTACGCATGATGTTCTACCGCGATTTGCGTATTTGTTTTTAAAAGTAATATATGATTGTTACAAGTATTAAAAAAACTCATAGTTATCACAAATGTCTGCCCTTAGTATGTACATTAAATACATACATGTTTTAAACCAAGTAGAAACATTGCCCCCTTTCGCATACAGAACGCCGTACATGACGTCACACCGAAGCTTTAATGCGACGCGTAACGTCAAAGCATATTTGTACCGTATGCGCGGGTACACGCTGAGTATGATAAGCAGTACAAACTATGGTGCGATCACCCTCTCAGTGACAAATCAGAACTCAGGGCGCGCTAAGGAGAATGATTAGAAGTGCTGACTCATTGCAGATCCGATTCTGGGCCTGCCTCTGCACACATTATAACACCGCCCCCATCTCTATCTGTTGTTAATTGTTAGTGCACACACTCATACTTGCACATGCGCGGTGCACGCCCGCCCACACTACCCAACTGCCACCATCTAGCATGCTTACTATCATTTAGCCTGGAAATCAATACATTACCCAATGGCATGTCCCCCAGGGCCGTCATTCTTACAGACCGCGAAAACGCTACCAATGACGGCCCTGGCCTTGGTGTGGTCAGCCCCCATGGTTCCCATATAATGCGGGCACTGACGTGAGCACGCTCTCTTTTGCCTGCCTGTGCTGCGGTGACAGACAGACTGTCGAAAATACCCCGGACTCAGCCAAACCGAGCCTTTCAAGACACGACAAAAGACGACAGAAGCAAAGGTAAGACAAGAAGTCACATCAGCCTCCACTGTAAATTGTATATGCATAATGCTATTTTTTTATCCTTCATGTGGCTTTCCTACCCCTCAATGGTTTTAAATTGTACTTACATAATTGAAATATTTCTTTATAAGTCACGACGTCCTATACACATCTAATCTTAAAAATTGTGCGTGCATAAATTTCTGTGTCGTATTTCTTTACTACGCCACGTGCTTAGGCCTCTATTATATTAATTGTGCGTCCATGATAGTATTTTTTTTTCTGCGTCACGAGGCCGTTCCAGGCCTCTATTAACTTATTCATATTCCTTTGTTAGCTGGAGCTGCAACAGTCTAACTACGAAATATTAAGAACCCACATTAAAATTCACTTTTGATAGTAGTTACGCAACTCAGTTTATGATGACTAATGAAAACGTCCTTTTGTTTCCTTCAGCAAACATCCTTCAGAAGCAACCACGGCCTATCGAGCAACAGCAATGGAATTCTCTGCAACTTATTGAATATACTTTGACGTATAGAAGCAGAGTTCAAGTCGAGTGGTGAACTCCGGTGGCCGCAGCACTCTTTATACAAGGTAAGCACAGCAGCCTAGATCTACAAAGCCTTCATAGCAATGTATTAGAAATCATAACGGGCTTCAGTAACGCAGTAGGCACTTCCATATAGACACCACTTGAATGCGGCACTATAACAACTAAAATGTACCAGGTACACTGCACTCGTAAAACTGTAGTGTAACTTTTATTTATGATAGAAGAGAGGACCATAATATCAAACCTTGGCAACAAAATTATCGCCACTTCATCGGCAGCAAACTACCGCTAAAGTGGCCATAATAGGTTTGATAATATGCTCTATGGAATTCCAATCGAAGCTCATGTTAGATGTAAAGGACATCTAACATGAGCTTCGATTGGAATTCCACAGAGCATATTATCAAACCCATTATCGCCACTTTAGCGACACTTTCCTGCCGATAAAGTGGCAATAATTTTGTCGACCAGGCTTGATATTATAGCCCAGAGTGCGTAGTGTACAGCAGCTTCTTTGTAAAATCTATAATTACCTCCAAACAGTGACAACAGATACGTTACAACAGTCTGTCAAACAGATCCACAACCTTATTGCGCCACTTTTGAGTCACTTTTAACATGGGTAAAGTGACGCAAGGAGGTAGTAAATATAGGTCTAACTTTTCTAGTAAAAATCTCAACTCTAGACTCTGCGACACAGTTTTAATATTTTTTTCTCTCTCTTTCTCTCTCTCACTCTCTGTGACATCATTTCTCTTTCTATCTTAAACTTAGACACTGCTGTCTGCTTGGACGTGTAGAAGAACAGCCCCAGTGAAGTTGTGAAGTCTACTGCCTTATGCGTTTGGCCGCAAGGTTTATACAACGGTAAGCACAGAGGCCTAGATCTTCAAATCCTTCATAGGAATGCATTAGAAATAATTCGGCATAACAGGCGTTAGTAACGCAGTAGGCACTTCCATATAGACACCACTTGAATGCGTCACTATTTTTTTAACACATTTTTTATTAGTTTGTGCATCAAAAAACAACTGAGAGTCACAATATCAAGGCTGCCATTTCACAGATGGCTCATGCTGCCACAGGATAGAAAGAAAATATCGAAATATCCTCTCTCCCCTCTGCTCCACATACCCTCTCCCTTCCCTACTCCTCCCTCCCCCCGTCAGTGTGCCTCACTTAGGATGGCCATAAGGATAGCAACCAGCTATCCAACCTCATAGCCAGTTGACCCAGGAGAAAACAAATGCTGCTTCAGGTTAAAGCGCCCTCGCGGAGACAGGTAAGGCCCCACGCCAACATCCGAATCCACAATCATCGCTAGCCCTGGATCGCGGTCAGGCTTCCCTCCAGTTCACCCACTCACTACATCGACACTCAGTACAATCTCTATCCGTCTGGTGCTGAGGGCTGGTCTCCCCGAACCGGCCCAGTGCCCACCTCTCCATCCTCCTCATCAGTATCTGCGGATGGGGCAAGCAACTCGGTCACCAGCGCCTCCCAAGCTCTCGCCGTTTCCAACGCCTTGTCATTCCCGGAGCGCCTAGCCAATTGCAGGCGGAGCGTCCCCTCGTTACTCGCCCAAGTCGAGAAACTCGCCCACCACCGCTGGTAGCTAGGGCCCATTCTTGCCTTCCAATGCATGGTAAGTTCCCTTTTTGCCATAATCAGCCCTAAGTCATAGAACTTGCTAGTAACTTTCGTGTTGGGGGTGTGCGGGAACCAGAGCAACAAACAAGTCGCCATCTCTGCTTCTAACGTCCGCCCAGTTACATTGTTCAGGCACGTCACTACCTCTTCCCAATAGGTTCCCAACCCCGCGCAAGCCCAGAACATGTGCAGGAAATCAGCGCCGTCTGCGTTACACCTCGGGCATGCCGAGCCGGCAGCACCAAAGTACCGTAGAATCCTGGCCGGGGTCAAATACGCCCTATGCAGCGTATAAAACTGTACCAGCTGAAACCGGGCATTACGCGTGCCCTTCCAGGACCGCCGTAGCAGTTGAGGCCACGTCATCTCCGGTATGGTTCTGCCGATGTCCACCTCCCATTTACCTTTCAGTGTGTCCAGGGGCAGGAGCCGTTCACGTGACAAGCACTGATAGAGGCAAGTAACCGCTTTAAACGTACCCGCCGCCATCGTTACATACTGGCAGCCCAGCGGGGTCGGAGGCTCCTGCAGCCCCATCTTCCAATGGCGCTGCAACCCCACCACCAGCGCAGTGTGCAATAAATAGTCACCCCGAGGCAATTCAAAAACATCTCGTAGCTCCTGGAAAGACAACAATGTGCCATCTCAATATAGATCCTCCAGCATGTGGAGGTTAAGCTCCTCCCTAACCGACAGCGTGGACCAGTTTCCCCCGTGAGGGAGGGCCGTCAACATGCCCAATGGTATCTCTGGGGCATACGGACAAGAACAATCCACCCGTTTCTGACTCCAGCACAAGCAGAGAGTGCGTTCCTCCAGAGTGAGCTGGGCAAGGTCGATCTTCTGTTGGAGGACTATGAATGATAGGACGTGTCGAGGAATCACTCTGCCACAGTGCCCCGCAGGTCCCCGGTACTCCCGAGCCACCGCCAGCGTGAGCCACTGCAGCTGTGCCGCCAAATAATACCATTCAAAGTCAATCCCCCTTCACCCCGTGGCCGCATGATGGTGGTCAGCGCAACGCGTCGCCTACCCGAGCCCCATATAAAACCTGTGGTCAAAGCCCTGAGTGTCCTGAAAACCGAAGTCGGAATCCACACAGGTAAGGTGCGAAAAAAGTAAGGCAATCGCGGCAGCGCCACCATCTTTAAGAGTGCCACACGGCCAGCAACCGACAGGGGGAGAGTACTCCAAAATTCCATGCTGCTCCTGAGGCCCCGTATCGCCTTGTGCACATTACCTGCCAAATCGTCAAAGCAGCGCTCTAGCCCCTCGTAGTGACTCATACACCCCCGACAGAAACATCAGCACATTATCCGCGTACAGAGAGATGTAATGGACCTCTCCCCGTAAGGACAGACCTTCATATGATCTCCCCAACCTGGCGTGTGCAGCTAGCGGTTCAATCGCGAGTGCAAACAGTAGTGGGAATAAGGAGCATCCCTGTCTAGTGCCCCTCCCTACCTGGTATGCCGCTGATACAGTTGGACCCGTCCTGACCCTGGCGGTGGCCGAGTTGTAGAGCAGCGTGGTCCACTGGATAAACCGATCACCCAGGCCAAACTCCCTCAAGACCTGAAACATATAGGGCCATTCCACACTATCAAAGGCCTTCTCTATATCAACGGAAAGCACTGTGGCGTTCAAGGCATCATGGCAACCTCCTTCCATAACTCTGAGCCGTCAACGTATGCACGTCGCCGTGTTCCTAGTGGGAATAAAGCCCGCCTGGTCTGGATGAACCAGGGTTGTCATGTGGTCCAAGAGCCGTGTTGCAAGTAATTTGCTGAGGATCTTATAATGAACCGTGAGCATAGAGAGTGGGCGATACGCCGAGCGGGAGCTGGCATCCCCACCCTTCTTTAGCAATGGTATTACAATGGCCTCCGTGGCAGTCGCAGGTAGCCGCCCCAGATCCCAAGCTTCCCGGTAGACCAAGTGCAGCCTCGGCGCTAAAAGGTCAACATACTTCGCGTAAAACTCCACCGGGAGGCCGTCTGCCCCCGGCGTCTTTCGCCGCGCCATGTGCTTGATTGCGGTCCGGATTTCACCCAAGGAGATAGCCTCCCCCAGCTTATCGCCTTGTGCCAGTTCCAATCGTGGAAGTTGAGCCGCCGATAGGAAATCATAGACATCCTCCGGCAGATCTGGCATCGCACTGCGATAGAGCAAGGTGTAGTAATTAAGGAATTGGTCGTTTATCTCCTTCTGAGAGTACACCAGTGTCCCAGTGGTCATGCTCAGAGATAAGATCGGGGTGCCCCGGGTCGCCGGGTTCGCTAGCCAAGCTAGCAGAGAACCCACTTTGTCCCTCTCCGCGTGGGCCCACACCATGTATTCCTTATAATCAAGACAGCGCAGTCGCTCCACCTGAGGGGCTACCGCTTCTCGCGCCTCCAGTACTGCCTCCTGACCTGCCGCATCCGTATAGCTCGCTCTCTCCGCCTGACGGAGCCGGTCTTCCTTCCGCTCGATATCCCGCAACAAAGTCTTGCGGGCAACCGCAGTAGCCGAGATGCACACTCCTCTCATCACAACCTTAAACACGTCCCATTCATGATCCCTACTGGACGCCGTACCTGTATTTTCAGTGAAATAATGTTCTATGCCCTTACTGACCTCGGCACTAAAAACAGGATCTTCCAAGGTCAAGGGGTTCAAACGCCACGTGGGGATTGCCTGACGCTGTATAGTTCACTGCACTGCTATAAGGCAGGGATTGTGATCCGAAAGCATCCTTCCTAGATATTCACTATGATGGGTCATCCCCTGGGCTTCCGGCGAGCACAGGATACCGTCAATCCGTACATACAAATCATGGGGTACTGAGTAGAACGAATAATCCCTGTCCGTCGTGTGGTGTGTCCGCCACGCGTCCACTAGCCCCCAAACGTTCTGCCACTCTCGCCGCACCTTCGCTATTCTATGCACTGGTGACTGAGCCAGCGGAGGATGTGAACGATCAAGATTGACATCAGCAACCGAGTTGAAATCGCCCCCCACAAACACCGGGCCAGCCAGGAGGGTCGCCAGCTTCCCAGACAGACGTGAGAAAAAGGGCCGGCTGGTCTACATTCGGAGCATACACACTACACAGGGTTACCTCCCTTCCATCCATTCGTCCCTGCACAGCCACAAACCTCCCCTCCGGGTCAAGCACTGTGGTCAAAGGCTGAAAAGGAACACCCGCCCTCACCCAAATCAAAGCCCCTCGTGAATATGCAGAATACGTAGTATAAAACAATTGACCCCTCCATCTGCGCTGTAGCGCTCGGACTTCAGACTGAACAATGTGGGTCTCCTGCAAGAAAGCTATTTGTATTCCTCTGCGTACCAAGTATGCATGCACCTTATACCATTTCCTCATGGAGTTCAGCCCCCGTACATCCCATGTAATGCATTTCAATTCAAGGCGGGTCCCCATACCTGAATGCGCAAAAACATAGCTTCCCCCACTCCCCAGTGGGCACACTGACAACACCCCCAATCCCCAAACTTCCCCAACCAACCCCCCACCCTCCCTTCCCCAGAACAGGCACTAAACTGCAATTTCCCATCCAAACCTGGTCCTGAAAGCGGGAACACTCTTGCAACTACCAGAGTCTCACAACTAGCGTGAGTATGGGGGGGTGACTCTACACCTGAACGAGCTAGGCCTAGATACCACTCTGCTCATTCTACGCTCAGCCTCCACTAGTAGTCCCCCAGGTGCACGACGCCCCACCCCGGAGGGACCCCCCAACAAAACATAAATTGTATTGACATCTCCTGGCAGGAAAAACAGCGAAAACAGCCACTCATCTCGGCAGCAGGTTCCCCCGGCTCCCAGCCCTCTAGGCCAGCCCAACTGTTGAACATCACCCTCTTACTGTACATAGGCTGGGCACACAAGAATCATTCGTCCAGTAGGCCGTCTGCAGTCCCCGGTGTGACATGCGGCAAGGCCCGGCTGTTCGCATCAGATCCCTCAGTCACCAATTCCTCGGACACCGGCTGGGACCCCGAGGTCACCACAGGCTCCGCGACCACTGCTCCCGAAATGGCGGATACCGCCTGGAGAGCTGCTTGACGGGCCAGTTCCGTCTGCGACTGCGATGGTGTCTGGGTAAAAGCTGCACGTCTCCTGGTCCGCCGTCTCCTACGAGGCTTCGGGCCGGTCTCCGCTGTCTTCTCCGACATCCCGTTGCCGTCCTCACCGGCCCTGTACGTTTCCAGCCAGCTCCAAGCATCCTCAGGGGAGTCAAAAAACAATGGTTTGCCATCTATCAATAGTCTCAGGCGCGCCGGGAAAAGGAGAGAGTATTGTATGCCCTCGTCTCTGAGGGCCCGTTTGACCGTTAGGAAAGTGTAGCGACTGCGTTGAACCTCGTAGGAGTAGTCAGGATAAATGGACACAGAAGCATTATCCACCCGATAGGGTCCCATCACTCGTGCCTTCTGTAACAGGTGATCCCGGTCCTTGAAATGCAATAACCGCGCCACCACTGGTCGGGGAGGGCGAGGTAGGCAACCATATTGTCCCCTTCGATTTTTTCGGGCAGGCCCACCACTTGCACGTTATTACATCTGTTGAGACCTTCAGCTTCCTCTGCTCTCTTCTCCAGCTGTTGCACCCTCCGCAATAGGTCTTCCACCGCCGCATCAGTCGCCTTGTGACCTGGCTCCAACAGTCCCAAAGCGAGTTTCGCATACTTGAATCGGTCAGCTAGATTACCGTGGTCAGCCCGCAGCAGTCCCAAGCTCATGGATACCTGCGTTATATCGTGGTGTAACGCCTCCCTTGTGTCCGTGATGGCTTTCAGGATTTGTTCTAGCTGTTGCTGCTGCAGTCCCGATGCCTGTGCTCCGGCGGACTCCTGATCCCGGCCCTCCAACACCTCCTCCGTGGGATCGGGGGGCGGCGCCCCAGGTTTCGCCCACGGCTTCCCCATGGTTCTGACCGCGTGCTGTGTCCCAGAAGCCGTCGAGCGGGGGATATACGACACCCGATCCTTCTGGACAGTGGCACTAACGCTGGGCCACTCCCTCACCTCTCAGAAGCCTGAATTGTACAGCCAGGTTGGGCACCGCTCTGTAAAGCCGCCTCTAGCGTAGGCCGGTATTCCAGGGGTGAGGCGTTACCCTTCAGCGGGAGCCTTTTCATACGGCGCCTCTAGTGCCAGCGTGTCGGGACAGCACTGCAGCAGTGTAGCCCCACCGCACACCTCGGTACCAACGCGGCGCCGCCCCAGCTGTCCACGCCACCAATGATCCAGGGACGCCCCGTGTCCCCACGTCTTCTTCGCACGATCCCAGCTGGGCCACGTGTCTCACCGTCATCCGCCAGGGCCAGGTGGCAGGTGTAGTGCTCCCACCGGTCTCACCACCCCTGGACCACAGTCCAGACTCCCAGTCTCTGGACAGCAGGGGCCTATTCACTCCTTCACCAATAGGCTGCCAGCTGGCGCCCGGCCGTAGATGCCCAGCAGCAGGTGAGTCCGCAGTCAGCAGCGAGCCCCCCTCTCAGGTGCTGCCCAGTCCTATCACAATGGGGTCCACTCATAAGCAGGATCCCAGGCCGATGCGGCTGCTCAGTTCAAGGGTGTGTTGCCATGTATATTTGTGAAGTACTTAAGCCACTGCCATCTCCCTGCCTTATGCTTCACAGCTGGCCAGGCACATTGATGCCTCCGATGCCTGGGCTCAGCCGGAGCGCCGCAAGTAGCTCCCCGCAGCGTCGCAGGATCTTCGTCCCGTGCTGCACAATCTGCCGGGGCCTCCGCTCAGTGGGCCCGCCCTCCGCAGGAGTCACCGTCTTTTCCGCCGGTCCTCCCTGGCCTCCGCCGTCAGCGGTGATGTTTTACGAGGTTCCGGTTCGGCCGCAAGATGGCCGCCCTGCCTTCGTGTCGGCCTCCAGATCACGCAAGGCCGGGGATGAAGACGCGAGACCAGGCCCCGCCAAGATGTCCGAACTCTCGCACTCAGGCCCGCAGCTGCTTCCGCCTCAGCGCCGGCAGCGGACCCCGCCGCCCATCTTCGGTCCGCTCAGCGGTGGCACCACGGCCTCAGGGAGCCCCTCCAGGGCACGAACGCCGCTTCCCGGGCATCAGCGCAGGATAAAACCTCCGAGGCAGGCGCGGAGCTCCTAGCTCAAGCAGCCATGCCCGTCGGTGGTTAAGCCACGCCCCCTTGAATGCGGCACTATAACAACTAAAATGTACCATGTACACTGCACTCGTAAAACTGTAGTGTAACTTTTGTTTATGATAGTAGAGAGGACCATATTATCAAACCTTGGCAACAAAATTATCGCCACTTTATCGGCAGCAAACTGCCGCTAAAGTGGCCATAATAGGTTTGATAATATGCTCTATGGAATTCCAATCGAAGCTCATGTTAGATGTGAAGGACATCTAACATGAGCTTCGATTGGAATTCCATAGAGCATATTATCAAACCCATTATAGGACTATGTACAGTTTAGTCGTCTCAGCAAACATGTCACTTTGGATTTTAACAGTGTTTTTTGAAAAGAAAAGAATTGGTTCTATTGTATGTATTGTTTGCACAAGTTACAGCACTTTCCTTGTTCACCAATGTTACATTGTGTGCTTGCACTTTATTGGTAGTTTATCCAGGGAGGTTAATGGATGATGTCTATCTATGATGTTGATTTTACCCACTCGGGTCATATCTGCATAGAAACACCCGTGTTCTGGATTTATTAAAAAATTGCACTTTGCACTTTACTGGCAGCTTGTCTTTGGTAATTCTGGGGATACAAATTCATCACAGGATATTGATTTTACCCACTTGGGTTGTATCATCCTAAAGCCTCGTTTGTCTGATTTGATTTTAAAGAATCAATGAGTTTCAATAGATTTTCGCCAAATGAGGGTGTTTATTAATAATGACATAATTTTACCGAGCATCTTTTTACTTATGTTTATATTGGTTGTATGTTTAAACAACTACTGCCGGAACCACGACTTCCTTAACCACGATTGCCTAACCACGATTTATCTTAACCACTACCTTTTTTTAGCACGACTTCCTTAACCACGAAATGTTATATCTCGTTTTGCCCATTAGATGGCACTATTGTAATTATAATACTTCTTGCTTGAACCTTTCTTTATTAAAAACGGATCTAAATGTATTATCTTATTATTCTTTTACAACGCATACCATTATCTCTTTTTTTTTATTTATAATTTTTTTGTGGGGGGAGACCCCCCACCCCCTTTTTTATCCCTTAATTCTTTGGAGTGATTTTTTACAGGTGCAGAGTGTAGTGGAGAGACTCGTGGTTTAGGGAAGTCGTGCTTAATGAAATTCGTGGTTTTTGTAAGTCGTGGTTCCGGCTTCGTTGTTCAGATAAGTCGTTGAACAATCTTCGTTGTTAAGGATGTTTCCCGTTTATATTAGTATTGCATTTTGCTATATCATGCCGCTATGCAGTCTGTAAGAAAACATGTGTTATTATGTCAAAGTCTTATCATGGATCAAGGAATTTAATGTTGTATAAAGCATCGCGCTGTATAACATTCACCCAGTATTTTTTCCATGTCTAGTTAAGCTGGTTGTTGTAACTACCAATCATGTAACACGGTGACGCGCACTTGCACTTTAAAAATAAACTGCTCCTTAATTAGCGTTATGTGACCAAGGCCTCTGGGCATGCCGAAACGTTATGCTGGTTGCGAAGAAAAAAAAACAATAAATTATTCACCTTAAGCTTGGGTCGGCTCTCGTTTCCTTCTCTGGTGGAGTCCTTTTCGAGGGTGGATTGCTGGAGTTGTCGGTTCGAGTTTTTGCTGCATATATATATATATACACATATATATATATATATATATATATATATATATATATATATATATATATATATATATATATATATATTACCTACTGGCGATAGCCAGTAGGTATATATAGTTAGGATTGTTTTCCATAGGGAAATCGCAACATTCTATTGGGAATAACTTTGGCGCCGGTTGAGGAATCTTCCTGAAATTTTCCTTAACTTTGACTCGCGGCGCTCCGCTTCTTCCCTGAAAGATTGGGGGGGATTTGTCAAGCGGGGGCCGAGATAAAAGGGGGGTCCCCCAAACTTGGCAAAATTGTAGGGACTGGTAGCCCGATGTGCCTTTGCTATGTCTCAAGATATGTGCTCCAGTGGTTTTTACGAAAATTAACTTTGAAAAAATATATATTGGGCTACATTGGGCTATATATATGTTAGAGCCCAAATGTAGCCCAATGTAGCCCAATGTAGCCCAAAGATGGCCACCAGAGACAAAAAAAAACAAATGTAGCCCAAATATCAGCCAGATGTAGCCCAACTATAGCCCAATGACAGAATGTCCCAGAGTGTTCTAAAGAACAACTAGAGCGCTATCAGTCTTACTTATGACAAAAGTATGGCACACCTGAAGTCATCTTGGTTGGAATAAAGTGTTAACACTTAAAACATTTAATTTGCAAAGGAACAAAATGAGGGGGTTCATTTTGCCATTGAAATTATGATTAGTGCTGAAGAAAGAAAAATTAGGGCACATTTTGAGTGACTTCTCAAATCCTCTTATATTTAATTAAAAAAATTCTGATATGCAGTCTCCCAAGATGGCCACCAGAGACAAAAGAGCCCAAATGTAGCCCAAATATCAGCCAGATGTAGCCCAACTATAGCCCAATGACAGAATGTCCCAGAGTGTTCTAAAGAACAACTAGAACTCTAACAGTCTTTCTTATGACAAAGTAATGGCACACCTGAAGTCATCTTGATTGGAATAAAGTGGTAACACTTAATACATTTAATTTGAAAAGGAACAAAATGAGAGATTTCATTTTGCCATAGAAATTTTATATATATATATATATATTCACTGAAAAAACCATAGGTTACACACCAGTTGTAGTTAGGAATTAGCATTTAAAAAACCTTTGAAATTCACTGAAAAAACCATAGGTTTCAGGCCTTATATAGTTAGGAATCAGCATTTAAAAAACCTTTTAAATTCTCTGAAAAAACCATAGGTTTCAGGCCTTATATAGTTAGGAATTAGCATTTAAAAAAACCTTTGAAATTCACTGAAAAAACCATAGGTTTCAGGAGTTATATAGTTAGGAATTAGTTTTTAAAAAACCTTTGAAATTCACTCAAAAAACTATAAGTTTTAGTGGTGTTATAGTTAGCCGGACATTTTACTCATACAAAACCAATGAAATTGCTCCTATATAGTTAGTTGTACTAACTATATTTCGCGCACCCGCAATCCACTGCTGATGATGTCACATATTAGATCATTCATGACATGGTCAGTGACATCACTGATGACATCTCAAATGACATCACTGATGACATCACTGATGACATCATCCACGTGACAATCACATACACCTTTTCATACACTATTACAATTTTTCATCACTGTTTGTAAAATACAGAGTATCATATTTAAATCCATTGTCACAGTAATACAAGTATCTAAAAATCCACTCAGTGATTCATAGATGTATACACACATCTAATCACTTACCTATGGATTCACTCATACATGCTGTCAATGAACAATAGAGCACTATCAAAAATACTTATACATCTATATCGACATTAAACAACAGCACGCATCCTATTCACATATGAAGTCATCCTACTCACTTATGCAAACAATGGATCATACTTACATATTTACTTAGCAAAACACTTATACAAACACCACTTCTTCTATTCATTTAGATAGTAAGTCATACTTAGTGAATTATAAAATCATTATTACAAGTATACAGTTATCCATACAGTCACTCACACAATCATTGTGTCTTATGTATACTTATTTATATACAACAACTGACACATACACTGCCTTTTATTTTTCTAGTTTGTTGGACCTGTACCTTTGAGAAATATATTTGCTCATCACCACACCCATAAAGAGATTCCCTCACCCACACTGTTAGAACATGTAGTTTTAACTTCATATATCTACTGAATCAACTATTCACACATCTTTGGACAGTCACACACCCCCCACCGAACCACACACACTTTCACACTCCCATACAAATACCCAGTTAACTAATCAATAACTAATATAGACTTTCACATAGCTAGTAACCAACTGTAGAATCAGTTTACACAACAACTGACAAAGTGATACAGATATTCACACAGTTTAGTCACTACCCACTATATTTAGTGAGACATTATAAATTGGTCAAGTAAACAGTCAATTACACTGCTACTAAATCCTCCATCCAAAAATTTATTTATATATATCCACTCATTCTTCAATGTCAATTGCTATATATATAATGCATATTTAAATAACGAAGCAAACCACATTCACTGGATGATGTCATCAGTGATGTCATCAGTGATGTCATTTGAGATGTCATCAGTGAATTCACTGACCATGTCATGAATGATCTAATATGTGACTTAATCAGCAGTGGATTGCGGGTGCGCGAAATATAGTTAGTACAACTAACTATATAGGAGCAATTTCATTGGTTTTGTATGAGTAAAATGTCCGGCTAACTATAACACCACTAAAACTTATAGTTTTTTGAGTGAATTTCAAAGGTTTTTTAAAAACGAATTCCTAACTATATAACTCCTGAAACCTATGGTTTTTTCAGTGAATTTCAAAGGTTTTTTTAAATGCTAATTCCTAACTATATAAGGCCTGAAACCTATGGTTTTTTCAGAGAATTTCAAAGGTTTTTTAAATGTTGATTCCTAACTATATAAGGCCTGAAACCTATGGTTTTTTCAGTGAATATAAATATATATATATATATATATATATATATATATATATATATATATATATATATATATTACCTACTGGCGGTCGCCAGTAGGTGTATATGGTTAGGATTTTTTTCCTATGGGATTTTTGAAAATTCTATGTCGAATAACTTTGGCGTTTGAGGACGGAATTGGCTGAAATTATCAGGAAAATGGAACATTTTGTTTCTGAGCAGCCCCTGAAAATTTGGGGGGGTTTGGTCAAGGGGGGGCCGAGCAAAAAGGGGGGTCCCAAAACGCGTTTTTCCCATGCAATTTTCCATAGGGCGGTTGGACTCACTTTTAGCTCGAACGGCTGAATGGATTTCCACGAAACTTGGCAAAATTGTAGATATTGTTTGCCCGATGTGCCTTTGCTAGGTCTCAATATATGTGCTCCAGTGGATTTTGATAAATTAACGTTCAAAAAAATATATATATCTGTAACAGCGCTCCGGTTAGCGCCCCGGTTCGCGTACCTGACGCGTAACGGAACTTCGCGAAGCGAAGCTGATTGGCTCTCCGGTGTCTGTCAACATTCTGAACAGTCCGGAGCGGCCGCCATCTTGTCTCTCGGTAGGATCGAGAGACAAGAGGTGAAGAAAAACGAAGGGGGAAATTAATGAAAGGGGACAAGGTAGACCCCTCCTGACCCCCTAGGATTGATGAGGGGGCTATTAAAGGGTCCCGTGGGGCAAAAAAAAAAATTGTTTTTGTTTTTTCGCGGTAGAGGCGCTACCCGGTACGCGAACCGGGAAGCTAACCGATAGCGTAACGGGAGTCCGCCATCTTGTGTTTCGGATGAATTTAGACACAAGATGGAGGATAAAGAATGTTGGGAAAGGGTATAAGGGGGCACGGGAGATGTATCCTGACCCCCTAGGTTTTCTAAGGGTGGCTGAGGAGGCTCACATATGTCGAAAAAGAAAAAAAAATTGAATTTTTCGCGAGGTTAGCTGCCGGTACGCGAACCGGGTAGCGAACCGGGAAGCGGACAAAAGTGAAAATTAGTGAAAAAAGGTACATTTGAAATTTTAAAAGAGTAATCATAGTTAAGGTAGCTCTGAAAAGAGCTTTTGGGTTCTGTGTAAGTTCTAGGTACTTATAAGTAGGTACCAATACATAGTCTTAAATTCAGGATGAAAATTCTGTTCCCCTCATCTGAGAAGTGAACTCCATCTCCTCTGTAGATATCTTGCATGTAGTAACGCAAGTTATTGTTGTAGATGGAGCCCATTCCATGGTCTCCCATGTAAGCTGAAACAGACTTATTTACATGCTTCCTCGATTTCTCAATTTGTGGACAAAATTGGTTGGACCACTTCCATTTCTGTCTTTGACATATATTTGAATAAACCAAGGCAGTTTGTAGAAAAAGTGCCATCAATTGCTCGAAGGTGTCCTTTAAAAGCATTTCCAGACCTACCCCAGTCAAAGTGCCCAAGTCATTTCCTCCACAGTGCACAATTAACAGGTCAGGGTTTGGCAAATGCAAAAAGGTTTTCACCAATGGTATCAATTGGTGACATTTTAATCCTCTGTGGCCAATCCAGTTGATTTCCACATTTTGTTAATTGAGGTTGTGTAAATTTCTGTTATCAGCATACCTTTGGATGTAACTATGTCCAACAATCCAGACAGAAAACATGGTGAGAGGAGGTTCTGCTGCAGTCAGATGAAGTGTGAGAATGAAATGGCAGTTGAAACAGTAGGAGTTTGTAATGAAAAAAACTGTGGAGTTTCAGTGCTAATGATTCAGTAGCAGTGATTGGTGGATTTTGATTGCTGAACACAGAAAGTTAGGGTGCATGGATGAGTTCTTTGAAAGATGTAATTTGAGTGGTCAAGAAAAAATCATTTTATGAAAGATTGCACTGGATATGCAGGTGTACTGAGAGTTCAGAGTTCAATTGAAACATTGTTGTGTGAACTTGTAAACATGAGAGGTCTTTCAGGAGGTGGTTGCTATGGAAAAAAGGCAGAAAGGGCAGAGGGGGGAAGGGTGTTGATTTGAAAAAAGTGAGGGAAGAGTTTTGATTGGGTGACATGAGAGATATGTGTGATGAATTACAGCATTTCTGTGCCTTTGTTGGTTGCAGCCTCTGGAGTGCATACCCTTTGCTCTGCTAAAGAAAAATTGGTGTGTGTCTGAGACTGTTTTGAAACTCAAAAAGTATTTGCTAAGGTGCGAAAAGATTCATTTAATTTAGATAGAGAATAGTATGCTTTAGGGAGAAAATTATGAAGAAAGTTGTGTATTTAAAATGTTGCTTTGTGTCAAGTGTTTTACAAATAGATTTTGTTTCTTTGAGTTTCATAGCCATGTTAAAAGTGACGCAAAAGTGGTGCAAGGGCCTTAAAAATACGCTTTGATGTGCGTTAGGGCATTTTAAGTCACTTCCCCATGAATCTGGGTGAATAATTTGCTTACTTAATGTGTTTAAAAACTTTTCTTGAAGTCAATTAGGTTTCTTGATATGTGCTGCTAGAGTTTCATAGCCAGCATGGGGCATATTTAGAAGGACTTTGAGCCACTTTCACGTTATTTTTCCCATGTTAAAGGTGACGCTAAAGTGATGAAAGGGCCTTGTAAATACACTCCCATGTTTGAGCCATTTTCATGTTATTTTCCCTATGTTAAAAGTGACGCAAAAGTGGTGCAAGGGCCTTGTAAAATATGCCCTCATGTGTGTTAGGGCATTTTAAGTCACTTTACCATGAATCTGGGTGAAGAATTTGCTTACTTGATGTGTTTAAGAACGTTTCTTGAAATCATTTAGGTTTCTTGATATGTACTGCTAGAGTTTCATAGCCTGCTTGGGGCATATTTACAAGGCCTTTGAGTCACTTTCACATCATTTTCCCCATGTTAATAGTGATGCAAAAGTGGTGCAAGGGCCTAGTAAATACGCCCCCATGTCTGTTAGGGCATTTTAAGTCACTTCACCATGAATCTGGGTGAATAATTTGGTTACTTGATGTGTTTAAGAACGTTTCTTGAAATCATTTAGGTTACTTGATATGTACTGATAGAGTTTCATAGTCAGCATGGGCCATATTTACAAGGCCTTTGAGCCACGTTCACGTTATTTTCCCCATGTTAAAAGTGACTTTAAAGGTGGTGCAAGGTCCTTGTAAATACGCCCTCATGAGTGCTTTGCAAATTTAAGTCATTTCCCCGTGGTGCAAGGTCCTTGTAAATACGCCCCCATGTGTGCTTGGCAAATTTAAGTACTGACAGGGTGTGCTTGTACATAGGAGCTGTGTTGTGTTTTCAAATTATGACCAGAAAATCGTTTTTTAAAAAAAAGAAATGCTTTTTACATTTATGAGAAGGTCAAAATGGTGTCTGCTTCTTTAAATAAATATTTCACTTTCCATCATGAATGTGGGAGAATAATTTCCTTGTTTGTCGGTTTAAAAACACGTTTCTTGAAGTCATTAAGGTTTCACAATATGTTCTGCAAGAGTTTCATAGTCAACATGGGGGCAAATTTACAAAGCTTATGAGCCACATTCATGTTATTTTTCCCACGTTAAAAGTGACTTTAAAGGTGGTGCAAGGTCCTTGTAAATAAGCCCTCGTGAGTGCTTGGTAAATTTAAGTCATTTCTCCGTGGTGCAAGGCTCTTGTAAATACGCCCGCATGTGTGCTTGGCAAATTTAAGTACTGACAGGGTGTACTTGTACATAGGAGTTGTGCTGTGTTTTCAAATTATGACATGAAAATGGTTCATAAAGAAAAGGAATGGTTTTTACATTTATGACAATGACAAAAAGGTGTCTGCTTCTTTAAATAAATATCAAGGGAGGCGAGTAATGTACATTGCTCTGTTGCATACAGTCCTCATCTTCTGCGTACTCTTGGATATGCTAGACTAGATCTGCACAATGAGATACCTAAACTGAGGAAATACAGGTGATGTGATTGTGAAATGAGCAAAAATATGTGCACGTTTTTCAATTATATCACCTGTGTTTCCTAACATTACGAATCACATTGTGAAGATGAGGTTTAGGCCTGTCCAGGGAGACAGATGAGGTCTGGCCTTTGTTCAAGAGTGCAGTGGACATGACTCACTTCGTTGGTAGGCCTGCACATGTATTATCTCCTCTGTTCTCTTCAACAAGCCTAAATTTCATCTGCAACCCTGAGTAGGCCTCACCTCAAACAAACCTCTGAATAGGCCATACCTTATCGGCATTCTGAACCAATCATTTAAAATGTTAGGGGAAGATTTATGATGGCCGTGCGCCTCTTTTGCGCCGCCGTTGCGTCACTTTTGTGACGCAGCGGCGGTGCAAAAGATGCACCATGTTGCAAGATAGGCCTCACTTCATCTGCAACAAGATACCGTCAGTTTAAACTGTATACATTTAGGACTGTGTAGGGGGCATGGAGAAGCTGAGGCTTCTGTAAGTGTCAAAGTTGTTGCATAGAGTGCTCATCTTCTGCGTACTCTTTGATATGCTAGACTACATCTGCACAATGAGATACCTAAGCTGAGGAAACACAGGTGATGTGATTGTGAAATGAGCAAAAAAAATGGCACGTTTTTCAATTACATCACCTGTGTTTCCTAACATTACGAATCACATTGTGCAGATGAGGTTTAGGCCTGTCCAGGGAGACAGAGGAGGTCTGGCCTTTGTTCAAGAGTGCAGTGGACATGACTCACTTCGTTGGTAGGCCTGCACATGTATTATCTCCTCTGTTCTCTTCAACAAGCCTAAATTTCATCTGCAACCCTGAGTAGGCCTCACCTCAAACAAACCTCTGAATATGCCACACCTTATCGGCATCCTGAACCATTCATTTAAAATGTTAGGGGCAGATTTATGATGGCCGTGCGCCTCTTTTGCGCCACCGTTGCGTCACTTTTGTGACGCAGCGGCGGCGCAAAAGATGCGCTATGTTACGACATATTTACAACTTGATGCATCTAGGCAGATGCGTTACGCTGTAAAGTCCTGTGCCACATGAAACCTGCGTCAGGTTTCATGTGGGCGTTTTGTTGCAGGGTGGGCGTTCACTTGCATGAAAGCCCTGTAAAACTAACACAGTGAAATTTACAAGATTTCACTGAGTCAGCTTTATGGCATTGCTGAATCAAATCCTTACGCCTGTTTGAAACAGGCATAAGGAGTGATGCACCATGCAATGTGTGGCTTGCCACTGTGCATTGCAGTAGTCATGTCGCGCTTGCGACGTGATTTCTGCAATGCGCCTCTTTTGCGGTACAGATGAGTGACGCATCTGTGCTGTTTTTGTCCCATGGTGCTCCGCATTGTAAATGCGGCACACCACGGGTGGCAGAGCAGCGGCGCACATTAACTGGTGCATCCCTGGGGATGCGCCAGTTAATATAAATCTGCCCCTTTACATTTAAGTATGAGCAGGGGACACAGAGTCGGTGAGGCTTATCCAAGGTTAAGAAGAGATGAGTCCTGTTCACTAAAAACTTGGACATAAGCCTCACCTCCTCAGCATCGCTGGACATGGCTAAATATGATCTGCAAAATGTTACTCTTGTTAAACAATTTTACTATTATAGTCTCTGAGATTTGTCTCTTACTCTGCAACATCTCATTGTTGTTCTCTTTCTTTAAAGATAACGACAACATCAACCATGTGTGATAATGAGCAATCTGTTGATCTTGATCTTATCATTGAACTTGTCATTGAAACGTCAGTGGAAGTAGATCCCTTGGATGATTTATATCCTGTGGATGATGAAGAATATGATGAGGATGCCTATTTGTCAGAATTGTATGACATAGGGTGGTAAGCTGACCTGCTCGAGCCTATGGAACTATAAAGACTTATTTTTAAAAGTTACTGGAAATGAAAAGTAACCATGTTAACCGTTTTATTTAAAATTAAATACAACTTCAAAAACAGCTTGTGTGAAGTGTCTTTAATAAAATAGTGAAATATGCTAATAAAATTAGTTCAGATTCACATATAAAAGAGCACAGGTCAAATGTAGAAGCATTCCATTTCTTTGCTACTATTTGTGAGTTTTAAATTTGTCAATGCACTAAAAATTATTGTATGTAGAATTGACAACTAGTGTGTTAATTTTTTGACGACTGTTATTGATTTACTGTTTGGTAATAGTGGTTAATACCTTTTTTAAAAAATATTTACTACAGATTCAACTGAAGATCTTTTGAAAAATTCAAAAATGCCCTCAAGGCAAAGAAAAAGAAAAGAAGCAAAGCGACTTACACCCCACCTTGGTAAACCTTTGCAGGAGTCCTCTACAATAAAAACATGTCAAGTCACCAGAAAAACTCCGGGTAAGACAACAAAATCTTTTTTAAGAAACATTTGCAGACGAAAAAGTATCACTACAGAACATGTTTTAGTCCAGAAGAAGAGAGCCAATTTAAATGGGAAGGAAAGGCCACTCAAAAATGTTACTGCTAGAGCAGGAGATAACTCTGTGCAGGTGTGTATCACTTACAACGCAACTTTTACGTCGTAATGCTGTTACAACGCAGCTATTACAACGCAGGATCCATTACAACGCATGGCATTACAACGCATGGCATTACATCGCAGATGCTATTACAACGCATACCATTACATCGTAAGTATTGGTAAGTATATAATTTATTTTAATTTTATTTAATATTATATAAATGATTTAATTAATATTAATTATAAATAAAAATAAATAAAAATATTTATTTATGTTTTTAAATATTATAAATTAAATTTATTAATTTAAGTAATTTTTAAAATAAATATGAGTATAGGAGTATATGTATTGGTGTACTGAGGTTTTAGGGCAGGGTTTGGGTTTTGGGGTACAGGGGTGTTTTTAGGTTTCAGGGTAGGGTTTGGGTTTTGGGGTACAGGGGTGTTTTTAGGTTTCAGGGTAGGGTTTGGTTTTTGGGGTACAGGGGTGTTTTTAGGTTTCAGGGTAGGGTTTGGGTTTTGGGGTACAGGGGTGTTTTTAGGTTTTAGGGTAGGGTTTGGGTTTTGGGGTACAGGGGTGTTTTTAGGTTTCAGGGTAGGGTTTGGGTTTTGGGGTACAGGGGTGTTTTTAGGTTTCAGGGTAGGGTTTGGGTTTTGGGGTACAGGGGTGTTTTTAGGTTTCAGGGTAGGGTTTGGGTTTTGGGATACAGGGGTGTTTTTAGGTTTCAGGGTAGGGTTTGGGTTTTGGGGTACAGGGGTGTTTTTAGGTTTCAGGGTAGGGTTTGGGTTTTGGGGTACAGGGGTGTTTTTAGGTTTCAGGGTAAGGTTTGGGTTTTGGGGTACAGGGGTGTTTTTAGGTTTCAGGGCAGGGTTTGGGTTTTGGGATACAGGGGTGTTTTTAGGTTTCAGGGCAGGGTTTGGGTTTTGGGGTACAGGGGTGTTTTTAGGTTTCAGGGCAGGGTTTGGGTTTTGGGGTACAGGGATGTTTTTAGGTTTCAGGGCAGGGTTTGGGTTTTGGGGTACAGGGGTGTTTTTAAGTTAAATAAAATTAATTATATTATATTAATTACATTTCTTAATTAAAATAATTAAATTAAATACATTATTTTAAATAATTTATTTTAATTACAATCAAAAAAATATTTAAATTAATTAAATACAATTAATTACAATTTTTATTAAAATTAATTTAAATAAATAGATTTAAAAATATTACATAAAAATAATTACTATTTTAAAAAGTATTTTAATTAAAATAATTTAATTAAATTAAAATAATTACATTTTTTTTAAAAAGGTATACTTACATATACTTACGATGTAATGCCATGCGTTGTAATAGCATCTGCGATGTAATGCCATGCGTTGTAATGCCATGCGTTGTAATGGATCCTGCGTTGTAAAAACTGCGATGTAACGGTCTGCGTTGTAAAATAACGCGTTGTAACATCATAGATCCCTCTGTGCATGGTAGTAGAAGGAAAAATTTGTTTAGGGACATTCGTAGACGAATGTTCCGCAACAGGATAATTGGCAATTTGTTAAAAAATATTAAGAAAGGTCAACAGAAAGTGGCTTTTTATAAGAGAAAAAAAAATGTAGAGAAAATTATTGATCAGGCTTTCGAAATTAAGCGAAAGTTATTTATTTTGATAATCAATAGAATTAGGAAACTAAGCAAGGCAATTTATGATTTCAAATCAAATAGTAGATGGAAGAGAACAGTTAATCGTAGTAATTTTTGTGAAGTTTTTTCTGGAGAATGGATGCATAGTTCAAGTTGTGAGGCATTTTTTAATGAGAGTTATTTTCAGGATAATGATTTGGTGCATGCAGTTGACACCAGTGGTCGAGCATATGAGGTGAAAGATGGTTGTCCGGTTGAAAAAGAAAAACTTGTGTCAACAGAGGCAGAAGAGGTGTTAGGTGATGAAGTTTTAGGGAGACGTACTAAGGGTCCAGTGTACACCTGGAAGTGTAGTAGTATTTGCAGTGTGTGACAGGATTCAATCAATTTGCTTTGTGATTTTGTACGGACATTTAATAAGAAAAGTTTAAAAGAGAAAATGAAGTTGTTGCAGGAATTAGATCCATGCAGAGTGAGAGAAGTGACAGGTTTGCATGGTCATTCACTGGCTTGTCTTCCAGGAGAGTATGCCAGAGTGTTTTTCATCATTTGAGGATGCTAGCAGTCCATCATAATAAAGTGAGGAAATTAGTGAGAATGTTGTATTTTGCTAAGAGTCCAGCAATTAAGCTTAAACAATTAAGCAGTGCTCTTTTGCATGGTTCTGATGTAGATGTGAAGAATATTTGTGAAGAAATTGAGTTTTGTTACTTTGCAAGTAAAGAGGAGAATGTTGAAATTGACCCAGAAGAACAAGGTAATGTGGAAGAGAGTGTACAGGTTTCCAGTACAGATAATTTTCAGAAGGAAATTGCCACGTTTCAGGTGAAATCAAGTGAGAGGCCTAATTTCACTTGTGTGTGTTGTCAACGCACTTACTATAATAATCAGACTAAGTTAGTGGATTTATATGCAAAAAGTGAAAGGGAAAATAATAGTGAATGGAAGGATTTTGCAACATACTTGATGGTAGAAAATTGTTTTGATTTGGGATCGGATCAACGTGTGTGTACTTATTGTTGTAACAAATTAAATCAAAACCGGATGCCTGCTAGAGCGGTTCATAATAATCTGGAATTGGTTGACATTCCTTCTGAATTGAAGGATTCCATCAGATTTACAGAGAGGATTAAAGGGAAGAGTTGTTTATTTGCCTCTAGATTTGAAGAAAAACATTAATACAATTGGAGTAGAGAAAGTGGAAGAGGAACCTCTAGTTATCTTAGTTAATGGGGTTCCGACAAAGAGTAAGAAAATCTGGCAAGATTTAGTGGATGTTAGGAAAGTCAAAAAGGCAACATTGTATTTGATGAAAAACAATGAGTACTACAAGAATGTATGTGTTGCAGAAGAGGAAGTAAGTGAAGAAGACGACAGCGATTTGTGTGCTGGACAAATTGAGAAAGTAGAAGCCTCTAAAAATGAAGAAATATATGAACATTATAGTGTTCATCCTTTGCATTCCAAGGAAGTCATGGGGAATGCTATTGAGTTGTTTCAAATGAAACAAGCCAAAGGGAGTCCCATTAGTGTTTGGGAGGAAAGTTTGGAAGCTCGGTGTTTCCCACAGCTATTTCCAACAGGTCAAGGAGGAAGATATGATGAGCGACCTGATCAAATTCCTGCTTCTGAATACCGGACTTTACGATTGTATGCAGAAGATCCTAGGTTTCGTCAATGCATTCCCTATTTGTTCCATCTACTGTTTGAAAGTGATCTGTCTGGAGTGTCATATGCAGTGAACCACATCTTGAAAAGTGGTGTACAGATGCAAAATATCTCGGCAAGGGACTTTATGGATAAAGTCAATGTGCAAGACAGTATTTTGGATTCTCACCTGATTAATCTCATGACATGTCAGCGTGGTACTAATGAGTACTGGTACCGTCGTCATGGTGATTTAAAATGTATGCTGAGGAACTTAGGAACTCCCACATGGTTCCTCACTCTCAGCTGTGCCGAGTATGGCTGGGAAGACTTACTTGAATTTCTACGAGAGGCAAATGGAAACATTGAAAATATCGAATTCAAGACACCCGGAGAACTGTGCTCTTTGGATCCAGTGAATGTATGCAGGTACTTCAATCATAGATTTGAAGCTATGATGTCTTTCATCATGAACAAGAAAAAGCCACCTCATGGAGAGGTGTTGGATTTCTTCTGGAGAAAGGAGTATCAAGCAAGAGGTGCTCCTCATATACATATGCTGCTATGGATCAAAGATGCACCCAAATTTGGAACAGATCCGGATGACTTAGTGATGAGTTTCATAGAACAGTATTCTACATGTGCTGTTCCAAAGACAAAGGAAGACAAAAGCCTAAGAGAACAAGTTTTACGCTTTCAAAGCCATCGTTGTGGAAAGTATTGTCGTCGTAAATTCAGAAACAAGGACAAGTTCTACACAAAATGTCGTTTCAGCTTTCCACGACCGGTGATTTCTAAAGGAAGAGTGAACAGTTTGATGTCTTCGCTGCGACATAATGTGACGAGGAAATCACCCAAAAATACATACAATTTGAAAAGAAACGAAGAGTCCAAGTACATCAACGACTACAACCCAGTGATTTTGTCCATGTGGAATGCTAACATGGATATACAGTTTGTGGCTGATAACTGTATGGCTGTGGCTCGGTATGTCACATCTTACATCACAAAAAAAGAAAAGACAGAATTGAAGGATATGTGGGAGGACATTTCCCATGAAAAGAGCCTCAGTAAGAAGTTGTACAGTTTCAGTCTGAAGATGTTGTCGCATCGAGAAATCGGAGCTTACGAATGTTCTGACCGGTTATCTTAAGCAAGTCTCTATGCCAAATCTAGGAGTATCATTTGGGCGAGTCTTGGTCTTGCTGCAACGCGTAATCGAGTTCTGAAACCTGTACGGGAAATTGAGTATTTGGTGGAAAAGGAGCCAAACAGTACAGATATTTTGAAGACCAACATGTTGGATACATATTATCCAAATAGAAGCAGTCACCTCGAGAATGTTTGTCTGTATGAGGTTCTACAAAATTACATATTCAAGAGGAACATCAAAGAAGATATTGATAAAGGAGTGTATGCTGTAATTGGAAGTGAGGGATGTCTGGTCAAGCAAAGAAAATGCCAATTGGTAAATCATCGAAAATTGAGTGGCGAATCTCCTGAAAGAAAAGAGTTTTTCTATTTAGCTCTTTTGCAACTTTTCAAGCCTTGGCGTGCAGAAGAGGAACTGCTTGGAGATTTCCTCTGTTACGAAGACTCTTTCAATGCAGCCAAGGAGACCATAGAATGTCCTGTTTTTCCAAAATATCTAGAAATGTTGAATGCGGAAATCGAGCAGGAAGCAACAATTGCAGCCGAGATTGCTAGAGACAGTTCTCAGGACAGTCAGAGTTCTGTTTCATTGAGTCAGGATCCACTAGGAGGACCAGTTATCGAAAATGAAGCTGCCACTGCCATGATTGAAGTGGAAAGAGCCATGGCACATGCTCAGGAGGATGCGGTTAACTTAGAAGATTTGGAAAGACAACTCAACGTTGAGCAGAGGAAAATATATGACGAAGTTACCAACCAAATTGATCATGGATTAAGTCATGAGAAGAAAGAGTGCTCATGTATGTCGTTGAAGCCTGTCCGACTGTACGTGAGTGGAAAAGCAGGAACTGGAAAAAGTTTCCTCATTAAAGCAATTTCATGTTATATGCAGAAAAGGACTGAGTCATCGCTGTCTTGTGTTGTCACCGCTCCAACTGGACTGGCAGCACATAACATTAAAGGTATTACTTTGCATCATCTACTGATGCTGCCAGTGGAGCATGATAACAAATTACAATACCACAAGTTATCTGGAGATGCTTGTTGTGAAGTTTCAAGAGTCTTGAGGAAAATGAAACTTCTTATCATTGACGAAGTAAGCATGGTTTCCAATGTCATGCTTCCCTTTGTGCATTTGAGAATGCAAGAAGTTCTTAAAACAGAGTATGATGTGTTATTTGGTGGCAAACACATCATTGTTTTCGGTGATCTTCTGCAGCTGACACCAGTGAAAGGACAACCAGTGTTTAAACTACTTACACATGAAGACACCAGGAAGTGCCTAGGGAGCATTGGCAACGTTAATATATGGTTAAACTTCAATTATGCTGAACTGTGTGAAAATATGCGTCAAGCGAAGGATGAAGATTACAAGAATATTCTACAAGAAGTTAGAATCGGAAAAGTGACCGAGCATGGGAAAGAAGCTTTACATGCACGATTACTGTCAAATTTGTATCCAGAAGAAGACGTTCTGCCAGAGAATACTTTTCGGAAAATTACTGAGAAGAAATCTGGAATATGTTTGATGCCAACTCTTGCAGAATGTACCATCTTCAACAACAAAATGTTGAATTTAGAAAACCAAGAGATTGTGAAACTGGAAGCTATTGACAGAATAGAACATATGGGAGCAACAATTATTTTGTCTGAGAATTTGAAATCTAAATTGGATTCATTAGAGAAGACTATATCTAAAACTGCTGGTTTTGAAAAGACTCTGAATGTGTGCTTAAATTGCCGTATCATTTTGAGAAGGAATTTACATGTTGAAAGAGGTCTGGTAAATGGATCAATGGGTAATGTTGTTGATTTTGAGAAATACAGAAATAGAGATGGAATTGAATTTTTAAAAATTAAATTTGATGGCATTGAGGAAGTACAGATAATTGGTCGTTGCTCTGCTAGGTTTTTGCTTGTAAAAGACTTATATGTTCGCCGTAAGCAGTTTCCTGTTTGCTTGGCATATGCGGTGACAATCCATAAATCGCAAGGTTTAAGTGTAGACAGTGCATTGGTGAACATTGGCAGTTCTGTGTTCAAGGAGGGTATGGCATATGTGGCATTGTCACGAGTCAGAACTTTATCGGGATTGTACTTGATTGAGTGTGATGTCACAAACATTTGTGCGGATCTAGATTGTGTTAAGGAATACAATAGGTTAAGAAGAGAGTATGCGCCACATTTGCCTCAATATCCTTTGTTTGAGAAACGTGTGGTAGGCCGGAAACAAAGAAATGTGACCAGTAGTAGGGAGGTTGTAGCAAAAAGACGAAAAGTCGATGAACCCGAAATTATAAGCAGAAAGAAAATGGATTCTGTTGAAGATGTTGTTGGTTTTCAATTTGAAAATAGTTCTGGTGTCAACTGCTATGCTAATGTAGTGGTTAATGTTGTCTTTTCTCTAGAAACTTTAAAAGAAGAGATTGTGATCAATTCAGATCAAAGTTTTTGCTGTTTATTGAATTCTGTGTTAGAGAAATGTAGCACTGATAGAACAAAAATAGAAAGTGTGTCTGAAATTCGAAATCTGTTAGACAAATGTTCAGGTCAAACGCAATTCTCTCAAAATATTCAGCAAGATTGTCAGGAGTTTTTAATGTATATGCTTGATGTATTGCAAGATGAAGGTGTAGATGTAGATCATCTGTTTGGCCTTTCTTATAAATGGCAGCATGACTGCGAGAACTGTAGGGTATCAAGTACTACTAGTGTAGACTCAGAAAGATTTATATATTTAACTTTGCCAGACAGTAAATCAGTGTCCTTTAATAAGCTAGTAAAAGCAGCCGATCACAACATGGAGTGTAGCCAATGTAAGTCTGCAATGCTGTCCACATTATTTATATGTAGATATGGCCAGTATGTCATTTTAATGTTCCAACGATGTAGGCCTGATGGAACAAAATTGACAACTTTAATTAAAAATTTTGTGGCTTCGCAGTTGTCAATATCAGGAAGGACTTTTGTAACTGCAGCAATTATATATCATGACGGTCCTTCAACAACATCAGGACATTACACAGCTTATTTGAAGTCTAGAAATGGCTGGTCATTCTGCAATGATTCTGTTTTAACTTTTAAAAAAAAATTGCCTTTTGACCTTAAAAATTCTTACCTGGTGTTTTTACAACCAAAATTTTAGGGAAAGAATCTCGGGATTTGTTCTGAGGAATTTCAAGAGGTTCTAATGGCTCCTACACTATTTGGCCTTGAGGATAAGTGTAGTACAGAGTGAAAAGTTATTTTTGAGTTTTAAGTAGTTCCTGAAAAAAAAGAAGGTTTTCTTACAGAAAGTGGTGGGCACGGATTAGTTAAAGGACAACAGAGTATTTCCCACAGCAAACGGTGTTCTTACCATAACACTTGACGTCATGGAAAAATAACTGCACTTTGAATGAGTTCAGAAAAACTGTTTCTTTTAATAAGCTAATTCAAGCAGCCAATCAAAACATGGAGTAGACGTAATGTAAGTCTGCAATGTTGTCCACATTATTTGTACAAACTTTTGGTTATAATGTCATTTTAAAATTCCAACTATATAAACCTGATGAAAGTAAGTTTCCAACTTTAATTACAAATGTTGTGGCTACACAGTCGTTGATTTTAGGAAGAACATTTGTAACTGCAGCTATTATATGACATGATGGTCCTTTGACAACATCCGCTTATTACACAGCCTATTTAAAATGTAAAAAAAAGCTGGTGTTTCGGAAATGATTCCCATTTGACTATGAAACAATGTTGCCTTTTGACTTAAAATATTCTTACTTTGTGTTTTCAGAAGAGAGAATTTAGGGTAGGTAACTGGCCTATAATGATTCTAGGAATTGATATAATTGTATGTACTGTTTTAAATTGCTTTGTGATTAACAGTGATCAAGAGAATTAAATAATTGTAGTAGTCATAGAGGTAGTGTAATGTGCCTCATAGTAAGCAGTATCAGTGTCATAGGAAATGTGGAACATGAGTGAGCAAGAAGGGTGAGATATTAATAGTACAGGATTGTGAAAGTGATCTTGAACGTTTTCTTTCTGAAAGTTGTGGAAAAAGAAAATGACGGGATTTACTTAGAAGAATTCCAAGAGTTATAAATGGCTCTTACACTATTTGGCCTTGAGGGGAAGTGTGGTAGAGAGCGAGAAGTCATTTATTGTATGTAACATATTTGTTAAAACGATGGAGCTTTTCTTTCAGAAAGTGGCGGGCAGAAAATAATAACAGCACAACAGAGTATAAGCTGTTCATAGGACATCCTTCGACGTCATGGAAAGTAAGTTATTTTTGAGGAGTTCTGATTTCTGATTGGTTATGTTTTATGGGTTTTTTAAACACAATCATTTTGATTGTGTTTTTTTTCCCCGCTGTTATATGATGAATACCTTCAACTCACTGTTTTTAGTGAAATTTGATATATTCTGAGAACAGCAAAAATAAACCATTTAACATGTATAATTAATTCTGTACTTTGTATAGTGAATTTTTATTTGTACTCATCTTATCTCATGCTCACTCGTCTTTTACTACCTTCTATCAATCCTCTTTACATACTCACATTGCCTTTTGTTTTATTCTCTTTCACCCTTGTTCTCTAACTCAACTTATCTTTCAACCTTTGTTTCCCTATTCCAACTCTGCTTTTTTCTTTTCTCCCTTGCACCATTTTCCAGCTTTTAAACCTTCTGCTTCGCTTGTCTTTTCCATCTTTCCTCCCTTTGTTTTCTAAATTAAATATTTTTGGGTTCTCCTTTTTTGGTGCAATCAGTTAGTATAACTCACCCTCACTCATTTATCTTTCTTTGTTGCCTCGCTCAGTCTGTATCTGACACTCTTTCCTTCACTTCCTCTGTCTCCTCTCTCCCTCACTCTCTTTTCCTTATTCACCCTTTCCTTATATAGTTTTCCTTACTCACTTTCTTTTAGTAGCTTACACAACTTCAATTTAGTTTTCTCTTCTATCCTTCTTTTCTGTCACTGAAAGTATCTTCCTTTTTTTCTCTTAGTAATTTACTCAATTACAATTTCTTTTTGTCTCTGACTGTCTATCACCGTTTCTTTCTCTTTTTTTTCTGCATGTTTATCTCTAACTTTATTTCTTTGTAAAATTGGATGATTTTCAATCTTTTCCCTTGTCTTTTCTAATTTTTAAATACATGTTTCAATATTTTTCACATTTTTGTTCTTTCTTTCACAGATTGAAAGTATAAAAATAACAAGTGACTAAGTTAACGACAATTATAAGGTAAGTGTTTTGTACTCTTTTCGTTACATTTTTATCACATTTAACTTCTATTAGTTCCACTGCTTCATTTCTTTAACCCTCAGTTTCCTGCCTTTGCTACTTCCCTCATTCCTTTTTCTATTACTTACTTACTCTACTCCTTCCACTCCTTTTCTCAGTCCCTCTGTTCTCATAGTTCCTCACTCCTGTTCACTCACTCCGTCTCTATTACTCTCACTGTCTCTGACTCATCACTCTTTCACTACTTGTTCATTATGCTTTCTCCCTGTAGTTCAAGCACGCTATGTTATTTACATTTCTTTGCTGTTTCAATTATTCCTTTTCTGTCACTTCTTCTTTTCTGCTTTCTGTTTTTTCTCTCTGTTATTCCACATGTTTTAACCTTAGTCACTGTCATACATCTTGTTTTATTGCTATTTACTTTCGCTCACTGTTTTCTTAACACTTTCCCTCAGGGTTGTTCTTTTACTCCGGTTCTAGCCCTACCTCTCATTCCACATCCTTTACTGTTTTTCTTCTTAATTTGAACATTCACTCACATTCTCTAAGAAACTCTTGTTTATTATTCTTCTACTCTCCTTTTTTTCTTTCACTTCCTTATCTATGTTGTTTTTCTCAATTATACACTCTTACATCTTTTCTTTGGTAAATAGATCTATTAAATAGTATCTCTGTGTTACTCCCTGTAGCTGTCTTTATTTCCACATTACTCTCTGTTTCCTTCCCTTATACTCACTCTTCCTTTTTTTTAAAAAAAAAAAAATTGTTGTTTCGCTTCCGGCTCGCGTACCGGGTAGCGAACCAGGAAGCGAATCAAAAGAAATAGAGGTTGCCAGAGTGCTAAACATTCTAGCAATTTTTCATAAATGGGAGGTAGTTCTGAAAATAACTTTTTTTTATTGTTTTTGTTGTTTTATATTTTTCTTTTATTTTTCTGAACAATTTTTTTACTTTTTTTGTATTTTTTGAACGGTTTTATGTTTTTTTTGTTTTTTTTGGGGGGGGAAACGAAAACCATTCGTTATAAAGGGCTCAACAGGAGCAACAAAAAAAAAGATAATTTAGTTTCTGGGGCGTTTTGGACATTTATGATTGTCAATAGCTCTGTTGATTAAAGTGATGCTACTCTCCCTATAGCAAATTAATTTGCCACAAAAAATGCACACTTGCTTCACGACCCCGAACTTCATCTGAATGTTTGGGACCGTCTCCCACGCCTCTGGTCCCATCACTGCCTCTTCTGTTGATGTACTGGCAACAGGAGGGGGTTTTTCCTGCAGGTCACGTACCTGTGCAGCACTATAATTTATAGGGTGCCACCTCTCCATGTGCCGATGCATGGTGTAATTACCATAGCTGTACTTCTTATCAGACCCTCTGGACAGTGATTTGTCACAGATGAGACATGTGACGTACCGGGCATTTACTTTTTTTTGGCCCCGGGGAAATGTAAAGAATTGCCAGATGTAACTATCCTTTACATGGGACCTCCTTGGCTCCTCACGCAAAAACTGTCTCCACCCTTGCTCCTCTTCCTCTTCTTCCTCTTCTTCCTCTTCTTCCTCCTCTTCATTAAGGATGACCTGAGGAGGTGGTCCTCTCTTCCTAGGAGGTGGTGATGGTGGTGGGGGTGCACCAGCTGCAGCTACTAATTAAGCCATTTCTTATCAATCAAAATAGGTCTTCCTCTCACAAAGTTGAAAGTCAGAGTGAGAAAAAAGGTGGGGGCTTTCATCACTTGGGAAAAAAAATGTTCTAAACCAATGAAAAGTGTTATTTTTAGGTCCCATGACCTAGCCTTACATCATTAGGAAACCAAAAGTGAAATGAACCAATGAAAAGTTTTATTAACAAGTCACATGACCTGTTACGCTTACGTTCCGCGTTCCGCGCCGCGCCCCGGATCGATTCCGGGGCGCTGCGCTTCGCGCCTCGGTTCACGCACTGGAGCACTTCCCGGTGCGCTAACGCGGCGCATCATAAGACGCATTATGCGATAACGCGATACGTCGCCCTTACGTGACGCGTCACGATGTTGTTTTCTAACGCGGCAGTTGCGCAAACGGAACGTTTACCGGTTCGCGGACCGGGTCGCGGCACCAAATTGAGCTAACGGGAAGCTACCCGGTGCGCGTACCGGTAGCGAAACAAAAAAAAAATATATATATATATACATAAAAAAATTGTATTAAAAACATATAAAATATATTTTTCAATTTAAAGAAGAATAAATTTTAAAGCTTTTGATATTTGCTATTAAAAACCATTGAAATTCACTGAAAAAACCATAGGTTATAGACCATATATAGTTAGGAATTAGCATTTACAAAACCTTGAAAATTCACTGAAAAAACCATAGGTTATACACCATATATAGTTAGGAATTAGCATTTACAAAACCCTATTTTACTCACACAAAACCATTGAAATTCGCATATATAGTTAGTTGCACTAACTATATATCGCGCACCCGCAATCCACTGCTGATCATGTCACATATTACATCATTCATGACATGGTCAGTGACATCACTGATGACATCTCAAATGACATCACTGATGACATCTCAAATGACATGTCACTGACCATGTCATGAATGATGTAATATGTGACATGATCAGCAGTGGATTGCGGGTGCGCGATATATAGTTAGTGCAACTAAGTATATATGTGAATTTCAATGGTTTTGTGTGAGTAAAATAAGGTTTTGTAAATGCTAATTCCTAACTATATATGGTGTATAACCTATGGTTTTTTCAGTGAATATATATATATATATATAAAAGCGGCACAATGTTCTATATATATATATATATATATATATATATATATATATATATATATATATATTCAGTCGGAAGTTTGCCACAATAAGTGAGGATCACACCCAGGAACTGCCGGTGGATGTTGGTACCAGCAGGACAAACTTCTACCTTGGATACTGCAAACCCACTTGGGATTTTATTTTGGTCTTATTCAGCGCTTTCTTGGCGACTCACATGAGGATAACTAATGACACTACAAGCTCCATGAGGGAAGAACTGTCAATATCAATTAAGCTGTGACTCCAGCTGTGTACTAATGCCCTAAACCCCTAAAGAAATGCTGTCGCATGAAACGCGTCGGGAAGGACATTTAAAGAGTGCATGACAACGTAGCGGTTGAAAATGCTTTCCTCCATCATTAAAGTGGCTGGATATACGTACCTGGGTGTGATCTTCTCTTATTGTGGGAAACTTACGACTGAATATATATATATATATATATATATATATATATATATATATATATATATATATATATATATATAAAAGCGGCACAATGTTCTATATGCGAATTGAGCAAGCTTTGAAATGTGTGACTCACTTAGAGTTTTAATGGACATGAAACATGAACAAACGCACAAACTTACTAAAAGATAATGTTTTGTACCCACAGGTAGGACACCATGTCCCATAATGCACCAAAGTAAAGAGTAAAACCCACACGCCCATGATGGGCGGATATGGCCAAATAAAACCGGAAAAAGAACCTGTGGGGCTCGTGTGTGTTGTTTAACCTGCCCAGGAAGAAGGGGCTTGATGCCCTGAAACGCGTCGGCAAAAAGAAAAGAAACGCGCATTGACAAGCAGGCTGCATCTACAGGCCGGATGGTCGAACATCGTTGAGTGCGCCTCCAATGCTTTAGGGCGATTTGTGGAATATATATATTTTTCTGCTGAATAAAGATTGAAACACTACGAGGTCCGTGTCCGGTGTCCTGTTTTGCCGGCTGAAAAAGCAGCGTGTGCAGGAGAGATACGGAGTTCACGATATATATATATATATATATATATATATATATATATATATATATATATATATATATATATATATATATAAATATATATATATATATATACTATACAGTGTTAGGTCTGCAGGATGATTGAATCATTAACAGTGTAAGCCAATAGAGGGTCTGGACAGTACAGCTTCCATTAGTCTCGTGTTCCAGGAATTGGTGGCGTTGCCAGGGCCCTGAGCACTTCCAGTATGCTATCCCAGTCCAGGGAGACAATCTTTTTTTGCGCATACCCCGGGCTTCCTCCCGACGGATAGCAGCACTCTCCCCGCCACCCCACCTCACCACCTCCCCATGCCAGCCATAGAGCGGTGGCCGACTTCCACCGCATCGTAATAGAGTGTTTGGCCAAAAGAAGTGCTGCATCTATAAAGCAAAGCTGTACCTTCTGTGCTTTAGGGCGTCGATGCAGCCCTAGTAAGCAGACTACAGGCGTGTCTGGGACTGGGATCCCAACCATAGATTTCACCAATGTAATCACTTCCGACCAGTAAGATGCGAGCACAGGGCACTGCCAGAGCACGTGTAACAAATCAGTGTCTTCTAGCTTACATCTAGGGCAGCGATGTTATGTGGCTGGGAATTAAGCATGGGCGGATTTTGCGGATCCACGATTCGCGGATTTGCGTATTCACGGATCGTGGATCCGCAAAATCCGCGGATTTTGCGGATTGGCGGATTTGGGGCGGGGCTTCCGTACCAGGATCATCGTGCCAGATTGAACCCTGCCCTTCATATTTATTCAAGAAGACGCCACCGTTTTGTGCCATACCTCTACTCAACTGGAGTACTTCCTACTAGATAATCAGTAAGTGCTACCTCGTTGGGTAGATGTATAGTGCTTTTACTACACTGCAGCTGCCTAAAGTGCCAGAGAGTTGTCTACAGCGACCAGGTGTGCGTTACTATGCAATCGCGCCGAAGGGCGCAGGGGTCCAGTGAGTGAGCTGTCATAGTGGGTAAATGGCGGGAAGACGGTGCACACCACGAGTGTGTGGGCGGGGCCAAACGGACAGGGCTTCCATGCGAGTGCACATGCCTCTTGTGTGCATTAAAGGTGAGAGACCGATCAGAGCCGCAGATAAAGATACAGAAGCTCCTGGCCACAGGAACAGCACGAGGATTGCGCTCGTGAAAGTCAAGGATGCAAAGGCCTCTGTCCAGCATCACAGCTGATTTGCTATGGTATATTAGGGAAGAAGGCACATCTGCCTAGCTTTGACAACGCTCACGATTGGTTTTGGGCCAATGAATGAGTCACTGAATTTAAGCTTCAACTAGGGCACATGCTTAATCGATATGCCTGCGGTTGAGGTTTAAATTTTGTGCCAGGACCGTCGTGCCAGAATGAACCCTGCCCTTCATATTTATTCAAGAAGACGCCACCGTTTTGTGCCTGTTGTAACTAATTTACGATGGCGCCGGCAAGCTGCCAGCGCCATCCTAAAATAGTTACTAAATTAGCTTCAACAGGAAGCTCTAATAGATAAAATAAAGCAGGCGCTCGATGACCTGCTTTATCTTATCTATTAGAGCTTCCTGTTGAAGCTAATTTAGTAACTATCTTAGGATGGCGCTGGCAGCTTGCCGGCGCCATCGTAAATAAGTTACAACAGGCCAGCAAGGCTTGAACTTTTGCCCCCGGAATCCGCCGCTCGCGGATTGCGAATTTTCGGTAAATTCGCGAGAGTTCGCGGATCGCGGATTTACCGAAAATTCGCAAAATCCGCAAGCGTAGCGGATTTTGCGCTCATGCTTACTGGGAATATGCTTTTCAGCCGATGTGGGGTGAGATATGCCCTGTGTAAGACCATATATTAAATAAACTTAAATTTGGCATTACAAGGGATTTTCTTGAGGTATTCTAAGATCTTGCACCAGTCTTTGTCCGTCAGGTCGGTACCAAGGTCCATGGACCATTTGTTGCGCAAGTCCATCAACGGGATTTGTGCGCTGTAATGCCTTTATATAGCCACTTAGTGAGATGACGGCCCTCTCCCATCAAGTAGGTCATAAAGACCATTTCATGCTGAGGGGGTTCCTCCCTGGGTGGGGCCCAGTGTTTCTTTACATATTGTAGGACTACAGCGTGTGTGAGGTATAATGCATCGGGGATTCCATGACGTCTGACGAAGTTTCCATGATCCATAAGTGTACCCTCGTCAAACAGAGCACCAACTGTGGTGACACCGCCCTCCGTCCAGGGGAGAAGTCGCCATTTAGTGAGTAAGCCAGTGGGGGTAGGAATGCCGATGAGTGGTATGGTATTGGAGTATGGAAGGCAGCTACGCATGTAATGAGTGGATTTTTTCCAGTATGCAAGCACCATACGCAGGAGTGTTGGGGAATTGGTCGGAACCCTAGCCATCGGTAGGAGTAGTGTATGCAGCCTCCCTTGGTCTATGTCAGGGGGTATAATCTATTTCGTGCAGTTTTCGCCCCGCCAGCCAGTACGAAAGCCATTGAAGTTGCCTCGCATAGCAGTAGGCACGGAAATCTGGGGCACCCAGTCCACCCTTGTCTGTTTCCAGGTGCAGCTTGGCCAGTCCCACCCTTCGTCAGCCGCTGCCCCAAATCAAGTCAGAGAGTATAGTGTTCAGTGAGTTGAGAAGCGGGGTCAGGATCACTATCGGTAAGTTAGTAAAAAAGTATAGTAAACGAGGTAGGACTACCATCTTTGAAATTGCCACTCGACCCATCACTGAGAGCGGTAGGGAAGACCAGAATGTGACCTGCGACCAGAGGGATCTGATAGCCTTACCCAGGTTACCCTCTATGAGATCTGGTGCAGTTCTGTACACTTGTATGCCTAGCTACTTGAACATGTGTGTCGCAACCGTTAAGGAGTGGGGGTCGAACTGGATCGCCTCTGGGCGTGCCCCTTGGTGAAAAAAGAAGGCATAGGACTTACTTTCATTTATGCTGAGGCCTGAGATCCGTGCAAAGGAGGTGAGAATGTCCGAGACAGGTGTGAAATCTATGGTCAGGTCATTGACGTAAAATATTATATCATCTGGGTATGCAGAAATTGCATGTGTAGCCTGTCCCAAGCGTATACCTGTCTGCACGCCTGGGAGCCGTATCTTAAGAGCTAACGGTTCCAGAGGCAGCACGAACAGCAGTGCGGACAAGGGGCAGCAATGGCGAGTGTCTTTGCCAGTTGGGTATTCCTGTGAGATGTGGCTCCCAGTGCGAGCCCTCACAGTGGGATCTGTATACAGTAGTCTGACCCACTTCAGGTAGTCCGGAGGTATACCAAATCAACATGGCGTCCCACCTGAGCCTGTCAAACGCCTACCTCAGATCTAGGGTGATGCATCCTGCGTTACATCTTTCTTGGGGGGCTGCTGTCATAACATGATACAGTTTCCTAATGTTAAGTGAAGTGCTACGTGCCGGCACACACCCACACTGGTCTGGGTGAATTAACTTATGCAGATAAGGGAGTAGGCGTCTTGAAAGGACTTTGCTCAGTATTTTGTGTTCAGTCGTAAGCAGGGACATAGCTTGATAGGTCCGCTGAATGAGTGGCCCGGTTTGGGAAAGGATACTACCAGCGCCTGCCTAGTGGTAGTGGGCAGTGTTCCTGTGTCTATTGCAGAAATATACAGGCACTCCAGCTGCAGTACCAGGGAGACTGAGAATGTAGCAAAGAATTTGGACGGGAGGCCATTAAGGCTGGGGGCCGTGTTCCGAGGTAGGCCTCTGATGGCCTCCTTGATTTCCGCCGTGGTGATGGGGCCAGAGAGATTATCCTGTGCCGCTTTGGTCAGTTGAGGGAATGGCACATCAGTTAGAAAAGCGTCAAGGGCCTCTACTGCCGGGGGTGGGGGGGGGTGATTGGTATATTGCCTGATAATATTCGCAGAAGGCTTCATTTATGCCTTGCTGTGTGTCCACTGTGTCCCCGGTCATAGTGGCTATCTCGTGTATTGGGGTATGTGGGGGGTCATCCCAAAGTATGCTCACCAGTAGCGGGCCGGCTTTGTCAATGTCAGCGTGTTTCGCGTGTGTGTAGGCAGTGTAGTCGATGTGTCTGAGTGTTTCTAGTAGTGCAGCATGCTTTATTCGGGTGTCCTGCAAGAGTGTTCCCTTAGTGGCATCATTCGCTACATCCTGTTTGAGGTTATTCAGGGAGTTCTCGACTTTTCGAAGGTAATTGTGTGTTTCCTGTTGCGCCCCTGCTATGGTGCTGATGGCAATCCCCCTGACCACCGTCTTGAATGCGTCACATTCCACCTGTGGTGTAGAGGCAGTTCCTGTGTTTTCTGCAAAGTAGTGGTTGATGCCCACAGCCAATGTCTCCCGGAAGATGGAGTCCTCAAGCATTTGGGTCCATAATTTTCAAGTAGGGACTGGAGTGGGAATTCTGCCCCAGGCTAAAGTAGTCTCCAATGGGTTATGGTCAGAAAGTGTCTTACCCAAATAAATAGCGCGAGTGATCTGAGTGGTGATGTGGTTGGAGCAGAAGATCATATCTATTCGAGTGTGGGGTTGATGTGAATGTGAGAAGAAAGAGTATTCGCTGCTGGTGAGGCACTTCAAGCGCCAGACATCTCCCAGTCCCCATCCCTCTGCCCACTGGCATAGTGTCTCTGCCTGTCTTATGGTGCCAGTTCCACTAAGGGGGAGGGGAAGGGGGGGTGATCTATCAATAGCCGGATCCATTACAGTGTTGTAATCCACGACCAGTATCCATGGGCATGCAGCCCAAGTCGCCAGGACAGAGTTAAGGCTCAGGAGGAATTTATCCTGCTCAAAATTGGGAGCATATATGCTTCCCAGGATTATTTGTGCGCCGTCTAGTGTGCCCCTCACCAGAAAGTATCTGCCCAAAGGGTCCGGTCGTTGTTCCAGTGCCTTGAAGGGGACCCCATTCCTGACCCATATCGATGCACCTCTGGCAAAGGCGGAATATGCTGTGGAAAAAATCTACCCCCTACATTTTTTACGGAGCTTTACTGCCTCAGCTGTAGTCAGGTGGGACTCCAGTAGCCATACTATATGTGCTTGCCGCCTATTTAATTGCGCATGGATTCTGTGCCGTTTGTGGATAGACCACAGTCCCTGCACATTCCAGGTGATTACTTTATAACTTTCCTGTATCTATATGCGAGTTGTACTAATGGTGGACGCATGTTCAGCGTTAGGAGAGCAGCAATACTCTGGGTAGTGTCAGTGGCAGACCAGACCATGAAAACTACTAAACTACCTTCTACAATACTCTGGCCAGCGGCGCAAACTGGCCTGGCCCAAACCATGTGCACAACGTTGCTAACCAGTAACAGCGTATGTGTTGCTTTTGCTGTAGGGGGGTGCATTTCTGTAGGCTGCCTAGTCAGATTAGAACATCGCGAGCTCCACGCAGCCCAGACCACGTTTTACAGCATACATCACGTATTCCGAACTTTGGGTACAACTATGCACCGCTATTAGAGAATCTTACATAAACACCAAATTATGACTAACATACGTCATGCCTCCTTAGTTGCCAAGAAAGCACATTATCCCAGAAAGCGATCCGCGGTTTGCAGGGGTGATATTACTGATGTGACTGGGGTGATATTACTGATGTGCCCGCAGGGTTACAGTGCACTCTATAAATGTTAATAATAATAATAATAATAATAATGTTATACTGGTCTCTGAATCCAAGTGGTTCGAGACGTCCTCTGATGAGTCCGAGAGTATTGGATGAGTTTCGTCTCGGAACCTGCAGGCCACCTCCAGGGCTTCTGTCTGATCCCATAGAACCTGATCCGGTGTGGGAGCTCCAGCCTTGGCTGTGTGACCTCGCCAGATTTGCAGACTCGTCTCGGCTTCGGGATGCGGCAGCTACCTGGGAGGAGGGGCCAGATCCCCCAGCGGAAACATCATTTTGAGCCAGTCTTCCACCTCGTCTGGTGCGTCAAAAAAAAGGCGTCTTTTGGTCATAAATCACTTTTAATTTGACCGGGAATAGCAGTGCATATTTAATGTTTAGTGCTCTGAGTTTTTTCTTAGCGTCTTGATATAGGGAGCGCTTGAGTTGTAGCAGGGCAGTGTAGTCCGAGTACAGGGACACCCGCTGATTCTTGTATTGTATTTGGGACAGTTCTCTCGCCTTTTGCAGCAGAGTGTCTCGGTCTCTCAATTTCAGGATTTTGACAATCAGGGGACGGGGTTGGGCCCCTGTGGTTGGCCTGCCAGACGGAATTCTATGTGCAGTCTCTACGCAGAAAATGTCTGAGAAGCCTTCCGTGGCTACGTGTTCCCTGAACCACTGTTCCAAGAATCTGGTAGCATCTGGTCTCTCACAGCGTTCCGGTAGTCCTATGACTCGAATGTCATTGCGTCGGGCCCTCCCCACCACGTCGTCCACCCTTTTCTGTAGCCCAGTGACCTGCTTTTGGAGTTGCACAAGCTGTGTGCCATGTTCCTTGTGCTGTGGCAACAATTCCATCAGTGCAAGTTTATTATCTTTAACAATCGTGGCAAGCTTGTCACGGTCGGCCTTAAGGAGGGTGAACCCGTCGTTAGGGAACCAAGCTGTTGTTCGATGGCCTTCCTCGAATCACGCACCTCCCTCAGTATAAGGTCTAGTTTGTCTGGGGGGCCTCCAAGTTAGTAGGCAGGATAATGTTAGACGTTTGTGAAGCAGACACCATGTCGTCGGTCAGCTGTGTGTCAGTAGTGTTAGCGTCCGGCACTTTGCCCTTGGGGCGTCCCATTGTTGTGAAACTGAAAGGTGCCAGCCGTGAGGCCAAAAGAGAACCACAGGAGCGGCAGAGTCATGCACAGCTATCAGTGGGGTCCCCTCCGCGCCGTCAGAATTGCGTTTTAGGCTGGCAGGGGTCCGGTCGCACAGCGGCTGCGAGTGTACTGGGAATGTCCTCCGTGCCTTCTGCCTCGGGCCCACCACAAGCCCGTGTTAAGCAGATATGTCCACACCCAGCAGGCGCTGCGTCCCAAGTGCCACACAGGGGGGAAGAAGAGCCAAGCGGGGGTTGCAGATCCTCCTCATATGTCCCCCCAGGAGCGTAGTGCGTCACCACAGTAGCGTACCGATATCAAGCCCCCACGGGGTTGCCCTCACCACGCATCATCCAATCCTGGAATGAGGTCCCCCACGGTGCTATCAGTCTTAACAGGGCAGGGAGGGCAGACGTACGCTGTCAGCCAGATTGGCAACCAAGGGCCCAACAACTGTCCAAATGGGGGGGACTGCGAAGAACTCACACAGGGCCACCAACGGTTACAGGGGTGTTGCAGACGGCCCGGGTCAGTGCCTATCTTTTGGTTGCTGTCCTCACTTGTTCTATTCATGCCCCTAGACCAAAGCCGCCGTGTAGCTCCTCCAGTTAATACAGTCTCTGGGGCAACAGAGGTACGGAGTAGCGCTACTGTAGGCCTCACCTCCTTAGTGTTCAGCTTCTACTCGGCCTTCGATATCTTGTTGTCCGCTTGGCTGAAGGACAGCTGTGGCTGACAAATCATGCAGCGCAGTTAGGCCGCAGGCACCGGGGGCCCAGCAAGCGGCCCGCACTAGCGATCACCTAACAGTCTGGCCAAAGCCAGGTCCACAGCAGGCAGGCCGCAGACAGCACTGCGTGTACCCGCAAACAGCATCCCCGCAGGCGCCCCCATGGTGTGGTAGCGATGTGAAGGGGGGAGGAGGGGCCTTAGAGACAGCTTCTGGCCGCTCCGCAGAGTCCGGGTACCGTCTGCACCACCGGCAGAGTCGGCCCCCCACAGTCGACACCAGCCGTATCAGTGGGTGAAAAAGAGCAATGGAGGCGCCGGACTCCACAGGACCCACATATGGCGCTACCTCTTCTCCGGCACGGCGGGCCACAGGTGTTCGGTACCCTCAAGCACGGGGCTGCTTTCACAGCGCTGATGTCAGTTCTCCAAGGATGGCACCAGGGTGGGCCTTCGATTGCTCTCTTCTAGTTCCAGGCCAGCAAGGAGGTAGCCAGGCCTCCCGGCAAGGTAGGGTTCTGCGTGGGACCCCAGCAGCCACCGAACACAGGTCCACGTGTTGCTTCTTCCACTCCCCCACAGTGCCCCCCCTCATCACGGGGGGCCAGGCTATGGTTGGCTGTGCAATGCTACCCAATCCCGGTCTCAGCATGCTCAATGTCTCTGGTGCCTCTCACGCTCTTCCTCCAGGGCACGCCACTGCTCCTGTGGCCTACACACAGCCCCCAGGCCTCAGCATCGATCCGGAGGAGCCGTTGGGTCCCAGCCCCAAATTTGGTGGTGAGTGCCCCTCAGCCATGCAACAGCCTACTCTGCAGGAGATTTGATGGCTGGTGTGGTCCGGATTAGCCAGGATTATGGTAGGATTACACAGGTCTGGGCGCGGAGCTCGCTCACTGTGCGTCCGCCATGCCAAGCACACCATCAGGAGGAGCGAAGCCCCTTGAACCCTATGGGTCTCATGTGCCTGCCTCAGACGGAAAACAAAGTCAGGCACATGAAATTACAAGCATTTGCAATGCAATAGGTCTTGCATTTTAGAAACTGTGACCTATTGCAAATGACAATGCCTTTTATTATTGCAGGTTTTTTAAACATATAAATAAAAGGCATTGTTATTTACAATGACATTAGCTCAAAATATCGAAATTGCAAGACCTATTGCATTGCAATGCTTGTTTATGAGGCCGTGTTGACCAAATTGGTTGAAGCCAAGGTTCCCTGCCCTTGATGATTCATGAGACACACAGTTGATGGACAGAATGCAGAGTAAATCGAACATTCACCCTCAGTCAAGAGATCTTGGTTAAATCCATTGTTCATTTGCTCACCATGCCACACCAGTTTAGACCCAGCCATATGCAAATCAGTCTTGGCCTTCCCTCATGGGAACAGTACAGCCTTTACTGCCAAGCCAGGTCCTACATAGCATGGAAATAAGCATCCTGGTACTGGTTCCGGGGCATCACAGGTCATCAGCCCAGCTAGCTTGAATCCAGTGGCACACTGAGCCCGGGACCCACGTCTGGGCACATCGGCGCACTTAGGGCGAGAAAGCAAAAGAAACACAGATGATGGATGAAATGCAGAGCAAATTAAACATTCACTCCCAGCCAAGAGATGTGGGTTAAATCCATCTTTCTTTTGCTCACCATGCCACTCCAGTTTAGACCTAGCCATATGCAAATCAGTCTCGACCCTGTGCCTTATGGGAACAGTCAAGCCTGAACTGCCAAGCAAGGTCCTTTCTTGACCGGAAACAAGCAATGATTAATTTTCACAAGTCTTGGGTGAATTATCTGCCCATAAAGTTACATCACTTAGGAAAACAATATACCTGGCCCTAATTAATATGTGTTAATCATGTCAATAAAGCAGGGGGTGACCGGTCTAAAATGCAGTAGGATATTGGATTGGCATAGTACGGGTTTAACCAGGATACAGTCAAAGGATAAGCAGTTTGGCTCTCCGGTGACTTTGAGGGAGATCAGAGAAAATGAAGTCCACAAATCTCTATAGAGGCACTGTTTTTGCAGGGCTCACTGCAATTGGTAGGCAGGATGGGGTTCAGCATTGGTGCTGGGAGTTCATTAAGTGGTCAGCTCATTCGTTCAGTGAATTACTTTCTCTAGTTCAACTTGTGCTTTCATTTTTTCACAGGTTGAATAGTTGTTTAGTTCAGATCCACACGCAGGGACCGCCAATCACCAAGGCTGCCTGATCGTGATGCCACATTGTACCCCCCCTTCACTTGCCATTTATCTCTCTCTTGCACCTTCGTTTTCATCCCTGTTTTCTTCCTTCTTCGTGGTTTTCCTTTATGTTTTTACTCATCCTGTCTTCCCCTTCTGCCTTTCTCACTCTAGCTGGGGGTCAAAGTTCTATCAAGAAATAAAAGACCTGGGCTCCAAAGCGAAGTGTTAGTGCGCATCCAATTAACCACCGGCAGAAATTGAGCCCCGGGCACCTTGCAGTGCTGAACACTGGCAATGGGTTATATAAAAGGACCATTATTCACTGGTGCGTCATTAGTCTTCTGAAGACTGCCAGTCACTGGCACCACCTCCACGCGGAAGTGACACATATTCTAACCAAAGTCAAAGCGGACATGTAAAATGAAGTGCCTCTATGCGCTGCCTGGAACCACGAGGCCCTGGGTAAAGTTTAACCCTTTCCATGCTGATGACGAACCCCAGCCGTCATGCACTACGGTGCTCGTGTGCTGATGACGGCTGGGGTTCGTCACGGCCCCGCCCTGTGCGTGTGTTTACCGCACAGCAGGGGAATCGCGGCCGCATGGAAGGGGTTAGTAACTACCAGTGATAACGCCTCGCCGAACTGCATCGAACTACACTTCTTGCCCAGCTGAAGGCTAGCGCTGGTTTCATCACTGCAGTGCCTCGCGGGGCTGACGAGAGAAGCTCGTAGAGGCTGCAGAAAAAGGCGTGTTCTCTCTCACATCGAGCCCAGGAGGCAGAACTAGCAAATAAACAATAATAGACTGCCCGCCGAGACGTGATGGAGCCTCGGAGCCAGCGGCTGGCCTGCATGGGGCAAAACAACCCCGGGCACATGAAGCTTGCGAATAAAAGTGAAAGCTCATTTAAAAAAAGCACAAACACAAAAGTTAGTTAAAGCACATTAGGCACACTGAAGAAAAAAAAACAGATGGCCCCTGCTTGCACCTCGAGAACAAAAGTGAAAGCTCATTTAAAAAAGCACAAACACAAAAGTTAGTTAAAGCACATTAGGAACTCTAAATAAAAAAAAAAAAGCCCAGGAGTGTTGCGAGTGATGCCGCGTGCACCGCAAAGAATTTAAGGAATGAAGCAGGCACAGTGCGAGGCCGCTGCTCACTCCCCAGGCCAGGGGAGATAGAAGGCGGGACATGCACCCACCTTTGGCCAAGTGCGTGCTGTCTTTCTTAGAAAGATGCACGCAAAGGCCAATAGCGTGTGCGGGAAAAAAAAGCACACGCACGAGTTGGAAGTCCTTACTAGAAACCTCGCAGAGCAGAGCATGCGGGCTGGCTCCGGCGAGACCTAAAAAGTCCGAAAAAACACAGCATACAACAACAACAGCGAACTAATACAAGTAAAGGGGGCAATAGCCATAGGCATGCACAACAGTCATAAAGGAGGGACTTTCAACAGTATTAAACAATAAGAACTTGAACATTTTGAAAGGGACACTAAATAACAAATAAAAAGAATGAAGTGAAAAGAGGCCTTTACAAATGTACTAAAGCATATACTGCATGTCTCAACGAGACAGCACATTGCGCTGCCTAGCCGAGACCTAAAAACCACTTATCAGCTTGACTGGATCTTTCACAGTGTCAGTGTCACAGACGTCTATTCCAGCTACCGCCTAGTACAGTGCAGTCCCAAATCCACCTGGAGATTAATTTGACATGCCAAGACTATGTACTTTATGCATGTTTCCTTTCTCTTTGCGTAAAGCTAGCTTCAGCCGAGCAGAGGTCTATGAAGCAACTTCTGTGGGGCATTATCCAAGACAAAGGTTCAGAAATGCACAATTTTTACCAGGCTGCGATCAACCGGTTTGCACCTAATGAGCTTATCCAAGTTACCTTACCACCAAAAAAACTGCCATCAATAATAATTTTGAAACAAGCCGGGTTAATGCCGGCGTGGGATGACCTGCAATCAATTGCTACTAAAGCTTGTGCACATCTAATTATGGATCTTTATCAACCACTAACCCTGGCATAATCTTTATCGTCTCCATCCAATATCTGTTAAAAGGCACCTACTTTGTTTACAACTCTACCTGATTCATGGAAGCATATGAGCATGGGCGATTCCCTTGTGAACAGGAGGTTTTAATCAGGATTTGTCAATCCATGACGGAGACCCTTTCTCATATCATCTATCTGTGCACCTGTCCTTCCAGTCTCTGGAGTCATTGCCTACTACCGTTTTAGACAACTGAACATTAGAGCCTGTCAAGCCGTGGTTGATGAATCCCTGCAGGGGAAGTCATGTCAGTTACCTGCAAGATTTCTAAAATGTATAATGTCCGTTACAATGATGCTGAGCGCTGGGGTTTCATGCGGTTAGTGTCTTGTTCAGTTTTAACACGTATTTTAGTAAATCAATGTTTAAGTAGCACTTTAACGCCTTAACCGCAGCGGCAATTCCGGCGCTATGCGGGCGTTCTAAAGGGTGGGCGGGGCTGCATCGGCCAACGGTTGTTCGCAGCATCAGGGAGGGAGTGCTCCCGTCGGAACGGGTTAATAGACTGCACTTTACAGCCTTGCTTAAACTCTGGTCATGTTGTTTGTTTTCTTTTAGCTCTGGCACCTGAATCACCTGCTTGTATTAGCAGACCTTGATGTGAATAGCACTTGTACTTTGATTGCTGGTGTGATGTCTGCATTCAACACTATTCAGTTGCATTTCTCCATTGTCCTTTATCAGGTTATGAACTTTTCTGCTACCTAGCACTACAGTCTTTGCACACGTATTAGCTGCTGATTCTTTTGGTACCTCCTCCTGTTTTAGATGTCGGCTATCATCAAATCCTTAGTCAATAGTCATTCTCATCTCATCCCATTTTGGACTTCTGTCACTAGCATAGGCATAGATTGATAGGTAACAGCACTTGCACTTTAGAAATATTAACCAGGGTTGGGTGCAATGTTATGTTATTTGATGGTATTTTTACTGTGTCTTCAATGTTTCATAAATGTTATACTATATTATATTGCTGTTTTAGATCTGCATCAGCAGTCTGATAGCACTGATATTTTGTGTCCCAAAGTTTTGTGAATTCTATGTCAGGGCTGCAGCTTCAGATTAAGCTTTCTTTCTTCATTTTTTTTCCTTAGCAGCCAACCCAAACCAACAGAACACTGCAAAAGGACTTCAACTCCCATGAGTCCAAGAAACTTGAGCAGGAAAAACATAATGTCTACCAATCAGATGTCTTATGCCCCCGTTAGAGTCATCCTCAAGTAAAAGTATTTCCTCTTTCTTCTGTGCTCAGCAGCAAGATAAGTGCTTTTTCTTAAAGATTACCTTCATGTTTTCAGATTGTGTCATTTTTGTTGTGTGCTGTCATTCAATCTAACGTTTCCCTGAATTTAAGGTTTTCCTTACTTCCACAGAATGGTTGGGCAGCCTGGCAGTTCCCTGCTCAGAGATCCCTCATGGTGGCTCCTTCATTGATTGCGTAGGCAAGGAACCAAGCTCACGGCGGGTGCATCCAGTGCAGGTAGCTCAAGTAGGGGCAGCCTTGAGGCTGCTGAACCCCGCTTTGAAGGAGTTTCTGCTCACTTGGGCGAGATCGGCAATTGCAAGGGACTCCTCGTGTTGGGCTCTGACCGCTCGTTCATGCAGCCAAAGTCTGAGAGAGACCGCCCCCGCACTACTGAGAGATAGCAGGTTAGGGGACCCTGGAAGTGTGAGAGCCACTCACGGCCAGTGCGTCTCACTGATCCAGTGCGCTTCGGAGTATTTTGTCAGTGGAGGGGCCGGCGGGCACTTTCCAAAGTAGGCATTTAGCTCCAGGCTACTTTAACATTCATTACTTGCGGGACTACGCGGTAACACCCTGGGTCACAGCTTCTCTGCTCACACAAGGCTCATCCCTTAGCAGGTATTACTTATACATTTGAAGGAAAGTTTCAGGCCTTCATTAGCATTTTACTGATGTGGTTTAAGGCTTTGATCATCATTGGCAGGTTATGCGAGGGGAACCATACCAGATTGGGGTCACATGTACCCCCTTCTATTCTGGTCCAGGAGTTTGTAGATGAGTAGATGCCACCTTGCAGAGGGCCATGTCACTCGCCCTAGAGCCTTTGAGTAGGCAGATTCTCCTATTTACTGCGCAATGCAGTTTGAATTCTATGCAGGAAGTTGCGGCCCCTTGGAGGCCATTAGAGGAGATGCCTGTCGCAAACCCTTTTGGCACGAGTGAAACTACCGTGAGTAAACAGGACTTTGGGTCCACTTCCTTTAACACCTTCGAAAAGCTCCATCAAGCTTTCCTAAAATGTTGAGCCGCTACACGGTTGGATTGCAATGAATTATGACAATCTGGGTTTACCTCCACCGACACTCCTGGATCCCTCCATTGGGGAGGATGGGGATGATGGGAAAGATTTAGGGGACCCATGCCAGGATAACGATTCCGATGATGAACTGAGCCCCAATAGATCTTGCAGACCGGAAGATGGTCCCCATCTTCCCAGTTTGGATAGCCCTGATAACATTGGAGATGCCAGGGTCCAGGAAGTAAAAGGCATGTTTGATCCAGATGATATTTACCATCCTAGGTCAGCTGAGTGGGTTCTAGCACCACCAGTAGCCCAGTATAATAGAATAAGGAAGGCTCTAGAAAGGTGGCCAGGGACCGTCTTTGGGCGGATTGTCCGTACCCATGCTTGGATGAGAAGGTTGCCTTAACACCCAAAACCGACTGTAAACTGGCAACATTAGTCACCACATTTGTAAAAGAACCTAAAAAGGAGATAGATCGCTCCTGGAGAAAATGCCAGGATAAACTACTGAATGTCCTTGGCCGGCTTACAAAGATCTCAGACACAGCAGAGAAGGCCAAGGAGACAGGTAACCTCCTTTCTCCAGACCTTTTGTCCAGCTGTGCACAAAGGCCCATCTACTTTCTAGAGAACGCAAACTGAGCTCTCTCATCTGAATGCAAAAGCTCTCTCCTTATCAAAATTGATCCAAAGTTAGGAGAATTGGTCACTTCGGAGGTTGGGCATGTAGCTGATGGGGTTCTTTTCTGGGACCTAAACCGTAAAGACTTAAGTACATTTGTGACAATGTTTTCATCTCTGGACAAGGTCCAACAGTCTATGAAAAGAGTCTTTAATAAAAGTGTCTTCTGGAGGGTCTGGAAGAGGCAGGAGGCACTCATCCAGCTACTCCATACATACAGCCACCCACAGATATCCAGGTGGCCACCAGCAACGGAAACTCCATTACCAGAACCAGGAAATAATCAGAAGCTTTTTCCCATCCAAAGGCAGAGGTTGCAGTAGAGGAGGCTTCGGTGGCTCAATCAATGCCCATGGGGGTGCTTGAAGTTGGGAGGTCATCAGGGTATTTTCTGCCACACCTCGGAGGGGTTATCGGGAAACGCATGGGTCCTGCAGACCATATCAGGTTTTCACATAGCATTTTATGGGACCCCTCTGCAGGCTTCACCCATGACAAATGGCTCTCTTGCACAAACAGGAGCTTAAATGCCTTCAAGATAAGATTCTTCTTGGACAAAGGAGCTTTCGTACCCAATTTCCTGCACCCTGCGAACTTTGTCAGCACTCTGTCCCTGGTCAAGAATAAAGATAACGTTATGCAGCCAGTGATAAACCTGCAGGAGTTAATTCAATGGGTAGTCTAACTTAATTTCAAGATGGATGGCCTCCATCTTCTGTGGGACATTCTCTTGCCAAGCGATTGGATGGCGAGGCTCAACCTCAAGAATGCTTACTTCACCATTCTGATTTTCCCTCCACATTGCAGGCTCCAGCAGTTTATTTGGGACAGTCAGGTCTACGAGTTTGTACCCCTTCCCTTCGGGCTTTCATCCGCACCATGGTGCTTCACCAGAGTGATGCATCCTGTGGTTCAGTGGCTACAGTCCAGGGTTGTTTTCAACTGAATGTCTGGATGATCTCTTGCATCAGAATCGTGAGTCCCTCCTCCAACAGTTGGAGTTGGTACACTTCCTGCTACAATCACTTGGCTTCAACATTAATGAATGGGAATCAGAATTCACTCCTTCACAGTCAATTGTTTTCCTGGGATTCATCATAGATTTGGTCCATCAGATTCTAAAGCTCCCTCATACAAAGCTATCATTAATTAGGAAGAAACTGCGATGCACAGTCATAAAATAATTCCTCTCCCTCTGATACCGCGTACAGGTTGTAGGTCCATTAACATCGTTGATTCAAATGATTTTCCCGGGCTCCCTGCGTCACAGGAGTCTACAGAGGTTGAAGGCAGCCCTCCTAAGAAGGGGACTACTGTATTCAGCTCTGATTACATTCTCAGCAAAGGCACGGACCACATGACGGCCTGGAATGGCAGAGAAATCTTTGGCTTTGTGCCAGATGTCATAATCGTATCAGATGCCAGTCTTGCATGTACGAAGCAGGCAAGCCGCCACATGAGGTCCCTGGTCAGACCATGAGACAGGGTCGCACATCAACTGCTTAGAGTTGGTTGCAGGCTCCTTTGCAGTTGAGTCACTAACAAGGGACAAGGTTTCATCCTCCATCCTCTTGTAAATGGACATGGCTGTACGGTATATCAACTACTTCGGGGTGGGGGACAAGCTCCAGGGCACTGGCAGATCTTGCAAAGAATTTCTGGAACTACTGTTCAGACAGGAAAATAGAAGGAATAGAAGAATACCTCCAGAGAAGGCTGAAATGTATTGTGGACTGGAATTTGCGTCATCTGCAGAATTTCAGTGCTTGGAAGCTGAACCTAAACTTGCTCAAATTGATCATGAACAGATGGGGTCCTTGCGTTGTAGATCTTTTTGCCTCATGCATGTCTGGAATCATCAACTACCTCACTCCTTCAGTTGGCGCCCTCACCCTTTGGCCATTGCAACGGATGCGTTCTGGAAAGACTGGTGTTCTATGCAAAGGTACGTGTTTTTCCCATTTGCAATGATTACGAGAATGATGGTGAAAGTTCGGCGTCAAAGAGCAGCTCTGATTCTGGTGACCCTGGTTTGGAGATCTGAAGCATGGTTTCCAGTTCCTCTGAAACTTTCTATGGGTTTTCCAATCTGACTTCCCGAGAGCATATCAATGCTGACAAAGGTCGAGAGCATCTTGCATCTGCTCATATTGGACTGGTCATTCCACCTCATGGTGTGGTGAATTACCAGGAATGATGGAATCCCCCAGTACTTTCGAGACAAGCTCAGGATATCATTAGGAGAGTGTGGGCTGTTTCCATCTCAAGACAATATGCCACCACCTGGCGCAGTTAGTCGCGTTGGTGCTTTGGAAGGAATCTGGATCCTATGGGGGCAGATTTAGTTCATATTCTAAACTTTATGCCAGAACTGTCTCAGAAGAGTCTGGCATACCGAACAATTAATAAGGCTAGGTCTGTGAGTTCAGCAGGCTATTGAACCATCGTTGGAGGTTCTGGTGCAGGAACAATAGTTTGTGTGTTAGTTAATGAGAGGAGTATGACTCTCTAACACCCCACAATGTAGATACTCTCATCTGTGTGAGGTCAACCTGGTTTTACGCCTCTTTGAGTCTTGGAAGCACAGTGTATACCTATCCTAGAAGGAAATTATGGCTATGCTGAGTATGCTTCTCTGCTTAGTTTCTTGAAAGCACATCCCAGATGTAAGGGCGTTAGATTTGACTGCTAAGATTTTCTCCCCGGACGGGTACACATTTACGAGGATTAGGGGCACCAACACTAAGATGCAAACAGTCCATTACCCAGCGATCATCCTAAGATCTATGTTGTACAATATATAAAGCGTATAAGGACCTCATTGAGTAATACAGGTCAGCAGGCACCAGTCAGTTACTAATTTCTCTGAAGAAACCAATCAGACAGGTTTCATCTCCCACCATTGCCGGGTGGGTCCATTGGTTATTGTCGGACACAAGAATAGATACTTCCGTTTTTGGAGCTCAATCAGCAAGAGTGCCATGGCACCTAAGGCTTTTATAGAGGGGAGTGGGTTAGAGGACATTCTTAAGACAGCGGACTGGTCCTCAGACTCTACGAACAAGAAATGTTTACTTTAAGCCAGTCATGAATATTTCATCTCTGGTGTTAAGTAACCTTTGAACAAGTATAATCTGAAGCCCCCCTGTCCTGTTATAGATTGAAAAATGTCCTAGCTAATATGAAGGAACGTTTGAATTCTATTCAGGCCATAGAGGCAAAGATAACTCAAGCCCAATCAAAATGGAGGAGTATCAGGTTTACCTCCACCATCCCGCCCCCTGGTCCCGTATTCATGGCCCTGAACAGGACTTGGAATGAGTATGTCTTCATTTCTGAATTCTGATGTATGGTTGTTTATGGCTCTCCAAGGTACAGTTTAATTCATGTTGTGATGAGTTGTGATAAAATGCTTTCAGTCATACGAACACTAACAAAAGATTTTTCTTTCAATCAGGTGACCAGAACAAAGATTTCCAATAAACATGATACAGGTTATTGTCCTTGAAGATGGCTTTATCGGGGACATCTGATTGGTGATCATTTTGTTTTTCCTGCTCAAGAGGCTTGGATCCATAAGGATTGAAGCCCTTTTGCAGTGTTCTGTTGGTTTTGGTTGGCTGCTGAGAAGAAAAAAAAGAAGAAAAAAAGCATAATCTTCACCTCTGTGTCCTTAATAGAATCGAAACTTATCTTCACGTTAGATATGAAAAGTTTCATTTTAACTACATTATGTTGATGTTTCTATACCTGCTGCCAGTTGTAGTCACTATATATCTTATAGTATTATTATAATGTTTCTTTTAATTCATAATTTGCAGTGATTTTGATTAGTCGTGCATTAATCAAGTACAAAAATAAACACAAACTCCCACTGTTTCTAATATGTTCTCACGCCATTCCTTATCCCATGAGCACAATCTTGCTTTCCACCAGTTATTCATTGTGTTAGATTTTTGTATGTTTTGGACTGATGCTGCGTGTTTTTCAACTCTGAAAGTGCACTGGGGCCTGCCAACCAGACTGTATTGCCTGTGCCCTACCCTTAAACTGAGAACAATGAACAAACAGGAGTAAACCCGTTAACCCAGTTGAGACCGGGTAATAGTTGCAACGAAAACAATGTCTTCACAGGAATATCACGTTGGAGGATAGTTGAAAAGGGAAAAAAATCCCATAGCACAGGGAAAAAAACTAAAGAGACCAACGGATAGTACAGAGGTTGTTATTTGCATATAGAAGCACATGAATACAACTAAATTGCAGTGACCATAACAACCAAATGTGTACTGGCAGTGTATAAGTGAGTGAGCGGCGCAGTGACATATGTGATTATAAAAACAACGTGAGGCGGCGCAAGTGAAAGGAGTTTCGGTGAAGGTCAAAACAAATGTATTTACAATTACAAACCAAAATTAATTATTTGCAAGTGACCATTAGTGGGCCGCAAATGGCGTTGCAGGGTTAACGCTGATAAGGCATCGGATCCTTAGGAATTGTCCATAGGGTAGGTTTTGTCTGAGACTGTCTGACAGGAACAAATCTCTGCATTTTAATAGTAACCACCCACGCAGTCTCAGACAAAACCTACCCTATGGACAATTCCTAAGGATCCGTCGCAATTGTTCGGAGAAGGAAGAGTACTTCAAACACGCTGACCACCTGAAAAATCGCCTTATTCAAAGAGGGTACCCCAAAAAACTACTCAAAAACTCCCTCAAACGAGCCTGGTGGACTCCACGTGAGACTTTACTGGAGAAAAAAACTAAACAGGACCTGAAAAGGATGGTGTGCGTAACTACGTTTTGCCCAGCTGCCAATCAACATAAGAAACTCATAATGTCCAATTGGCATTTACTCAAAAACCTCCATGAGGATTTTTCTGCACCTCCGCTCTTCGCATATAAAAAAGAGAAGAGCGTAGCCAACCATGTCGTAAGGGCGGCTCTACCAATTTTGAAAGCTCCAACACTACAAAGTATATTTGGTTTCCCTCCACCAAAAGGGCACCACAAATGTGGAACATGCACTTGCTGCAACGAAACCATTGAAGATTCTGTGTTCACTTTTGAAAACATCTCTTGGAAGCACGACGTTTTTACAAATTGTAAAACAAAAAATGTCGTTTATGCGATCATCTGCCCTTGCCCTTTAATATACATAGGGAAGACGACACAAGAAGTAAGGAATCGAATAACGCAGCATAAATCACGAATTAACAGAGGAGTTGAAAATGCCCCACTAGTCAATCACTGGTCTAAATATAAACATATGAAAAGTGATTTAAAATGGACAGTGCTTTCCAAAATCGAAAAAGACCCAAGAGGCGGTGATGTGGAAGCAAAATTGTCACAACGTGAGGCTATGTTAATAATGAAGTTCAACACAGCTATTAGGGGGTTAAATGAGATCTCAGAAATTTATAAACCGACTGTTTAATTGGCCTAAATTTTGCGATGTTCAGAATGTACTGTCATCCAGTCCGGCTTTTGCATCTGCCAAACTACACGAATGTAGAGATATCAAACTACAAGTCCCATGAGCGCTGGGACTCCACTCGGCAACCAGGAAGTATTGTTCCCAGAGGCACAATCAGTCCGAACGAACCATTCGACCAAACCGGAGCTAAGGACGAACCCTTTCGCCTTCAAGCGGTATGTACTGACACTCCGCAAGCTTTTAACGCGCCAAGCCTTTTTCAAAACGCCCAGCATGTGAGACTGTCCCTCGTATGTTTTTTAGCTAAGGAGCGACCGCTCATCACAAACGTAGAGATGCCGGCGAGCTAGAAGCCGTCTCAGCAGCGGGTAAGCATGACGCCCCTTGGTTAGGACTAACAGAGCGAGTGTGGGTTGGAATACATGATTAAATTCAGTACATGTTTGTCTTTGTTGTTTCACAGTCCCCGTGAACATTTCCTTTGTGGGATACAAGTTTAAATCTGCAGTTTGGATACCTACTTTCACACGATTGAATATGAGTTATTGACAGTCATCTCAAGGTAGGGGGCAGCTATGGTTTTTCTGGAGCTGGTCTCTTTTTTCTTTCTGTAGTAAGCAATCCTAAGTAAGCTTTTGTCATTCTTTCAGAACCCATCCGGTCCTGAGGAGAACCCCGACAACAAACAGGGGTTCGAAACGCGTCGACCAGCTTTGTCCCGTATTTGGTGTATTACTGATGTGATACTAGTCCTTTTATTTGATACAAGAGATTCTCTGATAAATCTGTGAATTAGACAGACTCTTTAAAGTGACAATCACGAAAGGATTCTTTTCCATTCATTTGTTACCAATACGTGGACATACTGTTTTTGTGCTATTTGTATGAATGCATTTTGTATGATTGTTTGGCCAAGTGTGTATGTAACGTGAAAAATGTTTTTTGTAATTTACACTTATGTTTGTATATATTGTATATAAATTCTTTGTACTCCCATGCACTCAAAATATTGTGCCGAAAAAAGTAAAATTCTATGAAAGAGAATAAATCTCACATGATGCTACATTACGAGCAGGCTGTTTTTGTTTGATTCATCAACAGCTGTTGTGGTTAATCGTCATCTGATAGTTGGGTTTCTCAGCATTGGCCTTCGTTTTGTTATATATAATTTGGTTGGACTCAGCCTTGCTGAGGTAGGAGTCAAGACCCTTTTTTGATTCTTTGTTGCAGGGTTAACGGCGTTTCAACCTCTATGACTTGAGGTCATCATCAGGATGATGGTCACATGAGTTAAGTCTAGTGCTCTGTCAGATACGGAGGTCGGTGTAGCGTCTGGATTCCGCGTGGTAACATCTTGGGAGTGTAATTCACCTTTAGGAACTAATCAAGAAAAGGTCCAATGTCGCTTGTAACTATGGAGCAGGGGGTAAATCAGCGCTCATGGTGGGGCTCTTGAGATGTGGCAAAGCAATAAATCCAAAACCGTTCAGGGAAAAGCCGGCAGGGTCAGGCTGTATCCCGGACGAGTAAAGCGTCTCCGGACTGCTCGATCGGCTCCTTCCTTGCACTGAAGCCCATGACACACTGGCTACTTAGCACACAGCACTGGCAGTTGTGTGTTCCCAAATCACGGACTTGGCAGTATCTCCATACTACCTGTCACTAAGGATTACCGAAAACACCAGGGGGCGCCAGATCTCCTCAGCACTAGAATGATAATCTGAGATAAAAGAAAAAGTGCCTCAAGAATTCAGGGGCATATTAACAAGAAACGGAGTTAAGATTATCGCCGCATTAGCGGCAGGAAGCTAAAGCAGCGATAATGGGCTTGATAATATGCCATTGAGAATTCCAATAGAAGCCCATGTTCTGGTGTGAACCTGGGCTTCTATTGGAATTCTCTACGGCATATTATCAAGCCCATTATCACCGCTTTAGCGGCAGTTGCCTGCCGCTAAAGCGGCAATAATCTTAACTCCGTTCTTGATAAGATGCCCCGTAGAGCGCTGGTGAGGGCGTCCTATTTTCTGGCTGAATTGCAACAGACGGAACCTATCTCCAGGAGTTAGAAAAGTAAAGTTTTATTAAAGTAGTGGCAGAGAAAGTACAGGGAGTGACAACGTTTCAAACAGGCACCAGGAGCTGCAGGATATGTAAGTGGCCTGCATGCATCCCAATTGTACAACTTTAGGAAGTGTCATCAAGACCCGAATCTATAACTTGCAGCTTATGTAATTGTGACCTTTTTCTCCCCAAAAATATTTTGTTCCTTTTTATTTTATCTACGCTACAGGCCAATCACTGAGTTTGAGCAATCACTTATAGTCAACGCAACTGGGATGTTGCGACTGCAGCATTTTTGCATAGTTATGGATGTGCCACATTTGCCACCTTATCCATCATCTGCTGCATAATCTGCAGATTTTAACAATAATATGTGTTTCTAGCTTAAACGGATCAAAAGTTACCAAAAGATTGGCGACACGTTCATGTGTCATGGAAAGCCCTTTGTAAAGGTTGACTAGTCATCTTTCAACTGCTTATTGCTCTATTTGCATGCAAAATGATTAGTAACAAGGTGAAATCTTTGCGCAGGCAGTATTACCATGTGTAACAAGCATTGGTAAATGCATTAGATTTAGCCTATGTGATTAGTAATAAGCTGTTTTTTTGTTGCAAATTGTAGCTTGCTGAGTAGTTGTACAATATAAGTTACAGAAAGTCTGCTAAAGTGTTATGACTTGTTTACGTACAAAAAGGCTATATATTGTGCTGTTACTAGTGGTATAGTGCGGGTGAGTAATAGCAAAATGTTGAGAAATGTAATGAAAGAGGGAAATAATAGAAATAATTAATATTATAAAATATTATGTGTTTAGAGGAGTTCTGACAACTTTTGGACCTGGTGTCACTGCACCTGCTGCATCATTCAAATCATGGCCCTAGTGCCATCAAGATAACTGCATTTGTGACTGCCTGTTTAGTAGTAAAATATTGCAATATTTGGTGTATAGAGGGGTTCCTACAGCTTTGGACCCCGGTGTCACTGCATCTGCTGCACCATTAAAATCATGACCCCAGTGCTAGCAAGGTAAGTCACTTGTGACTGCTTATTTAGTAGTTCAATACAACAGTATTTAGAGTTTAGAGGAGTTCTGACAACTTTTGAACCCCGGTGCAACTGCACCTACAGCACCATTGCAATCATGGCCCTAATGACTGCTTCATAACTGCACTTGTGACTGCCTGTTTAATAGTAAAATTTAGCAAAATTCTGTGTTTAGTTGGGTCCCTAGAGTTTCTGGCCCGGTGCAACTGCAACTGCTGCACCATTCAAATCAAGCCCCATTTTGACTGCACGATAAATGCAATTGTGCCTGCCTGTATAGTAGTAAAATATAGCAATATTAGTTGTTTAGATGAGTTCTGACAACTTTTGGGCCTGGTGCCAATGCACCTGCTGCACCATTCAAATCATGACTCTGTTTTCTGTAAGGTAATTGCACTTGTGACTGCCTCTTTTGTAGTAAAATATAGCAATGTTAGGAGTTTAGTGGGGTGCCTATAGCTTTGGTCCTGGTGCTACTGCACCTGCTGCACCATTCAAATCAAGTCCCTGTTGTCTACAAGGTAACTGCACTTTTGGTTGCCTGTTTGTTTAGGAATAACATATTTGGTATTTAGTGGGATGCCTGAAGCATTTGGTCCCTCTGTCACTGCACATGCAGCACTATTGACATTATGACCATAGGGCTTGCTAGATAACTGCACTTATGACAGCCTGTTTAGTTGTAAAATATATCAAGATTAGGTGTTTAGAGGAGTTCAGACAACTTTTGCGCCCTGTGCCGCTGCACCTGCTGTACTATTCAAATAATGACTCTGTTGCCTGCAAGATAACTGCACTTGTGGCTGCCTGTTTTGCATTAAAATATAGCAATAGTTTGTGTTTAGTGGACTTATGACAACTTTTGGCCCCAGTACCACTGCACCTGCTACACTATTTAAATCAAGCCCTTTCAACTGCAAGATCACTGCAAATGTGACTGCCTGTTTAGTAGTAGTGTGTGGTGTTTAGATGAGTTATGACATTTGGCCCTGGTGCCACTGCACCTGCAGCACCATTGAAATCATGGCCCTAGTGTCTGCCCAATAACTGCACTTGTGGCTGCCAGTTTAGTTTCAAATTTTAACAATAATCTGGGTTTAGTGTTGTCCCTAGAGCTTTTGGCCCCAGCGTCACTGCACCTGCTGCACCATTCAAATAATGACTCTGTTATCTACAAGGTGCCTGCACTTGTGGTTGCCTTTTCAGTAGTAAACTATAACATAGCTCTTGTATATTTACTTTATTTTTAACATGCAATGTTTATTACAACATTTAGAATCTGTTCATACTGACCAAATAGATTACGTTGAAAAAACAATCCAATAATGCCTACAAAGTGCAAAGAAAGGTACTGAGGCATGATTAGGAAATGCCACAAACCTTCTAAAGCCAAAACATCTGCTTTACACAACTAATAACAAGCAAGCATTCCAGCATACTGTTAGAAGGTGTCTGCCTTTTCCGTGGGAAGAGATCTTATCTTGACAGTGAATGGGGCTTAAACAGTGTGAGCAGCTTTAGTAGCAGTATCATAAATGCGTGCAGCAGGGTGCCCTAGACCACAGGTGTGTGTACAGTGGCATGAGCCTTGTACCCCTACAGTGTCTAAGTCCATCCTTAGACATTGTAAGTATAGTGAAGCAAGAAAGAGTATGTGGTCTGGGAGTTGCTTATTACGAACTCCACAGTTAAATAGTACTTCACTGAAAGCTGGGAAGTTTGGTAGCAAGCCTCTCAGCACATTAAACCCACACTGATGCCAGTGTGGGATTTAATGTAAAATGCACACAGAGGGCATCCTCGACATGCCCCTTGAAAAAAGGCCCTGGTGTTGTTCCTGAATGGCTGCCTGTCATTTCCTATCACCAGACAGGTTTCTGGACCCCTGGGTAGGGAGCCTCCGCTCTATGGGCCCAGAAACAAAGCCCATCCTAGGTAAAGGTGTCATGCCTCCTCCCCCAGGATGGGCTGGGTCCACAAAAGGGGAAGCTTCAAAGGCCTGCTGACTTTGTAAGTTGTCCCTGCCGTTTGCTGCCCCCAGAAACTGGCCTCAACTTGTTCTGACCCCCACTTTGGGTGGAGAATCCGCAGGAAAATCAAGCTAGGAGGTGAGGTGTGCCCACCTTGGCCAACCCTACCCCTCAGGTGGGGGAGGCGAGGTAAAGCAGACATCTCAGTGCCCTTTATCTTGGAGATGAGGGGACCCAACCAATTAGGAAGTGGCTCATGCCCCCCTCGAACTGGAGGGTGGCATAATAGGAGATTTACTCACCCCAAGAAAGGGACACCTTGGTCCCGACCTACACATCCCTGTAACACCCTGTAGCAGCCCTGAACCTTGCCTCCTCGAGGAAGAAAGAAGACAGAACAAAGAGACATGCTGACCCACGACGAAGAGGACACCTACTGCTTTGGCCCCAGCCCTACTGGCCTGCCCCGACCCCGGCCTGCCTACAGCAAAGAAACCGTGTGCCCAGCAGCCTGCAACCTTCCCGAGCCCGGAGGACCTGCCCTGCACTCACCTTACATAGCACCGGATTTGCTTAACAAAGACTTCAAGACCAGAACCCAGACCCAGGCGGCTACACGGTTCTGCACCACTCTGCACCCGACGGCCATGGCCTGAGTTTGAGTGGCCCAACACTACGAGGAGGTCTCCAGAACAATCCTGACCTCGGATCTGGTGAACCCAGACCTACCTCGAGCTTCAGACCGATTGCAGCCTCAACCAGAGGGGTCGCCTTGACCAGGACTGGAGCTGATAAGAAGATCCAACACCTAAAGACAGCCCTGCTCCCAATGCCCCACGGCCGTGAGTGGCCCAACTGATGGTATCCAGGCATCCCATAAGAACTCAACTTACCTCTCCTGTTGGTGGTCACCCTCAGGAATTCTCCTTGCCCTAGCCTTCAGCTTTTCTTCCAAACAGGAGATTTCCATTGAAAAACTCCAGGGCTCTCGGTGTCCCCTTGGAACTCTGCATCCGTCTGCCTCTGTTTCACTGGTGGTGCAGCTCTTGTGCTGATTGTTGGACCCTGCAGTGCTGATCTTAACCCCGGGAGCTTTGTTCCTACAACCGAGTAGCCTGCTTGTAAGCAGCCGATGACCAACGACCCCAGCCCCATTGGCTAATATTAGGCCCATGCACTCTGCACCCGGCCGCCCCAGTGCCAGTGGTGGTACAATTTTAATGCCTACCTAGACCTTGGGGAACCTTGGTCCAAACCCCCAAAACTCCCACTCGTAGGTTGCTTACTTACCTGAGAAACTGCTAACACTTTTTCCCCTTGTTGTGATGTTTTGTTCCTAAACATTTTTTAAGTGTTGAGCTGATACTTTTGTATGGAAAGAAGAGTAACTGTGCTCTAAATCAAGAAAAGTCATACTCACCTTGTATTGTGAGATCCCCAGTGTGGTATGTAGGCATACCACCCCGAGTAGTCATTGTAATCAAAAGTAATCTACAACCATTATCAAAGTAATTAATGTGTGATTTGAACAGTATTGAAAGCCAATACCAACCTGTAACGATTGCAAATTTAACCGCAAATGCATTTCCATGTAAAGTCTTGCATCTGAGAGTTTATTCTACTTACCTTTGACAGGTCCTGCTTGGTTCTACAAATAATTATATATTTTTTCATACTTACCTAATTAGTCTGGATTCAGTCTCTGAGTGTGTGCCATCAGTCCTGACTGAGTGAATACAATAAATGCTTAACACACCCTCTGGATATGCCTAACTGCTCACCCACACTACCACAAAGAGAGCTGTTAGTACTTACCGAATTTAGCCTCAGCTATACCTCTGGGGACTCTCTGGACTCTATGCACACTATACCTTAATTTGGTATAGTATATACAGAGTCAGTTTCCTACAACCATTCATGGAGGTCTTCTGTTATGACACAAATTTTACTGAATACTAATACAGTAACTACAAGTGCTTTGCACTGTGCGGAAATGTGCCACATAAGCCGAAATCAGTTGGTGCTTGTGGGTTCACACCCCCATCCCCGCTTATCTCAGCCAATGTATTAAACATGCTTGCATTCTTTTTATTGATTCTTTTTATTAGCTCTTGAAGCTGAACCTGCAAATATCCGAGCCCCACCCTGTGCCACAAAGTGTATTCACGCACCTTGCAGAGCCCTGATGCCAGACCTTTTCAGTTTCCCAACTCTCTGCCGGGCGCTGTTTCAGCCCATGACTGGGCTCTGTGCTGGATGCTGCCACCAGCCACCATCTTGGCCCTTTTTCAAGATGCGGAGCTGTGCAGCGGCTTGGAGCTACACAGGCCTCTGTGCAAGCCAGAGCCCGGCCAAGCTTGAAGGTGGTAGGCACAGTCACAAGGTGTCCAAGAGCACAGTGTTGGGCAGCACAAGGGTAGGAGCTGCCGTGCCATTTGATGATAGTATTTTGAAATGCGGAACCTGCCCTCCCCCAGCTGAGCCATCAGCAGCTGCTATGGGTGAGGGGGGCAAGCGCTAAATTACACAACAAATGTAAACATGTAAAATTTGCAATGTAAATGTTCAAAATGTAAACTGTACAGTGTTTTTTATTGTAGGCATGACACAGCCTTCTTAGTAAAGCTACAAGATTGTGAGCTTCGAGCTCACGATCGACCGGTTGGAGACACCTGGGCTAAATGTACGAACATTAGTAATAGCGATTATTAAATAGAACATTTTTGCGAATCTCAATTTCATAATCACTATTACTTGTGTACTAAAGTGAAATCTGGCCCTCATTTCCGAAATAGTGATTCCTAGTGGGGTCACAAATAGATCTACCTCATGAATATTATTGAGGAAGGTTGCAATTTGTAACCCACTAGGATTTGCCACCATCACAGAGATGGTGGACTTCTGGGGGCAGCATATCACGTCTGTGATTGCTTTTAAATAAAGCAATCATTTTCTTAAAATGCAGCACATTTACGTATAGAAATAAAAAATGAAATGTTTTTTTTCTTATAGCCAAGTTTATTATTTTGTTCTTAAACACAGGTGACAGTACAGTCAAAACACGTGTGTCTGTCAGGAACTCTGGGTGGGGCATCCCTCAAGCTCAAGGAATAACTCCCTACGAATGTAGTGTACCAGTGGAGGAGCCGAAAAAGGCATACACCAGGAAAGAACAGATAACAGAGTAAAGTACAGGAAAAGGATACAAAAGGCACGCAACTGTGGCGTCAACAAACAGGGACTGGACCAAAATTGGAAAACCTGGGTTACCACTAGGGTTGTACGCAGGTAAGACTCAGAACTTCCCACAGCCACAGGGAATGCCAATGCCTCTGGGCAGATTACTTTCACTGATATTTACCCTGCAAGGCCCATAGAAAGGAGGCAGCAGAAGTGATTCAGTCTCTGGACCCTAGGGCACAAACAGGGAGTGTACTTACATACATGAGACAAGCCCTTATGGGTCCAGCGGAAGACACAGTGGCAGTTCCTAAGAAAAACAGAAATGCTACGCTATCACACATGTAAGCACAAGACAGAGAATGGGGCAATAGAGGAAACCAGGAGCCAACCCCTGTACAAAGGAATAAACGTATACGTAAGTGAGGACCAAATAGTGCACTTACTAGACACAAAAGACCAAGGTAGAAAATACAGTGCAAATACTATAAAGGCACCTGAGAGCTGTTGCACGTAGTCAGGGGCAAGGTATTCATGGAAAAACTGGAGAACAAACATGCAAATCAAGCACAAGGATTTTAGGAACCGTAACAAGCAAGAGACTGGAACTTCAAGGGAACTAGAGACAGCATAAGAATCACACAAAAAAGGAACATAAACCAGGGGCAAAATCTAGGAGACTGAGGAGAAATACAAGAGCTACGGTAGAAGCAAAAGGAATAACTATAAGGAAAATAATAGCAGGAAGAGAAGGAACAATTAGTAAGAGAGCAGCACAGGGACTGCACCCAAGTGTAGAAAAAGACAGAAAAGGGAGTAAGCAAAAGCAAAGCAGGGCTGGGAAAATCTGTAGCAGGCTCCACAGGAACAGGGCATAGGCCTCGGTTGAAACAAGGGAGGAACTGGACTAGAAACCAAGCACCAAGAGGTTGAGTATACAAATGAACAAACTTCAATGCACGAACAAGGAGCTGAAGCAAATGTGAGCTTATAAGCAGATTCAGGCAGCAGCCAGTCCAGGGCTGAGTCATATGACTAGGCTGCACAAGACTGGTCACAGGTGTGTGCAGTTCCAGTGTCTCGCAAGTCCTGGAGGAGAGAATCCAGTGCTGAGGAACAGCAGGAGTACTCCGATAGAAAACAATGGCCACAGCTTCCAGGTCTTATTGAATACTTGGCAGTGCATTATGGAACCTGAAGTCCATTGAAGCAAATGAAGGTTTTCAATTGCATATTAGATTGAAATGGGAAGCAGGCCGGAGTCAAAGCAGGACTTTGAATGAATTGTTGGGGGTTTAAATCTGTTTTATTAGTTTTACAGCAAATAGAGACATTATAGCCCACCTACAACGATCAGCCGGTGGTAGTTGCATTAAGCAAAGAGAGGTGAGATATGTAGCATTGAAGAAAGGGATAGAAAGAAGCATTGGGAGTAGGGATTGGGGGAGATGAATGGGGGAGAATTCTGGGTGAAAAGGTCAGTTGCGAGGGTGTTACTATTTCAGTGTCTGCAGTGTCGGTTGGAGAGGTCAAGCGCAATATCCAAAGATACTGTGGGCACGTCAACTCATGGTACTCATCAGCTAGGAATTGTATGCAAGATTGCCACATTTTATCAAAGCGCGGGGAGTTGTTGCATAGTGGTTACAGGCTGCTTTCCATCCCCAGATCTTGTGCAGCCAATCATATGTGTGGGTCCCATCTCTGTTCCCCAACTGGCAAGGAAGAGATGCTTTGCTGCCTCTAATACTAAAGTGATTGCCCTTCCTTTAGGGGATCGTAGTGGGTAGTGGGGTTAGGGAGGCCCAATATTATATTGCTTTAAAATTTGGGTATGTCTGTCTCAAACATGGTATTTACTGCATCTAGTATCCCGGCACAAAAGGATTCCAGCTTGGGGCAGTGCTATAAAAGGTGCGTGAGTGTGCCCTGCTGTCCGCATTGACACCAACATTACCCCTCTTTTGTGTTATTCCATGTGGCAAGTGTTGCAGGTGTGAGTCACCAGTAATGGGCTATCTTTAAGAGCACCTCCTTACTGGTGGAATTAAGCACGGAGGTTCGCGCCCCATGTAGAACGTCATTCCATTATTTGTCTGTAAAGGAACATTCACATTCTCTCTCCCACCTAGCCCATGCGGGCATGTTGAGTGGGCGTTGTGGTTTTACCAGGAATGCTTGGATGTCAGAGAATAGTTTCTTGTCTTTGGAACATGTTCGAATCCACTCTTCAAATGCTGTCAGTTCTCTACTGGCGTGTGGATGAATCCAGGGTCGCCTCACCCAGTGTGCCACCGCTAAATATTGCCATCTCACCGTGTCCGGGAGGTCATAGCATGTTTGTAGTGTACAGCAATCCATGAGTCCCTCAGCGTCAAACAGGTCTCCTATTCTTTTACAGTTAGCCTCCTTGAATCCCTGTCCCCTGGCGGCCAGTGGAAAGTCAGGATTACCAATTAGTGGCGTTTGTAGGGAGATGGCAGTGGAAAGGCCATTTCTCAGTTGTACCCTGTCCCAAAAAGATCTAACAACTGGAGAGACATATACTCCCGAGGGCTGGTGTATTTTAGGTAGCCAAGGCACTTTCCATATTTAGTGTAGCCACAATAGCCTGATCTATTAAGCACCAGTTATTTTCTCTAAGTGTATGGGACCGTTCCACCATATAGCGCAGTTGTGCCGCTTGATAGTAAAGGCACGGGATCCCTATGCCTCCCAGTGACATTGAAAGGAATGCACGTGCTCTAGCTAGTCTTGCTTGCTTACCCTCCCAAATGGAGTCCCAGAGTTGTTTTTGTAGTCTGGTCAGTAATTGTGGGTGGGGGAGGGAGGTGTTGAAGGGGTAGCCTTTGCATAATATATAGCAATTTGGGGAGTAATGTCATTTTGACAGCTGCTATACACCCCAACCATGATAGACCGTGTGTCTTCCATTTAGAGAGGCCCGTCCTTGTCAGAGTTAATAGGTTCCCGTAATTATATGCTGCAGTGCGCGAGAGTGCGGCTTGTATCTGTATTCCTAAGTAAGGGATCCCGTTTTGGGTAAAACAGGAATTGGGTGCGAATATGGATGCACTCCAAGTTAGAGAAAGATAAGTCAAGAATCAGGGACTTCTGCACACTGAACTTAAAACCTGAAGCCTCTTTTAACCTTGTTAATTCTGCCATAACCACTTTCAGGGAATTGCTTGGATCAGTAAGGGTCAGCATACGTCATCAGCGTATAACATAATCTTATGTTCCCTCCCCCCCATTGGGTACCTGTCACTTGTGGATTCACTCTTATCCATTCTGCAAATGGTTCCATGTATACTGCAAAGAGAAGAAGTGAGAGCGGACAGCCCTGTCTAGTCCCTCGTGCTATGGGGAAGGTGGCTGACTTCACACCGTTAACACGGATGTTAGCCTGGGGAGCAGAATAGCAGGACTATAACCATCTGCAGAATCTTGAGCCCAGGCCCACACACTCTAGCACCTAATACAGATAAGGCCAGTGCACACAATCAAATGCTTTCTCAGCATCAATTGTCAGTAGAAGGGCTGGTACCCGGCACACAGCACCTTGTCCACTAGGTGGCAAAGTCTTTTTGTATTATCGCTGCATCCACGCCCCAGCACAAAACTAGCTTGGTCAGGGTCAACTAATCCCTGTACGTAAGGAGCCAGTTTGTGGGCTAGGACAGTTGTGAAGAGTTTTGCATCCACATTCAGCAGGGAGAACAGGCGATATGATGCAAAATACCTGGAGCCCTTTACCTGCTTGGGGATCACTATCGTATTGGGTAGGGTAGGGGGCCTCCTGTATCAAATGAATTGAATAACTGTGTCAAGATCACCGCCAATTTGGGAGCGAAACTTAAAAAAAATTACGCCCCATAGCCATCCGGTCCTGGGGCAGTTTTTTTATCACTTCGAGAACCTAGTGAGTCGTAATGTCCCCCTCCAATGCCGCAAAGGTAGGGGCTTATGCCTCAGGGGGGAACTCTCATGCCAGGTAGGTTGCTACATCGGGAATCCTTTGGTGGATCGGTGGAATAGAAGGCCTTATAGAAGGTCCCAAATGCATTAGCGATATCCTTAGCTGAATGATATATGCTGCCATCTGTCCGCTGCACCTCTGATATCCTGAGATCCACAGTCTGTGCCCGGAGACGATGCGTGAGCATACATCCTGCTTTGTTGCCCCCAGCATAATGTATCTGACATAGCTTTAACAACCCATATTCTGCCCTTCCCATGTCTATGGCCTGCAATTGTTTACGGATGTATAAAGGAACTGCAATAAGCACTCTCCAAGAAAGTCACTTATCTAGAACAATATTGGATACTTATTCATATGACAACGAGCTTAATATAATTTTTGTATTAGTAACGTATTGTTAGAACACAGTTGGTATATATGAATCCAGTCAATGATCTTCCGTCACAAAGAACACAATACCGTTTCCATTTACAGTTGTTTTTTTTTGAAGAAACAACAGCTCCAGAGAAAACTCAAGCAGGACGTGTTTCGTTAATCTTGACTTTTTCAAGGCTGAAAAATAGGTATGTACATGTTGTCGGCGCATAGCACAGATCATATACAATAGAAATACACTTAGATATTGTCAGATGTCAAAAAACCTTAGTATAGAGGCCTCGTCAGCAGCTAAAATGAGGTAAGTATGAGAAAAGATAGTAGTGGAGAAATGAAAGAATGAAAAAATGAATTAAATGAAAAAAGGGAGAGAGAGGAAAAAAGAAAGATCTTTGGTGGCACCCCAATATACAAATGTGAAGTCATACTGATATGTACAATCATGAACGTTCACCAAGGTGTGTAACAATACATCCTTCTCACCCGTGCGTGATAACAAATATAGTGAGTGCACCCAGTAGTACACAAATACAAAGATCTAACAACTCACCAGGTAAGTCGAAGCATCACTGGTGTAGTACGATTTCTTCTAAAGATCGTTGCACTAAATCCATTTGAAAAACGTCACAGTGATGAGAGTAAAACCTCAAGGACACTACCAGTGAAGCACAAGTGTTGTTCATTCCCCCCTCCCATTCTTAGCGTGTGCCCACTCACCCTCCCAGGAAAGGGATAAAACTGTGTCGTAGACATAGGAAGAAGGGTAGGGAAGTTGGAAAAAGATTTATTGAGGAGACAGTAAGTAAATATTGAAGCAAGTAACATCCCCAGTGGGCAAGAGATCAAAACACAGATATTGGGGTCCATGTCACAGGTGTCTTCCAGCTCTGGTCGGTATCATCATAAGGAAGCTCTGCCAGACAAGCCATTTAGATAGAGTCAAGTAAGCTTAAGCTGAATCATCCTTCTCGGCTGGTGACCAAGAAATCAAATGAGACCAAGGGATTAACAGGAATTTGTTTCCTGATAGACTTATTGTTCATCGCTTGGGCTCACTCGGTCCCCGTCTCCTTGCAGTTGCAGAACAGACGTGATCGTTCCTTACGGTTATCAGCCACTGTGGGTATGCTAAGAGTTGTATTCCTCCTTCGGGATGAGCGTCGCGCACCGCTGCCCCCACCCATGAGCTCTTGGGCCAGTGATCCGACTTGTGCAGGCTGTTGCAGATCTGGAATGTCTGGCAAGCTCCGGGCATCTCCCAGGGTGCGAATAGACCGGACTTCCTCTCCCCATACAAATTGAAGTCGAAAGGGGTGACTACATTTGTATCTAATCTCTTGAGTCTGCAAGAAGTCTACAAGAGGATTGAAGGGCTAACAACTCTGTAGTGTGATTGGGGAGAAATCTTGATAAAGCCATATTCAAAGACCTTCAAATTCGATAATTTTCAACCCTTGCAGCTGCCATAATAACCTCCTTCTGCCGATAGTAATGTAGACAGGTAAGGATATCCTGTGGTTGCCTTGGCATAGTGGCTTGCCTTGGCATAGTGGCTGGCCTGCCGGCCTGATGTGTATGGTCGAGGACGATCTCCTGATCACGTAGGGAAGTTGCTACATGCTTGAAAAGTCGAATCATAAAGTCCTCTAGGCTGCCAGAGATGACCTTTAGTGAGACACTCTTAATGCATATATTGAAGCGTCGAGATCTATTCTCCAGGTCTTCTATCTAGTAGTGGAGTTTTAGGTTCTGGTCTGGGTCACTCTAAGCTGTGCGCCCCTCCCTGTGTGAAAGGCGATCGGTGATTGTCCCTGTTGAAGGGGTAGGCCGGGGATGCAGGGAGAAAGAGAAGTGGGAGAGAGAAGGCTCATGTGAGGTGGGCCCGCCTTTGTCCTATAGGCCGCAGAAGGCTACAAGAAGCAGCCCTCACCTCAAGGTGTATGGGATGGCTAGATCGTCAGGCCTACCTGGCATCTGATGTCATTCAGTGCCTCTCCCACAATGTTGCTATGATGTCTCTGAGGATCTCCCGCTCAAGGGCCAGTGGACCCCCAAGGCCTCATCCTGCACAGGTCCTGGGGGAACCCGGTATCCAGGCAACCAGCTGTCGTGCCCCAGCTGGCGGGGTGCACCACCAGAATGGGGCATCCCACAAAGTGTGTGCTACAGCAGGCAGCAGGCCGCAGGTGTCAGCCCTCGTCCCTGATCTTTCAAACAGTAGGGGATGAAGAGGTCAAGGCTATTGTGCATGGATTTAGAGCACTGTGTGAGGTGATTCCTATCCCCTGCCTCAGACCATGACTGCATCAAAGAGACACCGATAAGCGTCATTCTGATGACCGAGTGAGCAGAGGAGAGTCATGTTCCCCAATCTAGATAATTCCCATCTGCTTTCCTTAGCTTTTATCTGGGAAGTTGATGGCCATTCAGTTGTCCTTGAAGGCTGGCACCACATCTCATAGATCCCACTCCTTCAAATGTAGCGCACCCATTTGATCACATCTCGGTCACAGCAATTTAGCTCTGACTCAAAGACCTTCAGATCTCCACCCCTGGTCTTCGCATGGGGGGGATGGCCCACAAATCAGCCTGATCAGCACACTCAAGCCCAAGCCTTACTCCCGCTGATGCGGGCCCCAGGGTGCACGCGGGCCAGGGTCTGGTCCCCGTCCCACAAAGCAATTGTGCCCAGAAGCGGACAGGAGGAGAAAAGGAGTTAAAGTCAGGGGCGGCCCTCAATTCTAGGCCTCACTCACCCACAGGAGTCTACAGGTCTTTCCCACGGCCTCTGCAGCTAACGCACCGCAATCACACCACGACTTCCTCGTAGCCCGCTGGCCACGATCCACTGTGGCCCCCCAGCCCCGCATCCCCCTGGTTCCCGGCAGCAAAGACCCACCGGTGATGGGGACGAGGCAAGGGCGTGGGCCTCTGAACAGCATGTCAGGTGATGCAGCTGCTGCAAAACGTATTCGTCCCCCTAGGCCTGCAATGACAGCTCGTGAGCGGGGCCTCCGCCCTCCCCGAGAGCTCGGGCCGGGAAGTCAGCCGTCTGTCCTACACTGGCCTACTTTGCCTGCTGCCGCTGTCACCCCACTGGTGGATGGGGGTTAATGCCTGTTTCACAGCGCCTCTTCCTCCTCCGTTGCGCTGCAGGGCCTGCAGGTCTGGCAGAGCTCCACGAAAGGCGTCCTACGCGGTCGCCATCTTGGACACGCCCCCGAATGAATTTCAATGGTAATTTTCATGCTGCAGATGGTACAGGTACAGCTTGCCCCAGAGGTGGAACAATGGAATCGTAATAGTGTCAAAGACAGCACCTCAATGTACATACATAAGTCGATGCAGACTCAAACTGTGATTGTCCCACCATTTACCCCAAATCCATATTTTTGTGGACAACCCCTGGCAGTATAGATAGGCTTTTCTTGTTGAGCACATCAGTTCATCCCCACCCGCTAGACAGCCAGGGAAGCAGAGTTCTTGGAATTCCACCCCCGGATGACACCCCTCTTGGCGACCAAATTGGCAGCCTCTATGAATTACTGTTCCAGTCTCGGTCCCTGCAAGTCCAGTAGCAAGCCCAGAAGGTCACTCTAGGGTAGAAGTCTAGAGGTCGGTCCAGGATAGAGGAGAGTTCTCGCTCTATTCCCACCAGTACAGGGTCTGCACTGGGCATGAAGCAATTATCTTGAGGAATCCTACCTGCCCGCTGAAGCCGTTGAGGGGTCATGTAGGTTAGATGTAGATAGTTGAGTTGAATCAAACTGAGGTATATGGAGTTCCCAATGGGCCATCTTAGCTGTACTCCAGTCTGTGTTGTCTAGTTCCTCCACCCATGCCTCCCACCTCTGCTTCAGTCTCACAAACCGGTCAGGGCAGTGAAAAACTAGGGAACGTTAAACTTGTGAGATTGCGGTGTTGGTAAGCTTCAGACTTAGTAGTTTCACCTCCAAGAGGCTTAAGTCAGGAACTTCAGTAACTAAGGGGTTCATGAGCTGGGAGGGCATGGCGCAATTGTAGGTACTTGTGAAACTGGGTACTAGAGAGTGGAAACTGCTTCTGTAGTTCCTGAGACATCTGAGTGTGGGTAATCGGCCAGACATCCCAGAGTTGAGTGATTCCTTTGCTGTCCTATTTTGCAAACCCATCCAGGACTTCTGCATAATGCAGCAATGTTCTCTGCCAGAGAAGAGTCATGCACGCCAGTCTGTGGTCTCAGCCCGTATGTCGAAAAGACACCCTCCAGTTCAGGAGACCATTCTTGCAATATCCAAGAGGAATTGGGGGATCAGAGCGCTGTACAGGAAGCTCTTAATTTGGGCAGTGGTCCATGGGAAAATATTTTTTTTAAACATTTGCAAAGGGGAAGGAGTCCCAGGGTGTAGCTTGATCAGTAAGATAGGGGGAAGGGGAAGCTTCAGATTTTCCAACAATCAAACTGACATATAATGTTAAATACGTTATACAACAAGCAGGGCGCTTGAAAGGGACTTAAGGGTCATTGGAAAGGGAAAGGAACGCAGACTGATATGATTACTAAGTGAGATAAAATGCAATATCTTGTAAAATAATCAACAGTTTTGAAGACTTTCAAAAAGAGATAGGGAGAGAGAGTGTGTGCTTTTTGTCTGTGTGTATGTAAACATTCCTGGCGAAATTCAACAGACACCTCACCAGACCTGACTGAAAAAGCACCTGTACACAACTGTTTACCAAAAAGTATATTTATTGGGGTGGAAGGTGTTACAACCCATACACCCCCCTTCAAGCTATGCCTCCTTCCTATTTGCAAATTAGTTATCACCAAATTTTAATTGGTGGCAAAGTGTGAATGTTTTGCGACCGCATTTTGGTCTAAAAAGATTAGCACATACCAGTGGCGGCTGGTGGATGTAATAAGTGGTGAGGCTGTAATCTTTGCCCAGAGTGTAATTTGAGAGCAAGTAAAGCATACATGCCGAAATGGAAAAAAGGGGCATGTGTGTGTGGGGGGTCAGGGAGTTTCTTCCTATTAAGATTTTTCTTTAAATGGATTTAAGTGGGTGGGTTGTACAGCATATATATGCTTCGGATTTTTGAATTAAAAGTGATCACAATGGGACATTTTCTAGTACAAGGGCCTAGAAACATTAGAAGCATGCCAAGAAATACCCCAAGCATAACATTTGTCGGTTAGTACAATGCTCTACAACCCCCAAGACAAGCACAACCACCCACCCCCAAAAATAGGCACCCCAGGCATTGAATATCTGTAAAGCTAATGAGCCCATTGGCATTCATTTGAACTAGAAAATACAACAATAATCATGGTATAGCGGACCTTCAGGTTTTTGTGCCCTGGTGCCACTGCACCTGCTGCAGTTATGGGCTTCTTGCCATCATAGAAGATACCATTAGATTAGTAGCAGCAGAAGTCACCTCTTGCAGGTAGATGTTGCTGTGGTCTGTATGTTGCGTGCTGGAAAATATATTTGGACTTTTTTAATAGCAGAACTGCAAGTATAAGTATGGAACTGTGCAACAAAACACCAAAACTTGGCGAGCTGCTCTTGCATGACTTTGAAGTGCCTGAGAGCTATCTGCTGTGCAGCGCACAGTGTTTGGGCATGTTTGTTATATGGCTGCACCAGTGCAGGCAGTTTCTATTTATATATACAAATACTTTACATGGGCACCCTGGCAATAACATTACTCAAGGTTGGATTTGTTTCTCTTGGAGGGGTGTGGGGTGGATACAGGAGATTAAGTGATTTGCCCAGAATCACAGGAGGCTGAGCAGTCGCAAGGACTCGAATCTGGTTGAAGGCAGCTCTGGCACTTTGTATCTCATTTGGGATTTGGTGTTTAAATGGGAGTTGAGGGATTCCAAATATTCATATGTGAAATAACATATAAACACATATTCCATACTGCTAATATTGAAAGGTCGGAGAAAAAATAGCTCCCCCTCTTTTACCCCAATCAACATTTGGCAGCAGCAGTAGCACAACCCTAAATCCGACCCTGCTTTACAATACACATGATTTGGCAGGTCGGGGATTTATCTTGCTGGATGCTTTAGGGAGCCTAGTGGTGCTCTGAGGTAGGTGCAGACAAACAACTGTCTCCTGAGGCAGCCTTCCCGTTCTGCTTCAGAACAGTCTCACAGTCATAGGCGGTGCTATGAAAATAATGACCTGAAGTTTTCCAAAACACTGTTTTTTTGTCTTTTTATAGTGCATCAACATAAACGATTTAAAAAATCACAAACAACTGTAGCGCTTTAGGCAAACCGCAGAACATTATTTTTTATGCTACAATCGCAAAACAGTAGCTTACAGGGTACTGTATAGTGGACCCTGGCGTAAGCAAATAAAATGAGGATGTGGTGTTTCATTTTCTGTGAAAGTTAATACAACATTTTAAACATGAACAATGATGCCCCAAACACCATGTACATTCAGGGCAGTGCCGATTGCAGCATGCACTAGGCCCAAGCTTGGAGACCTGACTGCTCTGAAAAGTACCTGCTTTATGCACCGATTCAATCCCCTTGGCAGCACTTGGTGATGAGACAGCATGTGAGGTAGGGGAGTCACTTCAGATGGCTGCAGTCTGCCTGTGGTTTTTGGTGGTGCCTTGAGCTGGATTATGTGTCAAGCAGCACTGTAGGACGGACAGACAGGGACTCGGTAGGGTGCTTCCTGGGCAGACAGAACTCTGCAGTGCAGCAGAGCAGCAGATAGAGAATACATGGTGTTCCGGCCTTGTACACTGGTTCCTTCCTCCACGTACACCCAGGATCGGTTGATCTGCCTAGCACAACAGTAAACTTGCACTGTCTGACAACAAAACCACCAGTGCAGACAGGACAGCAGGACTGACATGGTTCACAAACATTAACCAATGACATGGACACACTACTGTGAAGAGTATATAAGACACGCTTCACCGTTAATAAAGCACACAACTCCAAACACCGGACCGCCATTTCCTGTCTAACGCACGGCACCTCATTGGAGAAGGAGTTTCTTCAATATACAAAGGGCGCTTTCCTAAAGGAGCTTCACTATTGTTCTACAAACAAAGATTGTATGTGACCACAAATGTACATTGCTCATTAATCAGTGGTAACGTGATGTCTATTTTCATTTTTTTTTTTACTTGTTACCTGAGTCTTGGTATGGTAGACACAAATGACGTGAAGAGAAGTAGTCAGAATCGATTTCTGCGGGGACTCTGTCTGAGGTTCGCAGCAACCTGTTTCCTTTTATCATGCAGACAGGTCACTTCGTGGACAGCCAGCCTCGTGTTCACTGCAAACCTCTCCCAGAGTGGGGTGGGGTCATGGAGGCTTGCTCCCACCCTACGCTGTGACGAGTTAGGAATGGCTCCGCAGGGGCGAGCGGCGCGAGACGTCTCCCCCTGCGGATTTTTGCACAGATGGTAGGGTCCAAGAGCGCGAGGCAGGGAGAGCGTTAGGGCAGATTAGACGGCGTTTTTTAGTGAGGAGAGCAGGCGTAGGTAGATAGAGAGGGCGTTTTTTCAGTAAAAACAGAATAGTGAGCGTAGATAGTGTTTATATTGATATTACGGTAGAAAATAGTGTATTTAGTGTGAGAAAGGGAGGTTTTTGTTGAAGGGGAGAAATGGATATGAGTGAAAATTTAATAGCTGCCTTAAGGGTAATACAGCAGGAAGGCAGGGAGGACATGCTGACACAAGCAGCACTTGAGGAAATGCTCCCCCCGAAGCGCCCACCACGGAGACAAGCGGCAAAAGGGGTTCAAATTGCCATTGAAGCCTGTCAACCGGCTTCTGTCAAGAAGAAGAAGGTGAGAGCTCGGTCCTTGAGCGCGGGTGCGGAAGCAGCCTTAAGAACTGTGGAGACAGAAAGGGGTACAGAGGAGCAAAGAGCGTCTTCCCTCACACGGCAGAAGGCAGCAAGTGACTTTGGAGCTGAGGTAAATGTGCAGGTGGCGGGGGTACCTTCAGGAGCGGCTACGAAGGGTACACAGGTAGCACCGAAGAGAAAAGGGAAAGAAAAAGCGATTAAGAAGGTGGCCCTTATGCAAGACAGAATAGGTGAACAGGGGTTGGCATTACCTTCCCACCCCTTTAGCTGTCTTCCCGTGCGGGATGCGACGGGCAAGGACTATATGCAGAGTTCTGCCAGTCAGAACTTCATCATGAGAGGTGGGTTGGGTTCTTTAGTGGCGTATTCAAGCGACAGCGAAGAAGAAATAGTTTATGACACGCAACCCACCAGTGCCCCACTCATTCAGCTGATTCCTATCCCTATACCTCAGAATAGTGCCAGGTTGACAAGAGTGGTGGAGTCTGGAGCGAGGAAGCATCCATTGGATTCGGCGGTGGGGCATCAGACAGGTCAGCGAGATGGCTCAGGTCAGGGGACTCAGGATGCGAGTGATTCTGAGGCAGAAGAAGAATATTATGAAGGGACTGATTCAGAAGTAGAGTGCGAGCAGGACCAAGGACATGGACTTTCGTCTAGGGATCAAGACGCCGGGCAATGGGACACTCAATATGTTTTTCCATGTGCACGCCCTTCACCATATGGTATTCCACACAGGAAGAGCGCGCAGGGCGAGAGCGGAGACGGTCAGTTGCTTTGGGTGGAGCGCCCAGTGTTCACTGACAAACAAGATGTGCGCCATGTTTCCAGAGAGGTGGCTAACTCGAGAGCACAGCGCGACATGGTTGAAGCGCAAATGGTGAATTCTTTGAATGGGCCATTTGTTAATGCGGCTGCCCCTATAGTGTCAAGGTATACTGGGGAGCTTGATCAAGTTTATTCTAGAGAATCCAGAGCGGATTTTGTGCGATCAGATAGGCCTCAAGAGCGGAGTTCAAGTCTGATTTGGTCACAGTTTGATGGGGGGGTGGGAGACGGGGCTTGCCCAGGGACTAGTTCTGGTTTTCAAGGGAGTGGTGAGTTTAGTCAGGCATCCAGGAGTCAGGCTAGGAATGTCAAGAAAAGCAAAAAGAGTGTAAATTCAAAACAAAGTGTTGGGGGCAATGTGGGGAAAGAGGTCAGGTTTGGGGAGGGGGCAACGAATTCTTCTTTGTTGTTCCAGAGGTCAAGTGCGGACTCTTCGGTTCAAAATGTGACACCACGGGACTATCAAGAGCGGATGGCTCCGATGGAATTACAGCGGCGGACAGGCCAGCTACCATGCGGTAAGCATCAATGGTGGGCAGTGTGGGAGGAGGGAAGGAGCGACAGAGTGAATGTCAGGGAACTACCTGTGGTGGAGTTTGTGGGGGGAGAAGAGGGCATAAAGATTGTGGTACCGCGTGCCGTGGCAGTTCCAGGTAAGCTGCCGTCCAGTGCAGCAACAGGCACGCTAGATTTACCCCAGGAGTTACCGGGCGTGGTGGGAGGGAATACGAAGGAGTTGGCGTCTGATCAAAGAGTAACTGTTAATGTTAGGCAGAAGCTTCCCTATATGGGTCTGGCGATGCCTTTGGGTTCCCACTTATCAGAAAAAACTAAACAGCGAATTTGGAATCACGAGTTTGTGGACATATTCAAGTTGCTTCACCGAGATCTACAGTCCAAAGAGGGGTCAAAAGAGGAAGAATGGGAGTTGGCGCGATGTCCCAGGGTGCCTCGCACGATTGAGAACTGGACCTCAGCTTTCTTGATTTATGCGAGCATCTACTGTGAAAGGTATCCTGAAAGATCTGTGGCCTTGTACAAATATATGGACATAGTTAGGAAGGCACATTCACATTTTGGTGGATACTCTTGGCTGAATTTTGACGAGGAATTTAGAGCTCGTATTAGCATCTGTGTAGAAAAGCCTTGGGGTGATGTGGATTCAGAGTTGTGGCTTCAATGGATGTCCACGTCTCATCCATCAGCTACGACGCATACAGCGAGTGGCTTGCCAGTCCCATACCGGCCCTTTCTATGGCGTCCCGCTCAATTCGGAGCGGGTACAGGGGGAAGAGGTTTCTCTTCAGGTACAGGAGCCTGCTGGAATTACAACAGGGGCATGTGCAACAGGCCATTATGCCGTTTCAAACACGACTGTTCCCATTGTGGGGGACGGCATCCGCTTACGCAATGTAATGCACCAGCAGGGAATTTCGGTGCGTACAGAGGCGGTGACCAGCAGCGGTTCCCAGAGCAGGGGGGCTGGGCAACAAGAGGCAGAGGTGCCCCTTTCCATACTTTCCCGAAAGGCGCCTACTCCAATTAAATTGAACAACTTAGTGCCCTGGTTGAATATATATCCTGATACTGATTCAGCAGCTCGATTGTTCTGGGGGTTTCAAGAAGGTTTTAAACTGGGATACCAGGGACCCAGGCACCAGAGGTGGGCTGACAATTTACGTTCGGCGAAGGAATTGCCGGAGGTGGTCCGTAAGAAGCTTGCAACTGAAATCGAAGTTGGTAGAATAGCGGGCCCTTTCCGGCATTGCCCTTTGCCGAATCTGATGGTCTCCCCTATTGGAGTTATTCCCAAGAAAGCTGCTGGAGAATATAGGATGATTCAGCATTTATCCTGGCCAGAGGGGGGATCTGTCAATGATTTTATATCAGAAGTCGACACATCAGTATCCTACACAACAGTAGATGAGGCAATGGAGCTTGTGACGAAAATGGGCAAGGGAGCTGAAATGGCCAAATGTGATATTCAATCTGCTTTTCGTTTAATGCCAATTCACCCTACTGACTTTGAACTATTAGGAATGTTCTTTGAAGGACATTACTTTGTCGACAAGGTATTGCCAATGGGCTGTGCGGCCTCTTGTGCGATTTTTGAAATGTTCAGCACATTCATACAATGGATTTTTTCCCAGACGTGTCCTGAGAGTGTCAGTTGTCACTACTTAGATGACTTTCTGTTCATAGGAAAAGCAAACACTGGGCAATGTAAACAGGCATTGATGCATTTTCAGAGATGGGCCGAAGTTTTGGGGGTCCCGTTAGCACCAGACAAGACCGAGGGACCGGATACAGTTATAACCTTTTTGGGCATAGAGTTGGATACCACACAGATGTATGCGCGCCTACCACGGAGTAAAATTTGTGAAATTAAGGCTTTTCTCCTCCCGATTATGGATACCAATAAGATTGAAGTGAGGCAGGTGCAGCGTTTGTTGGGTTATCTGAACTTTGCTTGCCGGGTGGTGAGGGCAGGGAGGACGTTTTGTTGACGTCTAGGCATGGCTTCATCGGGAGCGTATCTCCCACACCACAGAGTGCGAGTGACGAAACACATCAAGGAAGATTTGCGAGTGTGGCTGTGCTTCCTGGACAATTTTAATGGTGTACCTTTACAGTTTGTGGATGACAACTTCATTTGGCAAGTTCAAATATACTCAGATGCAGCGGGATCCAATGGTTTTGGTATCTTCTGGGAGGGCAGGTGGTGTGCAGAGGGTTGGCCAGTACATTGGAAGAGTCAAGGCAGGAGCATAGCCTTTTTGGAGCTCTTTCCACTGATTGTAGCATTGATAGTGTGGGGCAAAGAATTTCAGAACAGGTCAGTGTTATTTCATGTTGACAACATGGCAGTGGTGAATTTGATAAATAACCAAAAGGCTAAGGATGTTAGAGTTTTGCAGCTACTGAGGATGTTTATGCTTTTAAGTCTGAGTTTCAACATGATGTTTAAGGCTAAACACGTCCAAGGGGTTAATAACTCCATCGCTGATGCTCTTTCCCGATTTCAGTGGCAGAAGTTCCGCGAGCTGGCGCCAGGGGCAGATTTCCACAAAACATCAGTGCCGCACAACATATGGGCCCTAGGGGAGTGAGGATACGTCAGATAGTCGAGCAGTCCATTGCCCCTTCGACTAGAAGAAGCTATGTGCAGGCGTGGCAAGAGTTTGTACAGTACACACAGAGTTTGGGCAGAGCTGAGTCAGTGGGGAAGGTCAAAGGTAGTATCTGTGATTTTGTTTTGACTCTCATAGATAAAGGTTTGTCACATACAACCATAGCAGGAAAACTGTCAGGCTTATCATTTTACGGTCAGTTGTTCTGGGGTTTTGACCCGGTTGAGGACCAATTAGTTAGAAGAATGTTGAAAGGGGTACAGAGGGGGTCTAGTGTTGTTCAGCAGCCGCGAGCTCCCATCACGTTTGACTTATTGCAGAAGTTGTTAGATCAGTTGGGTTTAATTTGTTATGATCGTTGGGAGGTGGGGCGTTTTAGGTTAGCTATGATTTGGATGTTCTTTGGGGCTTTCAGGGTGTCGGAAGTTTTGGGGGTGGGAGAGGACACAGGTTTATCCAGTGCTGAGATTTCGGTAAGAGAACACAGATTGGGAATTTGGGTGAGGAGGTCGAAAACAGATCAGCTAGGCCGAGGGACGTGGGTCTTTCTGAGCAAGAGTGGGGTAGCAGATTGTTGCCCGGTGCAAGAGTGGGTTCATTTTGCTTCTGGGGACAAGTTTCAGAGGGGACCGATTTTCATACATGAATCTGGGAGGAAGATTACAAGTTCTCAATTCTTAGCGGTGTTAAGAAAAGCGCTGACCTTTATGGGGGAAAACCCGCAGTTTTTTGCCACACACTCTTTTCGGATAGGGGCGGCTACAGAGGCTGGCAGGTTGGGTTTGGGTGTGGATGTGCTAAAACGCATAGGCAGATGGAAATCTAGCAGCTACAAACGTTATGTTAGAAAATGATTTTGCTGTTGTTTTAAAAAACTGATAGGTTGTGTGGGTCTAATTTTCATTTCATTCCAGGTACAGTGCGGGGTGCAAATTCGAAGTTTAAGAAACAGACCTGCATGGTGGGACATTCGTTTATAAAGTGGGCAGCCCTGTTTGCGGAGAAGCAGGTTTATGGACGGTCATTGGGTATCCCTAGCGCGACGCACGAGGTAGTATGGAAAGGTAAAGGAGGAATGAAGTGGGTTGATTTGTTTCCTACTCTATCGCAAATGTTCCACGTACGAGGATGCCCGGATCAACTGGTAATACATCTGGGTGAGAATGACTTGGTTAAAAGGTCAGGACTCACGCTCATCAAGCAAATGCAACTTGACTTGACAGTTTTGAGGATAAATTGGCCGACCACTCGTGTGTTTTGGACTGAGTTTGTTTACAGACAATCGTGGCGGCAGGCCAGGTCCCATGGAGCAGTTGAAAAGGCCAGGAGAAAACTAAATAAAGCCATGCAAGTTTTTTGTAAGGTTATGAAGATTGGGGTTTTGCGACATGAGAGCATCTCGGGTAGCGAGAGCCACCTTTTCCGGGATGACGGGGTCCATCTGTCCCAGATAGGCATGGCCTACTATTTATTGGAAATAAGAGACGTGCTTGCACAAGAACTACAGGTCAACGTTTGGTGCACTTCCAAGTTATGAACAAGATGTTTGTGCTATTTTAGGTGGGGACAGGAAAACTCGTTGGTTTTCCTGGGTGGCATAAAATCCCCAGGGAAGAGAAGCCTAGAGCGGGCTCCTCTAGTTATTAGTTAGATAGGGGGAATTAGACACAACAATGGAGGGGAAAAAATGGAAGGAAAATGTTGGGGAAGTTATTGATGATTAGTTGATGGTTTCGGTATAAAGTCCAAATTTTGAATGAAATGAGATAAATAAATAAATGGTTTGCGTTCAAATGCCAAAGTTACATGATTGATGATCTGTTGGGAAATTTTATGATTATTTATATCCTGAATAAAGTGGCCTTTTCTGCTATAACAAAGCGAGTGGTCTGAATTCATGGGCAATGGCTCCGCAGGGGCGAGCGGCGCGAGACGTCTCCCCCTGCGGATTTTTGCACAGATGGTAGGGTCCAAGAGCGCGAGGCAGGGAGAGCGTTAGGGCAGATTAGACGGCGTTTTTTAGTGAGGAGAGCAGGCGTAGGTAGATAGAGAGGGCGTTTTTTCAGTAAAAACAGAATCCCACCCGCCCACCCCTTTAAAAAAAAAAAAACGCATGATGTACTTGTTGGAAGGCTGGTACATTCATGAGTTAAGTGTTCTAATCTTAGTTGCCACTTCAGGATGCGTTTCCCAAACAGATGGCTGCGGCATAAAATCCCCAGGGAAGAGAAGCCTAGAGCGGGCTCCTCTAGTTATTAGTTAGATAGGGGGAATTAGACACAACAATGGAGGGGAAAAAATGGAAGGAAAATGTTGGGGAAGTTATTGATGATTAGTTGATGGTTTCGGTATAAAGTCCAAATTTTGAATGAAATGAGATAAATAAATAAATAAATAAATGGTTTGCGTTCAAATGCCAAAGTTACATGATTGATGATCTGTTGGGAAATTTTATGATTATTTATATCCTGAATAAAATGGCCTTTTCTGCTATAACAAAGCGAGTGGTCTGAATTCATGGGCAAATGGGTGGGGTGCAGTGCTACACCCTCGCTGATTGACAAACAGCCTTCGAAACCCAGGGCTTTTGCTTAAAGCGCCCAGGCTGTTTTCAATCAGCGAGGCTGTAGTGCGTCATAAGGGGGCAGTGGCTCACAGTGTTATCCGCCACCGAGGATCAGGGCTGAAACCAGGTAAGCCCTCCAAATCCTGCGACGGCACATGCGCTTTAGCACATGTGCCTATATTGAAAGTACCCGAGTTTGCCTGACCGTCGCGCAGAGCGAGGGTCACTCTTTTGAAGTTTAACGGATTAACTGTTTGTTAAAAATAAAAAAATGAGAAGGCAATTGATACAGACATTGAAGTGGGGGCGGAGCCCTGCCGCCCTAATGAAGAAACCGCCCCTGGCACATACCATTCAGATTCCCTATTTGGAAGGGATGCCCTGGCCCTTGAACACGCCTCTTCCACATAGGGATTGGTTTTGTTTGCAGACCCAAACTGTGTTTCGGTAACAAGTTACCGAATCGCAATGTGGTGTTTGTACATTACATAATGCTTTTTTTTCAGTCACAATTTGGGAATCGGGCAGTTAGTGACAGCAAAAATGCTTTGTATGTCTAGCCCAAAGTTATGCAAGATGTTGCAGCACAATTTGCTGCGCAGTGGAAGGCTCTTCGTAAAAGTTGACGCGTCTCCTTTCAATTGTCTATTGCTGTACTTGATTGCTAAACTGTTACTGAGGACATAGACAGTGCTAACAAGTAAAAAATAAAAAAAAAATAAAGCAGCAATAGTATCGATGTCGCATAATTTACCTTTTCCTGCCGCACAAATTAGTCAGTCCTGCTGCTTGACATGATTTCCCCCTGTTGTATCATTCCAGAGGCACTATATGTCCTTTGACGTCAGCCATGCCTGACGGCTATTACCCACAATGCACTGGGTTACAGTTGGCATAAAACACAGTCCTGGCCACAGCTCGTGCTGCGTAAACAACTTCCCACCCCTCGGCCCGTGTTTGCTGCTTTCTTCGGGCGTGGGTGGAGGGTGGGGGCTCACCTCTGCTCCGCAGTCCACTCTTGCTGAGCAACGAGAGGATCCGGCTGAGAATGATTGTGTCAAGTCAGGACAGCAAGATTCCCCTGGCTTGATCAGGGCCGCGCCCGGATCACGTGATCAGATTTGTTTTCTCAGCAGAGCCAGCTCTGTAATTACACCCACTCCTGCCAAGAATACGCTTATCAGTTTATGTCCTTTTTAAAATGCTTTGTAAGAATTTCTTCATTTTTATCATATAAAATACAAATTCAGCATATTCCTTTGAAACATGGATGACATCTAGGAAAGACACATATGAACTGTTGCGGTGTAGGGGTCCTCGATCGTGGAACGACTGCACTTTAACAACTTTCCCCAGGATCAAAGAACAGATCATGCAACATCTAAGAGTTTCTTTTCAACGGTTCAGTAAGCAAACCACGACTCGGAGCTGCCAAGGTTTCAAATTGCTATGTGTGACATTTTCATAATTTCATTGTAATTATGAGTGACATTTCAACAATTATGAGTGACACTTGCTTGTGAGCAAAATCAAGCAATGAAGATGAGGGAAATAGTTAAACATCAGACATTACACCCCTTCCTCCTCCTTTATAATTCATGAGGGACTATTTTGAAAACACTGAAAAGTTTGCTGTCTTTCAGCACGGCACCGGAGGCACTGCAGTCAGATCTTTTGAGATCCTGCTGCAGCAGACATGACTGTAAAAGCTTGTCTGCTCTCCCAATGGTCCCAATGAGGACAGGTAGCAAACTGGTGGCACGCTGGGGGCAACATTTCACAGTTGGTTGACCGATGGGGCGGAGTATTATATGGTGAAAACTAAAGTGTACTCGCGGAGGAGCACTGTCAGTCAACGTGGAACTGGCAACAGCGGACTGTCTGTCTGCACTCTTAATCTGCACTCATTCACCTGCAACACACTGAATTTAATTTACATTCTCAAATGTATATGTACTCACAGACAAAAATCTGTGCATTGACATCTACACACCTGAGATTATCGACAAATGTGCACTCATACTCCTGTCATCGCCGCACGTGTGAGATTACCACAAATCCTTCACCTTCTCTGAATATTGTGAATGTGCATCTGCATATTGACATCCACTTTTCACAAATACACACACAGAATTCTCCCCAAGTGTGTACACACATACCTGTGAGCCAGCACTCCCATATTGAAGCAGAAGTATTTTAGGGTAGAGACAGCTACAATTAAGCCATTTTTGGCTTCAAAAATCGGGAATCTCTGGCCTGAGTATGGTCTGTTTTATATGCATATTTTACTTACCTCAAGGTATATGCAACAGAAACTTAGGTTGATTGAAGCCTCACAGAGCATGCAAATTACCGACTTTAGATGTTGTGTGTACCAGGACAGCAAGCACATTGGTAAAAACACTTCAGTTCAACCTAGTAGAAGTTACATTTATGCTCCTCTAAAGCCATCTTATTTACATATTTCATCTTTTTTTATTTGTTTACCTGTAGCTACACAGCAACTCTACTAATCAGCCCAGATCAAAGCACTTTAAGCTGATATGCTTCCCACATCTTAAGGCCTAAGCATAACACAGTATGTGGTAGAATGCGCGCACGGCCGGCCATGAGGTAATTTGACCTGCAAAACATTCAGTTACTCTAATCTTCCCAGGCCTAAAAACTGGTGCTACTTAAAGGGTTTCTTCGGTTGAGGCTTGCACTGTATAAGAGTCCAAAAATGAACAACAATTAATATCAGAGATAAGTGTTCTTAAAACACGGAAACGGTTAAGTGCTCCGTATTCCATAGAGCGCATATAATACCGGGAACAACTGTAACTGAAAACGTTAAAAAGATGTTTTAGCACTACAGACGCATAATGTGTTAATTGAAACTCCTGTGGCTGGTACTACTTACTGCGAGTCTGCTGATGTCCTCAGAGTCTGCTGATGTCCAGTGAGAGATACTGTCCCGGACGGCCTCTTCAACCGCCGGTCACAAGCAGCTCCGTGGTGTGAGCTCCGTAATTCATGAATTCACCGCAGGCTCTCAAGGTTTGCGAAAGTACTTGATGGCGGCCCGCGCCATGTGTGAGCAGAACAATGCTGCCAGCTGTCCGGGACAGGCGCCATGCTGAGTGATGCTGCCAGGCCTTCCAATGCCTGTTGTAATAATGCTCTGCGCAGGGCACTAGTGAGTAAAGCCGGGAGCACACTCCGCGAATTTAGATCTTTATTGAAAGCGAAGTATTTTACGCCCCTCTCTATATTCGGGGCTCGGCACACACATACTTGAAAGAGAGCAGCTGCATTCCTCGCAGCCGCGATGCTGGCCACCTGTCCTAGCTAGCCTCTCCGGGTTGTGTGAGTAACTTGCGGCCTGAATCAGGCTCGCTCATGCCGGCCAGCTCAGCTCGCTGCACAGTTCCTGGTGCTCTGGGGCCGCAAAAGAACATCTCCGGGCACTGCAGTCTGCCCGGGTGTTCTAAGTGACTCTGCCACCGCCCGGTCCGTGGTGAGACAGCTGGGTCGGGCGCACGTGATGCAGCAGGCACAGGATTTCTTACCGCGCCGGCTGTGACCTCATCAAGACCAGCCTGGAGCCATTTCAGAGTTCAGTTGCTGCCCGGGCCGTGAACTCATGAAAGTGAAAGTGCGATTCAATACTGTTGTTACTTTGTAGCAAGCGCCCCAACTCAGAACCCAGCCCACATGAAGTCTCTGCAGTGTGGGAGGCCTGCCTGTACCACTGACTCTAGTGTTTTAAAAGAACATCGCTTGATAGGCACAGGCCCTTATATGCGTGACTTAGCATTTCAGTGCGGTGATGCGGACCACCTCACTGAAATGCGTTAGCGTCACGCCTGATGCGTGACACTTGGCAGGGCTGACGACTAACTAGAGATAAATACACAGTAATGCATTGGTGGTGGTGTCCTTCAAAAAATGATCAGCCCTCAGTCCAGACATTGGTTGGTGTAAATGTTATGAACAATTTATGAAGTATTTCCTACTCACCAAAATACAGACAATTTATTGGTAACAATGTTTCTCTCTTTACTGTAAAAGAAACACAAACACACCGGAAAGCACAAAGTAGTTTAACATGCAAAAATAGTTATCCAGCATTCCGTTTAAGCAAGGCAGTCACCATTTCAATGAACCAGAGTTTCAGCCTCGATCAGCTGGAGCATGTAATGCTAACATCCACACTTTTTGTTCACATTTATATACCTTTCTTCAATGCAAGTGAAAAGAAGTGAAAGATATGATAAAAGTGAACCCAACATATAGGCACTAATGAATAGAGCACCACACTCAGGGGTAACTGTTCCTAAAGGAAATCCCAGCCCATTGGGCTGTGGATAGGGTAAAGATCGGGGGAGCAGTAAAAAGGGGGGATATCAATTTCGTTTGTCTCACGATGGAAGTATAGGTTAGGGGAATTTCCTTATTTGGAAGTGTTGCCCCCCTCACACACTTCTGGAGGTGTCATGCTTCATCATTGGGTGTTTTTGCTCATCATGGGTCGGCGCTGCTATACACCCTAGGGCCCTGCGAGAGGGCTCTTTAGTGGAGATCGTTTTGTAAAAAATGCCGTAGTGGTGAGTGCGGGTGTGTGGAACTAATGAAATAGTGAGTTAAAAATACCCCGGTAGTGCCCAAAAAGGCTTTAATTCCTGGGTCCACCAAGTAGGGTAAAAACAAGCACTAAACTGTTATTTTCCAGTGATGAGGGAATTAGTTTGGCTACGTAAGTTAAGGGTGAGATCGTATCACAGCGTGTGTCTTTCATCTAGAAATGTTACTCAAGTGAGATATCAATGACCAAATGCCCAAAGACACACATGTTAACTTTATCAAGATCAAGCGTACTCATCCTATTGTATTTGTATCCAGGATATATGAACAAACATGTAGAAATGGTATCTCGCTCACCCAAAAGAAGTGAAGAGGAGGACCTTTTGGCTGTAAAAGACTGGCCACCTGAGTTCGTAATGGAATGCCCAAACAGGAAAATGGTAATTCTACCAGATTTTTCCAACCTTGTTCCAGAATCAGTAAAATATTCTTACGCCAATGAGTGGGTGTTAACGCTAGCTCCTTCCTGCCTTATACCCAGTGGCGTAGCGAGGCCTTAGGCCGCCCGTGGCGGCCCCTCCATTTGCCGCCCCCGGCGGCCTGATCGAAGAGTAGGGGGGCTGGCTATTAATGCAGCCGCAGGTAAGGGCGGGGGGGTTGAGGGAGAGCTGGCGCATCGATCACAGGTAAGAGCGGGGGGACAGGCCGCCACCCCCAAAACTCTTGCGCCACCTGGTCCAGTCTGTTCCCATCACTACCCCTAGCTTCTCCACTGCTTATACCAAAATCATGTAGGGAGCAATGATAAGTCACCTCATCACATGATTCCGTTGAATTCATTTCATCAACCCCAGAGACAATACACAATAAACAAGCATTTGCAATGCAATAGGTCTCGCATTAGGAGAGTTTGAGCTATTGCTATTGGGTTTGTTTAATAGAATACTGGGCCATTTTTGCCTGCAGCCCTGTGGTTTCCCTGACTCACCTGCCTACTGCCGGTCACGCGTCCAGCTCCTGACTCCTGTCTCCCCAAGCCCCTGCAGCCTTTGCCATCCCGGCGCGGCAGCTGAGAGGGGGAGACTCCAATCCCCAGGGTGACTTGCGGCAGGAAGCCGCTCCAGCTGATTTCTGCACCTAGAGGCACTTAAAAACCAAGGTCAGGCTCAGCGTCGCGTGACCTGCATGGGCGATGCCGGGCTAAGCCCGGGCAAAGGGCGGGCCATCTGTGGCCATCCGGGCAGGAGGAGGCAGGGCAGGGCCATCCCTCTTGGCTGGATGTTGGGTCTCTGACTGTTAGGAGCTACGAACTTGTGGTAATTCACTTGGCTTTGAATATTGTGCTAAAAGTGACTTCTTCCTCGGATATTTGCCTCCCGGTGCATTGTTTGTGGCACTATCTGCACTTTATACCATTTGATATCTTTGTGATTCATTTTTGCATTTAGAAATATGGGTAAAAATATCCCTGCACAGCCCCGTCCAAATTCCAGGCAGAAAGTAGCTACAACTACCCTTTCTCCAAGTTTGACCGCTATAGATAAAATGCTGCAAAAGACTATAGGGGTAGTTGTTACAGCTATAGAAAACACAGAGAGGCGCCTCTCGCTCCACATTGGTATGCCCCCACCCTTACAATCTGTAAACACATCTACAGCTTTGGCAAATTCTTTTGACTCAATACTTATGGCTTCGTATGCTGGGCTTCCCGGGGCCGAGAATCATGAGACTCTCCCTATACAGCAAAATTTGCCTCTTGAACCTTCCCCTTTGGCTAGCAGACTTTCATTAACACCACCTATGTTGTTGCCGGATATAAGTGCAGAGCCCCCTCTCTTAATTAATGATTTGGTAGAGCTGGAGGGAATTGATGCCCCTTTCACCACTGATCCCGTTCCATCGGAAAGGTTAAATACTGAAAGTCCACCTGCGAGAACCAGAGGGCAAAAAGCCAAAAGCAAACAAAATCACATTACTAAAGATCAGCCTGCAAATAAATACAGGGGGAAAGGCAGCCGTATCAATCGAAAAATGGTACCAAATTCAACAGGTCGAAAGGGGGATAAGTGTGAGGGTCAGACAATTGTTGTTGATGCCCAGCCCAGTGAGGGGAAGATTGAGGTTGGTGAAGAGGGCTTTTGGGGAAGAATGGAAACTCTGTAATCAACACTATTAGGGCCCATCTGTTTGAAAATTACCAACATCGAAACCAGGGTAGGTTCCATTGAGGAACAGATAACGAAAATCACCCATCTGACTCCGACATCTTACGCCAAGACACTTGCGCCCCCATATGTATCCACCTCATATGGGGTAGTTTCCAAACCTGTGCAACATAAAACTAAGGGGGCAAAGGACAAGTTAGAACCTATACGTCCAGGGGGTACTGCTGTAAATAGCCAAGTAGATCAAATAGTCCTAAATAATCGATCCAACATTATTGATAACACTAGCAGCCAGAGTGATGGTGGAAGTTTAGAAAGACGAGATAAATTGCCAAAGGAGAACAGTGTAACTTTATTGGCAGGAAACGGGAAACCAGGGGAGATTACAACTGAACAGATAAAAGGTCCACGGATTCCAGAAAACCCTAAGGGTAGCGACATACCACCAGTAATAAACTTACCGCCAGAATGTGGATCATATTGTTACAGTTCTTTGTAATGTACCTAAATTGCGGGAAGGACAATTAGAAACATCTGAAACCCTTAAAAACAAAACCCTTTACTGGTTAACAAAAAATTGTGGTTATCCAATATTAGGTGCAGAACAGATGATACTTACACAAAGAGTGGGATGGATAAGCCCTACACCAAAAATATTTGATGGAGACTGTGTAATAATTAACTTTAGGTTGCCAAACTGAGCACATAAAACTTTACTTAGCGCTCCCCGACCCTCATGTTGGGATTTTAATACTACATTATTGCCACTGGCCTATTTTTATAGACATTTGTTGACAAATGATTTCGTCTTTGATCATATGACCTACCATTCTAATATTAACCGGTCGCCCATACCACCAGCAGCTCGCCCAATGCGATTCTCTATTCCATTGTATAACAGATTCCAGTGTTTGACCCGGATGGAGGACAATGATTGACATAAAAACTTAGAGGGGGTACCCCCCCATGGACGAGCTAGGGCAGATGGTAACTCATAGACTACCTAGAAGGGGAAGTTAAATAAGTAACATCCAATCCCTATACATAGACTCTAATATGGCGTATAAAAGTACTGACAATAGTGAGACTGGCAGCCAAACCATCATAAACTCTGCCGAGTTGTTAGGAAAAGAAATTGTAACACAGGAAGGGTATACACTTACAACTTGGAACATTGCAGGCCTTGGTAAAAATGTAGATACGCCTTTTTGGCAGGATTTTATTACTTATGGTAGTGACATTATCTGTATACAAGAAACCTGGAGTACAGACCTTGCTGTAGTGGAAGGTTACACATCCCATTGTTTAAATGCTATACCCTCCCCAACAGGAAGAGCTAAGGGTGGATTACTGTTGCTTATATCCAATAAATTAATTGGGTGTAAAATTATCAGTTATTCATCTATTGGCAATCACAGCCAAGTGTTGAGACTAGCGCTCCCAAAGGGCAAGGACTTGGTTTTAATTAATCAATATAATAATAATTTCAATAAGGATAGGGAAGCACCATTAGACCCATTAGAAAAGGAGACAGACAGGGTACTGAAACTCTCTAGCAAACTTGCAATCATTTTATGGGCTGGTGATTTTAACATTCGAGTTTGCCCAGCAACACAAACCAACTCATGTGGATTTATGAAGGCCCATTTTACTATAATAGGGACTGGCGATGATTTGTTACATTTTCCACATTGTGGTTATGGCATGACCCTAAATACACTAATGGCCAAGTTTGATCTTGATTTGTTAGACTGTTCCATGAAAAAGGGTCATATTAAGTGTCCGAGTTTTACTGGGAGAAATGGGCACAGTAATATAGACCATATCCTAATCTCGAAGAATAGTTTTTATACTGACCTTTGGATATCAGAACAGGCGGTCAGCGACCATAATAGTATCTCTATAGTACTATTAGAATGGGGCATGAAAGTGACTAACACCGCGGACCGAATTTCCGATATCCTTCCTGTCAGGCCCAACGGGATGAGAATGAAGTGGGACGGTGTAGACCCACCAAAGATTCAAATGGAAGTGGTCACTAAATGTAGTAAAGCTATTGACTACTGCCTTAGCGTAGAGGTCTCCCCTGATATCTTGCTAACTGCATTTTCTGACATAAATAGTGTAATTAAGAGTGTACTAACCAGAAATACCAAAGGGCAGAAACAGGCTGGCATGAGGTGGTTTGACTCCAAATGTACCCAGGCATTAATTGAAATTGGCATTAGGGACTAAGCCCCATAACCAATTGCTTGTCCATGAGCTGCGAAGTGATTATAAGCAAGCTGTGTTGGCCCACAAGAAAGAGTTGCGATCAGACGCCTGGGACAAATTAAGTAGGCAGCCAATACCAATCATAGCAAACTCTTTTGGGAAACTGTAAATAGTCCTTTTCTAAAAGATAATTGTACTCCTGAACTGACGTCTTATGTAAATTGCGCTGAATGGATTGAACACTTTTCTAACATTTTTAATCCGGATAGGTTGCTTTTAACTTCCCTTTTAAATGATGATCTTACGTGGCCTACATTACCAATGCTAATTGATGTCGAAGAGGTGCAGGAAGGGCTGGCAAACAGCAAAGGGGGCAAGGCACCGGGACCGGATGGCGTCCCGATTGATTTATACAAGGATGCAATGGATTTATGTGCCCCGATTCTCACAAGGATTTTTAAAATTGCAGCCTTGGGGAAATTTCCAACATCATGGGCCCAATCATTAATTGTCCCATTATATAAAAAGGGTTCGCGTTCTGAAGCCTGCAATTACCGCCCAATATCGCTGTTGGACTCATCTATAAAGGTGATGAGTAGGGTGCTTTTGAAAAGATTGGAAACATGGGCCTCAGATTTTAAAGTACTAACCCCAGTCCAGTGTGGATTTAGGAAGGGCCTAGGCACCATTGAACAATGTGTGAATTTGGACCTACTCATTAATAAATACACAGTAGTGAAAGAGGGTAATTTGTTTTTATGCTTCGCCGATTTGAGCAGTGCGTTTGACTTAGTGGATCACTCCCTTCTATGGACAGTACTGCTTGAATCTGGGGCCCCGAAAGAGATAGTGTTCTTTTTAGCACGGGTATATGAGAAACTATCCTGCAGTGTACGATATGGGCCAACTGGCGAGCGAACCCCGTTTTTTGCCGTGAGAAGAGGTATTAGGCAAGGGTGCGTATTGGCCCCTCTTTTATTCTCCCTTTTTATTAAACAAATAGCTACGGTATTAAATAATATTCCGGCTGATGCACCAAAAATAGATGATAAGGTTGTGTCGGTATTGTTATATGCCGATGGCGCTGTTTTAATTTCCCGTACCTCTTTAAGCCTTCAATGGCTCATTGATAAATTTACTGATTTTATCAAGGACAGGAAGCTTTTAATTAACAAATCGAAGACCTATACGATAATATGCGGGAAGAAAAAGAAGTCATCAAGGTCTTTCTTTTTGGATGGCTCTAAAATACAAGCTGTTAAAACCTTCTGTTATTTAGGTATCACCTTTTAAGGAAATGGCAAATGGACTGGTGAGCAAGAAAATATCAGATATAAGATTACCAGGAACACTAACGGCATTTTTCATTTTGCTACTAAACTAGGGGATCGTAGAATAAAGGACATGGTGACCATATACAATGCAAGATGTGTTTCCTCAGCTCTATATGGAGCTGGACTATGGGGCCACTCCTCTACAGTCCAACTTCAAAAAGATGAAAACAGTTTCCTTAAACGGTTGCTGAGTGCCCCGGCCTCAGCATCCACTGATTTAATTAATCAAGAAACTGGCCTTAATTGTATATCAGATTTGGCTGCTTTACGTTCCCTACTTTTATGTCATTCCATTTGGCATAAGAGCAAAACTGAGTTCACACAGTCCATACTTAGAGATTGCCTAAAGCTAGATTATTGTTCCCGCATACCATGGTTGAGTTATATTATCTGTTGGTATAGCATATTATTTGAGTTTAATATTTTTAAGGAGTCTGAATATGTAATACCTTTTTCTAAGAAAGAAATAAAAGACTTGTTTCTGTTTTACAAGAGGGAGGAGCGAATTAGACTTATTAGGACCCAAAAGACTTTTGTCTTTTATAGGCAACTCGAACTTAGAAGTGGGCTCCAGGCATACTTGGTAGACGTGTCAAGACCTTCACATCGATTCGTATCAACACTTCTTAGGCTGGGCATTGCCCACCATCTTGTATCCTTCCGGGGGAAGGCTCTACCGTGAAATGCCCCTGTGATAATATCTCAAAACAGAGCTGCTGCCACTTCTTATTATTTTGTACATTTTATGCATTCTTAAGAAAATTTTACTTGAAGCCTATCCTTTTAAAATATAAAATTCGTTTAACAGTAGATGCTATGAAATTGTTATGTTCTCTTGAGAGCCCAGATATCTGTTTTTATGTCGCACACTTTATATTGAAATGTAGAGCTGCCAGGAAATCCATAATACTGTGAAATTCTGTTTTTATAGGCTAAATTTGCACTTATGCATATGTCACTTTATACTAGAATGGGAATACTCTTATGTACTGAAAATTACCGTTCACTGTGCTGTAAATACCGTAATGAAATGCGGTAGAGCTGCTAGGAAATCCATAATATTGTGACATTCTGTTTTCATATAGCTATATTTGCACTTATGCACGTCACTTTATACTAGAACGGGAATTTCCTTATGTACTGTAAACTTACCGTTCATTGTGCTGTAAATACCGTAATGAAATGCAGAACTGTTGGATAACAGATAGTACTGGGAATTTTCAATTTTTAACTTTCAATTTAAATTGTAATTTTGTACTTATGCATACGTCACTTTAAGGAAAACTAGTTCAGTACAGTTCCCCGAGTACTGTAAAAGGGAACTATATAAAAATAGCGAATTTGCAAATCTGGACTCTTGCACATGATACTTTTTAGCATTATGCACTTTAACATAAAGCATTAGTATATGTTATATTTAGATTATAATTGACTGCTGTAATAATTGTTTATTTTCGAAGTATTTATATATAACAGTGTGTCTCCATTTCAGTACTATCTTACTATGAAGGTCGGTTCGTGAAATAATTTCCTATAAATTATTTAGAAAGTGGAGCTTAACACATTTTGTGTTTATGATGATTATTCAGAAAATGAGTAATAATAATATTTTAACTTTGTATTCTTTTTTGCTCAGCTTATATGGTTGTGTAATACAAACCGAATAAAGCTTTTTGAACTGAACTGAACTGAACTGAGCTATTGGTATTGTAAATGACAATTTTTTTATTTATGTGTTGGTTTTGAAAATAGCGAAATTAATAGCTTTGTCATTTACAATGCCAATAGTTTTAACTTTCACAAATGTGACACCTATAGCATTTGTAATGCAATATGTGTTGTATTAACGTGACTTAGATGTATTGGTATTACAAATAACAATGGCTTTTAATTTTTTTAATCATTAATACTTAAATAAAAGTTAGTGTAATTTATAATGGCAATAGCTTTTGTAAATAACTTTTGTGAAGATTATGTTCATTATATTTTATTGTGACGAAAATCCAAGAACAGAAGTGAAATATTAACATCTTTTTGTGACATTTGTAATAAAGCTTGAAACATTGAGAGAACATATTTGAACCAGTTGTTGAATGGTTGCACAGATTGATGCTGTGGTGGCGCTGAGTGATGTGGTGGCTACGAGTAATGTTGTGGCGTTCAGTGATGCTGTGGTAGCGCATAGTGATGTTGTGGTGCCCCTAAGTGATGTTGTGGTGCCCCTGAGTGATGCTGTGGTGGTGCTGAGTGATGCTATGGTGATGCAATAGATAGATAGAGTGAGTGCGATAGATAGATAGAGTGAGTGCAATAGATAGATAGAGTGAGTGTAATAGATAGATAGAGGGAGGGCAATAGATAGATAGATAGAGTGAGGGCAATAGATAGATAGACAGAGTGAGGGCGATCGATAGATAGAGTGATGGCGATAGAGTGAGTGCGATAGATAGACAGATAGAGTGAGGGCGATAGACAGATAAAGTGTCTTTATGTTGCATTGAGTAGAGTGTAAGTATGTGGTATGTAATTATGTAGCACTGAGTGGTAATATGGGGAGTGTATGTTGTATTCAGTAGAGTGTAATTTTGTGGCGTGTAATTATGTGGCACTGAGTGGTATTTGGAGTGTATGTTGCATTGAGTGCAGTGTAATTATATAGCATATAATTATATGGCACTGAGTGGTATTGTTTGGAGTGTATGTTGCATTGAGTGCAGTGTAATTATGTAGCATATAATTACGTGGCACTGAGTGGTATTGTGTGGAGTGTGTGTTGCATTCAGTAGAGTGTAATTATGTGGTGTGTAATTATGTGGCACTGAGTGATATTTGGAGTGTATGTTGCATTGAGTGCTGTGTAATTATGTGGTGTGTACTTATGTGGCACAAAGTGGGATTTGGAGTGTATGTTGCATTGAGTGCAGTGTAATTATGTGGCACTGAATGATATTTGGAGTGTATGTTGCATTAAGTGCAGTGTAATTATGTGGCGTGTAATTATGTGATACTAAGTGGTATTTGCAATGTATGTTGCATTGAGTGCAGTGTAATTATGTTGAGTGCAATTATGTGGCACTGAGTGGTATTTGGAGTGTGTGTGGCATTGAGTGGAGTGTAATTATGTGGCGTGTAATTATGTGGCACTGAGTGGTCTTTGGAGTGTATGTTGCATTGAGTGCTGTGTAATTATGTGGCGTGTAATTATGTGGCACTGAGTGGTATTTGGAATGTATGTTGCATTGAGTGCAGTTTAATTATGTGGCATGTAATTATGTGGCACTGAGTGGCATTTGGAGTGTATGTGGCATTGAGTGCAGTGTAATTCTGTGGCGTGTAATTATGTGGCACTGAGTGATATTTGGAGTGTTTGTTGCATTGAGTGCTGTGTAATTATGTGGCATTGAGTGGGATTTGGAGTGTATGTTGCATTGAGTGCAGTGTAATTATGTGGAGTGTAATTATGTGGCACTGAGTGGTATTTGGAGTGTATGTTCCATTGTAGAGTGTGTGAGGATGCAGAGTGTGTGAGGGTGCAGTGTGTGAGGGTGCAGTGTGTGTGGGTGCAGTGTGTGTGGGTGCAGTGTGTGTGGGTGTGGTGTGTGTGGGTTCGGTGTGTGTGGGTGCGGTGTGCGTGGGTGCGGTGTGTGAGGGTGCAGTGTGTGAGGGTGCAGTGTGTGTGAGGGTGCAGTGTGTGTGAGGGTGCAGAGTGTGTGTGGGTTCTAATTTTGCACAAAAAAATATATAAAAAAGCAGTGTTGTAGGAGTTGTGGGGGTGCGACATGAGGAGATTTAGTGGCGGCAAAGGTGTAAAAAACAAAATGCAGTGTTGTGGTAGGGGGGGGCGTTAGCAACAATGTGCTCCGGACGAAGTGCCAACAAATGTTGCATACACCGGCCCTAGTGCACGAGGTCATGCTTAGACAGCCGCTTGCGCCTGCCGCAGTACATCCTCTTACTCTTGGGATGATCAAAAACCTGCATTTACTGAAATGTGCCCGTGAAATAAAAAAAGCATTCGTTATTTCAGACTGTAAAAACATTGTTGTGCTTAAACTTTCTTAGGCTGTTTCTTTAAGGCTCATAGCTGCATTGAATACTATATTATCACTTTTTAGAAATATTGTGTGTGTCCACTGTTTGCCAAATAACAACAAGCATTGGCAAATGATGAGGGAGGGGTGCCTAGATTGAGTGACCACATGAGGAGGAGGAAAGAGGGAGGAACAGGAGAGGAGGGAGCAGCGGCCGGATGTGGCGTAACAGCCAAATCAGCCGACCGTGAAGCTGGGGAACCATGTTCGAATCTCGGCGTTGGCTCAAGCATCCTGTGATTGTGTGCAAATCACCTAATCTCCCTGAACCTGAAAAAGGAATGTGTCCATCTGTAATGTAACGGTGATCATATAAAGCGCTCTGATCCCTTCGGGTCGAGTTGGTGCTATATAACACTGCAAAGAAATATCATTTTAAATAAGCAGTGTGATGAGCGGTATGAGGGGGTGGCTTGGTGGGGGTGGCACAGGGATATTAAATGGCGGTGAAGGTGCAAAAAATAACTGTGTTGGCTGAGGGGTGAGCACGAGGAGATTGTGGTGGCAGAAGCTTAATAAACACAGAAGCAAAGAGCATGGTAATTGAAACTGCAGCTGTAAGCCTTTCATGAAGCCAGTGCAGGAAGTAAACAGTCCACTGAGCAGCGGTCAGGTGTGGGATATTGGCCAGAGCAGCCTACCTTCAAGATGGAGAACCAGGTTCGAGTATCGGCTCAGGCATCCTGTGATTGGTGCAAATCATTTAATCTCCCCATGCCTGAAAATGTAATGTGTCCATCTATAATGCTGTTTGCGTAAAGCGCTCTGATCACTTCGGGTCCAGTTTACGCTTTATAATTTTGCACAAAAAATACATACAAAAGCAGTGTTGTAGGAGCTGTGGGGGGAGTGACATGAGGAGATTAAGTGGTGACAAAGGTGTAACAAGCTGCCAGAAGCCCATGTGCTGGGAGGGGGAGGGCTATTAAATGAAGTGGGATAAAGCGCTCTGATCCCTTCAGGTCGAGTTGGTGCTACATAACACTGCAAAGAAATATAATTTTTTTAATAAGCAGTGTGGTGAGCGGTATGAGGGGTGGCTCTTGTGGCATGCGTTTTTCACTGTGGGTATTTCGGGCTGTTTTATAGTTTAATGTGGCTCTGTGAAGCGGTGGAAGGGACTGCAGGCATTTGTGGCGGTGACGGCGCACAGGAAGGAAGACTCGTCAAAGATAAAGATCGAAATGTAGAGGCCCATGAAAGGAAGGGAGCGTAGAGGAGCCGGCTGGCGCACGAAGTGCCTAGATTGAGTGACCACATGAGGAGGAGGAAAGAGGGAGGAACAGGAGAGGAGGGAGCAGCGCCCGGATGTGGCGTAACAGCCAAATCAGCCGACCGTGAATCTGGGGAACCATGTTTGAATCTCGGCGTTGGCTCAAGCATCCTGTGATTGTGTGCAAATCATCTAATCTCCCTGTACCTGAAAAAGGAATGTGTCCATCTGTAATGTAACTGGTGATCATATAAAGCGCTCTGATCCCTTCGGGTCGAGTTGGTCCTATATAACACTGCAAAGAAATATAATTTTAAATAAGCAATGTGGTGAGCGGTATGAGGGGGTGGCTTGGTGGGGGTGGCACAGGGATATTAAATGGCGGCAAAGGTGCAAAAAACAACTGTGTTGGCTGAGGGCTCAGCACAAGGAGATTGTGGTGGCAGAAGCTTAATAAACAAAGAGGCAAAGAGAATGGTAATTGAAACTGCAGCTGTAAGCCTTTCATGAAGCCAGTGCAGGAAGTAAACAGTCCACTGAGCAGCGGTCAGGTGTGGGATAATGGCCAGAGCAGCCTACCTTCAAGATGGAGAACCAGGTTTGAGTATCGGCTCCGGCATCCTGTGATTGGTGCAAATCATTTAATCTCCCCATGCCTGAAAATGTAATGTGTCCATCTATAATGCTGTTTATGTAAAGTGCTCTGATCACTTCGGGTCCAGTTTACGCTTTATAATTTTGCACAAAAAATACATACAAAAGCAGTGTTGTAGGAGCTGTGGGGGGAGTGACATGAGGAGATTAAGTGGTGACAAAGGTGTAACAAGCTGCCAGACGCCCGTGTGCTGGGAGGGGGAGGGCTATTAAATGAAGTGGGATAAAGCGCTCTGATCCCTTCAGGTCGAGTTGGTGCTACATAACACTGCAAAGAAATATAATTTTTTTAATAAGCAGTGTGGTGAGCGGTATGAGGGGTGGCTCTTGTGGCATGCGTTTTTCACTGTGGGTATTTAATTGTGGCATGCGTTTTTCACTGTGGGTATTTCAGGCTGTTTTATAGTTTGATGTGGCTCTGTGAAGTGGTGGAAGGGACTGCAGGCATTTGTGGCGGTGACGGCGCACAGGAAGGAAGACTCGTCAAAGATAAAGATCGAAATGTAGAGGCCCATGAAAGGAAGGGAGCGGAGAGGAGCCGGCTGGCGCACGAAGTGCCTAGATTGAGTGACCACATGAGGAGGAGGAAAGAGGGAGGAATAGGAGATGAGGGAGCAGCGACCGGATGTGGCGTAACAGCCAAAGCAGCCGACCGTGAATCTGGGGAACCATGTTTGAATCTCGGCGTTGGCTCAAGCATCCTGTGATTGTGTGCAAATCATCTAATCTCCCTGTACCTGAAAAAGGAATGTGTCCATCTGTAATGTAACTGGTGATCATATAAAGCGCTCTGATCCCTTCGGGTCGAGTTGGTCCTATATAACACTACAAAGAAATATAATTTTAAATAAGCAGTGTGGTGAGCGGTATGAGGGGGTGGCTTGGTGGGGGTGGTCAGAGCAGCAGATGAGGAGAAAGAAGCCCCTAGATACAGGAACTGCATAACAACCAGCAAGACCCACAACTACGACCAGGTCTCGCAGCTCGAGCCTGTTCATCTTACTATGGCAAACAAATTTAAAATTAAAAAATGTTTTGAAATGAGGACTATGTGGATGCATATAAAGGGATTGCAACTAATTTTGAATATAATATGTTCTTCTTTCAGATACTAAAGAACCCCCAGCTTTTAATAGAGAGTGTATATATATATGTTTGTTGTGTAGTTTTTTGTTGGCCCTGAGGAAGGTGAATCAATTTATTCCAATCACCAAAACGTACATAGGTCGTACACATCTGAGACCCCCACATAAAAAGTCACAACAATATAACAAAGGAAAAAAAGAAGAAAAGAAACAAAAAAGAATTGAAAATGTATAAATGAAAAGTGACAGAATCTGAACATTTGACTTTGTAAAATCTATAGGGGACTCTCAGTATTCTTTTTGTTGAATTTATGTTTCATATGTCAGTCTTAGTCTGTTAAGAGGTTGGGTAGTAAGTTTAGAAGTATGTATGGTGGAATGAGTGAGATGTATTTATGGTGAGGTTATGGGGTTCTTCTTATCATAAACTGTTTTTTTATAAAATATATGTCACATAAATTGGTTCATAAGAAATGCTGATATAATCTGTGTATATAAAGAAATGAATATGTACAAAATATGACAAAAAAATGAAAAAATGGAAAAGTTTAAAAATAACATGTTTAAATAAAATAAAAGTCTTTTCCTATACATTGCATCCCCTGTGCAATATTTTATGTGATTTAATCATTTGATAAAATTATATAGGTCAGATTAGAGGTATTTGTATTTTACTACCAGGAGAGACATTCCCATTGAACTGACTGACAGTGAGCCTAAAGAGGACAACCAGCAAGACCCACAACTACGACCAGCACATGGGGCAAGCTCAGCAGAAGGGTGAAGGAGACGTGCAGAAATCACACAACATTATTTTTGCGGTGAGTAATGATGAGACACGACACAGCATGTTTGAATTGTACTGTATTTACTTGCATTAAACCATGTAGTTGTGTTAAAGCACACATAGCAGGTGCCAAGTAGCACAGTGATTGCACGCCTAAAACAAAACAATACCTCATATTTGGACTTGGAGCTCAGTCACTAGTATAGTATCGTCAGTGGTTACCTCACCATGGATGAATTGTTCTGCCCAAGTCAGTCTATCTCTTCCTACCACGCACCCCCAAACAACTTTCGCCAGCATCATCTACATCGCTCATGGAGGCTCCAGAAGGTGTGTGCTCTGAGTGGTGCATCTCCTGCAAGTGGGGACTAGCACTGACAGGCTACTGAGGCTGGACGCCTCCTCACTCCCCTCTTCCCCGTCACATTGCTGCCCCCATCAGAAGCAGCTTTGATTTGTTCCACGGCATTAGTTACCTGTAGCAGTGCCTTGGCCACAACCCCACAACAATGGCTCATTTCTATCTGCATGGCCACGGACTGATGCGACAGCAGTGCAGTGTTGCTGCTCAGTCAATTATTAGATTTAGTATAGGCTTCTAAGCGTATCATTAACTGGCGATGCCTTCTTCTCTGTGTCACCTGGCCCTCCTGCATCACCCTGCTCAGCTCTTGCATGGCCGTATTGGACTGCCTGTTGCCTTCCACCACAGGTGTTGTGAGTTCTCTCATACAATTGCTCATGACTGCAATGTTTGTTGCTGTTTTGCCGAGTTGTGCCTGCATTGACCTCATATGTTTTGCCTGCAGGTGCTGCACACTCAGCGGCTCTCCAACCCACCCCAGACATTTGGACTTTGGTCCTGCTGCGATGTGATGCGTGCCCTTGACCTGTGCCTCTGCCTTTGGATGGTGCTGTGCCGGACCTGTGACTGGGGTGTCGTTGTGGGGGAACATGGAGGCTGGCTTGTCTCTGGAGCTGGTTTACCCTCCTCCTCAGATTCCATGGCCTGCAGTGGTGGAACTGGGGCCCTGCATATAGTGGGGACAGGGGCTGTACTTTGTGGGGCTATAGGTGTTTCCATGTCTGCCTCAGCCTGAGTCTCCTCTGTGTCTCCGCATTCACTGTCCTCAGACTCTTTTTCTGCTGCATCTGTGATGTTAAACAGTGCAATGTTAATTTGTTGTAAGGGTAATGGCGTGTAACATTAAGCATACTTTGGGTCTCATTAAATTACTATCTATCACACAGTGTTCACAGGTGTTTCCACGTCTTCCTCAGCCTGAGTCTCCTGTTTGTCTCCGCATTCACTGTCCTCAGGCTCTTTTTCTGCTGCATCTGTGATGTTAAACAGTGCAATGTTAATTTGTTGTAAGGGTAATGGCGTGTCACATTAAGCATACTTTGGGTCTCAATAAACTACTATCTTTCACACAGTGTTCACGTGTTTAACTTTCTTATAGTGTGTTTGCCTACCAACTTGCCTAACCTGCCTGTACCTCCCATAATGCATTTGGGTGTTGCAGGAAAATGTGGACTGGAGTTAGTATCTGTACACTAGAGCTGAACTGAGGTGATCTTCACATTATGATATGTCTCTTGAAATGGACACTTGCATGCATCTTCAGGCTGGAGTGTGGACTCAACCAGGTCCTCCAGGGGTGTATTTCCAGGCAGTGTTGCTGGTCCCCCTCAAGTCTTCTTAGCCTCCCGAAATCGCAAATAGGTATTTTAGCATTTGCGCGTCACAATTGTCAGTCAGTCAAACAACTTTATTCGGTTTACAGTTGTAAAACCATAAAAGTTCACATGTATATATAAAAACAACAATGATAAAATTCATAAAATCATTTGTCCAATTCATTACATGCAGAAGGTTATTTCATAAATAAAATCTATGAAATCGGTGGTAAAAATAGACCTAGCGATAAATAAATAAAGCCTGTTTATTATGTCACTGGCTGGGGACTGGGTTGATATAATTCCCTTCACGATACTGCCCTCTAGTCAAATGATGCCCTGTGTTTTACTGCTAATTTAAGAAAATTAAGAACAAATAAGACAGTCTCTTCAGTTAGCAGTTGTAAATAAATCAGGGTTGGAGTGCCTGCCTAAAATTCCATCTCCTTAAAAGAGGGACTATTAGTTTACTCTGGGGAATCGCATAGAAACGGCAAAAGAATAAAAAAGAAAGCAAATCCTGCAGAAACTCACTGCTGCAGCCGCAGCATGTTAAAAGCTGTCCTCAATGGCAACCCCCGGAGAAAGCTAACAAGAGAGGGAAGAAACCCAGGCGAAACCTTGTCAGCAGAAAACGGTTGAATGTGCTGAAAGAACCTAAAAGATAGCGCTCTGTAGTTGGTGATATTTTCAGGATTGTAAAGTTTCGCACGCTAGGTTGCTGCAATTCGTGCTCTTCCCTCTCTAATTTCAATAGGCTACTAAAGGAATCCCTGACCCAAACCAGATCCTTTTTGGATGCCATTTGCGGATTACTGTATAGATCTGGTCTGCCTAGTCTGTCAAAACTGGGGCTTATGGGACAGATTTATAAGGAACTGACGCATCTGCATAGATCCGTCAGTTTCCTTGCGTCACCTCCAAATGTCCTTGTGCCACCATGAATGCACTGGGGCAGATTTATGAAGGCCTTGCTCAGCCGGTGCGTCATTTTTAACATGGGAAAAGTGACGCACCGGCGGCGCAAGGCCTTCATAAATCTGCCCCACTGTATTTACAATACAGTGCACCATGGCGCTAGGAATTACAGATGCGTCAGAAATTCTGACGCATCTGTTGGAGGAAAAGTGACGCATTGTTGGAGTTTGTCACAAAAGTGACGCAACTCCAGCAATGCGCCAGAAAACATAGGTAGGTCCCATGTAAAATGCCCTGCGTCAATCCTTACACCTTACGGAGGGTGTAAGGCAACCCTGCCTTACACCTCATTTTATGACCACAATGCAGGAAACTCTGAGATCCTGGGAAAATCTGACCGTCAGCATTATGTTATCGCTATTTGCGATTTTTAGCGATTCGGCAAATATTCACTAAAACGGTCATGCGTAGGAAATAGCGAATTCTAAATAGTGATTCTTTAAAATTCACTATGTAGGATTTGCTCTTTCTAAGCTTGATGCTTGTGCCCCCTAGTGCATTGTGAATGCTTGTTCAACTTCCTGTCTGTCTACTACTGTGGTTTGGAAACAAAAGTGCGATCCATTTCTGTTAATTTTCTTTCAGAAACACTGATCGCCTGAGCGTGATTTTACTTGGTTTTGGTTATGGATAGTCATCCCCTCTAACGGTATAAGGGCTGTATATTAGTCTGCAGGGAATTATTTAACTCTTCCTTCACATCTATATTTTACAGGAACACCGATCTCCAGATGGTGGTTCGTTTATTTACATATTGATGAGTCCAACACCTTGCTGGATCAGCTGTACAAGCATCCTTGCCAATGGTGTCTATATATATATATATATATTCACTGAAAAAACCATAGGTTATAGACCATATATAGTTAGGAATTAGCATTTACAAAACCTTGAAAATTCACTGAAAAAACCATAGGTTATAGACCATATATAGTTAGGAATTAGCATTTAAAAAACCTTATTTTACTCACACAAAACCATTGAAATTCCATATATAGTTAGTTGTACTAACTATATATCGCGCACCCGCAATCCACTGCTGATGATGTCACATATTACATCATTCATGACATGGTCAGTGACATCACTGATGACATCACTGATGACATCTCAAATGACATCACTGATGACATCACTGATGACATCTCAAATGACATCACTGATGACTACATTCAGTGACTGTATAATTCTGTAAAGTTAAAATATGTCTTACATATTGAAGAATGAGTGGATGTATAAGTGTCTTGATGAAGGATTTAGTAGGGGCATGACTGACTGTATGAGTGACTGATTAAATGTGTCTCACTGAGTGCATGGGTTAGTGACTAAACTGTCTTAATTTGTGCATCATTATGTCTGTTGTTCTGTAAACTGCTGCATGTGTTGATCAGTAGCTATATGATTAACTGTATGGGTTATTGATTGGTTGCCCAAGCATTTGTATGGGAGACTGAGTGTGTGTGTGGGTGGCTGGGAGGTGTATGACTCTTTGCATAGATGTGTGAGCAGTTGATTGACTAGATGTATGGGTTCAAAAGTGCATGTGGAAACAGCTGTATGGGCGGTTGACTGTGTGCATGAGTGTATTGGTGAGTGAATGGATATCTCAGTGCTACATGTTAAAGTAAGTACATATGTAAAATACAGTACATGTGAGAGTTGACATATATAAATAACTGTGCATAAGAGCCAGTGAATGTGTGAGTGGCTGTATGGATCATTGTGAACTTGTATCCAGGATTGTATAAGTCAGTAAATATGTTTTAGTATATGTTTGAATAAGTAAGGTGTGTATAACTGTATAGTTGAGGAAATGGAGGTGTGATTGATTCTTTGCATGACTAAGTGTCTGAGTAACTCCATGGATGAGTGACAGTCTATGAGTGTCTGTTTACACTGAGTGTATCTAAGGTTATATTAGAGTCTGAAGAGGTTCATCGTATTATCACATGAATGATGTCATCAGTGATGTGATCAGTAATGTCAAATGAGATGTCATCAGTGATGTCATCAGTGATGTCATTTGAGATGTCATCAGTGATGTCATCAGTGATGTCATTTGAGATGTCATCAGTGATGTCATCAGTGATGTCATTTGAGATGTCATCAGTGATGTCATCAGTGATGTCACTGACCATGTCATGAATGATGTAATATGTGACATCATCAGCAGTGGATTGCGGGTGCGCGATATATAGTTAGTATAACTAACTATATATGGAATTTCAATGGTTTTGTGTGAGTAAAATAAGGTTTTTTAAATGCTAATTCCTAACTATATATGGTCTATAACCTATGGTTTTTTCAGTGAATTTTCAAGGTTTTGTAAATGCTAATTCCTAACTATATATGGTCTATAACCTATGGTTTTTTCAGTGAATTTCATTGGTTTTTTAAAAGATAATATCTGTAGCTGTAAAATGTATTCTTCTTTAAATCCCCCCCAAAAATGTATATGTTTATTAATAATTTTTTTTTTAATACTTTTTTTTTGTTTGCTCCCGGTTCGCGAACCGGGAAGCTTCCCGTTAGCTCATCTTGATGCCGCGACCCAGTCCGCGAACCGGTAAACGTTCCGTTAGTGCAACTGCCGCGTTAGAAATCAACATCGTGACGCGTCGCGGAAGCGCGATGTATCACGTTGTCGCGTAATGCGTCTTATGACGCGCTGCGTTAGCGCACCCGGAAGTGCTCCGGTACGCGAACTGAGACGCGAAGCGCAGCTCCCCGGAAGCGATCCGCGGCGCGTCGCGAAAGCGCGACGTATCGCGTTGCCGCGTAATGCGTCTTATGACGCGCCGCGTTAGCGCACCCGTAAGCGCTCCGGAGCGCGAACCGAGGCGCGAAGCGCAGCGACCCGGAAGCGATCCGGGGCGCGTTCCGCAGCGCGTAACTTAAGCGTAAGAGGTCATGTGACTTGTTGATAAAACTTTTCATTGGTTCATTTCACTTTTCGTTTCATAATGATGTAAGGCTAGGTCAGGTGACCTAAAAATAACACTTTTCATTGGTTTAGAACTATTGTTTATCCCAAATGATGAAAACCCCTCCTTCTTTCCTCACTCTGACTTTCATCTTTGTGAGAGGAAGACCATTTTTGATAGTTGAGCAATGGCTTCAATAGTTGCTTCAGCTGGTGCACCCCCACCACCACCTCCACCTCCTCATGGGAAGAGAGGACCACCTCCCCAGTTTATCAGCCAGACAGAGGAGGAAGAGGATGAACTAGAGGAAGAGGAGACCGAAGGACCACAGTTCTTACAGGAGGTGCCCCGGGTTTCCCGTCGGAAAGCCAGCTTTATTTGGCAGTTTTTTTCACTCCCTCGAGGGCAAAAAAAAGTAAATGCTAGGTATGTCACCTGCCTGATTTGTAAAGACCGGTTATCTAGAGGCACTGATAAAAAATATAGCTACGGAAACTATACAATGCATCGTCACATGACCAGGTGGCATCCATTGAACTACAGCCAGGCGGAGATACGTGACATGCAAGATAACCCAACAACAACTCCTGTGGCCAGGTCAACATCACTAATATCGTTGACAGGAGCAGAGGCACGGGAAACCGTGCCAAACATTCAGGAGAACTTTGCTCATATCAAACATACCTGCTTGTATTGCGGTGCATTGCTGTCATGTGGTAACATGAGCATTAATTTAATCAACCTAGCTATTAACAATCACAATTGCCCTAACCGCCCCAGACAGTAATTTTTTTTTTTGCTCCTGTTGAGCCCTTTTCAATGCCTGTTTTTTGTTGTTTCCCCTCCATCAAAAACAAAAAAAAACATAAAAATGTTCAAAAAATACAAAAAAAAGAAAAAATGTTCAGAAAAAAAAAAAATATATATAAAACAAAAACATTAAAAAAAAAGTTCTTTTCAGAACTACCTCCCCTTTCAAAAAAAAATTGCTAGAATGTTTAGCACTCTGGCAAGCTCTATTTCTTTTAGTTCGCTTCCCCGTTCGCTTCCCGGTTCGTGAACCGGGAGCGAACCAAAAAAAATAAAAAAAATAAAAAAGAAGAGTAAGTATAAGGGAAGTAAACAGAGAGTAATGTTAAAAGAAAGACAGCTATAGGGAGTAATCCAGAGATACTGTTTAATAGATCTATTTACCGAAGAAAAGATAGAAGAGGGTATAATTGTGAAAAAGAAAATAGATAAGGAAGTGAAAGAAAAAAAAGAGAGTAGAACAATAACAAAGAAGAGTTTCTTGGAGAATGTGAGTGAATGTTCAAAATAAGATTAAAACATGTGGAATAACAGAGAGAAAAAACAGAAAACAGGAAAGAAAAAATAACAGAAAAGATTAATTGAAACAGCAAAGAAATGTAAATAACATAGAACCATATCATCAACATAGGCAATAAAAGTTTTGCAGCTTTTATCGGCAGAAATGTGTCGCTAAAGCCGCTTTTGCGGCGGAAAACTGCCGCTAAAACCACTTTTGCAACAGTTTTCTTCCAATAAAAACAGCAATAATTTTATTGGCTGTGTTGATAATATGCCCCTTAGTGTGCTTGAACTACAGAGAGAAAGCATAATGAACAAGTAGTGAAAGAGTGATCAGTCAAAGACACTAAGAGTAATAGAGACGGAGTGAGTGAACAAGAGTGAGGCACTATGAGAAGAGAGGGACTGAGAAAAGGAGTGGAAGGAGTAGAGTAAGTAGGTAATAGAGAAAGGAATGAGGGAAGTAGCAAAGGCAGGAAACTGAGGGTTAAAGAAATGAAGCTGTCGAACTACTAGTAGGTGAATGTGATAGAAATGTAATGAAAAGAGTACAAAACATTTACCTTATAATTGTCGTTAACTTACTCACTTTTTGTTTTTATACTTTCAATCTGTGAAAGAGAGAACAAACATTTGAAAAATATTAAAACATGTATTTAAAAATTAGAAAAGACAAGGGAAAAGATTGAAGGAGAAACAGAGTTTCTTTTCCTCATTTCACAATCACATCACCTGTGTTGCCTTTGGTTAGGTATCTCATAGTGCAGATGGAGTCTAGCATATCAAAGAGTACATAGAAGTTGAGCAAAATATACAACAATTTTGACATTTACAGAAGACTTAGCTTCTTATCTTGTTGGAGATGAAGTCAGGCCTGTCTTGCAACATGGTGCATCTTTTGCATCACTGCTGCATCGGTTTCATGTGGCACGGGTTTTTTACAGCATGACACATCTGCCTAGATGCATCAATTTGTAATTTTGTCGCCTCATAGCAAATCTTTTGCACCGCCGTTGCATCACAAAAGTGACGCACAGTGGCGCAAAAGAGGCATACACCTATCATAAATCTGTCCCTAACATTTGAAATGATTGATTCAGGATGACGATAAGGTGTGGCCTATCCAGAGGTTTGTTTAAGGTGAGGCCTACTCAGGGTTTTAGATGAAATTTACGCTTGTTGAAGAGTACAGAGGAGATAATACATGTGAAGACCTACCAATGAAGTAAGTCATGTCCACTTCACTCTTGAACAAAGGCCAGACCTCTTCTGTGTCCATGGACAGACCTAAACTTCATCTGCACAATGTCATTCGTAAACTTAGGAAACACAGGTGATGTAATTGAAAAATGTGGAGTTTCTTTTCCTCATTTCACAATCACATCACCTGTGTTGCCTTTGCTTAGGTATCTCATAGTGCACATGTAGTGCAGCATATTAAACAGTACCCAGAAGTGCAGCACTGCATGGAACAACTTTGACACTTACAAAAGCTTCAGCTTCTGCATGCCCCCTACACAGTGCTAATTATATACATTTTAAACTGATGGTATCTTGCTGGAGATAAACTGAAACCTATCTTGCAACATGGTGCATCTTTTACACAAAAGTGACCCACAATGGAGCAAAAGAGGCGCACGGCCACCATAAATCTGACCCTAACATTTTAAATGATTGTTTTAAGATGCCAATAAGGTGTAACCTATCCACAGATTTGTTTCAGTTAAGTCCTACTCAGGGTTGCAGATGGAATTTAGGTTTGTTGAAGAATACAGAGGAGATAATACATGTGGAGGCCTACCAACGAAGTGAGTCATGTCCACTGCACTGTTGAACAAATGTCAGACCTCCTCTGTCTCCAGGAACAGGCCTAAACCTCATCTACACAATGTGATGTGTAATGTTAGGAAACACAGGTAATATAATTGAAAAACGTGCAATTTTTTTTGCTCATTCCACAATCATATCACCTGTGTTTCCTTTGCTTAGGTATCTCATTGTGGAAATGTAGTCTATCATATGAAAGACTACGTAGAATATGAGCACTGTATGCAACAACTTTGACACTTACAGAAGCCTCTCCTTCTCCATGCCTCCTACACAGTTCTAAATGTACATCATAAATGCAAACAGTACAGAATTAATTATACATGTTAAATGGTTTATTTTTGCTGTTCTCAGAATGTATCAAATTTCACTAAAAACAGTGACTTGAAGGTATTCATCATATAACAGCGGGGAAAAAAAACACAATCAAAATGATTGTGTTTAAAAAACCCATACAACATAACAAATCAGAATTCAGAACTCCTTAAAGTTAACTTACTTTCCATGACGTCGAAGGATGTCCTATGAACAGCTTACACTCTGTTGTGCTGTTATTACTTTCAGACCGCCACTTTCTGAAAGAAAACCTCCATCGTTTTGAAAAACATGTTACATACAATAAATGACTTCTTGCTCTCTACCACACGTTTCCACAAGGCCAAATCATGTCTGAGCCATTTATAACTCTTAGAATTCTTGTAAGCCAATCCCGTCATGTTGTATTTCCGCAACTTTCACAATTAAAATATTGAAGATCATTTTCACAATCCTGGACTAGTAATATCTTCCCCTTCTTGCTCAGTCATGTTCTACATTTCGTATGACACTGATACTGCTTACTATGAAGCAGACTTACACTACCTCTATGACTACTACAATTATTTAATTCTCTACATCACTTTTAATCACAAAGCAATGTAAAACAGTAGACAGCATTGCAGACTTACATTCCCTCTACTCCATGTTTTGATTGGCTGCTTCAATTAGCTTATAAAAAGAAACAGTTTTTCTGAACTCATTCAAAGTGCACTTATTTCTCCTTGACGTCCAGTGTTATGGTAAGAAGTTATGTCTCTGTACTACACTTATCCTCAAGGCCAAATCGTGTAGGAGCCATTAGAACTTCTTGAAATTCCTCAGAGCACATTCCCTAAAATTTTGGTTTTCAAAACACCAGGTAAGAGTTTTTAAGGTCATACGGCAATTTGTTTTTGAAAATTAAAACAGAATCGTTGCAGAATGACCAGCCATTTCTAGACTTTAAATAAGCTGTGTAATGTCCTGATGTTATTGAAGGACCGTCATGATATATAATTGCTGCAGTTACAAAAGTCCTTCCTGATATTGACAACTGTGAAGCCACAAAATATTTAATTAAAGTTGTCAATTTTGTTCCATCAGGCCTACATCGTTGGAACATTAAAATGACATACTGGCCATATGTTCGTATAAATAATGTGGACATCATTTCAGATTTACATTGGCTACACTCCATGTTGTGATCAGCTGCTTTTACTAGTTTATTAAAAGAGACTGATTTACTGTCTGGCAAAGTTAAATATATAAATCTTTCTGAGTCTACACTAGTAGTACTTGATACCCTACAGTTCTCGCAGTCATGCTGCCATTGATAAGAAAGCCCAAACAGGTGATCTACATCTACACCTTCAGCATGCAATACATCAAGCATATACATTAAAAACTCCTGACAATCTTGCTGAATATTTTGAGAGAATTGTGTTTGGCCTGAACATCTGTCTAACAGATTTCGAATTTCAGACACACTTTCTATTTTTGTTCTATCAGTGCTACATTTCTCTAACACAGAATTTAACAAACTGCTAAATCTTTGATCAGAATTGACCACAATCTCTTCTTTTACATTTTCTAGAGAAAACAAAACATTAACCACTACATTAGCATAGCAGTTGACACCAGAACTGTTTTCAAATTGAAAACCAACAACATCTTCAACAGAATCCTTTTTGTTTCTGCTTATAATTTCAGGTTCATCGACTTTTCGTCTTTTTGCTACAACCTCCCCAGTATTGGTCACATTTCTTCGTTTCCGGCCTACCACACGTTTCTCAAACAAAGGATATTGAGGCAAATGTGGCGCATACTCTCTTCTTAACCTATTGTATTCCTTAACACAATCTAGATCCGCACAAATGTTTGTGACATCACACTCAATCAAGTACAATCCCGATAAAGTTCTAACTCGTGACAATGCCACATATGCCATACCCTCCTTGAACACAGAACTGCCAATATTCACCAATGCACTGTCTACACTTAAACCTTGCGATTTATGGATTGTCACCGCATATGCCAAGCAAACAGGAAACTGCTTACGGCGAACATATAAGTCTTTTACAAGCAAAAATCTAGCAGAACAACGACCAATTAGCTGTACTTCCTCAATGCCATCAAATTTAATTTTTAAAAATTCAATTCCATCTCTATTTCTGTATTTTACAAAATCAACAACATTACCCATTGATCCATTTACCAGACCTCTTTCAACATGTAAATTCCTTCTTAAAATTATACGGCAGTTCAAGCACACATTCAGAGTCTGCAGTTTTAGATATAGTCTTCTCTAATGAATCCAATTTTGTTTTCAAATTCTCAGACAAAATAATTGTTGATCCCATATGCTCTACTCTGTCAATAGCTTCCAGTTTCACAATCTGTTGCTTTTCTAAATGCAACATTTTGTTGTTGAATTTGGCACATTCTGCAAGAGTTGGCATCAAACATATTCCAGATTTCTTCTCAGTAATTTTCTGAAAAATATTCTCAGGCACAACATCTTGTTCTGGATATAAATTTGACAGTAATCGTGCATGTAAAGCTTCTTTCCCATGCTCGGTCACTTTTCCAATTCTAACATCTTGTAGAATAGTCTTGTAAACTTCATCCTTCGCCTGACGCATATTTTCATGCAGTTCAGCATAATTGAAGTTTAACCATATATTGACGTTGCCAATGCTCCCTAGGCACTTCCTGGTATCTTCATGCGTGAGCATTTTGAACACAGGTTGCCCTTTCACTGGTGTAAGCTGCAGAAGATCTCCGAAAACAATGATGTGTTTGCCACCAAATAACACATCATACTCTGTTTTGAGAACTTCTTGCATTCTCAAATGCACAAAGGCAAGCATGACATTGGAAACCATGCTTACTTCGTCAATGATAAGAAGTTTAATTTTCCTCAAGATTCTTGAAACTTCACAACAAGCATCTCCAGATAGCTTGTGATATTGTAATTTGTTGTCATGCTCCACTGGCAGCATCAGTAAACGATGTAAAGTAATCCCTTTAATGTTATGTGCTGCCAGTCCAGTTGGAGCAGTGACAACACAAGACAGCGATGACTCTGTCCTTTCCTGCAAATAACATGAAATTGCTTTAATAAGGAAACTTTTTCCAGTTCCCGCTTCTGCACTCACGTACAGTGGGACAGGCTTCAACGACGTACATGAGCACTCTTTCTTGTCATGACTTAATCCATGATCAATTTGCATGGTAACTTCGTCATATATTTTCCTCTGCTCAACGTTGAGTTGTCTTTCCAACTCTTCTAAGTTAACCGCATCCTCCTGAGCATGTCCCATGGCTCTTTCCACTTCATTCATAGCAGTGGCAGCTTCATTTTCGATAACAGGTCCTCCTAGTGGATCCTGACTCAATGAAGCAGAACTCTGACTGTCCTGAGAACTGTCTCTGGCAATCTCGGCTGCAATCGTTGCTTCCTGCTCAATTTCCGCATTCAACATTTCTACATATTTGGGAAAAGCAGGACATTCTATGGTCTCCTTGGCAGCATTGAAAGAGTCTTCGTAACAGAGGAAATCTCCAAGCAGTTCCTCTTCTGCACGCCAAGGCTTGAAAAGTTGCAAAAGTGCTAAATAGAAAAACTCCTTTTTTTCAGGAGATTCGCCACTCAATTTTCGATGGTTTACCAAGTGGCATTTTCTTTGCTTGACCAGACATCCCTCACTTCCTATTACAGCATACACTCCTTTCTCAGTATCTTCTTTGATGTTCCTCTTGAATATGTAATTTTGAAGAACCTCATACAGACAAACATTCTCGAGGTGACTGCTTCGATTTGGATAATATGTATCCAACATGTTGGTCTTCAAAATGTCGGTACTGTTTGGCTCCTTTTCTGCCAAATATTCAATTTCCTGCACAGGTTTGAGAACTCGATTACGCGTTGCAGCAAGACCAAGACTCGCTCAAACGATACTCCTGGACTTGGCATAGAGACTTGCTGAAGACAACCGGTCAGAACATTCGTAAGCTCCGATTTCTCGATGCGACAACATCTTCAGACTGAAACTGTACAACTTCTTGCTGAGGCTCTTTTCATGGGAAATGTCCTCCCACATATCCTTCAATTCTGTTTTCTCTTTTTTGGTGATGTAAGATGTCACATACCGAGCCACAGCCATACAGTTATCAGCCACAAACTGTATATCCATGTTAGCATTCCACATGGACAAAATCACCGGGTTGTAGTCGTTGATGTACTTAGACTCTTCGTTCCTCTTCAAATTGTATGTGTTTTTAGGTGATTTCTTCATCACATTATGTCGCAGCGAAGACATCAAACTGTTTACTCTTCCTTTAGAAATCACCGGTCGTGGAAAGCCGAAACGACATTTGGTGTAGAACTTGTCCTTGTTTCGGAATTTACGACGACAGTACTTTCCACATCGATGGCTTTTGAAACGTAGAACTTTTTCTCTTAGGCTTTTCTTCTCCTTTGCGTTTGGAACAGCACACGTAGAATACTGTTGTATGAAACTCATCACTGAGTCTTCTGGATCCATTCCATATTTAGGTGCATCCTTGATCCACAGCAACATATGTATATGAGGAGCACCTCTTGCTTGGTACTCCTTTCTCCAGAAGAAATCCAACACCTCTCCAAGAGGTGGATTCTTCTTATTCATGATGAAAGACATCATAGCTTCAAATCTATGATTGAAGTACCTACATACATTGACTGGATCCAAAGAGCACAGTTCTCCGGGTGTCTTGAATTCGATGTTTTCGATGTTTCCATTTGCCTCTCGTAGAAAATCAAGAAAGTCTTCCCAGCCATACTCGGCACAGCTCAGAGTGAGGAACCATGTGGGAGTTCCTAAGTTCCTCAGCATACATTTTAAATCACCATGACGACGGTACCAGTACTCATTAGTACCACGCTGACACGCCATGAGATTAATCAGGTGAGAATCCAAAATACTGTCTTGGACATTGACTTTATCCATAAAGTCACTTGCCGAGATGTTTTGCATGTGTATACCACTTTTCAAGATGTGGTTCACTGCATATGACAGTCCAGACAGATCGCTTTCAAACAGGAGATGAAACAAATAGGGAATACATTGTCGAAACCTAGCATCTCCTGCATACAATCGCAAAGTCCGGTATTCAGAAGCAGGAATTTGATGAGGTCGCTCATCATATCTTCCTCCCTGACCTGTTGGAAAAAGCTGTGGGAAACACCGAGCTTCCAAACTTTCCTCCCAAACACTAATGGGACTCCCTTTGGCTTGTTTCATTTGAAACAACTCAATAGCATTCCCCATGACTTCCTTGGAATGCAAAGGATGAACACTATAATGTTCATATATTTCTTCACTAGTAGAGGGTTCTACTTTCTCAATTTGACCAGCACACAAATCGCTATCCTCTTCCTCACTTACTTCCTCTTCTGCAACATATACATTCTTATAGTATTTATTATTTTTTTTCAAATACAATGTTGCCTTTTTAACTTTCCTAACATCCACTAAATCTTGCCATATTTTCTTATTCTTTGTCGGAACCCCATTAACTAAGATAACCAGAGGTTCCTCTTCCACTTTTTCTACTCCAATTGTGTTACTGTTTTTCTTCAAATCTAGAGGCAAATAAACAACTCTTCCCTTTAATCCTCTCTGTAAATCTGATTGAGGCAATTTCCCTGTCTTTGGCTCCATTCTTACAATAGCCTGAAAGGGATGGATACTTTGAATCAAAATAGATTCATAAGTATTTAAATCCTTCAATTCAGAAGGAATCTCAACCAATTCCAGATTATTATGAACTGCTCTAGCAGGCATCTGGTTTTGATTTAATTTGTTACAACAATAAGTACACACACGTTGATCCAATCCCAAATCAAAACAATTTTCTACCATCAAGTATGTTGTGAAATCCTTCCATTCACTATTATTTTCCCTTTCACTTTTTGCATATAAATCCACTAACTTAGTATGATTCTTATAATAAGTGCGTCGACAACACACACAAGTGAAATTTGGCCTCTCACTTGATTTCACCTGAAACGTCGCAATTTCCCTCTGGAAATTATCTGTACTGGAAACCTGTACACTATCTTCCACATTACCCGCTTCTTCTTGGTCAATTTCAACATTCTCCTCTTTACTTCCAAAGTAACAAAACTCAATTTCTTCACATATATTCTTCACATCTATTTCAGAACCATGCAAAAGAGCAGCGCATAATTGTTTAAGCATAATTGCTGGACTCTTAGCATAATACAACATTCTAACTAATTTCCTCACTTTATTATGATGCACTGCTAGCATCCTGAAATGATGAAAAACACTCTGGCATACTCTCCTGGAAAGACAAGCCAGTGAATGACCATGCAAACCTGTCACTTCTCTCACTCTGCAAGGATCTAATTCTTGCAACAACTTCATTTTCTGCTTCAAACTTTTCTTATTAAATGACCGTACAAAATCACAAAGCAAATTGATGGAATCCTGTCGCACACTGCAAATACTACTACACTTCCAGGTATACCAGGACCCTTAGGACGTCTTCCTAAAACCTCATTACCTAACACCTCTTCTGCCTCTGTTGTCACAAGTTTTTCTTTTTCAACTGGACAACCATCTTTCACTTCATAAGCTCGACCACTGGTGTCAACTGCATGCACCAAATCATTATCCTGGAAATAACTCTCCTCATTAAAAAATGCCTCACAGCTTGAACTATGCATCCATTCTCCAGAAAAAACTTCACAAAAATTACTACGATTAACTATTCTCTTCCATCTACTATTTCTTTTGAAATCATAAATTGCCTTGTTTAGCTTCCTAATTCTATTGATTATCAAAATAAATAACTTACGTTTAATTTCAAATGCCTGATCAATAACTTTCTCAACTATTTTTTTTCTCTTATAAAAAACCACTTTCTGTTGACCTTTCTTAATATTTTTTAACAAATTGCCAATTATCCTGTTGCGGAACATTCGTTTACGAATGTCCCTAAACTGTTGTTTCCTTCTACTATCATGCACAGAGTTATCTCTTGCTCTAGCAGTAACATTTTTCATTGGCCTTTCCTTTCCGTTTGAATTGCTTCTCTTTTTCTGGACTGAAACATTTTCTGTAGTAATATTTTTTTTACTACAGATATTTCTTAGGAATGTTTTTGTACTCTTACCCGGTGCTTTCTTGGTGACTTGACAAATCTTTTTGTTAGAGGACTGCTGCTTTTTTTCATTGACCTGCTGTCTTTGACGTTTTGCAGCCTTTCTCAGTCTTTCTTTGGTTGGCATGCTGAAATCTTGAAATGATCTGCAGTTGAATCTGTGGTAAAATATATTAAAAAATTTTATTAACCACTATTACCCAACAGTAAATCAATAACAGTAATCAAAAACTTAAAACACTACTTGACATTTTTACATAGAAGATTTTTTAGTGCTTGGCAAATTTAGAATACAGAAATAGCAGAAAAGAAATGGAATTTATATTCATTTTACCTGTGCTGTTTTATATGTGAATCTGATCTAATTTTATGAGCATATTTTAATATTTTATTGAAGACACTACACATAACCTGTTTTTGAACGTGTCTTTATTTTTAAATTAAACGGTTTACATTTTTACTTTTTATTTATTATAAATTTTTAAAATAAATGTTTATAGTTCCATAGGCTCAAGCACGTCAGCTTCCCATCCTATGTCATACAATTCTGACAAATCTGCATCCTCATCACGTTCTTCTTCATCCTCAGGATTTAAATCATCCAAGGGATCAACATCCACTGATGTTTCAATTACGAGTTCAATGATGAGGTCGAAATCAACTGATTGCTGATTGTCGCTCATGTTGATGTTGTCTTTATCTTTAAAGAAAGATAACAACAATGAGATGTTGCAGAGTAAGAGACAAATCTCAGAGATTATAATAGTAAAATTGTTTAACAAGAGTAACATTTTGCACCTATTATTTAGCCATGTCCAGCGATGCTGAGGAGGTGAAGCCTATGTCCAATTTTTCAGTGAACAGGACTCATCTCTTCTTAACCTTGGATAAGCCTCACCGACTCTGTGTCCCCTGCACATACTTAAATGTAAAGGGGCAGATTTATGTTAACTGGCACATCCCCAGGGATGCACCAGTTAACGTGCAGCGCTGCTCTGCCACCCGTGGTGTGCCGCATTTACAATCAGATAGGACAAAGCTGCGTCAAAACCCTGCGCCTGCTTGAAGCAGGCATAGGTCTTGACGCAGCATTGTGGAGATGGAGCACCCCTGAGCCTTGCTGGAGCTGCATCGCACTTGCAATACAACTCCAGCAATGCGCCACCTTTACGGCACAGATGCGTCACGCATCTGTGCCGTTTTTGCCCCATGGTGCGCCGCATTGTAAATGCAGCACACCATGGGTGGCGGAACAGCGGCGCAGGATGACTGGCACATCCCTGGTGATGCGCCAGTCATCATAAATCTATCCCTAAGCTTCTTATCTTGTTAGAGATGAACTGCCATATGTATCATCAAACTATTTTGTATTTCCTAAATAGCGAATTTTAAGGAATAAATAGCGATTCTTTACCATTCCTAATTTGCGATGAGCAAATTGCAAATTGCAAATTACCCATTCATTTCCATGGGCCAGGAGGCCCATAGGAATGAAGGTGCAATTTGCGATTAGCAATTAGCTCATCGCAAATTAGGAATTTTTCCAAGGGTGCAGGGGTGTCTCAAGAACACCCTGCTGCACCCCTGAAAAAGAAATTTTGGGGCATATGGCGCACATACATGCCCTAAGGGCATGTATGGGCGTCATATGGCACCTTTTGTTTTTTGGAAAAAAAGCTTTTTGAAAAGAATTCGCAAATTACCACCAACTAGAAGTTGGTGGTAATTTGCAAATCCTTAATGGCATTTTTGCATATTTTTTGTTTGATACATTGCATTTAAGAAATCGCAAAATTTGCAAATCCTTCAGTGCAATCGCAAAATAAGGAATAGCAAATTTTGCTATTCCTTATTTTGCATCAAACTTGTTTAATACATACCATTTGTCTAATTAGCATTCGCAAAGGCCGAAATTCACAGAATTCCGGCCTTTGCGAATGCTAATTAGCTTGATTCATATGGCCCCAAGTGAGGCCTGTCTTGCAACATGGTGCATCTTTTGCATCACTGCTGCATCGGTTTCATGTGGCACGGTGTTCTTTACACCATGACACATCTGCCTAAATGCATCAATTTGTAATTTTGTCGCCTCATAGCAAATCTTTTGCACCGCCGCTGCATCACAAAAGTGACGCACAGTGGCGCAAAAGAGGCATACACCTATCATAAATCTGTCCCTAGCATTTTAAATGATTAATTCAGGATGACGATAAGGTGTGGCCTATCCAGAGGTTTGTTTAAGGTGAGGCCTACTCAGGATTGCAGATCAAAGTTACGCTTGATGAAGAATACAGAGGAGATAATACATGTAAAGGCCTACCAATGAAGTAAGTGATGTCCACTTCATTGCGCCAGTCATCATAAATGTATCCCTAAGCTTCTTATCTTGTTAGAGATGAACCGCCATATGTATCATCAAACTATTTTGCATTTCCTAAATAGCGAATTTTAAGGAATAAATAGCGATTCTTTACCATTCCTAATTTGCGATGAGCAAATTGCTAATTGCAAATTACCCATTCATTTCCATGGGCCAGGAGGCCCATAGGAATGAAGGTGCAATTTGCGATTAGCAATTAGCTCATCGCAAATTAAGAATTTTTCCAAAGGTGCAGGGGTGTCTCAAGAACACCCTGCTGCACCCCTGAAAAAGAAACTTGGGGGCATATGGCGCACATAAATTTTAAAAACATTCCTTTACCTCAAAAACGATTTTCAAGTCATAATTTGAAAACACTGCCCACAGGGAAATGACTTAAAATGTCCTTAAGACACATGAAAGTGTTTTTTTAAAGCCTTTGCAACTTTTTTGGGTCACTTTTAACATGGCTATGTAACTCAAACAGTCAAAATCTAAATTTACCATGCACAGGTGGGAGCATATTTACAAGGAATTTGCTCCACGGGGAAAGGTCTTTTAATTTAATATGGAAAAAATAACATCAGAGACACTGAAATGCCTTATAAAGAAGCATACACCATTATGTCCTTGTCATAAATTTTAAAACCATTCCTTTTCCCCAAAAACGATTTTCAAATCATAATTTGAAAACACTCCACATGGGGAAATGACTTAAAATGTCCTTAAGACACATGAAAGCGTTTTTTGATTGCCTTTGCAGCATGTTTGGGTCACTTTTAACATGGCTATGTAACGCAAACATTCAAAATCTAAATTTGCCATGCACAGGTGGGAGCATATTTACAAGCAATTTGGTCCACAGGGAAAGGTCTTACATTAAAATGGGAAAAATAACATCAGAGACACTCAATTGCCTTATAAAGAAGCATACACCATTAAGTCCTTGTCATAAATTTTAAAACCATTCCTTTTCCCCAAAAACGATTTTCAAATCATAATTTGAAAACATTCCACATGGGGAAATTACTTAAAATGGACTTAAGACACATGAAAGCGTTTTTTGATTGCCTTTGCAGCATGTTTGGGTCACTTTTAACATGGCTATGTAACGCAAACATTCAAAATCTAAATTTGCCATGCACAGGTGGGAGCATATTTACAAGCAATTTGCTCCACAGGGAAAGGTCTTACATTAAATTGTTAATAATAACATCAGAGACACTCAATTGCCTTATAAAGAAGCATACACCATTATGTCCTTGTCATAAATTTTAAAACCATTCCTTTTCCCCCAAAACGATTTTCAAATCATAATTTGAAAACACTCCACATGGGGAAATGACTTAAAATGTCCTTAAGACACATGAAAGCGTTTTTTGATTGCCTTTGCAGCATGTTTGGGTCACTTTTAACATGGCTATGTAACGCAAACATTCAAAATCTAAATTTGCCATGCACAGGTGGGAGCATATTTACAAGCAATTTGCTCCACAGGGAAAGGTCTTACATTAAAATGGGAAAAATAACATCAGAGACACTCAATTGCCTTATAAAGAAGCATACACCATTATGTCCTTGTCATAAATTTTAAAACCATTCCTTTTCCCCAAAAACGATTTTCAAATCATAATTTGAAAACACTCCACATGGGGAAATGACTTAAAATGTCCTTAAGACACATGAAAGCGTTTTTTGATTGCCTTTGCAGCATGTTTGGGTCACTTTTAACATGGCTATGTAACACAAACATTCAAAATCTAAATTTGCCATGCACAGGTGGGAACATATTTACAAGCAATTTGCTCCACAGGGAAAGGTCTTACATTAAAATGGGAAAAATAACATCAGAGACACTCAATTGCCTTATAAAGAAGCATACACCATTATGTCCTTGTCATAAATTTTAAAACCATTCCTTTTCCTCAAAAACGATTTTCAAGTCATTATTTGAAAACACTCCACAGCTCCTATGCACATGAAAACCCTGTCAGTACTAATACTTCACATTTTCTCCAATTACAATTTCTCAAAGAAACAAAATCTATTTGTAAAACACTTGAGACAAAGCAACATTTGAAAAACACAACTTTCTTCATAATTTTCTCCTTAAAGCACACTATTCTCTATCTAAATTAAAGAAATCTTTTCTCACCTTAGCAAATACTTTGAGTTTCAAAACAGTCTCAGAAACACACCAATTTGTCTTCAGCAGAGCAAAAGGTATGCACTCCAGAGTCTGCAGCTATCAAAAGCACAGAAATGCTGTAATTCTTCACACATATCTCTCATGTCACCCAATCAAAACTCTTCCCTCACTTTTTTTCAAATCAAAACCCTTCCCCCCTCTGCCCTCTCTGCCTTTTTTACATAGCAACCACCTCTTGGAAGACCTCTGGTGTTTGCAAGTTCACACAACAATGTTGCAATTGAACTCTGAACTCTCAGTGCACCTGCATATCCAGTGCATTCTTTCATTTAATGATTTTTTCTTGACCACTCAAAATACATCTTTCAAAGAACTCATCCATGCACCCTAACTTTCTGTTTTCAGCAATCAAAATCCACCAATCACTTTTACTGCTTCATTAACACAGAAACTCCACAGTTTTTTTCATTTTAAACTCTTATTTTTTCAACTGCCATTTCATTGCCACACTTCATCTGACTGCAGGAGAACCTTCTCTCACCATGTTTTCTGTCTGGATTGTTGGACATAGTTACATCTATTGGGCTCAGAGGTATGCTGAGAACAGAAATTTACCTAACCTCAATTTACAAAATGTGGAAATTAAGTGGTTTGGCCACAGAGGATTAAAATGTCACCAATTGATACCATTGGTGAAAACCTTTATGCATTTGCCAAAACCTGACCTGTTAATTGTGCACTGTGGAGGTAATGATTTGGGCACTTTGACTGGGGTAGGTCTGGAAATGCTTTTAAAGGACACCTTTGAGCAATTAATGGCACTTTTTCCTCAGACTGCCTTGGTATATTCAAATATATGCCAAAGACAGAAATGGAGGTGGTCAAACCAATTTTGTCCACAAATTGAGAAGTCGAGGAAGCATGTAAACAAATCTGTTTCAGCTTACATGAGAGACCATGGAATGGGCTCCGTGTACAACAATAACTTGCGTTACTACATGCAAGATATCTACAGAGGAGATGGAGTTCACTTCTCAGATGAGGGCAACAGAATTTTCATTCTGAATTTAAGACTGTGCATTGGTACCTACTTATAAGTACCTAAATGTACCATAAACCCAAAAGCTCTTCTCAGAGCTACCCTACATCTGATCACTCACAATTATTATTTTTCTCTAACTTTTTTCACAAATTTTTAACAAAGTACGCTCCCCGGGGCGCTACCCGGTACGCGAACCGGAAGCTAACCTCGCGAAATTTTTTAAAAAAATTGGTTTTTTCCGCACATATAAGCCTCCTCAGCCACCCTCAGAAAACCTAGGGGGTCAAGATAAGTCTACCGTGCCCCCTTCTACCCATTCTGAACATTATTTGCCCTCCATCTTGTATCTTAAGTCGACCGAAACACAAAATGGTGGACTCCCGTAACGCTTAAGGTTCGCGTACCGGGGCGCTCACCAGTTCGCGTACCGGGGCGCTCCCCGGGAAGCGCTCCATCAAAAAAGGTGGGAAAGTAATTTACAGAAAAACGACTGGAGACACTCTCACAAAATATAGATTAGCTCATACTACATACCAATCCCTATCATTTTCACAAATTTGATTGAAATTCCATTTAGCCATTTAGCCTGTAGACCTCTCTAAATACCGTGAGGTAAATTACTTCTCAAAACACATCTGAAGTGTTGGAATTGACATCCAATGAAAATGTTACTTTCATTATCAACTTTTATTACCTGACATTTGATTGGTTATATACCTGAATATATATAAAGGAAGAGAAGGAAACACAGCCATTTTGACTACTACTTCTTGTTGTACATTTCAATTGGATTTTCACTAATCACTTCAACTTCTTTGTAAAGGTAAGTTGTTATTTTTAAAACTGAAGTAAATTGTGCACCAAAAGTTAATATGGTAAACTTTTTCTGATAGTTATATACTATCCCTCTGTAGTAGTTATAGATTTAGATAGACTTCTCTGTTATAGTTATGGATGGAGTTAGGTTTCTCTTGTATAATTATGAAATTACTTACGTTAAATCACACACACTTTTTTATATTCCTACTTCCACTCTGATACTATACACTGCCCAAAGATAAATTCACTGATAAAAACTGCCTATCTAAAATTAATCCCAACAGTGCCCTATCTCTACTAATATATATTTTTTTTTATCCAAATTTCAGGCAACATGGAAGGCGAACAGAAAGTTTCATTTCAAATTGTCCTGCAAGAGAGCAGCCAAGAATTAATTGATCCAAATGATATAGAATTTATGGATGAAACTTGGGACCAAGAACTACTGCAATGTGTGCAAGCAGTAGATGACCTCCTTCAAAATGAGGACATTTTACACCCTCAGAGATTACAAACTATGTTAATGGAAAATGACGACATTTCAGACAGTGAAATGTTAGAAATGTTATTAAATTTTGAAACACAATCACAATAATAAATAATTGCTTAAAAAATAAAGAAATTAAAAAATAATCAACAAAACCAACAATCAATTAACATACAGTATTTGAAAAGTCTATCATTCTTTTTTCCTTATAGTACTCTCCCCAGTACGCTTCCCGGTTCGCAAACCGGGCGCTCCCCACGCAAAAAAAAAAAAATGTTTTTTTTTTGGCCCTGCGGGGCCCTTTTAAAGCCTCCACATCAAACCTAGGGGGTCAGGGAGGATCTACTATGCCCCCTTATGGTCATTTCCCCCTTTCCTTTGGCCTCCTCTTGTCTCTCGATCCTACCGAGAGACAAGATGGCGGCCGCTCCGGACTGTTTAGAATGTTGACAGACACCGGAGAGCCAATCAGCTTCGCTTCGCGAAGTTCCGTTACGCGTAAAGTACGCGAACCGGAGCGCTGCCCATTGCGCGCTTACAGATATATATCTTTTTTTAAACGTTAATTTCTCAAAATCCACTGGAGCACATATATTGAGACCTAGCAAAGGCACATCGGGCTAACAGTCCCTACAATTTTGCCAAGTTTCGTGCAAATCCATTCAGCCGTTCGGGCTAAAAGTGAGACCAACCGCCCTATGGAAATTAACATTGGAAAAACACGTTTTGGGACCCCCCTTTTTTCTCAGCCCCCCCTTGACGAACCCCCCCCAAATTTTCAGGGGCTGCTCAGAAACAAAATGTTCCATTTTCCTGAACATTTCAGCCAATTCCGTCCACAAACGCCAAAGTTATTAGACATAGAATTTTCAAAAATCCCATAGGGAAAAAATCCTAACTATATATACCTACTGGCGACCGCCAGTAGGTAATATCCATATGTAAATGGAGATTGTTACACCATTGAGGTGAGTCCCTCTAGAGCACTTTGGTTAAGGATCCAGCCAGCAATGCATCTTCGAACAGTGCTTGTCTTTTAATACATCTGTAAGAGTCATTCTAAAACACTTGCCCTCTTTTGTGTGACTTTAGGTACTATACTCTGGGAATGTATTCATTACTTCTTGCTGGTGCGCCATATTGACTTGGATGGTGATTACTCCCCCACATCATTACTTTAAAAACCTATACTAGGATTACCATGACTCCTGGGTATGTCCCATCTATGATGAGGTTAATTATTGCAACTAATTAATATTTTTCCAGTTCTATTGAAACATAACTTTTTGTTCCCAGGTGCTTCTCATAATCTCCCTTTGTCATGATGATGACACCTTTATAAGTAATTACATGGGGTTGAATCGCCTACAATATACTAGTGGACTATTTTTATTTTTATTTGGAACATGATACTCTGATCCAGAGTGCCATTTAGCAATCGGTGTATCCACATCAGTCCCGTATTTTGTACATATGCTTTTTGTAAAGCACTTGCACACTTGAAACTCACTTATCTCACTTTCACTGCACCGTTGTATTTATATATGTTATATTATATGAAAACAAACCTAACTTTGTTTTTAAACTAGATAAATGTGATTTGATTCTTGTGTGATTCAATCTTTTGATGGTTGCAGATAGTTGCCAAGGAAGTTGAGGCTTACACTTCCCCCTTATGACCATTGTTTTTGCTATTTGCACCTTCACTATTGGCAGACATGTATGTTGGATCAGGAACAAACTAAGTTATAGCATATGCTGGACCTGTGCAAGATCCACAGAGAACAGGACCAGCTCTCTTTGACCAGAGAGGACGCAGGAAGAAAAGAAGTTACTCAATCTTGTAGCTAGGACAAAAAAAGTTGACTTTAGGGGTCAGTTGTGTGACAGTCTCTGTTTTTAAATGCATGGTATAAGCTGCAGAGGCACTTCTTAACAAGTGTATAGTATGCTAATCCTGCTGGCGGCCTCTGATGGAATAGGTCCCGAGCCGAAGTTCTACATGTGGGGTCTTGTTACCTTTGGCTGTGTCTGCCTGGACTTCTCCTACCAACCATGTAAACCTGGGTCTTGGATTTTGACTTCCACCTCTGGCTGACTGTGCCAAACCTGCCAAGGCAATACACACAAGCTGCAATCTTACAGGGCCCAAATTACAAGTTTCCCGACCTCTGACCTTATCTGCAACTGCAAATCTAAATCTGCGGACTCTAGTGGAGAATGTTTTGTGACATGTGTCGCCCTTATGGCCAGCAATCTGCTGCTTTGACCCACAGACTGAATCAGTTTTCCATATTTTAAACAAACTCCTAAGATTAAATTCAAATCAGGTCCAACATGCTAGTTGTATCATACCACAACTCCACTGCAATGGATCAAGCCATTCCTCGACAATGGTGGATACCCTCCTGCGAAGGTTACATTGAAACAGATATGGTACTGAAGAGAAACTCAGAGCGGAGCAACCCACTTAATTCTGATAGGTGTTGCTTTGCCCACATTTGCTTGCCACCTGTTTCCTGGTCCTCCTGAGATCTCAGAGATGAAAAAATGTGTAAGTCTCAACAACAGATCTATAAATAGTGTAAACCTTAAAATATCAACATAGTGCACACAACCCTCTCCCACCCTACTAGCAAATTGAAGTGTGTACTCCTCAACTGCAGATCAGCTAGAAAACATGCGTTAGACATCTACGATCTCATCCTCTCTAACGAGCTTGACATTGTCATCCTTACTGCAACACAGCTAAATAGCTCCTCCTCTACTATCCTAGATATACTGGTCCACCCAGTCATGACATAATCCGTCTAGACAGACTCATTAAACCTGGCGGTGGAATAGCCTGCATCTTCCGAAACACAATCTCAGTTAACCAAACTGACACCATCTCCTTATCCACCTGTGAATATCTTTGCATCAACATCACAAACAATTGCCTGATTAGCAAACTTCACATAATATACCACCCACCAGGTGATAATTTGCCATTCATTGAACGGATAATGGAACTCATTACATCCAATGACTATTCACAAGTGTCGCAGATTTTTCTAGGAGACATCAATCTACATTGGACTAATACCAACGATCATGCTGTAAGTTGCTTCAAATCCTTCCTTTCAGATTAGGACTTGACCCAGTTCTGCGACAGTCCTACCCACAACAAGGGAGAGACATTAGACCACATTATAGCAAAAACAAACATTGTCTCACTAGACCCCGTTATCCCCTGTGATTGGTCTGACCATTACAGCATACTCTTCTCTATCATCATGGAGGTGACTCCGAAAAGATGCCAACCAACGAAAACAAAACAATGGAAAAGAAATATCCACAATATCAACCCTATCGACCCAGCAAACCGATGCAGCTCTGATCTAATCCCCCAGACAAGCAGGACAGACGTTCATGAACTCGCTGTCTTTTACAACTCCACTATTCTTGAATATTTGACTCAACTGCCCCCTCCAACAAAAAAAAATTTCCACCAAAATCTCCAAACCTTGGTTCAATTGGACTCTGAACTCTGACCGGCGCAAGCTAAGATCAGCCGAACAAATTTGGAGATTGAGACCCTCTGTAGGAAACATAGAGAGAGAAAACTAAAAACATTGAATGTGACATACAATCTAGGAATGCCCCTACTCCAACTACCGACCATGAATCTACATTTTACTCCCAGATCAAAGATCAGATTAGTACACCAACGGGAACTCCAAAGGACAGTGCTTCTTGGTACACCTTCACGCCCTACTCTGAAAATGACATCTATATCACCCTTCTTGTGATTAACCCCTCCAATCACTTCACTGATCCACTACCTCCATCACTATTCAAAACGATAAAAAATTCCATTCTCCCCTTATGGACAAAGATTGTAAATGCCTCCCTCAGGCAAGGCACCATACCTGAATGCCTCAAAGTAGGGCAGGTAACACCCATACGAACGAAAGTCAACCACCTCTCCTCTAAACTCAACAACTACCGTCCTATATCCAACATCTCCACTCTTGTGAAACCACAGGAAAATGTGTACAAACTCAATTATGCAACCACATCAAGAATTTCAACCTCTTGGACCAACACCAATCCGGATTCCATCAGGGTCACAGCACCGAATCAGCACTCACCCATATAACGGGCAAAATACTAAAAATGCTAGATCAAAATGAATCATGCCTCTTGATACTTCTTGACTTATCCTCTGCCTTCAACATTGTTCAGCATGACAACCTTCTGTCCCTTCTGGAAAGAAGGATGGGGCTATCTTGTATCGTGCTACAATGGTTTACCTCCTTCCTCTACAACTGAACCCAACAAATCAAGATGAAGCAATCACTCTCCCAACCTTCCTTGGTCACCCTAGGGGTTCCACAGGGTTTAGCACTTTCGCTCACTCTTTTCCATCTACTCATGGAGCCCCTAGCAAACGCACTGAACACTGCAAACATTCTATATCACCTGTATGTAGACGATACACAACTTTATATGAAAATCTCCTCCCCAGAAGACTTTATTCTCTTCAACGCTATTCTGCATAAGACTCATAATTAGCTCACTGACAACGACCTCATGCTCAACACCAAAAAACAACGAATTCCTCCTCATCCACCCTCTCAACCACACACTCAAGATTTACCTCTGGCTAAAGAATCTAACCTCCTTTGACTGCTCTTCCCACATCATTGACTCCGTTAAATCCTTGGGAATCACTCTAGACAAGCACTTGAATATGCAGTTACATATCAGTAATGCCACCAACAGAGCTAATCATCAGCTGAGCATCCTATAGAGACTTAAACCCTTCCTTCCACAGGCCGACTTAAAAATGGCGGTACAAGGAGGCGTGGCAAGCGGCGAAACAAGATGGCCGTAGCCTAGAGTCGCCCGCGCTAAACCCTTCCTTCCCGCAACCATCCGCCCTATAAATCCGAGCCCTGAGGTGGGAATCAGCTGGCGGAAGCTCTGCTGACACGAATGAGCCCAAAATCGAGCCGCTAGTGCCAAGGGACCCTAAGCTCCGGCCAGGACAAGCAAGTGGCCTACAATAGTCTGTAAGCCGGTACCTCGATTGACGGAGTTGCCCACATCAGGGTAGAGGCTAGCAGCATACATTCACCTGATGCTCCACTGATCGGGTCGGAGACCATCTGAGCGTTGAACTGGTGTCCGGAGGCAGCTCAATCGATCGTGCTCCCAACGTGTGGAAGTGGTGCCTACTGCCTGAATCGGCAAAACTGGGTAGCAAAGGCCTACTGTGCCATAGCCGGGCACGCAGAATTGGAACCCGAAGAGCGCATGTCAGATGGTGGGATCAACCAAGAAAGACCAGAGCCCGGAGGGAGGAATTGGCTGGCAGAAGCTCTGCGGATAAGGGTGAGACCAAAATCAGCATACCAGAACCGATGGGCCGGAAGAATCAGCCGTGAGAAGCGGGGGCCTGCAAGAGCTTAGGAGCCGAGGCCTCGAGTGAAGAGGAGGCCCAGAGCGGCGCAGGGACTAGCGGGCGTTACACAGCGGCCAACCCGGGGATGGGACCGGAGTTCCCCTGAAAGCTGAAGCGAAAGGCCGGTGGCAGCATAGAAGATCGTGATCCTAAGGAGCAGTGCAGACTCCATTGCCTGACCTGATACGACTGTGCGACAGAGGCCTAGTACGACTTTGGAGAAAAAGCAGAAACCGGCACCAAGGTGAGCAAGCCAGGAGGTGGGGAAAGCGAATAACGACCGGAGCCGCAGGGCTGGTAGCCCGGGAGAGTTGGTCATCCCCAGAACTATTGTTCCTGAGACAACATACCCGAGGCGAAGCGTGGACATTGAGAGGGACCGCCATTATATGTCCAATCACTAGTGGACACACTTAGAGTGCCCTATGGACACCATATCATAATATGGAAACGACAGTTGCAGAAATAGGGGCAGTAGTGGAGTCCGCAGGCGGTGGCAGAATAACTCCTGAGGTGCGTCAAAGGGTGAAATCGAGTCAAGAGGGACCTACTGGCACAACTCCTCTTGACCCGGGGATTCCATAGACAGGGCTTAAATTCAGTGCACCAGTAATACAGTCGCAAGGGTGCAGGGAAACCAATATCTGTCACAATGTCGACCACCAGAGACAGCAAGACCACCCACACCAATAAACTGGACAGATACACTTGCCCTAAGACGGCCCTGCCCGAACAGCAACAACTCAGAGATAAGCCGACGGGGGGAGCAGAAGGGAGTGTCCCAGAACCTACCTTGAAAGATGTCATTGAGGCAATTAATGAGATTCGTACTTCACAGAAGCAGAGAATGGACACAATCTCCTCCGAGGTGATGCTGATTAGGGCGGACCTTGCTACTAACAGGGAAAAGGTCAAACAACTCGAAAACATAACCACGAGTCTCGTAGATGACAACAACCAATTGCAAATTGAGGTTAGGGAGCCGCAAGCATTCGTAAATTTGCCAAAGGGAAACTAGATGACTATGAAGGGTGCTCGAGGCGTAACAATGTATGCATCCTAGGAGTACCGGAAAAAGCGAAAGGACAGGCTGCAGATCTCTTCATGGAGAACCTAATCACTACTCATCTTCAAACGAAAGGCCTGTCGAACATCTTTGCGGTGGAAAGAGCCCACAGGGTACCAGGAGGCCGTCCGAAGCCCTGGGCTCCCCCTGCACAATGCTGGCCAGGCTCTTGAACTATCGAGAGAGGGATGTCATCCTACAAACGGCCAGAGTGGCACCCCCACTCTGATGGGAGAACTCAGTAATCACCTTCTTTCCGGACTTCACCCAGGCGGTGCAGAGACAGAGCAGATCATTCTTAGCGGTCAAGAAGAGACTGAGGGACAAAGGCCTGAAGTATGCAATGTTGTTCCCGGCTCGGCTTCGAGTGGAGGCCGAGGGAAAAGTTTGGTTCTTTGACGTTCCGGAGGAGGCTGCAGAGTGGCTGGATGGCTGGAGAGACTCGACGGAACACAACTCCCATGGACACTAGTAGGCACAGGAGTGCCCTAACTTACTTGTACTGAATCCACAACTTTGGTGACCTCAAGCCACATATTGACTGCTTCCTGTATGGACTCAGGGTAAATAAAGCACAGGGGGAGGGCTACTGATCTTATGGCTTAGTCTAAATACTCCAACACAAAACAAGGCCGCCATACCCAGGGTAACTACTTGGATATGTAGATGAGGGGGAGGGAAGAGCAGAGTGACATATTCCCCCCAATTTCCTTCTCTTAATCTAGTTTTGGGGTGACAGGCACTCTGCATTAAGAAAGTCATGGGCAGTTCCGAGCCCAGAGTGCAGGGGAGCAGGGAGGGGGGGAGTTTGCAGGGGTTAGTGTATTGTTGTTTGTTTGTATTGAATCGACAAGGTAACAAGGATCCACTACAAGTAAGGATTGGTAACACGTAAATTCTCATGACTACGCAATGGGATAAGAGTTTTAAACTGATAAGTTGGAATGTGAATGGTCTGGGGGACAAAGTAAAGCGTTGTGTAGTGCTGTGATACATCAGGCGTCATGCCCCTGATGTGGTATTGCTTCAAGAAACACATCTGGCAGGAAACACATGTAGAGCCCTAGACCGGTGGGGATCCAAGTTAGTAGCACATGCAGGCTTTACCACGAGCTTGCGAGGAACGGGTATATTGCTGAGGAAATCCTTCCCAATAACAGTGCAATCCTCCTGGGTGGACACATGGAGGAGGTACATAGGCATCACGGGACAATGGGAGGGAACCACGTTTACCCTTATGTCGGTGTATGTGTGACCGGGCCTTCAGGGACTTGCATTTAAAGACCTGGGTTCTATCCTGCTGGCGGTACTGGACGGTCTCCTGGTAGTGGGAGGGGACCTTAACTCTGTGATCTCCGGTATGTTAGACCGAAACCCCCAGCGAGAACTCCGCCCCTCTAATCGCTGGCTCCCGGACTTTCTGGAGGCTCTAGGGCTTCTAGATACATGGCGAGCGTATCACCCTGACACCATCCAGCACACCTATCCCTCGCAAATTGATTACCTACTGGTCTCACCGGAACAACTAGCACACATTCAGGAGGTCAGACACATGGCGAGAGGTATATCGGATCACTCCCCGTTGTGGGCCCAATTAGTTACTGGCCAACACAGAGTGGGAAGGGTGGCACCTCGGCAATCCGGTGGTTCGTAAAGCATTACAAGCCTCAATAGAACACTAATTCCAAGAAAATGAGGGCTCGGTGCACTCCTATCAGACGCTGTGAGAAGCATTCAAAACAGTGGTAAGGGTTGAAGCACTCTCCCAAATAGCGGGGGGCACGGAAGGAGAAAGAGAAAGAGGAGTTTGAGTTAGAGGATTACATTTCCCATATGGAAGAGGAGACTGAAGGGGGTCCAATCCGGATAAGCTGTATGTCCTACAGCTAAAGGGAGACAGTTACAAAGCCTTGGTGACTGACAGAGCCAAAGCAATCGGAAGAGAGACGCATGGTAGAATATATGATCAGGGGGACAAAGCGGGGAAACTAATTGCATGGTTGGACAAAAAAAACCTAGCCAGTAGATTGGTGCCAGAGTTAACTGACAGGATGGGACACCGGATCACTGACCCCAAGAGATTGCCAACAATTTGCGGCTCGATATAGGGAGACATATTGCTCGCATTCACCTTACACGATCCACAACTCCCAAGATCTCCTTAAAGATATCACTCTGTCAAAACTTTTGGCTGCAGAATTTGATTACTTAGAGGCTGCTCTTACAGCAGATGAGATTGCCCAAGCAATCAGAAGCCTTAACTCTGGGAAGGCACCAGGCCCCAATGGCTTGCCGAATCAACTCTACAAACTCAGGACTGATAAACTTGCCCGCACCTGCGTGCAATGTTTGAAGAAAGTAAAGAAAAGGGGGAATTGCCACAGGACCAACAAATAGCAACTCTGGTGACAGTACACAAGGAGGGCAAGACTGATCCCGGCGTTTGTTGTTGGCGTTCGTGATTCACTCTGCGACATTGCTCCTCGGCATTATTCATTATTACTGAACAGCCTGGCATCAATAGCGAGTGCACAGTTAAGAAGACCCCCTACATCCCTGTTTCCCCGTGCAAGGAACTATTCCTTTGTCCAGCTCCATCCGGCGTCTGGAGGCAACCACTACCCCTGCAAAGGTCGAGTGGGCCTTGTTATTCTATTAAACCAGTTCTTCGAATAATCTTGTTGGACCTTTATTAGGAGGACTAGATATGGTGGCATAAGATTGATGTGATTCTACCATTCCACACTGGCTTTGGTTGGTCCTGAGGAGAATCCCTCAAGTTGAAGGGATTCGAAATGCGTAGACCGTCGGGTCTGCCAAGTTGCCCGTTTGTGCTAATTAATTTCTTTGCAATCTTTTGTGTGGCAACAATACACCCAACCTTGTTGAATATATTTTCCTTTGAATGAATTCAACTGTTGAAATTGAATTGAATATGGTGTATTTTAAATAACTTTGTGATGTAGATATTGTTGCTGGCAGACTTATTACTCCTCCATTGGTGCATTTATTCCCCACTTGAGTGAGTATTTGTTTGAGTGTAAGTGTGAGGTACGATTGTGAAATGTTTGATTAGTGATGAATGAAGCTTTGTGTGATTTTTTTGTTCATGTTTAGTGTCCATTTTTCATTGGTGGTATATTACCTAATTGTGACCTTTGTCTGAATTTCAAATGCTTTTCTAAATAACAACCTTCGAAATAAACAGCTATTAAATAGCACCTGGTTGCATTGTACAGTTGTCTTTGCATTCCTAAGAAAATTGTGGTTTAAAAGAAGATATCAGTACTGGCATTTTTTTCTTGTTGTTTAACTTAACTCTGGGAAGGCACCAGGCCCCAATGGCTTGTCGAATCAACTCTACAAACTCAGGACTGATAAACTCGCCCCGCACCTGCGTGCAATGTTCGAAGAAAGTAAAGAAAAGGGGGGATTGCCACAGGACCAACAAATAGCAACTCTGGTGACAGTACACAAGGGGGGCAAGACGAGGATGGACTGTGCTTCATATATGCCAATCTCTTTACTTAATGCTGAACCTAAGATCTTGGCTAAGCTCCTTGCTACTAGACTGGTCAAGGTAATCGGCAGTTTGGTTCACCCGGACCAATCAGGCTTTATGCCAGAGCGCAACACTGCCTTGAACTTACGTGGAGTACATGGAGTGATGGGGAGGGCGGCCACAATACAGGAAGCGGTGATAATCGTGTCATTAGATGCCACAATGGCGTTTGATATGAATGAGTGGCCGTATCTATTTGCAGTCCTAGGAAAAATGGGATTTGGTCCCCGGTTTATCCAGTGGGTACAGCTCCTCTATTTGAAGCCTCTAGCCCAAGTAGTTGTTAACGATAAAAAGTTGTAAATCTTCACCCTGAGTAGAGGGACTCGTCAGGGTTGCCCTCTTTCCCCGCTCCTGTTTGCACTGGCGTTGGAGCCCTCGGCATCCTGGATACGGAGGGACCCGGTCATACGTCTACTGAGGTGGGCAGACACGTGGGAAGACCATATCTCCTTGTATGCTGATGACATACTGTTCTTTGCCTCACCAAAGGCATCCCTCATAGCTGTACTAGATATCTCTGCAGTTTTTGCCAGATACTCCGGATACTCGATCAACTGGAGTAAATCTGTATTATATGTCCTCAATGGACCCCAGCCTGACCTCCCCAGAGGATGCCCAGTGCAGACTACCACAATGATCTTTAAGTATCTAGGCATCTATAGCACAGCTGATCCTACGAGTAGATTTGCCCATAATCTCCCCCCGCCCCTACAGAGATTGAAGAGGGATTTGGAACACTGGAAGGCGCTTCCACTCTCTTTGTTGGGCAGAGCGTCCTTATTTAAAATTATATCCTTGCCACGCTTCCTGTATGTGTTGCAGAACTCATTGGATCTGGTCCCTTCAAGTTACTTTAAAAAAATTGACAGCCTGCAGAGAAGCCTGATGTGGAGTGTGAGGCCAAGTATAGCACTCTCCAAACTAAACTTCAACTGGTACGATGGGGGTATTGGTTTCCCTGATGATATTACTGGGCAGCGCATCTAGCTGCCATCAATCATGGCACGTATAGGCGAACAGACGACCCAGGCTATCCAATGGATAGATGGCTACTACCGGGAGGGAACTACAACAGGGCTCTGTATACAAACAAAGGGAAACTCCATCTGACTGGGCCGACTAAGCATTCAGTGCAAATTTGGCATGCAGGTAATAGAACTATGGGGTGGGCACACAAAGCAACATTGGCTACCCCCCTGTGGAATTCAGACCTACTTGGGAACTTGTGAAAAACTAAAGGCTTTGACAAATGGGACATTATAGGCAAATCTAGGATCGGTGACCTCTGGGTGAAAGGAGAGGATAAATCATTTCCCAACTTACAACAGGAGCACGATTTGGCCACCACAGAACATTTTAGATACATTCAGGTTCAGCAAGCACTACAGGCATGCCTCCAGAAGGGAGAACCCCCCCCCATCCCCCCCCGAATCCTCGCCTCTAGAGGACAGGATTTTGGATGGATACTTGCCAGCAAAAGCCATTTCATTAACTTATAAAAAGTTGGTAATAACTCAGTTGAACCCCTCCAGCTACTACTGGAAAAATGGGAAAGGGTTGGCATTATTCTGGATGATGAAGATTGGGTAAGGGCGATCACCTCCCCACAGGGAGTGGCTATATCAGCCAGATTACGACTGGTCCAGTTCAAAATACTACACCATGTCTACATGCCAGGACCATGTCTACTGAGGATGGGGTGGGCGGAGGATAGTAACTGTAGGAGGGGCTGTGGAGGTGATGGCACATCCTCTGGGAATGTCCACATATCCAGAGATATTGGAAGAAAATACATAATATACTTAGTGAGGTGCTCACGCTTGCTATTCCCTTGGAGGCCAAGCAATGTCTCCTGAATGTGTGGGAGCCAACAGATCTTAACAACAATTGATGGTGGCAAAGCGTAATATTGCCCAGATGTGGGGGGCTACACAGGCACCAGTCATGTCAGCTTGGAAGAGGGACATGGATTGGTGTATGTTCCGAGAAAAAACAGTGTATGTAGCCAGGGGATGCGCTAAAAAGTGGTCTTACATTTGGAATGATTGGAATGTGTATCGTGGTAATATCTGTGCTCCCCCAGCTGTGACACCCCAGGAGGATCGCTCATCGCCATTATAACTGTTACCAACTAGTAAAATTAGACTTCACATGTATCTGATAATGATTAGCAACTTATGTTATCTTATACACTATTGTCTATATCTTTCTATATTGACTGTTGTTTACTGAATGTATGTATATTACCCCCAACCATCTAACGTTTCCGTACATTGTAATGTAAAGCGCTCTGAAACCCGCATGTTCGTGCTATATAAAAAATTATAAATAAATCAATAAGTTGCACTGAGAGGACTGAGATATGAGAGGACCAATTAGACACAGCCAATGGTACAATAAACTTCAAAACACCACTTGCGTATCAACACACTCTCCAGCAGAGGCCAACAGCATGGTCCATGTAAGCTCAAAATGGTACTGATCAGCTGGCCATGTCATGGACATGGCTACTAAAGAGGATCCTTAAGGGCTGCAGCATATTTTATGCCACCTTATAGGACCCACACACAAATTACACACATATTATCATTGCAGGCTGCGTGACATGGTGCAGATCATGTTTGAAAACAAGACATTGCACATTCCTGTTTGCCAATGCCACAGACACTGCATGGGCTATAAGTTAGTCACCCCCTCCAGCAGGCCTTGGAGCCCTAAGGCAGGGTGCATTATAGCACATGTGATGACATACAGGGAGAGGATGTGGTCTCGGGGCTAGACTGCTGACTTTGGAGCTGGAAAACCAAGGTTCAAGCCTCTGGGTCGACTCCACATCCTGTGATTTTGGGCAAATCACTTAACCCCTTGCGTGCTGCCGTCAGCCGACGAGAGCACTACCTCGCTAGTGCTGCCGTCGGCCAACGGCAGACGCGGCCCCACCCATTTTGCGGGAGTGTAGCACTGCCGCGAAATCGCGGCCGCGGCAAAGGGGTTAATCTCCCTGTGCCTACCAAAAACAATAATAAATAAAAGTGTCCTTGTGTAACGTAACTCGTGGTCATGTAAAGCGCTCCAATACCTTCGTGTCGAGTTCATGCTATATAAATCTGCAAAAAAAATGTATATATCTTCCTGAGCAGATATGGCCCTGTAATATTTAATTTGATTGCTGATTAACAGGGAAGTCATCTTAAGGTATGTACTGGACACTGGTCAAAATGAGTTACCCAGCTGCATAATGGCTTTACTGAAACCTATGGTGTTTGGTATCAAACACCTAATATTAATGAACCCACGCTGATTTCAGTGATGGATATATTAATACATGCACCCAGTGAGTACCTTAGAGGTCCCCCTGAGCCCTACTAGTCCTCTGTTGTGTGTTAGCTGACTGGTACAATCCAGCCTGCAACCACAGGCGTGCTTATGACTCCCTAGGAGGTGAGAGCCCTGCTCTCAGAGGACAGGAACAACGTCTGCTCTGGCAGGAGGTTTTTATACCTCCTCCAGCAAGATGGCTAGTAAATCAGCAGAGAATGCCAGAGGCTTCAAAGCCTTTTCCATTTTTGATATGTAACACTGGCTTCACCCCAGCCTTAGGGCCCACTCGGCATCAGGACAGGGAGAAACTTAGATAGTAAGGAGGCGTGTTGCACTGCCAGGTTAGACACACTTTTAGGGTGGGCAGCCTGAAGTGAACACGAAAGAAAGGATTCCACCATCTTGTGTGTGATGGAATTAGGAATTCTGGGACAGGTGATGCCCACTCCCCACAGGAAGTGGTCCTCTACAGGGTGTAGTGACCCCAGGTGTAAGTAGCCCATTGGCCACTACCCTTCACTACCCTAGAAAGAAGGACAAGGAAGAGCCCACGACGCATGAACGGAGGGCTTCACCAGCACTTAGTGCAAAATCTTGCCTTGCTGCTGGACCTCAACAATTGCACGGCCCGGCTTGTCCAGAAAGTGGTTTCACTTCCCAAAGCTGTGGAGGAGTGACCTCTGACTTCATCTTGCCAGCAACACCTCCCTTGGAACTGAGGAGCTGCTTCCCTCCATCTGTAGGCACTGTTCCCAAAGTCCGGTGCTCTGTCCTGTTGGCCATCAGAGCCACTGAGGGAGCAATGTGCCATCAGAACATTGCTTGGAGCTCAGCCCGCCACTTCACCGATATCCTGAGACGATGATCCTTCCGGAGTCTCCCTGCACCTATACTTGGAATACCGGACCCCTTGCAGCAACCAAGGCTTTTTGGTGGTCCATTACGGACTCCAACAGCACAAAGGCAGATCTACCAACCAGTGACGTCAGTATCCGCAAGGCTAGCATCTAAAGTGGCCCTGCTGCACTGTTTTCCCCTCTCCACCAGGTTGCCAATACAGAGAGTGAGACTTTGGCTGCCACGACCCAACACCAAAAAGTACCTATGTACCCGAGCCCCACAGCCCGAGTCCAAGTAAACCAACAGTGCTGATAGCTGACACGCGTTTCGTCGTTGAACGACTTCTTCAAGCCTCTAAAATAGTTGAGAAAATCATAGTTAGAGTCTTCGGGATCCCTCAATAGTATTGGATGGTGAACACCCAAAATATCGAATCAAAAATATAGACAGCCCAGAATATCGAATTACCAAAATATAGACAGCCCAGAATATCGAATTTAGGGTATGAAATATCAAATTCCATAATATCGAATTTAAAATATCGATTTCCATAATATTGATTTTTTTTGTTATGTATGGTACTATATGTTTTAAAACTATGTATTAATTTTGTAATGTATGTTTAATTTTTTTAATGTAATTTGATTTTTGCGTATTTTAATTCCATAGCGGGTTGTGGGTTTATAGGGAATAGGGTGGGAAGTAATTTAATGATAGTAAATTAAATATGATTTTTTATTTATATGTAATGATACTTAATTGATTGATAATTAATTTGTAATTGGTAATGAATTTTTATTAATTGGTAAATTATTTTTATTAATTGATTAATTAATATTTATGTTAATGGTATTTATTTGGAGCGGGTTGTTGGTTTATAGGGGAATAGGGTGGGAAGTGATTTAATTGTAATAAAGTTAAAAAATATTTTTATTTATATGTATTGATAATTAATTGCTTGATAATTAATTATTAATTGGTAATTCATTTTTATTAATTGGTAATTCATTTGTATTAATTGATTAATTAATAATTATATTAATTGTATTATTTATTATTTGGAGCGGGTTGTGGGTTTATAGGGGAATAGGGTGGGAAGTAATTTAATTGTAATAAAGTAAATATTTATTTTTATTTATATGTATTGATAATTAATAGATAATTAATTATTAATTGGTAATTAATTTTTATTAATTGGTAATTATGTTTAATTCATTTTTTCATTGGTATTGATAATTAATTTAATTTAATTTTAATATTAAATCATTACTTTCCCTACTGTTGCACTCTCTGGAGTGGGAATAGTAATTTTTACCCCTACGCTATCCAACGCTTTCCCTACTGTTGCACTCACTGGAATGGGAATAGTAATTTTCACCCCTACGCTGTCCAACGCTTTCCCTACAGTTGCACTCACTGGAGTGGGAATGGTAATTTTTACCCCTAAGCTATCCAACGCTTTCCCTACTGTTGCACTCATTGGAGTGGGAATAGTAACTTTTACACTCCCGCTATCCAAGGCTTTCCCTACTGTTGCACTCTCCGGAGTGGGAATAGTAATTTTTACCCCCCCCCCTCTATCCTACGCTTTCCCTACTGTTGCACTCTTTGGAGTGGGAATAATAATTTTTACCCCTACGCTATCCAACGTTTTCCCTACTGTTGCACTCACTGGAGTGGGAATAGTAATTTTTACCCTCCCGCTATCCAACGCTTTCCCTACTGTTGCACTCTCTGGAGTGGGAATAGTAATTTTATATTGATACTTTGATTATAGAGTAGGACTTATATATGTAGAGAATCATGGAAACATATACACTTGTATCGAAGTACCAAGTGCCCCACGACTTTTTTGGTAAGTGTAGTGGTACAGCATTAGAATCCCTGCTGTGCAAGTCCCAGTGTAAAGAAACACATCTCGATTTTATCGGGAAAGGGAGGACCTTTTTCGATAGAATCGAGATGTGTTTCATTGCAAGTTCTCTTACAGCAGTGCGGAGAACCTAAGTTAGATTCCACTTGCCACCGCCGATAACGTGCAATGTCATCAGTTGTGCGTGATGGAGTTTCCATGGCGGCTCTCAATCTGAGATGCTTTTTGTCTCGAGTAGAGCTTAAGCCTCCTCTATGCCTTTCAGCCAATAACACTCCTAACCAGAGTTCTCAAAAAGATCAGGAACAACCAGGCCCAAGTCAACCTTGTGGTTCTGGACTGGACTCGCAGAGTCTGGTATCCCAAGATGTTGAGCATGCCCATCGGCCCTCCAATAGGGTTGCCCTTTTGAGAGGATCTTCTGTTGAAGCAGCAGGGCAGGGTTCTCCATCCAAACCTGCCAATGATTCCCCTTCATGTGTGACAATTGAGCGATAAGAATTTAACCTTCTGCCTGAAGTCTGTAATGTAATCTTGGTGCCTGTTGTCAGAGATGACCACAACTCCCATCATGCCCTTGTACTCCTCATACCAGAACCCAGCATCAGCCATCTTGCCAGTACCTTTCCAGTCACTGTGAGGAAAGCATGGTTCCATGTGGACTTGTTGGGCTACGTGGGAGAAGAAGGGTTAGGTGTGACTACAACTCCCATCAGGCTTGAGCACAGACCCTCTTTTCCAGGGATGCCAAACATCCTTCTTGTAATTCAGATTTCCTGTGAGTGAGTGGAAGTGTACTGGCAAGATGGCTGACACTGGGGCCTGGTGTGTGGAGCAAAAGGGCATGATGGGAGTTGTGGGCAAATGTGACAGCAGGCACCAGGGTCAGCCATCTTGGCAGTACCTTTCCACTCACCATCATAGACAGCATGGCCCGAGGTGTGCTGTTTGAACTGGGTGGGAAGGTGTGTGTAGGCCAGAGACTGATGGGAGATGTAGCCAGTGCAGGCATTCCTCCTCCCAGGCAGCCCAACCAGGCCATCAGTAAGAGTAATGTGCTGGCCATGATTTAAGTTTACTATCAAGATGTCTGAAACTGGTGCCTGTTGTCAGAGTTGACCACAACTCTCATCATGCCCTTGTGCTCTACACACTAGGCCCCAGTATCAGCCATCTTGCCAGTACGTTTCCATTCACTGACACGTATTGCATAGTAGCAGGTGTGCTGTTTGGGCTGGCTGGGAAGGTGTGTGGAGGACAGGGCATGATGGGAGTTGAAGTCAGTGTAAACACACATCCTCCAAACCAACACAAACAGTCCACTTGCAACCAGGCTTACCTGATAGTGAGTAGAAATGTACTGACAAAATGGCTGACACCGGGTGCTAGTGTCTGGACAATTATGCCCTGCTGGAAGTTGTGGACAAATAGGCATCAGTCAACAGTGTCAGACATCTTGCAAGTATATTCCCTCTCCCTGTCAGGGAAGCTGAGTAATAGGTTGGCTTTTGTTGCTGGGTAGAAAGGTGTCTGTGGGACAAGGCCTGATGTGAGTTACAGCCATTGCAAATACTAATCCTCCCACCCAGCCCTGCTAACTACTCTGTGCCTATGCTTACCTCACAGTGGGGGGAAGTGTCCTGGCAATGTGGCTGACACTGCTGCATGGTGTTGACCCTGAAGCCAATTCCCATCAAGGCACTGCGCACCACATACCATGCAACTGTGTCATCCATCTTGCTAGTTTACTTCCATTCACTGTCAGGTATCCTTTGGCCCAGTTGACCTGGTTGTGCTGGTTGGGAGGATTGTTAGCCCTGACTACATCTCCCAGCAGGCCCTGCTCTAATCACACTTGTACCACCCAGCACAAACAGCCTGCCAGGAACGATGCTTACCTGACAGTGAGTGGAAATGTACTGACAAAATGGCTGACATTGGGGGCTGGTGTTTGGAGCACAAGGCCTAGATGGGATTTGTGGTCAACTCTGACAACAGGCACCATTGTCAGATAGATTGCCAGTTCATGCATGTAACTGTAATAATCTTACACACCTTCAGGGGGCTGTATTGTAGTGCTCCTCCTGTGTGATCCAGACACCGGAACCTTGTCTTCTGGAGACCAAATGTACATTCAACCACTCACCTGGTTTGACCCTGTGCCTCATTGAACCACACTTCTACAGGGGTGACTGAGTTGCGCACAGGGGTCAGCAACCAGGGAAGGTTTGGGTATCCAGTCACCTATATAGAACACAGAAAAAGTTCAGTTGTCAGACAACATATCACTATCTGACATGCAGTCAACACACACTACAACATACACATCACCTACCAACAATCCAGGCACTGTCATGTTGCAGCTGGGACATCATATGGGGGACGACGCTGTTCCTCAGCATGTAAGCATCATGTGCAGAGCCAGGGAAACGTGCACAGGCGTGGGATATCAACATGTCCACCAAATACACCACCTGGACATTGATGGAGTGAAAGTGCTTCCTGTTGCGGTACACCAGTTCATTGTCCGAGGGTGGTACCAAAGCTACATGGGTTTCATCATTTGCGCCAATGGCATGGGGAATATGTCCCATGGCGTAGAAATTGCCCTTGATGTCAGCTAACTCTCCCGGTGTGGGGAACTTGATGTATTGGTCCAGGCAATGGAGCAATGCCTCCAAAACATCATGCAGGACGCAGATGAACATAGTCTGTGACATGCCACCAGATGTTGCCACAGTATACTGAAAAGAACCAGTAGCAAAGAAATGTAAGGCGGCCATGACCTTAAACTTGGGGGTCAGTACAGTGGGATATGTGCAACCAGGAATCAAATCTGGTGTCAACTGGTCAGCCAACGGTTCTATTATTGCCCTGGTGAAACAATATTTGCTGATTTGGTCATGTTCCTCCATGGTCTGCAGGTCTGGGAAGGGTCTGAAGACTGGTGGTCGTCTACCATACCTATGTGTGGAGTGTAAACACAATTGTCGTTAGACACAAAGATACAAGATAATATGCATCTATTTAAACAAAACATGAACAATTACCACAAAAAATAGGTTGGAGCATCTGTAACACATGCATTAAATAGTATGGTTGATCTTAGATACATAGCACAGCATTATGACCCTTGCCACATCTATTACCACGGTATGGTCACACAGTATATTGTGTGCCACACTGACAAAGTCACTAATGCCCATCACCAGTCTAGTCAATCATGCATCACATAATAGACTAAGCAACACAATATAAGCTGAGATATAGGATTGTGACAACAATTACATGCGTAAAAATGCACACACATAAGGATTATGATTTGACAGACATGTGGGACACCACATACCTACAGCGTCCAACTCTGGAAATTATGCACACTACTGTCCAGGATGGACACTGTCATGTTGTCAGGTCAGCATCATACATACAATTACATACATAGACCATTATTGTTCTTTGGATTTGCATATATGATGCCTTTATACACTTGAATCAGGGACAACAAAGATACACTGGTAAATCACCCAAAAATCATTTGTTTGGGTGCATTTTGTCACAGTTTAATCATTCAAATGTAAATGCTTGGCCCATGAATCACAAAAATGTTACTTATAGTCATGAATCACACTGATTGCACACTGGGTTACAGACTCACATTGATAATCTTAAATTGTGTACTTGTACATACACATGGAGTCATTGTCACTGTGATAAAGCCCAGAATTGAACATTTCTATACTAACAAAAATTGTTAGTAGTAGCTACAACTACAGTGTGTTATGTGTCCCTCAAATTAGGCTCCTCATGGGTGTGTAAGCTATGCATATAAAGGTCCATTTTAGTTTGACAAATATGAATATACACAGAGATTGCTCAAAAATTACAACTATCACAGTAGTTTCTATACTGCAGAATGAATATTCAAAGGATGCAGTATCCGCATCTGAAACGATTCGGTCACAGCCATTCGATTTTGGTTGTTATAGTGACCAACAAGGGTGAGCATTCAAAGGATACCGTATCCGCATCTGAAATGATTCGGTCACAGCCATTGGATGTTGGTTGTTATGGTGACTGACACAGGTGAGTATTCAAAGGACGCGGTATCAGCATCCGAAACGATTCGGTCACGGCTATTGGATGTTGTTCGTTATGATGGCTGACACGCATTACTATTCCAATCGTCATTGCGTGGAAACTGACTCGGTAACCTCCCATCAACAATGTATTGAAATCACTCGCGGTCCGATAATGAGTTTTGAAACGTCAGGTAGGCGTGTTGTTTGCAAGCAATGTAATGCATTTGACAGATTTGGATAATGCGACCGTCGCAAACCAATCACTTTAGCAGCATGGATTTGAGACCGTTTCTGCTGGGTAGATATAAGTCTGTCTGTTCCCTAGAGACTTTCCTTGCCTGCACTACCTGCAACATTCCTGCAGCTCCCCATCTCTCTGCTGCTGTTGCCACATCCTCTGGGAGCTACCTACCATGGCACATATAGTGGACAGGTTCCTAGCATTCAGCAAGGAGGAGAACCAGGTCCTGTTGGACACCCTTCTGCCATTGTATAGCCAGCTGTATGGCAAACCAGAGGAGCAGGTGAGTAATGATCACACTGCATTTTCATTGGACATGTGCAATCACCATGCTATACTACCATTAGGAAGCTCATTTGCAAGCATGTCAAATGTTATCTGTGACTTCAAAAGTGTATAGATAACTGTTGTGGGCAGGTACACTGCTGTAGAAGTGTGTACTGGGGTGAACATCTTATCACTGTTCTCATAGGACGGAGTTATCATTGAACCCAGCCAACTGCTCAGAATGCCGTATGCCTAGCCCTAAGACATGGTTGCCAAACTGAGCATTAACAGTGTGTACATGTGTCTGACTCTGAAACATGTTGCATGTGCACTAAGGTTCTGTCACCATGTCATCCTTAAAGGTCAACACCCATGAGAGAGGCAGGATTTGGAGGGACATCTCTAAGAAGGTGCACTCCATGGGGTTGGAGCTTCAGCACATCTGTCATTGCTGCAAGAGGTGGCAGGATCTTCGTAGCTGGGCCAAGAAGATCGCAGAGGTCCAGCTGGGCATGTCACGTCCTAGCAAGAGGGGCAGGCGCCATTCACTGACCCCCCCCCCCACATGCTCCGCATCTTAGAAGTGGTTTTCCCTGACCTGGATGGGCAGCTGAAGGCAAGACAGCAGCAAGGAAGAAGTGAGTATGTGCCTTTTAGCACACCTTTGTGAGACATGATTGTAACAGTACCTTAGCCTGCTGACCCTTTTACTGGTTATAAGTCAGCCAAACCCTCAGATCTATTTTTAAGATGCAGATTCACAGGGATAGATTGTTGTACAGTTATGCCCTTTTCATCAGGGTGATGTATCAGTCATGTTCAGGGAAATGACCGTTGTGCCATGCTAAGCTTCTGAAGAAATGCAAATGCACAGCATGTACCAGCACATTGACTTATGTATGACCTGTTCTCAGTGTGGTTTCCACAAATGTGTGAGGCAGGTTTTAATTGTAGCAAACAAGTCTGACTAGGCCATGCTATGCATCCCTGCAGCAGGAGACATACATATTGAGGGCTTCATGAGTTTTTGCTTGCTCATTGTGCCACTGTTAGGTCCCAGACATGCTGCTCTGTGTTTTCAAATGTATCCTATGGGCCAATTACAGGTATGCTAACTGCCTTCTGTCACACTGGCCTGTCACATGATTGTGTGGAAGGTTCAATTTACTCCATTCACTGGAGTGAGTCCATGTGTCTGACTCTGTAACAGTGACAACACATGCCATTCACAGACAAACACAGGTGGTAGCTGCTTGAAACATGACAAAAGATGTGAGGCCGGATGTTAGATGCACATTCACAACAGTAGCCATGTGAGTATCTGCTGTTGACTATACATACTTGGGTCTCTGTTAAGCATGTGTATGATGTATCACTAATAATAAGTATCAATGAGAGAGAAAGGAACAGAAAATGGCTAGTTCTCTTCCCCTAGTGTATGTATGAAAATCAAAAAGAACTAGCTCTTAAGTGGATGCTCGAGATGTGTGTTTCAGGAATATGGAAAAAACATTTGATTTTATGAAAGCCCTCACCCACCAACCTAGTTGGTGGCATGCTTCATCATCGGGCCCCATCCAGGGCACCGAGTGTGCCTCGGGTGTGCTATGAGGCCTGGTTACAGCAGAGCGGATATTTGTTTGGTGAGTGTGAAGTGATAGTGTTAAGAGTGTAGGTTAAAAACTGTCCTAGGGTCAAAGTATCCACAGGGGTTCTTTTAATGATGGGCCCTTGGTAGTGTTAAAAACAAGGCAGTGGATGTGACTATGAACTCCCAAATCCAGTGTGGTTAACATGTTTCAGCCAGGCCTCTTGTTAATCTGGCTTTCATCAGGACCTTATGTGAAAAGTGGTTTAAAAAGGTGGTCTACAGAGTATATGTGAGCAGCTTTGTGGAGCACTCGCTAAGGTGCGATATATGTAGAGGAGAATTTCCTCTAGTAGTTTTGTACCTGTAAGGGATAAAAAACACAAAAACAAACAAACACACATATATGATAATTAGCTTCAGTAAAAACACATTCAGGTAATGTGGTTTTATACCGTCATGCCGGTACTCTAACCGAGTAAAAGGCGGTAGTGAGATACGGTACGTGACGGAATGTGATGCATAATTTTCGTCAGAGTAGTATGCGCTACTGTGCCCAGAAATCAATAGCGGAAACTTTGCATGAGTTCACTGGAGTGACAGTTGTGCACAAGGAATAAAACATATCAATTCTTTTTTTTTTTTTTTGTTCAAAAACCTTTATTGGAGCAAGCATAGAAAAATACAAGAATGGGCCCACAACCTCACGGGCTGGCCGCTAATATTAAGGCACAAGGCATGAAGTAGAATGTACACCCGTGGTAAGGCACAAATCCAGCACAAAGCCTTACTCCCAACATAACACAGAGCATGTTGACTTTTTATTTTGTACAAAAAGAAAAACAAACACTAAAAAGGCGAATGCACGGTAATTAAGGTCAGCCCAAAGAACGGAGGGGATGGTCCACGATCAGGAGAACATACCCAGAGCCCTGAGGCTCCAACAAGGTCGGGGGGGGGGGGGAGCAGCGGGGAGAATCGGAAATTCAAAAAAACAGTATGAAAGGGTTCCGGGAACGCTCGTCTAGGGAGACAGGACCACCCCTGTAGTGCCCACAAGGGGGGGGGGTACAGATATCCCCACGATATTCATTCCACTGGCCCCAAATCTTCGTCCACGCCCTGGGTCTGCCCCTGGCCACATAAACAGTCTTCTCACGAAACATGGACCAGTCCATGTTGTCCTCCCATTTCGAGACCTCAGGGGGCCTGGATGCGCCCCAGAGTTGCGCCACATCCCGTTTCGCAATCATGTAACCCAAGGTAGCCCATCTGGTCTGGGCCACAGAGTAGTCAGTGGGCTCCCAAACAATAAACAGACATCGTCGAGGCTGCTACAACCGGGCACTCCCAAAGAATGTGCAAAAAAGTAGCACTCAACCCACAACCACGCTTACATAACCCATCCGAGGAAAAGCCCATCGTCACCAGACGCGGACCAGTGACATACACTCGATGAAGGATCTTAAGTTGAACCAAACGGAGACGGGCAGGAATGGCTACCTCCTTGGGAGAAGAGAGCGCCGATTGCCAATCTTCATCGTCTAGTTCCAACCCATCGCCGACCCAAGCTTCCCGAAGTCGGACCAATAAGTCCGCCCGATTATTGATCAGCTTCTTATAGATCAGGGAAATAGTGCTATCAGGCAGGTGCCCATCAAGGACACGATCTTCGAGGGGGGAAGACTCGGGCGGGGCCTCATCAGGAGTCAAAACTGATGCGAGGGCGTGCCGGACCTGCAGATAACGAAAAAATTCCCTACCATCCAAACCATATTCCGCCTGGAGGACCTGGAACGACTTCACTCTACCCTTCGAGCACACATCACCCACCTTACAAATCCCAATCATATCCCAGCGGTCGAAACCCTTGGTAGACCAGAGACAGCCCAAACGTTCCGAGGCATAAAGCGGCGTCGCCAGCGTCAATCGATCCTCCCATCCCAAACTCACATTCGCAGCACGCCACACAGTGACTGCAGTCCTGGACGGGCCCACAAGATGGCGCCCGGCAGATCGAGAATAAAGCGCTCTATTAAAGTCCCCACCCGGCAGCTGGAGTCTATCCATCTCGAATGCAGGATTCCGACCCGGTGAAAACATCACGTGATTAATAGCAGACAACTAGGAAGCCCAGTAATATCGCTTGATATCGGGGAGCGCCATGCCCCCGTCGTACCAAGGGATGGTGAGTTTCGAGAGGGCAATACGTGGACGCCCGTCCCAAATCAATTGCCTTTGAAGACTCTCGATCTCTCGGAAATAGGTCTTGGGGATAGCGTCATAGGAGTTCTGGAGCGCGTAAAGGAACCGCGGCAAGGACATCATTTTAAACAGGGCCGCCCTGCCCAGAGGAGACAAAGGAAGCTTACGCCAACGGGCCACGTCCAGTCGCAATCTAAGTAACGGGGGGAGGAGATTACGCTCAAAGCGGAGCGAGGAGTCCAACGTAATAAAAATCCCTAAGTATTTGAAGCCAGATTGGACCACCTGGATAGGAAGTCTGCTCGGCAATGGGGGCAAAACACCCGAAAGAACATACACGCAGGACTTGGCCCAGTTAATAACGAGGCCTGAGTTGGCACCAAAGGAAGCAAGAACGTCAAATAAAACAGACAGAGATTTACGCGGGGAGGTGAGATATAAAAGAATGTCGTCCGCATAAAGCGAAACGCGGTCCTCAAAGTCCGGAGACCAGCGAATCCCCTTGAGCGAAGGTTCCCAACGAAGCCAAGCAGCCAATGGTTCCAGGGTGAGTGCAAAAAGCAACGGAGACAAGGGGCATCCCTGGCGGGTACCTCTACCAAGGGTGAAAGGAGCCGAAACTCTACCATTAACCACTACTTGTGCCAGAGGTTCCGCATATAATAACTTGATCCAACCAATAAACTCAGGCCCGAAGCCAAATTTCTCAAGAGCCGCCCAAAGATAAGGCCACTCCACAGTGTCAAAAGCCATGGAGGCATCCAACGATGCCAAAATGGCCGGCTCCGTCAGAAGCCCCGCCCTTGCAATCACGCCGTGAAGACGACGTAGGTTCAGAGCCGTGTTGCGATGCGGGATAAATCCGGATTGATCTGGATGGACCAAGTCACTAATGACCGTAAGGAGGCGGGACGCAAGGAGTTTCGTCAATACCTTGGGTTCAACATTTAGCAGGGATATGGGCCTATAGGAGGAACAAAGGTCTCGCGGTTTACCATCCTTGGGGATGACAACTATCGTGGCCAGTCGCTGATCATAAGGGAGAATACCCCGTTCCCGGGACTCCAGAAACATGGCGCGAAGATATGGCGCCACCCTGTCGGGACGCAACTTGTACAGTTCAATTGGCAACCCGTTCGGGCCCAGTGCTTTGCCCGAACGGAGTGAACGGATGGCAGTAGCTATCTCATCAACAGTAAAGGGGGAGTCCAACGCCACACGATCCAAATCGGAAACACCGGGCAGAGCTATATCACGCAGTAGAAGGCGAGAGTCAACCACATCTCTCACAGACACAGGGGTATACACCACACGGAAATACTCACCAAAACGGTCAACTATTCCAATCGGGTCCGTCACACTCTCACCACTCGAAGACTGAATCACGGGTACCACACGATTAGCTCTCTCCTTCTTATCCAGCCATGCCAGCAATTTACCCGCTTTGTCACCCACATCATACAAACGACCCTGTTGCTCCCGAAACATCACTTTAGCAGCATCCGTGACCATGGATTTATAAGCAAATTGTTTCAGACCCAGGGCATGGAGTTTCGCAGACGTGACACCAGATTCCAAAGCATCCTCCAATGCAGAAATCTCACCCTCAAGGTCCACCACCTCCCTATTCCTCGCCCTCTTAGCTTCAACAATAAAGGAGAGGGCCTGCCCACGAATCACCGTCTTAAAGGCCTCCCATAGGGTCACAGCTGAGGAAACCGACCCCTCGTTATCCAGAAAATACGCGTCCAAAGACTTAAGCAGAAGGCTGCGGGTCTCGGGGAGGTAAGGTACCACGGATTGATGGGAGCCACCCGGCCGACTGCCTCCACTCCAACCTCAAAACGAAGCCAGAGCGGAGAGTGGTCAGAGATACCCCTGGGTAGGTGTACAATCTCACGCACCGCTGGCGACTGAGCCGCAGGCATCAGGAAATAATCCAGCCTAGACAGACTCCCATGGGCCCCAGAATGAAAGGTGTACTGAAGCTGAGTAGGATGTAAAAGCCTCCAGCAATCCACCAAGCCAAAGGTATCCAAAAATCCACCCAATCATTGTTGGGCCGCAGGAGTATCCCTAGGGGGGTGGCGATCGCGGAGACCTGAGAACACCGAATTAAAATCACCAGCCAGAAAGAGAGTACTATCAGGGAGGTCCAACAAGACACGGCCCAAATCTGAAAAGGTAGAAGTCTGCAAGCCGGGGGGCACATAAACAGTAAACAAGGAGAGGGCACGACCTTCATAGCGACCCACAAGGACAGCATATCGCCCCCGGTCATCCTGAATCACATCATCAATAGCTAGGGGGAGGGAAGCCCGAACAAGGATACCCACACCCCTAGAACCCGAGGTAAACCCCGAATGTGCTACGAGGCGATAGCCCCACCTATTCATTGCATGACAAACATTGCCTATCAAATGAGTCTCCTGCAGGAAAACAATATCAGGAGATAAACGTCGTATACATTTCAACACCACACTTCGTTTGATACGATCTCCCAGACCGTTAACGTTCCACGAAACAAATTTCAACCCGCTACCCCCCATCCCACCCAACAAAGCCAAAACCCCCCACCAATGAGCATGACACCAGAAACATTTTCAAATACAGGATAAAGTCGCCTTGAAAACAGAACACACAAACAACAAACTTCCCAACCACCCTCCCCCCAAAGAACAAGAAAACACCCCCCCACCCTGCACCCCTGCAAAAAGCTAAAAAGCCACCCTAACCTGCAGTGTGCCTATCGCCCAAGAACCACTATTCTACACAAAGACCCCGGAGGAGGAAAGGCTCCGTACCACCCGCCACCCCGATCAAGACCAATGACGAGAAAAAGAACATACATCAAACACATAAGCAATAAAGGAACACAGGCATACACCCCTGGAGAAGTTATTCAAAACAAGGCACCAGGCATGGACGAAATGTTCAGCTCTCTGCACCACCTTCAGCACCGCCCGGGTGGGCATCGGACTCAGTCTCAGGAGGTCGGCTAGGCAAGGAGTCCAGCCAGTCATTCACAGCATCCGGCCGATCAAAGAAGAAAGTTTGGTCATTATACTCAACCCGCAGCCTGGTCGGAAAAAGCATAGCGTAACGCATCCCCATGTCCCGAAGACGCTTCTTAGCACCACGAAAGCCCATCCGCTGCTTCTGGACCTGTTGGGAAAAGTCCGGATAAAAGTTCACCGTGGCATTCTCAAAGGCCACCGGGCCCTTCACCCGCGAAGCCTGCAGGATAGCGTCCCGATCTCTATAGTGGAAAAGCTTCGCAACAATAGGTCTCGGCGGGGCGCCTGGCTTACCCTGGCCCCCCGGAACACGATGTGCACGCTCCACTGTGAAAAATTTACTGAGGCCAGACGGAGAAAGGTGGTTCTGGATCAGGTCTTCAACCAGGAGATCAACCGAGTGGGGTTCTGGGTTCTCCGGCACACCAACCACGCGAACATTACAGCGACGTGCCCTGTTCTCAAAATCCTCCAAGCGCCGGGTCATGAAATCGTTCACCCTACGGAGATTGCCAATCTCCGTCTGTATGTCAGAGACGTCCGTTGTGAGGCTGGACGATTTGATATCCAGCGACTTCACCTTTTCGTTCGTTTTGGAGAGATCGGCTCGAATTAGATTCACCTCGATTGCCACAGTGTCAAGTTTGTGGGCCAAGGTTTCGTACTGTCGGCCTAACATATCAATTCTTAATCTGATATTGTCAGAGAAAAACCTCATGAATTCCGGGAGGGGTCCAGCTTTTAGTCACACACTGGTGGTGTAAAACGTAATAAGACAAGAAACATTCAAAACATGACTTATGCTGTAGTTTGATTGTCAGGAAAAAAGATCCCCGTTGTCAGAGACTGTAGCAGAGAGTCCCTGGCAACCCAACTTACTTCATCAAAATAAGTCAATTTTTCTGTATTATTTTTGCTACTCTGTTAGAGGCCTCATTGTAAGTTGTAACGCATGTGAGCGGGGCGGTGGTATCCCTCCTTATGTTGTCCTCAAGGAGTGCATCCCTATTCTGGTTGCGAGCGCGTTTCCTGGTGGTTTGAACGATCTTGTTGGGATAACCTCGTTCTTATAGTCTCAAGGCCAAATCTGCAGATTGTCTCTGGTAGTCCGAGGTCAGGTTACAGTTCCTCCGTATGCGGAGGAATTGGCCAAATGGGAGGTTCTCCCTAAGGGGTCGAGGGTGGAAGCTGTCAAATTGTAACAATGAGTTCCTAGTCGTCGGTTTATAGTATGTGGTTGTCTTGAGGGTTCCAGCTTCTGCTTCAATGGTAAGATCCAAGAAGGCTATGCTCTGTGAACTGGCGGTGCTGGTGAACCGTAAGTAGGGGTCACGTACATTGAGCCACGTGAGAAAGGTAGTCAGTGATTCTTGTGAGCCAGCCCAGATCATGAGGATGTCGTCTATTTAACGACCCCCTAACCTGATGTTGTTGGTGTAGGGATTGGAAGCTGGTAATATGTGTGCTTTTTCAAAATGATACACATAAAGCCCGGCCATGCTTGGGGCAAAAATACTGCCCATTGATGTGCCATTAGTCTGAAGGTAGAACTCACCTTCAAACTCGAAGTAGTTCTCCTTCAGAGCTAAGGTGGCGCATTACAAGATGAACTCTCTGGGGGTAGTGCATTCCCAGGTATTCTCCATCAGCATGTCGTAGAGGACCTTCAGTGTGGCAACCTGAGGGAGGCTAGTGTAAAGGCTTTCAATGTCCAACCCCACTAGAAGTTGCAAAGTAGGGTCAAAACTCAAGTATTTGATGAGATTCAGCAGGTGTTTAGTATCCCTGATGTAGGTGGATGCCCTCTGTACCAGGGGATTCAGAAAAAAGTCACAGAACCGGGAAAGGGGTTCTAAAAGGGAATTGATCCCTGAGACGATGGGTCACCCGGGAGGGGGTTGTGCCTCTTTGTGTATATTTGGCACTGTGTGGAAGTAAGGAACCTTGGCCTTTCGTGGTACATAAGAAATCAGCCTCCTGCTTGGAGATGTGCTGGTTAGCTTCTGCTGACTCGACTAGGTATGTTATCATGGCTCGCAACATCTTAGTGGGGTCTTCCTTCAGACGTCTGTAATTGCGTCCATCGCTGAGTAACCTTCGTCATTCAGTGATGTAGTCTTGTTTATTCTGAATAACAATTCCTCCCCCTTTGTCTGCTGGTTTCATGGTTATGTTGGGGTTTCCCTGTAGTTTGCATACAGCTTCCCTGTCTTCCTTAGAGAAGTTGTTGCAGTTTTTTGGTTGGTCCATGTTCTCATTCTCGTTGTATAATGCTTGTTCGAAGGTATCACTGTCAGCCTGTGAGGTCAGGAATATGCATTGTTCTGAAGAAAATCAACAAAATTAGTTGAGAAAGAAGAGCAATGTAAGCTGTAGGAAGTGTGCAATACGTATAATGAAAGTTTGGGACATTCAGACTTGGGCCATACAAATGGGAACCTCAACAGTCGAAACAAGATTGGGACACAGTGTTGACTGGACTCATGAAGGGTGGAGGTTCAGTACTGATAGTCTGTCCAGACAGTGCCCCCAGACGGGCTATTGGCATGGTGTTCCACCATTAGCATGATGAAGATACAGTCATTAGACTTGGACGGGTGGAGACCTTTGTTCACATCTGTTTCGCTGAGCTATTTACAATGTGCACAACATTTAGATTCATCCTCATTACACAGTACATAGATGACACAAGACAGTGGGTCACGTGCCTCTCAACCTGGCTATGTCTACTACCTTGGTGAAGCCTCAAGTCAGATGTGTGACCTGACAGTGAAGTGCCTACATTTCAGGACGAATAAGCCCAACCACTGTGACTTGACTCATGCAATGAGTACACAAGCTTTTAAGTTGGACAAGGATGTTACTTGACCTGTGACAATGGAGCAGATGTTTCCCAATTTGTTGACTAGGGAGTGCAGAATGGATACAATGTCTCACTTAAATTGTGGTAATCCTATTCCCATTGTTAGCTCTATACACCCTTGCAGGAGATGAGACAGATATGTCAGGACACAAGATCGTCAGGTGCCCAAAAATAATAACATCACCTGCTATATACCGAAGTATTTGCCAAGGTGGTTGTGTCAATTGATATTGATGACACCAATGTTGCGGATTACCACATGTGTGAGGGAGCAATGGTTAACTTGCAGATTGACAAGTGCCAATTATGTAACTATATGTCAAGTTGATAGCACATGTCAAAATAATGTAGTTGGTTGAACTGTGAGGTTTTGCAAAGTTACCTATGTGTCAAAGACATACAGATGATCACAGCATCAGCATTGGCCAGCGGAGGAGAACAAGCCATGGGTGTTAAGGGAGCAGTTCCCTAGTCAGGATCCAGTGCCGATTCAGATGTGGAGCCATTGTCCGGCAGGGAGTATGAGGGGATCCACACTGAGGGCAGGTGTGCAACTACAACGGAAGTATCCGATGACCAGTCAAGCTCCAGTGATGACTCCCTGGTGGTGGAGGAAAAAGGAGAGGATTCCTCAACATCAGAGTCCACCATCACTCCCATCTCCATCCTCCCAACTGCTCCCAGTGTCCATGTCCGGTCCTGTGGCAGTGGACAGCTCTCCTTTGCACCTAGCACCTCACCCCCTGCCTCATCTCCCCAGCTGCCCTCAGTGCAGAGGCGGTTGGCATCCTGAAGCAGATGTCTGTGGGGCAGACATCGATGCTGAATGTCCTCCATGCGCATACTGCTCTTTTGACACAAATGGTTTCATACATGAAGGGCATTCACTCTGACATGTCTGCCCTCCAGAGATCCAATCAGGCTCTGGCCTCCACACTGATGGTAGCAGTGTCCCAGCTCTAGCAATCCCTCCCCCTCCTGCCCCTTCCCCATCCCCAGACCCAACTCCACTACCTGACCCAAGCACTGCCAGGGACATGCCAACAAAAGACACACATTCATCCACAGACACTCTGCAGACATCAAAACCCTCTGCCTCCACTACCCCTACCCTTAACTCTCCTGTTCCCCCCACTGCCCAGAGACTCTTCCTCAGCAACCTTGGCGTCTTCCCTTCGTACCCCATCCAAACCCCTTCCCAGAAGTAAGAGGCAAACCAACCCCCCCAGCCCAGACATCTAAACCTGCCACCCCCTGCCCACGAAGAGTAGGAGTACCAAGCTCCCCACAAGCAAATCCTCCTCTTCTCACAAGACAAAATCCCCTCCACCAACACATACTTTCCCTTGCCAGTACCTCCCGCACCAAGAAACACTCTCCCAAAGAGTCAGAATCAATCCCCATCCCTGTATATTCTGTCCACCATTATACCATCCCCAAGAAGCTCAAGTCGAGCCCCCCCTCCATCGAGCACTCCAACTACAATTGCCACCTTCTCAGTTTGTTCCTCCCACTGCAATGGACCAACCACCTCCTCCATCTGTCCCATCCACTGCATTTGATGAACCACCCCTTCCATCTGGCTCATCCACTGCAGTGAACCAACCATCCCCATCTTCTGGCCCATCGACTGCAGTGGACCAACCATCCCCTCCATCTGTCCCATCCACTGCAGTGGACTAACAATCCCCACCATCTGGCACATTCACTGCAGTGGACCCAAAACCCCTCCTGATCCTATCCCTCCTAAATCCCAGCCCAATAATCCATAGTTTTGTCCCTTTGGTGCCTGGCATGCCCCCTAGATGCCCCTCTCAGAGGAGGTGACCCCTTGCGGTCACAGTGTAGGCAAGAGTTGATGGGTATGTGTTTAAACCCCATCAAAAGTTTAACTTTTATGGACTGGCCATTGGCCTTGCGTTTGTTCTAATGAACGTGGTTTATGCATGCAAAATAAAGCATTTTTAAGTTTTGGAATGCTGAATTCTGTGTCCCAAAATTGATCATAAGTCAACTGTCATTCATGTTCAATTATTGGTGTGAGTACACAATGATGTTGGAATGTCATGGATTGCATGTGGTCCAATCAATCCAATCAATCAATGGCACTTATAGAGCGCGCTACACACCCGTAGGGTCTCAAGGCGCTGGGGGGGGGGGGGGGGGGGCGCTACTGCTCGAACAGCCAGGTCTTCAGCTTTTTCCTGAAGGAGAGGTGGTCTTGGGTCAGGCGCAGGTCGGTCGGGAGGGAGTTCCAGGTCTTGGCGGCCAGGTAGGAGAAGGACCTTCCTCCTGTCGTCGCTCTTCGGATGCGGGGGACGGCGGCGAGGGCGTGGTTGGCTGATCGGAGGTGGCGTTTCGGAGCGTAGAAGTTGACTCGGCTGTTGAGGTAGCTCGGGCCTTGGTCGTGTAGGGCTTTGTGTGCGTGGGTGAGGAGGCGGAAGGTGATTCTTTTGTTGACGGTAAACCACGTCCAAGGGGTATGTGAGCTTTTACAGTATATATTCCAGGTGTACTTGTCTACATTTGCTGGATGTTATCACACACATAACCTTTGGCTATGAGGGTGACATGCATTCACCATCCTTTCATTTGTTTCCGTCACAATTGCACAGAGGTCATGCTACCATATGTCAACATAGTGCCAGTGTTGCAAAGTGCTACAGTTTAGGAGGAGCACGCTGAATATGTTTGTGATGTGCAGAGCCATCTGTCTCATCAGTACATCTGGATACATATGGAGTTTGACTATGTGATGGTGACTTTGGACACACCCATGTACAAAAGGGAGGGGTGGTACAATACTTGTTTGTGACTTGATAGTGGTTGAGCCATGTCTGTGTCTCCTTTTTATCCGGTAGACCAGAGGCAATGACAAGCTTGACACAGGTGGCATTTCACCATATGCAATTTCCAATCATGGCTGTGGGTTCATTTGATACATTTCCTGAGCCTATGCTGATTGTCAGCTGAGCTGTATTCTCAATGTATTCACACACTGTTGCCTCCAAAGAGTTAGGTTTCTGCAGATGGTCCTGTTTGGTAAAGTGTGTGTGGTCTTAAAAGTCCATGAATTTCTAATTCTCATTTGAGTAGTGCCAGCCTGCTTCTGTATGGCTACATCATGTTGATGTTGTGTTTGGTCTGTTCAAGAAGGAATTTTAAGTTTACAGGCACACATCATTCATAGCTGAGCAATAGATTTGTGTGTAGGTAGTCATTTGTGCATGGCTTTGTATGGTGCCCTATTGAGCTATGCATGATGCTGTGCCAGCTCACACAGAGCTGATCTAGGGGTGCTGTGATGTCTGTTGGATTGCCCTGTTCTACATGTGGTAAGCTGAGTGGACAGTGGGTGCACCGAATTGTGGTGAATCTGTCTGTTGTGCAGATGCCACTGGAGCCAGTGTCACATCCATGCTCTTAGTTGTCACACAGGGCAGTATGTGGATTTTTGATTGCGAGGCACAACTGCATGTGTGTTTAGCAAGATTGATATTGCATGTGAAGAGATGGCACACACAAGGGTAGAGGTGAGAGACTGGTGTTTCAAACTTTATTTCGTAGTGGAGACTCATAGGCCATGAGGGCTGCAAAAATATGGAGAATGTCTGAGAGTGTGAGGTAGGAGTTTGGTCCATAGGCAGTTCTTGTGTATGAGACATGGAATGTCCACATTGTCCCAATATGAGTGCTTTAAATGCGGGCGTGTGAGTCAGAGTATGCAAGCTTGCTAAACTGCTTTCATCCTGTGTAAGGTGCGGTAGGAATTAGTAGATGTGATATGGGTATATTCATATAGACAAGGTTGGATTATGGCAGGTGAAGAGAGCTGTAGTCTGTGGCACTATTGTGACATATAACTGTAACTGCATTTTTGATGAGTGAGGTTATTTGTTATTGTGCATGGGTCAATGGGGTCATTGGGCATGAAGTCATGTGTGGATGTCACTGGGCCACAGTGAGATAAGGTTAAACTAGTCATATGTGACAGTGTGTATACGTTTATGTGTGCACCAGTTGTGTAATTTAGAGTGCGGAAAGGGGAAATGTAAGGTGTTGTACAGTTGATGTGTGCTGTGTCTGGATATTTGGACGCATCTTTTTAGGATTGACTAGCTGTAGAACTTGAGCTGAGTTGGGTGGGTGTATGGGGTGTGTGAATGACTAGGTACATATCTATTGAGCCATGTAAGTGTCTTGTTGTGAAATGTGGTGAAGTGTTCAGGGTGCATATCAGAGTGGGCTGTGATGATGAGTATGCATGTCATGTATGTGAGAGCTGTTGTGTAAATAGTGATGAAGAGTGGTGCTGCAAGTGTATGCGTTGATGTGAGAAGGGCAGGACAAAAGTGATTTAGTATGACTCAGCTTGGTAAAGTTTGAGAACATATATGGAGCTTGTGCGGCAGACATGCTTTTCCGTCTAGCTGCACCAGAGTGGGCTTCTTCCGTGCTTGTGTATATGTTAGTTTTGAGAGATGAGCATGTACTTTGAAGTGTATGTGTGAGGGGTCATACCTGGACAAGTTGAATTCATGCAGGCCTTGTGGTTATGTTGCAAAGTACATATGTGTGGATTATGTGTATGTGAGTATGCAGTAACATTAGCCAGAGTGAATATGTAGATGTGTGATGTGTTTGCTTCAGCTTGCTGTCTCCCCAATGAATGTTCTTGACTGATTGTTGTGATGGCCACTTCGAGTACACTGGCATGTGCAAAACCTATTGACATCACAGGACAAGTAACCTCCATCCAGGCTTGCCTTGTGTGAGTTGTGTGTGTGCATAAGTGGTGAGTTGCCCTTCGTAGGTAGTTGGCGTCACTGATTGGTCATTCCTGCCGTTGAATGATGCCCTGGCATGGAGGTGATGATTGCTTCTGATGTTATGTCATGATGCAGGAACATTGGATAGCAGTCCATTGCTTAGGGGGCTATTGCCCCCTCAAATGAATAATCATGTATGTGTGTTGTTGTGCCACCCTGGGTCAAACAACTCCAGTAACTCATCCCCACACTTTCCAGTCGACTACACATGCATGTGTATACATGGCATTCTAACTTTGAATGGCCAAGGTGTGGGGGCACTAGGGGAGTGGACTCATTGTAATGATATCTCTGGTTGTGCTGCGAACAACACTTTGCACTGTGATCAAACTCACATGTGACACTGAAATTGTACACCCAGTTCCATAGGTGTTGGTATTGTCAATATTTTGGAATGGGGCAGAGTGTACCCACCTGATGATGACATTCCCTCATTGGTCATACACAACATGCTATGAGCCCATGTTTGGATGGGGATCACGATGATGCATGTGCACTCTGAAAGTCATTGGCACACATTCCGTGATCCTCGTTTTCATAGTTGCCTCTGTGATTTCACCTGTCAAGGGAGGTTTCAATGACGTACACTGCTGATTAAGGGGTGGGGGCATATTTTGAAATGGCGAATTGTGACTTGCCTCCCTGCAAGGCCCCTACATCCAATGCAAACTCACTGCAGCTGCTGTGCCATGATACTCATGGGTGGGTGGGGGAGATGACACTGCTTTTTGTAAATAAAATGTCATATACACTCGCACTCCTGTTTAACGAAGTATGTTAGTTGTAGCGTGCACCAGGGTGGTAAACGTAGTTTACAATGCGGTGTTTACACCGCACGACCTTTCCCACGCTGCCATTACAACGCAAGTCATTACTACAACTTGCGCTGGAAGGCGCTGTTGGTTAAGGAATATTGTAAATTTATATTCCAACACGTTCCCTACTGTTACGTGGACTGGTGTTGGAATATAAAATTATAATATTCCTCAATCCACGCCCTCCAACGCAAGTCGTTATAACGACTTGCGTTGTAATAACTGCGTTGTTAAGTACTGCGATCTAAAAGATCGCGTTGTACTGACATACATCCTCCAGGGTGTGCTCTCCGGAGCAAAACATACGACAACTAATTTATTCATCAAAAAGGGAAATCAACCAGAAGTTGCATGCAAGAACATTGTTTAAATATCATTGTGCGCAACGTATCCCAAGGGGACTTAGAATTGCACTCAAACCATCTCTTTGTAAAAATTCTCAAAAATTCAAGGAGAAGTGGTACGCAAGCCTTAACAAGTGCTCCCTAGACCTTATTCTCCATATAATAGAAGAATTGTCAAGCATCTTAGAGGAGTTATCCAAGGAAATTGTAGTAGTGACTAATGAATTATCAAACTCCATGTCTTCGGAGGATTGGACAAAGGTACTGGAGGACATTAATGCTCAATTAACAAGATACTCCCAGGAGGTCAATGACAGGAAAATTAGAAAAGTACGTCGAGATACCGTTGACTATAAACTTGGGGAAGTGTATACCGGGGCAGAGGTTTATGCCTGCCGCCGGCAAACGAAACCAGATAGTCAGAATACTGAAACATCCTCATCTGGCAGCGATGCATCAACTCGATCTAGAGACTCCGGTAAACCTAGACCACAGAGACCTACAACATCAGGGGAACAACCACAAACCAGATAACACTCAAAGACAAGACCAACAACCGAATATCGCTGAGCATTTTTTAGAGTCAGGCCACTTGGAAAAGGGAGACCCAGGAGGGGCAAAGAAAAGGAAAAAGAGTTACCAAAAGAGGATCAACTTCGGGGTTTGTCACCCCATAGTACATACATGGCACCAACCAGTCATAAAACACTTGACATCTTTGAAAATGTGGTAAAGATTGAAATATCCAAATTAAATAAAAAAAATAAATAAAGGCGTCATAACCTCACACAGAAAGAACAAGACACTTTGCACATGATCGCCAAAAATCCTAATATGGATTGGATTGGATTGGATTGGATTGGAGTAGGTTTTTATAAAGCGCGATAGCTACCCGCACGCGTCCTAGCGCTAATGGATAACAGGAGTGTATGAGAAAGGAAACTGTATTTATCTGCTGAACAAGAAAGTCTTCAGTTTTTTCCGGAAAAGGAGAAGGTTGGGCTCAGAGCGGAGGGAGAGGGGGAGGGAGTTCCAAAGTTTGGCCGAATTCACAGAGAAGGTTCCGCCTCCGCACCTTGCTCTTCGAATCCTGGGATTGCTTGCTCGGAAGGCGTGCATCGACCTAAGCTGTCTGGTGGGATTATATGGGTTGATCAGGGTGTGATTTAGAACTGCTCCTTTCCTCCAAAAAGCGCGATGGGCAATACACAAGCTTTTAAACTCGATTCTTTCCCTGATAGGTAGCCAGTGGAGATCTTTTAGTTCAGTTTCCACGGATTGGCGACGGGGAATGCCTAAAAGGGTACGAGCCACGCAATTCTGAAGTACCTGGAGTTTTTTGAGGGTTAATTTGGGTGCTCCCAGGTAGAGGGCGTTCCCAAAATCCAGGCGGGACAGAATTAGCCCCTGGATCATAATCTGTTTTGCCTTTGGATGGAGCGGAAGGATCTTGCGGATAAACCTGAGGATACCCAGGCAGGTAGCAGATAGTTTTACTGCTTGCTGGTTAAATGTAAGTGTTTTATCCATCCAAATTCACAGGCTTTTAATGGTGTCTTTAGGTTCAGGGGCAGGGCCCAATGAGGATGGCCAAATGGAGTCGATGGATTTTAACGGGGAGTTACCTAATATCATTAGCTCCGTCTTGTCTCCATTTAATTTTAGATATGACTGGGTCATCCAGGCGCAGACTGCTTCCATGCAGCCCCTTAGATCGCTTGGCTGGGTTGAGGGGTGATTCCACCAGCTGGGTGTCATCAGCGTATGATATAATTTGAACACCAAAAGGGCGGATGATCTCAGCAAGGGGGCGCATGTATATATTAAACAGTGTGGGGCTCAGGGAGGAGCCCTGAGGAACCCCACAACTGAGTGGTTTACTGGGCGATGTCACGTTACCCTCACAGACTCGGAAGGATCTGTCTGACAGAAAGGATTGAATCCAGGCCTTTACCCTGGAGCTGATTCCTAGACCTGAGATCCTCTGAATAAGGATGTCGTGATTTACGGTGTCGAAGGCGGCACTGAGGTCCAATAAAATGATGGCCGCAGTGCCGCCTTGGTCCGCAATCATTCTAGCTCCTTCTGTCACAGCTAAAAGCGCGGTTTCTGTCCCATGCATGGGTTGAAACCCAGTCTGTGATACGTCCAGTAAGTTATTAATTTCTAGGAATTCTGTAAGGGTGTTATTTACATGTTTCTCCGCAATTTTACTTATCCAAGGCAGTAGGGAGATCGGACGGTAATTTCCTAGATTCTTCTGGTCTAAGTTAGCTTTTTTTAGGAGGGCTCTCACCGTTGCTTGTTTCCACCTTGGTGGAACAATGCCTGAGGATAAAGAGGTGTTAATTAAATTCGAGATGGTAGGCAAGATAGAGGGAATGACTGACCGCAGGGACTGAGTTGGAGCTGGGTCATCAGGGGATCCAGACTTCACCTGGAGCATGATGGTTTCGAGAGTCGTGGGTTCCAGTGTTGGAAAAGTCTCCAGGAAGACCGAGGGGAGTGAATCTGTCTCCGTTGGGCCCGCTTGGGTAGTGGGGACATGTGGGAAAGATGAGTAAATTGTGGCTATTTTACTATGGAAGTATTCTGCCTGTTCATTGCAGCGGGTCTGAGGACTGTGAGGATCTGGCAGTTTGTCCGGTAGTTTTAGGAGAGATTTCGCAATTCGATAGATCTCTTTAGGTTTTGACGCCGCTGTGTTTATTTTGTTTTCATAGTAGGTGGATTGAGCGATCTTTATGTTATTTTTATAGATTTTTATGGAAGATCGATATGCATCTTTATTTGTTTGTGAGTAATCGATGCGCCATTTCCTTTCAAGTTTTTTACATTCCTTCTTCATATTACGTAGATCTTGAGAGTACCAGGGTGCATTTCTTGGACTATGTTTCGGTTCGAAATCTATAATTGGCAGGATGCAATCCAGTGGTTGGGTGATCCACTTATTGAAGTTATCATTGCTAACTGTAGGGTCAGAATTACATACTGCGGTGGAGGCTTCTAGAACAGTGGTCCACTGTATGTGATTACGTTTTGACCATTTACGGTCCCTATGGGGTACCGGAGGTGGAGCAGCATGTGGAATTAACGGTGACCAAGTAAATGGGATCAAAAGATGATCAGACCAGGGAAGAGAAATGGGTGAATCGGCTGTAAGCTGGGTGCAGTTGCTAAAGATGGGGTCGAGGAGGTGTCCCCTAGAATGGGTGGGTTCCAGAACTTGCTGGGAGAGCCCTAGCGCTTCGAGGCAGTTTACTAGTTCCGTGGCTGCAGAATCCAAAGGGTCGTCCAAATGGACATTCAGATCGCCCAGCAGAGTGTAGTTTGGAAGACTACAAACTCCGTTAGCTATGGAGGAAGGCAGACTATTGATAAAGTTACCTGGAGTGCCAGGTGGTCGATAAATGAGAGTCCCTGAAAAGGTGCATGTGGGGGACAGGTCTAGTGAGAAGGAGAGCTTTTCGCAGCTAGACAGATGATTGGGAGAGCTACGGCAGTTATAGCAGTTTTTATATATAATTGCAATACCACCACCTTTTCCAATTGGGCGGTCTGCTCGATGTATCTGGTATCCTGTAGGAAGTGCTTGGATAATGTCGGGATCCGAGTCTATGTGAAGCCAAGTTTCCGTGAGGAACAACGCATCTGGTTCCTTCTCGGATAGGAGTAGGGAAATCTCCAAGGAATGCTTGGATAGGGATCTACAGTTTACAAGGAGCATATGATACGTAGGCGCTGGGGTTTGAGGAGAGGGCCGAAATGTGCAGTGTTGGCAAGCAAAGTATTTTGTGGTGGGGTTCCATGAGGTAAGACAGGGAGTAGGGACGTGGCCTCGCAACTGAAGTAGGGAAGTGGAGCTATAAGTGAGAGTTTGCTTTTGGCCAGGGGTTGTGGCCCCTGATCCCGGGCCGTCGCGGACGGGCGCAAACGGGCTTGCCTTTGGCGCGCCTTTGGTGCGCCGCCGGCGCGCCCGCTATGCCGTCGGAAGGTAGTGATCATTTATAGGTGGATAGAGAGGGAAGGGCAGGAGGCAGCCAACAGCTAGAGCGCTGCCCGTCCGTACCCCCCAAGATGGCGTCCACCCCTCTCTCGCAGCAGCCCTAAATCGGCTGTGCAGGGAGTAGGGATCAAGAGTGGCGTAAATGAGGTAGGGGTTGTCTCAAGTGCAATTTTTAAGTGTTCTAAAAAAGCACATACAATTTATACACAAAATGTTTTAAAATATCGGTTAAAAGACATAAAACGCCGCAGATAAAATTCACTCAGAGTAATACTGTCTCCTTTTAGTTTTAACAGCCCCTGGCTTCCGCCTCAGGGGTAATACAACTCACGCGTCCACAAGTTTGAGCGCTATGTGTTCAGCGTGTTTAAGTAGCCTGTCAGGGCGGGAGGCAGCCAAGAGCTAGAGCGCTGCCCGTCTGTACCCCCCAAGATGGCGTCCACCCCTCTCTCGCCGCAGCCCTAAATCGGCTGTGCAGGGAGTAGGGATCAAGAGTGACGTAAATGAGGTAGGGGTTGTCTCAAGTGCAATTTTTAAGTGTTCTAAAAAAGCACAAACAATTTATACACAAAATGTTTTAAAATATCGGGTAAAAGACATAAAACGCTGCAGATAAAATTCACACAGAGTAATACTGTCTCCATTTAGTTTTAACAGCCCCCGGCTTCCGCCTCAGGAGTAATACAACTCACGCGTCCACAAGTTTGAGCGCTATGTGTTCAGCGTGTTTAAATAGCCTGTCAGGGCGGGAGGCAGCCAACAGCTGGAGCGCTGCCCGTCCGTACCCCCCAAGATGGCGTCCACCCCTCTCTCGCAGCAGCCCTAAATCGGCTGTGCAGGGAGTAGGGATCAAGAGTGGCATAAATGAGGTAGGGGTTGTCTCAAGTGCAATTTTTAAGTGTTCTAAAAAAGCACATACAATTTATACACAAAATGTTTTAAAATATCGGGTAAAAGACATAAAATGCCGCAGATAAAATTCACTCAGAGTAATACTGTCTCCTTTTAGTTTTAACAGCCCCCGGCTTCCGCCTCAGGGGTAATACAACTCACGCGTCCACAAGTTTGAGCGCTATGTGTTCAGCGTGTTTAAGTAGCCTGTCAGGGCGGGAGGCAGCCAAGAGCTAGAGCGCTGCCCGTCCGTCCCCCCAAGATGGCGTCCACCCCTCTCTCGCAGCAGCCCTAAATCGGCTGTGCAGGGAGTAGGGATCAAGAGTGGCGTAAATGAGGTAGGGGTTGTCTCAAGTGCAATTTTTAAGTGTTCTAAAAAAGCACATACAATTTATACACAAAATGTTTTAAAATATCGGGTAAAAGACATAAAACGCCGCAGATAAAATTCACACAGAGTAATACTGTCTCCTTTTAGTTTTAACAGCCCCCGGCTTCCGCCTCAGGGGTAATACAACTCACGCGTCCACAAGTTTGAGCGCTATGTGTTCAGCGTGTTTAAGTAGCCTGTCAGGGCGGGAGGCAGCCAAGAGCTAGAGCGCTGCCCGTCCGTCCCCCCAAGATGGCGTCCACCCCTCTCTCGCAGCAGCCCTAAATCGGCTGTGCAGGGAGTAGGGATCAAGAGTGGCGTAAATGAGGTAGGGGTTGTCTCAAGTGCAATTTTTAAGTTTTCTAAAAAAGCACATACAATTTATACACAAAATGTTTTAAAATATCGGGTAAAAGACATAAAACGCCGCAGATAAAATTCACACAGAGTAATACTGTCTCCTTTTAGTTTTAACAGCCCCGGCTTCCGCCTCAGGGGTAATACAACTCACGCGTCCACAAGTTTGTCAGAAGGCGGACAAAGGGGGTGCAATAGTGATATTAAACACAACACGCTATGAACATGAGGTTGCATTACATCTATCAGACTAAACCATTTATCAACCTTTGGCAACCAATCCCACATAACAGTTTGCCAAACAATTACAGATAATTGTGAGTAATGCTTTTGGCAAGGGAACAACTGACGAAAGTAGCAAGACATTTTTAACAGTTACTCATCCCAAAAAACCTTTGACATATATGCTTCCAAAAATCCACAAAGACCTAAAGAAACCTCCTTTTCGACCCATTGTGTCCACCAAAGGAAGCATTCACCAACCAATTGACCAACTTTTGGACAAATATTTACAGCCATGTGTGATAAGGATGAGGACATACGTCAAGGATACCACCCACTTCATAAGGAAACTAGAGGAAATTGAACTAACATCGGATGGCCCTACAGTAGCTCTCCCTAGCGAGGGTACTGGGGCTGCGAGCTGCGGTGGAAACTAGAGGAAGCGCGAACCTTTGCGCACTGTTTACAGGCTTTTATAAAAACAATTTGGAGCGTTTTTAACATATTAAGAAGCACATCGTTTTTATATTCTGGGGGCTGCTTTTAGAATGGGAATTGAACTGCAGGCACACTGACACCCTTTACACCCTTACCTCCTCTATCTTGAGCCTCAACCCGCTTTGTTTGTGATTTTACTCGGCGGTGGGCGCCATCTTGGGTGAGGAAGGCGAGGTCAGCGCTCAAGTCGGGCCGGCCTCCCGCCCTCCCACAGTATTTAGGCGCGCCCTACCCAGCGCTCCCTGCCCTACAGTAGCTCTCCCTAGCGAGGGTACTGGGGCTGCGAGCTGCGGTGGAAACTAGAGGAAGCGCGAACCTTTGCGCACTGTTTACAGGCTTTTATAAAAACAATTTGGAGCGTTTTTAACATTTTAAGAAGCACATCGTTTTTATATTCTGGGGGCTGCTTTTAGAATGGGAATTGAACTGCAGGCACACTGACACCCTTTACACCCTTACCTCCTCTATCTTGAGCCTCAACCCGCTTTGTTTGTGATTTTACTCGGCGGTGGGCGCCATCTTGGGTGAGGAAGGCGAGGTCAGCGCTCAAGTCGGGCCGGCCTCCCACCCTCCTCCTCCCTTTATCATGTGTCACCCAACCAGACGGCGCAGCGGGCTGGCGCAGCGGGCGCGCCGGAAGCGCGCCGAAGTCGAGCCAAAGTCAAGCCCGTCTGCGCCCGTCCGCGACAGGACGGGGCGCGGGGCCAGGTACCCTGGTCTCATATTATCCCCTACTTTGCGCTATGATAGAGAAGAGCTGCTTGCTCTGTGTCCTGAGATCTCCCTTAACTGCATACACTCCATGGAGGTGCTATCACTACATGCTTGTCCTATATGTTCCTTCAAACCTCCCAATCCATCTCGGACGGCTCCTGCAAATAGGAGGGCCAAGGCTGGATTGATTAACTGCCGCTCTCTCGGTAAACACAGTACTCAAGTTTACCATCTACTCGAGGACGAGGAATTTGATATACTGTTTCTTACCGAGACATGGCTGGGAGAACTCTCTGATCCTGACATCATAGAGGCTTTGCCCCCTGGCTATTCCCTTGCCAGACTGGATAGGAAGGAGGGCAGGGGGGGGGTATTGCCATTGCGACTAGAGCTGCTATGCAATGCACCCTTTTGCCTCTGAATATTGATCATTGTGAAGCTGGTGTTTTCACTATAAACATGGGACCGCAAACCTCCCTTTCAGGCATCCTAGTGTATAGACCTCCTGGCAGGATGTACGATTTTATTGCCAACCTGTTGGAGGTCACTGCTCACCATGCGATTAGGAAAAAGAGCTTCCTTGTGCTTGGCGACTTGAATGCCCACTTTGATGACCCCTTAGATAGGGAGGCGAGCGACATTATGTCCGCACTCCATTCCCTACAGCTTGAGCTTTTAAATCAGAACCCTACTCACAGACTTGGGCACCTCCTAGATCCCATCTTCGGTTACCACTCTAGAGTACAATCCTCTACACCGATCCCGGTCCCTTGGTCCGATCATTTTGTCATTCCTTTCTCCATTCAGTCTTCCGAGGATGACCTAAAAAAAGACTCTGAGCAGCGATATCCGCGGAGGAAGTGGAAATCCTTTTCTCAGGCTACCTTCAATGAACACCTCACATTAGGTGGTCCGATAGGAGGCACGGACTGTGAAACTGCATACAGTCACCTACAATCCCGCATTTTAGGCGCCCTTGATCAAACCGCCCCCATTCGTGATGGGAGTAATCCTAAAAATACGAGGAAAACCACTTCATGGTACACTCCTGAACTCCAAACGCTCAAATCTGCTTGCAAAAAGCTGGAGCGTGCATGGCGGGTTAACTTTTGCCCAATGATTAAAACAAAATATAAAAAATTGCAGAGGGAATATTATAGAGAAGTTCGCATCTCTAAAGCCACCCACTATAAAAATCGGATTGATGAGGCAGAGAACTCCTCGAAGGAGCTTTTTAAAATCTTTAAGGAGATCTCTGTACTCTCGACTGATAATAGGTCCGCCAGTGACTCAGTAGACACCTGCAATAGGATTGCGAGATACTTCGCAGGAAAGATCTCGGATATCTACGCAAGCTTCTCTGGAAACCTGACCGCCACTTATGATCTCATGGAAGACAGAGAGGTTAGCCCCACGGACTCATGTCTACACAGTTTCCTGGTCCCCCCACCGGATGTACTGGTAAATGTCTGCCAAAGTGTCAAATCGGGCTCTCCTCGAGATCCGGCCCCTCCTAAAGTTCTGACTGCTAGTTTGGATGTACTTGAGCCCTATTTTAGGCACATCATTCAACTTTCGTTTTCTTCGGCCTCTCTTCCGGGAGACTGGAAGAAGGCTATAGTGCTGCCAATAAAAAAGAAACCAAATGTCAGCCAGGACACACTAGAGAACCTTACACCTATTTCCCTCCTGCCCTTTCTTGCTAAAGTGACCGAAAAACTAGCCAATATACAGCTCATGGATCATCTAGAGGCTAATAAGGCACTACACAGCTCCCAATCGGGCTTTCGGAAGAATTACTCGACCGAGACGGCCCTCCTGCGAGCGACCGAAACTCTGCGGATTGGTGCAGATGCAGGGCACACAATGGCTCTCATCATGCTGGACCTCAGCGCTGCGTTCGACACTGTGGCTCATTCCATCTTGCTACGGTGTCTGCGCAGTGCTGGGGTCACCAAGGCGGCTCTGGGCTGGCTCAAGGCCTTCCTTTCTGACCGCAGTTTTCAGGTCCAGAGAGGCACGTTTCTCTCGGACAGCATAGCCTTAGAACAGGGGGTGCCCCAGGGCTCTGCCCTGAGCCCCACCCTGTTCAACCTTTACATGGCTCCACTAGCAGAGGTGGTCCAATCATACGGCATAGAATTAGTATCCTATGCCGATGATACCCAACTGCTCATTTCCCTATCACAGGCACCCGTCCTAGCAGCGGCCAATTTTAAAACCTGCATGCAGGCGCTTGCAGGCTGGATGAACCAACACTGCCTGAAGCTCAATGGCTCTAAGACTGAGGTTCTAGTGATAGGGGGCAAGGATGCCAGCTGGACTCAGGATTGGTGGCCCCCCTGCCTTGGCCCTACACCTATCCCGGGCAGGGAGGCAAAAAATCTGGGTGTCTGGGTGGATCCGCAACTTTCTTTTGAGGGCCACGTCAACAAAGTAGCAGGGAAATGCTTTGGGATAATGAAGACCCTTAACCGCACCTTGGACCTTCTGCCCTTGGAGGCTAGACGTACTATGACCCAAGCATTAGTTACTTCCCGCATAGATTATGCTAATGTACTGCTACTGGGGACCACTGAGAAAAACCTAAGACGGCTTCAGGTGCTACAAAATACTGCAGCACAGCTAGTTCTCAGACTCCCCAAAAGAACGGCATCTAAACCCACTCTGGCTACCCTTCACTGGCTTCCTATAAAAACAAGCATTTACAATGCAATGGTTTCGCCTTTGGAAAAGTTAGAGCTATTGGCATTGTAAATGACAAAATTTGTATTTATGTGTTGGTTTTGAAAACAGATAAATAAATGGCATTGTCATTTACATTGCCATTAGCTTAATCTCTGCAGTCACTCTGCACTCCCTAGCACTCCCTAGCCACTCTGCACTCCCTAGTCACTCTGCACTCCCTAGCACTCTGCACTCCATAGCACTCCCTAGTCACTCTTCACTCCCTAGCACTCCCGAGCTCTCCCTAGTCACTCAGCACTCCCTAGCACTCCCTGGCACTCCCGAGCTCTCCCTAGTCACTCAGCACTCCCTAGCGCTCTCTAACACTCTGCACTCCCTAGCACTCTGCAGTCACTCTGCACTCCCTAGCACTCTGCAGTCACTCTGCACTCCCTAGCACTCCCTAGCACTCTGCAGTCACTCTGCACTCCCTAGCACTCTGCAGTCACTCTGCACTCCCTAGCACTCTGCACTCCCTAGCACTCTGCAGTCACTCTGCACTCCCTAGCACTCTGCAGTCACTCTGCACTCCCTAGCACTCCCTAGCACTCTGCACTCCCTAGCACTCCCTAGTCACTCTGCACTCCCTAGTCACTCTGCACTCCCTAGCACTCCCTAGCACTCTGCACTCCCTAGTCACTCTGCACTCCCTAGTCACTCTGCACTCCCTAGAACTCTGCACTCCCTAGTCACTCTGCACTCTGCACTCACCACTCTCCACTCTCCAATCTGCACTCTCCACTCTGCACTCTCCACTCTCCACTCTGAACTCTGTACACTCACTTTGCACTCTGCACACTCACTTTGCACTCGGCACTCACTAGTCTGCGCACTCACTACTGTGCACTCACTACTACTCTGCACTCTCTACTCTGCACTCTCTACTCTGCACTCTCTAATCTGCACTCTCTACTCACCACTCACGACTCTCCACTCACCTCTCTCCACTCTCCACTCTCTACTCTGCACTCACTACTCTGCACACTCACTTTGCACTCTGCACTCACTACTCTGCACACTCACTTTGCACTCTGCACTCACTACTCTGCACACTCACTACTGTGCACTCACTACTACTCTGCACTCTCTACTCTGCACTCTCTACTCTGCACTCTCTACTCTGCACTCTCTACTCTGCACTCTCTACTCTGCACTCACTACTCTGCACTCACTACTCTGCACTCAATACTCTGCACACTCACTTTGCACTCTGCACTCACACTCTGCACTCACTAGTCTGCACACTCACTACTGTGCACTCACTACTCTGCACACTCTGCACTCACTACTTCACAATCTGCACTCTGCGCACTCTGCGCCCGTTAGTGGTTAGACCAACCACAAACTTCGAGTCTCGGAGTAGCATGCTATAGCATTGTAAAGCTCGTTGGCGCCTTGTTTTTATTTATTTATTTAATGCATTTTTATAAAGCACTATATACAATTTAAACACTGCTTTGGTAAATTTAAATCAAGGCCCGAGTGTTAACTGAGCGATCAGACCAACTATGGTTAATGAGAAATCTACAACCGAGAATCCCCATATAACTGTTTTATTTTTCTTGTTTCCCTTCGTAATTCGAGCAACGTGACATTGACCCCCAAACACTTTTGGACGAGTAAGTACACGCCGGTGAACAAATGAAACGCGTACCCCCCCCACCCCCACATTCACCAACCACCTTGCTACCATTATACGCGGGGGTCGGCGATAGTAAGCACTTGGCTGTTGATTTGAATTGCTTGATCACATATTTTATACTAAAATCCCGTTGTTTGTCATGCATTTATTTGCCTCTAAAAACAGCTGCAAAATGTACATAATCTATGCGGAAGGGCAGGGCGCAGACTCAGTTGATGCAGGTAAACAGTTGGGCGCACTTGCAAGTCCACGGGAGAGAGAGACTTCGGCAATAAATGTGTCTGGACTACCCCAAGTAAATACAAAGCGCCATTAATCTCACTTCTCGCCCAGTTGCCTGCCATTGTTGAGAGTAAGTGACGCATTAGAATTGACTGTGGTAAGGGACAAAGTGCCCTCCCAGCTTTACCTAGGCGAGTGACCCGTCTGCAATGCATGCATTGTTTGCCCTTTGAACAAGCCCTGCCCCAGTCACAGCAGTGCCATCAAGACTGAATGCCCCCCCCCCCCCCCTCAGAGACGGTGTTTAATGTCACCAGCCCCCAAAGCACCTCCGGACATAAATCAAACTCTCCATCTAGTGCGTCATGTCCTTTCTTCCCATGCGATTGGCAGAACCTCCCACTTATGTGTGTGCAAGCAGACCACAAACCCTCCTCACGCGTTTCTGGGAAGCTAAACCTTCCTTCCCGAAAGTCCAGTCACCACAGATCAGAACAGTGACAGACACCATTTCGGAACTATTTGTATAGCGCCTTCCCACCTCTTGCGAAGCACTGCCCACTTACACTGCATGTATGTCATGCAAATAACTCTGAAATCCTGGCAAAAACAGCCGATAAAACACTGGGTTTTGCTCATACTGCTATTATCGCCAGGAAACTACTCATCAGTTCCCCAGATTAAAATATACGGGGGATAAATACGAGTTTTACCAACATTCAAAATGCACACTGAGGTCAAGAGGGATGAATGAAGACGAGGAAGATGGGTCACTTTTTACGCCGAAAAAGCAGCCCGGGCCTTCTTAAAAACAATCACAAATGCCCACCCACGGATTAGGACATCCAGACCTGCCAGCTTTGAGATCTGTTGCACCCTGTGAGGCTACGAAGCACAGCGGGACCTTGGAGGGGGCGGGGCACAGAACCCGTCTCTGTCTGAACAGTCATAGGGGGGCCTTACTAGGGACTGTCCGGTCCCAGAGAGAGAAAGGCGGGGTCTCGAGTTCTTCAATGAGTGAGCAGGTATAAAGACAGGGGTAGGGACTTGAGCCCAATGCTTCCCGAGAAACCCCTCTGTACTCTCCTAAAACATTAAGTCATCTGAATCCACATTCCACGACCAGGGCTTATTTATTAAGTGATAAAGCGCTGACGTCCCCCAGCAGGGCTTCAGAGCGCTACACTTCCGGTGGGTGAGGAAATACCAGACAAAAATCAATCATGTGCCGACTAGTGACAGAACACGCCAACTATTATTTACACACGGACAGCGGGAGGGGGGGGGGGGGGCGGGAACGTAATACTCCATCTCGGTCATGAACACTTATTAACACGGAAATACACTCGTTGTGCTTCCCTGTCTTTTGCCAAGTGTTGTGTTTCGTCCCTTTTCTTTGTCGGCAGCACAGACATGGGCAGAGTGTGACTGACTGTACAGCAGCTTCGAATATAGGAACCCTGCCGGGAACAGGGTGGTGTGCTATAGAGGGCGCACTGCACAGGGGCAGGAGGGGGGCAGGCGCTCTCTGCTAAGATGTTACCTTTATCAATCAAGGACGACGAATACAAACCTCCCAAGTTTAATCTGCTGCGGAAGTTGTCAGGATGGTTCAGGTAAGAAGGGGCAGAGGGTGACGATACCAGTGTAGAGGTATTGGAGACTGTCGGGGAGATGGAAAACAAGTCAGGTCCCGGGCCGCGCTGTGATTGGCTGACGTCACGGGGGTTTCCCGCCGGCAGCCAATCACAGCACGGCCCGGGAATGACGTCACGGGGGTGTCCCGGGCCGGCAGCCAATCGCAGCGCGGCCCGGGACAAAGGGGCGGGGCTTAAAAAAAGCACCAGAAACGCCCCCGAATCGCGTTTTCGAGAGAAAACGCGATTGACAGCCTCTGCCTCCCAATGGCTAGCCTCCATTTATGGAGCTAGCCAATTGGAAACAGAGGCTGTCCTAACCTCACTATTAGAAACAACAGATTTCGATCTGGGAGTGGCTTCGCCCCTCGCCAGGTTACGAAACCTAAAAAGGATCCTATTTAAGGCACTCTTAATCTGCCATAGGATCTTCGTTTCAAAAGCCCCTGAATATCTGAAGGACTTAGCGATCCCCTACCAGCCCACCAGAGCACTCCGCTCCTCGGGCATGGGCCTCCTGAAAGTACCCCGTATAAAGAAGGCCAGAATGGGCGGGCGCTCCTTCCGAGTGTTGGCAGCCAACCAGTGGAACATTCTTCCCATCGAAATTAGGCTGGCCAAGACCGAAACGGTATTTCGGAAACTCCTAAAAACTCACCTGTTCACCCAGTAGTCCGGATCCTGCTTTTTTTCTGTTTCCACCACTCTCTACACAGCGCGGGGACACGCCGGGATGGCGTCACCATGGCGCTTTATAAGCCCCTTTATTATTATTATTATTATTATTATGAACCCATAGTGCTATGTAGTATGGATGTGAAATCTCTATACACCTCTCCCCACCTTCTCACCCAAAATTTTTTGGGGGAAAGGCCTCACCTCGCCTGGCACTCGCTCTGGTCTAAAAAAAGCCCCGCTCTGTCCGTCGGTACCTTGGCTCAGTTAAAGCCTGAGGTACCGACGGACAGAGCGGGGCCTTTTTTAGACCTGAGCGAGCGCCAGGCGAGGTGAGGCCTTTCCCCAAAAAATGTTTGGGTGAGAATCTACTGACCTACTAGATGGTATACGGTAGGCATCCACAAAATTTGTGGTTTTTCTATCAAGTGATTGTTAACTTGTATAGTATTTGTTGCAGTAGTATCCCATATCATAGGTCCTGAAGAAAGCCTTTATCGGCTGAAACATGTCGACCAGCTCCATCTGATTGATAGTGATAATTGTTTAAACACTATCCACATACTGTTGCTTTTAATATTACCTCTGTGATGACCCCCCTAATAAAGTACTTTGCCTTGGCATCACACTAGGTAATTTTATTTCACTCTTTTTTTTATTTCACTCTCTTTTTCACTGTTTGTTTCACTGCAACCCCTCCCATCTAGCCATATTATCCATACATTTTCTTTGTCACTGGATGATCTGTTCTAGGTCTTCTCACAATATCATCAGGTGAGAGACCTAACGGATACCAGTCTATTTACAAAAAATCCCAGATGACGATTTTCCGCCAAGTGGTGGGCTGATGGGAGTATTTTCTGTTTTGTTCTCACACTTTATTCCTTCTTCACTGATCAGTCACTTGTTCATACATGCTTTATTTTAGAATTGGCATACAATATTGAGCCTATTACAGACCTACAGTATCCCTTGTGTTTTTGTTACAGTTGGATTGGGGGATAGGATACTAAGTAGGTCTTTAAATTTGTTTCCCCTATAGACCCTTCTACACAGTTGTTTTTTGTATATACCTCATCATCACTGTCGTCTTCATATCTTGGTCGCCTCTCCTGTGCTTGGCTATCTGGGGGATATGGTTCTTGATCGATTGACAGTTGTCTGACTCTTCGTGTTATGTTCTTGGACTTCGGGCCTGTTGGCCGATACCGTCCTCCACGGCATACTGCCGCAAAATGATTCAACCGGCCGTACTTCAGACACGTTTTCCCCTTTGGTCCACAGGTAGCGGTTGCTGGGTGATCCTCCCCGCAGTAGTCATATTGGTTTCCTCGAGCGGCTGTGGTGCGTTGTCGGTTCCATTGAGGCCTCTTTTGGATCGCTTTGACCTTTTCTTCTTTGATTGTTGGCTGTGGCCGGGCTGGGGCTGAGGCTGTGGTTGCCACCGGTGTTCTCAGAGCTATGTCCATTTCTTCAGCTCTGGCGTCCGAGAGCTCGTGTGAGCGTGCTAGAACTAAGATTTCATCTAGCGAGATTCCAGGTTGTCGAAGTATGAGCTTTCTCAGCAGTTTGGATCGGCATTCCACTATGATTTGGTCTCTGATCTCCTCTCGAGGGTTGGTGAAGGGACATTAGCGCGCCAGCCGGCGCAGCCGCGCATGGAACATGTCCACTGATTCCGCGTCGGTCTGCCAGGCCCTCTTGAATTTAAATTTTTCAAAGTCGTGATTGAGTTGTGGGTTGAAATGCACGTTGAGCGCAGCGACCGCTGCGTCATAGTCATCTTCCCGCCCTGTGTTAGGGAGTGTCTCAAAAAGATCATAGATCTCAGGCCCTCCATATAGGATGAGGAGCGACCTCTTGACCATCCCATCCTCGTCGCCAGTGTAAAGTGCCTGTGTAGGGCCACACACGTGCTTGGGGTCTCAGCAATGATGTACACGGACACGGTCAGTATGAGTGAGCTGGAAAGACCCCGATCGGTCTTCCGCTTTCTTTATTTATACCCCAGAGCGAGCACGCCCCGGGGTATGCGTGCATGCGTGAATATGTGGTAACATTGTAAGAGAGAGCCCGGGTGGCTCTCTACATTGACGGTTTCACATTAGATCACTTGGCACCATATTAACACACCGCCGGGCGTTTAGTTTATTTAGCATTTTTCACTAGAAATTATTTAGGCGCACAACCTGGGAGATTTGTTTCTTTCTTTTCACATCACCACCGGACAGTACCAATGAAATACAACTCATGGGGTCACCTAGCAGGTTACATTTGTTTACATTTATAGTTGTTTATATGATTTAGTCCTCATGTATTTATAGCATTATTTTGATTACGGACCACAGCTCCCTGATGAAGGCTACGGGTTAGCCGAAATGCATTGGAGACTGGAGATTGTTAATACGATGCTTATGGGAATATAAGAGAAAATTAACATATGAGTCAAATATAACTCTTGAACTGAATGAAATAAACTACGAATTCTGGAATGAAGTTGATTTGTTAAGTTCATTGAGAGCAATTTTGCAACCCCAGGAGGGGAATAGCGCAGTAACCAGGGGACGTTCCCCAATTAAGGGGCGCGCTTTGATAGGATTTAACTGCCTTTTGTAAGGCATGTGATGCAGTGCGCCAGGATGAGTATGCTCCAAGTCTGGCCCACATCCTCAATTTTCAAAACAGCAGGTCAACGGACAGGATACTGGCACCACATTGCGGGGGCCTGGTGGGCACTGGGGAAGTGAGTCATGATATTGGTGTGGTTTAAAAGTACCCAAAACTGTGAACCACAGGTGGCTCTGGTGTACCAACCCATCAACCAATACCAAATTGCCAGCAGGGCCAATCCAAGGATATGCTGCACACTTTTGGATTGGACTCAACACCCAGACGGCTATATGGCCTTTGTCTGCCCAGACAGAGGCAACTTTGATACCCACACATACAGTCCTTGAGCTGCTGTAGTGGCTGGTCTGTCTTGTTTTCACATCACACCCACAGTATTTCACAGGTTTTGGATGATGAGACTTTGTTTGCTTTTTAAAAGTTCCTAGAGCACTTGCATCTCGACTCAGCTCATCCCTAAAATTGCCGCTACTTTTGCTGCAACAGTATGGGAATGCATTTCATGGTCATTTACTTTTGTGTGTATTTCTATCCCCAGATTTGCATCTACTTTTAAGTGGGTATTTGACCCCAAACCCCAGATTTGCATCTACTTTTAAGGGGGTATTTGCCTCCAAACCTCAGATTTGCATCTACTTTTAAGGGAGTATTTGCCCCAAAACCCCCACATTTGCATCTACTTTTAAGGGAGTATTTGCTCCCAACCCCAAGATTTGGATCTACTTTTAGGGGTGTATTTGTAACACATCCCCCAGATTATATGAACATATCTGTGACTATTTGCCCCACAAACCAAATATTGCCTATACATTGCTGGGGGTATTTGCCACACAACCCCCAGATTTGCAGAATATATCTCCGGCTATTTGCCCCAAACCCCACATATTGCCTATGCATTGCTGGGAGTATGTGCCCCTCCAGCCACGCCTTTATGTATGATTAGCTGAGACTATTGCCCCCACCACCGTTAGCCTCTACATTGCTGCAAGTATTGCACCCACCCCAAGTGTAACTGTAGTGTCACCCCTGCTTAACCTTATGTTGCCTTTTAGTGGCGTTTTTGTGTCGGTAAGGTATTGAACTTACCTTCTGCGGCGACCTTGTTGGTTGCGGTTGTAGTAGTGCTCAAAGAGGTAGAGTGTAGGGATGACATGCATCATAGGATTCATGGCTGCATCGTCTTGTTCGCAGGAATCGTATTGTGGTGCGATTTGGAACAGTGTTGTGAAGATGCAGCATTTTCAAACATGCACAATAACCTGGCTAAATCAACATAGTTATAGTTGACAAGAGGAAAAATAAAATGTCAAATATTAAAAATGCAACAATATGTGGGGGTTGAAGACCACAGTGAAGGCATGTGGGGCATGCTGAAAAGCAAAGTTCACATATACTTACAGTGAATAGTTGCGAAAACCTATGTTCTGTGTAGGAAGTCTGTCTGGGCCAATACTGGGGGCATATTTATTAACAGTTCACAGAAAGCACGGCAGCAAGCAAAATTGCTGCATTGTGTGAAAGGGTGAGAGCTAAAGAGTGCTAAGATATGCTGTTCTTCAGCTCTCATTGCGCTAGCCAACTCGAGGTGGCTTAGTGCTAACACAGGCACACTTGCGTGGATACCAACATTACAGTCAGGATTGTTTTTGTACAGAAACATAAGCGTTCCTAAACAAAAACAATCTTTAGAGGCATATTAGGAGAACTAAGGAGAACTATGCCTCTGTCGGGTAAATGTGCAATTTTGGCACAAACCCAGGTTTAAATGTCTTTGTAAATCTGTATTTGCATTAAAATGCATGGAACACCCATGCTCCACCCATGTAACGCCTACCCGATACAAACTAACGCAAGGCAGCACTCTGCGCTGTGTTGCGTTAATGTGCATACACTGAACCACCAAAAGCAGCTGTGCTTGCCTTAGTAAATGGCAAAAATTATTTTATTGGGCCTGTGTCACAAAAGTGATGCAACCTTGATGACAAATCATAATAAACATGAGCCTGGGAACTGGGATAATTTCGTATTTTTCCTGTCCCAGGGTACGGACTAATTTTGAAAGCAAATAACTATAGTGATTATTGTTTCTATTGCTTACTTTATTTTGAACTGTGACTTTTCACAATTATGGGCCCGATTCCGATCTCGTTAGGAAGGCCTTCCCAGAGCCGTCCGGAGTTGGACCTTCCAACCGACTCATATTGTGAGCCGGTTCCTACAAACGACGAAGTACTATGCCCAAATCCCTTTACTTACCCAACGACTTGTTCACTGCGAATCCGTCCCCATTTTCCAAATGCCCGGAAACGCAGAATGGAGTCGTCCGGAGACACTTCACAGTCCGAATCCAAATGCCCCATTACGATACGTACTTCCTATGCAGAATTCTGTATGTTAAACACTGATCCACAAGTAATGCCTTGTTTTCTTATTGAAAACTCAGAAAAGGTGGTATTTGCCACACTTGGTAAATGGCTTCACTCTGGTGTAATGGCTTTTACCATGTGTGCATAATACCCCACCCTATTTCAACAAACTTGCAATGAGGTCCTACGGCTAATCAGACAAAATTCACAAAGATTTAGAAACCTGCAACGATACGCCAAGAACATGAACAAGCATTTATAGCACATAAAATAATCATGCTGGGATTCCAGGAAGCACTCTACACCACAGCACAACAAATTTAAATGTATATGATGACAATGCTCGATTCTGTAATTAATTTGGGAATGAGGGTCTTATGGCTTGTTAGTATTTAACAATAATATATTTGTTTTACATATTGAAGATTAGATAGTTTAGATAGGGTTTATAATCTTTATAGTTGATTTTGTATAAGTGGGTATTAGAGAGAGGGAGAAATGTGTATGTTTGTAGATATCTGCAAAAGTAAATGTGAAGAATAGATTTATATGTGTATTTAGATTTTAATGTATTTTACATGATATTTTCTAATGGGGGAAATCGATTTTGGAACCTATATAAATGTAGTGTTACAATATTTATTCTGGTTTTAGATAAGGTTACACATTTTAGAGATGGAGTATGTTAGTTAATGTGTTTATTTGTTAATACAAAAATGTAAAACTGAATGCTGTCTTTATTAGCAAATCATACTACCAACTGAAATTATAGAATTTGACATCTGCTTATCCAAATGTTCTATAAATTGTAAAAATGTCATCCAATTCAATAGGTTTCATGTAGTAAAATACATATAACCAGTTCTTGTGTAAATTATGGTTTAAATATTGTTCACAGCATAGATAGAGAAATTTGCAGGTCTAAAAAATTCTACAACACAGATACATTTTGTGAAATTGGTTTTAAGTTCAGTATACATCATTTGAATTACCAAATACAACAGAAGAAGAGCATGCATAAGGTAGGGCATAGAAATGGTAATTAGGTAAGCATGAGAAAAAAAATCAAAACTAAGGGCCAGATGTAGGAAGCCTAATTCCAGTAATTACCGAATTTCTGCCGTTACCTACCGGAATTAGGCTTTTCAGATGTAGGTGGCCAAATAGTAGGATTCGGTAATTTACAGAATCGGTAATTTAAGGAATCGATAAATTACCGAATTCTTAACATACCGATTCGGTAAATTACCGAATCCTTAATGTAGAGAGCACTCAAGTGAGTGCTTTTTACATTTAAGGATTCGTTATTTACCACCAACTATTAGTTGGTGGTAAATAACGAATACCTTTGAAAATGCAAATCTGTGCATTTTCAACAGTGCCATGTGGCAGACATACATGCCCTTAGGGAATGTGTGTGTGCCACATGTGCACACAAGCACTTTTCCGGTTGTGCAACAGGGTGTCAATGTGACACCCTGCCACCCTTGAATGTTTCCCTATTTTACCGAATCGGTATTTACCGATTCGGTAATTCACATTCATTCCTATGGGCCTCCAGGCCCATAGGAATGAATGGGAATTACCAATTCGGTAATACTTACCGAATTTTTATCTACATTGCATTTACCGATTCTAAAATACCGAATCGGTAAAATTCGGAATTTTAGAATCGGTAAATTTTCATTACCTACATCTAGCCCTAAGTCCTTTCTTCTCGCAATGTCCCTTCCGATAATCAATTTGATTTTATGTTCCCACTCAATGGAAGCTCTGGTAGCAATACTGTGTAGAGTAGCGCATGACACTATCATTTTGCCCACCATCTCTGGAGTGTAGAGCGGTCTACCTCTTGAGTGTTCCAAGCATCTAAGTATAGATTTAAAGATTCTCAAATGTTTTTTCAATGTTGCTCATCTTCCCATGCCACTACTCACTTTTCGCTAATGTTATTTGTGTTCTCACTCTCTTTGCTGCGTTTGTGCCCCTGCACAAATATGCCATGACTGAGCCTTATCTTAAGTTAGTCCCTGTTTCCATTTCCTGGAAGGTACCAAGCAGACAGCCTTAATCTTGTGCTCTGTGTGTGCCGGCAGCCAGGTACAACTACCAACACTGTCCACCCTTCTAGCCAATTCATGCCTCATGCTCCATGTGGATTTATTCCTAGACACTTTCAAGAGCTTGCCAGTTAGTGTTGATTTAAATGGTTGCCCACCAGGATAGGAACAATGACAATGATTCACTTAGTGCACAGTTATCCTTCGTATTCAGATGTCTATGACCATTCAATAACTGACATCAGGTAAAGTCAATCTGTTAACCAATACAGCTCAGTCTGATTTCCCCCAGTGAGACCTCATGTCCCATTGCCTCCACATTGAAGCATTGGCTCTCCTGTTACAGCTGTTCGCTGTGGACAAGCCGGTAGAAAGCAGAGTCTTCCATGTTACACAGCACTTGAGGGGACCCCATCTCCACCACCTTCCCAGCCTGCATCACCAGCACCCGGTCGGAGTCCATGATCGTGTCCAACCTGCATGAAGAGAAAGAAGGAGGACAGGGGCATTAGGGAAGAGAGCGACAGCACTGGGACTGCTCAGGTTATTCCTCATACAATGAGTTATGAAAGCTTTGCAGTGAGAGTTGAGAGTCCTGCAGATCCTCCATCCGTGGTCCAATGGCTCTCACTACACAGCTACTGTGACCTGCAGCTGGAGGCGCACAGAAAGAGGACATGCAGAATCACAAAAAAAATGTAGTGCTCCATAGAGGTTCACCCAGTAAGCCCTCTCCTCATTTAAACATGCAGTGACCATTATTTATCACTCATGCGATGCAATACAATTTAGCCCTGGATGCCTCTAAAATGGTAAGTAAATTCATGCTATCTTTTGTGTTGTGCAAAACATAAGTAAATGAAGGCTAGTGGAAGGTGTTCACTCTGGGAGTTGTGAACACTTGTCTTTCTTAGTTCGATTGTCCAGGGATGGGAAAGCCCGTCTGGCTCTATAATAATGTTATAGACGCTTCTAGCAAGGAAGGAGCAGGGGGAGTGAAATGCAGTATGGGGCAACAGGAAACACACTTGGCACAATAAGCTCCTTTCTGCATATTATACAATGAGCAAAATGAAAGTACAGACACAATATACATAATATTACAAATCATCCACAGACAGAATGTATTAACAGTGACAGTATCCAAGTGAGCCAGGTTTTATATAATGCGAAAACACAGTCAAGTTCTGCTCAATCCCTACTGGTGTGTCCTGCCAAATTCATCAATGACAGCTGACGTCACACTGTGCTTCAGTAACATATAAGTGGACACAACTACCCTCTACATTATACATCCACTTATACAATGACCCTGCTTGCCACTCCACCTATATCAGACCATACACATGCAGCATTTTACCATGCTCAAACTAAATCTAACAGCACCCTTCAGCACTCACACAGAATGCCATGACACACGGTGTTCCCTTTCACACTAGAAGTGCACATCACTCAGACCGAACCCCACAGCACCAACACTGCACTCTAAAGATATCACAGTGTACTACTGTCAATACACTGTAAGATCACCACACTGTTTCTCAAGGCACGTACACCACATACAACAGCAATCATATTTAGGCTTTCCTGTTTCAATTTCTATCTTAGGTGAACTCTGGTGGGGATTTTTCCGTGTTTTCCAGTGATTTCAATACCTTAAAAAAACAGTGGTTATCAGTGGTTACACATTTTCGAGCCATTAAAAATAACATAAACAAGGTTTTTCTTTATGGAACATTTTGCTTTTATTATTGCTTGTTTTCTTAACTGACAGTGCATGGCATATATAGAGTGTACATATAGGCCAGATGTATCAGGAATTGCATTTGCGATTCTTAAATAGCGAATTTTACCGATTCGCTACTTAAGAAAAGCAAAATGCAATGTATGTAGGATTTGCAAAAAAATTGTGAATCCTACATATTCCTCAATAGCGAATCGCAAATTGTGATTCGCTATTGATGAATACCTTCCAATTCATTACTATGGATCTAGAGGCCCATACGAATGAATAGGATTGCATTCGCAAATTGAGCATGCAATTTCAAGGGTGCAAGGGTGCCAAAAGGACACCCTGTTGCACCCCTGAAATATGCATGTGTGCACATATGGGACACATACATGCCCTAAGGGCAAGTATGCGCACCACATGCCACTTAAAAAATGCCAAAGAGTACATTTTCATAGGGATTTGCAAATTACAACCAACTAGAAGTTGGTGGTAATTTGTGATTCCTTAAAGGCAGGTCGCAATTTTTTTGGGTTTCCTGCATTTCATTTAAGGATTCCTTAAATGCCTTCACAAAATAAGGAATCACAATTTTTGCAATTTCCTATTTTGCGAATGCCTGTTGGGATGATACATCGCAAAAGGCTTTTATCCTGTTAGCAAACGGGCCTATTCTGCGAATTTGCCCGTTTGCAGACGGGGAAACCCTTGATACATCTGGCCCATACTGTATATGGTTCCAAATACATTTTTACAAATCAAATTTATTGCAGTGCACCACACAATGCTTCTTCAGTGAGTCTTTGGTCATGCACACACACCCTTTACTTCCCATGTAAACTTTAATCTGTGAAAAGGCCCCCTCAACATTGGCACTCGAGACAGGCAGAGCTAAAACAGCCAGTACACAATTTGCTAACTCTGGACACTGACATAGCTTTCCATGCCAAAACTGGTGCACCTGAAGATTGCGATTCTCTGGGACAGGTTATGCAACATATGTAGCAGTACTTTTCAAAGTTCGAAGAAAATTCCACATTACGGAAGGGATCTAGAACTTGTGCAGAGTACCGCAGTGGGGCTTTATTGACTTCAAATGCCATTGTTGGTAAAGGAACATTTCTATGCACCATTGCAAGCAATTTCTCTTGCATTGTAAAATAACATTTCCTGAATTGTTCCTCAACATTTCTTTGCTTATACCAAGTGGCAAGCATCTCAACAAAGTCACTGAAAGTGTCACCAAGCATATCATCAAACAGATGTTTCACATCTACACCAATTACAATGAGCACTTGGTAGACAAGGTTGTTTTCAGACTCTAGTTTTTTTAATATGTTCACTACAACAGTCATGTTTTCCTGTAAAATTCTAAGAAATCTAAGAATGCAGTATAGTGTACTTTTTTTCACAACACTATCAATGTGCGACGGAAGATCCTCACATTTCATGCCTTTGGCATCATCGCTAAGCAAAAATTCTGTAAATGGTTGTCACATGTATAACATAGCATTCACAGCCTCAAGGACTGAGAACTAGTGACTAGGTGAAACATTTGGGATGACTCTTTCTTTGATGCAATACAATGCACAAAATGAGAAATATTTGCATTGAATGGACCACAGAGTCAAAAGCATTCTTCATTAACTTGCAAGTAGTAAGGATCTCTTATAGGGAAGCACTTCAGCTCAGGTATCAATTTTGACAGGTATTCACACAACTTTTTCAAATACGTAGCTGAATCACAGCAAATACAAACAATATCACTCCAATCTTTGTTGAACTTGATAAGAACCTTTTGGAGCAGAATTCCAAATGACATGTTTTCCAAAAATCTGGTGTCACATTTCACCACTATCACTGATGCTTAGTGACAACACTCTTTTCCATTTCATATACCTGTCACTACACCTTGCATTGAATGTATAATGCCTAGGGTGTTTGGCAAATTACCTACTATCAATACTGACTCGCTAGAAAAGGGGGCTTATCTTTCAAAGGGTTTTTACCGTCCTCTATGTCTGTGGGTAAATGTGATGGCACATATTGGGAAAGATTCTTATGAAAGCAGCTCTTTTACCTAAAAAAGAATCAAACATAGCCAAAATCTCAAATATGATTTTGATATTTGCTGATTTTGTATAGTTAATAAAATAATTAAATAAGACCTATACATGCTTCTAAACCTTTCATCTTTAGACCAAAGACCGCAAAATTGAAAAAAGCAAATTGGAAGAAAAAAATATATTTTAGTGACATCCCTAAATACCAAAACTCAAGCATACTAATGTTAGCCTAGTCTTTCTTGCTGCTGCTTTGTATAACAGAGTTACACTGTGTTTGTCCCTTCTGGAAGAAATAAAGTAGACTCTTTCACTCTTCTTTTCCTTTTTTTGAATGGCTTCTAGTTTGTGGCTGTGAAGGTGTTTTTCCAGTGTGTATACATTTACTGGTGAGGGCTGTTTTCCTTTCAGTTGGGTTTTATTAGTTAGTATAGGTTTAAACCTAAAACGGGATATCCTAACCATATTGTACCTCACTGCACCCACATTGCATTCCAATGAACCAACTTCGTACTGTATAGCACTAACACTGCACTCCACAATACACACCCATACACCACAACCACACTACACCTCATCACACTCCCTGCATCCAACAGCACTCGGAACAGTACATTTTACTTTGGTGGTCTGCCTGCCACTATGACTTTGCCCCTAACTTCCCCTAGTGGTGCATTACTTTGTCGCAGAAATGATGAGTACGCTGCAAACATTATACCATTTTCCATATGGTATATATGAATTCATGACTGTAGTGTCTAACAATTTAGAAATTATGGAACCCTTCTGGCTCCACATGGACTAAGTAGAACTGTGACGTAAATGTTAGAGTGGAATGCAATAAAGGCTGTTAAGAAATTTGGGTTCCCAGTTACACAAACTTGAATAAAGACGTGTAATACTAAGCTCCGTCTGTGGCATAGTCCTTTGTGGGTACCTAGGCCGGGGAGGATGCTACAACTGGCGATGAGATAGGTGATAAGTAACCCAAGGATCAACAGTGTTCTCCCAGAGAGTTTACCATGGTCCACGTAAATTGCTTGTGGTGCCTTGTGTGTTGCAGTCGAAGAGCGGAAACAACGCCTAATGCCTGTGGAGACAAAGCCCAACTCCAGCCTCCATAAAGAAGTTGAAAAATACAAACGCATTGCAAATAAATCTTCATATCGATGAACAAGAACCTGCTGGTCAGACCACATGTAAAGGCACCACGCTGCTATACAAGATACAGTCATATGTAGCCCGGAGCATGAATGCTAAAGGCAGATACAACCCGGTTTTCAAAGGGCAGCTATCGATAATCAAAAAGTGCAAGATAACGTTACAGTTAGAAAGTGGCGAATATGAAGATCGCACAAAGAGACGCCTAAGGATAAAACAATTATAACTCACCAGAACCTGAGTAAAATTAACCGGTACGACCTCAACGCCAGGTGCCGCAACCCAGATCGAGCACAGGGGTTGTGTTTGACAAGTATGGGACCATCACTACAGTCTCCGAATATCTTCGGAATAGTGAAATGTTTCAGCTAGCAGTAAAGGAAGTTACGCTTCCGGCTATCATTAAGGATGGTCCTGAGGCCAGCACGTCGCAAGGCCTCACTGCTGAGTCACATAAACCAAACTACAGAGTTCCATACGCAGTGTCAGTAAGTTCCACACTGGTCTACAACTCTGGTGCTTTCCTGAAACCACTACCACCATTCAATCACGCAAAAAAGCTAAACATTAGCAATAGATAGACTGCTTTGATATAGACATTTCATGATTTCACTGATGCACTGGCAGAGATTGATAACAAAAAGATTATAAAAAATCTTGCTGGTAGTTTCTCATCGGAAGCGGTCCCGAGCATACGCGACCACTCGCAATAAGAAACCTGACCTCACCGCGTTGAGAATCTTGCAGAAAAGTTTATTTTCAACGCTTGCGATCGGCAACGTGATGTTGCGGATCGCGAACGAGGAAGAAATCTCGTGAGAATGTTGATTTTGCTCGCTCTCGGTCGCCAACTTGACGTTGAGGACCGCGAGCAAGCAAAAAATGCCCACTACGCTACGCGATTTTACACTGTGCTACGTGCAATTCGCGTATTGCTTCGTAGCGCAAACTACGCATGCTCCAAGAGCGTAGCGTAGTACTACGCCCAGGTTTACTCAAACATTGTAAGTAAGCAGACGTCTGATAAAGCAGGTACTTGCATTGGTGCTAGCGAGCTTAATGTGCACCAGCATAAAGGAAAGCACATGGATCCGTTCCGCTCGCGGATTTTGCGGATTTTCGGCAAAATCCGCGAGCGGAACGGATTGGGTCAAAAGTTGAAGCTGACTTTTGTAACTATTTTAGAATGGCGCCGGCAAGCTGCCAGCAAGCTGCCAGAGCCATTCTAAAATAGTTACAAAAGTCAGCTTCAAAAGTAAGCACTTATCTCATCTCAAAGGGAAATACAGTGCTATTTGCAATCCATACCCTTGCATAACATCTGCCCTGTGCATCAATGAGGAACTGAAAGTGTATTATATTCTACCTTGATTGTCAACTGCATTACTCATGTCAATATCTAAGAGAGATTGGCAATAGCTGACGCACCTACAAAACCACCTTCACGGGAGACAACGCACACATAAAAGGAGGGAGATGTGGACTGTACCTCTTTTTGTTTTTTGCAGATTTATATAGGGTGAACTCGACTAGAAGGTATCAGAGTGCTTTCATGAGCACCAGTTGCATTACAGACAGACATCATTTTTTTTCAGGCACAGGGAGATGAAGTAATTTGCCCATAAATCACTAGGCACTTGAGCCGCACTAGAGGTTAAGCCACATCCTCTTTCTTTCCAATGAAGAAGTCTCCGGTAGCTTTCATCTGTGTCACATACCCAGTTTCTCCTTTGCCCTGCGCTTATTAACATAACAGGGAACATCTGCTGCCATGGTCGTCATTTTTACTTCACACGGTTCACCTGGACTATTTGTGGACTGTCAATGTAACCTATCCTTCCTATTTTTTTGTGATAATCTTTGTGATTCTTATTGTGCATTTATGACTTCGCTTATCATTCTCATTTTTCTCCCCCCTCTTTTCTCTTTCCCTAGCAGGAAAATTTTTGACCTGCTGTACGTTACATGGGAGCTAACCTCGTGACCTTTGTCATATGCTTTGAAATATATTATATATAGTGAAGGTGAGTGTTCAGTATCATATGATTCATTGTTATGTGAATCACAATATTTGAGCTGTAACAGAGTGCCCAATGGTTATATGTTGATTACTTGATATTTGGTAATTTTTCTTTATGGATTTCGGGCCTTATGACTATTAATTATGCTTAAAATATATGAACCTACCTTTGCGCAATCTTTTCTGATTATGTATAATGGAATTTTATTTTTATTGTACTGATTGCTTATTTTTGATATTATCTTTTCAATAGAACTCATATGATAAACAACGTTTTGTAACACATGCATACGTTCATCGATTCCATATCATAAAGATTCCACTCATCACTTCTTATGTTTATACTGAATTTTCACTTTATACGCAAAGGTGAGATTGTCTCTCTTTCTTTCCTTTTTTTTTTTTTTCACGAGTTCTTATGAAGATCAAGAAAGAGCCATGCAGGATGATCCCGATAGCTCCATGGTGGCCCAGACAATACTGGTTCACAGAGCTTCTGCTGCTGTCGGAAGTCCATCCGATTCGCCTCCAGCAAATACCATCGCTTCTGATGATGTCCCAGGGACAAGTGCTCCATCCGGACACAAAATCATTGCATTTAGCGGCCTGACTCCTGAGCACTGTGAGTTCCAACTTCTAAAGATCTCACAGGAATGTAAAGACATCCTATCACAGGCCAGAGCAGATAGGACTAACACGACCTACAGAATGAAATTTAAAAGATTCTGTCTGTGGTGCCAAAGATGTAACATTCATCCACTAAATTCGGCACTGCATGAGATTATTCCATACATTCGCTCATGCATCTATAAAAGTACATTTAGCTGCAATATCACGCTACAGAAGGACTTCCCCAGGACCATCTCTATGGTCTGCAAGAATCATTAAACAATTCATGAAAGGATTATTCAGAGTTTTTCCTCCAATAAAGCCTCCACCACCTCTCTGGCATTTTAACATAGTTCTTTCACAATTAGTGAAGCAGCCCTTTGAGTCAATTCACAGGGCAGATCTCAAATTCCCATTGTGGAAGGTGGCGCTTCTCATTGCGCTCACTTCGGCCAGGAGAGTGGAAGAATTGCAGGCTCTCACGATTCAAGACCCTTTCTTGCAGTTTAAGGAAGACAGAATGATTCTCAGAACTAATCCAAAGTTTATTCCAAAGGTACCAAAAAAAAAAAAAAGAACTCGTGGCAAGAGGGGAATCGGAGGAAAAGCGAAGGCAAAGACGCCTGGCCATGCCATCGAAAATGAATTCCCCCAAGATCCCCGTTGGGGAAGCCAGCTTGTGAAGAACCAGCATTTCCTGTTCTCCCCTGTCACTAAGAGGTTTACCGTCAGTTTTCCCCATCTTTGGAAGATGTTGTCCAGAATCCCTTGATCGATCTCCCACTCGTGACAGGTGGACTTGAGCCTGCTGAGAGTATCTGCTTTGACGTTCTGGTCCCCTGGGACATGTTCTGCTGATATGGATATCTTGTTTTGCAGAGCCCATTCCCATATCTTCTGGGCCTCTTGAGATAGTGAGAGTGATTTTGTTCCTCCCTGTTTGTTTAAGTAGTGCATTGCCGTTATGTTGTCCGTTTTTAAAAGCATTGAGGGAGCATGACTTACCTTACTCCATGTTGTTTCCGGCCCGGCTCCGAGTGGTAGCAGACCATAAAACGTGGTTTTTTGACACACCAGAGGCGGCGCGTGACTGGCTGGATGGCTGGCGACCGACAGGAACGTGTCGACGTCTCAACAAGACTCAACGGCACCATCAGGAAGAAGCTCACGAAGGATCTGAGGAACCTGAACGAGAGGATCTGACCCGCTCGCCACGGCTAGTACTACACGAACATGAACAGAGCCAAGACCTTTGATTTCCCGACCTACTGAGCAAGATGCAGTAATATCAGTTGGACACTGAGCTGGCTCTGGATTCCGGACTGGGGCGAGTCTGCAGGGGCGTAGAGGGCTGCTGCCTTACGGACCTTTTACCCCAACAAGCAAGTACTATGGGTTGGGTTGGGAAGAAGCACTCTGCTAAGTTGGGGTGGCGGGCGTTTTTTTTGTCCGTTAAGCAGGGAAGCAGGGAGAGGGGTTGGTTGGGAGGAATGGGATTTTGTTTTTCAGTTTGTGTTTATTGAGGCAAGTAGTGCAGGACTACATATACTAGGAGCACGATGGACAGGCAGTCATGTCGAGCGTAGGTCGGGAGACTCACTCCCCCGTTTTCACCACTACACTGATGGCACACAACCCGCGGGCGGACCTCCATGGTGAGGTTTCACGGGACTCCCTGGTGGCCCCCCTGCGAGTGCTAATGTGGAATGTTAGGGGATTAGGAGATAAAATTAGGAGGGGTCTGGTTCTGCAGGCCATAAAACGCCATAATCCTGCGATAATCCTGCTGCAAGAGTCTCACCTTACGGGGAAGGCATGCCAAGCGCTAAACAGGAGAGGATATAAAATGGCGGTGCACTCAGAATTCACGTCCGGCTCCAGGGGAACTGGTAATCTGATTAAAAAAATTGCACCGTTTTTGATATTGCAGACTAAGGTGGATGACCAGGAGCGCTTCGCTGCGATGCAGGGCCAATGGGAGGGCCGACTCTTTAATATAATATCAGTGTACATTCCGCCTGCGTTGCATTCCATAGCGCTGCCTGTGCTGGGAGAATTTGTTCTAGCCTTGCCACAAGGAGATCTGATTATAGGGGGAGACTTCAACACAACGATATACGAGACACAGGATAGATTCCCCACTAGAAAGCAATCATCCGGGCCCTCTCGGTTTCAGAGCTTCCTCGAAGCAATGGGACTGACAGATGTCTGGAGGCATATGCACCCCACGACTAATCAGTACACTTTTCACTCCACGGTACATAACAGTCTATCCCGGATAGACCATTTCCTGCTTCTGAGAAACCGATTACAAAACGTAGAAAGTGTAGACATCAAGCCTAGGGGTATATCAGATCACTCCCCGGTATTGTTGACGCTGGCTTGCCAGGAAAAAACCCGCAAGAGAATATATCCTATTTATCCCAACTATTTTAAGATCCCACCTATAAAGAAAGAACTTAAGATGGCTACTAGGCACTACTTTGAGGAGAACACATCCTCTGTACAGTCACCCTCGGTACTTTGGGAGGCATATAAAGCAGTCCTCCGGGGTCGGGCGATAGCCTCCATCACTGGATATAAGCGATCGCAGCAGCAGGAATTGTCGACGTTGGAGTTGGCCCTGCATGCGGTAAATGATGCACATATGGCAGACCCTACACCAGACACAGCGCACGCCCTACAGATATGTCAGCATTAACACAAAGAGCACCTAAAGAAACAAACGATAGATAGTATTACAACAACCACACATAAAATATACGAAGTGGGGGACAAAGCAGGGAAATTATTGGCCTGGCTGGACAAGAAAGGGGGCAGCACCAATGGAATACAATCCCTACGCACAAGGGAGGGAACATTGCATTCACGCCCCCAGGAGATAGTACACACACTTGCAGAATACTTTCGGGTAGTATATACTCCGGAGCAGGTAGTATCGGAGGTTGCTGCATTGGAAACATTGAGCCATATAAACACCCTGGCACTGACGCATGAAGCTAGTCTGGAGCTGGAGGCAGACCTCACAGCTGATGAAATACAACTGGCGATAGAGGCGATACAATCAGGGAAGGCGATGGGCCCTAATGGAATCCCCATAGAATGGTACAAGATAATGTCTGATACCCTTAGCACACATTTATTGGTAATGTTTAATGACAGTCTGGCGACTGCGGAACTCCCATTAGACCATCGTACTGCGACAATCGTAGCAATTCCAAAACCTGGCAAACCCCCTTGGGAATGCACGTCGTACCGCCCTATTTCACTGCTGAATGCAGAAGCTAAAATACTAGCGAAATTGTTAGCCAGCAGGTTGATGACCCACCTCCCACAGCTGATCCACCCGGATCAGTCAGGCTTTATGCCCAACAGAAATACGTCCCTCAATCTCAGACGAGCCCATGGGGAGTTGGCACGAACATCGTCGTTAACAGACCCGGCGGTAATACTGTCATTGGATGCCAAAATGGCATTTGATATGGTGGAGTCGGGATATCTTTTCGCGGTACTGTCCAGAATGGGGTTTGGCCCCAAATTTAGGGCTTGGATAAGGTTTTTATATACTAACCCAATGGCACAGGTGACGGCTAACAGGCATTTATCACACACGGTGCCATTAGCCAGAGTGACACGTCAGGGCTGCCCCCTGTCGCCCTTGTTGTTTGCATTGGTCCTAGAACCTCTGGCTACTCTAATCCGAGCAACCCCCTTATTAAAAGGTATAAGTTGGAAGGAGGAATGGGAGGATCGCCTCTCGCTCTATGCCGACGACATGTTGGCATATTTGACGGACCCGGAAACTGGAATCCCTAAACTTCTCACACTTTGTGATATTCACGGGAAAGCGCCAGGATACCCCATAAACTGGACTAAGTCAGTGTTATATGTCCTGAAAGGTCCGGCGCCTATGCTTCCGAATGACTGCCCACTAATACTAGCGGAAAACTCATTTAAATATTTAGGAATATATATCACCAAACGCGAGGCCGACTTTAAAAAAAAAAATTTGATACCACCATTAGAACGACTAAGACGGGATGTGACCCACTGGGAGTCTATGCCCCTAACCTTGCTGGGCAGAGCAGCGCTATATAGGAGGATGGCACTGCCCAGATTTCTCTATGCACTCGATAACACTCCATATCCGGTTCCGCTACGATTTTTTAAACAGGTGGCAGCTCTAGTAACAAACTTGTTGTGGGGGGAATCGCCCGGCCCGTATTGCACAAATCAAATTAAACAAGAGCTGGTATGACGGGGGGATTGCGTTACCTAATTTACAGTTATATCTGAAAACCCTCAATTACTGGATTCATGCACCCCAAGACGACCCAGCATACAGGGCCGATAGGGCACAACTAGGCTCAAACAACATGCTTGCAGTGCTCTACAATAGGAAACTAGCCACTAAGCTGATAGGACCCACGAAACACTCTGTCACACTCTGGTACACGGCGCAATCGAGACTGGGATGTAAGGGAACTATAACCAAACGGACCCCGCTGTGAGGCGCCAGGGAGTTGGGACAATTGGGAAAAAGTAAGGGCTTCACGCAGTGGGACAATATCGGCATATCCACGGTGGGAGACCTCTGGCACAAGGGAACAGTAATTCCCTTTACGCAACTTCAACAGCAATATGACCTGGGTTCAACTGAAGCGTATAGATATGCACAGATTAGACATGCTTTACTGACGGCGCTACCAGAGGGTACTGAAGTCCCGGAGGCCTCCCCACTGGAGGATCGGCTCTTAACTGACTATATGCAACGCAGTGCTACGTCACTCACATACCGGAAACTACATAACAACCTACCGGACCCGACACTAAAACTACGTGAAAAATGGGTGGAAGAGGTGGGCGAATTAGACGATACGGAATGGTTGGAGGCCCTGGCGTCCCCTAAGGAAGTGGGCATCTCAGCTAAATTTAGACTAGTACAGCTGAAAATCCTACACCACATTTACTACACCAGGACCACTTTATATAAGCTTCAGCGCACGCAGCATCCCTTCTGCCTCCGTGGATGCGGGGAGGAGGATACTCTATTTCATACTTTATTGAATGTCCAGTAATAACTGAATTTTGGCGGCAAGTAATGCGCACCATCTCGCAAACACTAAAAGTGTCTCTCTTGCCGGAACCACGGAAATGTCTCCTTAATGTTTGGGACCCGAATGATCTAACTCGCCACGGACAGATATGGGGCACACTGGGAATGATGATTGCTAAGAGGGACATTGCACAGAAATGGGGTGTAGCGGATAGACCTACATTGTCAGCTTGGTGCAAACATATGGACCTGATAATGATTACGGAACGTTCAGTGTATGCTAACAGGGGGAGTCCCCGCAGCTGGAATCAGATATGGACTGCTTGGAACGTTTTTAGGGGGGAAATATGTGAACAATTGCCTGAGGGAGACATTCATAGTTCGGACGAAGAGATGGAAGAGGTTTAAGCTGATCGGAGGGGGGATTATTATTGACCTATGTCGAGATATAATATTGCCACTATGTTTATTATTTGTCCTACCAAATACAGAGACGTGATTGTAACATTATCATATTACTGAAAGTACTCCTGCCATTGTACCTGCCTTGTTTGGTGATGAAAATAAAATGTTTAATAAAAAAAAATCTTGGGGCTGATTTCAGGCCGAACGGCAGTACCTTGAATGGATAATGTTGTCCGGCTACCACGAACCGAAGGTACTGCCTGTGGGAAGGATGGATGGGGATGTGAAAGTACGCATCCTGTAGGTCCAATGTGGTCATATGATCTCCTGGGTCTAAAAGTAGTGGGATGTCTTGAAGCTAAACCATTCTGAAAGATTGCTTCTTGAGATAGACTTTTAAGGATCTGAGGTCTAGAATAGGACGCCATTGCAGGACATTTTTCTTGACTAGAAAAAATAGGGAGTAAAACCCCCTTCCCCTCTGGGAGTTCGGCACCAGTTCTATTGCTCCCTTTTGGAGCATTGTCCGAATCTCCCGCCACATCTAATGTAAGTATTTGACCTCTTGATGTTTTGGCGTTGTACAAGGGGGGGTTTGCAGAAATTCTAGAGTGTGTCCGAATTGAATTATGTTTAGGATCCATTGGTCCGTTGTAATTTGCTGCCAATTTTGGAAAAAGTAAGCAATCTTTCCACCCAGGGGAACATGTGACTTCAGAGGAATAGGTGTAGCATATCCTGAAGGTTGTCATTTTTTGGGTGTTATCTTTCCCCTGACAACCCCCTCTACCCTTAGGAGTAGACTTTGTGTAGCCTCCTGACTGGCGCTGTGTATACTGTTGACGGTAGGGCTGAGATGAGGTCGATTAAGATGAATATCGTCCTTGCTGGTATCCTCCTCTGTACGACGATTGGCCCCTACCCTTAGAGCTGTATCTGTATTTGTTTTGCCAAATAAATCCTCTCCATTGAAAGGAAGGTCCAAGATCTTATTTTGGACCTCCGGTCTAAACGCTGTTGCTCGTAGCCATCCTTGCCTGCGTAGTACTGCCGCTCCTCCCAGAGATCTGTAAGCTGTGGTCGCTATGTCCATAGCGCAATGAATGACTTCAGCCGAGGTCCTCTCCCCCTCTTCTAGAATCTTCCTGGCCTCCTGTCTATCTGTCTCTGGTATGCGGTCTATGGAAGGTGAGGGGTCACACCAGATCTGCCTATCATACCTGCCCAGAATGGCTAGGGCATTCGCAGCTCTCACTAGAAGGGCAGACATAGAGGAAAATCTCTTCCCCACTTTGTCCAATCTTCTACTCTCTCTGTCCGGAGGTGTCGTAATAGGAGCTGAAGGGTTTCTTGATTTCGGCTGAGCCGCTTGGGTAATGACTGAGTCCGGTTTGGGGTGGCCTAAAAGACAAGCTGGAGCATCAGAAGGTGCTTTATATTTCTTGTCCAGTCTGGCGAGTACTGGAGTCACCGTTGCTGGCGTCTCCACGACTTTCAGGCCTTCTTCCCATATGTGACTGACAATCGGTAAGTACCGAACTGTCTTGCGATAAGGTTCCTTGAAGTCATACAAGAAACATTCTGTTTTGTCTGTTGACATGGTGAGTGCGAATCTGTTTGTGACTCTCTCCATTAGGTTATGAAAACCACTGATGTCCTCCGGTGGAGAATTGGCGGGTTTCTGCGAAGGAGAAGAAGGCGACGGAATGAGATAATCGTCCCATTCTCTGCTAGGGTCCGTGATTAGGGGTCACTGGTTCCTGTTGAGACCTTGCAGGTGGAGATCTAGGCAAGGGCTCCGGCAACATCTCCCTCCTACGCACTGGCGTACTTGGCATAGAGCGTGGTTGAGGCGTAGCCACTGGTAATTCCTTAGAGGTATTAGGTAGAGGATATCTCTTTCTATAATCCTCTAGCATGAACTGCAGATCCTTTAACAATGAAGAAGGAACACTCATCATCTCCTCCTAATACACCTGGCGGTATTGCTGCTGTGGACGATCTTAAAATTCTCTTGGTACTTCACATGTAACTGTGATGGGCTGCTAGCGTAGCCAAAAGGACCGCCATCCTCCTCCTCTTCTTCTGACTCTTCTTCCTCCAACAGGTGAGATGGTACCAGAGGTGTTACCTTACTTGGAGAGGTAAGTTCCGGAGTAATTGTCCTTTTCTTGGCTCAAAAACATTTTTCTGGGGTTTTTTCCCTCGAGATCGCCGTCGAGACCGCCGACGATATTATCGTCGTCGACGCTACCGTCGACGTTGCCTTTACTGTCATCATCGTTGCTGTCGACGATCCGTGGTCACTTTCGTCGTCGGTGATCCTATCGTCGATGTGATTGTAGCCGTAGTCATTGTCGTCCTCAATGCCGTCGTCACTACAGATCTCGGCATCGACACTGCGGTCAACGGTGGTACTGTTAACGGCGATAAAGCCTTTGAAGCAACTTTTACCTAAGATTTCGTCAACTACGAAGTTATTTTCTTCGTCGACGCACCAGTCAGCGATGCTGATTTTTCCAATCTTTCCTCAGGTGGTGTTGAGGCCGGCTTTTTGACTGAGTGTTTGACCTTAGGGGGTGATTTTGAGGGCTCTGAACTTGTCCTTTTGGCATGTTTTACCGCCGAAGCATGACCCTTGCTCTCCTTTTCCTTGCTTGGAGGAGATTTAGAGGGACTCCGGCCAGATGACCCTGGGGTGGTCTTTTTAAGGGCCTTCTCAGGTCTTTCTCCTGAGGTATGAGCCTGAGGAGATCTGCTTCTTTTTTTAGATCTCTTCGAAGATGAATACTATTCCTCACTGTCACTAGACATGACTTCCTTCCTGGCTTTTAGCTTTGAAGCCATAGTAAAAGCCTTCCTTCACAATCCCTTAAAGTTTTATTGGAAAAGGTACGACATACCTTACAATCCTTTGCCAGATGGTCTGGATAAAGGCATTAGATGCAATCCTTATGAGGGTTGTTTTTATAGAGACTTTTCTTCGAACAGGTGGCACAGGCTTTAAATTAACCTTTTTCTCCTTGTCAGCCATTGTAAAAAACTGGAGAAATAGTATGTAGAAATCCAAATAAGTAATTCTGAAGAAGAAGAAACTCTCAAATCCAATCCAGATTGAGTAGAACTGAAGAGTGTGAGCAGAGCTCAAAGGAGACTCCCTAGCACAACTTGCGATAGAAAATCGGAGGGGCAGGAGGTTCTCTCAGGAGGGTTCTAGAGGGTGAGGAGCTCTGATTGGTTCAGGGAGAAGTTTGGTCTCTTTTACATAACAAAGGTTATGGGTTGCAAAAGGGAAATGCGCCTAGGCCTCCTTTCAGTTTGCTATACTACTAAGCATTGCTTTTTTATGTACCGGAGACTCCCGTCTCGACAACGGGGAATGATTCAGGCAAGTGAAACTATGAAAGCTCCAATACTGGAGTAACCATGGATGTCAGGTACCACCAGGCCTCCCTCATAGACCACTCTATAGAGTTTACTCAAGGCTATGAGCAGGGTCGCCCCACACCACAGTAACATGTGGAGTTCAGAATTCACTTGTTGGAACAAGGACGGGGGCACCTCATGTGGCGTGATTTGCAATGCTTATAGCAGACGCAGGAGAGCCATCATTTTGAATATAGCCACCCGGCCTGGCAGTGTCAGGGGGATCATGCGCCAATGCTTTACATCTGTTTTGTCAAGCTGAAGGCCCGTGTTCTGTTGATAGAACTCTTGGGGATCGCGTGTGATATGGATCCCAAGGTATTTAAAACCTTGTTTATTTATGGGGACTGCACATCTGGATGTCAGGGAGGGAGATTCCCCTGCTAGGGGATATAATAGTGATTCTTGTTCCAATGTATACGGTATCCCGAATAGTCCCCATATACGCAGAAGATCTGTAAAATGTTGTCAATTGAGTGTCTCAGCTTTCTCATGTATAGCAGGATGTCATCTGCATAGAGTGATATTTGGTCTTCCCTCTCTTCCCCTATTGGTATTCCCCAGATCAGGGGGTCCTGCCCTAACTATACCGCGAGTGGTTCAAGGGCTAGCGCGAACAACATTGGAGACAGTGGACATCCCTGTCTGGTACCTCTCTGTAGGGTAAACACACGAGATACAGTGGCTTTGACCCATACCCTGGCTAGTGTCTTATCTGATACATTTGGGGCCCATTCGGAACCGCTCTAAGACTGTGAAGAGATAGCTCCATTCCACAATGCCGAATGCCATGCTAGCATCGAGGGATAAAAGGGCTGATTGCTCATTTGGGCATTGCTCCATTAAGTGGAGTATTCCAAACAAGCTTAGGAGGTTTAAACTAGTGCTCCTTTGGGGAATGAACCCAGATTGGTCCGGGTGGATAAGGGCAGTAATCACTCCTGTTAAGAGCACAGACAGGAGCTTAGCGAGCACATTCACCTCATAGTTGAGTAGTGAAATTGGTCTGCAAGACCTGCACTCGGTGGGTTGTTTGCCAGGTTTTGGGACTACCGTTATCACCGCTGTCTTTTGGTCCGGCAGTAATATGCCCTCCTTCTTTGCTTGGTTGAACATATTTAACAGGTGTTCCGCAGTTTCCTCCAGCATGACCTTATACATCTCAACTGGTTGACCATTTGGGCCTGCTGCTTTCCTGTATTGCAGGCCCTGTGATGCTAATTTGATTTCCTTGGCCATCAGGTCTCCCTCCAGCAACTCCCTATCATCCTCAGTGAGCCGTGGCAGGGAGATCTCATGCAGGAGGTGCCCGCAGTCCTCTCCTGTGTGGTCTGAACAGGACGCATAGATCCCCTCGAAGTATTTAGCGAACTCCTCAGCTATTTCTGCCCCTGTTTCATACTCGCCCCATTCGTATCTTGCAGTCCTGGGACCCAGCTCCCGTTCATCTGTCGCTTATCCAGCGAGGCCAGCAACTTGTTGGCCTTATCCCCTACGTCAAAGTCTGCGCTGTGTGGCCAATGCCTGAGCGGTAGCACTATTTTCCAACAGATCCTTGAATTTACATTCAGAGACTTGACAAAAAAGAATGTTTCATTTCATTGGTCACATGAATGTGAGAAACTTTTTAATCAAACACGTCATTGAGAATGCTACTGAAATGGCATACTTCAGTCCGAAGCTTGACACAGAGATTTTTGTTGACACTAGCCCAGTCGGGTTAAGAGCTATCCTTACATAGCACAGCAGGCACCTGAATGCTCGAAGGCATATTGTGGCATATGCAAGTAGAAGTTTGTCCAAAACAGAAAATGCTTATTTACAACATGAAAAAGAAAGCTTAGCCATGGTATGGGCTTGTGAACATTTCCATGTATTCTTGTATGGAAAACATTTTATGCTGGTAGCTGATCATCAAGCTTTACGATCTATATTTAGAAATCCAAAGGCCATAATGCCTCCTCATATTGAACGATGGTGACTACAATTACAAGAGTTAGTTATATCATTGTGCATCAGGCAGGGAAGGATCAGAAGCCTGCTGACTACTTGCCCAGAGTGCCTATACAAGGTCACGGGACTTCATCCAAGCCGGCTGAGGCCTATATTAACTTCAATACTAAAATCAAACACATCAGCTGCCGTTTTGTTAGCTCAAATTATCACTGCCATAAGCCATGAAAGTGACATGTTAAAGTTGAAGGATAGAATTACACATCAGTCAAGGAAACAACACACTCGACCACTCATTAGTAATGGTGACTATCAAAAATACAAAATGTCAAGGATGAACTGTCCATAACTCTGGAAGAAGTTATATTATGAGGGTCAAAATCCTGATTCTGGAGAGTCTGAGATAGAAAATAATTGAAGTGGCCCATGAAAGACATTGTGGAATCATTGCAAGAAAACAAGCTCTTCGAGACATAGTCGGGTTTCCTTATCTTGATGACAGAGTTAAAAAAGAATTAAAGGCATGTCATCTATGCAGTCGCCTTTTTACTAAAACTATTCACCACAGTTTGGACATGTCAGAACTCCCAAAACATGCATGGCTGAGAAAAGCCATTGACTTTTCTGGTCTACTCGATAATGGACATCACCCTCTGGTGATTATGGATGAATACTCACGATTTCCATTAGTTGAAGATCTTTCATCTATTACTCAAAAACGAGTCACTGAAAGCATAAATGTAACCTATGCGACTTAGGATGTTCCAGCCATAGTGAAGTCTGAAACGGCCCACCCTTCAATAGTCGAGAGTTCACAGATTTCATGGAGCATTTGAACATAAAGCATCAAAGGAGCACATCTCTGTGGCCTGAGGCCAATGGACTTGTTGAGCTTTTTATGAGAACACTAAAGAAAGCATTGCAGTGTGCTACTCTCAAGAAGCTCAATTTGAAAACTGTATTGAATTTTACCATGAGAGCTTACCATTCAACACCTCACTTGACCACAGGTGAAAGTCTTGCAACATTGATGTTTGGGAGCGCAATAAACACCAAGTTACCTCAATGCCCCAATCAGAGAAAGAAAGATGAAACAACAACTCATGAGAAGGACTTGGCTAACAATCAAAAGATGAAAGTGTATGCTGACAAGAGCCGACATGCTAAAAACACCGTCTTCAAGAAAGGAGATTCCGTGCTTAGACAACAAATGCTAAGAAGAAAATCTGAGACTCTCTTGGATGCAGAACATTTTCAATAGGTGTGTACTAAGGGACACATGCTGACTGACCAGCGCTCCAAGAAGGCTATTACCAGAGACTCTAGTCATTTTAGGCACTTAACTAATTGTTAACGGGGAAACTGGGTCTGAAACATCAGCAACTGCTGTTTCCTAAACACCATTGACTCAGATCCTGGACATTGGTTATGACACTTCCCAGTTTCCCAGAACAATATCAGATCAAACAATTAAAGCAGCAAGAAAGTTGATTGTAGAGATTTGATTGTATAGGTCTATCTATATATATTTTGTCAAAAAATATGATTTTTATTAAACAGAGGGGGAAATGTTGTGTCTTGAAAGTTAGAAATGATGGTTCTGGATGGGATTTGTAGAGCTGTGACATAAGTGTAAGAGCAGAATGCAATGCAGGCTGGTTTAGAATGTTGGGCATGTAATTACACACAGACAAATAAAGACGCAGACAAATAAAGATGTGTAATGCTAAACTCCATGTGTGGTGTAGTCCTTTGCAGGTCCCCAGGCTGGGAAGGACATTACAACAACCATTAAACTTAAAGGGGCTATTTCTATTAAACAGTTAGTGGGAGAAGACTCTGTACCTGTGGGCGATCGTCAGCACAGTTTTATCACCAAATCGTTCACGTATCGTCTGCTGCAGCACCTGGTCAGTCTTCTGGTCCACGCTCGCTGTGGCCTCGTCGATGCAAAGAATCTGCACCACAGGGCGAGACGGAGCATGAGGGGTAGAAATATAGCTGTATTTTTCTATAAATCTTTAGGTTGAGGGGAGGGCTCTGATGTGGTATATTAGTTCTGCTTTTTTCTGATTTGGGGCAAGACCTATGGTGTTGCATTTGTGAGCTGCGACTTTTCCTGTCTTGGTGATGAACTGATATATTCTGTACATATACAATTTCAACACTAAACAACTGCTCGCTGAAGTTGCCCATTATCTTAATCCACTGATCTAAGTAGTCCCCATCTGCTGCCCTTTTTTATTGCTAATGTTATTAAAATGTGTTCCCTTCTAGGAACTAGATTTGTTTTAACTTTGTGAAAGCTGTGCCACAGCTCATAACAAAACTATAAATGTTCTACCCCATTTTCTACACTGGTAATGATATCTGTCTTTAGCTGACAGAGTCATAGTTAAAGGGGGAATCCCTCAGCTGGTCTCAGAGAAGCTGAAACATAAATAATCCTCAATGAAAAAAATTGCTTTTGTTTTTATTAAAGATATTCAGGGAAAGCTCCCTATTCTCTCTCCAAACACTTACCTTAGTATCCGTCATGAGGGCTCTTGCTAGGCACACAAGCTGCCTCTGTCCTACCGAGAAGTTCTTTCCGTGTTCTACCACTTCAGAATTCAACCCACCTGCATGGAGATAACAACAGATGCAGAGGATGATGGCAGACCAGTAAGAACAAGCAATATTTATAATTGCGGATGGCTAGCAGTCACAAATTGGGGTCCCTATCCACAGAGTGGTTATAAGTGATATCAGACAGAGAACAGTGAACCTTCCACAATGTCATGCAAAGCCCTGATGCAGAACCCTCCATCTTGCTGATGTTGATAGTTGTATTTTCTGAATGGCTCCTTAGGGGGCTGAAGGGGGTAGATGTGTATAACCTCTGCTCAGGAAACCATGGGAGACCCATGCTTAGTCCACTATCACCTTCCATTTATCTCAATCATGTTGTATTTCTTTAGTTAGAATGTACTCTTCAAAGGCTACTTGATTGCAGTTCCTCTCTCTAATGTGATGGTTTCGGGAAAGTAATAAGATCCACTATAGAGAGAGTGGTAGCCTTATGTTAAAATCTTCTGAATAGTCAACAACAAAATTAAGCCCCAAGGGATGTACAACTGGGTAAACAGTATGGTAATGGCTGTTCCTTACAGGTCACTTTGCATGGATAGTGACTTGAACCACACTCACCCATGCGAGCTACCACCTCCTTCAGGTGGCACTGCTCCAGGACTTGGTACAGCTCAGGGTCGAGGTGGCGGCCCCTTGGGTCTAGGTTCTCACGGATTGTTCCACTAAAGAGAAATGGGGCCTGGGGAATGATGGCCAGCTTGGACCTGTGGAAACATGAAGTGAGACACATTACTGAACTTCAAAGCTTGATTTGTTGGGAATGATATGACATTATGGCCAGCATTTTTGAGTCTATCAGAAAATAAAATATGATTTAGAAAGAAAACGTTGAGGAGAGAGGTAGGAACAGTGAGATGTGCACATTGCACCGTTCATTGACCCTGGAAAGCTAACTTGAGCATCTGCATAGGTGTATTCCTTCTTGAACATGCAGAAAGTGGAAATTGGAGTGACCCTTAGTTTCTTTGCCTTGTTGCTGTCTTTGCCATTTCCTGTACTGAGAGGGAGTCTATATCCGGGGCCTCATAGTATTTCTTGTCTATCACACTACTGTGATTGTGGCAGGAAGGACAGCAATTGAATTAGGAGCCTCAAGTCTGAGAAGCTTGTATGTCAAAATTGTATTGTCACTGAAGGTACTTTTGTATTACAGTGAGGTAGACTCTCCTCAGTCCAAACGTTAGCCAGACTATGTGCACAGGCAGATTAAAGATACACTGTAGTCCAATGTAATGGAACTGCAGCAGAATGTAAATCTGCCCCATCTGCGAAGAGAATCCCTTTGAGTTGGGGAAGCCATTAAAATAATATTTCTGGAGTTTGGGCCATAGCCGTCTAGAAATATGTTGTACATTTGTGTTTCAAATAATGCAATAGGTAATGCATGGTAGACACATACATTGTTGAGAAGGAATGTTCAGAAGAACAAGTTACTTACTTTCGGTAATGCCTTATCTGGTGGAGACTCTATATAGCAGCAGATTCCTTGCCTTAGAATAATTACCAGGGATTAGACTGGACCGAGAAACTTTTAGGGAGCAGTACCCCCGTGTACTGATAGGCGGCGTAGTTAGACTCTGTGTGGCATCATCCCCGCCGAAAGGTACATGCACGATGCTGACGTCAGTTTCTTTTCGTGAATTTCCGTGGCAGGGGCGAGGAGCCACAATGAACACTGTCTACTGTTGTGTGAGACTAGGGCCCTAAAAAGGGAACGTCCAGCACCTAAAAATCTGTTCACAGAGCAGGGAGGGTGGGTGGGTAGGTAAGAAATCTGCAGCTAGATCTGGTCTCTACCAGATAAGTCATTAGCGAAAGTTAGTAACTTGTTCATCTGATAGAGACTTCTTGCTGCACATTCCTTAACTTAGAATAGATACCCAAGCAATACCCCCCAGAGGTGGGTCTGTGAACCTGATTTAGAACTAGAAACTCCTGAAGGACTGAACGGCCAAAGAGCCCATCCCGATGGACCTGACTATCCAGATAGTAGTGTTTGGTGAACATGTGCAACAAAGCCCGTGTTGCAGCCTGACAGATCTGCAGGACCGGAACTCCACGTGCTAACGCAGTGGTCACAGCTTTAGCTCTGGTGGAATGGGCATGCAAGCCCTCCAGGGGTTACTTCTTGGCCAATTCATCGGGGATGGTTCGCTTCTGCATGGCCTTCCCTTTCTTGGCTCCGGCATAGCCCTGAAGAATTAATCATCCACCCGGAAACGGTCGTATGCAGTCACAGTAGAACGACAATGCTTTTTTGGGGTCCAGACAGTGGAGTCTCAAGTCATTTTTAGAGGGATGAGGAGGAGCATAAAAGGTAGGCAAGTGATGGACTAGCCTACGTGGAATGAGGTGACTGCCTTCAGCAAGAAGGATGCTCGAGTCCAAAGGCCAGTTCTTCTGGGTAGAAGGAAATGTACAGAGGCTGAGATGACAGCGCCTGCAGTTCACCAACCCTCCGTTTGTTTGTACACCATGTCACAAACTTCATCCAATGGCTGGCGTATACCATCTTGGTGGAGGACACTGAGCTGTCAAGATAACATTGAAGACTTCGGGTGGAAAGTCAAAAACTGTCAACTACCGCCTCTCAATCGCAATGCATGAAGTTGGAGCATTGAGAGGGTTGGGTGGAGAACTCTCCCTGGTTGCTGCGACAGTAGATCCTCCTGAAGGGGCAGCTTGATCAGAGGATCGATGGACATGCTTAATAGTTCGGGATACCTGACTTTGAGGTTGGTCCGGAGCCACAAGGATGATTTCCTGATCTTCTTGAGAACTCTGGGCAGGAGTGGTATTGGCGGAAAAGCATTCAGGAGACAGGAGCTCCACTCGAGATGCACGTTCTCAGCTGTGGCAAATAGATCTAACCAAGGCTCTCCCCACTGCTGAAAGAGACCTTGCACCACCTCTGGATGGAGACACCATTCGTGATCCGCCAGGCATCTTAGGCTGATTTTGTCCTCTTTGATGTTCAGAGTGCATGCTAGGAGTTGAAAGGCCAGGGAAATGTCCTCACATTCCAGCTTTCTCCAGCAACACAAGGCCATTTGACAGAGGCTCCAAGACCCCACCCACCCTGTTTAATACAGTACCACATGATAGTGGTGTTGTATGTGAACTCCTGCACTATCCTACCTTTGATGGGGGGTAGAAAAGCTTTTTGTGCCAGCCAGATTGCTCGGAGCTCCAAAAGATTGATATGGAGTCCGGATTCCATCAGAGACCATAGTCCTCTGATCTCCACCTCTCCCAGATGGCCGCCCCTGCCTAGGAGTGTCATATTTGTCACTGCTGTCAGATCTGGTTGGGGAACAGAGAGGGGTATGCCACTGACCCAATCACCATTCGTCAACCATCACTGCAGACCTTTTGCAGTGCCCTCTGAAATTTGGACCATGCTGGAAAAATTCTCCTGATGAGGTACCCACTGGAACTTCATGTCCCACTGCGAAGCCCGTATATGCCTATGGGTATGCATCATAAGGAGGATGCAGGATGCCATGAGGCTGAGCAGCCTCAGAGTCAATCTCACCGAAATCCAGGATATAGGCTGAAACATCAGTATAATAGCCTGAATATCCTGGGCTTGCAGTTTGGGAGGATAATCCAGAAACTGCAGTGTTCAGAACAGCTCGGATGAAAGGGAGTTTCTGAGCAGGAATCAGGTATAACTTCACCATGTTGATACTAGTGAACCTCAGCAAGTGCAGGCCAATTGCCATAGTTTGAAGGGGGAGACAACCACCTGCAGAGAGCTTGTCTTCAACTGCCATTCAACAAGATAGTAGAATCCCTGATCTCTGCAGATGAGCAGCAACCACGAACATCACCTTGGTGAATTCCTGAGGGGGAATAGTAAGGGCAAGAGGGAGCACGGCACACTGAAAGTGCGTGTGGCCCACCGTAAACCGCAGATAATGTCTGTTGGCAGGCAGGAAGGAAATGTGGCAACATGTGTCTTACAAGTCCAAGCCTACCATCCAATTTCCCCGGTCAAGGGCAGACAGGACTTGAGTGAGCGTGAGTATTTTCAATTTCTCTTTTTTCACAAAGAAATGGAGAGGGCACACGTCTAGTATAGGACAAAGGCCTCCATCCTTTTAGGGCACCAGAAAGTAGAGGGAAAAACAACCATGTCCTAGTGCTGATACTGGCACACTCTCTATGGCTCCCTTGCAAAGAGAGCCTGAACTTCCTGGCAGGGTATGGAGAGGTAGTCCTCCATAAGCTTTGCAAGTAGTGGAATGGGTGGGAGGGTAGTCACAAAGGGTAGGGAATAGCCCCTATGGACAATCTGGAGAACCCAATCTGGAGAACCCAGGGGTCAGATAATATCAACCTTCAGTGGTGCAGGTGATGGCGTATCCTGCCTCCCACTGAATGCCCATGATGGCCTTAGGGTAAACTAAAGGAGCTTCTAGACTGCGGCTGCCACAAAGTTTGTGGGTGCATTATCCTCGGCCACAAACAAACTGGAAATTCTGCTGGCTGTGGTGGCTCAGTAGCTGCACACATGGCTGGAGCGGAAGGCGGAATGTGGCTAGTGAGAGGCCATGGAATGTATTTATTTATAGAATTTATAGAGCACAAATGTCACCTTATAGGTATCCTGACCCTGCGAGCTTTCATCTAGACAGACCGGCTATGAAGGTAAGAGCAAGATGGCCATTGGTTACTTAGGTAAGAGCCAGGTCTTCAAAACCTTCCTGAAGTGCAGTAGATCGGTTGAAGATCTAAGCGTAGCTGATAACTTGTTACATAGTTGGGCTGCATTAACTGTAAATGCTCGCCTTGTTTGGTCTTGCAGAATCCTATTTGGCACAGGAAGCTAGCTAAAGAGTATATCTCCTTAGGCTTCGTTGCAGGGGCACAGGACCAGATCCATGCAGGGCCTTAAAACGATACACAAAGACTTAAAGACTATCCTCTGGAAACTAATGTAGTTCCTTCATTACCTCAGACATTGTACAAGGTCTGTTTTTTTTTTTTTAACAAACTTTATTCATGAAGTACAATTATCACATTTGTATACAGTATTTACGTCAGGTATACAGTACATCACGTTTTTCATTTTTCTCCCCAACCCCTCATTTAGAGCGTAGCGTCAGCCTCTAGATCGTAACTCCCAATATTTGCTTGCTGTAGGGAGTGGCTCTATTCTCAATAGGACGTGTAAATACCCACCGACTCGCTCCCCAACTATCCCTCCCCCCCATCAACTGTGGTGCTTCGTCTCTCCCAGCAGGTCTAGCATTTACTCCCCAACGTTATCCAGTCTCCCCCAGGATCACAGAGTTGAAATTCTTCCAACCACCCCCTGTTCCTCCCCTGGGCCCGGTACAGTCCTCAACCTTCCCTCGGGGCCTTAGTGCATTCAGGGGTCCTGGGTCAACGGCTGGTCCTCACCTTCCAATGCTAAAAGCATGACCTCCCAGTCCAGTGCCAGCGGGGTTTTCCGCCTACCACCGTCCTCCTCCTTCCTAAGGGCTTCTCCTTCTATTCTGCCCCACTTCACAACATCCGCTCGCCATGTCTCTATTCTAGGTGCTCTCGGGGACTTCCACAGCATTGTGATTTTCCTAATTGCCAAAAGGAGGCCTAAGTCCACAAATGTCAGTTTAGGTTTTAAAGGCTTAGGGCGAGGTCGAGCACCTGCCAGGCAATACAGTGCACTCTCCCTCACTCGTATCTGGGTCACCTCTTGTTGTGTCTGGCATACTTCGTTCCAGTACACACTGAGCCGCGGGCATGACCAAAGCATGTGGAGGAAACCTGCCTCGTCCGCTCCACATCGCGGGCACTGGTGGGAGGCAGTGGGGAACATCTTGTGAATCCTGGCTGGGGTAAGGTATGCCCTGTGGAGTATCATGGCCTGTATGTATTTAAATCTCACATTTCGAGAAACTCTCTTTGGGTGTTCCAAGGCCACCCGCCAGGTTGCGTCCGTGAAGTCTTCTCCCGTATCCCGTGGCCAGGATTCCCTCAGTGCATCAAGGGAGAGTGCAGCATGAGCCCTAATCCCGGTGTACAGCCATCTCACCAAGTGTCCCCCGGCCCCCATGTAGTGCACCCGGTGTACCAGTTCATGTTGCCGTGGACGGGTGCGCTGCAGTGCCCAGGTCGTTCGAATGTAGTGTGAGACAGTGGCATGTAGCATGTAGTGTCTGTCCGAGGTCCCTGTCACGTGCACGAAGGTGGGGTAATCTAACAATTGGTCGTCTTCGAAAAAACTGCCCACGTCATCAATCCCATTCGCCATCCAGTCACTAAGGGCACGGGCAGTCAGTCGTCCCTGTGGTGTTGGTAGTCCCAACAGTGGAATGTTATCTGCGTATGGCCTGGTCGCGGACGTGTAGGCCAAAGCCCTCCTCCAACATAAAAGATCAGTACGGAGCAGTGGGTGGCACTCTCGCGGGATTCTACTCCTGGGCAGCAATAGGGCATGTAGGCCGCCCTGTGCGAGCCGGCCTGCTGTCCATCTAATTTCTTGGAGATTCCTCCCGGCCAGCCAATAAGACAGCCATTGGAGTTGGCTGGCGTAAAAGTAACCCTGGAAGTCCGGGGCTCCCAGTCCTCCCTGGGAGGTGCTGAGTTGTAGTTTCCGCAGGCTGACCCGTCGTCTGCCCGTCCCCCCGATAAGGGTGACCAGTAGGGAGTTGAGGGATTCAAAGGTACGTCGCGGGATGCAGATGGGCAAATTCACAAAATAGTAGAGCAGCCTTGGCAGCATTACCATCTTTGCTATGGCGATGCGTCCCATGACAGACAATGGGAGCGATGTCCAAAAGCCAACGCTACCCCGGAGACCAGTAATGGCCCTCGAGATATTACCGTCCAGTTGGTCTTCCAACCTCCGGTATACACGAATTCCCAGATATTTAAAATTGGTTCGGTCAACTGGGATCGTGTAAGTACCGAACTGCAGAGAAGGCGGGTTTGGCCCCTCCCGGAAATAAAATCCTACAGATTTGTCCGGGTTGATGGCCAGTCCAGATGCCGTCTCAAATCGGCGGAAGGTGTCACTCAATCGTGTGTGGTCGGCCTCCAGATCGCGGAGATAAAGTAACATGTCATCCGCATACATGGATAGAATGTGGGACGTCCCTGCCACTGGAACTCCCAGGGTCTCCGCGTGCTGGCGAAGTGCGATGGCTAGTGGTTCCAACGCCAACACGAACAACAACGGGGACAGGGGGCATCCCTGCCTGGTGCCCCGGTGGACCGGGTACTCAGCTGACACATAACGTCCGGTTCTCTCCCTAGCTGTGGGATCAGTGTATAGCAGCCTATTCAACCATAGTAGCGGGGCTGGGAAACCAAAGTGAGACAGGGCTTCGAACATGAAGGAAGCGAATCAAATGCTTGTCTGAGGTCTAATGCGAAACACCCCGCCCGCGTCATTTCAGCCGGTGACGCTGACATAATAGCCTGTAGGCGTCTCGTGTTGAGGGAGGTACTGCGCCCTGGGAGGAAGCCGCACTGGTCGCTGTGGATAAGTGTGGTCAAGTGGGGTTGAATACGTAGGGCAATAGCTTTGCTTAGGATTTTATATTCCGTAGCCAGCATAGATAAGGGTCTATAATTCGCAATCTCCAGGTTGTCTCTGTCTGGCTTAGGGATCGAGATTACCATAGCTTGCATCGTTGTGTGTGGTAGATGACCCCTCTCGTAGGCCTCCCTGTACATCCGTTCCAGTACCGGTACCAGTGTGTCGGCATAAGTGGAATAGAGCTCCACCGGGAGTCCATCCATGCCCGGAGTCTTGTTTTTATTTAAGTGTGTGATCGCAGCGCGTATCTCGTGTTGGGTGACGGGACCCTCTATGGATTCCTGTGTCGCCGCGGACAGTTGGGGGAAAGGGAGGTCCTTCATGAAGTCAGTTATGAGTGTAGGGTCGATTATGTCAGTAGGGGCATACAGAGCCTGTAAATGGTCATGGAATGCCCGATTGATGTCAGCTTGGGTGTTCACTAGGTCACCCCTGTGGTTTCGGATTTGGGTAATGTCTGGGGCGTCCGGCTTGTCTCAGATCACTCGGGCCAGCAGCGCCCCAGAGCGGTCCGCCTCCGTGTGTTGTCGTTGTAAGTAGGCCTTGTAATCCATGGTGCGTAGTGTTTCTAGCATCTCGGCGTGTGCGATATTCTGTTCTTGCAGCGCCTGTTGTTTCCCTGGGTCTACCACCACCTCTCGCTCAAGCTCTGCTATACAGTTCTCCACCTCACATAGTTTCCTATGAATCTCCTGCCTAGCTCCCACCAGCTGCCCAATCGCTACTCCCCGTACAACCACCTTCATCTCATCCCAAACCACCAAGTTGGAGGAGGTAGTGTCCGGAGGGTCCGCCTCCGTGTGTTGTCGTTGTAAGTAGGCCTTGTAATCCATGGTGCGTAGTGTTTCTAGCATCTCGGCGTGTGCGATATTCTGTTCCTGCAGCGCCTGTTGTTTCCCTGGGTCTACCACCACCTCTCGCTCAAGCTCTGCTATACAGTTCTCCACCTCACATAGTTTCCTATGAATCTCCTGCCTAGCTCCCACCAGCTGCCCAATCGCTACTCCCCGTACAACCACCTTCATCGCATCCCAAACCACCAAGTTGGAGGAGGCAGTGTCCGGAGGGTCCGCCTCCGTGTGTTGTCGTTGTAAGTAGGCCTTGTAATCCATGGTGCGTAGTGTTTCTAGCATCTCGGCGTGTGCGATATTCTGTTCTTGTAGCGCCTGTTGTTTCCCTGGGTCTACCACCACCTCTCGCTCAAGCTCTGCTATACAGTTCTCCACCTCACATAGTTTCCTATGAATCTCCTGCCTAGCTCCCACCAGCTGCCCAATCGCTACTCCCCGTACAACCACCTTCATCTCATCCCAAACCACCAAGTTGGAGGAGGTAGTGTCCGGAGGGTCCGCCTCCGTGTGTTGTCGTTGTAAGTAGGCCTTGTAATCCATGGTGCGTAGTGTTTCTAGCATCTCGGCGTGTGCGATATTCTGTTCCTGCAGCGCCTGTTGTTTCCCTGGGTCTACCACCACCTCTCGTTCAAGCTCTGCTATACAGTTCTCCACCTCACATAGTTTCCTATGAATCTCCTGCCTAGCTCCCACCAGCTGCCCAATCGCTACTCCCCGTACAACCACCTTCATCGCATCCCAAACCACCAAGTTGGAGGAGGCAGTGTCCGGAGGGTCCGCCTCCGTGTGTTGTCGTTGTAAGTAGGCCTTGTAATCCATGGTGCGTAGTGTTTCTAGCATCTCGGCGTGTGCGATATTCTGTTCCTGCAGCGCCTGTTGTTTCCCTGGGTCTACCACCACCACTCGCTCAAGCTCTGCTATACAGTTCTCCACCTCACATAGTTTCCTATGAATCTCCTGCCTAGCTCCCACCAGCAGCCCAATCGCTACTCCCCGTACAACCACCTTCATCGCATCCCAAACCACCAAGTTGGAGGAGGCAGTGTCCCAGTTAACCTCCCAGTATTGTGTCAGGGCCTTCGAGATAGTCGCCTTGAATGGGCCGTCCTACTGGTGCTGGGGGTCCAGCCCCCACGTAGGGACTGGGGTCGGGACTCTGCCCCAAGTAATCGTACATTTAAGGGGTCTGTGGTCCGAGAACGTCTTTGCTAGATATTCGGGGGCGCCCATCAATGGGGTCAGCGAGCGGGTACATAGGAATCGGTCAATACGTGTGTGCAAGCTGTGTACTGGGCAGTAGAAGGAGTACTCTTTGTGTGTGGGGTGTATCTCTCGCATTCCAGTCCCATCCGAGCACCCAGGGTAGGTCCTCCCACAGGGATAGGGCTCTCCCAACCGCCCGCAAGAATGATTCCTGATCGTAGTTCGGGGCGCATATACAGCCCAGCACAATCAATCGGCCGTCTAGAGCCCCTTTAACCAGGATATATCTGCCCTGATCCTCTGTTTTCTGTTCTAGTGCAGTGATTGGTGTCCCATGGTGCACCCAGATAGTGGCCCCCCTGGAAAATGCTGAGTAGGACGTGGAGTATACAGTCCCTCTCCACTTCTTCCGCAGCTTTTGCGCTTCAGAGGCCGTGAGGTGCGTTTCTTGTAAAAAGGCGATGTGTGTTTGCTGTCTAAGGAGGTAGGAGTGGACCCTATGCCTTTTCTGCACCGCCCCTAGCCCTTGTACATTCCAGGTAATAAATCTGTACAGTCCAGATTGTTCAGCCATGGTCTGCGGATGATAGAGCTATTCCCAGGGGTGGTGCGTGTCTAGAGCACCGGGGAGCTGAACCAAGGAGAGGGCACCTAGAAAGACCTTTAACATTTCCAAAACAAACTTGGCGCAGCTATAGAACATAGCCGAGCCTAACTGTAACATTATGAACATAAAACACCAAACAGTTGTGCCTTCGCCATGGGGGGGGTAGCTCCAGCACACGTATAGACATCGTGTTACCAAGTCCGGTCTCCACCGGCTCAACGGTAGCCCGGCCAGGCGCTTAATACTGAAAAGGAAGTGCAGTGTAATAACATACAGTACTAATATACTCGTCCATCAGCAGTTATAATCCACACCCCGTGGCAACCGGCACAGCGTCTTTTCCATTGGGTATAGGGTGCACCGGGGGGGTGGGCCAGTGTCTGTTCATCCCCGTCCCGCCTCACCCTCCCCACCCCGATGCCCAATCTGATACCGGTGCCCAGGGCCAGAAGTCATCATTTCAAAAAGGATCCCATACGTAAACTGCCACAAAGAAGTCGGTGCGGGGTATCTCCCCTCGGGCTAGCTGTCTACGAGGTCGTCCGCAGCTGTAGGGGTGATCGTCAGAAAGAGTACCACGCTATTTTCAGAGTCTGAGTGTCCTGTGGCGTCCTCGGAGTCTGTGGTGATTTTCGCCGGATCTTCCCTGAAGGCGCCGGCGAGGGAGATGGCCTCCCGTCGTTCATCCCGTTGATGAGTCCGTGATGGGCCGCATTCTGCGTGGCCCTTTCCGGATCCAGACGAGGAGTGGCGGCTACCTCCCGAGTTCCTGTCCAGTGCTCTCGCCATCTCTTCCTGGGATGCCTCCTGGCTGCCATCCAGTCCCATCACCTCAAGCCATTCCTCAGCGTCTGCTGGGCTCTCGAAAAAGTGTGATCTCTTTCCGTGGATGACTTTCAGGCGGGCTGGGAATAGTAAGGCATATTTCAGTTGCGCACTTCTCAGTTTCTTCTTCACCTCCATATAGGAGGCTCTCTGTTTCTGCTCCATGTTCGTGTAGTCCGGATAGAGTGACACCCTTTGGTTTTCGAACAGGATGTTGGATCTCTCTCGGGCTTTCCTCAGTAGGGCATCCCTATCACCGTAGTTGAGGATACGGACGATGAGAGGGCGAGGAGGGCGACCCGGCCGAGGCTGTCCCGTCGTGATTCTGTGCGCTCGTTCCACACAGAAGTATGGGGAGAGTCCGTCCGTCGCTACGTGTTCTCTGAACCATTGCTCCATGTACTCCTCGGCTCGTGGCTCCTCGCATTTTTCCGGCAGACCTATGACCCGTATATTATTCCTCCGATTACGGCCTTCCGCGTCTTCAACCCGCTCCAACAACGCGGTCATCTGTCCCTGAATGTCCCGGATGGACGTGTCGTGGTCAGCCACCTTGGGTGTCAGGTCCGCGATTGCAAGCCCGTGGTCCTTGACCTTCTCCGCCAGCTTTCCATGGTCCGCTTTCAGGAGGGAGAGGTTATTGGTGAGAGTTCCCAGTTGGTGTTCCAGTGCTTGGCGGGAATCGCGAATCTCCTGAAGGATAAGGTCCAGTTTATCAGGTTGTTGGGTACTCAGCCCCGTCCGGTCGCCCAGGCCAGGGTCGCCACCACCTGCTCCCGCACCAGGCTGTGGGCCAGTCCCCACCATCTCGCTTGGGCCGTCCACGTGTCTCTGGCCCTTCCGAACCATACTGTGCGTGACTTCAAGGACCGTTTCTCTCTGCTCAGATTGTTGCTGGACCCTCAGGCTCCACACTGCAGTCACTGCGTCTCCGGTGTTCTGTGTGCCAGCCGATAGAGTAGCTACCCGGCTCCCAGCACGGAAGAAGCCGGGTAGCCGGGTACTCCAGCTCGCAATCAGAGTCTTCTGCCCCCCCGCCGGGTCGCCGCAGGCAGCCGACCAACAGGGTTACATTCCGGTAGCAGCGCAAGGGGCCAACTCCCCGCTCCAGCCGCCACCCGGCGTGCAGGCCCGCGATCACTGGGCCGCGGCCTCCCGTCCACCGGCCCACGCACCTCGGGTCACTCAGCGGGGCCTGTCCGCCAGCTATAGAAGGTCCGGGAGGGGGACAGAGCAATAGGGGGTCCCAGGAGGTACTCCCTCTGTACGGACCAGTTCGCTGTCCCAGGGCTCCTCGCTACGCGGTTCCCAAGATGGCGGCCTGTCCCAGCGCCGGGCCGCTTCCAGAGCTCCGGGTCTCAGCGCGCTGCCTTTCACCCCCTACGCTGTACCTCCATGGCGTCGCCGCCTGCCGGTGGCTTCTTCAGGGTCCCAGGCCTCCGCCGCCAGTGTTCTCAGGGCAATGACCCCGCTCGGCAAAATCCGGCGACCACCTCCGGTCAGGATCAGGGGTCGAGAGGGCCGTCGCCGGATCCCCGCCTCACTCGAGTCCCCGGCTTCTAAGGCCTCACACCGCGGATCTCCGCTTGGTCAGCCGGGTGCTTTCCCAGCGTGTTGTCCCGCCGCCGCCTCGGGTCTCGTGGTCCCCGCGGGATTCCGAATCCGGGCCCACCTCGCAGCAGTACGTTGGATCCCGCTAGGCTGTATTTCGCAGGATAAGGCCCGGCCGGGCACGGAGCTCTAGCAGGAGCCGTCCGCCATCGTGGCTGTTCGGCCACGCCCCCCTACAAGGTCTGTTTAATGCTAGTTTGGCAGTTGAAGCTTGAACTCTATGTAGTCTATTAATGAGATAATCTGGTGCTTCAAGTAGCAGTGTATTACAGTAATCCAACCTATTCAGAATAATGCTACGCTCTAAGAGGGATTTAGCTTAGGCTGGCAGCAGAGGGAAGCGCTTCCTCAGACCTTGTAGAAATGCGAAACAGGTTCATGCTACTTTATTAATGTGTTTCTCCAGGGAACGTTTAATGTCAAAAGTGACCCTGAGGTTACAGTCTGTTTGAGGAAAAGACAGCTCTTGTTCAGTTGGGAGAGGCCAAAAATTAAAGGGAAGCATCATGAGGACTTTATTTGCCGAACAGTAGAGATTTTCCATTTTTTCCCAATTAAATTTGAGGGACTTTGCATTCTGTCAGTTTACAACGTCTGACATGCAGTTATGAAAATATGAATAGCATTCTGCTGGCTATTGCTGATGGACAGATTCAGGTGAGTGTAATCAACATAATTGACTAGCCATGTATTGTGGGCTTTGATCAGAATAATAAGTGGTCTCATGTAAACATTAAAGATGATAGGGCTGAGAGCAGATCCCTGGGGAACTCCATGTTGGATAAATTTCAAAGCTAAACAATAGTGGGGCAGGGCAATTGCCTGGCATCTATAAGAAAGCTAGGAGCTCATCCACTTAAATTCAGTGCCACCAGCTCCAATGGAGGCTATTCTGTTCAAGAGGATTTGGTAGTTGATCGTATCAAAAGCGGTCGACTGATGGAGCAGTATAAGAACCAAGGATTGGACACAGTCCGCCCTTGACCGGAATTAATTTAAGGCATTGAGAAGGACCTACAACCAAAATGTTCCTTCTCTTAGAAGAGAATTGTCTTCTAAATAGAGGGACAACTTCCTGATAACCAGGCGCTCAAATATCTTTACTAGGAAAAGTAGTGAAATCGGCCTGTAATTAGTGAGAACTGTTGTATCTGCCATAGGTTTTTCCAGAAGAGGGCTGACTATGGCTATCTTCCAGACGCATGGGACATGACCCAACTCCAATGATTGATATAAGATCTGCAGTGTGGAAGGAATCAGCCCAAGGACCTGGCTGTGGTTCTGCTGTCTTTGAAGTGCTTCAGCGCTCAGTCCGCCTTGTCTTCGAAGAGACAGGAGCTATCAAAGGGCATGTCCATGAATGATGCCTGGACATCCCCAGAAAAGCCAGTTGTCCTTAACAAGGCATGGAGTCGATAGACCACTAACGATAAAACAGCTCTGCCTAGCAAGTCGGTTGTCTCCCGCCCACAACCTATGGCAAACTTAGCTGCATCTCTTCTGTAAGGTCTTGTCCAAGATCATTGGCAGCAAGTGTGCAAGCAAGTTCCAGAGCAAGTGGCAGTATACGCCCAAAAGGCATGCAGTGTTCACCGACAGCAGTGGCATGATATTGGAAGAGAACATCTTCTTTCCCACGGTATCTAGCCTCTTGTATTTTCTGTCCAGGGGAGTAGAAGGGAAAGGGCCAGCATTTAACTTGGAAGTGGGGCCTTGGACCACCAGGCACTGCTGAGTCGGATGGGTTGTGAGGAAACTGGGGTACCCTGGGGCTGGGCATTGACGGCAGGCAATCAAACTATTTAGAGGAGCTCCTGTGCAAGGCCCAGACTAGGCCCCAAGTAGGATGTCGGTATCTGGGGATGTGTCCAGTCCACTAGCATCCACTGGATCCTCACACCAGGTGCCCTCTGTGACATCTAGGGGCTGGTATTCATCAGTATTCAGTGGCCCCTCTCAGTCATCCCCAAGTCCTAGCCCAAAGGGATAGGGCTCAACCTACGGCCTGGCTGGTCTGCCCCAGTCGGTGCAGGAATCGGCATCAGACAATGCCCATCCAGCTCTGTGTTGAGTCGGGGATGAGTATGGGGAGGGCCTTGCCGGATCCGGGAGGCCCGAAGACGTCGGCAGTGCAGGCAGCACTGGGGAAGCTCAAGATGACTCAATTGGCACCTTGGGGCCCGACTGGTGCCAGTGGCGTCCCCGCTGGCAGAAGACTCTTATGACCTGTGCCCAAGCTCACAGGGCCCAAAGGTGGTCCAGCAGGGACTGCCAGCCCAAGCATGAGGTGCATGGCCTCATACAATTCACGAAGTTGGGTAGGGGTCAGTCCAGCTACTGGAAACTTGGGAAGGCATGGAGACAACCCAGCACCGTTCCAACACAGGAGCCTGGCTTCGAATGCTGATGCTTCTTCATCTTGTCAGAGTAGTTTGACAGATGGGGGAAGTCGAAGACCTCTTTGACTTCTTGCTCTTCTTCCTTTTGTAGGACTTACCCGAAAGCCCAGATAACTTTGACTGTGATGACAATCGCGTGGAGTGGCTACGCCACCAATCACGGGACCTTCCTCTTGACTGGTATCGAGACTGTCACACATCGAGCAGCAAAGTGCATGGCACGGCAGTCAACACAGGTGTTGGCATCATGGTTGCACTCAAGGCACAATAGACAGAGAAGGTGTGGATCCGTCACTAACAACTGCTGGTGACAGGCATCACAGAGCTTGAAACCAGCCTTCCTGGTGGACATCCTGCCACACCAGGAGGCAATGTCTCAAAAATCATCGACAAAAGAGATGAGAACACTTGAAAGATCAGAGAGCTCAACTCACTTGAAAGATAAGAGAGCTCGACTGGAAACACTAGAGCAGGAAATTATAGACCTTGAGGTTGCTCTTCTCACCCAAGAAGACCAGAGTCTTCAGCATCTGCTGAAATGACTTCAGCATCTGCTGAAATGAAAGCAACGAAAATATAGGGACTAAGCCTCTAATGCTGGCCAGATGGGATATAGCCAACACCCTTTCCACTCATTATACTCAATTATACTCCCCTGTGGTTACTACAACAGCAGGCGATTGTGGAGAAGTCTTGTCTGACTTCTGGTTCCTAAATCTTTCAGCTGAAAATAGGGGAGATCTAGAAAAAGACCTCAAGGAGGAAGAAATAATCAAGCCGATATACAACCTTAATTCAGGTAAAGCTATGGGCCCAAGTGATTTTGAGGTTGCTCTTCCCACCCAAGAAGACCAGAGACTTCAGCATCTGTTGAAATGAAACCAGCAAAAATATAGGGACATAGCCTCTAATGCTGACCAGATGGGAAATAGCGAGTGCCTTTTTCACTCATTATGCTCAATTATACTTCCCTGGGGTTACTACAACAGCAGACGATTGTAGAGAACTCTTGTCTGACCTCCAGTTCCCAAATCTTTCAGCCGCAGATAGGGCAGATCTAGAAAAAGACCTTAAGAAGGAAGAAATAATCCAAGCGATACGTGACCTTAATTCGGGTAAAGTTATGGGCCCTAGTGGCATTCAAATTGAGCTTTATAAGTTAGCAGCAGAAAAAATCGCCCCATACTTGCTCGTAATGGATAAAGAAAGTTGGGACCTGAAAATGTATCCTGAGGATCCACGTCTGGCTAATGTGGTGGTTATTGTAAAGTGGTTAGGAAGCGAGAGTGGGTGTTTCCTTTTGATGTCAGGGAGATTGCACAGGTCAGCTGGAAACATATATAAGTCTTGCCTGGGTGGTTAATGATTCATTCATACCTTGGATTCAGCTTGTGTATGCTGTGCTGCAGGGAACAAATAAACATCTCCTTCTGCTTTACTTCACTTCTTTCTCTTCCGGGAGTTCAAGAGTTTGCATGTGAGCCCACTTTACACTTGCGACGAGCAGGTTACCACAATTTTCCTTCATTTGTGTTAAGTCGGCGCACATCTGTCAATCACTTGTTTTGCGGCACGGGATTGGAGCTGGAAATAGTCTTTAACTATTGGATTGCAAACTGCTTGTGAGTGTCAGCAGTTTTTCATTGGATTACAACGTGGAGTGGTTTTCTTCATTTTTCCGCTATTGGAGATTTGTGTGTGGTGCGTTAATTGGTCCTGAAGCATGCCTATTCATTGGACCATTGGCGTTTGGAATGCAGAGAACCAAAGTTGTTCATAAGAGGTTAAATTCTGTATTCTTCGCAAATTCTGGGTCTGTTGAAGGTGGCATACCCAGAGTATTTCCTTATCACCACGGTATTTAAATACTGACGTGCAGACTGAAGTCAGTGCATGACGTAAACACTTGTGTGGTTTGTTGATCTGTCATGGGATTTAGTACTGTGTATTACATCTGCAGTGATACACACACCTATCACTCACCAATGACAACAGTGACTACTTTTATTATTTTCAATTTTTGTTTTTGTTTTGTTGCTTTTCTTGACCTCATTCCAGATTTTATATAGTCTGTAACAACAGTATGGCAGGAATGGTAACCCCTACCGTTTTGTTTAGCTGTGTCTGGGTAACCTCCCATGGACTGGGAGACATGGGAGGGTGTATTTTTACTTATGTTGAAGTGTTGCAAGGTGATGATTGTAGTGCTGATAGAAAACTGCCACTGTTAAAACACTATCCAGGTGGCTGTGGTCTTAAGGAGTACAGAAATGTATCTTTGCTGATTAAACCTGGCCAGATAGATGTTTATCAGTATGCCTCTGAGCAAAGGTGTATTAGGTATGAAAAAAAACAATGTCATGTAAAGTTCTAACCTGTACGATGTTCATAACTGAACGGTTCCGTCATAACCCATTTTGAATGGAGTACACAACCGTTCTGTCCTAGCACCCGCCCATGGGGGAAGCTCTGGTGCTTCCCCCATGGGCCGCCCATCTCACCCACCAAACAAGGATACCCGACCCCCCCTTGGTAATCCCACGACTTCAGCATGCATGGCACGTGCCGATGTCATTAATAACTGCAGGACGCACTGGAAGCCATTTACTTTCAGAGCGTCCAAGGAACAGGTAGGTTTTTCCTGCTTGGGAGGTATTGTTTCCACTGTTCTCCTAGATCAAGTAAAATCTGTTGTCGTATACACAAAATTAAATTTAAAAGGTGCATATCATTTGGTACGTATGAAAACAGGTGATGAGTGGAAGACAGCATTTAAAACCAGGTATGGTCTTTTTGAATACACTGTAATGCTGTTTGAGCTTTGTAACTCCCCAGCGGCGTTTCAAATTTTTTTTAATGATATTCTACAAGAATTCCTAGACAGATGTGTCATCGTCTATATAGACGATATTTTAATCTATGGACCTCCCACGAACTTCATGAACAACATGTGTTAACAATCCTGGACCAACTGCAGAAACATGGCTTTTAGTGTAAGTTGAGTAAGTGCGACTTCCATGTCACCCAAGTAGAGTTCCTCTGTATCATTTTGACTCCTGGGGGTTTTCAGATGGCGCAGAAGAAGATACAAGCAGTGCTTAATTGGCCCAGACCAAAAACGGTACAAGATGCTTAGTGTTTTTTGGGCTTTGCAAACTTTTACAGATGGTTTATTGTTCATTTTTCACAAACCATAGCACCCATTACTCATCTTTTGCAGAAAAACATTCAATTCCAATGAACCTCTGAAGCTTAGAAAGCGTTCGATCAGCTTAAGAGTTTTACATCTGCTCCTGTTTTAGTCCACGCCAATCCTGAGCAACCTTATATTGTGGAAGCTAATGCCTCTGACATAGCAATTGGTGCCATCTTGTCGCAGAGAAATGTAACCACAGGTCAACTACACCCAGTGGCATTTATGTCAAAAGAACTGTCAGTTGCAGAGAAAAAGTATACAGTTGCCGAGAAAGAACTATTGGCAATTAAAGAGGTGTTCAAGGAATGGAGACATCATTTGCTAGGAGCACGACATACCATCACAGTATTCACCGATCACCGCAATTAACAATTTATGAAAACTGCTCGAGTATTAACTCGAAATCAGTTGCGGTGGATGCTTTTTTTCTCTGAGTATGATTTTTTAGTCACTTTCCGCCCTGGCATAGGAAACAAAAAAGCAGATGCACTAACTTGCCAAGCTTCAACTCTGATCCCAAAGACTTAAAGACCACAAGCCATCATTGATCCAAGCAAAGTTGTTTGCATAATATCCACTGAGGATTTCTTGGATTCAGTACGAGAACATTGTCCTGTACAAATGTGGAAAACTTGGTTAGCACAGAATGCTAATAGACAGATCATTCAAGATCTACCATTTCATGAAACAGCTTTATTCCTACCCACTGAGCAATTACGATGTACAGTATTTGACTGGCATCACAACCATCCATGTTCTGGGTATCCAGGTACATTAAAAACAATAATGGCAATTCAGCTGAATTTTTGGTGGCTCAAACTAAGTCAGGGTGTCACGAAATGGGTTGCTAATTTTGAAATCTGTGCTCGTAACTAGCTTTGAAATAGCATTTACACTTACCCCGCCCCTACAAATCACTCTCCTTGCACTTTCGTCGGTAACAGCCGATTTCAGGGCTGACTACCGAGCAGAAGGGAAGCATTTCTCACGGCAGACATCTTGAGTGGGAGGCGGTAGCTGGTTCAGCGCTCTAGCCATCCCTACAAAAGGATACGGATATCTTCCGCGGCAGCGGAAGCGTGCAGTGGACGCGCCTTGCCAGCGCCGGAGTCACGCCAGAGTCAGCCCGTCTGCGCCCGTCCGTGCAGGGCCGGGCTCCGGGGTTAGACACACTCTCCCTCTTGGTGAGAATATTTATTATACTCACCATGATTCTTACATACTCATGTGAAGAGTTGTATGCGCTACGCGGTACTCCTAATAATAATTGTTCTATCTACCCTTTCCCGCCTCACAAGTTCAGCTGCACTCGATGCAGCTTCTCATTAAGAAATCCTACTAAATGCAGATCCCTTCAACATCAAGGTAGACGAAAGAGGCAGGTATGCTCCAGGACAGCTTCCACTCGCCCCCCTTTAAGATGCTGGAGCATCAACTGCAGATCCTTGCCACAACATAAATATAATATCCATGACTTTCTTGTTGAAAATCAACCTGATGCGATATTCCTGACCGAGACGTGGCTCAGGGATTGCTCAGGTCCGGATATTGCAGATGCAATTCCTCCTAATTATGCCATTCTTCGTCAGGATAGGGTTTCTGGCAGGGGTGGTGGAATTGCACTTGTCTACAAGAATGTATACACCTGTAAATTGGTAGATGCCATTCAAAAAGATTGTGAATCAGCCCTATTTAAACTGACCATTACCCCCCAATTCACGTTGTCAGGATTACTGATATACCGTCCCCCTGGGACAGCGAGCTCATGGATAACATCATTATCGGATTTTTTAGCCCCAGTACTGCTCAGAGCGTCGAATTTTACGATCTTAGGGGACCTAAATATACATCTTGAAGACCACAAGTGTCCTTATAGGAATCAGCTTCTCTCCATCTTGGAAGCTTTTAATCTTCAACTTTTAAACATAGGTCCCACACATCATGCCGGTCATTTATTAGACCCAATTCTGTCCAATCTTTCTTTTGACTGTTCCCGAGAAGCCCTACAAATTGCCTGGTCCGACCATTTAGCTGTCCCTTTCTCTTTAGATATGGCTGAAACAGCAATAAGACCTGAGATGGAAACTGCTAGGCCAGCCCGGAATTGGGGGAAGATCAACATGCCAGAACTCAATAAGCTGTTGATCAAATCACTTCCGTGCACTAAACTACCAGTTGCTGCACTCAATTGCGCCACTGAACTCTGGCTAACTAACGCTGTCAATTCGGCGCTACCAATGACATTGAAGTCCGCTTCTTTACACCATCCCCCGGCTCCGTGGTACTCGGAACAACTTAAATGCCTCCGCTCACAATGTAAGACCTTGGAGCGTAAATGGAGACAAGGTTATTCCCCCTCACGTAAAGCCATCTATAAAGAAGCCTTGAAAAAGTACCACAATAGCTGTAAAACTGCTAAAGCTGATTACACTAAAAAAACTGTGACTGATGCACAAAATTGCCCAAAGGTGCTATTCTCCGTTGTTAAAAAATTGACTGGTGCAAATTCTACTCCTCCCCCCCGGCACTTGATGCCGCCCAGTGTCAATCTTTGGCAGATTACTTTATAAATAAAGTTGATCTTATCTACGACCATTTTACCATACTCCCAGGGACTACTTCCATTGTCCCTGATATGGTCCAGGAACCGGAGAATACCGCCATCGATGCAGTAATTACCATTTGGCAGCCTTTAGATGCCATCTCCTTTGCTTCCTGTTTAAATAGTGTGCGATCGGGCTCCCCACGGGATGCGCTCCCGGCCAAAATTTTGAAACAATTAGATCCCCTCACACACCCCATTTTTATCAAATTACTTAACGCTTCTCTGAGTGAGGCCCACGTCCCCCAACCTTGGAAACACGCTATGGTTGTACCCCTATTGAAAAAATTGGGTGCAGATTCTTCCAACTCTGCCAATTTCCGCCCTATATCATTGTTGCCTATCTTCTCGAAGATATTGGAGAGACATATTAATTCCCAGCTTTCCAAATTAGTTGAAAACACTGCCTTTCTCCATCCTTCGCAGTCGGGCTTTCGGCCTCGGCACTCTACTGAAACTGCCCTCCTGGGGGTAACAGAGAGTCTTAGGCACGGTGTCGATCAGGGAAACACCATGGCGCTCATCCTGCTGGATTTGAGCGCAGCCTTCGACACCGTGTCGCATTCCATCCTTATTGACTCTCTGAGATCTCTTGGTGTGGCAGGCCGGGCCCTGGACTGGGTGGTGTCGTTCCTTGGCGGCCGAACCTTGCAAGTGTTTTCCCCTAAAGCAGCCTCCACCATCTGTCCATCTACTTGCGGCGTTCCCCAAGGTTCAATCCTTAGCCCTTTATTATTTAATATTTATGTTAAACCCTTGGCGACCATAGTAGAACAGGCTGGGCTAACCTTGTTCTCCTATGCAGATGACACCCAGATTGTCTTCTCCCTATCAGGGAGAGACGAGAACAATACCTCCGCACTCAAGTCTGGCCTCATTCTTGTGGCCGACTGGATGCGGAGAAATTGTCTCAAACTGAATGGTGAGAAGACCGAGGTGGTCATTCTGGGTCGGAACAAACATCTCTGGGGTCCCCGTCATTGGCCCATTGAACTGGGAAATGCGCCGACACCATCCACTGCAGTTCGTAACTTGGGCGTCATTATTGACGACAGGCTAACTATGAAGCAACAGGCTACTAAGGTTGCAGCCATTTGCTTCTCAATGCTGCGGTGGCTCCATAAGATTCTGTGGATGCTCCCTCTCTCCTCTCGCAGAATCGTAGTCCAGGCACTTGTAACATCACGCCTGGACTATGGCAATATTCTCTACCTGGGCGCAGATAAAGCTACCATACATGTGCTTCAGGTCGTACAAAATGCGGCTGCGCGCCTGCTAAAGAACGTCCCTAGACGCACTTCAGCCGCTGCCGCTTTGTGTGACCTTCATTGGCTGAGCATCCCCGAACGTGTTAAATTCAAGGCACTTTGTTACATGTTCAAGGCCAAGCAGGGTAGCGCTCCAGCTTACATTCAAGGGTTGGTAAAACCTTACAGACCCTTGCGCTCACTAAGGTCATCAGACACTGGCAATTTCACAGTGCCAAGATGTAAGCTGACAAAAATGGGAGGCCGCTCCTTCTCTATCTTGGGCCCTAAATATTGGAATTCCCTCCCTTTGACACTAAAGTTAGAGACCAACCTACTTCGCTTCCGTAGGGCTCTGAAGACTCTACTTTTCACTAAGCGTAGCCAATAGCTGGTTGTTGCCTCAAGTCAGGTGCTGTGATGTCCTTTCTTCTACAGTCTATCCCTGGCGCCGGGAAACCCACTGTGGGTAGCTGTGCGCGATAAAAGCTTAAATAAATAAATAAATAAATAAATAAATAAGAGTGATAATGGGAAGCCCGGATGTTTGCTAATGCCCTTACAAACCCCAAAAAAACCATGGGAACATTGTTCTGTAGACTACATTATAGATTTGCCTAGTGATCAAGGGCATACATATATTCTAATCATTGTCGACAGTTTTTCAAAACTGGGACATTTTGTAGCATGCAAGAAATGACCTACATCTAGTAAATTGGCAAATCTGCTCCTTTTCATGTACGCTTGGAATTCCCACAAAAAATTATTTCCGATCGTGCCTCTCAGTTTACAGCCACCTTCTGGTCTCAATGGTGTCGAGCCTTGTAAATCTCACCTGCTCTCTCCACAAGTTACCATCCTCAGACGGATGGTCAAACGGAGAGGCTCAATCAAACTTCAAACCAATACCTACGTTGTTATGTCAACTCCACAAAAGATTCACGGGTCTGATTGGTTTGGTTGGCAGAAATTGATTATAATGCAGCTCATCATACATCCTTGCAAACATCCCGATTCTGTTCCACATAAGGTTTTCATCCCACCTCTTTGTCAATACTCCTTCCGGACAATTAGAGTCTGGTTCCATCCATCACAGCAGGAGTGAAACAAATTCAGAAAGTGCATTCGCAATAATTCAAAAATTGGACATAGCTAAAGTTAAATATAAAACTGTGGCGGATAAACATCACAGTTTTGGACCCTCATATGCAATAGGTGACAAAGTGTGGCTTTCCACCAAAAATATAACATTCAAAAATAAAAAGGCCTTTGACCCCAAATTCATTGACCCATATGCAATCATCGAGCAGGTCAATCCAGTAACCTACAAATTGCAATTACCTCCTCAGCTAAAGATTCATCAAGTTTTTCACACCTCTTTGCAAAAGCCTGCACCTCAAGTATGTTCTTCTCCTCCTGGTCCCCTATTGGTCGATAGCCAGGATGAGTTTGAGGTTCATCGCATTCTAGATTCCCGCAAGCGTGGTTCCCATTTATGGTATTTGATTTCTTGGAAAAGTTATGGACCTGAGCATGATTCATGGGAGCCAGCGGAGAACATACATGCACCTTGGTTGGTGCCACGATTCCATGACTCCTACCCTTACAAGCCTGCCCCTAGAGACCTCTTGGGAGGGGGAGTACTGTCATGGCTATGGGCTGCGGCTCTAGGGGCACTGCCACACAGCACAATAATAATGGTGGTGCGCGCAGACTATGTGGCAAAATGCACTGCACCATCGCCTTGGCAAGATACTGGTGCTCCTGTCACCGACACTGCTACATAACATTGTGCCATTAGTGCTGCTCTGCACAAGTATTGAGCCAGCATGACACATTGAGCAACTTTCAAAGAAAATTAACGGAGCAGAACAGTGTGCCACGCTGCGCAAGTATTGAAACAAGCATGTAACACTGATCAAAAAACTCTTGAAACAAGCATATGACACTGAGCAAAAAACAAACGGAACATTAGCAAGAATTAAGCATTCGTTCCGCTTTTCAGTTCTTACTGAAACCTTTGTTCCATTTTTCAGTTTCTTTTTAATGCAAAATGCTTTGTAAAGTATTCCAATTAACACTGCTTTTCCTTTACAGTGCTCCGTAAGTATTCACAGGTGATTATTTAACGCCGCCCTCTCTGAACGTCCGAACGTCATCTTGGGCGGGTCTCCCCTATAAAAGGAGACCGCGCTCTACAACACATGCTCGCTATTCCTCTTGGCTGACAACTGTGAGTGACGCGGTCGACGCAACGACTTCAGTTGCAGCAACCTGAGGTCTCCAGGCTGTAAGCAGAGTGAGGAATAGCGTGATGCAGGAACAACTATGCTCATCTGATTCACAGTAAAAGCATTTATCTACCCACACTCTTACGGATCAGTTGGGCATTTCTCAGCACGAACACTTCGAGAATAATTTTTGATATAAAATGCATACTTGGTTTTTGATCCATGACTAGTGAATGCTTCAGTATTTTTTAACTAAGACAGTGAGTAAAAAGCTCATGAATAATTTTTGGAACAATTGAACAAAATTGGACAAGGAGTTTTGAGGTCCTAAATAAACAAATACATTTTTGAGTATAAAGTTGCGTGGCAGGTCCTGCATTACTTCCCATTTACCATCATATACGGAACATATATCAACCTGGGAAATTCATATAGAATCTAGAGAGTGGGTTATTGGTAGGTATAACTTTATTTCATTCCAATTTAACATTTAGTTAACTAATTGTGATAAAGGTCTACCAGTTAGTATCTCTGTATGTGTTGGACTTTGGCCCTTAGGGCAGGTTCACCCCTAGACTTTTTGCTTGAAATGGTGACCTGGAGATGGTGATTTTGGGATCCTGCGCACTTTCACTGTGTCCCAGTGGAAAGTGCGTGCGCACTCTGAGTGCATGTGCTGAGCTAGGCCTGCCCGCCCATAGGAATGCATGGGGAATGTATGTGTCCCTGGTAGTTCCTGATGCGTGGGGTGTACAGGCTTGAGTCTGGTATGTGTGAACTCGTGAGAGTGAATGCTGCGAGATGGTGTATGCAGCATGTATGTGTCTAGTAGCGAAGCGCCATTTCTAGACATGGCTGTACGTGTGCTGTGAGGGTGCTGGCGTGTGATTGGCTGGAGCTGGCTGGCATGCCAGGCTCCAGGAAGTCTGGATGGGTCTGCCCGGTGGTGAGTGGGAGATCTGCATGAGTAATGTGTGGGAGGAGTGTACCTGTGTCCTGGATGGGCTGGGTTTTCCCCACACAATGCTGGCTCCGCCCCCCTGTGGTGTGTCTAATGACCCAAGCCCTGCCAGTGAATAGAGAGGGAGGTTGAGGTAAACAGAGTACTCAAGAACCAGCTGCGACTGGTTCCGCCCCCACTCTGCACCCTCAGACAAAGGAATGCACGGTATAAAAATGGGGCTGTGTCCCCACTGAAGTTGTTCTTTTCCAGGATCCTGAGGGGGGCTGTTGCTGCTGTCGCTGGGCCAGAGGACCGCCACTTGGGGTGTCTCCCTGCCTGGAGACCCAGTGTGCTGGCTCTGGGCCCAGCCTTGTCCCCCCTGCCTGCCCAAGGACTGCTGGGAATCTGCCCTGCTTGCTGAGGGCACCTGGGAGCGCTTTATTTTACTTATAGCGCTTAAGAGCGCTTTATTTGGCTTGTAGCGCTTGGGAGCGCTGTGCCTTCACCCCAGCGCTGAGAGCGCTTTATTTTGAATTATAGCGCTTGGAGCGCTGTGATTATCTGCCTAGCGCTTGGGAGCGCGCCAATTGCTGTGCAGGTGCCCACCCTGCTCGTGGTGGCCTAGCGAGTGCCTACCTCGCTTTATATTTGCTTTGGCGGCGCGGGTGCCACCCCGCTCCTCGCCGCTTTGTTGTGCCCGTGATTTATTGGATTCACGAGGGAGCCCACTCCTCGGATCCTGGGAAGCCGCCTGCCTGCCTAAAAAGCGAGCCGCCGCGCTGCCCGCGGCGACCCGGAAGCACTGGGCCGGCTGACCAATCGCAGCGCGGCCCGAGACAGGCAACCCGGAAGTCCCACCCCCCGCAGCAGAGAAGCTGCCGGCCGGGTTCCCGAGGCTCCCCGAGTGGAGAGGAGAGCCCCGGGACGAGAGAAGAGGAGCCCCGCCGCCCAGGAAGAGTCCTGGACCTTCAAAGCCCGGAGCAGAGAAGACTGAGGCTGACCGGCGAGGCCCCGGAGAAAAATTGTCGGTGTCCGCCCCCCCCCCCCCTCGGCAGCGCAACCTCGCTCTTTGTTCTCTGAGCCCAGAGGAGGCTCACGGGGGCCTCTGTCTTGCTTCAAGAGCCCAGAAAGGCTCATAACGGCGGCATTTGTTTGTTGGAGCCTGCGAGGCTCAGGGGCATTTTTCTTGGAGCCACGAGGTGCCCCGGGGGCACCAGTTGTTTTGCAGAGCCCAGAGAGGCTCGTGAGCCCCCCCCCTTTGTGTTTTGAGCCCAGAGAGGCTCAAGAAGGGCATTTAGTGTTCGATGAGCCTAAGAGAGGCTTGAGGCACTACCAGTGTTCCGGGTCCCCCGTGAGGGACCCCCACAGCCCAGTGAGGCTGCATCTGTGATTCATTTTGAGCCCAGAGAGGTTCTAGGGGAAATTCTATTTGCCAGAGCCTGCGAGGCTCTAGTGGGTGGCCACATCCTTCTCAATTGCACCAGTTGCCCAGCACTTTGTGGGCAACTGCTACGTTTAGGACCCTGACTTTGGACACAGGGCGTCCTAGCCCCAGAGAGGCCAGTTGGCCTAGGGACAGTCACAGGTGGTGACTTACGTGAGTTTGGCGCAATTGTTATTGTTTTTGCACCTCTGAATGTATTGTTTATGCGTCATGTGCCTTTACACCTCTGAATGAATGTTATGCATTGCATCATGTGTTTTCCTCTTACACCCCTACAGGTATTGTAATACATAGGTGGTTGTTTTCTCCCTAGTACAGGTGGTGCTAGTGAGATCCTGGTTACCAGTAATTACTGGTTGTGCGCTCTATTGTTATATTGTGTGCTATTTTGTGCTAAAGTAATTTTACTTTCTGAAAGTGCTACTTCTGATTCCTGACAGTGGTCCAGGTGGCCCTGTCTTGTACAATATCCCCTGTAAATTCTGCCCGTGCCTCTGGCACATTGTAAAGTGTGTGTTTTATCTAATGTGTTTTGGTGTAATACAAAGGCTATTTTTATATAACCTTGTGTGGAGTTTCCTTTGTGGTGGGCCTTTGGTTGTTGTTGCTGGGGTGCGTGCGCAAATACTTAGCCTACATCGCCTCCAAGTTTAGCCTTGCTGCTCGCGCCACGTTACCTAGAGGGTGAGTAGGGGTTATCTTGGCGTGTAACTCCCTTGCCCTGACTTGGGTGTGGTGGTCTCTGACTGACTTTGGCGAAAGCCCTGGCCAGCCGGGGATCCCATTTCCAACAGTATGTTTATTATTGTCTCTCTATTCTAAAGTCCCTCTGGCTAACCGGTAGGAATGACACAGGTGAATATAGTTATATAGAATTGTAATTGTATCAGGCTTAAGTAGGATTCCTACCTATGTAACGTACTCTGAACTTTCTATTGCAGATCTCCTTCCCTGCTGTTCCTTCCCCAAACACCCTTTCCCCCACCTGGTCACTCTAATAATTTGTGTCATAACGACAATCAGATTTGGAGCTGCCTGGAGGTGGAACCTTCTAACATTGTGCAAGCCCTGAGGAACGTCGTCTTGACAGGTGTGTTTCCTGTAAGAAGACCACTTGGGCTTTTCGCTGCTTGATGTATACCTGTACATTGTAACGTTTAATTGAACAATTAAGTCCCCGCATATTCCATGTAAGTATGCGTACATGCATTATACGTTTATGTGGTCCTTTCATGAACAGACCCCCACCACTTCTCCACAATTGATGTCATGCAGTGTCCTTCATTTGCTAGGATGGGGGAACAATAATGACATAAAACATTCCCAACCAGGACTGTGGTGTCAAAGTACCCTGTCCAAACCAGTTCAATTGTTTTAAGAGTGCATCAGGAGATGGACTGCCAACAAAGCCATCTAGTTCCCGTCCACCCATGCCTGTGGAAGTGTGAACAATCTCATTGTTTAGTTATATATGATTTTTTTTTTGTGAATATCTTTTATTGATTTTTCAGTGTATGGTCACAATACATGCCAAAATGCTAATCTAATGTTACAAACCATCCCTGCAGTTTACAATAGCATCCATAAACAATAATAATACAATGCGGGGTATTGTTCATACATCACAATTGACAAGGCAGAAGGAGGAAAGAAAGAAAAAATAAATAAACATTCCCAAATAGCATTTTGTATCTGCAAGGTAGTCTCATCTCTGTAGAGCAGTAGGTCCGTGACGGGAAGGAAGAATGTGTCGGGTAATGAGAAAAACATCATGAACCCCGAGGCGTAATCTTAGCGGGTACGGTAGGTGTGTGCCGAGTGAGGCCTTAGAAAGTGAGCTGCCGCCTGGTCCAACCATAAGAATGGCTTGGGGTTCATGGGTGTGACATGATAAATCACTGCCTCGTGTGTATGTAACACTCTCAGCCCTCACCTAACCATAGGTAGGAGGCGAGTCATCTAAGGCGGTATCATAAATAGATAGATAGACGTTGTGAACCAGATAAAGAACAAAGTAATATGATCAACAAGTTTTGCTCCAAACATTTTAACAAGTGTGTCCGTTAGCAAAGTTGTCGTGACACCGAAAACTTGACCAACCTGGGGGATGGAAGAGAGATTTAAGTGTACAAAAGAAAGGAAGGCTAACATAATGGAGAAGGGAAAGAAAACAACTAAAGGATAAGGAAAAAGGAGAGAAAAAGAGGAATCAAATAAAGTAAAAGGAGTAAAAGAGCAAGCAATATGTTCGTATGTGTCTATGGGTGTGTGTCATTGATTCCAAGGGGGGGGTTGGTTTGAGGGTGAGGATATATGTAGGATCCTAACACGATCATGGGCCTTAAACACCGGGTCTTGTGTGCTAGGGAAGGGGTGAGGTCGTCTCCTTGTGGTGTGATAGTAATATCATGTAGCGTAGGGGCGGCGTGCTATGTGCAGGTGAGGATTGAACCCCTTCGCATGTGTGCTCCACTCTCCATCCCGCTCGCTGTCCAGGCCGGGTCTGGAAAGGAGAGGATCTAGGTGATTCACTGATCAAGATTGTTTAGTTATATATGATGTTGTGTTTGGCCAGCTGCCCCCCACAGCAAGGCCTTCATGGGATATACCACAGCCCCTACTGACTCCAGTATGCGTTCCTTTTTTCCCACTACGGAGGCTCTTTGACCACAGTTTCTAGAGGATGTTCATTAGCCTGAGTGTCAATGCTGGCCCATGGTGCTGCGGTGGCACATGGTGCTGCGGTGGCCCATGGTTCTGCAGTGGCCCATGGTGCTGCTGTGGCCCATGGTGCTGCGGTGGCCCATGATGCTGCGCCCCTCTGGATGCACCTGAGCCACTGGGTGTATGTCTCCAAGTCTGTGCCAGGATCTGAACCTAGCACCTCAAACACGTTTTTGTGATAATGCTTGACATCTGCTGATACTTGCCTCTCGCCTCTGCTACCTGTTCTTCCATGGGGCAGTTCCGGGTCTGTCTGTTGTACAGTCTCTGTGGTCTCCTACGTTCCCAGTGTTCCCCGGTCACCTTATCCTCACGTTATTTGTCTGTCGACACCCTTGGAATACAGCCAGGTCCATGCCTCATCTGGGGAATTAAAGAAATGTGTGGTCTCTCCTTCCTCCACTCGTAGCTGTGCTGCGAAGAGGATAGCATACCGTAGTCCCAAGAGTGAAATTGGGTTTTGACAGCTATGTAGGAGTTTCATTGGGCCTTGACAGTTGCGGTGTATTCTGGGTATGCACAGTCAGTGACTCCCTCATACTTACTTGATTCTGCATATCATGTACCTTGGGGCGTAGAGGCATTAATATAGACTCTGTGTCATAGATTTGGTTTGAGGACTTCTTTTGATCAGCACACAACAGTCCCAACATCACAGTATCGATCTTTGTTTCAAGGGTGGTTTTAGTATCATGAATAGCATGGAGCAGTTTTTTCAAATGGTTTAGCAGGCCCTTGCCTGACTGGGTCAGGAGCATAGTCCCCCCATCAGGAGAGGCACTGGAGATCATTTTTGCCGACTTGGGTTTCACCATCCCTGCCCAGCCTCTAGCTCTCGGGGTCTATGTGGTGCGCCAACAGTCAATGATAGCTTTTCACCTTCACCACGTTATACTAATGAGTGAGACCACGGAAGTGCCCAGTTCAATACGATGTCATGGGGTACTTCTCCCCTGACCAGAGCAGATTGTGGCAGCGTCAGTCACAGGGGTTGTCTCAAGACACTCCCACACCAATATGCATGGGTGGTATGAGCCCTGTAACAAGTCTTTTGAGCAGCCTAGATGGCAGTGCACTCGGAGCACAGCAGAAACACTCTGAGAAAAAGGTGATGTTGCTCTCCAATCACTGGGCAGTCCCTTATTCGGAGCAGTCCAGAATGCAGAAGGGCAGTTGTTCTTGGCACCAGAATTCATGATGACTGAACCTGGCTATCCTACCTATGCAAGGTCAACATACAGGGACATGAAGGGTCTACTCCCTTCTGCTGGTGTTCGGCCTTTCTACCATTGGAGCCAAAAGTGCCCAGAAACCTGATTTGTGGTAACTGTGGATTCCAGCAGAGAGGGGAAGACCTGCAGCCCCTAGAAGCAAAGAGTCTGCTTTAAGCACTAAATCTGCATAAAGGTGCTTCAGAATCTGGCTTTTCTGTAGAACAGATGACCGGCTAGAAAAACCAGGAAGTCCTTCTCAGGCCCACTAGAAGGGGAGTTTGTGGGGCAGCTGACCACAGGGAGGTCTGCATCTTGCACAGATTGGGAGAGTGGTGCAGTCCAGGATTGCCAATTTGTAGTTCGGCAACATTTATACCCCATTATAGTCCACATTTATCTACAGGAAAATTGTCAAAGGGAGCACATTCCTAAAGCACAAATGTACAGAAAAAGACTAATAGGTCTCCTTGTAATTCAGCAACACTTGAACTGTAATAGTCCTATGGTTTCAGCATTTGGACAGGACAAATAAGCGGGAAAGTTCAATTTTTTTCTTTTTTCTTTATTAGATTACCGTATAGCAAAGAAAACAATGATTAGACAACCCAGAACATGCGACTTAGGTTACCTCAGGAAAGGTGGGAAACAAGAGCACTCTTTCATTACACTCTCATACCAGTCCAAAACATGGAGTAAAGGAAGACACGAGCAAGTTAAAAATATTTATTTTAACGCCGTGATCTCAGGTGCAGCATCTTTGATAATACAAGCAGACATATCATTAGAATTAAGATTGCCAGCATAGTTACTATTCCATAAAATACAAAGGGAGAAAGCATGTTATAATGGTAAATGGAAACAGGTTTAAAATATACCTATATTTCACCCTCCCTTGCTAGTAGGTTATTTTATAACTAAAGAAGGTCTCTTAGGCTTGCATAGATGGCCCCATACCTCAAAGATTAGTAGGAGTGAATCACATCAAGTTCTGCACAAGCTCTCAGCATACAAATGTTCTCCAAGTTTGTTCAATCATGCTTACACAGTGCATTATTAACGGCACCAGAATCTGAGGTGGCCACAGCTACATATGTGTTATGTCTAGAACGTGCACTGATCAGTTCGAACACAGCTACAGTGTTGAGATAACCTTGACAGCCTCGGCACTTACTGTACAGACTAAGCTAACAAAGCAAGTCTAGCAATGCAGGAAAACAATGTGAAGCAAAACACTCAGCCTAACTCTAAACAATAGCTAAAGTGTGTGCCGTGTGCAAAGGACAGCAAAAAGGTAAAATGGCGTTTAAACTTCTAATAAGCTCATGCTAACTTAACACTGTGTGAATGTAAGACTCAGCCCCACTACACCAGTGTTGGCACAGACTGATAGGAGCCAGAGATTCAGCTAATGTTCTGTCTAGTGTTGCAGGCAAATGCGGATTGGCCAAGTACGGCGGCAGAGGCAGAGAGGCCTATTGCGAGGCGGCAAGCATCTGTACTGGCACCGACCTTGAAGCCAGGTAAGGGCTAGTCCACTGGTGTGGGTCTGGTGATGGTGTCCACTGGTGTGGACATGGCGGATGAACACAAGGGAGTGGCGAAGCAGCTGCATAAGGGTAAGTATGTACCAGATGTAGGGGTATGTACAGAGGCAGTAGCGGACGGCGCAAAGGGCGGGCATGGTTCGATGATGAAGGCTAGTTGGGGTAGCAGTAGTGGGGTAGGCAGCGGGGGGATGTAGATGAGTAACGAGAGAAGAAGGAGGTGTTAGAAAGGGTGGAGCTCAAGATGAAGAGTTTACCCTGCATGGTGCTCACAAAGCCATTAGGGGTGCATCTGATGTTGGCTACCAAGGTAAAAATGTGGAAAGGGGAGTAGAAATTCTCAAACTGTTACATAGTTAGATAAGATACATCCTTCAAACTGGTCTGTTCATCATATTATCACCTTCTTCGTCAATGAAACAGTGAAACTTGACTCGGTTCAACCCACAAGACATAAAGCATGGAAGAGGGATTTGAAAAACATTGACCTTAACCTAATCACAATTTCCAGCTATAACCTACTTCTTCCCCCTGTAGGGATATCTGAAGTTCAGGATCTCACGTACACTACAGTCCATTAACTTTATACTAAATGAGGTAGCTCCCCTTCAACTAAAGAGAGTCTCCACAAAAGGTTCTAAGCCATGGTACAATGGAATACTCAACGACGACAGATGATCCCTAAGAACAGCTGAACGCACATGGAGATCAGCCCCATCCGCCAATCACCTCAAGACACTAAGAAAGAAGAGAAACGCATACTACAGAAAGCAATATTTGGACACGGCATGGTCATTGAGTAGCAAACAGATCTTCATCAAAGCACGAATTGGTGTATGGCCGGGACAATCCCATGCACTACCTTGGAAAAAACTTGAAAATAACATATTGTGTAGGCTGCGCAAACTTGGGGAGGAAAATATTTTACATCTCTTGTGTCTCTGTCCAGAACTAAAAAATGAAAGATTAACATTACTAAAAAAGCTATTTAATGAAAGAGGGATAAGGACATGCAGACAAGCATTGATTTGATGTCTTTTTTCAGATGATGTACCCATTAACTCTGCTTTGACAACATTTTTAACAATAGTATGGAAAAAATTAGACCAGCACGACGTTGGAATCAACTCTTATCATATGAATTTGTTTATTTAGAAGCAGTTTTAATAACGAATATATCTAATTTTAAAGATTTACTGTTATTTAAAATGCCATTTTTATGATGTATTATAATTCAGATGTATTCAATGGAGAATTTGTGTTTTTGTAAAGATTTTAATTAATCAATCAATAAATATGACATCATCAGAGAGATTAAGCGCACTAAAGCAGACTTCTTTAGCCACCAATTAGACCAGGCAAAATATCGTACTAAAACACTTTTCGAGTTAATCAAAACTCAATCTAAGGATGCACCTCTCCGTCCCCAAGATAATTTATACCCACGACCCAACTGTGAAGATTTTGCTTCCTTCTTCACTAAGAAGACTGACAACATTATGAAGGACCTTCTCAATGATCTAATCGCACACCTTATCTCACATACAAACCTATCACCATCCCTTCCAATTGCACCTCATCAAACCTCATCAAAGTTCGTCCTAAAAAATAATGCCTCTTGGTCATCCTTTAATACCTACAATGAAGAATATATACGTAAAATGCTTGCTGCCCTGAAGCCTGCCAATCATTTCACCGACCCTCTCCCAGCAAATGCCGTAAAAGACTTCACCCCACTGCTGCTACCTCTCTGGACCAAGACCATATATAACTCTTTACGACAAGGTTGCATCCGGGACTCCCTCAAAGCCGGGCAGGTATCCTCCATTCTAAAGAAATCCACTGCTGATCCTACGGACCTAAACAATTACGGCCCTATATCCAATATCCCTACGTTGGCCAAGCTCTTAGAAAAATGTGTACACCTCCAGCTGATAAATCATATTGATAATTTTGACCTACTGAACAAATACCAATCAGGTTTCCGTACTGGTCACAGCACAGAATCAGCCATGACCCATATATTTGATGATGCTCTACAAATTCTAGACCAGAATGGAGCCTGCTTACTCATCTTGTTTGACCTCTCCTCAGCATTCGATACCATCAAACACGACAACCTGATAGATCTTCTGAAACATAGAATGGGGTTATCGGGATTGGTTCTAAATTGGTTTACCTCATTCCTACAAAACAGATCACAACGATTAAAGGTCAACCACTCCCTGTCCTATCCCATCCCAGTCACTTTAGGAGTCCCACAAGGGTCTTCACTATCTCCATCACTGTTCAATCTGATTATGGAACATCTCACCAAAATTCTTGACGCTTCTAACGTGCAATATCACATGTACGCTGATGACACACAACTCTACCTTAAGATCCATACCTTTGAAGACCTCAAATCGCTCAACACAACTCTTGGAAAAACTCAGACTTGGCTGGTAGAAAACCATCTAAAATTGAATCCCCTCAAAGCCAAATTCTTCCTAATCGCTCCTCCCGCCCAAGTACCCATAATGCAAGACTGGATCAAACACATTACTGCACTCAACTGCCAATCTATCATCGTGGACTCAGCGAAATCGCTGGGAATAACAATTGACAGGAACCTCAATATGCTGAAACACATCAGCAATGCAACAAAAGAAGCAACCTTTCAGATAAATACATTGAGAAAGCTGAAACCTTACCTGCCGGACAACTACTTCAAGCTGGCAGTACATGCTCTAGTCATCCCAAGAGTGGATTACGGTAGTGTCTCTCTCTGCGGCCTGCCCAAAGCTGCAACGGCCCCAATAAGAGCATCAATCAACGCCACAGCCAGACTCATCACTAGCGTGAAAAGAAGCTCCCACATATCCCCTGACCTAAAATCCCTTAATTGGCTACCTTTTGAAGCCAGAATTCATTTGAAAATAGCATGTATGACACAAAAAGCCAATCATCACAATACACCCAGCTATCTGGCACAGAAACTGGTGCCCTCCTGTGGGGTCAGATCTTCAAGAAGTGCTAAAAACCTGCTACTGAAACCGCAAAGATTCAACAAGAAGAAAACATATAACCGAACCTTTTCAGGAATAGCGCCCAGAATCTGGAATGCTCTACCCCCAGAAACCAGACTTAACCCCTTTACTGCATCCTTCAAAAAAGAAGTGAAATCACTTCTCATGGCTAAATTCACTTGAGCATGGATTATTGATATTAGGCGACCCAACGTATCTCTGATATGGAACCTTATAATGCCTACCGGACATCCAGATATCCTAGCTCTTATATCTATATTATGCAGGATATATTGGGAACTTATGTACCTTCTAACTATGTAGCCTCAATACGAATTGTATTGAACCCTATGTCATTTAACTGTACTATGTAAATAAGACATTTACCCTGTAAAGCGCTCTGATACCCGCAAAGGTCTTGTTCGCGCTGTATAAAACTTTCAAAATAAATAAATAGGGAGGTGTGTTTTAAGGAGGGGTCTAAGGAAGAAGAGTATGAGCTAGAAAGCAGCCAAGGGTGCCCCTGATGAATGAAAATTGGATCGCTGTGTTTTTCATTTATGCCAGAGTATACGGCAAGAAGTTTCCAGAGTGCTGTGTAGCCATGGTCAAATACATGGGGTTGATCCGGAAGGCTCAAATTATGGGGGCAGGATATGCATGGGCTCACTATGATGAGGAATTCCGTGTGAGGTAGGAATAGGGTCAGGAGGTGAAGTGGGGGAGCTGGATTTGGCTCTTTGGCAACACATTGTGGGCACCATGAAGTTGGGAAAAACGATTAACAAAGCTGAGGATGTGTTCTCAGGAGTACTGCAAGTTTTGCCATGAGTGCTCCAAATGCTAAGCTAGGCATACCCTAATCCATTGTTTTGATGCGGCAGGCTGATACCAGGGACAGAACTCAGTACAGACGGGTGGTGACGGCACAGCAGTATGAAGAGATTCTTATGGGCCCCTGGATGCTGCATGTAGGCCCACGGTCCCTAGCCAACTAACAGTATCAAGATGGGACAGGCTGGAGGACGAGTTGGAGGTCACACTGGTTTATTATGATGAAAACAGCCTTGAGGAACGCGAGGAATAGGATGGAGAGGAGCCAGTGTTTGGCACAGTTTGATAGGAGTGGGGGGTCAACTAATGTTCTGTCTAGTATGTTGCAGGCAAATGGAGATTTGCCAAGAATGGCAGCAGAAGATTAGGAGCCCATGGCGAGGCGGTCAGCATCTGTACAGGCACCAACCTTTGGAGCCAGGTAAGGGCCAGCCCGCCAGCGTAGGACCTGTGATGTGATCCACAGCGTGTACACAGGGAGGTGGGGGAGCAACTGTGTAAGGGAAAGTATGTAACAGATGTAGGAGTAAATACAGAGGCAGTAGCGGATGGCGCAAAGGGCGGGCAAGGTTTAGTGACAAAGGTTAGTGTGGGTAGCAGTAGTGGGGTAGGCAGCAGGGGGTGCTGACGAGAAAGGAGAGAAAAAGTAAAGGTTGGACAGCAAGGAGCTCAATATCAAGTGGTTACCCTATGTAGGGGTCACAAGGCCATAAGGGGCGCATTTGATGTTGGCTACCAAGGAAAAAATCTTGAAAGATGAGTATGTAGAAATGCTCAAACTATTACATAGGGAGGTGTGCTCTAAGGAGAGGTGTGAGTAAGAAGGGTATGAGCTGGAAAATGGGCAGAGGGTGCACCTGACAATTGAAAATTGGAGCACGCCATTTTTAATTTATGACAGCATTCACTGCAAGAAGTTTCTGGAGCACTGTGTAGCCATTTTCAAATACATGAACATAATCCGGAAGGCTCAGATTACGGATGGAGGATATGCATGGGCTCAGTATGATGAGGAATTCCGGGCGCGGTTGGCATGGGATCCTGAGGTGAAGTGGGGGCACCTAGATTTGGATCTTTGGCAACACACAAAGGTTGCAGCAAAGCTGGGAAAAATGATTTTCTTGGCCAGTCGAAGTTGCTGGGTGGCAGGGGTTGGGGTGGGGTATTGTGGGAGGATGTCACAAGAAGGGATAGCAGGTTGGAATTATGGCCTTGAGACTCAAAAACTTCACAGAGAATTAAAGGACGGAGCATAGTGTTGTACTCTTTAATGTCACATGGACAATCCCCGGTGGTTTGGGTAGATTGATGGGCTGCTTGCAGTGGGGGTATCAGTGGTATGGTTTTCAGGCACCAGTCTGAGGCAAAGGTTCCGGCATTTCAGCTGCTATTAATTCTCTGCTACGCTCTAGCGCCATGCTGATTATGGCACTCATTCCTTCCTCATTTGCGCTGTGACTGACGCAGGTAATAGAGGCTGGGCGCGTGAAAACATTATGCATTTGGGGCACAGACTACTACAGGTGTTATGTGAGGGTTCTGACAGCTGAGGGAAGCACTACAGGGCATATTTTATTTCATCCTTACTGCTGTTTTGTTCAGTTGCATGTTCTGTTGTGGGTCTGGCAGCGGAGGATGTGGTCATTTGGGTGGTGGGCCACTTTTTTATCAAGTGGGGTGAGAGAGAAGCTACACAGATGAGCTTTGGGGCAAATTGCGGTTTTGACGAGCATTTGTTTCCCATTACTTTTTTGTTCTTCTTTTTTTTCCTTTTTTCATACAGCTAACGAAGCATAGGATGTGTTTCCCCTGCAGGGAAAAGGGAGTATGTGTTGGAATGACTTGTCACAGTGTTTGTATGGCATGTTAGAAGACAGTAGATGCCCGGACATGTAGGTTCTCCATTGAAGGACAACAATCTTGTGAAGGAGAAAGGTGTGGTGCTGTTAAGGGCCATGAAACATGATTTATTGCAGATTAAGGCCCGGTGGGCCAGGTGCTGCGTGTTATGGGTGGAGATTATGCTGAGGGGAATTTAGAGAGGGGCCAGCAAGCCCTCATCTACAGACAGGGTGCGCAAGAAAGTGAACAGGGAAATGTCTTGTTTTTGCAAAATTGTTTCGGCACAATTGTCTTGCATATATTAAATACGACAACAGGGAGTTTTTTTTAGAAGAGATGAGGTCCATCTGTTGTGTGTTGGTAATGGAGTTGTATTTATTGGAGTTGAGAGAAGGGCTGGCGAGGACTTTGAACATTCGGAGATAAAGTAAACTGTGTTAGGGGGCATCTAGGAGTGTGGGGGGCAGAAAAAGTTAACAGGCTCGCTTTTTCTGGGTGGTGGTGGCTTGGAAAGTTTTGCATGATTTGACAGAAGTTTGGTTGGCGTTGCCAGTTGGTTAATCACATGGAAACGGAGGGTACGCAGGAAGTTCAAGGTTAAATGTAGGAAGTTTGATTGCTTAGAGGTTGATAAATGCAGTCATAAGTTGTAGGGGAAAGTAAAGATGAAAACTGTTGAAATGCACTATATTTAAAATGAGATAGTTGTGGGGTGGGGTATGTGGGCAGGACCATAGGGGCGGGGGTAGGATATTGGATAATTCATTTGATGTATAGCGAGGCTTTAATTTTGTAAGGCGGATTGCCCGAGTAAAGTTTGTGATGTGCACCTGCTGCCTTTTCCACACAATTGTGAGTAGTCTCTGCTAAGCCTGGGTGGAGTTCCGCTATGCAGAACTCCACGACATGCAAAAAAACTCTACTGCATTACGCAGAGCTGCACAAGTGGCGGAGTGCATTAGAAAAATACAGTTTGAGGTCATTTTCAGCGCCGTGTGTTTGTTCATGCTGCGAAATTATCAGGAACAGCATCATGCACAGCGCAAGCGGGTGCTGCTTCCTTTCTGCCCCTCAAGTAGATTTTCTACTCAAGCAGCAGCTTTTTTAACGCGAACAAACAGTTTCTCAATGCGACCAGCCAGAGCATATGTGGCCACTTGCATTGAGAAAGCTGACTGCCCGCGCTTAGAAATCTCGCCGGGAGGTTGATTTCCCTCGCTGATGCTCGCCAACTGGACGTTGACGAGCATGAATGAGGAAAATCTCGGCTGGAGGTGGATTTTCCTTGCTTGCACTTGCCAACTCGATGCTGATGAGTGCAAGCGAGGAAAACGTTTATTGAAACTCTGCAAGCTCCGCATAACGGGGAGTCTGAAAAACTATGCAAACTCCGTGAGCGGAGCGGAGCTCACTGCCCAGGCTTAGTCTTTGCTGCACCCCTCTCATAAACAGGGAGTGTTGTTTCCGTAAAATATGACAAATCCACTCCTTTTTGACTAGCCTTAAAAACTCTCCGGGGCAATGGTTATGGAGCTACCAATGTTTGTTGTGAATAGGTTAACATCATCCAATCAGAAGGTTATAACCACAAGGACCTTTTCTGAATGACTAATGGCAGAAAATGAGAACTGCCTAAACAACTTTCTTTTTCAGCAATTCTGATTGGACTGGCTGCCAACAGCCAATCAGAACATGTCTCAGTGGTTAGACCCTTCCGATTGGCCATGTTCAAACAAATAATGCATGGGTGATTACCCATTCACTGAGAAGATCACCGTAGGTATGTTGTTGTAGTATCTAGAGTTACATCCTGAAATAACTCCCATACAACAGAATATGTACAAAATAATTAACTAAAACTTTTTTCCCTAGCAATCCAAGACTATGCAGTAGGTCAAAATACGTGTATTGCACTATTGTAAACAGACTGGAAAGCATTGGGATCTGTGGTGATGCACTAAAGTGGATCAGCTCTTTCTTGGAATATCCTACTTTCCAAATTATGTCATCTTCAGCATGCTCAGAAAACTTTGTCTCATCGCATGGAGTGCCCCAAGGCTCAATTCTGAGCCCTCTGTTTTTCAACTTATATGTTAAACCATTAGCAGACCTAGCGGACAAAGTAGGTCTCATTCTTATGACCTACGCGGATGATTCACAAATCATCTTCTCTCTTTCGGAATCCAGCCCACTATCTCCCTCACTTCTCAAACAAGGTCTCAGCGACATATTCAACTGGATGACTAGCAACCAATTGAAACTGAATGGAGACAAGATGGAGGTTTTGGGAAAACAAAAAGACTTGTGGAACTCCTCCCACTTCCTACTCAAATGGGAAATCTCCCTGTCCCAACCAGCTATGTCCGTAACCTTGGGGTTATCATTGATAACACCCTGTCCATGAAGCAACAGTCCTACAAAGTAGTAGCTCTATGCTTTACCATTCTCAAATGGCTCGGAAAAATACCCTGGATGTTTCCTACCTCCACCCAAAAGACCGTAGTCAATGCTCTCATTACTTCTCGGCTTGACTACGGCAACATCCTTTACCTGGGTTCAAATAAAGCTGTAGTGCGGAGACTGCAGCTAGTCCAAAACTCAGCTGGCAGACTGCTTTGCAGAGTCCCAAAAACCGCCAGCACCTCGGGTCATCTACGAGATCTACACTGGCTCAGGGTGGAGAACCGTATTAAGTTTGAAGCCCTGAGCTATATGTTCAGGATAAAAGCAGGTACAGCGCCTAAATATCTGCAAGCACTAGTCCATCCTTATACACCTAAACGCAACCTACGATCACAATCCGCAGCCAACTTCTGTGTGCCTAGATTTAAACTGTCAAGAATGGGAGGTAGATCGTTTTCACACCTAGGTCCATCTCTCTGGAATGCGCTACCTCCACATATCCGCAAAGAAGAAAACTACTCGAGGTTCCGAAAAAACATCAAAACCTGGTTGTTTGACCAATAAACTTTTTGCTAGGTTCCTGCCAAAATGATGTGCTCCGTCATGGCGCCGGGAAATCCTTCTTGGCTAGCTGCGCGCATTATAAGCTTAACAAATAAAATATTGTGCAGTTCAAAGTTTTTCAGACTACCGTACCTCAGTATCTCCAGTCCAACCAAACGGGTATTGATATTGTCAATAAGGATCTGCCCTTTATCCAGCTCCATCATACGGAACAGGGCCATGAAGATTGTTGACTTGCCTGATCCAGTCCTTCCCACAATGCCCACCTTCTCTCTCGGGAAAATAGTGAAGTCCACCCCATCCAGAGCATTAGGGAGTCCTGGACGATATGTTAAAAGTGCATTCTGGAATTTCACCTCCCCCAGAGTTGGCCAACTGGAAGTATCCTGTCACAAACAAAAAACAGCATGCAATTTGGTCAAAGTCATTATTATATATACACATTCAAATTCATTTCCAGTTATTACTAGAACATCAGCAATTCTAAAAAGTGTATTATACAACTTATTAGATGGCATTTCACTAATCCAGTCCTTGAATCCTTGAAAACTTTCCAAGAACCTAGACCTCTATGCGGACACATTAGATTGACCTTCACAGATTGGCTATGCTTTAGCAGAACTGATGAATCTAGCACACAGGAACAAGAATTGTCAATGCAATTAAGGATATGGAGGCAAGGATTATGCATTTCCGTTGTTGCTTTATTTTAACAGCAGCCATATTAAAGCTTTAATAAAAATAGCTAAACTGGAAGTCAAAGAACTACATTGCCCATGGTGCTTCAATGAAAAGAAAAGACGACATTCCTCTTCATCAATCCAATCTACAAGGGACAGTCTAAGACAACAATATACGCATCCATGTGTAACAAATGTCCGCCTCTACTTGCAGCTTGGTGGCCTTGATAAGAACTCTCAATTTTTTACAAGCTTATACGTACTGCTTTATTTTTTTATTTGCCTTGTTTTTCTTTCAGGTTGTGTAAAAAATAAGGACTCAAGGTAACTTCAGTGCTGTTTATTTTAGAAGCTCCAGTAACGTACTACAGTAAAAACAGATCCTCCCTTGACAGACGCCCCAGAGCATTCCAGAACGCCTGCATGCAGCAGGGCCACATTCATCGATACAAAAGGAAAGACAAGGGACAGACAAGAGGACAGGGAACACGGCACACAGTGAGAATATATATATATATATATATATATATATATATATATATATATATATATATATATATATATATATATATATATATTACCTACTGGCGGTCGCCAGTAGGTATATATAGTTAGGATTTTTTCTCTATGGGTTTTTTGAAAATTCTATGTCTAATAACTTTGGCGTTTGTGGACGGAATTGGCTGAAATTTTCAGGAAAATGGCACATTTTGTTTCTGAGCAGCCCCTGAAAATTTTGGGGGGGTTCGTCAAGGGGGGGCCGAGAAAAAAGGGGGGTCCCAAAACGCGTTTTTCCCATGTTAATTTCCATAGGGCGGTTGGCCTCACTTTTAGCCCGAACGGCTGAATGGATTTGCACGAAACTTGGCAAAATTGTAGGGACTGGTAGCCCGATGTGCCTTTTGTAGGTCTCAATATATGTGCTGCAGTGGATTTTGAGAAATTAACGTTTAAAAAAAGATATATATCTGTAACAGCGGACTGGGCACCGGCCCAGGACGCGGACTTTTCGCGCAACGGAGCTTTGTGAAGCGAAGCTGATTGGTTCTCCGGCGTCTGTCAACATTCCAAACAGTCCGTAGCGGCCGCCATCTTGTCTCTCGGTAGGATCGAGAGACAAGAGGAGGTCAAAACAAAGGGGGAAATAACTATAAGGGGGCATAGTAGATCCTCGCTGACCCCCTAGGTTTGATGTGGAGGTTTTAAAAGGGCCCCGCGGGGCAAAAAAAAAAAATAATAATAATAATCGAACGGCTGAATGGATTTGCACGAAACTTGGCAAAATATTAGGGACTGGTAGCCCGATGTGCCTTTGCTAGGTCTCAATATATGTGCTCCAGTGGATTTTGAGAAATTAACGTTCAAAAAAAGATATATATCTGTAACAGCGCTCCGCTTCGCGTAACGGAGGTTTGCGAAGCTGATTGGTCATTCTGTCACTGGGCTATAGTTGGGCTACATCTGGCTGATATTTGGGCTACATTTGTTTTTTTGTGTGTCTGGCGGCCATCTTTGGGCTACATTGGGCTACATTGGGCTACATTCGGCTAATTAGCAAATAGCTCATCGCAAACTAGGAATGGTAAAGAATCGCTATTTATTCCTTAAAGTTCGCTATTTAGGAAATGCAAAAAACTTTGATGATACATATGGCGGTTCATCTCTAACAAGATAAGAAGCATAGGGATACATTTATGATGACTGGCGCATCACCAGGGATGTGTTAGTCATTCTGTGCCGCTGTTCCGTCACCTATGGTGTGCTGCATTTACAATGCGGCGCATCATGGGGCAAAAACAGCACAGATGCGTGATGTATCTGTGCCGTAAAGGTGGCGCATTGCTGGAGTTGTATCGCAAGTGTGATGAAGCTTCAGCAAGGGTCGGGGGTGCCCCTGTCGCAGGGTTTCTGTTCTCACACAGAACTGTGGGCAGAGGATTGGAACCTCGGCGAATGCATTGCTGGAGTTGTATCGCAAGTGTGATGAAGCTCCAGCAAGGGTCGGGGGTGCCCCTGTCGCAGGGTTTCTGTTCTCACACAGAACTGTGGACAGAGGATTGGAACCTCGGCGAATTAGGGTGTCCCAAAACTCACGTTAGTAATCAAAAACTCCTTAGCAAGCTAGGTACAGTGTCACATTGGATATAACAAACTCTCAATGTTTAGACAATCCAGAATATGAACTTATAGTACCTCAGGATACGTGGAACTCATGAACAGTCGGTCGTTATAGATTTCTTAGAAACCAGAACATGGAGTTAAGAAGAACAGATGTGTATTTGAAATGTTTATTTACTAATGCCGTCTTCTCAGGCGTAGTACCTTAGATAATAAAAGTACACATATTATCAGTAGCAAAATTACCAGCATAGTTACTAGTACATAAAAAGCGAATGGTGACAGTATGTTAACATGCTGTAAATGAATAAGAGTTAGCAACACTTATAAGCAGCCGCGGGCCGTGGAGGGAGTTACGGTGGGGCAGGGAGGCGGGGAGGGGGAGGGGCAAGGTAGAGAGGGCTCCACCCTCCCTAATACACATATTATATTATTTGCTAAGAAGGTCTCTTTGTGTTGGTTTAGGGCGTGCCCATACTTTAGTGTCTTAGATTTGAAGGAATCACATCAGCATACACCAGCTCTCTCTTCATGTGAACCGCATCAACTGTTGTGTATGTGTGTTCGGCAAAGCAATATAAAACCCGCCTCATGCCCAGAATTAGCAGAAGTGGCACTTATGTTATGAGTATGAAGTCGTGGAGATCAGACCTCATAACAATTCTGTATCGTGTTGTTCTTGAAACTTTAGCACTAGCTGTACAGATATAGTTTAACAAGTAAAGCAGATAGTAGACCAATAACATATTATTCTCATGTAAACCACGATGAACTACTAGGTGGAAAGCTAAAGCAACAACTAAGTGTCTTGTGCAGAAGTTGCAAAAAAGGAAAAATGGCGTTTAAACCGGTAATGAGCCCATGCTAACTTAACACGGTGTAAAGATATCCAGGACCTAGATGACACCTCCCCATGATCCGGAAACGAACTGAATAAGATAATAGAAGTGCCATCTCATGAGAGCAGTTGCAAGTTTATATGTGGACGGTCCGCAAGGTAAAGCATTAAAAACTAGGAAAATTTAATGCTAAAGAAAAATAAAACAGCCAAGTACTTTATCGAGTCTTAAGCCAATAGGCAAGGTAAATAATAAAAACTTGACAAATAAGTCAATGAATTGTCAATGAAATGCTAGTACTCAGCATATCAAACATGAAAAAGGTCTATGACATAACTGTGTATGCAAAATAAGCTGCAACAGCCTCCAATAGGAAGTCACCGTCTTCATCCGAAAACAGTTCAGCCATCCAATTTAAAAGCGGAAAAGAACATACGTGCTCTCCCAGCACCGGATCCTCTATCACCATCAGAGGACAGCTCGGTGGGTTTTCAAGAAAGCTCTGTTCCAAGAAAGACTGTGCTGCCGCCAGTAAATTCCAGGGGCCAAGTAGTCCATGCATCAATGCCACAGCCATAATCCTTTCGCCAGGACAAACCAACTCGTGAGTAATGATAGGAGTCATCAGCTGATTAAAGTCGACGTCAGGAGAAACCGGTCCGCAGAGACACAAATCAATGGCCCAATCGAAATCACAGGTCAGGCAGTGAAATACAGGCAGGACACAGGTGAAGTAGGAGAATCGAAAAGATAATCCATATGCCGTGCTTAATATCGCCAACGGCATTGTGCCATAATATTCTAGCATGCGATTGCGGAACAGTGTCAGCAGCTGCAGGGTGTGAGGTTGCATAGGAGGGACATCCATATTTAAAAATGTAAAAAAGCACAAGAGCGTCCGCTGGTAATGCAAGTAAAAATGCCAATCCACGAACCAGAGTGGAGAAAATGGAATGAAAGGAAGCAGGGATGACTCCAAAGATTTTCTCAAATGAAGTCACGAGACCACTGGTAACAACTTTAAAAAAGTGCGCCAGGGACTTTGTGGAGGATGCGTTAAAGATAGTCGGAAACATGTTGCTGAAATTGAAAGGCAAATCTTAATTGAAAAGGGTGTGCACCTCTGTACGGGTGTTCGCTATGTGAAGTACGAAAGTTTCACGGGCCGAACTCAAGGCCACCTCTCTCTGAGACAAAAGAGCTCTTATTCTTGCCATGCCGTTGAAACGTGTCCCAAGGTTGGTATTTGTTTCTATTTTAGCGAGGTCAAAAAGAGATCCCATTAGTGGCCTACTGATTTTACTCGATTCCTTTTCTTTTTTTTTACACGATTTTTCGTTATCTGCAAAGACTAAACAGAGTATTGCGACTCTGTGTTTGTTTGTAAATAGAGAATGAACCAAAGAGAACTAATTCTAAAACAGTAAATACTTGGATAACAATCAATCAAATGGAGAGAGAAGCAGGCACGACGGATTACAACGGGGGCAAAGGCCTGCGTTAACTACCTTTCACTATCTGCAAAGAGAGAGTACTCGTAATAGAAATGAGGGGGGGGCACCATTCAAAGCAGATCAGTGTGCATAAACACGAAAATGTTTTCACTTACCACGTACTTGACATTCGACAGCTTATGATATTTGCTATTAAAAAACCATTGAAATTCACTGAAAAAACCATAGGTTATAGACCATATATAGTTAGGAATTAGCATTTACAAAACCTTGAAAATTCACTGAAAAAACCATAGGTTATAGACCATATATAGTTAGGAATTAGCATTTAAAAAACCTTATTTTACTCACACAAAACCATTGAAATTCCATATATAGTTAGTTGCACTAACTATATATTGCGCACCCGCAATCCACTGCTGATGATGTCACATATTACATCATTCATGACATGGTCAGTGACATCACTGATGACATCACTGATGACATCTCAAATGACATCACTGATGACATCACTGATGACATCTCATTTGACATCAATGACCACATCACTGATGATATCATTCATGTGACAATACAATGCATCTCCTCACATTTTAATATAACCTCTGTTTCACCCAGTGTTAAAAACAGAGTATAATTTTTGAAACCATTGACACACCAATACTAGTTACTACATACGTACTCACTGATTCCTACGTCTACACACACATTCACTCATTCACCCATACAATCATTCATACATAGAATCACTCATGTTTAGAACACTATCATATGCACTCATACACCTATACAGACACTCACACTCTGCCACTCATCCATGGAGTTACTCACACACCTAGTCAGTCCTGTAAAGAATCAATCACACTTCCATTTTCTACTCTATACAGTTAAACATAGAGCACCTTACGTTTTCAACCATATACTAACACATACTTACTCTCTTATACAATCATTGATACAAGTACACATTGATCTGTACAGAGTCACACACCTCCCAGCCAGCCACACACACACTCAGTCTCCCATGCAAATACTTGGGCAATCAATCAATAACCCATATAGTTACTCATATAGCTACTGATCAACACATGCAGCAGTTTACAGAACAACAGACATAATGATGCACAAATTAAGACAGTTTAGTCACTAACCCATGCACTCAGTGAGACACATTTAATCACTCACTCATACATTCAGTCATGCACCTACTAAATCCTTCGTCCAGACACTTATACATCCACTCATTCTTCAATATGTAAGACATATTTTAACTTTACAGAAACATAGTCACTGGATGTTGTCATCAGTGATGTCATCAGTGATGTCATTTGAGATGTCATCAGTGATGTCATCAGTGATGTCACTGACCATGTCATGAATGATGTAATATGTGACATCATCAGCAGTGGATTGCGGGTGCGCAATATATAGTTAGTGCAACTAACTATATATGGAATTTCAATGGTTTTGTGTGAGTAAAATAAGGTTTTTTAAATGCTAATTCCTAACTATATATGGTCTATAACCTATGGTTTTTTCAGTGAATTTTCAAGGTTTTGTAAATGCTAATTCCTAACTATATATGGTCTATAACCTATGGTTTTTTTCAGTGAATATATATAAAACTGTAACTCCTCCCACTAAGAAGCAGAGGCCCCAGCGGAGATATCGGTAGAAGCACTTTAATAGCTGGCATGGCATATGCATTTCGGTCTGGAAATGGCCTTCCTCAGATGCCTTCAGAATAGTACGGGTGACTTGTTCACTCTTTAACAATGACCCCGCCACTGTCCCATTGGGTAAAGGTCGCCACACCCCCTCATTCAATTTCTGCACACTACTTGCTATTCATCGAAACTACAGGCCCCAGAATCCATTGCCCAGGTAAGTGCTGCATGTGGGGTGTCCTAATGGAATTACGATGTGTGGCAGAGTCCCAGAGCAGAAACAGTCACAATTCAGTAGATGAATTTGACAGAGTGCGATAAGGGGAGAAATAATCAATGCAACCTAGTTGTGGACAAAGGGAAAATTGAACAGACAAAAAGGTTTTCCTATTTGGGCATTCTGTTAGAGGATAAGGGATCTGGGAGATCCGCAATTAAGAATAGGTCCCTCTTGTTTAAAATATAAACTGTAGCATCGATGTTATTTTCCCAGAATATGGACAAAAGGCCTCCGAGGATCCTGTTAAAAATCTATCAAGCGAAATGCTTAAGTATAGCGATGTATGGGGCAGGCATCTGGGGACTTTATGATGTCTCCCCGATTCAGGTTATAGAAAATGCTTTTTAAAGATTCCTATTAGCTGTCCCACAAAGTACATCGGTTTTTAACTGCCATAGTGAACTAGGGATATCATCCATTGCCGACTTGATTAAAATGCAGCCCATGCTACTTTGGCACAGAGTCTAGATATCGCCGTACCTAGCACTAAATAGAGAGATTTTACTGTATGAGTCTAGAACAGGCAGGAAAAATCCCATGGTTAAGTTATATAAGAAAATTATCTAATGACCTAGGGAGAATATACTTTTATACTGACACTAGTGTTATGAGGTCTATGTCTAGAAAAGAGTTAAAGAGATGTGTTTAAGTCACTTGGAGTTTTTACGAATTGGGCTTGCATCCGTGAGTGGCGGCAAATGCATTTCGGCGTATTGAGCCTTCCTCAGTGCCCTACACCCACACAATTCAAATATTAAGTCCATCAGCTCTGCTCCACCTGTTTGTACTGCTGACGTCACTGGACTCCTCCCCGAAAGACATTGGCTCACCTGTTGGACGTCGTGAACCATTAACCGGACTCCAACTCCCAGGATGCATCATGTTCATGCACCTGGGTCGGTGGTGTGGGGGGCAACTCAGAATGGTACCAGTTCCAGTGAAGATTGGAGGTAAGGATGGCTTAACTCCCTCCCTCACAGCTGAGGTCAAAAGCTCCTCCTTGGGTCCCCTCGGACTGATACAGCCGTCAGATAGAGAGATTGTATATGCGGGGGCAGCCATGCGCCACATAACGCCCTTTCAGAGGTAAAATACCTCATACCGCATGCCTCTCCCAAAATCTGTCGGCGGGCTCCGGAACTTCTTGATTCCTCAAGTCCGTGAAAAACTGCTGGGCAGCGTGATGCCAGTTTAGTCTGGGTCTTCTTGCGTATCAGGGTCATCCGTACTGCGCTCATGGCATTGCGCAGAAAATATCAACAGAAACCCTTCCCAGTGCAGAAAAGAGCGGAGGCCAAAGGGGAATTCGTTGGAGGTGCTTTATTTCAAAGTTGCATCCGTGAGTTGCGGCAAATGCATTTCGGCGTATTGAGCCTTCCTCAGTGCCCTACACCCACACGAGTCAAACGACGTGAACCATTAACCAGACTTCAACCCCAACTATATATATATATATTACCTATTGGCGGTTGCCAGTAGATAGTTATAGTTAGGACCTATTTTCCATAGGAAATCCGCGACATTCTATTTGGAATTACTTTGGCGCCGGTTGACGAATCTTAGCGAAATGTTCAAAAGTAGTGGGGCGCTCCGCTCCGCTCCTATCCTGAAAGTCTCAGGGTGATTCGTGAAGCGGGGGCTGAGAAAAAAGGGGGGTCCTAAAACGTGTTTTCCCCATTCAATTTTCTATAGCCCCAAAAAAAATATATATTTTTTAAAATCGGCAAAATCCACGCTGGGTGCGCGGATCCTGCCAATCAAAAAAAAAAAAACGAAGCGCGGGCTCCGGGCTTCAATGCTAATTAGCCCCCGGGGGGGCCAAATCCCGGGGGCATGCCCAATCCCCCCTCACTGCCCCGGGGACCACCACCCCCGGGGCTTTATGATAGTGTAGGTGGGGGGCTCACGGCCTCCCCGCAGCCCCGGGAACCGCCACCACCCGGGGCTTGTTTAAATTGGTGGGGGGGCTCTCAGAAACCCCCCAGCCCCGGGGACCGCCACTCCCGGGGCTTTTAAGAATGAATGACGGGGGCTCAAAATACCCTGCGTGGGGGGGCTCAAGCTGCATTGCAGACTGTTGTAAAAAGGGGCGTGGCCTCTGAACACCTCTCTCAACGCAGCTCCCTGGCGCATACTGTAGGTACCTGGTGGGCAAGGTGGTCCCCAGGGGACCTCAGGATTGAAGAGGAATTAATTCCCCAACTTAAAACGCGCCACAGGGCATGTTCGCACACATGTCACCTCAGGCCCCGCCCCCTTCCTTCATCATTGTGCAAACACGCCCAGTGGTGCGTTTTAAGTTTGTTGTGAATAGGTTAACATCATCCAATCAGAAGGTTATAACCACAAGGACCAGTACTGATCCTGAAAAGTAACTTGAAAGGCTAACATTGACTGATTTCACTTGGAAATTCTTCTAAGTGTGGTGTTTTGGAACTTTAAAATATTCACCTAAAATCATCCGAACAACGAATTCCGATTAACTCACCTGCTATCAGGAGAGAACCTGGTGCTGCATCTTTTAGCCCAGCACTGACCCTGAAAAGTAATTCTAACCGTACTTACCAGTAAATGTATTTCCTTCCATAGGAATCCATTGTGTGGTTTTCACCAGAAAAGTTTCTAAGTGTCGATTTTCACAAACTACAAATATTCCTTAAAAATCGCCTGTATAACTTGAACGCATTCTTTCAACTGTTTACAGGAGATGCCCCAGCGCTGGATTCAGGATCCACCACTGAGTAAGAAAAAGTAATGTAATGATAACACTACTAGTGGAAGAGGTGTGGCGCCGCGGCCAGGGCGACTGACGCTGGAATCTGGGGACCACGGTTCGATCCCCGGCTCCGGCGGCAGGTCAGCCCAGCACCATGTGACTCTGGGCAATAGCTCGCTTAATCTTCCCGACGGCCCCCCAGCGCCTAGAGACCCTTACGGGTGATTGTGCGCTTTACAAATGTGGACTTTACTTACTTTACTACTTACCTGCTAAGTGAATTTCCTCCAATAGGATAACATTGGTGATTCTATGTGAAAAAGTTTCTAAGTGTCAACTTTTAAAATACAATAATATTCCTTAAAAATCACCACTGTAACCAAAATGCTTTTACTCAACTGTTTACAGGAGATGTCCCAGGACTGAATCTAGGATCCAGTCCTGTGGTTAGAAATGTAATCCATAAAGTAACTAATTGCATTTAACTAGAAATTCCCTTTGAGCTCAATGTTGCATTGTGTTTGAAATTGTGTTGCCCATTGCAACTGCTATACTTAAATGTCTATTGCCTATTTGTAAAGTATTTAAACTAAAGTAATTCATTCTGAGAAAGTATATTTTGTAATGTAATGTACAATATAATTATAATGTAATTTAAAAAATAAAATATCTAAAAATAAATAGTTTAAAAAAATGTAGTAAATCAGTATCAAAAAAATAATTATAACAATTAATACATTTAAAAATTGTCATTTACAAAACCTTTGAAATTCACTGAAAAAAAACATAGGTTTCAGATATGTTATAGTTAGGAATTAGCATTTAAAAAACCTTTGAATTTCACTGAAAAAAACATAGGTTTCAGACATGTTATAGTTAGGAATTAGCATTTAAAAAAACCTTAGAAATTCACTGAAAAAACCATAGGTTTTAGGGGTGTTATAGTTAGCTGGACATTTCACTCGTACAAAACTATTGAAATTCCTCCGTTATAGTTAGTTGTACTCACTATAACTCGCGCACCCGCAATCCACTGCTGATGATGTCACATATTACATCATTCATGACATGGTCAGTGACATCACTGATGAGATCTCCAATGACAACACTGTTGACATCAGTAACCTTGTTTTTTTTTTACCCTAGGGTTACGTTCCCCGCTGTTGATGCAGTGAATATATATATATATATATATTACGTTTTTTCTCGGCCCCCGCTAGGCGAATCACCCCGAAACTTTCCAGAGCTCCCCACAAGTTTTGAAAGTTTTGCGAAGATTCGTCAACCGGCGCCAAAGTTATTGGGAATAGAAAAAACGCTTTTCCTATGGAAACTAGGTCCTAACTATAACTATCTACTGGAGACTGCCAGTAGATAATATAGACAGCCATATATATAACAACAGAGGGGGGGTGGCCACGTGGGCAAACATGGCAGACGTAATCTCACTGCTCCTCACCGGCTGTCATGATCCTGAGCTAATGGTGTGCCTTTCGAGCTCATCAACGGTCCCTGTCAAGGAACTGGTGTCTGAATACCCTACAGGGCTCACATAGCTGACCTATGGTGGCGTTGGAGGAGCAGGGACCAGGGGGGCCGAACGGCGTGAAGAAGACTGGAGCACCTGGAAAATCGAAGCCACAGCTGCTGGAGTTGAGTGGCCTTGTGGTGCGGTACAGGTGGGACGAAGTGATTGAGGAGACACTGGACTGAATAGGAGGGTAATGTAAGTACGCCTGACTGCAGCTGCAGTGCAGGACTGAGGATGGTCTCAAGCACGGCAGCCACACTGCCCAAAAGTAAATACATCGTCCCTTGGCAGCAGCCAGCTGCAGGAGCCCGGCCTTGAGACAATATGCAACAGTAAGGCCCAGGGGGGGGGGGTGATGGTGAACTGTGCAGGCCACGTCCAATTGCTACTACGCAGCCATGGAGGCCTGACAGCAAAACTGTAGTGGCAGGCCCTTGGGGAAGAAAGGAATCCATCCAGGGAGTGGGGTAGGACACAAAAACCCCTGCATACATGAAGGACCAGGGAAAGTTGTTTTGAACCAGCAAAGCTCTACCTTGAGACATACACACCTGTAAGGCCCGGGCAGTGATGGTGAACTCTGCAGGCAACGCCCAATTGCTACAACGTGGCCATAGAGGCCTGACAGCAAAATTGTAGTGGCAGGCCCTCCGGAAAGAAAGGAATCCATCCTGGGACATGAGCAGGAACACAAAGATCCTTGCTTACATGAAGGACCAGGGAAAGTTGACCCAGCAAAGCGGCAGGCTGCCTAGAACTCAGGGGAGACAATGAAGACCTCGGGTATATAGTGATACAGCAGCTGACACCAGAAAGCATGGTCTCAGTGATGGCAAGAGTTTGGGGGGCCCCTAGTGGGGAGATAATAGTGTGGCACTACGGGCGAGCAATCCTGCTGGGGGAGAGTACAGCAAACAGCGTGATTGCTGCCCCTCTTGCCCCCCTCCCCCAAGAAGGGGCTGAAAGCACAAGGGGACCCTGCGGTCTAGACCCTAGCCGAACGCAAGAGGCACAGGCTTCTCTATGGGACCAGGGCCCCCACTGAGGAGATGGGAGGCCTGGCCATGTGCCTGAGAGGCATGACCTGGAATATTGGGGCCCACAAGCTTACCGAAAGGCCCTGATATCCTCCACGTAGACTTGACTTGTAAGCAGAGACCGTTTACCCAGGGGGCGCAAGTGACTATGCCTAGCCTGTGTTAGGCGACTGCTCATCTGTGGGGATCAGCAGCTAAGTGGCTCCTGAATGGAGGGTAGCTGCATACTACACTGTGTTAACAGTGTCAAACCTGTGAGGACTTGCTGACAACCAGAGTGCTGACCACATCCAGCATTAACGGACAAAGATGGTCAAGAAATGGTCTAAGTCACAGAGCCCTTCTCATGAGTAACGAGAGGGAGAGAAAGACCAGACAGGGGGTGGAGGGACTGCTAGAGACACTGTCCCAACCCCAATAGGACACCCTGGACAAAATCCTCAGAGCCATAGTTGATGCGAAGACCACACTCCAACGAGAAGTCAGCACAGTAACAACAGAACTGGGCCTGTTGCATGCAGACAGCTGTAAACTAGTGGACAGAGTTAAAGATTCACAGACGGTCCTATCCAAACTGCAGCTGGTACAGAAAGTCATGAGAGTCCAACTAAAGGGCTTAACAGTACGGGTGAACAAGCTAGAGCAATGAGAAGAGGACGCAGTAGGCTGTTACAGACGGAACAACATTTGCAAGGTGGGCGTCTCCGAGGGCAGTGATGGTTTAGACATGGTGGCAGGACATGGTGGCCCGAACCAACTTACCCCCTTCTTTGCACTTGAGAGGGTACATAGGATGCTGGTCTGGCCGCCAGTCCCGTGGAGGCCACCCAGGCTATTAGTTGCAAAATTGCTGCATTATAAGGACTGAGGCACACTTCTGCAGCAGGTGCACAAGGCAGGCCCTTTTCGAGTGGGAAATAGCAAAGATTCTATGTTCCCAGACTATGCCGCGGCAGTACAGGGGAAAAGGGACTCTTTCCTGGAAGTCAAGAGGGCATTGAGGGAAGAAGGCCTGCGCTACTTCTCCCTCCTGTTCCCATCAAAACTAAAAATCCTGGAGGATGGTACTTCTGCCTGGACCTGAAGGAAGCATGGTCCTAGATGGAGGAGTACAGAGCCGGCACAAAAAGACTCTTGCAGCCTGGTCTGTGTGGAGGGGAGCAACGGAAAAACAGGCGCCGTTCACAAGGTGGAACACTGGTCAAACCCACCAGAACACAAATGGATTGGGACAAGGTAGCTCTGCAGATGGCCAGAGTATGGAGGACGAGGAGGAATCAGCCTTGGAAGATGGCTCTGAGGGGTGGGAATCGGAAGGGCCGGATCAGACAGAGAGCAACCCACTAGATATCACTCTGCAGAAGTCAGACAAGATCATCCAGCAGAGACAGAGAAGTGTCTCAGAGCTCTGGGGGTCATCACTCCCTAGAGACTGCAGTGTGAGCATGGCATGGCGGCCGGTGCAGTAAGATGGAGACTGATTAGGCTTTAAATCAGCCCTCACCTCTTATCCCATAATCTTGGAATGGAAGGTCTTTTTGTTGGGACTGTATTGTTGGTTTATCCTTTTTAGGTGGCTGGTCATTGCTGGGCTGCTCTGAGGTCGGGGAGTTGGGGCATTTGTTCATGTTTAGTTGAATTTTCACTTTTTTGGTTTCGGGTGGACAGAGGGAGGAGGAATGGGGAGGTCACAGGGAGGGGTGCAGGGGGCTACGGTCACATAGAGATGGCCACTATGACACACTCCTTGCATGAATTCAAACTTATGACATAGAATATTTGTGGGATATGAACAGCGTCTCAGCATCACAAAATACACATGTACCTCAAATGGCAGGGAGTACACGTAGCTATGTTACAAGAGACCCACTATACTAGAGCAGATATGTGCTACTGCATTCTCTGTGCTTGAGCTCGTGGTGCTTATTTGGGTAAGAGCAGGGGTCCCCTTCGAGGCACAATAGTCAATATTGACATGGAAGGCAGATATGATTTTGTAGAGGATTGGCTGTGTGGTAGGTTGGTGGTGATGGGAAGCATATATGCCCCAAACCTAGACCATCCCACTTGTCTGAGCTCCCAAATGACTCAACTGAGTCACTTGTTAGAAGGGGCCCTGATGCTTGGGGAGATTTTAACTGCATCCCATTCAACTCTGCCGCTGCCCTGGCACATAAGACAGCTGAAGGCATGAGGAACTGGATGAGGTGAGGGAGGATATTTGGTGCACACAACAGGGACTACTCGTACTGTACCACTGTGTATAAAGTCAATACCAGACTGGACATATATATCTGCTCCAAGGGACTTTGCCACTTGGTAAAACACACAGAATACCTTGACCGTATGCTGTCAGATCATAGCCCACTCCTGCTGTCCTCTCAGCTGGTAGATAACCACCCCGTTATTACAACATGGCACCTTCTTCACACGGCAGCCCTTAAGGATGTGGTATGTCATGATATATTACAAGACCAGATAGTCGAATACTCTGTGGACAACACTGGTACAGTTTTAGCAGTCTGGTAGTGTGGGAGGCTTTTAAGACAGTAATGAAGGGGCACTGTATGGTCCAAACAGTGGGGAACCTCAATCTCAAACAGGGGCTGTGCCGACTAGACATCACAATGTGTCATCTAGAAAATGCATTGGGAATGGACCCATGGGCTCCCCTAGATTGCTTGAGGCCAGGGAACAGTAAAATACAGCAGTGGAACACTTCCGGTGCCATAATTACAGGGACTACATAGCCCACGATGAAGCAGGGAAACCGGGAAGGCATTCGACCTTGGCTGGTCTGCTCGGAGGGTAGGGGTTCACCTATCACCCCTGTGATGTCTCAGGATGGGAGCACACTCTACTTCCCAGTAGAAATAAACATAGCATTTTGGGACTACTATGTTTCCCTGTATGGACTGTAGGAGTTGGTCTGGCTAGAAGACCCCAGTGTACTCCTGGACTGGATAGTGCTTCGGAGGCTCCTGGGGAGAGACTGAGGGGTTGGTGGGACCAGCACAGTCTCAGAAATACAGACTACCATTAAGGGTATGGTCAATGGAAAGTTGCCAGGGCTGGACAGCCTCCCCCTGGAGTTCTACGTTAAATACCCCAAAACTAGAGGCCAATAAAGGCAGTGAACTCTGCCCTGCTCGCGCAGTTCGCAGAGTTTTCCGCACGCCGCGTTTCATCGGAGCTGGCGGAGTTCTGAAAAACTTCGCTCTTAGTAGCAGAGCAGAGTTTTTTCCTCACCCGCGATCATGAACATCAAATTGGCAAGCGAGGAAAATCCACCTCCTGGCGAAATGTTTCCTCACTTGCAGTTGTCAACATCATGTTGGCGAGTGAGGGTAATCATCCTCCCGGCAAGATTTCTCAACGCGGGCGGTCGGGTTTCTCAATGCAAGGGGCTGCGTATGCTTGCAACCGTGTGCATTGAGAAACCGCCCGTATGCATTGAGAAAGCTGCCTCTGAAGTAGATAATCTACTCGAGCATCAGAAAGGAAGCAGCGCCTGCTGCGCAGTGCATGATGCTGTTCACGATAATTTCACAACGCAGGCAAACACCCAACGCAAAAAATGACTGCACTCTGCCACTTACGGAGCACAGCATAGCACAGCAGAGTCTTTTTTGCACTACTTGGAACTCTGCAAACTCCGCCCAGGCTTCCATCCGACATATTACAATTCCATTATAATCCTGTGGAACTGCGGATTTGACAGACCGGGATATCCTTCACATGTGTGACGGATTATCCCATTTGCCAAACTCGTAATCAGGCTCAAATGTCCAAGATATTCTACAGCAATGTTTGAAAAGTGGGCATTTATTTTTCTGTACTTTTTTTTGCTGTAGGTTAGTATGTCGTCTTGAAATGTTATTACACTTTGCATCCTTCAAATAGGTTGTTCATGAAATACTGGAAAACAGCAGATGCTGAGTAAAATCCAAATAGTTTAACAAAACAGGGTCTAGGCTCCTACCACAGTAAGGCTAAGCCAGGAATAATCAGAAAAACAACACAAGTGCCAGTACTGTATCTTGTTCTCTACAGTCAACTACAACCCATATGAATAAAACAAACTGGTCCGTTTCGTATAACGTCACTAGTTTAATGGTTTATTTAGTCCATCTAGTTTTTTATTTTCATTTGAATTTTTTTCAGAAAGAGCTCGAAAAGACTCGGAACTGTTCACTGCGAGGACGTTTTGGCCGAATGATTACAGAAACTCTTTTAAGCACCCTAGTTTTAAACTAAATACTTCTTTGTATTCATCAAGAATAGTATTTAGATTAGATTCTTAAATTCTGAACACGTAGGGTGGCTGACACAGGTTTATCATCATCCTCAATCCTAGTTGCTCAAGTGATCCTAAAATCTTTACATTATAATCCACCACATTTATCTTTGTAAAAATTCTTCTTTCATTGAATATCAAATGTGCTATAAATAGTCCTTCAAGTTTAGTCGAATGTCCTCCATCTGCTATTTTTGAGTGGTGCTTTATTTTCAAGATCATAGTCAGTGTCCCTTGAAATTATTGTTATTCGTGACCCTATGTCAACTTGAACTTCAACATTTTTCTCATTTACAAGGACATAACATTTTGGTTAGCTCTGACATTATTCTTTGCTGATGATAGCCACAAGTAGCATCACATTTTCCATTAACTCATTCTCATCCAAATGTTGCTCTATTTTATAGTTCTTCACTATTAACACTTTTTTAGTGTGTGTAGTTCTACACACCTTGTAGATGTGTCGTTTTTTCCACATCCTTTCATGTTTTATGCCATACTCCTTGCAGGGCACAGGAACTTTGTTGTAGTTGTCCCCCACTTTTGCCCAATTTTTGACTACTAGATGCTGTGGTCCAACTCTGACAATGAGTCCGAACTTTACTACTACTAAATGACTTCTGTGAATACCAAAAGTAGTAAGTTTAGGATTTTATCTCAGATTAGTTCTGTGAATTGGCTCCTATGTGTTTTCATAGTGGTCTGGTTCCCCTTGGCTGACTCTAACACCTGGGAGACGGTGTACGCTACAGTGTATACACTTTGTTATGGCACCCCCTTGATGAGCGTTCTTCCGAACATTCTCTGTTTGTAGGGATTTCCTATTGCTGTATGGTTTATTACCCACTTTTTTACTACAGTTTGATTCCCTTTATTTTCCATATGGCTCAACCAGTTGCGATTCCGGCTCATTGCCGTGCCTCGATTACTCAACACTTGTTGCAACAAGTAGCCCCAATGCGGGGTCTCCTTTTATTTGTGTGATCGAAGCGGATCTTGCGTTCTGCTTTGAGCGTTCCCCGCTGTTGATGCAAATAATACTTTTCATTCTTATTCCGTGGCCAATGTTCCTGCAGCTTTTTGCCCATATGTGTTCATTGAGCTTCCTCTTACAGCCTGGCAGCACCAGATTTGGCTTAATGCCGCCCTTCCCCATCCTCTTGCTTTTGTTTGAATGGGTCCCTTAAATACTGACGGGCCACATGGCCAGTGCTGACCAGTTTGAATAGTGCTCTGGTTCCCCTTGGCCGATTGCAACACCTGGGGGACGGTGTTTGCTACAGTGTATACACTTTGCTGTGGCACCCCCTCGATGAGCGTTCTTCCGAACATTCTCAAACATGTACAGAACGAACATGGGCAGGTCCTATCATAGATTTGGGGATGAAGCTACTGGGTAATTTCCTGTGGTCTCCGATATGATTCTTTCTCATGTTAAAGGTGTGGCAGCGTCCTTGATTGTACAAAAACGTCTCTCCATTGTGGCCGCAGTCAAACGCATGCTTGAGTTGACTGTTATTATCTCTGATGGTTATACATCTTTGGCTCGTAATAGTTTCGGGTCCGGACCATCAGCGCAATCTTTGAGCAAACTGCCTCCTGAAAAGGAAGGTCGCCTGTTTTTTTCTAAGAAGTTTTACGATCAATCTAAACAACACCAACAGACTCCTAGGTCTTGTGGCAGGTCCCCGCCGCCAGACGCTTCATCAGAGCAACAATTTGATTTGCGAGATCGCACTAAAATTAAAACTCCGGAGGGTTTTCAGGTTTCTGATCTTTGTTCCTTTTAGTAATCAACTGATCAACAGAATGACAGAGGTGGGCGACAAGATTGCAAACAACGCTATTCAAATACAGTGGTCTCTAACCATTACTTTTACTAAGATTGAATAAATCAATACATATTAAGTTTTTTACTTAATCACAGGATATATCTCCTAGATCAATCCTATACATTCAATGTATTGTAGCTAATCAAGAGCCAAAAACACAGAGTGCAACAGAAGTGGGCATTTTCCATCAGCGGACGGCTGATACCAGACCTGGGACCACTCACCTGCTCGTTGCCTCGCCGCCTCTGGGGTGCTCACGCTGCAGTTCTCTCCCGCCGCAGCGGTCCAGTGAAGCCTGTGGACGCCGCGGGGAGACTACAGCTCCCAGAGTGCTCGGCGATCACTTCCGCCCACTTCCGCCTGACAGCGCGCCCGGAGGCGCTTCAAAAGGCGTAGGCTTCGTCCGCGTCACGGGACGCGCGCGGGCGTGCGCCGGGCTAAGCCCGGGCAAAGGGCGGGCCCTCTGAGGCCCTCAGAGGTCAGCAGTGGTCGGGCGGGCCACCCATCTAACTTCCATTGGAAGGTGAGACTTATCGTCCATTATGGGGGAACGTAACAACACCTCCACTAGTACAATTAATATGGATACGAAGATTACCGAAGCCCCTGCATCACTACAACTTTCCTTTGAGAGTCTCCTGGAAAATGCGTTTAATGAGATCGCTGAGACTGAAAGGAGATTTTCTCTGGCCTCTCAAAGTAATGGCCAATCGACCATTGTTATAAGTCCTAATCACACTATACCCCTATTGCCAGAAGTGATTATAGTAAAATCTAGCTCTGTGGCGAGCTCATCTATTGCATCGCAAGAAGGAAACACCCTTGTTATAGCTACTGATGTTGCTAGCGATTCTGCACCCTCAACCGTAAATATTAAGACTGCAGGAGCAAAACGTAAAAGGGGCCCAGCAAAGACTGTTTTAAACAAGAGGAAGCAGCCCCCTAGGAGTGTTAATCAGCCTACCCCACAGAGTATGTGGTCTAGGGGGAAAAAGCATCAAACAGAAGCCCCAACAGTTTGTTTGGATATAGGGGAACATTGTGATACCGTGATAACAAATGATGGTACTAATTCAATCTGCACACAGACGGATTTTCCTATTGAAAATGTTCATCAATTTAAATCACAGGGAAACCTTATAGAGACTGTTGCAGATACAATTTTTAAACAACTTGAAGGTCAAATGATGAAACAATTTAATATTATTTTTAAAAGGTTTGACAGACTGGAGACTCTTGTAAAAAATGATGAAGCTAAGAGGAAAGGGATGGTCTGTCTAGACCAAATTAGAGGCGACCGTTTGTTAAAAGATTTAGAGTCTATTACTAGTACTCTATCCAACGGAGAGCCTAATAAAAATTGTGATTTAGCTAAAATTCAAGGGGCCACAGGGGTACCAATTGTTAACATTCCCTCCTTGACACCAGCGGAAGCTAACACAAAGCAAAATGATTCTCCACAAATCTTGAAAATCCCGCCTCCCATTCCTCCACCATCTTCCGGTCTGATTAAAACCACAAACATTACCAAAAAGAGCATCTCCCCTACTGGTACAGCTAAGCAGAAAGTACCTACCAGACCTGGCCAGCACAGGGCTCAACCTGAGGATAATAGACCAATAAAACATCAAGGTCCAGCTTTACATCTTCCTCCTGAGTCGTGCCCTTATGTCTTGGTTTTGGCCGGTATACCACCACTTAGGGAGGGCCAAAGCGAATCTTGGGTACAGTTACACAACAAATGTATTGACTGGTTAACTAAGCACAAGGGGGTTGGCTACGACATAACAAATGAAATTCTCTCTGCTCGCCGGGTGACCTGGGTCGGTCCCCTGTTTAAAAATATTAATGGGGACTGTATCACAATTAACTTCAGGAATCCGGGCGTAGTAAAATATTTACTAAACAGGAAGAATACTCAGAATGGTCCATCTACCGTGGTGACCCCCTTACCTCTGAATTATTTTTACAGACCCCCCAACAGATTGTTGCAATCACCACCAACATTCCCGTTATATAATAGATTCTCAGCATTATCAGACCAGGGCACTTTAGATTGACTGCCTGCAATTCTGGAAGATTCTGCTGCAGTGTTGCCCTTTGCTGATGATTCTTTAAAGACTGTAGATTCTGGGACGGTCTTGTCATTGCCCCACCCTCCTCTTCCATTAAACCCTCAATGTGATCAAGTGTCTAATTTAACAACTATTGTCACTTATGATGTTTGTCCTCGTGTTTGTGAGAATTTGTCCATTGTAAGTTGGAATATTGCAGGGCTAAGGGCAAAATTAGAAAACAAAGCTTGGAAGGATTGGGTAAATTGTTATGATGTTTTAATGTTCCAGGAAACTTGGAGTACAACTAATCTGTTATTAGAAGGGTATAGCTGTCACAACAGTATTGTGCCATCCCCACCCTTAGGCCGTCCAAGTGGGGGTTTATCAATTTGGATAAAAATAATAGCAGAGGTAAAAATAGAAGCAATACAAACTAATAACCCAAGTTTTATGGCACTGGTATATGTAAGAGAGGTAAAATTATGTCTGATAAACTTTTATAATAATGATTTTTTATCCCATCCGAACCGTAATTTTTTAGACTTGTTTAATTTTTTCGATGATATAATAGAGGGGCATAAATACGGGAAGTTTGATGGGATTTGTTTAGGAGGGGATTTTAATGCTCACATCCATTTAAAGAATCCCCCATGAAGGAGAGGTGTAGAATTATCCGATCTCCTTGCAACTAGAGAACTCTTAAACTCTATGGAATTTGCTGGTAACGACACAAGCACTAAACCAGTCCCTACATACATCGGTCATGGGAGTGCAACAACTATTGATTATATATTTGTTTCATCTTCCCTTGCCGATGTTTTATCAAAGGCAGAGGTAGTGTGCAATGTATATAGTGATCACTACCCAATTGTGATTCATTTGAAATTATCAAGGGGGAAAACATCACATAGGGAAATCGGCGCAGCTAACTTGGCGGCGACAACGGATGGATTAAGGGTTGTTTGGAGGGGTGTGGATAACAGAGGTGTTTTGGGCACCGTAATTAGGAAATATCCTGTATTGATCTCGGACTGTCTAGATATCGATAATTGCGGGGGCAACTTGATTCAATCTTTTGGGGAACTCTGCTCCGCAATAAAAAGCGAAATTTCCAAGCCAACATCAAGGAAAGCTGAGGGAGCCCCAAAATGGTTTGATGCCTCTTGCTCAAAGGCAAACCGGGATCTAAGGGTTGCTCTCATGGCCGAACCACGGGATATTTCCCAGGTAAGGCTTCTGAGAGCAAGATACAAATCCACGCTGCGCAGTAGATCAAATGAACTAGTTAAAGGTCATTGGGAATCTTTAGCACTTTCAGCCGCCCTAAAAGACACCCCAGGTTTCTGGAAGGAGGTAAAGAAGTTAAGATCACTTGGTTCGAATATAACATCGATCAATTGTAATATCCTGGGACCTGCGTGGGTGGAGCATTTTTCAACGATTTATACTGTACCTGATCACCCTGTAGTAAACCTTCCTCCTCCAACTCCCTTAAACATCACATTGCTTGAGGTAGAGGATGCTAATACTGAATCCGCCAGTAATAAAGCACCCGGCCCAGATGGTCTTTCCATCGACCAATTAAAATGTGAAACTAATTTCTGGGCTCCATTATTATGCAATGTTTTTAACAATTTAACAAATTAATCCATCCCTGAAACTTGGTCAAATAGCACTATCGTCCCCATCTTTAAAAAAGGTAATAGGCTTGACCCTGGGTGTTACCGCCCAATATCATTGATTGATAACACCTTGAAAGTATTGGGCAGGGTAATTTTTAAAAGAATTAGAACTTGGGCGGAGGAAAGTTCTATTCTTCATCCAAGTCAGCTAGGGTTTCGTAGTAAGGTGGGCACGGTAGAACAGTGCCTAAATTTAAACTTGATAATGGCCAAATATACAATTGCCAAAAAATCCCCCTTATATTTTGGTTTTATGGACCTGAGTTCTGCTTTTGATTTTGTAAACCGCTCCCGTTTATGGACTGCCCTTCTTACTTATGGTCTAGATGAAAATTTGGTGCATTTCCTATCTTACCTTCACAGCAACCTAAGAGCCCGTGTGCGCATTAACTGTTATGGTGAAGTTTCAGATGATATTTTAATTGACAGGGGGGTCAGACAGGGTTGCGTCCTGTCCCCGCTGCTTTTTATTTTATATATTAATGAATTGAGCAGCTCATTAGGAATCCTAACTAAAGATGTACCTTATATTAAGGGCATGCCGTTACCCACCCTTCTTTATGCTGACGATGCGGTCCTAATGGGCCGCACTCCAAAGGCCCTGCGTACTCTAATCTCAGGGTTCGTTAGCTTTATGGCTGATCTGGGTTTAAGTACAAATTTAAAAAAATCCCTTATTATGTCCTGTGGCCCAAAGAAGCATAAAATTACAAGGATAACCTCAGGGGAGAATGTTTTACATAGCACATGCACTTTTCCATATTTGGGGCTGGTGTTTTCGAACAGCGGTTCATGGCAACCGCATGTTTCTTATGCCAGAAACAAATTTGGTAAAGCCATTAACTCCATAATTTCTTTACGCCAACCCAACCATGCGGATGTGATAACACCATTAATTAAGATTTACCAAACACAATGCATCCCTACCGGCACTTATGGTGCCGAGGTATGGGGATATACAAATTGTCTCCATATCCAGACGGAAAAAAATAGATTCTGTCGGAAATCGTTGGGAGGAGTTATATGTGCTTCAAATTACATATGTCATAGTGAATTAAACATCCCCTATATTGAGGATTTTGTTAGATCAAGGCCTGCCCTTTTTATGGTTAAAGCTATGGACGAACCCGGCAGTCATATTGACCCAAGACATAATATTAGACTGCTTAAAATGTGATAGGGCACATTATATACCATGGTTAAAAGCAGTAAAAGAAAGCTTAATAGATGTTGGGTATGGCTATTTGTTTACATCTCCCAACCTTATTGATCGTTCTCATAAGAAGTGTATTCAAGGGGCTTTGTTTAACCTGTACAGAGAGAAACAGGAAAGGATACACTTCCCTAAATGTACAGTTGCCAAATATTTGGGCTATTCAGAGCTCATTTCTAGTTACACTGCCCCACCCCGGAAATACCTACGTTTAAATCTTGGTAGGTGGAATAGAAGTTTACTATTCCGTTTCCGGGACGGCAGTATAGTAAATTTGTTAAATTTTCCACTGGGTTATAATAAACATTTGGAAACACTAGGTTGTCCTTGTAACCCGTGTATGAAACAAAGCCTCATGCATTTCATGTTTTTCTGTGATTTTTATAAATTGTTTACTATGCACTTTTTAATGCCTTATTGCAGGAAACACGATCTGGTTGATTTTAAGATTGCTATGAGGAATCTGTTAATGTTAGGTACTGATGAAACTATTTTTAGAGTGAGCTGTTTTTTAAAGGCTGCTGTTCGCTCACGAGCTACTTTGAGTATTGATTGATAGGAATGCACAATCTGTATATTGCACCTTATATCACCTTCGTTTGTTATACGTTTTAAGCTGTGTATATATATATTTATATTTATCTGTATGGATAACTGTCGCTATTTTTAAGAATTTTTTTTAGATTGTATATATTGCCTTGTCTCTTTTTAAAAAAAAGGTTTTTGCACTTTTTGCACATCAGACATATCATCATATTTGCCAGTTGTCTCATTTCTTGTATTGTATTGCATGTCATAACAATTGTTGTGTACTTTTATGGATTTATTTTTTTCCGAATAAAGATCTTTGACTTGACTTGACTAGAAGTAATTACAAATTCAGGAGCATATTTATTTCAATGCATTCATAACTATCTCAATATAAAAAGATTTGAGGTTGCCCAAGACGAGCGTGCATAAGACAAAGAAATATCGTGTGTTTAAAAGAAGAAAAAGAAGAAAAAGAAATATAAGTATATTTACAAGTTCAAATTTACAATAAGTCAATCAACACGATATATCATTTTCAGTGACCTGGGTGACAATATAAATTCTATACATTAATTGGAGACATTGCTTCCAAAATTATTTTTGCACACGAAAGTATGTCACACTATCCAGGTATTCAGAGAAAGGAGCGTCGATGTTTCGACTCGTCTTAAAGCCTAAAGGTAAGTTGGACCATGGCAATGCGAGTCTTCATCAGGACTGAGAATATTGGACAACCAAAAGAGTAGTTAAGCCCTGAAACGAAGTAAATATATACATCAATCTGTTGCACTCCAATTGCGACCAGAATTACAGTCGCAATTAAATTAGGGCAAGAAAGCATTTTAACTTACCCTTATGAAATGAAGGACCAGGTGGAAATCTTCACTCTGTGTCCAAAAGTTACTGAGTGTCGCCTAAAAACATAATAGGGCGGTCATATGACACACTCTCTATTGATTCAGAAAGAAAGCTCCAATCAAACAAATAATTCTGGACATGTCATTACCTTGTCCAGGCGGCGACGATACGGAGATATGTTATCTTGGTCTAGCAGGCTGATTGTCTCTGCCTACTAAATCCTTTTCCAGTGAGAGTTTGCGTAGGTGCCCCTATAATTGGGTAAACAACCAATTAACTATATGGTTAGGATTAATATTACAGATATAAAGGAACATCTGATGTCGTTCCTGCTATCCAAACCCTACACAATTCCATCTTGCCCCCCTCACAATGGAGATGTATATGTTTCTTACCCGTTAATTCGAGTATGGCGAGTCATAATTAGCTCAACATCAAGGGTTAAAAGTATAAAATCAATGCGCTGTGGAGAATGATAAATTGCACATCAGTCCTGGTTTATACGGACTTCCAATGTAACTTGACCTCCAATTGAAATCACTATGGACTTACCCAAGTAGGTCCACTCATTATTCTGAAAAAAATCAGCATTCGACAGCAACCGGTGCTCTCACGCCGTGTTGCTGGTTTCTTAATGATCGTAGATTTTTATTTATTTCTCAAGGGAATCAATCCGCTGAAAGAAACGATAACAACGCACATAAGTCCAAGAGTTCACGGACTATGTAGCTGACTTATTCAAATAAACATCCCGGAGGACTCACCAGACTCCGTCCTCTCGATTCCAAGGAAATCGGCGTTCTACTCCAGCGGGAGTTCGTGCGCCGTATGGCTAGCTGGGTGCATAGTTATAGAAAGCAGACTTAAGGTGCTTAGATCACGGCGTGTTTACTCTACGTGTACAATATGCGCTTAATACTGCGTGCTGGAAATAATATGTCAGAACAATTAGTCACACTCATTTCCAGTGTTTTTGATGCAATACCGGCAACGCTCGATATTTCGAGACCGCCATTTTGGAATGGGCATTAACAAATAAATTAACAGCAGAAATACTCAAACAAAACACAACGGTGTTTGCTGTATCATTGACCAAAAATTAGTCAATCATGCAGGTTCAAGGAGGTTCATTATATGCATTAAATTTGTAACCTCAGCTCCCTTGTTCCAATTACACTTAAAATCCAAGGCATTCATATGTGATGCAGGATAACGTAAGGAGCTCAAATCCACACAGTGGCTACCCACAGCTAGTGAAATCTAGTGACCACAATAACCAACAAGATATTGGTAGCTACAGGATATGTGATCAGACTACTCTGTATGAATTAAAAGGGTATATCATCAATGCTGCATATAATTGTTATACAGTCGATTTAACATGTAATTGTTGCAAAAGGACTCAAATGTAAATGTAAATGTACATGTATTTATATAGCGCAAATCACTGATTTCACACAGTATCTAAGCGCTTGCTTAGGGAACCCGTCCTGGTATTCCCCTGTGAGATACCCCGGCAGGGTATCCACAAGGTGAAAGCCAGGCATCCCGCCACGAGTGGCCGTAGTGGAGATTAAGCAAGCTATTGCCCAGAGTTGCAGAGTGTGACCCCGTGAGTCGAATAGGCACCGGAGCGAGAATTGTCAAGTCCGTGGAATTTTTGAGCCCGAGACCCGCCGAGACGGGGAATCGAACCCTGGTCCACGGCCAATCTCAGCTTCCGGGTCTGCCACCTCTAACCACTGTGCCACGCTTCTCCACTCATCCATGTAACATATGATTTATACATTCGACTTAACATGTAGTTACTTATGCAAAGCACTCATCCGTGTAACATATAGTTGTTGTGCAGAACACTCAAACAGATGAAGGTTACACGCGAGTGCCCCCTGTACATAAAGCTAACATAGTTCATCTAAATTCTTAGAAGAGCTACCTATCTATTAATTTCTTCCTGGTCATTCAATCCTTTATTCACTGTATTGAGAGAAAAGATCCATTTGCATTCCCTCAGGCTGAGTAAATTCCCAAAGTCACCCCCTCGTGAGTGAAATTCAACTTTCTCGGAGGCTGTTACAGTCATGTTCAAACGTGGTGAAATGTTCCACCAGTGGTGCCCCGGGAGTTTTACAACGAATGCGACTGCAATGCTGTAAGATTCTACATTTTACTCTCTGTGTACAGGAACCCACACGGACATCCGATGGCATAAATGACACCTGTGGTGTTACAATTACTGTGTTGTGCCAGGGTGTATGTTTTGTTGTTGTGATTAAATGTTGTACATTCATTCGTTAGGGGACATGCCCGACATGTGCCACATTTGGTGTGTCCCCTGACAGGGGGCAACCCCCAGAGTGTGGTCTGACTCATAGTCTGGTTTATAGACAGAAGCGATCGAACCAAGTGATCCCTGACATGTATTCCCTTACGAAACGCATGTAATGGAGGAGGTAAACCTCCCAACTCATCACTGATTAAATGCCAATGGAGATTAATCGATTTCTTTATTGCGTTACTTTTAGTATTGAATGTGGTTACACACACAAGACGTTCTTCATTGTCTTTCTTGGGTTTGGGCATCAATAAGTTATCCCGATGGTTATGCCAAGCCCTCTAACCTCGCTCATTAAGTCTAACAATGAGTAATGAAGATTCATCAAAATAGTCCTCTTTTTTGGTATAGTTCCTCCGTCATATTCCAAAGTGAATTGAATATCATCTGAGCAGCTCAGATGATATTCAATTCACTTTGGAATATGACGAAGCTTCGATTAATTTCCTCGATATTCAGATTAAGTCAGATTCAGGTAAACTGTACACTACCCTGAACCAGAAAAGCAGTGAAAGAAATACACTGTTGAGGTACATGAGTCATCATCCCCGCAATCTCAGAGATAATTTGCCATTTGGCCAATTTCTGAGGTTGCGGAGGTTACCCCATGCGACTCTTAAAGAAAGCCCGTAAGAGGGCTTGGCATAACCATCGGGATAACTTATTGATGCCCAAACCCAAGAAAGACAATGAAGAACGTCTTGTGTGTGTAACCACATTCAATACTAAATGTAACGCAATAAAGAAATCGATTAATCTCCATTGGCATTTAATCAGTGATGAGTTGGGAGGTTTACCTCCTCCATTACATGCGTTTCGTAAGGGAATGAATGTCAGGGATCACTTGGTTCGATCGCTTCTGTCTATAAACCAGACTATGAGTCAGACCACACTCTGGGGGTTGCCCCCTGTCAGGGGACACACCAAATGTGGCACATGTTGGGCATGTCCCCTAACGAATGAATGTACAATATTTAATCACAACAACAAAACATACACCCTGGCACAACACAGTAATTGTAACACCACAGGTGCCATTTATGCCATCGGATGTACGTGTGGGTTCCTGTATGTAGGACAAACTACACAGAGAGTTAAATGTAGAATCTTACAGCATTGCAGTCGCATTCGTTGTAAAACTCTCGGGGCACCACTGGTGGAACATTTCACCACGTTTGGACATGACTGTAACAGCCTCCGAGAAAGTTGAAATTCACTCACGAGGGGGTGACTTTGGGAATTTACTCAGCCTGAGGGAATGCAAATGGATCTTTTCTCTCAATACAGTGAATAAAGGATTGAATGAACAGGAAGAAATTAATAGACAGGTAGCTCTTCTAAGAATTTACATGAACTATGTTAGCTTTATGTACAGGGGGCACTCGCGTGTAACCTTCATCTGTTTGAGTGTTCTGCACAACAACTATATGTTACACGGATGAGTGCTTTGCATAAGTAACTACATGTTAAGTCGAATGTATAAATCATATGTTACACGGATGAGTCCTTTTGCAACAATTACATGTTAAATCGACTGTATAACAATTATATGCAGCATTGATGATATACCCCTTTAATTCATAAAGAGTAATCTGATCACATATCCTGTAGCTACCAATATCTTGTCGGTTATTGTGGTCACTGATTTCACTAGCTGTGGGTAGCCACTGTGTGGATTTGAGCTCCTTACGTTATCCTGCATCACATATGAATGCCTTGGATTTTAAGTGTAATTGGAACAAGGGAGCTAAGGTTTCAAATTTAATGCATATAATGGATCTCCTTGAACCTGCATGATTGACTAATTTTTGGTCAATGATGCAGCAAACACCGTTGTGTTTTGTTTGAGTATTTCTGCTGTTAATTTATTTGTTAATGCCCATTCCAAAATGGCGATCTCGAAATATCGAGCGTTGCCGGTATTGCATGAAAAACACTGGAAATGCGTGTGACTAATTGTTCTGACATATTATTTCCAACACGCAGTATTAAGCGCATATTGTACACGTAGAGTAAACACGCTGTGATCTAAGCACCTTAAGTCTGCTTTCTATAACTATGCACCCAGCTAGCCATACGGCGCACGAACTCCCGCTGTAGTAGAACGCCGATTTCCTTGGAATCGAGAGGACGGAGTCTGGTGAGTCCTCCGGGATGTTTATTTGATTAAGTCAGCTACATAGTCCGTGAACTCTTGGACTTATGTGCGTTGTTATCGTTTCTTTCAGCGGATTGATTCCCTTGAGAAATAAATAAAAATCTACGATCATTAAGAAACCAGCAACACGGCGTGAGAGCACCGGTTGCTGTCGAATGCTGATTTTTTTCAGAATAATGAGTGGACCTACTTGGGTAAGTCCATAGTGATTTCAATTGGAGGTCAAGTTACATTGGAAGTCCGTAGAAACCAGGACTGATGTGCAATTTATCATTCTCCACAGCGCATTGATTTCCTACTTTGAACCCTTGATGTTGAGCTAATTATGACTCGCCATACTCGAATTAACGGGTAAGAAACATATACATGTCCATTGTGAGGGGGGCAAGATGGAATTGTGTAGGCTTTGGATAGCAGGAACGACATCAGATGTTCCGTTATAACTGTAATATTAATACCTACCATATAGTTAATTGGTTGTTTACCCAATTATAGGGGCACCTACGCAAACTCCCACTGGAAAAGGATTCAGTAGGCAGAGACAATCAGCCTGCTGGACCAAGATAACATAGCTCTGTATCGTCGCCGCCTGGACAAGGTAATGACATGTCCAGAATTATTTGTTTGATTGGAGCTTTCTTTCTGAATCAATAGAGAGTGTGTCATATGACCGCCCTATTATGTTTTTAGGCGACACTCAGTAACTTTTGTACACAGAGTGAAGATTTCCACCTAGTCCTTCATTTCATAAGGGTAAGTTAAAATGCTTTCTTGCCCTAATTTAATTGCGACTGTAATTCTGGTCGCAATTGGAGTGCAACAGATTGATGTATATATTTACTTAGTTTCAGGGCTTAACTACTCTTTTGGTTGTCCAATATTCTCAGTCCTGATGAAGACTCGCATTGCCACGGTCCAACTTACCTTTAGGCTTTAAGACGAGTCGAAACGTCGACGCTCCTTTCTCTGAATACCTGGATAGTGTGACATACTTTTGTGTGCAAAAATAATTTTGGAAGCAATGTCTCCAATTAATGTATAGAATTTATATTGTCACCCAGGTCACTGAAAATGATATATCGTGTTGATTGACTTATTGTAAATTTGAACTTGTAAATATACTTATATTTCTTTTTCTTCTTTTTCTTCTTTTAAACACACGATATTTATTTGTCTTATGCACGCTCGTCTTGGGCAACCTCAAATCTTTTTATATTGAGATAGTTATGAATGCATTGAAATAAATATGCTCCTGAATTTGTAATTACTGCTGTTGCACTCTGTGTTTTTGGCTCTTGATTAGCTACAATACATTGAATGTATAGGATTGATCTAGGAGATATATCCTGTGATTAAGTAAAAAACTTAATATGTATTGATTTATTCAATCTTAGTAAAAGTAATGGTTAGAGACCACTGTATTTGAATAGCGTTAAATACCCAGGTCTTTGACTCCTTAGGGTTACCCCATTTCTGATAATGGTTAAGATTGCAAACAAGGCGAGTCCGTACAGTCCAAGCGGGACACGTAACGCTCTATTGATGCAAAAGTCAAGAGAGAGGAACCGTCTCCTCAAAGAGCTCCTTTCCAAAAGAAGAAGGTTGCTGCTTTAACATCGAAATATGCCCCATACACTGAGAACCCTTTTCCTGGACAGGAGTTGGGCGGATACTCTCCTCAACAGGGCGGCAGAAGTCACTGTGGTACGCCAGACACTCCACCACTTTCTGGAGGCAAGAGCAACTGACACCTTTGTAACTGGTGAGACAGCGGACATCCACGTTGCACCTCCTGATCGACTATCTTTTAGCCATTCAGATTGAAGGTGATATTAAACGTATCATCAATGACATTTTGCTAGCGGAGGTCGATTGGTCTCCCGCCTTAATTCTCGCCTGTCCTGGGGGCAATGAGGAACTTCTCCCTTCTGTTTTACATTCCGTCCTGGATGAGACCAAGTATGCTAATACTTCTGAGTGGACACTAGCTCTGGCTCCTGCCTTATACCACAACTAGGCTGGTTGGGACAAGGATTCCCCATTACAGGTTATTCCACTATGTTCCACCTTACAGCCTCAGCCACAATATCCAATTAAACGTGATGCTAAAGAGTCCGTAACTACATCCTTACGCAACTAGAGATTCAGGGTGTGATTGAGCCCTGTGTATTTCCTAATAATAATCCTCTTTTTCAGATTTTGAAACCTGAGAGTTCCTAGTGATAGTCTTAGATTACAGTCATTTGACTAGTCATACACGCACTTTCGTATTACAAAATAAGGCTCTGATTAACACTATCGTCCTTAAAGCAATCAAGACTACAATGGATATTTCTGATGAGTTTTTTCAGTCACAACCTGGCACCTGAGCCGTGGCTGGTCTGCGTTTACCAACCTCGATTCCCAGAGACAATATGCCTGTTTACCCTTGGGATATAAGAAGAAAACAAGTTACTTACCTGTAACTTTGGTTCCCCAGTATTGGTAACTTTCATAGATTCCCATGCTTTGTATCATTCCCCGTCGTCGGACTGGGAGTCTCGGTAATAAAAAATATCATAGTAGTAGGTACAAAAGAGAAAGAAAAGGCCTAGGCCTCATTCCCTTTTGTAACATATCAGCCTCTTTTTGTAAAAGAGACCAAACTCTAGGCGTCAGCCAATCAGAAGAGCCTCACCCTTAGAACCTTCCTGAAGGAACCTCAGAGCCTCAGATTTTCGTAGCCGTAGTGTGCTAGACACCATAGTTGCTGAAGGCTGAGCTTTCCCCGGGGAGGTGGGTGGGCGCATGGGAATCTATGAAAGTTACCAATACTGGGGAACCAAAGTTACAGGTAAGTAACTTGTTTTCTTGCCCCAGTATTGGAACTTTCATAGATTCCCATGCTTTGTATCAGAATAGCAAGCAGTAAACATCATAAACACATTTTGTAAAGCAGTATAGCATAACATTAGCCAGAAAATTACAAAATGTGTCACCCATGGAAGGTGGGATAGAAAGGAAAGCTCACCCATCACTTGAAGAGGTTTCTCAGGACAGCCTGGCCCACAGCCGCATCATCCTGCTGCAATGACTCTAAGCAATAATGCTTAGTGAACGTGTGCACGCTGCTCCAGGTAGCAGCTCTGCAGATGTCCTTGATATGTACCCCCGCAAAGAGGGCCGTAGAAGAAGCCACTGATCTCGTCGAGTGAGCGCGGATCTTGCCCACTAGAGGTTTTCCTGCTAACTTGTGGCAATGCAGAATGGCACTTGAAATCCATCTCGAGATCCCCTGTTTAGACAGAGGGAGACCTTTGTTTGGACCGCCGAAAGCAATGAACAATTGTGAAGATTTTCTAAAGTCTTTGGTGCGGTCCATGTAGAACTTCAGACAGCGTTGCAAATCCAGAGTGTGTAATGTCTTTTCTGCTGGAGTGACTGGGTTCGGAAAAAATGTCTTTAGAATGACCGGCTCATTTAGGTGAAAGTCAGTGGGGACCTTGGGAATGAACCTTGGGTTCGTCCTTAAGATGGTAGTGTTCTTTTTGAACTGCAAAAACGGTTCTTGGATAGTTAAGGCTTGCATCTCCCCCACTCGCCTCGCTGATGTGAGGGCCAAGAGTAAAGCTAACTTCCATGATAAGAATTTTAGGTCTGAGCGGTGAATCGGCTCAAAAGGTCCCTTCATTAGTTGAGCCAGGACTAAGTTCAGATGCCATGCTGGAGGAGGAGATCGCACTGGCGGATAGACCCTGAACAGGCCTTTGAGGAATTGTTTGACAATTCTTGCAGACCACAACGAAGAACCAGAATCAGATCTTCTGAATCTCGAAATCGCCGCTAAATGAACCTTGATAGTAGAATGGGACAGATTAGACTTAGCTAGCGAGAGTAGGTAAGGTAGGAGCTGATGAGGTTTTGACGTGAAAGGATTAATCTTTTCTTTCTTGCACCAGATACAGAACCTTTTCCACTTCAGTCTGTATGTTTTGTTTGTGGACGGAGCCCTTGCCTGAGAGAGGATGTCTTTGACCTCATTGGAAAGAGGAACATTCATGTATTCTCGCTGGTCAGGAGCCATGCAGTCAGGTGCAACGATCTCGGGTCTGGATGCCAAACTTGTCCTTCGGACATTGCGAGGAGATCCAGAACGTCCTGCAGCTTTATCGGAGGTACTAACGATAGCAGATGGAGCTCGGTGTACCAGAATTGTCTTGGCCATGCCGGGGCTATAAGGATGAGCTTGCATGGTTCCGTCCTCATCTTCCTGAGGAGACGAGGAAGCAGGGGAATCGGTGGAAATGCATAGAGAAACCTCCCCGTCCAGGCTATCGACAGGGCATTGCCCAACGAGCCTTGGTGATGGAACCTGCTGGCGTAGGCTAGGCACTTTTTGTTGGCCGGCGTGGCAAAAAGGTCCACCTCTGGTGTGCCCCATTTTTGAAAGAGTAGGTGTATCACTTGTTGTTTCAGCTCCCACTCGTGACTAACTGAGGCGAGCCTGCTCAGCCTGTCTGCGCCCTCGTTGAGCACTCCTGGTAAGTGCTCCGCCTTTAGAGAAATTCCGTGAAGAATAGTCCATTCCAGAATCTGTTGAGCCTCTCGCGACAAGGGGAGTGACCTCGTCCCTCCTTCCTTGTTCACATAATGCATAGCCGTGGTGTTGTCCGTCCTGACTAGCACCTGTGAACCCTGGAGACGCGGAAGAAAGGCTTGAAGGGCTAACCGGATCGCTCTCAGCTCCAACAGGTTGATGTGTAGCTTTTGGTCGCTTGGAGACCAATGGCCGCTGACCTGCAGGTCCTGCATCACTGCTCCCCATCCCTCCAATGACGCATCCGTCGTCAGTATGTGAGGTGATGGAACGCTTGCGAAGGATAGACCTTGGCATAAGTTCTGTTGATTCGACCACCAAAGCACTGCCTCCTTCATCTCTGGAGTGACCATTACTTTGTCGTCGAACGATCCCTGCACTTGCTGCCACTGGAGGTCCAGTTGCTCCTGCAGGGGGCGCATCCGTAGCCTGCAGTGCGGGATCAGGGGTATACAAGATGACATCACCCCCAACAGCGACTTGTAGCTGGGTACAGAAAGACACTTTTTTCTTTGAAGGCTTCCTGCTAATCTTTGCAGTTTCTGTACCCTCTCTCGAGTCGGAAATGCCTTTGAGAGCCGCGAATCCAACAGCGCTCCCAAGAACCGCGCTGTCCGTGACGGCAGCAGCGTGGATTTCTCCATGTTCAAGGTGAGACCCAGATTTTGGAACAGAGTGGTGCAAGCCTGCACCGCGTCCTGCGCTAATGCTCTGGTCGGGGCCTTTAGTAACCAATCGTCCAGGTAAGGGAAGACCTGGAAGTGATGTTTGCGCAGAAATGCTGCTACAGGTGCCAGCACCTTCGTAAAAATCCTTGGAGCAGAGCGAAGGCCGAACGGCAAGACTCTGAACTGAAAATGGCTCTTGGCTACTGTGAAGCGTAGGAACCTTCTGTGCGCTGGGTGAATCGGGATATGGAAGTACGCATCCTCCAGATCGAGTGTGGCCATATAATCCCCCGGGTTGACCATTTTCAAAACATCCTGTAGGGATACCATCCTGAAGGATAAGGAGATGAGATAGGCATTTAGCTCCCTGAGGTCCAGGATGGGACGCCACTTCTCCTGCGTTTTCCTCACCAGGAAGAACCTGGAATAGAAACCGTTGCCCTGTTGATTGGAGGGGACCGGCTCTATCGCTCCTTTGCGGAGCATTTGTTGCACTTCTAGCCGCAGGAGATGCAGACGTCTGGAAGGGATGGCTGATGGGGGTCTGGGTGGAGGGATTTCCGTAAACTCCAAAGTATGTCCCCGTCTGATGATGTTGAGCACCCAACGGTCCGATGTAATTTGGGACCAGTTCAGAAGGAATTTTGACACCCTGCCTCCAACTGATGATCTCTCGGAGGAGGGAGCAGTAGGCAGAGCCAGCAGGCCGCTATTGGCGTTTGGACGAGTCTCGTCCACGGGCAGTTTGCTTGCCTTTGTTGTAAGGCCGTGAATAACCAGAGGACTGGCCCTGTCTTTGTTGGTATGACTGGCGATTCGGCTGGTACCCAGAGCTGTTGGAAGAATAGCGCTGTTGTTGGTATGCGCCTCTATAGGCGCCACCTCTGCCTCTTGTGCCCCTAAAAGGAGTTTTGCGGTACTGGAGTGTACCCAGCGATCTAGCTGTTTCCGTGTCCTTCTTGATGTCTTGCAGCGTTTCGTCGATCAATTTGCCGAAGAGTGCCTCGCCATCAAAAGGTAGATCAAGGACCTTGGTTTGGATTTCTGGCCGAAACCAAGTCGCTTTTAGCCATCCCTGGCGTCTTAGTACTGCTGCTCCTGCCAAAGCCCTAAAGGACGTTGTGGCAATGTCCATGGCACAGTCTATTATCTCCATGGAGACCGCTTCACCTTCTTGCAATGTTTTCTTGGCTTCCAGCCCGCTTTCCGGTGGAAGCTGATCCAAGTAGGGAGCTATATCGCACCATAACTGGCGATCATATCGCCCCAATATTGCCAAAGCATTGGCGGCGCGAACCAGAAGGCTAGCAACGGATGAAAATCTCTTGCCTGTGTTATCCATCCGTCGTCCATCCTTGTCAGGAGGTGCTGTCAAGGGAGCAGAAGGGTTCCGTGACTTCCTTTGCGCCGCTTGGGAGATTACAGAGTCCGGTTTGGGATGACCTGTCAGGGCAGCCGGTGCATCATCCGGCGCTTTATACTTTTTATCAAGGCGCGGTAGCACAGGGACCACCGTCGCTGGGTTTTTCATCGTTTTCAAACCCTCCTTCCATAGATGTTCCACAATTGGAATGGACCTCGTAGTCTTGCGGAGAGTGTCTTTAAAATCATACAAGAAACAGTCTGTGGTTTCCGCAGGCAATACCAACTTAAATCGGCCGGCTGCACGTTCCATCAGTTGGTGAATACTGCCAATGTCAACAGGAGGAGAGTCACCTAGGTCCTGGTGGGGCGACGCTGGATCCGGGATGATGTAGTCATTGTATTCATCCCCTTCCTGATCCGAGTCCTGATTATCACCGGATGACGCATCCGTATCATTATTATGATCCTCATCCGGCTCATCCGCTGTTCCAGACGCAGTCTGGGGCACTGGCCGCTGTGGTTGAGGAGGAGTCTGCACTGGGTGTGCCTGAGGGACACTTGAAGAGTGGTCCTTCACTGGTGTTGACGGAGTAGACCTCCTCGGCGCTGGACGCTCGGCCTTGGACTTGTAGTCTTGCAACATCTTGTGCAGGTCATGCAGGAAGGACGTCGGTACTGAAACCATGCCTTGTGATTCACAGTCCATTAAGTGGTCTGTTTGTGGGTAGTCACCTCCACCTTGTTCATATGCCCCCTCTGAGTCCGTCTCTTGACTTTTAATGAGAAGCTGAGATGGGCTATTTGCATACTCAAAGCTATCCTGACCATCTCCCTCAGAGTAGTCCTGGTCTAGCAACGTCATTGGGGGTAATGAGGTCACCCTCCTTGGGGATGTCATTTCAGGCGTGATCCTTGTGAGAGAGATTGTTACCCTCCTCTCTGCAGCCAGTATCGTTGGTTGGGCCGTCGACGCTGGTGAAATCCTCGTCGACGAGATAGGAATAGTAGATGTCGTCGTCGACGCCACCGACGACGAGCCCGCCGTCGATGTAGAAATTGTTGTCGTCGTCGAAGCACTCGTCGACGACATGACCGTCGTCGACGGTCGTCGTCGGTACTGCCGTCGTCGACACTGTCGTCGACGACGATGGTTTCCTCGTCGACGATGTCGTCGGCATACTTCCCGTCGACGCCGCCGTCGTCGAGGTCTTCTTAACCGACGACGAAGCCTTCGTCGTCGACGTTCCCGTCGAAGAGCCCGTCGACGGGACCAATTGGATCTTGGTTTTCTTTTTCGTCGTCGACGGAGCCACCGTCGACGAAGTCTTCGTCGTAGAGGACTTGGAACTCCTCTCTGAAGAGTGTGAAGAGGGTCTTTTGAAGGCTGGGTCTGTCTTCTCACCCTTAGGAGGCGAAACCAGTTCTGCCTTGCCCGACCCACTGCGGTGGGGGGAACCTCCTGAACCCCGGCCATCAGACTCCCTGGGGGTCTTCTTTGAAGCCTTAGAGGGGCGCTCAATAGAGGAAGATGGGGAACCTCTACCCCTTTTCACTGACCTTTTAGAGGAAGCACAAGACGCCGATTCCTCCTCATCACTGGAAACTCCATGTTTCCTTTCCTTCTGCCTCTGCAACCATGTAAGAAGCCTTCCGGCACGATCTCTCAAGGTCTTGGTGGAGAGAGTGCGACAAATCTTACATTCCTCTGCCCTGTGATCTGGATACAGGCAGTAGATGCAATCCTTGTGTTTGTCTTCCACAAACAGCCTTTTCTTCCCACAGGTGGAACAGGGCTTAAAAAGGGCTTTTTTCTTCTCAACCTCAGACATTTTGAAGAAGAAGAGTGTTCTGAAGAAAACTGAAGAAAATCCTGAAGAAATATCTGTAGAAATGGGTTTAAAAGAGTAGAAATAGAGCAGAGCTCAATGGAGACTCCCTAGCACAACGTGCGGTAGAAAATCTGAGGCTCTGAGGTTCCTTCAGGAAGGTTCTAAGGGTGAGGCTCTTCTGATTGGCTGACGCCTAGAGTTTGGTCTCTTTTACAAAAAGAGGCTGATATGTTACAAAAGGGAATGAGGCCTAGGCCTTTTCTTTCTCTTTTGCCCCTACTACTATGATATTTTTTATTACCGAGACTCCCAGTCCGACGACGGGGAATGATACAAAGCATGGGAATCTATGAAAGTTCCAATACTGGGGCAATAGCCCCTGTGTCTTTTCAGCACATATTGTATCCCTTTTACAAGACATTTATCCTGAACCTTAGTCCGATGTTGATGACATATACCTGACTGATGATGAACTGAATACTCATTTGAAAGAATGGATCACATTATTATGCGATTCACTGGACTTGGTTACAAGTTTAATTTTGTAAAGTTGTACATTGCATTTCTTGCTGTACTTTTCCTTGGTAATAAATTGACCAATAAGGGTAAGGGTTTGGCCCCTCATTTCTTCAAGAAATGCACACAATTGCAACCCTCTTCAACCCTCAAAACATTGCAGCCTCTGCTTGTTTTTTTAAAACATACATTCTGGATAATGCTCATCAAATTAAACCTCTTTATTCTTTGATACACCCTAATTTTTCTGTTTTGCACTGGCTTCCAGAGCATACTGCGGTATTACGTGATTTGCAGTCGGATCTGCTAGCAACGCAGTTCACACAGACCAGGCTTAATACCATAAATGTTGTCATCCAGATCTTGCCGGTGCAACTGGTTTCACCTATGTAACATTCAATGAGGGAGACACAGTCCCCGTCACTTCTAAATCGCATCTGTACACTCCTGCTGAAATGATTATTTCTTGCACTGAGAACATTTTGATTGCGGGACATATGGGCATCCTCAATGAATGACCACTTGCTCAGGGTGAATGCATTTTTGTTGTTTAACCTGTGCCTGCCTCAGAGGTGGTCACAAAGGTAGTATTCCTAATTTAAAAGCCCTTAACCCAGACTGGATTTTAACGGCTATATCGTTGATATCCATTGATGTTACCTTTGTTTTTGATCCTTCCTTGCAAATGCATGAGTTTCTTCAATATGAACATATTCCTCCTCTGCCTTCTTTGCTTCTTCCTCTTGATCAGTATAAATGTATCATTTACACTGACAGATCAACACAACCCACCTAGGGTTGTAAACAGACTAATTCTGCAGCTTGCGCTATTGTTATAGGCACTAAATCGATAGAGTTTTCCACTCCACTATGATTCATACACAGTCACTTGGTGGCTGTACAGCACATTTGGCCGAATTGAGAGCTATGCTTTCGGCTCTCGAACATTCTGATCCTGATTCAATCACCTGTACAGTGTGTGATTCTTTTTATTGAGTACAATCATTTAATGATAATTAGCATTTTTCGAAACAAAATGACTTTCTGGATTCTAAAGGTAGCACAATAAAGCATGAAATGCTTTAGGTTAAGGTGGCTAATCTTAAAGACCGTCTACCTCTTACACGTTGTACACACGTTATGCCATCAGCATGTAAAATTGTAAATTCAATGGCTGATGAAGCAGCCAAATCTGCAGTAGCCACAACTAATGTAGCCGCTATTACGCGCGCTATGACTAAAATTGATGATGACATTCTGACTGCCATTGTTGCATCTCGGGATGGAACTCCCTTTCGGCAAGGATATCCTGCTGAATACACTTAATACTCAACCTGGACCTTGACCAGACAAGTCAACGCCGTCTCCTCGTCGTGCTTCAACATCCTGCGCATGTTACGTAAGATCTTCCGATGGATCCCCACCGAGACCAGGAAGACGGTCACCCAGGCCCTCGTCACCAGCCGTCTGGACTACGGCAACTCCCTCTACGCCGGTACCACCGCCAAACTCCAGAAGAGACTCCAGCGGATCCAGAACGCCGACATACCCCGCCGCAGCCACATCTCCGGACACCTGAGAGACCTGCACTGGCTCCCGGTCAACAAGAGAATCACCTTCCGGCTCCTCACCCACGCACACAAAGCCCTACACAACCAAGGCCCAGGATACCTCAACAGCCGCCTCAACTTCTACGCTCCCAAACGCCAGCTCCGATCGACCAGCCACGCCCTCGCCGCCGTCCCTCGCATCCGAAGAGCCACCACAGGAGGAAGGTCCTTCTCCTACCTGGCCGCCAAGACTTGGAACTCCCTTCCGACCCACCTACGCCTGACCCAGGACCACCTCGCCTTCAGGAAGCAACTCAAGACCTGGCTGTTCGAGCAGTAGCGGACCCCCTCCCCCCAGCGCCTTGAGACCCTCCGGGTGAGTAGTGCGCTATACAAATGCTCTGATTGATTGATTGATTGACTCAGACATCTTTGATAGTGGCTGCTCATGAAGGTATAGCTTCTGCACATGCAGGAGTTGGTGTCACTGTTTCACTCTTACAGCAATGTTATTGGTGGGTGGCTTCATACCAGCGGACTCACAGTTATGTCCTATGTTGTGATGTTTGTCAAAAAATTAAGAGTTATACTCTGTCCGGTCCTCCTGAGAAAAATCAATATATTTCAAATCAGACTTTTGACTGTATTTATCTTGATCATTGTATTCCCCTGGTTTCAGATAATGCATCAAATATATTTTGGTTGTAGTGGATTCTTGCTCTATGTTCCTCTGTGTCTGGCCACAGCGCCCGGCTGACGCTTGAACTGTTATTAAAGGTTTGCAAGTCTTTGTTGGGGCTTATGCCTGTGGCGCATCCCAGTCCTTAGGGGTGCAGGTGCATTTCTCATCTACAAATAGGCCTGAGGACACTTCTGTTGTGGAGCGAATGAACCATGACTTAGAGCAATTAGTGAGGGCATTAGGTACAGATCGTGGCTCTTAATAATGATATGCTCTATGGCATCAAGGTGTATGTTCCAGACCTTGATGGTCTAGACATTGTGGTGGCAGTCGCAACATTTATGTAGATAACCACTGTGCTGTCTTACAGGATCTACAAAAATGTTGTGATGCTCTGGCTAACTGTCATTTGCCTTTGACTCTCCCATCGGATGCGGCTGTTCAGATTCCTATTTCTGACTGGCTTCCTAAAGTCGGTGATCTGGTTTGTGAAAAAATGGCGATCAGGAAAGAATTTGGCCCCTCCTAGCATGCTTCTGTTCCAGTGCTTGGTCTTCAGGGTACCCGAACTGTGATTTTACCCCCACTTCCAGGCTGCAAAGATAATCACTACTTTTCTATTGAACATGTCGAGTTACAACATATGTCCAATTCTAAACAGTAGGGCTAGAGGTGTCCATATGCAGAATGTCGCTTTACAGCCCGTGAGCACCATTCTTGCTGATTCTCCCCAGGTGTCAGAGGGGTATATCGAGTCTTCAGTTGACCAGGTACCTGTTAAACCTTCTTCACACTCAAAATGGACATTGTTCATTGCGATCCTCCAGTCGAGGCCACTGCTGTAATGCAATCATGAAGTCTACATGCAGAATCTCTGCCTTTCTTTATTCCAGTTGAGTTCATCTGTTTTCTTAAAATTAAAAATAAAACAAAAAATCATTTCAATTGTTTTTATTCTTGAAATATGAAAGGTACATCTGGTGACTGAGTAATACAAGACTACTTAGATACCATAACAAGTACATGTGACATGTCTAAATACATGTACAGCTTCGCTGAGTTGCCTAGGTACAGTCATTGCCCTAATGTTGAATCGTCAATCGGCATCGTCAGCCACCAATGTATGACATACACAGATTATATGCATATCTTCCCACCATGTCCCCCCTGTTATTCCTAAACAAACAGCAATGAACACATCAGTATTATAACCTCCCAAGTCCCTCCGCTGTGTGGGTCCCTGGTAGGTATGTTTGGTAAGGACCCGATTTCTTTTTTGGTCTGCTCCGCTGGGACAGTAATTTGTTATGTACCTATGACTGTGTATTACAGTATAGCATGTCGCTGTGCCAAGCCTCTAGGGTTGGAGCTTGGCCCCTAGCCCATCGCATCACCACTTGGCGTTTTGCCAATAGCCTTCCAATGGAAATCAACTTACGATCAGCTTTGTCTACTTTTTTGTTATAGCCCAATAGAGCCATAAGGGGGTCCACCTCCAGTGTAGAGCCTGCTATGTTTCTTAGTTCTAGTATGACCACCCTCCAGAAGGCAAACACACCCAAGCAGTACCAGGCCACATGTATAAAACCAGCCTCCTGATCGGAACATCTATGACATACTGCTGTGTCTTGTAGCCCATATCTGCATGGCCTTTCAGGGGTGTAATACACTTGATTCATATATTTGAACTGTACAAGTCTCTGCCTCCCATTTTGCGATACATTCCTGATCATGGCGCAATAGTATCTCCAGCAATTGTCATCTATAACAGTGCCTAGTTCCCTCTGCCATTCTTGTCTCACCTTTGTCATGAATGTGAAGGAGGTGACCCGCTTGGGGCCACCCGGGTCACTGATGACCACCCCTCTGCCTTCCGTACCAAATGAAGAATCGGTCAGACAGTGGAGAATATGAACCAATAACTGTTTATTCATATACACTCGAGGCGGAGCCCCATCTGCACAGTCTCTGAGAGTGCTACAGAGGGAACTAAAAATAGCAAGCATAGAGTCACATTAAGTACATTTCATAGTTGGGCAAAGACATACCCACAATGTAATTTTCCAAGCAGATGTAGCTGAACAGTGAAATACAAAACAAAACAACTTCTGTTCTGGTATCTTGCACAACCTAGCACAGTCCAAGGTCGTTTCACTCTGGGCCGCAATCAAACTCCGCCACAAGACAAGCGGGAGAGGGCCTCTATCTAGTGAGAAAGTTGTGCGCTGGCATGGACAGTTGCTCATTACTAAAACAAAACTTAACGTTACAGAAATGAAACTTAGCGAATGACATTTCTCAGAAATGGATGAGAGTAGTTTCAAACAGCCTAAAATGGCGCCTGCAAAGAAAATGGTGTACCGAATGGTAACTAAAACATGAGATTACAGGAGCATCAACTGGCCTAATTTAACAGACCCTCCTTTTAGCATGAGCTAAAAACATTTTTGAATATAATAAAAAGGAAATAAGGAGAAATGATAGAGACTGCATTATTATAACATCAGCATGCTATAAATCAGTAAAGCATCAAAATCCAAAAAGTTAAACGAAATTGAATTATAGACACTACTTACAATCAAAATTAGAAAGGGGTGTGGGGGCCACTCCATTTGTCCTGGAGAGCTGCTGGGGCCACGGGCTCCAACACCCACAATTTTTGTCCTGGCTGATAAACAGTCATTATAGGCTTTTGGTCATGCCAATCTTTCTGAAGCTCCTGGCTGGCCTCAAAGTTTTTGCTGGTTATCTTCATGTACTCAGCCATACGTGAAGGCAGGCCAAAGACATAGCCCACGATATCCTGTTTAGGAGAGTTGAGAGGCTGCACCCAGCCCTCCCTAACCAGACCCAATGGACCCCTAACTGGATGCCCAAACAGAAGTTCAAATGAGCTGTAGCCAGCCCCCTTCTGTTTAACCTCGCTGTAGGCAAAGAGAAGGCAGGGTAGGAAGACATCCAATTTTTGCTTGAGCTTTTCTGGGAGCCCCATGATCATACCCTGGAGGGTCTTGTTGAACCTTTCAACAAGCCCATTGCACTGTGGATGGTAGGGTGTGGTAAACTTATAGTTTACTCCATATTCTTTCCACATGGCAGTAATATAACTAGACATGAAGTTTGTACCTCTGTCTGTTAAGAGCACCTTAGGGAAACCCACTCTGGAAAAGACTCCCAGAAGGGCACAGACAATGCAGAAGTCTGGTGGGACGACGAGACCAGGAGCAGCAGGAGTCATGCCAGATGCAGTCTCAGTTCCCAAAGCAAAGTCCAACAAAGTCAAAAGTGCCCAGATGGTAGAAGCAATAGTGGTTTCGGATCTGAATCTTGTCCCATGACTAATCTGAGGAGCCACCCACAGGCAAGCCCTTAAGTACCCAAAGGAAAGGGGTTGGATGATTCAGGGGGCCCTCCCAGAGGAGGGGCTGGACAGAGGGGAGGATACTCCCATGTCCTTTGTCTAGTTTTGCGCCAGAGCCAACAGCTCCCTGAACTGGTTTTAACTGGAGAATGCAACGAGGGCACCAAATGTGCCCTTCAAATTAGTCTGGTGGCGCTGGTAAGTGCCCCCACCCCAGCCCAATACACTAACTGGCACATGCATCAACATTGGAGTTTGCGATTCCTTAATTGCGAAAAATAAGGAATCGCAATTAAGGAATCGCAAACTGCAATGCATCAAGAAATCGCTAAATAAATTGCGATTTCTTAAAATTCCTTAATTGTGATTCTCAATTTAAGAATCGCAATTAAGGAATCCCTTCCCATTCATTCCTATGGGCCTAGAGGCCCATAGGAATGAATGGGAAGACATTCTCATTTTGCGAATCGCAATTAAGGAATCGCAAAATGAGAATGCAATTTCAAGGGTGCAGGGGGGGTCCAAAGGACACCCTGTTGCACCCCTGAAATTTGCCATTAAGTACATTTTTCACACACACACATGCCCCAAGGGCATGTGTGTGTGTAAATTGGCACTTTGAAAAATGAACTTTTGTGCATTTTTCAAAGTTTTCGCAAATTACCATGAAGGTCAACTTCATGGTAATTTGCACCCCTTATTTGCGAATTCGCAAATTTTAAAAGTTTGATGCATTGCATTTAAGGAATCTCAATTTGAGATTCCTTAAATGCAATCGCAATTTAAGAAATCGCAATTTTGCGATTTCTTAAATTGGGAGAACAACAAAATGCATAATGCATCCCAAAAATGGAAATTGCATTCGCAAACGGCCGAATTTTGCGATTCGCACTGTATGCAATTTCCTTTGATGCATGTTCCCTTAAGTCCTGTCTAGGAGGTGGTCACACCTCCCTGTGACAGGAAACCTATTGTTCTACATTCCCCTGCTCAAGCTCAGCTCAGCAGCAGGAGGGCAGAATTGTGTCTGTGGTCGGCAGCAGCACTAGCTTGCTGTTGGACCCTGAAAGGATGGTACTGGGAATATAGGGTTCTCCATAGGGGAGTCCCCCAGTACATGGGATCCTACATCCAATACTGGAATCAGTGTTGGGGTAGGAGTCCAACATGTTTGATACCGGTTTTGGTGCAGCCAATATATAGTTAGACATCTCATAATTGACTTGATGTCCACTATATGTATAAACTGTCTGACACCACTTACAAAGCCTGAATAATCAACTCCTGGGCTTGTAGGGGATGTCCTGCTCATGCAGGGCACCCGCACACTTATAACCTAGCACCCTGACTTCAGGATTGAAAGGCCTACCTTAAGGGGGACTTATAGGTTTTAAGTGCAGTGACCTCAGATATAAGGAAACTTATATCTGTTGTGAGTGGTACTAGCACCAGCTTACACAGGCTGCAATGTCAGGCCTGTAGTCACAGGTTGAGTGGCTTCTCATGGGTGGCATAATACATGCTGCAGCCCATGGGAGGCTCCTGGTGTACCTATGCCCTGGGTAACTTAGTACCATATACTAGGGACTTGGAAGGGTCTACCAGTAGCAAAATAGGAAGGTGCCAAAGTACTTACCATAGTCCAATTTAGGGAGAGAGCACTGTGACTGGAGTCCTGATTAGCAGGATCCCAGTCAGACTAGACAGAAAACAGAATGTCACTAGCAAAAAGAGGGGGTAACCATGAAAGCAGATCCTACTTTCCTACAGGATTTCTGCGTATAGATAGCCTGATGCTTTCTAATAAAAGGGTCCTAGCGATACTCCGGTCGGTTCACGACTGCGATCTCTGTTGCAGTTTGGACAGCTCATTGCAAATTTGTGATGTTGCAGGCTCATCCCCGGCCACCAATATTCTGATTGTAATTCTTTAAGAGATTCCTTGATCTCTTGGTGCCTTAGACCTTCACCCATGTGTGCGTCTGCTATTAATAAGACTCTCCTGTTCGTGTTTGGAATTACTCTATCCCCCACTCCAGGGATTTGAGCAAAAGGAACAGAGTTTGCATCAATTATGTGTGTATTATTGAGTGGATAGTTCACAGGTAATGCTGCATAGTCGCCTTTTGAAGACGCTTTTACCGCTAGCATGGTTTCCCCGTCTATGTATTTTTCTGAACGCTTTTTTGTGGCTACGGAAGCCGGTTGAGCTGCTTCCGCTGTGGCTCTGAGAGCCAATGAATTCCCTGCAACGTGAACGCCATCACGTTGATGACTCAGTGTATGTATCACGTGAGTCTTTCGTAGTTCTTTCTGCAAAAGAACTACTTGTTCCCAAAGCTTTTTATGCTTTATTGTGGCAGCTGTGTCATCTTTGTAATCGTTTTGAACCCAGTCCTGCAAGTCATTATTGTAAGACCTGGCGCACAAATGCGAATTTCACACTATTTGTGTCGGGAATTCACGATCGGCATTTTCAAGCGCCATCTTTAAAGACCTGATTTCAGCTCGCTGAGCTGAACAGTTTCTGAGTGATTCAGTTTTGGTGACTATTGGTCTGAATTTACCAAAGCGCCAGCGACCTTTAACAATCGTGCACGCTGCGTTGTAGGATTTTTTCTCTACATCGTAATGTTGTGCAAATCTGTCCATGTAGATTACACATGTGTACTGTTCGAGAGGAAGAATTTCGATTGGCAGAGGATATTCTTCTTCATATTCTAGATTTTTTAGTTTTTTCATTTTCGGGTCAAAATAGTATTTCACGTCTTCTGTAGCAAGAGAATTTTCCCATTGTATCCATTTCGGATCTAATGCCACAGCACTCAAATTGCATGGACTTGTTAATGCCTCAAGGGCTGATTCTGCATTTAAAACAGTTATCCTTCTGCCTTGGGCTTGGGCTCTTTCTTTTGCTACAGCAGTTTGAACCGCTATTAGAATCTTTTCAGTAGAACTGAATTTCATTTCAGCTTGTGTGTACAAGTGTGATTTGTAAGCTATTGGTACCGTTTCTCCCTCATTAGAGGTTAGGTACGTGAATCCGCATCTTCCTGTGATGACTCGGATTACAAGGTTGCGTACGTTTTTGCGAGTTTGCAATTTTGTTTTAGCTAACATGTCTGTTTGCAATGATCTTAAAATTTCTGTGTGTTTCTGAGTCCAATTGATTGGTTTGAAATCAGATTTTATTAATTCATAGAGAGGTTTAACCCTCTCTGCATAATTTAGAATGTATGTTCTTCTGAAATTCAGGAAACCTAGTATTGATTGTAAATTCTTCAGCGTTTTAGTTGCTTGGAGTACAGCGCACTTCACTAAGAAGTTGTCTGCTAGGCTTTTGCCTTCACTTGATAATTCATATCCTAAAAACAGGACAGTTAGATGGGCAATTCGTGACTTTTTAAAGTTGAATTTGTAACCCTCAGCTGCGAACCCCAGTATTATGGTGTTCACTCTTTTCAAGTGAGTCTCCAGGTTATCATCTGTGAGATAGATGTCTTCGACATAAGATAATGCCTCATCATCATATATTTGTAGTAACTCTGTTACCCTTGCTGAGAATAATCCTGGGCTATTCTTGAATCCCTGTGGGAGTCGACAGAAGTGTTTTTGCGACCCCATTATTGAGAAAGCGGTCAAATACCTCCTTTCAGGTGCTGTGTTTTGACAAAAGAATCCATTAGAGATGTCTAATGTGGTTTTGTATTGTTTGCGCACGATGTTATTCATTAGTGCTGCACTGTGTGAGTTTTGTACTGCAAATGTTTTGCAACAGGAGTTTAGGTGTCTGTAGTCCAAAACTAGACGATATGAATCGTCTGGCTTGAAGACAGGAAACAAAGGATTGTTCATTTGTGAGGTGCATGTTTCAATCACCCCCTGGTATTCAAGTTGATCTAAGATCCCCCTGACTTGCTTTTTAGCTTCTTGTTTAACTGGGTACTGCCTTTGTGCAGTGGGTTGACTTTTTAACTGGATTTTGTGAGAAGGAGAGTCCTCATTCCATCCTACATGATTTTTATATAATGCAGGAGCTTGGGCCACTGCCCATTTTCTTGCATATATAGATTTTTTATGAATTGAAATATGATTTGAGAAGGCAGGCATAATCATTTCTTCGCCATGAGGGCACTCCCTGACAAACTCTGGTGGCCAGTATTTCTCAGCTAACAGGATGCCATAGCCTTTCGAGATGCTATCCCAAAAGAGACCCCTTACTTTCCTAGTCTTATCTCCTTCTATACACAATGTTATTTCGTATATTTTATGAGGTTTGCTAACTCTGGTATCAGCAGTTTCCACTTGAATGTATTCATTCGTGTCCACTGTCTCCAGAAGATTCATCAGGATCTTGCGAGCTATGGTCACTTCTGCTGCGCTGTCTAGCATTGTCTGGGCCCACTCTCCGTTTTTCAGTTGTGTCCTCAGTATCCTCGGCATGTTTTATTATTTTAATACTGGCTACCTTCTTTCTTGGAAATTGTAATTTTTTACTTTGATGAGCAGGTTCCTTGTCTTTAGACTTGACGTGCTCTTCCCTGTGTTCTGACCATCCTCTTCTTTCCTATTTCTGCGAGGAAGTCTGAAAATATCGAGAGGGACGTGTATCAATATCTTGATATCTATCAGGTTTTTTCAAATTATCCCTATTTCTAAGGTTGTATCTTTTCTCAGAGGGCTCCCTCTGGGGAGACTTGTTTCCTTGGTCTGGAGATCGTTCTCTCCGTTGAGGAGACCTTCCTCTGGACTGGAATCGTTTTTATCTGGGAGTGGATTGTTTATTACCATCCCAACTCTTTTTTGGAGTATTTAGATTATTTTTAATAAATGTTTTTTCAGGTTTTTCAGTTAGTTGGGGTTTTACTGGTTTCCCACCCGAACTATCTCTTCCTAGTTCTTCATAGGATTTTTCTATGATTCTGGCAAGTTCAAATGGTTGTTCTGCTATGTCTGTTTCTTTCAATTTCTGGCGGATCGCCACAGATGCTGCTTCTCCTTTTATGTTGGCTAATAATATAGCCGAGACCTACTTGACGTCTTTCAGTAATTTCATACCCAGAGTTAAAGCAGGTTGTGGACCGTATTCATTTTGAATCTGTCTTAGTACATCTGGTATTACCGCCATGGACGGAACACCATGTGTTTTTGTGTAGATGGAAGCAAAGACTGTGCCCCAAGTGTCACAGTCTTCCACATGTGGTGCGATCCCCATTGGAAGACAGATAGTCAGAATTCTGTGTTTCTCAGTAGGTGTAGTATCAGGAAATACTGCCTCTATTTGAGTGATTTTCTGAGCTAACCAGAATGGAATTTGTTCCCGTTTTGCGGGTATTTTGCCAATGGCTGATTGTATATTCTGTGGTGTGATTTTATTTGTGTTCCCCTGATGAGGGGTCAGCTGTGGAATGTTAATCGTTGTTTGGACTGTTGAAGTCCTCATTACATATTGGACAAATTGCCTATGTATTTTAATTAGTATTTTTAGCTGAGCTAAAAGTTCCCGATCTGACATTTTATCAATGTCTGGATGTGGTGTGTAGCTGGCTAGAACCGGCCACGTTGCTCCTGGTCTACCTAGTAGACCGAGCCTTGTGATGTGATTTTGATGTTTTAGGGCGCCTTTAAACCAGAGCAGGTGCTCTTGGTAATTTAGTGGGATTTCCACATCCTCGAAAGGAGTGTATTCATCCGGAGGTTCCTCTATTTTGTAATAGTGGAATTTGTGTGTTACAGCGTTTGCTGCTGGAAAGTTTATCCATGAATAGAATACCTCTGTCTGCCGATATTCATGGGCCACGAATATGACTGTACCACCTCGTGATGTCAGTCCATTTTCTATAAGTTTAATAGTTATAGTTCTTCTTATATTTGCCGGGATGATAATAGCATCCGGGTCATTCTGTTGGAGAGTTGTGTCATCTGCTACCAGTTGAGCTGCTATTCTAGCTCTCTCCGTTTCATCGTCACTTTCCACCATTTTACTGACAGAAAGGTTTTTGTTGCAGATCAAGTTTCAAGGAAACAAAGATTAGGTGCACAATATTTTGGAACACTGTATCCTTCAACGTTGACTAAACCAAAAACTATATATAGGAATCTCTTCCTACTAAGTTCCGGCGGATTTTAACCTCTTACCCACTTCAGACGTCTTTTGGAGTTTTTACGGGAAAAGGGTCTGTGTGAAAAAGCACGACTGACTTATTCTAGTGTCTTGCATTAGATTTATCGCCTTACCAAATGTTGGGCGCCATGTAGTGTAGTTCCTATATTTCCAATAGGCTCTGCGCATTGGAATAATATAAACAGCAGTGTAGACGTAGGACTGAGGTCGACTAGGTCTCTACTGACTATATTAGACTTAATTAGTTTTGCCAGCTAGCTCAGAGGTCACTAGAAACTTTCGCGAATAAACAAGGAGGAGTTTAACTTCCCTGGATAGACAAGAAGGGATTAGCTTCTGACAACCATATAACATGACAACTTTGCTCCCTCAGAATAAGAGTATATCTCTAGAGTCGTGTGAAAACAATAGACAGCTATTTCACTCAGTCAATCGTGCATACTTATTTTCACCAGAGTGCAGAGAAATAGAGAGACGGGCGTTTTCAATAAAAGGTGTTATTTATTGAGCAGTCTTCTTTCTCATGCAAGAGAAATGAATTGCCACAATTGCAATACTTATAGTAAAGTAAAGTGCGTACAGTAAAAGTAGTATTATGAAATAATACTGTAAAAGCATTGATATGGTTTCTTAGCCATATGATACTTTAAAATAGATAAAATATATACATACATAATAACATTGACTAACGTACACAACTGGTGCTTCTAAATACGCCTACCCCGGTGTACCTAACCTAAGCCTAATACATGGGAAGGCGTAAGTAAGTAGCAGTTTAAGGTAAGTTGGTTTTGCCAAGAATCTGAATCAAGAATTCTCTTTCAGGGTTTAGTCAGCTCCGTACCTGGGTAATAGAACGCAGGAGGTCTGGTATCTCTCTCTCAGGACTCGATATCCCAGCAACCCGCAAGGGCGGCTGGAAAAACCGGAGCTGGATTTTCGCGGCTGGAGAAAAAGACAGCGTCTTTCTCAGTGCGTCAAAAGGGAGGGGCGGCGTCCGTGGGCTGTCGCATCAGCTGGGCTCTCGGGCAAGTAGATAGCCGCTCTGCTCCAAACCACCGTGTGTTTGCTTAAGTCAACGTTGGTATATTTATACCTGAAAGGTGCCGGGTTTGACGTGAGGTTGGACATAAGACGTCAATAAAAGATGTCACTAAGAACTGGCAGTTTTTTCAGTGCTCGCAGTAGTTCTAGGACAAATCAAAACAGAAGCATGGGGAATTCCCAGGTTGCTGGAGGTTTGTTTTGTTTAAAGAATGCGTTGTACTCTCTAGGAGTCTGGGGAAGTAGCCTTGCTTAATTTGGACTGCATGGGCTACGACTAAATATGGATATGATTCTTATGCCTTTATAAGGATATTATTTATTATAGCCATATAAGGGCATACATTGGAAATATCGAATTAGGGTCCTAGATAGAAATACAACTGTACCAGCAGTGTATCATCTGCGTACGATGTTAGGCCCATCCCATATGCATTGATGACTCTGGCTAAGTCCGATACATAGATATTAAAACGCATCGGACATAGGGATGAGTGGGATGGGATGGGTATGGTCAGACGTGAGTCCCATGATCTCCACACCACTGGAGTCAAGCTATCCAGGCTGATGAAGGCTGATAGCCAGAAACCAGTCCTTGGATGCTTGATTCCGGTCCAGGAAAGACATGGCTTGGCAGTTCGGGCTGGACTGTTCCCATGAGGCACAGGGTCAAGGCTGATTTGCATATGGCCATGTCTGACCTGGGGTGGTGTGGAGTGCAAAAAAACGATGGATTTAGGCCCAGGTCTCTGTACTGGGGTGAATGTATGACATTCACCCCCATTCTGTCCATCAATTGTTATTTTTGCCTTTGTCACCCCGAGTGGGATGGGTATGCACAGACGTGAGTCCCATGCTCTCCACATCACTGGAGTCAAGCTATCCAGGCTGATGAAGGCTTATAGCCAAAAACCCGTCCTTGGATGCTTGATTCCGGTCCAGGAAAGACATGGCTTGGCAGTTCGGGCTGGACTGTTCCCATGAGGCACAGGGTCAAGGCTGATTTGCATATGGCCGTGTCTGACCTGGGGTGGTGTGGAGTGCAAAAAAACGATGGATTTAGGCCCAGATCTCTGTACTGGGGTGAATGTATGACATTGTTCTGCATTCTGTCCATCAATTGTTGTTTTTGCATTTGTCACCACGAGTGGGATGGGTATGCTCAGACGTGAGTCCCATGCTCTCCACACCACTGGAGTCAAGCTATCCAGGCTGATGAAGGCTGATAGCCAGAAACCGGTCCTTGGATGCTTGATTCCGGTCCAGGAAAGACATTGCTTGGCAGTTCGGGCTGGACTGTTCCCATGAGGCACAGGGTCAAGGCTGATTTGCATATGGCCATGTCTGACCTGGGGTGGTGTGGAGTCCAAAAAAACGATGATTGAGGCCCAGATCTCTGTACTGGGGTGAATGTATGACATTGTTCTGCATTCTGTACATCAATTGTTGTTTTTGCATTTGTCACCCCGAGTGGGATGGTTATGCACAGACTTGAGTCCCATGCTCTCTGAACCACTGGAGTCAAGCTATCCAGGCTGATGAAGGCTGATAGCCAGAAACCGGTCCTTGGATGCTTGATTCCGGTCCAGGAAAAACATGGCTTGGCAGTTCGGGCTGGACTGTTCCCATGAGGCACAGGGTCAAGGTTGATTTGCATATGGCCATATCTGACCTGGGGTGGTGTGGAGTGCAAAAAAACGATGGATTTAGGCCCAGATATCTGTACTGGGGTGAATGTATGACATTGTTCTGCATTCTGTCCATCAATTGTTGTTTTTGCATTTGTCACCCCGAGTGGGATGGTTATGCACAGACTTGAGTCCCATGCTCTCTGAACCACTGGAGTCAAGCTATCCAGGCTAATGAAGGCTGATAGCCAGAAACCGGTCCTTGGATGCTTGATTCCTGTCCAGGAAAGACATGGCTTGGCAGTTCGGGCTGGACTGTTCCCATGAGGCACAAGGTCAAGGTTGATTTGCATATGGCCATGTCTGACCTGGGGTGGTGTGGAGTGCAAAAAACGATGGATTTAGGCCCAGATCTCTGTACTGGGGTGAATGTATGACATTGTTCTGCATTCTGTCCATCAATTTGCATGTATCACCCCGAGTGGGATGGGTATGCTCAGACGTGAGTCCCATGCTCTCCACACCACTGGAGTCAAGCTATCCAGGCTGATGAAGGCTGATAGCCAGAAACCGGTCCTTGGATGCTTGATTCCGGTCCAGGAAAGACATGGCTTGGCAGTTCGGGCTGGACTGTTCCCATGAGGCACAGGGTCAAGGGTAATTTGCATATGGCCATGTCTGACCTGTGGTGGTGTGGAGTGCAAAAAACGATGGATTTAGGCCCAGATCTCAGTACTGGGGTGAATGTATGACATTGTTCTGCATTCTGTCGATCAATTGTTGTTTTTTGACTTAGGGATGAGCCCTGTGGAACACCGCACGGTAACGTCATTTGGGCAGAGTGGAAGTTGCCCAATGTGACCGTCTGGGTACGATTGGAGAGAAAGGAGAACAGCAGGTCTCTGGCTTTGTCCTGGATGCCCATTGCAGTGACACGGTCGATCAGAATGTTATGATCGACCATGTCAAATGCGGCCGATAGGTCCAGCAGGATGAGAACTGCCGTCCCTCCTTGGTCAAGGATAGACCTTTTTTCCTCTGATGCCTTGATCAATGCAGTCTCAGTGCTGTGGCTTTTACGAAAACCGAATTGGGTGTCGTCCAGTCGATGGTGGTCTTCTATAAACTTGGAGATTTGGGTATTCATGAATTTTTCAACCACTTTGACCGGAAAAGGCAGACTGGCAATAGGCCTGTAGTTTTTAGTGACCTCAGGATCCAGATGGGATTTTTCAGGAGGGGTATAAGAATGGTGTTTTTATTTGTTTATTTATTTATTTATTTATATCATTTATAGAGCGCGCTGTAACCCTGCGGGCATCCTGGCGCTGAAGAAAGGTGCAAAGAAAAAACAGTCAATCTGAGAGCATGAGGAGGGTGTCTCGACAAGGGTCTGTTACTATTACCCCTGGGGGTATATTTTTCCAAATAGTCGGATAGGTACAGTAGAGAAACATTGAGTTGCATATTTCTGTCAGTACGGGGGCTATGATTTCAGTAACTGGGGCAAGAACCGCTGGGGGGCAAGGATCATTGGCTGAGCCGGATTTAATAGCGGCCATGATATTGGTAACTTGGGGTATGCTAACCTCTTGAAACTGCCCTAGAATAGGCTCAGGGTTGTCTATGGATGAGAATTGGATGGACGGGTTTCTATGATCAGAAAAGTTGGTGTAGATGTTGTTCACTTTATCATAGAAATAAGGTGTTGCAGAGTGCTTTCGAGGGTAATGGGATGGTTTGCGATGTTTGTTGTGAAAGCTTTGTTACTACTTGAAAAAGTTGTGTATTTGAGTTTTTAGCAAGTTCAATCTGTGCGGAGTAATATGACCTTTTTTCTTGAATAATCATAGTTTTGTATTTCGTTAGTTCAATTTTATAAAGAAGTTTTTCTTCAATAGTATATGACTTTCTCCAGTGTCTTTCCTGATTTTTGCATTTTTGCTTTTGGTCTCTAAGGGCATTGGTGAACCAGGAGGCCGATGGAGAGCTTCGATTTTTAGATATCGATTTAGTGGGCACTAGCTTAGTCATGGCGTTAGAGAGCCAGTTAGTGTATGCTGTAGAGGCTATGTTAGGGTCATCTAGAACCTCAGGTTGTGAGAGTTAATGATGAGGGGGACACAGTCAAAGGAGGTTAGGTGTTTTAACCATAAGTCTAGCTTTGGTGTGTGGCTTGGTGGCGAGATGAGAATGAATTCCGTTTTATTGGTATTCAACATGAGGTGGTTGTTAGTGAGCCAGCTTTGCATGTTCAGTAGAATAGTGTTGAGGGCAATGAAATCATCTGGCGAGGTGATTTTCATATACAACTGGGTGTCAACCGCGTACAGGTGATATAGAATGTTCGCTGATTTTAGTTCATTCGCCAAAGGCTACATTAGGAGGTTGAATAGAATGGGTGATAGGGCAGATCCCTGAGGCACACCAAGTGTGATCATAGAGGGTTGCTAGAATTATTTCTTCATCTTGATTCTTTGAAATCTGTTATTCAGGAAGGAGGAGAACTATTGCAACACTGTGCCAGAGAGGTCCATCCTACGTTCCAATAGGGACAGAAGGTTGTCATGCTTCACCGTATCGCAGGCGGCAGACAGATCAAGAAGTATCAATAGGCATGATTCATTGCGGTCAAGCATTTTTAGTATATCATCCATAATGTGTGTGAGTGCAGATTCTGTGCTGTGACCTCGGCGGAAGCCTGATTGGTGACTGTCTAAGAGGTTGTAGTGATCAATGTGGTTGCATAATTGAATTTGAACACATTTCTCCAATAGTTTCGCCAATGTGGGGATGTTGGTTATAGGACGGTAGTTGTTTAAATCAGATGGAGAGGCGTCAGCTTTCTTTAGTATAGGTGTGACCTGGCCTATTTTAGGACAGTCCGGAATGACGCCTTGACTCAGGGAGGCGTTTACAATTTTAGCCCATAATGGTAGGATAGATGTTTTTAAAATTTTGAACAGGGCAGGAGGCAGGGGGTCAGAGAAATGATTGGAGGGGTTGATTGCTTGATAAGTGTCCAATTTACCATCTTGGACCATGCTTTGCGGGAGGGCCATCTTGGATTGGATGTCTAGCTCGATGGTCTTAGTCTTTTCGTGGAAGAAATTGGCAAGCACGTCACAGGTAGGTGTGCTCAGGTCATTTAATTCCCTAGAGTTCGTTGTATTGCATGATTGATGCTTGACAATTTCAAAGAGTTTTTTTGGCCGGTTGATAGCTGAGTTCTGAAAAAGTCTGCCTTTGCCTTAAGAATCTGCCTATTGTAAGAATTCCTTAACCTTCTAAGGTGCTCAAGGTTATCAGTGTTTGGAGCCGATTTCCATAGACGCTCTGCAACTCTTAGATGTCTACGTTCCAAGTTCAGGCCATCATTGAACCAAGGCTTGGAAATCTTAGTGCAGATGTTTTTTCCTGGAGGGGCGCTGTAGAGTCCAGAGTAACGTGGCATTGTAGAAGGTTGTGAGGTCATGTACATCAGTCATGTGCGTTATGAGGGTCAGAGCAGAGTTGTAACTGTTTACCGAGGAGATGGGGTTGATATTTTGTAAGATCCGTTTCCATTGCCTTGATTTTGAGGGTTGGCCTCTTTTATGAGTAACTTCAATATTGATGGAGTAGAGAAGGCAATAATAATCAGACCAATCGCATGGGGTGATGGATTCTAGTAGAACGATGTTTGATTTTGCAATGATGAGGCCAATGTCTCTCCCTTGTTATGCGTTGGGCTGTCACAAAATTGAGATTGCTCCTGTTCTGACAGAAACTCTTTAAGACAGCCTACAATATGATTGTTTGCGTTGTTCCAATGGAGGTTGTAGTCACCCAAGAAAATATGAGGAACTAGTGAGTTGGCATTGGATGCCATGATCTCCATAATCTCATTGATACAGTCAAGTTATCACCAGGGGGATGGTAGAAAATCTGTAGCTTGCTGGCGATGTGCTTAGCTTCAGAGATATTAATGCATAGATAATCACAGGAGGATAACCCGATGGAGTCAGCTTGCTTGACTGACATTGAGTTACGATAAATGCAGGCTACCCCTCTCCCTAGTTTCCTGATTCTATCAAGTCGGATTAGGTCATGGGAAGGAGGAACCAGTAAGTCGAAAATGAGTAAGGAGGAGCTATTTAACCAAGTTTCTGTGAGTACCATAATGTCTAAATCATTCTCTAGAATGAGATTGAATATATCAGTAGCATGTTTGCTAGCAATCTGCAATTGATGAGCCCACACTTCAACTTGTTAATCGAGTGGTTTAAGGTAGTCTGTTCTAAGTTGATATTTGTGAGGTTATCTCTATTTACAGATATGTTATTGAGATTCGGTTCTCTGAGGGGATTGGTAACAATGGTTTGAATAGTGTCACAATGGGACTTACTATTGTCATTATCCCGGGCATAGAATGTGAGGAGGTCGTCTATGTCTATGTCTGATAGTTCACCGTTTGACCTCCTAGGCCACGAAGGGGAGGGTAAACTACCCAGATTAGTGTTTAAGGGGAGTATGAACTTGGACATGCGTCTACTAGATTGGATGTTGATTTGGTTATGCTGAATAGTGTAGTCGGTGTGAGCTTTCATGGGGATGCAGTTTCTCGTTTGGAGACTCCATTTGCTCTCATTGGGTTTTAGGAATACCCGTAAACATCCCTGAGTTCCTCCCTCGCAGCGAGGGGGCTGTAGCCCGCATATTGACTAGGCTCCATGACACGAGGAGGATTCCTCATGATGAAGCATGACACCTCTGGTGTGTGAGGGAAACCATCCTTAGAGAACCCACCCATAAGTCTGTTTGCTCCCTCATGACCAGTCAACCTGCCGCTGCAGAAAGTTTCAGTGCATCCCTCGAACCGCATCACCACAATCTTGGGAGAGACTGAAATCCTACTAGGTCCCTTGAGACTGTATGCTGATAGAAGTAGGGGGAGAGTGGTGTACTAGGGATTCTGCCACATTAGTGCTGAGTAGTTTGACTGACACAAAGGGAGGTAGGGTAGGTAGAGAACCCAAAAGGGGGCGAGACCCACTTTGAAGCATAAGAAACTCACATTTGCGCGCCAGGACGCCCCTTCGCTGGAGCAGCTGTGCGCCCAATAAAAAACTATAACATAACATAACATAACATGTTCCAGCAATTCTGAGGTATGTAGCATATTGTTTTCTGTTGTGATTAGGTGTAGGAAAGTGCCCCTTTTTGGCATTGTCACCCCCACTTTTTGCCTGGTATCTGATGCAAGTTTGACAGATGCACTGGGTTCCTGCTATCCAGGTCCCCAGTGCTTGATCTTTTTCCCTAAAATTCTACAATTATTACCCCAATTGGCAATACCTTTGGCCCCCTGTAAGTCCCTAGTGAATGGTACCCTTGGTACCTAGGGCAAGGAGGCTAAAGAGGGTCCCTAAGTGCTAAAGCATGTATTGTACCACCCTAGGGGGCCGCTCAGCATCAACAGGCAAACTGTTGTTGCAGGCAGTGTGCCATGGTGCAGAGAAAGGTGAGGATACAACGTGGCACACCTTCTATGTGCCATGCCTGCAGACACTACATGCAGTATAGGTAAGTCACCACTTCAGCAGGCCTTACAGCCCTAAGGCAGGGTGCACTATACTACATGTATGGACATATCTGCATGAGAAAATATGCCCCTGTGATGTCTACGTTGATTCATGGGTATTACAAGTAAACAGGGAAGCCATTTTGACAAACCCAATATGCCCAATCCAAAAACAATCATCGCTGGCCAAGACGCATTGAACCAGCATCATATGGTCCACAAACCCACATACATCGCTGGCCACATCCTAGATGTAATTTTTGCAAATACAGAACTAGTTTCCTTTCAAACAATGACTCCTGTCACATGGTCAGACCACCATTTGCTTGCTTTCAAACATAAAACAACACTAAGCGACACATCTAAAACCACCTTATGTGCATCCACCTACTGACCATGGAACAAACTCAATTTGCAACACTTACAAGCACAACTAACATCCAGTACACATCTGGACAATAAATTCTGTTAAAAATCATATAAGTGACTACAAGGAGATTTTGATATCCTAAAACCACTAAAAACAAGACAACAGACCAAAAGAAAACAAGTACCTTTGAGAAATACAGAGATAAAGGACATAAAACAACGGTACACAGACATAATATCGACTCCAAAATATCGTTTGGACATAATATCGACTCCAAAATATCGTTTGGAGAAAATATCGACAGGACAGAATATCGACAGCCAAAATATCGTTTTTAAGGTAAGTGAAGTAATATCGTTTTTATTTTTAGGGTTCAGGGTCAGTTTTGGGTTTTTGGGTAAAGGGGTATTTTTAGGGTTCAGGGTCAGTTTTGGGTTTTTGGGTAAAGGGGTATTTTTAGGGTTCAGGGTCAGTTTTCAGTTTTTGGGTAAAGGGGTATTTTTAGGGTTCAGGGTCAGTTTTCAGTTTTTGGGTAAAGGGGTAGTTTTAGGGTTCAGGGTCAGTTTTCAGTTTTTGGGTAAAGGGGTATTTTTAGGGTTCAGGGTCAGTTTTCAGTTTTTGGGTAAAGGGGTATTTTTAGGGTTCAGGGTCAGTTTTCAGTTTTTGGGTAAAGGGGTATTTTTAGGGTTCAGGGTCAGTTTTCAGTTTTTGGGTATTATTTTATTATATTTTATTACTATATAGATATGTTTAATAAATATGAAATAAAAAAATATTTATTTAACTTTCATTAATTATTTAATTATTATAAGTTAATTTAAGTAATTTTAAGTATATTTTAGTAATTAATTATTAATATTAATTTAATTTAACACTGTTTTTAGTAAATACGATATTTTTTACAACTATATTTTTGTAAACGATATTTTGTACTCGATATTTTTGTACTTACCTGTTTGTACATACAAACTCGATATTTTTGCTGTAGATATTTTTTCCTCGATATTTTGGGTAGTCGATATTTTGGTAGTCGATATTCTTTCAGTGATCCAAAACAACAAATTAGAAAGCTGCAATGTACCTGGCTCAAAACAAACACCAATCAAGACAAACTTTGCCTACCGAAAATTAACAGATTGTACAAGTCAGCTATCAAAAAAGCTAAGAAAAGTTACTATTCAGACATATTCAATTAATTTTGTAAACCTAATTGCTTAGACGGAGCTCAAACCGTTACTCAAGATTTCACAGACAAACTGGCAAATCATTATACGGACAAAGCAGACATGGTGGACTCATATTTAAAACAAAGCACCAGCACAACCCTTTTCCAAAACAACAATCTAAGAATACTCTAACCCAGCCTCTTCATTCCTTCCAACACATTTCACACAGTTAATTTATGGACCTGGTGAAGGCAAGCTGGCCTGCCAGCAGTCCTTCTGACTCATGTCCACCGCAGACCTTCAAGACAATTCTTCTAGCTACCTTTACTGCCACACCAGTAAGAAGAATCATCAACAATTCCTTAACTAAAATAACATTTGCAAAAGAACTAAAAAAAAACCTTCATATGCCCATTAGTGAAGAAAATAAACTTTGACCTGCTGAACCAGACACCTACAGACAGATTGCAGATGGACCTTTCCTGGACAAACTGATAGAAAGAGCAGCGTTCGCCCAGATGTCACAATTCACTACAGATAATCCCATACTTTCTGACTTTTAAATGGGATTCCGCCCAGGAAGAGGCACAGAATCTGCCCTCGCTGCCATCTGGGATGACCTGAAGAACACAGTTGACCGCAATGGGGTTGCTGCACTACTTCTCTTGGACCTCTTGGCTTCCTCTGACATGGCTGACCATGACACTTTGTTACAAAGACTCTACGAAGCTGGCATAGAGGGGACTACCCTAGACTGTACCACATCCTACCTTTGCAACAGAACTAATGTCATCCATACCCCCCTTTCTTGTCCAAACCATACGTCACAAAAATAGGTGTCTCTAAAGGCTCTATCATCTCAAACATGCTTTTTAACATTTACATGAAGTCATTAACAGCATTGATCAATCAATTTCACCTCACGTGCTAGAACTATGCAGATGACAAGCAAATACTCCTTCAACTAGAATGCCCCAAAGATATTGGCTAGTCACCTATTTTCAGCTGTCTCAGAGCCGTGTTTTGAATGGATGACGTAGAGCCATCTCAAACTGAATACTTCCGAAATGGAAATACTCACGAGTGACAATCGGAAAAATTATGACCCACTCACCTCCTGGCCTGATAATCTGGGAACACCACCTAAAGTATCGAAGGAAGTAAGAAACCTCGGAATGACATTGGACTACACGCTATCAATGATTGCCCAAGTGGGCAAACTAGCAATATTAAGCTTTGTTACTACAAAAACTTTGCCACCTTCCTTCCCCCATTTGGGATTTTCACACAAGGTCCAGGCTATCATTTCTCCTGTTCTGTCTAAACTCATTTACGCCAATAGCCTCCACCACAGATCACTTTTAACGACTATGAAAAGATTAAGCCTGGGGGTGAACTCCGATCTGCTCGCGGAGTTTGCAGGAGTTTTCTGCACTCCGCGTAATTTGGAGCTCACGGATTTCCAGTTTTTTCCTCGCTCGCGCTCATTAACATCAAGTAACGAACATGAGTGAGGAAAATCGACCTCCTGAGATTTTTCCTCATTCCCGCACATCAATGCCAAATTTGCGAGCGCGTGGGAAATCACCCTCTCGGCGAGGGTTCTTAATGCGGGCGGTCAGATTTCTCAATGCGAGTGGCTGAGTTTGCTTGCGACCGCTCACGTTGAGAAAGCTGCCGCTCGAGTAGAAAATCTACAAATAGCAGACTAACATATCCACCACTCAAATTAATGTCAAATTAATGTCATATTTCACTTTACTAGCTCACCCTAATCCTTTATGGCTTCCAGATTAGTGTCCTACCAGCCGAAAAAGCAATTCAACACGTCATCGGGGTAGCAAGCTCTATATAAATGCAAACCTTTTCCCCTCTTCTATCCCTCCACAAATCTTCTCAATCCAAATAACTGACTAACATATCCACCACTCAAATTACTTTCATATTTTCACTATACTAATTCACCACTAATCCTTTATGGGTTCCGAAGTAACGTGCTACTCGCCGATAAATGCACTTCAACACCTTATCAGGGGAAGCATGCGCTATATAAATACAAACCTTTTTTCCTTCTTCTATCCCTCCGCTATCCTTCTCAGTCAAAATAACTGACTAACATATCCAACACTCAAATTACTTTCAAAGTTCACTATACTAATACACCACTATTCCTTTATGGGTTCCAAAGTAAAGTCCTACTCTCCAAAAAAGTGCTTCGATGCCTCAACAGGAGTAGTAAGCGCTATACAAATACAATTACAATACAATACAATAAAAAGCAATAAATGGCTATGAAAGATGCTAGTTACACCATGTTACACATAGAGAAACGTGAACAACTAACTTCACTATACCGGAAACACCTTCAGAAGTCTAGGTAAGACACAGGGTTATTTCATTGCCTATTTCGACTTTATAGTTCTCTGCCTGCATGAAACACTACCCGATAGGTAGATACAAACCTCTTGGGAGTAGCTACATACACGAGTTGTGGTCTCTGCCCTTTATGTATCATTGTTAATGGGCTGAGAGATAAGTTTTTCTTACAGGAGAGGAATGCAACTGTACCGCCGGTCATTCCTTTATTTGTCAACATGTAAAAATACATGGCACCTGTAATGTTTTTGCCCCAAATTTGGTTTGTTATTTTAAAAGGAACTCCTATTCCTGCAAATATTCCCACTCTTACATTGCTTTTGAAAGGAAGCTATGTTGTCCTGAATAATCAGGACCGTTTCGGTGTGCGGGCAGGAATACTGCATGTGGTGTCTGTTTTGCAGTTAATCACATGCTGCAACGTCCAATTTCCCCCTTCGCAGGGGAGTGTAGATAGTTCATTATGGCCTTCCATTCCAACTTTGAAAACTTATTTCAATAAGCTAAGTAGACTCAAACCGCTGTTGTTTCAACAAGAAGTGGCTCTCACTCCAGCTTGCGGAACCTTCTAATTGCAGTTGACTAGAACTTCCAGTGAAACTTGTGGGCTACGGCCTCGTGACATAATTTCAAACTATTTTTGGAGTAATATCAACTTTTATACATTCTATTTTTCCAGCGGGTTTAGTGGGTTCTCGTGCTGCTGGTCTTGATTTTTGGGTGTTATAGTGCTATTCCTGCTATTTTGCAATGGATGTTCCCTTTGTAGTCATTCCAGGGAAGGCATCGCTGCAGCTATACCATGAGCGCATGCAACAGCTCTTTGGAGTGGTGACCCTGGATGCTCTGGATGCAGAGTTTTGTTTAACCTTTTGCTATGTTTACTTCATCTGTGTGCAACCTGTGTTTCATTGCATCCTGTGCCCCTTTCAATGGGCTCTAGACAGCTGCCTTGCTACGCCATCCCAAGCTACCCTCGATCTCAAAATATGGATGAGTACCTTAATGGCTCATTACCAGGACTCTGCCTTGGGCATGCAACTTGTTCAACACTTGGCGTTATGGCCAATAGCCGGCATTGGGCCCTGTGCAACGGTACAACGTCTTCTGAATCTCTTTTTCATTGAAATCAACACATGTTGTTCCATGATGCTCTCATCAACAACTGGCACTGAAGAGTATGTTTTGTTCCTTTGCCCTGCTCAACTGGATGGCTGATATTTGCACCTCCGAAGCCACAGATCTCATACTGGAATTGCTGGCTTCTCAGTTGGCATCTCACATTTTGGGAAACAACCTTTACATTATTAGACCGCGATGCCTTTTCAAGGTGGTTGTTACAAAGACCGCGTTGCTACAACACAATGCCATTACTACGCAAGTCAATAAATCGACTAGCAGTAGATGGCACTTTAACATAAGGAATGGTATAATTTACTATTTTAACACCTTCCCTACTGTTGCGTAGGCTGGAGTTGGAATAGTAAATTATACATTCCTCATGTTACAACACTATTTCTACTGCAAGTCGATGTAATGACTTGTGTAGTAATGGCATCACGTTGTAACGACTGCGTTGTTACAGAACGCAATGTATTTGCATGCGCTGTAGCATGCTATATTCCAAATTTTGGGTCCTGGCGACACGCTTGAATTGATTACTACGATTCGCAATATTTTTGTTTCCTCCTCCCTCATCTACCTTCTTGTATTACTATGCCCTTTAGTATATAATGATTGCACTGATCTTCAAACACTTTGGTTCTGCTTGTCTCCTGAATTCTGTCGTCACTTTGGTTCTACCATCCTGACCAAGGAGATGTTGTCATATGTCCCATGCATGCCAATTGTTGTTTTCCCTTATGTTAGCCTGAGCACGCTGCAGGCTTCTCTCGGCTTTGTGCACATTACAATACAAACATATTTTTTGCTTCATGCCACACTGTACTTTCACACAGAACCTGCTGTTGTTTTTGCATTCTGTTCTTTCCTGGGATACAGTCTGTACACGGCAGACAAGGTCAAACAACAATGCCTCTTGTTATTCTGTTTTGGTAAGGGTCTAACACCTAGAAACAACACACAAATGCAGCTGTTGTTTGGGAACACGTACACTTTGTCATATAGGTATGCAAAGACACGCAAATACACACTTAGAGAGAAATTGTACACAGAAGAGATCACAACTACACCTGAGATGTAGAACTTTCATGTGTGTATGCTAGGGTTCGGGGTCTGCTGCAAACATCCAGAAATCCTATGAGATATAATCATCTTGCTTCTGTAGAAGGGAAAGAGGGGTAGTTTGCCACCATAACACCTCCTTTTATGATTTAATGATTACTTACTATGCTGACCATATTTATGTTAGGCATTAATTTTCTTAATTATTGTGGCACATATACTGCATTCTAGAGCACAATAGTTAAAATAAAAATGTTAAACTTTTTTCATGTCTCTGTTAGATCTTATTGTAGACAAGTACGAGTGTGAGAGCAAAAGGGTGTGTCCTGTCACCTGGATTTCTGAGAGGGTAGGGAATGTTGTGTTGTGGGGTGTCTAATCACTTGTTCCTTTGTGAGTGAGTAGGAGGGCAAGTGAGGCACTATAACTAGTCGGTCCCGGGCTCATGGGTACTGAGGTGTTAGGATAACTCAGTTCCTACCTACTAAGGTTCTATAGTCCCAAGCATAGTTCTGTGACTTCGCAGAATCCCTGCAACAAGATGAGCCATAGCAGCGGTAACTGAGGACTGCTGGTGGACTTTAGCGCCAAGCCCTGCCTGCCTACCTGCTCCTGTCCCAACAACCCAACTCGTCCTGCAGCTGTACATCCTCCAACAACCTTGCAGAGCCTCCAGCACTTTGCAAAGCCATCAGCATCACCCTCGAAGTGGAGTAGCCACTTCCCTGCAGACCTCAGGCACCAACTGCAATGTCCGGTTCACCGTTCTGCTGTTCACTGGGACCACTGACGCAGCAGCCACCCAATAGGAGGTCACTGTGCTTGACGAGGTCAGATATGTATCTCCCCCAAGTGTGAAGATGCCAGGACCAACCGGAGCCACCCTGCACCAATACCAGGAGCACTGACCCCTTGCAGCAACCAAAGCTTGTTGGTAGTCCAATCTGGACTCCAACGCTGAAACGACTGCCTAGCCGATGAGGGACATCAGCATTGCAGAGGCCAGCATTGATAGTGGCCCAGCTGTCTGTTTTGTTCCCCGCCCTCTAAAGGTCCAACTGAGAACAGTGAGTGTTTTTTTTTGTCAACAATGTGTTTATTGAAATGTTTCTAACAACTATCATCACATAGTGCCCTTCTAATCCCATCTCTTACATCATACAATACGAAGCTATAAAGAGGTACATTTGATTCCTTTTAGGGACAACATGTATAAACTATCTCAGCGTAAACCATAAAGTAGCACCGCTGGTCATCTCCTTACATTAGTCAATTAAAACCTCAGATCCCTCACAATTCAACCCCTCCCTCCCCTTTCCTTTTCCCCAACCACAAAGGATGCACTGAGTTCTGTTGATGTTTGTTTAAATGTTAGGATTGCTCGGCATGGTCAAGGAGTGCCCAGAGACCTCTACTCTATGTCCCCATCTCGGGGTCCCGTCTCACCCCTCCGGATCTTAAAATTGAAAGACACGTGTAGGGCAGGCAAACAGTGGAAGTCCCTGCGATAGGTACTCAACCAAGGGCCCCAGTGTGTATTCAAACTTCTTAAAGGTATCTGCTAATACGCTCGCCATTCTTTCCATAGTGAGAGCCTGCCGTAGGCAAGCGTGCCATTGGGTCAGGGAAGGGGCCTCCTTCTGTTTCCATGCTTCGGCTACTGCTGTTTTGGATTCCCCAAGACACAGCCAAAGGATGGTTCTATCACTAACTGTCGGGGGTTTGAGAGCATCATACTGAAGACCCAGCAGTATCGACCCCAGATCCAAGAGAATGGGGTAACCCAATACGTCCTTGATTTGTGCCAGAATCTCCTACCAGAATGGCTGGATTGTAGGACAGTCCCACCAGATATGCCTAAAGTCCCCTTGAAGACCACAGCCTCTCCAGCATACGCCAGACGTCTTGGGGAAAATCCTTCCGAGGTTTGTGGGGTACAGATACCAATCATTGAGTACTTTGTAGTGAGCCTCCCTTGTTGCCATTGAGTGATTGCATTTGTGTATATCCATGTATAATTTGTCCCACTGTTTATCTGTGGGGCTCACACCCAAGGCTTACTCCCAGAAGAGCCTGTGTCTGGGCTGTTCAGTTTGCAGTGTAGACTCAAGTATTTTACAGATGTGTGAAATCATACCTTTTGTACCCTTCTCTGATTTCCCCAGTTTCTCTATTGGTGTGAGCTCTCTGGTCGCAGCTTCCTGGATTCCCCACGTAAGGTCCCAATGTCGCAGCTGGGTGTAGTGGTTGTGTTCTTTGGCTGTAAGATTAAACTCCCTCTGGCAGTGCTCGAATGTGAGTATGTCCTCCCTATTGAACAGTTTGTGGTACATCCCCCTTCCTTCCACGCGTCAAAAGGGTAAACGGTGATGGGAAAGTGGTCAGAGCCAACAGCCTATGTCTGTCGTCCCAAACCTTTGAGGGTCATTTTAGTAGGTGTACTTATTTAAACATTGGGCGGGCGATCTGCTTTGGGTTTCCAAAGTCCCCATATACTCCTCCCTGTCACTGCTCTATCCATATGCAGCCAGTGTTTTGACCGACACCCTGGATGACCATTTTGTAATCACCCGGAGCTGAGCTGCTCGATAATATAGATTGATATCTGGCAGTGCCAGGCCCCCTTTGTTTTTAGGGAGCCGGAGTTGGCGGAAAGATCATCTTGCCCTTTTCCCTCTGTCGTGTATTTCTATAGGTTCTGAATCAGTCCCCCTATTCCTGACCCTATTCTGGTTAAACTAACTATCAAGTTAACTAACAGTCAGCCCATGAGGCAAGAAAACCCCCATGATGCAGATACCGTTATCTGACGCAGTCACACTACGGCACAGGAACGTGTTATCTGATTAGGTCATAACGCTTGAGATCTAATTAGACAAGCGACATTCCTCCAGCCCCTGATAAGGCATACGACGTTCTCATAACAAATCAAACCTATGACAACCTGGATAATCCGTGCGGCCATTGTTTTGATTTCACAGAGAACTTTAGTAAAGAATGTGCTAACGAGCAAGTCGTATGACATCTTTATTGACGTATCTATGTCCATCCTTACGTCAATCTCGGCACCTTTAAGGTATAAATATTGCCGACCTTGCCCTATGCAAACACACGCGTGGTGACAAGACGGAGCAGCCATACTTGCCGAAGCCGAGAGCAGAAGCAGACCCCGCTGGCAGCAGCCCCGCCTTCCTGACGCGCTGAGAGACGCGCTGCTATCTCAAGCCGAGAGACCCAGCACCGGCGTTTCTGGGCAGCCCTCGCAGGCAGCCTGGAATATCGAGAGCAGAGAAAGAGATACTATTCCTCATCCATCCTAAATTCCAGGTACAGAACTGAATAACCCCTCACAGAGAATTCTTTAGTTATTCACTTGGCAAAAACAAACTTAACTTAAACTGTAACTTTCTATTCCCGCCCACGCATTAGACTTAGGTCAGGTACACGGGGTGGGCGTATTTAGAAACACCAGTTGAGTACGTTTAGTCAAATGTATATGTGTATGTAAATATATTTTAATCATTTTAAACATCATATGGCTCAGAAACCATATCAATGCTTTTACAGTATTATTTTATACTATTGCTTTTAATGTATGCACTTTACTTAACTATAAGTATTGCAATAATATCGATCCATTTCTCATGTATGAGAAAAGAGACTGATCAATAAATAACACCTTTTTATTGAACACGCCCGTCTCTTCCTTTTCTCTACATTCTGATGAGACTAAGAATGCACGTACTGACTGAGTAAAATAATTGCCTTGTGCTCACACGACTCTCGAGATTGACTCTTGATTAGGGGAGAGCAAAGTTGTCATGTTCTATGGTTGTCAGAAACTAAATCCCTTCTTGTCTAATCAGGGGAGTTAATTCCTTCCTTGAACATTCGAGAAAGTTTCTAGCGAACTTTGAGCTTAGCTGGCAAACCCAAAAATTAAGTCTAGTATCGACAGTAGTAGACCTAGTTAACGTCTGGTCTAGGCCTTTACTGCTGTAGGTACTATTCCAATGCGCAGAGCCTATTGGGAAAATAGGAGCTACACTACATGGCGCCCAACGCGTTTGGAAAGGGCGATAAAACTAACGTAAGACATTTAGAGTAACTCAGTCGTGCTTTCTCACTCAGACCCCTTTTCCCAAATACTCCAAAGACGTCTGGAGTGGGTGAAAGGTTATATCCTCCAAAACCTCGCAGGAGGGAACTCCTATGTATGGTTCTTGGTCAAGTCAACGTTGAAGGATAAACAGTTCCAAAATATTGTGCATCTAATCTTTGTTCCATAAAGAAACCTGATCTGCAAATAGACATAATACCATCCTGTCTGTAAAATGGGAGACAGTGATGAAGAAAGAGAGGCAGTTAGATTAGCTACTGAACTCGCAGATGCTGATGCTACCATGCAAGCAGCAGACCCGAATATAACACTCATTCCGGTCATTAAAAGGAGATCCATAACCTTAAAACTTATAGAAAATGGACTGACACCTAGAGGTGGCACAGTCATATTCGTAATCGAGGCACACGAATATCGGCAGACAGAGGTATACTATTCATGGATACATTTTCCGGCAGCAAATGCTGTAACAAAGTACTTCCACTATTACAAAGTAGAGGAACCTCCTGAAACATACACTCCTTTCGAGGAGGTGGAAGTACCACTCAAATTACAAGAGCATTTGCTCTTATTTGATGGCGCCCTAATACATAACAATCACATTACAAGGCTCGGTCCTTTAGGAAGACCAGGAGCAACGTGGCCGGTCCTAGCCGGATACACACCACATCCAGACATCGAAAGAATGCCTGCAGCAGAGCTGTTAATACAGCTAAAACAACTACTAAAAATTCATAGACAATTAGTTCAGTATGTAATGCGGACTTCAACAATTCAGCCAGCGATTAAACTTCCACAGCTGACCCCTCACCAGGGGAACACAAATAAAATTACACCACAGAACATCCAATCCTGCCTAGGTAAAGTTCCAGCTAAACGGGAACAAATACCATTCTGGTTGGCACAGAAAATCACCCAAATAGAGGCGGTGTTTCCTGACACCACCCCATTAGAAAAACACAGGATTCTGACTATATGTCTCCCAATGGGAATCGCACCACACATTGAGGACTGTGACACTTGGGGTACAGTCTTTGCTTCCATCTACACAAAAACGCACGGTGTTCCATCCATTTCGGTAATACCAGATGTGCTAAAACAAATTCAAGATGAATACGGTCCAGAACCTGCTTTAACTCTTGGTATGAAATTACTAAAAGACTTCAAACAGGTCTCGGCTATATTATTAGCCAACATAAAAGGTGAAGCAGCAAACGTGGCGATCCGCCAGAGGTTAAAAGAGACAGATATAGCAGACCAACCAGCTGAAATTGCCAGAATCATAGAAAAATCCTATGAAGAACTAGGCAGAGATAGTCTAGGTGGAATACCAGTAAAACCGCAACTGACTACAAGTCCAGAAAAAATATTTTTTAATAATAATAATTCACCAAAAAAGAACTGGGATGGAAACAAACAATCCAATCCTAAAGAAAAGAAATTCCAGTCCCGAGGAAGGTCTCCTAGGCGAAGAGAGAAATCTCCAAACCAAAGACAGAGGTCACCGCAGAGTGACCCCTCGGGGAATAGATATAACCTTAGAAATAGGGATAATATTAAAAAACCTGATAGATATCAAGACATTGATACACGTCCCTCTCAATCTTTTCAGAATTCCTCGCAGAAATCGGAAAGAAGAGGACGATCAGAAGAGCACGCCAAGTCCAAAGACAAGGAACCTGCTCAACAAAAAAAGAAATTACAATTTCCAAAAAAGAAGGTAGCCAGTATCAAGGTAGTTAAAAATGCCGAGAATACTGAGGACACAACTGAAAAACGGAGAGTGGGCTCAGACAATGCTAGACAGCGCAGCAGAGGTGAGCATAGCTCGCAAAGTCCTTATGAATCATCTGGAGACAGTGGACACGAATGAATACCTTCAAGTGGAAACTGCAGACACCAGAGTTAGCAAGCCCCACAAGATATACGAGATAACATTACGTATAGAGGGAGATAAGACTAGGAAAATAAGGGGACTATTTTGGGATAACCTCTCCAAAGGCTATGACATCCTTCTAGCTGAAAAAGACTGGCCACCAGAGTTTGTCAGGGAGTGCCCTCATGGCGAAGAAGTAATTATGCCTGCCTTCTCGAATCAAATACCGATTCATAAAAAATACACACTTGCTAGAAAGTGGGCAGTGGCCTTAGCACCTGCTTTATATAAAAATCATGTAGGATGGGATGAGGACTCCCCTCCTCACAAAATCCAGTTAAAATCACAACCTACTGCACAAAGGCAGTACCCAATTAAGCAAGAAGCTAAAAAACAGGTAAATGAAATACTAGATCAGCTAGAATACCAGGGGGTGATTCAAACTTGCACCTCACAAATGAACAATCCTTTGTTTCCGGTCTCCAAACCAGACAATTCATATCGTCTAGTTTTGGATTACCGACACCTTAACACATGTTGCAAAACCTTTGCAGTGCAAAACTCACACAGTGCTGCACTAATGAATAACATAGTGCGCAAAAAATACAAAACAACCCTGGACATCTCCAATGGATTCTTTTGTCAAAACATAGCACCAGAGAGCAGATATTTAACTGCATTCTTAGTAAATGGCACTCAAAAACAATTCTGTCGGTTAGCCCAGGGGTACAAGAACAGCCCGGGGGTATTCTCAGCGAGAGTAACAGAATTACTACAACTATATGATGATGAAGCATTATCTTATGTCGATGACATTTACTTAACAGATGATGACTTGGAGACTCACTTGAAAAGGGTGAACACCATAATACTTGGGTTCGCTGCAGAGGGTTACAAATTCAACTTTAAAAAGTCCAGAATTGCCCATCTGACAGTCTTGTACGTAGGATATGAATTATCAAGTATAGCCTGGTTGACAATTTTCTAAGAACTAGAAGAATTAAAAAATCTAAAATATGAAAAGACGTATCCTCTGCCAATCGACATTCTTCCTCTACGACATTACGCCTGTGTAATCTATACAGATGGACATGCTCAACCCTCCGTTTGGGGAGAACAAGCATACAACCCCACATGTGAGATTACAAAAGAAGTGTGGCGCGGAGGTATATTAAAACCTCTATTAACAAAATCACACTCAGTAGAAACTAATTCAGAACAACAAACCGAAATAATAGCATTGAAAATGGCGCTAGATAATGCGGATCGCGAATTCCCGACACTTATAGTGTCAGATTCATATTACTGCGTCAAAGCATATAACAAGGATTTGCAGACATGGATTCAGAACGGTTACAAAGATGACACAGATGCACCAATAAAGCAGAAATTGCTCTGGGAACAAATAGCTCTTTTACAAAAAGAACTACCAAAGACTCACGTGACACACTCACTGAGTCATCAGCGTGATGGCGTTCACGTTGTAGGGAATTCATTGGCTGAAACAGCCGCAGCGGCAGCCACTAAACCGGCTCCCGTAGATCGAAAAAAGCGTACATTAAAATACATTGACGGTGAAACAATGCTGGCGGTGAAAACGTCATCAAAAGGCGACTGCTCAGCGTTACCGATCAACTATCCACTCAATTATACATACATAATCGATGCAAACTCCGTCCCTTTTGCTCGAATCCCTGGAGTGGGGGATAGAGTGATTCCAAACATGGACAGGAGAAACTTGTTAATCGCAGACGCACACATGGGCGAGGGTCTCAGACACCTTAAATTAAAAGATTCTCTTGAAGAATTACAATCACGGTACTGGTGGCCAGGCATGAGCCTGCACTACACCATGTTTGTAAAAAACTGCCCAAACTGCAACAGAGATCGCAGTGGGGAGAGAAACAGTTTAATACCTCGTCGTATCAAGGCAGATAACATTACCAGCAAAAAGAATGGCTTGCGATTAACATATACAGGCTAGTTTCCACTTATAATGTAGATCCTCAGCACTCGGCTGACGTCCGGACTGTTATACAAAGATTTGCGAGTCTAAATGGCATATACGCTAAGAGCATGCTACGTTCGACCATTGTTTTCACTCAGGCAATCCAGCCTGGGGGGGGAAACATGGCCAAATGAGCACAGCCCAGCGGGAATCTTCTCACTTCCTTCCTGAGGGTACGGGATGGTGTAAAGAAAAAACCAAGGCAGAAAGCAATCTATAATAGAAAGGATATTAGGTTCGGGAGCTGGGTGGGTCAAACATCTAATAAGTGTCCAACGTAGTCTAAATAACTTGCCAAGAAATTCTCTGAAGGGATTCAGTCCGTACGAATTATTATTCGGAACTAGGATGTTGATCTCTGACCTTGATAGTCAGACTTCAGTGGTAATAGAAAAAACCTTTGATGTCAAAGACCGTTTGGCTATTTTGCAGGACTTAAACAAAACAAGAAAAGACCTGAGCAACATACAGTTGAAACAACAGCCAACGACCACTGAAGAATCACCACCTGTCCCAGCAAGACCTGTCTGAATTCCAAAAGTCGGGGATCTAGTCAGGGAGAAGATCGCGGTAAAGAAGGAATTTGGGCCTTCTTACAGAAAAGCAGTTCCTGTCTTGTCTGTCAACGGGACAAGATCAGTTGTACTACCGCCACTTGCTGGAAAAAAGGAGAACCGAGTTGTATCCATCGACCTGGTAAAACCACAACATGTGGCCGATAACAAACAGTAGGCCAAGTGGACTCCCAATAAGTAGCAGAACACCAAGGTTTGCTACCAGCACAGAGGTCCTAACAAAAAGGCTCATCACATTTGAAACGCCTAAAGAAGAACAAGAAGGACTATGCAACAATGCAATAGAACTCAGACCTCTGAAAACCCAAATAAAGACATTTAGCAGAGACACACCAATCTATACTGAAGTACCAAGTGAAAATGCAAAAAACAGAAATCCTGAACCAATTGGAACAATTGACAGAACTGCATCCGGTTACTTCATCAACTTCGATGATTCCTCTGACGGCTTCAGTGAATCAAAGACACAGCCATCATCAAAATCCTTTAAAGACAAAGCTAAGGAACTTTTGAAACATCTGAAAGAAACATATCTGGTTTCTCCATGGATTGAATTTTGGGTGGGTTTTGGTGCATTTATCCTCATACTTTGGCTCATCATGGTATTTACTTTGGGACGCTTCATTGAGGGAAAATATGCTAAAATGGACACAGCAAGTCAGAACATCAACTTGGTCCTCAAACCACACACATCTTCACACGTCGAGAAAAGAGAACTTTCTTCAGCCAACTTCACAGCCAATCCTATACCTGGTGGGGTAGCCTGGGACAACACTGACTATGAAATGTATGGTCCGGTCGAGATCCTGAAATATCCACACCAAATCAAGATCTCCTTGAGTGACTTTGCAAAACCAAACTCATTTGCTGATGATTGGGACTTCGAAAGTATTAACAACATGATGTCTGACTTAGTAATGTCTGCTAAATTTACAAAACATGATTATTTGCAAGGTTCTACAAATTATGATAGTATGTATTGCTATAACCATTATGGTAACCATTTTTTGCATAAATCTGCACAACCTAGAAATGTTTTAAGTTATAATCAATGGGAACATTGTGCTACACCTCCAAAAGGAAGCTCTAGAACCGTATATGACAAATATTCATATTTTTCAGGTTTTAACATAAGTAATGCTGAAACATTTTATTTTAAATTGTCAAACAAGACAGGGATGAAAACCATGATAACCAACACAAAATTGATATATTCAGATTCATTCTTCGAAAAAATGAATACTTTTGGATTTGATTATTGGGACAAAAATGTTGATTTGAAAAGTGTTTGGGGTACAAAAGATTGGCAAGTACAGGGTATAGAAGCTTTGTTAAGAGCCTGCATGATCCCAGAACAAATGATATTTTTAAATGACATTGTTCAACAAACCACCTGTCTTGGTTTTGCCAAAATCAAAGATTTAAATAAACCGTCTATTCCAAAGCCAACAATGTTTAGCAATAGCTCTGATACAGACGAAGAGATAGACGTAAACCATATATTAAACCAAAACAGAACACATCCTGATTGGAAACAATGGTTGATCTGGCCCACAGATACAAATAACTGTCAAGATAGATTCCTGAATAAAACACAGGGTTTCAAAATGACCAGGCCAGACCCTAGATTTCCCCAAAGACATCACCCAGGGATAATAACAACCTACAGTGTGGGCAAATTATGCCTTCAATGGCTACAGACTTCCACACTGCCTGAAATTAAGCAACACCTAACTTTACTTACTGATGGTGCTGACTTGCGTGATTTCATACTGGGACCACGCAAACAGTGTCAAAAGCGTTTCATAGCAGCCTCTGTATATGCAGCATACAATGAGGCCTGGAAGGTTACTCAAATTGAAACAGCAGAAAGAATACGGGAAATTGACCGTATTAATTTGGAAAAATCACTATCTGTAGTGGACAATGGGTTAATGACTCTGTCCTCCAGAATTTTTACATTGGACAGCATTGTGTCTTCAGCAATCGATATATTATCGCAAGACTTACTGTTATTACAACATGGTCAGTCACAATTGCGTTCCATTGTACAGCTTGGCTGGACGTTACAAAATCTGCGTTCAGGCTATGTGCCTTGGCGTTTAATCAACACAACGTCACTATTCCAAATCTTTAACCTTACTGATAGACAAATCGGTATGGCGCAAAAGGGTGCTGATTATACAATCTTGAGCATTGAAAAACTAGAACGATTACCGTTGACAATGTCAGAACGACCTGTCAGTGAATGGATAATCCACGGAATCATAAATATTCCAATCTCAACCTTCAGGTTTCAACACTGCCAAAAATATATACAGGCTGGCATGTACGAGAAATTGGGAAAAGGGTACCTTAAAACAACTTGGAACCTGCCCTATTCACATGCATGTGTCAGTAATAAAGGACAGAAAGTGTTTCTTAGTGGCAACAATTGTGCTATGTCACTAAGCGGCACGCTTCTGTGTAACGGAATTAGTTTGCATGGAGCCTGTGAAGGGAATTCATACAACCTTTCATGTCACCAGCAAGGCGCACCTGCAACTGAAATAGAACCATTCTTTCAAAGACTCTATAATGGGAGTTACATTCTTATTGTAGACCGCAGATGTTGCAGTCTTATGCCCGGGACTCCTTATCTAGTAACTACAACGGCGAAGGTCAAGTGCTGTGGACGTTCTTTATTCCCCAGCTCCTTTCCAGACAGGGAGGCAAGGGCATGGCCCAGTTTGAAAATTACTTCTATTCGAATAGATACTTTAAGCAGAATGAAAACAGTGCTTCTTCAGACGCCTACAAGGCTCACGTCATCAAAAGAAACGTATGATCTACAAGTCGCAAGGACGACTGCAGAGATACATACATTATTATCGACTAATTCCCCCGTACATTTCGCGGAAATCCTGAGCGAAATCTTAAATATTTCTGATACCACTGGGGTCTCAAAGGTATTAAAGACAGTATTTTCGATGGCATTAACACCATTCAAAGCCATACTGGGTATTTTTCCAGATTTCGTCCATTCGATTTTTGGCGGACTTCCCCTGATCCTGGGACTTATTGCAGGAATCCTATTCCTAGTCCTTATTTTTCGTTATGGCAACCCATGTCACAGATCAAACTCTCGCGACAATGGAAGATACGATCCTAGCTATTGGATACCGGGACCGGATATCAAAAATCCTGGGACTCTCCCGGCTTAGAGACCTGAACATGACTTGGTTTCTATCATTTCGACCAATGTGGCAAAGGTGTGTTTTACCTGTACTAAGGTGTCTGCTATGCGGAGAAGAATGCGTGTTAGACACCTGTCTGACGCTACAATCGGATGCGCCAGTGGATGCAGATACACTGTTGGTTCCTACCAAGGTTCACGCTTTGTGCTGCCCTCAAAGGCTGCCAATCCTGATGACGGCATTCCTGGAATCTTCACCACTGCGATTGAAGAGTAGTGAAGTTCAAGATGAAAGCAACATCGAACAGGTACGACCTTCTGTCAGCAATGCGAATCAGAATGTCAATGGAGACAATCATGCGCACGAATGCATGGTTACCCCTATTTCCGACTTAGTGGAACTTTCCCATGAAGCTGTTGACAGTTTTTTCGAAAGCCTGAATGATATGATGTTCTCTCCAGAACAGAAATAGAGACTTTTGAGTAAACTCGCACACGGCGTTCCCTGAATTCGGCCTTCAACTTTAAAAATAAAGTTACATGAACAATTTCACTCCAGCTCACGGACAGCAATATTTTTCAGCAAGCCCCTTAAAATATTTTTCTACATATTTTTTTCCCGGGACACTGATCTTCTGCTTAAAGTAAGAAACTATTCCTAGAGAACTAAAATTTCTATTTTTAGATACTTTATAGACTTTAGCTGCTCGCTGGTATGTTCACAAATATTTTATTATGTGATGAAATGGTCTCGAACTTCCTTTCTGTATAGCCATATTAAGAGCCATTTCATGTGTATTTCTCATATACAAATAAGCAATAATGCATAAAAATGCGTGTTTACTTTTGCATTTAATTCATAGCTTGAGTGCATACAATATATATGACTGCAATTTTTCAGTATATTTGAAAATTTCGAAATGCATTTATGTATTTTGGGGTGGTAAGGTATACACTATACTCTATAGTATGTTGTACTATGTTATACTATGCATAGATTAGTAGATATGACCATAGTTAGCGTGGAGTGGGTGTCGTGTATTTCTATAGGTTCTGAATTAGTCCCCCTATTCCTGACCCTATTCTGGTTAAACTAACTATCAAGTTAACTAACAGTCAGCCCATGAGGCAAGAAAACCCCCATGATGCAGATACCGTTATCTGACGCAGTCACACTACGGCACAGGAACGTGTTATCTGATTAGGTCATAACGCTTGAGATCTAATTAGACAAGCGACATTCCTCCAGCCCCTGATAAGGCATACGACGTTCTCATAACAAATCAAACCTATGACAACCTGGATAATCCGTGCGGCCATTGTTTTGATTTCACAGAGAACTTTAGTAAAGAATGTGCTAACGAGCAAGTCGTATGACATCTTTATTGACGTATCTATGTCCATCCTTACGTCAATCTCGGCACCTTTAAGGTATAAATATTGCCGACCTTGCCCTATGCAAACACATGCGTGGTGACAAGACGGAGCAGCCATACTTGCCGAAGCCGAGAGCAGAAGCAGACCCCGCTGGCAGCAGCCCCGCCTTCCTGACGCGCTGAGAGACGCGCTGCTATCTCAAGCCGAGAGACCCAGCACCGGCGTTTCTGGGCAGCCCTCGCAGGCAGCCTGGAATATCGAGAGCAGAGAAAGAGATACTATTCCTCATCCATCCTAAATTCCAGGTACAGAACTGAATAACCCCTCACAGAGAATTCTTTAGTTATTCACTTGGCAAAAACAAACTTAACTTAAACTGTAACTTTCTATTCCCGCCCACGCATTAGACTTAGGTCAGGTACACGGGGTAGGCGTATTTAGAAACACCAGTTGAGTACGTTTAGTCAAATGTATATGTGTATGTAAATATATTTTAATCATTTTAAACATCATATGGCTCAGAAACCATATCAATGTTTTTACAGTATTATTTTATACTATTGCTTTTAATGTATGCACTTTACTTAACTATAAGTATTGCAATAATATCGATCCATTTCTCATGTATGAGAAAAGAGACTGATCAATAAATAACACCTTTTTATTGAACACGCCCGTCTCTTCCTTTTCTCTACATTCTGATGAGACTAAGAATGCACGTACTGACTGAGTAAAATAATTGCCTTGTGCTCACACGACTCTCGAGATTGACTCTTGATTAGGGGAGAGCAAAGTTGTCATGTTCTATGGTTGTCAGAAACTAAATCCCTTCTTGTCTAATCAGGGGAGTTAATTCCTTCCTTGAACATTCGAGAAAGTTTCTAGCGAACTCTGAGCTTAGCTGGCAAACCCAAAAATTAAGTCTAGTATCGACAGTAGTAGACCTAGTTAACGTCTGGTCTAGGCCTTTACTGCTGTAGGTACTATTCCAATGCGCAGAGCCTATTGGGAAAATAGGAGCTACACTACACCTCCCCATATAAAGCGAATGATCAGTGATTTTAATGCAGTGTAGTACCCCTGTTCTATTTCAATCAGGAGGCCCTGAAAAAGGTAAAGCACTTTAGCAGTGTCACCATCTTAATAGCCTAGATTCTGCCTATCCACGAGAGATACGCGGGAGTCCATTTATGAAGATCCATTTTTATTTGCTGGAGAAGTGAGGGATAGTTTGCCCTATAGAGGTCTTGAAGCTTGGGGGTTATTCCGATTCCCAAATAAACAATTTCTTTTTTTAGCCCATTGAAAGGGTGTGGAATCAACTAAGGCTCCCTTGTCCCTCTGCAGCAATGTTAGGTTAAGCAAATAGGATTTAGTCAAGTTAACCCATAGCCCTGCTACCCGTTCAAACTGCTGCAGTTCCTCCATCACCCTCGCCAGTGAGGTTTCCGGTGCTGTGACTCACAGGAGCATATCATCCACAAATAGGGAGATCTTATTTTAATCCTTCCGAACAGAATGCCATACACATTTTAAATGCCAGCGGTTCTATACTGAGGGCTGGCATAGTCCTGACAGGCATGGGGTGAACAGACTGCAAGGGTGTTGGGATGATCTTCAAGACATTATGTAAATCAAAGGGTGGGAGATTGCTGGCTATGAGACAATGTGTAAAGGGAAAATTCAACCTGTGATGGCCATACATTGTACCTTTGTGGTTTTTCCTTGTATTTCTATGTGCCACGGTTTAAGATAGCACCATGTGTATGGAACTGTTCATATATTTCAACAGGAACACCTGTCAAGATACCTTTTACTGCATATGTTTGAAGACTGATAAATAAAGTTATCAAAAAAAAAAACAGAAAGCCCATATCTTATGGCATGCATCTACTACTGGTACCTCATACACCTCGGCCAGGCCGTCCCTTAATAGGGCATTAATGCCTGTCTGTCCAGCCACCATAGTTATGTCTGCCTGTGTCAAGGAGAAGAATTTGGGGGTGGGTTCTCTCACGCTTACATTTTTTATGGTTTTAATGAAAATAGTACCAAGAAGCACAAAGCACAACTTGCGGTTATCTAACCTCGCTAGACCGGGAGAAAATCACAAGTTCAAGCTCGCCCCACTAGAGAGTGGGTCGGATATAGGGACAAGGTTAGTTCCACTGAAGCATTACCTTCTCAAGTCCTGCACGAAGAGTTTTGTTTGTGTTGGAACAGGTTTAGAGTAGGAGGTTTAAGGCTCGAAGGACAGGTAGAGCATCACAGACAGTTGTTGCTGTAGTGTAAAGAGCTCGTTGTAGCTGGAGCTTTACCTTGGTTGATCATCATGGATAATCACTGTCAGTGCAAAGTGGAGATCTTGCGTTGCTGGTCGCCGTAGAATGTCCCAGTCAGTGCAAAGAGCAGGTCCCACTTGAGCTTCCTGTTGGCAGTTGCCACATGTGGCAGAGCCTTGGCGTGAACAGGCCTGTTTGCAAGGAGCCCAATCTTCAGGATTTTCACCTGGTAATTCAGAAGTAGCTCTCACTGATGCTAGCCAAAGGTCCAAGAACTTTAAGGCACATCATGGTGATCGGGACTCACTCCAGTAGAGGCCAGCAACAAGGCTCAGGCAGGTCCAGTTGCAGAGAGGCCTCAGGAAGCTTTTTGTGTCCCTGTAGCTCACACAGGAGCTTAGCCAACCTGGTAGCCTGGAATCAGAGCAAGCAAACAGGCAGGCAGGCAGGACAGTAAGGCAGCAGGGCAGTCCTTCCTCTGAATGTTCCACAGGTCCAACAATGTTCTCAAGAGTGGTTCTGAAGGTCCCCATTTTATACCTGGGGTCAGCCTTTGTGTGAGGATTTCCCTGACCTACCCTCAAAACTGGTTCTGGTTAGTTCTCCCCATGGCCTGGTTCCAAACTGTCTAGGGTGACTGACAAAGGCAAGCGGAGTTTGAGGATGTTTTGCCAACTCCGTGCTTTGCTGGGAACACGGAGTACAGGCAAAAACTCCGACTTCGCGGCGTAGCAGTTAGTCCTTGCGCCAATGCCCAAGTCAGATGCAGGAAAATCACTTACCTGCTCTGGCATCTCCGGGCAGCCCTCCGCCTCACTGTGATCTTCTCCTCGCGGGTCGCAAACCCCTACTTTGTATGTCTTTGGAGGACTGAGCATGTGCGCGTGGGCACGTGTTAATAAAATCAACTAATAAAAGTGCTCTGTCTCTTTTGTTCAGTGTTTCTCCCCATAGTGTTACAGGCTAAAAGTCATGTGACCATGCAGTATATTAATCTCCTGCTAATTGGGCCTATAACTGTATTGACTAATCTGGAAGGCCATAGCCATTCACTAAGAATGGGTGCCCATTCACTAAGAATGGGTACAGTGTGTGAGTCCTACAGTCTAATTACGACAAAAGCAAAAGAAATGCACACTTTCTAAGGACATGCATGATTGTCCAATACTCTGGGAGAAACAATAAGAATAACTGACAAGGTAAGTTAGTATAGCATGGAGAAGACTCGTATACCATTAATTTAGTTTAACTTTCCTGATCTTGGGAGTGGAATGAAATAATCAATGAAATAACCATATTCCTTTACTCTCTCAACCTCTCTTGATGATTATGCTGAGAACATTTCAAATGCATCTGCAGGTTTCCTCAATATTAAAACCACAAGTACACACATCAAAAGTGTTCAGCAACTGTCTCCAATATTGTCGTTAGTCCACACAGAGATCTCTCTGGGTCAAGCAGGGCCTTCACCCACATCAGGGTGTGTCATGCTTCATCATCGTGCGTCCCACACCCTAGATCCAAATGAGTCCAAGGTGGGTTTTACCACACAAAGTGTGGGAGCGAGTTTTTTTTGTTTTTAGGAAGTTTTTTAATAGTGGAATATATACTACACGTAAACCAGAGATGTGAAGAAAAAGGTTAAAACTACCTAGAGCTATCCTAATGTATTAGTTTTATTAGTGGATGCCCTGACAGGATAAACAAGCATTTGCAATGCAAATTGGTCTCGCATTTTTTAGAGTTAGAGGTAGCGTTGTAAATAACAATGTCTTTTACCTACCAAACGAATGAAAGAGGAAACAATATGGAAACAGAAAGGATGCTAGAGAAAGGAGGAACATTAAATGGAGATGGAATGAATCTGAGGAAATGGGATAACTGGGATGAAAAGAAAACAGAGGGGAAAATCGAAACGGCACAGTAATGATCGAATGATGAAAAAGAGAAGTAAAGAAAGCAAAAATGTCAAACGACTGAAACATACAGAGAGAGTAGGAGAGACACAGCAAAAAGGCTGGCAAAGAAAGAACAGGACAATGGCACAGAAAGGGAGAAACAGAAGGAATAATCATAAACAGAGATAAAAAAAGAATAGAAGCGAGGGAGAGAAAGAGAAACTGGCATTGAGATTAAGTGAGACTGAAATGCAAGGAGGGACTGAGATACGCACAGAATAAAAAGAAGTGGAAGGAGAGACAAGGCAGAGACCATGAGACTTTTACAGACAGGTACAAAGAGAAATGGAGAAATATCGTGAAAGGTGAAGACTACAAAGAAGTCCAAACGTGTGAGATGTGGCTTTGCAATTAGGGCAACGTCTTGAGTGCACTCTGCTCTGGCGTTGCTGGTAGGCAGCGGTGCTGACAAACGCTTTTAAACAGGATGGCGGCAAATCAAAATGTTGTAAATAAAGTGTTCAAATAAAAACATGTGATCGTTATTTTTTCCACACACACCAGGATATTGCACGTTCACTGGGCTGTGCACTCCACTGTTATACATGGCTAGATCTGTGCTACACATGTACTGCAAATTAAATACGAGTGCACCTGTGCACTGTCAGTGACCTGGCCAAAGAGGACATGAAAGAGCTGAAACGGTATCATAAATTCCTAGCTTTTCCAAACAGGGGCCTCCAGAATCCTCACAATGTCCCTATTAAAGAGGGGCAGCTGGTTTAGCATCCTCATGAACTGTCCACGCGCAATATTTCAAGTTCGGAAGTTTTAGGCACTGGTAAATACAAACAGAACCTGCAACAAACCACAGGGAGGCAGCGCATTAATTAGAGACAATGTTTTAAAACAATTTAAAAGTTTCTTTTTGGGGGTTGTGGAAAAATCCTGGGCATTATGGAACGAAAGGTGGAGAAGGGGGTTTGGGGTGATGAGAAATAGATGTTGGAGGAGGGATGAACGGAGCTCACTACGGCGGCAAAAGCACTCTATTGAAACGATATAAAGGGATGCCTTGTTTCTGCTTTTGCTTGGATTTCTTATGATTTCGTTTCTGGCTCACCTTAACTTTTGCGAAGAGTTGCCAAGATTTCAGAGCACAACGGCTCCCGGACTCCTGCTTCACCCACGTACCTAATAAAGGTGGCAGGTGCAGCACGGCACTGTTTAAGACATGTTTGCTTGCGCCACAGCCCTAAATAAAACAGTGTGTTGGGCACTGAGTGTGTAGCACATCTGGCACATACCCTTAATGCTTCGAATCAGCAGCTCTGGTCATATCGCTTATGCCATCCCTCTTTTCCAGTGAACTACCTTCGTCAGAATTACCCCTTTCCTCCCAAAAAAAATCAGCTGATCTTTGGATGTCTAACAAAAAACCTTTCAGGTAACAATCTATTCAGCCCAGCTCAATTGGGCTTCCATAACCATACATTCAACAGAAAGTGCACTTTTTAACGTTTCTAACTTTATCACCAATGCACATTGCAATCACCTTTCTTTAGTCCTTATTGGCTAGACCTATTGGGGTCATGTAGAGTGACCCATCTATGACGAGCCCTGATCGTTTAACCTTGTATCACCCCTGCAAGATGCCTTTACCGCCAATCACCTCAGCGATCACCCTCTTTCCAAGAATTGAAAAAGAAACCGAAATGGCATCTCAAGTAAACTGATAAAAAAAGAGCGAGTGCTGCCATTCTGTGAACGTGTATATTGCACGTGTGGGTGGGTGTGTGTGGGTAATCGCCTATGATATTCGTGCAAGTAGGTAAATCAAGCTCATTCCTAAATATATTCATAGGAGAAATAGCAACCACCATACTCTATAGTTTATGATACTGCAGGAGGGCGTGTCTGATCGAAATGTTAAACCTGATCCTGAACAGATAGGGAGATTTAGTCTGAAGCCCTTAAAAGCCTAATTTGAGCTTTCCAGTTCTGGATTTCACTAACGAGAACGCTCATGTCAGAGGTGAACCCCTGTTCTTGGAGGAGGTGCTGGTGACTTTGGGATATTCTTTCAATGGAGTGGTCTGAAGAGTCCTTCTGAATTGTAGTTTGCCTCACAGAGTAGCATGACTCGAAACAAGCCTGTGGTCCATGCAGGGCCGGAAGCACAAATCAGCCCTGGCAATTCAGTTGGACCTGCCAGGGAGGTGGGGGTGAGAGTGAGAAATGAAATGCCGGCATTTGTAAAGCGCACAGCTACCTCCACCGGAGGTGTCCCTGCGCTGTCCGTATACCGCTTAGGAACCCTTCCTGGCTTTTTCCCTGTGAAATGTCCACTCCTGGGCACCCCCAAGGTGAAGCCAGGCATCCCAGCGCTGTTGGGGCCGTTGTGGAGATTAAGCAAGCTATTGTCCAGAGTTGCAGAGTGGGACCCATGATTAGAATAGGCACCGAGGCGAGAATTATCAGGTCCGAGGAAATTGAGCCCAAGACCCGCCAAGGAGGGTATTGAACCCTGGTCCCAGACCAGACCTCTGCATCAGGGTCTGCCGCTCTAACCATTGAGCCACACTTCTCTACTGCTGCTACTTTTAGTACAGGGGGCTGATATTGCAGCACAGCTGCAAAACCTGCTGCCAGTAACAAAAACGGCCCCCACCCTTCGACCCAATCGGGAAAATGCCCAGTGTGTCTACTACAGACAGTCCGGCCCTGCCTCTTACAGATTTAGTGTCTAGCGGAAGAGTACTCTGTCATAAAAGTGAAAAAATGCGTTCAGCCCTATTACAAGTGCCATGGCATATGCCTTTGTAGCAAGGCAGATTGAATATCAAATAACTCTTCGACCAAAGTCTAAATCAGGCCCTTTGTGATCACAGATCAACACTTTCTTTCACCACAATCTCAAAGGCTAAACGTCCTGAACACAAACAAGCTCAATATGCCAATTAACCTCAAAATGCCAACCTCCTCTCACCCCAGTGACTCAGTAGCACGCCATATGAAGTCAACGCAGACATCATAATGTAGAACCAAAGAAATCTGTAGGTATACCTAGCTGTGGCATTATCGCAGTAACGCAGCATAAAGCAACAGTGAGCAAGTCACTATGGGCCAAATGTAGGTAGCCAAATACCGGTCGGTAACGGCCGAAAATACCGAATTTCAGTCGTTACCGACGGGTATTTGGATATTGAGATGTAGGGGCCCAATAAAGACCGATTCGGTAAATACGAGTCAGTAATTTACCGAATCGGAAATTACTGAATCAGTATTTACCGATTCTGTATTTACCGATTCGGAAATCACCGAATTCTTATTTACCGAATCGGTAAATAAGAAATGGTAAAAAAGGAGTTTTGAGATGTAGCAAACTTCTAAAATACCGAATTTCATGAAATTTGGTATTTTAGAGTCGTATTTACCATGGATTGAAAGCGGGTGGTAACCAAGTGCAGGTTATAAAAAAGGCCTTAAATGCAACATTGTGACCAGAATGGCGGCATTCTACGTGATAGCAAGGCGGCTACGACTTCAGGCAGCAGGAGAGAGGGTCTGGAGAAGGGAGGAGCAAGCTTACAGACAGAGGATAACGCTTTTTCAACTCACTGAGCCAGAGATATTGCAAAGGTACAGGCTACACCCCCAAACCATCCTGGACTTGATCAGGGACCTGCATCCACTTTTGGAGCACCCAACCCCAAGGGCGCATGCCATCCCACCCCATGTGCAGGTGCTCTGTAGCCTACACCTGCTTGCATCTGGGAGTTACTAGGGGGTGATTGCTGCGGTAGGTGGGGTGTCTCAGAGCTGCCGGTCCCGTTTCTTCAGGAAGTTCCTAGAGGCCATGATGCTACCCCAACACACACGTTGAACTACTGAAGACCAAGCCTGACTTTTATCAAATTGCACATTTCCCACACGTTATCGGCTGTATAGATGGCACCCACATCCCTATATGCCCACCTGCTGCCACAGAGTACATTTACAGAAACAGGAAGTCAACCCACTCTATCAATGTACAGGTAATCTGTGATGCCAACAACATAATCACAGACATTGTGGCTAAGTTCCCAGGAAGTACCCACGACTCCTACATCTTTCAAAACAGTGGGATCTACACACGCCTTACAGCGGGGGAATTTGGCGAAGGATACCTGCTAGGTAAAACACTGTGACACACCCTGATAGATATAGCAGATGTATGTGTAGGTGTGCATGTGAGTAATGGTTTTCTCATTTACATATAGGGGACAGTGCATATGCCGTCCGCTCATTCATCCTGACACCCTACCTCAACCCTTCAACCCGCAGCCAGAGACGATACAACGTGGCACACAAATCAACTAGGGACGTTGTGGAGCGCACCTTTGGCTTGTTAAAAAGCAGGTTCCGCTGCCTCCACAAAAGTGGTGGGGCACGGCAGTACTCACCAATCATCTGCTGTAAGATAATTACAACTTGTGCAATGTTACACAACCTTGCTACAAAGAAGGGCACAGAGGTGGAATTGAGAAACTATGAGGACCACGATGATGAACATGCACTGCCTGAACCAAACACAGCAGGAGTTGAGCCACCAACCGATGGCAAACAGAGAGGGAAAGAGATCACACTGAACTTTTTTTGAGTAAGTAAAGAGACCCAGACAGGTGGAGTATGCACCCAACGTAGTTTAATATTTGGCACTACGCAGGTACTGAAACTCACAAATGTGCAACACAAATGTCATCCATTTAGTAATGGTAGTCCTGGCTCACTTCCCCATTTAAGGTCAAGGAGTGTGGGCTGTATAAGTCATTTGCGGCCACGCCTACCAGTGCCAGATGAAAGTGGCTGGCTGTCCTCACTGGGTGTTTGGGGTATTGGGTCACCATGGCGCCTGCTGCTCCTCCGTGTCTCAACAACAGGGGGGCTTGTCATGCTGCTCCTACTGGTGCTTTCCTCACTTTCCGGTACATCTAGAGCAGCAGTTTGTGCTGTCTGTGCATTAAACAGCACCTCTACGGCACTGGTCAGTCTTGCAAAGCCCCTAGACACCTCATTGCTGCTGTGTGTTAGTCCCTCTTGCATGTTAATGCATCGTCTGCATAGAAGGGAAGTGGCTGTGGCCTGGCGGTTCATAGCCTTAGTTTGTTGCTGCGCATGTTGCCTCTCCTTGCGCCTTGTTAGCCTGTCCTGGTCCAGTTTTGTGCACAGGAGCTGCACCAATTGTGTCATGTCCCGCACACCTGTGGCCATCTCCCGCATCCCTGCAGCCATCTCCCTCATACCTGATGCCATCTCTTTATTTTCATCGACCAGTGCACTGATGCCCTTCCCTATGTTTTCCATATGTGTATTCAGGTGCTTCATCTGGCGTTGCACAGACTGGATGGCCTTCCCCTGCATTCTTTGAATCTTCACCATGCTACCCTCCAGCCCACGGAAGACATTGGGACCCTCCCCATGTTGTGCAGCACTGCTATCTCTGGCTCTGCGGCGTCTGGTACCTGTACGGGCAACCTCTGCACTGGACTGCTGTGTGGCAGATCTTCCTTCCCCAGCCAAGGTTTGGGTGTCATCCCCCTCCATTTCACCTGCTGAAGTTTCCATTTCAATCAGTTGAGCAACTGCATGCCTCCTGCTCATTTGAGGTGCAGGTGTTGTTTGCGGCAGTGACGCAGGCAGTTCAGGTGAGGACAGTAGCAGAGGGGATCCTGAACGTTCTGGGGATGCCTGCAGATGTGGAGACATTTCAAGGTCTTGGGATGGTGGCAGTGGTGTTGATGCACCAGTGTCCTCTGTGACGTTCTCTGCACTTGTGCCTGCCTCCTGGCTGTCATCCCTCTGTGGTGCATTGCCTTCCTTCTCCCTGGTACGCCTGCGAGATGTCTCGCCTGTGGACATAAAAGCGTACATTAGCTCTGTGCTCCTGCCTCACGGCTTCTACAATTAAATTGTTTTCACTGAAACACTGTACATATTGCCTGAGCCTCATTATGACTGATATGTTTTACCTAACTTGTTGATTGCTGTGCTGTATGACATGGTAGGTCTTTCAATTACTAAATGGCCCATAATGCATTGCTCCTGTATAATACTACCTCTACTGGAGTGGGGTTAACTTTGCCACATAGGGAAAAGGGAAGGTGATGGGGTGGGGGTGATTGCTGTGCATGTGTCTTACCTTTCCTAGTGGCAGCTCTGGCTGAGCTATCTGCATCTCCCAGTCCACAGACGCTCTCTGGTTCAATGCTGGACCCCACCAACTCCTCCAGGTCAGTCAGGGGAGGTGCACGGTTCTTCCCTCCTCCAGTTTTGTTTGCCTCTTTGTGGAGCTCTGCAATTTTCTTCTTGGTAATGCTCCTGAGGTCATCCCACCTCTTTTTCAGGTCATCTATGTCCCTTGGAGTCACTCCTACAGCATTCACCTTTGACTGTATTTCCAGCCAAATCTTTCTTTTGGCAGATTCAGCCACAGTGAGGGACTGCTTTCCAAACAATTTATGGTGTTCTTTAACCACCTCCTCCACGAGGACCTGCAGCTCCATGGTGCTAAATTTTATTTTTCTCTTCCTCTCTGGAAGTTCCTTTTCGCTGCTGCTTGCCATTTTCAAACTTTAAAAGCACAAAAAAGTTTTACTGTGGCTCAGTGACTCAGCTCTGCTTTCTCTACCTCTCCAGAAGCTTCTAATTACTTCCAGCTGTCTGGGTGTAGCCACTTCCTGGTTGGGAGGGGGTGGGTGGTAGCACCTGATTGGCTGACTCCTAAGTTTCACTTTCTTACCTTTCCGATTCGGTAATTACCAAATCGGTATTTACCGATTCGGTATTTACCGAATCGGTATTTACTGATTCGGTATTTACCGAATCGGTATTTCCAATTCATTCCTATGGGCCAAAAGGCCCATAGGATTGAATGGGAAGTACTGATTCGGTAAATACCGATTCGGTAAATTCCGAATGGCAGATACCGATTTTTACCTAATCGGTAAAAATTACAGATTTTTTACCTACATCACAAATACCGATTCTAAAATACCGAATCGGTAAAAGTCGGTATTTTAGAATCGGTATTTTGATATTACCTACATCTAGCCCTATATTAAATCTGCTCTCCAGGTCTGCGATTTCTAATGAAATGTCCACTTCTGTCCTCATTCAAGACTGTGACCTTCAATCTTCTGTACTGATCTTCTTGTGATTGGGCTGCGTGGCACTATACAAACTCGTGCCACCTAGCCTCAAATTATGGTAATTGGTGACGTTGGCTTTTCATTATATCACTGCATCCAAAGGCATTTGTTAAAAGTGAGAGTGATGATTTTGACTCATGAACTTAGAAACATTCAAGTACCCTACCCTGGGAACAATGCCACTAATTGACTTGTCAATCGGCATGTGTACCTTATAGGACAACAAAATTCCTATGCATGGAACCACACGATAGTTTAGTAAATCAAAAACACAAAACGCTTTTGTATAGTGCACGTCCTGTATTCATGTATTTGAAAGTGCTGTTATATGTTATTGTGAAGAAAAAGGAAGCTGGTGAAATAAAATATTTGCCTAAGATTACACAGAGTGGTAAAGGCGGGATTGTCCCCAAGTTTTCCGGTTTCACATTATGCAATACAGCCACCAGATGGGTATAGTACGCCCCCTCTCCCCACCATTTTTTGAAAAAAATAAACAAAAAGCCATTGCTTTATTTTAATTCGTTGTGCATGAGGTTAGAGCGTGGGTGGCAGACAGAAGCCACATGAAAGTTCGACTCATTTTAGACCTCTCGAAGGGGACTCGAGCGGGGCCAGGCCTCTTGCTCGAAGCTTTTAGTGGCTCCGCAATGTCTGGTGACAGCCCGAGCTGATCAGAGAGAGCAGCCTGGCACATGACGAGTCAGGGCTTAAAACTGGTGGTGGGACAGAGGTGAAGAAAGAGCTGGCTCCATTCCAGCTCTTAGCTTTGGAGTAAATGAGTACATAACGATATTTTAGGAAAAGGTGAGTGACAGTTTCCTGAACGGACACTGGTGGAACGATCCGAGTCCAGGCACCGTGTTCCCAGACCGCCCCTATCGCCTCTAAAGCACTAAGCCTGGCTAGTTTTCAATGGCCGAGTGTCCCTGACATCACTGTAGTGCGGCCGGGCCCAGGTTTAGGTAGGCCGCAGCAGCACAGGAATAAGACACGGGAGGCTATTACTTCAATGTCTGCCGGAAGACCCCGAGCGGTCTCTGGCCCTTTTATTTATACCCTCGGAGCGAGCCCGCCCTGACGGTTGTGGGGATGCATGGGTGCAACAGCAACATTGTGTGAGAGGGCCCGGGTGGCTCTCTACATCCCTCCTTACTTTTGGTTCTAGACCATCTAGTTCTCTCAGTTCAGGGGGAGGTATATACAAAATCCCTCAGCCACTGACTCGGCACCGGATTCAGCCAGAGACCATACTCCTGGCTCCGGATACAGGGAGATGTTGCCACCCCAGCCGGGCCTCCCTCAACCGACTTGGCAACAGTGTTCTGGCTGGTCGACCGGGCACTCTCAGCACTTCCTTGACTGGCTGTACTTTGTGACTCCGGCAAGGCGTTCCTCACATTGGGCGAGACAGGGGGAGAGAAGTTTGGCAAAGAGTCATGATAACCAGATGCCTCTGGGTCTATGTCCGCCTCCGCTGCCTTCTTAAAGCTGGACACATTCCTCGTTATGGATTGTTGTCCCCTTTGTGCGGTAACCATGGTTCATTGGACGCTTACAACGACCCACGCTTCTGGCTCATAGGGCATCCGGAACTTCCATTCGGGGTGTTGGTCTTTGATCACCAACCGGTCTCCCACTCTTAGCTGGGGTTCCTGGGCTCTTCAGGCCTCGCTCGCCTTCTGGTTCGTTGTCTCCCTCCTCGCCTGAATGGCGAGGAGGGAGACTGACGGTACGCACCAAGTCTGACGGTACGCACCAAGGAATTGGTCGAGGGCTGCTTCAAGTTCTACCCCATTATCCACTGCGATGCGTAGTGCACGGTTAATTGTTCTCATCAGTCGTTCTGCTTCCCCATTTGCTTGGGGCCATAGCGGGGGGATCTTCCTGTGGCGCACCACTAGGTTCTCCAGATACTCCTGGAACTCCTGCCCTTGGAAAGGGGGTCCATTGTTGGACTTAACTTCTTCCGGCAGCCCCATCATTGCGAAAACTCGATCCAGGACCCTCTTCATGTGTGGGAAGGCTGTTGATGCGATGACTTTGACGATGGGAAACTTCCAGAATGAGTCAACCATGACCAGCATGTGACGTCCGACCGGGAAGCTCCCAAAGTCCACACTGAGATGTGTCCACAGAGTCTTGCACTGTTCTTCCGTGATCACCAGTGCTGGCGCTGGGTCTCCTCCGGTGATCGCGCAGGCATGGCACTGCCGTACCATCTCCTCTACCATGGAGTCCATGGCCGGGAACCAAACCTTGTCCCTCAACCTGGCTTTGGTCTTGGCCATTCCCTGGTGACCCACATGGGCCAGCGCGAGGATCCTCTTCTGTAGGCTTTTTGGGACCACTATGAGATGTCCCCTCAGGACAACGCCTCCATTCCCCACACTGAGTTCGTTCCGAACATGCCACAGTTGTTGACGGGCATGGCTGACCTCCAGCCGGAGGACGTGAGCACCGTCCATGAAGTGGGCCCAACCATTGTTCTTCAAGGCTCCTAGAACTCGGGAGAGGGTGCGGTCCTCTCGGGTTACTCGGAGGATTTCTTCAAGACCACCCCTAGGCCCACCGGGCTAGCATCAACGACCAATTCTGTTCGGCGTTGTCGATGGAAGTAGGCCATCACAGTCTTGTCCAGAAGGCCCGCCTTGACGTCCTGGAACGCCTTGTTGGCCACCAGCGACCACTCCCATTCATGGTGGTGATGCGTAAGGACACGCAGTGGCTCCGACATGGCTGCAAGATTGGGGATGAAGCATCCACAGTATGTGGCCATGCCGAGGAAGCTCCTCAGTGGGGTTTCTAGGCATGCTGGCTATCCAGATAGCTTCGGCCTTCTTCGGATCTACCAGGAGCCCCTCACGGGTGAATGTGTACCCGCAGAAGTCTACACTCTCCTGATTGAAGGAATATTTTGCTTTGTGCAGAGTCAGACAACAGTCTACAAGTCTTCTTAGAGTGACTCGGAGGTGTAAATGGTGTTCTTCGAGCGTGTTGGAGTATACCAGGACATCATCGCTGAGGTTGATGATGCCTTGCAGCCTCGACAGTGCTTCCCGGATGGCATTCTGGAAGACCTCGGCGGCTGACGATACTCCAAAACTGAGCCTCTTGTACCTCCGTAGTCCAACATGCGTCGAAAAGGTGGTAAGGTACCGGCTCTCGGGTTCCAGTTCCAGCTGGTGATACCCGGCGTTCAAGTCTAGTTTTGAAAACCACTTTGCTCCGTTTAAGTCCGCTACAATATCGTCAATTGTGGGGGTGATGTGCCGTTCCCTCTTCACTGCGGTGTTTGGCAGTCTCATATCGACACAAAGTCGAATGGCTCCTGGTTCTTTGGGTTTGGGTGCCACGACCAGCGGTGTGGCACACTGCTCGCAGACCTTAAACATAGAAAGAATATATGAATGTACTAATACTAAAGACCGGCATTTCTCTCACCAAACTACTCCATTACCCTGGCTCAACCACCGCACATACCTGCCAAAACTGTCCTCTCCGTAAGTTCAACCGCTAACAATCGCCGGGACTACTAAATCATTCTTTCATTCGAGAACCGCGTTCCAACCATAAATGCCGTAAAACCGGAACCACTTTGCGATCAATGTATAAACATAAATGAAGGACAACAGAACTTTAAATGCGGGCGCCTTACCCATCAGATCTCCTCACATCTAAAAAAGTGCTCAAAGTAAATGAATAGAATAATAACTCAAATAAGGATGAAAATGAAGTCAAATTATAATACAGATTGAACTTTATAATACTGGTTGCTCAGCACAAAACACTTTTAAAGAACTTCATCTTTCAATTCCAACTACAATACCACATAGCCAATTATAGCTATAAATCACAGAAAACAAATGTAATCAATTTTTTTCATTGAGACCCCTGGGTTCCTGTGTAGCTAAATGTTTTATTCTGTAAATCTCCCTTTGAAGCAGAGATCTGGTTAGATCCATGCCTTCATGTAATTTAATTTTCTCTAGTACTGAAAACTGAATCTGGGCTATGTTGTGTTTCAACTCAAGCCAATGCTTGGCCAAATTGCTTTTGATATTTTGATTTCTTATTGTACTCTTGTGCTCTGATATGCACATTTTTAATTTGCCCTCAGTCTTGCCCACATATAATTTCCCACATGGGCATTTTATATAGTAAATAAGATTACTAGAGTTACAATCTGAATCATGATGTAATGGAATGGTTTTTCAAGTGTGAGGATGGTGTAATGTTGCCCCAACTATTACATTATGACAATGAATACAATTGGCACATCTTTTCATTCCCTTATGTTCTTTTTCTTTCTGTTGCACTGGTAAACTCGTTAATATTTCCTTCAAGTTCTTTGATGTAGTAAATGCAAAAATAGGCTTTTGGATGAATATCCCCCGAAAATCTGGTTCATTTTGCAGTAATTCCCAATGGCGAATCACAATGTTTTTTATTCGCTGTGAACTGGTGGAAAATTTTGAGACAACAACATGCCTCTCCACCACTTTCTTAGGTTTCTGCTTCAGTAGATTATCTCTATCAAAGGCTGATGTGCGATTTTTTGCTTTATCTCAAACCTCCTTAGGATACCCTCTTTCAACATATTTTTGACATTGTTCTTCCAAATTTGTTTCCAAATTCTGTGGCTCAGAGCAAGTCCTTTTTATTCTCATATATTGTGAGAATGGAAAATTATTTTTGAGATTTTGAGGATGGAAGCTTTGGAACAATAAAGCATTATTGACATCAGTTTCTTAGTGAAAAATTTCTGTGTGAATCTTTGATTCTTTAAGTTTAATTGCGATGGTTTGTAGCGATATTCCAGCTGGGAATGACGTCCTCAAAAGCACTCAGAAGAAACAATTTCCTTTAAAGTTTGTGCTCTTTCAAAATAAAGTTTTATTCGAAAATTTCAATTCTTTGAGTTATTCATTTCTTTCACAATCAATGTTTGTTGTTCATCATTAGAAAGTGTAATACATTGCCCAATGCATTTCGGGCGATTTGCCCTTCTTCAGGGGCATAGTTATTCCGTGGAAGGAAAATATACACAACTGTAATGTATTTCCATCTTCAAAGAAACGTTTATATTACATCATTAACAACCATATATCCCCATTTTCTGAAAATATCTGCTGAGAGCATCAGAAGATCAAAGTTGGCCAAGTAAAAATGATGTTGAAAAGTAATTTTTTTTGTGTAGTAGCCTGTAGTTTGAGTACAAAATCATTAGTATCCTTCACATATGAAGGCTATTGTTGAACAAAAGGTTGTAAGAATTTGTCAATGTACTGCCCCAATGGCTCAAAAATGGTACCACATCCTGTCCCTATCGGTCTCATTGGTGGATTTTGAAGGCTCTTGTGAACCTTTGGGAGCATGTAGAGTCGTGGTCTCCAAGGATATTCAACAGATAAAAATTGTTTGGTTGCTGAAGAAATATGATCCAAGTCATGAGCCTGATTGAGGATAATTTGGAGCGTCGCTTTTTATTCCTCTGTGGGATCTTTTTCCAACTGCAGATATGTAAGTTCATCTGACACATGTTCATCAACTTTATCTTGATAAAAACTTCTGTCCATAACAATAATAGCTCCACCTTTATCTGCTTTCTGAATCATCACTTTATCATTTTCTTGAAGGGCTTTTAGAATGTTCTTGTCATGAACAGAAGTATTTTTATTTTTCGCTTTATGCATGTTGATTTTCTGGAGATCATTCCGCACAGATTTTTCAAAAGCATCAAGAATCTTGTGAGACACTGGCGCTTGATATTTGGATTTTGGCCGAAATTCCAACAGTTCTACTTCCTCTTTTTCCGGTTGACTGGTAAGACAGTAGAGAAAAAATTTCTTAATCTGAGTACCCTCATGAATTTAAATAATGCAATTTCACCCTCTAGAAGGTTAGTATCATATGTAGGGACAAACCCCAAACCTTTGTTTAACACCCTTAGCTACTGGGGTGTTAATTCTGTTTTTGAAATATTGATAACTACATTTGTTTGTGACTCCTTGTGCGTGCTCCTTCTGCAGCTTCAACGGGTTTTCCTGTTGGTTTGGTTTTCCCTGTGGTTGACTTGAATCCGCTGCTTTGGGTAAAAAATGAGTTGATCCAGATGTTTGTGCAACCGCTTTTTCCATTGTTTCTGTTGTTGTCTGTTCACCCATAATCTATGCATCGTTGAAAATGTTAAAATGTAGTTTTTGGTGATGAGACCATTGAAACATAAGGATAAAGCTCAAATTGAAGCAATTTTGTTTATGTGTAGTAATTTTGTTGCTGGTTAGAATTGATGATTGTTTTATTAAGAAACTGCACATTCAAACATGAGTGTTAAAACAGAGTATGATTTTTTCTACAAAAGTTGAATTAAAAATGGTGGAAGAAACACATCAGTAACAGTGCACAGAGGTCGAGTGTGATGTAACTCGAGATAGGAAGTTTTGAGAATAGGCACAGTTCAGGACAAACGTGCTACCTCTGCAGCACGCTTGGTTTAAAAAACAGAGAAGTTATCTGTGAGCAAGTTTAAGAAGGGAGTGCATCTCCGATTCATTTAAACATTTTGATCCACTACAGCAAAGGCATATTTAGAATCATGAAATACTTCGAATGTCCAACATATGGCAAGGAGAAGCACTTTCATTGCATTAGGGATAACCAGGATTATGTCAAGAATGCCCACTACAGGTCAAGAATAAGACCATTATGCCATGACCACATTATACTATGGGTAACCTTAATTATGTCACAAATGTCCAGAATGCCAAGAATATGTCACGGGTAGGCACTCATCATACCACGCCAACCATTATGCCAGAGAGAACCACATATGTCAATTGTGTCTACAATGGGCCAAAGAGAGCACCATGTAGCCAGGGCCACAATTGGATGCTAAGGCAATGGTGGAGCCTATGGCAGGGATATCCAAACTAGGGTAAGGTTGCTCCTAATGTTTCAAGAATAATCATTATTAGCCCAGGATCACCTGGATGCCAAGGATACCATAAATGTGTCAGGTGTGCCCTTAATATTATCAAACATTAGTGATAATGAGGTAACACTGTGTCCCTCAGAACCTGGGTATTACTACTGTAGTCTACGGTAGGTTCTGTCAGGCAGCACCATTATGCCAGGTCCACCATTAAAGGATATGGTAGAGGGGGATGATTATCAACACCTCCATATGCCAGGAATAACCACAGTTATGATAAGAATGTCTCCAATTTGTTATGCATGACAATCATTAGGCCAGGGAGAGCCACAATTATCTCAAGGGTGTCCATAATATGGTAAGATCCATGACAGTGAAACAGCAAGAGTCTAAGATGGATTGTGTACCTTATTTCTTGGCCACAATTATGTGATAGCCACAATTAGGTCAAGAATGCAGCCTATATATTCCAGGATAGGCCCCATTATCCCAAGGTCACCATTAAACCAACAAATATTTGCGTACCACCTTTCTATAAAAACACACACACACATCGATTCATTAACAGTAACATATTTACAGACGCACACAAATATGCAACATACACACACATATGCACACACTCGCCCCCCCCTTCTCCCTATCAATGCCCATAACGGTCCTCTCGATTCAGTCACGGTTCTGCTAGCTGCTCTGCTGTCAACCCGGAATCAATTAGGCAGCTGGAACAAGTTTAGGTTATCTGATTTACAGTTTATCCACTCAATTAATAGAGGCCGGGTGTTATAATGTCACTACTACCCTCCATTAACTTCTCCACAAATACCCAAAATTTTGAAAACCTGGAATGGATAGGAAATATCACTCTTGGGCAAACCTGCAAGGTGTGGATAACGTTTGTCCCATGGTTGATTGAATCACCCAATATTCTCACAACGTTCAGAAAGAAGACTTTTGAGTGGAAAGGTGTTTAAGAGTATGTAGGTCTAGACCACCTAGCCTCAGAAAGCCCAATTATTTACACTTTAATTTCTGGCGGTTGATGGAGCGAGGTGGAAAACAACATTTTGTGTAGCCCTCGTGAAGTTAGTTCCTCATAATAGTAACATGAATTAATCGTGTGGTTTTGAAATTAACCAACATAGAATAAAAATGCACACACACAAGTACACGTGGGAAACTAATTTGCTTATGTTGAAAATCATAATCGACTAATAAAGTGATATCGTTACGTCTATAATTAACAAAATTGCTATAACCTAACCAAAATCGGCATAAATGTGCTTTTGTCTGTTTATTTGTGGCATGAAAGATGGACAATGGTGACTAAACCGCGCATATATGCTGCTTTATCTGCTAGGTAATAACTAACAGGGTTACCTTAGTGTGGTGGGAGGTAAACAGAAGGGTTATATTTCAACGATTAACGTTTAATTGTGCTTGTTTCTATAATAGTTCCCGTTCAGGCCCATGCGGCCTAATAAAAAATGGACGTCTTTGTGACTCCGAGATTGTGGTGCTGTACGCATGCGCGACTGGGCTCAAGAAGAGCATGAGCTGCCTTTGCCTGTGCGGAATGGGTCAAGGACAATGTGCCCTGAAAGCCTGACTGATTGCCAACAAAAATGAACACGCGCATTGTGGACATGTGAAAAACTGTTGAAATATCAATTTTAAGGACACAAGTGAACAGACTATAGCAAAGACAAAGAGGACTTTCATATTTGATGACACCACAATTTTTGAACAATAAGATGATGAGGTTATGCTCATCCACCCCTCGACTTGTCCAATCAGAACTCTTAAAGACCCCAAAAGTTTCAAATTTTAGATAGATTAGTTAGTGAAAAAGGTTATAAAAGAGTATGTTTGGACTTAAGAAAAAACCCTTCCTTTCCGATTTTCATCTTTGCATCCCGACATGCTGCCGGATTGCTGAATCTTTCCTATGGCGTAAGGACTTTGAAATTGTTCTGAACTTTAATTTTCCTTGAATGGGTGCGGAGTCCTTTTATGAGATGAACAACTAGAAGAATAGAGAGATGGTCTTGGGAACTATTTTGTCCTATGCTGATGTCTGTGTCCTGGGATTGTGGTAATGTAATGTCGCTTATTTCCTGAACTTTTAAGCTAATAAATATAAATGTTTTTGAATTTACTCCTTTTTCTTTCTTAGGCTATTTCTGATTAAATGAATAAATAAAATGAATAAATATAGGTCATGCTAGGAGGTTTTGTCTTTAATTAAAAATTAAATAAATGAAGAATTAAGCTGGTCTTGTTTATCCTTTAGTTAATTTTTACTAGCAGATCCATTGACAAAATATTGGTGGTGTGTCTGAATAATTTTCTCGTAAATAAACCATGGTAAAAGAGTTTAAACTGCAGATGTATATAATATAAATATTAGCGTTTAATTTAGACACTCGCTATGATCCAGCAGCTCTCCTTCTGATCTTCACTGAATCCTTGAAGTAGGGTGAATGTGTGTGCAAGTGACTCGCAGTGTTATGGGCCCCACTGATGATTAAATGTGTAATTGAGTTCTTCAGGTAATAGGTGATGGGTTTTTAAGAAAAATCTGGAGTAGCGCTGCATCACGGTAAAACTGAAATGTAATCTCTGGCATCGGGTAAGAAGATGGATTAGGGTACTGGCACCTCTTGCAATCTAGAGTGACATACATATTGAGTATCGGTGAGGGAGAATAGTGAATAACCAATGGCTATTTTCCTTTGCACTGAGCTATAATCTGCTGAATTCAATCATAGTCAATGACCATGTGGTGTAATTAGTGCTAGAAGAATCAATAATGGTATGATGTCCCTTCCTGCCCGTGTGATGCCATCAGAAATTAAAGATGGTGTGATGTTGCTTTTACTACCGATATGTTTCAGTGTCAGTTAACAACTTCATCCTCAGTTATATTCTTCTGAGCACCTTCCTAGGGTATTCTTATGAATCTGTTCTCGGCTTCAATCCTAATCACACCTATCTGGACTAATAATCTCCTGTGATGTTACCTAATTTTAAAGGTCTTGATCTGTATACTATAAACAATCTATCCACCCTGCTTTTCATACTTTTCATACCTTTCATCTCTGCTTCTTTGCTAAGCCTGTTCAGTGAATGTGGGCATCTCTACTTTCTGTACCTTCTATTCTCAGGGCTTGCTCAGGTATTTTAGGACATTATCTGAACTTAATTCAATAGGGCAATAATCCACCCAATTTATAAATCAGGTTCCCATTCATCACCAATTAACTACAGACTAATTGCTCTCTTGGACATTGAGGCTAAGCACTATGCCGGCATTCTCCTGAATGAGCTGAGTGCATGGGCGGACGAGAACAAATTGATCCCAATGACTCAAACAGGCTTCACTACTAAATCCGGGACCATGACCAACTTATTAACATTGGCCATAATTGTCGACAAAGTTTGTGCCACATCCAGGGCTGTTTTTTGTTGTTTTGTTGATTTCAAAGCTGCTTTCGACCGGGTCCCCAGGGCAGCATTGTGGGAAAAGTTAAAGAAATGGGGAATTCCACGAAAACTCCTGGAGGCAATTATTCAGCTACACTCAGATACATGGGTTCAGGTGAAGCTGGGGTCCGGCACACATCTCTCCCGGAAAATTAGGACAACCAGGGGTGTCATACAGGGCTGTGTGCTGGCCCCGCTTCTTTTTAATCTGTTTATAGCTGATTTGCCAACAGCCCTAGAAGACACCAACAGTCACTCACCAAAGATGGGTGGAGTTCCCATAAGCAACCTGCTCTATGCTGACGATTTAGTGCTTTTTAGTCTCACACAAGTAGGTTTACAAAGGCTCCTGGCTAAACTATACAATTACACCACCGTAAATCAATTAGAGGTTAACTTAAAGAAAACCCAAGTGGTTACCTTTGGTAAAAAAAGAAAAGCCGGGGGAGGATGGTCGTATAATAACATGAGTATAGCAGTAGGAAGTACATACAAATACCTAGGGGTCAATCTTGACTCAAGGGGCAATTTTGTGAAACAACGTAAGGAGATATTAGTTAAAGCTGTGACCTTACAGGTGACCCTCTCAAAGCTCTCAAAAAAGTTGTCCGGCCCAAGTCTAACACCTTTACTAGAGGCTATGAGAGCAAAAATTGGTCCGACACTGTCATATGGTATTGAGACTTTTAAGGGTAAACTAAATAAGATTCTAAACCAACATGTGACTAATATCTACAAAAAGGTCCTCCGCTTGCCCAAAAGTGCCTCTGCTGCCCAGATTAGGCTAGAACTGGGCCTACTAAATTATGAAGTCTCTAGTACTGGCACGTTTTTAAATGTTTGCCATAAACTGAGACAAGCAGACCCAGGCTCACTGGAGTCACTAGTCTGGCTAGATATCACCGAGAAAAATCCAGGGAGCTCGTACGGTTGCCTTTTTAAAGATTCCATTCTAGAACTCTCCGCGGGTGACCTATTGGACCTCAACCCCAGCACGTCAGTGTTTAAAAGCACCGTTAAGAAACGTGTCAGAATGAGTTCTCTCATTATTGATAAAAACCACCTTGCCAAACGCAGACACGCTTGGCCTATTATGAATTCGTACGGGCATCTAGCCCCTGCAACCTACCTGGCATGTACGTATTCCCTGCATCTAAAACTTAGTTTTATGGCCATTAGACTCGGTGACTGGCAATTTCTAAAAGATCTGCCAGGCTGGCATCGTACGTCCGATGTATTATGGTGCAGAGGGTGCGGCAGGACGGCTGAAACATTGGAGCATGTGGTCTGTCTCTGCCCAGCATTCATGTAACTGCGCAGACGCAAACTGAAAGCAGAGTGGAACAAGTTGGAATTCGGTCGTGCAGACAGGCAATCATTGCTGCCCTAAGCCCAGAAAACACAGCTTTAAATATAGGCCTCACAACCTACATACGCCTTGCATATCGCCTCTTGTCGACATTAACCTAAATCAAATTGCATTATTTTAAACTGTTAAAAAGTCTTTTTATCTTTGTATTTTCTTACAATTCACTGCTATTGAATTGTTGCTGCTATTTTTATTTGTACTCACTTTTAAAATGTGTAATTATTTGCTGACGGTTGGTTGGTCCACAAGTCCATCATTGCTAATTACTGATAACACAATTTCCTTACCTTTTAAAGCCAGTTTAACGCTATGTGGATTGTTTACAATATGGAGTTGAATAATGTCTCCGACCTGTACTTACCCATCCATGCTTATGTGATGTTAGTTTTTAGTTTTTTCACATTGTGTATCGCTGTTGGTGTTCCTTTTAAGGATGTTATTTTATATCCAAATAAAGAAAGCCTTTCTTTAAAACTGAACTTAATTTTTGTCTCAGGGCCTGCACTAAGTACTCTGATGGCTGACTCTTTGTTTCCTCATCTCAGATACTGCTTTGACTATTTCTATGAAACTAGGCACAGAAATCCTCTTCTCAAGCTTAGGGTCTGACTAAAATATTCCTAGGTCACTGTTCACTTTATCTATTTCTCAGGGCTCTATCTCCTGCTTCTTGTTCTCAGGTTCTACTCATAGATTTTCATGGTGTCCTCCCTCTCAGCTTCGTCCGTTATCAGGATCTGGCTGCCTGTTTTCTCCTATTTTCCAACTCACCAGAAGCAGTCATTGTCTTTTCAAATGTCAGAATGTTGACCCATGGGTTAGAGTGGTTCACAAGTCACACAGCAGTCATCAGAGCAAGTAAATTGTTACCTGCAGGGCCTCCTCTTCAGACTCTTGGGGGATCTCGGTGGAGTACTCCTTAACTCGCTCCACGCTCACCATCATCGTTTCCGTAAGTGTGAAGTAGAAGATGAGATCTGACAGCATACTATTGAGAGTGAGAACGTACAGGAGCGCCAGGCCTACGAGTCCTTTAGAAACGAAGAGACAAAGACCTTAGTAATGCCACAAGTGACAGTGTGAACAAGTGTAAAAAGACCTAGAGGAGGAAATGTAAACCAGAGGAGGAGTAGAGAAGTGGTAATAGGTATGTGAGGGTTCTTATTCAAACCTTGTATCCATTAGTTTGAACCAGCTACAAAGCCAAACAACTTAGTACAACAAGCATTTGCAATGCAATAGGTTTCACATTTGGGAGAGTTACAGCTATTGGCATTGTAAATAATAATGTATTTTATCTATGTGTTTACCTTTATGTGAAGTTTCTCCTGGCCCCCCACGTAATGAGGAGGCAGACCCAAGAGGTAGGGGGAAAAGGTTTCTTTATTTAGAATAACGATCGCGGGAGAGCGCCGAGCGATTGTTGATGAGGTGCTCGCAGCCACTCTGCGCATGCGCGCTTGCTCGGGACTGGGCGTCTTTGCGCGTTGCGTAGTCACGCAACGTACAAAGATTAGAGCTCAACTCTACATATCTCCCCTTTTTATACAGATACAAAAGAGTCCTCTGAGTCCTCTGGGTCCACAGGTGTTTAACATCTCCCCAGTTCAAAGTCTCTGAAGTGATTGGGTCTGACCACCACTCTACCCGCGCGTGTGCGTCTTACCAGTGTGGAGACTTCTCGAGTGCAGTTCTCAGCAGGGCTTACCCTACCATCTCCCTGAGGACTCTGCTCTGCTCTTTTGGGAGTCACCATCTTTTCTCTCTGCGTTTCCTCTACCACGGGCATCTCTTGATCTCTCCCCTCCTCGCAAGATCCCTCTTCCCTACGGCTTTCTTCACCAGTTGCAGTGACTCCTTCACTTCCTTCTGCTCCTTGATCTTGTAGGGCTCTTCCTTCCTGCGTAGGCCACTGTAGGATCTTGTTGATTTTTGCCATGCGGTCTTGGGCCCACACATTCCCGTCGCTGAGTAACGCCGCTCTGTCGTACACTTCTTCCACTTGCAGAGGCGGGCTATACTTGCCCTCTCCTTTCTTTCTCAGCACCGCTAGTTTTACTCTCACCCACTCCCCTATTTCAAGGGCTGCTTCTTTCACATTTCTTCTCCGATTGTAATGTTCAGTATATAGTTTCTGAGCCTTTTCCAGGTTGTTTTGAACCACTGCCGGAGACCATTTGCTGGTGATGGTCTTTTCCCTCCAAACCACATTGTCTTTGGTGAAGGGGTGCCTGCCTCTCAGGATCTGAAATGGGCTGAACCCTGTTGATGTGGGGGTAATCCGGTATGCCCAGATCATACTCATGATCACCTTCTCCCAGTCCTTGCCCTTCATGATGGCCGCTGAATGGATCCCATGATGACCCGGTTGAATCTTTCTACCTGTCCGTTGCTCGAAGGGTGGTATATGGAAGTGTGCTTGGTTTTGATCCCATTCCTTTCCATATACTTGTACCACATCTCGGAGGTGAATTGCGGGCCGTTGTCACTCAGGATTGTTCTCAGGATCCCTTCCCTCAGGAAAACCGAGGTGAGAAACTTTATTACCGTTTCAGAGTCCATTTCTTCTTGGATGTGAACCTCAGGCCCCTTGGAGTATTTGGCCACCAAGACACATACATATTTCGGCATTCCTTGGTTGTCCAAGACTGGTCCCAAAATGTCGACCGAGACATCCTCCCATGGATTGCGAGGTTGGTCGAATTTGCCAAAAGCTGGCCGTAGGGGTTTCAGAATTTTGTCAGCTCCTTGGCACTGATCACAGTATCTCACATGCCTTTCCACTTGCAAGTCCAGCCCAGGCCACCAGTACATTTGCTTCACTTTCATTTTGGTTTTCACTATGCCGAGGTGTCCCTCATGTAGCTGTGCCAACAGGAGCTGGATCAATCTCGTAGGAGGCACCACCTTGTCTCCTCGGTATAGGAGATTCCCGAGTCACTCACCGATAGCTCCTCATGGACTTCATAAAACTTCTGTAGCACCTCCTTTAACCTTCTCTTTTTAGGCCAACCACTGATCACGTACTCCTTGACCTCACAGATTTTGTCGTCTCCGTCATACGCTTGGGCCCATTCTTGCTTGCTAATCACCCTTTCTGAATCCTCCATTACCGCTATCATCTCTTCATTCTCTGCCGCAGGGCTAGGAGCTTCTTCCATGGCTGAGCTCTACTTAGGTAATCAGCTACCTTGTTTCGTGTCCCCGGTATATATTCCACATCGTACCGGTACTCCAGTAGCTTCAATGTCATTTTGAGTATGCGTGGCATGGCAGTCGCATGTCCACTAGAGGTAAGGACTTTGACAAGGGACTTGTGGTCTGTCTGCAATCGAAATCTCGTGCCCCACAGGAATTGCCTGAACTTCCCCATGGCCCATACTGTCGCCAGCATTTCCTTCTCAATAACGCTAAATTTCTGTTCTGTGGGAGATAAGGCTCTGGATGCAAAGCTGAGGGTTTCCACTGTTCCGTCTGCTCTCTCCTGCGCTAGGACTGCTCCCAGTCCTTTCTCACTAGCGTCTGTCGTCAGTATGGTCTGACCCAGGGGATCATACCCTTGTAGTGGTACCGCCTGACTTATGTCCCTTTTTAACTCTTCAAATTCCTTCTGTGCTTCCTCATTCCATTTGAACGCTGTCTTGTCTCTTATCAGCTGCCTCAGTTGATGTGTTTTTGTGGCAAAGTGCTGGATGAATTTACTGTAATACTCGACAATCCCCAGGAAGGATCTCACTTCTTCTTTGCTGTTGGGGGCCCTGGCGTCGCAAATCGCCTTCTCTCTTTTCGGCGTGATTCTGCGCCCTCCTATGTCGTGCCCAAGGTACGTGACTGATGTCATTCCCAGCCAAAATTTCTCCCATTCTGCTGTCAAGCCATTCTTTTGTAGTACACTCAGCACCTTATTTAACTTCCCGTCGTGGTCTTCCTGGTCCATCCCCATCACCAAAATGTCGTCCTGAAAGTACTGGATGCCCTCGATGTCCTTGAACAGGCGGTGCATTAACTTTTGGAACACCGCTGCGGCCGAGGCGAGACCAAAGGGCATCCTGCGGAATTGATAGCATCCAAACGGCGTTATGAAGGATGTTATCTTCCGGCTCGTTGGGTGCAGGTCTATTTGGTGATAGGCGGATGTGAGGTCAATGGTGGAGAACCACTTCACTCCCCTTGTTTTGGCCAGCATTTCTTCTATGCGAGGTAGCGGGAATTTCTCCACAATCTGATACTTATTCAGTTCTCGTAGGTCCACGCACAGACGCACCTTGCCGTTTAGTTTTCTTGCCACGACCAATGGCGCCAGCCACTCCGAACTATCTATGGGTACGATTATTCCTTGATCTTCCATTCTACGCAGTTCCTGCTGCACCGCTTCTTTTACTGCTAGGGGAACATTCCTCACCTTGTGGGACACTGGATTGGAGTTCTCCTTGAGCAGGATTTTGTGTGTGAACTTCTCCAGTTTGCCGACCTTCCCTCCGAACACCTTCGGGAAGTCTTTTATCATCTTCTCCAGGTCCGGCCAGCACTGCTGATCTGTCATCAACACTTGTATGTCTCCTCCCGGATCCAGTTTTATCCCCAGGTCACCTTCATCCATCCACCCTAACACGGATGGACCCGTCTCCGCCACGTACAGCGTGCACTCCGTTGTTCTTCCTCTGAATTTGAACATTAGAGTCCTATACCCCACCATGGGAATGGGCGTGCTTGTGTACGACACCGGCCGTATGTCTGGAGGTTCTAATCTGGATCCTAGACTGGGCTCGAACTCTTCCTCCTACACCGATCTTTGGACTATAGTGTACGGGGATCCTGAGTCTATTACAATCTTGATCTTCACCCCTCCTATCAGCATGTCGCATTGTGGTTTACGGAATCGCTTGCTGTCTATCCCCAACACTTGCTCCTCTATGCACAACACAAGGTCATTTTCTTCCAGCTCATCCTCTTCTCCTTCTGGTTGGTCTTGTGCCACGTACTCCACCGCAGGTCTCTTCACCTTCCTGGGACACACCTTTTCATAGTGACCTATTAGGCCACAGAACATACATTTCACCCAGAAGGCAGGGCAGCGTTTATCTTGGGCTGAGTGCATCGGGCTTCTGCACCTGTAGCACGTGGTCTTGCTTTCCATTGCTTGTTTTCCTGTCTGTCCGGGTTTTCCCGCCCATCTTTACCATCGCTATGACCTCCTTCAGCGTTGCTTCCCCGTGTGCCCACAATTTATCTTGTACAGTCTTATTTGTTGTGTGCATAACGATTTGGTCTTTTATGAAATCGTCCTGGACGGCCCCGTATTTGCACGTCATTGCCAACCTTCTCAAAGCTGCGACGTAGTCGTCTATGGACTCACCTGCTTCTTGCTTCCTTTGCTGGAAGTTGTAGCAATCAATGGAGACGCACACAGCTGGACAGTAGTGACATGCTTAAAGACGTCAACGTCTGCTTGTGGTCTGGTCGTGGGCACTAGGTTAGTGAATACTCTTATCCCTTCTTGGCCTAGGTTGTGCAAGAGTATCCTCATCCTCCTCGCACTGGGGAAGGCTTCCCCATTTTCATCTTCCAGGGCCTCGAGGTAATTTTTGAAATATTCCCTCCAGTCTTCCCATTTCATCTGTGGTTCACCTGGTTTGGGCAAGAACGGGATCGGTGCTGTGAGCGATGACGCCTGTGCGCTCATTCTGGCCTGCTCTTCCGGTTCTGCTCCCTGGCCTCTTGGGCTGCCTGGCGCACTAGCGCTCCCACCTGCTGTCGGATTCGGTCGGGGTCCTCCTGCTCCCCCTTCCCTGTGGTCTTCCAGTTCCGCCAGGGCCTCTGTGGGGCGATGTCAACCCCCTTCTGTGCTTCTCCGCCTGGCTGCCGCAGCTTACGGCCCCAGTGCACGTGGTGGGTGCTCCCCACTTCTTCGCACTTCTGCCGCGCTCTCCCTGCGACTCTCCAGCTCCTCTGGACGTTTTTTTTTTTTAGTTCTGTCCCAAGAGGTAGGGGGAAGAGGTTTCTTTATTTAGAATAACGATCGCGGGAGAGCACCAAGCGTCTTGTTCATGCAGTGCTTGCGGCCACTCTGCACATGCGCCCTCGCTCGGGACTGGGCGTCTTTGCACGTTGCGTAGTCACGCAACGTACAAAGACTAGAGCGCAACTCTACACTTTGGAACCTTATAAGTGTTTAGATATGCAGCTTATTATACATTACTTGTGCACATATCTACTGATGGGGAGGTGCACTGCAGACGGAGTATTCCTTAATATAATGGATTAGACTAAGCGTGCTCAGTATACAAAGTAGTCCCTCTAAAGAGGCTGCAATGGCACCAGTCCCTTGTGAAAGCTGTAAAGGAGACACTTTGCCGCTAGGTGTCCCTTCTTGCTGAAGTTAAACACACTGGAATACCAATTCACAAAAGAACTGAAAACAAAATAAAACAAAATACCCTATTGATGTCTTTCTATGACATAGTGCGTAGGTATTAAATCATATTAAATCACAAAACTTGCATGGAAAGTAATGCATTGTTTTCTAATGCAAACCCCCCCCAAAATATTGTCTTACAAAACACCTTGATGTATTTAACTATTTAAATGAAAGGACACACAAGAAAAAGAAATGCTGCGGCAAACAAGCGTGTGTATTTTATTGTGAAGGCGGTGACACCCAGCTGTGGGTCACTGCCACTTAAGCTCTTATGTATTGAGAAGCTGCTTACACCTTAACCAAGAGCCAATCTAGTGTATACAAAACATACCAAAGTGGGTTCATTCTTTCCCCAGACAGTGATGTACCTCCAGGCTGCTGAGTGTCTGAAGGCAAACAAATGAATTCTGACTTGCGACCTGTACAGCCCGGTTAGTGCTTTGACTGCAGTGCTATTCTTTCTTGTGAGGGCTTAAGAGGAGGATTCTATTGATCTTGTACAAAGTTCCCATTTGTGTGTCAAGCAAGACACCCACGTTGGAAGTGCAACACTTGAGCCTTAGTGGGCGCGAGTTACAAGACGTCATTTAAGCTAGATGTCAGCATTGACTATTGTGTCCCTTTAAAGAGGCTGAAATGGCACCAGTCCACCGATAGATGTCCCTTGTGAAAGCTGCACAGGAGACACTTTGCCGCTAGGTGTCCCTTCTTGATGAAGTAAAACACACTGGAATACCAAGCCACAAAAGAACTCAAAACAAAATAAAACAAAATACCCTATTGATGTCTTTTCATGGCAGTACAGAACACATGCGGGAGACTTGAAAACATAGAAAGAATACGGGAAAAAGCAACAAGACGCATAGCTGCCAAGGTTCCAGATTGCTATGTGTGACATTTTTTTAATTTGAGTGTAATTATGAGTGACATTTCAAAGACTATGAGTGACACTTTCTCGTGAGCAAAATGAAGCAATAAAGACGAGGCAAACATATACATATCAGAAATGACACCCATTTGAGCAATGAGAAACTTTAGCTTAAAACTTCTGCTGCAAAGCACCAGAAATGGAAGGGCACTAACCAGATTCAGACAGTGACTGTGCGACACTTTAACAAGAATAAAACCAAGCAATGACTTTCATGTAGAGAGAAAAATATCTCAAACGTGCCTCTTTGCTTAAAAACGTCTGAAATGAAATGGTCACTAACCACCAAATGTATTATTAAGGGAACTTCTGATTCTTTAACGCCTCTAGACCGGATCTAGTGGCAATTGGCACCAGCTCCTTTATAAAAGATTATTCCAAGATGGCTTGCATCATTAAAGCTGTACTATCTGAAACCGTTTGCACAGTCTATGGCACTTAGAGCAATCAGCATGGAGCAGCTCAATATCATAGCTCATTGGGTGGGCAATCTGTGCACTTCTGCCAATGTTATATACTGGCTTAACTTGATTAGGCTCTTCAGTGTGTAAATGTATTCTACTTGTGTTAATTAGATTTCACCAATTGTGGTTGGCCTGTGCTTATTTACATTCTCCTTAGGCTACCTCTAGTATTTTATCCTAATCTTAAACCCATATAAATCTTGGTGAAATTGATGGTATCATGTGCAAAGTATCCTGTTGAGGAGTTGAAAACATAGCTTGCCTGCTAAATAAGGCCAGAAAATCCCTTCACTTGTGTCCTTCTACAGGACCAGGCAGGTTCAGACGGAAGCTCAGTCAGGACAACCTGACACGAAGATAGAAAACACTTAATGGTGAGGAAAGTGAAGTGAGGCAAGTGAAGGCTGGACGTTCTGGTACCTAACCCACGTACAGTTCAATTCGTACTCTAAATAGCTACTTAAAGTGTGTTGATGCACCAGGGGCAACCAAAAATTAGCTCGAGGTACTTTTTTTTACCGTTCTTTTTATGGAACGTGAACTTGATATTAAGGTATTGGAGCGCTTTAAACGAGCGCCAGTTACATTACACTAGGAAACATTCATTTTTGTTTTGTCTTGCAGTCCACACCAGCAGCAAAGTTGTGGTTCATATTGGAATCCAAAGTTCACTTAAAGGTAATATCTGATGCTTCTTGTAAGTGTAAACGAGGACCTAGTATTGTCTTCATAAAGGTGTAGTTTCAAATATCCCCTTTAAAAGAGCAAGTAGGAAACAGACAAAAACGATGTTCCCATAGGCCATGATCTGCTGAAAGCATCTCACCGCTATCAGCCCCAAAGCTCCAAAGTTTTCAAGGACCTGCCCGGCGACAGATTATCACCTAATCCTTTGCTGTTTGTAGTTACTTTTTTTTGCTAATGGTTTATTAACAGAACTACAAATCTTACATGCTTAGAAAAATTTTAGAGTGCCGACATCCGTAGCTAATTATTATCTAGATGTTAAGTGAGGTGGCATGACACACATCCCCAGCACCTGTTCAACTGTTTAACATACCTTTTAAAACCCTTCGATTTGTTGTTTACAGCAGTCAGACTCCCTTGTCCTGCCACACTGCCTTGAATGTGACTGGTCCCATGATCTCCTGAATACCGGGCTGCACATGTGGGCCGGGTGCTGTCGACTAAAACGGCCACTCTGGCAGGTGGCACCTGAATTGGCAAAGAAAATCAAAGCTGCCTGTTAGTTTCCGGTCTATCTGCCTCTGGCCAATAAGGCCACCACACGCGTGGTCACAGCGGGAGGCGGCCTTTCCAGAAAAACAACATGCAGGGCTCCGGATGCACGAGGGGCTGCGGGCACGCAGTGTCTGCTGGATCGCATTAATTTGTTTGACCACAGAACACTGTGACACATGTCTTTTGAGCTAGATGCCAGCATTGACTATTGTGTCCCTTTAAAGAGGCTGCAATGGCACCAGTCCACCGATAGATGTCCCTTGTGAAAGCTGCAAAGAAGACACTTTGTCGCTAGCTGTCCCTTCTTGATGAAGTACATTGGAATACCGATTTTATGGCAGTACAGAACGCATGCGGGCAACTTCAAAATATAGAAAGAAAACAGGACAAAGCAAAAACAGGCAGAGGGAACAAGAGCTTGTAATCAATGCAACATGCTCGCTAGTGACAGGCACTAATAGCACTGACTCTGCTCTAGCTATTAATTTGCCGGCTTGCCGCCTCTAGTCCCTGGAGCCAGACGCCAGCACTGACTGCACTGAGTTGCAGTGCCACATGCCATCACTAGAGGTCCACAGCACCGTACACTATCGCTGACTGCACTAAGTTGCAGTGCCACATGCCATCACTAGAGGTCCACAGCACCGTACACTATCACTGACTGCACTACAGCAGGTCATCACTAAAGGTCTCACTGCCAGATGCCAGCATTGGCTGCAACAGATTGTAAGACAACTGGCCGCTCCTCGAGGCCCCTGAAGCCAGTCACCAGCACTGTGTGGGCAGCACCCGAGCTTTAAACATCCTAAGCTAAAGCGCGGGTGCCGCAATTGCATCAAAAGTAAAGAAATAGAAAAACATGCTTTTCTATTTCTTTACTTTTGCAGTAATCGCGGCGCCCGTGGTTTAGCTTAAAATGTATGAAGCTAATAGCCAGAGTGCTGACATTTTTATCATAGGACGTAAGCAGAAATGAACAGCGATCTTGGACGAGTGGGGGGGAGGGAGACAAATAAAAAAATGTGAGGGATACAGCGCTGTTTGCCAACAACAGCCGGTTTCAATATTAATAGCCGCTCTCAGGCAACAGCAGGAAAAACAAGGAGCGAGGGGCGGGTGGTGGAGGCGGGTGATAACACCAAGGAAAGCGGCTGTGCAGATTAAACAAATGCGCGGACCAGGCACCTTTGCAAAAAAATAACAAAGTAGTCCCTACATTAAAAGATACTGCCCTGCAGCGTAAGTTACCTGTAGTTGGTCGATGCTGCTTCCTCCAGACATGGAAGAAAACGGAAGTGAGGTAATGGACCACTAACCAACAATCAGTGAGATAAGAAGAGCAATGCCAGATTTCACCAATGGCAAGAAACAAAACAAAGAGAAACGCAATGGGTGGAGTTTCTCTAGTAATACTAATTCCTTAATGCCTCGGAGAGGCAGCGCATGCGCTGCCTTATGCGAGACCTAAAAAGGGAGGATTACTATGGGAAGTTAATACTAGTACAAAGTCCTTTGCATTGCTTGGAAATGCTGTGCTGCCCTAATTGTATATTTTTTCTGTCCTGCCTAATGTTTATTTTTTCCAGAGAACCTGTCAACCTGCGTATAATATGGAGATGTTCCACTTTTGCTGTACTGTTTATGATAAGATAGTAACTCTTTCGAAGGGGTGGGGTAGTGAAGGATCACTCACAGTGAAACCTTAACTTGAGTGAGGGTGGTAAGTATCCACTTCATCCCTTGTTATGATGAGAATGGAAATGTGATTTTACTCTAGAGGCACGTCTTTTTTAGGTCGAGCCTAAGCGTACGACCTCTTGTATACTTCTCCTGTGGACTTAAAGCCATCCCCCTCCTTTTGATTTGTTTGTTTCTGTGTCCTTTAAAAATCCTTGCTTGCTAGTGATCAGTCATGACTCTTTCTCCCTTCTTTTCTCTTCCGTTCCTCCCACGCAGCAGGGACTCATGGTCTCATTCCGCTATGGTTTTTTATATGTTCTTTGGAGGACTATTTTTTTTTCTTGGTTTCTTGCTCTGTTACTGTTTGCCTGTGTTCAGCTTGTGTACCATAGCTACTTACATTTCAATATAGCATTCCTCCCTCCCCCGTCTCTTAAGTGCCACAGTTGTGTTGGTGCTGCTTCCCATGCCTCGCCTTACATGCCATTGCTTTTTTTTTTTTAGCCTTTCCTCACATTTTTAGCCTTTTTGGTAGGAATTCCGTTTGGTTTTGGACTTCCTTTTAAGGGGGTTGGGCTTTTTGAAGTCTTTTTTATATTGCTTATTTTACATTTAGAAGTGGACATTTATAAATACTTATTTCCATGTCATCCTATCATGCATAACTTCAATGTCTCTATATCCCCTAGGCCCAGTATTGCGCTTGCGTAGTCTTCTTCTAAAAGGCAAAATACAGCCACTACATCTGCCCTCCTGTGGCCGTAGTATGCGTGGCACTCCTGTGCATGCTGCTCTGCTCCAGGCAGGCCCTTTGCATACGCTTTGCATATGCTGGGCATCCAGGAGACGTGCTTCAACCAGATATAAATGGGGGCCAAATAAACAGCACTCAAACACAGGTATATGCACTGACGACAGGGACTATTGGGGCATAAATGACAGCCCTTTTTTAGGTCTCGCCTAAGCCATCGCCTTAGCGATACTTTGGCGAGATATTAAGTAGGGACTTTCAAAAATGCTCCCAAAGGCTTTTCCAGGCGGATTGCCTACAGTGCCTGTGTGCGGGCGCGTGCCCATCACACACCATTTGGCAGCCTGTGAGCCTTTCTCCGCACTCATGCTGGTTTGCTTGCAGCCAGCATCAGACTTCAAACTCTTCAAAGGAATCCGCTCCCCCGCCCCCTCTCCGTTTCTGGTTTTGCTCGCTGAAGGCTGTCATGCCCAAGATCACACCAACTGTCAGTTGCTGCAGCAGTGTCTTTCACTTTCACGGCCGGCCGCTTTGATGTTGTCTTGTTTACCATGTGCCAGAGCCAGCTGGCAGACACCATAAGGGGCAGAGCGGCGCACACAATTAAACTTCGTTTATTCACACACCATTTGCCACCCTCTGCAGTTTACCCACCGTTATATACTTTTAGCTAGAATATGCCAACCAGTTTTACAATATCGTTTTTCTTCATTAGAGCGCAAGGGAAATCTTTAACTTTTGCCAATGCTTTCACTATCTAAAACTACAAAGAATAAATTATTAACCGTGCTCTCGTGCCTCTCCTTCCTTGCATGCACCAGCGCTCTCTTTGCTTTCTGTGGCTCTCTGTCTTTTCACTGCCTCCCCTCCCCCTTGCTAGTCAGTTCCAGCACTTGTTACCTTCTCTGCCCCAATTCGCACACCACCTCTCACTCTTGTTACACCCCCTTCCAATAACCTACAACACTCAGTGCCAGATAATTGTATGCTACATAATTACACTGCACTCAACACAACATACACTCCAAATACCACTCAGTGCCACATAATGACACGCCACATAATTACACTGCACTCAATGCAATTTACACTCCAAATACTACTCAGTGCCACATAATTACATGCAACATTATTACACTGCACTCAATGCAACATACACTCCAAATACCACTCAGTGCCACATAATTACACTCTACGGAATGCAACACACTCCACACAATACCACTCAGTGCCACATGATTATTTGCTACATAATTGCAATGCAGTCAATGCAACATACACTCCAAACAATACCACTCAGTGCCACATAATTACACGCCACACAATTACACTGCGCTCAAGGCAACATACACTCCAAATACCACTCAGTGCCACATAATTACACACCACATAATTACACAGCACTCAATGCAAAGTACACTCCAAATACCACTCAGTGCCACATAATTACACGCCACATAATTACACAGCACTCAATGCAACATACACTCCAAATACCACTCAGTGCCACATAATTATATGCTACATATTTACACTGCGCACAATGCAACATACACTCTCAATACCACTCAGTGCCACATTACACGCCACATAATTACACTGCACTCAATGTAACATACACTCCAAATACCACTCAGTGCCGCATAATTAGACGGCACATATTTACACTGCCCTCAACGCAACATACACTCCAAATACCACTCAGTACCACATAATTACATGCCACATAATTACACCGCAGTCAATGCATCATACACTCAAAATACCACTCAGTGCCACATTACACACCACATAATTACACTGCACTCAATGTAACATACAGTCAAAATACCACTCAGTGCCACATAATTACACACCACATAATTACACTGCACTCAATGCAACATACACTCCAAATATCACTCAGTGCCACATAATTCCACGCCACATAATTACACTGCACTCAATGCAACATACACTCCAAATACCACTGGGTGCCACATAATTACATGCCACATAATTACACTGCACTCAATGCAACATACACTCCAAATACCACTCAGTGCCACATAATGACATGCCACATAATTACACTGCACTCAATGCAATTTACACTCCAAATACTACTCAGTGCCACATAATTACATGCGACATTATTACACTGCACTCAATGCAACATACAATCCAAATACCACTCAGTGCCACATAATTACACTCTACTGAATGCAACACACACTCCACACAATACCACTCAGTGCCACATAATTATTTGCTACATAATTGCAATGCAGTCAATGCAACATACACTCCAAACAGTACCACTCCGTGCCACATAATTACACGCCACACAATTACACCGCGCTCAACGCAACATACACTCCAAATACCACTCAGTGCCACATAATTACACACCACATAATTACACAGCACTCAATGCAAAGTACACTCCAAATACCACTCAGTGCCACATAATTACACGCCACATAATTACACAGCACTCAATGCAACATGCACTCCAAATACCACTCAGTGCCACATAATTATATGCTACATATTTACACTGCGCACAATGCAACATACACTCTCAATACCACTCAGTGCCACATTACACGCCACATAATTACACTGCACTCAATGTAACATACACTCCAAATACCACTCAGTGCCACATAATGACACGCCACATAATTACACTGCACTCAATGCAATTTACACTCCAAATACTACTCAGTGCCACATAATTACATGCCACATAATTACACCGCAGTCAATGCATCATACACTCAAAATACCACTCAGTGCCACGTTACACACCACATAATTACACTGCACTCAATGTAACATACAGTCCAAATACCACTCAGTGCCACATAATTACACACCACATAATTACACTGCACTCTGCAACATACACTCCAAATATCACTCAGTGCCACATAATTCCACGCCACATAATTACACTGCACTCAATGCAACATACACTCCAAATACCACTGGGTGCCACATAATTGCATGCCACATAATTACATTGCACTCAATGCAACATACACTCCAAATACCACTCAGTGCCACATAATGACACACCACATAATTACACTGCACTCAATGCAATTTACACTCCAAATACTACTCAGTGCCACATAATTACATGCAACATTATTACACTGCACTCAATGCAACATACACTCCAAATACCACTCAGTGCCACATAATTACACTCTACTGAATGCAACACACACTCCACACAATACCACTCAGTGCCACATAATTATTTGCTAGCCGGGCTGAAGAGAGGTGTTACCTCGAAACCGGGCCGGTCCTCGGATGCTTGTTTCCGTTCTGGGAAGGACATGGCTTTTGTAGTTCGGACTGGACTGTTCCCATGGGGCACAGGGTCAGCACTGATTTGCATATCGCCATTGTCTAACCCAGGGTGGTGTGGAGTGGAAAAACGATGGATTTGGGCCCAGATCTTTGGACTGGGGTGAATGTGTGACATTGATCCACATTCTGTCCATCATTGTTGTGTTTGCAGTTACCGCTCTAAGTGTACTGGGGATGCTCAGACGTGAGTCCCAGGCACTCCACACCACTGGAATCAAGCTAGCCGGGCTGAAGAGAGGTGTTACCTCGAAACCGGGCCGGTCCTCGGATGCTTGTTTCCGTTCTGGGAAGGACATGGCTTTTGTAGTTCGGACTGGACTGTTCCCATGGGGCACAGGGTCAGCGCTGATTTGCATATTGTCATTGTCTAACCCAGGGTGGTGTGGAGTGGAAAAATGATGGATTTGGGCCCAGATCTTTGGACTGGGGTGAATGTGTGACATTGATCCACATTCTGTCCATCATTGTTGTGTTTGCAGTTACCGCTCTAAGTGTACTGGGGATGCTCAGACGTGAGTCCCAGGCACTCCACACCACTGGAATCAAGCTAGCCGGGCTGAAGAGAGGTGTTACCTCGAAACCGGGCCGGTCCTCGGATGCTTGTTTCTGTTCTGGGAAGGACATGGCTTTTGTAGTTCGGACTGGACTGTTCCCATGGGGCACAGGGTCAGCGCTAATTTGCATATCACCATTGTCTAACCCAGGGTGGTGTGGAGTGGAAAAACGATGGATTTGGGCCCAGATCTTTGGACTGGGGTGAATGTGTGACATTGATCCACATTCTGTCCATCATTGTTGTGTTTGCAGTTACCGCTCTAAGTGTACTGGGGATGCTCAGACGTGAGTCCCAGGCACTCCACACCACTGGAATCAAGCTAGCCGGGCTGAAGAGAGGTGTTACCTCGAAACCGGGCCGGTCCTCGGATGCTTGTTTCCGTTCTGGGAAGGACATGGCTTTTGTAGTTCGGACTGGACTGTTCCCATGGGGCACAGGGTCAGCGCTGATTTGCATATCGCCATTGTCTAACCCAGGGTGGTGTGGAGTGGAAAAACGATGGATTTGGGCCCAGATCTTTGGACTGGGGTGAATGTGTGACATTGATCCACATTCTGTCCATCATTGTTGTGTTTGCAGTTACCGCTCTAAGTGTACTGGGGATGCTCAGACGTGAGTCCCAGGCACTCCACACCACTGGAATCAAGCTAGCCGGGCTGAAGAGAGGTGTTACCTCGAAACCGGGCCGGTCCTCGGATGCTTGTTTCCGTTCTGGGAAGGACATGGCTTTTGTAGTTCGGACTGGACTGTTCCCATGGGGCACAGGGTCAGCGCTGATTTGCATATCGCCTTTGTCTAACCCAGGGTGGTGTGGAGTGGAAAAACTATGGATTTGGGCCCAGATCTTTGGACTGGGGTGAATGTGTGACATTGATCCACATTCTGTCCATCATTGTTGTGTTTGCAGTTACCGCTCTAAGTGTACTGGGGATGCTCAGACGTGAGTCCCAGGCACTCCACACCACTGGAATCAAGCTAGCCGGGCTGAAGAGAGGTGTTACCTCGAAACCGGGCCGGTCCTCGGATGCTTGTTTCCGTTCTGGGAAGGACATGGCTTTTGTAGTTCGGACTGGACTGTTCCCATGGGGCACAGGGTCAGCGCTGATTTGCATATCGCCATTGTCTAACCCAGGGTGGTGTGGAGTGGAAAAACGATGGATTTGGGCCTAGATCTTTGGACTGGGGTGAATGTGTGACATTGATCCACATTCTGTCCATCATTGTTGTGTTTGCAGTTACCGCTCTAAGTGTACTGGGGATGCTCAGACGTGAGTCCCAGGCACTCCACACCACTGGAATCAAGCTAGCCGGGCTGAAGAGAGGTGTTACCTCGAAACCGGGCCGGTCCTCGGATGCTTGTTTCCGTTCTGGGAAGGACATGGCTTTTGTAGTTCGGACTGGACTGTTCCCATGGGGCACAGGGTCGGCGCTGATTTGCATATCGCCTTTGTCTAACCCAGGGTGGTGTGGAGTGGAAAAACGATGGATTTGGGCCCAGATCTTTGGACTGGGGTGAATGTGTGACATTGATCCACATTCTGTCCATCATTGTTGTGTTTGCAGTTACCGCTCTAAGTGTACTGGGGATGCTCAGACGTGAGTCCCAGGCACTCCACACCACTGGAATCAAGCTAGCCGGGCTGAAGAGAGGTGTTACCTCGAAACCGGGCCGGTCCTCGGATGCTTGTTTCCGTTCTGGGAAGGACATGGCTTTTGTAGTTCGGACTGGACTGTTCCCATGGGGCACAGGGTCAGCGCTGATTTGCATATCGCCATTGTCTAACCCAGGGTGGTGTGGAGTGGAAAAACGATGGATTTGGGCCCAGATCTTTGGACTGGGGTGAATGTGTGACATTGATCCACATTCTGTCCATCATTGTTGTGTTTGCAGTTACCGCTCTAAGTGTACTGGGGATGCTCAGACGTGAGTCCCAGGCACTCCACACCACTGGAATCAAGCTAGCCGGGCTGAAGAGAGGTGTTACCTCGAAACCGGGCCGGTCCTCGGATGCTTGTTTCCGTTCTGGGAAGGACATGACTTTTGTAGTTCGGACTGGACTGTTCCCATGGGGCACAGGGTCAGCGCTGATTTGCATATCGCCATTGTCTAACCCAGTGTGGTGTGGAGTGGAAAAACGATGGATTTGGGCCCAGATCTTTGGACTGGGGTGAATGTGTGACATTGATCCACATTCTGTCCATCATTGTTGTGTTTGCAGTTACCGCTCTAAGTGTACTGGGGATGCTCAGACGTGAGTCCCAGGCACTCCACACCACTGGAATCAAGCTAGCCGGGCTGAAGAGAGGTGTTACCTCGAAACCGGGCCGGTCCTCGGATGCTTGTTTCGGTTCTGGGAAGGACATGGCTTTTGTAGTTCGGACTGGACTGTTCCCATGGGGCACAGGGTCAGCGCTGATTTGCATATCGCCATTGTCTAACCCAGGGTGGTGTGGAGTGCAAAAACGATGGATTTGGGCCCAGATCTTTGGACTAGGGTGAATGTGTGACATTGATCCACATTCTGTCCATCATTGTTGTGTTTGCAGTTACCGCTCTAAGTGTACTGGGGATGCTCAGACGTGAGTCCCAGGCACTCCACACCACTGGAATCAAGCTAGCCGGGCTGAAGAGAGGTGTTACCTCGAAACCGGGCCGGTCCTCGGATGCTTGTTTCCGTTCTGGGAAGGACATGGCTTTTGCAGTTCGGACTGGACTGTTCCCATGGGGCACAGGGTCAGCGCTGATTTGCATATCGCCATTGTCTAACCCAGGGTGGTGTGGAGTGGAAAAACGATGGATTTGGGCCCAGATCTTTGGACTGGGGTGAATGTGTGACATTGATCCACATTCTGTCCATCATTGTTGTGTTTGCACATAATTATTTGCTACATAATTGCAATGCAGTCAATGCAACATACACTCCAAATACCACTCAGTGCCACATAATTACACACCACATAATTACACAGCACTCAATGCAAAGTACACTCCAAATACCACTCAGTGCCACATAATTACACGCCACATAATTACACAGCACTCAATGCAACATACACTCCAAATACCACTCAGTGCCACATAATTATATGCTACATATTTACACTGCGCACAATGCAACATACACTCTCAATACCACTCAGTGCCACATTACACGCCACATAATTACACTGCACTCAATGTAACATACACTCCAAATACCACTCAGTGCCGCATAATTAGACGGCACATATTTACTCTGCCCTCAACGCAACATACACTCCAAATACCACTCAGTACCACATAATTACATGCCACATAATTACACCGCAGTCAATGCATCATACACTCAAAATACCACTCAGTGCCACATTACACACCACATAATTACACTGCACTCAATGTAACATACAGTCCAAATACCACTCAGTGCCACATAATTCCACACCACATAATTACACTGCACTCAATGCAACATACACTCCAAATATCACTCAGTGCCACATAATTCCACGCCACATAATTACACTGCACTCAATGCAACATACACTCCAAATACCACTGGGTGCCACATAATTACATGCCACATAATTACACTGCACTCAATGCAACATACACTCCAAATACCACTCAGTGCCACATAATTACACGCCACATAATTACACTGCACTCAATGCAACATACACTCCAAATACCACTCAGTGCGACATAGTTATATGCAACACAATTACACTGCACTCAATGCAACATACACTCCAAATACCACTCAGTACCACATAATTACGCTCTACTGAATGCAACACACACTCCATACAATACCACTCAGTGCCACATTATTGTATGCTACATAATTACACTGGACTCAATGCAACATGCACTCCAAACAATACCACTCAGTGCCACATAATTACACTCCACTCAATTACACTCTACTGAATACAACATACACTCCTCATAATACCACTCAGTGCCACATAATTACACACCACATAATTACACTGCACTCTGCAACATACACTCCAAATATCACTCAGTGCCACATAATTCCACGCCACATAATTACACTGCACTCAATGCAACATACACTCCAAATACCACTGGGTGCCACATAATTGCATGCCACATAATTACATTGCACTCAATGCAACATACACTCCAAATACCACTCAGTGCCACATAATGACACACCACATAATTACACTGCACTCAATGCAATTTACACTCCAAATACTACTCAGTGCCACATAATTACATGCAACATTATTACACTGCACTCAATGCAACATACACTCCAAATACCACTCAGTGCCACATAATTACACTCTACTGAATGCAACACACACTCCACACAATACCACTCAGTGCCACATAATTATTTGCTAGCCGGGCTGAAGAGAGGTGTTACCTCGAACCGGGCCGGTCCTCGGATGCTTGTTTCCGTTCTGGGAAGGACATGGCTTTTGTAGTTCGGACTGGACTGTTCCCATGGGGCACAGGGTCAGCACTGATTTGCATATCGCCATTGTCTAACCCAGGGTGGTGTGGAGTGGAAAAACGATGGATTTGGGCCCAGATCTTTGGACTGGGGTGAATGTGTGACATTGATCCACATTCTGTCCATCATTGTTGTGTTTGCAGTTACCGCTCTAAGTGTACTGGGGATGCTCAGACGTGAGTCCCAGGCACTCCACACCACTGGAATCAAGCTAGCCGGGCTGAAGAGAGGTGTTACCTCGAAACCGGGCCGGTCCTCGGATGCTTGTTTCCGTTCTGGGAAGGACATGGCTTTTGTAGTTCGGACTGGACTGTTCCCATGGGGCACAGGGTCAGCGCTGATTTGCATATTGTCATTGTCTAACCCAGGGTGGTGTGGAGTGAAAAAATGATGGATTTGGGCCCAGATCTTTGGACTGGGGTGAATGTGTGACATTGATCCACATTCTGTCCATCATTGTTGTGTTTGCAGTTACCGCTCTAAGTGTACTGGGGATGCTCAGACGTGAGTCCCAGGCACTCCACACCACTGGAATCAAGCTAGCCGGGCTGAAGAGAGGTGTTACCTCGAAACCGGGCCGGTCCTCGGATGCTTGTTTCTGTTCTGGGAAGGACATGGCTTTTGTAGTTCGGACTGGACTGTTCCCATGGGGCACAGGGTCAGCGCTAATTTGCATATCACCATTGTCTAACCCAGGGTGGTGTGGAGTGGAAAAACGATGGATTTGGGCCCAGATCTTTGGACTGGGGTGAATGTGTGACATTGATCCACATTCTGTCCATCATTGTTGTGTTTGCAGTTACCGCTCTAAGTGTACTGGGGATGCTCAGACGTGAGTCCCAGGCACTCCACACCACTGGAATCAAGCTAGCCGGGCTGAAGAGAGGTGTTACCTCGAAACCGGGCCGGTCCTCGGATGCTTGTTTCCGTTCTGGGAAGGACATGGCTTTTGTAGTTCGGACTGGACTGTTCCCATGGGGCACAGGGTCAGCGCTGATTTGCATATCGCCATTGTCTAACCCAGGGTGGTGTGGAGTGGAAAAACGATGGATTTGGGCCCAGATCTTTGGACTGGGGTGAATGTGTGACATTGATCCACATTCTGTCCATCATTGTTGTGTTTGCAGTTACCGCTCTAAGTGTACTGGGGATGCTCAGACGTGAGTCCCAGGCACTCCACACCACTGGAATCAAGCTAGCCGGGCTGAAGAGAGGTGTTACCTCGAAACCGGGCCGGTCCTCGGATGCTTGTTTCCGTTCTGGGAAGGACATGGCTTTTGTAGTTCGGACTGGACTGTTCCCATGGGGCACAGGGTCAGCGCTGATTTGCATATCGCCATTGTCTAACCCAGGGTGGTGTGGAGTGGAAAAACGATGGATTTGGGCCTAGATCTTTGGACTGGGGTGAATGTGTGACATTGATCCACATTCTGTCCATCATTGTTGTGTTTGCAGTTACCGCTCTAAGTGTACTGGGGATGCTCAGACGTGAGTCCCAGGCACTCCACACCACTGGAATCAAGCTAGCCGGGCTGAAGAGAGGTGTTACCTCGAAACCGGGCCGGTCCTCGGATGCTTGTTTCCGTTCTGGGAAGGACATGGCTTTTGTAGTTCGGACTGGACTGTTCCCATGGGGCACAGGGTCAGCGCTGATTTGCATATCGCCTTTGTCTAACCCAGGGTGGTGTGGAGTGGAAAAACGATGGATTTGGGCCCAGATCTTTGGACTGGGGTGAATGTGTGACATTGATCCACATTCTGTCCATCATTGTTGTGTTTGCAGTTACCGCTCTAAGTGTACTGGGGATGCTCAGACGTGAGTCCCAGGCACTCCACACCACTGGAATCAAGCTAGCCGGGCTGAAGAGAGGTGTTACCTCGAAACCGGGCCGGTCCTCGGATGCTTGTTTCCGTTCTGGGAAGGACATGGCTTTTGTAGTTCGGACTGGACTGTTCCCATGGGGCACAGTGTCAGCGCTGATTTGCATATCGCCATTGTCTAACCCAGGGTGGTGTGGAGTGGAAAAACGATGGATTTGGGCCCAGATCTTTGGACTGGGGTGAAGGTGTGACATTGATCCACATTCTGTCCATCATTGTTGTGTTTGCAGTTACCGCTCTAAGTGTACTGGGGATGCTCAGACGTGAGTCCCAGGCACTCCACACCACTGGAATCAAGCTAGCCGGGCTGAAGAGAGGTGTTACCTCGAAACCGGGCCGGTCCTCGGATGCTTGTTTCCGTTCTGGGAAGGACATGGCTTTTGTAGTTCGGACTGGACTGTTCCCATGGGGCACAGGGTCAGCGCTGATTTGCATATCGCCATTGTCTAACCCAGTGTGGTGTGGAGTGGAAAAACGATGGATTTGGGCCCAGATCTTTGGACTGGGGTGAATGTGTGACATTGATCCACATTCTGTCCATCATTGTTGTGTTTGCAGTTACCGCTCTAAGTGTACTGGGGATGCTCAGACGTGAGTCCCAGGCACTCCACACCACTGGAATCAAGCTAGCCGGGCTGAAGAGAGGTGTTACCTCGAAACCGGTCCGGTCCTCGGATGCTTGTTTCGGTTCTGGGAAGGACATGGCTTTTGTAGTTCGGACTGGACTGTTCCCATGGGGCACAGGGTCAGCGCTGATTTGCATATCACCATTGTCTAACCCAGGGTGGTGTGGAGTGCAAAAACGATGGATTTGGGCCCAGATCTTTGGACTGGGGTGAATGTGTGACATTGATCCACATTCTGTCCATCATTGTTGTGTTTGCAGTTACCGCTCTAAGTGTACTGGGGATGCTCAGACGTGAGTCCCAGGCACTCCACACCACTGGAATCAAGCTAGCCGGGCTGAAGAGAGGTGTTACCTCGAAACCGGGCCGGTCCTCGGATGCTTGTTTCCGTTCTGGGAAGGACATGGCTTTTGCAGTTCGGACTGGACTGTTCCCATGGGGCACAGGGTCAGCGCTGATTTGCATATCGCCATTGTCTAACCCAGGGTGGTGTGGAGTGGAAAAACGATGGATTTGGGCCCAGATCTTTGGACTGGGGTGAATGTGTGACATTGATCCACATTCTGTCCATCATTGTTGTGTTTGCACATAATTATTTGCTACATAATTGCAATGCAGTCAATGCAACATACACTCCAAATACCACTCAGTGCCACATAATTACACACCACATAATTACACAGCACTCAATGCAAAGTACACTCCAAATACCACTCAGTGCCACATAATTACACGCCACATAATTACACAGCACTCAATGCAACATACACTCCAAATACCACTCAGTGCCACATAATTATATGCTACATATTTACACTGCGCACAATGCAACATATACTCTCAATACCACTCAGTGCCACATTACACGCCACATAATTACACTGCACTCAATGTAACATACACTCCAAATACCACTCAGTGCCGCATAATTAGACGGCACATATTTACTCTGCCCTCAACGCAACATACACTACAAATACCACTCAGTACCACATAATTACATGCCACATAATTACACTGCAGTCAATGCATCATACACTCAAAATACCACTCAGTGCCACATTACACACCACATAATTACACTGCACTCAATGTAACATACAGTCCAAATACCACTCAGTGCCACAAAATTCCACACCACATAATTACACTGCACTCAATGCAACATACACTCCAAATATCACTCAGTGCCACATAATTCCACGCCACATAATTACACTGCACTCAATGCAACATACACTCCAAATACCACTGGGTGCCACATAATTACATGCCACATAATTACACTGCACTCAATGCAACATACACTCCAAATACCACTCAGTGCCACATAATTACACGCCACATAATTACACTGCACTCAATGCAACATACACTCCAAATACCACTCAGTGCGACATAGTTATATGCAACACAATTACACTGCACTCAATGCAACATACACTCCAAATACCACTCAGTACCACATAATTACGCTCTACTGAATGCAACACACACTCCATACAATACCACTCAGTGCCACATTATTGTATGCTACATAATTACACTGGACTCAATGCAACATGCACTCCAAACAATACCACTCAGTGCCACATAATTACACTCCACTCAATTACACTCTACTGAATACAACATACACTCCTCATAATACCACTCAGTGCCACATAATTACACACAACATAATTACACTCTACTCAATGCAACATACACTCCAAATACCACTCAGTGCCACATAGTTACATGCCACATAATTGCACTGCACTCAATGCAACATACACTCCAATTAACACTCAGTGCCACATAACTACACGCCACATAATTATACTGCACTCAATGCAACATACACTCCAAATACCACTCAGTGCCACATAATTACATGCCACATAATTACACTCTACTGAATGCAACACACACTCCACACAATACCACTCAGTGCCACATAATTATATGCTACATAATTACACTGCACTCAATGCAACATACACTCCAAATAATACTACTCAGTGCCACATAATTACACACCACGCAATTACACTCTAATGAATACAACATACACTCCACACAATACCACTCAGTGCCACATAACTATATGCTACATAATTACACTGCGCTCAACGCAACATACACTCCAAATACCACTCAGTGCCACATAATTACACACCACATAATTACACTCTACTGAATGCAAAACACACTCGACACAATACCACTCAGTGCCACATAATTATATGCTACATAATTACAATGCAACATAAACTCCAAACAATACTACTCAGAGCCACATAATTACACGGCACATAATTTCACTCTACTGAATACAACATACACTCCTCATAATACCACTCAGTGCCACATAATTGTATGCTACATAATTACACTGTGCTCAATGCAACATACACTCCAAATACCACTCAGTGCCACATAATTACATGCCACATAATTACACTGCACTCAATGCAACATACACTCCAACTGCCACTCAGTGCCACATAATTATATGCTACACATTTACACTGCGCTCAACGCAACATACACTCCAAATACCACTCAGTGCCACATAATTACACACCACATAATTACTCTATCGATCTTTCTATCTATCTATCTATCTATCTATCTATCTATCTATCTATCTATCTATCTATCTATCGCCCTCACTTTATCTATCTATCTACCTATCGCCCTCCCTCTATCTACCTATCTATCGCCCTCTATCTGTCTATCTATCGCCCTCACTCTATCTGTCTATCTATCGCACTCACTCTATCGCTATCACTCTATCTATCTATCTATCTATCTATCTATCTATCTATCTATCTATCTATCTATCTATCTATCTATCTATCTATCTATCTATCTATCTATCTATCTATCTATCTATCTATCTATCTATCTATCGATCGCCCTCACTCTATCTACCTATGCAGGTATATTAAAAGTGGGGTTAATGTCACTGATGGGCAACCTATAATGTGGTTAACTCAGTGATCAATATTGATCACTGAGTCAACCACATTATAGGTTGCCCTACAGTGACATTAACCCCACTCAATATTGATCACTGAGTCAACCACATTATAGGTTGCCCTACAGTGACATTAACCCCACTTTTAATATACCTGCATAGGAGCTCAATAAAACAGTTAGGCCCACTAAGTATGGTATTTTTAATACTCACACACATCCACTCCACTTATTCTTTTTTGCACCACACATAGTCATTCACACTGAAGTGCTCCTGCGTAGTTCGTGAGTCGCAGCACGCCCCTTTTTGTAGAGAACTGGGAGGACCCCAATGATGAAGCATGTCACCGTGGGGAAACCCCGGTGAGTGAGGGGACACTAGAAAGAAATTTTTCTTTCTTGTAGGTACTATGATTCAGAGTAATCATATACCTGAGCTGAGCTAGGTCCTAGGGTCCCATGACTGGGATCCATTTTGTTTCACACTGACCAATAGAAGGACGACCTAGTCTCTTTTATCCTCCTTCTCCCCCTGTTTCTCATAGTCAAACTACATCTACCATGAGGTGATTACAATTTGTTTCCTGCTTTGCATGCTGGTTAAATTAGTGAGTCAGCTTTAACAAGCACATGCAGCCTCTTAACTTTTCCTCAGGCCTAATTCTTGACCCTGCCTTGTATTTCTCATTGAATTCTGAGACTTGTGGTTTTGAGTTTTCTTTATAACTAGAACTATCACAATGAAGGATTGGCTTCCAATATGACACATAACTTGAGGACACTTATGCACACTTTTCAAATGCAAAGTTATGGAGAAGAAGCAATAAAAAATCAATTGCGATTGGTAAGCCTATGGCTAATACTTCTGATACAAATATGTGAAAGTCGTTATCTGACAACTTGTTACCCAATTTTAAGAGTGAGTAACGTTCCGGTCTTCTTGCTTTATTTACTACTTGCAAATGCAGTCGTGACATTTTAACGGTAAACCTAAAAATCTCAGGATGCAAAGATAATTTAGTTAAAACAGCAGCAGCATCCACTCGAGGCGCCATATATCTTCTGTGACACTTTGTGCCAGATTTGGTTTATCAGTCACCGGTATTTTCAATCATGGGACTGTTAAACTCACACTTGTAATCCTAAACTGGAAACTACATAGTGAAGTAATAGCAGATCTAAAGCTTAACAAGGTTTGCCGTAAGCGCTTTACTGAAGGTCTCGCACATAAGAGGAGGGTATTTGGCACTTCGGAATAATTAAGGATTAATCATTTCTTCTATCTACGCACTGAAAATACTGTTGTATAGTTTTGCAATTGCTGAGCAAAGGGGAAAAATGGACTGCAATTCCAAGCTTCAGTGATTTAAAACATTTACTTAAAATGTGGCAAACTAAAGTAACTTATTAATTAGGAACTTTGCGTGTTTTGTGAACTTGCATTTAAATTAAATCGATTTTTATTGGCAGAACATATATCATGAAAGTACAGTGGATCGTTGCCTACAACCCACTGGGCCGGCTGTGTCATAGGAAAAAGAAAGAAAACTGGCCATATGAGTCAATAATGTACCAGGCAAGTAATTAACACAGCATGCCGCCTACAACCTGTATTGTGCCAGCCGCATTCGAAAAAGTGTGGCATGAGGCAAACTCAGCACTATAAGAGGGGAGCAACTGAAGGATACTATCCAACATACACTGATACCTAATAATGTGACAAGGACACACTAGGGCCCTCTTGGAGCGAGTAAGTCTGCTTTTAGAGTACTAAAAAGTGAAAAGAAAAAAGAAAAAAGCCCTCCAAAATGCACATTGAATAAAGTCCTGCACCCACCCCCACCCCCAACCCTCCTCTCTCCTGGTGAGCCAAAAGTACAAGCAGAAGATCGTATAAGATCCAAAGGGAAAATTGCCAGGTCCCTGGGTATTAAGTAAGGACTTCAGAGGTCACACCGCTAGCCTCCCTCCCCACACTCAGGAATCAGCTTCCGAAGCCTTAAATAGGCAGGGCATGATAGTTCTCGGAACTCCGCGGATAAGATGGAGATGAAGGGCGCCCAAACTTTGGGATATTCGTATTTGTCCCCAAGTGTAGCCATAGACAAGCGCTCCATACCCTGAAGGGACCATTGAAAGTGGTCTGGGATCCTGTCTGTCTTCCAGCCCACAGAAGGACCCGGTGCGCTGTGTTCAAGGCCAGGGCGATTTGCTTGCCCCTTACCGAACGCAGGGGGAAGGTTAGAGCTTTGGGAAGCCCTAAGATAGTGTAGGCGGGGAATCTCGGAATGGCAGTGTCAAAGGCCCTGTCAATTTGGTCGAGGATTTTCTCCTAGTACCTCCTAAGCTTTGGGCAATTCCACAGTAAGTGCAAGAGGGTGCCAGGGCTCCCACAGCTACGCCAGCAAAGGCCATCACACTGAGAGTTCTACTTAGTTAAACGGGCCAGGGTATAATACCAGTAGGATACAATTTTAAATGCGGTCTCTGTGTGGCCCATAGAGTGTGCGAAGTGATGTAACCTATAAAAAATATTCTCCCATTCTTTATCTGGAAGGGTGCACCCTATTTCCGCCTCTCACCGCTTCGCTCCTGCCGAGCGAGCCCCCTGAGCACCTTTCGTGAGGATGGTATAGAGTTCAGAGATGAGTTTGCGGTCATCCTTCTTCAGGAAGAGCCACTTCTCAAACGGGAGAAACGGTCTGCTCACCAGGGGGCGGACCAGAGGACCGGATGTCCAATGCAACAGTTGTGTGTAGAGAAAGAGGTCCGAATCTGCTAGGCCATAACCCTCTCGGAGCTCCTCAAAGGGAATGCTGCCCTGCTGATCGAATAGCTGCCAGAGGCGCTTACACCAGCCCTCTACTCACCGTGTGCCCACACCTTTGTCCATCCCTGGAGGGAAGTCGGGTTTTGAAAAAATTGGAGACATGGGGGAGCAGAGTTTTCCTCAGTCGGGGCGAGATCGGGCCCTAAATGAAATATTCAATCTCCGTTTGGATGCGCAAAAGCATCCCCGGTGGGGGCGATAAAGAAAGGGTTTGAAAAAGGTAGAGGGCCCGGGGCAAAACATTCATTTTTGCTGTGGCCAATCTCCCAAACCATGGCAAGGGTAGATGCCGCAAGAGGGCAAGGTCTTTCTGGATGCGCAGGAGTAGAGTAGTATAGTTCATTTCCGCTGTCCTAGCCAGACTCTTGTGGAGGACCAACCCTAAGTATGTAATGCCCCACGTCACCCAGTCAAAGTCAAATTGGGCTCGCAGTGTGTCCACGGTAGTGAGCTTTGCGGTAAGGTTCAGGACTTGTGATTTCCTCAAGTTCATTTTAAAGTCAGAGACCCGGCTGAAGGCCTGCATCTCTGTTACTCTGGCCTGGCATAAAAGTCAGGTGGTGAGCCACTGAGAATATGACATCATCAGTTTAGAGGCTGACTAGGTGGCAATCAGCCCCAAAGGGGACACCCTGCGCCTGTGGATCGTCCTGGAGCGGTTGAGCAAAGGGTTCCATATATAAGGCGAAGAGCAGTGGGGAGAGAGGACAGCCATGTCTGGTGCCCCAAAATCCCCTGAGAGTATGCCATTGACCCTGACTGCCGCCGCTGGGGCACTGTAAATGCTAGTCACCCACTTACGAAACTTAGGCCCCATACCGAAGCGTTCCAGTGTGGCAAACAAATACGGCCAGTGCACCCAGTCGAAGGCTTTCTCGGCTTCGACTGCCAGCAGCAGAGCTTCTTCCTTTGACCTGTGCATTTTGTCAATCAGGCGGCATAGTCATTTGGTGTTGTCCCTACACTGCCGACCCTGTATAAAGCCCAAATGGTCTGGGTCAAGCAAGCCGGGCATGAGAGGGTTGAGTCTATGGGTCAGAATGCTCGAGAATAACTTTGCATCTATGTTCAACAGGGAGATTGGGCGGTAAGAGCCGCAGAGCGCCGGGTCCTTTCCCGGTTTGGGGATGACAGAGATCTTCGCCTGGAGCATAGAGGACTTGAGGGTGCTAGTGTCAGCAAACAAATTGAATTATCGGGTGAGTAGTGAAGCTAATTTCACACAATAGGTTTTGTAAAAAAGGGCGCTGAAACCGTCTGGGCCTGGTGCTTACAGAGGCTTCGGGGGGGCGATGGCGGGAGTCAGGAGAGGAGCAATCTCTGAAGCCTCTCTTTTTCTAGCTGGCGCCAAACACAAGGGTTACCCTTGCATTTGTGAATGGCCTCAAGTTCCTTAACCCACACCCTCGAGGTCCTGTCTCTTAGTCCGCCTGTCTTTGTTATCGCAAGCCGCTTTGGCGATGAGAGACCCCCTCGAGACTAGTTTGAGCGCTTCAGAGATGGAGGTCAAAGGCATGTTGCCAAATAGTCAGTCAATGTGCGACGGAGGTCCTACACCACTTGCGGAGACCGCAGGAGGGAGTACCGGAGACAGCAGTGCGGTGGGGATGTTGGCTCAAGAGGGAGGTGCAAGGACAGAGTAATAGGAGCATGATCCAAGAGGGAGCGAGCCTCTATGGTGGAAGCCTGTGTACACGCCCACGCTGCTTGGGTAACAAGAAAGTGGTCTAGACGGGCATACGACTTATGGGCAGCAGAATAGAAGGAGTAATCTTGTTCGTCAGGGTGTAAGCAGTGCCAAGCATCTCTGCTGCCGCCGTCCACAAGGCAACCCCCAACATAACCCGATATGCCAGCGCCGCTTGATCTAGAGCAGGAGCTGTCCATCCCCGCATCCATAACTAGATTCAAATCGCCCCCACCACTACTAGGGAATCAGGTGTGCGAAGAACTTCAGCCAACGCATTTCTCTTGGTGCTCATTTGGGCCATATAGTGAGGCTATGGTAATATTGGAGGAGCCTATGCGAAGTCGCAGCACTAGGAGACACCCTTTAATCTCCGACACTGTACCTAGAACTGAACCATGAAAGCGCTTGGAAAGCAGGATGGCCACCCCACCTTTCTTATTCTTCCCTGAAGACCAAAACTACAAGGGAAACCCTCTGTGCTGCATGCGGTGCGTGTCACCATGAAGGAGATGAGTTTTTTGGAGTAGACACTCCTCCCCTTTCATATGCTCAAGCAGTGGGTGCACTGCCTTCCTTTTAGTGGGGTTGTTAAAACCTCTGACATTGAAGCTACCAAGTGGACAGCCATTAAATGGAGAAGAGCCATCCAGAGCCATAGATAATGCAGTGGAACCCGCTGCGGGGAACCAGACCCACGGGGGGGGGCGCATGCCCATGTGTAGGCACCCTGGATAGCAAGCTCACCAGAGAGAGGAACCACCCAACCCAGAAATAACAACAACAACAAAAAACTCCATAACAAGTAACGAACAACAAATAGAAATATACCAAGTCCAGCTCGAAAGCTGGGCGCAACACGAATTTCATTTCGGAAGCTGAGTGGTTATCAATGGGGACTGTGAAAGGAATCGGGAACATCTCCAAAAGGAAGCGAAGCAATCCCTCCGCTCCCGCCATACCCACAAGGACGCTATACCCCCAAAGGCGCGTTGCCTTCAATCATTAGTGTCCATGAACCCCGCTTCTGCGCCTGTCAAAGTTCGGAGTACAGTACAGTTCCTTAATGATGGTGGCCAGGTCAGGACGAAGGCAATCCAGGTTGCAGCTGCTTCGAGGCCCACGTCCTGGTGGCCTCTGTGTATCTCACTCCGAAGCATCTGGATGAGAAGACAGGTCATCGGGAGACAACTTCAACACCTTATAGGTTTCGGACACGGAAGAGATCTGGTGCAACTTCCCCTTGAGGCGGAAGATAAGGCGAAAGGGGTGGCCCCAGGCATAAGAAATATTCTGCGAGCGAAGATTATTAGTAATGGGTAGTAGTCTTGTCTCTTCTGGAGAGTGCTAGCCACCAGGTCCTGAAAGAGCTGACGGGGATGGTCCCTGAAGTGGAGAGGCTGGCTGGAGCGGGCCACCCTTAGGATCGCCTCATTCACCGTATAGTTGTGAACATGTATCAAGATGTCAGCAGGGGGACGGTTCGACTGACGAGGCGGACCAACTCTGTGGCATCGGGCTATCTTAACTGCAGACTCCGCTGAGGTGCCCAAGACAGTGCGGAAAAGGTCCTGCACATAGCCTATAAGATCTTCTCCTTCAGCCCCGGTTGGGACAGCTCGAATGCAAATGTTGTTCCTCCGTGACCTATTCTCTAGGTACTCAGCATGTGTTTGGAGGTCAACTGTTGTCCTCGCAGTCACAGGACTTCTTGCTGGAGCGCCGTGATCTCTTCATCCTTTGTGGTCACGGAATCCTCCAGGGCGCAACCCACTCTGCCACCGCATCCACATCCCTCAGGACCTCTCGGAGATCAGTTTTGATGGCCAAGATATTCTCCCTTTGTGAGGCAAACAAGGACTTCAAAAACTCCAGAGTGACTGCGTTGTCTGGGCCTTCCCCAGTGGGTGTCGCTTCAAAGCTCGAAGCGTGCCCTGCTGCTTTCAAGAGCGGTCCCTCACTGATCTGTCCTTTTTGTTTTTGGCTGCAGAAATCATGGAGTGAGCAGGCCAAACCAGCCAGGCGACGTGTAGGCCCACCAGAGAGGGGAGACGCTGGCGCTGGGTGGTCGGAGAAGCGGGAGAGCACACCAGCTCTCGGAAGGATGGTTGCTGTGCCTTCGTGTCGTGCAGGCCATATCTCAACCCCACCACAGAGAGGTTCTGCTCCGCAATTTCACTGCAGGTGGCAATGGAGACCAACCACCTCCGCACGACATCCAGGGGCGTCCCGTGCCTAGAGACGACAGAGAGTGAACGTCGTGGGCCACTGATGCCGCAGTTTAATCTGCCACCCTATCTCCCATTGGCACTGTGCGTGAACAATTTGAGCACTTATAAATGGAGGAGTGTGGCTCAATGGTTAGAGCGGCAGACCCTGATGCAGAGTTCTGGCTAGGGACCAGGGTTCGATTCCCACCTCGGCGGGGTCTCGGGCTCAATTTCCTCGGACCTGTTAATTCTCGCCTCGGTGCCTATTCTAATCACGGGCCCCACGCTGCAACTCTGGGCAATAGCTTGCTTAGCCTCCACACCGGCTCCAACAGCGCTAAGGATGCCTGGCTTCACCCTGGGGTGCCCAGGAGTGGACACTTCACAGGAAAAGCCAGGAGGGGTTCCACAGCGGTATGAGTATCAGCGCCAGGAAACCGCATAGGCGACACCGCAAGGTGACCGTCTGGTGACAGTGCGCTCTATAAGTACCATGACATTTACATTTACATTTAAATAATAATTATGGGCCAGATCCACATAACTAATCTGAGACAAAATCCTAAATTTACTAATTTTGATATTCACAGAATGCACTTACTACTTTTAGTATTCACAGAATGCACTCACTACTTTTGAATACCAAAAGTAGTAAGTTTAACCAAAAGTAGTAAGTTTAACCAAACGTAGTAAGTGCATTCTGTGAATACTAAAAATAGTGGGCCTCATTTATGAGGCCTTGCGTCAGTTTTGCGCTTCTGATGCGTCACTTTTTGTGACGCATCGGCAGCGTAAAACATGCCTTCTGTTGCGCACTATTTACAAAGTGACGCATCTAAGCAGATGCGTCACTTTGTAAACCCCTGCGCTACATTATACCTGTGTCAGGTATAATGTATGCAGGGGGGGCGTTCCTCCGCAAAAAGCCTTGTAGAAGTGACGCAGTGAAATCTATGAGATTTCACTGCGTCACTTCTAGGATGCTGTTGCGTCAAAATCATGCGCCTGCCTCACAGCAGGTGTAAGACTGATGCAGGCCCTTTCACATGGGGCTTGCCCCATGTGAAAGGACGCATTGCTGGAGTTGCGTCCCTTTTGTGACACACTCCAGCAATGCGTCACTTTTGCGCCATACATATACGTCAGAAATACTGACGTATCTGTAACTCCTTGCGACACGATGCTTCATACATTAAATATGACGCATCAGGAATGTCGTAAGGAGTGCGCACTGAGAAGTGACACATCGCTGCTTTCACGCAGAGATGCGTCATTTCTCATAAATGAGGCCCAGTAAGTAAGGATTTTGTTTCAGATTTGTTCTGTGAGTCCGGCCCTTAGTGTCAACAGTATTTGGGAGAACAAAACAGCAGCAACATTAGACAATCTATGGGGAAGGCACAAACAAGATGTTAGCCTACAGAAACTTCAACTGATGATACACCCTGGGAATCAACACATGGGAGAATCCAGGGAAAACCATTGGTAGGAAGAAACCTTGTAGAAACTACGGGCACAACGACATCCAAGGAAACTGTGAGAAAATGGGCTGTTGTTTGACTGGGATATGGGCCCTGGTTAATCAACAACCACAAACCCTTGTGAACCATAACAAGTTATTTTATTAACCTGTGCTTACCCCTGGGTAGCTTGGCATAAAAAGCAGTCAAGCTTATATGAGAGGCAATGGGTTAAAGTATGTTTGCACCACACAAACAGTAATAAAGTGAAAACACAAAAAAATCCAAAACCAATTTAGAAAGAGAGAGTAAATGTTCATACATTAGTTGACATCAAAACAGCAAGGATCCAATCCATAGAAATGGAGTTATTGATTTTTAAAGCTTTTATTGAAAATAGGCCGAAAAGCACAAGGATGTAACTTGGGATATCTGGTGCCACTGGACTGGATCACAGTCAGACTTTCAGGCCGACTGTGATGGACTGCAAGTGGGATACATTCATGAGGTTCAGCTGGTTAAAGCTTTACCTTCTCAAAGTCTGTACCAAGAATACCGTTCACATTGGAGAGGGCCCCAAGGAGCATGGTTAGCGATGCAGGAGGCTACCACCGAAGAGTCCAAGTGCTAGAGCGGGATATTGGAAGCCTTTTATGTCCATGAGACTGCGATCAGATGACCAGCAGATTAGACCTTGGATTCTCTCTGGTAACCCTGGGATCAAGGTGAAGTTGCAGGTCCAGTTGGGGCATGGCCAAGCTGGCGACTGAAATGGCCGCCTGGCTGTGAAGCTCCGTCCGGCTCTCCAGCCTCATGGCATGTATCTAAGGCCAGCACCAATTCAGGAAGCGAGAATGATGTGAGTGGCATCGGAGGGGTAGCTTTATCTGCCGGTGTTGGAGTGGTCCCGCTGTGTGCCCGAGAACGGCCGCTACATCGATGGAGGAGCCCTGCGGCGCAGCCCTTCTGCTGCAGGCTCAACCTCCAGTCAGAAATCCAGAGCCTGCGGCCGATTTCACTCTGACCGGCACCTTGTACACACGCTGCGGTGAGGGGGCCTGCGCCCCTCCCTGCATTGATTTCCCTATGGCCCCTTTGATCTGCCCCCGGCCGCCGGGATATTCATTGGCTGTGGGTGAGCTGTGGGGCTTTTCAGTGCGCACGGGACATGCAAGTGTAGGGGTGCGCGCTGCAGTGCCTCGCAACTTCTCCTGCTGATACACACCCAATTGGAAGCAAACAGTGAGAGTGTCCCTAAGAGCTTATTGAATGAGCTCCCCTGTGAACTCCTGCAGTGAGCAGCGCTAAATGGATGGTGCCAGTACTCTTGCCCTGAGGTGCCCCCTGCAACCTTCCCTGCAGATCACCACAGTTCTATTGTGAGCAGACCATGGTATGGGTGGACTCTCAGATCTGACGCTCCTGTGCAGTTTCTGTAGCGCCTGTGCCCCCCAGAGAGATGTGTTGGTGTCTGTCCTTGACCACCATAGCGACGACCAGGACGCAGGTGGCGGAGCTGAGGTGACTCCTCCCTTTTTATTTGCGCAGCTGTTGGAGTGGTGTTCTCCCCCCCACCCAAGGTCCAGGCCCACGGTGCACCCCCAGTTAGATCCACAGGCCTCCTGAATCACCCTCAAAGGGCCTAGAGTCTCAGTCTGGCACAACGCGCGTAAAGGCAAGTGCGCCCCCCATCCTGGCACTACTCATTGAGTCCTAGAGGTCCACAGCAACTTTGCTCTGCGCGTCATGGGCCGCAAAGATCTTAGGCAGCGAACTCTTTCTTTTGAAAAACTTACAGACACCACTCCTGCACAAGATTCCACAAAGTCTGTGCAGAGTCTGTGCAGAGCCTGGGCGGGGGGACGGATCCTCTGACCCGGCACACTCTCTGCTCCAAGAGATGAGAATAGGCTTCAAGGCATTGGACAGCCGATTTGACTGCCTTGATAAAACCATCTCCAGTTGCGGCGCCAAAGTTCAAGCTCATGACAGAAGACTGGATGTGGATGAGGCACGCATTTAACCTCAACCTGGTGGAAGTGATGACTGCCACCCTCAAGAATCACCAGACTTTCCCAGTTAACTCCCAACTAAGAAAGATTAGGGCATGTTCTACTTCCTTGCTCTAGGGTAGCCAACCTACCCTAAGGTAAGCTTGGCTACCCCTGTAAAAGTCCCAACAGTGGGTGGTTTCTTGGGACAGACATAGTCCCCCTGCTTGTGTCCTAGCTGAGAACAATCAAAGCAGTGAGTTGGGAATGGGGCGCCCTGGGCCACCGCCCTCCAGAACCAGCCTTCCTTATCAGAAGAGGCTTGGGAACGCTTTCCTTCCCAATTAGAATGAGACATACCCTCCCCCTCACTCTGCTAGGTGGAACCAACATCACCCCTCTAGGGGGGTCACTCCCAGGTGCCTTTTTGGTCTGGTGCTGACCCAGAGGTCCGACTCCTCGGCAACTTTCCTGAGAAGAGCAAGCTTTTTATCTACCATGTGGTTTGTGCAGCTCTGTAAAACCAATATTGAATGTGTTGTCATTCAAAATTAGGTTTTACAGCCCAGTAAAATCATTCACTTTGCTACCCCTCCTGAACCCTTCAGTGCTTTGCTGGCATAATCTAGGAAATCCACCCCGGGCTGGATTGGGAGCTTGTGTCTGTCCCTGAACCTCTGACGATACTTCTCAGGGGTCAGCCCAAACTTTGGAACACATATTGCCTTCTTGGGGGCATTCCTAGTCTGATCTTCTGTCTCTAGGGCGAGATGTGTATCCCTCACCATCGTGGGCATGTGTTTTCACAGGCTTCAACCCCACTGCACCCCATCCGAGTATTCCTCTGGAACGTTGTGTACTCTGAGTGCAACTTCATTATCAGAAAACCACTTGTCTGTATCACTTCCCACCACATAGTTAGTATAGATAGGCATCAGCTCTTGGGGTATGTGGACTCTCACCTCTCCAGCAGACTCTGTTAGTATGCTGCCACCAACACTGGTGGGCCTTCTAGACTACCTTGCCTTTAGCTCCCGCTTCATCAAGCTCTTCTCATGTTCCAACAGTAGTTTTTCTTTCAGATAAGGCCCTCTCCCCCTCAGCCTTCTTCTTTCCCAAGGCACTCTCAACCTCGAGCCTTCTCCTTTTCTAGTTTTAGCTTGGTCAGCTCCAGGTTGAGCTTGACCTTCCTCTCCTCCCTCTTGTCCTCCAACGTCTCTGGTGACAGGCCACTCGAAGACACACTGCTACCTGTCCCATCCTAGGCATCCTGGTTCATCTCTGGGGGCAGTGGCGCTCTTCCTACAGCTAGGGGTACCCCTCTGGGTCCTGATCATCATCCTCAGTCAAATCCAGGTCCCCCTCAGGATCATCCTCAACTGTTGTTGCCTGCAGCCTCTTGACTTCCTCATAGGCCAGGAGAGCAATCTGTAGACCCACCTTCTAAGCTTTCCTGCCCAAATTCAACCCCTTTTCCTGGCACAGCTTTGCAGCTCAGGAATAGAGAGGTTGTCAACATTAATCAGCTCTATCTCCGTAGTCGAAGAGGAGGGTACGGTTACTGAAATTTAACAAAGCAAAAAACTGCCAAAGGAGACTAAAGAGAATTTAAAAAGGGTTGAGTTTGTATCCAATTATTTACCTGGGATTTTGTGCTACACAAATCACTGTATGGTACTGCACAAACCTACTCCTGATCCACACCACTGACCACCAATGTGAGAAATGTGGTTGTTGGTTGACTGGGGTGTAGGCTGTGGTCAATCAACAGCTACAATACCTTTCAGGGTGAACCATAAAAAGTCACTAAATTAACCTGTGCTTAATCCTGGGTATCATGGCACAAAAAGGGATGTATGACGTTACAACGCATACTTTTACCACGCATACCTTTACAACGCGGTTTTTACCACGCATACCATTACAACGCATAGCGCTTAGAGGTGCTGGATAGTGGTAAGTATAATTTTCTATTCCAACTCCAGTCCCCGTGGACACTAGGGAAGGTGTTGGATAGAAAATTAAACTTATTCCCTATCCTAGAGCGCCCCCCAGCGCAATGGGTTGTAATGGTATGCGTGGTAATACCTGCGTTGTAATGGTAGTGCGTTGTAAAAATTTTGTTGTAAACGTTACATACCCACAAAAAGCAGTCAGGTTAAACTTAGAGGCAATGTGTAAAGTATTTATGCAGTATCATACAACAATGTTTCAATGGGAGTCAATGAGGGAATACAATTTAGAAAGTAAATTAATTACACAAAACACATATTCCTAATTTTCTGTTTCAACGTAGCTATATAATAAAGAAAGAAGCATAGATTTATACTTTTCAATGGGTTATGAAGCTGTATCAATCATGGTGTTTTAGTTGTGTACTAGGTGAACACACTGTGTTCATGGAAAAATGTAAGTGAAGCACGTGGATATGTGAACCAGCGTTTTTTGAAGGAATATTTTGAAAAGAATATTATGCACGAACATTTAATTTATAATACAAGCAGTGGAAAATCATGGCAAAATGTATCAGGCGCTCATTCAGGACATGCTGCAAGTAAAAAGCCCTACTCCGTGAGCTCTGATTCATTCCAGGTCATTTGGAGACCCAAGTTAATTGTTTGGATTATAATATCTGCCACATATGGATGTGCTTCTCCTTTAAGCCATATTCACCAATGTCCTTTTAAACAACTACATCCTTGTTTCAATATCGGTCATACCTCGAAAGACAGCTTGTGGACCCTCTCCCTTCTCCTTGGTGACCAGCTGGGCTAGACCAGCTCCAGGCATATACACTCCAGAGGTTTGTTTCACATGCCTTGGATTTCCTTCAGGTACCTTATAACGCATACCCAAAGTTTACCTGCATTGATCTAAATCTATTCAATGGCAGGGGTAACTCTCACCTTCTTCCCAATTAGGCAGCAATCATCTTCCTTGTATTCCCTTGTCCTGATGATGACCTTAAGTCATGCATAATATTCTTTTTAAAGAAATGTTCCCAAAACACAGTGCTTGACATTTTTAACTTGCACCGTTTAAACACTTTTAAACAAGCACTATGTGTTCAACCTGCACCTAGTACACTAAACTAAAAAAGCATAGTGGATGAGGTCAAGATGATAAGCAGGTAGCACAACCCACAAGGTAGATGCAAAGCTTTCAACCCTGCTTCTCTGGGAACAATGGTGTAAGTGACGTTCCAAGGTGTCTACCCTCCTGGAGGAGAAGAGGGGGTATTAATAACGAGAAAATACCTGGACTGCCGGATTCCATCTCGCGCTGAATGATGCCGATTACCGCAACAGCTGTGATGACAATGACGCCAATCATCTGCAGGCGGATATCCAGCCACTGCATGGCTGTGTCACTGGCAAACCTACAACGCTGGTTTCTCTCCAAGTGCTCCTCATTCTCCTTCTCAAACCTGCAGGAGACCAGAGCAACGATCATAGATTTATTGGCCTAATATAGAGTAGAATTGAGTAGTGCCACAAGTAATTATGAGAGAATCCCCTAACCTTTCTTGGAGAGGATATCAGAACAGGATCAAATGTTTCTACATATTAACAATAAACAGAATCCAAAATATTCACTACTCATGATAGACAGAAGAAGAACAATTACATTTCTTGCTCTTCCTCTGACTAGCAAGTACCTGCAGCCACTGATAGAACCACAAGCAGTTCTTTTAGTGGTAATCCACAGGAAGGGTATCCCTCTATTTGAGAAGTCTCTGTCTAACCAGTGTTCCCCCCAACTGATCCCATCAACACCAACATAGTCTTTTCTGATGTGTACATTTTTAGCATATACTCTGAAAGGATGGTTGGGTGGGTGTTGTTAAGGAACAAGAGCAGGGAACACCAAAACCTGAATCACCCAAAGTTACTATTCCACTTTCATCCTGCACCACCATTCCTTCGCAACTAGTTGGGACCCTGATTATAAACCACACTTGGAGGTGGATACATCATATGCTGAAAAGGTATCACTTAAATAGACTGCTTAGAACCTGATAGAAAACAGCTTTTTCTTTTCTTTGCTTCAGGTAATTATATAGAAGATAGCCCCACCAGAAGCAGCCTCCTTGCTGCTCAGCCTGCACGCCCCACCCGATACTCAGTACCTCACCATTAACCCAGGCATTTCATGACATCACCAAGCATTCAGCATTCTACTACATTACCAAGCACTCCAGCACTCACCCTGACTGAGCAGCAGGGAAGGTGTTACTAAGGAAAGGGTGTACAGCAACACTCAAGTCATAACACAATGATTATAAAACAACATGCCTGGCTAGGCCCACTTAACTGCTCTACAAAGTGTTGCAATGGATATGTGTCTCTGAAAGGAATTGGTGCTGCTTTTGCCTGGCTCATGATCATCAAAAATCATAAATTTCTATATAAATTCCTGGCAGGAAGAATTATGACACTTTTTTCAGTTCAAGTAAAGGTTTATTTAGAAATTAAGGTTATTGCAAAAAACATTACTTCAAACAGGCAATCACTTACCGATGCATATTAAACAGAAAAGGATACTTAAGGATAGTATTGATATACAAAAATCTTCAAGGTAATAATAATATAACTTAAGGAATGATATGAATACATTCAAAGGTTCATAGATATTGTAAGTAGTAGTACATGTCAAAAATTATACAATTGAAAGGGTGTAATAGGAAGTGATAAATTGAGCACAATTATGTGAAAACAAACAGTAGGAAGTCAGGGAGGCTTGGTAACTTCTTGCATTGAAGGAACTGGTGAAGAAGTGTTATTTGCTGTTGTATTCAGAAAATGCGTGAGAGGAGACCAGAGGTGTAATCTCTTCGTAGCTAAAGAGATAGGTTAGACAAGGGCTCTATCTAAACGATGGTTATGGCATACTGCATACCACCATGCTAAATAGGATAGTTTTGAAGAGTAAAATGTAAATGTAAATTGATACTTGTATAGCGCACTACTCACCCGCAAGGGTCTCAAGGCGCTTGTACGAATACCGCTGTGGAACACATCCTGGCTTTCCCTGTGAGGTGTCCACTCTTGGGCACCCCCAAGGTGGAGGCCAGGCATCCTTAGCGTTGTGGAGATTAAGCAAGCTATTGCCCAGAGTTGCAGAGTGGGACTCCATGAATGGAATAGGTACCGAGGCGAGAATGTTTGAGCCCAAGACCCGCCGAGGCGGGGAATTGAACCCTGGTCCCGGGCTAGACCTCTGCATCAGGGTCTGCCACTCTAACCATTGAGGCCTATCCGTACCAATTGGCGGTATGTAACATTTACGTTTGGCAAATTCAAGAAGTCAAAATTTAAACCTCCACACTAGGATACTTTTGCTTTTTACTCAAAATTTATTTTATAGAAATTCGTATTTAGGCATTCATTTTAAATACAATGTATAATTTAAACACCGTGGTGCTCTGGTACAAGAATATATCTAGTAACTAACAATTCCGTATTACGGTTATCTAGCACAGAGTCACCACTTAATAATATGCATTCAGGAAAAATTAAAATACAATGATATCACAAATTAATAAAAAACATTTTATCACAGTTTTAAAAAAGTCCAAAAAGTCGACGCGTTTCGGTGCGTTTATTATACTGAGTGCACCTTCATCAGGACAGAATGAATTAAAAACAGGTATTCATCTTCTTTCTGAAAAAAAGTGAATAGAATGCATGTTAAAGGTGCGAAATTTCTAATTTGAGTTTTTTATCCTAGTGTATGGAACTTAATGTTATGAATTTGCGGCACACTTTCCTTACTTTAAATTTAAGAAAAGGTCGTCCTCCAAATGAGTTTCTGGGACGTTTTGTTCTCTGTTTATTCTGGTAGCACGTGTTTATTAATTCACGGCCGTCAGTGATCTATAGACATAATTTTCCTTATTAGTGATGTCTATACATTGTTTGCAATTTAAATTTACAACTCGATTGTGATTTAATAGACTGCACTTACTTATTTTAATATTCAGAAACATCTAATCACAATACCGGGATGAATGATGTCTTCTCCAGGAGGCGTATTTTTCTTCGAATATATACTCCCCTCTTGTGCGGTCTCCCGACAAAGCTCTTAAATAAGGGAAATATCACAAGTCTTATGAGATTTTTGACATGTTTTTGGAGGAACTGAATAACCAACATGCTGGTTTTCTACCTACCAGCTCTGTGAATCCTGTCAATTTCAAAGGCTTTTAGCTCATTAAGTGGATTTTGACGGTTCTAAGAATTGCTGTCGTTGCCCTCTCTCGTCAGCCGTGCTCCTTTTATTTAATTCCGAGCTGTTGGTTGGATGTGACAAGAGTATAGACTTTAATATAATGTAGACAGTTTGTACCTTGTCTTTACACTACATATATTCTTGTTATTCCCTGATAGTCTAATGTGGTCGTACTTTGCATTTATACCGACCCTTTTGGCATGACACTGCGTAAGCAACAAACTATTTTCTTGAATCCCCATTTACGTTGAGACTCTCCTGGTGTCATGTTTTGGATATGCGGGCACTCTTTAAATATGGGTAACAATATTTTCATAAGTCCCCGTTTAGATATTTGGAATATCCTCGTGCCTACATTTTAGTTATGCGAGCACTCTTTAAACGTGCACCGATGGAGTTTCCCCCGCCCTCTCCCTAAACCTGCGGGTTCTCTCTTCTCTATATTAAGCGTGCTTTCATTATTCTCATGCTGCTTTAACTCCGGGTAGCAAATTACCGGGAGCGTTCTTACCTAAAGTCGGGCTCGTACTTCCTTCGTGTGGCTGCCGTCCGCTTCACTGGAGATGACAACCACACGAAGGCTGCCGGGTACTATTTATACTGGAGGTAATTGAATGATTAGAGCCTCCGCTGCATATCCTCAAGCACTAAATGCCCTTAAATTGGTTCGTTTCGGCCATGATTGTAGTTATTTTAGTACAGCTTACGTCATACGACCCGGGCTCATTCTACCGGCACACCGGAAGTATTAAATGTTTGCTACGCTCGGCGGCCATATTAGTAGTTTATCGATCGTGCACTCGCAACTACGAGGTCAGAATTGCTGGACGCACGGCAAATTTAATAGCAAGCTCAGTTTTAACGGCGGCCATTATAGTATTATATATTCAGCGCGTAAATGAGTAAACTTACATGTAGATCGCCATGTCTGCTACAACTTATATTAAAATAGGAAAAACACATCTGTGTAGTGATTAGCTCTACACTTTTATCTAAGTTTGTTGAACTACGTATGCCTTAACGTGTGTTCACATTAATGTTGTTTATTCTAAGCATTTTCCAGCAATTTTGTTTTTTCGTCTTTCAGACAGTCACAATCCATTTTTTACAACCCATTTTTTACAAACAGGGCGTGCTTATGTCTAATAACACTGTAAATGCAAGCATTAGTACAATACAATATTATTTCTAGATATAAATACAGTACAGTATTATACATCGCTCTCTGTTAGAAAAAAAGGAGGAAAAATGTAGATAAGGCAAAATAATAGTGAAAACACAATACATCTAGATGCATTATTGCTATCATGCAGGAATGTCTCATGCTCTGATTATCAACAATTCTACCATATTTCATCTGCTTTAATGACTTTAATGCATGGCTATCTATACAGTCTCTTCAAGCAAGTACAGTTTGTTTGGCAGTTTCACGCACACTACATTTTATAGCCACCTTTGATCTCTCAGATCTGAATACTTCTGGTTGTCATAAAATCCCTAGCGATATCAGTTAATTCTCAACATTATCTGATTATTTTGTCCCACTCTTCACGGTTGTTTAGCCCCTGGTAGTAGGATTTGAATTTTGACATATAGAACTGTTCCCTCAGTTTGCGCTTTTTGTTGGCATCTCCACCTCTCACAGAGGTTTTGATTTTTTCCAGAATGAACCAATTTAAATCATCTAGTTTATGGTTCTCTGCCATCCAATGATCCACTAATGGTGCATTTTGCTTTTTGAGTCTTATTGCTGATCGGTGTTCTGTCAGCCGCAATCGTATTTCTCTTCCTGTTTCTCCTATGTAACATTTGTTACAGGGGCAGAGGATTAGGTATACCACATTGGAGGTCCGGCAATTAACATGCTCGTTCATCCAATGGGTAACCCCATTCACTTCTACTTTATCAGATTTTATGATACCTTTGCAGTGTGTACAGGTCCCACACGGCAAATTCCCTCTAATAGGAGTACCATTGAGGACATTTCTCTGTCCATTTCTTTTAGGTTCTTGATATGTATGCACTAACTGGTTTCTGATAGTTCTATTTCTTCGGAAGGCATAAGTGGGTTTCGCTAACGGGGTGGCTCCCGTTTTATTTAGAATTCCCCAGTTTTTATTTATCAAATTCTTTACTTTATTGCTAAAACTATTGTAATCGGATACCATAATTATATCGTTCTTCTGTTGTTTAGAATTCTCAGTTGTTTCAAAAAGGCTCTCTCGATTATAATATTTAGCACGCTTGTAAGCTTGTTTTATCAAGCGTTTGGGGTAGCCTCGCAGTGTGAGTTTTTCTGTTAACATCTTTGCATGTTTCTCATAGGTGTCTCTATCACTGCAATTTCGTCTAATCCGTAAGAACTGGCTAAAAGGTATGCCATCTTTTTGGCATTTGGGATGGTAACTGGAGTGGTGTAACAAAGTGTTTCTATCTGTGGGTTTCACAAATAGTTCCACGCTTAATGCTTGGTTTTTTGCATAAATTTTAATATCTAAAAAATCCACAGTAGATTGACTCTTATTAAAAGTGAATTTCAGGTTTGGGTCACCACAATTTATCCATTCAAGGAAATGATCAAGATCTTCCTCCGTACCGTCCCATATAAAGAAAATGTCGTCTATAAATCTAGACCATACTTTGACATTTTCAAAATATGGGCACATCTCATTGTATACATGTTTGGACTCAAAGTTACCTACATAAAGGCAGGCGAGACTGGGAGCACAGGTGGCTCCCATGCTGGTGCCCTTAATTTGGCAATAGTAGTCTTGTTTAAACAGAAAAATGTTATTTTTAAGAATAATTTCAATACAGTCCAAAATAAAAGTATTCTGAGCATTTAAATCGCCCAAGTCATTTTTTAGTATCTCCTCCATCATTTTCACCGTATCCTCCTGGGGGATATTCGTATATAACGCTTCAATGTCCATACATACTAGCCATTGGGTTTCCTTATTAAAACTTAATCCCTCTATTTTGGAGATCATGTGGGTTGTGTCTTTTATAAAGGACGGTAATTCTGCCACCAAAGGCTGAATAAAATGGTCCACATATTTGCTGAGGGGCTCTGTTAAGGACTCTATACCAGAAACTATTGGCCGCATTGGTGGATCTTCTAAGTTTTTGTGGACTTTTGGAAGTCCATACATAGCTGGGACTTTTGGATTTTCATTGATGAGGAAGCGGTATTCTTCCTCACATATTACACTATCCTCTTTGGCAAAGTCTACCAATGTCTTGACTTTTTTCTTCAGGTTTTCCCATTCTTTAGTATTACTGGGTCTGTAATGCATTTCGTTGTTAAGGAGTTTGTACATTCTAGATTCATAGTCGTCCGTGTTGAGGATGACTATGCTCCCTCCCTTATCTCCTGATTTTATTGTTATATCATCATAGGATGACAGTGATTTTAACGCTTCCCTTTCTAGTTTAGATAGGTTATTCTGTGTCCACACTTTTGTATCCAGTAGTTTCTCTAAGCCCATTGTTACCACTTTTTCAAAGGTATCGACCTCCGGACCCACCATGTTAGCATTAGGTGTCCAGTTAGATAGTGGTTTAAGGCCTGATTTGTTGTTGATCACTCTATTGTCTTTCCCCTCAAAGAATTTTTTAAGACGAATTTTCCTAAAAAGGTCCCTGACATCCCTCTCTATGTTAAATCTGCTACCTGTGGTGCTAGGTGCAAAGCCAAGACCTTTCTCTAGTACTTTTATTTCATGCACAGTGAGTGTTTTATTTGATAGATTTATGATTGGGGCTTTTTGGGTCAGTGGTTCCGTTTTATCGTTTCTTGGGTCTTTTTGATCTAATCCCAATCCCAATCTTTTTGACTGCGGGTTCGCATGTAGGGTCTCCTCATGGTCCCCCCTGTCTGTCGATTTCCCTGACGTCCCCTTCTCTGATACATCATATAATAGCTCGGATTCAGAGGGGGAGAGAAACCCAGACCCCAGAAATAGGACAGAGGACAGAGAGGGAGCACAGGGCTCAAATAGAGAGTACCAACCGGCTTTTTTAGGTCAGCAACAGAGACGCCAGCAGAGGGGTTTCAGAACCCGGGGGAGGGGACGTCAGGGAAATCGACAGACAGGGGGGACCATGAGGAGACCCTACATGCGAACCCGCAGTCAAAAAGATTGGGATTGGGATTAGATCAAAAAGACCCAAGAAACGATAAAACGGAACCACTGACCCAAAAAGCCCCAATCATAAATCTATCAAATAAAACACTCACTGTGCATGAAATAAAAGTACTAGAGAAAGGTCTTGGCTTTGCACCTAGCACCACAGGTAGCAGATTTAACATAGAGAGGGATGTCAGGGACCTTTTTAGGAAAATTCGTCTTAAAAAATTCTTTGAGGGGAAAGACAATAGAGTGATCAACAACAAATCAGGCCTTAAACCACTATCTAACTGGACACCTAATGCTAACATGGTGGGTCCGGAGGTCGATACCTTTGAAAAAGTGGTAACAATGGGCTTAGAGAAACTACTGGATACAAAAGTGTGGACACAGAATAACCTATCTAAACTAGAAAGGGAAGCGTTAAAATCACTGTCATCCTATGATGATATAACAATAAAATCAGGAGATAAGTGAGGGAGCATAGTCATCCTCAACACGGACGACTATGAATCTAGAATGTACAAACTCCTTAACAACGAAATGCATTACAGACCCAGTAATACTAAAGAATGGGAAAACCTGAAGAAAAAAGTCAAGACATTGGTAGACTTTGCCAAAGAGGATAGTGTAATATGTGAGGAAGAATACCGCTTCCTCATCAATGAAAATCCAAAAGTCCCAGCTATGTATGGACTTCCAAAAGTCCACAAAAACTTAGAAGATCCACCAATGCGGCCAATAGTTTCTGGTATAGAGTCCTTAACAGAGCCCCTCAGCAAATATGTGGACCATTTTATTCAGCCTTTGGTGGCAGAATTACCGTCCTTTATAAAAGACACAACCCACATGATCTCCAAAATAGAGGGATTAAGTTTTAATAAGGAAACCCAATGGCTAGTATGTATGGACATTGAAGCGTTATATACGAATATCCCCCAGGAGGATACGGTGAAAATGATGGAGGAGATACTAAAAAATGACTTGGGCGATTTAAATGCTCAGAATACTTTTATTTTGGACTGTATTGAAATTATTCTTAAAAATAACATTTTTCTGTTTAAACAAGACTACTATTGCCAAATTAAGGGCACCAGCATGGGAGCCACCTGTGCTCCCAGTCTCGCCTGCCTTTATGTAGGTAACTTTGAGTCCAAACATGTATACAATGAGATGTGCCCATATTTTGAAAATGTCAAAGTATGGTCTAGATTTATAGACGACATTTTCTTTATATGGGACGGTACGGAGGAAGATCTTGATCATTTCCTTGAATGGATAAATTGTGGTGACCCAAACCTGAAATTCACTTTTAATAAGAGTCAATCTACTGTGGATTTTTTAGATATTAAAATTTATGCAAAAAACCAAGCATTAAGCGTGGAACTATTTGTGAAACCCACAGATAGAAACACTTTGTTACACCACTCCAGTTACCATCCCAAATGCCAAAAAGATGGCATACCTTTTAGCCAGTTCTTACGGATTAGACGAAATTGCAGTGATAGAGACACCTATGAGAAACATGCAAAGATGTTAACAGAAAAACTCACACTGCGAGGCTACCCCAAACGCTTGATAAAACAAGCTTACAAGCGTGCTAAATATTATAATCGAGAGAGCCTTTTTGAAACAACTGAGAATTCTAAACAACAGAAGAACGATATAATTATGGTATCCGATTACAATAGTTTTAGCAATAAAGTAAAGAATTTGATAAATAAAAACTGGGGAATTCTAAATAAAACGGGAGCCACCCCGTTAGCGAAACCCACTTATGCCTTCCGAAGAAATAGAACTATCAGAAACCAGTTAGTGCATACATATCAAGAACCTAAAAGAAATGGACAGAGAAATGTCCTCAATGGTACTCCTATTAGAGGGAATTTGCCGTGTGGGACCTGTACACACTGCAAAGGTATCATAAAATCTGATAAAGTAGAAGTGAATGGGGTTACCCATTAGATGAACGAGCATGTTAATTGCCGGACCTCCAATGTGGTATACCTAATCCTCTGCCCCTGTAACAAATGTTACATAGGAGAAACAGGAAGAGAAATACGATTGCGGCTGACAGAACACCGATCAGCAATAAGACTCAAAAAGCAAAATGCACCATTAGTGGATCATTGGATGGCAGAGAACCATAAACTAGATGATTTAAATTGGTTCATTCTGGAAAAAATCAAAACCTCTGTGAGAGGTGGAGATGCCAACAAAAAGCGCAAACTGAGGGAACAGTTCTATATGTCAAAATTCAAATCCTACTACCAGGGGCTAAACAACCGTGAAGAGTGGGACAAAATAATCAGATAATGTTGAGAATTAACTGATATCGCTAGGGATTTTATGACAACCAGAAGTATTCAGATCTGAGAGATCAAAGGTGGCTATAAAATGTAGTGTGCGTGAAACTGCCAAACAAACTGTACTTGCTTGAAGAGACTGTATAGATAGCCATGCATTAAAGTCATTAAAGCAGATGAAATATGGTAGAATTGTTGATAATCAGAGCATGAGACATTCCTGCATGATAGCAATAATGCATCTAGATGTATTGTGTTTTCACTATTATTTTGCCTTATCTACATTTTTCCTCCTTTTTTTCTAACAGAGAGCGATGTATAATACTGTACTGTATTTATATCTAGAAATAATATTGTATTGTACTAATGCTTGCATTTACAGTGTTATTAGACATAAGCACGCCCTGTTTGTAAAAAATGGGTTGTAAAAAATGGATTGTGACTGTCTGAAAGACGAAAAAACAAAATTGCTGGAAAATGCTTAGAATAAACAACATTAATGTGAACACACGTTAAGGCATACGTAGTTCAACAAACTTAGATAAAAGTGTAGAGCTAATCACTACACAGATGTGTTTTTCCTATTTTAATATAAGTTGTAGCAGACATGGCGATCTACATGTAAGTTTACTCATTTACGCGCTGAATATATAATACTATAATGGCCGCCGTTAAAACTGAGCTTGCTATTAAATTTGCCGTGCGTCCAGCAATTCTGACCTCGTAGTTGCGAGTGCACGATCGATAAACTACTAATATGGCCGCCGAGCGTAGCAAACATTTAATACTTCCGGTGTGCCGGTAGAATGAGCCCGGGTCGTATGACGTAAGCTGTACTAAAATAACTACAATCATGGCCGAAACGAACCAATTTAAGGGCATTTAGTGCTTGAGGATATGCAGCGGAGGCTCTAATCATTCAATTACCTCCAGTATAAATAGTACCCGGCAGCCTTCGTGTGGTTGTCATCTCCAGTGAAGCGGACGGCAGCCACACGAAGGAAGTACGAGCCCGACTTTAGGTAAGAACGCTCCCGGTAATTTGCTACCCGGAGTTAAAGCAGCATGAGAATAATGAAAGCACGCTTAATATAGAGAAGAGAGAACCCGCAGGTTTAGGGAGAGGGCGGGGGAAACTCCATCGGTGCACGTTTAAAGAGTGCTCGCATAACTAAAATGTAGGCACGAGGATATTCCAAATATCTAAACGGGGACTTATGAAAATATTGTTACCCATATTTAAAGAGTGCCCGCATATCCAAAACATGACACCAGGAGAGTCTCAACGTAAATGGGGATTCAAGAAAATAGTTTGTTGCTTACGCAGTGTCATGCCAAAAGGGTCGGTATAAATGCAAAGTACGACCACATTAGACTATCAGGGAATAACAAGAATATATGTAGTGTAAAGACAAGGTACAAACTGTCTACATTATATTAAAGTCTATACTCTTGTCACATCCAACCAACAGCTCGGAATTAAATAAAAGGAGCACGGCTGACGAGAGAGGGCAACGACAGCAATTCTTAGAACCGTCAAAATCCACTTAATGAGCTAAAAGCCTTTGAAATTGACAGGATTCACAGAGCTGGTAGGTAGAAAACCAGCATGTTGGTTATTCAGTTCCGCCAAAAACATGTCAAAAATCTCATAAGACTTGTGATATTTCCCTTATTTAAGAGCTTTGTCGGGAGACCGCACAAGAGGGGAGTATATATTCGAAGACAAATACGCCTCCTGGAGAAGACATCATTCATCCCGGTATTGTGATTAGATGTTTCTGAATATTAAAATAAGTAAGTGCAGTCTATTAAATCACAATCGAGTTGTAAATTTAAATTGCAAACAATGTATAGACATCACTAATAAGGAAAATTATGTCTATAGATCACTGACGGCCGTGAATTAATAAACACGTGCTACCAGAATAAACAGAGAACAAAACGTCCCAGAAACTCATTTGGAGGACGACCTTTTCTTAAATTTAAAGTAAGGAAAGTGTGCCGCAAATTCATAACATTAAGTTCCATACACTAGGATAAAAAACTCAAATTAGAAATTTCGCACCTTTAACATGCATTCTATTCACTTTTTTTCAGAAAGAAGATGAATACCTGTTTTTAATTCATTCTGTCCTGATGAAGGTGCACTCAGTATAATAAACGCACCGAAACGCGTCGACTTTTTGGACTTTTTTAAAACTGTGATAAAATGTTTTTTATTAATTTGTGATATCATTGTATTTTAATTTTTCCTGAATGCATATTATTAAGTGGTGACTCTGTGCTAGATAACCGTAATACGGAATTGTTAGTTACTAGATATATTCTTGTACCAGAGCACCACGGTGTTTAAATTATACATTGTATTTAAAATGAATGCCTAAATACGAATTTCTATAAAATAAATTTTGAGTAAAAAGCAAAAGTATCCTAGTGTGGAGGTTTAAATTTTGACTTCTTGAATTTGCCAAACGTAAATGTTACATACCGCCAATTGGTACGGATAGGCCTCATGGTCACCTGGTAAAATAAGTACCCAGAAAGGAATCTTTTTTGATATAACTTTTGACCCAGTCCTTTCCGGTCCCTGGGAAACTCTCTTTTTTTGAGATACTCTAACCATTGAGCCACACTTCTCCAATTTTTTTAAATCTGTTGAAATGCTACAGCAAGTAACAAGCCAATGAGTCTTAGTTGGGGTTGATGTTCCCCCCATTCTGGTGCTAAACTACCTAGGAAAATGTTAGTAAGGGAGAGGGGTATGTTGGTATGAAAAATAACGTTGATCTGGTGCCAAACTTGTTTCCAAAATTTAAAAACATGTGTGCATGTAAATATCATGTGTTTGAAGTCAGCGTCACCTCGGGCGCATGTCCAACATGTGTTAGGATTTGTATTGTGTATCTTGTGTAGGTGAACAGGGGTGAAAAACAAACGATTGTAGATAAAGAAAAGTGGTTGTGTTGTACTGGCCGCTCTAGAAGATTTCCTGAGTTTCATCCAAATTCTATTCCATAGAGTAATGGGCCAATTCGCTTCCAGATGAGAATCCCATGAGAGTTCTACTTTAGTTTTCTGTCTATTATCGGGAGGTGTCATTAGACGAGAATAAATATTGGAGGCTTTGGGGTTTATGAGCAGGAGATTATGCCATGGGAATAAGGGATGGGATTGTGAAGGGAGTGGAGTTATTGTACTCTGCAAAGTCATACATCTAGGTTTAAAGGAAGGAGGTAAGTGATAACGAGATTGCACTTGTGTAAGTTGAATAGGTAAGCCTTGGTCAAATAATTGGTGCACCCAAAGTAGACCTTTATTCCTCCATACCTTCCAGTATCTGAGTTTCCCTTTAAAAAGGATCAGCTTATTATGCCAAATTGTGGAGTTGAGAAAAGTTTCTGAGTTATGTGTAGCTAAGTGAGGTGCAATAGATAATAGATATTGCAGCTTTGGTATCTGAGTAAAGTAGGGCAATTAAGGATGTAATTTTTGGTCCAACACCGAACCATTTGAGAGTGTGGAAGATAAATGGACAATAAACCCAATCAAAGGCTATTTCTGCGTCTAACGCAATTGCTGCCAGAGAATCCAAATAATGTAATGATTCGTATATAATGTCAAAAAACAGACGTGTGTTATCTGTGATACTGCGACCTTTGACAAAACCTGGCTGTTCCATACCAAGTAATAGTGGAAGATGGGGTTCTAGTCTTAGAGCTAGAGCTTTGGAAAATATTATATAATCTATGTTTACTAAGGGAATGGGTCTATAACTTTTGCAAAAACGTAAGTCCTTATCAGCTTTTGATATTAGACAAATCAAAGATTCAGAAAAAGAGGCAATTAATTTACGTGAAGTGATGAAGGAAGAAATAAGAGAATATAAGTGTGGGAGTAATAAATGAGCAAAGTGTAGGTAAAATTCCACTGTAAAGCCATCAGGGCCGGGGGCTTTGTCTTTTTTATGTGTTCTCAGAGAGTTAAGAAGTTCAGCTTGTGTAAGGTCAGATTCCAGGATTTTTAAATCCATCTGAGGATTGATGTGTTTTTTAATTGTGGAAAAGTAATGGGAAAGGTCTGTATCTGAAGGTGTGCTTTCTGGTGTGTAAAGGGACTTATAGAAGTGTAGAAATTCTTGGAGAATTTCAGGGTCTTTAAGTTTCGGAATTTGATTGTCATCTGTAATAGAAGCAATGTGAAGTTTTTGTTGTTTAATTTTCAAATAATTGGCCAGAAGTTTGCCTGACTTATTTTGGCTGCCATAGGATTTAAGTAAATATAGGGAGGCCTGTTTAGTGGTTGATTCAGTAAATGCAATCTTTGCATTAATGAGATCCTTGAGAGATTCCTTTGATTTGGAGGTATGAAAAGAGTGTTCAAGCTTTATAACCTTATCAAGAAGTGTGTTGTGTGTTATGCTGAAAGCTTTGCGCTTGTTTGATAATAAAGTCTCTTGCAGTAGCTTTGAAGGCATCCCATACTGTGTGAAAAGAAACATCTGTCGTTAGGTTAATAGAGAAAAACTCTTGAGAGAAGGATACAAAAGACGATTTAAATTTAGGATCAAGGAGTAAAGAGTTATTGAAGAGCCATTTTTTTGGAGATGTGTTGTGGCTTAGAACGTCCAACTGAATTGAAACCGGAGCATGATCTGAAATATGTATAGGGCCTATATCAGCAGAGAGTAAGGATTGGGAAATGTTCAGTGTAATAAAAATATGGTCGATTCGGGATTATGTTCGGTGAGGATGAGAGAAAAAAGAGTATTCTCTTGTAGATGGATTGCAAAGGCGCCATGAGTCTAATACATTTTTTTGTTCAATAGTTTGTATGAAAGCGTTGTGCGCTGCATTTGAGGTAAAATGAGAGTTAGAATTTCTGTCTATGAATGGATCCATCACTTGATTGCAATCACCTGCAAGAATGTAGTTCTCTGACGGATATTTGAGGAGCAGTTGGGAGATGCTTGACCAAAAACGAACGTCTCCATTGGTAGGGGCATAAACATTGAGCAGTGATAATGAAGTCCGTCCTAACAAGAGATTTGTGAAAACCCACCTTCCCTCTATGTCAGATTCTTGAGAGACAAGATGGGCCTTCAGTGTTTTGTGGCAGAGAGTTATAACCCCGTTAATTTTACCATCGCCTGGTGAGAAGAAAACTTCAACAACCCAATTTCTTTTGAGTTTTAGTGATTCACTTTCAGTGAGATGAGTTTCCTGTAATAATACAAAATTAGCATCTAACTTTGATCAGTGGGATCACACACTCTGTCTTTTAATGGGGGAATTCATGCCTCTGACATTCCATGAGATAATTTTTCAGAACATTTATGAGTTAGGAGTGATTTAGATATATGTGACCCAAGAAAACTTTGTACATTGTGAACATTAGTATTTCAAATAAATTCAGCGGCAATAAGAAAATAAAGCATGGGAAGAAAAGTTATATTACGTACGAAGATATTGAATATGGAAACCAATTGAAGAAAAAAGAAAGAATAGAATATATAAAGAAAAAGAGAAGGTATACTGTAAATAGCAATACTTATGCACAATTCAACAATGAAAGCAAAAAGAAACCTTGACGTAAACCTTATATTCAGTACAAAGATATTGAAAATTAAAGTTTGATAAGAGGAAAGAAGAGAGAATAAAGATTAGAAGAGGTAGGAGCTGTAAAGAAGAATACGAGAAAAAGGATCATATCCATATTGAGGTTAAAACAATGGAAGGAGGGGGGTGGAAACCACATGGAACGATGAATTATGACACTTTTTTACAAGGAGAAAATGCATAGTAGGTCTGAACAAAGATCTGACATTTCTAAGAGGGTTGTACTGGAAAATCACGTTGTGCTAAGTTTATTTACTAAAATGCAGTACAATACCGGGATGAATGCAGGCAGAACTGTTGCATGGTTCAGATGAAACTCTGTCAGAACTTTAGTAGTAATAGTAGGTGCTATGCGAAGAAGTGCTTAATTTGAGCCTGTGGTTACAGTCAGCACCAGTGCTTGTGACAGTGACAAGTTGGCGTAGTCTGGCTGATTTAGAGAATAACACAGCAGTTAATTGTTAAATCAATATACATAAAAAATACTTTTACCTGCCATCCAAACTATATTTATAGCTTTGGAGGCCTGAAATAGTCAGAATTGTGTGAGAGGTAGCAGTTGCGTTGGTACTGTCATTGGCAGCGTTGGCAGGGTCAATGGGAGGAGCTAGCTGCAGTGGCCTCCTGACAAGAGCCCTGACACTTATGTTTTGCAAATTAAACACTGATCCGAAGGACACCTTGACTTAGTGAGAGATGACAAAAAATTCTTTGGATGGCAAAACCTTGGAAGTAATTGATACTAGTAGGGCTGTCTTCCAGGTAATGTGGCCTAGTTCACAAGAAAATATTAGTGCAAAAAGCTCAGCCTGGAGTAGAACAAAGTACCATTGAGGAGCCTGGAGAAGAACACTTAAGCAGCTTAGCTTTATGATAAGAAAAATGCAGTTGGGGCAGTGGTGTCCAGAACACAAAATAATTGTTTGCCAGTGTTGGTGCATGCTAAGATGTCTGAAGGACAAGGGTATGGGGTGAGTATGAGAAATGGAACTTAAAGAAGGCTGTTCTTTGAGGAGGGTAGGAGGACCAAAAACTCAAGCTTGTGAGGCTATAATGGGGTAAGAGGACCAATAACTCAATCTTATGAGGCTGTAATGGGGTAGGAGGACCAAGAACTCAATCTTGTGAGGCTGTAATGGGGTAGGAGGACTAAGAACTCAATCTTGTGAGGCTATAAGGGGTAGGAGGACCAATAACTCAATCTTATGCGGCTGTAATGGGGTAGGAGGACCAAGAACTCAATCTTGTGAGGCTATGATGGGGCAGGAGGACCAAGAACACAATCTTGTGAGGTTATAATGGGGCTACCAGTCTCATCACAAACCTTAACTCTTGAAACATCCTATTAACTATGACAGTGTGAATAAAGGCATACAGGAACATCTCCAGCTAGACAGGCAACAGAAGAGCATACTTTAGAGAGACTCCCCAGTTTCAAATAGAAAGCAACTCTTGACATGCTCTCTGTGGTAAAAAGATTTAACCTAGAAAAAATAAATAACAGGTTTGGATAACAGAGTGAATTATTTTGTGGTAGGTTACTTAATATGTTATGTACAAATATCTCAGCCCACATCTACCGCCCATTGGTGTGCTGTGTTTACTTTATAAAAAGTACAACAAAGCTTCCACCTACTATTACCTCCCCTTACTATTACTTACCCTCTCCCAGCATCCCCCTTTAGCCGGTGATACGCATTTACAGCACGTATATGACAAAGTCTGTGTTTCAGAGGTCCTTTTAGCTACTTCCATATATAGTTAGAGGCCTCTTCATGTTCACTGTCATGGTGAGGAGGATTGTTCTCCCTCAGATAACAGCAAGGTAGAAGTAGGGCTGATATGAGGAGCTCTTATATATCTGGATTGGCGAAGTTCTTGTTATTCCTTCGCCAACATTGTGATATAAGGTGCCCAGTCTGTTAGACAGTTCTTTTGTTTATGTTCCGGAAATTGGATATTTTCTTCCATGGCTAATATATGCCACAGCCAGTTTAGTCAATGCACCATGTCTGGAGGAGACACATTTCTACATTTTAGCAATTTGGCCTGTGTTGCCGCGGGTAAGGCTACTGTCAGTTATTTGCCTCTTAAATACCTATATGCCTGTGTTTTGATGACCTAACAGCACTGCCCCTGGTTCTCTCTCGATAGTGGCTAAACACCCTCTCAACCTCTTTCAGGACCCCAATCTGAGTACTTCTCTAACTTGGGACAATGCCATAATAAGTGTGTTACCATGCCCGAGGCTCTGTGTTTTCTCCAGCAAGAACCCTTCCATTGTTTTCAGAGGTGTTCTGTACAGATATGAGACTATTTCGTACTGCGTCTATCTCTAATATGGCATCTTCTAGCTGATGTTTGTGCTTTATCATATACTTCGCTCTATTGCTTATCAGACAGAGTTCTAGCTAATTCCCTTTTCCCATCTTTTTTTCTTGTGACTTCCATGAGGTCTTTATTTATGGCTGAGGTTGTGTGTTTACTATGTTGGATGTTCTTAAGCCACTTTTTTTAACGGTGTTGCTTCTCAATCCTTCATTTAAGTCTGGATAACCAATTTTATTTTTAAAAAGCACGTTTTATTGGGCTTTCCTTTTTATAAACCAGTATAACAACAGCTGTCACAATTACACCTGTATCATCCGGCCATGATATATATTTTCCTTTCTCTCAATGGGACATAGCTAGAGATTCCTTTTCTTCACTCCTCCCACCTCAGATCAAGACAATATATAAGTCAGCATCAGATAGATGGTTCAAGTTCCTTTCGAGGCCCTGGTAACCTCTCCACCCCCCACATTTTTCCTCATTTCTTGGGATAGCATCTTCCCTCATAGGCAACCTTTTCAGCCATCATGTACCAGTCCATGTCTTATGTCCAGTCTGTGATGGGTGGTAGTGTATCCACCCTCCATCGTTTGGCCATAGTTTACTACGCCACGGCCAAACCCAGCAACAGCCACAGCTGCAAGTATTTGGCATTGTCTTCTCTCATATGTGGAGAAGAAACCATTTTTTTTAGCAGTTCCTGGTATCGGAAATCGTGTTACTTGTGCCATTACCTTCTCTATTGCCTCCCAATAGCCCTGGATTTTCGGGTAGCCCCAGAGAATATGGATGAAAGAATTGTCTTGGCCATAGTCTACATCACTCTACTCTGCACCACTCCACTCTGCGCAACTTTTCTAAACTCTGCACCACTGCAATGTACGCCACTGCATTCTACACCTGTCTTCTCTTTGCCACTCCAGTTTACACCTCTCTACTCTGCACCACTGCATTCCATGCCACTGCACTCTATGCCACTCTACTGAACTATACAACACTGTATTGTACGCCACTCCACTCTGCTCGTCACCATTCCGCTAGACGCCCGTGCACTGTACACCACTGCACTCTACACCATTCTTCTCTACTCTGCACCACTCCCACTCTGTGCCACTGCAATCTATGCAACTGCATTCTACAGCCTTTGCACTATACGCTACTCTACTCTAGTTTGCAAAACTGCACTCTACACCACTCTACTCCACTGCACTCTACATCACTCTACTCTACACCACTCTACTCTCTACAACTCCACTCTATGCCACTGCACTCTACACCACTAAACTCTATGCCACACTGCTCTACACTCCACCACTTCACTCTACAACATTGCATTATATGCCACTCTACTCTACACCATTGCACTCCATGCCTCTGTACTCCTATTGTATCTCACTCCGATTCTAATCAAGGCATTGATTAACCTTTTTGTAACTGTATGTCTGCAGTTAGCGACTGGATGGGCACAAATGACCTCCTGTTGCACTCCTTCATGCTATCCCCACTATATGGGCACTCTCCCATCCCTAAGAATAAAGTCAGGAACATAGGAGTCCTGCTGGGCAATAGATTAACATATTAGAACCATGTTAATGCAGTAATTTCTTACTCATTTGTTATCTTAAAAAACCTTGGAGAAAATCAAACATTTAATTCCTCATGATCTCCTGAAAACAGAGGTAATTGCATTAGTACTTTTACGCATTGACAACTGCAATGGCCACTATCTTAGTCTGCTAGTGAATCTTATGCAGAAACTGAAAACGGAACAAACTTCCCCAGCCAGAATTCTTACAAATGTGCCTAAATTTCAGTCTTGTATCCCAGCGCTGAATGAACTCCACTGGCTTCCAGAGAGAAATCGAGCTGCTTTTAAATCTCTATGTATTGCCTATAAGATGTTGGCTGGATCAGGTCCTGAGTAGCTGAAAAATACATTTTGCTGGTATATTCCTAACAGACCCCTCTGCTCCAGCCTAAAACCGTTGGTGCGCCTCGACACAAACTGACCACTTGAGGTGGCAGAGGCTTTGTGAAAAACATCACACTCCTTTGGAATGAACTTCCTCTTGATCTAAAAAATGGGCCCTACTCTTCTTTCTTCAAAGAAAAAAAGAAAAACTCGGCTTTACCGCATATAACATATCTCACAGTTAAACACTGCTGTCACTACTGCACTGTCTAATGCTAAGATCAAATGCAAAATGCCTCAGGGCATAAGAGCGCTTTATAAAACCCCAAATCAAATCAAATCCACTCTGCATTACTCTACGCCTCTGCACTCTATGCTACTCTAATCTGCATCACTGCACTCAATGCTACTCTACTCAATGCCACTGCACTTTACACCACTGTCCTCTACACCACTATACTCTTAGTGATACAGTTACAAGAATCGGTGACTGCGCCCTATTAGCTGCACTTCTATAATAAATCCATAAATAAGTTGAAACACAATATCTGATATTCAAGCATATGGTGGTGCTGTCGTGCTGCGCACCGAGCCACCTTAGTTCCCAATTAACCGCACCTTATTATCAAAGTGCTGGGCTATATCCACAAAGAAATAATGCACTCCAGCACACACAGCCCAGTTTATAACATTAAGTCCATTCTTAATAAAAATTATGTAGAAATTAGTCAAATTCTTCCACAACGTTGTTAATTTGAAGATAGATTTTCATGCAGTATTTGTCCAAAACAGCGCAGCCAACACGTGTTTTGTCCTCCTGGACTTTTTCAAGGCTGCAAGATTATATAGCACTGATATTAACAATACTGGTATTTTTCTGTTGGAAAATGTGATGGTTCTTGCACGAGGCAGTGTGTATCAATGATGTATGAATACAGAAATGGCAAGGCCATTTGACAACAGTTGTCCATATTTCATTTGACTATATAGTGTTCCAAAAAGAAAATCTCCCAGTGTCTATATATCCAAAGCATAATAAAAATAAATGTGGTGCAAAGAGTAGCAGTCATGTGGGTTAGACCATGCTGGCTAGGCAGTGAAAGGTGCCCTGATTCTAAACTACCGCAAAAAAAGAAAATAGTGGATTGTTAGAATACAACATACCGAAGCACAAATAGTGTTCAAAGTATTTCTAAAGTCTATTCCGGAATTCAAATAGTGTTCAAAGTATTTCTAAAGTCTATTCCGGAATTAGCTGCATAGTAAGGTTGTCCCAGTAGTAAACCCATGAGTAAAATATGAAAGGCAAAACAATTTGTGTCCATCAGATTAATATTATCAATGCCGAAGTGTGGATAGGGTTAACCACACCTCCCAAAATTAGGGAACAAGGGCTGTTATGAAAATCGAAATCACAGGCACATACCCCCAGTGCGAATGATCTTCTGAGCATCCTGGGGAAGAGATACTCTGCATCACTTTAGTCTACGCCACTGCACTCTATACCACTTCATTTTTCGTCACAGTTCCCTGCCCCACTCTATTCTGCACCACTGCACTCTATGCCACTCTATTGTACCCTGCACCACTCTACTCTTCGACACTGAACTCGATGCCACTGCATCCATGACAGTTCACTCTACTCCATGCCACTCCACTCCACTGCATGCCACTCTTCACCACTCCACTCCACTGTACGCCACTTTATGCCACTCCACTCTACTTTATGCCACTCCACTCCACACAATGCCACTTTACGCCACTCTACCCTACTCCACTCCATACAATGCCACTTTACTCTGTAACAAGTCACTCTATGCCACTCTTCTAAAAGCCACTACAAGCCACTCTACACCACTCTACTCTACACTACTCTCCGCCACTTGACTCTATGACACCTGACTCCAATACACACCACTCAAGACTAAGCCACTCCACTCTCATCAGCTTCACTCCACTCTACGCCACTCCAGACTACCCCACTCCTCCTTATGCCACTTCATGCTATGCCACACCATACTCTACATCAGTCCACTCTACACTAGGCCACTCCACTCTACTCCAAGCCTCTCCACTCCATATCACTTAACGCCACTCCACGTCACTCCTCTACATTCCACCCAGCTGTAAAGCATGGTTAAAAGAAATGACTCTTTAATAAGCACAGCTATCCTTTAAATTTCCATGTTTTACCAACATCCCATTTGCCTAGGATTAGAAGAGCAAAATAAGTAAAAGAAAGTTATCTGACGTGCTACAGAACAAGCAAGTAATCAACTGTGGTTCACATCAATGGGCTACTCAACATTTCATCAGATGCCAACAAGAAATGTGCATAAACTGAATGGTTGAACTTGCTTACCTGCTTGTGGCCTGGGTGGCACGAATGGTGGTCAGCCCAGTCAGGGTCTCGGAGAAGTGGATGTAGATGGGGGACAAGGTGATGCTGCAAAGCCGTTTAAGTGCCCTTGAGGTGTGGCGGTAGTACTGCTGGATATAAAAGTAGAGGGCCGCCAATGGCACCATGACCAGTATGATCCATGGTAACAGGCAGCTTGTCACCACCACAGTACCCAACAGGAAGAATATAGAAGCCAGGAAACTGCTGAGGACACTGGGCAGGTCCTTGTCAGTGTGGCACAAGTCGGATGAGAAACGGTTGATGATTCGACCCATTGGAGTAGTGTTGAAGAATGTCACAGTGGCCTAGCAACAAGAAAGAAACATTCCAATGAATAACTCGGCTCGCTGCTACACTTAGAGAACAAAGCATCCTTTCATATAATTAATCCTTAACGAGAAGAGGCCCATTTGGATGGCCTTGAACAATAATAATTTTGGGTCAGTGTTCCCAAAAAGTAGTTTACTACAGTCTGAACATTTGTTGTTAACTTTTGTGAGGAAACTTCAAGAGGCCGAGAAACCAAGCTACAGGGGCGGGGACAAAAAAAGAGTGTGGATTAGTTCAGTTATAACTTATAGACACTTATCTAGTGGCCTATGAATTCTAGACACCGACTCAAATATAGGCCCTAATTTAGCCTAACCGGTTAGTGTTCCATGATCACATGGATGTGCTGCTCCTGTGCTTATAACTCAAGTTTAAAACAGTTAAAGGAAAAAGACTTGGGTGTTATGAAGTAATATCAAATTAGGGACTTTAAGAATTACCTCTAAATTAGCCTTTTTCCATACTAGCTACCGCAAGCATGTTGGTAGTACCAATGCTTACTTTTTATGGGATTTAAAGCAAAATTACCACATCTCAGTAGTAGTAAAGCTACTCTAACATGATGGAACATGTAAATTGCATACAAACTTGGTTCCCGAGCAAAATAAATACAATATTTAATGAGAAATATCAGTCCAAAGAAGGTTCTCCAGATCGTATCTTTCAAAAAAGTCTTTATTTCCAAGACACAGATTTCAATCGGTGATCCAGCGTAGTTGGGATCTTTTGGATGATCCCAACTACGCTGGATCACCGATTGAAATCATACCTTTTTTATGTAAATTGCATGATTGTTACTCCATCCCTGCCAAGTACCACGCATCAGGGGTTAGACAAACGCATTTTAATGTGGGTGCTCGCATCACTCCATTAAAATGCATTGGTCACCAATGCATAGCTCCTAGACACACTGAAGCTCATGCAGCGCTCCAAAAAACTGCAACATGCACAGCACTTAATCTCTGCACTGCCGCTCTGCATTTGAAAGAATTGATGCTGCCGGCGCCGGGCCTGAAGGACGCGTTGTTATGGTCACCTGGCAATGGGATACATTGTTTCTTTTTGTGCCATGAACATAGATGGTGCTCCCTCTGTCAGCCTCGCCCGGCCTCTCTGACACCCACATGTAGTTGCTGGATCTTCCTGCGTGGACGGGGCTGCTAAATTAAAAGTTATTGAGTGGGGCTGCATTTTCTCTGACCTTTGGCTCCAGCAGATGGCCTCCGAGCTTGAAAAAAGGAAAGCGATGTGTTTTGTTCACACAGAAACTATTCACATTTTTTTTTATTTATTGGCATTTTGACATATACAAACATTCAGTAGCGCATCATGTGACGCCAGATAATACAAATATGAAGTAATTTTTGTAACTGAACAAACGAAAATGTAAACCAAAGTAGACACATCACAATGATTGATTACATATGCGAGAAAAAACATCATACATTCACATTTAGGTCACAATACGTCATAGGTGGATTATACGGCTGAAAGTATGAGGGAGAATATGTATGGGAGAAATATGAAGTTTGGACAAGGAATGACTCATGAGGTTGAAACATGTTCAGTAGGCGGCTCTTGGTGAGAGTTGGCGGAATTAAGTCTCCGAATCATGTGCAGTTCCCAGAGTACGAGCTGATAACCAAGCCAGAAAGTGACTCCAAATGTCTTTTGGTCTTGATGCTTGGGGTAGTAATTCCCAATAAACATTTAGTTTTTCTTGACAAAACGTGGTGTCTAGGATCCAGGTTTTAATAGCAGGCGGTGTGTGTTTGCCCCAGTGCATTGAGTAGTAACATGGCAAGAAGCCTGCGATGGGCCAGTGAGGCCTCTTTAACATACCCTAAGAGGCATATTTTGAGAGTGGGGATGTAGTGGGTTGCCAGGTTCTCATTGATAGATTTAAGGACTTAGGGGCATATTATCAAGGGGGTTTATCTCCGCTTTTTTGGCTTTAAAAGCCAAGAAAGCGGAGATAAAATTATCTCCCTATTACCTAGCTGTCGCTAACACCAGTTAGTGACAGCTAGTAGGAGATAGCGACCATCTTGGGCCCCACTTTGCATGTCAGTGATATTTATCACTAATGACATGCAAAGTGGGCGAGCCAAGATGTTAGCGACTGGAAACAGTCGCTAACATCGCTATCTCCTATTACCAACTTTTGGAGATATTTGCGCTAAGCGCGAATATCTCCAAAAGCTAACACCTGCCCCTGAGCAGTTCTTAGCCATGTTATCCAATGGGAGGTGGATAACATGGCTAAGAGCATTAGCTCGGTAATGCATGAATATCGCTGACTTTTCAGCGATATTCATGCATTGCGGCCGTTTTTTATCGCATTTGCGATAAACCTTGGTAATACCAAGGTTTATCTGCGATAAAAATCCCCGTAAAAGTTTGTCTCTAACCAAGCAATGGCGATAATTATCGCTATTGCTTGGTAATATGCCCCTTCATTCCAGAAGTGAACGATGTCGGGACAGTTCCAGGCCATATGGAGGAATGAAGCATTTGGAGATGTACATCTCCAATAGTTCGCTTCAGGGCAGATACCCACGCGCTTGAGTTGCAGGGGAGTTCTGTAGAGGCGATGCAAATATTTGAAATGTATGAGGCATAGTTTGTAATTAGGGGACAGCATCTCCAGCTATCCACAACAGAATTGCCATAAGTATTCAAATATTTACCGTCACCACCGCCTGCCAGAGTAAGACACTCCTGAGCATCGAGACGAGAGCTGAGTGGCTCTCTGCCCACTCAAAAGAAGCTTTCAACTGCTGCCCCTGTTGCAGCCCATTGCCCCCCTGCCGTGGGGGTGGGGTGTCGAAGAACTTCCAACACTTGTCGCAGCTCAAGAGAAAGGATGCAGGTCAAGCGTAGGAAGCATAAAGATTAGGCAACATCACCCATCTGTCTGCGTCACTTCTTTATGAGTCAGAGTGAAGTGCTCGGCTAATTCTTGCCTCTACCAATGGCCAGTGATGTGATCTAAAAATATACTGCTGACTGTCATTGATATAGATTTACTGTATGAGCATGAACCAGATAGCAGTCTAATATCACCTGTGTGTAACTTCTCAATGAGAGTATGAGCTGTGTGACAACTCTTGGCTGCACTGTCGGCCATGGACACTGCCAGTAATGTAATGTAAGAATGTGCACCAGCAAGCCCACAATAGTGTTGTAGCCCTTCTCTAATACCACACACGATCACCAAAAGGTTTTTACAAAAATGGGTTATTCTGTGTTTTAACTGTATCATTTCATAAGCATGATTTACAAACATTTCAGAACATGATTTTCCTTCTCTGAATAAATTATCTTGTTTCCACCAGCACCACTCCTTACTCTCCCTCTGTTTCCCAAACACCCTCTTCCTTCTCCCTCTCAATCACTTTTCACTTCCTATTTCACACCTGAATGGGTGATTCAGCTGAGGAAATCCAGGAGGCATTATATGCTAACACAAGAATCCCTCCAACACAATCCTGCAGTTAACATCACCAGAGGCAGACAGAGGAAGACATGGGTATGGTCAGTCTCAGACTTTCTATAACTATAATTCTCTCATGAAAAAAACAAAAAACAGCTATACTGCCCCTTAAAATCACCCTGACATAAATGCTGCGTCTTCCTTGTGTGATTTTTTTCCTCATGCAGACATCATGGGTATGTTGGAATGGGCCTATACAATGTCAATGAACACTGTGATATGTGCAGGCCCGACAACAGCAATACCAATTAACGCAATGTCAATGTATGCCAAAATCTATGCACGTACAACAGCGACGGTACCAGCAGTAGCAATGTCAATGTATGTACAAATGATTTAGAAATGCATAACTATGTCAATATCAGCAAAGACAATATTGATGTACACTATGACAACTGTACACACAATGTTGACAATGACGATAAAAAATGATAACAGTGATTGTCATATTATTTTTAAGAGTTCCAGTGAACCCGCCTCATTGCTATCAGATTTACCCGAGGTGACCTTGTGGTAAATAAATAAATAATACCGGATCTATTTTTGAATGAATAAATGAATAACAGATAGCTCAATAAATAAGAGTCACGATTCGAGGTAGTAGGAGTTCTGCAGGTTTATTACAGCATAAAGGACAGGAACAGGACAACCTGCATAGGAATAGGATGGCAGGGCCCAGCAGCTGCTGGGGCTGGATCTGGGATGAGCGCGCTAGGAAGGATAACTTTTTAATAACAGTACATGAGCATATATACATAACGCAAACACATAGCATTACATCGCAATAGGCGTAGCAGTGGGAGGAGCAATAGGCGTGACGCGTAGCAGTCGCGAAAGATAAGGGTGAAAAGAGGTGTAACAGAGGCGTATACATAGACATGTGATGCAGACGTAACAGAATATGTCATGAATGGGGCGGAAACATGGAGGGGGCTACCTAAGGAGCCGGGACCTCTGACCTAATGGTGCGCGCAAACTGGCAATGACGTGTTACTAGGAGAAACTGGGGGCTTCGAACTCTGTGCTAGGAGCAGAGACTGAAGTCTGGAGAGTCAGGGCGACATGTACCTAAGCAGTATCTAGTATCTGATGTTTAGAGAACATGTTTGATAGAAACTAGAAGTTATCGGGGTAAAGGCGAACAGACTCTAAGACTGGAGCATGCATTATTCTACATGTAGTGCGTGATGAAGAATATTAAATGACCATTAATACAGTATTTCTCTAACATGGAGACGTGAAGGCTAGACAATGACGGAAACTATTGATGCGATTCAGTAGCTTTAGGAATGCAGAGAAGGAGGGCTGGACTGATAGCTAGAATCATAACATACTCTTGGCAGACTCAGAGGCAGAGCCAAGCTGAGCCGGGCACTGCGAGGCAGGAAGTAAGTGAAGGGTCGAGGATACAGGTGGGGGCTGTATCGCTCCTCAGCGAGGGCTTCAGGAGACAGGAGCTGAATCTGGTGTCCAGGCCCTTTTGAGGCCTAGAAACGGGGACTTTACAATGGAATAACGTGCACACTGAGAAACGTGGCAACGTAGCTTTACATAGGCCTGATATTCGTAGTATTCACGAGAACTGGGAACTGACATACTAGAGGTGGACACAACTGTAATTGCGTCATTAATCGAACATGGGGAATAACATATGCATATTAATCATGCACAGATAACATATGATGGATGACACGTAGGGGCACAGAACATGGCAAAATTTACTTTTCCACATTCCCTCCTTGTCACTACGTTTCCATCAGGAAACATCAATATTCATGATACCATCTATCATTTCATACAGTATCATTTGCTCGTCTCGAATTTTCTGGGAACGTGTATTAGAACGGGGCTTGGGACTAGGAATACAAGAGGTAGCACAAATGCCGCAAATCGCAGGGCCACATTGTATACAGAGGCAGCAGCTAAATATGATCGCTACTGCAATACCTAGAAAAGACAAGACTTTCCATCCCCAAGCGGAAATTATATCCCAGAACCAACCGGACCATGTCCAGGTGCCTGGATTTTGGTGTAACAGATGGGCAATTTTATGGAGTCTGGTTATAGCTGAATAAACAGACGGCCCGTTATTTGGAATGAAAATGCAGCAACTAGATCCGATGACTCTACAGGCCCCGCCCCTATCGGCCAATATGACGTCAAGGACGAGACGATTCTGTAAAACGACAAATCTCATAGCAGATTGCTCTTCGGTTAAGTTACCTAGAGCAGAGGCAGTCTCATTGACAACTACTTCAAGGGTTCTTGTTAACCTACGGATTAGCTTACTATTCTGGATAGGTCCTATAAAGAAGAAGAAACCTCTATTGAAATCTGTATACTGTTCTAGAGCAGTTTCAGTATAATCGACAATTGGGGACTCGATCTCCCTTCTATGTCTAATGTGTACTAGATGTGTGTTTCTATGATAATCAGGTGGGGCTAGGAAAACTGGTGGCAGTAGGAAGGCAATGTAACAGGTTCCCTCCCAATCGAGGGGCAGACGAACATATGCGGTCTGACCACAAATAAAATAAGAATGACGTGAAGCTTTGAAAATAGATTTCCCACTGTCACTATACTTGACAATAGTAGTACAATCACTATGTCCTACATGTACGGAACCATTATTTCGGACACATAATTCGCCTTTGACTGGTAGTACTGAAATAGCAGGTAAATCTGGAGTGGAATCAGACTGAACATTCAAGACCATGAAATTCGAAGAATAATTACCTAAATTATACACAGGGGGAGACCTGGCTTGTCTGGAAAACACGTACTGTTAAGAAAAGACATATCTGTTGAGGATGACGTTAACGTGGACCATGCTCCACACGAACCATTATGTGAAAAAGGATAAGGAAAAAGTGGCAGAACTCCCTTCGGTGTCTGGAAAGGGGGGAGTCGACCACACACCCAACAATTAGTGGCATTGCTGGTCTGGTGTGAATAATGTAACATGCGGATGAAAGAATTATTTCGCATAGCGAGGCGGTAAGAGAGTTCATGAGGAGGCAGATCACTAAACGTGTGTTCTACTGTAACATTAGAAGACGTATTTACATGAGAAACTGGAAAATACAGGTAAAACGCATAACTGGTGCAGGAAATCATAATACTGAGAAATAATATGAAACATAGAAAAACGATACATCGGATTGAGTTTTGACTAACTCTCTCACTATGGGGGTCTATTTTATACATGTCAGAAACAGTCTAACCGTTTCACCTAGGGGAGGACTTAGACAATCAAACTGGCTGACTTATTTTACTAGACCGGAGTTTCAACTTATACTCCTGCTGCGGAGTTTTCTCTAACTGGGAAGGGTTCGTAGCAATGTCTTTTGCGGGACAGTCCTTAAAAATAATACTTTGGCAGTCCTTTGAATCCTGGGAAATGTTCTTTGAGACTGGTTTCAGTCCATAAAACTTCTTTATGTGCGAAAGGTGCACCCAGCCTTTGCGACCCTCCAACTTCACGGCTGTACGGGTGGCGAGGAGGACCTGTCGGGGCTCCTTCCAGCGAGGCTCCAGCGGACTTGAGCGGTCAAAATTCCGGACAAGGACCATGGATCCTGGAACGATTTCATGCGGTGCCACCTCGGTGTTGTCTGGAAATGCGGCGGCAACCTGTGAACGACAAGAGTTGAGGGCAGACATCAAGGAAGCTAGGTAATCTGTCAGCATATTACTTGAAACATCGGTAATACTTCGGGGTCTAGGAGTACCCCACATGTTAGGGGGCGGCCGAAAACGACCTCATACGGGGACAGACCTGATCTGGAATGTGCGACCATGCGCATATAGAACAAGGCAACTGGCAGAGCTACTAGCCAGTCCACACCTTTCTCTTTACATACTTTGGCGATGCGAATTTTCAGGGTCTGGTTATGTCTCTCTACGAGACCTGCTGCTTCAGGATGGCGTACACAATGGAACTTCCACTGGTACCCTAACAACAGGGAAACATGCTTCATGAGTTCAGATGAGAATGGCTGGCCGTTATCAGAATATACGACTCTAGGGAGTCCATAACGGGGGAAGAACTCACGAACCAACTGCTTGGCAGTGGTCGCGGCTGTGTAATCTGGGACTGGATATGCTTCTGTCCACCTGGACAAAGCGCATACAACTACAAGGACATACTTGAAACCTCGACATCGCTCCATCTGAATATAATCCATCTGGAGGACTTCAAAAGGGTGGTCAGGGGGCTGGAATCCACCTTGTTCCACCGGGACACTTTTACCTGGATTGAACTGACAACATATCATACAGGTACGGACTTTCTGCTTGGCTGCAGCTCGTAAATGCTTGTTGAACCAAATATTCTGGATACTGTCTAACATAGCTTTTTCTCCTAAATGTGCTGGACTATGTGCGGTATTAATAATGACTTGAACCATAGAGTCGGGGAGAAACCAAGTGGCTTTTCCTTTTGTTAACCATCCTTGATCTGTCTGGACCCCTCCTTGTTCGGACCATTTCTTGATTTCTTCGGGAGTAGCATGTAACTGGATATCTATGACATCTTGAGTAGGGTCCTTAACTGTCATACATGTAGTCGGATCTGGAGTGTGTGTCATGTTAACTGGAATGTCTGGAGTCTGTGCTGTACGCTTGGCTGTGCGATCTGCTAGATCGTTACCCTGGGAAATAATGTCAGTAACTTTCGTGTGTGCTTTGCACTTCATGATAGCAATTGATGTCGGTAAATGTATTGCATCTAACAGAGCTTGAATAAGGAGACCATGCTGAATCTTGGTTCCATGAGAAGTCATGAAACCTCTCTCCTGCCATAGCACTCCAAAGTCGTGTACGACTCCAAATGCGTAGCGCGAATCTGTGTAAACATTAACTTTCAGGTTCTTGGCGTGTATGCAGGCTTGTGTCAGAGCAACTAGCTCTGCTGCTTGAGCGGACAGGGTGTCAATGCGGTGTGTTTCAATAACTTCGGTGTCGGTAGTCACTGCATACGCGGCGACTAGTTCTCCTGTACTAGTTCTCATGCATGAACCATCCACATAAAGTGTCAGGTCGGGATCTGGTAATGGAATATCTGTCAGATCTTGTCTTGGCTTTGTCGTAATATTAACTACTTCCACACAGTCGTGTGTGTCTGGACTTAAAGTAACTGATGGTATCAGTGTAGCAGGGTTCAGGATGTTGCAGCGTCTGATTTCTATGTGTGGCTGAAACAGTGTCAATTCATAACCTGTTAAACGTGCAATTGTCAAGTGCTGAGTTTGTGTTCGGTTTAAAAGAACTTCCACGGAGTGTGGAACTTGTACTGTCAGGGAGTGTCCTAACACTATGGAATCACTTTGTCTGATAGCTAGGGCTGTGGCTGCAACTGACTTGAGGCACGCAGGCAGAGCCTGGGCTACAGGATCTAATGTGCTCGAAAAATAAGCACAAGGCTTGTATTGTCCTGCTTGATCTTGTGTGAGAACAGATAATGCGGTACCTTCGCGTTCTGTGACAAAAAGTGTAAAAGGCTTACTGTAGTTTGGTGTAGCTAGAACTGGTGCTTGACATAGGGCTTTCTTTAACTCATTAAAACTAAGTGTATGTTCAGATGACCAAGGGAGGACAGTCGATACGGCTGCCTCCTGTGTCGTTAACTGTATCAGTGGTTTGGCTAGAAATGCATACTGAGGAATCCATTGTCTGCAATAAGAAGTGAGGCCGATAAAAGCACGTACCTCCTTCTGGGTCTTGGGCTGAGGAAGACTCGCTATTAACTGGATACGGTCAGGTGTCAACTGCCTACCCCACTTGGACAGTAAGTGTCCTAAGTAGACCACTTGCTGGACACAGAATTGAAGCTTCGAAGGGGACACCTTGTGCCCCATCTCGGCTAGGAAATACAATACTGTAAGTGATGCTCGCTCGCAAGCACGTTCAGAACGGGCTGTGATCAGGAGGTCATCGACATACTGGAGCAGGGCAGTGTCAGTTGGCATGTGAATGTTGTCTAGTTGTCTCTTAAGTGCTTGACTATAAATACTAGGACTTTCTGTGAAACCTTGAGGAGCTCGTGTGAACATATAGCTCCTTCCATTTAAACAAAATCCGAAAAGGAACTGGCTGTCTGGATGAATGGGGACACTGAAAAATGCGTTCTTGAGGTCTATGACAGTGAAAAATGAAGCTTCGGAATCAATGGCTGTCAATAGGGAAGAGATATCTGGGACAACTGGATACTGGGGAATAATACATTTATTAAGCTCTCGGAGATCAATCACTAATCGATATACTGGGGGTGCATTTGGATCAGTACGTTTCATGACTGGAATGATCGGAGAATTGCATACATTGGAGTCAGTTTCTACAACCACTCCTTGAGCCATGAGCTCGTCAATAATTTTGGATAAGGCTGCTACAGCCTCAGGTGGCAATCTGTACTGTCTGATTCGTGGTAACACTACACCTGGCTTGAGAGTCACACGATGGGGTGTGATTTGCATATAACCAACATCAGTTGGACCTTGCGCCCATAGATGCTGCGGGACATTGGACAATCTGGGATCAAAATCTCGTAATACATAGTGACCCTTGAAGTCACGTAGGAACAATCGTATTCCCTCTGGGGAACAGCATATAACTGCACCTAACTCTTTCAGTGTTTTAATACCTAATAGATTCTCTGGACATGACTTAGTAAGTAACAGGTCAGTAGTACGGGACAATGGACCTACTTCTAGAGTAACTGGCTTTGATATTTCATTTACAATGGGTTTTCCTGAAAATCCAAGGGAAACATTTCTTGAGCCTGAGAGCGGAGCCCCTGGAACTTCGGCGTGGCTAATTGTGGTCCTACTTGCCCCTGTATCAATCAAAAACTTTCTATCTTTCCCTAGTACTTGACTGTGAACATAGGGACCTTCTTGATCTACAGGTATCTCGATGAGAGGCAAGCCTACCTCCCTCTCTAGGCTGTTTCATGAATATGGCTGATACTCTGGATACTCAGACTGTGCATACTGGTACATCTGCTGTGTAACGTGCTGTGTTGCAGCGATGGGCTGCGGTGCTGTAACTGTCTGTGGTGCATTCTGTGGCTGAGGAATCTGTGAAACTTGTTCTTGTCTAGGCGGACGTGGTCTTTCTTTAGTCTTACCAGTAGCTATGTTGTGTTTCAGAACTGCACACTCGTTTATAAAATGACCTGGCTGTTTACAATAATTGCAGTTCCCTCTAACGGGAGCTGCGGGATGACTGGCTTGATTTGGACCCCTCTTCTGACTGTCTTGAGGAACAGATTGTGCAACTAGTACTTTCATTTTCGTGTCTTTCATACGTTTTCTCTCGTGTTCTTGCTCTTCTCTAATTCTATTCTGGTGGTATTGGAGCATCTGTAACATCTGGGACGGGGTATTAGCTTGCCAGGTACTTTCGACTTTCAAAACTCGATTTTTAATTTGTGGACTTGAATTCTCGACTAATTTAGTAACAAAAAGGTGAGGGTATGACTCACTACTTGTCTTGAGGCCACTGTTGATGCTAAAACATTTCTCAAATCTAGAATAAAAATCACTAATGTCTTCGTCTTGTTTCTGTTTACAGGCTGAGATTGCATCCCAGTCTTCTTTTCTAGTTGTCAATAACCTAGGCAAAACTTGTATTAACAATTCTGGTAATTCTTTACATTTCGCTCCAAGACCGGTACCTGGTACTCGTGCCTTGTCTTCAGCTTCTAGAACTGCCCAATCGATCTTTTTCTCTCCCACCTCCCATTCTTTTTCCTTGAGCTTTTCATACACCCCTGCGGGCAACAGGACCTTTAACATTTTAATTATATCTGGGTACGTGTATTCTCCCATACGGAGCATGTCTTTTAATTCTCGATGGAACCCTGCTGGATCTTTATCATGACAGGGGATTAATTTTTTCATCTCTAAGAGTTCCATCTTTGTGATCGGGGTGTAAACAAACACTCGTTCTAGTTCGCCACCCGTTCCTCTAACTGGGTGGACTTCTCGTAACGGATTCTGTCTCTCCATGTAAAATGGTTTACTTTCTGGGGGTGAGACATGAACAAAATGCGGGTTCAAAAACGTTCTATATTTATGACGCTGTTCTAGAATGACACTAATTAAATCGGTACCTAAACCTTTCCATCTATACTGGAGTAACTCGTTCAGGATATCATGTAACGGGCCTGGATCAGAGTGTTGACCCTCATACAATGTAATGAGGTGCTGGATCATATACATACCCGCCAGTCGTTGCTCGGCTGGGGGCATTTTCAGAAACATTTGTGCCACTATTTCGTCTGGAAAAGTGGTAGAATCAGTAGTCCATCGGACTGCTGATCGGGCTAGTTCTTGTTCATGCATAGTACTTAACTCACTATAACCGATTCGTGATTTCAGAATGTGATCGGTAGCTTGAAACACTTGTTCTAGAGAACCTTGTTCTGGTGCTGGATGATGGAAAGTTGACTTGTGTTCTAGGCGTAAATGGCGATCTGGAAATCTAGATTTTCCTACATACGCTATTCTGTCGGGATTCTCGTCGTCTACCTCTTCAGTATCAGAGTTACTTTCTTTCTCGCTTACTTGTGCTGCTTTACGTTGATCGTGTAACCTTATTATTTCTTTACGGATTTTCTTGTACATACTTTCCATAGCACTGATGGTCCTGTGCTTACCCTCGGCTATATTATCACTCCACTTTGTCAGGGTTCTCATTTCGGCTTCATCTTTGGACGGGTAATCTTGTTCTCTTATTAAACAATTAATCAAAAACTTTAGTATCATGAGCTGGATCTCGGCTTTTCTTTGAGACATGACTTCGCCAATGCTTTCTGGATCATCCCCTGTACGGATGAAACGATATATTCTGTCTAGATCTTCTTTCATATTCGGTAGGGTGACTAGATACTCGGCCACCTTTCTTACACGTAATGAATATAAAACCATATTATCCTCGCCTGGGACTGGATCATAGCCGCATTCATTAAGGGCTTTTCTTATTTCTGCTACAGACTGATGTCTGGGCGTACGCTGTGACGCTTGTGCGTGTAATTCGGCTGTCGTTAAACGCTTATGTGGCGGCGGGGTCTGAGGAGGACCTCCTCCTGCGGCCCCTAAACTAGAATCATCGACTGATCCTCTTCGTCCTGGCAGAGTGGGAAATGGAAATGCAGGCTGGACTTGTATGGCGGGCTGGACCGGGGGTACCGTAACAGGTACTCCGGTGTCTGGAGGAGCGGGAAGTGCCTGATTTACAGGGACTGGCGGAGCGCGAACAGGATTTGCATATTCTGGGACTGTGTCGTCCAAAAAGGACGAAATGAAAATATCAGCTGCGGTCTGTTTGTGACGTAGCTTGGTCGGAACTAATGGTGGCGGGAAATTACTGGATGCCTCTGGGGTCGCTTTTGGCAAGCCCTCGGCAAGAAGAGGATACATACCCTTAATAAGGGCATGCCTCTGTCTGTCTGACTGTTCGGTTTTAACTCGTTCACCAATCTCGATTAATTCCCTTTCTTGGGCTCGTTCCAAGGATTCTCTACTTAATTCTGACTTTCTGACTTCTTTTTCGGTTCTTTTATGAGATTCTTTGCGCCATAACTCGATGGCATCTTTCTGTGACTGTCTGGCTTTCTTTTTCCATAATGCTTCTTCTACTCTCATGATGCACTCGGCATCCCATGTGCCTGATACAGGCCATCTATACTTTTCCTCTAACTGTTTGGTATACTCTACCCATAAATCTAGATACAATATGGCACTTATGCCATGCTTCTGATACATAAAATGACCTGGACTGTCCCTAGGCGGGACAGGAACTGCTGCTTCTAGCAGACCTTTTCTAGTTCTCAACTGACGCAGTTTTGAAAAGAGCGGCATGACTGAACTATGATCTGGACACAATACGATACACAATAAACACGATAACTACTTCACACTCATTCCACGACATCAAGATACATGAATAACATTCAGAATAACAGTTCGAACAGAATACTACCTGGAATACGGAAAACAGAATACATGACTTTTCTCGAGAACAGAACTGACTAGAACAGAAACTAGATGCACTGCTGAAACAGTACGAAACTTACCGGTCTCATACAGAGACACGTCAGGACCCGTATCCACCGGAGTGGACACTTCGTTTGTGGGACTGTGTACCACCAACCCACGGACCAGAGTCAATTAAATTGACCCTGTCTAGATACTACCCCAGTAACGGTACTCACCGGGCAGCAAGAACGGAAGGCCTCGGACTGGACTGGACTGCTACGACGACGGACGACGAACTTCGGACTTCAGTTACGGGTGGACCTCCGGATACCTCGGACCTTGGACTCTCGGCTTGGGCTCTGGTCGGGACTCGCCGCGTTCCTCCACCGCCTCGTCTGGATGCTGGACCGCCTCCTCCGTCTCCTCCGTGGGCCTGAGGGATACTTGAAGCAGAAATATCTGCACGTGCACGGTATGGTTCCGTCACGGCTGCAGAGGGTCAGGGGGCCGGCGTGGCTTCACCGGCGCGTGGGGAAAGGGCAAGTCCCTATTCGGGCGCCATTATGTGGTAAATAAATAAATAATACCGGATCTATTTTTGAATGAATAAATGAATAACAGATAGCGCAATAAATAAGAGTCACGATTCGAGGTAGTAGGAGTTCTGCAGGTTTATTACAGCATAAAGGACAGGAACAGGACAACCTGCATAGGAATAGGATGGCAGGGCCCAGCAGCTGCTGGGGCTGGATCTGGGATGAGCGCGCTAGGAAGGATAACTTTTTAATAACAGTACATGAGCATATATACATAACGCAAACACATAGCATTACATCGCAATAGGCGTAGCAGTGGGAGGAGCAATAGGCGTGACGCGTAGCAGTCGCGAAAGATAAGGGTGAAAAGAGGTGTAACAGAGGCGTATACATAGACATGTGATGCAGACGTAACAGAATATGTCATGAATGGGGCGGAAACATGGAGGGGGCTACCTAAGGAGCCGGGACCTCTGACCTAATGGTGCGCGCAAACTGGCAATGACGTGTTACTAGGAGAAACTGGGGGCTTCGAACTCTGTGCTAGGAGCAGAGACTGAAGTCTGGAGAGTCAGGGCGACATGTACCTAAGCAGTATCTAGTATCTGATGTTTAGAGAACATGTTTGATAGAAACTAGAAGTTATCGGGGTAAAGGCGAACAGACTCTAAGACTGGAGCATGCATTATTCTACATGTAGTGCGTGATGAAGAATATTAAATGACCATTAATACAGTATTTCTCTAACATGGAGACGTGAAGGCTAGACAATGACGGAAACTATTGATGCGATTCAGTAGCTTTAGGAATGCAGAGAAGGAGGGCTGGACTGATAGCTAGAATCATAACATACTCTTGGCAGACTCAGAGGCAGAGCCAAGCTGAGCCGGGCACTGCGAGGCAGGAAGTAAGTGAAGGGTCGAGGATACAGGTGGGGGCTGTATCGCTCCTCAGCGAGGGCTTCAGGAGACAGGAGCTGAATCTGGTGTCCAGGCCCTTTTGAGACCTAGAAACGGGGACTTTACAATGGAATAACGTGCACACTGAGAAACGTGGCAACGTAGCTTTACATAGGCCTGATATTCGTAGTATTCACGAGAACTGGGAACTGACATACTAGAGGTGGACACAACTGTAATTGCGTCATTAATCGAACATGGGGAATAACATGCATATTAATCATGCACAGATAACATATGATGGATGACACGTAGGGGCACAGAACATGGCAAAATTTACTTTTCCACAACCTCCCCATCAACTCCAAGTCAGGACAGGTCCTCCGACCCACGCCTATCGAATACCAGGTCACAGGTGGGGTCTCTCTTAACCAAAAGGCAAACGTGCGCCCGGATAAAAAATGTCCTCAATAAAATACGCTTGACCAAAGGTTTGCGTAGCACAAAGGTAGACACCACATATAGATAGCAACACTCAGTCAATCAAAACATGACATGCACTCCACACATAGTGATCATTTGCTCCTCATGCCGGACATCTGGACACATACACACTGGCCCACACTCTCCCCAAGGTCGAAAGCCATCTGTGTCCTTATCTGATGACTGTGCTTGTTAATTTATGACTGAGATTATTTTCAGGAATGTAGAAATTGTTTTATTGTACCTCACACTGGGGCAGATTTACAATACAACGCAACGTGGTGCAGCAAGTCATTTTGCTGCGCTGCATTCGTTTTGTTCATCACCACCCCCTTTTCTGAATCATTTTGTCCACCATAAGCGTGGAAGGGTATACTCAGATGTGAGTCCCTTGCTCATTGCACCATCAGGATTCAAGCAAGCCGGGCCGACGACGCCTGAAATGGCAGAAACCGGTCCCCGGAAGCTTGTTTCCTTCCCAGTACAAGAATTGGCTTGGTAGTTTGGTTTGCCCTGTTCCCATCATGCACTGGGACAGGAACAGACTAATTTGCATATAGCCAAGTTCTGAGCTGGGATGGTGCAGTGAGCTAAAAAACGGTGATGGATCAAGCCCTGATCTATGGACTGGGTAAGAGTGGTCTGCTTAATTCAGGCACTCTGTTCATCACCACCCCCTTTTCTGAATCATTTTGTCCACCATAAGCGTGGAAGGGTATACTCAGATGTGAGTCCCTTGCTCATTGCACCATCAGGATTCAAGCAAGCCGGGCCGACGACGCCTGAAATGGCAGAAACCGGTCCCCGGAAGCTTGTTTCCTTCCCAGTACAAGAATTGGCTTGGTAGTTTGGTTTGCCCTGTTCCCATCATGCACTGGGACAGGAACAGACTAATTTGCATATAGCCAAGTTCTGAGCTGGGATGGTGCAGTGAGCTAAAAAACGGTGATGGATCAAGCCCTGATCTATGGACTGGGTAAGAGTGGTCTGCTTAATTCAGGCACTCTGTTCATCACCACCCCCTTTTCTGAATCATTTTGTCCACCATAAGCGTGGAAGGGTATACTCAGGTGTGAGTCCCTTGCTCATTGCACCATCAGGATTCAAGCAAGCCGGGCCGACGACGCCTGAAATGGCAGAAACCGGTCCCCGGAAGCTTGTTTCCTTCCCAGTACAAGAATTGGCTTGGTAGTTTGGTTTGCCCTGTTCCCATCATGCACTGGGACAGGAACAGACTAATTTGCATATAGCCAAGTTCTGAGCTGGGATGGTGCAGTGAGCTAAAAAACGGTGATGGATCAAGCCCTGATCTATGGACTGGGTAAGAGTGGTCTGCTTAATTCAGGCACTCTGTTCATCACCACCCCCTTTTCTGAATCATTTTGTCCACCATAAGCGTGGAAGGGTATACTCAGATGTGAGTCCCTTGCTCATTGCACCATCAGGATTCAAGCAAGCCGGGCCGACGACGCCTGAAATGGCAGAAACCGGTCCCCGGAAGCTTGTTTCCTTCCCAGTACAAGAATTGGCTTGGTAGTTTGGTTTGCTCTGTTCCCATCATGCACTGGGACAGGAACAGACTAATTTGCATATAGCCAAGTTCTGAGCTGGGATGGTGCAGTGAGCTAAAAAACGGTGATGGATCAAGCCCTGATCTATGGACTGGGTAAGAGTGGTCTGCTTAATTCAGGCACTCTGTTCATCACCACCCCGTTTTCTGAATCATTTTGTCCACCATAAGCGTGGAAGGGTATACTCAGATGTGAGTCCCTTGCTCATTGCACCATCAGGATTCAAGCAAGCCGGGCCGACGACGCCTGAAATGGCAGAAACCGGTCCCCGGAAGCTTGTTTCCTTCCCAGTACAAGAATTGGCTTGGTAGTTTGGTTTGCCCTGTTCCCATCATGCACTGGGACAGGAACAGACTAATTTGCATATAGCCAAGTTCTGAGCTGGGATGGTGCAGTGAGCTAAAAAACGGTGATGGATCAAGCCCTGATCTATGGACTGGGTAAGAGTGGTCTGCTTAATTCAGGCACTCTGTTCATCACCACCCCCTTTTCTGAATCATTTTGTCCACCATAAGCGTGGAAGGGTATACTCAGATGTGAGTCCCTTGCTCATTGCACCATCAGGATTCAAGCAAGCCGGGCCGACGACGCCTGAAATGGCAGAAACCGGTCCCCGGAAGCTTGTTTCCTTCCCAGTACAAGAATTGGCTTGGTAGTTTGGTTTGCCCTGTTCCCATCATGCACTGGGACAGGAACAGACTAATTTGCATATAGCCAAGTTCTGAGCTGGGATGGTGCAGTGAGCTAAAAAACGGTGATGGATCAAGCCCTGATCTATGGACTGGGTAAGAGTGGTCTGCTTAATTCAGGCACTCTGTTCATCACCACCCCCTTTTCTGAATCATTTTGTCCACCATAAGCGTGGAAGGGTATACTCAGATGTGAGTCCCTTGCTCATTGCACCATCAGGATTCAAGCAAGCCGGGCCGACGACGCCTGAAATGGCAGAAACCGGTCCCCGGAAGCTTGTTTCCTTCCCAGTACAAGAATTGGCTTGGTAGTTTGGTTTGCCCTGTTCCCATCATGCACTGGGACAGGAACAGACTAATTTGCATATAGCCAAGTTCTGAGCTGGGATGGTGCAGTGAGCTAAAAAACGGTGATGGATCAAGCCCTGATCTATGGACTGGGTAAGAGTGGTCTGCTTAATTCAGGCACTCTGTTCATCACCACCCCCTTTTCTGAATCATTTTGTCCACCATAAGCGTGGAAGGGTATACTCAGATGTGAGTCCCTTGCTCATTGCACCATCAGGATTCAAGCAAGCCGGGCCGACGACGCCTGAAATGGCAGAAACCGGTCCCCGGAAGCTTGTTTCCTTCCCAGTACAAGAATTGGCTTGGTAGTTTGGTTTGCCCTGTTCCCATCATGCACTGGGACAGGAACAGACTAATTTGCATATAGCCAAGTTCTGAGCTGGGATGGTGCAGTGAGCTAAAAAACGGTGATGGATCAAGCCCTGATCTATGGACTGGGTAAGAGTGGTCTGCTTAATTCAGGCACTCTGTTCATCACCACCCCCTTTTCTGAAGCATTCGTTTTGAAGCACAGGGATGCAACATATTTACAACAATATGTTGCATCTCTGTGCTTCCCCCTGAGCTGGCGCACAAAATGCTGCCATGCGCCGATGAAGGAAAACTTGCACCATGGTGCAAGGATGCCTGCGTCATGGGGATGATTGTTTATCTGCAGGAAGGGTTTCCCTTCCTGCACATAAACAATCAGAAAAGGGGTTTTACAACTTCAATGTGTGCTGCATTAGCACACATAGAACTTGTAAAACGTCATTTATTTAAAGTATTGTTGATGTACAGGGAGGGACACCTTCCTGAACATAAACAATCATTAGAGGTAATTTCCTCATTCTATGTGTGCTGCAGAATGCCGCACACATAGAAAGAGGAAAAAAAACTTGGAGAAATAAATACATTTCTCCTTGTTGCGCCTCCCTACGACTCCCCTGGGGCGGTGTAGCATTCAGACTAATTTCCAGATTTACGATTTCTGGTAAATCTGGAAATGTGTCTGGTTCCATGGGTGTTGCATGGGAAAAACCCACAGCAACACCCATGGAACGTCCCTTTCGCGCAAAGTGCTGCGTGTAAAGGGGGCCATATTTACAAGGACAGGACAGGAAAGGCCATGTAGGGTGGCTTTTCCTGTCCTTTTAATATGGGACAGGAAAATGCGCTGCCGGTGTGTCACAAAAAGTGACACACTGGCTGTGCAAGGGGCTTGTAAATATGCCCTCAAAATGTATATAATACCAACCAAAACTTGCACACCAGGAGAATTTCCTCAGACGCATTCTGTTGAGACTCTCCCGGTTGCTGTGTTTAATTAAACCAACATGTTCCTGTTTTGCCTAAAGCCTCTTGTCTTTTCATTTCTTTAAGGTAAATTCATATCCAATCAACAGGTACAAATATGTCAAGCAGAATACCAAGCTTTTCTTATTAGATATAGTGTACTGCGGCACTTGCACTTTTAACACACTACTATATAAAGCGCGTAAAAATGTTAATTAAAGTGCAAAACACTCAAAGACGAAGGAGCGCAGAGAGGAGAAGGATCTGAAAAGACAACACATTTGGTTTCACCCAGGGTGATATCATAGCAAAGGCTGGTTCAGTGCACAAGGTGCACTGCTCCTTCCCACAGTCTTCAAAGCCGCAATTAACCTTGGCTCGTTGGCAGATCCCCCCTTCCCCACATCATCACACGAAATCCAAGAGTTTTTGACAGTGAGCCCTAAGTGAAAGGCAGAGGCCCCATCTCTCTGCCAAGCCCCAACCAAACGGCTAGTTGACCTTTTGTACCTTGCCAACCAGTAAGGATTGGGTTAAAACCTGTCAATGCACACCTCACCCCTGCTCTCAGTTACAGCCAATATTTAATATTTAATCACATTTCCCTAAGTGCACATATGGTTGGGCTGTGCTGGAACTGAGGGTGCCTGCAAACAGGGGGGACACATGTTGTGACCCCCTGTGTGCATCCACATGGAGTAGGGCCCCCTTTCTTTCCTCACTGTCACTGTTTTCATGGAGGAAAGACCTCTGCGCTTTATTTCTTGCTATTACTGGCAAAAAAGGGTCACTTTACGTGGCCCATATTTGGCAGTTGAATGTCACTCATAAGCGCACTGAAAGCATGGAAATGTCATTGGAAACTTGGCAGCTATGCTCGACATATCACACATTTTCAGGGAAATTGAATGAGGATCTTAATAAGAGCATGAATATTGTTGGGTCTGTTTGTCAAGGTTCCAATGCTTTTGTCACCGGCATTGGAGCATTGGGGGAATGCGGGCATTTGAGGGAGGACGGTTGCAGCCGCTGGAAGCCGGTGCTGGAGAGGACAATAAAACTTACCTTACAGATTGTGTTGCATCCTTTCACTGGCGATGAACCAGCACCGGGAGGACCCAGCGTGCAGAAGATTGTTTCCGAGCCTGCTGTGAGTTGTGCCTGCGTGGTGAATTCCAGTCACGCTGAGTATGCGACAGTGCCAAGCGTGACAGGCTACACCGTATACTGGCTCTGTAGCCGTGCTCTCAGCGAGGGTCAGTTGTAGTGTAACCGCAGTGCCGGTTTCGATGGGCAGCGTGCTGGCAGCAAGAGAGTAGTGTCAAGTGTGGCATCCCGCTGCAGGTATTAACAGACTGATCACGAAAGCTGACCGCTTTTCAGAACGTGTTAGCGGCGGCCATTTTGGGAGTTGTGTGTTTGCCTATTAAAACAGGGGTGACAGGCACAACTTTTGTTAACCGTTTGCAATCTGAATGGCAGCCATCTTTAAGTGGCAGAGTGATATTTAAGAACTGTGAGCACCTGATTTTCTTCTGAATGTTCGAAAACCACTTTAAAGGGAACAAAGGTTACATTTAGTGAGAAAGTTATCTGCAGGCATATTTGGTGGAATTATAAAGTAGGAAGATAAAAATAACAACATATAAGGAACAAGTAGCACATATTTACTTTGAATTTTGGGCAAGCAACAACAGCAGTCATGTATAGAGTGGTTGCACCGCCACCATTTTTGCCATCCCTAGGCACACCTTCAATTTGTTGGGAGCAATGGCATGAGACATTTGAATCATATCTGAATGTAATAGATGGTAAATCGCTTACGTCTAAGAAGAAGGCATTGTTACTTTACAATCTCTGAACTGCGGGAAGGAATATCCTAAAAAATCTTACGTTGGAAATTGTGATGGTACATATAGGAACTGAGGAAGATGGTGACAATGAAGTGATGGATAAATATGCTTCTGTTTTATATATGTTACACAAGAGGTTCAACCCCAGGAAAGTACAAGTTACTTATATTCGGAAATGATATATCTGTAAGAGACATTAGTTAGTGATGGATTCCTTACCTTAGAATTACCCCCAGGTGTCAGACTGGATTCGGAAAGTTTTTATCAGCAGTACCCCTGCGCTTCGGAAGGTGGCGATGTGCAGCTCAGCGTCCATCGTAGGGGTCATGATCACCGGGATGAAGTCGCGGCAGCTACTTAGACACAGCCCTTGCACGCTGACGTCAGTTCTGTACTCGACTTTCCGCGCAAGGAACGCAGAGCCATGCAAGATACTGACCACTGGTGCATTGAAACTAAGGCCCTGAAAGGGATGACCTTAACCCTAGAAATCAGTTCGCCGAACGGGGAGGATGGATGGGGCGTTAAGGAATCTATCACTAACTAATGTCTCATACAGATATATAGTTACCGAAGGTAAGTAACTTGTGCCTCTGAAAGAAACACGTTAGTGATAGATTCCTTACCTTACAATAGATTCCCCAGCAATACCGCAATACCAACCCCGGTTGTGGGTCTGCAAACAAAGATCACACCAGAAAGTCATGGAGAACAGATGGCCAAAGAAGCCGTCTCTCCAGACTTGGCTGTCAAGGCAATAATGCTTAGTAAAAGCATTATTGCCTGACAGATGTCTTGCAGGGGGACACCATGTCCCAATGCAGTAGTAGCTGCTGTGGCCCTGGTAGAATGGGTGCTCAGCCCCACCGGAGGTTCCTTTCTAGCCAGACAATAAAAGGCTTTTATACACATGACAACCTAACGGGAGATAGTCCTCTTGTGTACAGCCCGGCCTTTCTTGGTGCCTACGTAGCCAACAAAGAGCTGGCCATCCACCCAGAACTGTTGTGTGCGATTCAGGTAAAATGAGAGCACCCGTTTTGGGTCCAAATGGTGGAGCCTCTCTTCCTCTCTGGAAGGGTACGGAGGCGGAAAGAAAGTGGGTGATAGTTTGCCCGATGTGGAAGGCAGTAACAACCTTTGGCAAGAAGAAAGGACGAGTGCAGAGTACAACTTTGTCTGGATGAACAGACAGAAAAGGAGGTTTACAGGAAAGAGCCTGGAGCTCACTCACGCACCTAGCGGAGGTGATGGCAACCAGGAAAGCAGTCTTTAAAGTCAGTAAACGAAGAGGACAGTTGTGAAGCAGCTCAAAAGGAGCACACATCAAATAAGTAAGAGCCAGATTCAAGTCCTACTGCGGCATCACAAACCGAATAGGAGGGAAAAGCTGAGTAATGCCTTTGACTGTGGACTTGAAAAGAGAGGGCTGATCAGGGAGCCCGAGAAAGCCTGAAATTGCAGAAAGGTAGCCCTTAATAGTGCCCAGAGCAGAGGCCTGCCGGGTTAAAGAAAGAAGGAACAAGAGAACTTCTGAAAGAGGGGCAGAAAGGGGATCCATAGCCTTTGCTGTGCACCATGCCACAAAATTGTTCCACCTGCAGGCGTATACCGATTTAGTGGATGAACGCCTGGCTGCCAGAATGATATCACAGACTTCAGGAGGCAAGTCAAATGGAATCAACTGTCGCCGCTGAATCTCCACGCACGGAGGTGGAGGCTGGACAGGTTCGGGTTGAGGACCGTCCCCTGCTTCTGCGACAGAAGATCCTCCCGAAGAGGCAATTGGAACGGGGGAGCCACGCTCATACTGAGTAGCTCGGGATAGCAAACTCTTCGAGCCCAGTCCGGAGCCACAAGAATGATTCAGGCCCGGTCATGCCTGATCTTCTTCAGCACTCTGGGTAGAAGTGGTATAGACAGAGAGGCGTACAATAGAGCGCAACTTCGATGTGATGAAAAGCATGGGCGAGTGAGTGCTGCCTTGGAAATTCCAACGTGCAGAACTGCTGACATTTTGCATTCTCTTCGGTGGCGAATAGATCTAACCAAGGCTATCCCACTGGTTTTTTTTTTTGAAAACTTTTTATTGAATTTAAAGAACAAGAAAACAGAGAAACAAAAGAAAATAAGGCAGTACGGTACAAACGTGTCACCACGTGGTTCGTGGGGGGGTACAAACGTAAAGCAGACATCATAGCATTCGAAAAATACTGTGGGGGGGGGGGGAAGAGAAGGAGACCAGAAGCAAGCAATACATCTATATTCCTGCGGAGGAAACATCAGGTTGGGAGGAAGACAGGTCGGTATCAAATTCCGAAATGGGGGGGTACATATATCTCCACGGTATGCGTTCCACTGAGTCCAAATTTTCCCCCATTTGCCAGGCCTGCCTCGGGAGACATACACAGTCTTTTCTCGAAACATGGACCAGTCCATGTTCTGTTGCCATACCAGAATCGTCGGAGGCCTCTGAGCGCCCCATAGCTGGGCAATGTCACGCTTGGCTATCATGTTACCCAATGTCACCCATCGAAGCTGCGCCTGGGTACAATCATTCGGTTCCCAGACATTCAACAAGCATCTCCGCGCTTCAGGCATCAACCGCACACCCGTGACATCACTCATAACATCATGCACGCGAGCCCAATAGTGCAGTACAGCAGGACATTCCCAAATGATATGTAGAAATGTGGCCACCATACCGCAACAACGTCTGCACAATCCATCCGTCGAAAATCCCATGCGCACCAGACGCGGACCAGTCACATACACCCTATGAAGAATTTTGAGCTGGACAAATCGAAGGCGCGCCGGAATAGCCACCTCCTTCGGAGAAGAGAGCGCAGCCTGCCAATCCTCGTCATCGAGCTCCAGACCATCACTAGTCCACAACTCTCGAAGGCTATCCAGTAGATCAATCCTGGTATTGATTAACTTTTTATAAATGAGCGAGATCGTGCTATCAGGGACATGCCCATCCAGTATCCGATCTTCAAGCGGGGACGCTTCCGGAACGTCCGAGCCCAGGGGAAAAACAGACAGGACCGCGTGTCGGACCTGCGCATATCTAAAGGATTACTTATCATTCAGCCCATATTCAACTTTCAGTTCCTCAAACGACTTGACTCTACCCTTGATCCACACATCATCAACCCTGCTGATCCCAATCATGTCCCACCGATCGAACCCCTTCGACTGCCATAGGGAACCAAGTTTATCTGAAGCATAAAGCGGCGTGGCACGGGTCGGCTTGTCAGCCCATCCTGTAGCAGCTGTAGCCCGATACCATACCTGCACGGCTGTTTTAGTGGGGCCCGTAAGCGACCCGACGGTCGACTTCGCGTATAGAGCCCTGTTGTAGTCACCGCCGGGTAGCAACCATTTATCCATCGCAAAGGCCGGGCTTGGCGAATGAGCGTATGTGCCATGGTTGATGGCCCCCAGCTGAGAGGCCCAATAATAGCGACGGATGTCAGGGAGAGCGATGCCGCCATCGTACCACGGGAGCGTGAGCTTCGAAAGGGCAATACGAGAGCGGCCCCCCCATAGCAATTGCCGCTGGAGGCCTTCAATCTCCCGAAAATATCCGGCCGGTACAACATCAAGCGTGTTTTGAAGCGCATAGAGAAATCGGGGGAGCGACATCATCTTAAACAACGCCGCTCGTCCCAGAGGAGAGAGAGGAAGCCTACTCCACGTTCCAACATCTGCACGGAGGCATCGGAGAGGGGGCAGCAGATTGCGTTCATATCGAAGCACAGGGTCCAGGGTAATAAAGATTCCCAAATACTTAAAACCTTCCAGTACCACCGAGATGGGACATCCACGTGGCAGAAGGGGAGCATCACCGGAAAGAACATAAATGCAGGATTTTGACCAGTTGATAACTAGACCGGAATTTTTATGAAAATAAGTCAAAACGTCAAAAATGACGATCAACGACTTACGAGGTGACGTAAGGTACAAAAGTATATCGTCTGCATACAGAGATACACGATCTTCAAACTCCGGGGACCATCTAATGCCCTTCAAGGACGGTTCCCATCTCAACCAAGCCGCCAGTGGCTCCAGAGCAAGGGCAAACAAGAGCGGGGATAGAGGACAGCCCTGGCGCGTCCCCCTACCAAGAGCAAAGGAGGTCGAGGCACGCCCATTCACCACTACCTGGGCTAAAGGTTCAGCATAGAGCAATTGCACCCAGCGGATAAAGGCGGGTCCAAAACGGAATTTAATGAGGACCGCCCAAAGATAAGGCCACTCGAGTGTATCAAACTCCATGGTGGCGTCTGAAGACGCCAAGATGGCCGGCTCCCGCAGAGTCCCCGCTCGCGCGAGGACTCCATGCAGTCGCCGAAGGTTAAGTGCCGTGTTTCGGTGTGGTATAAATCCGGACTGGTCCGGGTGAACAAGATCGCCTATAACAGATACCAGACGATTAGCGAGGACTTTGGCCAGGATCTTAGGTTCAACATTTATCAGGGAAATAGGTCTGAAGGATTCACAACGGTCACGTGGCTTACCCTCCTTGTGGATAACTACTATGGAGGCCAATCTCTGGTCAGGAGGAAGAGACCCCTCCTCCAGTGATTCCAAGAACATCGATCGGAGATACGGCGCCAGTACATCCGGACAGAGCTTATAAAGCTCAATGGGGAGTCCATTAGGGCCTGAGGCCTTCCCCGAGCGAATCGAGCGGATAGCGGTCGCAATTTCATCCGCCGTGGGCGGAGCTTCCAACAGATCCCTCTCTGGATCAGACAGGCATGGGAGCGAGATATCACGTAGAAGCAAGTGGGAGTCCTGCTCCGGTCGGTCAGACACAGGGGAGTACACTAACTGAAAATAATCAGCAAAGCGCGTAACGATTCCAGCAGGGTCAGTGATATCTACACCATTCACATCAACCACAACAGGAACTACCCGACTCGCGCATTCTCTCCTATCCAACCAAGCCAGCAATTTCCCAGCCTTATCTCCCACATCATACAGCCGCCCCTGCCGTTCACGACCCATCTCTTTCGCTGCATCAGTCACCAGCGCTCTATATTCAAGCTGTTTCAGGTCCAGAAGGTGCAGCCTCTCAGGGGAGACCCCAGAGTCCAACTCCCCCTCAAGAGCGGAAATTTCAGTCTCAAGACGGACAACCTCCTCCCGCCTACATCTCTTAACATTGCCAATCGATGAGAGGGCCTGGCCTCGAATTACAGTTTTGTACGCTTCCCATAAAGAAACAGAAGAGGTCACTGAACCCACATTTTCAGCAAAGTAGTGATTGATCGCTGCAAGGAGTTCCGTCCTGATCTTAGGATCGCGGAGGTACCACGGATTGATCGGGGAGATACGACCCTCCGAGCCCAGGTGAGCGTTCACAACCAACCACAATGGGGAATGATCCGAGATACCCCTGGCTAGATGTTTTACCTCCCCTATAAGGGAAGCCTGAGAGGAGGGCATCAGCACATAATCAAGTCTCGAAAGGCTGCCGTGGGCCCCAGAGTGGAAGGTATATTGTTGTTGCCCAGGATGATGTAAGCGCCAGCAATCGGCTAACCCCAGCGCCTCCAGGAAGTCCCCCGGCCAGGATTGAGACTTTGCGATAACACGGGGAGGGTAACGATCAAACATCCCAGACACTACCGAGTTGAAATCCCCCCCTACTACGAGCAGACCTTCGGGGACTCCCAGAACCACTCTTCCCAGATCGGCATAGGTCGTAGTTTGGAGGCCTGGCGGTATATAGACCGAAAACAAAGTGATCACCCTCCCCTCCCAGCGCCCCACAATGGCGGCGTATCGCCCCCTATCATCAAGTATAATGTCGTCAACGGCAAGAGGGAGGGAGGTCCGAACCAAAATACCCACCCCCCTGGAGCCAGAAGTGAAACCTGAGTGTGCAATGAGACGATAGCCACGCCTATTCATTGCATGGCACGTATTGCCAAGCAGATGCGTCTCCTGAAGCAAAACCACATCTGGGGATAGGCGTCGCAGCAACTGCAAAACCACCCCCGCTTAATTCTATCACCCAACCCATTGACGTTCCAACACAGTATACGTAGTCCCCTATCCCCCATCCCACAGACCACCCCAAGGTCCCCCCCACTCCAAATGCGACACGTAGACACAGAAGATCATCAGTACAATGCCTTGAAGAAAACAAAGAAACACAAACCGAAACCCCTCAACCCTCCAAAACATCATCATACCCCCCACCCCGCACCCCTGCGTAAGACTCAAAAGCCACCCCAACTTGCAGTGTGCCTGTCGCCCTAGTATACAACTAATCTACGAAAAGAACCCCAGAGGAGGAAGATTCACCCGACCCCCACCCACACCCCGTTCAGACAACACAGTGGCAAACAACAGTAGCATAGCATCAAACCACTGCCGAAAGTTAACACGTTGGTCCGGGAGCCGATTTCGCTCCTCATTCCTGCTCCACCGGGCCGCCCTCCGCACCACCGGAGTGATCAGAACGGTCAAATTGTTCTCGGGGGGCAGTGAGTCCAGCCAGTCGCTGGCCGCTCCAGGATGATCAAAGAAAAATGTTCTATCATTGTAGACCACACGCAGTCGAGCCGGGAAAAGCATGGCATATTTCATGTCTCTGTCCCGCAGTTTCCTCTTCACCCCCTGGAATCCAAGGCGCTGCTTCTGGACCTGCTGGGTGAAGTCCGGGTAGAAGTTAACCGCGGCGTTCTCATATGCCGTGGGGCCCGACGTGCGGGAGGCCTGCAGGATCACATCACTGTCATGAAAGTTAAAGATCCGCGCGATGATGGGGCGCGGAGAAGCTCCAAGCTTAGGCGGGCCACCCGGGATTCGGTGGGCCCGTTCTACTGCAAAAAACTTGCTAAGGCCCTTGGGCGCTAAGTGATTCAGGACAAGGTCCTCCACCAGTAGGTCGACCGATGACGATTCCGTCGTCTCCGGGACTCCGACCAGTCGGACGTTGTTCCGTCGAGCGCGGCCTTCAAAATCGTCCAGGCGTCGAGAGAGGTAGTCACGGGCGTACCTCAGGTTACCAACCTCAGTCTGTAATTCGGAGACGTCGGTAATAAGACTAGATGTCTTCAGATCAAGGGATTTGACCTTCTCGTTAGTCTTCGCAATGTCGGCCCTGATCAGGGTAACATCTATGGCAACTGTGTCCAATTTATGGGTCAGGGCCTCATATTGCTGTCCCAGCGCGGCCTTCCTCCCAGTAATGGCGCCCATGATGTCTTTCAGCGACAGATCTCCATCCAACAGGGAATCGTCCCCAAGGTTGGCCGGGGGTTTGGTCGGTCCGCCTGGAGAGCCCTTAGTGAGGGTATATCGATCCATGACGTTGGACTGCACAGAGCCTCCTCGAGCTGCCGGTCTGGTCTTACGTCTTTCTCCCTCGGGCTTGGTGGCCATTTTAGGTCGTGCGCCACGGAGGGTATTCTGAGACCTAGTGAAAATGGCTACACTCGAAGCGCCCTCAGCAATTCGGAGAATAGGTTAAAGGCCAGCCACCAGTCAAGAAGCAGTGAAAACCCAGATCGCCAAGCGATAGCGCGCAATGTAGAAAGGAACAAACCACCAAGGCGACCAAGGCAGAGTCCATGAGTTGGAGGCACAAGAATCGAAACCGAAAGTTGAAGACCGGGCAGGGGAGACTCGCACATGCCGTTGTTATTCAATTACCACCCGGCTGGCAGGGAAATCAAGCCCGGGGCAGTACCACGGAGCAGGCCGAAAATGTTCAAAAGTCCATATCTTCGGTTCCCTGAAGCCAAAGCGAGATGCGAAAACGGGGAAATGTTCAGCAGGGTCACGACCACAAAAGCCTGTCGCCCAAATCAGGATAAGGTGCAGGATAGTCGGTGGAGGTGGCGAGGGTCCGGGAGCTCTGAGCTCACGCGACCATCTTGGGTGCGCGCTAAGCTCCTCCTCTCGCTATCCCGACTGTTGAATGATACCTTGCGCCACATCCGAGTGAAGACGCCATTCGTGATCCATCATGCACCTGCGGCTGAGTTAGTCCGCCCTGGCGTTCCAAGAACCCGCCAAGTGTTGAACCACCAGGAAAATGCCCAGGTGTTCCAGCCACATCCAGAGGCGCAGGACCTCCTGACAAAGGGTCCACGACCCCACCCCGCCTTGCTTGTTGCAATACCACATTGTGGTGGTGTTGTCTGTGAACACTTGCACTACTCTCCCCTTGACACAGGGAAGGAATGCCTGCAGTGCAAGTAGGATCGCCCAGAGCTCCAGAAGGTTGATATGGAGCCTTGACTACGCCGGAGACCAGAGGCCTCGGATCTCTGCCTCTCCCATGTGGTCTCCCCATCCCAGGAGGGACGCATCCGTCACTATTGTGTGCTCCAGTTGGGGAATGGAGAGGGATCTGCTGCTTAACCAATGCTGGTTTGTGAGCCACCACTGCAATTGTCATGCAGTGCCCTCCGAGATCCGCCCACTGGAACTTCAAGTCCCACTGCAGAGCCTGCATATGCCATCTGGCATGATTGATCAGCAGGATGCAGGAGGCCATGAGGCCCAGCAGCCTCAAGGCCATCCTGACCGAAACCCAGAACAAGGGCTGAAAGATCGGAATCATAGCCCGAATGTCCCGGACTCGCTCCTTGGGAGGATAGACCCGAAACTGCGCCGTGTCCAGAACCACTCCAATGAAGAGGACCTTCTGAGAGGGGATCAGGCGTGACTTTGGCACGTTGATGGAGAACCCCAGCAAATGCAGGAGGTCGGCCATAGTCTGGAGTTAGTAGATGACTGCCTGGGGCGAGCCCGCCTTTAACAACCAGTCGTCGAGATAGGGGAAGACTGAAACCCCCAATCTGCGAGATGAGCTGTGACCACCGCCACCTGGACCACGCCCAGCGCCAGAACCCCTGCACCCTGTGCCCCCCGCAACGCCAGACTGCACTATGAATCCAGCACCCTCCACGCACTCAACCCCGGACGATACCACCCCTGCTGCCAGGCCATCCCGAAGCACACCCAAGGGCCTTTCACCTGCTGGAACTGCAGATACACCAGCATCCAGCCCACCAAACCACCAACCAGCTCTCTGGGACCTCCTAGACTCCCCGACATCGCCTTCCTGACGGAGACCTGGCTGAACGCCACCTCAGCACCAGACATCGCCATAGCCATCCCACAGGGCTACAAGATCTCCCGCAGAGACCGCGCCAACGGAGCTGGAGGGGGAATCGCCATCGTCCACAAAGACACCCTCAAAGTCTCGACCAACACCGACGAAACCCTCACCACTGCCGAGCACATGCATGTCCAGATCCACACCAACCCCAACACGACCCTCAGAGGAACCCTTGTCTACAGACCACCCGGACCACAACCACAGTTCTGCGACACCATCGCCGACCTCGTCAGCACCCATGCCCTCGCCTCCACAGACTACATCCTCCTCGGGGACCTGAACTTCCACCTCGAGAAGAACAACGACGCCAACTCCACCACCCTGATCGACAATCTCGGCAACCTCGGACTCAAACAGCTCGTCACAACACCCACCCACGCCGCTGGACACACACTGGACCCCATCTTCTCCGCAAGCCCCCACGTCCCTTCAACCACAGCACCGTACCCCACTGGACCGACCACAGATGCATCCACTTCACCTACAGGAAACCCACCACACACCACCGCACCCAACAGTTGCCACGCCGCTGCAAGGGCAATGTCACCAAGGACCAACTGACCACCACCCTCGCCCTGAGAACACCCGCCGACCCCATCGACCCTGACACCGCCGGCACCAACCTCAAACAGCGGATCAACGACTGCGCCAACACCCTCTCCCCTCTCAAGATCTCCACAACCAACCACAACAACAAGAAAGCCGCCTGGTTCACCGAAGACCTCTCCGGACCTCCAAGCACACCTGTCGGAAGCTGGAGAAGAAATGGCTCTGCGACCGATCACCGGACAGCCACACAGCCCACAAGAACGCCACCCGCAGACACCACCAACTCATCAGGACCGCCAAAAGGACCGCCAAAAGGACCGCCTAGACAACAACGCACACAACACCAAAGAGCTCTTCAGCATCGTGAAAGAACTCTCCAACCCCAGCTCCAACACCAACGACATCCCACCATCACAAGACCTGTGCGACTCCCTGGCTACCTTCTTTCACCGCAAGATCACCGACATCCACGACAGCTTCAACTGCAACACCCCCGCACCCACCACCAAGAGCACCATCCCAGCGACCTCCACCCGCAACAGTCGCCTGACCGCCTGGTCCAACATCAGCGACGAAGACACCATCAAAACCATGAACTCCATCCAATCCGGATCCCCATCCGACCCGTGCCCTCACCACGTTTTCAACATAGCCAGCACAACCATCGCACCCCACCTCCGGAAAACAATCAACATCTCCTTCGAGACAGCATCCTTCCCGGAAAGCTGGAAGCACGCTGAGATCAACGCCCTTCTGACGAAACCCAAGGCGGACCCAAAGGACTTCAAAAACTTCCGGCCCATCTCCCTGCACCCGTTCCCGGGAAAAAGTGACAGAGAAGAATGTCAACAAACAGCTAACCTGCTACCTCGAAGACAACAACATCCTGGACCCTTCCCAATCCGGTTCCCGCAGCAACCACAGCACCGAGACCGCCCTCACCGACGACAACAGGATCCTGATGGACAAAGGAGAAACAGCCGCCCTCATCCTCCTGGACCTGTCAGCTGCCTTCGACATGGTCTGCCACCGCACCCTATGAGCGCGCCTCCATGACGCCGGAATTCAAGAGAAGGCCCTGGCCTGGACCGCATCCTTCCTCTCCGGCAGAACCCAGAGCGTCCACCTCCCAACCTTCCGCTCAAAAACCACCGAGATCATCTGCGGCGTCCCACAGGGATCCTCCCTCTGCCCGACGCTGTTCAACATCTACATGGCACCCCTCGCCCACGTCGCACAACAGCATAACCTCAACATCATCTCCTACGCCGACGACACCCAGCTGATCATATCCCTCACCGAAGACCCCCACACCGCCAAAACCAACCTCCACAGAGGAATGAAGGCCGTCACCGACTGGATGAAGGACAGCAGACTGAAGCTGAATTCAGACAAGACGGAGGTCCTCATCATTGGACCCACCCCATCAGCCTGGGACGACTCCTGGTGGCCCACATCGCTAGGCACAGCCCAAGAACCCACCGACCACGCACGCAACCTGGGGTTCATCCTTGACTCCACCCTCTCCATGACCAAGCAAGTCAACGCCGTCTCCGCGTCCTGCTTCAACACCATCCGAATGCTCCGCAGGATCTTCAAATAGATGCCTCCCGACACGAGAAAAACTGTCACCCAGGCCCTCATCACCAGCAGACTCGACTACGGGAACGCCCTCTACTCAGGTACAACAACCAAGCTCCTGAGACGACTACAATGAACCCAGAAAGCCTCGGCACGACTGATCCTCGACGTCCCCCGACGCAGCCACATCACACCCCCGTCAACAGGAGAATCACCTTCAAACTCCTCACCCACCCACACAAGCGCTACACAACACCGGATCAACATACCTCAACAACCGACTCAGCTTCCACACCCCACCCGCAACCTCCACTCTGCCATCCTCGCCCTCGCCACAGTTCCCAGTATCCGTAAAACCACCGCTGGCCGCAAATCCTTCTCCTACCTCGCCGCCAAGACCTGGAACGCTCTCCCTACCAGCCTATGACAGACCAAGGACCTGCTGTCCGTCACAAGACTTCTCAAGACCTGGCTCTTTGATCAGTAGCAGCCGCACCCCCCCTCCCCCCCAGCACCATGAGACCCTCACAGGTATGTAGCGCGCTTTACAAATGCTTGATTGATTGATTGATTGATCACCTACGTGAACACCCGAGGGGCGCCTGTAAGGCCAAAAGGGAGCACCTTGAACTGAAAGTGTTTGTGGCCTACCGTGATAGGTAACGCAGTTGGGTCGGCAGGATGGGGATATGAAAGTAAGCGTCCTGCTATCCAGTCTTGCAGGTCTAGGGCAGACAAGATCTGAGCAAGTGTGAGCATCTTGAACTTCTCCTTCCGGAGGAAGCGCTTGATGTTCCGAAAGTCTAAGATAGAACGCAGGACCTTGTCCTTCTTTGGAACCAGGAAGTAGTGGGAGTAACAACCTCGACCTACTTCTAGCATCGGAACGCGCCCGATGGCCCCCTTGGCCAAGAGGGAGAAAACTTCCTGCTGGAGAAGTGCCAAGTGATCTCCGACATGCGATGGTACTGAGGTGGCATGGCTGGAGGGGTAGTCTTGATGAGGAGGGAGAAGCCCCTTCGGACTATCTGTAAAACCCACCTGTCTGAAGTTATGGTGTGCCAGTGGGGGATGTGATGGCGAATCCTGTCGCCCACTGGCGTTTGATGGGCCTGAAACACCGAACTAGGAAGGTTTGGGGGCGGTGGTGGCAGGGTAGGTGGTGGACTGACCCACCCGTTGGCCCCGTGACCCACCTCGGCGGGTCACACGTCTGCAGCTGTGCTGAGACTGTTGCTGCGCAGGCCTGTGGCTCTGAAACTAACGTGTTTGGGCACCCATTCCTTGGCCACAAAAGGAGCGAAAAGCAGAAGCTGAAGGAGTGCGCGAGGCCAAAAAGCCCAAGCACTTGGCCGTAGCCCGCGAGTCCCTAAAACGCTCCAACGCCCCTTTCTGCCTTGTCGCCAAAAAGCCGAGTGCCATCAAAAGGCATGTCCATCAGAGTGTTCTGGACATCCCCTAAAAAGCCAGTCGTCCTCAGCCAGGAGTGACTGTCGTGGAAATCGCTCTGCCCAGTGAGTCGGCGTGTCACAGCCACAACAAATAGCCTGGGAAAGCACCGTCCGGGCCTCCTCAGGACACTGAGGCAGCACCTGCACCACCGTGTCCCACACAGAGTGGGAATAAGGGCCCAAGAGGCATGCGGTGTTCACAGTCTGCAACCCTGAACTGGGGGAAGGGAAAATCTTCTTCCCAGACTGCTCCAGTTTCTTGGATCAGTCCGGAGGTGTGGAAGGGAATGCGCTCTGAGACGCAGAGGCTTGGACAACCAAGGTGGGGCCCGACAGAAATTCCTGCATCTGGACCGGACATGCCGACAGACCCGGGAAAAGTGGGTGGGCCGTCGGCAACTGCGTAGGCTCCACCAGAGTCGCGGGGGTGGCACCACCCACACCCTCATCCATGTCGCGTTACAGGCTAGGGGAAGGCGAAGAGCAGTGGCGCTTCTTTGACTTCTTGTGCTTAGTCTTACCTGACCCCAAGTGCTAAGACTTTGTCAAATGATGGTAGCGGCTCTCCGACCGGTCCCTCGACCTCCCACAGGACCGGGACCTTGAACGTAGCGGAGCCAACTCCCGGGCCTCAAGCAACTTTCAGGACCGCTCCTGTAAAGTTTTCAGAGCCATGGCCCGGCAGTCGAGGCACAACGTGCGGTCGTGGTCGCGCCCCAGGCAATAGAGACACTTGCAGTGCGGGTCCGTCACCGACATCATGTGGGGACAAACCTCGCAAGACTTAAAACTGGGCATCCCTAAAACACCAGGAGTAAAAAGACTCAAAAAAGACAGAGACAAAAGTCCCCAAAAACTCAGTCAAAAATTGACTGGGGGTACAGCTCTCTCCTGTGCTTGCTGGTGCGGAAAAAGAAAGAACTGACGTCAGCGCACAAGGGCGGCGTTTAAGTAGCTGTCGCGACATTGTCCCAGAGATCACAACACCTACGACGGACACGGAGCCGCACAATGCCACCTTCCGACACACAGGGGTAATGCTGACGAAAACTTTCTGGATCCAGTCTGACGCTTGGGGGTAATTGGGCTTGATCTGATAGAACCCTTTTTGGATTTCCATGATCTAGAAATTGAGAAATAAATAGCAAGGAAAATTAAAAGACAAGTTTTCCCCCAAAAAATATTAAAAACAACATTTTTACTATGTATCTGAAGTAAAGCCTGACTATCACAATGCAGATTTTTATTTTATAAAAATATTTATAGAAGCAAGAAAAATTATAACTCATACATTGTTCAATTTTAAATCACCTATTTGGGCAATAAAATCGGGAGGACCTGCTTTTTTTACGTTTGGTTGATTTCAGAACGCCTACGAATTCCAGTAAAACATGACAATAACACAGTTATCAGTCTGCAAACACATGAAATACACAAATGCTTATCTCAGAATGATTTTTTATCATGAAATGTTGAAGTCAAACCTGATAACTCCATTAGGTCCATTGCAATTTTTGGCTGATAACATATGGAGAGCAGTCAGTGGATCTGGTGTGTCGAGTTGTTCACCACCACGTGGTATAGACTATGGGCAGGACAGCTTGTGGCGAACAGTACGTCTCATGGTTGAGATATCTGTATAATGAGATAGAGCAAGGTAAAATACAACATTGACTAATCGATTACATGTGGAGTGCATGGGGAGGAAGCAGCACGTGACGCACTATATGCGGCAGGATTAAGTGATTTGCCCAGAAACATCGCCTACCAAGGCAAAATACTTAAGTTATAAGAGCTGGAAACCGTGCTAAAATACACTTTTGCCGAAAACATTACTTTTGCAATGCATGGGGCATGTGACGCACTACTTGCACGAGAAAAACTACATCGCATTAACTTGAACAGCACATGGCACACTGCTGCGGGAGCGGCCACGTGGCGCTTGGTAAATTAAACAAACGCAGAAGGATTAAGTGATTTGCACAGGACAAAGGATAGGAAATCAAGTTTAACGTTATTAAAAAATATGGAGATCGTGCTAAAATACAACTTTGACCAATCGATTACATGTGCAGTGTATGGGGAGGAAGCAGCACGTGGCACACTACTTAAATAATGAGAGGCGGCAGGATTAAGTGATTTGCCCAGAAACATCGCCTACTAAGGCAAAATATTTGAGGTATAAGAGCTGGAAATCGTGCTAAAATACACTATTGCTGAAAACGTTACTTTTGCAATGCACGGGCACATGACACACTATTAAATGAGAAAAAATACATCGCATTCACTTGAACAGCACGTAGCACACTGCTGTAGTAGCGGATACGTGGTACTTGGCAAATTAAACAAACCCAACAGGATTAAGTGATTTTGTCAGGTTGTAGACAGCGCGCCTGCCCAACGGACTACAATTCCCAGAAAGACCGGGGGTTGAACTACTATTCCCAGAATTCTCGGCATCATGTGGGATATCCTTGGGCGGAGTTGGGCGTTCGAGGCTTGTGATCCTGATGGTGTGGAGGAAGCGGCTGCTCCTCCTTGAGCCCGGCGTTTCTTGTGCTGTCCTGGACTTGCCGATACTCGTCGAGAGGTTTGAGACTGCGTTTAGTTCTTGAGGGAAAACGCGCTGGCTAGCGCGTATATTTGTTCCCTGTTCTACTACCTGGTTCAACGGAGCGGTCTGCTCTGTTTGTTTGTTTGACCTCGCGGCTGCGAGGAAGCAGTTCTTAGGGTTCGTAGAGTCCCATTTCAAGTCACGCATTGGGCTTTCCTACAGTGGCGTGTGGATTCAGATACCTTTTGTTGGAGTACAAGTGGCGGAGTGCAGGGGGGGATGAGGACCTCCGCACTACCGGCATGAACCTGTAAAGTGGTGTTCGCTCAATTATTGGATGGGATTATAATTACCAATGCGGATGATAGTAGTAGGCACTACATCATGCCGTGTTTGGATTAAACATTACTTGGCATAAACTTGTATACTGTGTAAAGGAGCCATTTACACTAGTGAACCAAAGGAGTTTTGTGACAACAACAAAGGATTCTTGGGGTTCTTTTCACATTCACGGAGTGACTGTTCTTTTTGGTGCTTTTCTGGATTACTGTGGAACCACTCTCCAGAGGTTATGTAGGGAGGCTATAGGGTAGGTTGTTAGTAAGCATCATTGATTTAGGCAGATGGGGTGTACAGTCACATGTTTATAAGTTTCTCTTGTGTTGAATAGGTCAGAAGGAAGGCTGAAGAAACTGCGGTATGGGGTCGGTTCGCAAATCATACAGGTGACTCTCTGGATTGTGTTGTAGTGAGAATTACATGAGTGTAGCAATTGATGTCATACTAATCATTGCCCCTTTGTCTTCCAGTTTCTTTTTCGCTGCTGCCCTTTCCTTCTTCTCTTTTCTTTTGGGTTTTTCCCCTTTTGGGGTTTTTTCCCTCGCCGTATCGTCTGAACACCCTGTATATACACTTCGGGGTGTTCGGAGGGTCCGGAGGTGGAGCATTGTTGCTGCATGCTGAGCCTGCGGAGTGCAAACCTGACAGATTTGCACAGAAACAAAAGTTACGAAGTCAACTTTAACAATATAAAAAAGCAGGAAAGCGTGCTTAAAAATATCATTGTCAAATCGAACATAAATTTGCATTTACGCGATATTTAAAGATTGTTCAGATTAATTATTTTAATTACTCTAAAAAAAGTGCTCACCTACGAAGAAGTGGATACGAACACTCTCAATAGATGTGACTGTGGAATAGGAAAAGTTCAAGAAGGTTGGCAGCTTATAAATGCGTTGCAGAACGATGATTGGTTGAGCATGATGACACTGGGTGTGAGAGCTGTGATTGGGCATGTTGTAATTGAGCATGTGCAAATAAAATGAAATACGCTAGGGGTACATAGCCAGACGGTGGGACGTATTGTGCACATGCGTAACATTAACACGCATGCGCTACCACAAACATGCAAAGCGATACAAAAGGGGATGATGGACGGAGCGTTTGAGCAAATCAAACACTCACCCCCAGTCAACTGATCTGGGTTTAATCCATCACCATTCTTTAGCCCACTCAGCCACCCCAGTTCAGACATGGCCATATGCAAATCAGTCTGACCCTGTGCCTCATGGGAACAGTCCAGCCCGAACTGCCAAGCCATGTCTTCCCTGGACCGGAAACAAGCATCCTGGGACCGGTTTCGGATTCATAATCCTCATCAGCCAGGCTATCTTGAATCCAGTGGCCAAGTGAGCAAGGGACTCACGTCTGAGCATGCCCTGCCACACTTAGGGCGAACAAAGCGATACAAAAGGGGATGATGGACGGAGCGTTTGAGCAAATCAAACACTCACCCCCAGTCAACTGATCTGGGTTTAATCCATCACCATTCTTTAGCCCACTCAGCCACTGCAGTTCAGACATGGCCATATGCAAATCAGTCTGACCCTGTGCCTCATGGGAGCAGTCCAGCCCGAACTGCCAAGCCATGTCTTCCCTGGACCGGAAACAAGCATCCTGGGACCGGTTTCGGATTCATAATCCTCATCAGCCAGGCTATCTTGAATCCAACGGCCAAGTGAGCAAGGGACTCACATCTGAGCATACCCTGCCACACTTAGGGTGAACACGGCGATACAAAAAGGGATGATGGATGGAGCGTTTGAGCAAATCAAACACTCACCCCCAGTCAACTGATCTGGGTTTAATCCATCACCATTCTTTAGCCCACTCAGCCACCCCAGTTCAGACATGGCCGTATGCAAATCAGTCTGACCCTGGGCCTCATGGGAACAGTCCAGCACGAGCTGCCAAGCCATGTCTTCCCTGGACCGGAAACAAGCATCCTGGGACCGGTTTCGGATTCATAATCCTCATCAGCCAGGCTATCTTGAATCCAGTGGCCAAGTGAGCAAGGGACTCACGTCTGAGCATACCCTGCCACACTTAGGGCGAACAAAGCGATACAAAAGGGGATGATGGACGGAGCGTTTGAGCAAATCAAACACTCACCCCCAGTCAACTGATCTGGGTTTAATCCATCACCATTCTTTAGCCCACTCAGCCAGCCCACTTAAGACATGGCCATATGCAAATCAGTCTGACCCTGTGCCTCATGGGAACAGTCCAGCCCACAAACATGCAAGCGCAAAGTGAAGGCAACTCCTACGGGGTACATACATAGATGGAGTTCGGATGTCCCCGTGGTCTTGAAGTGGCTTCAGGAGGGGGGCTTTGCAGCCCTCCTCCATAAAATAATAATATATAATTAGCCATGCCCTGGGGGCTGGGGACCCTGGTGCCCGGAATTGGGCACGGGAGGGGGGCCACGCGGCCCACTTCCCATAAACAAAATAGAATATGTATACTACACTTATTGTCATCGTACCATAAGGGCACCCTTCCGATCACGCGCTGAAGGCTAATTGGCTGTCAAGTGGTTGTCAACATTTGAAATTAGAAACTGTTGGCAGCCATTTTATGTCTTGGTACAAGGGAGGCTGAAGAAGCGTGTGAAATGTGTGTTTAAAAAGTGAAAAGGGGGAGGGTAGACACACCCTGATCCTCTAGGTCTTCCCAGGGGGTCCCACAAGGTCTCCCAGGGCCCCTATTTTTTGGGGGGGGGGAATCGCAGGGTGCACGTATGATAAACCTTTGAAATTCACAGAAAAAAATCATAGGTTTCAGAAAAGTTATAGTTAGGAATTAGCATTTAAAAAACCTTAGAAATTCACTGAAAAACATAGGTTTTAGGGGTGTTATAGTTAGCTACACATTTCACTCGTATAAAACCATTGAAATTCCCCCGTTATAGTTAGTTGTACTAACTATAACTTGCGCGCCCGCAATCCACTACTGATGATGTCATATATATCTATATATATATATATATATATATAGATATATATATATATATATGTATATATATATATATATATATTTCCCACTTGGCTCCCTTCCTCTCCTGTTAGGCGCTGCTCTTTCTTGGCCGTGTTACTCCTGCGGTCGAGCCAACCGCTAACAATTACAACAGATTTCCCCAGCCCTGGGGGAGGTTTGGAGTCGCAGAAAACGGAGTCTGTCGCTTATTTTCGAAGTTCTATTTATTTCATCAATCCAGGGGGGGATCAAAAAACAAAAACAACCAACGCGTTTTGACAGCGTCCGCTGTCTTGATCATGGTCAGTTTTGTGCTCGTGCTCACAAGTTTTAAGGACAAACCAAGCAATACTGGTAACACCCCTGTGGGTGTGTTCGTGACGTTTTTACAAATCACATGGTATATTTTGCAGATAGTTGGAATTCTGGGAGTGGTAGTTTCACGTCAGGTTGATTTTAGCAGTGTTATTGAAGTAGTTTTACATGCAATTAACAATACAAAGGAGACCATTTGACGGTGATTTGGGAATGTCCACAATTATGATACCGCTTTTTAACTCAAAAGATGCTGCCCTCCAGTGGGCAAAGCAATGCTAACCAACACTTGAACAACAAACACTAAACAACCAAATTTGAACATTATTGCCCCTTAATAGGTAATTGGAATTGTTGCTTATAAGTTTGGCAGCGGTATCATATAACCAGTGAGCTATATCAAAAGAGTGAGAAAAAGTGAGGGGAGTGAAAAACAATAGTGTTATATTTAAAATAAAGTATGGCAGGCAGGATGGCATAGGGAGGTCAGTTAGTAGTTATTGTTCATTCTCAAAGATGTATGTACAATTCTTCAGATTGGTTAAGCCCAAACGGAGCCATAGTTCTGAAAGTTAGAATGTGTCTTGACTCTTTGCGCCGAAGAAGTCTTTCATTGTGGCCACCCCTTGTTGAGATGCTCATTGTCTCAATTCCCCAGAAGCGTAGTTGTTTCCAGTCCCCATTGTGGTCCGATTCCATGTGCTTAGCAACTGCGTTGCCTCTGTCTTTATGCACCGTCGCCTGTACATGTTCCAAAATGCGTTTTTTTAGTTCGCAGATGGTACTGCCTATGTACCTCAATTTACATGGGCACTCGATCATGTATATAGTGTATTTACTATTGCATGTAATGCATTCCTTGATCTGCCAGGTCTTGTTATTTGGCATGGTGATTTCTGTTGTTGTTGCTGAAAGTCAAATTCGAATAATTATAATGTGACGGAACTCTCAACACTCGCAATAGGAAAAGTTACGAACCAATCAAATCTCTACTTTTAAAGTCACATGGCTTTGCGTACGCTTATGATGCGCTTTAACAGCTCTTTCAATACGAGTATGCATGATCTTCTACCGCGATTTGTGTAATTCTTTTTAAAAGTAATATAGGATTATTAAAAGTATTTAAAAAAAATGATAGTTATCCCGAATGTCTCCCTTTAGTATCTACATTAAATACATACATGTTTTAAACCAAGTAGAAACATTGCCCCCTTTCACGTACAGAACGCCGTACATGACGTCACACCGAAGCTTTAATGCGATGCGTAACGGCAAAGCATATTTGTACCGTATGCGCGGGTACACACTGAGTATGATAAGCAGTACAAACTATGGTGCGAACACCCTCTCAGTGACAAATCAGGGCTCAGGGCGCGCTAAGAAAAATGATTAGAAGTGCTGACTCATTGCAGATCCGATTGTGGGCCTGCCTCTGCGCACATAATAATACTGCCTCCATCTCTCTCTGTTGTTAATTGTTGGTACACACATTAACACTTGCACGCCCGCCCACACTACCCACATCCCACCACCAAGCATGCTTGCTATCATTTAGCCTGGAAACCAATACATTAGCCAATGTGATGTCCCCCGGGGCCATCATTCTTATAGACCGCGAAAACTCTACCAATGACGGCCCTGGGCTTGGTTTGGTCTGCCCCTGCGGTTCCCATATAATGCGGGCACTGACGTGAGCACGCTCTCTTTTGCCTGCATCTGCTGCAATGACAGACAGACTGTCGAAAACACCCCAAACTCAGCAAAACCGCAACCTTTCAAGACACGACAATAGACGACAGAAACAAAGGTAAGAGAAGATGTCACAACATCAGCCTCCACTGTAAATTGTATATGCACAATACTATTTTTTTATCCTTCATATGGCTTTCCTACCCCTCAATGGTTTTAAATTGTACTCACATAATTGAAATATTTCTTTATAAGTCACGAGGTCCTATACACCTCTAATCCTAAAAATTGTGCGTGCATACATTTCTGTGTCATATTTCTGTACTACGCCACGTGTTTAGGCCTCTATTATTATTAATTGTGAATCCATGATAGTATTTTTTTTCTGCGTCATGAGGCCGTCCCAGGCCTTTATTAACTTATTGATCTTCCTTTGTTTGCTGGAGCTGCAACAGTCTTAACTACCGAATATTAAGAACCCACATTGAAATTCACTTTTGATAGTAGTTATGCAACTCAGTTTACGATGACTAATCAAAACGTCCTTTTGTTTCCTTCAGCAAACATCCTTCAGAAGCAACCATGGCCTATCGAGCAACAGCAATGGAATTCTCTGCAACGTATTGAAAATACTTTGACGTATAGAAGCAGAGTTCAAGTCGAATGGTGAACTCCGGTGGCCGCACTCTTTATACAAGGTAAGCACAGCAGCCTATATATACAATGCCTTCATAGCAATGCATTAGGAATAAGTCGCCATAACGGGCATTAGTAACGCAGTAGGCACTTCCATATAGACACCACTTGAGCGCGGCACTATAACAAGTAAAATGTACCAGGTACACTCCACTCGTAAAATTGTAGTGTAACTTTTATTTAACCCCTTCGGTGCTGATGACGGAACCGCTCCGTCATGGCCCGCCCAGCTCGATAGAACGCTCATGCGCGGCGCGAATTCCGCGCCTGCGCTGAGCGTTCTATTGAGCGGGGCGGGCCGTGACGGAACCGCTCCGTCACGAGCACAGCTCAACCGACGCTGGTGACGGAGCGGTTCCGTCACCAGCATGCGGCCGCCGCGCGGCCGCCCCAAACCCATAGCACTGCGGCGGTATAGCCGCCGCAGTGAAGGTGTTAACCAACAGATAGGTTACAACAGTCTGACAAACAGATCCTCAACCTTATTACGCCACTTTTGAGTCACTTTTAACATGGGTAAAGTGATGCAAGGAGCTAGTAAATCTACGGCTGGTTCAACAAAAAAATCTCAACTCCAGACTCTGCGACACAGTTTTAATGTTGTTTTCTCTCTCTCTCACTCTATGTGACATAATTTCTCTTTCTCTCTTAAACTTAGACACTGCTGTCTGCTTGGACGTGTAGAAGATCCTGCTTAACTTAAGTTGTGAACTACACTTCCTAATGTGTTTGACACAAAGTTTACATAACGGTAAGCACAGAGGCCTAGATGTACAAATCCTTCATAGGAATGCATAAGAAATAAGTCGCCATAACAGGTGTCAGTAACCAATAGGCACTTCCATATAGACACCACTTGAACGCGGCACTATAACAGAACAGGAATATACGAGGCACACTGCCCACGTAAAACTGTAGAGTTACCCAAACCCATAGCACTGCGGCGGTATAGCCGCCGCAGTGAAGGTGTTAACCAACAGATAGGTTACAACAGTCTGACAAACAGATCCTCAACCTTATTACGCCACTTTTGAGTCACTTTTAACATGGGTAAAGTGATGCAAGGAGCAAGTAAATCTACGGCTGGTTCAACAAAAAAATCTCAACTCCAGACTCTGCGACACAGTTTTAATGTTGTTTTCTCTCTCTCTCTCACTCTATGTGACATAATTTCTCTTTCTCTCTTAAACTTAGACACTGCTGTCTGCTTCGACGTGTAGAAGATCTGCTTAACTTAAGTTGTGAACTCCACTTCCTAATGTGTTTGACACCAAGTTTACATAACGGTAAGCACAGAGGCCTAGATGTACAAATCCTTCATAGGAATGCATAAGAAATAAGTCGCCATAACAGGTGTCAGTAACCAATAGGCACTTCCATATAGACACCATTTGAACGCGGCACTATAACAGAACAGGAATATACGAGGCACACTGCCCACGTAAAACTGTAGAGTTACCAAAACTTGTAATGCTTCAGCTCATTTACTCACATCTACATAATTCTAAACTCTATTTTTCTTTTCTTTTGCAGATTACCAATCAGACACCTTTTGGAATCCATTTCACAATTTCTTTATAACATTGTTTAACTTATTTTGCCAGTTCTAATATAGTTATAATTGAGTTTTGTTTATATTTATTGTTTAATAAAAGTTAATTGAGTTTGTTTATATTTATTGTTTAATAAAAGTTAATAAAAAAACTACATACTTCTTTTATTTTGTGGGGGAGGGGTATGACGGTCCACAATAAAAATAATGTTGGAATACTATAGTAAGATATTCAAGACTAGGATTGAAAACTACTCAGTTCTAACTAACTGATATAATAAATACAACGGTGAGAAACTACTAAAATGGTGGTGGACGGAGTACGTAATCAACGTTTGGCGCCTCGGCACTACCTTTCAAATAAATATATAAAAAATATGACTATTAATACTGTACAAAAGTACAGCACCGGATGAATCACACGGACCGGGAAAAGAATGCGACAGATTTACTAACTGATATAAACAAAGGTTTGCTTGTTGAACTTGAAGAAAAAAACGTGAACTTCGAAACAACGCTGAGCATGCGAAGAGAATACAACTGCTACACCAAAAAAAAGGAAAGCTTTACATACAAAAGGCGATACATTATCGCCGCTTTTATCAACAGGAAACTGCGGATAAAGCGGCGATAATGTGCTTGATAATAGGCCCTTGTAACTTCCCATAGCAGCCCAGGTTCTGATCCTAACCTAGGCTGCTATGGTTATTCACAAGTACATATTATGAAGCCCATTATCTCCGCTTTATCGGCAGTTTCCTGCCAATAAATGCGACGATAATGTATCGCCTTTTGTTGACAATATGGACCATTGCTCTTTTTTTTCAACAGTAAACTTAGATGCATATTATCAAGGACCGGTGTTAAAATTATCGCAGTTTTATTGGCAAGAAACTGCTGATAAAATGGCGATAATGATTTTCATAATACGGCCTTGTTATTTCCCATAGAACCCCATGTTAGCACAAGAACATAGGCTTCTATGAGAATTTACAAGGAAGTATTATCAAGCCCACCCTCCCAACATTAATAAAAAACTCCACACAATGCACGTACCCGGAGCTGGAAGGTCATTTTACATATCATTGCCCCAGAAAGGTGGCGTTCCCCGCGATGTGTACGAGGACAGAGAGAGAGAGCTCAAAACATATATAATTTTTTTAAAACACCCGAGGGGTGCCGCTCCCCGAGACTGCGGAGAGTAGGACCATAACTCCCCCCCCCGCATACTTCAAAATACAACCACAGGAGTGCCGTTCCCCAGTGCTCGGGGCACCTGACAAGCCCCCATTATGCAGAAAAATTTCCCCCGTAATTTCCCCCGGGACCTATTGAATAAAACGGACTTCTACTTTTTTTTCACCTTTTTCACCACGTACAAGTACTGCACGAGTACCCCGGCATTTTTTATTTAAAAATAAAATAAAAATTGAGCCTAAAGATCCGTATACCACCCCCTGACCAAGACTATAGGCTCAGAATGTTTCTACCCTGCCCCCTTTCCTTATTTCTCAACTTTGTTTTACTGTTTTCTTGTGACTCTGCTCTTCCGACAAACAACATGGCTGCCAATACTTCCTGGTTTGGAGTATTGACAGCCAATCAGCATGCAGCTCCTGCTCGTAATTGTAGGTATTTACATACGCGTACAGCGGGATTTTTCTTTGAAAAAAATAAAAGAAAAAATAGAGCCTAAACATCCATATATGACCTGCTGAGCAAGCCTAGAGGGTCAGAATATTTCTACCCTACCCCATTCCCTTATTTCTCAACTTTGTATTACTGTTTTCTTGTGACTCGGTTCTAGTGAGGCACAAGATGGCCGCCAACACTTTCTGGTTTCGAGTGTTGACAGACAGTTCACAGCCAATCAGCATGCAGCTCGCGCTCGTAATTGAACAGATTTCAGTACGTGTACTGAACTCCGACTTTAGATATCGCTATGAATTTACTTGCAATTTTCTCTGAAACTACTGAACGGATTTACACCATTTAACAATAAGGACAATCTGCGAACAGAACACTCCCTCTCTGGCAAATTTCGTGTAATTCCATTCAGCCGTTCGGGCTGTAGCCCTGGCTAAAGGTCCCTATGGAAAATTGCATGGGGAAAACACGTTTTGGGACCCCCTTTTTTCTCAGCCCCCACTTGACGAATCACCCCCAAACTTTCAGGGAAGGAGCAGAACCCAGCAGGCCATTTTCTTAGAGAAATTCACGAAGATTTGTCCACCGGCGCCAAAGTTATTCCAAATAGAATGTTTTGGATTTCCTATGGAAACTAGGTCCTAACTATAACTACCTACTGGCGACCGCCAGTAGGTAATATATATATATATATATATATATATATATATATATTCACTGAAAAAACCATAGGTTTCAGGCCTTATATAGTTAGGAATTAGCATTTAAAAAAACGTTTGAAATTCACTGAAAAAACCATAGGTTTCAGGAGTTATATAGTTAGGAATTAGCTTTTACAAAACCTTTGAAATTCACTCAAAAAACTATAAGTTTTAGTGGTGTTATAGTTAGCTGGACATTTTACTCATACAAAACCATTGAAATTGCTCCTATATAGTTATTTGTACTAACTATATTTTGCGCACCCGCAATCCACTGCTGATGATGTCACATATTAGATCATTCATGACATGGTCAGTGACATCACTGATGACATCTCAAATGACATCACTGATGACATCACTGATGACATCATCCAGTGAATGTGGTTTGCTTCGTTATTTAAATATGCATTATATATATAGCAATTTGCATTGAAGAATGAGTGTATATATATAAATAAATATTTGGATGGAGGATTTAGTAGCAGTGTAATTGACTGTTTACTTGACCAATTTATAATGTCTCACTAAATATAGTTGATAGTGACTAAACTGTGTCAATATCTGTATCACTTTGTCAGTTTTTGTGTAAACTGATTCTACAGTTGGTTACTAGCTATGTGAAAGTCTATATTAGTTATTGATTAGTTAACTGAGTATTTGTATGGGAGTGTGAAAGTGTGTGTGGTTCGGTGGGGGTTGTGTGACTGTCCAAAGATGTGTGAATAGTTGATTCAGTAGATATATGAAGTTAAAACTACATGTTCTAATAGTTTGGGTGAGGGAATCTCTTTATGGGTGTGGTGATGAGCAAATATATTTCTCAAAGGTACAGGTCCAACAAACTAGAAAAATAAAAGGCAGTGCATGTGTCAGTTGTTGTATATAAATAAGTATACATAAGACACAATGATTGTGTGAGTGACTGTATGGATAACTGTATACTTGTAATAATGATTTTATAATTCACTAAGTATGACTTACTATCTAAATGAATAGAAGAAGTGGTGTTTGTATAAGTGTTTTGCTAAGTAAATATGTAAGTATGATCCATTGTTTGCATAAGTGAGTAGGATGACTTCATATGTGAATAGGATGCATGCTGTTGTTTAATGTCGATATAGATGTATAAGTATTTTTGATAGTTTCTATTGTTCATTGACAGCATCTATGAGTGAATCCATAGGTAAGGGATTAGATGTGTGTATACATCTATGAATCACTGAATGGATTTTTAGATACTTGTATTGCTGTGACAATGGATTTAAATATGATACTCTGTATTTTACAAAGAGTGATGAAAAATTGTAATAGTGTATGAAAAGGTGTATGTGATTGTCACGTGGATGATGTCATCAGTGATGTCATCAGTGATGACATTTGAGATGTCATCAGTGATGTCACTGACCATGTCATGAATGATCTAATATGTGACATCATCAGCAGTGGATTGCGGGTGCGCAAAATATAGTTAGTACAACTAACTATATAGGAGCAATTTCAATGGTTTAGTATGAGTAAAATGTCCAGCTAACTATAACACCACTAAAACTTATAGTTTTTTGAGTGAATTTCAAAGGTTTTGTAAAAGCTAATTCCTAACTATATAACTCCTGAAACCTATGGTTTTTTCAGTGAATTTCAAAGGTTTTTTTAAATGCTAATTCCTAACTATATAAGGCCTGAAACCTATGGTTTTTTCAGTGAATTTGCAAGGTTTTTTAAATGCTAATTCCTAACTATATAAGGCCTGAAACCTATGGTTTTTTTCAGTGAATTTCAAAGGTTTTTTAAATGCTAATTCTATTAGTGGATAACGTTTAAATATATTAATATCCTAGTGGGACCACCTGAACAGCCCTAAGGGGTCAGGGTGTTTCTACCCTGCCCCCTTTTTGTGTTCTACACGTTTGTTTTTCTGCTTTCTTGTGCCTAATTCCTAACTATATAAGACCTGAAACCTAGGTTTTTTAAACGTGAATTTGCAAGGTTTTTTAAATGCTAATTCCTAACTATATAAGGCCTGAAACCTATGTTTTTTTCAGTGAATTTGCAAGGTTTTTTAAATGCTATTTCCTAACTATAAAAGGCCTGAAACCTATGGTTTTTTCAGTGAATTTGCAAGGTTTTTTTAAATGCTAATTCCTAACTATATAAGGCCTGAAACGTATGGTTTTTTCAGTGAATTTCAAAGGTTTTGTAAATGCTAATTCCTAACTATATAAGGCCTGAAGCCTATGTTTTTTTCAGTGAATTTCAAAGTTTTTGTTAATGCTAATTCCTAACTATATAAGACCTGAAAGCCCACCAGGAATCTCCAGTATGCACCAGGGGACTGCATTGCAGAGAGGTGTAATTAAGCCACGGCCCTTTTTACACCTCTCTGCAATGCAGCCCCCGTGCATGTTTGAAGAGGGGGAACTCATTCCCCTTACATACTGGGGGCCCCTGGGGGCCAACTAGCCCACCTGGAACCTCCAGTATGCGCCAGGGGGCTGCATTGCAGAGGTGTAATGAGGCTATGCCCCTTGTTACACCTCTCTGCAACGCAGCCGCCTGGCGCGTTTGCAAAGGGGGAACTAATTCCCCTTGCATAATGGGGATCCCTGGGGGCCAACTAGCCCACCAGGAGCCTCCAGTATGCACCAGATGGCTGCATTGCATAGAGGTGTAATGAGGCCACACCCTTTTTTACACCTCTCTGCAACGCAGCCCCCGTGCATGTTTGAAGAGGGGGAACTAATTCCCCTTGCATACTGGGGGTCCCTGGCAACCATCTTGTGCCTTGTTACAACCAAGGCACAAGAAAGCAGTGAAACAAAGGTGTGAAACTCGCAAAGGGGCCAGAGTAGAAACACCCTGACCCCCTAGGCCTGCTCAGGGGGTCCCACAAGGACCCCCAAGGCAAAATAAAATAATATTTATTTTTTTTAAAGTCGCGGGGGACAAAAAAACAATAAAAAAATATAAAACAACAATAAGAATAAAAAAACAGTTCTTTTCAGAACTACCTCCAATTTATATAAAAATGCTAAAATTTTTAAAAACTCTCTCTTTCTTTTTTTCTCCAGGGTACGCATACCGGTACGTGTACCGATACGTAAATGTAAATGTAAATGTACAGGAATTTATATAGCGCAAATCACCAAGCGGTTTCTAAGCGCTTGCTTAGGGAACCCGTCCTGGTATTCCCCTGTGAGATAACCCCGGCAGGGTATCCGCAAGGTGAAAGCCAGGCATCCCGCCGCGAGGGGCCGTTGTGGAGATTAAGCAAGCTATTGCCCAGAGTCGCAGAGTGTGAACCCGTGAATCGAGTAGGCACCGGAGCGAGAATTGTCAAGTCCATGGACATTTTAGGACTCAAGACACCGCCGAGCCGAGAATTGAACCCTGGTCCCGGGCTGACCTCTGCTTCCAGGTCTGCCTCCTCTAACCAGTGAGCCACACTTCTCCACGTATACCGGGGCGCGCACCCCCTCAAAAAACAAAAAAAAATAATGAGTGTGTGTGTGTGTGGTGTGTGTGTGGGGGGGTGGGTGTGAGGTGTGTGTGTGGGGGGTATGTGTGAGGGGTGTGTGTGTGTAGGATGTGTGGGTGTGTGTGTGGGGTGTGTGTGTGGGTGTGTGTGTGTGGGTGTGTGTGTGGGTGTGTGTGTGTGTGAGGAGTGTGTGTGTATGTGTGTGTGTGTGTGAGGTGTGTGTGTGGGTGTGGGTGTGTGGGGGTATGTGTGTGGGGCACCCCCTCAAGAAAAGAAAAAAAAAGAATGAGTGTGTGTGTGTGTGGTGTGTGTGTGTGGGGGGGTGGGTGTGGGGTGTGTGTGTGTGGGGGTATGTGTGTGGGGTGTGTGTGTGTAGGATGTGTGTGTGTGTGTGTGGGGTGTGTGTGTGTGTGTGTGGGGGGGGTATGTGTGTGGGGCACCCCCTCAAAAAAATAAAAAAATAATGAGTGTGTGTGTGTGTGTGGTGTGTGTGTGTTGGGGGTTGGGTGTGGGGTGTGTGTGTGTGGGGGTATGTGTGTGGGGTGTGTGTGTGTAGGATGTGTGGGTGCATGTGTGGGGTGTGTGTGTGGGTGTGTGTGTGTGTGGGTGTGTGTGGGTGTGTGTATGTGTGTGTGTGTGTGTGTGTGAGGTGTGTGTGTGGTGTGTGTGTGTGGGGTGTGTGTCAGAGGTGTGTGTGTGTGTGGGGGAGAGGTGAGGTGTGTGTGGGGGATGTGTGGGGTGTGTCTGTGAGGTGTGTGTGTGTGGGGGGGAGTGAGGTGTGTGTGGGTGGGGGTGTGTGGTTGTAGGTGGGGGTGTGGGTGTGCAAGGTGTGGGTGTGGGTGTGTGGGGTGTTTGGGTGTGGGTGGAGGTTTGGGTGTATGAGGTATGTGTGGGGGGTGTGTGTGGGGGGGTGGGTGTGGGGTGTATGTGTGGGGGGTATGTGTGTGGGGCACCCCCTCAAAAAAAAGGCAATGAGTGTGTGTGTGTGTGGTGTGTGTGTGTGGGGGGGTGTGGGGTGTGTGTGGGGGGGTATGTGTGTGGGGTGTGTGTGTGTAGGATGTTTGGGTGTGTGTGTGGGGTGTGTGTGTGGGGGGGTGTGTGTGGGTGTGTGTGTGGTGTGTGTGTGTGTGGGGGGGGGTGTCAGAGGTGTGTGTGTGTGGGGGAGGGGTGAGGTGTGTGTGGGGGATGTGTGGCATGTGTCTGTGAGGTGTGTGTGTGTGGGGGGGTGAGGTGTGTATGGGTAGGGCTGTGTGGGGTGTGTGGGTGTAGGTGGGGGTGTGGGTGTGTAAGGTGTGTGTGTGGGTGTGGGCGTGTGGGGTGTTTGGGTATGGGTGGAGGTGTGGGTGTGTGAGGTATGTGTGGGGGGGGGTGTGTGGGAGGGGTGGGTGTGGGGTGTGTGTATGTGGGGGTATGTGTGTGGGGTGTGTGTGTATGAGTAAAATGTTCAGCTAACTATAACTGGTGTCAAGCCTATGGTTTTCTCAGTGAATTTAATAGGTTTTTTAAATGCTAATTCCTAACTATAACTGGTGTGAAACCTATGGTTTTTTCAGAGAATTTCATAGGTTTTTTAAATGCTAATTCCTAACTATAACTGGTGTGAAACCTATGTTTTTTTCAGTGAATTTCAAAGGTTTTTTAAATGCTAATTCCTAACTATATAAGGCCTGAAACCTTTGTTTTTTTCAGTGAAATCGCAAGGTTTTTTAAATGCTAATTCTATTAGCGGATAACATTTATATATGTTAATATCCGTATGGGATCACCTGAACAGCCCTAGGGGGGTAAGAGTGTTTCTACAAGGCCCCCAAATCTTTTTTTTTTCTTGTAAAAAAATGAGGTACGCGCACCGTACACGTACGGGTACGCGTACCGTAAGCATACCCCGCGATTTTCCGAAATTGTTTTTTTTTTTTGGGCCTTGGGGGTCCTTGTGGGACCCCCTGAGCAGGCCTAGGGGGTCAGGATGCTTCAGTCTATCGAGGCACAAGATGGCTGCCAACAGTTTCTGTTTCGGAGTGTTGACAGACATTGGCAGCCAATCAGAATGCAGCTCGCGCACTAGAGGTACGGGTACCGTACGCGTACGTGCGCGTACCGTAAGCGTAAGGGTAAGCTCACGGGTAAGCTGCCATAGATATATATATTTTTTTTAACCTAAATTAGTCAAAATCCACTGGAGCACATATCTTGAGACATAGCAAAGGCACATCGGGCTACCAGTCCCTACAATTTTGCCAAGTTTGGTGGAAATCCATTCAGCCGTTCGGGCTAAAAGTGAGTTCGACCGCCCTATGGAAATTAACATGAGGAAAACACGTTTTGGGACCCCCCTTTTATCTCGGCCCCCGCTTGACGAATCCCCCCCAAACTTTCAGGGAAGGACCGGAGCGTCGCGAGGCAGAGTTAAAAAAATTTCAGGAAGATTCCTCAACCGGCGCCAAAGTTATTCCCAATAGAATGTTGCGATTTCCCTATGGAAAACAATCCTAACTATATATACCTACTGGCTATCGCCAGTAGGTAATATATATATCCAAACCACACAGTTGCCCACCCATTGGGGTGATTTTATGCTTTGAACTACAGGGGAACAACACGAAGACCCACTTGGGCGTGATAGTGCAGGACTACTTGTACCAGCATTCCCGATGCCTGTGGGCGGGGTTTATTTGCTTTAAATCACAGACTGCAGCCTTCGTGTGTGTGGTTCTTCCCGTGGCCAGTGATCAAGGGCGTAGCCCGAAACGCGTATGGCCGTGAATTTTAGCAGTGCTGCCTGCCTCTTCCTACTGCCCCTCTACATCTGGAGAAGTCAACAGCTTGTGAGGCCTCCTTCTCATGGGCAACTGTGTGGTTTGGAGATATATATATATATATATATATATTTGACACAAAAGGAAAATCAGCACTCCACTCATTGAATGCAATTGGATTTATTCACCACATTGTTATAGCCTACGCGTTTCGAACCAAATGGTTCCTTCTCACGGCAGGATTACAAAGCAGTCCTATCTCACTTTCAATTGTTTAAATAATCATGATTTGGCTAGTGCATTATGGGACTTGCAGTTTCGTGCTTGTTATTTACTTCATAACTTTGCATTTTTGGCTGTATTGTTTATTATTGGCTAAGTGCCTTTATTACTTTAGTGTTCAGCTCGCACTTCGGTGTCTAGGCAGTGTTAACTGTGCACTCTTTGGGAATTTGTTCATCCATTTCAGTCTTTGCCATAGGTCTATCCTGTGTTATACTGTGCCAACAGTTTATGTTTCTAGGGCTGAGTGCCCTTCACACTGCCATTCTTCAGACTCCTGTCTGCATGTGTCCCCTTGTCTGCAAGTCCCATAATGCACTAGCCAAATCATGATTATTTAAACAATTGAAAGTGAGATAGGACTGCTTTGTAATCCTGCCGTGAGAAGGAACCATTTGGTTCGAACCGCGTAGGCTATAACAATGTGGTGAATAAATCCAATTGCATTCAATGAGTGGAGTGCTGATTTTCCTTTTGTGTCAAATTCAAACGGGACCCGGCCCTGGCCCCGAATCTAGCACCGACTCACGAAGCGTTCCCTCTGTGACAGGACCGAGTGTGTGAAATATATATATATATATATATATATATATATATATTACCACAGGCCCTGAACTCCAGTATTTTCTCCAATACAATCCAGGATTTTCCGCAATTTCGCGATCCGCGAATCTCGTGAATTCGCGGTAAATTCCGCGAATCAGCGGGGACAAATTTTCAGCTAAGCAAGGGTTACAGCAGCAGGTGCAAAAGTTGAACCTAATTTCTTTGTAACCTTTCACAAAAGGGTTACAAAGAAATTAACTTCAACTTGGGCACGTGCCGCTAAGTGCTTCCTGGGCCTCGTTGCCTACTTGCAACTATTCTCTGACCCTGCTCTGACCCTTGAAGCAGGGTCAGAGAATAGTTACAAGTAGGCAACAAGGCACCTGTCCCAGGAATTAAACCTCATCAGGAAGCACTTACAGATATAAAAAAACAGGAAGAAAGGAGAGGATGGCAAATACACCCATTTTGAGTTGTCAGAAGGGGTTAAACTAAAAGAGACCTTTACAGCACAATTTTCATATGCATTTTGCTAAAAATAAAAAGCTGTATGTTCTGTAGGGGCAACTCAGGAATCTGGCCCTTCAGAGATCCGGCCTCTCTTTCTTTCTCTCGTTCTCTCTCTCCCTCTCTTTCTCTCTCTTTCTCTCTATCTTTCTCTCTCTTCCTCTCCTTTCTTGCTCTATTTATCTCTTTCTCTCTCTCTTTCAAGTTCTTCCTCTTTCTCTGCTTATCTCTTTCTTTCTCCGTTGTTCTCTCTCTCTTTCTCTCTATCTCCCTCTCTTTCTTTCTCTCTCTCACATCCTCTCTTTCTCGCTCTCTCTTTCTCTCTCTTTCTTTTTCTCTCACTCTACCTCTTTCTCTCTCTCTTTCTCTTTCTCTCTCTCATCCTCTCTCTCTCTCTCCCTCTCTGTGTGTCTTTCTCTCTTTCTCTATCTCTTTCCATGTCTCTCACTCTCTTTCTCTCTCTCTTTTACTTTCTTGCTCTTTCTCTGTCTCTTTCTTTCTCTCGCGTTCTCTCTTTCTCTCTCCCTCTCTCCTCTTCTCTCTCCCTCTCTTTCTCTCCCTTTCTCTCTCTCACATCCTCTCTTTCTCGCTCGCTCTCTCTTTCTCTCTCTTTCTTTCTCTCACTCTCCCTCTTTCTCTCTTTCTCTTTCTCTCTCTCATCCTCTCTCTCTCTCTCCCTCTCTGTGTGTCTTTCTCTCTTTCTCTCTCTCTTTCCATGGCTCCCTCTCTCTTTCTCTCTTTCACTTTCTTGCTCTTACGCTGTCTCTCTCTTTCTTTCTCTCTCATTCTCTCTCTCCCTGTTTCTTTCTTTCTTTCTTTCTTTCTTTTTTCTTTCTTTCTTTCTTTCTTTCTTTCTTTCTTTCTTTCTTTCTTTCTTTCTTTCTTTCTTTCTTTCTTTCTTTCTCTCCCCTCTCTCTCTTACTCTCTCTTTCTCTCCCTCTCTTTCCCACTCTCCCTTTCACTTTCACTTTCTTGCTCTTTCTCTGTCTGTCTCTCTCTTTCTTTCTTTCTCTCTCTCTTTTCTTTCTTTCTTTCTTTCTTTCACTCTCTCTCTCGCTCCCTCTCTCTCTCTTTCTCTTTTTTGAAACATTGCAAAGATCTCGTAGATAACAAAGTACAAACAAGCATTTGCAATGCAATAGGTCTCGCATGTTTTGTATTTATGTGACTTAGCAGTATTGATATTACAAATTACAATGGCTTTTAATTTTTAAATAATTAATACTTAAATAAAAGTGATTTTAATTTAATTTATAATGGCAATAGCTTAAACTTTTGTAAATAACTTTTGTGAAGATTATGTTCAGTGTATTTTATTGTGACGAAAATCCAAGAACAGAAGTGAAATATTAACATCTTTTTGTGACATTTGTAATAAAGTTTGAAACATTGAGAGAACATATTTGAACCAGTTGTTGTTGAATGGTTGCGCAGATTGATGCTGGGGTGGTGCTGAGTGGTGCTGTGGTGGTGCTGAGTGGTGCTGTGGTGGTGCTGAGTGATACTGGGATGGTGCTGAGTGATGCTAGGGTGGTGCTGAGTGGTGCTGTGGTGGTATTGAGTGATGCTGTGGTGGTGCTGAGTGATGCTGTGGTGGTGCTGAGCGGTGCTGTGGTGGTGCTGAGTGATAATGTGGTGGTGCTGTGTGATGCTGTGGTGGTGCTGAGTGATGCTGTGGTGCACTGAGTGGTGCTGTGGTGGTGCTGATTGGTGCTGTGGTGGTGCTGAGTGATGCTGTGGTAGTGCTGAGTGATGCTGTGGTGGTGCTGAGTGGTGCTGTGGTGGTGCTGAGTGATAATGTGGTGGCGCTGAGTGATGCTGTGGTGGCGCTGAGTGATGCTGTGGTGGTGCTGAGTGGTGCTGTGGTGGTGCTGAGTGATGCTGTGGTGGTGCTGAGTGATGCTGTGGTGGTGCTGAGTGGTGCTGTGGTGGTGCTGAGTGTTAATGTGGTGGTGCTGAGTGATAATGTGGTGGAGCTGAGTGATGCTGGGGTAGCGCTGAGTGATGATGTGGTGATGCAGAGGGCAGAAAGGCACAAAAAGCAGTCTAACAAAGGGCAGAAGGGCAGAAAAACAAGGGAAAAATGAGTCTAACAGAGGGCAGAAGGGCACAAAAAACCAGTCTAACAGAGGACAGAAGGGCAGAAAAACAAGGGAAAGACGAGTCTAACAGAGGGCAGAAGGGCACAAAAAACGAGTCTAACGGGGCAGAAAGGCTCAAAAACGAGTCTAACAGAGGGCAGAAGGGCACAAAAAACGAATCTAACAGAGGGCAGAAGGGTACAAAAACAAGGGAATAACAGAGGGCAGAAGGGCACAAAAAAACGAGTCTAGCAGGGGGCAGAATGAATCCCGCCCTGCATGTTTGTCCACGAAGATGCCACCTTTTTGTGCAATACCTCTACTCAACTGGAGTACTTTCTACTGTCTAATCAGTAAGTGCTCCCTCGTTGGCTAAATGTATAGGGGCAGATTTACAATAACTGGCGCATCCCCAGGGATGCGCCAGTTTTTGTGCGCCGCAGCTCCGCCACCCATGGTGCGCCGCATTGTAACCATGTGGCAAAAACAGCACAGATGCGTCACGCATCTGTGCCGTAAAAGCAGCGCATTGCTGGAGCTGCGTCGCGCTTGCGACGCAGCTCCAGCAATGCTCTGGGGGTGCCCTATCTCCCCAATGCTGCATCAAGCCATGCGCCTGCTTCAAGCAGGCGAAGGGTTTTGACGCAGCATTGGCCTAAAAGTGATTGAGTGAAATCTTGTAGATTTCACTCAGCCACTTTTAGGAGGCTGAGTCGGAACGCCTCCTGATGGCGCAGGGCTTAACAGCGTGACGCATCTCACAGAGAGATGCATCACGTTGTTAATATCCAGCACCATCGTGCATCTTTTGTGCTGCAGCTGCGTCACAAAAGGTCTCGGTAGAGGGTGGGAGTGGTGAACCAGAGGGTGGCAGTGGGGAACCAGAGGGTGGCATGGGTGAACCAGAGTGTGGCAGTGGTGAACCAGAGAATGGCAGTGCTGAACCAGAGGGTGGCAGTGCTGAACCAGAGGGCGACAGTGGTTAACCAGAGGGTGGCAGTGGTGAACCAGAGGTGCTGTGATGAACCAGAGGGTGGCAGTCGTGAACCAGAGAGTGGCAGTGGTGAACCAGAGGGTGACAGTGCTGAACCAGAGGGTGCTGTGATGAACCAGAGGGTGGCAGTGGTGAACCAGAGGGTGGCAGGGGTGAACCAGAGGGTGGCAGTGGTGAACCAGAGGGTGGCAGTGCTGAACCTTAGGGTGACAGTGGTTAACCAGAGGGTGGCAGTGGTGAACCACAGGTGCTGTTATGAACCAGAGGGTGGCAGTCGTGAACCAGAGGGTGGCAGTGGTGAATCAGAGGGTGGCAGGGTTGAACCAGAGAGTGGCAGTGCTGAACCAGAGGGTGGCAGTGGTGAACCAGAGGGTGGCAGTGGTGGGGTGGCAGTGGTGAACCAGAGGGTGGCAGGGGTGAACCAGAGGGTGGCAGTGATGAACCAGAGGGTGGCAGTGATGAACCAGAGGGTGGCAGTGGTGAACCAGAGGGTGCTGTGCCCATACACGACTGCATGGGTAACTTTGCCATGCAAGCGGCCCGCGAACATGCAAAAAGCCCCGCGAACATGCAAAAAACCCCGCGAACACGTAAAAAACCCCGCCAACGCGCAAAAAACAAAAATCCACAAATTCGCACGAATTCGCGGATTTTGCGGATTGCGAATTCGATTTCGCACGAATTCGCGGAACGCGAATTCGCAAATTTCGCCCATACCTAGTACAGACCACAGTAGTGCGCTCTCAATTTGTATTAAAGTGCTTTTATTCTTCCTCTCATTGCCAGCATGACACGTTTCGGCTGCGTGGCAGCAGCCTTGATCACATACATATATGTATATGTGTGTATACATATTTACATTTACATTTACATTTACATATATATGTGTGTGTGTATATATATATATATATCAACTCCTCACCTCTAGATAGTTATTAATATTTCTCACCATTTAGGATTTTTTAGCACTTGGGTGTTTTTATCACTTTTTAACATGATAATGCTTTTTTACCTGTATTAAATATTTTATACTGATGCTTCTTATAAATGACAAAATCATGAGGACTCCCAATTGTCTATTTAAGCATTTATGAATTTTTCAGACAGGTCACCTTATCATGCACTTTATAGAATCCAAATATTGTAATTCCCTACAGCACGTATGTTTGCACTTTTTGCACAGTTAAACACGGATCTAGTCCAGCACTGCATTTCGCACTTTATTCTGAACCAGCCCTAACGATATTGTGAAATTTTACTATGGGGTTCAAACGTTCTTTTGGCTCTTTTTTTTGGATTTATCCTGTTATATCGCACTTTTCAGATGTGTATATATATATATGAATTTTTTGTATATATATGAAATTGCATTTTAAATAGCGTATATACAATTACTTCTATGAATGAAATGATAAATGCTATTTTGTCTGGTATTAACTGACAAAAGTTTAATTATGCCAGAACTTTTTTTGCGTATTTGCACAGTAAATAACCTTTACTTCACAGTAGATGTTTTCTATGTCTATGGTTATGTGACCAGGGTAAGGGCGGTGTTCAATGTGGACACTCGAGCATTATAAAAAACAAAAAGCTGCACTAGTTCTTTGCATGTGAACAAGGGCTCTTGAAGCCCGAAACGCGTATTGCCCTCCTGTTTTTACCAGCTGCAATAAAGTGAAGAGCCTGTGAACTACGTGGTCCATCTCCTACTTTGCCTCGCCGGTCGTGGGTGGATCAGGAAGTGGCGTTTGTGGAGTTCTTTGCATATTACCTACTGGCAGTCGCCAGTAGGTAGTTATAGTTAGGATTGATTTCCATAGGGAAATCTCAACATTCTATTTGGAATAACTTTGGCGCCGGTTGAGGAATCAGCCTGAATTTTTCAGCAACTTTGCCTCGCGGCGCTCCGCTCCGTCCCTGAAAGTTTGGGGGGGATTCGTTAAGCGGGGGCCGAGATAAAAGGGGGTCCCAAAACGTGTTTTCTCCATGTTAATTTCCATAGGACGGTCGGTCGCACTTTTAGCCCGAACGGCTGAATGAATTTCCACCAAACTTGGCAAAATTGTAGGGACTGGTAGCCCGATGTGCCTTTGCTATGTCTCAAGATATGTGCTCCAGAGGATTTTGAGTAATTTAGATTCAAAAAAATTTATATATCTATGGCAGCGCCCCGGTACGCGTACCGGGGAGCGCTCCGGGCGCGCCACGCGTCTTGCGCACGGAAAGCTGATTGGTTCTCGGGTGTCTGTAAACATTCGAAACAGTCCGTAGTGGCCGCCATCTTGTGTCTCGGTAGGATCGAGACACAAGAGGTGGTAAAAAACAAAGGGGGAAATGACCAAAAGGGGGCAGGGTAGACCTCCCCTGACCCCCTAGGTTTGATGTGGGGGCCATAAAAGGGTCCCGCGGTGCGAAAAAAAACCTATTTTATTTCGATTTTCGCGGGGGGAGCGCCCGGTACGCGCACCGGGGAACGGTCCGGGGAGCGTACTACGGGGAAAACAGAGTGAAACAGGAAAATAATAATTCAAAGTGATTAGAGGTAGGGTAGCTCTGCATAGAGTTGTTGTGTTGTTTGGGTGTTTTAAGTACCAACATGTAGGTACCAATGTAGAGTCTTAAATTCAATGTACACCGTTTCCTCTGTAGATATCTTGCATGTTGTTACAGAAGTTATTGTGCTATATGGAATCCATATCATAGTCTGTCAGGAAAGCAGAAAGAACATGGAGGCAGGAGATGAAAAAGAGATGTCAAATACACATTGGAGATAATATAGTGGGAGAAAGGAAGTATCTATGAGCAAAATTACTATGAAACACAAAAAAGTTGCACAGTATACTATAAGTCTGACTTTCCATTATAATCAATTTGGTACTAGTTTAAGAATTACATATAAAAATGAATAATGTCTCAAACAATTTTCGAATTATTAAATATAAATTTATTTTTGAGATTCATTTTCCAAGTTAAATATAACGTCTAACATTTGACTGTCCGAAATGTCCTCATTTTGAAGGAGGAAATCCACAGATTCTACACATTGTAGAAGTTCATGGTCTCGTGATTCGTCCATGAATTCAATGTCATTTGGTTCAATGTTTTCTTCATTGTTCTTTGCAAGGACAATTTCAAATGAAACTTTTTGTTCTCCTTCCATTTTGGCTGAAATTTGCATAAAAAAATATATATCAGTAGAGATAGGGCTCTGTTGGGTTTAAGTTTAGATAGGTAGTTTTTAACAGTGAATTTATCTTTGGGCAGTGTATGGTATCAGACTGGAAGTAGAAATATAAAAAAGTGTATGTGATGAAACCTAAGTAAATTTATATTTATACAAGACAAACCTAAATCCATCCATAACTATAACAGAGAAGTCTATCTCAATCTATAACTATTACAGGGGGATAGTATATAACTATCAGAAAAAGCTTTCTATATTAACTTAAAGTGCACAATATACTTCAGTTTTCAAAATAACAACTTACCTTTAAAAAGAAGTGGAAGTTATTAGTGAAAATCCTTTTGAAATGTACACCAGGAAGTAGTAGTCAAAATGGCTGTGTTTCCCTCTCTTTATTTATATATATTCATGTACATAACCAATCAAATGTCAGGTAAAAAAAGTAGAAAATGAAAGTAACATTTTAATTGGTTGTGAATTCTAACACTTCTGATGTGTTTTTGTGAAGTAATTTACCTCAGGGTATTTAGAGAGGTCTACAGGCTAAATGGCTCAATGGAATTCCATCGAATTTGGGAAAATGGTAGGGATTGGTATGTATATGAGCTATTTCTATATTTGGTGAAAGTGTCTCCAGTGGTTTTTATGTAAATTAACTTTTATCATTTTTTGAAGCGCTTCCCGGTGCGCGCCCTGGTACGCGTACCGGGAGCGCTACGGGAGTCCTCCATTTTGTGTTTCGGTAGATTTGAGACAGAAAATGGCGGACAAACAACGCTAGGAATAGGTATAAGGGGGCATGGTAGGCACTCCCTGACCCCCTAGGTTTTCTGAGGGGGGCTTAGGAGGCCCATCATTTTTTTTTTTAAACTTTTCGCGGTGGGTGCGCCCGGTACGCGCACCGGGGAGCGTACCGGGGAGCGTACTTTGGTGAAAAATAGTGAAAAAAGTTAGAAAAAGATCATCATTTGGAGTGATCAGAGGTAGGGTAGCTCTGAAAAGAGCTTTTGGGTTCTGTGGCAGATTTGGGTACATACAAGTAGGTACCAATGCACAGTCTTAAATTCAGGAGGAATATTCTATTCCCTTCATCTGAGAAGTGCACACCATCTTCTCTGTAAATATCTTGCATGTTGTAACGCAAGTTGTTGTTGTATATTGAACCCATTCCATAGTCTCTCATGTAAGCAGAAACAGATTTATTCACATGTTTCCGTGCTTTCTCAAATTGTGGACAAAATTGGTTGGACCACTTCTATTTCTGTCTTTGGCACATATTGGAATATACCAAGGCAGTTTGAGGAAAAAGTGCCATCAATTGTTCAAAGGTGTCCTTTAAAAGCATTTCCAGACCTACCCCAGTCAAAGTGCCCAAGTCATTTCTTCCACAGTGCACAATTAAGAGGTCAGGGTGTGGCAAATGCAAAAAGGTTTTCACCAATGGAATCAATTGGTGACATTTTAATCCTCTCTGGCCAATCCATTTAATGTTTACATTTGGTAAATCAAGGTTGTGAAAATTTCTGTTAGCTGCATACCTTTGAGCCCAGTGGATATAGCTATGTCCAATAATCCAGACAGAATACATGGTGAGAGGAGATTCTGGTGCAGTCAGATGAAGTGTGGGAAAGAAATGGCAGTTGGAACAATAGGAGTTTGCAAAAAAAAATGTAGACTTTCAGTGCTCTTGAATCAGAAGCAATGATTGGTAGAATGAGATAGTTAAACACTGAAAGTTAGGGTGCATGGTTGTGTTCTGTGTAAGAAGTAATTTGAATGGTTAAAGAAAAGTCATTTAAAGAAACCTTGCACCAGATAAGCTGGTGTATTCGTAGGTCAAACATCCTTGCTAAGGTGATTTGCAACATTGTAGAATAAACTTTTCAACCTGAGAGGTTAGTGAGGAGGGAGTTGCTATGGTAACAGGTAGAAAGGGCTGAGGGCGGGGAAGGGTGTTGGTTTGAAAATACAGAGGGAAGAGTTTTGATTGGTTACCATGAGCAATATGTGTTTAGAATTAGAGGTTTTCTGTGCCACTAATGGTTGCAGTGCCTGGAGAACATACCTTTTGCTCTGCTAAAGAAATATTGGTGTGTGTATCTGACACTGTTCTGAATCTCCTAAAGTATTTGTAAAGGTGAGTTATGATTCATTTAATATACATAGAGACTTGTATACTCTATGGAGAAGATTTGGAAGCAAATTGTGGTTTTTTAATGTTGCTTTGTGTCATGGTTTTTGATAATGCTTGGTAAAAACTTTTTACTGCATAGAGGAATTGTATTTTGTAAAATTGCGAAGTTTTAGTAGTGACATGGAATGCTTCTTCATAGGACCTGTGCTGTGTTTCCTAAATGTGATGTCAAAAACGATTTTGGGGAAAATGAATGGCTTTTACATTTTTGAGTATAATGTGGCGCAGAGGTTTAAAAAGTGACGCATCTACCTACATGCGTCATTTTTTAAATATGGCGCAAAAAGGTACATGTTTTATGCCGCCGATGCGTCACAAAAAATGACGCATCAGCAGTGGAAAACTGACGCAGGGGCCTCATAAATGAGGTTATTTTTTTTTTGCACACTACTCCAGTTTAGTCCTCTCCACTGCACTCTTCGACACAAGCCTCACCTTTTGTGCTCCCCTGGACAGTCTTCCTCTCATCTGCACTCGTGCTTAGGTGTCAGAATCCTATCACATGGGCAAAGCTCCATGTGAAAGCGTTTGTCTCAGTCTTATCCCTGCTGTGAGGCAGATGCTTGTACATAGGATCTGTGCTGTGTTTCCTAAATGTGATGTCAAAAACGATTTTGGGGAAAATGAATGGCTTTTACATTTTTGAGTATAATGTGGCGCAGAGGTTTAAAAAGTGACGCATCTACCTACATGTGTCATTTTTTAAATATGGCTCAAAAAGGTACATGTTTTATGCCGCCGATGCGTCACAAAAAATGACGCATCCGCAGTGGAAAACTGACGCAGGGGCCTCTGTGCTTAGGTGTCAGAATCCTATCACATGGGCAAAGCTCCATGTGAAAGCGTTGCCTCAGTCTTATCCCTGATGTGAGGCAGATGCTTGTACATAGGATCAGTGCTGTGTTTCCTAAATGTGATGTCAAAAACGATTTTGGGGAAAATGAATGGCTTTTACATTTTTGAGTATAATGTGGCGTAGAGGTTTAAAAAGTGCCGCATCTACCTACATGCGTCACTTTTTAAATATGGCGCAAAAAGGTACATGTTTTATGACGCTGATGCGTCACAAAAAATGACGCATCAGAAGTGGAAAACTGTCACAGGGGCCTCATAAATGAGGCTCTTTTTTTTTTGCACACTACTCCAGTTTAGTCCTCTCCACTGCACTCTTCGACACAAGCCTCACCTTTTGTGCTCCCCTGGACAGTCTTCATCTCATCTGCACTCGTGCTTAGGTGTCAGAATCCTATCACATGGGCAAAGCTCCATGTGAAAGCGTTTGCCTCAGTCTTATCCCTGCTGTGAGGCAGATGCTTGTACATAGGATCTGTGCTGTGTTTCCTAAATGTGATGTCAAAAACGATTTTGGGGAAAATGAATGGCTTTTACATTTTTGAGTATAATGTGGCGCAGAGGTTTAAAAAGTGACGCATCTACCTACATGCGTCACTTTTTAAATATGGCGCAAAAAGGTACATGTTTGGGCTTTCCTGGGGAGTGTAGGTGGTGAGGCTTGTATCTAAGAGTGCAGTGGACTAGGCTTCATGAAGCCTATCCCCGTCTGCATTCTTAGACACAGGTGTCAATTTGACTCTTTACAATGATGTTACCTGTGTTAACTCAGTGTAGGAAGCATATTGAGTTTGTTTGCATAGAGGAATTTTATTTTGTAAAATTGTGAAGCTCCATGTGAAAGCGTTGGCCTCAGTCTTATCCCTGCTGTGAGGCAGGTGCAAGATTTTGATGTAACAGTGTCCTAAAAGTGACGCAGTGAAATCTCATATATTTTACTGCGTCATTATTACGAGGCTTTTTACGGAGAAATGACCCCTCTGTGTACATTACATTTGACAGAGGTATAATGTGGTGTAGAGGTTTAAAAACTGACGCATCTAACTACATGCGTCATTTTTTAAATATGGTGCAACAAGGCACATGTTTTATGCTGCCAATGCGTCACAAAAAGTGACGCATCAGTAGCGCAAAACTGACGCATGGCTTTATAAATGAATTGTATTTTGTAAAATAGTGAGGTGTCAGTAATGACATGGAATGCTTGTACATAGGAACTGTGCTGTTTTTACTAAATGTGATGTCAAAAAACATTTTCGGGAAAATGAATGGCTTTTAAATTTTTGAGTATAATGTGGCGCAGAGGTTTAAAAAGTGACGCATATACCCACATGCGTCACTTTTTAAATATGGCGCAAAAAGGTACATGTTTTATGCCGCTGATGCGTCACAAAAAGTGACGCATCAGCAGTGGAAAACTGATGCAGGGCCTCATAAATGAGGTTCTTTTTTTTTTGCACAATACTCCAGTTTAGTCCTCTCCACTGCACTCTTGGACACAAGCCTCACCTTTTGTGCTCCCCTGGACAGTCTTCATGTCATCTGCACTCCTGCTTAGGTGTCAGAATCCTATCACATGGGGAAACCTCATTGTGAAAGCGTTTGCCTCAGTCTTATCCCTGCTGTGAGGCAGATGCTTGTACATAGGATCTGTGCTGTGTTTCCTAAATGTGATGTCAAAAACGATTTTGGGGAAAATTAATGGCTTTTACATTTTTGAGTATAGTGTGGTGCAGAGGTTTAAAAAGTGACGCATCTACCTACATGCGTCACTTTTTAAATATGGCGCAAAAAGGTATATGTTTGGGCCTTCCTGGGGAGCGTAGGTGGTGAGGCTTGTATCTAACAGTGCAGTGGACTAGGCTTCATGAAGCCTATCCCCGTCAGCATTCTTAGACACAGGTGTCAATTTGACTCTTTACAATGATTTTACCTGTGTTAACTCAGTGTAGGAAGCATATTGAGTTTGTTTGCATAGCGTAATTGTATTTTGTAAAATTGTGAAGCTCCATGTGAAAGCGTTTGCCTCAGTCTTATCCCTGTTGTGAGGCAGGTGCAAGATGTTGACATAATAGAGTCCTAAAAGTGATGCAGTGCAATCTCATAGTTTTCACTGTGTCATTATTACGACGCTTTTTGTGGAGAAATTACCCCTCTCTGTACATTACACTTGACAGAGGTATAATGTGGTGCAAAAGGTTTAAAAAATGATGCATCTACCTACATGCGTCATCTTTTAAATATGGTGCAACAAGGCACATGTTTTATGACGCCAATGCGTCACAAAAAGTGACGCATCAGTAGCACAAAACTGACGCATGGCTTTATAATTGAGGATCAATTATGTCATCTGTGTTACCTGAGATTAGGAAGTAGATTGTGCAGATGAGGTGAGACATGTCCAGAGGGACAGAGGAGGTGAGGTTTATGATCAAGACTGTAGTGGGAGAGAGGCCTTTCCCGGGAAGCATAGGTGGTGAAGCCTGTGTATAAGAGTGCAGTGGACTTAGACACAGGTCTCATCTTCTTTGTACCTGTGGACAGAGCTGTCTTCCACTATACTCTTCAATACAGGCCTCACCTTTTGTGCACCCCTGGAGAATCCTCCTCTGATCTGTAACCCTGAATAGATCGTTTGCTTTTTGTCATTGCTTTGTTGTTTGGTAATAGTGATCTATAATGTGCTATTTTTTTCTTTAACACAGATTGAAATCAAGATTTGAAGAGTAAGCAAACATGCCCACAAGGGAAAGAAAAAGAAAAGAATGTAACCGCCAAAAATCAAAAACAGCAATGGAATTACAGCACTCTTCCACAACACATACTTCAAAAAACAGGAACCAAGCTCCTGGTAAGACAACTAAGTCTTTTATACAGAAAATATGTACTTTAAAAAAAAATGATGGACAGCATGTAGAAAAAGAGAATGAGAGAGTACATTTTGAAAAGGAAGCAAAGAACCTCAAAGAATCCTACAACTGGAGCAGGGGAGAATAATATGTACAGGAATAGAAGGCAGAATCAGTTTAGAGACATTCGTAAACTAATGTTTCGCAATAGGGTGGTTTTAAATTTGTTAAAAACATTAGGAAAGGTAAACAGAGAGCTGCTTTTTATAAGAAAAAGAAAAGTGTACAGAAGATTGTTGATCAGGCTTTTGAAGTTAAGAAAAAATTATTTATTTTAGTAATCAATAGAATTAGGACACTTAACAAGACAATTGATGTTTTCAAATCAAACAGTAGATGGAAAAGAGTAATTAATCGGACTAATTTTTGTAAAGTTTTTTCGGGAGAATGGATGCACAGTTCAAGTTGTGAGCCTTTTTTTAATGAGGAGAGTTACTTCCAGGATAATGATTTAGTGCATGCAGTTGACACCAGTGGTCGAGCGTATGAAGTGAAAGACGGTTGTCCGATTGAAAAAGAGAAACTTGTGCCTAGAGAACTAGAAGAGGTGTTAACTGATGAAGTTTTAGGGAAATGAAATGAAATGAAAAATTGCACTTGTATAGCGCTAACTACCCGGAGGCCTCGCAGCGCTTGTGACTGATTGCTTAACGCGGGCTCAGGGCAGTTTAGCGGGTTTTGGCAAACAAGTGCGTTTTAAGAGCTTTCCTAAAAGACATATGGTTGATGTTTCCTCGAAGAGATCGAGGGAGGGAATTCCAAAGTTTAGCTGCAGTGTAAGAAAAGGAGCGGCCTCCCCAGCGGGCTTTCTTAACTTTGATGGAAGTTGCCAGCTGGAGGGTGCCCGAACGGAGGGAGCGTGAAGGGACATAGGGTGTAGCCATGCGATGTAAAATTGCGGGACCTGTACGGTGAAAGGATTTGTGTAAAATACACATAACCTTGAATTGCACTCTTGCCACTACTGGGAGCCAGTGAAGCTCCTTTAGGGCGTTCTTCGCTGACTGCCAGCGGGGAAGATTGTAAAGTAGGCGGGCCGCACTGTTTTGTGTGACTTGGAGCTTCTGAGTGACAGAAATCGGGACTCCCATATAAAGAGCATTCCCATAGTCCAGGCGGGAGAGTATAAGGGCCTGGACCATGACCCTCCTTGCCTGGAATGGGAGCAAAGGGAGCACCTTCCGCAAAATCCTCATTAGCCCAAAACAGGTAGCGGCGGTCTTGGTAGCTTGGACCGAGAAGTCCAGAGCTTTGTCGAGCCAAATCCCGAGGCTTTTTATATGGGACTTAGGGACAGGGGGCAGGCCCAAACATGGTGGCCAGATGGATGCAAGGGCAGAGGGAGAAGGATTGCCCAATAGGATGATGTCAGTCTTCTCCCCATTGAGTTTCAGGCAAGAAGATTGCATCCATCTGGCAACAGCCTCGAGACAGGGGCCTAAGGTGGGGGACGATCCTTCAGAGTGGTCTAAAGAGACCACCAATTGGGTATCGTCCGCGTAGGTGACGATACGCACACCGAAGGGATGGACTATCCTGTCTAGAGGTTCCATGTAGGCATTAAAAAGGGTGGGACTTAGGGAGGAGCCCTGGGGGACCCCGCACCTAAGTGGGTGTTTGGGAGAAGCCGCCTCACCCTCAAAGACCTGAAAGAAGCATTCAGCCAGGAAGGATGTCAGCCATTCCAGGGCCGCGCCCGACACGCCCATGCCCGCCAGTCGTTGTAATAGCGTGGCATGGTTAACCGTGTCGAACGCGGCGCTGAGGTCTAATAAGATAATGACAACTTTTCCACCCCGGTCCAGCACGGCTCTCGCTTCTTCTGTTACCGCTAGGAGGGCGGTTTCAGTCCCGTGCTGAGGGCGAAACCCTGTCTGAGAGGCACGCAGCAGGCTATTGCACTCCAAGTAGTCCACTAAGGTGTTATTAACGTGCCTCTCAAGCAGTTTGCTCAGCCACGGAAGTAAAGAAATAGGGTGGTAGTTTGCCAAATTATTCTGGTCTAGGTTGGGCTTTTTCAATAAAGCCCTAACCATCACACACTTCCAAGGAGGTGGAACGGATTTGGAAGTGATGGATGTGTTAAGAACATCTAATATGACGGACGAATGACGTCCATGACCTTGATGAGGGTCTGAGGGGGTGCTGGGTCGTTGGGAGAACCAGAAGTGATCTTAGGGATCAGTCTATCTAAACCAGGGATGTCCAGGAGTGGAATTTTATCGAGCGTACAGGAAGCAGAGGAATCAGAGGTTGTAGGCAAGGGGGATTCCATATCATCCTTAGTGTCACTAAATGAGGAGTATATGGCCTGGATCTTTTGGGAAAAAAAGACGGCCAAATCATTACAGCGATTTTGGGCGCCTTCAGCAGAGGGACGCTCAGCGAGGGGTGAGATAAGGGATTTAACAATTTTATAAATTTCCTTGGGGGCATTCGCGGCCGCGTTAATTTTCCCTTCGTAAAAAGAAGCTTGTGCCACCTTTATCTCCTTTTTATAGAGCTTTATGGCAGCCCTATACTCGGCCTTTCTCAGTTGAGAGAGGTCCTGCCTCCAGGCTCTCTCAAGTTTACGGCATGCTAATTTCATGAGTCTAAGGGCGGGTGTGTACCAGGGGGCAACTTTGGGTCTTCTAATAGATTTACAAGAGTGTTTAGGAAGAACCAGGTCAAGGGTGCTAGAGATCCAGTTATCGAAGTTGTTGGTGGCCGTATTGGAATTCGTTGCCTTCCTAGGTGGGTCTCTGGCGAGGGCGGCTTCCCACTCGGGGAGGGGAAGTGAGGACCATTTCCTTCCTCGGTGCTTAGCGAGGTTTTGAGAAGGGGGGGGAATTAGTGTACCAGATAAAAGGTATTAAAAAATGGTCGGTCCAGGGTAGTGGTATGGGAGTATCCACCGTGAGATCATCTACATTACTGAAGATGTGATCAAGAAGATGTCCCTTATTGTGCGTTGCATGAAAGCCCTTTTGGTATAGGTCGATGGCTTGTAAATTGGAATGGAGATTATTGGCTGATGTGTCCTGGGGGTCATCTAGATGTAAATTAAGATCCCCGAGCAAAGTGAGATTAGGCGAGGTCAACACGACACTTGCAGCAAGGTCTGTTATCTTGGTGATAAAGTTGTTAAGGGCGCCAGGTGGACGATAGACTAGGATGCCAGAGAAGGTGGTAATGGGGGAGAATTCTAACGAGAAGTGAAGGCTCTCGCAAGTTGGCGTGGTGGTAGGAGTGACGCGGCATTTATAGATGTCTCGATATATGATGGCCAGTCCACCGCCTCTCCCAGTCTGGCGGTCCAGTCTTTTGAGCGTGTATCCTTGGGGAGTGACCCACACTGTGGTCGGGTCGTTGCCTATCTGGAGCCATGTTTCTGTTAAAAAAAGAGCCTCAGGGTTGAGCTCTTCAATCAACATGTACAGTTCAGTGTAGTGTTTGGATAAAGACCGACAGTTGAGGAGGAACATTCTCCATTTCTGTACGGGGGGCAAGTGACAGCTATGTGGGGGGAGTGGACTCCAGTCACAATTTTTACAATGGTACTCAGTGTAGGATGGGAGAAACGAGTGGCGACATGACGAATTGGTAAGGGGTCGTAGAGAGAGAAGCGAAGAGAATTTATAGGAGAGCAGGGCCCCTACCATGATAGAAGTCCTGTCCAGGAGCAAGCAGGAAGCGTCTGGACGCGGACTGGCGCAGACTGGCTTCTCTTTGGCGCCTCTTCGGCGCGTCTATGGCGCTACCGCTGCGCGTCACCGCTGCGCGTCACCGCTGCGCTAGGGTAGGAGGTTTATAAAGATTAGGAGGTGTGGGGAGACTAGACCGTCGCCCTTGGTAAAATGGCTGCCCACCAAGGAACAATCCGGCAAGACTAGCGCTTTCCTCCCTCCACACAAACAGCCTTAGATCGCTGCGGTGGACCGGGGACTAGCGCGACAAATTACAGTACTTCAAGTTTTTAAAATAATGCGATTAAACAATTTTACAAGTTTCAGTTTTAAAATTAACAAATTAAAACGTCTTTGTCCCAAGTGCATCGCTAGTGCACCCGTTAGCGCGATAGAGTTAGCAATCAAGACGTACTAAGGGTCCAGTGTACACTTGGAAGTGTAGTAGTATTTGTAGTGTGCGACAGGAATCAATTGATTTGTTTTGTAATTTCTTACGTACATATAGTAAGAAAAGTCTAAAGCAGAAAGTAAAGTTGTTGCAAGACTTAGATCCTTGCAGAGTGAGAGAAAAAACAGGTTTGCAAGGCCGTTCACTGGCTTGTCTTTCTAGAAAAGTCTGTCAGAGTGTTTTTCATCATTTTAGGATGTTAGCAGTGCATCATACCAAAATGAGGAAATTAGTGAGAAGGTTGTATTATGCAAAAAGTCCAGCACTTAAGCTTAAACAATTAAACAGTGCTCTTTTGCATGGAACTGAATTAGATGTGAAGAAGATTTGTGAAGAAATTGAGATTTGTTATTTTGGTGAAAAAGAGGACAGTGTAGAAATTGAGACAGGAATTCAAGGTAATGTGGAAGACAATGTAGAGATCTCAAATACAGAAAAGTTTGAGCAGGAAATTACCAGGTTTAAGGTGAAAGCAAGTGAAAGGCCGAATTTTACTTGTGTGTGTTGTCGACGAAGTCATTATAAGCATCAAACTAGATTAGTTGATTTATATGTAAATAGTGAAAAGATGAATAATTATGAGTGGAAAGATTTTGCAACTTATTTGTGGGTGGAGAATTGTTTTGATTTGATTTCTGATCAGCGTATTTGTAAATATTGTTATGATAAATTAAATCAAAACAGAATGCCTGCTAGAGCTGTTCATAATAATCTGGAGTTGGTAGACATTCCCCGTGAATTGATGGATTTAAATACATATGAGTCTATTTTGATTCAATGTGTCCATCCTTTTCAGGCAATTGTTCGCATGGAGCCTAAGATAGGGAAATTGCCTCCTACAGATTTGCAGAGAGGATTAAAGGGAAGAGTGTTTTATTTGCCCCTAGATTTAAAAAAAATATATTGATACAATTGGTATTGAAAAAGTAGAAGAGGAACCTTTAGTTATTTTAGTTAATGGGGTTCCGACAAAGAGTAAAAAAATCTGGCAAGATTTAGTGGATGTTAGGAAAGTCAAAAAGGCAACGTTGTATTTAGTCAAAAACAATGAGTATTACAAAGATGTATGTGTTGCAGCAGAGGAAACAGCTGCATATGAAGACAGTGATTGTTCAGGCGGCCAAATTGAAAAAGTTGATGTGTCTACAAGTGAAGAAATATATGAACATTATACTGTTCATCCTTTGCATTCCAAAGAAGTAATGGGGAATGCAATTGAATTGTTTCAAATGAAAGCAGCAAAAGGAAGTCCCATTAGTGTATGGGAACAAAGTTTGGAAGCTCGTTGTTTTCCACAGCTATTTCCAACAGGTCGAGGTGGACGATATGACGATCGACCACTTCAAATTCCTGCATCTGAATATCGAACTGTAAGATTATATGCTGAAGATCCAAGGTTTCGTCAATGCACTCCCTATTTGTTTCATCTACTGTATGAAAGTGACTTGTCTGGGCTTTCTTATGCAGTAAACCATATACTGAAAAGTGGAGCACATCTGCAAAATGTTTCGGCGAGGGACTTTATGGAGAAAGTGAATCTGCAAGATAATATTTTAGAATCTCATCTAATCAATCTCATGGCATGTCAGCGTGGTACAAACGAGTATTGGTACCGTCGCCATGGGGAATTGAAATGTATGCTAAGAAACTTAGGAACTCTTACATGGTTCCTCACTCTTAGCTGGGCCGAGTATGCATGGGAGGACTTACTTCAATTTCTACGAGAGGCAAATGCAAATGTACAAAATATAGAATTCAAAACACCTGGAGAACTGTGTTCTTTGGATCCAGTGAATGTATGCAGATATTTCAATCATAGATTTGAAACTATGATGTCTTTTATTACCAACAAAAAAATCCTCCCCGTGGAGAGGTTTTGGATTTCTTTTGGAGAAATGAGTCCCATGAGTTCCTGACTCCCATAGGAGAACTTTAGTTCAGGCTCTAGTTATCAGCCATCTTGATTATTGTAATGGTCTCTTGGCAGGTGCTAATGAAGAGGTTTTGGATCGTCTGCAGGTGGTGCAGAACACAGCAGCTAGGCTGGTGCTTAATGCACCACCCAGATCTCCATCCAAACCTCTATTACACAAACTTCACTGGCTGCCTATACGTCAACGAGTGAGATTTAAGACCTGCTGTACCATTCATAAAGGCCTCAATGAATTGGGACCAGAGTATTTGGCTAGCAAATTTGTCCCTTATGTCCCCACCCGTACCCTCAGGTCTAGTGAACAGCTGTTATTGAACGTTCCTAAGATAAATAAAACTAGACTAGGAGGTAGGGCCCTATCCGTGGTGGGTCCTAATCTCTGGAACACTCTCCCACTCACGCTGAGACAATGTTCTGACCATCTTCATTTCAGAAAATATCTGAAAACTTTTCTGTTCAATTCTTTTTAGATAAGCACTTCGGTTGTAATTAAAAGAGCTCTAGTGGAATATTTTATTATCACTTTATTTCTCAGTTCCTCTGCCGGTGTCACAAGCGCGGAGATACTCCTACGGGAGTCTATTCATAGCGCTATAAAAACCTGCAAATAAATAAATAAATGAGTATCAAGCGAGAGGTGCTCCTCACATACATATGTTGTTATGGATTAAAGATGCACCCAAATTTGGAACGGATTCGGATGAGACAGTGATGAGCTTCATTGAAGAGTATTCAACATGTGCTGTTCCAAAAACTACCGAAGAAAACAGTTTAAGGCAACAAGTTTTACGCTTTCAATCCCATCGTTGTGGAAAGTACTGTCGTCGAAAATTCAGAAACAAGGACAAGTTCTACACAAAATGTCGTTTCGGATTTCCACGACCAGTGATTTCTAAAGGAAGAGTAAATAATTTGATGTCTTCTCTGCGACATACTGTGACGAGGAAATCACCAAAAAATACATACAATTTAAAAAGAAACAAAGAGTCCAAGTACATCAACGACTACAACCCTGTGATTTTGTCCATGTGGAATGCTAACATGGATATTCAATTAGTTGCTGAAAACTCTATTGCTGTGGCTCGATATGTGACGTCTTACATCACAAAAAAAGAAAAGACAGAACTGAAGGAAATGTGGGAGGACATTTCACATGAAAAGAGCCTAAGCAAGAAATTATACAGTTACAGTCTGAAGATGTTGTCGCATCGAGAAATTGGAGCATATGAATGTTCTGATCGATTGTCGTCAGCAAGTCTCTATGCCAAATCTAGAACCATCATTTGGGTGAGTCTAGGTCTTGCTGCAACACGAAATTGAGTTTTGAAATCTGTACAAGAGATAGAGTATTTGGCGGAGAAAGAACCAGAAAGCACAGATATTTTGAAGACAAACATGTTGGGTACATACTATCCAAACAGAAGTCCTCACCTTGGGAACGCTTGTCTCTATGAAGTTCTGCAAAGATATATTTATATGAGGAACATCAGAGAAGATATCAATAATGGAATATATGGAGTCATTGGATGTGAAGGATGTCTAGTGAAACAGAAAAAAGGTCATTTGATTAATCATCGAAAATTGAGTTATGAAAATCCAGATAAAAGAGAATTTTATTATTTGGCTCTTTTGCAACTCTTTAAACCATGGCGAGAAAAAGAGGAACTACTTGGAGATTTTCTCTGTTATGAAGACTCTTTTAATGCTACGAAGGATACCATAGAATGTCCTGTTTTTCCAAATTATCTGCAAATGTTGAACGAAGAAATAGAGCAAGAAGCCACAATTGCTGCAGAGATTGCGAGAGATAGTTCTCAAGGCAGTCAGAGTTCTGCTTCATTGAGTCAGGATCCACTAGGAGGACCAATTATCCAAAATGAAGCTGCCACTGCCATGGATGAGGTGGAAAGAGCTATGGAGCAAGCTCAAGAGGATGTAATTAATTTAGAAGATTTGGTGAAACAATTAAACCTTGAGCAGAAACTGATATATGACGAAGTCACAGAACAGGTTGAACATGGATTGAGTCATGAGAAGAAAGAGTGCTCATGTACATCATTTAAGCCTGTCCGACTGTACGTGAGTGGAGAAGCGGGAACTGGAAAAAGTTTTCTGATTAAAGCATTTGCATCTTATCTGCAGAAAAGGACTGAATCACCGCTGTCTTGTGTTGTTACCGCTCCAACTGGGCTGGCAGCACATAATATTAAAGGGATTACTTTACATCGTTTACTGATGCTGCCAGTGGAGCATGATAACAAATTGCCATATAACAAGCTATCTGGAGATGCGTGTTCCGAAGTTTCGAGAGTCCTGATGAAAATGAAACTTCTTATCATTGATGAAGTAAGCATGGTGTCAAATATAATGCTTGCTTTTGTGCATTTGAGACTGCAAGAAATTCTTAGAACAGACTATGATGTTTTATTTGGAGGAAAACATATTATTGTTTTTGGAGATCTTCTGCAGTTGACTCCAGTGAAAGGACAACCTGTGTTCAAAATGCTCATGCATGAAGATACCAGGAAGTGCCTAGGAAGCATTGGAAACGTTAATATATGGTTAAACTTCAAATATGCAGAACTGCTTCAAAATATGCGGCAGGCAAAGGATGAAGATTATAAAAATATTTTACAAGATGTAAGAGTAGGAAAAATAAGTCAGCAAGGGAAAGAAGCTTTACATGGACGGTTAATTTCAAATTTGTACCCAAATGAAAACATTCTTCCAGAGAATATTTTTAAGAAAATTAACGAGAGGAAATCTGCCATATGTTTTATGCCAACTCTGAAAGAATGTTCCATGTTCAACAACAAAATGTTAAATTTAGAAAATGAAGAGATATTGAAACTGGAAGCTACAGATAAAATAGAGCATATGGGAGCAACAATTGTTTTGTCTGAAAATTTGAAATCAAAATTGGATTCATTAGAGAAGAGTATATCTAAAACTGCTGGTTTTGAAAAGACTCTGAATGTGTGTTTGAATTGTCGTGTCATTTTTGAGAAGGAATTTAAATGTTGAAAGAGGTCTGGTAAATGGAGCAATGGGTCATGTTGTTGGTTTTGTGAATTACAAAAATAGAGATGGAATTGAAATTTTAAAAATTTAATTTGATGGCATTGATGAAATAGAACAAATTTGTCGTTGTTCAGCTAGATTTTTTCTCGTGAAAGACTTATATGTTCGCCGAAAACAGTTTCCTATTTGTTTGGCATATGCAGTGACAATTCATAAATCTCAAGGTTTAAGTGTAGATAGTGCTTTGGTGAACATTGGAAGTTCTGTGTTTAAAGAGGGTATGGCATATGTGGCATTATCATGAGTCAGAACTTTATCAGGATTGTACTTGATTGAGTGTGATGAAACAAAGATTTGTGCTGATCTAGATTGTGTTAAAGAATACAATAGGTTAAGAAGAGAGTATGCGCCACATTTGCCTCAATATCCTCTGTTTGAAAAACGTGTGGTAGGCCGAAAAAGAATAAATGAGAGTAATTGCAGTGAGGTAGTAGCAAAAAGACAAAAAGTAGATGAAACTGTAATTGTAAGCAGAATGAAAAAGGATTCTGTTCAGGATGTTGTTGGATTTCAGTTTGAAAACAGTTCTGGTGTCAACTGCTATGCTAATGTAGTAGTTAATGTTACAAAAACAGATTGTCGAAAATCAGGAACAAACATTGTGCTGTTTATTGAATTCTGTGTTAGAGAAATGTAGTAGTGATAGAGGAAAAATAGAAAGTGTTTCAGAAATTAGGAATCTTGTAGACATATGTTCAGGTCAAAATCAATTTTCACAGATAATTCAGCAGGATTGTCAGGAATTTTTAATGTTTATGTTTGATGTATTGGAAGATGAAGGAGTAGATATAAAAAATCTTTTTAACCTTTCTTATCAATGGCAACATGACTGTGATAACTGTGCTTCATAAAGTACTACTAGAATAGACTCTGAAAGATTTATATATTTGACTTTACCAGACTGCAAATCAGTGCCTTTTAATAATCTAGTTAAAGCAGCTGATCACAATATGGTGTGTACCCAATGTAAGTCTACAATGCTGTCCACATTATTTCTACAAAGTTATGGTCACTATCAGCCTGATTCATGTACGGGCCGTTTTGCGTGGCCCTAATAGCGAATCATAGCGACTCGCTATTGAGGACACGCAAAACGGCATTCATGTAGGAATTGCTAAACCAATAGCGATTCCTACATGTTCTCTATTTGCGAGTAGCAATTTGCTACTCGCAAAAAAAGGAATGACTCCCCATTCATTCCTATGGGCCAAAAGGCCCATAGGAATGAATGGGGAGTATCCCTCATTTGCGAGTAGCAATTTGCTACTCGCAAATCAGATAGCGATTTGAAGGGTGCCAGGGGTGTCCAAAGGACACCCTGTAGCACCCCTAAAATGCACATTTGAACAGGTGTTGCGCACACACATGTCCAAAGGACATGTGTGTGTGCAACATGCAACTTAGAAAAATGCTTTTAAAAGCATTTTTCTGAGTTTTTGCTATTTACCGAGAGGTCTGACCTCTCGGTAAATAGCGGCCCAAAAGTGTAAAATCGCAATTTTTTTTTGTGTCATGAATAGCATTTGAGGAATCTCTATTAGAGATTCCTTAAATGCCATTCCTCGCAAATATGCGAATTCTTAAATAGCGATTTTTGCATTTGGGATTGTGAATACCAAATGCAAAAATCGCACTCGCAAAGGGCCAGATTCTCAGAATCTGGCCCTTTTGCGAGCGCTATTAGCTACATGAATCAGGCTGTATGTCATTTTAATGTTCCAACGATGTAGACCTGATAGAACTAAATTGACAACTTCTATTAAAAATGTTGTGGCTTCTCAGTTATCGATATCAGGAAGAACCTTTGCAACTGTAGCTATTATTTTTCATGATGGTCCTTCTACAACATCAGGGCATTACACATGCTATTTTAAAAACTTCTAAAGGTTGGACCCAATGTAACGACACTCATTTGACTTTCAAACAACGTTTGCCTTTTGGCTTTATAAATTCATACCTAGTGTTTTTGCAGCCAAAATTTAGGTAAAAGTAATTGGCTAATGAAGACGGGAGCAGTTAATAAAGGTTATTTTGCTGTTTAAAAATATATTCTGAGTAAAAGTGATCCAGGCAATATAAAAAATTGACTTGTCATATAGGTACTGTAAGTGGATCTCATAGTAATTGATGTTAGTATTATACAAAATGATGAATATGAGTGAGTCAGAGATGGTTTTACAAATACTTAAATATTGTGAAAATGTTGTAGAGCCTTTCTTTCACAACGTCGGGAAAAAGGTCATTTCAGAGTGCCTTAGAATTAATTTGTACATATACTCATACATCTGACACTATTTGGCCAAATGGAAAGGTGCAGGAATGAGTAAAGAGTCATGACTGAAAAAAAGGAGTATATGAAAATATTGAAAATATTTCAGATGTTCTTGGAGCTTTTCTTATAGAAAGACGATGAAATGGATTTTTAAGTGAACGGCAAAGTACTTTCCAACGAGAAAAGGACCACCATGATACAGTATTTGGCCTCAAGGAAAAGTAAGTCAATCTAACTTTAGCGTACATTTGTCATTTGTCAGTATTTAAGTTTTTTTTTAAAAACACAATCTTTTAGATTGTGTTTTTTTTTTTCCCGCTGTCATATGATGAGTAATTTGAACTCACTGTTTTAAGTGAAATTCAATATATTCTGAGAACAGCAAAAATAAACTATGTAACATGTTGTACAAGTTATTTTATACTTTGGATTGTGTAAATTCAATTGTATTCCCATTCTCTGACACTTACTTTCCTTTTTCCATCCTCTTTCAGCTCTTTTTACTCACTTATAATGTCTTTCTCTCACTCTCTGTAACCCCCGTTCCCTTACTCCACTTCTTTGACAACCCCTCATTCTCATTTCAACTGTGTGTATCCCGTCTCTCCGTTGCATAACTTTCCAGCTTTCAGTCTCTCTGCTTTACTTCTCTTTTCCGTATTTTCCTCCTTTGCTCTTTTAGTAATTCCTGTTTACTCACTCAGCAGTATTATTGCACTCTATCACTATAAATCACCCACTCTCCCTAGCTTATCTTTGTTTGCTCCTTACTTTTGACCTCTTCTCCCTACTTCTATGTCCTCAGTGTGTCACTCTACTTGTGTTATTTTCACTTGTGTTTATCTACCTTCTATCACTTCTTTTACAACAACTTCACTGCTCCTCTCTCATCGTTCTTTATCCCATTTCTTTTACTCTGGTTCCATTACTATCCCTCATTTCCTTGCTTTCAATGTCCTTCTCTTTACTTTCATCACCAAATTATTTTCTCTCAGTACCACTGTTTTAGTCGTCTTCTCGTCTCTTTCCTTCTTTTTGCTCCCTTCCTCATTTCCTTTTCTCACTCATTGTAGTCCACCTCACTCAGTTTTTCTCTTAGTGTGTCTACCTACTAACTTCCTCAGTCCATTTCCCTCAATCGTTGTATATTATCCTCTCTCCCTTCATCCTTTCACTCTATGACTGTTCTTCACTTACTCTCAGTTATCTTCTATTCCTTATTCTTCTAAATGCATCCTTAATTAGACTGTTTTCTGTTTCAGTCATTATCTTTTTACTTACTTCTGTTTCCTGATTTAGTTTTGCTAACTCACATTGTTTTAGTATCTTTCTTACCTTCAGTTAATTTCTCTGTTCTTCTCTCTCTTTTTGTCAGTGAATCTATATGCCTTACTCTTTGTAATTTCCTCTTCTTCTATTTCTTTTTCTCTCTTTTTGTCCTTCTACCTTACTTTACTTCCCTTTCTGTGTCCTTCACTCTAACTTTATTTCTAAATAGAGTGTTAGGATTTTTAACCTCTTCATTTGTATCTTTGAATTTAAAATACATATTTTACTAATTATAACTTATTTTTTCTTTTCTCTTTCACAGATACAAAGTGTAGTAAAAAAAATAATTAAAGTTACATTTATTATATGGTAAGTATGACTTATAAAAGTGACATAGTGATATCTCATAGATTTTACTGCGTCACCTCTACGACCCTTTCTTGCGTCAATATGTCCCTTTATACGTAGGTATAATGTGGCGCAGGGGTTTACAAAGTGATGCATCTACCTAGATGTGTCACTTTGTAAATATGACTGAATAAGGTGGATTTTTAACAGCACTGGTGCGTCACAAAAAATGACGCACCGGTGGCGTAAAAGTGACGCATGGCCTCATAAATGAGGCCTTCAGTTTTCTACTCATGCGTCATATTAAATATATGACGTATTATTTTGCAAGTACTTACAGAAACGTCAGTATTTCAGACGTATCTGTAAGCGCAAAAGTGATGCATTGCTGGAGTGTGTCACAAAAATGATGCAACTCCAGCAATGCATCCTTTCACATGGGGCCAGGCCCCATGTGAAAGGGCCTGCATCAGTCTTACGCCTGCTGTGAAACAGGCGCAAGATTTGGACGCAACAGCGTCATAATAGTGACGTAGCGATATCTCATAGATTTTACTGCATCACCTCTACGACCCTTTCTTGCGTCAATACGTCCCTTTTGCATACATTACACCTGACGTAGGTATAATGTGGCGCAGGGGTTAACAAAGTGATGCATCTACCTAGATGTGTCACTTTGTAAATATGACTGAATAAGGTGGATTTTTAACAGCACTGGTGCGTCACAAAAAGGGACGCACCGGTGGCGTAAAAGTGACGCATGGCCTCATAAATGAGGCCTTCAGTTTTCTACTCATGCGTCATATTAAATATATGACGTATTATGTTGCAAGTACTTTTAGATATGTCAGTATTTCAGACGTGTCTGTAAGCGCAAAAGTGATGCATTGCTGGAGTGTGTCACAAAAATTATGCAACTCCAGCAATGCATCCTTTCACATGGGGCCAGGCCCCATGTGAAAGGGCCTGCATCAGTCTTACGCCTGCTGTGAAACAGGTGCAAGATTTGGACGCAACAGCGTCATAAAAGTGACGTAGTGATATCTCACAGATTTTACTGCATCACCTCTACGACCTTTTCTTGCGTCAATACGTCCATTTTGCATACATTACACATGACGTAGGTATAATGTGGTGCAGGGGTTTACAAAGTTTTAACAGCACTGGTGCGTCACAAAAAGTGACGCACCGGTGGCGTAAAAGTGACGCATGGCCTCATAAATGAGGCCTTCAGTCTTCTAGTCATGCGTCATATTAAATATATGATGATTATGTTGCAAGTACTTACAGAAACGTCAGTATTTCAGACGTATCTGTAAGCGCAAAAGTGATGCATTGCTGGAGTGTGTCACAAAAATGATGCAACTCCAGCAATGCATCTTTTCTTACCCTTCCACACTCCTGTTCCTTTTCTACATTTTCTTTCAATAACCACATTCCCCATGTTCACTCTCCTTATCCTTACTTTCGTTCCCAACACTCACTTTCTTTCAGTCCCCCTACTTAATTTCTTTTCTCCTCTCATACCTTTCTGTTCTTTCTTACTCATTTTCATTTCCTTTATCAATGTACTCCACTTCACTTACTCTTTTTACATTTTTTTAAGAATATAGCTCTTTGATAAGAATTGGAGGTAGTTCTGAAAAGAACTTTATTTTTTCTTCTTTTTTCTTTTTTTAGAACAAAAACAAAAACAGGGAATGAAAAGTGCTCAACAGGAGGAAAAAAAAAAAATTAGGGCTGGGAACGGCAGCGATGGTTCTCCAATGCTCGAACCATGAGCAGAACACTTTGCTCCCCACAGGAAAGTAGCTGATCACAGTCTTTGTATTTAAGGATGCCTTTGTTAAATGCAGGCTGAATGTTCGGAACCAACTCTTGTGTTCTCCCCCTCACCGATGGTGTTCGTCCTCCGGTTGATGTAGAGGCCCCATCTCTGGGAACCTCTTGTGCCAGAGCTCTGACACTTTCCCTGGCAAAATTCTGGGGGTGCCTTCTCTCCACATGGCGAAGCATTGTGTTGTTTCCAAAAGAATATTTTTTATTGGGGTTACCCCGTGACAGGACTGTGTGACAGATCCTGCACTCCACTTTTGGAGCATTTACCTTTTTTTGATCAGCAGGTATGGAACAACATTTCCAGATGAAATGTTCTTTGATTTTTGGCTGAGGAGGCTCTTCATTGATGAATTCTTCGGAGTCATCTTCACTGCTGGATGGTCTAGCAGCCATGATAATTGAAGATATCTAACAAAGAACCAAGAGCAAAACAGGCAGGTCTTTCAGTCACAAAAGTGAAAGAAGAAGTGAAGGAAATGGGTGGGGATTTCATTCTTTATAAAAAAAACTGTTAGCAACCAATGAAAAGTGTTATTTTCAGGTCACATGACCCGACGCGCTTACACTACGTGCCCCGGGGCGCGCCCGTAGTCGCGCTCCGGGACGCACGGGTGCGTAGCGTAAGCGCGTCAGGACGTTTCGCGATCATATGCGCTCGCGTGCTTTTGGTTGCGCTTACGCTGTGCGTCCTATGACGCATCACGCGTGTACGCGATACGTCACGATGTTGTTTTCGTTCACGGCAATAGCGCTCCCGGGACGCCCCGTAATATTGCGCTTACCCGTGCATTCACCGGTATGCGCCACGGGAGCGCCCCCGGGTTAAAAATAAAAAATCTTTTTTTTTTTTTACATATTTATACAATATAAAATTCGTTTTAAAATGTTTCACTTTCTATACCTATAAATATTTGCTATTAAAAAACCTATGAAATTCACTGAAAAAACCATAGGTTTCACACCAGTTATAGTTAGGAATTAGCATGTAAAAAACCTATTAAATTCACTGAAAAAAACATAGGTTTTACACCAGTTATAGTTAGTTGAAAATTTTACTCGCATAAAACCATTGAAATTCCCACGTTATAGTTAGTTGGACTCACTATAACTTGCGCGTGCAATGCACTGCTGATGACGTCACATATTACATCACTCATGACATGGTCAGTGACATCACTCATGACATCACTGATGACACCATCCTAGTGACAGAGTGACACATCTCCTTTCACTGTAATGTAACCCTTGAACACATATTATAAAATAGAAACTAAAATTTTCAAACAATGGAGATACCCATATCAGTTACAACAACCAATTAAGTAATTCCACTATCTATATACACATCCACTCATTCACCAACAGTTCTATGTAGTCACTCATACATATACTCACTCATCATATGTAGTGATACACCTATATATCCTGTTACACACCGACAGTCATCCAAAAGCTACTCACACACATACTCACACATGCAAATAAACTATTGAACATCCAGTTATTTGCATATACAGCTATACACACACTACCACCTTACTTCTAAGAAACCATACACATATTTACTCTGTTAAACAATCACTTATTGAAAAACATACTTATTTAAACAGGAACTCTTACAATCCCTCAGTCTCACATATACTCACTTATATACATTAATATTCACATATACTAGATTAAAACATATGTAGTTATTGATAAAGACACTAGTGAGACAGTCATTCACTCACTAACACACACACATACACACTCATCCACCCATACAGTCCTGCACATATGCTATCTTCAAAACACATACAGAGAGTCAGTTATTCATGCATCTATGTGCTAAGTAATACCCCCACCAAACCATACAAACACTCATAGGGATACTAAAACAAACATCTAATAACCCATATACATACACATGTAGGCACTCACCAACCCATGCAGCCACTTATACAGAAAGTGAAACACTAATCCTTATATTTAAATATTTAAACATTACTCACTAATATATGTATTGCCTAAGATACACTTAATAAGCCAGTTAACCAATCAATTTTTTTTTAAACTTCTAAACACTTATTTAAACATTTATTCTTCCATCAACTTTTACATATACATATATAACACATATTTATTTTCAGAAAGACACACATTCACTGGATGGTGTCATCAGTGATGTCATGAGTGATGTCACTGACCATGTCATGAGTGATGTAATATGTGACGTCATCAGCAGTGCATTGCACGCGCAAGTTATAGTGAGTCCAACTAACTATAACGTGGGAATTTCAATGGTTTTATGCGAGTTAAATTTTCAGCTAACTATAACTGGTGTAAAACCTATGGTTTTTTCAGTGAATTTAATAGGTTTTTTAAATGCTAATTCCTAACTATAACTAGTGTGAAACCTATGTTTTTTTCTGTGAATATATATATATATATATATATACACCCTATTTTCCGGCGTATAAGACGACTTTTTAACCCTTGAAAATCTTCTCGAAAGCCAGGTGTTGTCTCATGCAACTTAACGTTGTGAGGCGCTGCGCCCATAGATCAATAGAAGGGGTCAGTTGTTGCTGAAGGCGGCCCCTGCAGAAGGTACTACAGTGCTCTGGACTGCTGTCTGGGCGGGATCGTACAACTAATGCATTGCTTCATTGCTCTTTGTAAGGTAGTTGAGGGAGCTCTGCGGAAAACCGGGATTTATACATTATTTAATTAGCATTGGAACAAAGCTCATTTTGTCACGGTTAATATTTCTTTCCAAGGGGCCAGCGTGCTAAAAAGCGGTATTTATTTTGCCTCCTAACCAGCGTGCTGCACTCTGTTGTTTGTGAAAAGGCAACTGCAGATCCCACCTGTGTCCTCTCGGAGGAGTGTACACATGACACCACATCCTGCATCTTTTAAAGCCTGCATTTGGAATTTGTTATCGAAATTGTATTTTTTTATTTCATCAGATGGCTTTTTCTTGGGTTCTTCAATTCTGTTTGACATTTGTGCCCGCACTTCTACTGCGCCATAAGCGGTGAGAGAAGTGAGCCTCACATGGCATTCTGCCCTTTCCTTCTGCTGTGTCTTTTCCAAGTGCATACAGTTATGTCAGTCTGCTGATGGACAGTGCTCTGGGCTTCTAAACTGCTCACACGTCATGCACAATCAGGAGTCGTCAAGGAGCCAGGCGTATTTACACACAGCTCTCTTCTTTGCTTGCTTAAACACTGGAACATAATTTACTGCAAAGAAATCGAGTGCCTGAAAGAGGCCTGTAGATCCTCAATTACAAACATTAATTGCCAGTGTCCCCCACAGTCTCAGAAGCACCATGGGCATCAATCGCGGCTAAGTGGAGCACGGCAGAGTAGGCACTGGAGTCTTGGCCCCCTGGTTGGGGGACGAGCAGATCGGCTGCTGCCTGGCCCGCGCGGGCGCACTCAGATAACAGGCGCTGATCAATGCCGCTCTGATTAAAGGCTCTGACATCTTCGGGTCAAGTCCGCGCTATATGAAAACGCATACTGTAAAATAAATAAAAATAAATACCGGTAAATTAATACCGTACCTAAATAAATATGCTGGTATAGGGCGTGCTGTAACTTCAGGGACAGGCGCCCTCTGTCCCTCTAGCTGAGCCACCATGCGCTGCCCCCTCTCCCTGCTCTCATGCTACTACGTGTTGGAGACAGTGAGGGCTGGGCAGACAGGGAGGGAGAGCTGACCCACCCAATCCAAGCAGAGTTTGTATGCAGTGTGCACAGGAAATACCGGTACCAGTACCGGTACATCGCTTGCCATGATTGGCTGGTTGTTGTAAACAGGGAAGGCAGTCAATCTGATGAGCAGATACATGTGGTGGTGAATACATTACAGCACAGCACCAGTACCTGTACCGGTTCATACAGTACAGCACCAGTACATACAGTACAGTATACAAATGGCTAACAGTCAAGAACCCATCATGGCTCCAGCAGCAAAAGAAAGAAATATGAAGCCAGTTTCAAACTTAAAGTTGTAAACTTTGCCATGGAACATAATAACTGTGCTGCTGCAAGATAATATGGAGTAACAGAAAAGATGGTTCGGGACTGGAAAGCAAATGAAAAAGCATTAAGGAGTATGCCAAGGGGTAAGTGTGCATCAAGAAGAGGCACCCTACATTGGCCAGAACTAGAAAAACATGTAGCAGACATGGTGAATGAGCATCGCCAAAGCGGTTATGTAGTGACACGAAATAAAATAGGTTTGTTTGCACTTCAGTGGGCCAAATCTAACCCAGATCACAGCAACAGATTTAAGGCCTGGTGTACTAGATTCTTGGAAAGGTATAATCTGGTACTGAGGCAAAAGACGAAAATTGCACAAAAATTACCTGCAGATCTTGATTCCAAAGTACATAGTTTCCATCGCTACGTAATACAACAGCGCAATAAACATGGCTATGCGTTAAGTAGTATCGGAAATATGGATGAAACTCCAATGAATTTTGATATGGTTGCAAAAACTATTTTAAAAACAAAAGGACATGAGAAGTCCAGTTTTACAGTGGTACTAGAATGCACAGCTGATGGCGCCAAACTGAGACCAATGATTATTTTTAAAAGAAAAACAATGCCGAAACTCAAGTTTCCTGTTGGTTGTTTTGTACATGTGAATGAAAAAGGCTGGATGGATGAAGAAGGGGTAAAGCTATGGCTTGATAATGTATGGAGCAGGCGACCAGGTGGACTTATTCAAAAACGTAGTCTACCCATGTGGGATATGTTCAGGGCTCATTTAACTCCCAGCACCAAGCAAAGGGTGGCAAGAATAAACACAGATGCAGCAGTTATTCCTGCAGGATTGACATCGTTGGTACAGCCATTTGATGTGTGCCTAAACAAGCCATTTAAAGATCGCATTCGAGAACAGTGGAATGAGTAGATGGTTAGAGGCGAAAAGTCATTCACAAAAGGAGGAAACATGCGTGCTCCACAGTTTGATGTTTTGTGCAAGTTTGTCATAAAAGCCTGGAATGATATTGATGCAGAAACAGTAATGAAGTCTTTCAAGAAGTGTGGCATATCAAATTCATTAGATGGTATGGAGGACGACTACTTTTGGCAAGATGAAGAGGAAGCCGAAGCCGAGACCACACCATCTGATACGGAATTAGATCCATATGATGACTGCTTTACAAATGTATCACAAGATCTCATTGATTTACTTATGATATCAGATGACGAACAGGAGGATTTTGAAGGCTTTTAAAGGGAAACTGTCACGCCAGCAAATCCTGTAAAAATAGCTTGGAGTTATGATGGGCATTGCTGACTCGCCAGGGACTTGCCCGGCACTTGCTCTCTATTGTTTATCTTCCTCCTATCATCATCAGTTCCAGTTTGGTTGACAGCTTAGAAAACAAACAGCATGGCAGCTCCCATGGGTTTATTGTCTTATCCTTCCTTTCAGCTTTAGAGTGAATTAGGAAAAGTTTAATCCACTTGCACTGTTTTATGTTTACAACATGTTTGAGGACAAACAGCCTTTTGTTTATAAGTTACAGTTTTCCTACTAAGTACCTGCATGTCATAAGCATTAAGCCCCGAGCCTGCGCTAAAACCATTTTATCTTCAAGCGCTGCGAGGCCCCAGGGCAGTTATGCGCTATACAAATGCAATTTTTCATTTCATTTCATTTCATTTGAATTAAAATTACCATATTAAAATCACATCTGATGTTTTTTAATTTTTATTTGGTGTGCGTTGGAAGAGGGGTAGTCTTATACGGCAAGTATAGCCCAAATCCTATATTTTAACAAGAAAAGTAGGGGGGTCGTCTTATACGCCCAGTTGTCTTATACGCCGGAAAATACGGTATATATAGAGAGAGAGAAAGATAGAGAGAGAAAAGAAAGTACTGAGCCCAATTCCATGAAACTCATAACATTTATACCTCAATACAAATTGCACCACACTCCCTTCCTGGCACGTTTTACCGCCTGACACTAGGCCCTGATCACAAGTGGCATGTATTACACGGCCAAATGACCACTCTCTTTGGACCACCCTGCTACGTAATTACTAGTTCTTGTAAAAGTCATATTGTTACCAGAATGCACAGGAAATGTTTTCAAATCCCTTGGAACTACAGTGAGACAAATTAAGTATGCATAATTGCGTTCTTTAAAATACTGCAGTCATATTACACATTTTGAACTTTCCAGTGAATAAATAAACAAAGTCTTAGATGACCACATGTAATTGCAAGCAGAATGGTGTGAAATTCATAACTCGTTTCTGGTTCATGATCCGATATAACCATAACATCACAGTCAATGTCTAGCATTTGCAATGCGCTGAATTAATAATTTTTGCGCAGTCCCAACATGATTAGTATCATACTTTTAAAGATGCCGGGAACGTGAAAGAGTCGAGAGGAGATGCATTTTCCCATCCGGTGTTCCCTTGCTCACCTCCACGCTAAAAAATATATCAGAATGGCCTGAAGACAAGCAGGTTATGTACCCAAATCCATAAGCAGACAGACTCAGAAAAAGGGGAGCCCCCAGACCTGCAGGTTGGCTTCAGTAGACTGGGAAGGAAATCACACTGCAGGGTCAGGGGCTCCCCTTTTTCAGAGTTTGTGTGTGTGGCGGTCACCAGTATATAGTTATAGTTGCAACCTATTTTCCATAGGAAAAGCATTTTTTGATTTGCTTATCACTTTGACGTTGTTTAACGAATCTTTATGAAATTCTCGAAAAAGTTGCACTTTTTAGGTCCTCTCCTATCTTAAAAGTTTGGGGGTGATTCGTCAAGCGGGGGCTAAGAAAAAAGGGGGGTCCCAAAATGCATTTCCCCATGTTAATTGCGATAGGAAATTCTGTGACGAGCTGCAGCACGAACTGCTGAGCGGAATTACCCCAAATTTGGCAGAAAGGTAGAGCTTGGCTCAGAAAGCCACCTTTTTTTTTAAATGGTGTAAATCCGTTCAGTAGTTTTTGAGAAATTTAAAAAATAAGAGTAAAAAATCTATTTCCCATAGCAAACTTTGTGCAAGGCTACAGCGAAACTACTGAACGGAATGACCCCAAATTTGGCACAAAGGTAGTGCGTGGATCAGAAAGCGAACTGTTTTTCAAATGGTGTAAATCCGTTTAGTAGATGCTGAGAAATTTGAAAAATAAATGTTTCGAAATCTGGGCGGAGCCTAAGTCCCGTGCACGAGCTTCACTGTGATTGGCTGACAACACTCCAAACCAGGAATTGTTGGCAGCCATCTTTTGGCTCGGTAGAAGTGAGTCGCTAGACAACAGAGAAACAAAGGGGGCAGAAACACCCTGACTCCCTAGGCCAGGTCAGGAGGTGCCCAGAAGGACCCCAAGGGCCCCAAATATATATGTGTATATATATATATATATATATATATATATATATATATATATATATATATATATATATATTTTTTTTTTTTTAAAGATCAGTGTAACTGGCGCTGGTGTTGCGGGTTTCCGTGTTTTATTTTAATGAGACCCCGGGGTGGGTAGGTCCCGGGGCATTTCTTAAAAAATAATAGCGGGGACTAGCTGGGGCTGCGAGTGCCTGTTGGGGTCCCCGTAGTCCTGGGGCTTCACTCATGTTTGGAGGGGGGTTGCTCGACCCCCCCCCCCTCCTGGAGCTCTCCATCTGCTTATAACTTTGGCGTCGTTTGACGATTCTGTATGAAATTTTCCAAAATGTTTCTCTTTTTTGATCAGCTCCTATCTTGAAAGTTATGGGGTGATTGGTCAAGGGGGGGGCTGAGAAAAAAGTGGGGGAACGTGTTTTCTCATTTTCAATGGATTTTCCGTAGGAAACTTTAGACAAGGCTACAGTACAAACTGCTGAACGAAATTACGCCAAATTTGGCAGGGAGAAAGGTCTTGGTCCAGAAAGCGCGTTTTTTGTTGAAATGGTGTAAATCCGTTAAGTAGTTATTAAAAGGAACAAATATACATATATCTGGTCGGTGCCTTACTCCCGAGCACAAGCTTGCCTCTGATTGGCTGTTAACTCTTCAACGAAAGGAAGTGTCCTCTGATTGGCTGCTAACACTTGAAACCAGGAAGTGTTAGCCGCCATCTTGTGCCTAGCATCGAATGAAAATATAAAAGAACGGTTCCGGGGGCAATTTAATATAGCGGAGCTCTGTGTAATGATGATTTGGACGCAGTGAAGGTTTAAGATTTATTAACAATAAAGGAGAAATAGGTGAGCACCAGGGAGCATGACTTCCACTCCAGGACAATAGTAGGAAGATAACACTTTCATGCTCTCTGTGCCTAACATCACCACTTCGGAGGTATGCATTTAGAAGCCAGTCGGTCGGCACGCATCTGTCTACTTTTGCGAGCTAGTACGCTGCTGTGCCTGTACCTCTGCAAGCTACTACGCTGCTGTTCCTTTGGGAGCGGACGGCTCGTAGTTGTGCCTCTGTGAGTCGAACGGACGGGCTGCAGTTGTCCCTCTGTGAGCCTGGTTACGAAATGTTCATAAGTCTTACTATATGAGCATTGAAAAGCCATTTTGTGATTTAGTCCGTCAGCTGGCATCTGTCCGAGGCATTTCTGAAAACATACCGGAGCTCTGTCTGTGCGAGATACCCTTTTCACGCTGCCTCTCCCCAAATCAGCAGGTAATGCACCTTCTTCCCACATCACTAGCATACCGTCAACAACCTTCTTAGGCCCCCAAGTCTCCCTCTGCGAACCACTGGCGTGCTCGAGGCTCTCCTGGTGTGACTTCTCGGGCCCGCACATTTATGAGCCAGCCCGCAAGTTTGCAGGTCTCTGAGAACAGATGCAATGGAGGCAATGATAATGCAGGTCGGACATTCAACACTACTACGACATCCCCCAGCAGCAGCTGCTTGTCCGCCATCCCGCTCAACCCCACAAACAAATGTGACATGTGGAGCCTAACAAATCAGCTGGTGTTGCAGTTTTAATAAAAAAGATTCTTGTGAGGTTGGACAAATAAGAATCTTAGTCTTGCATGGATTTACATATAAAAATGTTATTAAAACAAAACAACAACAAATAAAACTATGTGTGTAAAATATTTTAATAAAAGAAAACAACAACAAATACAACTATGTACAGCCATGGCGTGTCATCCCTCGACAATTTGTGAATCACAGCCTGCAAGACAAAAAGTAAAATAAGATGGTGCGTTATGCGTCCAGCAAAGGAGAGAGAAAGAGAGGAAGAGTGAGATACAAGGAGTATAGAAAGAGAGAAACAGTGTGGGAGAGAGGAAGAGAGAGAAAGAGTGAGAGAGAGAGAGAGGAAGAGAGAGAGCGAAAGAGAGAGAGGAAGACAGAAAGAAAGAGGAAGACAGAGAGGAAGACAGAGAAAGAGAGAGATACAAGGAAGAGAGAAAGAAAGAAACAGTGTGAGAGAAGAGAGAGAGAAAGAGAGAGAGAGAAGAGAGAGAGAGAAAAAGAAAAAGAGAGGAAGAGAGAGAGAACAAGAGTGAAACAGTGTGAGAGAGAGAAAGAGAGAGAGAGGAAGAGAGATGGAGAAAGAGTGAGAGAGAGACATAGAGTGAGAGAGAGGAAGAGACAAAGATTAAGAAAGAAAACAAGAAAGAAAGAGTGAGATACAAGGAAGAGAGAAAGAAACAGTGTGAGAGAGAGGAAAAGAGAGACAAAAAGTGGAAGAGAGAGAGAGGAAGTGAGAGAAAAACAATGAGAGAGAGAGGCAGAGACAGAGAAAGAGAGAAAGTGTGAGAGAGAGAGAAAGGAAAAGATGAAGAGGAAGTGTTGACACTGGAGAAAATCTTTGCAGCTCACCTTTGTGTCACCGGTGTGTCTCCAACCACGTGCTGGGACATACTGCACCCTCAAATTCAGTTATCTGAAAGATAGTATAGAATTAGTAATTGCAGACTATATATAACTGCACACGCGTAATTCTCTGTTTCGGCTCTGCGTACCCAGGCTGCTGAATCCCATCCACTTCCACTGCCCAGAGGTGTCTAACAGCTGCTGCGCACCTAGGGCCAAATTATCAAGAACGGCGATAACATTTCCCATAGAAGCCCAGGTTTAATGTCCTTCACACCAGAACCTGGGCTTCTATGGGAATTCTCAAGGGCATATTATCAAGCCACTTATCGCCATTTTAGCGGCAGTTTCCTGCAGCTAAAGTGGTGATAATGTTTTCGCCGTTCTTGATATTATGGTCCCCAGTCTGCTGTAGCCCATACACTTGCACTGCCCAGAGGTGTATAACAGTCACTGCGCGTCCAGGCTGCTGGATCCCATGCAATCCCACTATCCGGAGCTGACTGCCTGTTGCTGCGCGTCCAGGCTGCTGCACCCCAACCACTCCCACTGGCTGGATGTGAGTGCCCGCTGCTGCGCAAACAAGCCTCTCTGCTCACCTTCCGCCACCGACATGTGTCGAAGAGAGTCGACCTTGTGTCGAAAAAACCTCCTCAGCCTCAGTACACTCGGTCACTGGAGCTCACAATTCAAACTGGGTGTTGATTGCCAGGATGGCCACGCATCATCGCAGGTTCTACACGTGTTCAGCTCTGGTGGTGTTAGGGGGACGTCAATTTGTGAATCAGAGCTTGTTAGATAAAAGGCAAGATAAGACTGTGCGTCATGCGTCCATCAAAGCAAGGAAGAGAGAGAGAAAAAGTGAGAGAGTGACACTGGATAAAATCTTCACAGCTCACCTTTGTGTCACCTGTGTGTCTCCAACCACGGGCAGGGACATAGTGCACCCTCAAGCTCCCACATCTGAAAGATAGTACAGAATTAGTAATTGTAGGAAAGACCAGTAGGCAGGAATGAAAAGACAGAGACAGTAATTCTCTTGATGGGGTTTAGTCCTCGGGACATGTTTTGTGAGCAGCAAGTATAAAGCAAGAATGACTGAACCCCCATTAACTTCTACCTCCCAACCTTCTTCCATTCAAAACATAACATTCCCAAAGTGACGCGAGGCAGCCACGAGCTGTGAGAGGAATGTCACGCTCGTGTCTGCATGCTTCGATGCTCCCAACACACCTTACCTCCTTAAAGAAAACAGAGAAAGGAAAGTTTGTCAAAATTAGATGGTAAATTTAAGGGTATAAAGTATGAAAAAAGAAATACTAAACTATTTTGCTACAGATGTGGGAGCGACTCTAAAAACTGTCCTGCTATTGAAAAACTTGTTCAAAATTCAATAAGAAAGGGTAATGCCAGGGTATATATGACTGTGTACGCCTAAATCACTGTGCAGCCTTTCTACATCCAGGCTGCTGCACCCCATCCACTCCTGCTGCCCAGAGGTATCTGGCCGCCGCTGCACACCCAGGCCTCACTTTTAGCGGTCACAGCACCCTCCACATCATGCAGCTCCGTTCTGCAAGGTAATAGGTCTCACATTGGGAACTGAGTCTTGATATCGCCATGGCAGAGGACATACTAGGGCACCTATCACCATTGCAGGTTGTACACCCGCTCAGTGCTTGCGGTGCTACTAACTCAGTGAGAAGTGAGGCCACGCACTCTAAACTTTAAAATGGAGTAGAGCATGTGTGCCTGGTTTTTTATATTAGTAGGGTCACTTGTCCTGTGACGCCTGAGCTGGATGGGTGTGGTGTGGGTGTATACCAGCCATGAGGGAGTGGCTGTGGCATCAGTTTTATTTATTTTTTTTATTTTTTTTTTAACGTTTTATATAGCGCGAACAAGATCTTTGCAGATAACAGAGCGCTTTACATATGCAAGGGAGGGTGGGTACAAGAGGGAGCATAAAATACAGATAGGAGGGAGTAATAGCAATCGGGAAGGTCGGTAATACAGGTAAAACAAAACAGCTGTGCACATGGATCGAGCACGAGTACAGATCGATGCAGAGTCTTAAAAGATCGGGGATGGGAATTCAGGTGAATTTAGCCATGAGGATAGCTTTAACTTCTTTCTTAAAAAGAAAAGAGGAGGGGATGAGCCTGGTTTCAGGAGGTAGTGAGTTCCAGATCCTCGGCGCCATTCCTGAGAAGGAGCGTTTGTAAGTTCTTTCCTTCCGGAATCTTCGAGGTTTCAGCAGAAGATTCTTTGCGCTTCTGGTGGATCTCGAGCCGCCTGAAATTGTCAGCTTCTGAGTGAGGTAGCTGGGTGAGTTCAGGTGTATAGCCTTGTGTGTCAAGCAGGCAATTTTCAGGTGTATTCTGGCTTCAAAAGGCAGCCAGTTCAGGGACTTGAAGTCAGGGGTGATATGTGAGTGTTTTTTTGATCCAGTGATGAGTCTCGCTGCCACGTTTATTGAGGCTCTCAGGGGTGCGGTTGTAGTTAATGGGAGGCCGCTGAGGGCGATGCTGCCGTAGTCTATGCGAGGGATGATTAGCGCTTGTACTGCAGTTTGGAAGTCTTTGGCTGGGAGGAAGGGTTTGAGTTTCCTCAAGGTATTTATTTGGAAGTTCGCTCCCTTAGTTGCCTTGCTGATATGCTGTTGCATGTTGAGACTGGCGTCAAGTGTTATACCTAGAGATTTTGCTGAGTCCACGATGGTCGGCTGGACATTGAGTGCAGTTAGGTGTTTAAGCCAAGTTTGAGTGGTAGATATTTTTGCGGGAGGTGAGATCAAAAGGAACTCAGTTTTCATGGCATTGAGTTTGAGGTGGTTATCGGCCAGCCATGCTTGGGTGCTTCTGATCGTTGAGTTCAGAGGCATGATGTCTTTGGGGGATTGTAGTTTGAGGTACAATTGAGTGTCATCGGCGTACTTGTGGAAGTGTACATTGGAAGCTTGTAGTAAGGAGGTGAGAGGTTCCATAACTAAGTTGAACAAAGTAGGGGATAGGCAAGATCCTTGAGGTACACCTAATGATACAGGTACTGGGGGAGGACATCAAGTTGTTGCTCTTGAATTTCTGAGATCTGTTGTGAAGAAATGAGGTGAACCACTGAAGAACAGTCCCTGAGAGACCCATTCTTGTCTTTAAAAGTTCCAGTAAGTTCTCATGTTTCACAGTGTCGAATGCCGAAGAGAGATCAAGAAGGATAAGCAGGCAGGAGTCATTGTGATCTAAGATTTGTAGGGCATCGTCAATTATGTGAGTCATAGCAGTTTCGGTACTGTGCCCTGCTCGGAAGCCTGATTGATGAGAGTTGAGGAGGTCAAACTGTTCTATGTGCTTTGTCAATTGTAGTTGAACGCATTTCTCCAACAGTTTGGCAAGAGTGGGAATGTTGGTGATAGGGCGGTAGTTGTTTAGATCTGCGGGGTCAGCTGTTGGTTTCTTTAGTAAAGGTGTTACTTGTCCCACTTTGAGGGAGTCAGGTATCATTCCTTGCTGAAGTGAGCTATTGATAATTTTAGTCCAGAGTGAAAGGATAAACGGGGTGAAGTCTTTTACAGCGTTAGCGGGAAGAGGGTCACTGAGGTGATTTGATGGTTTAAGGGTGCTGAGTAGATTGCCAATTTCTTCTTCAGAGTACGTGTCAAAGGTTGACCATGTTGCATTGTTTTTTGGTTCATTGGGTGTTATGCAGTGGTGTTTGGAGTAGAGGTTTGCGTCAATGAGGAGATCGCTCCTTATGTTGTCAGTTTTTCGTTTAAAGAAAGCAGAGAAGTCTTCACAGGAAGGTGCATTGCCCATGGTGTTGGCTGCTTGGGGTTGTTCCTTGCATTGGGATCGAATTAGCTCGAACAATTTTCTTTTACGGTTTTTTGCTTGGTCGAGCTGGAGTCTGAAGAAATCCGACTTTGAGCGCTTTATTTTCCTGAAGTATGCGTTTCTCTTTTTCTTCAGACTTTTTAGATGCTGTGCCGAGGGAACAGATCTCCATGTGCGCTCTGCCATTCGCATGGCCCGTCTATCTTCATTGAGACTCCCGTCGTACCAAGGGTTAGAGATCTTGGAGGTGTCTCTTTTCAGTTGCATCGGTGCAGCCTCATTGATTATTGAGGTCATAGCGTTGAGATATTGGTCAGTTAAGCACTGAACGTCCGTAACGTCGGACGAGGGAAGTAGGAGATTGCAGCTGTTAGGGGGTACGGTGTTTGGCTTGAGTTTCTTCAAGTCTCTTTTCCAAACTTTGGGCTTGGAGGATTGGACCGAGATCCGTTTAACTTTTTCGTTAATGTAGAAGGTGACAGTATGGTGATCTGACCAGTCACAGGGTTGGATTGAATCAAGTTGAATAGTGCCTTCTTTGGAGATGATGCGGTCAAGGATAGATCCTTTGTCATGGGTCGGGCTGTTGCAAATTTGGGTGAGGTCGGAGGCGCTAAGGTAATTTTTGAGGCTATTGACCACTGCGTCACTACCATCATTCCAGTGAAGATTGTAGTCTCCAAGGTAAATTTGTGTGTTTTGCCGGCCTGAGTTGATTGAAATAATGTCCATGAGTTGTTGGGAGAACGTGAGGTTGTCCCCAGGAGGGTGGTAGATGATGTGAAGTGAACAAACAGGTTTGTTTTCACTGATGACCTCAAGGCAGAAGTATTCACAGGAGGTAAGAGAGGGGGCGGAGACTTTACTAATTGCAAGATTGCTCTTGTAGATGCATGCAATTCCACCGCCTGTCTTCCTGGGTCTGTCAAGTCGAATGATGCAATAGTTGGGGGGGACTAGGATGTCCATGAAAGGAGTAGAGGATTCAGTTAACCATGTTTCAGTAAGGATGGCTAGGTCAAGGTTCAGAGAGATGATGAGATCCGCGCCCTCCGAGAAGTGTCTTTGGGCCGATCTACAGTTGAGAAGTGTGCATTTGAGCTTGGGGGTGCAGAGGGTGGGTGGGTGATCTTGAGTGAAGGGTACCCTAGTGAGGTTGTTGGGGACAGAGCTTCTGTTGTTCTGCGTGGGGTGCCTACGAGGGTTAGAGAGAATCGTAGGAATGGGCAGGTGTGTCGTGGCCATGGAGTTTTGGCGAGCCGAGACATATGTGCGGAGTAGGGTGAGTATGTCGAGGTCCGAAAGCGACCTGATGGTGCATCGAGGGCGGTTGGAGGTGTTGCGAGAGGGGATCGTGGTCCACTGAGGGGGGTGCGTGTGGTATGAGGGGGCTAGGTTGTACTGTCGAGAGCGGCGTGAGGGGGCTAGGTTGTTAGGTCGAGAACGGTGTGAGGGAGCCAGGATGTTAGGTCGGGAAGTGGAGATGGGAAGGGGGTGTCTGGGGCGTGTGAAGAGAAACTCTCTGAGGGTGTGGAGTTCTTCTCTCAATTGTAGGAGGGTGGCCATGATAGTGTCAAGCGTGGGGTTGGGTGCGGTATTGGGGCTGGGGATTGATGGAGAGCTAGTGTCTGTGTTACTGGAGACGGGGGGAGAGGGGAGGGGGTGCATGTGAGGTGGATGGAGTTGGGGTTGGAAGTGTTAGTGAGTGTGTTGCTGATCGGGTAGGTGGCGATGTTGGGGGGGTGGGTGATGGGGTGAGTGAGAGAGTATTAGTGGTGGTGTTGGTGCTATTGGGCAGGAAATCGATGATAGGGGGTGGTGCATGTGAGGTGGATGGGGTTGGGGCTGGAACTGTTAGTGAGTGTGTTGCTGATCGGGTAGGTGAGGATGTTGGGGGGGTGGGTGAGGGGGTGCGTGAGAGAGGATTAGTGGTGGTGTTGGTGCTATTGGGCAGGGAATCGATGATAGGGGGAGTGAGGTGATTGCGGGACCTTTGGAGGCTGGCTGTTGCGGGGGTGACAGCGTGGTAGAAGGGGGTGAGAGGGGGGGGGGCGATGTTGAAGGGGGGGAGAGGGCTAGGAGTGGTGGTAATACAGAGAGTGGGGGGGAGAAGTTGAGGGAAGAGTGAGGGCTAGGAGTGACGGGAGTGAAAAGTGTGAGAGGGGTGATGGGTTGGGAGAGAGTCATGTTGTGTTGGGTGCTGTCAGGTGATGTTTGTTGTTCTGGGAAGCTAGTCGGGGCAATGGGGTGCTGGTTCGGTGGGAGCGTCTTTGAGGTGGGCGGGGGTGGGAGAGGGGTAGGGAGGGTTGCCAGATGGGCTAGATCACGCACAATTGGGCTTAATTATGCCGGTTGTGTGGTAAAATGTTGGTTTGTACTAGTTGCCAGATTATAAATATAAATATCGCGCTCCAGCAGAGTAGTATGTTAAAGTGCTTTATTAGACAAATATTTACTTGCCATCCTGCTGCAACATCAATTCCAATGCATTCACCGCCTGCTTGACACTGTCCCTGCCCCTCCTTTCCTAAAGTAGCAATATTGGTCTAGTTTGGGCTACTTTTTGGTTGGCTTTTGGCTATAGAAAGCTTAAAATGTCTGACAACACTGGATGCGGGTGTCCGTGTCGAAGTGCTACCATCACCCAGGTTACAAAATCCAAAGTGTCACTCTGTGAGCCAAGTCCAACAATATGGCCAAAATCGAAGGTACGGGGAAAACATGGCGGCCGCCGGTTAGGGCCGGTCGCGTCTCTTCTGTGGAGCTCTAGTTAGCCCTGTGAAAACGCGGTGAAAATCGGCATGTAATCGGCGCGATCAGCATTTTCCTCTGAAAAGACTGGCTTTGATCTTACTTAGCCGAAGCTAACGCCTTTTATTTGTTTTTTGCTTAACATACTACCCCGGTTGCTGGCGTTGGCGTCCGACGCCCGACGCCCGAGGCACCTTTGAGACAGGAGCCGAGGCAGGAGCCTCTCGGAGCAGAGCGGCGGAGCAGCGGAGCAGCGGAGCAGCGGAGCAGAGAGAGAGGCAAAGGCGGTCTCTAACTCTGCCCGCCTACATCTGCTCTGTTACCGGGCTGCCGGGGTTACCTGCCGGTTTGTGAACGCGCTGTCGTCCCGTTGCTCCTTCTCGGTGCGTGCACAATACCTGTTGTCAGTGTTCGGCGTCCGACGCCCGAGGCACCTCTGAGGCACCCCCGAGACAGGAGAGCCAAAGCAGGCATCACTTTGAGTGAAGCAGAGCAAGCAGCACTATAGTACTACGAGACAGGCACAGGAGGTACAGGAGGCTGCTACTTTCAATCGTTTTGGCTTCTTGACTTTTTTCACGGAGGAAAACACAGAACAGATTAGAAAGCGTCAGTACTGGCCTTAGCTTTACCCCAATCAATAACGTCCAGTTTGCTGGTGTGTGGATGTGTGGTGTCAAGATCCCGCCTTTTGCTGCACTTTCCCGGTGGGCAGAGGCAGCCGTGGAGCTGCGAAGGAGCCGCAGAGCGGCCGCTAGAGGTGATCTTAGCAGCCTTTATACATCATTAAAGTGCCCTAATACAATTAAAGGAGCTCAACCAGACACCCTCAACGTGGGCAAAACCCAGAGGATTTGTCGCCTTAAACCTAAAACAAAGACAAAGACAAGGATCGGGACAGAACCTGAGGAGGAAGGAGCAGAAAAAGTTTCCGTCCATGCACTACCAGCAAGTAAGGAATTCGGGAAGGGATGTGTGGACATTAAAGGGGGTAAGGTTGGTGAAGGGGATCAGTCTTTAGATAGAGGGGTCATCAAAGATAACACCCTCGCCGATACCTTTTCTAAATTGGGTCTCAGTCCTGGTAACGCTAAGGGGGGAGCTAAGGACGTTGCAGAAGAATCAAGATCCGGCTCTGAAGAGAGAACTCGGGGCCCTTCTATATTTGTGTTTTCCGGTGTTCATACCGCAAAATCCGTCACTACAGTAACTGCGGCCATAACCCCCCGGTTGGCTGGGCAAAAGGGTCCCAAAGACTCAAAAATTGGCACTAAGCTAAGATCTAAAAATACTAAAAGTAGTGCAGCGAGGCTTACCCCCTCACTTAGATCTTTTTTTAAGGTGTTGCCTCAAGTTCTAGAAATCCCTAGTAGACCACTAGAGGACAATAATAAGATGGGCGATACAGATGACACCCAAGGTTTCATCCCGGTGGAGGCGGTGGAAGGGGAGGGAGAAGTTGACTCTGGTGCTGCCCATAATACCCCGGAAGAAGCGGGGCTTCTAGCCGCTCAGGATAAGGATAAGGCAGGTGAGACCTCTGAGATGAAGGAGAAGATTTCACTGGAGGATCTACTTCATGAAATTAAAACTGGGTTCGCTGAATCAAAACATAACCAGCAGGAGATAAAAGCAGCGTTTGATGCCTTTGGTAAGAGAGTAGATCTTCTCTCTGAGAGGACAGATACTCTTGAAAGCACTGTAATTGAACTAAAAGCCAAATTAGATTCTGCCAATGAAAAGATTTATTATTTAAGGCGAGATGGGAACGCAACAAAAGAGAGAGTGTAATCTTTGGAGAACTACTCAAGGAGAAACAACATTAGAATTCTAAAAGTCCCAGAGGGAAAAGAGGGGAGTGAAATGAAAAAATTTGTAGCTTCCCTGCTTAAAGAGTCTTTAAATATGGAGGAATCCGTGGAAGAGCTAGAAAAAGATATTCAGCGAGCTCACAGAGATCCTTTCCGCTTAAAACAGGGGAGGTCTAAACCTAGGAAAATTCTAGTCAATTTTCTGACCTATTCGGTAAAAGAGAAGATTTTGAATTTAGCTCTAAAGTCCACTGCTTTAAAAGCTCCAGACTTCTCTTATGTTGTTAGATCTGACTTATCTAAATCTACTCTTGATAGACAATGGGAGTTAGGCCAGAAAATGGACAAGTTTAGGGCACTGGGAGCAACTGTCCAAATGAGGTTCCCCGCTTTTTTGAGGGTCATGTATAACAACAAAATGCATAACATCCATTCTCCATTAGAGGCAGATGAACTTTTGACATCTATTAATGATCAGCAACAGGGTAACATCTAGCGATAGTTCTTAGGTTAAAACAGACATGGCACACTGAGCCACTGAGTTAAGTTATGATGACAAGATAAGAGGTGAAGAATACAGGGGATATAAGGACGGAGAATAGGGGAAGGAAAAGAAAAAGGGGACAGAAAGGGGATAAACAAAAAAAAAAAAAGGGAAATAAGAAGAGGGAAACTTAAAAAAAATAAATAAAAGGGGGGAAAAATAAGGGGAGAAAAAATTAAGAAAAAAAAAAATATATATTATGCACATATAAAAGGGTATTTTCATCGAGGGTGTCTATAAAGGGAAAAGATATATGTATATTTGAAGTTAAAAAATATATATATAACACCTAAATAGGGAAACCATATCAGAACAATAATCCCGTTATGTGGGAAGGTGTGCGACAAACACCTAAACTTAAATATCTCCAGTATTACTATATTATATAATTATGACGGTTTTCCCCTAGAAAGAATTAAGGCATGCCGGGCTATATTTAATCATGTAACTGACCTGGGCATATGGATCTCCATAGAGAGGCAAATCTGGCAGCAATAGCCAGATCAATTAAGGGGGGGTTTTCCAGGGTGGGGTGGGAGGGGGGAAGGGGAAAAGCAATAAAATATCCTCACTGTTCAGGCACAGCTTCAAACACACTACCTCCATCAATTATAACTTTACTCATATTCCACTCAATTCTCACTGGGAGACGCAATTCTTCATTGAGCTGGAGGGGTTCGGACACAGGCTGATGGGAGTAAAATTTCTGTCCTGGAACGTCAATGGCCTGCGTGTCAAGAGTAGGAGATATAGAATATTGCAATATCTGAGGGACTCTCCGGCGCAGGTCATAGTCATCCAGGAAACACATCTTCTCAAACACGAAGTGAAGGAAATGTTAAGTAAAATCAGATGGGTTGACTGTTATATTTGCACTAACCACAATGCGAATATTCGAGGTATATTAATCATCTTCAAAAAGCAAATTAAAGCCCAGATTCTTGCATATGAGGAGGACTTAAGTGGGAGATGGCTATACGCTAGAGTCAGTCTAGCAAATAGTACATACAATTTGGTTGGTTATTACAGTCCCAATCAGGATGACCCCTCATATTTGATCAAAATCCAGAACCAGTTATTGTCAACACAAGGTCCGATAATTTGGATGGGAGATTTTAACCTGGTACTTAATCCAAATTTGGATAAATCCCCTAATTCAAGGGCAATTACCTTTAAAAAATCCAGGCAGGTATTGGGGGATGTTATGTCGACACTCGGATTGGCAGATCCATGGAGGGAGAGAGCTGGTAGGGTACTTGGTGTATCATATCATAACTACAAATATAATCATAAATCAAGGATTGATTACGCCCTTTATAGTTATTCATTAAGAGAGTGACCTTAAGGACTTAACGTATTTGCCTTTACACTTATCGGACCATTCCGCTATATTTTTTTGTTTGCAATCGGTCCAGCAACCCTCTCAGGCCTTGTGGTCATTTGACCGCACTATTCTTCTAGAAGAAGAAGAAACAGACCTTCTTATTCATGAAACAAAACTTTTTATGGACACAAATATTAATTCCACCCAGTTAAACACAGTATGGGAGGCCTATAAAGCTTATCTGAGAGGCTATATAACTAATAGGGCCTCTTATCGAGGGAAAATCTACAGAGCTAAGATCAACAGTATTGAAAGGGACATTGCATTATTGGATCAATATATTGGCTCCGGAATTGGAACTAATATGGAACAAGAACAGCGTAAGGGATTAAAAGAGAAGCTAGAAAACATTCTTCAGGAAAGGGTCGCCCTAAAGTGGGAAGTAAGTAAACTCTCCAATTTTGAATATGGTGAGTCGGCAGGTAAGGTCCTCGCTTGGAAAATTAAATCGGACCAGGCAAAAAAACATATAAAACACATTATGGTAGATGGCGAGGTAAGTGAAAGATCATCAGTTAAAGATATTGGGGAAGCATTTTTGGAGTTTTTTCAAAAAATATATAAGGAAGAAATCTTGGAGGACCCCATCTCAAATTTTGAACAAAGAGATCATCTTGATAGGCCTATTTCAGAGGATGAAGTGAGGGAAAGTATCAAAAAGGTGAAGAGGGGTAAGGCAACTGGCCCGGATGGCCTTCCTGGCGAATTATTACGGGTCGTAGCTCCGGAAATAGTTTCGGTACTGACAAGACTTTTTATCGACATCCTAATAAATGGTGTGGCTCCTCCCAAATCTTGGGGAGAGGCGATTATTGTCCTGAGTCCGAAACCCGGAAGGACCCAGCCAAATGTGGTTCATACAGGCCAATTTCACTTTTAAACAGTGACTATAAGATCTTTGCGGCCGTGCTGGCAAACAGACTTGGACGCGAGGTTGGGTCAATTATCCACACTGATCAAAAGGGTTTTATAAAGGGTAGACAACTCTCGGACCTTACATACGATTTGATCGGGGCAGTGGATATTGCCTCCACGTTTTCTCTTCCTTTGGCCATTATGACCCTTGACGCTACCAAAGCGTTCGACCGAGTAAATTGGGCGTACTTAGCCGAAACTATGAAGAAATTCGCATTTGGTCCAAACTTTCGAAGATCAATTGGACTCCTATACCAAAACCCTAGTGCAAGTATCATGGTGAATGGTGTGTGCACTCAGCCCTTCCTGATCACTAGGGGGACAAGACAGGGGTGCCCCCTGTCCCCCTTACTATTTAATATATACATTGAGCCACTTGCACAATCTTTTAGGGACGACTCAAGAATTTCTTCATTTAAATTCGGTGGGTGGGAAAAGAAAGTCGGGCTATATGCCGACGATATTGTAATATACACCAGCGATCTAGCAAATGCTTTCCCCATAGTGGTTGAAAAAGCCAAAGAATTTGGAGGCATTTCTGGCTATGACATTAACGCCGATAAGACCGAGCTCATGACATGGAATATTGCCAATGCGGGTGTGGGGGTGACGCCTTCAACTCACTCAATGCTTTATCTTGGAGTCAAAATTACACAAGATATTGATGCATTAGCAAAATCAAACCTAGACCTGGTTGCCAAAGAGTGTAGGGCCCTTTTAAGATCCTGGGTAGGTCTTAGATTATCAATTTATGGGAGGGTCAACATTGTAAAGATGTCCATCCTTCCGAAATTGACCTTTATCTTTAATACAATTCCCATTGCATTTGACTCTATACAACTTCTTAAGTGCCAACAGGAAATAAACTCTTTCATATGGGGTTACAAAGCCACAAGGTTGGCGTGGAAAAAATTGAGGAGGAGGAGGGAAAAAGGTGGATTGGCCCTCCCAGATTTACAGTATTATTCCTGGGCGTTTCAGCTTTCCCATTCAAGAAAGCTTCTGAAGACACCAGACCTCACCTCAAATGGGAAGCTATTTAAAGCTATGTTGGTAGGGGCAAATCTCCCATTGGATGGGCTTCTATTTAAGTTCGGAGAACAAAAGTTTTTCAAGAAGGTGAGGTTGAAGACTCTACTAACACAATTGAAGACATGGGTACAAATCAAGCGTAGAGCGGGGTTGGCGTATTATTCTAATCATGCACCAATCTGGGACTCTCCCGGGCTTCCACCATGCCTGCAGGATTCTCTGGCCACCCCCTAATAACAGCTGGGCTTTCTAGATGGGGTGACTTACTTGGTGGAGGCATCCTGATACCGTGGGAAGCCCTTAGGGAAAAAGTAGGGTTGACATTGTCAAGATTTAAATACCTACAAATTAGCAGTTGGGCCAGAGAATTAATCAGGAAAGTCCCTAATATCGGGAGAATTAGCCCTCTAGAACAACAGCTAATTGAAAAACAGAGAGGAGGCAAAGAGGTGGCTTGTTGGTATTGGTCTATACATGAGGAGATAGATGGGGATTTTCACCTGCCAACACAGCTATGGGGGAGAGAAATTGCGGCAATAGAAGAGGACAGTTGGACAGAATCTTTCACTCTGTTATATAAATTGGTAAAACCCGCCTAGCTTAGACGAAACCATCTGTTCACCCTACATCGGGCATATCTCACTCCCTTACGTCTATCCAAATTTCAAGAGGGGAAATGTTGTAACAAATGCCAACTGCCCTCAGCATCTGACATCCATATGTTCTGGGATTGCCCCCATTTAGCTATTTTCTGGACAGAGATTAAAGTTACCTTGGACTCAATTATCAAAACCGACATCTCCTTATCTTTACCACTTGTCATTCTTGGTGTAGACCAGAACACAACTGGGATAGCACGATCCTTTCTGTTTTACGTCATTCTGCTGGCAAGACAGCAGATATGCATGCACTGGGTGGACACCACCCCTCCTACCCACTCAGCATGGTTAAACTCATTATATGAAACCTCAAAGGTAGATATGAGAAGATCATGCAGAGCCCAGAATCTCACATTTTGGAAACTTTTGACAGAGTGGAAGTGAGGTCCGTTGGGGTTTTTTTTTTTTTTTCCCCCAATATCCGATGATTAAGCCCACCCATTCAATGGTTCAGTATTGTGGTCTGCCCAGATTTCGACATATATATACTGAATATTCTGGCACAAAGTTGCTTTGAGATATCGTCATAAGATGTATGGTTGTTCCTATCAACTCATAAAATTCTCTGCCAAGTTGTGAAGCGGCTCAATCTTCAGGGCCTTGCTCCCAGAGGCAGTGAGATGGTTGGTCGGTTCCTTCCGCATCTAAGGGACGTGTGTCGGGCAGATGAGGATAAAAAAAAAAAAAAAAAAAAAAAAAACATCGAAGGTACGGGGAATTACTAACCCTATATTCATCCGTAGTTCCACACAAGAAATATGGTGGACATGAGACATCTGTGTGGATCTGAATATTTATTGCACATTCAGTGGAGTGTTGCAGCTGTAGCAATATAGGGCCATGGAAAGTTGAAGTTTCCGTTTTTGGCACGTGGAGGGCAGCCAATTAGAGACAAGCTTGTTGCCAAAGTTAGACTGCGCCAACATATGTACTTATACGATCACTGCGATGATCCTCACACACTTATAAATTCACTACACACTATGCTTTTGGTACTCTAATGATGCAGGGGCCAATTCACACAACTAACTTAAGACAAAATCCTAAACTTACTATTTTTGGTATTCACAGAAGTTAGGATTTTGTCTTGTTTGTCTTAAGACAAACTTAAGACAGACTTAAGACAAACTTAATACAGACTTAAGACAGACTTAAGACAAACTTAAGACAAAATCCTAACTTAAGTCTGTCTTAAGTTTGTCTTAAGTCTGTCTTAAGTCTGTCTTAAGTCTGTCTTAAGTTTGTCTTAAGACAAACTTAAGACAAAATCCTAACTTCTGTGAATACCAAAAGTAGTAAGTTTAGGATTTTGTCTTAAGTTAGTTCTGTGAATCGGGCCTGCAGTCTCTATGTATGTACTTTTACAATGACCAAGACAGTTTTCCCCCACTGTCAAAGGTAAGATGGTTGCATACGCTGTCCAGAGCACTATGTAATGTGGCAGGGACTAGGGGCAGCATGTTGCATACATAATGAACATACGGACACAGATAGATAGTGGAATGGGGTACAGGCACGTGCGCTCGACTCCTTTTTATTACCAGGTTCACATGTCCAGTGACATCTGTGCTTAATGCGTGTGGGGTGAGTGTGGGAAACACCCATTACAACGGTGGCAATTGGATGGGGTGCCATCGGAACGCAACTTTTACATCGCAGGGTCCTTTGCGTGGCATGCCTTTACAACGCATTCTATAACTGCGCACTAACGTTTCCATTGCATGCAATTACAACGCATGCGTACGCTGTTAAAATGATTGCATGCCTTTACAACGCATGCTATAACTGCGCACAAATGGAAGGTGGCATGGACTATTGATTGAATTTACTAATATGGTAATCCTCAATATTATTCATAACTACGCACTGACATGACAGCTCGGATTGGAAGGTTTACTATTGATAGCTCGGAACGGAAGGTGGCATGGACAGAAGGCAATTCACTATTCCTATATTATTCATAACGGGACGGAAGCTTTACTAATATGCTAATCCTTTGGTGCATAAATAATGCTTGCAATTCACTAGTGATTGCCTTTACTAAATGCTAATGCCTTTAATAAATGCTAACCCTCCAAACTACTCATAAAAATGAAGGAAATATAATTGTTTTTAAAATATACTATTTTTACAAATGTATGCTATCTAACACATAAATACTGCTCCATTAAGGTAAAACATTTTAAGATTGATTAATATCTTAATATGTTGCATAAGGCTGCTTCATAGGAAGGGCAATAATCAATAATTTTTTGGCGGTTACATACAATGGGAAGAGGTGTGGCGCCGCGGCCAGGGCGACTGACTCCGGAATCTGGGGACCACGGTTCGATCCCCGGGGCCGGCGGCAGGTTAGCCCAGCACCATGTGACTCTGGGCAATAGCTTGCTTAATCTTCCCGACGGCCCCCAGCGCCTAGAGACCCTAACGGGTGAGTGTGCGCTTTACAAATGTGGATATTATTATACAATGATACCTTATTATTTATAGTTGGTTGGTATGGTACATGAAGGTCAATGGCAATATCTGGACATTTTTATTTTAGATTTGGTGCGCATACCTTACTGTGGAATTTACAGGACTCGGCGGAAGACAGGTAAACGGAAGGTGGCATGGAGAGCTCAGGAATCTGGAACGCTCCATTAAGGTAACACATTTTAAGATTTATTAATGTATTAATATGTTGGAGAAGGCTGCTATATGGGAAGGCAAATAATCAATAATTTATGGATGGTTACAAATAACAATGAGACAATGATACGTTATTGTTCATAGTTGGGTGGTATGGTACAATAAGGTCAATGTCAATATTGGTACTTTTTTATTTGAGATTTGGAGCGGCAAGTCGGTGGATGACACAGCAGGTAAGACACTTGAACATTATTAATCTACATACTGTCGTGGGAGATACATTATTTTTGCTCCTGACTGTACAGCTCCACTGCTTTGTTCATAACTTACAATTTGCTGCATCTTATGTTCATAATGTCCAATTGCCACCGTTGTAATGGGTGTTTCCCGTGTCAGACTGACAGGTATAGATGCCACACCAAATAAATGAAGCAAGCAATATCGGCAGAAATAAACTAACACTATAAATCTGTGCTCAAAACCTTACTTAGGGGCTCATTTATTAGTAGGCTGTAACGGGACAACTGCGAAAAATTCCATATCATGACTGAGCATCCCTTCCATTCCCCATTTAAACTAGGGTGGTGGCACTTGGTGTGTCCATTGGCTTAGACGCGGTTGCCTCTGTCAGCAAAAACTCACTGTCCTTTGAAATGGTGTTGGGGAGACTGCTCAATTAAGAACAGTACATTCTACATTGTTCCCTGACATTCTTTAATTCCAGGACCATCACGTAAGTCATTACGATGCAAGACAAACCAACACTCGAATTGCAAATACCAACTTAGAGACGTTGGAACTGATTCACAAACTTCACTTTTTAGTAAGTTTACATTTTTTGAGATAGGTTGCTATTTTTCAGTATTCACATAATTATTATTAATTATAAAATATTTAATAACCTATTTTCAAGGTACATAATTATTGCTCGTGACTGTACAGCTCCACCGCTTTGTTCATAACTTACAATTTGCTGCATCTTTTGTTCATAATTTACAATTTGCTGCATCTTTTGTTCATAATTTACAATTTGCTGCATCATGAGGAAACTTGCCGGCTACGCACTAGTGGATTAGCAGGTCAGAAGCTTGAAACTGTCCGTAAATTCAGATTTTAAGCTATTCGTAAAACCCCTGGTTTACAGACATCCCGTCCCAGGGAGGGAATTGACTTAAAAACAACATTGTTAAAGGGTACGATTTAATCAACTGCGTTGCAATGGCAAAACACAGCAGAGACACTACAATCGCGTAGCAACGGCATGCTCAGTAAATGCGTGGCAGGTAATTGCTTTTGCGATGTTGTAACAGTGGGGAGATAGCATACGTTGTTCCAGTTTGCGAGGCATCATCATACAACCGGTGAGTGTAAGCAAGCCCTCCGGGAATGGTTGGTACTGGTAACAAGTTCAACAGTAATCATTGGATCATACACAGAGATTCAATCATAAAGGGTCTATGACTTGTGCTGCAGTAAGGTAGGGGCACCAGATGTGAAATAATACATAGAAGATTCTATCGTAAAGGGTCCATGACTTGTGGTGCACTGAGGTTGGGGCAGCAGATCTGAAATCATACAGAAAATATTCTATCATAAAGGGTGCGTGAGTTGTGGTGCACTGAAGTAGGGGCATCAGAAGCATTCAGCGTGTGTGAAGCTAGAGAGTATACGTGGTCCGTGTCTCTTGCCTAATGGACTGCGTCATCTGTAACCGTTACTCGGACAAAAGATGAAACATGTATGAAATACATTGTCAAAACATATAGGTTTCGGGCATGATATCGTTAGAAATTAGCATTTTTAAAAAACTTAGAAATTCACTGAAAAAACCATTGGTTTCAGGCACCTTATAGTTAGAAATTAGCATTTTAAAAAAACTTTGAAATTCACTGAAAAACCATAGGTTTCAGGCACGTTATAGTTAGAAATTAGCAATTAAAAAACCTTAGAAATTCACTGAAAAAAACATAGGTTTCAGTGACGTTATAGTTAGTTGGACATTTCACTCATACAAAACCATAGAAATTCCCCCGTTATAGTTAGTTCAGCTAACTATGACTCGTGTCCCCGCAATGCACTGCTGATGACGTCAAATATTACATCATTCATGACATGGTCAGTGACATCACTGATGACATCTCAAATGACATCACTGATGACATCATCCATGTGAAAAGCTGATGCACCTTCTCACACCCTAATATGACCTTTGATACACCATCTCCAAAGTACAGAATACCATTTTTGAAACCATAGACACACCAATACCAGTTACGACATATCTAGTCACTGATTTTTAGGTCTACACATATATCCCCTCACTCACCCATACAATCACTCATACATGCAGTCAATCATCAATACAACACTATCATATGCACTCGTACACCTACACAGACACTCATACACCAGCACTCCTCCACAGTTACTCACACACCTATTCAGTCAGGCAAATAATCAATCACACTTTAATTTACTGACCTATACAGTCATGCACACACCACCTCACTTATTCAAACATATAGTAAAACATACTTACTGTCATACAACCACTGATACAAGTACACACTCATCCATATAGCCACTCTTACAATCACTGACTCTCACATATAGTCATTTTTATACACAAACTCTCACATACACTACATTTTACATATGTACTTAGTTGGACATGTACCACTGAGACATCCATTCACTCACCAACAGACCCAAACACACACTCACCCACCCATTCAACTGTTTTCACATGCACTCTTAAACTCATACACCCAGTCAATCAACCACTCACACATCTATGCACAGAGTCACACACCCCCCACCCAACCACACACAGACTCAGTCTCCCATACAAATACTCTAGCAACTAATCACTAACCCATATACACACTCATGTAGCTACTGACCAACTGATGCAGCAGCTTACACAACAACAGACAGATTGAGACAGGCATTCACACAGTTTAGTCACTAACCCACGTATTTAGTGAGACACATTTATTCACTCACTTAACCTCTTCCATGCTAATGACAAGGCCAGCTCGTCATGGAGTACCACTGGACCTGTGCTTATGACGAGCTGACCTTTCATGAACAATGGGAAAAATGAAGATCCAGCACAGCAGAAAAATACCCTGTAGCATTGAAGGTGTTAAACAGTTAGTCACACACCTACTAAATCCTCCATCCAGACACTTATGCATCCACTCATTCTTCAATACAGCTTGGTGTATATATATATAATACACATTTACATTTTAAACAAAACACAATTCACTGGATGAGGTCATCAGTGATGTCACTGACCATGTCATGAATGATGTAATATGTGATGTCATCAGCAGTGTATTGCGGGGGCGCGAGTTATAGTTAGCTGAACTAACTATAATAGGGGAATTTCTATGGTTCTGTATGAGTGAAATGTCCAACTAACTATAACGTCCCTGAAACCTATTCGTTTTTTCAGTGAATATTACCTACTGGCGGTCGCCAGTAGGTAGTTATAGTTAGGACCTACTTTCCATAGGAAATCCGCAACATTCTATTGGGAATAACTTTGGCGCCGGTGGATGAATTTTCGCGAATTAGGTGGCCAGCTCCGCTCCGCTCCTTCCCTGAAAATTTGGGGGGGATTCATTAAGCGCGGGCCGAGATAAAAGGGGGGTCCCAAAACGTGTTTTCCCCATGTTAACTTCTATAGGGTGGTTGGACTCACTTTTAGCCCGAACGGCTGAATGGATTCCCACGAAACTTGGCAAAATTGTAGGGACTGGTAGCCCGATGTGCCTTTGCTATGTCTCAAGATATGTGCTCCAGAGGATTTTGAGTAATTTAGGTTAAAAAAAAATATATATCTATAAGCGCGCCCCGGTACGTGCACCGGGTAGCGTACCTGGCGCGTAACGCGAGGTCGCGCGCGGAAAGCTGATTGGCTCTCGGGTGTCTGTCAACATTCCAAACAGTCCGAGGCGGCCGCCATCTTGTGTCTAGGTAGGATCGAGACACAAGAGGTGGCAAAAACAAAGGGGGAAAGACCACAAGGGGGCAGGGTAGACCCCCCCTGACCGCCTAGGTTTGATGTGGGGGGCATAAAAGGTCCCCGCGGGGCAAAAAAAACAAAACTATTTTCGTGGGGGGAGGGGGGGGCGGTTCGCGCACCGTGAGCGTACCAGGGAGCGTACCAAGGGGAAAACCCAGTGAAACAGTAAAATAATAATTGAAAGTGCTTAGAGGTAGGGTAGCTGTGAATAGAGTTGTTGTGTTGTTAAGGTGATTTAAGTACCAACATGTAGGTACCAATGCAGAGTTTTAAATTCAATGTACACCGTCTCCTTTGTAGATAATTTGCATGTTGTTACCGAAGTTATTGTGGTATATGGAATCCATAGTATAGTCTGTCAGGAAAGTAGAAACCGATCCTTTAAGCACACCCTGAGAAGGTCTAGGGGATCATAGGTAGTCTATCCTGCTCCCTTATGATGTTTGCAGTATTACATTTAATCTCTTCTAAATCTACACAAAATTGGCGGTGATATGGTGCATTAGAGACAGACAGTGAGAGAAAGGAGGCAGGAGATGAAATACAGATGTCAAATACACTTTGGAGATAATATAGTGGGAGAAAGGAAGTAACTATGAGGAAACTTACTATGTAACTCCAAAAAATTGCACAGTATAGTATAAGTCTCACTTTATAATATAATCTTTTTGGTACGACTTCAAGAATTACATAAGAATTACATATATAAATGAATAATGTCTGAAACAATTTTTAATTATTAAATACAAATTTATTGTTGAGATTTTTCATACTCTATTAAAACTTCTAACATCAGATTATCTGGAATCTCCTCCACAATTTCATTGCATGATTCCATTGCTTCAAGACAGTTTAGTAGTTCTTGATCCCCAGACTCATCCATGAAATCAAAGTCTTCGTTAAGGAGGTTGTTATCCATAATTTCAAAAGAAATTGTATTGGTCTCCTGTTACATTTTTTGGCTGTAAATTGCTTAAAAAATAACTATATTAGTAGAGTTAGGGCACTGTTGGGTTTAAGTCCAGACAGGTACTTCTGAGTTTTTACCAGTGAAGTTATCTTTGGGCAGTGTATGTTATCAGGCAGGAAGTAGAAATATAAAAAAGTGCAAGTGAAGAAGCCTAAGTAAATTCATAATTATACTAGAGAAGCCTAAATCAATCCATAACTACAACAGAGAAGCCTATCTGAATCTATAACTATAACAGAGGGACACTAAAAACTATCAGAAAACGTTTTTCCTATTTAACTTAAAGTGCAGAACATAGTTCCCCTTACAAATTAACAAATTACCTTTCAGAAAGGAGTTGATGTTTTCAGAGGAAATCCTTCATAAATGTACCTCAGGTAGTAGTACTCAAAATGGCCGTGTTTCCCTCTCATTTTTCATATATATTCATGTCTATAACCAATGAAATGTCAGCACATAAAAATACAAAATGAAAGTAACATTTTCATTGGTTGCAAATTCTAACACTTTCATATGTGTTTTAGTCATGTAATTTACCTCAGGATATTTAGACAGGGCTACAGCCCAAATGGCTCAATGGAATTCCACCAAATTTGGGAAAATGGTAGGGACTGCTATGTAGCAGGGCCTATTCTATATATGGTAAAAGTCTCTCCAGTGGTTGTTAAGTAAATTGACTTCCAAAAATTTTTAAGGGCGCTTACCGGTGCGCGCCCCGGTACGCGTACCGGTAGCGCAGCGGGAGTCCTCCATCTTGTGTTTCGGTAGAATTGAGACACAAGGTGGAGGATAAACAACATTGTAAATGGGTAAAAGGGGGCACGGTAGACACCCCCTGACCCCCTAGGTTTTCTGAGGGGGTCTTATGAGGCCCATATAGGCATATATGGCCCATATGGGGAGCATACTTTGGTGAAAAACAGTGAAAAAAGTTAGAGTAAAGTAATCGTTTTGAGTGATCAGAGGTAGGGTAGCCCTGAAAAGAGCTTTTGGGTTCTGTGGCTGATTTAGGTACCTACAAGTAGGTTCTGATGCACAGTCTTAAATTCAGGAGGAATATTCTATTCCCCTCATCTGAGAAGTGCACACCATCTCCTCTGTAGATATCTTGCATGTTGTAACGCAAGTTATTGTTGTATATTGAACCCATTCCATAGTCTCTCATGTAAGCAGAAACAGATTTATTCACATGTTTCCGTGCTTTCTCAAATTGTGGACAAAATTGGTTGGACCACTTCCATTTCTGTCTTTGGCATATATTGGAATATACCAAGGCAGTTTGTGGAAAAAGTGTCATCAATTGCCCAAAGGTGTCCTTTAAAACCATTTCCAGACCTACCCCAGTCAAAGTGCCTAGGTCATTTCCACCACAGTGCAAAATTATAAGGTCAGGGTGTGGCAGATGGTGAAAGGTTTTCACCAATGGTATCAATTGATGACATCTCAATCCTCTTTGGCCAATCCACTTGATGTGCACATTTGGTAAATCAAGGTTGTGAAAGTTTCTGAGAGCTGCATACCTTTGAGCCCAGTGGATGTAGCTATGTCCAATAATCCAGACAGAATACATGGTTAGAGGAGGTTATGGTGCAGTCAGATGAAGTGTAGGAATAAAATGGCAGTTGGAACAGTAGGAGTTTGCACAAAAAAAACTGTGGAGTTTCAGTGCTCTTGAATCACAAGCAAAGATTGGTGGATTCAGATAGTTGAAAACTGAAAGTTAGGGTGCATGGTTCTGTTCTGTGAAAGAAGTAATTTGAATGGTTAAGAAGAAGTCATTTAAAGAAAAATTGCACCTGATAAGCTGGTGTATTGAGAGGTCAAACATCCTTGCTGAGTTCATTTGCAACTTTGTAGAATAAACGTTTAACCCTGAGAGCTCAGTGAGGAGGGAGTTGCTATGGTAACAGGTAGAAAGGGCTGAGGGGGGGAAGGGTGTTGGTTTGAAAATAGAGAGGGAAGAGTTTTGATTGGTTAACATGAGGGATATGTGTGTAGAATTAGAGATTTTGTGTGCCATTCATGGTTGCAGTGCCTGGAGTACATACCTTTTGCTCTGCTAATGAAATATTGGTGTGTGTATCTGACACTGTTCTCAATCTCCCAAAGCATTTGTAAAGGTGAGTTATGATTCATTTAATATAGATAGAGAGTTCAGATTAGGAAGCACATTGAGCTTCATTGCTGTTGGTTTGTGTCATGCTTTTTGAAAATGCATGGTATCAATATTTGCAAGATAGAGGATTTGTATTTTGTGAAATAGTGAGGTTTAAGTAGTGAAATTGAATGCTTGTACATAGGACCTGCGCTGTGATTCTAAAATGTTTTTTAAAAAACGATTTTAGGGCAAATCAATGGGTTTCAGTAGTGAAATTGAATGCTTGTACATAGGACCCGTGCTCTGTTTCTAAAATGTTATTTAAAAAACGATTTTAGGGCAAATCAATGGTTTTTACATTTTTGAGAAGGAAAAAATAGTGTGTGCATGATTACATAAAAATATTTGAACCTTTCACAATCATGTCAACTGTGTTACCTCAGATTAAGAAGCACACTGAGCTTCTTTGCTGTTGGTTTGTGTCATTTTTTTTGGTAATGCTTGGTAGGAATGTTTGCAAGAGAGAGGAAATGTATTTTGTAAAATAGTGAGGTTTTTAGTACTGAAATGGAATGCTTGTACATAGGACCTGCGCTCTGTTTCTAAAATGTTATTTAAAAAACGATTTTAGGGCAAATCAATGGGTTTCAGTAGTGAAATTGAATGCTTGTACATAGGACCTGTGCTCTGTTTCTAAAATGTTATTTAAAAAACGATTTTAGGGCAAATCAATGGGTTTCAGTAGTGAAATTGAATGCTTGTACATAGGACCTGCGCTCTGTTTCTAAAATGTTATTCAAAAAACAATTTTGGGGCAAATCAATGGCTTTTACATTTTTGAGAAGGAATAAATAGTGTGTGCATGATTACATAAATTTTTTTGAACCTTTCACAATCATGTCACCTGTGTTACCTCAGATTAGGAAGCACACTGAGCTTCTTTGCTGTTGGTTTGTGTCATTTTTTTGGTAATGCTTGGTAGGAATGTTTGCAAGAGAGAGGAAATGTATTTTGTAAAATAGTGAGGTTTCAGTACTGAAATGGAATGCTTGTACATAGGACCTGCGCTCTGTTTCGAAAAATGTTATTTAAAAAACGATTTTAGGGCAAATCAATGGGTTTCAGTAGTGAAATTGAATGCTTGTACATAGGACCTGTGCTCTGTTTCTAAAATGTTATTTAAAAACGATTTTAGGGCAAATCAATGGGTTTCAGTAGTGAAATTGAATGCTTGTACATAGAACCTGCGCTCTGTTTCTAAAATGTTATTCAAAAAACAATTTTGGGGCAAATCAATGGCTTTTACATTTTTGAGAAGGAATAAATAGTGTGTGCATGATTACATAACATTTTTTGAACCTTTCACAATCATGTCACCTGTGTTACCTCAGATTAGGAAGCACACTGAGCTTCTTTGCTGTTGGTTTGTGTCATTTTTTTGGTAATGCTTGGTAGGAATGTTTGCAAGATAGAGGATTTGTATTTTGTGAAATAGTGAGGTTTCAGTAGTGAAATTGAATGCTTGTACATAGGACCTGCGCTCTGTTTCTAAAATGTTATTTAGAAAACGATTTTAGGGCAAATCAATGGGTTTCAGTAGTGACATTGAATGCTTGTACATAGGACCTGCACTCTGTTTCTAAAATGTTATTTAAAAAAAAATTTGGGGGCAAATCATTAGCTTTTACATTTTTGAGAAGGAATAAATAGTGTGTGCATGATTAAATAAAAATATTTGAACCTTTCACAATCATGTCACCTGTGTTACCTCAGATTAGGAAGGACACTGAGCTTCTTTGCTGTTGGTTTGTGTCATTGTTTTGGTAATGCTTGGTAGGAATGTTTGCAAGAGAGAGGAAATGTATGTTACCTGTGTTTCATCAAATTAGGAAGTGGATTGTGCAGATGAGGCGAGGCATGTCTAGGGGTGTAAAGGAGTTAAGGCCTGTGTCCATGAGTGCAATGGAGAGGACTTACCTCCTCTGATCCTTAGACAAGCATTATCTAATCTGTGCCCCTTGGACAGGCCTCAATACATTGAGTATAATTGATGGTAACAGGGTGCAGATGAGATGAGGCGTGTCCAGGGGTGTAGATGAACTGAGGCCTGTCTAATGGTGCAGATGAGTTGAGGTGTATTCAGGGTTGCAGATGAGGTGAGGATTGTCCAGGGGTGCATAGGAGGTGATGCCTGTGTTAAAGAGTGTAGTGGAAGAGAGGTCTGTCCAGGGGTGGAAAGGAGGTGAGGGCTGTATCTAAGAGTGCAGTGGGGGATAGGCTTCATGAAGTGCAGTCCAGTGCACTCTTAGACACCGGTCTCACCACCTATGCTCCCCAGGACAGGCCTTACCTCATGTGTACAATCTGCTTACTAATCTGATGAAACACAGGTGATATGATTGTGAAATGTGCAAATATATTTTTTTAATCATGCAGATACTATCTAATCCTTGTCAATAATGTAAAACCAATTCATGTGCCCGAAATATTTTTTTAGAATAACATTTAAAAAAACAGAGATAAGGTCATATGTATAAGCATTATAGTGTTTATATCTTTTGCTTATTGTCATTGCTTTGTTGTTTGGTAATAGTGGTCTATAATGAGTTTTTTTTGTTTTGTTTACCACAGATTGAAATCAAGATTTCAGTAGTAAGGAAATATGCCCTCAAGGCAGAGGAGACGGAAAGATGCTAAGCGGAAAAAATCAAAAACATCAACGGAATTAAAGCAGTCTCCTACAAAAAAATACTTTAAAAAACGGAAAAAAGCTCCTGGTAAGACAACTAAGTCTTTTTTTCGGAACATATGTAGATCCCAAAAAAATGATAATATACATGTGAATGTACAGAAGGAGAGAGCAAATTTGAAGAGGAAGGAGAGATCCCCAAAAAATTTTACTACTGCAGCAGGAGACAATAATATGTATAGGAATAGAAGGCAAAATCAATTTAGGGACATTCGTAAACGAATGTTTTGCAATAGGGTAGTTTTAAATTTGTTGAAAAATGTTAAGAAAGGTAAACAGAGAGCTGCTTTTTACAAGAAAAAGAAAAATGTAGAGAAGATTGTTGATCAAGCTTTTGAAGTTAAGAAAAAATTATTTATTTTAGTAATTAATAGAATTAGGACACTTGATGTTTTCAAATCCAACAGTAGATGCAAAAGAGTAATTAATCGAACTAATTTTTGTAAAGTTTTTTCTGGAGAATGGATGCATAGTTCAAGTTGTGAGCCATTTTTTAATGAGGAGAGTTACTTCCAGGAGAATTATTTGGTGCATGCAGTTGACACCAGTGGTCGAGCATATGAGGTGAAAGATGGTTGTACGATTGAAAATAGAGAAACTTGTGTCTAGAGATGCAGAAGAGGTGTTAGCTGATGAAGTTTTAGGGAGACGTACTAAGGGTCCAGTGTACACTTGGAAATGTAGTAGTATTTGTAGTGTGCGACAGGATTCAATCAATGTGCTTCGTAATTTCTTACGTACATATAGTAAGATAAGTCTAAAACAGAAAATGAAGATGTTGCAAGACTTAGATCCTTGCAGAGTGAGAGAAAACACAGGTTTGCATGGACATTCACTGGCTTGTCTTTCAAGAAAAGTATGTCAGAGTGTTTTTCATCATTTTAGGATGTTAGCAGTGCATCATAACAACATGAGGAACTTAGTGAGAAGGTTGTATTATGCAAAAAGTCCAGCACTTAAGCCTAAACAGTTAAATAGTGCTCTTTTGCATGGAACTGAATTAGATGTGAAGACGATTGGTGAAGAAATTGATATTTGTTATTTTTGTGAAAAAGCGGACAGTGTAGAAATTGACACAGTAATACAAGGTAATGTGGAAGACAATGTACAGATTTCAAGTACAGAAAAGTTTGACCAGTAAAATTACCAGGTTTAAGGTGAAATCAAGTGAAAGGCCTAATTTTACTTGTGTGTGTTGTCGACGAACTCATTATAAGCATCAAACTAGATTAGTTGATTTATACGTAAAAAGTGAAAAGATAAATAATTATGAGTGGAAGGATTTTGCAACTTATTTGTGGGTGGAGAATTCTTTTGATTTGAGTTCTGATCAGCGTATTTGTAAATATTGTTAGAATAAATTAAATCAAAACAGAATGCCTGCTAGAGCTGTTCATAATAATCTTGAGTTGGTAGACATTCCTCCTGAATTGATGGATTTAAATACATATGAGTCTATTTTGATTCAATGTGTCCATCCTTTTCAGGCAATTGTTCGCATGGAGCCTAAGATAGGGAAATTGCCTCCTTCATATTTACAGAGAGGATTAAAGGGAAGAGTTGTTTATTTGTCTCTAGATTTCAAGAAAAATATTGATACAATTGGTGTAGAGAAAGTGGAAGAGGAACCTCTGGTTATTCTAGTTAATGGGGTTCCGACAAAGAGTAAGAAAATCTGGCAAGATTTAGTGGATGTTAGGAAAGTCAAAAAGGCAACGTTGTATTTGGTCAAAAACAATGAGTAGTACAAACATGTATGTGTTGGAGCAGAGGAAACAGCTGCAGATGAAGACAGTGATTGTTCAGCTGGCCAAATTGAAAAAGTTGATGTGTCTACAAGTGAAGAAATATATGAACATTATACTGTTCATCCTTTGCATTCCAAAGAAGTAATGGGGAATGCAATTGACTTGTTTCAAATGAAATCAGCAAAAGGAAGTCCCATTAGTGTATGGGAAGAAAGTTTGGAAGCTTGTTGTTTTCCACATTTATTTCCAACAGGTCGAGGTGGACGATATGACGATCGAGCACTTCAAATTCCTGCATCTGAATACCGGACTTTAAGATTATATGCAGAAGATCCAAGGTTTCGTCAATGCATTCCATATTTGTTTCATCTACTGTATGAAAGTGACTTGTCTGGGCTTTCTTATGCAGTAAATCATATACTGAAAAGTGGAGCACATCTGCAAAATGTTTCGGCGAGGGACTTTATGGAGAAAGTCAATCTGCAAGATAATATTTTGGAATCTCATCTAATCAATCTCATGGCATGTCAGCGTGGTACTAACGAGTATTGGTACCATCGTCATGGGGAATTGAAATGTATGCTAAGAAACTTAGGAACTCCTACATGGTTCCTCACTCTTAGCTGTGCCGAGTATGCATGGGACGACTTACTACAATTTATACGCGAGGCAAATGCAAATATACAGAATATAGAATTCAAAACACCTGGAGAACTGTGTTCTTTGGATCCAGTGAATGTATGCAGATATTTTAATCATAGATTTGAAGCTATGATGTCTTTTATTACCAACAAAAAAAATCTTCCCCTTGGAGAGGTTTTGGATTTCTTTTGGAGAAACGAGTATCAAGCGAGAGGTGCTCCTCACATACATATGTTGTTGTGGATTAAAGATGCACCCAAATTTGGAAAAGATTCGGATGAAACAGTGATGAGTTTCATTGAAGAGTATTCAACATGTGCTGTTCCGAAAACTACTGAGAAAAACAGTTTAGGGCAACAAGTTTTACGCTTTCAATCCCATCGTTGTGGAAAGTATTGTCGTCGAAAATTCAAAAACATGGAAAAGTTCTACACAAAATGTCGTTTCGGCTTTCCACGACCAGTGATTTCTAAAGGAAGAGTAAATAATTTGATGTCTTCTCTACGACATACTGTGACGAGGAAATCACCCAAAAATACATACAATTTAAAAAGAAACAAAGAATCCAAGTACATCAACGACTACAACCCAGTGATTTTGTCCATGTGGAATGCTAACATGGATATTCAATTCGTTGCTGACAACTCTATTGCTGTGGCTCGATATGTGAAGTCTTACATCACAAAAAAGAAAAGGCAGAACTGAAGGAAATGTGGGAGGATATTTCACATGAAAAGAGTCTAAGCAAGAAATTATACAGTTACATTCTGAAGATGTTGTCACATCGAGAAATTGGAGCATATGAATGTTCTGATCGATTGTCATCAGCAAATCTTTATGCCAAATCTAGAACCATCATTTGGGTTTGTCTAGGTCTTGCTGCAACACGAAACCGAGTTTTGAAATCTGTTCAAGTAATAGAGTATTTGGCGGAGAAAGAACCAGAAAGTACAGGTATTTTGAAGACAAACATGTTGGATACATACTATCCAAATAGAAGTCCTTACCTTGAGAACGCTTGTCTCTATGAAGTTCTGCAAAGCTATATTTATAAGAGGAGTATCAGAGAAGATATCAATAATGAAACAGAGAAAAGGTCATTTGATTAATCATCGAAAATTGAGTTGCGAAAATCCAGACAAAAGGGAATTTTACTATTTGGCTCTTTTGCAACTCTTTAAACCATGGCGTACAGAAGAGGAACTACTTGGAGATTTTCTCTGTTACGAAGACTCTTTTAATGCAACCAAGGATACCATGGAATGTCCTGTTTTTCCAAATTATCTGCAAATGTTGAACGAAGAAATAGAGCAAGAAGCAACAATTGCTGCAGAGATTGCGAGAGACAGTTCTCAAGACAGTCAGAGTTCTACTTCATTGAGTCAGGATCCACTAGGAGGACCAATTATTCAAAAGGAGGCTGCCACTGCCATGGATGAGGTGGAAAGAGATATGGAACAAGCTGAAGAGGATGTAATTAACTTAGAAGATTTGGTGAAACAACTAAACATTGAGCAGAAACAGATATATGACGAAGTCACAGAACAGGTTGAACATGGATTCAGTCATGAGAAAAAAGAGTGCTCATGTACATCATTTAAGCGTGTCCGACTGTATGTGAGTGGAGAAGCGGGAACTGGAAAAAGTTTTCTGATTAAAGCAATTGCAACTTATCTGCAGAAAAGGACTGAATCACCGCTGTCTTGTGTTGTTACCGCTCCAACTGGGCTGGCAGCACATAACATTAAAGGGATTACCTTACATCGTTTACTGATGCTACCAGTTGAGCATGATAACAAATTACAATACCACAAGCTATCTGGAGATGCTTGTTCTGAAGTTTCCAGAGTCCTGAAGAAAATGAAACTTCTTATCATTGATGAGGTAAGCATGGTCTCAAATCTAATGCTTGCTTTTGTGAATTTGAGAATGCAAGAAATTCTTAGAACAGACTATGATGTCTTATTCGGAGGAAAACACATTATTGTTTTTGGAGATCTACTGCAGTTGACTCCAGTGAAAGGACAACCAGTGTTTAAAATGGTCACGCATGAAGATACCAGGAAGTGCCTAGGAAGCATTGGAAACGTTAATATATGGCTAAATTTCAAATATGCAGAACTACTTCAAAATATGCGACAGGCAAAGGATGAAGATTATAAAAATATTCTACAAGATGTAAGAATCGGAAAACTAAGTGAGCATGGGAAAGAAGCTTTACATGCACGATTCATTTCAAATTTGTATCCAAATGAAAACATTCGTCCAGAGAATATTTTTAAGAAAATTAACGAGAACAAATCTGGGATATGTTTGATGCCAACTCTGAAAGAATGTTCCATCTTCAACAACAAAATGTTAAAGTTAGAAAATTAAAAGATTGTGAAACTGGAAGCTATAGATAAAATAGAGCATATGGGAGCAACAATAATTTTGTCTGAAAATTTGAAATCAAAATTGGATTCATTAGAGAAGAGTATATCTAAAACTGCTGGTTCTGAAAAGACTCTGAATGTGTGTTTAAATTGTCATATCATTTTGAGAAGGAATTTAAATGTTGAAAGAAGTCTGGTAAATGGAGCAATGGGTCATGTTGTTGATTTTGTGAATTACAAAAATAGAGATGGAATTGAAATTTTAAAAATTAAATTTGATGGCATTGACGAAATAGAACACATTTGTCGTTGTTTAGCTAGATTTTTGCTTGTGAAAGACTTATATGTTCGCCGAAAACAGTTTCCTGTTTGTTTGGCATATGCGGTGACAATTCATAAATCTCAAGGTTTAAGTGTAGATAGTGCTTTGGTGAACATTGGAAGTTCTGTGTTTAAAGAGGGTATGGCATATGTGGCATTATCACGAGTCAGAACTTTATCAGGATTGTACTTGATTGAGTGTGATGAAACAAAGATTTGTGCTGATCTAGGTTGTGTTAAAGAATACAATAGGTTAAGAAGAGAGTATGCTCCACATTTGCCTCAATATCCTCTGTTTGAAAAACGTGTGGTAGGCCGAAAAAGAAGAAATGAGAATAATTGTAGTGAGGTTGTAGCAAAAAGACAAAAAGTAGATGAAACTGTAATTGTAAGCAGAAAGAAAAAGGATTCTGTTAAAGATGTTGTTGGATTTCAGTTTGAAAACAGTTCTGGTGTCAACTGCTATGCTAATGTAGTGCTTAATGTTGTTTTTTTTCTTCAAAATTTACAAGAACAGATTGTTGAAAATCGGGATGAAACATTCGGCTGTTTATTGAATTCTGTGTTTGAGAAATGTAGCAGTGATAGAGCAAAAATAGAAAGTGTTTCAGAAATTCGAACTCTTCTAGACATATGTTCTGGTCAAAATCAATTTTCACAGAATATTCAGCAGGATTGTCAGGAATTTTTAATGTAAATGTTTGATGTATTGGAAGATGAAGGTGTAGATATAAAAAAATATTTTTAGCCTTTCTTATCAATGGCAGCATGACTGCGACAACTGTAGTTTATCAAGTAGTACTAGAATAGACACTGAAAGATTTACATATTTGACTTTACCAGACTGCAAATCAGTGTCTTTTAATAATCTAGTTAAAGCAGCTGATCACAATATGGTGTGTACCCAATGTAAGTCTGCAATGCTGTCTACATTATTTTTACAAACGTATGGTAAATATGTCATTTTAATGTTCCAACGATGTAGACCTGATGGAAGTAAATTGTCAACTTCTATTAAAAATTTAGTGGCTTCTGAGTTATCAATTTCAGGAAGAACTTTTGCAACTGTAGCTATTATTTATCATGATGGTCCTTCAACAACATCAGTGCATTACACATGCTATTTAAAATGTCGTAAAGGTTGGACTAACTGTAATGACACTCATTTGACTTTCAAACAACGTTTGCCTTTTGACTTAAAAAATTCATACCTAGTGTTTTTAGAACCAAAATTTAAGTAAAGGTAATTGCCCTATGAAGACGGGAGCAGTTAATAAAAGTTAGTTTGCTGTTTAAAATTATATTGTGAGTAAAAGTGATGAAGATAATATAAAAATTATAGTTCTCATAAACGTACGGTAAGTGGATCGCATAGTAAGTGATATTGGTATTATAGGAAATGTTCAACATGAGAGAGCCAGAGATGGAATTATGAATATTTAAATATTTTGAAAATGTTGTTTGAGCCTTTCTTTCAGAACATCGGGAAAACGGTAATTTTAGAGTTTGTTTTAATTAATTTGAAAATATACTGATATATCTGACATTATTTGGCCTTAAGGAAAGGTGAAGGAATGAGCAAAGAGTTATGACTGAACAGAAGGAGTATATGAAAACATTGAAACATATTTCAGATGTTCTTGGAGCTTTTTTTCTAGAGAGTCAATGAAATTGAATTTTTAGAGAACAGCAGAGTACCTTTCAACGAAAGGAACCTTCATGATGTACTATTTGACCTAAAGGAAAAGTAAGTGAATCAAAGATTAGTGTACATATGTGATTTGTAAGTTTATATGTTTTTTTTTAAACACAATCTTTTTGATTGTGTTTTTTTTCCCCGCTGTAATATGATGAATAGTTTGAACTCACTGTTTTTAGTGAAATTCAATATGTTCTGAGAACAGCAAAAATAAACTATCTAACATGTTGTATAAATTATTCTATAGTTTGTATTGTGTAATTTATATTGTATTCCCATTGTCTCACACTCACTTTCCCTTTTCCTCTCTGTTTCAGCTCTCTTTACTCACTCACACTGCCTTTCTCTCACTTTATTTCACACCCATTCGTTTACTGCACTTCTTTCACAACCCCTCATTTCCATTTCAACTGTCTGCATCCCCTCTCTCCCTTGCATCACTTTTTAGCTTTCAGTCTCTCTGTTTTACTTCCCTTTTCCGTCTTTTCCTCCTTTGCTATTTTAGTAATTTCTCTTTACTCACTCACCAGTATTGTTGCAGTTTACCACTCTCCCTCGCTTATCTTTGTTTGCTCCTTTTTTGACCTCTTCTCTCTATTTTCCGTTCACTACCTCTATGTCCTCAGTCCCTCACTCTCCTTGTGTTATGTTCACTTGTGTTTATCTACCTTCCATCATTTCACTTACAACAACTTCACTGCTCCTCTCTCATCGTTCTTCACCCTATTTCTTTTAGTCCGGTTCTATTACTACCCCTCAATTCCTATCTTTCAATGTTCTTCTCTTTACTTTCATCACCGAATCACTTTCTCTCAGTACCACTGTTTTAGTCCTCTTCTCCTCTCTTTCCTTCTTTTGCTCCCTTACTCATTTCCTTTCCTCACTCATTGTACTCCACTTCACTCAGTCCTTGCCTTAGTTTCTTTGTCTACTAACTTCCTCACTCCTTTTCCCTCAATCCTTCTATATTATCCTCTCTCCCTTCATCCCTTCACTCTATGACTCTCCTTCACTTACTCTCAGTTATCTTCCATTCCTCATTCTTCTAAATGTATCCTTAATTAGACTCCTTTCCCTCTCAGTCATTGTCTTTTTACTTACTCCTGTTTCCTGATTTAGTTTTGCTAACTCACATTCTTTTAGTATCTTTCTTACCTTCAGTTCATTTCTCTCTTCTTCTCTTCCTCTCTGTCAGTGAATCTATATGCCTTACTCTTAGTAATTTGCTCTCCTTCTATTTCTTTAACCCTCTTTTGTCCTTCTACATTACTTTATTTCCCTTTCTGTGTCGTTCACTTGTACTTTATTTCTTAATACACAGTTATGATTTTTAACCTCTTCATTTGTATCTTTTAATTTAAAATATATATGTTACTAATTATAACTTATTTTTTCTTCTCTGTTTCACAGATACAAAGTGTAGTAAAAAAATGTAATTAAAGTTACATTAATTATATGGTAAGTGTGACTAAAAAAATGTAGTTTGTCATCACCCTTTGCTTTAACCTCACTATTATTCTCTCACCCTACCTCACTCCTGTTTCCTTACTCTGCTTCCCTCACTTATTCTTATCCTCCATGTTTACTCCCCTTTCCCTAACTCCCCTCCCACATTCAACTTCTTTCAGTCCCCCTTCTTTACTTCCCTTACCCTCTGTTCCCTTCCTTTGTTCCCTCACTCATTCCCTTTCCCTTAATCATTTACTTCACTCCTGTCACTCCTTCTCTCAGTCCGTCTGTTCTCACAGTTCCTCATTTCCGTTCCCTCACTCTGTCTCTCTTATCGTCGCTGTCTCTGTCCCCTCATTATGTCAATACTCTTTCGTCATGGTCACTCCCTACAACTCACCCACACTCCCTCACTTACCTTTCTTTGATGCTTCACTCAGTCCCTTTCAGTCACTCCTTCCTTTACTCTCTCTGTCCTTTTTCTCTGTCACTCCCCATGTCTTACCCTTATTCACTTTTATCCACCCTCTTTTACCCCTCTTTACTTAGAGTCACTGCTCTTTTCTAATCCTCCCTCACTGTTTTACTATCTAATACAAAGTCCCTTTGGGTGCTCCCTCTAGCTTTCTTTCTCTTAACATAACTTTCTCTGTCCCTTTCCCTCATGCTCACTCCTTCATTCTTTTTTTTCCCTTTTTTTTTGGTGCGCGCCCCGGTACGCGTACCGGGGAGCGTACGTTACCCGTACCGTTGAGAAAAAAGAATGACAGAGTTTTCTAAAAATGTTAGTTTTTTTTCATAAAGTAGAGATAGTTCTAAAAAGAACTGTTTTTTTATTCTTTTTGTTGTTTTATATTTTTTTAATTTTTTTTAAACATTTTTTACTTTTTTTTTGGCTTTTATGAACAGTTTTATATTTTTTTTGTATTTTTTATGGGGAGAAACAGGGAATTGAAAATGGCTCAACTGGAGCACAAAAAAAATCAGGAAAATGTATGGTTTCCTTGGGCATTTGTGGTTATCCATAGCAACATTGATTAGTGTGATGCTTTGCTGACCATAACTAATTGTTTTGTTACAATATATACGAACAATTTTGTATCCCCAAATTTTGTTTGTATATTTGGAATCACCTCACTTGCCTCTGGACCCGATGGAGTGGGATCTTTGGTTGTTGAGGTTCTGGATGATGATTGGAGTAGGTTTTTGCAGAGTACCCTCACCTCTGCTGCAGAATAGTTGTTAGGGTGTAAACGCTGCATGTGCCGAATCATAGTATGATTCCCAAAGGAATATTTATTTTGCAGGGTTCCCCCTGGATAGCACAGCACCACAGATGAGACAAGTCACCTTTTGAGCGTTTACTTTTTTGAAACCCCTTGGGATTTTGTAAAACTCCCATATGAAGTGCTCTTTTGGTTTGTATGGGGGATTGTCTTCAGGCAGGAACTGCCTTGTCTCTACCTCCTCTTCTTCCTCCTCCTCCTCTTCTTCTTGACCACCAATGTAATCTTCTGGTGGTACTTGTGGTGTTGGTGGTGGTGGTGGTGGGGCAGATGCTCCTGCTGCTGATAGTACTGTAGCCATATCTGTAAGAAAAAAGCAGGTCTTCCTCACTCAAACAACAAAGTGAGAATGAGGAAAAAAGGTGGGGGCTTTCATCATTTGGAAAACAAAACTGTTCTGAACCAATGAAAAGTGTTATTTTCAAGTCACATGATCTGGGCTTTCATCATTTGGAAACCAAAACTGATCTGAATCAATGAAAAGTGTTATTTTCAGATCACATGACCCGACGCGCTTATGCTACGCGCCCCGGTGCATGTCCGGGGTCGCGCCCCGGGGTGCGCCCGTCGTCGCGCCCCGGGGCACGACTTACGTTGCGCGATCGTATGCGCTCGGGTGCTTCCGGGTGCTCTTACACCGTGCGTCATATGACGCATCACGGGGCAAAAAAAAAGAAAAAAAACCATTAAAAAAATAGTATTACATAATTATAAAATATATAATTCATTGTAAAAAATATTACACTTCATACCTATAGAGATTTGCTATTAAAAAACCTATGAAATTCACTGAAAAAACCATAGGTTTCCCATCAGTTATAGTTAGGAATTAGCATTTAAAAAACCTATTAAATTCACTGAAAAAACCATAGGTTTGACACCAGTTATAGTTAGCTGGAAATTTTACTCGCATAAAACCAATGAAATTCCCACGTTATAGTTAGTTGGACTCACTATAACTTGCGCGTGCAGTGCACTGCTGATGATGTCACATATTACATCACTCATGACATGGTCAGTGACATCACTCATGACATCACTGATGACACTATCCAGTGAATGTGTGTCTTTCTGAAAAATACATATGTTTTATATATGTATACTATGTGACTATAACTGGTGTCAAACCTATGGTTTTTTCAGTGAATATATATATATATATATATATATATATATATATATATATATATATATATATATATCTCGCTCCAGGTTTCCACCTCCACTCCACTTCGATAGAAACCACGCACTCCGGGGATAACTCCCACTTCGTTAGAAACCACGCACTCCGGGGATAACTCTCCAAATTAGATTTTATTTTGTTCGCAACAGCAGGAGGAGAGAGCGTGAAAATGTATATATATATATATATATATATATATTCACTGAAAAAACTATAGGTTATACACCATATATAGTTAGGAATTAGCATTTACAAAACCTTATTTTACTCACACAAAACCATTGAAATTCGCATATATAGTTAGTTGCACTAACTATATATCTCGCACCCGCAATCCACTGCTGATCATGTCACATATTACATCATTCATGACATGCTCAGTGACATCACTGATGACATCACTGATTACATCTCAAATGACATCACTGATGACATCACTGATGACATCTCAAATGACATCACTGATGACATCACTGATGACTACATCCAGTGACTGTATGTTTCTGTAAAGTTAAAATATGTCTTACATATTGAAGAATGAGTGGATGTATAAGTGTCTGGATGAAGGATTTAGTAAGTGCATGACTGACTGTATGAGTGAGTGATTAAATGTGTCTCACTGAGTGCATGGGTTAGTGACTAAACTGTTTTAATTTGTGTATCATTATGTCTGTTGTTCTGTAAACTGCTGCATGTGTTGATCATTAGCTATATGATTAACTATATGGGTTATTGATTGGTTGCCCAAGTATTTGTATGGGAGACTGAGTGTGTGTGTGGGTGACTGGGAGGTATATGACTCTGTGCATAGATGTGTGAGCAGTTGATTCACTAGATGTATGGGTTCAAAAGTGCATGTGGAAACAGCTGTATGGGCGGTTGACTGTATGCATGAGTGTATTGGTGAGTGAATGGATATCTCAGTGCTACATGTCAAAGTAAGTACATATGTAAAAAACAGTACATGTGAGAGTTGACATATATAAATAACTGTGCATAAGAGCTAGTGAATGTGTGAGTGGCTGTATGGATCATTGTGAACTTGTATCCAGGATTGTATAAGAGAGTAAATATGTGTTAGTATATGTTTGAATAAGTAAGGTGTGTATAACTGTATAGTTGAGAAAATGGAGGTGTGATTGATTCTTTGCATGACTGACTAGGTGTGTGTGTAACTTCATGGATGAGTGACAGTCTGTGAGTGTCTGTTTACACTGAGTGTATCTAAGGTTATATTAGAGTCTGAAGAGGTTCATCGTATTATCACATGAATTATGTCATCAGTGATGTGATCAGTAATGTCAAATGAGATGTCCAAAGTGATGTCATCAGTGATGTCATTTGAGATGTCTTCAGTGATGTCATCAGTGATGTCATTTGAGATGTCATCAGTGATGTCATCAGTGATGTCACTGAGCATGTCATGAATGATGTAATATGTGACATGATCAGCAGTGGATTGCGGGTGCGCGATATATAGTTAGTGCAACTAACTATATATGCCAATTTCAATGGTTTTGTGTGAGTAAAACAAGGTTTTGTAAATGCTAATTCCTAACTATATATGGTGTATAACCTATGGTTTTTTCAGTGAATGTTCAAGGTTTTGTAAATGCTAATTCCTAACTATATATGGTCAATAACCTATGGTTTTTTCAGTGAATTTCAATGTTTTTTTAATAGCAAATATCAAAAGGTTTAAAATGTATTCTTCATTAAATCGAAAAATATATTTTATATGTTTTTAATATAATTTTGTTATGTATTTTTTTTTAAATAATTTTTTTGTTGCGCTACCGGTCCGCGAACCGGGTAGCTTCCAGTCAGCTCAATTTGGTGCCGCGACTTGGTCCGCGAACCGGTAAACGTTCCGTTTGCGCAACTGCCGCTTTATAAAACAACATTGTGGCGCGTCGCGTAAGCGCGATGTATCGCGTTATCGCGTAATGCGTCTTATGATGCGCCGCGTTAGCGCACCCGGAAGTGCTCCAGAGCGCGAACCGAGGCGCGAAGCGCAGCACCCCGGAAGTGATCCGGGGCGCGGCACGGAGCGCGTAACGTAAGCGTAACAGGTCATGTGACTTGTTAATAAAACTTTTCATTGGTTCATTTCACTTTTGGTTTCCTAATGATGTAAGGCTAGGTCATGTGACCTAAAAATAACACTTTTCATTGGTTTAGAACTATTTTTTTCCCCAAATGATGAAAGGCCCCACCTTTTTTCTCACTATGACTTTCAACTTTGTGAGAGGAAGACCTATTTTGATTCATAAGAAATGGCTTCATTAGTAGCTGCAGCTGGTGCACCCCCCCCACCACCACCACCTCCTAGGAAGAGAGGACCACCTCCTCAGGTTATCCTTCAGCAAGAGGAGGAAGAAGAGGAAGAAGAGGAAGAGGAGCAAGAGAGGAGGCAGTTTTTGCCTGAAGAGCCGAGGAGGTCCCATGTGAAAGAAAATTACATCTGGCAATTTTTCACATTTCCCCCGGGGCCAAAAAAAAGTAAATGCCCGCTACGTTACCTGTCTCATCTGTAAAAAAGATCTCTCCAGAGGGACTGATAAGAAGTACAGCTATGGCAATTACACCATGCATCGGCACATGGACAGGTGGCACCCTATAAATTATAGTGCTGCGCAGGTACGTGACCTGCAGGATAACCCCCCTCCTGTGGCCAGTACATCATCTGAACAGGCAGTGATGGGACCAGAGGCGAGGGAGACGATCCCAAACATACAGTTGAAGTTCGGGGACGTGAAGCAAGTGTGCATTTTTTGCGGCAAAATAATTTGCTACAGGGAGAGTAGCATAAATTTGATCAACACAGCTATTGAAAATCACAAATGTCCAAAACGCCCCAGAAAATAAATTAACTTTTTTTTTGTTGCTCCTGTTGAGCCCTTTACAATGAGTGATTTTCGTCCCCCCCCCCCAAAAAAACAAAAAAGGTATAAAACCGTTCAAAAAATACAAAAAAAGTAAAAAAATGTTCAGAAAAATAATAAAAAAATATAAAACAACAAAAACAATAAAAAAAGTTCTTTTCAGAACTACCTCCCCTTTATAAAAAATTGCTAGAATGTTTAGCACTCTGGCAAAAAAAGGAAGAGTGAGTATATGGAAAGGAAACAGAGTAATGTTAAAAGAAAGACAGCTAGAGGGAGTAATAAAGAGATACTGTTTAATAGATCTATTTACCGAAGAAAAGATGTAAGAGGGTATAATTGAGAAAAACAAAATAGATAAGGAAGTGAAAGAAAAAAAGGAGAGTAGAAGAATAATAAACAAGAGTTTCTTAGAGAATGTGAGTGAATGTTCAAATTAAGAAGAAAAACAGTAAAGGATGTGGAATGAGAGGTAGGGATAGAACCGGACTAAAAGAACAACCCTGAGGGAAAGTGTTAAGAAAACAGTGAGCGAAAGTAAATAGGAATAAAAGAAGATGTATGACAGTGACTAAGGTTAAAACATGTGGAATAACAGAGAGAAAAAACAGAAAGCAGAAAAGAAGAAGTGACAGAAAAGGAATGATTGAAACAGCAAAGAAATGTAAATAACATAGTGTGCTTGAACTACAGGGAGAAAGCATCATGAACAAGTAGTGAAAGAGTGATGAGTCAGAGACAGTGAGAGTAATAGAGACGGAGTGAGTGAACAGGAGTGAGGAACTATGAGAACAGAGGGACTGAGAAAAGGAATGGAAGGAGTAGAGTAAGTAAGTAATAGAAAAAGGAATGAGGGAAGTAGCAAAGGCAGGAAACTGAGGGTTAAAGAAATGAAGCAGTGGAACTAATAGAAGTTAAATGTGATAGAAATGTAACGAAAAGAGTACAAAACACTTACCTTATAATTGTCGTTAACTTAGTCACTTGTTATTTTTATACTTTCAATCTGTGAAAGAAAGAACAAAAATTTGAAAAATATTAAAACATGTATTTAAAAATTAGAAAAGACAAGGGAAAAGATTGAAAATCATCCAATTGTACAAAGAAATAAAGTTAGAGACAAAAAGAAATTGTAATAGAGTAAATTACTAAGAGAAAAAAAAGGAAGATACTTTCAGTGACAGAAAAGAAGGATAGAAGAGAAAACTAAATTGAAGTTGTGTAAGCTACTAAAAGAAAGTGAGTAAGGTAAACTATATAAGGAAAGGGTGAATAAGGAAAAGAGAGTGAGGGAGAGAGGAGACAGAGGAAGTGAAGGAAAGAGTGTCAGATACAGACTGAGTGAGGCAACAAAGAAAGATAAATGAGTGGAGTGAGTTATACTAACTGATTACACCAAAAAAGGAGAACCCAAAAATATTTAATTTAGAAAACAAAGGGAGGAAAGATGGAAAAGACAAGCGAAGCAGAAGGTCTGAAAGCTGAAAAATGGTGCAAAGGAGAAAAGAAAAAAGCAGAGTTGGAATAGGGAAACAAAGGTTGAAAGATAAGTGGAGTTAGAGAGCAAGGGTGAAAGAGAATAAAACAAAAGGCAATGTGAGTATGTAAAGAGGATTGATAGAAGGTAATAAAAGATGAGTGAGCATGAGACAAGACGAGTACAAATTAAAATTCACTATACAAAATACAGAATTAATTATACATGTTAAATGGTTTATTTTTGCTGTTCTCAGAATGTATCAAATTTCACTAAAAACTGTGAGTTGAAGGTATGCATCATATAACAGCGGGGAAAAAAACCACAATCAAAATGATTGTGTTTAAAAAACCCATATAACATAACCAATCAGAAATCAGAACTCCTCAAAAGTAACTTACTTCCCATGACGTCGAAGGAAGTCCTATGAACAGCTTATACTCTGTTGTGCTGCTATTATTTTCTGCCCGCCACTTTCTGAAAGAAAAGCTCCATAGTTTTGACAAATATGTTACATACAATAAATGACTTCTCGCTCTCTACCGCACTTCTCCTCAAGGCCAAATAGTGTAAGAGCCATTTATAAGTCTTGGAATTCTTCTAAGCAAATCCCGTCATTTTCTTTTTCCGTAACTTTCAGAAAGAAAACGTTCAAGATCACTTTCACAATCCTGTACTAGTAATATCTCACCCTTCTTGCTCACTCATGTTCCACATTTCCTATGACACTGATACTGCTTACTATGAGGCACACTTACACTACCTCTATGACTACTACAATTATTTAATTCTCTTGATCACTGTTAATCACAAAGCAATTTAAAACAGTACATAAAATTATATCAACTCCTAGAATCATTATAGGCCAGTTACCTACCCTAAATTCTCTCTTCTGAAAACACAAAATAAGAATATTTTAAGTCAAAAGGCAACATTGTTTCATAGTCAAATGGGAATCATTTCCGAAACACCAGCTTTTTTTTACATTTTAAATAAGCTGTGTAATAAGCGGATGTTGTCAAAGGACCATCATGTCATATAATAGCTGCAGTTACAAATGTTCTTCCTAAAATCAACGACTGTGTAGCCACAACATTTGTAATTAAAGTTGAAAACTTACTTTCATCAGGTTTATATAGTTGGAATTTTAAAATGACATTGTAACCAAAAGTTTGTACGAATAATGTGGACAGCATTGCAGACTTACATTACCTCTACTCCATGTTTTGATTGGCTGCTTGAATTAGCTTATTAAAAGAAACAGTTTTTCTGAACTCATTCAAAGTGCAGTTATTTTTCCATGAGGTCAAGTGTAATGGTAAGAACATCGTTTGCTTTGGGAAATACTCTGTTGTCCTTTAACTAATCCGTGGCCACCACTTTCTGTAAGAAAACCTTCTTTTTTTCCAGGAACTACTTAAAACTCAGAAATAACTTTTCACTCTGTACTACACTTATCCTCAAGGCCAAATAGTGTAGGAGCCATTAGAACCTCTTCAAATTCTTCAGAGCAAATCCCGTGATTCCTTCCCTAAAATTTTGGTTGTAAAAACACCAGGTAAGAATTTTTAAGGTCAAAAGGCAATCTTTTTTTGAAAGTTAAAACAGAATCATTGCAGAATGACCAGCCATTTCCAGACTTCAAATAAGCTGTGTAATGTCCTGATGTTGTTGAAGGACCGTCATGATATATAATTGCTGCAGTTACAAAAGTCCTTCCTGATATTGACAACTGCGAAGCCACAACATTTTTAATTAAAGTTGTCAATTTTGTTCCATCAGGCCTACATCGTTGGAACATTAAAATGACATACTGGCCATATGTTCGTATAAATAATGTGGACAGCATTGCAGACTTACATTGGCTACACTTCATGTTTTGATCGGCTGCTTTTACTAGCGTATTAAAGGACACTGATTTACTGTCTGGCAAAGTTAAATATATAAATCTTTCTGAGTCTACAGTAGTAGTACTTGAAACCCTACAGTTCTCGCAGTCATGCTGCCATTGATAAGAAAGGCCAAACAGATGATCTACATCTACACCTTCATCTTGCAATACATCAAGCATATACATTAAAAACTCCTGACAATCTTGCTGAATATTTTGAGAGAATTGCGTTTGACCTGAACATTTGTCTAACAGATTTCGAATTTCAGACACACTTTCTAGTTTTTGTTCTATCAGTGCTACATTTCTCTAACACAGAGTTCAGTAAACAGCAAAAACGTTGATCCGAATTGATCACAATCTGTTCTTTTAAAGTTTCTAGAGAAAAGACAACATTAACCACTACATTAGCATAGCAGTTGACACAAGAACTATTTTCAAATTGAAAACCAACAACATCTTCAACAGAATCCATTTTCTTTCTGCTTATAATTTCGGGTTCATCAACTTTTCGTCTTTTTGCTACAACCTCCCTACTATTGGTCACATTTCTTCGTTTCCGGCCTACCACACGTTTCTCAAACAAAGGATATTGAAGCAAATGTGGCGCATACTCTCTTCTTAACCTATTGTATTCCTTAACACAATCTAGATCCGCACAAATGTTTGTGACATCACACTCAATCAAGTACAATCCCGATAAAGTTCTGACTCGTGACAATGCCACATATGCCATACCCTCCTTGAACACAGAACTGCCAATATTCACTAATGCACTGTCTACACTTAAACCTTGCGATTTATGGATTGTCACCGCATATGCCAAGCAAACAGGAAACTGCTTACGGCGAACATATAAGTCTTTTACAAGCAAAAACCTAGCAGAGCAACGACCAATTAGCTGTACTTCCTCAATGCCATCAAATTTAATTTTTTTAAATTCAATTCCATCTCTATTTCTGTATTTCTCAAAATCAACAACATTACCCATTGATCCATTTACCAGACCTCTTTCAACATGTAAATTCCTTCTCAAAATGATACAGCAATTTAAGCACACATTCAGAGTCTTTTCAAAACCAGCAGTTTTAGATATAGTCTTCTCTAATGAATCCAATTTAGATTTCAAATTCTCAGACAAAATAATTGTTACTCCCATATGCTCTATTCTGTCAATAGCTTCCAGTTTCACAATCTCTTGGTTTTCTAAATTCAACATTTTGTTGTTGAGGATGGCACATTCTGCAAGAGTTGGCATCAAACATATTCTAGATTTCTTCTCAGTAATTTTCCGAAAAATATTCTCTGGCAGAACGTCTTCTTCTGGATACAAATTTGACAGTAATCGTGCATGTAAAGCTTCTTTCCCATGCTCGGTCACTTTTCCGATTCTAACATCTTGTAGAATATTCTTATAATCTTCATCCTTCGCTTGACGCATATTTTCACGCAGTTCAGCATAATTGAAGTTTAACCATATATTAACGTTGCCAATGCTCCCTAGGCACTTCCTGGTATCTTCATGCGTAAGCAGTTTAAACACTGGTTGTCCTTTCACTGGTGTCAGCTGCAGAAGATCACCGAAAACAATGATGTGTTTGCCACCAAATAACACATCATACTCTGTTTTAAGAACTTCCTGCATTCTCAAATGCACAAAGGCAAGCATGACATTGGAAACCATGCTTACTTCGTCAATGATAAGAAGTTTCATTTACCTCAAGACTCGTGAAACTTCACAACAAGCATCTCCAGATAACTTGTGGTATTGTAATTTGTTATCATGCTCCACTGGCAGCATCAGTAGACGATGCAAAGTAATACCTTTAATGTTATGTGCTGCCAGTCCAGTTGGAGCAGTGACAACACAAGACAGCGATGACTCGGTCCTTTTCTGCAAATAAAATGACATTGCTTTAATGAGGAAACTTTTTCCAGTTCCCGCTTCTCCGCTCACGTACAGTCGGACAGGCTTCAACGACGTACATGAGCACTCTTTCTTCTCATGACTTAATCCATGATCAATTTGGTTGGTAACTTCGTCATATATTTTCCTCTGCTCAACGTTGAGTTGTCTTTCCAAATCTTCTAAGTTAACCGCATCCTCCTGAGCATGTGCCATGGCTCTTTCCACTTCAATCATGGCAGTGGCAGCTTCATTTTCGATAACTGGTCCTCCTAGTGGATCCTGACTCAATGAAACAGAACTCTGGCTGTCCTGAGAACTGTCTCTAGCAATCTCGGCTGCAATTGTTGCTTCCTGCTCGATTTCCGCATTCAACATTTCTAGATATTTTGGAACAACAGGACATTCTATGGTCTCTTTGGCTGCATTGAAAGAGTCTTCGTAACAGAGGAAATCTCCAAGCAGTTCCTCTTCTGCACGCCAAGGCTTGAAAAGTTGCAAAAGAGCTAAATAGAAAAACTCTTTTCTTTCAGGAGATTCGCCACTCAATTTTCGATGATTTACCAATTGCCATTTTCTTTGCTTGATCAGACATCCCTCACTTCCAATTACAGCATACACTCCTTTATCAATATCTTCTTTGATGTTCCTCTTGAATATGTAATTTTGTAGAACCTCATACAGACAAACATTCTCGAGGTGACTGCTTCTATTTGGATAATATGTATCCAACATGTTGGTCTTCAAAATATCTGTACTGTTTGGCTCCTTTTCCGCCAAATACTCAATTTCCCGTACAGGTTTCAGAACTCGATTACGCGTTGCAGCAAGACCAAGACTCGCCCAAATGATACTCCTAGATTTGGCATAGAGACTTGCTGAAGATAGCCGGTCAGAACATTCGTAAGCCCCGATTTCTCGATGCGACAACATCTTCAGACTGAAACTGTACAACTTCTTACTGAGGCTCTTTTCATTGGAAATGTCCTCCCACATATCCTTCAATTCTGTCTTTTTTTTTTTGTGATGTAAGATGTCACATACCGAGCCACAGCCATACAGTTATCAGCCACAAACTGTATATCCATGTTAGCATTCCACATGGACAAAATCACTGGGTTGTAGTCGTTGATGTACTTGGACTCTTCGTTTCTTTTCAAATTGTATGTATTTTTGGGTGATTTCCTCGTCACATTATGTCGCAGCGAAGACATCAAACTGTTCACTCTTCCTTTAGAAATCACCGGTCGTGGAAAGCCAAAACGACATTTTGTGTAGAACTTGTCCTTGTTTCTGAATTTACGACGACAGTACTTTCCACAATGATGGCTTTGAAAGCGTAAAACTTGTTCTCTTAGGCTTTTGTCTTCCTTTGTCTTTGGAACAGCACATGTAGAATACTGTTCTATGAAACTCATCACTAAGTCATCCGGATCTGTTCCAAATTTGGGTGCATCTTTGATCCATAGCAGCATATGTATATGAGGAGCACCTCTTGCTTGGTACTCCTTTCTCCAGAAGAAATCCAACACCTCTCCAAGAGGTGAATTTTTCTTGTTCATGATGAAAGACATCATAGCCTCAAATCTATGATTGAAGTACCTGCATACATTCACTGGATCCAAAGAGCACAGTTCTCCGGGTGTCTTGAATTCGATATTTTCAATGTTTCCATTTGCCTCTCGTAGAAATTCAAGTAAGTCTTCCCAGCCATACTCAGCACAGCTGAGAGTGAGGAACCATGTGGGAGTTCCTAAGTTCCTCAGCATACATTTTAAATCACCATGACGTCGGTACCAGTACTCATTAGTACCACGCTGACATGCCATGAGTTTAATCAGGTGAGAATCCAAAATACTGTCTTGCACATTGACTTTATCCATACAGTCCCTTGCCGAGATATTTTGCATCTGTAAACCACTTTTCAAGATGTGGTTCACTGCATATGACAGTCCAGACAGATCGCTTTCAAACAGTAGATGAAACAAATAGGGAATGCATTGACGAAACCTAGGATCTTCTGCATACATTCGTAAAGTCCGGTATTCAGAAGCAGGAATTTGATCAGGTCGCTCATCATATCTTCCTCCTTGACCTGTTGGAAATAGCTGTGGGAAACACCGAGCTTCCAAACTTTCCTCCCAAACACTAATGGGACTCCCTTTCGCTTGTTTCATTTGAAACAACTCAATAGCATTCCCCATGACTTCCTTGGAATGCAAAGGATGAACACTATAATGTTCATATATTTCTTCATTTTTAGAGGCTTCTACTTTCTCAATTTGTCCAGCACACAAATCGCTGTCCTCTTCTTCACTTACTTCCTCTTCTGCAACACATACATTCTTGTAGTGCTTATTGTTTTTCATCAAATACAATGTTGCCTTTTTGACTTTCCTAACATCCACTAAATCTTGCCAGATTTTCTTACTCTTTGTCCGAACCCCATTAACTAAGATAACCAGAGGTTCCTCTTCTACTTTCTCTACTCCAATTGTATTAATGTTTTTCTTCAAATCTAGAGGCAAATAAACAACTCTTCCCTTTAATCCTCTCTGTAAATCTGATGGAGGCAATTTCCCTGTCTTTGGCTCCATTCGTACAATAGCCTGAAAGGGATGGACACTTTGAATCAAAATAGATTCATAAGTATTTAAATCCTACAATTCAGAAGGAATGTCAACCAATTCCAGATTATTATGAACCGCTCTAGCAGGCATCCGGTTTTGATTTAATTTGTTACAACAATAAGTACACACACGTTGATCCGATCCCAAATCAAAACAATTTTCTACCATCAAGTATGTTGCGAAATCCTTCCACTCACTATTATTTTCCCTTTCACTTTTTGCATATAAATCCACTAACTTAGTCTGATTCTTATAATAAGTGCGTCGACAACACACACAAGTGAAATTAGGCCTCTCACTTGATTTCATCTGAAACGTTGCAATTTTCTTCTGAAAATTATCTGTACTGGAAATCTGTACACTCTCTTCCACATTACCTTCTTCTTCTGAGTCAATTTCAACATTGTTCTCTTTACTAGCAAAGTAACAAAACTCAATTTCTGCACAAATATTCTTCACATCTACTTCTGAACCATGCAAAAGAGCAGTGCATAATTGTTTAAGCATAATTGCTGGACTCTTAGCATAATACAACATTCTAACTAATTTCCTCACTTTATTATGATGCACTGCTAGCATCCTGAAATGATGAAAAACACTCTGGCATACTCTCCTGGAAAGTCAAGCCAATGAATGACCATGCAAACCAGTCACTTCTCTCACTCTGCAAGGATCTAATTCTTGCAACAACTTCATTTTCTGTTTTAAACTTTTCCTATTAAATGTCCGTACAAAATCACAAAGCAAATTAATGGAATCCTGTCGCACACTGCAAATACTACTACACTTCCAGGTGTACACTGGTCCCTTAGGATGTCTTCCTAAAACCACATTACCTAACACCTCTTCTGCCTCTGTTGACACAAGTTTTTCTTTTTCAACCGGACAACCATCTTTCACCTCATATGCTCGACCACTGGTGTCAACTGCATGCACCAAATTATTATCCTGGAAATAACTCTCCTCATTAAAAAATGCCTCACAACTTGAACTATGCATCCATTCTCCTGAAAAAACTTCACAAAAATTACTACGCTTAACTGTTCTCTTCCATCTACTATTTGTTTTGAAATCATAAATTGCCTTGTTTAGTTTCCTAATTCTATTGATTATCAAAATAAATAACTTTCGCTTAATTTCGAATGCCTGATCAATAATTTTCTCAACGTGTTTCTTTCTCTTATAAAAAGCCACTTTCTGTTGACCTTTCTTAATATTTTTTAACAAATTGCCAATTATCCTGTTGCGGAACATTCGTCTACGAATGTCCCTAAACTGATTTTTCCTTCTACTACCATGCACAGAGTTTTCTCCTGCTCTAGCAGTAACATTTTTGAGTGGCCTTTCCTTTCCGTTTAAATTGGCTCTCTTCTTCTGGACTAAAACATGTTCTGTAGTGATACTTTTTTTTCTGGAAATATTTCTTAGGAAAGATTTCGTTGTCTTACTCAGAGCTTTCTTGGTGACTTGACGAGTTTTTATTGTAGAGGACAGCTGCAAGCATGTAGTAAGCTGCTGTGTTTGACGTTTTGTAGCCTTCCTCCTTCTTTGCCTCGAAGGCATACTTTAATTTTGAAATGATCTGCAGTTGAATCTGTGGTAAAATATAATAAAATTTTTTATTAACCACTATTACCAAACAGTAAATCAATAACAGTCGTCAAAAAATTAACACACTAGTTGTCAATTCTACATACAATAATTTTTAGTGCATTGACAATTTTAAAACTCACAAATAGTAGCAAAGAAATGGAATGCTTCCACATTTGACCTGTGCTCTTTTATATGTGAATCTGAACTAATTTTATTAGCATATTTCACTATTTTATTAAAGACACTTCACACAAGCTGTTTTTGTAGTTGTATTTAATTTTAAATGAAACGGTTAACATGGTTACTTTTCATTTCCAGTAACTTAAATTTATTTTTAAAAGTCTTTATAGGTTAATAGGCTCGAGCAGGTCAGCTGCCCACCCTATGTCATACAATTCTGACAAATCAGCATCCTCATCATATTCTTCATCATCCACAGGATATAAATCATCCAAGGGATCTACTTCCACTGACGTTTCAATGACAAGTTCAATGATAAGATCGAGATCAACAGATTGCTCATTATTACTCATGGTTGATGTTGTCGTTATCTTTAAAGAAAGAGAACAACAATGAGATGTTGCAGAGTAAGAGACAAATCTCAGAGACTATAATAGTAAAATTGTTTAACAAGAGTAACATTTTGCAGATATTATTTAGCCATGTCCAGCGATGCTGAGGAGGTGAGGCCTATGTCCAAGTTTTCAGTGAGCAGGACTCATCTCTTCTTAACCTTGGATAAGCCTCACCGACTCTGTGTCCCCTGCTCATACTTAAATGTAAAGGGGCAGATTTATGTTAACTGGCGCATCCCCAGGGATGCACCAGTTAACTGCGCCGCTGCTCTGCCACCCATGATGTGCCGCATTTACAATGCGGAGCACCATGGAGCAAAAACAGCACAGATGCGTCACGCATCTGTGCCGCAAAAGCGGCGCATTGCAGGAATCACGTCTTAAGCGCGACATGACTACTGCAATGCACAGGGGCAAGCCACACATTGCATGGTGCATCACTCCTTATGCCTGTTTCAAACAGGCGTAAGGATTTGATTAAGCAATGCCATAAAGCTGACTCAGTGAAATCTTGTAAATTTCACTGTGTTAGTTTTACAGGGCTTTCATGCAAGTGAATGCCCACCCTGCAACAAAACGCCCACATGAAACCTGACGCAGGTTTCATGTGGCGCAGGACTTTACAGCGTGACACATCTGCCTAGATGCATCAAGTTGTAAATATGTTGCAACATAGCGCATCTTTTGCGCTGCCGCTGCGTCACAAAAGTGACGCACAGCGGCGCAAAAGAGGCGCACGGCCATCATAAATCTGCCCCTAACATTTTAAATGATTGGTTCAGGATGCCGATAAGGTGTGGCCTATCCAGAGGTTTGTTTGAGGTGAGGCCTACACAGGGTTACAGATGAAATTTAAGCTTGTTGAAGAGTACAGAGGAGATAATACATGTGCAGGCCTACCAATGAAGTGAGTCATGTCCACTGCACTCTTGAACATAGGCCAGACCGCCTCTGTCTCCCTGGACAGGCCTAAACCTCATCTGCACAATGTGATTCGTAATGTTAGGAAACACAGGTGATGTAATTGAAAAACGTGCAATTTCTTTTGCTCATTTCACAATCACATCACCTGTGTTTCCTTTGCTTAGGTATCTCATTGTGCAGATGTAGTCTAGCATATGAAAGAGTACGCAGAAGGTGAGCACTGTATGCAACAACTTTGGCCCTTACAGAAGCCTCAGCTTCTCCATGCCCCCTACACAGTCCTAAATGTATACAGTTTAAACTGACGGTATCTTGTTGCAGATGAAGTGAGGCCTATCTTGCAACATGGTGCATCTTTTGCACCGCTGCTGCGTCACAAAAGTGACGCAACAGCAGCGCAAAAGAGGTGCACGGCCATCATAAATCTGCCCCTAACATTTTAAATGAATGATTCAGGATGCCGATAAGGTGTGGCCTATCCAGAGGTTTGTTTGAGGTGAGGCCTACTCAGGGTTACAGATGAAATTTAGGCTTGTTGAAGAGTACAGAGGAGATAGTACATGTGCAGGCCTACCAATTAAGTGAGTCATGTCCACTGCACTCTTGAACAAAGGCCAGACCTCCTCTGTCTCCCTGGACAGGCCTAAACCTCATCTGCAAAATGTGATTCGTAATGTTAGGAAACACAGGTGATATAATTGAAAAACGTGCAATTTTTTTTGCTCATTTCACAAGCACATCACTTGTGTTTCCTTTGCTTAGGTATCTCATTGTGCAGATGTAGTCTAGCATATCAAAGAGTACGCAGAAGGTGAGGACTGTATGCAACAACTTTGACACTTACAGAAGATTCAGCTTCTCCATGCCCCCTACACAGTCCTAAATGTATACAGTTTAAACTGACGGTATCTTGTTGCAGATGAAGTGAGGCCTATCTTGCAACATGGTGCATCTTTTGCACCGCCGCCGCGTCACAAAAGTGACGCAACGGCGGCGCAAAAGAGGCGCACGGCCATCATAAATCTGCCCCTAACATTTTAAATGATTGATTCAGGATGCCGATAAGGTGTGGCCTATCCAGAGGTTTGTTTCAGGTGAGGCCTACTCAGGGTTGCAGATGAAATTTAGGCTTGTTGAAGAGTACAGAGGAGATAATACATGTGCAGGCCTACCAACGAAGTAAGTCACGTCCACTGCACTCTTGAACAAAGGCCAGACCTCCTCTGTCTCCCTGGACAGGCCTAAACCTCATCTGCAAAATGTGATTCGTAATGTTAGGAAACACAGGTGATATAATTGAAAAACGTGCAAATATTTTTTCTCATTTCACAATCACATCACCTGTCTTTCCTCAGCTTAGGTATCTCATTGTGCAGATGTAGTCTAGCATATCCAAGAGTACGCAGAAGGTGAGGACTCTATGCAACAGAGCAATGTACATTACTCACCTCCCTTGACACTTACAGAAGCCTCAGTTCTCCATGCCTCCTACACAGTTCTAAATGTATATCATTATCATCATAGTGACTAAGAAACTCTAGCAGTACATATTGTGAATCCTAAATGTCTTAAAGTAACGATTTTTTAACCAAAAAACAATTAAAATATTCTCCCAGATTGATGGTGAGAAGTGATATATTTATTTAAAGAAGCAGACACCTTTTTGTCATTGACATAAATGTAAAAAGCCTTCCTTTTCTTTATGAACCATTTTCATGTCATAATTTGAAAACACAGCACAACTCCTATGTACAAGTACACCCTGTCAGTATTTAAATTTGCCAAGCACACATGGGGGCGTATTTACAAGAGCCTTGCACCACAGAGAAATGACTTAAATTTACCAAGCACTCTTGAGGGCTTATTTACAAGGACCTTGCACCACCTTTAAAGTCACTTTTAACATGGGGAAAATGACGTGAATGTGGCTCATAAGCTTTGTAAATTTGCCCCCATGTTGACTATGAAACTCTTGCAGAAAATATTGTGAAACCTTAATGACTTCAAGAAACGTGTTTTTAAACCGGCAAACAATAAAATTATTCTCCCATATTCATGGTGGAAAATGAAATATTTATTTAAAGAAGCATACACCATATTGACCTTCTTATAAATGTAAAAAGCATTTCTTTTTTTAAAAAAACGATTTTCTGGTCATAATTTGAAAACACAACACAGCTCCTATGTACAAGCACACCCTGTCAGTACTTAAATTTGCCAAGCACACATGGGGGCGTATTTACAAGGACCTTGCACCACGGGGAAATGACTTGAATTAAAATGGGGAAAATAACGTCAAAGTGACTCAAAGGCCTTGTAAATATGCCCCAAGCAGCCTATGAAACTCTAGCAGTACATATCAAGAAACCTAATTGACTTCAAGAAACGTTTTTAAACACATCAAGTAAACAAATTAATCACCCAGATTCATGGGGAAGTGACTTAAAATGCCCTAACACACATGAAAGCGTATTTTTAAGGCCCTTGCACCATTTTTGCGTCACTTTTAACATGGCTATGTAATTCAAATAAACTAAATCTATTTGTAAAACACTTGACACAAAGCAACATTTTAAATACACAACTTTCTTCATAATTTTATTTACAAGGACCTTGCACCACGGGGAAATGACTTAAATTAAAATGGGGAAAATAACGTCAAAGTGACTCAAAGGCCTTGTAAATATGCCCCAAGCAGCCTATGAAACTCTAGCAGTACATATCAAGAAACCTAATTGACTTCAAGAAACGATTTTAAACACATCAAGTAAACAAATTAATCACCCAGATTCATGGGGAAGTGACTTAAAATGCCCTAACACACATGAAAGCGTATTTTTAAGGCCCTTGCACCATTTTTGCGTCACTTTTAACATGGCTATGTAACTCAAAGAAACAAAATCTATTTTTAAAACACTTGACACAAAGCAACATTTTAAATACACAACTTTCTTCATAATTTTCTCCCTAAAGCATACTATTCTCTATCTAAATTAAATGAATCTTTTCTCACCTTAGCAAATACTTTTTGAGTTTCAAAACAGTCTCAGACACACACCAATTTGTCTTTAGCAGAGCAAAGGGTATGCACTCCAGAGGCTGCAACCAACAAAGGCACAGAAATGCTGTAATTCATCACACATATCTCTCATGTCACCCAATCAAAACTCTTCCCTCACTTTTATCAAATCAACACCCTTCCCCCTCTGCCCTTTCTGCCTTTTTTCCATAGCAACCACCTCCTGAAAGACATCTCATGTTTACAAGTTCACACAACAATGTTTCAATTGAACTCTGAACTCTCAGTACACCTGCGTATCCAGTAAATCGTGAAAAGTAGTAAAAAAAAAGTTACATTTAAAATTTGTTTAGAGTGATCATAGTTAGGGTAGCTCTGAGAAGAGCTTTTGGGTATGTGGTAGATTTAGGTACTTATAAGTAGGTACCACTACATAGTCTTAAATTCAGGATTAAAACTCTGTTCCCCTCTTCTGAGAAGTGAACTCCATCTCCTCTGTAGATATTTTGCATGTAGTAACGCAAGTTATTGTTGTAGATGGAGCCCATTCCATGGTCTCTCATGTAAGCTGAAACAGACTTATTTACATGCTTCCTCGATTTCTCAATTTGTGAACAAAATTGATTGGACCACCTCCATTTCTGTCTTTGGCATATATTTGAATATACCAAGGCAGTTTGAGGAAAAAGTGCCATCAATTGCTCAAAGGTGTCCTTTAAAAGCATTTCCAGACCTACCCCAGTCAAAGTGCCCAAGTCATTTCCTCCACAGTGCACAATTAACAGGTCAGGTTTTGGCAAATGCAAAAAGGTTTTCACCAATGGTATCAATTGGTGACATCTTAATCCTCTGTGGCCAATCCAGTTGATTTCCACATTTTGTAAATTGAGGTTTTGTAAATTTCTGTTATCAGCATACCTTTGAGCCCAGTGGATGTAACTATGTCCAACAATCCAGACAGAAAACATGGTGAGAGAAGGTTCTGCTGCAGTCAGATGAAGTGTGGTAATGAAATGGCAGTTGAAACAGTATGTAATGAAAAAAATTGTGGAGTTTCTGTGCTAATGAATCAGTAGCAGTGATTGGTGGATTTTGATTGCTGAAAACAGAAAGTTAGGGTGCATGGATGAGTTCTTTGAAAGATGTAATTTGAATGGTCAAGAAAAAATCATTTTATGAAAGATTGCACTGGATACGCAGGTGTACTGAGAGTTCAGAGTTCAATTGAAACATTGTTGTGTGAACTTGCAAACATCAGAGGTCTTTCAGGAGGTGGTTGCTATGGAAAAAAGGCAGAAAGGGCAGAAGGGGGAAGGGTGTTGATTTGAAAAAAGTGAGGGAAGAGTTTTGATTGGGTGACATGAGAGATATGTGTGATGAATTACAGCATTTCTGTGCCTTTGTTGGTTGCAGCCTCTGGAGGGCATACCCTTTGCTCTGCTAAAGACAAATTGGTGTGTGTCTGAGACTGTTTTGAAACTCAAAAAGTATTTGCCAAGGTGAGAAAAGATTCATTTAATTTAAATAGAGATTAGTATGCTTTAAGGAGAAAATTATGAAGAAAGTTGTGTATTTAAAATGTTGCTTTGTGTCAAGTGTTTTACAAATAGATTTTGTTTCTTTGAGTTACATAGCCATGTTAAAAGTGACGCAAAAGTGGTAGAAGGCCCTTAAAAATATGCTTTCATGTGTGTTAGGGCATTTTAAGTCACTTCCCCATGAATCTGGGTGAATAATTTTTTTACTTGATGCGTTTAAAAACGTTTCTTGAAGTCAATTAGGTTTCTTGATATATACTGCTAGAGTTTCATAGGCTGCTTGGGGCATATTTACAAGGCCTTTGAGTCACTTTGACGTTATTTTCCCCATTTTAATTTAAGTCATTTCCCCATGGTGCAAAATGTTGCTTTGTGTCAAGTGTTTTACAAATAGATTTTGTTTCTTTGAGTTATATAGCCATGTTAAAAGTGACGCAAAAATGGTGCAAGGGCCTTAAAAATACGCTTTCATGTGTGTTAGGGCATTTTAAGTCACTTCCCCATGAATCTGGGTGAATAATTTTTTTACTTGATGTGTTTAAAAACGTTTCTTGAAGTCAATTAGGTTTCTTGATATGTACTGCTAGAGTTTCATAGGCTGCTTGGGGCATATTTACAAGGCCTTTGAGTCAGTTTGACGTTATTTTCCCCATTTTAATTTAAGGCATTTCCTCGTGGTGCAAGGTCCTTGTAAATACGCCCCCATGTGTGCTTGGCAAATTTAAGTACTGACAGGGTGTGCTTGTACATAGGAGCTGTGTTGTGTTTTCAAATTATAACCACAAAATCGTTTTTTTTAAAAAAGAAATGCTTTTTACAATTCATAAGAACGTCAATATGGTGTGTGCTTTTATAAATAAATATTTAATTTACACCATGAATATGGGAGAATAATTCTATTGTTTGCCGGTTTAAAAACACATTTCTTGAAGTCATTAAGGTTTCACAATATGTTCTGCAAGAGTTTCATATTCAACATGGAGGCAAATTTACAAAGCTTATGAGCCACATTCACGTCATTTTCCCCATGTTAAAAGTGATTTTAAAGGTGGTGCAAGGTCCTTGTAAATAAGCCCTCATGAGTGCTTGGTAAATTTAAGTCATTTCTCTGTGGTGCAAGGCTCTTGTAAATACGCCCGCATGTGTGCTTGGCAAATTTAAGTACTGACAGGGTGTACTTGTACATAGGAGTTGTGCTGTGTTTTCAAATTGTAACATGAAAATGGTTCATAAAGAAATGGAATGCTTTTTACATTTATAACAATGACAAAAAGGTGTCTGCATCTTTAAATACATATATCACTTCTCACCATCAATCTAGGAGAATAAATTATTTGTTTGTTGGTTAAAAAATCGTTACTTTAAGACATTTAGGTTTCACAATATGTACTGCTAGAGTTTCATAGTTACTATGATGATAATGATATACATTTAGAACTGTGTAGGAGGCATGGAGAAACTGAGGCTTCTGTAAGTGTCAAGGGAGGTGAGTAATGTACATTGCTCTGTTGCATACAGTGCTCACCTTCTGCGTACTCTTGGATATGCTAGACTACATCTGCACAATGAGATACCTAAGCTGAGGAAATACAGGTGATGTGATTGTTAAATGAGCAAAAATATTTGCACGTTTTTCAATTATATCACCTGTGTTTCCTAACATTACGAATCACATTGTGCAGATGAGGCTTAGGCCTGTCCAGGGAGACAGAGGAGGTCTGGCCTTTGTTCAAGAGTGCAGTGGACATGACTCACTTCGTTGGTAGGCCTGCACATGTATTATCTCCTCTGTACTCTTCAACAAGCCTAAATTTAATCTGTAACTCTGAGTAGGCCTCACCTCAAACAAACTTCTGGATAGGCCACACCTTATCGGCATCCTGAAACAATCATTTAAAATGTTAGGGGCAGATTTATGATGGCCGTGCGCCTCTAATGCGCCGCCATTGCGACCATGTTGCAAGATAGGCGTCACTTCATCTGCAACAAGATACCGTCATTTTTACAATTTGATGCATCTAGGCAGATGTGTCACGCTGTAAAATCTTGCCCCACATGAAACCTGCGTCAGGTTTCATGTGGGCGTTTTGTTGCAGGGTGGCCGTTCATTTGCATGAAAGCCCTGTAAAACTAACACAGTGAAATTTACAAGATTTCACTGAGTCAGCTTTATGGCATTGCTGAATCAAATCCTTACGCCTGTTTGAAACAGGCATAAGGAGTGACGAACCATGCAATGTGTGGCTTGCCCATGTGCATTGCAGTAGTCATGTCGCGCTTGCGACGTGATTCCTGCAATGCGCTGCTTTTGCGGCATAGATGCGTGACGCATCTGTGCTGTTTTTGCCCCATGGTGCTCCGCATTGTAAATGCGGCACACCATGGGTGGCAGAGCAGCGGCGCACGTTAACTGGTGCATCCCTGGGGATGCGCCAGTTAACATAAATCTGCCCCTTTATATTTAAGTATGAGCAGGGGACACAGAGTCGGTGAGGCTTATACAAGGTTAAGAAGAGATCAGTCCAGTTCATTAAAACTTGGACATAGGCCTTATCTCCTCAGCATCGATAGACATGGCTAAATAATATCTGCAAAATGTTACTCTTGTTAAATAATTTTACTATTATAGTATCTGAGGTTTGTCTCTTACTCTGCAACATCTCATTGTTGTTCTCTTTCTTTAAAGATAACGAGAACATCAACCATGAGTGATAATGAGCAATCTGTTGATCTCGATCTTATCATTGAACTTGTCATTGAAACGTCAGTGGAAGTAGATCCGTTGGATGAATTATATCCTGTGGATGATGAAGAATATGATGAGGATGCTGATTTGTCAGAATTGTATGACATAGGGTGGGCAGCTGACCTGCTTGAGCCTATTAACCTATAGAGATTTTTAAAAATAAATTTAAATTACTGGAAATGAAAAGTAACCATGTTAACCGTTTCATTTAAAATTAAATACAATTTCAAAAACAGCTTGTGTGAAGTGTCTTTAATAAAATAGTGAAATATGCTAATAAAATTAGTTGAGATTCACATATAAAAGAGCACAGGTCAAATGTAGAAGCATTCCATTTCTTTGCTACTATTTGTGAGTTTTAAAATTGTCAATGCACTAAAAATTATTGTATGTAGAATTGACAACTAGTGTGTTAATTTTTTGACGACTGTTATTGATTTACTGTTTGGTAATAGTGGTTAATAAATTTTTTTATTATATTTTACCACAGATTCAACTGCAGATCATTTCAAAATTAGACGATGCCTTCGAAGGAAAGAAGGAGAAAGGCTACAAAACGTCAAACACAGCAGCTTGCTACATGCTTGCAGCAGTCCTCTACAATAAAAACTCGTCAAGTCACCAAGAAAGCTCCGGGTAAGACAACGAAATCCTTCCTAAGAAACATTTCCAGAAAAAAAAGTATCACTACAGAACATGTTTTAGTCCAGAAAAAGAGAGCCAATTTAAACGGAAAGGAAAGGCCAATCAAAAATGTTACTGCTAGAGCAGGAGATAACTCTGTGCATGGTAGTAGAAGGAAAAATCAGTTTAGGGACATTCGTAGACGAATATTCCGCAACAGGATAATTGGCAATTTGTTAAAAAATATTAAGAAAGGTCAACAGAAAGTGGCTTTTTATAAAAGAAAGAAAAATCTTGAGAAAATTATTGATCAGGCATTCGAAATGAAGCGAAAGTTATTTATTTTGATAATCAATAGAATTAGGAAACTAAACAAGACAATTTATGATTTCAAATCAAATAGTAGATGGAAGAGAACAGTTAATCGTAGTAATTTTTGTGAAGTTTTTTCAGGAGAATGGATGCATAGTTCAAGTTGTGAGGCATTTTTTAATGAGGAGAGTTATTTCCAGGATAATGATTTGGTGCATGCAGTTGACACCAGTGGTCGAGCATATGAGGTGAAAGATGGTTGTCCGGTTGAAAAAGAAAAACTTGTGACAACAGAGGCAGAAGAGGTGTTAGGTAATGAGGTTTTAGGAAAACGTCCTAAGGGACCAGTGTATACCTGGAAGTGTAGTAGTATTTGCAGTGTGCGACAGGATTCCATCAATTTGCTTTGTGATTTTCTACGGACATTTAATAAGAAAAGTTTGAAACAGAAAATGAAGTTGTTGCAAGAATTAGATCCTTGCAGAGTGAGAGAAGTGACAGGTTTGCATGGTCATTCATTGGCTTGTCTTTCCAGGAGAGTATGCCAGAGTGTTTTTCATCATTTCAGGATGCTAGCAGTGCATCATAATAAAGTGAGGAAATTAGTTAGAATGCTGTATTATGCTAAGAGTCCAGCAATTATGCTTAAACAATTATGCACTGCCCTTTTGCATGGTTCAGAAGTAGATGTGAAGAATATTTGTGCAGAAATTGAGTTTTGTTACTTTGCAAGTAAAGAGGAGAATGTTGAAATTGACCCAGAAGAAGAAGGTAATGTGGAAGAGAGTGTACAGATTTCCAGTACAGATAATTTTCAGAAGGAAATTGCCACGTTTCAGGTGAAATCAAGTGAGAGGCCTAATTTCACTTGTGTGTGTTGTCGACGCACTTATTATAAGAATCAGACTAAGTTAGTGGATTTATATGCAAAAAGTGAAAGGGAAAATAATAGTGAATGGAAGGATTTCGCAACATACTTGATGGTAGAAAATTGTTTTGATTTGGGATCGGATCTACGTGTGTGTACTTATTGTTGTAGCAAATTAAATCAAAACCGGATGCCTGCTAGAGCGGTTCATAATAATCTGGAATTGGTTGACATTCCTTCTGAATTGAAGGATTTAAATACTTATGAATCTATTTTGATTCAAAGTGTCCATCCCTTTCAGGCTATTGTACGAATGGAGCCAAAGACTGGGAAATTTCCTCCATCAGATTTACAGAGAGGATTAAAGGGAAGAGTTGTTTATTTGCCTCTAGATTTGAAGAAAAACATTAATACAATTGGAGTAGAGAAAGTGGAAGAGGAACCTCTGGTTATCTTAGTTAACGGGGTTCCGACAAAGAGTAAACAAATATGGCAACATTTAGTGGATGTTAGGAAAGTCAAAAAGGCAACATTGTATTTGATGAAAAACAATCAGCACTACAAGAATGTATGTGTTGCAGAAGAGGAAGTAAGTGAAGAAGAGGACAGCGATTTGTGTGCTGGACAAATTGAGAAAGTAGAAGCCTCTAAAAATGAAGAAATATATGAACATTATAGTGTTCATCCTTTGCATTCCAAGGAAGTCATGGGAAATGCTATTGAGTTGTTTCAAATGAAACAAGCCAAAGGGAGTCCCATTAGTGTTTGGGAGGAAAGTTTGGAAGCTCGGTGTTTCCCACAGCTATTTCCAACAGGTCAAGGAGGATGATATGATGAGCGACCTCATCAAATTCCTGCTTCTGAATACCGGACTTTACGATTGTATGCAGAAGATCCTAGGTTTCGTCAATGCATTCCCTATTTGTTTCATCTACTGTTTGAAAGTGATCTGTCTGGACTGTCATATGCAGTGAACCACATTTTGAAAAGTGGTGTACAGATGCAAAATATCTCGGCAAGGGACTTTATGGATAAAGTCAATGTGCAAGACAGTATTTTGGATTCTCACCTGATTAATCTCATGGCGTGTCAGCGTGGTACTAATGAGTACTGGTACCGTCGTCATGGTGATTTAAAATGTATGCTGAGGAACTTAGGAACTCCCACATGGTTCCTCACTCTCAGCTGTGCTGAGTATGGCTGGGAAGACTTACTTGAATTTCTACGAGAGGCAAATGGAAACATTGAAAATATCGAATTCAAGACACCCGGAGAACTGTGCTCTTTGGATGCAGTGAATGTATGCAGGTACTTCAATCATAGATTTGAAGCTATGATGTCTTTCATCATGAACAAGAAAAATCCACCTCTTGGAGAGGTGTTGGATTTCTTCTGGAGAAAGGAGTACCAAGCAAGAGGTGCTCCTCATATACATATGCTGCTATGGATCAAAGATGCACCCAAATTTGGAACAGATCCGGATGACTTAGTGATGAGTTTCATAGAACAGTATGCTGTTCCAAAGACAAAGGAAGACAAAAGCCTAAGAGAACAAGTTTTACGCTTCCAAAGCCATCGTTGTGGAAAGTACTGTCGTCGTAAATTCAGAAACGAGGACAAGTTCTACACAAAATGTCGTTTCAGCTTTCCACGACCGGTGATTTCTAAAGGAAGAGTGAACAGTTTGATGTCTTCGCTGCGACATAATGTGACGAGAAAATCACCCAAAAATACATACAATTTGAAAAGGAACGAAGAGTCCAAGTACATCAACGACTACAACCCAGTGATTTTGTCCATGTGGAATGCTAACATGGATATACAGTTTGTGGCTGATAACTGTATGGCTGTGGCTCGGTATGTGACATCTTACATCACCAAAAAAGAAAAGACAGAATTGAAGGATATGTGGGAGGACATTTCCCATGAAAAGAGCCTCAGTAAGAAGTTGTACAGTTTCAGTCTGAAGATGTTGTCGCATCGAGAAATCGGAGCTTACGAATATTCTGACCGGTTATCTTCAGCAAGTCTCTATGCCAAATCTGAGAGTATCATTTGGGCTAGTCTTGGTCTTGCTGCAACGCGTAATCGAGTTCTGAAACCTGTGCGGGAAATTGAGTATTTGGCAGAAAAGGAGCCAAACAGTACCGATATTTTGAAGACCAACATGTTGGATACATATTACCCAAATAGAAGCAGTCACCTCGAGAATGTTTGTCTGTATGAGGTTCTACAAAATTACATATTCAAGAGGAACATCAAAGAAGATATTGATAAAGGAGTGTATGCTGTAATTGGAAGTGAGGGATGTCTGGTCAAGCAAAGAAAATGCCAATTGGCAAACCATCGAAAATTGAGTGGTGAATCTCCTGAAAGAAAAGAGTTTTTCTATTTAGCTCTTTTGCAACTTTTCAAGCCTTAGCGTGCAGAAGAGGAACTGCTTGGAGATTTCCTCTGTTACGAAGACTCTTTCAATGCCGCCAAGGAGACCATAAAATGTCCTGTTTTTCCCAAATATCTAGAAATGTTGAATGCGGATATCGAGCAGGAAGCAACGATTGCAGCCGAGATTGCTAGAGACAGTTCTCAGGACAGTCAGAGTTCTGTTTCATTGAGTCAGGATCCACTAGGAGGACCAGTTATCGAAAATGAAGCTGCCACTGCCATGATTACCAACCAAATTGATCATGGATCAAGTCATGAGAAGAAAGAGTGCTCATGTACGTCGTTGAAGCCTGTCCGACTGTACGTGAGTGGAGAAGCGGGAACTGGAAAAAGTTTCCTCATTAAAGCAATTTGATGTTATTTGCAGAAAAGGACTGAGTCATCGCTGTCTTGTGTTGTCACCGCTCCAACTGGACTGGCAGCACATAACATTAAAGGTATTACTTTGCATCGTCTACTGATGCTGCCAGTGGAGCATGATAACAAATTACAATACCACAAGTTATCTGGAGATGCTTGTTGTGAAGTTTCCAGAGTCTTGAGGAAAATGAAACTTCTTATCATTGACGAAGTAAGCATGGTTTCCAATGTCATGCTTGCCTTTGTGCATTTGAGAATGCAAGAAGTTCTCAAAACAGAGTATGATGTGTTATTTGGTGGCAAACACATCATTGTTTTCGGTGATCTTCTGCAGCTGACACCAGTGAAAGGACAACCAGTTTTTAAACTACTTACGCATGAAGATACCAGGAAGTGCCTAGGGAGCATTGGCAACGTTAATATATGGTTAAACTTCAATTATGCTGAACTGTGTGAAAATATGCGTCAGGCGGCTTTAGCGGCAGTTTTCTGCCGCAAAAGCGGCATTAGCTGCAGTTTTCTGCCGATAAAAGCAGCGATAATTTTATCGCCTGTGTTGATAATATGCCCCTATGTTATTTACATTTCTTTGCTGTTTCAATCATTCCTTTTCTGTCACTTCTTCTTTTCTGCTTTCCGTTTTTTCTCTCTGTTATTTGTTTTAACCTTAGTCACTATCATACATCTTGTTTTATTCCTATTTACTTTCGCTCACTGTTTTCTTAACACTTTCCCTCAGGATTGTTCTTTTAGTCCGGTTCTATCCCTACCTCTCATTCCACATCCTTTACTGTTTTTCTTCTTAATTTGAACATTCACTCACATTCTCTAAGAAACTCTTGTTTATTATTCTTCTACTCTCATTTTTTTCTTTCACTTCCTTATCTATTTTGTTTTTCACAATTATACCCTCTTACATCTTTTCTTCGTTAAATAGATCTATTAAGCAGTATCTCTGTTTTACTCCCTCTAGCTGTATTTCTTTTAACATTACTCTCTGTTTCCTTCCCTTATACTTACTCTTCTTTTTTTGAATTTTTTTTTCTGGTTCGCGTACCGGCGCGCGAACTGGGAAGCGAATCAAAAGAAATAGAGGTTGCCAGAGTGCTAAACATTCTAGCAATTTTTTATAAAGGGGAGGTAGTTCTGAAAAGAACTTTTTTTTTATTATTTTTGTTGTTTTATATTTTTTTAATAATTTTTCTGAACATTTTTTTACTTTTTTGTATTTTTTGAACGGTTTTATATTTTTTTTGTTTTTTTGGGGGGGAGGAAACGAAAATCATTCATTATAAAAGGCTCAACAGGAGCAACAAAAAAAAAAGATAATTTATTTTCTGGGGCGTTTTGGACATTTGTGATTGTCAATAGCTGTGTTGATTACATTTATGCTACTCTCCCTGTAGCAAATCAATTGGCCACAATAAATGCACACATGCTTCACATCCTCAAACTTCAGCTGGATATTTGGGACCATCTCCCTCGCCTCTGGTCCCGTCACTGCCTCTTGATTTGATGTACTGGCCACAGGACGGGGGTTATCCTGCAGGTCACGTACCTGCGCAGCACTATAATTTATAGGGTGCCACCTATCCATATGGCGATGCATGGTGTAATTGCCATAGCTGTATTTCTTATCAGTCCCTCTGGACAGATCTTTTTTGCAGATGAGGCAGGTAACATAACGAGCATTAACTTTTTTTTGGCCCCGGGGATATTTGAAAAATTGCCAAATGTAATTTTCCTTGACATGGGACCTCCTAGGCTCTTCAGGCAAAAACTGCCTCTCTTGCTCCTCTTCCTCTTCTTCCTCTTCTTCCTCCTCTTGCTGAAGGATAACCTGAGGAGGTGGTCCTCTCTTCCTAGGAGGTGGTGGTGGTGGTGGGGGTGCACCAGCTGCAGCTACTAATGAAGCCATTTCTTAGTAATCAAAATAGGTCTTCCTCTCACAAAGTTGAAAGTCAGAGTGAGGAAACAAGGAGGGGTTTTCATCATTTGGGAAAAAAATTTGTTCTAAACCAATAAAAAGTGTTATTTTTAGGTCATATGACCTAGCCTTACATCATTAGGAAACCAAAAGTGAAATGAACCAATGAAAAGTTTTATTAACAAGTCACATGACCTGTTATGCTTACGTTACGCGCTCCGCGCCGCGTCCCGGATCGCTTCCGGGAAGCTGCGCTTCGCGCCTCGCTTCGCGCACCGGAGCACTTCCGGGTGCGCTAACGCGGCGCGTCATATGGCGCATTACGCGACAACGCGATACGTCGCGCTTACGCGACACGTCACGATGTTGTTTTCTAACGCGGCAGTTGCGCAAACGGAACGTTTACCGGTTCGCAGACCGAGTCGCGGCACCAAATTGAGCTAACGGGAAGCTACCCGGTTCGCGGACCGGGAGCGAAACAAAAACCATTGAAATTCACTGAAAAAAACCATAGGTTATAGACCATATATAGTTAGGAATTAGCATTTACAAAACCTTATTTTACTCACACAAAACCATTGAAATTCGCATATATAGTTAGTTGCACTAACTATATATCGCGCACCCGCAATTCACTGCTGATCATGTCACATATTACATCATTCATGACATGGTCAGTGACATCACTGATGACATCACTGATGACATCTCAAATGACATCACTGATGACGTCACTGATAACAACATCCAGTGATTTTATGTTTCTGTAAAGTTTAAATATGTCTTACATATTGAAGAAGAAATCAGCCGCACACCGACAACGGAGCTTGCATTATTTATTTAAAACCAACGGTAATCCTGACATGTTTTGTTCTCTCTCGAACTTTTTCAAAGGTACGCCGTGACTTCCATGTTCATTTTTGTGACACCACTCCGCTTATGCTTAATTTGTAGGTTTGTCCCCGCCTCTATTGGCTTGCAGTGTCTTCTGGTTCATGTATATATTACCTACTGGCGGTCGCCAGTAGGTATATATAGTTAGGATTTTTTCTCTATGGGATTTTTGAAAATTCTATGTCTAATAACTTTGGCGTTTGTGGACGGAATTGGCTGAAATTTTCAGGAAAATGGCACATTTTGTTTCTGAGCAGCCCCTGAAAATGGGGGGGGGTTTCGTCCAGGGGGGGTCGAGAAAAAAGGGGGGTCCCAAAACGTGTTTTTAACATTGAGTTTTCCATAGGGCGGTTGGCCTCACTTTTAGCCCGAACGGCTGAATGGATTTGCACGAAACTTGGCAAAATTGTAGGGACTGGTAGCCCGATGTGCCTTTTGTAGGTCTCAATATATGTGCTCCAGTGGATTTTGAGAAATTAACGTTTAAAAAAAGATATATATCTGTAACAGCGGACCGGGCAGCGTCCCAGGACGCGTACTTTTGGCGCAACGGAGCTTTGTGAAGCGAAGCTGATTGGTTCTCCGGCGTCTGTCAACATTCCAAACAGTCCGTAGCGGCCGCCATCTTGTCTCTCGGTAGGATCGAGAGACAAGAGGAGGCGAAAGCGAAGGGGCAAATGACCATAAGGGGGAATAGTAGATCCTCGCTGACCCCCTAGGTTTGATGTGGAGGTTTTAAAAGGGCCCCGCGGGGCAAAAAAAAAAAATAATAATAATAATCGAACGGCTGAATGGATTTGCACGAAACTTGGTAAAATATTAGGGACTGGTAGCCCGATGTGCCTTTGCTAGGTCTCAATATATGTGCTCCAGTGGATTTTGAGAAATTAACGTTCAAAAAAAGATATATATCTGTAACAGCGCTCCGCTTCGCGTACTTTTCGCGCAACGGAGCTTTGTGAAGCGAAGCTGATTGGTTCTCCGGCGTCTGTCAACATTCCAAACAGTCCGTAGCGGCCGCCATCTTGTCTCTCGGTAGGATCGAGAGACAAGAGGAGGCGAAAGCGAAGGGGCAAATGACCATAAGGGGGAATAGTAGATCCTCGCTGACCCCCTAGGTTTGATGTGGAGGTTTTAAAAGGGCCCCGCGGGGCAAAAAAAAAAAATAATAATAATAATCGAACGGCTGAATGGATTTGCACGAAACTTGGTAAAATATTAGGGACTGGTAGCCCGATGTGCCTTTGCTAGGTCTCAATATATGTGCTCCAGTGGATTTTGAGAAATTAACGTTCAAAAAAAGATATATATCTGTAACAGCGCTCCGCTTCGCGTACTTTTCGCGTTACGGAGCTTTGCGAAGCTGATTGGTTCTCCGGCGTCTGTCAACATTCCAAACAGTCCGTAGCGGCCGCCATCTTGTCTCTCGGTAGGATTGAGAGACAATAGGAGGCCAAAGCGAAGGGGGAAATGACCATAAGGGGGCATAGTAGATCCTTCCTGACCTCTTAGGTTTGATGTACCATTTTGCCAAGTTTGGTGTAATTCCGTTCAGCCATTCAGGCTGTAGACGTATGTAAATGTCCTATGGAAAATTGCATGGGGAAAACACATTTGAAAGTGTTGAAATTTAGAACCAATTAAAATGTTACTTTGGTTTTGTATTTGTGTGTGATGAAAGTTAATTGGTTATGTATATATGTCAAATGAGAGGAAACCACAGCCATTTTGTGATACTACTGTCTGAGGTACATTTGTGAGGAATTTTTGGTGGTGAATTTCTGGTGTTTGATTTACACAGTACTAACACTTTTCCTACTTTTAAAAAGGTGAGTTGTTAATTTGTAAGGGGAACTATGTTGTACACTTGAAGATAATTTGAAAAATGTTTTCTGTTATTTATTTGCAGTCCTTCTGTTATACTAAATACTTGATAAAGTTAGTTTTATATTATGTATTACTAAAAACGATAAATGAAAGTGATTATTTTTTTCTGCAATTTACAGCAAGCAATTTCAAAATAAAATGGCTCACAATGAAGAGACCGTGGCAATTTCTTTTGAATTGTCCACTACATTGATTGAAATTGAGAGCACCAATAATGAAATATTGTCACAAGGAGGACATGACTTGTATGATTCCATTAGATTGATTGAAATGGACAGCACCAAGAATGAAATATTGTCACAAGGAGATGACTTGAATGATTCCACTACGTTGATTGAAATTGAGAGCAGCAATAATGAAATATTGTCACAAGGAGGAGATGACTTGTATGATTCCATTAGATTGATTCAAATGGACAGCACCAATAATGAAATATTGTCACAAGGAGGAGATGACTTGAATGATTCCACTACATTGATTGAAATTGAGAGCACCAATAATGAAATATTGTCACGAGGAGATGACTTGAATGATTCCACTACATTGATTGAAATTGACAGCACCAATAATGAAATATTGTCAGAAGGAGGAGATGACTTGAATGATTTTTTTGATCAATCTCTTGATGGCGAATTTATCGAGTGTTTGGAGACCATAGAGTTACAAGAATCATTATTGCAGACTTTTCATGAGGACATTGCTGATGAGGACATGTTACTAGTTCTTTCAAATTTAGAAAATTCTGAAGAATAAATTTATATTTAGAAATCAAAAATTGTTTGAGACATTATTCATTTTTATTTTTAATTTATGAGGTTGTAGCGAAGTGATTGTAGTATAAAATGAGACTTATAGTATAGAGTGCAACATTTTTATGTTACATGGTAAGTTTACTCATATTTACTTCCCTTCTGCCACTATATTATCTCCAATGTGTATTTGATATCTCTTCTTCATCTCCGGCCTCCTTTCTCTCACTGTGTGTCTCCGATGCATCTTATCGCTGCTATTTTGTGTAATTACAGAAGAGAGTAAAATAAAATAGTTCGGAACGTGAAAAGGGGGCAAAGTAGAGTACTCCTCACCCCCTAGGCCTTTTTAGGCGGTCCCAAAAGGATCAGTTTCTGCTTTCCTGAGAGATTATGGTATGAGTTCCATATACCACAATAACTTGCATTACAACATGCAAGATATCTATCTCCTATTACCAACTTTTGGAGATATTCGCGCTAAGCGCGAATATCTCCAAAAAGTAACACCTGCCCTGAGCAGTTCTTAGCCATGTTATCCAATGGGAGGTGGATAACATGGCTAAGAGCATTAGCTCGGTAATGTATGAATATCGCTGAGTTTTTAGCGATATTCATGCATTGCGGCTGTTTATTATCGCATTTGTGATAAACCTTGATAATAGCAAGGTTTATCTTCGATAATTTCTGACGATGCTTAGCGGTAAAAAATTCGTTGGTAAGCATCGTTAGCGATAAATATCGCTTAACTTTGGTAATATGCCCCAACGTCTGTTAACGTTCGATTCGAAGGAAATGAGGAAGTGTTGAAAAACATTGTCTGCGCCATCTTGCCTTTTTTGAAATGCCACACTTTTGTCGTGCACGGCAGCCATTTTAGATGCCTTGACCAGACCCACTCTCTGCACGCTGTTGATTCGTAGCATGGCTCCTCACCCTCGCAAGCATCTTCCCCAGGCACTGGTCACCCCCGCTCTCTGTCTTATGCATGGGCAATAAACCTCCCCCCATCTGCGCTGCTCTTCCCTGAGAATCACACTGTGCCCGCCCGACACCTCCCTTTCGCCCCATTCACTACCGCACCCTCTGACACTCCTCTTCCTCTGTGTCCGATTGTCCAGGCTATCAGCTAGCCCTGCAGATGTAGTTTATGGCCCCAGCTGTAAAGAATCACCCCTCTTCAAAGGAGTTATAGTAGATCAAGGCCCACACCCGATGAGATCCGTCACACCACACGTGTTCCTACTATCTGAAAACTATCCTGTATTGTGATTGGGGAGGGGACCGAGCCTGAAGCGGAAGATTCCAGGAATGACTCTTTGTACATCAAAGTTTTTACAATTATGTGTCACATTAAAAATATATAGCACTCCAACAAAGTAGTAGGAATATAAAACTTTAATAACATATAAATATATACAACAAAACAAAAACAGTAAAAACATTTAAACAACGAAGAGACCGTGGCAATTTCTTTTGAATTATCCAATAGATTTATTGAAATTGACAGCACCAATAATGAAATATTCTTGTCAGTAGCGGTCTGTTGTGCGAATAGTTCCAAGGCAGCAGAACGCGCTGAAATCTAGATGGCACGAAAGTGATGTCTAGCAAGTTGCCGCCCAGCAAATAACGGCGTGGGGCGCCGCGGGGGTGAGTGAGTCCAGTAGGCACCACAGCTATTCTTACCGGCATTGCAGAATTACTGCTGGGGACAATGCCTGTGCTGTAGCAGGGTCACAGCAGAAACAAAAAGGATTCTGTTGAAGATGTTGTTGGTTTTCAATTTGAAAACAGTTCTGGTGTCAACTGCTATGCTAATGTAGTGGTTAATGTTTTGTTTTCTCTAGAAAATGTAAAAGAGGGGGAGGCAGTCCAAAGTTCCGTTAAAAGGGCAAAGGAAAGGATCGGTGGTTTGAACTATCAGTCAAAAAGGGGAGGGGGTGCAACAATTTTTCCTACCGGGTCACACTGTGCTTTCACCGGAAGTGAGGTCTGCAGGATTCTAGTAATTCAAAGTGAGGCTGGCGCCGACGTCCCGCGGATACAGTTTCGTCACTCCACGGGTGATCATGGCAGTCATTCCCCATCGGGGGTCGGAGACTCCCGCGGCTCCTCTAGAATCTTCAAGGTCGTGAAGGACTACGGTGGTGGAGTCAACCAGTGACCGGGCCATTTCTTTATGCTGGGCCCGCTCTTGCCAGGTCGACCGCCATTTTGAGAGTTCGGTAGCTACTGGCGATCGCGGGGTCAAATGAGCGGACGGGCTCCACCCTGCCGGGCGAGACGTTGCAGCATGGCCACAGTGGAAGAACTCTTTTCCGGGCGCCTGGAGCGCTGAGGGTGCAGCTGGGAAGCCTCCACTGGGGAGGCGGGAGAGGCCTGTTCGCACCGTCTCTCCCTCCCAGTGCACCCCACGGCGTCTCGCTTGAGATTTGTTATGGCCGGACCAGGCGATGAGGACGAGGGGGGGGGGGTCGGAGGCATGTGCAAGACATCCCCCCCCAGGGTTGTTGCAGCAATTATACAAGAAAGAAGAAGTGTCCCGTCCGTCTTCGGGCCGGGCTTCCGGTAGATGTCGGCCGGACGCCCCTGGCTCTGGCCCCATGAACGGGTTTCTTGGTTTATCGGCTGCAGCCGGATCCCGTCGGCCTCGGCCCCCCGACCGTTGGTGGCCGGACCGGAAGAGCATGTGGCGGGACTACCTGCAACTCTCAAGGGCCACCGCGGCCGGACTGGGAGAGAGAGGGGAGGGTCGAGGAGACATTCCCCCCCCCTGCAACTGTTCAGCGTTGTAAAGGCAATCCCCTGGCCGGGTCCCGCTGGTCTCGGCCTCTCCTCCGGCTACACCCTACGTTAGGATCTCCTGGCCGAGGCGTGGCAGCAGGACCTGCCTTATATGGGCTGCTCCCGGCTGGGCGTAGCCGGAACCCTGCCCCACCTTGGAAGTTTCCAGAGTGGGGGCGGATGTTCTACTGACTTGCATTTTCCCTAGTCTATCGATTTTTTTGGCGTGGCAGGCGGTGGGACAGCGAGGGGTGATTTGGTTTCTCTTACTGTTTTTCTGGTCTCTCACCACTGGCATATTTTAACGTTTTCTTGTTTCTAGGACATTAATAGGTTTTATCATTACGTTATGTTATCGTTTCTTTGTTCGTTGTTTAATAAAAGTTCATGTTCATCAGTGGCCTACTGATTTTCGGTTTCCTATTCTTTTCTTTCCAGGTTGTTTCATGCTAAAGTTTCTGTTAACAGGATACAGTGATCACTTCGTTATTATTGCATATGTCCTTTTCACTAGGGGTGCTCTCTGGTCGGGCCAGATGACGTATGTCTAGTAAATGGTCCGGGTGAAACAGGTGCATCAATCAGTGGGGAGTAGATAGGCATGACAGATTACAACGGGGGAGAAAGGTCCGCATTACGTACCCTTTCACTACTTGCAAAGATTTTCCTACGTTTATTTGCAAACAGGGAATACCTCCAAAAAGAACTAATTCCCAAACAGTCAATGTTCGGACAATCAATCAATCAATGAGGAATGAAATAGGTACGACGTGTTAAAGGCTTGCGTTACCTACCCTTCACTATCTGCAAAGGGAGAGAGAATATTCCTATTCTTCCTCGTTTGCAGGCAGAGAAGATCCTTAAGAGAACCAACTTCGAACAATTCAATGCTCGATTCAAACAATCAACAAGGGGTACTGTGAACACAAATGAACGCCGCTTATGTACATACGCATTGCTATTTTCAACAGGTTGTTCCTAATGTTTCTATTTTAGCGAGGTCAAAAAGAGATCCCATTAGTGGCCTACTGATTTTGCTCGATTCCTTTTGTTTTTTTACACGGTTTTTCGCTATCTGCAAAGACTAAACAGAGTATTTTGACTCTGTGCTTGTTTGTAAATAGAGAATGAACGAAAGAGAACAATCAATCAAATGGAGAGAGAAGCAGGCACGACGGATTACAAAGGGGCAAAGGGCTGCGTTAACTACCCTTCACTATCTGCAAAGAGAGAGTACTCCTAATAGAAATGAGGGGTGGGGGGCAGCATTCAAAGCAGATCAGTGTGCATAAACACGAAAATGTTTTTACTTACCACGTACTTGACATTCGACAGCTTATGATATTTGCTATTAAAAAACCATTGAAATTCACTGAAAAAACCATAGGTTATAGACCATATATAGTTAGGAATTAGCATTTACAAAACCTTGAAAATTCACTGAAAAAACCATAGGTTATAGACCATATATAGTTAGGAATTAGCATTTACAAAACCTTGAAAATTCACTGAAAAAACCATAGGTTATAGACCATATATAGTTAGGAATTAGCATTTACAAAACCTTATTTTACTCACACAAAACCATTGAAATTCCATATATAGTTAGTTGCACTAACTATATATCGCGCACCCGCAATCCACTGCTGATGATGTCACATATTACATCATTCATGACATGGTCAGTGACATCACTGATGACATCACTGATGACATCTCAAATGACATCACTGATGACATCACTGATGACATCTCATTTGACATCAATGACCACATCACTGATGATATCATTCATGTGACAATACAATGCATCTCCTCACATTTTAATATAACCTCTGTTTCACCCAGTGTTAAAAAGAGTATAATTTTTGAAACCATTGACACACCAATACTAGTTACTACATACGCACTCACTGATTGCTACGTCTACACACACCTTCACTCATTCACCTATACAATCATTCATACATACAATCACTCATCTTTACAACACTATCATATGCACTCATACACCTATACAGACACTCACAGTCTGCCACTCATCCATGGAGTTACTTACACACCTAGTCAGTCCTGTAAAGAATCAATGAGACTTCCATTTTCTTGTCTATACAGTTAAACATAGAGCACCTTACATTTTCAAACATGTACTAACACATACTTACTTTCTTATACAATCATTGATACAAGTACAGATTGATCTGCACAGAGTCACACACCTCCCAGCTAGCCACACACACACTCAGTCTCCCATACAAATACTTGGGCAATCAATCAATAACCCATATAGTTACTCATATAGCTACTGATCAACACATGCAGCAGTTTACAGAACAACAGACATAATGATGCACAAATTAAGACAGTTTAGTCACTAACCCATGCACTCAGTGAGACACATTTAATCACTCACTCATACATTCAGTCATGCACCTACTAAATCCTTCGTCCAGACACTTATACATCCACTCATTCTTCAATATGTAAGACATATTTTAACTTTACAGAATTATACAGTCACTGGATGTAGTCATCAGTGATGTCATTTGAGATGTCATCAGTGATGTCATCAGTGATGTCACTGACCATGTCATGAATGATGTAATATGTGACATCATCAGCAGTGGATTGCGGGTGCGCGATATATAGTTAGTGCAACTAACTATATATGGAATTTCAATGGTTTTGTGTGAGTAAAATAAGGTTTTGTAAATGCTAATTCCTAACTATATATGGTCTATAACCTATGGTTTTTTCAGTGAATTTTCTATATATATATATATATATATATATTCACTGAAAAAACCATAGGTTATAGACCATATATAGTTAGGAATTAGCATTTACAAAACCTTGAAAATTCACTGAAAAAACCATAGGTTATAGACCATATATAGTTAGGAATTAGCATTTAAAAAACCTTATTTTACTCACACAAAACCATTGAAATTCCATATATAGTTAGTTGCACTAACTATATATCGCGCACCCGCAATCCACTGCTGATCATGTCACATATTACATCATTCATGACATGGTCAGTGACATCACTGATGACATCACTGATGACATCTCAAATGACATCACTGATGACATCACTGATGACAACATCCAGTGACTGTATGTTTCTGGAAAGTTAAAATATGTCTTACATATTGAAGAATGAGTGGATGTATAAGTGTCTGGATGAAGGATTTAGTAGGTGCGTGACTGACTGTATGAGTGAGAGATTAAATGTGTCTCACTGAATGCATGGGTTAGTGACTAAACTGTCTTAATTTGTGCATCATTATGTCTGTTGTTCTGTAAACTGCTGCATGTGTTGATCATTAGCTATACGAGAGGCTATATGTGTTATTAATTGGTTGCCCAAGTATTTCTATGGGAGATTGAGTTTGTGTGGGGGTGGCTGGAAGGTGTGTGACTCTATGCATAGATGTGTGAGCAGTTTATTCACTAGGTGTATGAGTTCAAGAGTGCATGTGGAAACAGCTACATGGGCAGTTGACTGTGTGCATGAGTGTATTGATGAGTGAATGGATATCTCAATGCTACATGTCATAGTAAGTACATATGTAAAACACAGTACATGTGAGAGTTGGCATATATAAATAACTGTGCATGAGAGCCACTGAATGAGTGAGTGGTTGTATCGATCATTGTGAACTTGTATCAGGGATTGTATAAGAGAGTAAATATGTGTTAGTATATGTTTCAATAAGTAAGGTGTGTTTAACTGTATAGTTGAAGAAATGGAGGTGAGATTGTTTCTTTGCATGACTGACTGGGTGTGTGAGTAACTCCATGGATGAGTGGCAGTGTGTGAGTGTCTGTATACACTGAGTGTATCTAAGGTTATATTAGAGTCTGAAGAGATTTATCGTATTAGCACAAGAATGATGTCAAATGAGATGTCATCAGTGATGTCATCAGTGATGTCATTTGAGATGTCATCAGTGATGTCATCAGTGATGTCACTGACCATGTCATGAATGATGTAATATGTGACATGATCAGCAGTGGATTGCGGGTGCGCGATATATAGTTAGTGCAACTAACTATATATGGAATTTCAATGGTTTTGTGTGAGTAAAATAAGGTTTTTTAAATGCTAATTCCTAACTATATATGGTCTATAACCTATGGTTTTTTCAGTGAATTTTCAAGGTTTTGTAAATGCTAATTCCTAACTATATATGGTCTATAACCTATGGTTTTTTCAGTGAATTTCAATGGTTTTTTAATAGCAAATATCATAAGCTGTCGAATGTCAAGTACGTGGTAAGTGAAAACATTTTCGTGTTTATGCACACTGATCTGCTTTGAATGCTGCCCCCCACCCCTCATTTCTATTAGGAGTAATCTCTCTTTGCAGATAGTGAAAGGTAGTTAACGCAGGCCTTTGCCCCCGTTGTAATCCGTCGTGCCTGCTTCTCTCTCCATTTGATTGATTGCTATCCAAGTATTTACTGTTTTAGAATTAGTTCTCTTTGGTTCATTCTCTATTTACAAACAAACACAGAGTCGCAATACTCTGTTTAGTCTTTGCAGATAACGAAAAATCGTGTAAAAAAAAAGAAAAGGAATCGAGCAAAATCAGTAGGCCACTAATGGGATCTCTTTTTGACCTCGCTAAAATAGAAACATTAGGAACAACCCCTCATTACAAATACAAAACTAGTGAGATGAACTGAACTCCACACAATGATGGCTGCAAAACAGCTCGGCTCCGCCACCCACCCCGCCCAAAATAACGATAAAGAACGGGGGGCGCTAGAGGGCGCACTTGCTGAATGGCCGCACCTACGTGAGGCTCCAGCTGCCTGGCGTGATTATCCTGCATTTCTCCTGTTCCCCTGCACGCACCTGCCCGAAAATCCCCACGGAGGGGCGGCGGGCCACTCTCCACAATCGGTGCAAGTTTGGAGCCGATATTCCATTGTGTCCCGGAGTTACGAGCTGCGGACCCCCCGGCTGCGTGAGCCTTGCTGAGACGGAGCCTGCAGCCGGCGCCTGGACGTGCGCGAGCCCGGGGATCCCCACGAGGCAGGTAGGCCTCTGGCACTGAGTGGGCAACGCGACCGGCTGTGGCGCTGGGACTGCCGGCGAGCGTAAAGCGGTGAGGTGCCTGTGAAGCACACTGAGTACTGCGCGGGAGGGGAGACGGTGTAAGCCTCCCGCGAGTATCACGCTCCTAGGCGCTCCATTATTGACATTCTGGGCACATTGTTTTGGCGCAATTTTGGACCGGCTACACGCGCCAGCGGGGGGTCGGCGCGGCCGAAGGACTGCTTTCCCGCCTCATTCACGGCCTTGGGGACTGCCTGTGCTTGTTCCCTGGTGAGCGGCCGACTCTATTGCGGTGCCTGCCTCCTCCCTTCTAGGCGCTACGCCTCTAGATGTGCTTCCCGCGCTGGAGCGCTGGTGAACTCTCTCATCCTGACCTGCACTTCTGGGCGCTCTGAACAGCCCCGCTGGGAATCACTGTGCAGCCCTGCATTGACTGGCGCCCTGGCTGCGGGTGACAAACTGCTGTGCCACATAGGGTACGAGAGCTGTCTCTCTTTCCGCCTCACCTCCGGCGGCGGTACGCACAGCGCATAGTCACACTGCTAACACACTTTGCTGGCAACATGGGCAAGCCTGATAGTCGCCAACCCAAGCTGCAGTTTGACAGCGCGGCGCAGAAGAAGACGACGCGGCACACAGGGGACACGGCGCCACCTAGAAGCCCGATTGCGGTGGCCTCGACGTCGGCCCCACTGACCCCGGATATGGCCACCATACTGCAAGAGATGCGCCAGGGCTTCGCGACGGTGGTCGACAAGGTAGACCGGCTGACATCTAGGATGGATGGCATAGCCCAAAAGATAGACGTGCATGAAGAACGTATAAATGAGGCGGAGCGCAGGATCTCGGCTGCTGATGACGCGACTGCGGCGCATGACACTCGCCTGGCTAGGATGGACAATGTACTGAGGGTGATTGCCGCCAAGAACGAGGAGTTGGAGGCGAGGAGCCGGCGGAACAACGTCCGCGTCACGGGCATTCCCGAATCGACTAACACCGGGAAAATGGAGCTCTACATCGAGAAACTGCTAACAGCGACAGTGGGGGAGGACGCGCTCTCGAGTCAATTTATTGTGGAACGTGCACATCATTCTCTTGGTCCTCAACCCAAGCCCGGAGCCCCACCGAGGCCCATCATAGCACGCCTACTCAACTACCGGGATCGAGATGCGGCACTCAGAGCCGCCAGAGCGAACCAGAACCTAACATATGATGGCGTGCCCTTCTCCATTTATCCAGACTTTACCCCGGTAGTCCAGGAACAGCGACGGAAGTTTCTTGCCGTCAAACGGAAACTGCGGGACTTGAACATTGACTATGCTCTCCTGTACCCAGCCAAGCTGCGTGTTACACACCAGGGTACGCAACACTTCTTTCTCAACCCGCAACAGGTTGAGGACTACCTTAAGACTCTGCCCAAACGGCCCAGGAGATCTGAGGACGCTGCGGACTTGAATGCTTCTGACATTGAGTAGGCCGCAACTGGCTCTCTGCAGCTACGCTTCTTGCATCTCACTGATTTGCCTTCACTTCCCTCCCGACTAACGGGGACTCATTCAACGTGGTGGTGGCTGCGGCCGCCTATGGGGTGCCGCGGGCGAGTGTTGGACTGCAGGTGGTAATGTATGCCAGGCCCCCACCCCCTTCTTCCCTCTCTGCCCTGGATGGCGACTCCAAGGGTGGACTTGTGCGGAGTGGGATAGCTGGGGGTGGCGGTACGTGCACCTCTGATGACCTCTACTGGGTGTTCCCCAATGACCTTTACTTGGATTCATGTTTATTGGATAGTTTTGACTATTTTCTGTGTTTGTGGGTGGGGGGCGGGACTAGGGTGCTGGCTGGTTGGGGTGGCTTCAGTGGGCGGGGGGTGGTGGGTTACTTCTTGGAGGTGTCGACCTTGCAATAGGCGAGCTGCGGCATCTGTTCGAATAACTGGTGACATTAGCATTGTATGGTTCTGTATTGAGGAATGTTTGCCCTTTTTCCGGCTGCGGCTGGCTGTTGAGGCTGTTGGGGAGGGGAAGGGGTGGGGAACATGTCGGGATGGTTGTTGGGTTTTTGGTTTTAACATGTGCATGCGATGTTCTGTGCTCTATTGTCTGCCCTATGGGGGGCTTCTTAGACATGACTGGGGGATGTGGGGTGGGGATGGGTGGTTTGTGCGTTATTTGTGGCTGGGGGGTGGCACGATCGACAAAGGCGTTTCGGCGCTGCGCCATTCTGCTATCTTGTGGGGTGTCGTTGACCTGGGCCGATTGGCTAATGGCATATTGTTTGCTGAACATTGTTTAGCTGTTTCCACTCTCTGCTGTTGCTACAGTTCATTTACCCTCCTACATGGCTGATACACGCCTAAATGTTGTCACTTGGAATGTGCGAGGGCTGGGAGACCATAGGAAGAGGAGGCACCTCTTGAGGTACCTAGATCGCCATAACATCCACATTGCTTTCCTCCAGGAAACACACTTTGCGCCCAACAAAACATGCGCATTTGGGAATAGGTGGGCCTCTCATTCGATATTCGCCAATTACTCCTCGTATGCAAGAGGTACGGCCATTCTAGTTAAGAGGTCCACACCATTTCAGCTAGTGGGCTCTAGGGCTGATCCACAGGGGAGGTATTGTTTGTTATGGGGCAGGCTAGGGCATATGTCAGTGACATTAGCATGTTGTTATGGGCCCAATTCAGATGACCCGCACTTCTTCACATCCTTATGGGCTGCGATAGTTGAGACAGGGCCACAGCACCTCATGTGGGGAGGAGATTTTAACGTGACACTGCGCCCCCCTTTGGACAGGTCGCACCCTGCCCCACACCATTATACTAATGGGCGAGAAGTCCTTAGTGCGACCATTGCCGATAACAATCTCGTTGATGCCTGGCGCTCACATTGCGGGACGAGACAGGAGGGTACACACTTTACGGCACAGGCCAAGTCGTGGGCGCGGCTTGACTACTTCCTCCTCACCTCACAACTGTACACGGCGCTTACACACGCGTCACACCTCCCTAGGACATATTCCGACCACTCCCCTGTTCTTATTACACTGACCGGCTCTGAGCTAGGCCCCCCAGTGACGGCGTGGCGTATGCAACCCTCTATGCTACTGGACTCGGTGTTCCAGGATGAGCTCCGAGAGGAATGTCTGGATTTCTTTAAAAGAAATAGGGACTCTGTCCAGGACGTTGAGACCATATGGGACGCCTTTAAGGCCACGCTCCGGGGCTTATGTATTTCAAAAGGATCGGGGGTACTCAAGAGTATACTGGCTAAATTGCGCTCCATAGAAGATGACCTGCGTAGTGCTGAGAGCCGCCTTAGGGCTAATCCTGACAGTGCAACCCTTGCAACCATTCGTGTGAAATTAACGGAGTTCTCCGAGGAGGCTGCTCGTGAGGTGAAGTTTAGGAACAAGTACTGGGTGGCCAGGCGATATGGGGAGGGCGAGAGACCTGGGAAAGCTCTGGCGGCGACGGTCAAACTGATGCGATCGCCGACGGTCATACTGGAACTGGAAACGGCTGAGGGATTGGTTCTCAGGGACACTACCCAAATCCTGAATGAATTTGTGCAGCATTACGGTACGCTGTACACCTCTAACGGGACTGGAGGGCTCACACTAGACGACTATCTGACTGATGTCTCTTTAGGGTGGTTGAGCGATGCACAGCGAGAGTTCTTGAGCGCCCCCTTTGAGCTGGATGAGGTCAGAGAGGCTATCATGGGCATGAAATCGGGTAAGGCCACTGGATTAGATGGTATACCCATTGAGTTCTACAAAACGTTCATTGACTTCATGGCGCCGGTACTGCGGGAGGTCTTTGAGGATGCGCTGGAGGTGGGCCATCTACCGGCCTCCATGAGAATTGCCCTTATTACGTCACTGCTTAAGCCTGGGAAGCCAGCCTCGAGCTGCGATTCCTACCGACCGTTGTCCCTCCTAAATTGTGACGTTAAAATTCTCGCGAAACTGATTGCAACGCGCATCAGCCTCCTACTGCCGACTCTGATACTACCCGATCAGGCCGGATTTGTGCCTGGAAGGGCGACGTCACACAATCTCCGCACTTTTTTTTCGGTGTATGATTCCATTCATGAAGACCTCCCGATGGCGGCTATTTTTTTGGACGCCACCAAGGCGTTCGATTCGCTCGAATGGAATTATGTGTTCAGTGTTCTTGAGCGAATGGGATTCCCTCCTGTGTTTATCTCCTGGATTAGATTACTGTATACCAGCCCGGAGGCCAGAGTCCTCATTAATGGGAAATTGTCGTCAGCCTTCCCGATCTCCAGAGGGACGAGGCAGGGCTGCCCCCTGTCCCCCCTCCTTTTTGCCATAGCCACTGAACCACTAGCTGCCAAACTGAGACAGCGGCATCGGGAAAGTGCACTGCGTTGTTTTCAGAGACAGTTACTCGTCTCTATGTATGCGGACGACATTACCCTTTATGTTCGCCACCCTAGCGATAACCTGCACCCCATACTTAGGGAGTTCATACGATTTGGTGCCCTTTCTGGCATCCAGATTAACTGGAAGAAGTCATGTATCTTCCCCCTTACTGCCTCGACGAGTCCGTTTCAGCTGGAGTTCCCTCTTGCTTGGTGTTCGGGAGATTTCAAATACTTAGGCATACATGTGGAAAGAGGCAGAGAGGAGCTGATACGTGCCAATTATGGCACTGTAATGGACAAGATGCGTGACAGTATATCTAGATGGATCACACTCCCCCTCTCCATGGCGGGTCGTGCCTCATTGATTAAATGGTTATACTCCCTCAGCTGTTGTACCTCTTCATGAACATTCCGTTTCACCCCGGATCCCATTTCTTTCGGTTACTGCGTTCGGAAATGCTCCGCCTAGTGTGGGGTGGCAAGACACCCAGGCTCAAGTGGGATATTCTAGTCAGACCATTCTCCCAGGGGGGTTTCGGGATACCTGACTTTGAGCTTTATTACCGAGCTGCTCAGGCCCATTATGCATACTTCTGGATACGCCAGCAGAGGTATATGCCGCAATTAGCGGCCGAACACTGGTTGGCCCATCCGATCCCCATTGAAGGTGCCCTCTACTCCCGGGTTGAGGGTAGGGATAAGACTCCTTCCACGGTGTCCAGCACGGTGACGGCGTGGCACTCCATTGGTGCTATGCTTGACCTGGACTTTCTTTATGCCCCACGGCTGCCGCTAGCCTATCACCCGAACCTGCCGCTCCTGCAAGAGGCTGGCTTTCAAAAACTGCTTGGGAAACTAAACGTCAGTACATGGGGGGACCTGTATCTGGACGGTGTCTTCCGGACTAGAGATCAGTTTTACGGGAGCATACAACCCACACCTCTTGACGTGTTTTACTATGTCAGACTCAGACACGGGTTACAAGCCATAACGCCTGACTTCCCTTGCGAGCCCTCAGTACTTCCTCCCCTGCAAAACATGTTGCTTCTTGATAACCCTATTAAGCTGGTGTCCACACTGTATAAATCTGTTAGGACTAACATCACCTATAATGATCTGCCCGCTAGGCGTAAATGGGAACAGGACCTGGCCTTCGCTCTCACAGACACCCAATGGGATTTTTGCCTGCAACAGACCGAGCGCATCTCCTCTAACAGCCGTTATAGGATACTTCATTATAAATTCCTACACAGGCTATATTACACTCCAGCGCGCCTCCACAGGTTCCAGCTTAGGCCTACTGATACATGTGACAGGTGTGGGGCTCCAGGGGCGGATTTCCTTCACCTTGCCTGGGGGTGTGCTGAAGTGAACTTATACTGGACTCAAGTGTTTACGGCACTATCCAAAATGATACACATGACGGTTGCTCCATCCCCGTTGGTGGCCCTTCTGGGGTATGTTGCGCCTCTCCAGGCGGCTCACCGTAAATATGTGGCGCTGGCTATGCTTCTGGCCAAACGCAGGGTGGCCTGTAGATGGGGGAGAGGAAGGGCGCCAAAATTTAAGGACTGGATGAGTGACATGGTGTACTGCCAGGAGCAGTTAAGTACATATTCTGAGCTACTGCCGCCCACTTCTAGGCCTACTGACATCTGGGCCCCGTTACAATGCTATTTGGTAACTAACCCGCTAGAGGGTGATGGCACTTGAGGTTGAGTTATTGAGATATTGAGCGGTTGTTGTTTCTTGATCTCACATTGACACTCCTGGTCTGATGTATCTGGCATGATATGTGCGCTGCTTGTTGCTCCTGCCCCCCCCCACCCCCCCTCCTTCTTTGTGCTCCCTGGTCACCCCGTTTCAATCAGAACGTCCTCCCCCAAGTCTCGCGCGGCCTACTACCGCTGATACTGTGGCCCGCCTCGCACTTGGCTTGTAGTTGTGTAGCTATGCTGCCCACGTACCCCTCAGGATTTGTTGTGCCCCCCCCCTCATGCTTGGGTTCGGATGGACATTGCACATGTTACTGTTCATGTTTAGTTTAAGGTATAACTTGTAAAAATGCAAGACTCATAGATTTCGCTGTACTGACGCTGCATTTGCCACTCTGATTATGCTGGGGCCTGGAATGTTGTCACATTCATGCATATCTGCTATGATTTATATTTCTGTATGCATTGATGGTGGCCGGCCTCCGGGTTGTTGGTGAGACGCTGTGTACTCCTGGAAATGCTAAATAAATGTTTTGCACTTTAAAAAAAAAAAAAAAAAAAAAAAAAAAAAGAACGGCTGCCATGATTGGTTGCGGAATGACCACGACGGAGCTACGAAATGGTGCTGCTCTCATGCTAACCCCAGCTTCAGTCTGAAACATCCAGAAACACTGTAGACTACCAATTCGATCAGTTCCGGTAGCGCCCCAATGTAACCCGGTAGAGAAGAACTAGCCCTCCCCTCTTTGACTGATGGTTCTTGTTGCCTGTCCCTTCTGTTGTCATTTAACAGAACTATTTAGCCTGCTGAAAGGGGTTGTGTTCCGACCGCTGGTTGGTGGTGACATTTTGACTATATTCTGTACCTGCGTTGTCGCGTAATGCGTCATATGACGCGCCGCGTTAGCGCATCCGGAAGTCATCCGGGGCGCGCAGCGCGTAACGTAAGCATAACAAGTCATGTGACTTGTTAATAAAACTTTTCATTGGTTCATTTTACTTTTCTTATTGTAATGATGAAAGGCTTAGTCATATGACCTAAAAATTACGCTTTTCATTACTTCCGAACATTATTTTTTCTTAAATATATGTTATAATGTTCCAGGCTAATGTACTTTCCCGGAAATTTTACAACTGTCCTGCAAGTAAAATATATTCTTTTTTCGAGAAAAAGAGCGTTTCTTCGTCCCATGACGGAGCCGTTGAGCAAAAGAGGGTCGACCTGCTGTCTTAGTCGCCGATACGCCTGAATATGAGATTCTTATCGATCACTTTATGTTGCAGGAATAGAAAACACAACAGCCCTTGACCATTTATCTTTACTGCGTTCCTTCGTATTATACCTTTTACCCTTCATGTAATTGGTCTGCTTTATTTCACTTGCCTTTTAATGATTCTAAAACAGTCACTATTATTAAAAACTTTACCAATGTATATACTACTACCATGTTTTCTTTTAAAAACCTTTATTGTGAAAATTTCATTATACAAATACGAGCCTATAACCACGTGGGCCTGCCACAGAGCAAACTGTAATCGTATATGATGAGTAGACATTTACACTGTAGAGGAACGTAACGGGCGGGCCATTAGGTTGCAAGAACTAAGGTGTCTAACAGTTACGGAATCGGTGGACGTACATTTTATAATTAAAATACGACAGGGCCAGTTACAATAAAATTATCTAGATATACATTTGCGGGCAAGTACCATGGGTGACGTTAATTCGAACTTTCAATAGTACAGTAATCAATAACACATCAGAACTTAATATCAATAGGGATGTCGAAATATTCAATCAATTCTCGTCCCCGCCCGCCATGTGCTTCAAAACTGCATACGTATCTCGTGATTTCAAGGTTCTGCAACCAGTACACAACAAGGAGTTACGAGTCCCATTTATTCCGGCGCCATTTTGGGCGAGGACGGGCAGGTCCAGGATATAGTCAAAATGTCTCTACCAACCATCGACTATGATGATGTTCATATGCTGTATTTATTAGAGTAACACTCATCTGTCCACATGAAATTAATTTGCCACAATCTAAACATGTCATTTTAATCTTTCCAAAGTTCTTCTAAATATTTGGGACCGTTTCCCTTGCCTCTGAAGCTCTCAGTGCCACTTCTTTGATGAATGTACTAGCAGGTCAGGGGTTCTCCTCCAAATCTCTCTTTTATGCAGCACTATAATTAATTGGTGCCACCTCTCCATATGACGATGCATGGTATAGTTACCACAACTATATTTTTTTTCGGTTCCTCTGGAGAGTTCATCGTGGCAGATGAAGCATGTAACGTACCGGGCATTTACCTTTTTTTGCATGTACAGGAAAGGAAAAAAAAATCGAGCGTCCGAGTTCTAAGGTGTCCCAGGGCCATTTTAGTGGACCAGGCCCAAATCCAAAGAACAGCCATCTCACAGGCTAATGGGGCGACCCACGCCGACTTTCAGCATTGTAGAATGACCACACCAGTACAGCAACTTGCTAGACATCACCTCGGTGCCATCCAGATCTCGGCGCCCCACTGCAGATGAAGTGCCTCTCAACTATGAAACCACCACGGTGACATCCGGATCTTGGCGCGTTGTGCTGCCTTCGGCCTATTCGCACATCGGTCCGCTACTGACGCCATCTCACAGGCTAATGGGGCGACCCACGCCGAGTTTCAGCATTGTAGGATGACCACACCAGTACAGCAACTTGCTAGACATCACCTCGGTGCCATCCGAATCTTGGCATCTCAACGCCTAGTGGTATCTTCCATACAAAAAATATTGTTACGCTGCCTTTGGCCCCATTCGCACATCAGTCCGCAACTTAGACATCACCTCGGTGCCATCCGGATCTTGGCATCTCAGCGCCTTGTGGTGTCAGTCAGAAAATATTGTTGCGCTGCTTTTGGCCCCATTCGCACATCGGTCCGCTACTGACGCCATCTCACAGGCCAACGGGGCGCCCCACGCCGACTTTCAACATTGTAGGATGGCCACAGAAGTGCGACAACTTACTAGACACCACCTCGGTGCCATCCGGATCTTGGCGCGTTGTGCTGCCTTCGGCCTATTCGCACATCGGTCCGCTACTGACGCCATCTCACAGGCCAACGGGGCGCCCCACGCCGACTTTCAGCATTGTTGGATGGCCACACCAGTGCGGCAACTTACTAGACACCACCTCGGTGCCATCCGGATCTTCGCGCGTAGTGAAGCTGCAGCAGCTGCAAATAAGCTTCAGACAGTGTTACAACCGCTGCTCAGAACTCTCAACTATGACACCACCTCGGTGCCATCCGGATCTTGGCGCGTTGTGCTGCCTTCGGCCTATTCGCACATCGGTCCGCTACTGACGCCATCTCACAGGCCAACGGGGCGCCCCACGCCGACTTTCAGCATTGTTGGATGGCCAAACCAGTGCGGCAACTTACTAGACACCACCTCGGTGCCATCCGGATCTTGGCGCGTTGTGCTGCCTTCGGCCTATTCTCACATCGGTCCGCTACTGACGCAAACTCACAGGCCAACGGGGCGCCCCACGCCGACTTTCAGCATTGTAGGATGGCCACACCAGTGCTGCAACTTGCTGGACACCACCTCGGTGCCATCCGGATCTTGGCGCGTTGTGTTGCCTTCGGCCTATTCGCACATCGGTCCGCTACTGACGCCGCCTCACGTGCCAACGTATTTTCTCCGCATTTTATACCCTATGCCGCATAACAGGCCATGTGACTTGTTTATAAAACTTTTCATTGGTTCATTTTACTTTTGGTTTCCTAATGATGGAAGGCTTGATCATATGACCTAAAAACAACACTTTTCATTGGATGAAAACTTTTTTTTTTTCCCAAACGATGAAAGCCCCACCTTGTTTCTGGATGTTTCAGACTAAACTGGCGTCAGCATGAGAGCACCACCATCTCGTAGCTCCATCGTGGTCATTCCGCGAGCAATCATGGCAGCCGCTCCCCACCAGAAGCCTGCAGGAGTCGGGGCCCCCAAAACTTTTGATGAATTCTCAAGGCGGAGGGGACGCTTTCGAGAATGGGGTCCAAGACCTAGCAGACAAGCGTCCGATTTCCAAGGTGTCCCAGGGCCATTTCAGTGGACCAGGCCTAAAAAGGAAAAAGCCTGCCGCCATTTTGAGAGTCCTGTGACAGCCGCCTATCGCTGCACCACAAGAGTGGGCGCAACTCAGCTGAATTGCGGCTTTTGACACAGTGGACCAAAAACGGACGGAATGGCAACTGAAACGGTAAAGGGGCGCCCCACTACAACAGATGACACTCCACCTGGAGAGGCCCGTTCACGCCGCCTCCCCCGGGGTGCCCCACGCCGTTATTCGGAGCAGCATTGTAGGATACCAAAACCAGTACGGCAACTTACTGGACATCACCTTGGTGCCATCGTTCTGCTGCCTTGGAACTATTCGCACAACAGTTTGCTACTGATGACCCACCCCCCGCGACGCCCCACGCCGTTATTTGCTGGGTGGCAACTTACTAGACATCACTTTCGTGTCATCTAGATTTCGGCGCGTTCTGCTGCCTTGGAACTATTCGCACAACAGTTTGCTACTGATGACCCACCCCCCGCGACGCCCCACGCCGGAAATCTGGACGTTGTGCTGCGTTGGGACTATTCGCACAGCCGACCGCTACTTCGTTGTTTTTCCCTAAAAATGTTTATATGTTATTACTATTTTTGTTTTCTTGTATATATTTATAAATTATTAAAGTTTTATAATCTTACTACTTTGTCGGAGTGCTATATATTTTTAATGTGACACATAATTGTAAAAACTTTGATGTACAAAGAGTCATCCCTGGAATCTTCCGCTTCACGCTCGGTCCCCTCCCCAATCACAATACAGGATGGTTTTCAGATAATAGCAACGCTTCTGCTGTGACGGATCTCATCGAGTGTGGGCCTTGATCTACTATAACTCCTTTGAAGAGGGGTGATTCTTTACAGCTGTGGCCATAAACTACATCTGCAGGGCTAGCTGATAGCCTAGGACCGGCCTGGACAATCGGACACAGAGGAAAAGGAGTGTCAGAGGGTGCGGTAGTGAATAGGGCGAAAGGGAGGTGTCGGGCGGGCACAGGGTGTGATTCTCAGGGAAGAGCAGCGCAGATGGGGGGAGGTTTATTACCCATGCATAAGACAGAGAGCGGGGGTGACCACTGCCTGGGTGAGATGCTTGCGAGGGTGGGGAGCCATGCTAAGGATCGACAGCGTGCACAGAGTGGGTCTGGTCAAGGCATCTAAAATGGCTGCCGTGCACGACAAAAGTGTGGCATTTGAAAAAAGACAAGATGGCGCAGACAATGTTTTTCAACACTTCCCGATTTCCTTCCAATCGAACGTTAACAGACGTTGGGGCATATTACCAAAGTTAAGCGATATTTATCCCTAACGATGCATTGCAAAGATTTTTTTACCGTCAGAAATTATCGCAGATAAACCTTGCTATTATCAAGGTTTATCGCAAATACGATAAAAAACGACCGCAATGCATTAATATCGCTGAAAACTCAGCGATATTCATGCATTACCGAGCTAATGCTCTCAGCCATGTTATCCACCTCCCATTGGATAACATGGCTAAGAACTGCTCAGGGCAGCTGTTACTTTTTGGAGATATTCGCGCTTATCTCGAATATTTCCAAAAGTTGATAATAGGAGATAGCGATGTTAGCGACTGTTTCCAGTCGCTAACATCTTGGCATGCCCACTTTGCATGTCATTAGTGATAAATATCACTCACATGCAAAGTGGGGCCCAAGATGGTCGCTATCTCCTACTAGCCGTCGCTAACTGGTGTTAGCAACAGCTAGGTAATACAGATATAATTTTATCTCCGCGAAGCGGAGCGCTGTTACAGATATATATCTTGTTTTTGAACGTTAATTTCTCAAAATGCACTGAAGCACATATATTGAGACCTAGCAAAGGCACATCGGGCTACCAGTCCCTAATATTTTACCAAGTTTCGTGCAAATCCATTCAGCCGTTCGATTATTATTATTATTTTTTTTTTTTTGCCCCGCGGGGCCCTTTTAAAACCTCCACATCAAACCTAGGGGGTCAGCGAGGATCTACTATGCCCCCTTATGGTCATTTGCCCCTTCGCTTTGGCCTCCTCTTGTCTCTCGATCCTACCGACAGACAAGATGGCGGCCGCTACGTACTGTTTGGAATGTTTACAGACACCGGAGAGCCAATCAGCTTCGCTTCGCAAAGCTCCGTAACGCGAAAAGTACGCGAAGCGGAGCGCTGTTACAGATATATATCTTTTTTTGAACGTTAATTTCTCAAAATCCACTGGAGCACATATATTGAGACCTAGCAAAGGCACATCGGGCTACCAGTCCCTAATATTTTGCCAAGTTTCGTGCAAATCCATTCAGCCGTTCGATTATTATTATTATTTTTTTTTTTTGCCCCGCGGGGCCCTTTTAAAACCTCCACATCAAACCTAGGGGGTCAGCGAGGATCTACTATTCCCCCTTATGGTCATTTGCCCCTTCGCTTTGGCCTCCTCTTGTCTCTCGATCCTACCGAGAGACAAGATGGCGGCCGCTACGGACTGTTTGGAATGTTGACAGACGCCGGAGAACCAATCAGCTTCGCTTCACAAAGCTCCGTTGCGCGAAAAGTACGCGTCCTGGAGCGCTGCCCGGTCTGCTGTTACAGATATATATCTTTTTTTAAACGTTAATTTCTCAAAATCCACTGTAGCACATATATTGAGACCTACAAAAGGCACATCGGGCTACCAGTCCCTACAATTTTGCCAAGTTTCGTGCAAATCCATTCAGCCGTTCGGGCTAAAAGTGAGGCCAACCGCCCTATGGAAAACTCAATGTTAAAAACACGTTTTGGGACCCCCCTTTTTTCTCGACCCCCCCTGGACGAACCCCCCCCCAATTTTCAGGGGCTGCTCAGAAACAAAATGTGCCATTTTCCTGAAAATTTCAGCCAATTCCGTCCACAAACGCCAAAGTTATTAGACATAGAATTTTCAAAAAACCCATAGAGAAAAAATCCTAACTATATATACCTACTGGCGACCGCCAGTAGGTATATATATATATATATATATATATATATATATATATATATATATATATATATATATTCACTGAAAAAAACATAGGTTTCACACCAGTTATAGTTAGGAATTAGCATTAAAAAAAATTATTAAATTCACTGAAAAAACCATAGGTTTCACACCAGTTATAGTTAGCTGGAAATTTTACTCGCATAAAACCATTGAAATTCCCACGTTATAGTTAGTTGGACTCACTATAACTTGCGCGTGCAATGCACTGCTGATGACGTCACATATTACATCACTCATGACATGGTCAGTGACATCACTCATGACATCACTGATGACACCATCCAGTGAATGTGTGTCTTTTTGAAAAATAAATATTAGTGAGTAATGTTTAAATATTTAAATATATGTATTAGTGTTTCACTTTGTGTATAAGTGGCTGCATGGGTTGGTGAGTAGGTACATGTGTATGTATATAGGTTATTAGATGTTTTTCTTAGTATCAGTATGAGTGTTTGTATAGTTTGGTGGGGGTATTACTTAGCACATAGATGCATGAATGACTGACTCTCTCTTTGTATGTGTTTTGAAGACAGCATATGTGCAGGACTGTATGGGTGGATGACTGTGTGTGTTACTGAGTGAATGAGTGTCTCACTAGTTTCTTTATCAGTAACTACATATGTTTTAATCTAGTGTATGTGAATATTGATGTATATAAGTGAGATATCTGAGATTAAGAGATTGTATGAGTTCCTATTTAAATTAGTATGTGTTTCTATAAGTGATTGTTTAAGAGAGTAAGTATGTGTAAGTTTCCTTAGAAGTAAAGTGGTAGTGTGTGTATAGCTGTATATGCAAATAAATGGATGTTCAATAGTTTATTTGCATGTGTGAGTATGTGTGTGAGTAACTTTTGGATGACTGTCGGTGTGTAACAGGATGTATAGGTGTATCACTACATATGATGAGTGAGTATATGTATGAGTGACTATATAGAACTGTTGGTGAAGGAGTGCATGTGTATATAGATGATGGAATTATTGAATTGGTTGTTGTAAGTGGTATGGGTATGTCAATTTATTTGAAAATTTTAGTTTCTATTTTTGAATATTTGTTTCAAGGATTACATTACAGTGAAAGGAGCTCTGTCACTCTGTCACAAGGATGGTGCCATCAGTGATGTCATGAGTGATGTCACTGACCATGTCATGAGTGATGTAATATGTGACGTCATCAGCAGTGCATTGCACGCGCAAGTTATAGTGAGTCCAACTAACTATAACGTGGGAATTTCAATGGTTTTATGCGAGTAAAATTTCCGGCTAACTATAACTGGTGTGAAACCTATGGTTTTTTCAGTGAATTTAATAGTTTTTTTTAATGCTAATTCCTAACTATAACTGGTGTGAAACCTATGGTTTTTTCAGTGAATTTCAATGGTTTTTTAATAGCAAATCTTTATAGGTATAAAAAGTAAAAAAATTTAAAACGAATTTTATATTGTATAATCATGTTAAATTATTTTATTTTTTTTATTTTTTACCCCGGGGCGCGTACCGGTGAACGCACGGGTAAGCGCAATGTTACGGCGCGCCCCGGGGCGCGTACCGGTGAGCGACCCGGTAGCGCTATTCCCGCGAACGAAAACAACATCGTGACGTATCGCATAGCCGCGTGATGCGTCATATGACGCACAGCGTAAGCGCACCCGGAAGCACGCGAGCGCATACGATCGCGCAACGTCCTGACGCGCTTACGCTACGCACCCCCGGGTGCTCCGGAGCACGACTACGGGCGCGCCCCGGGGCGCGTAGCGTAAGCGCGTCGGGTCATGTGACCTGAAAATAACACTTTCTATTGGTGCAGAACAGTTTTGGTTTCCAAATGATGAAAGCCCGGGTCATGTGACCTGAAAATAACACTTCTCATTGGTTCAGGACAGTTTTTTTTTTCCAAATGATGAAAGACACCACCTTTTTTCCTTATTCTGACTTTGTCCTTTGACTGAGGAAGACCTGTTTCAACAAGAAAGAGAATTATTTTGTACTTTCAAATGGCTACTGTAGCAGCAACAGCTGGAGCATCTGCAACACCACCACCACCACCATCACCAAGAGGACCACCACAACAGTACATTGGTGGTCAAAAAGAGGAGGAGGAGGAAGAGGAAGAGGAGGAGAGGAGAAGATGGCTGCCTGAAGACAATACCCCATACAAGCCAAGGCCACACATTTTATGGGAGATTTTTCAATCCGTGAGGGCAAGAAAAAAGTCAATGCGGCCAAGGTAACTTGCCTAATCTGTCGCAGGGAACTCTCAAGGGGCAACCCGAACAAAAAATATTATTTTGGTAATAATACCATGATTAGACATATGACCCGCAAGCATCCAAACAACTATTCTGCTGCAGAGATCAGGGAACTGGCCAGTAACCTCCACCAGTCTTCAAGGACCACCTCCAAAAGAAAGCAACCCACTCCATTGGGACCAGAAACAACGGAGACGATGCCTTGCATTCAACCACGATTTTCAGATTTTAGAATTACATGTATTCATTGTGGCAAGCTCATCTCCTATGGTGAAAAGAGCGTAAAGCTCATCGTCCTTGCTGGTGACAATCACAATTGCCCCAAAAACCCCTAATTTTTTCAGTTTTTTGTTTTTTGCTCCAGTTGAGCCATTTTCAATTTCCTTTTTTTTTTGTTTCTCCCCATAAAAAATACAAAAAAAATATAAAACTGTTTTGAAAAGCCAAAAAAAGTACAAAATGTTCAAAAAAACATTAAAAAAAATATAAAACAACAAAAAGAAGAAAAAAACCTGTTCTTTTTAGAACTACCTTTAATTTATAAAAATAAACCTATATTTTTAAAGAATCTCTGTCAAATTTTTTTCTTAGGGTACGCGTACCGGGGCGCGCACCCAAAAAAAAGAAAAAAAAATAATGAAGGAGTTAGCATGAGGGAAGAACACAAAGAGAGTAATGTTAAGAGAAAGAGAGCTACAGGGAGAAACACAGAGGGATTGTTTATTACATAGTAAAAAACAGAGAAGGTGTAATAGGGTGAAAGTGAGAAAAGTAAAATGACTAAAGGAGCGAAAGAAAGGAAGAGAGAGGAAGAAGACTAAAGTAGAGATAGTGGGAGAATGTGAGTGGGTGTTGAAAGAAAAAGAAAGGACAGTAAAAAATGGAGAATGAAGGGTAGTGGCGGAACCGGGATAAATGAAGAACGGTGAAGGAGGGTGAGAAAAGACCAGTTAGTATAAGTAAAGAGGGGTGAAAGAGGGCGAAAAATTTAATTAGGATAAGACATGGGGAGTGACAAAGAGAAAGGACAAAGAGAGTAAAGGAAACAGTGCCTGAATGGGTTTGAGTGAAACAGCAAAGAAAGGTAAGTAATACAGTGTGTGTGACTTATAGGGAGTCAGTGGGTGTAGGTCGGGGTGTGGGTGTGTAAGGTGTGTCTGTGGGTGTGGGTGTGAGGGGTGTTTCGGTGTGGGTGGAGGTGAGGGTGTGTAAAATATGTGTGAGGGGTGTATGGGTGTGGGGTGTATATGTGTGGGATGTATGTGTGTGGATGGAATGTGTGTGTGTGTGAGGAGTGTGTGTGGGGGGATTTATTGTGTGTATGAGGTGTGTGTGTGGTGTGTGTGTGGGGTGTATGTTAGAGGTGTGTGTTTGTGTTGGGAGGGGGATGAGGTGTGTGTGTATGAGTAAGGTAAATAATTAAGAAAAACAGAATGAGTGAAGAAGCAAAGGAAGGGAACAGAGGGTAAGTGAAGTAAAGAATAGGGACTGAAAGAAGTTGAATATGAGAGGGGAAATAGGGAAATTGGAGTAAACATGGAGAATAAGAATAAGTGAGGGAAGCAGAGTAAAGAAACAGGAGGGAGGTTGGTTGAGAAAATATTAGTGAGCTTAAAGCAAAGGGTGACGACAAACTACATTTTTTTAGTCACACTTACCATATAATAAATGTAACTTTAATTACATTTTTTTACTACACTTTGTATCTGTGAAAGAGAGAAGAAAAAATAAGTTATAATTAGTAAAATATGTATTTTAAATTAAAAGATACAAATGAAGAGGTTAAAAAGCATAACAGTGTATTTAGAAATAAAGTAAGAGTGAAGGACATAGTAAGGGAAATAAAGTAAGGTAGAAGGACAAAAAAGAGAAAAAGAAATAGAAGGAGAGCAAATTAGTAAGAGTAAGGCATATAGATTCACTGACAGAGAGGAAGAGAAGAACAGACAGTTGAAATGAGAATGAGGGGTTGTGAAAGAAGTGGAGTAAAGGAACAGGGGTAACAGAGAGTGAGAGAAAGACATTATAAGTGAGTAAAAAGAGCTGAAAGAGGATAGAAAAAGGAAAGTGAGTGTCAGACAATGGGAATACAATTTAATTTACACAATCCAAAGTATAGAATAACTTGTACAACATGTTACATAGTTTATTTTTGCTGTTCTCAGAATATATTGAATTTCACTTAAAACAGTGAGTTCAAATTACTCATCATATGACAGCGGGAAAAAAAAACAATCTAAAAGATTGTGTTTTACAAAAAACCTTAGATACTGACAAATGAGAAATGTACACTAATCTTTGATTCACTTACTTTTCCTTTAGGCCAAATAGTATATCATGAAGGTCCTTTTCTTGTTGGAAAGTACTCTGCTGTTCACTAAAAAATCAATTTCATCGACTTTCTAGAAGAAAAGCTCCAAGAACATCTGAAATATTTTCATTATTTTCATATACTCCTTTTTTCAGTCATGACTCTTTACTCATTCCTTCACCATTCCTTAAGGCCAAATAGTGTCAGATATATCAGTATATTTTCAAATTACTTAAAACAAACTCTAAAATTACCGGTTTTCCGACGTTCTGAAAGAAAGGCTCAAACAACATTTTCACAATATTTAAATTTTCGTAATTCTATCTCTAACTCACTCATGTTCATCATTTCCTATAATACTGATATCACTTACTATGAGATCCACTTACAGTACCTATATGACAACTCAATTGTTTATATTATCTTGATCACTTTTACTCAGAATATAATTTTAAACAGCAAACTAACCTTTATTAACTGCTCCAGTCTTCATAGGCCAATTACCTTTACTTAATTTTTGGTTGTAAAAACACTAGATATGAATTTTTTAAGTCAAAAGGCAAACGTTGTTTTAAAGTCAAATGAGTGTCATTACAAAGGGGCCAACCTTTACAACTTTTTAAATAGCATGTGTAATGCCCTGATGTTGTTGAAGGACCGTCATGATAAATAATAGCTACAGTTGAAAACATTCTTCATGAAATTGATAACTGAGAAGCCACAAAATGTTTAATAGAAGTTGTCAATTTCGTTCCATCAGGTCTACATCGTTGGAACATTAAAATGACATAGTGACCATAACTTTGTAGAAATAATGTGGACAGCATTGCAGACTTACATTGGGTACGCACCATATTGTGATCAGCTGCTTCAACGAGATTATTAAAAGGCACTGATTTGCAGTCTGGTAAACTCAAATATATAAATCTTTCAGTGTCTATTCTAGTACTACATGATAAAGTACAGTTATCACAGTCATGCTGCCATTGATAAGAAAGGTTAAAAAGATTTTTTATATCTAATCCTTCATCTTCCAATACATCAAACATATACATTAAAAATTCCTGACAATCCTGCTGAATTATCTGTGAAAATTGATTTTGACCAGAACATATGTCTAGAAGATTTCTAATTTCTGAAACACTTTCTATTTTTGCTCTATCACTGCTACATTTCTCAAACACTGAATTCAATAAACAGCAGAATGTTTGATCCCGATTTTCAACAATCTGTTCTTGTAAATTTTGAAGGAAAAAAAAACAACATTAACTACTACATTAGCATATCAGTTGACACCAGAACTGTTTTCAAACTGAAATCCAACAACATCTTCAACAAAATTCTTTTTCTTTCTGCTTACAATTACAGTTTCATCTACCTTTTGTCTTTTTGCTAGTACCTCACTGCAATTATTCTCATTTCTTCTTTTTCGGCCTACCACACGTTTTTCAAACAGAGGATATTGAGGCAAATGTGGAGCATACTCTCTTCTTAACCTATTGTATTCTTTAACACAATCTAGATCAGCACAAATCTTTGTTTCATCACACTCAATCAAGTACAATCCTGATAAAGTTCTGACTCGTGATAATGCCACATATGCCATACCCTCTTTAAACACAGAACTTCCAATGTTCACTAAAGCACTATCTACACTTAAACCTTGAGATTTATGAATTGTCACTGCATATGCCAAACAAACAGGAAACTGTTTTCGGCGAACATATAAGTCTTTCACAAGCAAAAATCTAGCTGAACAACGACAAATTTATTCTATTTCATTAATGCCATCAAATTAAATTTTTAAAATTTCAATTCCATCTCTATTTTTGTAATTCACAAAACCAACAACATGACCCATTGCTCCATTTACCAGACCTCTTTCAACATTTAAATTCCTTCTCAAAATGATACGACAATTTAAACACACATTCAGAGTCTTTTCAAAACCAGCAGTTTTAGATATAGTCTTCTCTAATGAATCCAATTTGGATTTCAAATTTTCTGACAAAATAATTGTTGCTCCCATATGCTCTATTTTATCTATAGCTTCCAGTTTTACTATCTCTTCATTTTCTAACTTTAACATTTTGTAGGCATCAAACATATGCCAGATTTCTTCTCGTTAATTTTCTTAAAAACATTCTCAGGGAGAATGTTTTCATTTGGGTACAAATTTGAAATTAATCGTCCATGTAAAGCTTCTTTCCCATGCTGACTTATTTTTCCGATTCTTACATCTTGTAGAATATTTTTATAATCTTCATCCTTTGCCTGCCACATTTTTTGGAGTAGTTCTGCATATTTGAAATTTAACCTTATATTAACGTTTCCAATGCTTCCTAGGCACTTCCTGGTATCTTCATGCGTGACCATTTTAAACACTGGTTGACCTTTCACTGGAGTCAACTGCAGTAGATCGCCAAAAACAATAATGTGTTTTCCTCCAAATAGGACATCATAGTCTGTTCTAAGAATTTCTTGCATTCTCAAATGCACAAAAGCAAGCATTAGATTTGAGACCATGCTTACTTCATCAATGATAAGAAGTTTCATTTTCTTCAGGACTCTGGAAACTTCAGAACACGCATCTCCAGATAGCTTGTGGTATTGCAATTTGTTATCATGCTCCACTGGCAGCATCAGTAAACGATGTAAAGTAATCCCTTTAATATTATGTGCTGCCAGCCCAGTTGGAGCGGTAACAACACAAGACAGCGGTGATTCAGTGCTTTTCTGCAGATAAGTTGCAATTGCTTTAATCAGAAAACTTTTTCCAGTTCCCGCTTCTCCACTCACGTACAGCCGGACAGGCTTAAATGATGTACATGAGCACTCTTTCTTCTCATGACTCAATCCATGTTCAACCTGTTCTGTGACTTCGTCATATATCTGTTTCTGCTCAAGATTTAATTGTTTCACCAAATCTTCTAAATTAATTACATCCTCTTGAGCTTGCTCCATAGCTCTTTCCACCTCATCCATGGCAGTGGCAGCTTCATTTTGGATAATTGGTCCTCCTAGTGGATCCTGACTCAATGAAGCAGAACTCTGACTGTCTTGAGAACTGTCTCTCGCAATCCCTGCAGCAATTGTTGCTTCTTGCCCTATTTCTTCATTCAACATTTGCAGATAATTTGGAAAAACAGGACATTCTATGGTATCCTTCGTTGCATTAAAAGAGTCTTCATAACAGAGAAAATCTCCAAGTAGTTCCTCTTCTGTACGCCATGGTTTAAAGAGTTGCAAAAGAGCCAAATAGTAAAATTCTCTTTTGTCTGGATTTTCACAACTCAATTTTCGATGATTAATCAAATGACCTTTTCTCTGTTTCACTAGACATCCTTCACATCCAATGACAGCATACATTCCATTATTGATATCTTCTCTGATGTTCCTCTTATAAATATAGCTTTGAAGAACTTCATAGAGACAAGCGTTCTCAAGGTGAGGACTTCTATTTGGATAGTATGTATCCAACATGTTTGTCTTCAAAATATCTGTACTCTCTGGTTCTTTCTCCGCCAAATACTCTATCTCTTGTACAGATTTCAAAACTTGGTTTCGTGTTGCAGCAAGACCTAGACTTATCCAAATCATGGTTCTAGATTTGGCATAGAGACTTGCTGATGACAATCGATCAGAACATTCATATGCTCCAATTTCTCGATGCGACAACATCTTCAGACTGTAACTGTATAATTTCTTGCTTAGACTCTTTTCATGTGAAATGTCCTCCCACATTTCCTTCAGTTCTGTCTTTTCTTTTTTTGTGATGTAAGACGTCACATATCGAGCCACAGCAATAGAGTTGTCAGCAACGAATTGAATATCCATGTTAGCATTCAACATGGACAAAATCACTGGGTTGTAGTCGTTGATGTACTTGGACTCTTCGTTTCTTTTTACATTGTATGTATTTTTTGGTGATTTCCTCGTCACAGTATGTCGCAGAGAAGACATCAAATTATTTACTCTTCCTTTAGAAATCACTGGTCGTAGAAAGCCAAAACGACATTTTGTGTAGAACTTTTTTTTTTAACCTCATATTGCGGGGAGAGTTTGAATAATAAGGTGTTTGGGGGAACAATGACGGTCTATTCAAGTTGTATACCTTCACTACTTCAGAGTTCTGTTTGAGAACCCGGGCAATTTCCCAGCTATTTTTCGAGACCTGTCAAAATTCACCTCATTACCTTTATCCAACACAATAATTCCGACGTGCTAGAATGAGCTAGCCCTAGAGCTACTCGGCAAGAATCCAGTCCTGCCTGGGAAATTATTGTCTCCGCTTTAATCATTGGTAAGCAAAAAAAAAAAAAAGAAAAGAAAAAAGAAAAAAAGGAAAAAGAGAAATCAAACAAAGCAGATCAGAACACAAAAGAGAAGGTTTAGAACATTTACTTAAGGGCAAAAATAATTTATCCATATCTCCCAATATTGTTTTCTTTTTGTACTATTCCCTTTCATATCCAACCTGCATATCCTGATTACGGAGTTTAACCAATCCTCATATGTCGGGGGTGTTGGTTTTATCCAGTTTATGCAGATCTCTCTACGTGCTAGTAATATCAATGTAAACATTAGCTTTTCCTGATGTTTACTTAATCCACTGGTATTTAAGGCGATCCCAAAAATAATTAGAGAGGTACTTACAGTTATTGGGGTTCTCATTAGATCCGAGAGAGTCTTACCAATCTCTTTCCAATAGTGCGTAAGTGCCGGGCAGTGGTGAAACATGTGGGTATCATCTGCCTTTTCTTCGCTACATTTAATACAAGATTTTATTGATGCGCCTTTGAAACTTGATAATCTCTTTGGAGTCCAGTAGGCTCTATGTAATGAAAACAGGTGATTTCTTTTTAGAGCGGCCGGTCTTACACATTTCCAGCATAGTTCCGAAGATTTTATCCAAATCATGTTTAAGTTAATCTCTTCGTTGGAAAACTCTCTTCTCCATATTTTTTCAGATATAGGTTGTTCTTCTTTTTCAGCTTCGATTAACGCCCAATACCATTTTGATATTTCTTTTGTTATTACGAATTCCTTTGTCATTTCCTTTTCAAAGTTTCCTGGGTCTGTTGTTTCTTTCGTGATGGTGTTCGCCCAGCTCTTTAGTTGATAATATTTGAACTTTGAGACTTTCCCTTCTGTTATTGTGTGTAGGTGTTCCCATGATATTAGTTCATTTTCATATAAAAGTTGTCCCCATTTTTCAAAACCCTGTTGTCTGAGTACACTGGATAGTGAGGCATTCTGGTGTTCCCGGTGAGTCCCAGATTGGGGCCATATTGCTATAGTATGGGATCCTCAAACTACGTCTAAAATGGGTCCATAATTTGGCCGCATTGGCTAACAGCTTCAATTTTATTTTCTTGAAAAATTTGGGGTGTCCAAATTTGAAAAGGAAATAGTCTTCTCCATTAGTTATATGTTGTAAAAAAATTGGAAAATTACCGTGCTTCATTAGCAACGTTCTAAATGTTTTAAACTGAAATGCCCTGCAATATTCAATGATGTCAGGACTTGCAATGCCCCCTTGGTTCTTCCTTCTTCTAAGTTTATTCCACGCAATTCTTGTGCTTTTCTCTGACCAAATAAAACTGGACAATTCTCCTTGTATTTTCTTTAGTGCAGCTTTATTAAACTCTAACGGAATCGTATTAAAAAGATATGTGAATTTGGGGATGATGGTCATTTTGACTGCGTTTGATTTGCCCAGAAAGTTTAGTGGTAGACCAGACCATGTTTTAAGAAGTCTTCTCGTTTCTTTTACTACCAAGTTTAAATTCAATTGGGGAATTTTATTTAGATCTTCAGTTAGCGTGATCCCTAAATATCTTATCTTTTCCTTTGTAAAAGCAGGTTTTATCGTACTATTCCAACTCATTGCCTCTGTCTTATTAATATTTATCAGATAACCTGAGACCTTGCCAAAGTCATTCATTACTTCTTTAATTGCTGATTCTGAATTATTGTAATTATCCGTAAACACCATGAGATCATCTGCATACAATGCTACTTTCTTTTCCCAGTTTTTGTATTTAAAGGGTGTTATTTGTATATTATTTCTAATTGAGCAAGCTAAGGGTTTGATGTATAGATTAAAGAGTAATGGAGACAGGGGGCAGCCTTGTCTCGTACCCCTCTGGATGTTGATATTGCTTGTCAGGGACCCGTTCACTATTATTTTTGCTCTAGGGTTTGTATAGACTTCTTTCACCATATGACCAAAGTTACATCCCAGATGGTTTTTCTCTATGATGTTATTTAAGAATATCCAATTTACTCGGTCAAAGGCTTTTGCTGCGTCATAGGTGATGATCGTGAGGGGTAGCTCTTCTGATATGGCTACGTCAATTGTCGCCAGTAATTCGTGTGTTATTTCTTGAATTTGTCTGCCCTTTATAAACCCCTTCTGATCCTGATCAATCAGATTCGGCATTAACTTTGATAGTCTTTTCGCTATTATGCTCATAAATAGTTTATAGTCACAATTAAGTAAAGATATTGGTTGTAGGAATCACCAATTTTTGGACTTTTCCCTGGTTTTAGTATAAGACTTATCGTGGCGTCGTTCCATGAATCAGGGATTTTTTCATGTTCTACGTATATCTTATTCATGACTTTTGCCAGATGATCAATTAAGGGCTCTTTTAAAACTATATAAAATTCATTGGGTAGCGCGTCTGGTCCTGCCACTTTACCCTTCTTTAGGCTACCTATGGCAGATCTAACTTCCTCGGGTGTTATATCCTTATTTAGGAAAACCACTTCCTCTTCTGTTAGTTTTGGCATTATTATTCCTTGTAAATATTCCTTAATGATCTCAGTTGTTGGATTTGTATCCTCTTTGTAAATTGTTGAGAAGAAATCTGCGAATTCTTGCCTTATTGCGGAGTCTTCTTCACATAGGACTGATTGATCTTTGGTATATACGGATAGTATAGTATTCCTTGTCAGGTCTGTTCTCAACTTCCAGGCTAACATTTTCCCACAGCCTTCCCCATATTCGTGTTTAGCCAATTTACTGTTCTCCCATTTCTCTTGCACTATATTTTCTAAGTAGTCTGTTAAGGTCTCTTTTAACTTACACATCTTCTTTAATATGTTTTCTTTGGAGATCGATAATGGGCTGGCTCCCAGTTGTGCTTCTGTTTCCTTAATTTCTGTTTCGAGGTTTTTTATGTCGGTTTTCCTTTGCTTATTTTTATGTGCACCTAAGCTAAGTAGATGTCCTCTTATTACTGCTTTGTATGTGTCCCATTTAATTCTCTCAGAAGTTTCCTCACCATTGTCTGCAAAATAATTAATTGTCAGTTTTAACAGTTGCTCCACACTCTCATCCGTTGTTAGAATTGATCGATCCATAGTCCATCCAGTAAAAGTTGAATTTTGTGTTAGTGAGAGTTTTAGTTGGACAGCCGAATGGTCTGAAAGGTGAGCTGGTTGATGTACAATACTTTTAACCTTGTCTCGGAGTGAGTTGCTTATTAAAAAAAAATCTATCCTAGATTTATGTCCTAATTTTTTATTGTGAAAAGTAAACGGGTATGCTTTTTCTCCTTTTTGTTTCCACATGTCGTCTATGTTTAGATCTCTCTTAAGTATTCCCAACCATTCCCTCATCTTTGGTGAATTTCTTTGTTTAGAGGGAGGTTGCCTATCTACAGTCGGGTCTAAAATTATGTTATAATCTCCTCCTAAAATTATTGGGACTGTAAATGTTATTAATTGTGAGTATAATTTCTTAAGTGTCGCCGGGTCGTCAATATTTGGGCCACAATATCCTACTATCATTAATGACAAGCCTTCTATTCTAATTTTGGCCATTGCCCATCTTCCCTTTCTGTCAACCTCTTCTGATTCCAGCTTGGCATTCGAAGATTTTTTTATGACAATTGCCACTCCTCTTATATTGCAATCCTGTACTGTGTGAATGCTTGAGCCAATCCAATGTAAATTTTTCACAATTTGAGACCATTCCGATTTTGTTAAGTGAGTTTCTTGAAGGATAATTATCTCACTTTCTACTTCTTTTAAGTACTCCAAGATTCTTCTTCTTCTCTTGGGAGTTCTAAGACCGTTAACATTCCATGAGAGTATTTTTATCATCTTTTCTTTCGCCATTCCGTTTTAGAGAGAAACTTTGAGAATATCCAAACAACAAATATAAGGAGAAAAAGTAAAAAAATGAAAAGAAAAATAGGCCATCTTGTCCACTCCGATAACCTTTGTTTACCAAATTTGAGGTTATTTTTTTGTTTTTTTTTCCCTATTTTGCTCCCCACCCATTTATAGTTATATCTTACATATTTACTGTTCAGTGCTGCTGAGCCATCCCACCCTGAGGAAGCCTCCCTTCTTTTTTCTTCAGGTGGTATTCCCCACCCTTTTCGTGCTCCGCGGCGCCAGCCTTTCTATTGTTTATTAGAAGGTTGTTATGCCTTTACATTCCCCTTTCATTTTAAATTTTTGGCTTTTTAGGTCAAGTTCATGTTTTGCTACCGAAGAGTTGGTTAATTTTCTCCTGTTATTTCATTAGACTTGATTCGTCTTGTCGATTTCAATTTGATCTTTTATCTGCTGGGTGAGGTTTTCTACCTCTTTTGGCTCTCTTAAGTTGTGCATTTTGTTTCTCCACATTATTCTTAAGGCAGCTGGGAATTTCAGTTGGACATTTGCTCCCAAACTTTTTAATTCTTGCATGTGTTGCCCCAGCTCCCACTGTCTATCTTGCGTTGCCTTGCATATGTCAGATCTGACGCGAAATGACCAATTGTCTTTATTAAAAGATCCGCTTTTTAAACCCTCATTGAGTAATCTTTCCTTCAGTAAATAGGTCTTGAAATTTATTAGTATTTTCCTTGGGGCTTTCCGGTCTTTACTTTTCCTGAAAGGATCCCTATGCACTCGCTGAATGTCCGTTGATAATTCACATTCTTTTACCCATGGAAAGAACTCCTCTAGCAAAGATATAACATATGATTTTATATCTGACCCTTCCAAATTTTCGGGAATGTTCAATAGTCTGAGGTTATTGCGTCTTCCTTGATTCTCCAAGGATTCAAGTTTTTCTTTGATGGCCTTCTCACTGTCTTTTATTTGTCGTATCTCTCTTTGGCTTGTATCTACTTTTTTGGTTAAAGAGCCAATCTCATTTTCCACTGCCGTTACTCGTACTCCTAAATCATTTAATTTCTGATCAAGGTTTTCGACTACTTCTTGAATTTTAGATTGATTTCCTTCTGATATTGAGAATTTCTCTCTCAATTCCCCCAAAATTTTGTCCATCATTTTATCTAAGCACGCCCCCATTATTTCTTCCATCTTACTTACATCCGACTGATCTGTAACCTGCTCTGACTCTTGCTCCTCTGGCCGTAATTCTTGCCGGATTACATCTTTTTCTTTTTCATTTACCGCTTGTTGCCTCCCTGCTTCCCCTTGTTGTTCTTGTTGTTTTTGTGAGGTTATATCCGCTTCAACTTCAGGTTCAGCTTCATTCTCTTTGCCTGAGAGTTGTGTCATTGAATTACTCATTGAATTACTCATTATTAATATTGGCTGATGTAATGTCTGAAGTGATTCAAACGAGGATTGGCAGGCCTTTTGTTGTATTTTCTCGCCCTTCCTCTTCCTCTTCTTCTGTGCTTTCTTCCAGGTACTGTAGTGCGGGTATCTCTTCTTCTTCGTTCTCACCAGTAAATTCTTTATCCTTGCCTCCAACTTCGTCTAAGGTAGCCGTCGATGTAGCTGTCGAGGTATTCGCGGCTGCAGTCTCTGTCACGGGCTGTCCCCCTCGTATCTGTAGTACCTGTTGCACTTTAAAGTAAGATCTTAGAGACGGAGTGATTTTAATTTTCTCCCCCCTGAATTTCGTTTTTGAAACTCTGCCTTTAATACTTTCTGATAGTTCATCCAATCGCGGTAAATTTCTTTTCTTTATACTTCTCGGAATAAAGTTCTTTTTCTTTTGAATTAACGGTGTATTTTGTTTAGGTAAATTCCGGCTTCTTAGGGAGTAGACTGATCTTTCAGTTTCCTCTTCTTTTTTGTCTAATGAAGCTGTGAGTATTGTTTTGTCTACTTGAGTTTTTTTTGACCTAGTGGTGTAAGTAATTGCAGGGGTAGATGCAGGGGTAAGGCTTTCGCTATTATTTTCTACCTCCAAGGCAGCAACGTCCTCTCCTGCTGGAATGTGATCTTTGGCGTTCTGACAATGTTCTTGTTCTTTTTCTTTTTCCTCCCTCTGTGGAAAAGTATATAGTAGTCTAGATTCAGTAAGGTTCCTGTCTTCAGGAGCAACCCAGATTCCTTTTCCGTTCATCCAGTACCAGTCCTTTAATGTTTGTTGTATTCGTAAATCCTTATAGCACTTCTGGTTTTTATTCAGTTTTACATTTATTTTTATTTTCACTTTTGTATAGCACTGGAGGTTAGCTTTTTTAGCCTTATTGTATTTACATTTGGGTTCATTCGTGTTATTGCTTTGGTTATTTTGATTTCCTTGTTTTCCTTCGTAACAGTGTGCTTCCACGCAACCTCCGAGGGCAGCGCTGCTAACCCCGCTCCCTCCTCCCCGGAAGGGGAAGGTAATTCTTCCGAGTGCTCTCCTGCAACCCTGGGCGGCGTTTCTCGCTCTCACCCAGAGCTCCGCTGCTGCCGCTTTGAAGTCGCGTTGTCTCCACACCAGCATGCGGTCCTATGCCGAGCACCGCCTCCGTCTACGGCAACCAGGCGCCCGTCGAGCACAGCAGCAACGCAGCTCGCAACGCCTCTTATCACCATGCAACTCGCCCTCGCCCTCTCTCGTTACCTGAGCCTCAGTGAGTTTTTTCAGCTATTTCGGTTAGTTTAGGCTCGTCGTTATGTTCCACTTTAGCGTGCTGCCTGAGGTGTGATATTTTACGGAGTCGGAGGGGAGGAGAGGTATGGAGGGAGGGAGGGAGCGCCTCTTCTTCGGGGGTCGTTTTCAGTTAACTTGTGAGTAGTATGTAGCCCTCACCTTAACCGGATCATTGCCCGGCGATTTGTATCTTCTAGGGGGATGCAGACATCAGGTTTCTGTTTCTGGTTACTGGCGTCTCTGGAGCCCGCGACCGAGCGTCTTAGTCGGCCGCCATCTTCCTCTCTTTTGTGTAGAACTTGTCCTTGTTTCTGAATTTTCGACGACAGTACTTTCCACAACGATGGGATTGAAAGCTTAAAACTTGTTGCCTTAAACTGTTTTCTTCGGTAGTTTTCGGAACAGCACATGTTGAATACTCTTCAATGAAGCTCATAGCTGTCTCATCTGAATCTGTTCCAAATTTGGGTGCATCTTTAATCCACAATAACATATGTATATGAGGAGCACCTCTCGCTTGATACTCTTTTCTCCAAAAGAAATCCAAAACCTCTCCAAGGGGAGGATTTTTTTTGTTGGTAATAAAAGACATCATAGCTTCAAATCTATGATTGAAATATCTGCATACATTCACTGGATCCAAAGAACACAGTTCTCCAGGTATTTTGAATTCTATATTTTGTATATTTGCATTTGCCTCTCGTAGAAATTGAAGTAAGTCGTCCCATTCATACTCGGCACAGCTAAGAGTGAGGAACCATGTAGGAGTTCCTAAGTTTCTTAGCAAACATTTCAATTCCCCATGACGATGGTACCAATACTCGTTTGTACCACGCTGACATGCCATGAGATTGATTAAATGAGATTCCAAAATATTATCTTGCAGATTGACTTTCTCCATAAAGTCCCTCGCCGAAACATTTTGCAGATGTGCTCCACTTTTCAGTATATGGTTTACTGCATACGAAAGCCCAGACAAGTCACTTTCATACAGTAGATGAAACAAATAGGGAATGCATTGACAAAACCTTGGATCTTCAGCATATAATCTTACAGTTCGATATTCAGATGCAGGAATTTGAAGTGGTCGATCGTCATATCGTCCACCTCGACCTGTTGGAAATAAATGTGGAAAACAACGAGCTTCCAAACTTTCTTCCCATACACTAATGGGACTTCCTTTTGCTGCTTTCATTTGAAACAAGTCAATTGCATTCCCCATCACTTCTTTGGAATGCAAAGGATGAACAGTATAATGTTCATATATTTCTTCACTTCTTGATACATCAACTTTTTCAATTTGGCCAGCTGAACAATCACTGTCTTCATCTGCAGCTGTTTCCTCTGCTTCAACACATACATGTTTGTAGTACTCATTGTTTTTCACTAAATACAACGTTGCCTTTTTGACTTTCCTAACATCCACTAAATCTTCCCAGATTTTCTTACTCTTTGTCGGAACCCCATTAACTAGAATAACCAGAGGTTCCTCTTCCACTTTCTCTTCACCAATAGTATCAATATTTTTCTTGAAATCTAGAGGCAAATAAACAACTCTTCCCTTTAATCCTCTCTGTAAATCTGAAGGAGGCAATTTCCCTATCTTAGGCTCCATGCGAACAATATCCTGAAAAGGATGGACACATTGAATCAAAATAGACTCATATGTATTTAAATCCATCAATTCAGGAGGAATGTCTACCAACTCCAGATTATTATGAACAGCTCTAGCAGGCATTCTGTTTTGATTTAATTTATCATAACAATATTTACAAATACGCTGATCAGAACTCAAATCAAAACAATTCTCCACCCACAAATAAGTTGCAAAATCCTTCCACTCATAATTATTTATCTTTTCACTTTTTACGTATAAATCAACTAATCTAGTTTGATGCTTATAATGAGTTCGTCGACAACACACACAAGTAAAATTCGGCCTTTCACTTGATTTCACCTTAAACCTGGTAATTTCCTGGTCAAACTTTTCTGTACTTGAAATCTGTACATTGTCTTCCAGATTACCTTGAATTTCTGTGTCAAGTTCTACACTGTCCTCTTTTTCACCAAAATAAGAAATCTCAATTTCTTCACAAATCTTCTTCACATCTAATTCAGTTCCATGCAAAAGAGCACTGTTTAATTGTTTAAGCTTAAGTGCTGGACTTTTTGCATAATACAACATTCTCGCTAATTTCCTCATTTTGTTATGATGCACTGCTAACATCCTAAAATGATGAAAAACACTCTGACAGACTTTTCTAGAAAGACAAGCCAGTGAATGCCCTTGCAAACCTGTGTTTTCTCTCACTCTGCAAGGATCTAAGTCTTGCAACAACTTCATTTTTTGTTTTAGACTTTTCTTACTATATGTACGTGAGAAATTACAAAACAAATCAATTGATTCCTGTCGCACAGTACAAATACTACTACACTTCCAAGTGTACACTGGACCCTTAGTACGTCTCCCTAAAACTTCATCAGTTAACACCTCTTCTGGTTCTCTAGGCACAAGTTTCTCTTTTTCAATCGGGCAACCGTCTTTCACCTCATATGCTCGACCACTGGTGTCAACTGCATGCACTAAATCATTCTCCTGGAAGTAACTCTCCTCATTAAAAAATGGCTCACAACTTGAACTGTGCATCCATTCTCCTGAAAAAACTTTACAAAAATTAGTCCGATTAATTACTCTTTTCCATCTACTGTTTGATTTAAAAACATCAATTGTCTTGTTAAGTGTCCTAATTCTATTGATTATTAAAATAAATAATTTTTTCTTAACTTCAAAAGCCTGATCAACAATCTTCGCTACATTTTTCTTTTTCTTATAAAAAGCAGCTCTCTGTTTTCCTTTCCTAATGTTTTGTAACAAATTTAAAACCACCCTATTGCGAAACATTCATTTACGAATGTCTCTAAACTGATCCTGCCTTCTATTCCGATACATATTATTCTCTCCTGCTCCAGTAGTAAGATTTTTTGATGGCCTCTCCTTCCTTTTCAAATTTACTCTCTCCTTCTCTTTTTCTACATGCTGTCCAACATTTTTTTTTTATCTACATATATTCCGTAAGAAAGACTTAGTTATCTTACCAGGAGCTTCTTTCCTGTTTTTTGAAGTCTTTGTTGTGAAGGAGTGCTATAATTCTGATGCTGTTTTTGTTTTTTTCCGCTTATCATTTTTCCTTCTTCTTTGCCTTGAGGGCATCTTTCCTTACTCTTGAAATCTTGATTTCAATCTGTGTTAAAGAAACAAATAGCACATTATAGACCACTACTATCAAACAACAAAGCAATGACAAAAAGCAAACGGTCTATTCAGGGTTACAGATCAGGTGAGGATTCTCCAGGGGTGCAGAAGAGGTGAGACCTCTATTGAAGAGTGTAGTGGAAGAGAGGTATATCCACAGGTACAAAGAAAGTGAGACCTGTGTCTAAGAGTGCAGTAGGAGATAGGCTTCATGAAGTCTAGTCCACTGCACTCTTACACACAGACTTCACCACCTATGCTTCCCAGGAAAGGCCTCTCTCCCACTACAGTCTTGAACATAGGCCTCATCTCTTCTGTACCTCTGGACATGCCTCACCTCATCTACACAATCTACTTCCTAATCTGAGGTAACACAGGTGACATTATTGTGAAAGGATGAAATATATGTATTTAATCATGCACACACTATTTATTCCTTCTCAAAAAACTAAAAGTCATTCATTTTCACCAAAACCGTTTTTTAAATAACATTTTAGACACACAGTGCAGGTCCTATGTACAAGCATTCAGTGTCCATGACTACAGTGGATAGGACTAATCTCCTCTCACCCTTGGACAAGTCTTACCTCATCTCTGTCCTCTGAACAGGCGTCAATGTATTGAGTATAATTGATGGTAACTGGGTGCAGATGAGGTGACGCAATCAATCAATCAATCAATCACTGCATTTATATAGCGCACTACTCACCTGGAGGGTCTCAAGGCGCTAGGGGAGGGGGGGGTCCGCTACTGCTCGAACAGCCAGGTCTTGAGCTGCTTCCTGAAGGCGAGGTGGTCCTTGGTCAGGCGGAGGTGGGTCGGGAGGGAGTTCCAAGTCTTGGCGGCCAGGTAGGAGAAGGACCTTCCCCCTCTGGTGGCTCTTTGGAAGCGGGGGATGGCGGCGAGGGCGTGGCCGGTCGATCGAAGCTGGCGTGTGGGAGCGTAGAAGTTGAGGCGGCTGTTGAGGTAACCTGGGCTTTTGGTTGTGTACGGCTTTGTGTGCGTGGGTGAGGAGACGGAAGGTGATTCTCTTGTTGACCGGGAGCCAGTGCAGGTCTCTCAGGTGTCCGGAGATGTGGCTACGATGGGGGATGTCCAGGATGAGTCGTGCTGAGGCGTTCTGGATCCGCTGGAGTCTCTTCTGGAGTTTGGCGGTGGTACCGGCGTAGAGGGAGCTGCCGTAGTCCAGACGGCTGGTGACGAGGGCCTGGGTGACCGTCTTCCTGGTCTCGGTGGGGATCCACCGGAAGATCTTACGTAGCATGCGCAGGAAGTTCAAGCATGACGAGGAGACAGCGTTGATTTGTCTGGTCATGGAGAGGGAGGAGTCCAGGATGAAGCCCAGGTTGCGTGCGTGGTCTGTTGGTTTGGGTGCGCTGCCCAGGGCGAGGGGCCACCAGGAGTCGTCCCAGGCGGAGGGTGAAAATCCCAGGATGAGGACTTCCGTCTTGTCCGAGTTCAGTTTCAGGCGACTGTTCATCATCCACTTGGCAACGTCTGGCATCCCTTCGTGTAGGTTGGCTCTGGCGGTGGTGGGGTCGTTGGTGAGGGAGAGGATCAGCTGGGTGTCGTCAGCATAGGAGATGATGTTGAGGTTGTGTTGGCGAGCGATGGCTGCGAGGGGGCTCATGTAGACGTTGATGAGGGTTGGGCTGAGCGAGGAGCCTTGAGGAACGCCGCAGATGACTTCGGTGGCTTCTGATCTGAACGGGGGAGGCGGACTCTCTGTGTCCTTCCGGCGAGGAAGGAGATGATCCACTCCAGTGCCTTCTCCTGGATTCCGATGTTGCTGAGGCGCTGCACTAGGGTGCGGTGGCAGACAGTGTCGAAGGCCGCGGAGAGGTCTAGGAGGATGAGGGCCGCTGTTTCTCCGTTGTCGAGCAGTGTCTAAGGGTCTAAATAAGCTGAGGCCTGTCTAAGCATGCATATTAGTTGAAGTCTATTCAGGGTTGCAGATGAGGTGAGGATTGTCTAGGGGTGCAGAAGAGGTATGGCCTGTATTGAAGAGTGTACTGGAAGAGAGGTCTGTCCACGGCTGCAAAGAAGATGAGACCTGTGTCTAAGAGTGCAGTGGAGGATAGGCTTCATGAAGCCTAGTCCACTGCACTCTTAGACACAGGCCTCACCACCTACGCTCTCCAGGAAAGGCCTCTCTCCTACTACAGTCTTGAACACAGGCCTCACCTCCTCTGTCCCTCTGGACATGCCTCACCTCATCTGCACAATCTACTTCCTAATCTGAGGTAACACAAGTGCCATTATTGTCAAAGGATGAAATATATGTATTTAACCATGCTTGCCCCATGTGAAAGGACACATTGCTGGAGTTGCGTCACTTTTGTGACACACTCCAGCAATTTGTCACTTTTGCGTTTACAGATACATCAGAAATACTGACTTATCTGTAAGTCCTAGAAACATGATGTGTCATACATTAAATATAACGCATCATTGGTGTTACAAGGAGTGCACAGTGAAAAGTGACGCATCGCTGTTTTCATAAATAAGGCCCTCAGTGTGCTTCCTAATCTGAGGTAACACAGGTGACATGATTGTGAAAGCTTCAATTTTTTTAATGTAATCATGCACACACTATTTATTCTTTCTCAAAAATGTAAAAGCTATTAATTTGCCCCAAAATCGATATTTCAATAACATTTTAGAAACACAGTGCAGGTCCTATATACAAGCATTACATTTCAGTACTGAAAAGTCACTATTTTACAAAATACATTTCCTATCTCTTGCAAACATTCCTACCAAGCATTACCCAAAAAATTAAACAAACCAACAGCAAAGAAACTCAGTCTGCTTCCTAATCTGAGGTAACACAGGTGACATGATTGAGAAAGGTTCAAATATTTTTTTGTAATCAGGCACACACTATTTATTCCTTCTCAAAAATCTAAAACTAATTGCTTTGCCCCAAAATTGTTTTTTGAATAACATTTTACAAACAAAGTGCAGATCCTATGTACAAGCATTCCATTTCAGTACTGAAAACTCACTATTTTACAAAATACATTTCCTCTCTCTTGCAAACATTCCTACCAAGCATTACCCAAAACATGACACAAACCAACAGCAAAGAAACTCAGTCTACTTCCCAATCTGAGGTAACACAGGTATCATGTTTGTAAAAGATTCAAATATTTTTATGTAATTATGCACACACTATTTATTCCTTCTTAAAAATGTAAAAGCCATTGATTTGCATTAAAATCGTTTTTCAATTACCATTTTAGAAACAGAACACAAGTCCTATGTACAAGCATTCCTTTTTACTACTGAAAGCCATTAGTTTGCCCTAAAATCGTTTTTTAATTAATATTTTATGAACAGAGCAAATGTGAAAGTCATTGATTTGCGCCAAAAATGTTTTAGTAGTGTATTGAAAAGCGTAATACATATGACCTTTTCTCTGTTTTTCAAATGTTATTCTAAAAAAAGATTCTGACCCCTAAGCAGGAGTGCAGATGAGATGAAGCCTGTCCAGGGGAGCACAAAAGGTGAGGCTTGTGTCCAAGAGTGCAGTGGACAGGACTAAACTGGAGTAGTGTGCAAAAAAAGATGAACCTCATTTATGAGGCCCTGCGTCAGTTTTGCACTGCTGATGCAGCACTTTTTGTGACGCATCGGCGGCATAAAACATGTGCCTTTTTGCGCCATATTTAAAAAGTGACGCATGTAGGTAGATGCGTCACTTTTTAAACCTCTGCGCCACATTATACCTCTGTCAGGTGTAATGTACACAGAGGGGGCATTCCCCCGCAAAAAGCCTCGTAATAGTGACGCAGTGAAATCTATGAGATTTCACTGCGTCACTTTTAGGACACTGTTACGTCAAAATCTTGCACCTGCCTCACAGCAGGCGTAAGACTGAGGCAAACGCTTTCACATGGGGCTTTCCCCATGTGAAAGGATGCATTGCTGGAGTTACGTCATTTTTGTGACACACTCCAGCAATTCGTCACTTTTGCGCTTACAGATACATCAGAAATACTGACTTATCTGTAAGTCCTAGAAACATGATGCGTCATACATTAAATATAATGCATCATTGGTGTCACAAGGAGTGCACAGTGAAAAGTGACGCATCGCTGTTTTCATAAATAAGGCTCTCAGTGTGCTTCCTAATCTGAGGTAACACAGGTGACATGATTGTGAAAGCTTCAAATTATTTTATGTAATCATGCACACACTATTTATTCTTTCTCAAAAATGTAAAAGCTATTAATTTGCCCCAAAATCGATTTTTCAATAACATTTTAGAAACACAGTGCAGGTCCTATGTACAAGCATTCCATTTCAGTACTGAAAAGTCACTATTTTACAAAATACATTTCCTATCTCTTGCAAACATTCCTACCAAGCATTACCCAAAAAATGAAACAAACCAACAGCAAAGAAACTCAGTCTACTTCCTAATCTGAGGTAACACAGGTGACATCATTGAGAAAGGTTCAAATATTTTTTTGTAATCAGGCACACACTATTTATTCCTTCTCAAAAATCTAAAACCAATTGCTTTGCCCCAAAATTGATTTTTGAATAACATTTTACAAACAGAGTGCAAATCCTATGTACAAGCATTCCATTTCAGTACTGAAAACTCTCTATTTTACAAAATACATTTCCTCTCTCTTGCAAACATTCCTACCAAGCATTACCCAAAAAAATGACACAAACCAACAGCAAAGAAACTCAGTCTACTTCCCAATCTGAGGTAACACAGGTAACATCTTTGTAAAAGATTCAAATATTTTTATGTAACTATGCACACACTATTTATTCCTTCTTAAAAATGTAAAAGCCATTGATTTGCACTAAAATAGTTTTTCAATTACCATTTTAGGAACAGAACACAGGTCCTATGTACAAGCATTCATTTTCACTACTGAAAGCCATTAATTTGCCCTAAAACCGTTTTTTAATTAATATTTTATGAACAGAGCACATATCCTATTTACAAGCATTCATTTTCACTACTAAAACCCATTGCTTTGCACTAAAATCGTTTTTCAATTAACATTTTAGAAACAGAGCACAGATCCTATATACAAGCATTCATTTTCACTACTGAAACTCATTGATTTGCACTAAAATCGTTTTTCAATTACCATTTTAGGAACAGAACACAGGTCCTATTTACAAGCATTCATTTTCACTACTGAAACCCATTGATTTACCCTAAAATTGTTTTTTAAAATAACATTTTAGATACAGAGTGCAAGTCCTATGTACAACCATTCAACTTCACTACTAAAACATCACTATTTCACAAAATACAAATCCTCTATTTTGCAAATATAGAAACCATGCATTTTCAAAAAGCATCACACAAACCAACAGCAAAGAAAATCAATGTGCTTCTTAATCTGAACTCTCTATCTAAATGAATCATAACTCACCTTTACAAATGCTTTGGGAGATTCAGAACAGTGTTAGATACACACACCAATATTTCTTTAGCAGAGCAAAAGGTATGTTCTCCAGGCACTGCAACCATTAATGGCACAGAAAACCTCTAATTCTACACAAATATTGCTCATGGTAACCAATCAAAACTCTTCCCTCTCTATTTTCAAACCAACACCCTTCCCCCCCTCAGCCTTTTTTACCTGTTACCATAGCAACTCCCTCCTCACTGAGCTCTCAAGGTTAAAAGTTTATTCTAAATGAACTCAGCAAGGATGTTTGACCTCTCAATACACCAGCTTATCCGCTGCAATCTTTCTTTAAATGACTTTTTCTTAACCATTCAAATTACTTCTTCCACAGAACAGAACCATGCACCCTAACTTCCAGTTTTCAACTATCTGAATCCACCAATCATTGCTTATGATTCAAGAGCACTGAAACTCCACAGTTTTTTTTTTGCAAACTCCTACTGTTCCAACTGCCATTTTATTCCTACACTTCATCTGACTGTACCAGAACCTCCTCTCACCATGTATTCTGTCTGGTTTATTGGACATAGCTATATCCACTGGGCTCAAAGGTATGCAGCTCTCAGAAATTTTCACAACCTTGATTTACCAAATGTGCACATCAAATGGATTGGCCAAAGAGGATTAAGATGTCATCAATTGATACCATTGGTGAAAACCTTTCACCATCTGCCACACCCTGACCTCATAATTTTGCACTGTGGTGGAAATGACCTAGGCACTTTGACTGGGGTAGGTCTGGAAATGGTTTTAAAGGAAGCCTTTGGGCAATTGATGACACTTTTTCCACAAACTGCCTTGGTATATTCCAATATATGCCAAAGACAGAAATGGAAGTGGTCCAACCAATTTTGTCCACAATTTGAGAAAGCACGGAAACATGTGAATAAATCTGTTTCTGCTTACATGAGAGACTATGGAATGGGTTCAATATACAACAATAACTTGCGTTACAACATGCAAGATATTTACAGAGAAGATGGTGTGCACTTCTCAGATGAGGGGAATAGAATATTCCTCCTGAATTTAATATATATTGTCAATGTGTTTGAAGAGCTAAATTGCCCACGGGAGGGCTATATTGTCTTTTTTGTTAATAGCTATGTGATGCAAATGACGGTTAATAGCTTATCGGACCTACCGTAGCAAAAATGAAGGTAGTAACAATGAGGGCGAAATACATATGATGAATTCGAATTGCCGCAATAATAACTGTATAACTTTGCGTCTAAAAACATTGATACAGAAATGTCGTGTTTGAATTTTAACAAAAAAACTACATTTCCCATCTAACTTCCTGTGAATCCACAGGAAGTGAGATCAGCAATAGAAAAGTTCTGCCGGGTCCTTCAAAATATAGGAGGAGCATGAACATTGATGCACTGACCGTGAACAAGCAACTGTTGGTTGCGAAACGCGTTGGTTGTACTTTGAAATGCTGGAGTATCGACAATGAAATAAAGGATTGGGGAAGAAACCTTTTGGCGAGTGCGGACTTATTTCTCTTGAAAAAGGGAGTTGTGGAATATATGAAAGCGGGGCTCTGCTTAGAAGTCCAAGCACCGGTGGAAAGAGCGCCATTGGACCGCAAAATCGAGCCAAGGCTGTGGATATATATATATATGTACACACACACACACAGAGAAAGCGAGCAAAATGTATCTACTTATGTAGTGTGATTCCGTACCGCTTGATTTCCAGGAGAGTGGCTTGCAGTCCTGTGATTGGTGATGTGAGTTATGTGACTTACTGTAAGGCTTCACTGATGTAGATTTGAGCCTGCATGTCTGTAGTAGCTGGAGGAGATATAAGTGTATCTTTGGTGATCAACAATATTCGTGCTCATTTTGGGGGCATGTTCTATTATTTGTGCTTGCCTCCCTAAGCCCCTACTTGTTTTTCCCTTAACTACACCCATTTAGTTGTAGATGTTCACCATTTATCTACCACTACCCCTGACCCTTTCACATTTACTACTAATACAGAGACTCCCACATGCGGAGTTCTCCACACTTGTAGCTGAGACCATGCACATAAAGCCTAGGCACACATTTCTTTTCATAGTTTTGTGAAGAGTGCTTATAAGTAAAGTAGTGTAATTGTAGTACTACATTACGTACTCAAAAATGAATTTATGAATAGGAACCTTAGTATTTCAGAAATAAATATAAGCATTTCCTTATTTGGATCGCAGGGTAGGAATGGCAAAAACATTTTGTGACATTCTCACTGATGTAAGGCTGGACAATGGTTTTCTGTTTGATTAAATGAATGATAAACACTTGTATATTGTAATATACACCAATATGCTTCTATGAACTGAAGTAACTGTGAAGAGAGGTTAAAGCAAGGAAACGTTTGAAAACTGATGTAGTCCTACATCTCAGTTGAAGCCATCAAGAGAGGGCTCCAGCCTCGCGTTTATCAGATGGGTATTTCATAGCCAACACTTAATGGAAGAAACTAGACCTTGCCATGGTTGTTAGCTTGTAAGTAGGAGGTGATTGCAAGTGAGTCACCCATCATTGACAACTGGCGATATTGAGAGAAAGTGGGTGATATTCTTGCTATTGGATTTGTTGTATTGATTCACTATGAATGCTTTTGAGGCATAGGTGTAAATGTACTTATCATTGTGTGAGCTCTAACTGCAACACTTTGCAGGAACTTGTATTAGCACTGCCTTGGATTAGGAATTTCAAGAACGTTTAAAGAGGGTGTGCAGTTTATAGCATTCTGTGAAACATTTGTTTACAAATCTGTCTGTGTAAAGTGGCAGAAACTGTTGGGAAATCACTTACAGTCCACAAATTGCCAGCATTACAATAAGCTTATGGTATCAACAGTCACTTACCTTCATAACCCTTTGAAGCAGCCCGTCATGGATGGTTGATGAAGCACGGATTGTGCCATGAGCGAACATGAAGGGACGGATAATTGTTAGAATACAGTTGGCCACTGTGATGCATCCGAAAACTGTGAGGTAGAACTCTGCATCCTCAGAGATGCTCAGCTGTGCAGGATCAGTGACGGTGGTGGGGTGTCTAGTGGATCAGAAACAGTTAAACAATGTGAAACCCTGGATTCATTTGTAATATAAAGCTGATAAGGCAGGTTCCACTCCTTATATCTATATGTGGTTCATTACTGTCAGATGACTGCCCTACATAGTTCAGTAAACACAGACACAATGCTCTTTGTGAGCCAACAAATGATTATAATATCAGTCTTGATTTCATATACTGAGGTGACTAGAAAACCTGGAGCATGATTTAAAAAGGATGGGCACATGGTTTAGGAGGCAGTAGGTGATAATGGTATGTTAAGCAAATATAACTTAATGGGATACTGTGGATATACCATTATGTTAAACAAATATAACTTAATGGGATACTGTGGATATACCATATACCCCACATATTCAAAGGAGCAGTACAGAATGGGCAGATCTAACACCGTCTGCCTGCAACAAATATGAAACTATATGGCTTTTAACCCCTTCGGCGCTAATGACAAAGCCAGCTCGTCATGGGCGTTACCTGCGCTACGCGGATGACGAGCTGGCTTTGTCATAAACAAGCCATTTTTGAAATTCCCGCGCACAGCGGGAAAACGCGGTAGCGCGGTAGGGGTTAATTTCTCCAGTATAATTCTAAACTTTGTACACAATTGCACAAGCCTATATAGGGCAGTAAAGTTTGAGGTTTTGAAGTTGTTGACAGAAAAATATGCTTTAAGAACATCAAAGCTCTTCCCACTATATGTCTTAGCACTCTGTTTCATTGGCATCGCTCATCCTGGTAATGTACAGGGGAGCAGGGAAAGTCCCCAGTGCATCTTCGAAAACTTGGAGAAAGTCAAAGGAGATTAACAGGACACGCACTAATGATGTACAGAAATGCATCCAAGGTTTCCCTCCCTGTGCATGAAACCATTCCAAGATGGCTGACTGTCCACTATTGTTTAAAGAATGAAACCTATCTGAGATGGTGGCAAATCTCACATATCCCAACCTTATTTCCTGCATCATATTTCTTCCTTTAAAAGGCGTCCATATCATCAACTAGGTAAGCTGGGATGCAGTTGCCTGATTTTTTGCTATGTTCTTCACTCCGTTGTTATAATTTAAATGAACTACACAGTTCTCTGCTTTAGTCGAGAGGTCACTTTCCAGCCCTATCTTACTTGCCATGGCTTGCTTCATCTTCATCTACTCTTCTCGAGACTGTTTTTATCTTGTCCTTGAATGATAATTAGCCAGTAAACGAGTTACTACAATAGGCTGATACTAAAATGTCAACATCCCACTTTGGGAGGTATCTCTCTCCCAAATGTAATCCAAATGTTTAGTTATACTCATGTTCACTCGCTTCCTGTCAAACCGCGACAATTCATAAAATCAGTTTCAAAATGCTTTATTCGGTTTGTACAGGTACAACATAAAATCAATAAAGTATGTTTAAAAATAAAATCTACTCTTCTCAAGACAACTGGCTTTGAAATCCTTACTTTGTCTTATATTCCTCCATTTTGCTTTGGATTCCTGCAGATCAAGACCTTGCCCTTGGGTTTTTTGCTGCCATTATGTTTGTATTTTTTTTTTTTGCATTAACAGTTTTATTGGACAGTTCAATTTCCAATTTTCAGTTTTTGTCTGATCCTTTTTTTCATGCCTGTCTTTCCAACTTTCCCTTTCTTCCCATGACACCACTCTCTCATCTCGGACAACACAACATTTATGATATGCATTGTCCATGAGGTTACTTTTTGTAAGTCTGGGCGGTGAACTCCGCTTCACTTGCGGAGTTTGCGGAGTTGTCCGCACTCAGCGTTATGCGGAGCTCGCGCTCATCAACATCAAGTTGGGGAGCACGAGCAAGGAAAATCTACCTCCCGGCGTGATTATTCCTCATTCACCCTCCTCAACGTCAAGTTGGCGATTGCGAGGGAGGGAAATCAACCGCCAGGCAAGATTTGTCAACGCAGGCGGTTCGATTTCTCAATGTGAGTAGCCGCTTATGCTTCTTGAGAAACCTTTTTTTTTGCTTTGAGAAAGCTGTAGCTCGGGAAGAAAATCTACTCAAGTGTCAGAAAGGAAGCAGCACCCGATTGCACTGTGCATGGTTCCGTTTGTGGTAATTTCACAGCGCGGACAAACACCCAGCACTGAAAATGATCATGAACTGCATTTTTTCTAACCCACTTCGCCGCATGTGGAGCTCTGCGTAGCACAGCAGAGTTTTTTTTGCACTTCGCGGAGTTCCACAAAGAGGAACTCCGCAAACTCCGCTCAGGCTTAATTGTTTTGTCAATATTAAATGGTGAATTGTTCTGCCCATGCGTAGGGATCCTAGAGCACTTTAAAAATTTATGTATATCTAACTTTGTACAACAATACGGTACATATATGTTTGCAAGGGGCATGACCATGCAGGCTACAAAGATGCTGAGCTAACAAGGAGCTCCATGCGGTGAGGACAAACCGTGATGATAATCCCAACTGACCTGCTGGTAATGGACAGAGGATTATTTCAGTGACTCAAGGGCTGCCTGATTTCCTGCTGGTAGGCCATTCTGCAGCGTGCTGTGACCGCGGCCTGGAGGGCCTGGATCCCCTTTTGGTCTACAATAGAAAAAGGTAGCTACTGTTGGTTGTTTTAATTGGAAATAGCCCTAAAACAATTAAAAGCTAGGGATAACTGGAATAACGGTCTCCCAGACAAACTATTCTCCAGTTTAGTAAATAAACAGGCTAAACTGCTATTAATTCACCGGGATGTCGAAGAACTGAGTAAAAAATCATATGCTAAGCAGTATCTCATGCTCTACAAATCTCCACTGGATCCTTATTATTTGAAGCATCCTTGGCCCCTTGAACGGAAAAAACACCAATGAGACACCAATTTGGATACATTCCCTTTAGAGCTTTCTGGTCTGGCTGGTTAGGACAAGGCTCAGATCATTCTTGCTGTTTGTGTGGTGCAGAGTTTGAGTCATTAGCTCATGTAATCTGTATGTGTCCTAACCTTGTTACTACTCAGAAATACTGGCTGAAACCGATGTTTAGGAGCCTGTCAATCAGAACTTGTCTGTCAGCAGTGGAGGTCTGTCTCAAGGGGAATCTAGCCAGATGACATCACGCTTCCTCAAATTTATGAAATTAGCTATCAAAGAAATGAATAATCGATAGCAGTCATCACTCTTTAAAAGAGCCTCCCTATGTTATTTTAATGTAATGACCTTTTAAAGTTCATTATGAACCTGAGTGGATGGTTGCAATATTTGACTTTGTACTTTTGTAGTCGACATAACAAACCTTTTAGTTAAAGAGTTTTTAATAAAACCGGTTGCTTCTCTGACTACTTGGTAATGGGATTTTTAAAACTTTTTTCATCATCCACCTTAACAAACCCAAGCTCATTACGCGCCTGATGAATCAGCTTATGATTGTTAATGTTTTTATGACACGTCTGTGTATTGCAAACATATTTAATTCATTTTGCAATAAGATTTGACTAAACTTGACTTTAACACTAATCACCCTTGACTACCCCGTTAACAAGGCTACATATTCTGTTAAATACCTCTGTAAAGTACTCCATAGGCAGCAGGAACAAGTAGTCTGATGTAACTATGGTCCCGTGATTGATGGCCTATTCTGCCGAATAGCCCTGTGGTTGGGACTCCCACTCTTTTTGACCTTAATTAAAATTATAATCCTTCCAAAATTGCTGTCTCTTTTTTCAAATATTCGTAATGACCATTTCTTTGATATGTTTCACTTCCTTCTCACCAGGGCCCTCTGGAGAAATAAACCTGCTCGAATTGCCTGGTACATGCTTGTCCTACCCAACGAACAGTGGGGATTTGAGCTTCCAGATCCTGGGATTTATTATTATTCAGCGCAATGCCACTTCGCTAGGTCCTTGTATTCCCTACCTTGTCTTGGAGCATGCCCACATGGGCGGGATTCCATTAGCCTCTCTCCTTCCTACAGGCCTATCGAAACTTGGGAAGGAAATGTGTAATGTCACCTTAACTTACTGGGCTTGGAGGGCATTATGTTTCAGATCTGGTGGGGCCTATTTATAATCTCTGGCTGTTAAATTGTTCTCTAACCCCACTGTCCTACTCCCGGAAAAGCGCACACTCTCCTACTCACGGTAAAGCGCACACTCTCCTACTCATGGTAAAGTGCACACTCTCCTACTCATGGTAAAGCGCACACTCTCCTACTCGCGGTAAAGCGCACACTCTCCTACTCATGGTAAAGCGCACACTCTCCTACTCATGGTAGAGCGCACAGTGCAGAATACCCTGTCCAAGATGTCAATGTTAGAGATGGGACACTTATACGTAGTAGTCACCTTTATGTCTTTGTACCAGTTAGGATCTCAAAGTGATGCTAATGCTCTTGATAATTATATATACGCTTGTTTGGGTGATATAGTGAAAAAGACCCTCCCAGGGTTTGCGTAGGAACCTGTTGCATTTCTGCCACAAAACCAACTGATAACATCGATAAGATGGATTCCGAGGCTCTATGGTCAGGTGTCACAGCTCCAGATGGCCTGGACAGATTTGGTTAGGGCGTGAGAGGTCGAGTTAGGCATTTCCATACCCGCTAACTGGTAGAATTATTGTTGCACACAAACTGGATCCATATTATGAACTACAGGCACAAGCTATTACATTATACATTCCTACACTGGGCCTATGTTACCCCACGGAAGAAATACATAATTGACCCCCCCATACCCTCACAGAAGCCTATGCTGTAGGCATGATGATGACACTTTCCTTCACTTTGCTAGTGAATGTCCCCCTGTTCAGTCTTTTTGGCGGGAAATCCTTATCCTGATAGCAGATATTACTCACCATTTCCTGCATCAGGACCCACTTATAACCCTACTTAGCTAGGTCAAGGGTGTCCCATCTGGAGTTAAATGACTCACTGAAATTGCACTCCTACTGGCCAAATGTATGGTGGTGCTGACCTGGGGTCATATCTAAGTTTCAACTGTCGCTGATTGGCTGTATGATGTGGCAGTCTGTCACAAGATTGAAACCTATGCACTGTAACAACTAACTGCATCCTGGCCGCCATGGGAAATAAGAGAAGAAGACAAGCCTATCTTGTTCATACTTGATCTGACGAGTCTCTGGATCCACTCAATGTGGGGCTTGAGTGACCCTTCCGCCCCAGTAATAAACTCTGTTATCCAGTATTGGGGTATCTTTTCACATGCTTAGAATCCTCCCCGCCGACGAGGCGGGAGTCTCGCGGTACAATAAAACATATATATTACAGTCATAATAACATTATACTATAGGCTACTGTGGATAGCAAAGTCACTACATTAGCCTATCAATGGTGAAATCTCCTCAGAAGTTGAGTGAATCTGCAGCGCCGACGAAGAAAATTCCATCGTTGCCGAGAACTCTGTTGACAATGCCGTCGGCAAGTGTATCATCGCCGTCGATGCCTACTTCGTCCTCGACACCCATCCCGTCAACGATGCCACCGCCATCGATGACAATGCACCGTTCGTCGACGAGTACGCCGTCGACGATGATACCAATTCCGTCAACGAGCCCACCGTCGATGACACTATCGCCGATGAGCCCACAACCGACGATGATTTTACTCTCGAGGACGAGCCCTCCATCGAAGACGACGGCTTTTCCGTCGACGACCTCAATGATTTCAACGTCGACGGTATCTTCAAATATGGCAATTTCAACGGATACTGACTCACCATCTATGTATATTTCATCAACGCTGAAGCGTAAAAGGCCTGCAAATCTACAAATCACGCCAGATTTAAGATCTAAATTGTCATCTTCATGACAATTTTATCAAGATGTGTCACATCTTTCACCTTTACCTCCTAGCCCATATTTGGAGGAGTCAGATGATGAAGACCCCTTTGGTCCAGCACATGACCCTTCTCAGCTCTGAATAAAATATCAGGAGGATGATGATGAGGAGGAATATTATGAACCCTGAGAGTCTTTAAGAGGCCCTCAAGCATCCTTTCACCAAGAACCTATGGTTCAGATGCCTGCTGCCTTGATGCAAGACCTCACAGCAATGTTGAGGGACTAGAATGCTCGCTTTCTTCCAGTACCAGTCCTGGAAAGAGACCCTGCACCTACAGCTGTGCAGGTTGCATCTCCGGCTACCCCTGTCTCAGTACCTCAGGTATCCCTGCCTTCTCAATTCCTTCAGGATGATGACAGAGACACAGGGGCTGAAGAATGAGAAATACCAAACTCGCCCACAACTGTGGACGAGTGGGATGAGTATCTTATTCCAACACCAACCTCGCCAGTTCCCCAGGCTGTTGACTCTCCTCCTGAGGACATAGGAGGTTTTCATGCTATCATGGAAAGGGCGGCCACTAGATTCCATCGGTCAATGCCGGTATAGAAGACAGAATGTTTTCTTTATGATTTCAAGGACCAAGGCAGAAAGTCGGTTCGTTCAATTCCAATAATAGATCATATCTGGGAAGAAGGGGTAAAGATAATGAAGACTCCGTTCTCAATTCCGGCAATCTTTACTAGAATTGACAAGAAATACAAGGCGCCAGATGATGCTCCCGCTTAGCTCTCAGGACACCCTAGACCAGACGCCGTCATCTCACAGGCGGCTCAAAGGAAATCCCGAAATCCTTCTGTCCCAATAACGACTCCACCAGCCAAGGATGGTAGGTGCCTAGACAACATTGGTAAATGTTTTACCACCATGGCAGGCACTACAGTTCGTGCCACGAATTGCTTAGCGATTTTAGGCAGATACGATCAACAATTATGGTCAAACATTTCACCTTATCTGGAGTATCTGCATGAGGTAAAAAAACAAGAAGCGAGAAAAATTCTTCTGGAGAGTGAAAGAGCTGCTTTTGAGATTAATGATATCTCTATGGACATGGCTTCTTTTGGGTTTCGCCAACTTGCTGGAGCAGCAACCCTTGGACGTCAGGGTTGGCTGAAATCCACTAATTTTCACCCAAAGGTCCAAACGAAAATTCTAGACATGCCCTTTGGCGGAGATTTGTTATTTGGCAAACACATAGATGAGGCATTGCAGGAAATTAAAAAGGACACTGATACTGCTGGAGCATTGGGTACCTTGCAGTACAGAAAAACACCATTGAGTGAGGGGCAGAGGCTCATACTCCTTTCGTGGTTGATACCAAAAATACCAGCAACAGGGTGGTCAAGGTCGATATGGATACCATCAACAGCACCGACTGCAGTCCTATAGGAATCCCCCAGTGGCCGCCTATAGACAACAAGGCAGAAGACGACAAACTCAAGGCAGAGATTCTGCTAGGAAACAGTGACAATCTTATGACACTTGCACCAGATATTCCACAAGTATTCAAGATTCCGAGGATATGCCAACATCTCTTGGAGAAAAATAACCACTGACAAGTGGGTTTTGGATATAATCAAATTTGGTCACACCATAGAATTCACCAATTTTCCCCCTCCTCATCCACCTCTGAAGAAAAATCCACTGCATCTTGCTCTGCTCAGAGAGGAGGTGAAAACCATGCTGTCATAGAGAAAGTGCCTCGCTCTCAAGCGGGAAAGGGATTTTATTCTCGCTTTTTTCTAATAAAGAAAAAGTCAGGGGAATGGAGACCAATCTTAGATCTGAGAAAGCTGAACAAATACCTTCAGAAACAGTCCTTCCGCATGGTGACACTCCAGGAAATCCTTCAGCTTTTGGATCATGCAGACTTCATGACAACGTTGGATCTCCAGGATGCGTACTTCCACATTCCAATTCATCCCAAACATCGAAGATTCCTAAAATTTACTGTGGCAGATGTACATTTCCAATTCAAAGTCTTCCCATTTGGCCTACGTTCAGCTCCAAGAGTCTTTACTAAATTCCTAGCACCAGTAGCAGCTCATCTCAGGCTACAGAACATCCAATTATTCCCGTATTTGGACGATGTGGTTGAAAAAGGCTCTGTTTTTCATCGGGCTTCTCTTGCAACAGCAAAATGCCTGCAAGTTTTTCACTCTCTAGGTCTCTCTCTGAACGTCCAAAAGTCAATCATCTATTCTTCCAAAATAATTCAATTTCTAGGGGCAAAGCTGGATACCGTTCAAGACAAAGCATTCTTGGCCAAAGAAAGACAATCTCGCCTGGTTTCTCTGGCGTCAGACCTCCTAAAAAGAAGGTTCACTTCAGTGAGGATGGTCAAATATTTTCTGGGGATATTGTCATCAGCGATTCTGCTAGTGCCTCATACACAACTGAGAATGAGACCAATTCAAGAGGAGCTGGACAATCAGTGGCTCCAGATCTCTGGTTCATTCGACGACCTAGTCCAAATAACTCCAGTTATGAGAGAAACTCTTTCTTGGTGGTGGCTTTCCACAAATTTCTCAATAGGGTTCACCTTTCAACCTTCAGTACCGGATTTCATCCTCACAATGGATGCCTCACTAGAAGGTTGGGGTGCACATCTTCAGGATCTTTGCACAAGAGGGAAGTGGTCTGCAGCAATGGCAAAGATGCACATCAACTTTTTGGAGCTTCAAGCCATTTTTCTGGCTCTACAGTCTTTTCTACCAAGACTTCAAGGATCTACGGTTCTCATTAGAACCGACAACACCAATTGCATGCATTATTTAAACAAGCAAGGGGGTACCCAGTCTCACATCATGTCCCAAGAGGCTCAAAGCATTTGGGAGTGGCTTCTCTTGCACGATATAGCGATCAAGGTGGAACATCTTCCAGGAGTCCAGACCACCTTGGCAGATACTCTAAGCAGGATGTCAAAATCCTGCCACGAATGGGAACTGAATCAAATGATTCTGGAGACTGTCTTTCGGAAGTGGGGCAAGCCAAATCTGGATCTCTTTGACTCCAGGAACAATCGGAAGTGGCCATACTTTGCAAGTTGGGAACCGGAGAAAGGCTCTTGGGGAAACGCCTTCTTGATGAAATGGACGGGGATTTTCGCTTACGCATTCCCTCCCTTTCCGCTAATCCCAAGACTTTTGCGCAAGTTCAAAATTGAACCATGCTGCATGATTCTAATTTCGCCGAAATGGCCGCATCAGCACTGGTTCACAGAACTTCTCCTTCTCTCCAAGCGCAAACCATTCCGCCTTCCAACAATACCGAACCTGTTGTCAATGAGCGAAGACCAGAGTCTTCATCCTCGTCCATTCCAACTGCAGCTTCATGCATGGTTTCTGGATTCTCGGAGTTCGAGGGGATAGATTTACCTCAAGACTGCAGAGTCGGAGGAGCTACGCTAGCAACCAAGATGGCCGCATAAGCTCCCGGCTCCGCCGACCTGCGCCAGTTGCTCACAAATCCTGACAATTATCCTGATTTCTCACCGGACTCCCGTGCAGCTGAGGTGCTCCTGACTCTAAAGGTGCAATCCCGGAATTTCTAGCTGCTTGAATAACAAAGATACGCCATGTTCCATTCTCGGCCTAACCCAGAGTTGAAGCCGGGGCCTCGATTTCTAACCCAGCCAGGTTGGAGTTGAATAACATCGGCCGCGGGACGTAGGTAGCGTCCAGTCTCCGAAGTGGAGTGTTTCTTGTCCGTTTCGGATGGTGGATCGGTGGCAGTTTTATCTCGCAGCTACGGCGGCGTGACACATCGGTTGCTGTGGTCGGGGATATGCTGCCCGGAGGCCCCGTTGGGCTCCCAGGGTCGATGGGCTTGGTTCCTCGCTGGCGGCGACGGTGTTGAGATCGTGCTTTTGAGTGTACCTACAGTTGTCATCGGATTTGCCTGTGCCTGGTGCCCCGGAGTAGTCGACCTCCGGGGTTCAGAGACCTGCTTGGTCACTTCGTGAGGTGCGATGGAGCGGGTGGAATGTATACCGTCGCTGCATACTGTAATGGCCGCCATTGGGGAGCTCCATTCACAGGTGACCGCCATCATCCAGAGGATGGTCGTAACGGTCGATATCATCTGCCGGAGACCGGACTCCGACCCTTTGTTGGTTGTGGAACAAGCTGTTTTACCCGCGGAGCAAGAAGCGTCTGAGACGGAGGGCCCCGCGCTGAAGCCAGACTTGGAATCTTTTGTCGACCCCCGAACGACTGCTAGCACGCCCCAGACTATCGAATCTACATCATGCCCTATGCCGATACCGCCCCAGATGGACATGGATGATCTTATATTTCAGAGCGAGCTCTCCAGTGACTGTAGGATTGTTACCTCAACCTTTTTCTCCTGGATGGTTCAAATACGCTCTAGCGATTTATCTTTGGTGGACAGCGGACATCGTTTGACTCTTAGACTTTGTGTACTATTATCCTGGCCTCAATCCTTCCGTACTGACTTTGAACTTTCTCAACATTTTGATACTCTCATTGGGAAGGCGGATCGAGCGGACAGGGCTTGCATGAAAAATCGCAGTGGACAGGGTTGACTTTGACTGGATGGGTTTGAACAATTACTTCATTTGATACAGGATTTGTAACCTATATTAGAGTGGGAGTTGGGTGGTTCTTACAAGCTACCCCCCGTCTGATTTTAATTGTTGCATTGTATTTTTCTGGATACGTGTAGGGGCGGGTTGCTACTGGCGGGGGGTAAGGGGGACCGGGGGCCTGTTTGATATTTCCTCCTCCATTCTTTCTTTTTCCTTCTTTTAGGTCTAGTTCCGGGGCGACAGGCACACTGCTAGTGGGGATGGGCCATAGCCTTTGCAGGGGTGCAGGGTGGGGGGATTGGGGAGAGGTTTGTTATTTTGCCTTAGTTTAGTTCTATGGCCTTTTTTTCTTTCCTTTTTTCTTTTACGAGTGACGGGTTGTTTATCCTGTATTGATTTTCTTATGTATCGGGGTGTCCGATTTGGTCTTCATTATCCTGAACTATGGGTGGGTGAGCCCTGCTGGCTGCTACTTCGCTGGATTGTTGATCGTACTTCTCCTTATTGATGTACCGAACTAGGTTGACATTGCATACTCCTTTGAATTGAATTTTCCACATTGATTTATTCGCTCACCTATCGCAATATTGTATTTTATGTATGACAACCGATATGTGTAAATTTCTCTTGTTTTCTTCAATAAAACCCTTAAAAAAAAAAAAAGACTGCAGAGTCATTTTGAACAGAGCGAGAGCTCCTTCTACGTTGATGACCTATGCCTAAAAATGGAAGAGATTTTGTTGCTGGTGCAGCAACAGGAATTTACTTCCGCTGAAATGTTCTCCAGATAAGGTTCTACCTTATTTATTGGCATTATCTAAATCTGGTCTCATGTTTGCTTCTGTTAAATTGCATCTAGCTGCCATTTCCACACACAGACGGTCTTCAGGAGTGACATCCCTTTGTTCCAATCGTCTCATTAGGCAGTTCCTGAAAGGGCTTTTCAGAACTTTTCCACCTATTAAGGCTCCTCGTTTAACCTTCTAATAAGCCATGCTAACATAACATGCATTCAAAGGAGGCCGTAGGCCATACTTCACCCTCCCTTGATCGGAGAACACACAATAAAGGGGGCAAGATTCATAGACTGCAGAGTTCAAATCTGAATGAAACAGAACCAAGTTCAGAAATGTTACCAAACTTGAAAATTGGGAGTAATAATCCGAATTAAAAAGTACCCAAGTCAGTGTAAACATCCACGAGTGGCCAAAAAAGAAAATGTAAAAAACATTTATACATCAGAGAAAAAGTTCACGAGTCCGGTACATGTCTATGAAGTAGAAAAAATTACACTTCAATCCAACAGCGTATAGGCACTGTATGTCGCAACTGCCTCCAACAGGAAGACGTTGTCGTCATCCATGAACATTTCAGCCATCCAATTAAGTAATGGAAATGAATATACATGTTGCTCAACCACCGGAGCCTCTAGAACCATCGGAGGACAACTCAGGCTTTCTTCGAGATAACTGCGTGCCAGGAAGTCATTGGTCGCAGTTATCAAGGACCCCTTGAGCCACTGCGCAGACCATAATCCCGAAACCAGAACAATCTATTTCATGAGCAACTAAGGGACTCATCCGTAGATTAAAATCTAGGTCAGGAGACACCGTGTTGCACTGACACAAATCCAGGACCCATTCAAATCCAAAATCCAGGCAATGGAAAACAGGCTGCACGCAAGTAAAGTATGAAAGATAAACCATAACCCACACTCAGAGTTGCCAGAGGCAGCAAACCATAGTATTCTAGCATCCGGTAAGGAAGCTGGAGCAGCCAGGGCAGATTGTCGTGGGGCACAAAATGTGCATCCATTTCGGAGTAAGCAAATCAATAGCAGTACACCCGCTCCCAAAGCGAGAATTAACGGGAAACTGCAGAAGACACTCAAAAAAATCGAATGAAAAAACGCCGATATTACACCAAATATAGGGCCGATTATGATGGCGGACGGACCTGAGTCCGTCCGCCACCATAGAGTAGGAGGGACCGTCCGCAGGGGCTGCGGCGGTCCCTTCGTGCAGATTAGGATGTGACCGCCAGGGTGGCGGTCACATGCTCAATCTTTAACATTGCGGCGGGTGCAGCTTTAAGCTGCACCCGCCGCAATGTTAAAAATGCAGGCACGGCATTTGCGTGCACAAAGCAGCAGGCACAGCGCGGTGCCTGCAGCTTTTTCCACGCAAATGCAGGGTGTAGGAGAGTGGGGTCTGCAATCCTATGGTCACCCCAGATTTTTGCTTTTTGCTTCACTGGTTTACGACTTTCCCTGGCTGTGGGCCTGCTAATCAGACCCACAGCCTAGCTGCTCTCTCTCTAAATTGACAACCATGTACCTTAGGTGCATTTACCAATTGGTACTGGGCCACCTTATCAGACCCTGTACAGTGTACCATAGGTACCCAGGGCATAGGTGTACCCAGGGCCTACCAGGGGCTGAAGCATGTATAATGCCACCCCTGGCTGGCCATCTAAACAGACACAACTGGCTGCACGACAGCTGGGGCAAGGTGGTGTAATCACCCCTTGCTTTAGATATAGTTCCCTATATCTAAACCTAAAATGGACACATATATTCCTATCAGTCACTCCTATGGAAGGCCTTATCAATCCTGAAGGCAGAGTGCTTGGAATTATGTGAGATGGTGCTCTGGCATGAGCTGAGCCCGTTTGCAGCTTGCGGAACCATGTCCTTATAGCTGTTCCAGGATAACGCTATACCATATACTATTAAATGCATTATAATCCTCGCGGTTAAATGCCAACTCTGGTATAACATTATCAAAACATGTCGAGTAAGGTGTCATACGAATTGGAATACTACCCCCTCGCCAATTCTGGCGACGGGGGTAGCATTCCACCCTTCTAGAGGGACACGACATGTATGTAACTGAGAACCCCGGTTAAAGTTAACTCAAGCCTTGGCATCGCAAAATGGATGCTGCCACCACAGACACAAGTCTGACCTCCTGCTGCTGGGAGTCCTTCCAGCGAGGGAGGCTTGGACAAAGGGTTTCCTGCCTTGGGAGGTGCTAGCACCACCCCAGACAGGATTTTGTGTATTGGGTAGGGTAGGCTTGAAAGGAATGAGACATGCCCGGGGCACACAAGGTGTCCTGTGCATACACCGGTTCCAACCAGTTGCTGGGGCATCCCTGCCCCAGCTCTGGTGGGAAGCCGGACAAAGGATTGGGGGTGTAGCCACCCTCTTCCTGGTCCCACCCAGGGGAGGGACCTAGTCAGTAGTGCAGCCCCCTTTAGCAGGATAAAGGTAGGAGCTGGTCCCATTCCAAATCAGATTATCCTGAACATATTCTACAAGAAGAAACTCTGGACTTCGACGTTCTGCTCCACAGAAGACTGAAGAATCTCCCTTGTGGGCAAGGAGTGTCCACCCTGCACAAGCAGGCACCATCAAGCGTCCAGTGGCTTCCCTTTGTCGTCTTCCTTCGAGGATCCAGACTTCAGAGCCCGACGAGACCCGGATTCCCAGACCTCTCCGACCTCAACCCACATCTGCAGCAAAGCTGAGACCCGTGGGTGCGACAAGACACGTGGGACCGGCCATCTTGGAAGAAACTGCACTTCGCTTCCAGCATGACTCCCGAGGTAAACTCGACCAAGTGCTATGGGGACTGAGAAGCCCCATCCCCGAGCAGCCCCTGCACCGAAGATCAGCCCTCCAGCATCCACGAGATCTGCGTGGGGTCCTTCTGCTTTGTTGCTGTTTGATGCGTTGTCTGGTCACTTGCCGGCTGGCTAGTGGCCTCCTAGACGACGAACCTTTGAATCCTTTCTGCTGGTCTGGTTGCTCTAGACTGGCCCTTGCTCCCTTCCAAAAGAGGGGCAGCCCGGACTCTCCTAGTCCGCACCAGACGCTTTTCCTCCTCATCGCGTGGGTTGCCTTTGCCAAGGCCTGTTGATGCCGATTCCGGATCCAATACCGCCGACAGTGAGAGCCTGCGTGGGACAGCTCGTGCCTCCAACCTGGTCGTCGAAGACACCTCCTGGTCCACGTGGCTGCAGAGTCAAGTGTCCACTCTTCACCTGATCGCGACGACGACATCTGGTTCCTTCCTGGTTCCACTCCAGTCACTGGCTAGTGACTGTGAACATTGTCCCCTCTGCTTTCAGGTCTCCTTCTTCAACAATCCACCCTTGGATTGCACCGGACATCTTCCTCCTGGTCGCCTGCAGCATCTTTTCTTTCAGGCTCCATTGACTTCAACGCGAGAACCCAACGCACTTTGAACCCTATGCACCCGCGGCCCGTGGGTGAGGTAACAAGAGCATTTCGGTGCTCAAGGGTAGTTTAACTGTCCTAGTGTCCAGTTCCACAGTTGTTTTAGTCCTATCTAGTCAGGATTGTCCGTACTCACCTTTTTCTTGAACAGTACTGTCCATAGACGTTGTTACGCATCTCGCGTGTGAATTCACACTCTGCACACGCGTTCCGTGGGCCTCCTATTACTTACCTAGTGTTAGGGTAGCGTGGTCCCAACGATCCTACAGCCTCTGGACAGCTCCATTCGAACTATTGACTTTCACATTCCACTTACTTAGTATATGGTTTGTCGTGCCCCTAGGGCACCATTTTGATTTCGTGCAACTTAACGTATTTTTCCCAAGAGATTCTCATGTGCTTAGCCCTCTGACCTCATAAAGAGTTCAGAGGTGTTGTTATTAATAAATATACTGTTTATTTTCATAACAACCTGTGTGGTGTCCTTTCATCTGATATTCAAGGGGTTATATTGTGGTAAAACAGCTGGCTTCACATGCCAAAAGAGTTTAGCCTAAGACTGCTTTGTCCATGCTACCATTAGGATAGCTGGTCTATAAGGTTGACTTACAACCAATCACCATAAGGGTTGTTTGGACTGATACAAGGTGATCACTAGAACTAGTGAGCATCATATATCAGGCCAACTTCTCACACAGGGGGGTACCATAGGTACCCCCATGTGCACCCCCCACCCCCCCTTCACCCAGGGGGCCCGCAACGGGCCCTCGAAGTGAAGGTCCGTATGCTTTTCCACGGCGGAAAAGCCGCCGTGGAAAAGCATATGAATTCCACCATCCTAATATGACTGGCGGTGTCTGATAGACACCGCCAGCCATGTTAATGCTTTTTCGCCGTGGTCGGAAGGCGACCGCGGCGGAAAAGCGGCGGACAGATTCAAAGACTCACCAGCCATCCTAATTTGGCGGTGGGTCTTGCCAGCATCCGCTGCAGTTTTCCCGCATCCTCCGGGCCGGCGGTGGCTTCCGCCGGCCCGGAGGATGCAAGAAATCCGCCATCCTAATGACCCCCATAGTTTGAAATGAGGTCACAAGGCCAGAACGTACTACTTAAAAAAAGTGCGCCAGGCCCGTGGTAGACGAGGCATTAAAGATTGTTTGAATAAATGCACCAAAATGCAGGGGGAGTTCTATATTTAATAGGGCATGTACCTCAGTACGGGTGTTTGCAAAGTGAAGGTCGAATGTTACACGAGCAGATGTAAGGGCGACTTACTTTTGGGACAAAAGAGCTCTTATTCGACTCATCTTGTTGAACTCAGCTTTCAAGGTTGGAATCGAAGGCCAGATGGATACATCAAGCCTCCCATGTGGAGGAGGAAACAGAACATTCTTACAGCAAACAACTCATTGGGAAACAGTAACGATGTACGGAATTCCCGCAAGCATACCACAGCAATCTTCATTATTTAACAACAAATAACTACCATTTGCAAGCAACGTGAAAGTTGGTGTAATAATAGCCGGGGTGGGAGTGCCTTTTAAAACACACGTAAGATTTGGTGCAATTACATTACAAGAACCATGCAATTGCAGATTTCTACAGACCTATGAGTGATCTGGTGTGGATGTGCAGTCTTCACCTTTCAAATAAACTTCATTTCCTTCCCTCAAACACCTATATGTAAACGGGAGATTCCAGACTTCATGAGGATATGCGCTACCCAATGGTTCATATCTACCTATTGCATAGTGTTTCATGCATGCTTCAAATTTAAACAGAGGAAAAGGTAGCGTTATTAACCCGTGGATAGCCACACCGCAGAATTCGTTTTGGCCACAGAAAATGGTAATGGTTCTAACTTTTCAATATGTCACAGAGAAAACGTTGCATCTTTCATCGACATAAATTGTTGCTTTACAGTCAAATTAAAAGGTAAAAATAAAGATGTTGTGTTCATGTAATCCCAAGGCACCTTCCCAGATTTTAACATCTGTAAAGTCCATGCAAACTGCATAATAGAGCGCAATTGATTTTGACCATGGTACAGAACTGCAACATCTTCTTGCACAATATCAACAACAGAGGATACAATATTATCTAAAGTGTAAATTCAGGAAGAAAGGGTGTTAAAGCTATTATCAACAACGGCAAGCACTTTCTCAAAATTAGCTCAATCAATAGCCCTAAGTCTAGAAGCTGCTTCAGTTTGGGACAATTTCCAAACCTCGTTGTAAGTAGCATATATCCATCTTTTCGATCTGCCTGCTGCATGACCTTTCACAAAGTCATTCAGGTCAACTGTGTCAGTTAATTTGGATAAATGTGATTTCACTGACGCTAACGTGGAGTCCCGAAGGCAACTTTGGCATAGCTTGCCAACAGAATAGGTAGTGACAGAATGGCCACTCTCAAAACGGGGATCTACTCTAACCTCTGTATAGCCAGGGGTCAGACCTAGAAAACGGTGCTGGAAGGAATCTGCCCTTTTTTGCCACTGTAGCCAACCTTCAGGATTCAACCCAGGAATGTTAAAGGGTGTGTTCTTCAACAGGGACTGTAAATCAGTAAGGGGAGCACTGGTGTAATTATTCCAATGGGGGTATTCACCCAAATCAGGAAATGATGAAGGGGCATTTAATTTTTTAGACGTAGCCAATCCAAAGCAGGTGGTTTGTGAAAGAGACGAATTCAGAAACAACATATGGTTCGGGATGAGACATGCACTATGCAAAGCCTCAGTGCCTTGCACTTGCCAACTTTTAGAACCCCAGACAGATTTAAGAGCCAATTGGTCGATAAAGGACTTAAAATACAATAATTTAGTGTGGGTAAGTCTAACCTTGGAAGAGGACATCTCAGTCATCTTAAAATAAAATGCATCAGGGTTTGATTGATTAAAATCATTAAAATAAGAAAACTTTTTCAAATGAGTTTTGGAGCTGCCGTCAACAGGTGCAGGACAGTGTTCTCACTGTGTGTAGTTAACCACATTTCTAAATGTATTTGTTTTATGCAGAAAGTGATTTCCGAAATGCTGGTAACAGAATAAATCACCATAGTTCACAGACTCTAGGTATAAAACGTCAGCATCAAAAGCAGCAGAATATTTCAAATCAGAAAACAAAGCCTCTACTGCTTGGACGTCCCAATCATCAGAGCGGATATTTTGTTTAACCACATCCCCCATAGAAACACGGAGTACATTGGGAACATTAATAACCTCAGTAGGCCCATGAATATGGACCTTCACAGCATCCCATACAATCCCATCTAAAACGGGCCAAGCAGTTATATTCACAAATGTCTGGTCCCTCTTCATGATGTGTGAAGAGGAGTGGGGAGCCAAAGTTCCATCAATTAGTCTAGTTGTACATAGTGTCCATTCACAAAACAAAAGAAATACACCACAAATCCGATGGACATGAATAAAAAATTTGAAAATAGCCAAACGTAAGTCCAAGGGGGAATCAAAAAATGTTTTTTAAACCAGGTAACAAAAATCGAAACTTTAGAAGGGGACTTTGATGTGGTCGAGCCAGTGTCAAATGAAAAATGTGATTGATTAGCCACATGGGTCTCCAAATCAGGCATTAACAAGTTAGTGGGGCACGTATATTCAGTATCATTAAGAGGATCACCAGCAGGTGGATTCAATAAAGGATTCGCAACTGTATTCATTTCAATGGCAACATCAGGCCTGATGGCAGGATCCGGGCCCAAAACAGAGTGTCGCACCATTGCTGGACACGAGACCGCAGGTGTCATACTATGAAGAATTGGCCACCCTGTGTAGTTTGACATTGTCAGTGGAGATGTACCTGTTCCCCTTTCGCCCAGGAAGAGGAGGTAAAATGACAGTTCTTGTACCCTGCACGCCAAGCACAGGAACTGGAGCTCGATAGGAGGGACCGAATTCCTTCTTGTTCTCGATCTTCTCTCGGAACAGTTTACCGACTTTGGGTAGCCAGCCGACTACCAGAATCTGCAATGCAGCATCAGATGTAGAAGGTAAATGTTCTTTTGCAAGACTATCTCTGGTCTTTTGTAGGTTCTGTAAAACATTAGAATGTTCATCTACATCAAAGGATGCGGCCCACCGCCCTGTCTAGACCCTCAAGGTCTGGAACAAACATTTTGATGCCAAAGAGCATTTCGTATGGGGTCCTTGTATGCCTTAGAGGCAAACGCTGGACGCTGGACCCTGGTCCAAATGGAAGGTACCACACGCAAAAATTCCCACAAATCCCTTACGACAGTTCTGGAATCAGCACTGCGTTGAGGCCACAACCACACAAAGCGTGTGCCAGAATCAACTGCTACTAAGATGTACTAAGATGTACTTATACGCAGTATCTGATGAGAAAGGACTGCAGTGATCTAAATAAACCCACGCAAGCGGTTTATTAGATATGTACAACAGAGTTTGGGGCGGGCGTGCAGCATTAGAAGGTTTAATTTGCTGACAAATGCCACATTGCCACATTGAATCACGCGTCTGTTTGTACAAAACCCGCCACCAATAACGTTGCTGGAGAAGAGATACAGTAACTGACACGCCGGCATGCGATGAGGCCATCCCAGCGTGGGCTGCTGTAATCAAAGTCTGTCTGCGGTCCGCGTTGGGTATTACCCTGTAACCAACGTCGTTAATTCTCACATAAGGAACTTTATCAGTATTTAGAAGGGAAACCTCTAGGGTAATTACCTCCCTTCTCTGTTGCGGCAATAGCTGCCAAGATGTCATCATCAATCTTACTTTTGGAACGTGTGACTGCTTCTACTGCATATGTTGCAACTACTGTCTTAGCGGTTTCGTCCGTGAGACAATTGCCACCAGCGTGAACACCAACACGCTGGTGACCCAGAGTATGAATTACAAACATGAGTTGCAGCCGTTCTTTAAGTTCAGCCTCTTGAACCCAGATCATTTTATGTTTTATTGTGTGCCCTTTGAAGTCACAATAATAATTTTGAGTCCAAATGATTAGATTGTCATTGTATGATTGAACACAGTAGTAAGTCACTTACAATAAGAGTAGACACACTTGGATCTGCAAACTCCAATGCAACCAATTGGGCGGTACAGTCCCTAATGTCTGTGTATGCAAGACATTGGACTTGAATTCACCATCCACCATAGTACCAACCACAATTGCGCAGGCCGAAGAATTTGCATGCTTTGAACCCGTAGCCGCTTGTGTGCTTCCGTCGGTGTAAATGATATCACGAAAATCCTCAAGTGGGCGCATGGTCAGATGAGCAGGATGAACAAATTCATACTGTAAGAACTCCTGAGTCTGCAGTGAGGAATCGAAAATTAACGTGACATCCGGGGAGGGGAACAACCTTTATAACGCAACTTTTTGCACGCAGTGGTATTACAACGCAGACTTTAAAATGAAAACCATTACAACGCATTACACTGGGGGGCGCTCTAGGATAGGGAATAGTTTTAATTTACTATCCAACACCTTCCCTAGTGTCCACGGGGACTGGTGTTGGAATAGTAAATTAAACTATTCACTATCCAACACCCCCCAGTGTAATGCGTTGTAATGGAATGTGTTTTAAAACTTGCGTTGTTACAGCATACGTGGTAAAAGTATGCGTTGTAACAACGTACATCCATCCGGGGATGTCAAGTACATGGCCCATTGTATCCACCACAGGTGCAAAGCCTTGGAATTTGGTACACTGGCTTTCGTCACTGCCTCCAAGGCAGGATACGGAGTAACAACCAAAATGGGTTTTCCCTGCGACAGTGCACGTTCCTTAAGAATCGCCATCTGCACTGCTGTCAAAACTTTTTCCACAGTAGAAAACTGCAACTCAGCCGAAGTGTACAAATGTGACTTGTAAGCGATAGGGACTGTGTCACCCTCATTAAAAGTGAGATATGTGAAACCCACTGCCCCGGTACGATTCTTATCACCAGGTTAGTGTGGTAATCACGGGTCGACAATAATTTAGATTCCAGAAGATCAGCCTGCAAAGATTGCAAGATGGCTGAATGTTCAGGCAGACAGCATTATTTGGAAAAAGTAGGTTGTATCAAAGGATAAAGAGGCTTGATACGATGGGCATGATCGGAAATGTAGGTACGCCCGAAATTCAAAAAGCCCAGTAAAGATTATAATTTTTTCAGTGTTGTGGGAGCTTGTAGCTGTGCGCATTTCTCCAAGAAGTGAGGAGCTAATCCTTGTCCTTCATTGTTGAGCTTGTAGCCCAGGAACAACACTGCATACTCTGCAATGTGTGACTTTTCAAAGTTGAATTTGTAACCGAAGTCCGCAAACTGACAAATAATGCAGTCTACGTGACATAGATGCGGCCACAATTTGTGGTCTGTGAGATAGATGTCATCCACATACGAACATGCATCTGGATCGAGTCTCTCTAAGAGAGAGACTATGCGGGCAGCAAACACGCCTGGACTGTTCTTATAGCCCATCGCCAAACAACGAAAGTGGCGTTTTTTACCACCACTGGTAAAAGCTGTCCATTGACTACTAATAGAGGAAAGGTTGTGGGCAAAAAACCCATTGGATATGTCAAGTGTCCTCCACCCGGGTAGTTGCGGGAAACATAGTGAACCAGACCCCTTATCACTGACACCGCAGATGCATAAAGGGTCCTTAATTCTGCAGCTGTACACCGCGCCACATTAGGGTACGGAGTATAACCAGCTAAAGCAGGCCAAGAAGCGCCTGCAATTGACACCGGTCCTTGTCTGACCGCCGTCATACTGTGGGGAAGGGCGCCATTAAACCAAACGGCATGCTGCCAAACTGAAATTGGAACTTCCTGAATCCGATACAGAGAGTAGTCTGCAGGCACGGCAGCTGGAGTATGAGTGTGAAAAACACCAGTAGTAGCATCAACCGCAGGAAACATGACCCATGAGTAAAACAATGGGGACGCTGCATCTGCAGATACAACAAATACCACTGTCATGCCTTCTAAAGAGACCTGGAAATCCTGCGAAATGATTGTGCATGGGATATCAACCGCAGCCATATCGACACAGTGAAATATAAGTACAATGCAATACAAAAGCCCAACTGGGTAGTAATTCAAGAAACAAAAGCTTTATATTATCAAGCTTGAAGAGACCTATGTAATTATAGGTAGGTTTATCCCTACACAACTGTCAATCGGAAACAATAGTGAGGGGGACGTGGATTGATATAAGCACTACACGAGAGCCTCACAATAAGACCACACTCATTGGTGGAGTCATGTTGCAAGGATCCTGCTCATACACAGAACTGCGCATAGAGACCTAGGACCAGTGTTCCCAGGAAGCTGCGCGCATGTGCGCGTGCGCACATCACTCACTCAGAGCGCACAGTGTCCTATTTGAAGCACGCACACAGCAGAACCCTCGAAGCATTCGCATTACCGGGAGTGGCAGGAGGTATGTTTGCTTTTTTATGGCTTGGCAGTTCGGGCTGGACTGTTCCCAGGAGGTACAGGGTCAGACTGATTTGCATATAGCCATGTCAGAACTGGGGTGGCGGAGTGAGCTAAAGAACGGTGATGGATTAAACCCAGATCTTTTGACTGGGTGTGAGTGTTTGATTGATTCAGATGCTCCGTCCATCACCACCCCCTTTTGTACTTCTTTTTTATGTAAGCCTGTGCACGCATTTCGCAGTAAGAAGCTCGTGCACTTGCTGCATTTCATTTCCTAATGGGGCTCGGCTGGGGGCTGATTGTGGGCCATTGTGAAAATATTTCTGTTAATTGTAGCGCATGACGCTGCTGCGATTAACAGGAATACTTTCCCAAAGGCCCACAATCGGCCGGCAGCCTCACTCCATTAAGAAATGAAATGTAGCAAGTCTAAAACCACGACGTGTGCTTTACACCTCGTGCTTTTGGACTTGATGCATGTTTTTTGTTAGCGGAGCGCAGCTGCAGGCTGATTGCGAGCTTTTGTGAAAATATTCCTGTTAATTGCAGCGCATGATGGTGCTGCAATTAACAGGAATACTTTCACAAAGGCCTTCATTCAGCCCTTAGCCACGCCCCAAGAAGTCCTGAAAAAAAAAAAAGCTCTTTAATAGATTCTCTTTTCAAGGTGAGGGGAAGTTCTCGTTTCTATGTTTTCAAAGAGAAAGTTAGTGAGTGATTTTTTATTAATCCATGCGAACAGCAACAATTCAATTGTATTGGACACCTTACATTCTCACAAATAATGTTTTGAGACACCTACGTAGATTTATTTGCGTGGCACTGGCTTCAGTCTTTGAACACTATCCAGAAGTCTGTGAGTTGGACAATCCAGACAACACATTACACGTAACAAACTAGAATGTGCACAACAACAAAGAACATCAGAAAAGCAAACAACAGAAGGTGGAGTTCTCTTACTGCCCAATGGTTACAATTGTTAACCAGCCTATACAGTTCATTGAAGGTAGCGTCTATCTCCTGCTATTGTGCCAGACTGTGGTGTTTTGTAACTTGTTTTGGGCTGATGGAAACTATTAAATCAATGAATAAAGTCCGACTTTATACGGTCCTAATTTGATATGAGCCTTAAGTTTAATTTCGTTTTGTGTTTTTTAGCTTTGTGTTTTTACCTCACAAGCTATGTATTTTGCATTTTGCTATCGGCTGGAACTAAAAAAAAGGCCCGGGTTAAAAGCCTATATGAAATGTATGTCTGTTAGGAATAGAATTATTTGTTTATACCTTTCATATGTTTACATTGCTGGAAAACCTAATTTTTTTCTTAAATATCGTTAACAAATGCCACCTAAACACATAGGCATGAGTGGATTTAATTGTCACCAGTAGGCACTTTTACAAACATGCCAGAAAATTAACCATCGGTTAGATGAAATATATTTTATTAATCTTGGTCTGGGACAACAAATTAATGAAATTAATGAAATTAAGCTCGAGTTGTATGACTGGCACAAGTTTCTTTTTGATTGAATTTGATGGCAAGTTATATTAGTGATTTGTCCTTTAGGCGAATGACTTAGTGTAAAGTATTTAGTCGGTCGGTAAATCTGTGTGCTTTAACTAGCCCCGGCCATTACCTTGAGTGAGCAAGGGAGCGACCTCGTCAGGGCAAGGTGAGCTGGTGGGGGTGCGATGGAGGGGCTGGGTGAGTGCATCTGGAGGTGTGGGAGCATGACATCGCAGTGCTGCAGGAGGTACTGCAATCTGTTGCAGAGCAGGAAGGGCTGTGACCTGCGGTCACCAAAATCACGTCCATGGCCCACGAGCTGCGAGACAAGGGACAGCGGAAGGGGGCGGGAACAAAAGGAACACGGACAATGGGAGTGGGGCGGGAACAGTACACTTAAAAGAGAAGTGCTGGCTCAGGTGCAATCTAAACTAACTGTCGCCATTGCGCGAATAAAAAAAGTGCTTACGACTAATTGAAGAAGACAGTATAACACAGCAAGTAAACGATCCAGTCCAGATGGGCGGTCCCAAAAGGAGACAGGGCGGTAACAAGGAGGGACTAAGAAGCCTCATTATCAATCAGAAGCTAGTATTTACCATGGACGATGACGCCAGCCAATGAAAAATGTGGGCGGGTCTGCCACACCACTTCTAAACAATACCCTGATAGAGCATGCCTCGCAAAGCGAGCACCGCTTTGCGCTGCAATGCTAGGCAAGACCTTAAAACATGCATCTAGCCCAAAAGCACGACTTGCACAGCTGCTATGTTTCAGACTGCTATGTGTGACTTTTAATAATTTCAGTGATTACTAGAGACACTGTAGTTTGACGTGGTGTTTGTAAAGTGGCTGAAGTGGTCCAGGCAGTTCCTTTCCACCTTTCAAAAAGTCCCCTATGGTGCGCTGTTGCTCGTCGGTCTTACCTATTAGATTGGAATTCCTGGCTTTTATAAATGTCTACCATGTACAGTCTGATAATAACATATAATAAGGATGGATAAGCTTTATATGCAAAACATTTGCAGCCTCTGCTGAAAATTGAAACATGATATATGAACGGCTGCATGGTGTTGGATTTATGGTTCAGAATTGAAGATATACTTGATATTCCTAAAGGGTCTACCTTTCTGTCAGATGCTCAGAAGATTACTGATATTAAAAAAAAAGAAGGCCGCGCCCCTTTCTTTAGATGCTGCAGTGCACAGAGACCTTACATTGCCGCACACAGAGGAAAAAAATTAGAGGGAACATTGCCTAGGATATTAGTGAATTGTGGTGTACCAGAAACTCACCTCAGTACCTAGAAAAACCCCAACCAGCTTCCATCAGTGTCACATTAGCTCTTTGGCCTACAGCAAAGCAACCAATGATTAGAAAACCTAGAACATGCGACTTAGTACAAACTCAGGAATAGTGGGAAGTGAGAACACTCTTTCGTTATACTCTCATACCAGTCCACAACAGAAGTAAAGATGAGACATGGTAAGGTTAAAATATTTATTTTAACAACGTGATCTCAGGTGCAGTATCTTAGCCAACATAAGCAGACATATGGATAGAAATAATATGGTCAGCATTGTTACAATTCCATAAAATACAAAAGGAGAAATCATATTACAATGATGGTGAAAACAGGTCTAGCGCCTAGTTTTAACACCCTCCCTACATAGGAACTAGGTTTGTAAACTAAAGAAGATCTCTTAGACTTGTGTGGGGGACCCCATTACCTTTCCGTTCAGTAAGAGTAAATCACATCTGGATTAGCAAAAGCTCTCTGCATCCCTAGAAACGGAAAATCTTCCAAGTGTGTGAAATCATGGCAACTGTGGAATTAGAAAGGCGCCAGAATCTCAGTTGGCTCACAGCTGCCAAATTGTTGTGTCTAAAAGCGTTACCCGATCATGTCGAACAACATCTACCCTATTATGATAACCTTGACGGATTCAGCACTCACTGTGCAGACTAGGGGCACGATGTAAGTCTAGAGATCTCAAAAAGAAACCTTTCCTCATGTATAGACCTTCACGAAGCCTAACTTACAAAAACAGTTATGTGCAGTGTCGTGTGCAAAAGCAGGAAAAGGTAAAATGGCGTTTAAACTTCTAATAAGCCATGCTAACATAACATTCAAAGGAGGCCTTGGGCCATACTACAGTTTCATGGCCAATGCAAAAGGTTAGGTGTAGGGGGCATCCCTGGTGGGTACCGCACTCTATAAAGAAGGGGTTGGAGACCGCACCCACCAGCCTAAACGGGGCAGTGAGGTGGACGTATAACAAACGAATATATGAAATATATCAAGGCCCTGCATTTAGTAGTTGCAGGAGGGCAAATAAATATGTGCAGCCCAGTGAATCAAATGCCCTATCTATGTCGGCCAGTAACAACGCTGCTGGGCCTTCTGAATATTCAATCGCTGCCATTGTATTGTGAGCACGCGACATGTTATGGCGAGTGGCACGATGAGGCATAAATCCTGCCTGGACCAGATGCACCAGATCTACCATATGTGGTAGGATACGATTTGCCAGGGCTTTGGCCAATAATTTGGCCTCAACATTCAGCAGCGATATAGGGACGATATGATGTATGTTGATCAGAGGGCCTGCCGGGTTTAAGAAACACTGACATTTCGGCTTGCTGCCAGTCTGGTGGAAGTCTTCCTTCCTTAAGGGCCGCATTTATTACCGCAAGATAATGGGTAGTGAGCTGGGACTGTAAAATCTTGTACATTTTGCACATGAAGCCATTAGGGCCCAGTGCTGTACCCTAGCGCAAATCCACCAGAGCTGCCCCTGGTTCTTTAACTGTCAAGGGGGCATCTATTGACGCGCGTGCCGAATCAGTCAAAGTCTTTGGGGGTAGGTCATCCAGAAAGCGCTGTATCATAGACTCTGACAGGGCGTCTCTGGGGGAGTATAAATCCACATAGTGGAATGCAAAGCTAGATGCAATTTGTGTTGCGTCAGTAAGTATTTGGCCATTGGCACCTAGAACACAAGGAGTGACTGAAGGTGAGGTGCATGCTGATAATGGAGGTGCAGGAGAGAGTTCATCGGGTCCCCCCATTGATATATTCTGCTGTGGGAGGCCACCATGCCAGCTTTGCTTCATCCCGCAATGCACTAGCGTATGTTTGTTGCATATGAAGCAGCTGTCGGCGTATCTGCTTCCCACCCTCCCCCCTACTGCGCTGCTCTAAATCAATTAGCTGTGCCTCTATCCGGAGTAGTGTTTGACGTTTCTTACGTTGGGTGGTACAGAAAGATATATCTACACCCCTAATGGCTGGCTTCATGGCTTCCCATATGGTCTCTGCCGAGTCCACCATTCCTAGGTTGTTAATGAAATAGTCTGTGATGGCCTGATGCATATGCGTCTTATATAGTGTGTCGAATAGGTGCCAAGTCGACAGGTGCCAGCGCAAAGGGGGAGATCCACGCCCAGCCGCAATTCCAGCACCACTGGGGAATGATCCGACAGGCCCCTTGGTATTATGTCAGTTTTAGCGATCCTATAAAAGTGGCCGGCAGGCACAAAAATATAGACAGGAGAATGAATCATGGACGGTAGAGTAATATGTGAAGCTTTGCGCAGTCGGGTGTTGATGCCTCCATGTGTAAATCCAACCCATGTTGTGTACCAATGTCTGTAACAGCATTTCTCGCATCCCCCGCAGCCCTTGTGTGGTCTCCACTTATCTTGCGTCTGGTTTAGAACATCATTCCAGGTGCCTCCTATTATGGAGAGGCCTTTGGGTGTTTATAGCATGATCCCCGTCACGCATTCTATAAATGTCTTGGTCAATGGGTGGGGTGCATTAATACTGCCTATTATAACTCGTCTATATATAATCACAGGAGAGAGAGGGAAAAGTATAAGGAGTCACTCTTAATCCCCCTACAGGTAGTATTATATAAACAACAAAAGAGTGCGGCCCATAAAAAAAGAGAGAAACAGCAAAAGAAGTCACTCTTGTTTAAAAGAACCCTCACTCACCAATCTAGTTGGTGGCATGCTTCATCATTGGGCTCCCACCAGAGAGGCGAAGTGCCTCCTGCGGTGTTACAACACCTGATTACAGCTTAGCGGGTTGCTTGTGATGCAGGTGTGAATAAGTAAAAAGTGGTTTAAAAAGTGCTAAGTTCAACTGTAAACAATCTTTATTCGTGGTGAACCAAGCACTACTTAAGAACAGTGTGATGGATGTTACAAAAGCTTGCTAAATTGACCAGATACATCCACAATATAGAAAAGAAAAGGGTGTGGTCAACATGTTTCATTCGCTGTTTGCGAGGCTTTCGCCAGGACCAAGACACCACAGGGGTATGCGCACGCTAAGGCGCACCCTAACCTGTGGTGTTGAAAGAATCAGTATAATTATGGTTTAAGCAGTGCCTTCAGCATTAGTGAAAGCCATCTGTATTTATAATATCCGGTGACCTTGCACCATGGGTCCTGGTGGGGGGCTGTGGCTTATAGTCACACTTACACCAAAGCTCAGCGCCCGTATGAAACCTGCATACTCCCTTCCTCAGAATCCCGCAGATGCAGTTTCTTTCTTTCACTTTGAGCCGCACTCTTTTGTTGTTTATATATTATTATAACTTTTCCCCATATATTGTGCCCATGATAATAATTTGTTGTCCTTGGGGGTCTGGACATGATCTAATTTGCATATACAGGACCCTCTGGTGGATCAAACCGCTACTCCCGTGAACGCCTAGTAAACCCCACATGGAGGACCTGTACATATCCAAAGCGGGAGAGACATGCTGCCTTGGTGCCAAGCGGATGAGTTTCATGTGGTAACAGGACATCTGCAGAGGTACGTTTGGCCTGGTGAAGTATGGCTCCTCTCTTTATCTTATCCAGTGCCACCGCACATTCCAGCTAACTATTTTGAGTCTACTATACAATCACGTCATAATGCCAGGTTCGGAGCTTTATGTCAGGACATGACTTGATGTTGGCCATGGTGATAATATATGTAGGATAGTATGACATAGCACATTTAACAAAACTTAACAATCCCATCCCCTCTCCTTCCCTCCCTTCCCAATACCTCAGAACAGCTGAAGCATCTGTCGTGGTTGGGGTTCCACTCCTACTCCAACGGGGGCAGGGTAGAATCCTGTACCAATGGATCCCCACTGAACTATTCCCAACCAAAAGTAAAGCTCTCAGATACTGAGAAGAGAATGTTTGGGGGGCGACCTTCTGGATACTCTGCAATGTGTGACTTTTCAAAGTTGAATTTGTAACCGAAGTCCGCAAACTGACAAATAATGCAGTCTACGTGACATAGATGCGGCCACAATTTGTCGTCTGTGAGATAGATGTCATCCACATACGAACATGCATCTGGATCGAGTCTCTCTAAGAGAGAGACTATGCGGGCAGCAAACACGCCTGGACTGTTCTTATAGCCCATCGCCAAACAACGAAAGTGGCGTTTTTTACCACCACTGGTAAAAGCTGTCCATTGACTACTAATAGAGGAAAGGTTGTGGGCAAAAAACCCGTTGGATATGTCAAGTGTCCTCCACCCGGGTAGTTGCGGGAAACATAGTGAACCAGACCCCTTATCACTGACACCGCAGATGCATAAAGGGTCCTTAATTCTGCAGCTGTACACCGCGCCACATTAGGGTACGGAGTATAACCAGCTAAAGCAGGCCAAGAAGCGCCTGCAATTGACACCGGTCCTTGTCTGACCGCCGTCATACTGTGGGGAAGGGCGCCATTAAACCAAACGGCATGCTGCCAAACTGAAATTGGAACTTCCTGAATCCGATACAGAGAGTAGTCTGCAGGCACGGCAGCTGGAGTATGAGTGTGAAAAACACCAGTAGTAGCATCAACCGCAGGAAACATGACCCATGAGTAAAACAATGGGGACGCTGCATCTGCAGATACAACAAATACCACTGTCATGCCTTCTAAAGAGACCTGGAAATCCTGCGAAATGATTGTGCATGGGATATCAACCGCAGCCATATCGACACAGTGAAATATAAGTACAATGCAATACAAAAGCCCAACTGGGTAGTAATTCAAGAAACAAAAGCTTTATATTATCAAGCTTGAAGAGACCTATGTAATTATAGGTAGGTTTATCCCTACACAACTGTCAATCGGAAACAATAGTGAGGGGGACGTGGATTGATATAAGCACTACACGAGAGCCTCACAATAAGACCACACTCATTGGTGGCGTCATGTTGCAAGGATCCTGCTCATACACAGAACTGCGCATAGAGACCTAGGACCAGTGTTCCCAGGAAGCTGCGCGCATGTGCGCGTGCGCACATCACTCACTCAGAGCGCACAGTGTCCTATTTGAAGCACGCACACAGCAGAACCCTCGAAGCATTCGCATTACCGGGAGTGGCAGGAGGTATGTTTGCTTTTTTATGGCTTGGCAGTTCGGGCTGGACTGTTCCCAGGAGGTACAGGGTCAGACTGATTTGCATATAGCCATGTCAGAACTGGGGTGGCGGAGTGAGCTAAAGAACGGTGATGGATTAAACCCAGATCTTTTGACTGGGTGTGAGTGTTTGATTGATTCAGATGCTCCGTCCATCACCACCCCCTTTTGTACTTCTTTTTTATGTAAGCCTGTGCACGCATTTCGCAGTAAGAAGCTCGTGCACTTGCTGCATTTCATTTCCTAATGGGGCTCGGCTGGGGGCTGATTGTGGGCCATTGTGAAAATATTTCTGTTAATTGTAGCGCATGACGCTGCTGCGATTAACAGGAATACTTTCCCAAAGGCCCACAATCGGCCGGCAGCCTCACTCCATTAAGAAATGAAATGTAGCAAGTCTAAAACCACGACGTGTGCTTTACACCTCGTGCTTTTGGACTTGATGCATGTTTTTTGTTAGCGGAGCGCAGCTGCAGGCTGATTGCGAGCTTTTGTGAAAATATTCCTGTTAATTGCAGCGCATGATGGTGCTGCAATTAACAGGAATACTTTCACAAAGGCCTTCATTCAGCCCTTAGCCACGCCCCAAGAAGTCCTGAAAAAAAAAAAGCTCTTTAATAGATTCTCTTTTCAAGGTGAGGGGAAGTTCTCGTTTCTATGTTTTCAAAGAGAAAGTTAGTGAGTGATTTTTTATTAATCCATGCGAACAGCAACAATTCAATTGTATTGGACACCTTACATTCTCACAAATAATGTTTTGAGACACCTACGTAGATTTATTTGCGTGGCACTGGCTTCAGTCTTTGAACACTATCCAGAAGTCTGTGAGTTGGACAATCCAGACAACACATTACACGTAACAAACTAGAATGTGCACAACAACAAAGAACATCAGCAAAGCAAACAACAGAAGGTGGAGTTCTCTTACTGCCCAATGGTTACAATTGTTAACCAGCCTATACAGTTCATTGAAGGTAGCGTCTATCTCCTGCTATTGTGCCAGACTGTGGTGTTTTGTAACTTGTTTTGGGCTGATGGAAACTATTAAATCAATGAATAAAGTCCGACTTTATACGGTCCTAATTTGATATGAGCCTTAAGTTTAATTTCGTTTTGTGTTTTTTAGCTTTGTGTTTTTACCTCACAAGCTATGTATTTTGCATTTTGCTATCGGCTGGAACTAAAAAAAAGGCCCGGGTTAAAAGCCTATATGAAATGTATGTCTGTTAGGAATAGAATTATTTGTTTATACCTTTCATATGTTTACATTGCTGGAAAACCAAATTTTTTTCTTAAATATCGTTAACAAATGCCACCTAAACACATAGGCATGAGTGGATTTAATTGTCACCAGTAGGCACTTTTACAAACATGCCAGAAAATTAACCATCGGTTAGATGAAATATATTTTATTAATCTTGGTCTGGGACAACAAATTAATGAAATTAATGAAATTAAGCTCGAGTTGTATGACTGGCACAAGTTTCTTTTTGATTGAATTTGATGGCAAGTTATATTAGTGATTTGTCCTTTAGGCGAATGACTTAGTGTAAAGTATTTAGTCGGTCGGTAAATCTGTGTGCTTTAACTAGCCCCGGCCATTACCTTGAGTGAGCAAGGGAGCGACCTCGTCAGGGCAAGGTGAGCTGGTGGGGGTGCGATGGAGGGGCTGGGTGAGTGCATCTGGAGGTGTGGGAGCATGACATCGCAGTGCTGCAGGAGGTACTGCAATCTGTTGCAGAGCAGGAAGGGCTGTGACCTGCGGTCACCAACATCACGTCCATGGCCCACGAGCTGCGAGACAAGGGACAGCGGAAGGGGGCGGGAACAAAAGGAACACGGACAATGGGAGTGGGGCGGGAACAGTACACTTAAAAGAGAAGTGCTGGCTCAGGTGCAATCTAAACTAACTGTCGCCATTGCGCGAATAAAAAAAGTGCTTACGACTAATTGAAGAAGACAGTATAACACAGCAAGTAAACGATCCAGTCCAGATGGGCGGTCCCAAAAGGAGACAGGGCGGTAACAAGGAGGGACTAAGAAGCCTCATTATCAATCAGAAGCTAGTATTTACCATGGACGATGACGCCAGCCAATGAAAAATGTGGGCGGGTCTGCCACACCACTTCTAAACAATACCCTGATAGAGCATGCCTCGCAAAGCGAGCACCGCTTTGCGCTGCAATGCTAGGCAAGACCTTAAAACATGCATCTAGCCCAAAAGCACGACTTGCACAGCTGCTATGTTTCAGACTGCTATGTGTGACTTTTAATAATTTCAGTGATTACTAGAGACACTGTAGTTTGACGTGGTGTTTGTAAAGTGGCTGAAGTGGTCCAGGCAGTTCCTTTCCACCTTTCAAAAAGTCCCCTATGGTGCGCTGTTGCTCGTCGGTCTTACCTATTAGATTGGAATTCCTGGCTTTTATAAATGTCTACCATGTACAGTCTGATAATAACATATAATAAGGATGGATAAGCTTTATATGCAAAACATTTGCAGCCTCTGCTGAAAATCGAAACATGATATATGAACGGCTGCATGGTGTTGGATTTATGGTTCAGAATTGAAGATATACTTGATATTCCTAAAGGGTCTACCTTTCTGTCAGATGCTCAGAAGATTACTGATATTAAAAAAATAAGAAGGCCGCGCCCCTTTCTTTAGATGCTGCAGTGCACAGAGACCTTACATTGCCGCACACAGAGGAAAAAAATTAGAGGGAACATTGCCTAGGATATTAGTGAATTGTGGTGTACCAGAAACTCACCTCAGTACCTAGAAAAACCCCAACCAGCTTCCATCAGTGTCACATTAGCTCTTTGGCCTACAGCAAAGCAACCAATGATTAGAAAACCTAGAACATGCGACTTAGTACAAACTCAGGAATAGTGGGAAGTGAGAACACTCTTTCGTTATACTCTCATACCAGTCCACAACAGAAGTAAAGATGAGACATGGTAAGGTTAAAATATTTATTTTAACAACGTGATCTCAGGTGCAGTATCTTAGCCAACATAAGCAGACATATGGATAGAAATAATATGGTCAGCATTGTTACAATTCCATAAAATACAAAAGGAGAAATCATATTACAATGATGGTGAAAACAGGTCTAGCGCCTAGTTTTAACACCCTCCCTACATAGGAACTAGGTTTGTAAACTAAAGAAGATCTCTTAGACTTGTGTGGGGGACCCCATTACCTTTCCGTTCAGTAAGAGTAAATCACATCTGGATTAGCAAAAGCTCTCTGCATCCCTAGAAACGGAAAATCTTCCAAGTGTGTGAAATCATGGCAACTGTGGAATTAGAAAGGCGCCAGAATCTCAGTTGGCTCACAGCTGCCAAATTGTTGTGTCTAAAAGCGTTACCCGATCATGTCGAACAACATCTACCCTATTATGATAACCTTGACGGATTCAGCACTCACTGTGCAGACTAGGGGCACGATGTAAGTCTAGAGATCTCAAAAAGAAACCTTTCCTCATGTATAGACCTTCACGAAGCCTAACTTACAAAAACAGTTATGTGCAGTGTCGTGTGCAAAAGCAGGAAAAGGTAAAATGGCGTTTAAACTTCTAATAAGCCATGCTAACAAAACATTCAAAGGAGGCCTTGGGCCATACTACAGTTTCATGGCCAATGCAAAAGGTTAGGTGTAGGGGGCATCCCTGGTGGGTACCGCACTCTATAAAGAAGGGGTTGGAGACCGCACCCACCAGCCTAAACGGGGCAGTGAGGTGGACGTATAACAAACGAATATATGAAATATATCAAGGCCCTGCATTTAGTAGTTGCAGGAGGGCAAATAAATATGTGCAGCCCAGGGAATCAAATGCCCTATCTATGTCGGCCAGTAACAGCGCTGCTGGGCCTTCTGAATATTCAATCGCTGCCATTGTATTGTGAGCACGCGACATGTTATGGCGAGTGGCACGATGAGGCATAAATCCTGCCTGGACCAGATGCACCAGATCTACCATATGTGGTAGGATACGATTTGCCAGGGCTTTGGCCAATAATTTGGCCTCAACATTCAGCAGCGATATAGGGACGATATGATGTATGTTGATCAGAGGGCCTGCCGGGTTTAAGAAACACTGACATTTCGGCTTGCTGCCAGTCTGGTGGAAGTCTTCCTTCCTTAAGGGCCGCATTTATTACCGCAAGATAATGGGTAGTGAGCTGGGACTGTAAAATCTTGTACATTTTGCACATGAAGCCATTAGGGCCCAGTGCTGTACCCTAGCGCAAATCCACCAGAGCTGCCCCTGGTTCTTTAACTGTCAAGGGGGCATCTATTGACGCGCGTGCCGAATCAGTCAAAGTCTTTGGGGGTAGGTCATCCAGAAAGCGCTGTATCATAGACTCTGACAGGGCGTCTCTGGGGGAGTATAAATCCACATAGTGGAATGCAAAGCTAGATGCAATTTGTGTTGCGTCAGTAAGAATTTGGCCATTGGCACCTAGAACACAAGGAGTGACTGAAGGTGAGGTGCATGCTGATAATGGAGGTGCAGGAGAGAGTTCATCGGGTCCCCCCATTGATATATTCTGCTGTGGGAGGCCACCATGCCAGCTTTGCTTCATCCCGCAATGCACTAGCGTATGTTTGTTGCATATGAAGCAGCTGTCGGCGTATCTGCTTCCCACCCTCCCCCCTACTGCGCTGCTCTAAATCAATTAGCTGTGCCTCTATCCGGAGTAGTGTTTGACGTTTCTTACGTTGGGTGGTACAGAAAGATATATCTACACCCCTAATGGCTGGCTTCATGGCTTCCCATATGGTCTCTGCCGAGTCCACCATTCCTAGGTTGTTAATGAAATAGTCTGTGATGGCCTGATGCATATGCGTCTTATATAGTGTGTCGAATAGGTGCCAAGTCGACAGGTGCCAGCGCAAAGGGGGAGATCCACGCCCAGCCGCAATTCCAGCACCACTGGGGAATGATCCGACAGGCCCCTTGGTATTATGTCAGTTTTAGCGATCCTATAAAAGTGGCCGGCAGGCACAAAAATATAGACAGGAGAATGAATCATGGACGGTAGAGTAATATGTGAAGCTTTGCGCAGTCGGGTGTTGATGCCTCCATGTGTAAATCCAACCCATGTTGTGTACCAATGTCTGTAACAGCATTTCTCGCATCCCCTGCAGCCCTTGTGTGGTCTCCACTTATCTTGCGTCTGGTTTAGAACATCATTCCAGGTGCCTCCTATTATGGAGAGGCCTTTGGGTGTTTATAGCATGATCCCCGTCACGCATTCTATAAATGTCTTGGTCAATGGGTGGGGTGCATTAATACTGCCTATTATAACTCGTCTATATATAATCACAGGAGAGAGAGGGAAAAGTATAAGGAGTCACTCTTAATCCCCCTACAGGTAGTATTATATAAACAACAAAAGAGTGCGGCCCATAAAAAAAGAGAGAAACAGCAAAAGAAGTCACTCTTGTTTAAAAGAACCCTCACTCACCAATCTAGTTGGTGGCATGCTTCATCATTGGGCTCCCACCAGAGAGGCGAAGTGCCTCCTGCGGTGTTACAACACCTGATTACAGCTTAGCGGGTTGCTTGTGATGCAGGTGTGAATAAGTAAAAAGTGGTTTAAAAAGTGCTAAGTTCAACTGTAAACAATCTTTATTCGTGGTGAACCAAGCACTACTTAAGAACAGTGTGATGGATGTTACAAAAGCTTGCTAAATTGACCAGATACATCCACAATATAGAAAAGAAAAGGGTGTGGTCAACATGTTTCATTCGCTGTTTGCGAGGCTTTCGCCAGGACCAAGACACCACAGGGGTATGCGCACGCTAAGGCGCACCCTAACCTGTGGTGTTGAAAGAATCAGTATAATTATGGTTTAAGCAGTGCCTTCAGCATTAGTGAAAGCCATCTGTATTTATAATATCCGGTGACCTTGCACCATGGGTCCTGGTGGGGGGCTGTGGCTTATAGTCATACTTACACCAAAGCTCAGCGCCCGTATGAAACCTGCATACTCCCTTCCTCAGAATCCCGCAGATGCAGTTTCTTTCTTTCACTTTGAGCCGCACTCTTTTGTTGTTTATATATTATTATAACTTTTCCCCATATATTGTGCCCATGATAATAATATGTTGTCCTTGGGGGTCTGGACATGATCTAATTTGCATATACAGGACCCTCTGGTGGATCAAACCGCTACTCCCGTGAACGCCTAGTAAACCCCACATGGAGGACCTGTACATATCCAAAGCGGGAGAGACATGCTGCCTTGGTGCCAAGCGGATGAGTTTCATGTGGTAACAGGACATCTGCAGAAGTACGTTTGGCCTGGTGAAGTATGGCTCCTCTCTTTATCTTATCCAGTGCCACCGCACATTCCAGCTAACTATTTTGAGTCTACTATACAATCACGTCATAATGCCAGGTTCGGAGCTTTATGTCAGGACATGACTTGATGTTGGCCATGGTGATAATATATGTAGGATAGTATGACATAGCACATTTAACAAAACTTAACAATCCCATCCCCTCTCCTTCCCTCCCTTCCCAATACCTCAGAACAGCTGAAGCATCTGTCGTGGTTGGGGTTCCACTCCTACTCCAACGGGGGCAGGGTAGAATCCTGTACCAATGGATCCCCACTGAACTATTCCCAACCAAAAGTAAAGCTCTCAGATACTGAGAAGAGAATGTTTGGGGGGCGACCTTCTGGATACTCTGCAATGTGTGACTTTTCAAAGTTGAATTTGTAACCGAAGTCCGCAAACTGACAAATAATGCAGTCTACGTGACATAGATGCGGCCACAATTTGTCGTCTGTGAGATAGATGTCATCCACATACGAACATGCATCTGGATCGAGTCTCTCTAAGAGAGAGACTATGCGGGCAGCAAACACGCCTGGACTGTTCTTATAGCGCATCGCCAAACAACGAAAGCGGCGTTTTTTACCACCACTGGTAAAAGCTGTCCATTGACTACTAATAGAGGAAAGTTTGTGGGCAAAAAACCCGTTGGATATGTCAAGTGTCCCCCACCCGGGTAGTTGCGGGAAACATAGTGAACCAGATCCCTTATCACTGACACCGCAGATGCATAAAGGGTCCTTAATTCTGCAGCTGTACACCGCGCCACATTAGGGTACGGAGTATAACCAGCTAAATCAGGCCAAGAAGCGCCTGCAATTGACACCGGTCCTTGTCTGACTGCCGTCATACTGTGGGGAAGGGCGCCATTAAACCAAACGGCATGCTGCCAAACTGAAATTGGAACTTCCTGAATCCGATACAGAGAGTAGTCTGCAGGCACGGAAGCTAGAGTATAAGTGTGAAAAACACCAGTAGTAGCATCAACCGCAGGAAACATGACCCATGAGTAAAACAATGGGTACGCTGCATCCGCAGATACAACAAATACCACTGTCATGCCTTCTAAAGAGACCTGGAAATCCTGCAAATGATTGTGCATGGGATATCAACGGCAGCCATATCGACAGAGTGAAATATAAGTGCAATGCAATACAAAAGCCCAACTGGGTAGTAATTCAAGAAAAAAAAGTTTTATATTATCAAGCTTGAAGAGACCTATGTAACTATAGGTAGGTTTATCCCTACACAACTGTCAATCGGAAACAATAGTGAGGGGGTCGTGGATTGATATAAGCACTACACGAGAGCCTCACAATAAGACCACACTCATTGGTGGCGTCATGTTGCAAGGATCCTGCTCATACACAGAACTGCGCATAGAGACCTAGGACCAGTGTTCCCAGGAAGCTGCGCGCATGTGCGCGTGCGCACATCTCTCACTCAGAGTGCACAGTGTCCTATTTGAAGCACGCACACAGCAGAACCCTCGAAGCATTCGCATCACCGGGAGTGGCAGGAGGTATGTTTGCTTTTTTATGGCTTGGCAGTTCGGGCTGGACTGTTCCCAGGAGGCACAGGGTCAGACTGATTTGCATATAGCCATGTCTGAACTGGGGTGGCGGAGTGGGCTAAAGAACGGTGATGGATTAAACCCAGATCTTTTGACTGGGTGTGAGTGTTTGATTGATTCAGATGCTCCGTCCATTACCACCCCCTTTTGTACTTCTTTTTTATGTAAGCCTGTGCACGCATTTCGCAGTAAGAAGCTCGTGCACTTGCTACATTTCATTTCCTAATGGGGCTCGGCTGGGCGCTGATTGTGGGCCATTGTGAAAATATTTCTGTTTATTGTAGAGCATGACGCTGCTGCGATTAACAGGAATACTTTCACAAAGGCCCACAATCAGCCGGCAGCCTCACTCCATTAAGAAATGAAATGTAGCAAATCTAAAACGACGATGTGTGCTTTACACCTCGTGCTTTTGGACTTGATGCATGTTTTTTGTTAGCGGAGCGCAGCTGCAGGCTGATTGTGAGCTTTTGTGAAAATATTCCTGTTAATTGCAGCGCATGATGGTGCTGCAATTAACAGGAATACTTTCACAAATGCCTTCATTCAGCCCTTAGCCACGCCCCAAGAAGTCCTGAAAAAAAAAAAAAAAGCTCTTTAATAGATTCTCTTTTCAAGGTGAGGGGAAGTTCTCGTTTCTATGTTTTCATAGAGAAAGTTAGTGAGTGATTTTTAATTAATCCATGCGAACAGCAACAATTCAATTGTAGTGGACACCTCACATTCTCACAAATAATGTTTTGAGACACCTACGTAGATTTATTTGCGTGGCACTGGCTTCAGTCTTTGAACACTATCCAGAAGTCTGTGAGTTGGACAATCCAGACAACACATTACACGGAACAAACTAGAATGTGCACAACAACAAAGAACATCAGCAAAGCAAACAACAGAAGGTGGAGTTCTCTTACTGCCCAATGGTTACAATTGTTAACCAGCCTATACAGTTCATTGAAGGTAGCGTCTATCTCCTGCTATTGTGCCAGACTGTGGTGTTTTGTAACTTGTTTTGGGCTGATGGAAACTATTAAATCAATGAATAAAGTCCGACTTTATACGGTCCTAATTTGATATGAGCCTTAAGTTTAATTTCGTTTTGTGTTTTTTAGCTTTGTGTTTTTACCTCACTAGCTATGTATTTTGCATTTTGCTATCGGCTGCAACTAAAAAAAAGGCCCGGGTTAAAAGCCTATATGAAATGTATGTCTGTTAGGAATAGAATTATTTGTTTATACCTTTCATATGTTTACATTGCTGGAAAACCTAATTTTTTCTTAAATATCGTTAACAAATGCCACCTAAACACATAGGCATGAGTGGATTTAATTGTCACCAGTAGGCACTTTTACAAACATGCCAGAAAATTAACCATCGGTTAGATGAAATATATTTTATTAATCTTGGTCTGGGACAACAAATTAATGAAATTAATGAAATTAAGCTCGAGTTGTATGACTGGCACAAGTTTCTTTTTGATTGAATTTGATGGCAAGTTATATTAGTGATTTGTCCTTTAGGCGAATGACTTAGTGTAAAGTATTTAGTCGGTCGGTAAATCTGTGTGCTTTAACTAGCCCCGGCCATTACCTTGAGTGAGCAAGGGAGCGACCTCGTCAGGGCAAGGTGAGCTGGTGGGGGTGCGATGGAGGGGCTGGGTGAGTGCATCTGGAGGTGTGGGAGCATGACATCGCAGTGCTGCAGGAGGTACTGCAATCTGTTGCAGAGCAGGAAGGGCAGTGCACCAAAATCACGTCCATGGCCCACGAGCTGCGAGACAAGGGACACCGGAAGGGGGCTGGAACAAAAGGAACACGGACAATGGGAGGGGGGCGGGAACAGTACACTTAAAAGAGAAGTGCTGGCTCAGGTGCAATCTAAACTAACTGTCGCCATTGCGCGAATAAAAAAAGTGCTTACGACTAATTGAAGAAGACAGTATAACGCAGCAAGTAAACGATCCAGTCCAGATGGGCGGTCCCAAAAGGAGACAGGGCGGTAACAAGGAGGGACTAAGAAGCCTCATTATCAATCAGAAGCTAGTATTTACCATGGACGATGACGCCAGCCAATGAAAAATGTGGGCGGGTCTGCCACACCACTTCTAAACAATACCCTGATAGAGCATGCCTCGCAAAGCGAGCACCGCTTTGCGCTGCAATGCTAGGCAAGACCTAAAAACATGCATCAAGCCCAAAAGCACGACTTGTACAGCTGCTATGTTTCGGACTGCTATGTGTGACTTTTAATAATTTCAGTGATTACTAGAGACACTGTAGTTTGACGTGGTGTTTGTAAAGTGGCTGAAGTGGTCCAGGCAGTTCCTTTCCACCTTTCAAAAAGTCTCCTATGGTGCGCTGTTGCTCGTCGGTCTTACCCATTAGATTGGAATGCCTGGCTTTTATAAATGTCTACCATGTACAGTCTGATAATAACATATAATAAGGATGGATAAGCTTTATATGCAAAACATTTGCAGCCTCTGCTGAAAATCGAAACATGATATATGAACGGCTGCATGGTGTTGGATTTATGGTTCAGAATTGAAGATAAACTTGATATTCCTAAAGGGTCTACCTTTCTGTCAGATGCTCAGAAGATTACTGATATTAAAAAAATAAGAAGGCCGCGCCCCTTTCTTTAGATGCTGCAGTGCACAGAGACCTTACATTGCCGCACACAGAGGAAAAAAATTAGAGGGAACATTGCCTAGGATATTAGTGAATTGTGGTGTACCAGAAACTCACCTCAGAACCTAGAAAAACCCCAACCAGCTTCCATCAGTGTCACATTAGCTCTTTGGCCTACAGCAAAGCAACCAATGATTAGAAAACCTAGAACATGCAACTTAGTACAAACTCAGGAATGGTGGGAAGTGAGAACACTCTTTCGTTATACTCTCATACCAGTCCACAACAGAAGTAAAGATGAGACATGGTAAGGTTAAAATATTTATTTTACCAACGTGATCTCAGGTGCAGTATCTTAGCCAACATAAGCAGACATATGGTTAGAAATAATATGGTCAGCATTGTTACCATTCCATAAAATACAAAAGGAGAAATCATATTACAATGATGGTGAAAACAGGTCTTATAGCGCCTAGTTTTAACACCCTCCCTACATAGGAACTAGGTTTGTAAACTAAAGAAGATCTCTTAGACTTGTGTGGGGGACCCATTACCTTTCCGTTCAGTAAGAGTAAATCACATCTGGATTAGCAAAAGCTCTCTGCATCCCTAGAAACGGAAAATCTTCCAAGTGTGTGAAATCATGGCAATTGTGGAATTAGAAAGGCGCCAGAATCTCAGTTGGCTCACAGCTGCCAAATTGTTGTGTCTAAAAGCGTTACCCGATCATGTCGAACAACATCTACCCTATTATGATAACCTTGACGGATTCAGCACTCACTGTGCAGACTAGGGGCACGATGTAAGTCTAGAGATCTCAAAAAGAAACCTTTCCTCATGTATAGACCTTCACGAAGCTTAACTTACAAAAACAGTTATGGGCAGTGTCGTGTGCAAAAGCGGCAAAAGATAAAATGGCGTTTAAACTTCTAATAAGCCATGCTAACATAACATTCAAAGGAGGCCTTGGGCCATACTACAGTTCCATGGCCAATGCAAAACGTTAGGGGTAGGGGGCATCCCTGGTGGGTACCGTACTCTATAAAGAAGGGGTTGGAGACCGCACCCACCACCCTAAACGGGGCAGTGAGGTGGACGTATAACAAACGAATATATGAAATATACCAAGGCCCTGAATTTAGTAGTTGCAGGAGGGCAAATAAATATGTGCAGCCCAGTGAATCAAATGCCCTATCTATATCGGCCAGTAACAGCGCTGCTGGGCCTTCTGAATATTCAATCACTGCCATTGTATTGTGAGCACGCGACATGTTATGGCGAGTGGCACGATGAGGCATAAATCCTGCCTGGACCAGATGCACCAGATCTACCATATGTGGTAGGATACGATTTGCCAGGGCTTTGGCCAATAATTTGGCCTCAACATTCAGCAGCGATATAGGGACGATATGATGTATGTTGATCAGGGGGCCTGCCGGGTTTAAGAAACACTGACATTTCGGCTTGCTGCCAGTCTGGTGGAAGTCTTCCTTCCTTAAGGGCCACATTTACTACCGCAAGATAATGGGTAGTGAGCTGGGACTGTAAAATCTTGTAAAATTTGCACATGAAGCCATTAGGGCCCAGTGCTTTACCCTAGCGCAAATCCACCAGAGCTGCCCCTGGTTCTTTAACTGTCAAGGGGGCATCTATTTACGCGTGTGCCGAATCAGTCAAAGTCTTTGGGGGTAGGTCATCCAGAAAGCGCTGTATCATGGACTCTGACAGGGCGTCTCTGGGGGTGTATAAATCCACGTAGTGGAATGCAAAGCTAGATGCAATTTGTGTTGCGTCAGTAAGTATTTGGCCATTGGCACCTAGAACACAAGGAGTGACTGGAGGTGAGGTGCATGCTGATATAGGAGGTGCAGGAGAGAGCTCATCGGGTCCCCCCATTGATATATTCTGCTGTGGGAGGCCACCATGCCAGCTTTGCTTCATCCAGCAATGCACTAGCGTATGTTTGTTGCATATGAAGCAGCTGTCGGCGTATCTGATTCCCACCCTCCCCCCTACTGCGCTGCTCTAAATCAATTAGCTGTGCCTCTATCCGGAGTAGTGTTTGGCGTTTCTTACGTTGGGTGGTACAGAAAGATATATCTACACCCCTAATGGCTGGCTTCATGGCTTCCCATAGGGTCTCTGCCGAGTCCACCATTCCTAGGTTGTTAATGAAATAGTCTGTGATTGCCTGATGCATGTGTGTCTTATATAGTGTGTCGTATAGGTGCCACGTCGACAGGTGCCACCGCAAAGGGGGAGATCCACGCCCAGCCGCAATTCCAGCACCACTGGGGAATGATCCGACAGGCCCCTTGGTATTATGTCAGTTTTAGCGATCCTATAAAAGTGGCCGGCAGGCACAAAAATATAGACAGGAGAATGAATCATGGACGGTAGAGTAATATGTGAAGCTTTGCGCAGTCGGGTGTTGATGCCTCCATGTGTAAATCCAACCCATGTTGTGTACCAATGTCTGTAATCGCATTTCTCGCATCCCCCCCAGCCCTTGTGTGGTCTCCACTTATCTTGCATCTGGTGTAGAACATCATTCTAGGTGCCTCCTATTATGGAGAGGCTTTTGGGTGTTTATAGCATGATCCCGGTCACGCGTTCTATAAATGTCTTGGTCAATGGGTGGGGTGCATTAATACTGCCTATTATAACAAAAGAGTGCGGCCCATAAAAAAAGAGAGAAACAGCAAAAGAAGTCACTCTTGTTTAAAAGAACCCTCAGTCACCAATCTAGTTGGTGACATGCTTCATCATTGGGCTCCCACCAGAGAGGCGGAGTGCCTCCTGCGGTGTTACAACACCTGATTACAGCTTAGCGGGTTGCTTGTGATGCAGGTGTGAATAAGTAAAAAGTGGTTTAAAAAGTGCTAAGTTCAACTGTAAACAACCTTTATTCGTGGTGAACCAAGCACTACTTAAAAACAGTGTGATGGATGTTACAAAAGCTTGCTAAATTGACCAGATACATCCACAATATAGAAAAGAAAAGGGTGTAGTCAACATGTTTCTGCCTCCATTCGCTGTTTGCGAGGCTTTCGCCAGGACCAAGACACCACAGGGGTATGCACACGCTAAGGCGCACCCTAACCTGTGGTGTTGAAAGAATCAGTATAATTATGGTTTAAGCAGTGCCTTCAGCATTAGTGAAAGCCATCTGTATTTATAATATCCGGTGACCTTGGGCCATGGGTCCTGGTGGGGGGCTGTGGCTTATAGTCACACTTACACCAAAGCTCAGCGCCCGTATGAAACCTGCATACTCCCTTCCTCAGGACCCCGCAGATGCAGTTTTTTTCTTTTACTTTGAGCCGCACTCTTTTGTTGTTTATATAATATTATAACTTGTCCCCATATATTGTGCCCATGATAATAATATGTTGTCCTTGGGGGTCTGGCTATGATCTAATTTGCATATTCAGGACCCTCTGGTGGATCAAACCGCTACTCCCGTGAACGCCTAGTAAACCCCACATGGAGGACCTGTACATATCCAAAGCGGGAGAGACATGGCGCCTTGGTGCCAAGCGGATGAGTTTCCTGTGGTAACAGGACATCTGCAGAGGTACGTTTGGCCTGGTGGAGTATGGCTCCTCTCTTTATCTTATCCAGTGCCACCGCACATTCCAGCTAACTATTTTGAGTCTACTATACAATCACGTCATAATGCCAGGTTCGGAGATTTATGTCAGGACATGACTTGATGTTGGCCATGGTGATAATATATGTAGGATAGTATGACATAGCACATTTAACAAAACTTAACAATCCCATCCCCTCTCCTTCCCTCCCTTCCCAATACCTCAGAACAGCTGAAGCATCTGTCGTGGTTGGGGTTCCACTCCTACTCCAACGGGGGCAGGGTAGAATCCTGTACCAATGGATTCCCACTGAACTATTCCCAACCAAAAGTAAAGCTCTCAGATACTGAGAAGAGAATGTTTGGGGGGGCGACCATCTGGGGCACCAGAACTTTGTCATCTGCCGAGCATAAGTAGTAACCATTGTGGCCCTCAGTTTCCATGTTGTGATGGGGGTGACTTGTGTCGATTTTCGTTTGCTCGGAAGCAGGATACACCTTGTGTTCTGGAGCGGCGTCTTGAGCGCGATCTGCAATTTGTTTTTCCTTTGGTTTTGGCAAGTTTGTGTGTGGCTTCTCCAAAGGATGACTCCAAGTCAAATCGCAGTGGGGTGTGTGGTTTAAGCTTCTCCCTCTCATCTGTCCAGGTGAACACTACTTAAGGAGTATCGAAGAAAAGTGAGTGTGATTGGTATACAACTCTCAGTCTGGCTGGGAACAGCAGAGCGTATTGGATTTTTAGTATGATCCGGGAAAATTTCAATATATTGCGAGTCATATTGGAGCTTGTATTATAATCTGGCCTGTGTTAGAATAATATCCCGATCAGGGAAATTAAGGAACCTGACAATAATGGGTTGCGACCTGGAGCCAGGCGGAGACTTTTGGGCCAAGGCACAGCGGGCTCGTTTAATGATGAAACACTGAGAAAGAGAGTTCGGAGGAAGCCATGTTGTTAGGAACTGTGCCATATTGCTGCCTTCGCAGCCCTCCAGGAAACCAACAAATTGAAGATTGCAGGCTCTAACTTCTGCATCCTCCACCCTGGTTGCAAGGTCCTTTGTAATGGATTCCATAAAGAAACCTCTTTTTTTTATACAATGGTCACAGAAATTTCTTTAAGCATTTCCTCCAATTCCCCTCATTTGGACAGTTCCGATCAAGTTTTACCAGTCCAAGACCGGAATGATAGCAGTGGAATGGCCTCTTCAGAATGGGTATTCACAGATCTCCTTCACCTATCTTAGCGTCCACACATGAGACTGCCATGCAGACAGGATTTCCTGTACAAATTCAGGGGCCAGATCTTACACCCCAACCTTCCATCTCTGAACATAGCAGCTTGAATCCTGAATTCCTGTAATATTGTCATGTATGTCTTCCACAAGACTGCATGAACATTCTACAAGAGGGTAAAAGGCCTTCTACTAGAAAATTGCATGCCTTGGCGTGTAAGAGATTTTGCATTTGGTGTATTCCAAATAGTCAAAATCCATCTTTGTGTTAAGAAGATGTACTAATACCACACCTACTTTATCTAGCAATGTCTGGTATATAATCTTCAATTTAAAGTACACTTGGCTGACACAACTGTGTACAGGAAATCTTTATCACAAACCTCCTTCTTTAGAATGCCTGTAATTAAAGATTTGTTAGAAGGTATTAACAAGGTATTCTCCCTGTCGTTCCCCTTCTCCTTCTTGGAAGCTTAAGATTGTACTAAATGAATGTGACCTACCTTTGAACCAATCTTTACAATATCGTACATGGAAAGTAGTTTTCTTAGTAGCTATTACCTCTGAGTAAGTAAGAATCAGGCTTTATATGCTCCTAAACCATACACAGTATTCCATAGTAATATAGTGGTAATGAGAACACACCCTAGTTTCCTTCCTAACATGGTTTCAAATTTTCATATTAACCAAACCATACCTTTACCTACAGTCTTTCCTAATCCATCAACTCCAGCAGAGAAATCTCTGCAATCACTAGATGTAAAAAGAGTTCTGAAATTCTATGTGGACAAAACTAAAAATCAGATCACCTTTTCATAAATTACGGTCTAGTAAGAACAGGTTTACCTTCTTTAAAACAGCCCATTTCTATATGGATAGTTTCCTGTATACTTCTTTCATATCGGCCCTCTAAGAAACCCCTACTGTTAGACTTAAACCACATTTCAAAAAGGGAAAATGTGCTACTATAGCCATTTTTAAATGTTCTGTTTCAGACATTTGCAAAGCTGCTTCTTGGAGATCTGTTCATACTTTTATCAGTCACTATTGTCTAGGCTCAAATTCCAGAAAGGATACCCAAGTAGGGCTGTCTTTTTTGAGGAACCTTTTTGGATGATTGCTGGAGCTGTTTCTATCTAATGTCCGCTTATTTATGGGATGGGCTTGCTATTCTATGCAGTGCTTATGACTATTGATGATTATCCCCTGGAAGAGAGGAAATGTTACTTACCTGTAATCCTAGTTCTCTTCCAGGGTAATCCTCATCAAAATCACAAGTTACCCTCCCACCTACCTGGGCAGCGACTACTACAGCTTCCAGCAATTCTTCACCCAGGATCGTCTAATTTCTGTAAAAATGACCTGCTGTAATTGTATCTGGTGAGTCATGATGGGATGCAGGATGTATTCTGAGATTCTTAAAGGCACAGTGAAAGTTTTTATCTTGTAAGCTTTGCATTGCAGCCTATTCAATAACAATGTCACACATTCCTTCACTTTTCTTCTTTAAAAGGGCTTGCAAAACATTTTCAATTCTCACCTTTCTATCAGTGACTGATTTTGTTGTGATTGGCTTCTTTTTCAAAACGAAATTTAAATTAAATCTGGTCCTTTTAGACTTTGTCTAAGCTGCCAATATATATGTAATATACTGTTGTAGAAAGTTATATATACATATAAGTATAATTTTTAAAAAGTGCTCCGGGATCCCTGCATGTATGTGGAACTATTCACTGCTTATGACTTGGATGAGGATTTATCTGGAAGAGAACTAGGATTACAGGTGAATACCTTCTCCTTTTCCTTCTTCATGAGGGGGTACAGCTTCTTTAGGAAGGCTTTTCAGGCTATCACTATGTAAATATAAGAACAGGAGTGTTAGGTTTATGTGAGAACATTCATTCTAGAGGAATCGTATGCACAAAGATTTGTAGTCACAGTCTCAATAACCTGACTTTTCAAAAAGCCCAGCTCCACCCTGCTCTCAGTGAATGGAAGATGGCATCAAGGTAGTACCTCTTTGCCTGGACTGAGACCCTTCAGCTGTCAATCTGCTGCCTACTACAGAATAATGTGCAATAAACAGTGAGCTGAATCCATATCAGACAAGCCATACTCTCAAGCCTGGGTGTGGAAGTCATTCCAGGTAGTTCTGGGACCTTGTGGATGATCAAAAGGGAAGATCATGTGTCTTACCATGGCTGAAAAGGATCCTAGTGGGAGCATCTTTCAAAGAAAAGGGCTTAGAGGTAGAGATTGCACTATTACTGCTTTGATACTAGACAGCACAAAAAGGGTACACATGCAGTCAAATCAAGTGTTTTACATTTTCTACTGAAAAACAAATATTCCATCCAGTGGTGTTTTATTGGTTAAAATCGGTTTTAACTGAAGACCGGAAAACCAATTCATAATTGTTTAATTTTTCCACATATTAACAATGCCAGGGCAAAGGTTTTATCTCATTATTACCAGTTTAAAGTCAAAATACAGTCATAAGCACCTGAAAGTTGGCCAGTTAACCTTTGCATAGGGCCTTCTACTGTGCTGCAGCACAGGACACAACGATCTTAGAAACGTTTAAACCATTTAGGCTAGAAAAAAAAGTTTTGTTAAAAACTGCAGATTATGCAGCAGATGAATTATGTGGCCAATGAAGCAAATCCTTAATTATGTGAAAAACACCACAAAATTGCAGAATTCCAGTGACCCAGCCTATAAGAAACACTCTTATAACAAGTAGTTATGTCATCCCATAAACATTTCTACTTCTTTTCAGTTTTTTCTAAGTATGGGCGAAATTTGCAAATTCGCGGTCCGCGAATTCATGCGAAATTGCAAAAAAAGTCAGCGAGTTCGCAAATTTTCCCGCGAACTCGCGAATTTTTGTGCCAGTTGCACAAATATGTGACCACGTGTGCCTGTAACTTTGCCAGCGCGCCAAAAGGTGCCGAGGTCCCTTGAGTGAGCTGGCCATTATAGTGGGGATGGGCGGAAAGATGTTTCATACCGCTAGTGTGTGGTGGATGGGGCCAAACAGGCGTGGTTTCTATGTGAGTTCACATGCATCTTGTTTATAAAGGGTCAGAGACCGAGCAGAGCAGCAGATGAGGAGAAAGCAGCCTCCTGGTCACAGGAGCTACACGGGGATGGCGCTCGGGAAACTCATGGATGCAAAAATACGTTTGGCACAGGACCCCAGAATCCTTCAGACGTCGAAGATAGCTCTGCTACGCATGTTGGTACAAAGCCATTCTGATCCTCCTCAGTGGGTTCAGGCGCATGCAGCTGCTGCTGCAGGACAATGTCCCATCTCATACTAAACTGCCCCGGACAGGCATATGCTGGCGCTGGGCAGTAGGGTGCAGTGGCATGCGGGTGCTCCACGCCTGGTACATGCGCATACCGGTGCCAGGGGGGACACGTGTTTATTGGTGCTGTGTAGCAAGTTATGACTTTACATTTTGACTGCACCAGATGGTGGTACCACCTACAAGGATCAGGAGCATCCAGGCACCAGACTTCATGGTGCAAGAGCATAATGGTGCTGTGCGGTACGGGTATATATGTAGTGGGGGCAGGGGGACACTTAGCACAATGTGTGCTCACACCCAGAGGGCTCCCAGGCAATTGAGCACGAATGATTTTCACACTGAGAGCGCTCCGGGACAGTTCAGCAGCATGGGGGCTCACACCCACTGGGCCTGGGGGCTGTTCAGTAGCGTGTGGGCTCACAACCCCTGGGCAGCTCAGCAGCGCAGGGGCTCACACCCACAAGGCTCCCGGGCAGTTTAGCAGCGCCACCCTCTGGTTCATCACTGCCACCCTCTGGTTCATAACTGCCACCCTCTGATTCATCACTGCCACCCTCTGGTTCACCACTGCCATCCTCTGGTTCATCACTGCCACCCTCTGGTTCATCACTGCCACCCTCTGGTTCATTACTGCCACCCTCTGGTTCGCCACTGTCACCCTCTGGATCATCACTGCCACCCTCTGGTTCATCACTGCCACCCTCTGGTTTGCCACTGCCACCCTCTGGATCATCACTGTCACCCTCTGGTTCATCATTGCCACCCTCTGGTTCATCACAGTACCCTCTGGTTCACCAGTGCCACCCTCTGGTTCATCACTGCCACCCTCTGGTTCATCACATCACCCTCTGGTTCATCACTGCCACCCTCTGGTTCATCACTGCCACCCTCTAGTTCATCACTGCCACCCTCTGGTTCACCACTGCCACCCTCTGGATCATCCCTGTCACCCTCTGGTTCATCACTGCCACCCTCTGGTTCACCACTGCCACCCTCTGGTTCATCACTGCCACCCTCTGGTTCATCACAGCACCCTCTGGTTCACCCCTGCCACCCTCTGGTTCATCACTGCCACCCTCTGGTTCACCCCTGCCACCATCTGGTTCATCACAGCACCCTCTGGTTCACCACTGTCACCCCGTGGTTCATCACTGCCACCCTCTGGTTCATCCCTGCCACCCTTTGCCGGGACCGTTTGGGAGCGTGTGTTTTGATGGCGATTTTGTCACTCTGATTTTAATTGCACCTGCACATGCGTTCGTTTTAGCTTCTCTTCGCTAAAATTTTAAAATTGTACTCTTGCGCTCCCTGCGCTTGCTTTTACCTGCCTGCAACTTGATTTGCTCTCCTTGAGGTGTGTTCTCCCCCATTGCAGACGATTAGGTGCTGCTTGGGGTCACTTCAGGCGCCATCTGAGTGAGGCGAGGAGCAGGCGAGCGGTCTAGTGCTCAGCCCCTCCCGCCCCCACAGGCATAAAATGGTCCCCTTGATCCGGAAGCGCAGCGGACGAGCGCAGCGGGTGTGCCGGCGGCGCGTCGAAGGCTCGCCAAAGGCGAGCTTGTCTGCGCCCGTCCGCGACCGACCGGGACCCAGGGCCACAAACCCTGCTCCTTTTGTAATGTATACATCTGCGCAGCTCCTTGTCCTTCAGGGTAACTGGCCCCTTAGCTCTTTGACGCTTGAACGCATCCAGGCCCTCAGTATTCCTGCCCCTTACCCCCCCTTCTACTGCTTCCCTGCTCAGGCCCCAGTCTTCCGCTCGTCCTGCGCACTCCCCCATCCCTCTTCCCGCCCACCCACTGTGGCCCCTGCTTACCTCCTTAACACCCGCTCGGCGGGTAGGCACCAGTTGGAACTCTTCAATCTCCTCGACAGTCTCCCGATTTTCTGTTCCTGACGGAAGTTTGGGTTTCTGCAGATTCCCAGCCCGATGTTCTATCTGCGCTTCCCAACTCCTACTATGCCAGATGGGAAAGTTGGCAGGGGTGTGGCCATGATCATCCGGTCCAATCTTCAGTTCCAAACCCTGACCCATCCTCCCATACCTTATGTGGACTTGTTAGTCGCTCGCTCTGTGAACCTTCTGGTACCCCTCACCATAGTTCTCTTATATAGTCCTCCCCAAACTATGCCTCACTTTGTGCCTGCTCTTCACGAACTGCTGGCCACCCTTGTGATCAACAATTCGTCAGTTCTTCTACTGGGCGACTTTAACTATTGGCCTGGTGACCCCAGAGAAGCTCAGACCTCCAAAGACTTCTCTGATACTCTTCGCTGCTTCAATTTCACTTCCCATATTCACGCCCCCACCCATGTTCATGGTCACACCCTTGACCAGATATGGTCGGCCAGTCGGCCTATTTCTTCTATCACTATCCTTCCCTGCACTTGGTCGGACCACTCGCTCATCTCCTTTTCAATCGATCTTACAGTCACCAACCAGCCCCCCCTGCCCAAAAATGTCCTAGCACGGAATTGGAACTGGGTGGACCTTAAGTCTCTTAATTTTTCCTTGGCGACCTCCCTCCCTGATTTATCAGATCTCTCTCTCGACCTTCAAGTTGAAGCCGTCAGCACCTGGCTATCCACTTCCTGTGACATGGTCGCCCCCCTCGGGAGGGTCAAGGCTTGTCGTCTCCACGAAGCAAATAAATGGTTTTCTAGTGATTTTAAGGCCCTTAAATTAGCTCTCACACAATCTGAGCGCCAGTGGAGGCACAATTATTGCCCCCTCCTGAGAGATCGACACAAGTCCCTCCTAAAAAACGATAAGAGAGCTATTCTTTCAGCCAAATTAGAATACTTCTCTAATAAAATCCTTCTAGCGACCAACAAATCCAAGGAGATCTTTTCCATCGTTCATAATCTGGCTGCCTCAGATAGAGTTAATCCCAACCCTGTCCCCTCCCAAGCCCTTTGCCTCTCCTTGAATGATTTTTTCCTCGAGAAGATTGCTAACATTAAACGGAATATCTCTGCGCCATCTTCTCCCCTTTCCTCCCCTTCCCTTCCCCCTCTGTCCTCCTCCTTGAACCATTTCCCAACTATCTCGAAGGAATCCTTCCTTGCCCTGCTTAGGAAGGTCAAGTCAGGGTCCCCCGCTGACTGTGGACCGGCCCGCAACTTAAGGGAGCTATTCTCTGGCTGTCCCGACCCCCCCTTATCCCTTCTCAATGCATCTATCTCTCAGGGTACTGTCCCGCTTTCCTTTAAATCGGCCACAGTCATCCCCATTTTAAAAAAAACCCAGCTCTGACCCCTCTCTCCCGGCTAATTTCAGGCCCATCTCCCTTCTCCCTTATCTATCAGAGATCCTAGAGAGCCACGTCACCTCCTGCCTGTCGGCCTACATCGAATAGAATCATCTTTTGGCCTCTCATCAAGCAGGCTTCCGCCCGTTCCACTTGACCGAATCTGTGGTTCTGTCGGTCTTGGACGAGCTGAAGAGCAAGGCGGATTCCAACTCTCCTCAAGCCTTGGTGCTTCTCGATTTGTCCGCTGCTTTTGACACGGTCGACCATTCCATCCTTCTCGACCGTGTCAGGGCAGCGGGCATCCAGGGCACCGCTTTCTCCTGGCTTGCCTCATTCCTCCAAGGCCGGACACAAGCTGTCCGTCTCTCCGGCCTCTCTGCCCCTCGCCGCTCGGTGTCCTGTGGGGTTCCCCAAGTTTCTTCCCTATCCCCCCTTCTTTTTAATTTATACATCTATCCCCTTATTATTTCTCTGCTCAACATGGAGGTCTCCGTGTACAATTATGCTGACGACCTTCAGCTTGTTTTTGATCTTTCCTCTCCCTCAGAATCCCTCCTCAAATTTCAGACCACACTCATTTTTATTTCGGACTGGATGAACCAAAACCACCTCAAGCTTAACCCGGACAAAACGGAGGTTGTCCTGATGGGCGGTTCCACCAACCCTTGGACTTCTGCCTTCTGGCCTCCCATTCTTGGTCCCCCCCGGTTCCCTCTGCTTCAGTAAGAACCTTGGGAATCAAAATCAGCCAGGACCTCACCATGCGCCCCTAGGTCAGCTCCGTTGTTTCCTCCTGTTTTTTGTCCCTCAGGGTTATCCGAAAGATCTCCAGGTTCTTCTCTCTTGACGCTTTAAAAATCATTGTTCTAGCTATGATCCTCTCTTGCTTGGACTACGGGAATTGCTAGTACGTGGGCATTCCTGCCTACGAGCTGCGACGCCTCCAGACCATCCAAAATCAGGCCGCTCACCTTATCCACCGGCTTCCGAGGTACCACCACACCACTCCGTTACTTAAATCCCTCCATTGGCTACCCATCTTACAGCGAACCCTCTTCAAGATGGGATGCATAGTTTTCTTGGCCCGCGCCCGTACGGCTCCTATCTTCATCAACTCCATGATCACCCATTACCTCCCCTGCCGTGATCTCCGTTCTTCTAGTCAGTTTCTTCTGAGCATTCCCCGCTTCTGCAAGACCAGAGTAGGTGGCACTAGGTTCTCCACTCTCGCCCCCCGCTTCTGGAATAGCCTTCCGCTTACCATCAGGTCCATCACTGAGTATCTGCACTTCCGCAAGGTGCTCAAAACTCATCTGTATGCTTAAGCCTTTGCTGCCCAGTAATCTCCTGGCACTCCCTTCATCCACCTCCGTCAATCACCCAGCGCCAGGACGCCGCTTGGTCACAGTGCGCTTAATAAATATTTTCAACTTTCAACTTTCACCCTCTGGTTCACCACTGCCACCCTCTGGTTCATCACTGCCACCCTCTGGTTCATCACAGCACCCTCTGGTTCACCTCTGCCATCCTCTGGTTCATCACTGCCACCCTCTGGTTCACCACTGCCACCCTCCAGTTCACCACTGTCACCCTCTGGTTCATCACAGCACCCTCTGGTTCACCACTGCCACCCTCTGGTTCACCACTGACACCCTCTGGTTCATCACAGCACCCTCTGGTTCACCAATGCCACCCTCTGGTTCACCCCTGCCACCATCTGGTTCATCACAGCACCCTCTGGGTCACCACTGTCACCCTGTGGTTCATCACTGCCACCCTCTGGTTCACCCTGCCACCCTCTGGTTCATCACTGCCACCCTCTGGTTCATCATTGCCACCCTCTGGTTCATCACTGCCACCCTATGGTTCACCACTGCCACCCTCTGGTTCACCCCTGCCACCATCTGGTTCATCACTGCCACGCTCTGGTTCATCACTGCCACCCTCTGGTTCACCACTGCCACCCTCTGTTTCATCACTGTCACCCTCTGGTTCACCACTGCCACCCTCTGGTTCATGACTGCCACCCTCTGGTTCACCACTGCCACCCTCTGGTCCATCACTGTCACCCTCTGGTTCATCACTGCCACCCTCTGGTTCATCACAGCACCCTCTGGCTCACCACTGCCACCCTCTGGTTCACCACTGCCACCCTCTGGTTCATCACTGCCACCCTCTGGATCACCACTGCCACCCTCTGGTTCATCACTGTCACCCTCAGGTTCAGCACTGCCACCCTCTGGTTCATCACTGCCACCCTCTGGTTCATCACAGCACCCTCTGGTTCACCACTGCCACCCTCTGGTTCACCACTGCCACCCTCTGGTTCATCACAGCACCCTCTGGTTCACAACTGCACCTTCTGGTTCATCACAGCACCCTCTGGTTCACCACTGTAGATTATGGGGAGAAAGCACACATGCCCAGCCTCAACCGGGGGCTGGTTAATGTGTTACTGAATTTGAGCTTAAAGTTCGGCACCCGCCTCCTTATCTGTAAGTGCTTCCTGTTGTGGTTTACATTTTGTGACAGCCTGGAACATTATGCCATACTTGTAACTATTCTCTGACCCTGCTTCGAGGGTCAGAGCAGGGTCAGAGAATAGTTGTAAGTAGGCAACAACTCTGGAGGCGCCGCTCAGGAAGCACTTACAGGGTTATAGCAGGTACCCAAGTTGAAGTTAATTTCTTTGTAACCATTTTGTAAATGTTTACAAAGAAATTAGCTTCAACTTAGGCACCTGCTGTAACCCTGTAAGTGCTTCATGTACTTCAGTTTTTGAAAATCCGTCCCGAACGCGATTTCGCAGATTTTTCTGCAATTTCGCAAGATTCGTGGACTGCAAAATTGCAGAAAATCCGCAAATTCAGCGAAAGGGAACGGATTTTACGCCCATGCTTAGTTTTTTCCCTTCCCAGGGTTGTGTACCATGGTTTTTAGTACCTTCACTGTGTCCACTTCTCACCATTTATTAACCGTTTGTAAAAATCAGATAGGACTCCCTTTGATTCGGGCTGCTAGAATATATTTTTCAATGTCTGTGTGATCTCTAATTGCATCACTCCTAATTGCAATGTGTACAGTACAAATACTGGTCTCTCCATCCTACAATGTATCTTGTTCTCAAATTTTTAGCTCAGATTTTCATTCTAAAATGACTTAATAAATATTTTTTTAATAAGCCTCCTAAAATGAGGCAGTCTCCTTCCCACCAAGATGCAAAGGCAAGGACCCAGCAGTTGGTGTGAATTCTGTGTTTTTTTAATGATTCAGACTGAATGGGAATGGGAATGGATATGTAGTAAGTTGTGCTCAATATCTCACCAGCATACATGTTTTTGGGTCTATCTTGTTTAGTTAGCCAAAGAATATCCCACATAAGCCTTCCATTACTGCTCTATAAATTAGCACCCACTTCTCATCTGTTCCTTCATGGAAGTTCAATGACAGAATATCGCCACATAAGAAATCCTCAGACCACAATATCGAGTTATAAATATCGCTGTCAAAAATAGCGACTTCCCATATTTATAAGGGTAAGTACAACAATATAGGGAAAAAAATATCGATGTCATAAATATAGTTGTACAAAAGTTTTTGCTACATATATACAACAGACACGTTCTTGGATTCAGCATACTTCGGCTATGAGGGAGCTGACTATCCTTGGAGGATTATAACAAAAACACACACCGGGCAACAAAAAGAGTGTATTAACAAGAAATTAAATAAATAAATCGACCCTGCACAGTTCAAGAAATGGCAGATAAATCTAGGAATCGCCAACTAAGGGCGAGCGAGCTACTAAATGACGATAACCCCCCTGCAATGACCACTGATGCCAAAGGGGATGGAGGAGAAAAAACAAAAGAAAGAACAATTGTGAACATAGTTAGAGAACTGCAAATACAGCGAATCCAAGAAATTAACAAATGGTGGGAAAAAACATTTCTAGAAAAATACATTGAATATAAGAGGATCCCGCGAGGGTTAAGGATTCTTATAATGCCAACTTTAAATGACTTGGATGCGGACTTGATCAAACTATGGCAAACAGATACAAATGAATGCTCCTTCAAGTTAATGAGAACTTTGATCATTCATGCCGAGAGGAAATTAGAAAAGATTACAAGCATAATAACGGCATTAGAATTAGAACTCGCAGACATTCCAACATCGGAAGAAAGTAAAGAGGCAATTGAGAACATGGAAAATAAGGTGACAAAACATGAGATGGAAGTGGAGACGAGAAAGGCCAATAAATTCACTAGGGATAGGTTGGATTATATGAACGGAAGGATCTATACATTCGCACGTAGATATGACACCCTAAGAAGTCATGTTGCTATGGATAAAAACATGGATAGAACCAATGAGCCGACGGAGGAGGTCGACAGCTCAGAAGTGAGCTCCATTGAAGGAGAATCAACATCACACCGCTGGATTTTCGGGGGGAGATAAAGCTAGCACATATGGTCACGCGACAAAGAGGAAGAGGCAGATCCAATGCTTGGGGAAGGGAACAACGTCCACCGAAGAAACCCCCAACAAACCAAAAACCAGAAGGGGTGGAAAAAGAAGTAAAAGTAAAGCGAGGCAAAGGAAAGCAAAAGTAGCTATGAAAAAGAAAATGTCAATATCCAACAATATAGTAATAAACTTATCTAACAAACAATTGTCGGATACACAATTGAAGCTCCTAAATAGAGGTCTTTCTTATTGTCCAACAAAATCTATGAATGTACCCAACGCACGCATTGATCTCTACAAATTCTGCCGAAAAGTAAAATTGAAAAAATATTTTGCAGAAAAAGACCGAAGCAACAAAAAATCAAATGTTCCCAAAATAAGTGAAACAACATCTACTGTCGCACAGAAGGATTTAGCAGCAATAATAACACTTGCGTCAATTAAAGAAGTCCCCTCAACCAGCCAAGAGGACAACACAATATCTCCAGGAATGGAAATCGACTTCTGTAAGACTCTTGGAATAGCGACAAACCGAGGAGGCAATAGCGGGTTAAAAAGAAATTCAAAATTTTGCCCGCAACTTCCACCAGGTAATAAAGTGGATTTATTTCAAGAACTAATGGTCGAGGAAATAACTAAAATCGCTGATAAATCTGTAAAGAATGAGCAAATGAAAAAACAAAATCTCTCTCCAAAAGATTATAAAGCCATGACTGAATTGAAAAACGATACATCGATAATTATTAAATCATCGGATAAAGGGGGCAACCTCGTAATACAAAATGTCTCAAGCTATGTTGAGGAAGCAAATAGACAATTAAAAATTCAAGAACACTATGAAAAATTGACAAAACATCCCATGGAAGAATGGACATGTGAGTATCACTCCATGTTATTGAACTGGAAAGACAGGGGTCTATTGGATTCTGAGGAGTATAGCTACCTGAAAACTGACAACCCAATCATGGCAACCATATACTTTTTACCAAAAGTTCATAAGTCACTTGTATGTCCACCAGGGAGACCAATTGTGAGTTCGATAGGATCACTTTTGGAAGCAACATCAAGGTTTATAGACATTTTTCTTATGAACTATGTAACAAACTTACCCTCTTTTCTAAGGGATACAATGGACTTTTTACAAAAAATTTCCACATGTGAATGGAGACCAACTTATCTAATGGCAACCATTGATGTTGCATCACTCTACACCTCAATCCGCCACGAGGACGGTATTGGGGTGGTAAGGAAAGCACTGGAAGTGCGTTCTGTGAACTTACTTGAACACACAACTATGTTACTTGACATGCTCCGCTATTGTTTGACCCATAATGTCTTTCTGTCTTTGGGGGGGACATACCTCCAGAAACAGGGGACTGCTATGGGGACATCTTTTGCACCCACTTATGCAAATCTTTTGATGGGGGCGTGGGAAAGTGAAGTGATAACAAGAGATCAAGAAAATCCAGAAGGGCCAAAAATTAAACTTTGGTGTCATTTCATAGACGACTTGTTTGTCATATGGGACGGAAACGAAAATTCGCTAGAAACCTTTGTCAGATCTCTAGACAATAATAAATACAACTTGAGATTCACTTCAACAATCAGTTCTCACTCTTTGATCTTTTTGGATGTGGACATTTTTGTGAAAAATAATAAACTTTGCTCCAAAATCCACAGAAAACCGACTGCATGTAATAGCATTCTACATGCGAACAGTGGACACCCCATGAGACTAAAATGGAGTATTCCATATGGCCAAATGTTAAGAGCGAAGAGAAATTGTTCCGAACAGGAAGATTTAACAGAAGAAATTGACAAAATGAGCACAAGATTTCTAGAAAGGGTATACCCTGAGGAAGTAATTTCTACTGCACGAAACAGGATGCATCTAAAAGACAGGATTGATCTACTAACTTCAAAAAATAAAAGGCCTAAGATCAATCAGGAACATGAGAGAAGTCAAGGGATGGAGGTAACCAGACTCATTATGGACTTTAATGATCAGAGTACCATCATGAAAAAAGCCCTTCAGAAACATTGGCAAGTCCTACTCTTGGACGATACATTAAAAGAGACCTTGACAAAACATCCAAGTATCACATATCGGAAGACCTCTTCCCTAAGGGACATTTTAACACAAAGTCATTTGGAAGTACGTGAAGAGAGGAAACAGGCATGGTGGACAACACCAGGTTTTTGGAGATGCCAAAAATGCAAGGCCTGTGAGCATGGAACAAACATCAAAAATTACAAATTACAAAACGGCAAAACGGAAATAATTCAGGACCACATTACATGTGACTCAAAGTGTGTGGTCTACAGGCTACAGTGCCCTTGTGGCAAGTTCTATATCGGGAGTACTGTGAACAAACTAAAATTAAGAATACTGCAACATCTAAGGGCCATTAAGAACAAAGACCCATGCTACCTGATGGCCACACATTTTGCTAAATATCATCAGAGCAACCCCGCCCTATTGAAATACTCAGGGATCAAGTTGAGCAAAATCTCTGAGAGGGGCGGTGACCAAACTGTTCAATTAAGACGATTGGAATCGAGGATGATATTGAGTATGGGAACTGAGGTACCGTTTGGGCATAATTTGGATGCCGAATTACATGTACATCTGTAGAATTACACAGATACAAACTGATGAAAGTACGGGACTGGAATCCTTCACTATAGAACTGTGTGGATTAATGTTTATAATGTATATAATGATGTGTCTGATGTTGGAAATAGCACATATTAGAAGCCAGTATAAGTTTAATGAATCTCAAAAAAAAATTCTTCCTTATAATTGGGGAAAGTAAAAAAGTAAAAAAAGTAATAATTAACTGAAATAAGGGATATAGAACAGTTTTGATATAGTACTTTACAGAGAATATGTTTCTATATATCCTAAGAATTAAGGGAGATTGACTATGAATTGAGAATTACTTATAAATGTATATAATTGTAAATAGAAGATCTACTATTGATCACAAATTAGAATGTTATATATACATTTAGGAAATCTTCTCTAATTTCCTATTCACTCTCATTTCTATTTTGGTTAAATATTTAGGAAACTTACAACAACAACGAATTTGGAATTCACCTTCCCTGCTATATAATTCAAAAATGAGTACTTTTCTGAAATGAATTAGTGTATAATACATAGAGAAGAATCAGAACAAGTTGACAATTGCGAGATTGTAAATACTTTAAAAAAAAAAAAAAATTTTGATTATGGTAAAGGTTTAAATTCGTACTTTACGACAATTGTAAACACTTATAAAATGGCCACAAGTATGTGCTAGCCAAAAATGGACTGTGCAGGGTTGAAGGTCTAGTTGACCATGGAAATGGTAGAGGGTACTTATACACAGCACTGTATTTAAATCTGGTCTAGACCAAGGGACTCTATGGTCCAGTCGAAGGCAGGAAGCCGAAACGCGTAGACCGTCCATTTGATGCACTTTTCTTTTGCACATGGTGTGTAAATAAAATAGTGGAGAAGCTATCTGTTGCTGTGCCGTGTCTTTATCTACGTGATATCGTGGGAAGAAGAAGCTGATGCAATATATATATATATATATATATATATATATATATATATATATATAAATAAAATAAATAAATATATTAAATAATACAATTATTTAAAAATAAATTCGATTTTACGAATATAACAAATAAACCTAATTAAAAAAGTTAGACACACATATTTAATCATTAATATATATATATTTACTTTTTGTGAACGGGTGCAGGCAGCGGTAGTGGACAACCGCGTAATTATGTAGCTCCAACTCTCCCAATCCCAGGAAAAGATATGCTGCACTCCAGGGGGACTACACAAGGTGTTTATTTTCACCGCAAGGACACAAACGTTTCGGCGTGAGCCTTCCTCAGTGTTACTGACACATTGAAGGAGGCATGTTTTATCCAGTGATTGTAGTGCATGCATGAAAACAAAGAAGGGACATTCCTTTTGATACAACAAGCAAGTGCCATTTTGTAATGGTCTACCGACCTAGGACTTCTGGTCTGTGCATACTTTAAAAAACAATTTCCAAAGCAATACATTAAACATTTCATTACAGAAAAACATATATATGTGTGTAATTCATTGCAATTGCTGTCAATTATTATATATTGCTTCGTACTCTGCTTATTACCCAAAACAACATCATGTTAATTTGAGAATGCAATCCCGCCGTGGATCGGCTAATGTCCCCTCTTACTGTGTTGTCACGCATTGTTTCCAACTTGAAAACCAATTGCTAACATGCACTTTCAACAAGTTTCTACAAACCCACGGGTAATTTTGACTCTTCATACTCTTTTTCTTATTACAGCCACATTTTTCTCAGAAAGACTATTTAATGAACGTGAAGCGAGATTCATGAAACATTCTGACTCAATCCCTTAACAGACTATGCTCTCTAAATTTTATCCAATTAGAAATATGATCACAATACGGTAACTCTCCAAATTTGATCAAATTATAACTCAAATTAAATTATATGTTGATAGTAACATTGGATGGAAAATCCCCTTCCCCCACCAAAAATCAGATTCTTAGTAATTTAAAGGCCGAGATGTGCAGCTAACTCCTCCCCACTATTCATCCCTCTAGGGAATTTGGTTAGCAGGTCTATAATATACCTTGACTATAGACGTCTAAGTTTGCGTAACCTATTTCCTCCTCTTGGATTTACAGGAACGCAATCTAGACCACAGTACTGGATTTTATCTCTTTCGCTTTGGTGGAATTCTGCGAATTGACGAGCCACTGGATAAGAGGGATCTTTTTTGTCTATGGCTCTCATGTGCTCTAGAATTCTGATTTTAAGTTGATGTATGGTGCTGCCTACATAACGCAGCCCGCATGGGCACACTAGACAGTACACGGCATAGGGGGTGCTGCATGTCAGAAACTTCCTTATTTCCCTACTTTTCTCTTTCCATGGTATTTTGTAGGTTAGTACTCGTGTACTCTGAGCACAGGCCTTACATCTCCCGCAGGGGAAAAAACCCTTCATTTCTTTCAGGGTTCTGCCTTGCTGTTGAGGTTTTTCAAGATGACTCCTGACCAGCATGTCGCGAAGTGATCGTGATTTCCTAAATGTTACCAAGGGATGATTAGGGATATCATCCTTGATGATGTTGTCCGTTCTTAAAATATGCCAGTTTTTCTTAAGCATCTTCTTCAGATAATTGGCCTCAGCTGTATAAGGTGTAATCAGGCGGAATTTGTTCTGACCATCTTCTAAGTTTCTCTCTCTGCTCTCCGTAATCAGCTTCTCCCTGGGGATACATCTCACTTTTTGCAACGTCTTTGAAAAAGAAATGGGATCATATCCCCTCACCACAAATCTCGCTAGGCTCTCTGAGGCAGCCGCCTCAAAGTCCTGGTTCCTGGTACTATTTTTTTTAATCCTCTGGAACTCTCCATAAGGAATACTTTGTATGAGTTTGCGTGGGTGATTGCTACTAGCACACAGTATTGAATTCCCTGCCGTTGATTTACGAAAGAGTGCAGTATGAATGTTTTGGTCCTCTACAAACACCTTCAGGTCTAGGTAGTCCGCTGCCACCGGACTCACTGTTCCTGAAAAGTGAAGATTTAGATCATTGCTGATCAAGATCTCTATGTTGTCATATGCTGACTCTACACTGCCCTTCCATACGATGAATAAATATTAATATACCGGTGGCACCGTATCACTCTGCCTGTGCTTGTACCCTCAAGGGCTTTGGGCACCTGCTCCTCCCACCAGCCAACGAATAGGTTCGCATAGCTGGGGGCAAAGCTGGTGCCCATCGCCGTCCCGGACAGTTGTCTGTAGAACTGATCTTCAAAAAAAAAATATATATATATATATCTATATATAGATATATATATATATATATAGTATTTCCACCTCTGATGCCAGCCTAGTCCCCAACGTAACAGAATCTGAGGATGGTGTATCAGGAGCAGAACGGGGCGATATGGCCAACTAACCCCAGCAGAAGAAATAGATTTTTTAATAAAAGAACACATGCAGTCGTTACAACACCGCAATCGAAATGCCGACAACAAACAAAGGAGGAACGCAAGAAGGCGAAAAAGATGATAATGCCTCAGAAACAAGAGGACGGAGGCAACAGAATTAGCGCTAGCAGAAACACCAGTAGCCGATGATAACACCATTATAAACCTTACTGACATCCAATTAAACCAGGCAGAAAAACAACTCCTTGCACTAGGTCTTTCCTTTTGCCTATAAAGCAACTTTGGATATTGCAATACTCATATTGATGTGTATGAATTTATCAGAAAGATCAAGCTAAGGAAATATTTCACTATCAACAAGTACCTAGAAGAAGCAAAAAAAGAAAAAGAAGGATGCACTAAGAACCCAACTTCCAGCATGGGACTCCAAGTAACCGATATGTCCCTTATCCAAACTCTGCACACACTCAGTGATACCACTTACAACATCAACGGTCTGTCTGCAAGTACACAGGAGATGGCAGATGCAGAAGGCATCAACATTGCCAAAAAAGATATAGTCCCTGCAAGCCAATCTCTACTTTTGTTCCCACTATGCCCCGTGATGTGATCGATATTTTTCACAATCGCATTACTGAGGAATTGAAAAAATTACAACGTAAAACACAAGCGTTACGGATTCCCCCCAAGTATCATACAATGAAATACTTTGATCTGATGAATAAATTAAGCAATAACAACACTATTGTTATCAATAAATCAGAAAGGGGGGGAATGTTGTTATGTGGAACATACAGGATTACATCACAGAGGCATTTAGACATTTAAATGATCCAGCTTGTTATTGTAAATCCAACATGGCACAAGCTAAGAAGGTGCAGAAGAAAACAAGTTACTTACTTACCTGTAACTTCAGTTATCCAATATTGGTATCTTTGATAGATTCACATGCTTGAATCATCCCCGCCGTCGAGGTGGGAGTCTCATGGTACAAATAAAATGTATACATATATACATAATTATAAAAAACAGGTATTAAAAAAGCTTAATAATTCACTTTAAAAATTGTAGGTTACAAACTCGTTATAGTAAGGAATTAGCTTTTAAAAAACCTTTGAAATTCACTGAAAAAACCATAGGTTTCACACTCGTTATAGTTAGGAATTAGCATTTAAAAAACCTTTGAAATTCACTGAAAAAACCATAGGTTTCACACCAGTTATAGTTAGCTGAACATTTTACTCATGCAAAACCATTGAAATTCCCACGTTATAGTTAGTTGGACTCACTATAACTCGCGCGCCCGCAATCCACTGCTGATGATGTCACATATTACATCATTCATGACATGGTCAGTGACATCACTGATGACATCACTGATGACATCTCAAATGACATCACTGATGACATCACTGATGGCATCTCAAATGACATCACTGATGACATCACTGATGACATCATCCATGTGATAATACGATGCACCTACTCACACTCTAATCTGACCTTTGATACAACCAGTGTTAAATACAAACTACCATTCCTGAAATTATTGACACACCAATACCAGTAACTACATACGCATATATATGTATACACATATATATATATATATATATATATATGTGTGTATATATATATATATTTCTCCAACACTCGGTCACCATTTCTCTCGACCAATTCAAACAGAGAGCACTCCAAGCCATATCACGCAGTCCATATAGCCGTATTTATTTCTTGTACTGCAGATTAAAGTTATCGAAGTTAACAAATGCGTTTTGGCGTTGCTGCCTTCGTCAGTGTACGATATATATATATATATATATATATATATATATATTCACTGAAAAAACCATAGGTTATAGACCATATATAGTTAGGAATTAGCATTTACAAAACCTTATTTTACTCATACAAAACCATTGAAATTCGCATATATAGTTAGTTGCACTAACTATATATCGCGCACCCGCAATCCACTGCTGATCATGTCACATATTACATCATTCATGACATGGTCAGTGACATCACTGATGACATCACTGATGACATCTCAAATGACATCACTGATTTATGGTCTATAACCTATGGTTTTTTCAGTGAATTTCAATGGTTTTTTAATAGCAAATATCAAAAGCTGTAAAATGTATTCTTCTTTTAAAGGAAAAATATATTTTATATGTATTTAATATAATTTTTTTATGTATATCAATTTTTTGAGGGAACGAATTTATCAACTATCATGCTGAAGAAGAGTGTGGGGAAAAAAAACCAAAGAGGAGGACTAAGAGGAAAGAACAATCAGTTCAAAAATACAATTGCTTTAAAGCATAAAGTGCTTTTCCACACATTTACATTTAAATAACCCATATTAGAACATACAAAATATCTACAGAGGAGACGGTGTACATTGAATTTTAGACTCTTCATTGGTACCTACAAGTTGGTACTTACATCACCCACACAACACAATAGCTCTATTCAGAGCTACCCTACCTCAAAGCACTCTAAAATATTATTTTACTATTTCCCTTGGTTTTCCCCTTGTTACGCTTTCCGGAACGCTACCCGGTGCGCGGAACGGGCGCTAACCGTGCGAAAATGTGAAAAAAAAAGGTTTTTTTTTTTACATATATGGGCCTCCTCAGCCACCCTCAGAAAACCTAGGGGGTCAGGATATGTCTCCCGTGCCCCCTTATACCCATTCCCAACATTGTTTATCCTCCATCTTGTGACTAAATTCATCCGAAACACAAGATGGCGGACTCCCGTTACGCTACCGGTGAGCTACCCGGTTCGCGTACCGGGTAGCGCTTCCACCACGAAAAATAAAAAAAAAATTATTTTATTTTTTTGCCCCGCGGGGCCCTTTAATAGCCCCCACATCAATCCTAGGGGGTCAGGAGGGGTCTACCTTGCCCCCTTTCATTCATTTCCCCCTTCGTTTATTTCCACCTCTTGTCTCTCGACCCTACCGAGAGACAAGATGGCGGCCGCTCCGGACTGTTTAGAATGTTGACAGTCACCGGAGAGCCAATCTGCTTCTCCTCGCGAAGTTCCGTTACGCGTCTGGTACGCGAACCGGGGCGCTAACAGGGACGCTGTCACAGATATATATATTTTTTTTAAAGTTAGTTTCTCAAAATCCACTGGAGCACATATCTTGAGACCTAGCAAAGGCACATCGGGCAAACAGTGTCTACAATTTTGCCAAGTTCATAGAAATCCATTCAGCCGTTCGAGCTAAAAGTGAGTCCAACCGCCCTATGGAAAACTCAATGTTAAAAACACGTTTTGGGACCCCCCTTTTTTCTCGGCCCCCAAACTTTCAGGGGACGCTCAGAAACAAAATGAGCCATTTTCCTGAAAATTTCAGCCAATTCCGTCCATCAACGCCAAAGTTATTCAACATAGAATTTTCAGAAATCCCTATTCAAAAAAATCCTAACTATATATACCTACTGGCGACCGCCAGTAGGTAATATATATATATATATATATATATATATATATATATATATATATATATATATATATATATATATATATATATATATATATGCAAGGCTCCAAACACCAGCCGGTTGCACACGTGAGCGGGTGCACGCCAAACGGGGGTGTACCCGTTGTATTTATCACAGCTACAAACATCCACGAACCGACTGTTCGTAAGGAAAGCAGCACACGCAGGGGGTGGTTCCACGAAGATTTTATTTGTGAACTTTACAGCATACGACGCGTTTCGCCAGAGGGCTTCGTCAAGATATGCAAAGAGCCGAGGCGCTCAACTCATTTAAATCAAAAATCTCACTTCCGCTACTATAATAGAAAGCAAAAAAGGACTATATACAGGGTCACAAATAGATCAGCCATCTTAGGACGGTGTAATAAGATATAGTGATATCACATTCTTAGATTAAACATATGCAGAATATATATACACATAAAAACTTTTTGCGTAAGTCCCATCGTAAATAATCTGGGGATTGCATGAGTTATCACGCCCATAATGGGCACCAGTAATCCAATAGTCCTTCTTTCACATACACGCCCTGAATGGGCATACCAACGAACAGGTGAACAGTACTACATGTTGAGGTGCAGACAAAGTAAATCAAACACTTAGCGATATGAAAAGCCATGTGAGCACATATGGATACGTGATTATGTTATTCGAAAACCAGAGTAAAAATACTCTGAATCCAATGGCTTCTAGAGACAACACTCCTGTAATTATGTGTAGATGCACCTCTAATGACATTGCCAAAATAGCAATCATAAATAATGCCCTGGATGGGCTAGTAAAATACTGCACCTGTACGAGGGAATTCAAAATAACAAGAGATGTAAGCACTAATTATAAACACAAAATTTACGATTCAGATATCCTAAAACCAGAAGTACTAAATATATGTATTGACACGAAAAAGATACCAATCAAGAATACAGTGCTTATGCCATCACGGATGTCCATGATAAATAGAAATGCATGTAAATTAACCCAAATGAACTGAAAGTTCTTCATGCATATTGAGGCCATTCGGGTGTTTGCTCTGCAAGTCAATTATATATCTGGACTCAAGCCTTCGGAGTTTAAGAAGGCGGTCACCACCCCTGATGTTAGCTGCTACACTATCGATACAAATATATGCTAACAGATCCCTGTTACTATTGTGTTTCTTTTCGAAGTGCCTCGCTACGGGGTAGGTGACATCTTTTTTGGCAATGGCACGCATGTGCTCTAATATTCTTAATTTAACCGCATTGGTGGTACTCCCAATATAGTTTAAGCCACAAGGGCAAGTGAGACAATAGATGACATATGCAGTTGAGCACGTCAGGAATTTAGTGATCTTTTTCGGTGTTGAAAGACCTGGAACTTTAAAAGCAAGCGTCCGCTTGCTGTGTTTGCAGGCCTTGCATCGGCCACATGGATAGAAGCCATTCAGTGCAGGAAGTTTGGGTTTATTATCAGGAGCAGTATAGTGACTAGAGACCAACTGGTCTCTGAGTGATCTGGCCTTCCTGAAGGTCACAAGGGGATTACTGGGCAGGTCAGCTTTAATAATGTTATCGGACATTAGAATATTCCAGTTCTTTTTGAGTATCTTTTTGACTTGCCCAGCATTACGGGAAAAGGTGGTAATGAGGCGAAATGCCCCATTATTGGATTTGACAGTTTTCTTAGGTTCCAACAACGCTTTCCTCTGCATCTTGTTAGCTCTGTCAAAAGCACTAGTTAACACCTTTTCACTGTAACCCTTTATCCTGAATCTTTGAAGACTAGCCTCCGCTGCCTTCTTAAAATCATCAGGGTTGGAATTATTGCGCCTAAGCCTCAAAAGTTCGCCATAAGGGATACTTTCAACCAATTGGCGTGGGTGGCTGCTGGTGGCAAAGAGGGTGGAGTTTCCTGCCGTCTCTTTCCTGAATAATTTGGTTTGCACCATTCCCTTGTCATCTATGTATACCGTGAGATCAAGGTAGTTGACTGAACTCCTACTGATATGACCTGTGAATTTTAAATTCATGTCATTGTTATTAAGTACGTCTATGAACACACTAGCAGTTTCTATGGGGCTATCAAGGATGATGAACAAATCGTCAATGTAACGATGCCATCCTATAATGCTGTTGTTCCACTCTGGATTGGTTATTTTCCAGGGAGCCTGCTCTTCCCACCAACCTACAAAGAGGTTGGCGAAACTGGGAGCAGAGCAAGCTCCCATAGCGACTCCAGAGATCTGCCTGTAAAGCTGTTTGCTGAAAAGAAAAATGTTATTTTTCAGACTGAAATTCATAAAGTCAAGCAACATCTTATTGTGTTCATAATAACGTATGGGACGTTTATCCAGAAAACTAGCCATCGATCTCAAGCCATCGTCATGTACTATACATGTGTATAGACTGGCGATGTCTAGTACCATCATGCAGTAAGTCTCTTTCCAAACAATGTTGTCCATAAGAGTCAAAAAATGTTTAGTGTCTCTAAGATAAGAGGTCAATGACATGACCAATGGGGAGAAGAACGAGTCCACGTAAATGGAGAGATTTTCAGTGAGGCTGCCGTTGGAAGCGACTATAGGCCTTCCCGGTGGATTTAGTATGTCTTTGTGTACCTTGGGAAGGTAGTAAAAGGTGGCAATCACTGGACTAAGACAACGCAGAAACAAGTATTCGTCTGTGCTGAGCATGTTATTGTTGTACCATTTGGATATCATGTCGTGGTACTCACCCACACTTCTATTATAGTCTTGATCGCCCACCACAGTGTAAGTTTCAGTGTCTCCAAGCAGTCATTTAGCTTCATTTTCATATTGTTCAGCAGTCAAGAGCACAATATTCCCCCCTTTATCAGAGGGTTTACAGACCAAGCCTGAATCTGAGCACAGAGTTTTTAGAGCAATTTTCTGTTCGTTGGTGAACTTTTCATTAGACGGAGTATACTGTTTCACCTTGCGTAGTCTGGTAAGGTCTCTCAGGACAGCGTCCGAGAAGATTTCGATGGCGTCAGTGCTCATGATGGGCATGAAAGTAGATGCCGGTTTGAATTCACTGCAACCTCCTTTTTGTTGGATGTTGGAAGTGGCCAGTGTCTGAGTAATTGTTACTTCACCTGCCTGGCCCAAGTTGATCTCTTGATCGAGGTTCTCCATAGCCTGAAGACCCCCTAGATCACGGCATCTAAGGCTTTCTGTAGCACTTTCGCTCCCAGACACAGTGCTCTCAATGCGCGGTTTTAATTTGAAAAATTTATGTAATTTCAACTTTCTCGTGAACTTAAAAATATCTATCCGAGTCTGTGCAAATTCGAAGTTCCTTTGAGGGCAAAAAGATAAGCCCAATTGAAGGATGGAATTTTCTTCGGTGGTAAGTACCTTGTCAGTTAAATTGATGATGGTTAAATTATCAGATTTTATGGTGTGTTCTAGGTTCAAACTTAGTTCTTTTTCTTTGGATAGTTCTTCATACTGCGTGTTACTGGAGGCGAACCTAGTGGATTTCTTCCCACAGCCCCCCCGCCTCGTCTTCCTCTTGGTCCTTGGTTGTCCGGGGGCTTGCCCCTGCTGCCTTCTAGTTGGTTGTTGCGCATGACTTTGTATTCCACCTGAAAAGAAGAAGCCTCTTCACTCCCATCTTCACTAATCGCTTCATCTGCGTTAGTGTCGGATTCAGAGGTTGCGGGTTCCGCAGTGTTTGGACCACTTGCCTTTTTCTTCAGTTGTTTCCTGGTATGGTCATATTTTTTGGCAAACCACCTTTTCCCGTAATGCTGGGCAAGTCAAAAAGATACTCAAAAAGAACTGGAATATTCTAATGTCCGATAACATTATTAAAGCTGACCTGCCCAGTAATCCCCTTGTGACCTTCAGGAAGGCCAGATCACTCAGAGACCAGTTGGTCTCTAGTCACTATACTGCTCCTGATAATAAACCCAAACTTCCTGCACTGAATGGCTTCTATCCATGTGGCCGGTGCAAGGCCTGCAAACACAGCAAGCGGACGCTTGCTTTTAAAGTTCCAGGTCTTTCAACACCGAAAAAGATCACTAAATTCCTGACGTGCTCAACTGCATATGTCATCTATTGTCTCACTTGCCCTTGTGGCTTAAACTATATTGGGAGTACCACCAATGCGGTTAAATTAAGAATATTAGAGCACATGCGTGCCATTGCCAAAAAAGATGTCACCTACCCCGTAGCGAGGCACTTCGAAAAGAAACACAATAGTAACAGGGATCTGTTAGCATATATTTGTATCGATAGTGTAGCAGCTAACATCAGGGGTGGTGACCGCCTTCTTAAACTCCGAAGGCTTGAGTCCAGATATATAATTGACTTGCAGAGCAAACGCCCGAATGGCCTCAATATGCATGAAGAACTTTCAGTTCATTTGGGTTAATTTACATGCATTTCTATTTATCATGGACATCCGTGATGGCATAAGCACTGTATTCTTGATTGGTATCTTTTTCGTGTCAATACATATATTTAGTACTTCTGGTTTTAGGATATCTGAATCGTAAATTTTGTGTTTATAATTAGTGCTTACATCTCTTGTTATTTTGAATTCCCTCGTACAGGTGCAGTATTTTACTAGCCCATCCAGGGCATTATTTATGATTGCTATTTTGGCAATGTCATTAGAGGTGCATCTACACATAATTACAGGAGTGTTGTCTCTAGAAGCCATTGGATTCAGAGTATTTTTACTCTGGTTTTCCTATAACATAATCACGTATCCATATGTGCTCACATGGCTTTTCATATCGCTAAGTGTTTGATTTACTTTGTCTGCACCTCAACATGTAGTACTGTTCACCTGTTCGTTGGTATGCCCATTCAGGGCGTGTATGTGAAAGAAGGACTATTGGATTACTGGTGCCCATTATGGGCGTGATAACTCATGCAATCCCCAGATTATTTACGATGGGACTTACGCAAAAAGTTTTTATGTGTATATATATTCTGCATATGTTTAATCTAAGAATGTGATATCACAATATCTTATTACACCGTCCTAAGATGGCTGATCTATTTGTGACCCTGTATATAGTCCTTTTTTGCTTTCTATTATAGTAGCGGAAGTAAGATTTTTGATTTAAATGAGTTGAGCGCCTCTGCTCTTTGCATATCTTGACGAAGCCCTCTGGCGAAACGCGTCGTATGCTGTAAAGTTCCCAAATAAAATCTTCGTGGAACCACCCCCTGCGTGTGCTGCTTTCCTTATGAACAGTCGGTTCGTGGATGTTTGTAGCTGTGATATATATATATATATAACATTTCTATGGCAAAATGAAACCCCTCATTTTGTTCCTTTTCAAATTAAATGTATTAAGTGTTACCACTTTATTCCAATCAAGATGACTTCAGGTGTGCCATACTTTTGTTATAAGTAAGACTGTTAGCGTTCTAGTTTTTCTTTAGAACACTCTGGGACATTCTGTCATTGGGCTATAGTTGGGCTACATCTGGCTGATATTTGGGCTACATTTGGGCTCTTTTGTCTCTGGTGGCCATCTTGGGAGACTGCATATCAGAATTTTTTTTATGAAATATAAGAGGATTTGAGAAGTCACTCAAAATGTGCCCTAATTTTTCTTTCTTCAGCACTAATCATAATTTCTATGGCAAAATGACCCCCCTCATTTTGTTCCTTTGCAAATTAAATGTTTTAAGTGTTAACACTTTATTCCAATCAAGATGACTTGAGGTGTGCCATACTTTTGTCATAAGTAAGACTGTTAGCGCTCTAGTTGTTCTTTAGAACACTCTGGGACATTCTGTCACTGGGCTATAGTTGGGCTACATCTGGCTGATATTTGGGCTACATTTGTTTTTTTTTGTCTCTGTTGGCCATCTTTGGGCTACATTGGGCTACATTGGGCTACATTTGGGCTCCAACATATATATAGCCCAATGTAGCCCAATATATATTTTTCAAAGTTAATTTTCGTAAAAACCACTGGAGCATATATCTTGAGACATAGCAAAGGCACATCGGGCTACCAGTCCCTACAATTTTGCCACGTTTTGTGGAAATCCATTCAGCCATTCGAGCTAAAAGTGAGTCCAACCGCCCTATGGAAAACTCAATGTTAAAAACACGTTTTGGGACCCCCCTTTCTTCTCGGCCCCCGCTTGACGAAACCCCCCCCAAACTTTCAGGGGACGCTCAGAAACAAAATGTGCCATTTTCCTCAAAATGTCAGCCAATTACGTCCATCAACGCCAAAGTTATTCAACATAGAATTTTCAGAAATCCCTATTAAAAAAAATCCTAACTATATATACCTACTGGCGACCGCCAGTAGGTAATATATATATATATATATATATATATATATATATATATATATATATCCACAGTAAATCACTCCTTCTGGACCTCTCCTTTGTGATTAAACCGCACTTTACCCGCATTTGGTACTCTCCCTTTTCTTCTCTGAGAGCGTGTTTACTGAACTTTGTTCCGAAGGACTATATATATATATATATATATACATATATATATATATTTATTGAACCCCAGCCAGTCTCCCCCGACTCGCAGAGGAAGGAAGTACCCGCGGGACTCCAACAAACAGCAAATATTCCTTCTTTATTAGGCACTGACGCGTTTCATTTTATGGAAAAACTTTCTCCGTGCTGCCAGGAATAGTGCAAGTGCCTCTCCCACCCTCCTTTTCAAGCAGCCTGTCTCACTACGATTTGTTTGTGGCAGTGCTGGTGTTAAGGCACCGGAGGAAAGCGAACCCAGGAATCTAGATTCACAAGGAGCAGACACCATGGGGCCCATTATGATAAAGGGCAATCGCCACTGCCCGTATGGCAGTGGCGATCCGCCCGCCAAAAACCTCCGCCCGCCTCTAATCCCCCCCGCCCCATTACCATGGCAAGGGGACCCCGGCGGACGGGAAGACCATCCGCCGGTGGTTTTCCACCAGTAGGCAATCCACCCGATTGCCTACCGGGCGGGCCCCCAGGGATTCCGGGTGCGGGGAGATGCAGAGGTACCCTCCTGCAGTTCTATGTACAACATGGCAGGCACCGCGCGGTGCCTGTCACATTGTGCATTGAACTGCATGATGTGCATTTTTAGTATTGCGGCGGGAGGGAGGGAGCACCGCCCGCTACAATGCTAAAAATGCGGGATGCCCCCGCCAGTGTGGCGGGCGCATCCTAATGTCCCCCACAGGACCCCCGCCCTTATGGCGGGCATTAATGTGCCTAAAGCGGAGCGATAAAATTTACTATTCCCACTCCAGTCAATGCAACAGTAGGGAAAGTGTTGGATAGCAGAGGGGTAAAAACTACTATTCCCACTCCAATGAGTGCAACAGTAGGGAAAGTATTGGATAGCAGAGGGGTAAAAATTACTATTCCCACTCCAGTCAGTGCAACAGTAGGGAAAGTATTGGATTGTGGAGGGTTAAAACGTACTATTCCCACTCCTGTCAGTTCAAAATTAAAAACAAACAAAATGTCAACAACTAAAAACATTTTTTTTAACAAAATAAATAAAAAATACGTTTTAAAAATTGAAATACCAATATATTGAATAATGAAAATTGGAAAAAATAAAAACATATTATAATGTTAAATACATATCACAAATATTATATTAAATAAAATAAAAAAAATATTTTCAAACAAATACATATTTTTATTTAGACATTATTTATGAACAAAAACATTATTACATAAATTTACCATATTTATCTCCTACCCTAGAACACCACACAATTCACAACCCACATCTAAATTTAAACAAAAAATCTACTTCCATAATTAACATAATTAATTATCAAATAAAGAAATATTATTAAAAAACAAATTAAAACACATACAAGTTAATTAACTTGCCGCCCTTTACCCCGTAGTCCCCACAACCTACACCTAAAATTAAACTGTAAAAAAATTATTTACACAATTAAAATTCTTTTGCAATAAAAAATCTGATAGTATTTAACAACAAATTATAAAGTAAGTAAAATTAATTTACTACCCACCCTTTACCCTTATAAAACTAAAACGATGCACACAACAGATGAAACAATTACTCTAATTATTAATCAATAATTATTAATTATCAACTAATTATTAATTAATAAAAAATGTGTTATGTCCCACCCTTTACACTTACAACCTCACAACCCACACCTGAAATTAATGACACAACTTCTATCTTTAATTTTCAATTTACTAATTAATATTAATTAACAACTAATTATTAATTAATTAAAAATAAGTAACGTTCCACCTTTTCCTATATATAATTAAACAATTAACAAAATGAATTATCAATTATTTATTATTAATGATCAACTGATTATTACATAATTAAAAATACATTTCTTACCACCTTTTACCCCTATAAACCCTACATCCTGCACCTTAGACAAATTACACAATTACCATAATTATTTATTAATTAATTAATTATTTTAACAACCAATTAATAATTAATTTAAAATAAATTACTTCCTACCTTATAACTCCATAAACTCCACATCCTACACATAAAATTTGCAAACAAAATAATAACGCAATTAACAATATAAAATCTCAAATAAATATTATTAAATAAAAAATATTCACTAATTTATTATAATTAAATTAGTTCCCACACTATTCCCCTGTAAACCCACAACCTGCTACGGAACTAAAAAGTGCAAAATGTAATCAAAATAAAATTGATAACTAGAAAAAATTGAACACATAAAAAACATAATAAATACTTATACAAAAATGCGTCACATGCATTTAAAATATATACTAAAATACATGAGTCTAATTTAAAAAACCAATATTTTAAACAACTATATTTTTGCAAACGATATTTTAAAACAATATTTCTTTCCTTAAATTCAATATTCTTGACCACTATATTCTTGCTGTCAATATTTCTGTATCACGATATTTACAACTCGGAATTTTGTGTAGGTCGACATTTCCAACTCGATATTTTGTCTAAATATCTTCATGGTTAATGCCTGCAATAGTCTCAGTGACAATCTGCTCTTCGATGGTCGTGCCATGAGGATAATGCCATAAACTCTGGGTTGCTTGTACTGCCATACAAATGTTTCTGTCTTCCTTTGTAAGGTCATTATCACATCCCTTTGGACGGGGTAGACCTCATTCATGAAATTTACCCAATTGCTGTTTTCTAGTGGTGGCATGGTAGTTGTTATATGTATCCCCAAATACTGAATGTGAAGATTTGCCCACTTAAAAAGAAACGTATTCTGTAGTGTATTAGCTGTTGTTGTATCTACAGTCCAGTTTAATCTCAGATTTTTCCTTATTCTCCTTCAGTCCAGCCACCTGTTCAAATTGTTCCAAGTGGCGGATGTACCGCAGGCAGTGACTTTTCCACCTCTATCAACAGCAATAGGTCATTGTCTTCAAATAAGCAGATTTTATGAGATTTCCCCCAAAATCAATTCCTTTAATCTCCTGATAATCCCACATTTTGGTCTATAGAGGTTCTATGGATGAAGTAAATAGGAATGAAGACACTGGGCACCCCTTCTGATTCCTGCCTGTAGCAGCACCCTTCCTGATTCCTCTCCAATATGTACAATTTGCAGGACTGGGTCCTGGTAATGTGCAAATATCCAAGTACACATTTTCTGTTCAAAGCCCATTTTATAAAGTTTTTCTGCTAAACTATTTCATCTTACTCATCTTACTCAGCCAAACGTTCTTTCAGCATCTAAAGTAATCAGTACTCTCGGAATCCCTTACTTGTTACCTTTTTCTATTATGTGGGTGACTCTTGTAATAGTATCATGCATCTGCTCCCTTTAACAACCCGGATTGGTGGGCACAACCATGCCCTGCAGATAATGTTCCAATCTATTTGCAAACACTGTGGTGAATATTGTGTCATCTAAGTCCAAGAGAGCAATGTGTCTATGTGTCCATTCTTTCACATCTTACCCCAGTTTAAAGATTCATGTAATATTTGCTTCTACCATCATCTCTATGACTGCGTTTTCCCACACCAAAAAACTGTAGAGTTGGGTCAGTATTGGAGTTAAGGTTCCCACCAAAGAATTGAAGAATGTGACCATATAGCCATGTGGAACTGGGGATTCCTCACTTTTACATGATTTTATTGATTTAATGACTTCTTCTTTCTCAATGAATCTAAGGGGCCTGTTAGGATGACGCCACCATCCACAACATTGTGGCGGGCGGTGCATACAGCACCGCCTGCCACAATGCTGTGGCTGTACTTTGTGCATTTGCATGACCAGCATGGCAGGCACCGCACGGTGCCTGCCACGTGTGCATGTACGCCCCCCCCCATGTGCACCCCCCACCCTCCCAACATCCTGGTGACCCGCAACGGGCCCCCAACTGAGAAAACCACATGCCTGCTTCCAGCTCCCATTTTAATATGGATGGTGGTGTCTAGCAGACACCGCCACCATATCAGGCCCCTTTTTCCCCCGGTCACCTGTGTGACTGGTGGAAAACCGGCAGACGGTCTTTCCATCCGCCAGGGTTCTCCCCGCCATACTAATATGGCGGGGGAATTGGCATGCAGGCGGAGGAGAATGTCGGGCAGATTGCCACCGCCATGCACGCGGTGACGATCCGCCCGACATTTTAATAGACCCCTAAGTATTCTGTTTGTGCTTGTGTCTGTGTGGGAAGCTTGCAATTCCTAAAATAATCATCTTCTATAATTGCCCCTTCTCTTTCGTTAGAATGCAAGTATTGATAATAATGCCTAAACACTTCAGTTTCCCCCATTTTGTCTGTCATTACCAAGTCTCCCAGGAGGCCCATAATTTCTGGAACATATGCTTTACTAACCCTGGCTTTAAATTGAAGGGCTAACAGGATGTCAGCCTTGCTGTTATTCGAATAGTATTTCTGATGGGTTCTCAGGATGAAACTCTCCACATTATTGCTAGCTATTACTGATAATTTCCCTGTTAATTTATTGTCCTAACTCTTACCACCTTAGTATGATTATTAAGGCGCTCTTCTCTACTTATTCCTCCTCAGAAGTTTTTGTATTCTAATTTTCGTTACAGTGTATTACAAGCATCCAATGTTGGTATGTGTGTCATGATTGTCATGTTTAAACAACCACAGATTTAATGTTTGTTTACTTTGGGATTGGTAGTAAGGGTCATCACACTTCTATTGCTATCCTGAGCTGCTGGGGGTAAGACATTTATCATCCTGGCTAGCAGGCAGCAGGTACTACTGACCTTCCTCTGTGTAGGCAGGATCAATCCACAAGGGGGGAGGGCTTCTCTTCTTGGGCGGAATTCAAAGGGGCCTCCCTCAAAGACATTTATGCAGCCGCCGCATGGACCAGCCTGAATACTTTCATTGCTCATTAATGAATAAGTATGGCTGAGTGCCCTCCTCAGAGACTTCCTCTGGGGTAATGGGCGCCATAAGATCGTGCTAGCAAAGTTATACCTGCCCACGGAACAATGGGGCCCATGCTGCCCCCTGCTTTGAGCACTACTATTTAGCTGCCCAACTGCAGTGGATAGTCCGGTGACTCGCGGACAGAGGTCGAGAGGATACTGCGACTACAGCCCCTCTCCTCTCTTTGGACTGCATCACTGGGCTTTTTCACCCAGCCGCTAAGTTACCTACACCGGCTCCCCTCCTTTTGGTGGTGGCCTACAAATGCTTCCGCCGATGCCTGTATGTTACGAAAGATCTAGTTCCTTATGCGCCACCCATACCGCTAGTGGGCTCCCCCAGCGGGTCTGGGGTACTCATGTCCCTGGAGCTTCTGGAGTGGCACGAAGCTGACATACAGACCCTGGGAGATTTATATCGGGATGGCATGCTTCTGTCATTCGAATCACTCGCTGAAGAGCTGGGGCTATCACAAGGACATTTTTTAAGGCACCGCTCCTTGATTACCACACTGGCCTCCAGATGGGGGACATGACGGAGGAGCCGAGCCAACACCTCATCATACAATATCATCACGTAATGGGTTACGGCCGACATTTAGTCCGGTGGTTTGCGGCATCCCTCCGCACGCATGTGGAGATAAAATTGGACTCACTTCGGCGCGGGTGGTAAGAAGACTTAGGAGGCAGCTGGAGGATAGGGAGTGGGAAAAGATATTGAAGAGCCCTAAGAGAATCCACAGACACATGTGGTTTCGACAAATCCAATTATTTATAGTTCACAGAGCATACCTCACTCCTGAAAAGATCAAGAGGTACTTTCACCGTGCGGATGCAGCTTGTCCCCGCTGTGCAGAGGTGGGGGCTGACCTAGTACATATCCTGTGGGGCTGTCACACACTGCACACTTACTGGCGGGCTATTAGTGAGACATTGGGCGCATGTACTGGTCGCAACATACCCTTCGAGTGGCCCACTTATTTATTACATCAATTCAGTAGGACGCCGACCACAAAAGTCACTTCTCGCTTCCTCGACCTGGGGCTAGTCATTGCTAAGCGCCTTTTAACGAAGAAGTGGAAGTCGCAATCCCCACCACACACGAGGGCGTGGAGGTATTCCCTCATAGCGTGGGTCAAAGCAGAAGGTATAGCCATCACACGGGAGGAAACACTGGGCCTGCGTAAGACGTCGATAGCAGGGCAACGGGAAGGTCTGCTCCAGTGTCTTATGCGTATGGAGGCGGACACACTAAAGCAGCGGCCGCTTGTGGAGGGGACCCCCTCTGCAACTCGAGAGGGGAGATAGGTTGGGTGCATCCTTATCCTGCCACACAGGCGCATTTATACTATTTATCTACTAAGCAGAGATGCAAATATGTGTGTTGGCTGTTGTAGCAGCTCTATGGAGGGTTGTGAGACGGAGAGGGGGTGGCAGATGTCGTTATAGTGGGGGGTGTTAGGGGACTAAGCGATAACTGTAAACTGGTAAAGGTGTAATCAGGTGTAATCAGTAGTCGAACTTAGCTGGTGTGGTTGGTTTTCTTCTTTAGTTACTGTTTGTTTATTCTATAACATCTGTGCATTCACACAAAGTGTATGATCTGTACCACTCTGCATAGTATGTCTCCAGTACCATGTTATGACGGTATTGCGGCCTCTGCTGAAGCGACGCATATGTTGTACTTCTGTCTGGAACTGTGGCTAAAGAGTCGCCTGAATACATGATGGCCATCCTACGCTTGTATACACGGACTCAGTGTCACTGTCAAAGTTTTAATTGCAGTAGTAATGAAATGCTGGAAACTGTTTTGCATACACATGTATATGTTGTGGAAAATTAATAAACAGATTTAAACAAATGATTAAGTATGGCTGAGTTGGTGTCCTCCTCTTTTGGTACAGCAGTCCTGTCAGCAGTACAATAATATTGGTATTCTGTTTGGTTGTTTCAACAGTGCATATTCAATAAATCCACATGGTATTGCATCTTACATTGGTGTATGTATCAATTTCCTTGCCGCTTGTTATCTGGCTTGGGTATACGCTCATTTTGTTAGGACTAATGAGTGGAAGGTGAACGAGGTAGGCAATGACTTAGTTACTTACCAATAATCTTCATTACTCCGAGTCAGTCTTCCTTGCCAGAGTCCTACCTCTCCTCCCATCCCTCCCTAGGGGAGGCTAAGAGGGAAATTGATATGTTTTAGGTATTTGGCTTGGGTAATCCAGGAAGGGCTGGGGGAGGCTCCCCCTATATGTCATCAGGTGTGATGGTCTTCCTGGAGCCAATTTGGTATTTTTTTTTCCTGAAGGAGTAAATTTTGTCTGTGAGCCACAAACTAGTTTATTCTGTTTGGACTGTTGCAAGGAATTTTTATGACTCAGAGTAATGAAGATCACCAGTAAGTAGCTGAGTCATTGCAGTGCTCCTACGTATAATCACTCCTCCTAGCAGAGTGAAGGAAGTGTCAACCAAGCACTTATGTCCTCTTTTACACTTCGGTGGGCTGACTGTTAAATTTTGAGTTTGCTGCCGGGCCAACTGATTTTTTTTTTGCAGTTGAGTGACTTCCTGCCTTGATGACATTAAGTTGAGTGACTTCCTGCCTTAATGAAAGCAGCTGCTTCAGTGAAAAAAGCAATCCTATAGGGGACTAGTGGACACTTTTTTAATTTTTGCCACAGAAAGACCCCGTCAAAATGGGGTATATCCTCTGAATACTAAAACTAATCCCCCTATATACACTGACAGTTGTCTCCTTGAGGCATAAGGTACGTTTGTACATATTTCTTATCAATGTACTTGACAGACCCAGAAAGTAATACAATGTCTGGGACACCAAGAAAAAAATGGGGCTTCCTGCTCCATTTCCAACAGTGAATGCACTGCTGCAAGTTTTTTTTTTTTTACTGCATAGCTAGGTGGGGCTCCAGTATCAGAAATACTAGCATCTCACACACTCCAAATGAAGCAGGTAATGCGAGATGTGGACTGACAATGCACCTGCACAATTTTAACAATTGGCTCAATACTCTGGATCAGCTTTTCCAGGATGTTGGAATATCATGGTATTCCAACTTGGAACTTTGAGGGTAGACATCTGAATTTACCATAGAAATCAAGACACTGCACCCGATTCCTAAAGGATTACATATTTGTGGCCCATCTGCCGTCCTGGAAATTTCACCAGATTTTAGTCAGTGGAATGTCCAGGTGGGGGCAGGCATTACAACAGTAATTCCACATGTCTAAGAATGCCATTAAATCATGCACTTTGATAACAGGGAATGTCTGGTCTTTCCCCTGCCTTGTCAGACATTGGTGAAACAGCACAAAACCTAGAAAAGAGGTGTTCAAAATATAATGCTTTGAACAGTGGCTTTTCACAGGTAGATCCCATTTTATCACAAGTAAAAGTGGGTCACAGTATTCTAGCACAGGGTGGTGTATCTAACCAGATAGTATTGTTAGTAATCTTCTTGTATTTAACTTTCAGGGCTTTTAATTTGACCTGTTTTACTATCAATAGCATCCTCATTTGTGGAAATGTCTGTTTTCAAATTAAATAAGATAAATTGCTTACATTGGTTCTGCCATTGAGGGAATATTTGACTGAGCTGCCATGTCCCCTACAGAAAGGTTCCTTCCGGTTTGATTTGTCAGAATAGATATCCAGTGGACAAGCCACAAAGCAGGGAGTTCGCGTGAAGCTGTGAAGAAAAGATGTAGGCTGTTAGATTAGTAAAGTTAAGAACTTGTTGAAAGCTGTGATGGGCAGATTTCCCAGCCGAGGGAAGAGGTTGTGTTGTTTGTCTTGGATAGTGAGATGTCCTGACCGTTTCTTCTTAGACCGCCAAGGGAGGAAGTGACTAAGATGATCTAGATGGAGAGAGAGGTCATATCCCTTGTCTGACACTTAGCTTAGCCTAGATAGAGGGGGCCAATTAGAAACTGGCTAAAATAAGAATACGTCTCATTTATTATCTATGAGAAGAGACCTAATTAGGCTGATCTAGGACAGAGTGAGTTAACTTCAGGGAATGGTCAAATTTATCAACACTTTCAGGAGACCAATTTAGGCACCGTCCCCTTAACTGCCATAGAAAGCACCTGTATCTCATGACTATATCAATCAACTAAAATGGGAAGATTTAGCACCTCTTACTTGCACTTGAAAGATTTGGCAGCATTTAGCTAAGCTTAATAAATATATAATGAAATAAAATAGAAAATATTTATTTTAGAAAACAAGGAACACCTTGCGAAATGTGCTGCAATCATATACCATACCATCCCTGCAGAATACCAGGACTGTACTGCCATCACGTGGTAGGGTTGTGCGGCTGCTCTCTCCAGGGATGTGCTATCATCACGTTAGGTTGCTACCTAAAATGCATTCATCCTGGCACTAAATTCAAGTGCGCAGATACCACCAGGCCAGGAGAGCTCACAGAATTTAGATATTTCAGTTTACAACATCCTTAAGGACAGCTCCTGACCCTAATTCTGCCTGTGGAACAAACACAGTGCTGCAGGGTTTCTTGAAACCTTCTTTCTGGTTCCGGGGACATTTAGTGGTTTCTAGTGATAATTGAGCTGAGTATTGCTTTAGCACTGATGTCCCAGACTTCTTTTGTATGCCTGACTCTCCCAAGGTAGCAGAGCTCAGCAGTGAAGTTTGAAGCACAAATACAGTATGGCACAGTAATCACACACACATTAAAAGAGTGATATCTTAAAAAAAAATGCTTTTATTTACATAAAGCAAGCAGGGCGGTTAGAAGAGACACGCCTGATGGCCCTAGCACCTTCTGGAGCAGCAATATGACTCGGTGTCTTCTAGCATTGACACAATGTGGTTGTGCACTCCGGTTAGCATAAAGAGTCCATGTGCAAAGTTATCCACTGGTGATGGATCACAAACACAGCTGCAAAACCAGGTACAATTGTAACTGCATTACCCCTATGACAATCAAAGTGAATTGGTCACTTTGCGAGCAGGTTGAACATTTAGATCAGCATCTATAACCTCGGAAGGCAGTTAAACTAAAAACACCACACCACTTAAGGAAGAATCTAACTTTATCAAGAAGTCATAAGCATCTTCAGAGCACCAAATATTTACACCTAGAAACTAAACACTGCAACAATACCACTTATACCCGCTTCTTCTCAAGCTGCACACACAGGATCTGGAATAATATACTAATCAGGACAATACCGGACCCTCTTTCACTTTGTTGAAAACCTGACTCAAAAAATCCTACATCTGACAAATAATATACATATCCTCTGTAATAATTTCAATTGATGATTTTCCAGAGGAAATCTTACTTGGACCTGGCCAGCAGCCAAGACTATCAATGCTGATGCTTCTTAATGCAAAGGATGGTAAAATCTGCCTACTTTACTTCCCTCATTGAAACACTCCTCCCTATTGCTCAACAAATTATACTCACAGTATAGAGTAACTGTGAATTAAGCTTTTCTACTCCCTACAAATACTCCCTTTCAATCATTAACTACATATTCCAGCATTTTGGATAATAGAATCAGCTAACACTTGAGGGTTATGCTTGAAGAGTCCCCACACATTGCAACTTCAGATTGTGAAGTACACAGAATAAGAGTCTTGAGTTACCTTGTGCTAGGAAGAAGCAGCATAGGATGGCACATGCCAAAGGTGTGCCCACTGCATTCCAGTATGCCCTGTAGACCAGGAAGGACACTATGCCTTCCTTCTTCTCTTCCTCGTCGGTGAGGTCGTCGCCATACCCGGAGTCCCCCGGCACCTGCCCTTTTTCTGTATCACAGTGGTGAATGGCGTCAGGCTGAGGACGTTCCCCTGACTGCTCCTCCTCATCTTCAGACTGATCTTCTAAGTCCATAAGACTCTGACTTTGTTTCTGGTTATCATCCTCGTCTTCTTTATTTTCACACTCAGATGATGCTGATGACACAGAGCAGAATTAAGACATCAAACAAGACGCACAACCCAATTTTGCTCAGCTCTGATGGATAAATCTGGCATCCTCCAGGAATGATTTATGAAGCTCATGCTTTTACCTGGAAACAAATAATAGCATTGGGTGCAGACTTCTATGGCATTAATTTAATTTACTAGTAATAAATAGATACAATCTAAATTAAACAAAAACCTTTTCTTCTAGAGACATCCTAGGGTGTCTGGACCCGGTGTAAATGTTCCATGGTCGAGCTTCCATAAAGTTTACCTGAGGTGGAAAACAGGCATCATGCTTTCTAAAATAATCTGGGTGCTTTCGATTAATTCCTCCACATTGCTTTCTTTATAGGGCAACATCAAACACGCTGTGAATATCATTGAAAATACAATGTAAGAATGATTGCACGTCCTTTCCATATCTGAGTACTTTTGCATAACTTATATTTTCTCATTTTAGTTAAGGATTCCATTGCTATTCCTCAATTCCTCTCTTTAACTCAGAATTTGCTTCCCAGCATTCTCTCTGTATTCTAGGATCCATCTGCCTATCTTAGAATACTCTTTAGGACGTCTCTCCTTAGTTCAGGAGCTTCTCCAGGATGTACCCCTTTGCCCAGGATTCCTGATCTTTCACCTCAGCTCAGGCTACCCTTGCTATTCCCTCATTTTAGCAGGATCCCTCTCAGAATTTACTTGTGATAGCAACATTTCTCTCCTTGGTTCAGCATCCCCCATGTTTTCCAGAACGTTTCTCCTTAGCACAGTATTCCTCCAGAATTTCATTTTTTGTTCAGGATTCTGTTTTTTTTTTAATTCCAGGATTCCTCCCTATATCCAAGGTTTCCTCTTTATTCTGAGATTCCTTTCTTTAGTGTAAGATTCTCTCTATATTCTTTGATCCATCTGCTCAGCTCACTTACTATTCCAGAACCCATCCGTTTAGCTCTCTTTCGCAGAGCTCCTCGTTTTAGGTGAGGATTCTTTTGTTTTTCAAGAATCACTCTCTTTTGCTCAGAATTCACCTTAGGGTTCATCCCCTTAGCAAGAATTTCCTTCCTATTTCAGGATCTTTCCACTTAGCTAAGCATTCCCTACAGGATTTATCAACTCAGCCAAGAAATTCTCATCTGTAATAGCATTTTATTCCAGCTCACACTTTCTTGCCTTTACAACATCCCATGTAAGAACTTGTGATATAGATAGAACGCCTGAGCTTGACTCCTTTGTTTACTAAAATGATTATTATCAGGTGTCAGGAGTCAGTGGTGGAAGTGGTAGCCCTCAGGCCTCTATTATTTAAGCATATTTAGAGGCCATGATAGATGAGGTTGTTGTAAGCATGCAGGGCTGGTGGTGATCAACTGATAAAGTGTTTCTAAAAGGGAGGTACCTACCATCCACACCTAAGAAAGCTATTAAAAGCTGCAACGCAGCAAAACATGAAGTGGTAAAGAGAGAATGAATTCAGTGTGTCACACTATATCATCTTCTACCTCCCTGATTCTGCAATAGCGGGTAGGATGGAAAACAGAGTCACAAATATGATATTGTGAAAGATGTACCATTCTAATTTTCTTACCCACAGACTCCTTGCTTCTCCTCTTGTTGTTGTGCTTAAGTGTGGTTTCCACCAGTGGAAGAATTTCAGTGGGTGTGCCTAAAGGAGAAAAATGGGCAAAAAAGAATTGTGAAATCATTATTCATCAGGGCCCTGATGCTGTATGTCCACATAATTATATGTGCTAATGTTCAATTTGGGCGTATAGCCCGTCTCAGATTCATTATAGAGTTTAGGGAAAGGAATGTTTTAAGTGTCAAATATGAAGCATGGCCTAGTGGCGAATATGCCATTAGCAAGATGCAATTTACTGGTTAATACACTGGGTATAAGATTAGTACATTGATTAGCAAACTGGAGGCTGGATGGTAAGCTAATCTTTGATTATCTTTTGTAATTTTGAGGAGCTAGTTATGCAGAACAAACCTTACCCAGGAGGTCCAAAGAGTACTTTCCACAGGGCATGAATACATATTAAGTCGAGTAGATTACATGAGCACAAAGAATGTATACGGAAGATCAGTGGTGCTTACACTTCTACAGGTTCAAACAAATACATGAGTACATTCACATCAACAGCCAAGCAGAAAGGAAGTTGGTGATAAGTCAGGACACATGGAGTAAAGAAGGGGATTCAATTTCTGCCCAGAAGGTGTGTGGGAGACATGCCCAGATGAAGGGAGAGATATTTCAGGAAATTGGGGAGCATTAGGAGAGATGAGAATGACCATTTTCTTGTCTTCCCTGTCCCCACCTTTGGATCTCCAGTTCCAAAAGGTTCATGCTACAGCGAAAAAGGAACAAAGGCTTCTTAGTCAGTAGTCCTGCTTACTCCTGTGCATGGACTTGTAGATGATGCAGAGTAATTTTAACTTGGCACGTGCCGGAAAAGTGAGCCAGAAAAGAGCCAGCAAGTGGGATAATGCGGTTAGCCTGGCAGTGATCACGCTGCCAGACAAACAGTTTAAGGAGAAAATGGGCAATGCAGTTACAGAAGCCAGTGAGCAGTGCCTTGGTATAGCAATGCAGGAGAGAATCTTTAACGCCTAGTGTCTAGGGTGTTATCTCGGAGTAAAGGCAATAGACATCATCTTGTAGCTTGCATTAGACACAACAACAACAAAATGATTTCACAGGGAGCACGAGATACATTTACATTGCTGTTTTAAGTATTTGTCAGTGAAGATACAACCTTTGAAACTGCATTGTTAGATAATCAATGTTGGGTTTTGCCGGAAATGAAAAGAAGCATTTCAATGTAAACCCTTTAAACAGATTAGGTAGCACCAATAGAAGTACATCCATCTCGTGGCGCATTAGTACTGTTGCCCCACATGGGACAATTAAGATGAATTTATGATGTTTTGGGGACAGGACAATAACCATCCCAGCCAGCCTGCAGCTTCATTCTGCATAAGAAAGACTACCTTGCACTAGCGGAGTGATGCTTTGCAGGCAAGGCCTGGAACAAGCTTCCAATCAACATCAGATGCGCCCCCTCCCTGAACATCTTCGGGAAGACACTCAAGACCTGTCTCTTCGAGTGAGCGAAGCTGCCTCCCCCCTCTCCCCTCAGTGCCTTGAGACCCTCATGGGTGAGTAGTGTGCTAACAATTCCCCTGATTGATTGATTGATTGATTGATTGAGTCAGACTAACACCAAGAGCTGCCTTCTGCCACTAGAGTTGGGGGAAGCAGTGGAGGAGTCATCAGAGCTAGCTGTGGCACTTGTATGTTATGTAAGTAAAGTTCCCTGTCAGGCCTTTCTTTGAGAACAGGCACTGAAAAGATTGAGGTCATGGGAGAGAGTTATTACCTGTCTGAATAATTTTTCCTTCATCCATTAGAATCAAGAAGTCTGCTGTGCTCAAGAATTCTGTCCTTTGAGTGCAAAGGATTCTGGTCTTATCTCTGAGAATTCCCAAAATGCACTTCTCTAGCAGGTGCCTGGCAACATCAGCATCAACTGCAGCCAGAGGATCATCTAGAAGATAAATCTCTTTATCCTGAGAAGAAGGATTGAAAAGATCTATGAAAACAATGGTAGTATGACATACAATACTTCACTTTCTCAACAGTAGCAGGAACACAAGTTAGAAATACTAGAAGGTGGTGTAAGAGCAGGGCCTGCTGCTCCCGGCATGGCAGCTTCACTGTTAAAGAATCCTATGCTAAAAGCAGCTGTGGTCCGCAATTCCAGTGCCTTCTACTAGACCATGTTCCCTTAAATGTTCTTCTCACCTAACTACAATTTCTTTAAGCAACCTACATCGGGCAGTATTGGAAGCGTTGACTACTTTTTCATCATTATTAATTTGGGTATGATCTGTATTTAATAAATTGTCTGCCAACCCCCCACTAGAGTCCTGATCCATGAACTTGCATGGTGTGAAGCCACTCCCACTGCCTATACACATCCATTCCTAGGTAAAACGAAGTCAAATGAATGAAGGTCAATCCATTCATGATTTACTTTCTTCTCCAGCTCTATGCCAGCTCAGCGTTTACTAAACTTGCCATCAATTAATTCAAGCTTACCATGTGGAGAGGGCACACCAGTAAAAGGTTGCTTAAAATGCATCAGCTATTTCTAGACATGGCTACTGTCCACCAGACACATTAGGTGATCCCAGTCTCTCACAGTAAGCAGTAATGAACCTGCAAAAGGATCATTGATTAATATAATATTATAATTAAATAGAGGCCCAGATTCACTCGCATGTTGTGGAATTGCCTTGACTACTTTCCCTCTCAGATGTTTTTGGTACATTTGTATGTGTAGTGAAACTAAGAACAATAACAGGGAAACAAGACATCATATGTCAAAGGGTGTAGAATACAATGGCTAAGAAAATTGCAAATCATACAAGTTGGGCCCAGTGAAATTCAAGAGTTTTGTACAGTTTGTCTAGGGAGTAAATATAGGGAGACAGATATATTAATTTGGAGCTTGCCGTAGCTTCTCTTGTTATTCACAGCATTTACTAGAGAGACTCACTTGCAATCAGCAATATAGCGGATGAATATCAGGTATGGTTTGTAAAGAAAGTGATTTCAAGAAGTACATACAAAATAGCAATAGCCTCTGTGTCAAATGATGTTAAATTATTTGCATGAGTAATTACTTCAATTGTTTTGTTACAGAGGATATATCCATTTGTTTCCTTTTTTTACAAGTTCATTAAACATTTACTATAGCCTTATAGCCCGCCGTAGAGGGCTATACCGGCTATTAAAGGCCCTCTCCAGCGTTAAAGGCCCCGAGCCGAAGGCGAGGGCCTTTAACAAGGGAGAGGGACCTTAATAGCGGTATAGCCCATCTACGAAGGGCTATAAGGCTATTAGAACATTCTGTCACTAGAGGACAGAATGTTCTAACAAAAAAAACAAAGCCTTTTGGGAGCGTGAGGCGTTTGGAATCCCCTCAGGTTCCCTGAAGCCTTTGTTCACAGCCAGAGCTGTGAACAAAGTAACATTGGAATGTTGGAGCTCCAGGCTTATACCAGCCATTATAAGCAAAGAGCACTCCATTGTTTTCAATGGAGCTCCCAACATTCCAATGTTCTAATAAATCCTATACAAAGTTCAAAATGCTACTAAAAATGAGAACAACATAATTTTAGGCATGGCTTTCTATTCAATAATTCCTACACAAGTTTTGGCTGGAGCCTTCGTCAGGATGCCATGTACATATATGATTTGAAACCTTGATGTCTCATAATGGATCATTAGGCTTCTGTCGTGCCCTGGATAGTGGGCACTAGGACCCTGCAGCACAAGTGGGGGATGGGACCGATATTGGACACCAGTTCCGGTCAGGGGAAAGGAAGTGGGGGACAGAGAAGCGATGAACAGGGATGGGGCAGGATGTACATGAGTGATGCTGTAATAACCTGTAAAGAATAAAGCCCACCTGCACTAATTGGCGGTCTCCTGTCGTGAATGACGTCCAACAACACGACAGCTTCCTGAATATTTCTACAGGAACCAGTTATACCATTCCTGGGGGAAATTCTGTGGACTCAAAACAGGACGTGATGAATGATCAGACGTATGTATATAGATGACTATTATGGTATTCAGGGCCGTCTATTGGTTTTGTCGGCAACCTCAATCTGAATTGGACGGATACTCCAACGGATGGCGTCCAGCTGGTGAGACGCCCGGATTTCAGCACTTTATTTAACCACACGCATCGGATTACATCAGTCCAGGTTTCTGGAGGCTCGTAAACGGAACGTAGACGTTGCTCTGTAGTGCCCGGAATACATTGAGTTCCTGTAAAACAGCCAAACGATCATTCAATTCAAATGGCTTTACATCCACCACTGTGCTGGCACATTCGAGGTCAGGTACCCACATTCTTGTCCCAAACAGGATCTCATAGGGGAGGGGGTACGTCCTCCCAAGGATTTTCTTGGCATATTGTTCAGTGCCTTCTGGACCCCATATAGGTGATTGACCCAACTACTGCCCGCACTTAATACCCTTTCTGTTAAGGACTGCTTCAGGTCCAGGGTTTTTCTCTCCACCACCACATTTCCCTATGGGTGGTAGGGGGAGGAGTACTGCAAGGCCACATCCATACCTTCCATGGCTTCCTTGTAAGCCTGAGAGCTAAACGCAGGACCATGGTCGGCATGTCATGAGCCAATTGCGTATGTCCCGATGAAGACTCGAAAATCCTTTATAACAGTTTGAGCGTCAGCCGAGTATGAATCTACTGCTGCCAAGATGTGTACTTATAAGCCCCGTCCGAATTTAAGGGGTTGCAGTGATTCCAAATAGGCACATGCTAGAGGTCTGTCTGAAATGGGTAGTGGTGCTTGTAGTGGCAGTGCTGCGGTGGAATTTTTAATCTGCTGGCTGATGTCCCACTTTAAGACATAAGCCTTTGTTTGTTTAGACAAACTTGGCCACCAGAGTCGCTGCTTCAGTAATGAAATTGTAGCAGTGACTCCTGTGTGTGCTGAGCCCAGACCCTCGTGTGCGGCTAGTATTAAACCTAATCTGCGATCCGTGTTTAGTGTAACTCTATCCCCCACTCCGGTAATTTGAGCATACAATGTGTTTTGCACATCTAAGTTATTGGAAATATTTGAGTGGAAACCCCTTAGGAACAGCAGAGCAGTTTTTGGAGACGCTGATTGCTATCATTATGTCTCCGTCTATCCACGAGCTAGAATGAGTGATTGCAGCAATGGCTCCAGTTCGCACTGTCGCCTTGGCGGCTTCATCAGCCAGTGAATTCCCTTCAACGTGTACGCCAACACGCTGGCTACTCAAATTGTGAATAACTTAAGCCTGTGGTAGGCATGCTTTCAGCTTTGCCATTTGTTCCCATAACAATTTATGCTTAATTGTGCAACCCTTGGAATCTCTAAACCCATTCTGGCCCCAGTAATGAAGATATTCATTATAAGACTCCACACAGTAAAACTAATCTGTATATTGTATTGCTAAAACCAGGGCTTTCATCTCTGCCAGCTGTGCGGTACAATCTCCTAGAGATTGTGTAGTCATATTACTGGGATGGAACTTACTGTCCCGCATATGTCCTTTCACTATAGCAAACGCAGCGCTATATTGTTGTTTGCTTCTTACAGCAGGCTGAGCAGATCCGTCAGTGTAAATGATGAATTCATATTTTTCTAGAGGCAAGATTTCATTTGGGCGAGGGTATTCTTGTTCGTACTGCAGGAATCCTTGTGTTTTCAATGTAGAATCGTATTTGTAGTCTGCATATGTTGCAGTGAGAGAATTAGCCAATTTCTCTCACTACTGCAGTCTGTACAGCTGTCAGTATTTTTTCTGTGGTTGCAAATTGCATTTCTTCATGTGTGTAAAAATGTGATTTGTATGAAATAAGGACTGTCTCACCTTCATTGAAAGTGATTTAGGTTTACCCTCATAAACCTGAGAACACCCGGATCACCAAGTTGGTAGTATTCACATGTGTGTGTAAATAGTTTGATGCTATCATGTCAGTCTGAACTGAAAGTAGAGTGTCTGTATGTTCCTGTGTCCACTAATCTGCTGTGAAATCAGGTTTGATTAAGTCGTAGAAAGGTTTGACTTTTTCTGCGTAATCCAGTATGTATGTTCTGCCAAAATTCAGGAATCCTAAAATAGATTGCAAACTTTTCAGATTCTTAGGAGGTTAAAGCAGCGCACGCTTTTCAAAAAATGTGTCTGCCAGGCTTTTGCCTTCACTTGACAGCTCATACCCTTAAAAAAGGACATTAAGATTTGCAATTTTAGATTTTTTAAAATTACACTTATAGCCCAAATTGGCGGATCCCTCAATTATGTTGTTCACCCTGCACAAGTAATTCATCGTCCGTCAGATAGATGTCATCTACATAGGACACTGCCTCCTCATCGCATTTTTTAAATATTTCTGACACTCTTGCAGAGAATAGCCCCGGGTTGTTCTTATACCCCTTAGGCAAACAACGGAAATTTCACTGAGTGCCAAGGGCAGAAAATGCTGTCAAATATTTGCTTTCTGGAGTTGTATTTTGGCAGAAGAATCCATTCGAAATGTCTAATGTTGTTTTGTATTTTTTCCGCACAGTTATTCATTAATGCGGCACTATGTGCATTTTGAACTGCAAATGTTCGTGTGTATGTGTTTAAATGTCAATAATCGAAAACTAGAAGATATGTATTGTCGGGTTTCATTACGGGAAACAAAGGGTTCTTCATTTGAGAGGTGCAAGTCTCACTCATACCTTGGTATTCGAGTTGGTATAAGACTTCTTTGACCTATTTCTTTGCATCGTTTTTAATAAGGTACTGTCTCTGTGGATTTGGAGTACATTTTAATGGGATTTCATTGTGGGTAGACTCCACGTCCCACCCTAAATGGTTTCTGTATAATGCCACAGTTAGCGCTAGCACCCACTCCTATGCATATGAGTGTTTTATAGACTTTGGAACGAGGTCAGGGAAAGCAGGCAAAATGACGCTTTCACATTTTAGGCACTCCGTCACAAACTCAGGTGGACAATCTTTTTCTGCTAATAGGATGTCGTATCCATAAGTTAAGTTCTCCCAAAAGAGACCTTTAACCTGTCTCGAGATGTCCCCCTCTATTTGTAGTGTAATTTTATACAGTCTATGTGGGACACTCTCTCTGGTATCAGGTATTTCCACCGCGATAAGTTAATTCAATACTGCTGTCACCAGAAAATCCTTCAGGTTCTGGCGAGATATTGTTACTTCTGATGCGCTGTCTAGCATGGTCAGAGCCCATTCCCCATTCAGAAGCTGAGTCCTTAGTAACCTGGCATGTCTAATTTTTCAGCCAGCTACTTTCTTCTATTTGATCCAAGGTTTTGCTTTACTTTGTTCTTCCTGTTTGATTACATATTCTGAAGTGCGATGTGTTTACCTTTTTGTCTTTGGTCTATCTTCTTGCTTTTATTTTGATATCCATTCCCTCTTCGAGTTTTTGATGAACCCTGAAAGGAACTAAAGTAACGTGTATCAGTCTCCTGATACTTATCAGGTTTTCTAATGTTATCACAATTCCTAAGGTTATACCTCTTTTCAGAGGACTCCCGTTGGGGAGACCCACCCCTTGATCGTGAACTATTTTCTGTGTCGTTATGTTTTGATTGCTTGTTATCCCACTTCTTTGTAGGTGAAGTGGTTGCTTGCTTCGAGTTATCCTTGTTGGGTCTACCCGCCATTTTTGGCTTCCCAGATTTGGTTCCCAAATCATCTCTATCTAATGCTGCATAGGTTTCTTCAATAATTTTTGGTAGTTTTTGCTCCTTATTTATAGGAGTGATTTCCCTTAGGCGGCTGTGTATGGCCAGTGCTGCTGCCTCCCCCTTTATGTTGTTCAGCATGATTGCAAAGACTTGGGAACATTACCCATCAGTTCCATTCCCAAGTCCAGGGCAGGTCCTGCCCGTACTCATTCTGTATCTGTTTCAATACATCTGGAACGCCTGCTATAGAAGGGGTACCATGTATCCTAATGTATACGGAAGCAAAGATTGTTCCCCAAGTGGTGCAATCCTCAATCGAGGGAACCATCCCCTTTGGCAAGCAAATAGTTAGCATTCTGTGTTTTTCCTGGGAGCCCCTATGGGGAAACACTGCTTCCAGATGTGCAATATTTTGTGCTATCCAGAATGGAATTTGCTCTCGTTTAGAAGGTATTGTTCCTATCAATCAATCAATCAATAATAATTTGTAGAGCGCGCTACATACCCGCAAGGGTTCCTAGGCGCTAAGGGGGGGGAAGGGAGGAGGGGGTGCTGTTGCTACTGGTCGAACAGCCAGGTCTTGAGTTGTCTCCTGAAGGTTAGAAGGTCTTCGGTTTGTCGTAGGATGAGGGGGAGGGTGTTCCAGGTTGTGGCGACGCGGTGGGAGAAGGATCTGCCTCCAGCTGTAGTTCTACGGATACATGGGACGGTGGCTAGGGAGAGGTCTGCAGAGGGGAGTTTCCTGTTGGGTGCATAGAAGGATAGTAGACTGTTGAGGTAGGCTGGGCCGGTCTTGTGGATTGCCTTGTGTGCATGGATCAGGAGCTTGAAGGAGATTCTTTTGTCGACAGGGAGCCAGTGCAGGATCCTGAGGTGAGGGGTGATGTGGTCACGGCACGGGATGTCGAGGATCAGGCGTGCAGAGGCATTCTGGATTCTTTGCAGTCTGTTGATGAGCTTGGTCGGGGCGCCAGCGTAGAGGGCTTTTCCGTAGTCGAGGATGCTGCTGACTAGGGCCTGGGTGACAGTTTTCCTCGTGTCTGTCGAGATCCATCTGTAGATCTTGCGGAACATACCGAGGGTGTTGAAGCAGGTGGAGGAGACAGCGTTGACTTGTTTGGTCATGGTGAGTTTCGAGTCGAGGATGACTCCCAGGTTGCATGCGTGGTTGGTGGATGCGGGGGGTGTCACCAGGGACATGGGCCACCAGGAGTCGTCCCATGCTGAGGGGTTGGGCCCGAGGATGAGGATCTCCATCTTGTCTGTGTTTAGCTTAAGGTCTCTGTCCTCCATCCATTCAGCGACGGCCTTCATTCCCTGGTGGAGGTTGGATTTGGCGGTGAGAGGGTCCTTGGTGAGGGAGAGGTTCAGTTGCGTGTCGTCGGCTTAGGAGATTATGTTGAGGTCGTGAAGTCGGGCGATGCATTCGAGGGGCGCCATGCAGACGTTGAACAGTGTCAGGCTGAGGGAGGAGCCCTGCGGGATGCCACATTTGATCTCGGAGGCTTCAGATTGGAATGGGGGAGGCGGTCTCTCTGGGTTCTGCCGGAGAGGATGGAGAAGGTCCAGTTCAGGGCCTTGTCTTGGATCCCTGCGTCGTGGAGTCGAGTGCGTAGTGTGTGGTGGCAGACGGTGTCGAAGGCAGCGGAGAGGTCCAGAAGAATGAGGGCCGCCGTTGTCTGTGGTGGCGATGAGGGCGGTCTCGGTGCTGTGGTTGCTGCGGAATCCTGACTGGGAGGGGTCTAGGATGCTGTTGTCTTCGAAGTAGTGAAACAATGAAGGTTTTGGATCCTACATCTACCCAGCCCGGATCTCAACAACAGGGAAAACAGAAAAAGTTGGCTGGACAGGAAAAATTCACAAAGAAATTCTACAGCCACGCAGTCTATACGTACCACGTGACCACTGGATTAGTATTCCAAACACATTTATTTTATCGTTTTTTGCTAAGTTTCTTAAAGTTCCAACAAAACAAGCACAAACAAAATGACCATCAGAACAGTGGGTTCATGTACACAGTATCTACAAAAATACAATTTTACAAATGTACAATACTTACAACAATCGAGTCAAACGAGACGAATAATAACACACCAAGACAATAAAGCATGAAGTGATTCAATTAAATTGCAATTATATACAGTGCAATAATGATGCATGAAACAGAGAACCAGTCCTTAGAACTATAAAACCAAGGGACAGGCGGGATTGAGATGGAAATGGGTGCCTGCATGTCTACCAAAGCCTGTGGTCAAGTATTTATAGAGGGTTACACTACTAGGGTCCAGAATACTGAGATTAGTTGTATCCTAGCGGCACCCTTTGAAATTGCCACAGGGTGGGAGTGTCGACGCGTTTCGAACCTAGATGTTGTAGGTTCTCTTCAGGACAGGGACTGGGGACGATAGATCTGTAAAGACATACAGGGTAGGTGTCAAATATATATCTCATAGTACTATGACAGTCTACTCTGGCTCCAAAGAAAAAGGGGAATAATTACCTGCACAAGGCCACAAACGTTGCCGTAGTGTGGGTAAGTCGCAAAAAGCATTCAATTCTGAAAAAACATATGAAGAAAAACTCAGCACGGTCAATAACCCGTTGCGTATGGGATATTAGCGCAACAATGGATTAGCGTGGAGCCTTAGAGAATGTGAATCATACCTGTAATTCACACACTGGTGAACTGAAAACGTGATGCCCGCCACGCGGTGCACACTCAGGGTTGATGGACAGCTCTCATTTTGCAGCACAGGTGATAATAGCTGGGGGAGTGGCCACAAGAGAAAAATAAAAAATTAAAAATTCAAGGTCAGTGAGACTGCCGATTATGAAGACTGAATACAGCTAACCAGTCACACGCAAGGAGCAAGGGAGACCGTTCCTACCTGAAATCCAAACTGACAGTAATACGGGCGCCTTGGCACAGAACCCAATTCAGGCCGGCAGGCGGTGTCAATTTCACCGGAGCCCGCTACAAGAGGAATGAGAATGTTTGCGTATTAGTCTCACGGTCTGATGGCAGGAAAAACTAGCGGCACGAGAGAATGCTACCAATTTGCGCAAAACACTTACTCGTTTAGAAGGAATCAATCGGTCAATTCCACACAGAGTTCAGTCTATGGATAGGGCGCGGCTCCTTGCAGAGGTATTTAAAACAACCGGGTCATAAGACTGGTGGGAGTGGCCAGTGGGGGCCCCTATGGAATGCTGGACGATGTAGTTTGAATGTACCGCGCTCACAGCGAAACTCGGAAACACAGAAGTCGCAGTCTAGGAACCTCTAGCATTTTTCATACAGGACAAAATTACTCATAATTGACACAACAAGTCACATATCAAGAAGTACAGTCTGATTGTGTAGTCTCACATTTCTCAACAATTACAATGCTGCATGTATAAACGAGAGCACATCATAAGCATATTTACAACCCAAATTTTTAACATGGAAATGGCACAAATTCACAAGCTGTAAAGACAACTCTATAATCCCATACCCAGTTATATGATCGTGTAGAAGACTCACTATACAAGAACAAACATAGATTTAGAAATTAATAAAATGAAATAAACAAAAGGGGAAAATGCAGCACAGCCAAACTCAACTGCGTAGATCGAGAAGAATTCACAAACTGGCAGTTTCGGACATTTCATTCAGACCGGAGTTGGATGTATCGAATTTCAGTATGAGGTACTCCTCTTTCTGGGAAAGGCGATGATCAGGGTAACCAGTGCCACCCCTGCTAACGGCTAGAACAGTCCATCTAATGTCATGGCAGGAGTGTTTTTGTTGCAGGAAATGAGAGACCAGAGGTGCTGTCATATTTTTGTTGTTGATCCTTGATCGATGTTGGATAATTCTTTGACGGACCTCCTTCGTGGTTTTGCCGATGTACAGCTTCTTGCACGGACATTGTATGGCATACACAGTGTACTTGGTCTTACAGTTCGTATGTTCATTGTGACGCCAAAACTTGTTACCATCCGTGAACAACGAGCCTTCTATTGTGAGATCGCAGACGGAACATGTCCCGCATTTGCGGTGCCCTTTGACTGGATTGGTTCCAAAAATCGTACTTTGAGAGTCCCTTTTTGGAGGTGGTCTGGTAGATGTAATCATTTCACCAATACTCCTGTTCTTTTTAAGAGCAAAAAGAGGGGCACCTATGTCCGGAAGAATTTCCTGCACTAAATGCCAACTTTTTTTGATGATATTTTGGAGTTGGTTGGTGTGAGGGCCAAAGGTGGATACACATACCATCCTCTCAGTCGCTAGTCTTGGTCTCTTCTCAAGAAGATGTTCCCTGGGTGTCCATCTCGCTCTCTTCATAGAGTGCTTCAAAAGTTTATGGGGGTAACCTCTTTCTTGTAGCTTGGAGGTCAGGCCTTGTCCATGCAACTCAAACTGCTGGATAGTTGAACAGTTCCGTCTTACCCGGAGGTACTGTCCATAAGGGAGATTATCCCTTAAACTCCGCGGGTGGTAGCTCTTATAATGCAGTGCATTATTCTTGTCCGTTTTTTTCTGAAATAATGAACATGAAAGCACATCATCTCTGACTGATATTTCGACATCCAAGAATGGAAGGGATCTTTCATGATAACTCAAGCTGAATTTTATGTCCGGGCTTCTATCGTTCAACCATACATGGAATTCTTCCAGTTGTCTCGACCTTCCGTTCCACACACACCACACGTCATCAATATAACGGAGCCATTGTCCAATGTAGCCTCTATAGGGGTTGTTATTCAGAACATATTTTTCCTCATATTGGCCCATGTATAAAATGGCCCGTATTACTGTCAGTTTGGATTTCAGGTAGGAACGGTCTCCCTTGCTCCTTGCGTGTGACTGGTTAGCTGTATTCAGTCTTCATAATCGGCAGTCTCACTGACCTTGAATTTTTAATTTTTAATTTTTCTCTTGTGGCCACTCCCCCAGCTATTATCACCTGTGCTGCAAAATGAGAGCTGTCCATCAACCCTGAGTGTGCACCGCGTGGCGGGCATCACGTTTTCAGTTCACCAGTGTGTGAATTACAGGTATGATTCACATTCTCTAAGGCTCCACGCTAATCCATTGTTGCGCTAATATCCCATACGCAACGGGTTATTGACCGTGCTGAGTTTTTCTTTATATGTTTTTTCAGAATTGAATGCTTTTTGCGACTTACCCACACTACGGCAACGTTTGTGGCCTTGTGCAGGTAATTATTCCCCTTTTTCTTTGGAGCCAGAGTAGACTGTCATAGTACTATGAGATATATATTTGACACCTACCCTGTATGTCTTTACAGATCTATCGTCCCCAGTCCCTGTCCTGAAGAGAACCTACAACATCTAGGTTCGAAACGCGTCGACACTCCCACCCTGTGGCAATTTCAAAGGGTGCCGCTAGGATACAACTAATCTCAGTATTCTGGACCCTAGTAGTGTAACCCTCTATAAATACTTGACCACAGGCTTTGGTAGACAGGCAGGCACCCATTTCCATCTCAATCCCGCCTGTCCCTTGGTTTTATAGTTCTACGCACTGGTTCTCTGTTTCATGCATCATTATTGCACTGTATATAATTGCAATTTAATTGAATCACTTCATGCTTTATTGTCTTGGTGTGTTATTATTCGTCTCGTTTGACTCGATTGTTGTAAGTATTGTACATTTGTAAAATTGTATTTTTGTAGATACTGTGTACATGAACCCACTGTTCTGATGGTCATTTTGTTTGTGCTTGTTTTGTTGGAACTTTAAGAAACTTAGCAAAAAACGATAAAATAAATGTGTTTGGAATACTAATCCAGTGGTCACGTGGTACGTATAGACTGCGTGGCTGTAGAATTTCTTTGTGAATTTTTCCTGTCCAGCCAACTTTTTCTGTTTTCCCTGTTGTTGAGATCCGGGCTGGGTAGATGTAGGATCCAAAACCTTCATTGTTTCACTGTTTGGTAGAGCGGGCTCTCGCTCGCAAGGTTCTTCTTGTATTTCGACAAAAAACTTAATGGTCGATTCTGTACATTAATTGATTACGGGAGGGTTCGCCTTCCCGTGAATTTCACATGGCCGAACAGGACACGCTGTCGTTCAGTGAGGATCATATTAAAAAACTCCTCTCTGACTCCACTCTTTTTTCTTCTGTTAAACTTAGCAGCACAGCCAAACAACTCAACTATGCCGACAAACTGACCAGACTTCGGAAAAAACATGTCCGAACGGAGCTCCATGGCCATTTCCTACTTGCCAACCTTAGAGCTGGAACGATCCCCTGGGGCCTCCAGATCAAGAACGTCCCTGTAATTTTTACTGACGATCCAGTCTACCGTAAAGCTTCATCAGTACTAAATGTAGTAGGGACCTGATGGTACACACAGTGGAAACTGCCCAGCGAATCCTTAAAAAAGAGGAGGAGGAAATTGAAGAACAACTGCAAGCCATTAGGGATAACCACACCGAAACCGAGGCAAAGGCCCTTTTAGAAAAGATCGAAAAGGAATTGGTCATATTTAGAGACAATACCATCAATTTTAAGACCTCAAAGTTTGAAAAGACCAAAAAACTTTAATATTGAGACCGTGTATCCCTACTTGAAGGATGAGTTCTACAGTAGATCTGATTCCATTAGGTACTTGAATACCAACCAGGGGAGATCTAAGAGAAGATTCACCACATTCTCCGAGACATCCTCCTCGGAGTCGATGGAGGACTCCGATGCAGGAGAAGGCACCTCGAATAGGAATCAACAGAATAGAAACACTCCAAAGAGGCCTTTTTTAGGCCAGGGCCAACAGCAGAAGCGGACAAGATTCAAACCCCAATGGGAGATGACCACACGCAAGAAACACTACAACTCGTGAAACCGTCTGCCATTATTAACATCTCCGAAAAGATTCTGTCAAGGGCTGAGCAAGAAGTTCTAGAAATGGGCCTTTCTTTTGTACCCGGGGTTGCTATGGATTTCACCAAAATCAAATTGGAAGTAATGGAATTCTTCCGAAAGGTTCGTTTGAGATGGTTTTTCAAGGACGCGACCAATCAAGTTTCTACCGAGGCCTCTGGGCTGAGGAATAAATCCTCCTTCTGTCCCCCCAACCACAATGTCTCTAAAAACATCTTAGCCTTTGAACGCTCAGTAATGTCATCTTTGAATGTGTTGGAGAAGAAACGTCCCTTTGTTCCTAGAAACATCACGAAAAAACATAGAGAAGCGATTCAGGTGCTTAAGACTCAACAGGAAGCTGTCATCAGGCAAGCTGACAAAGGGGGCGCGGTTGTCCTTTGGTCCAAAGACTTATACCGTACTGAGGGTCGGAAGCATGTGTACAATCAGGAGTGGTACCGCCGCATCACCCATGATCCTACTGCCCAGATTCAAGATGAAGTCAGAAGACTTGTTAATGCTGCCAAGGAAGCAGGGATACTTGGACCAAAAGAATCTGAATACCTCGTCAAGCAACACCCACGGACCCCGCACTTGTACTTTCTCCCCAAAGTGCACAAAGACCCCAAAATACCTCCAGGACGTCCAATTGTGTCCGGTTGTGACTCTGTGTTTGAGCCCATTTCTAAATTTGTGGACGTTTTTTTGAAACCCCTTGTGGTCCAGGTGCCATCCTACCTGAGGGACACCATGGATTTTATAAACAAGGTTGAAGGCCTGCCATTTGATCCTTCTTGCCAACTGCTAGCTTCTATGGATGTGTCATCTTTATACACACAGATTCCCCAGCAAGATGGCCTGGATGTCATGGAACTTTACTTGGATAGTCGACCACGTCCACACAGGGTTCCTACCGAACTTATAATCTCGTTTGCGACTGTGGCTCTAAAGAAGAATTTCTTCACCTTTGAGGACGAGACGTTCTTACAAATCAAAGGCTCAGCAATGGGCTGTCCATTTGCCCCCGAAATGGCCATTTTATACATGGGCCAATATGAGGAAAAATATGTTCTGAATAACAACCCCTATAGAGGCTACATTGGGCAATGGCTCCGTTATATTGATGACGTGTGGTGTGTGTGGAACGGAACGTCGAGACAACTGGAAGAATTCCATGTATGGTTGAACGATAGAAGCCCGGACATAAAATTCAGCTTGAGTTATCATGAAAGATCCCTTCCATTCTTGGATGTCGAAATATCAGTCAGAGATGATGTGCTTTCATGTTCATTATTTCAGAAAAAAACGGACAAGAATAATGCACTGCATTATAAGAGCCACCACCCGCGGAGTTTAAGGGATAATCTCCCTTATGGACAGTACCTCCGGGTAAGACGGAACTGTTCAACTATCCAGCAGTTTGAGTTGCATGGACAAGGCCTGACCTCCAAGCTACAAGAAAGAGGTTACCCCCATAAACTTTTGAAGCACTCTATGAAGAGAGCGAGATGGACACCCAGGGAACATCTTCTTGAGAAGAGACCAAGACTAGCGACTGAGAGGATGGTATGTGTATCCACCTTTGGCCCTCACACCAACCAACTCCAAAATATCATCAAAAAAAGTTGGCATTTAGTGCAGGAAATTCTTCCGGACATAGGTGCCCCTCTTTTTGCTCTTAAAAAGAACAGGAGTATTGGTGAAATGATTACATCTACCAGACCACCTCCAAAAAGGGACTCTCAAAGTACGATTTTTGGAACCAATCCAGTCAAAGGGCACCGCAAATGCGGGACATGTTCCGTCTGCGATCTCACAATAGAAGGCTCGTTGTTCACGGATGGTAACAAGTTTTGGCGTCACAATGAACATACGAACTGTAAGACCAAGTACACTCTGTATGCCATACAATGTCCGTGCAAGAAGCTGTACATCGGCAAAACCACGCAGGAGGACCGTCAAAGAATTATCCAACATCGATCAAGGATCAACAACAAAAATATGACAGCACCTCTGGTCTCTCATTTCCTGCAACAAAAACACTCCTGCCATGACATTAGATGGACTGTTCTAGCCGTTATCAGGGGTGGCACTGGTGACCCTGATCATCGCCTTTCCCAGAAAGAGGCGTACCTCATACTGAAATTCGATACATCCAATTCCGGTCTGAATGAAATGTCCGAAACTGCCAGTTTGTGAATTCTTCTCGATCTACGCAGTTGAGTTTGGCTGTGCTGCATTTTCCCCTTTTGTTTATTTCATTTTATTAATTTCTAAATCTATGTTTGTTCTTGTATAGTGAGTCTTCTACACGATCATATAACTGGGTATGGGATTATAGAGTTGTCTTTACAGCTTGTGAATTTGTGCCATTTCCATGTTAAAAATTTGGGTTGTAAATATGCTTATGATGTGCTCTCGTTTATACATGCAGCATTGTAATTGTTGAGAAATGTGAGACTACACAATCAGACTGTACTTCTTGATATGTGACTTGTTGTGTCAAATATGAGTAATTTTGTCCTGTATGAAAAATGCTAGAGGTTCCTAGACTGCGACTTCTGTGTTTCCGAGTTTCGCTGTGAGCGCGGTACATTCAAACTACATCGTCCAGCATTCCATAGGGGCCCCCACTGGCCACTCCCACCAGTCTTATGACCCGGTTGTTTTAAATACCTCTGCATGGAGCCGCGCCCTATCCATAGACTGAACTCCGTGTGGAAATGACCGATTGATTCCTTCTAAACGAGTAAGTGTTTTGCGCAAATTGGTAGCATTCTCTCGTGCCGCTAGTTTTTCCGGCCATCAGACCGTGAGACTAATACGCAAACATTCTCATTCCTCTTGTAGCGGGCTCCGGTGAAATTGACACCGCCTGCCGGCCTGAATTGGGTTCTGTGCCAAGGCGCCCGTATTACTATCAGTTTGGATTTCAGGTAGGAACGGTCTCCCTTGCTCCTTGCGTGTGACTGGTTAGCTGTATTCAGTCTTCATAATCGGCAGTCTCACTGACCTTGAATTTTTAATTTTTTATTTTTCTCTTGTGGCCACTCCCCCAGCTATTATCACCTGTGCTGCAAAATGAGAGCTGTCCATCAACCCTGAGTGTGCACCGCGTGGCGGGCATCACGTTTTCAGTTCACCAGTGTGTGAATTACAGTTATGATTCACATTCTCTAAGGCTCCACGCTAATCCATTGTTGCGCTAATATCCCATACGCAACGGGTTATTGACTGTGCTGAGTTTTTCTTTATATGTTTTTTCAGAATTGAATGCTTTTTGCGGCTTACCCACACTACGGCAACGTTTGTGGCCTTGTGCAGGTAATTATTCCCCTTTTTCTTTGGAGCCAGAGTAGACTGTCATAGTACTATGAGATATATATTTGACACCTACCCTGTATGTCTTTACAGATCTATCGTCCCCAGTCCCTGTCCTGAAGAGAACCTACAACATCTAGGTTCGAAACGCGTCGACACTCCCACCCTGTGGCAATTTCAAAGGGTGCCGCTAGGATACAACTAATCTCAGTATTCTGGACCCTAGTAGTGTAACCCTCTATAAATACTTGACCACAGGCTTTGGTAGACAGGCAGGCACCCATTTCCATCTCAATCCCGCCTGTCCCTTGGTTTTATAGTTCTACGGACTGGTTCCCTGTTTCATGCATCATTATTGCACTGTATATAATTGCAATTTAATTGAATCACTTCATGCTTTATTGTCTTGGTGTGTTATTATTTGTCTCGTTTGACTCGATTGTTGTAAGTATTGTACATTTGTAAAATTGTATTTTTGTAGATACTGTGTACATGAACCCACTGTTCTGATGGTCATTTTGTTTGTGCTTGTTTTGTTGGAACTTTAAGAAACTTAGCAAAAAACGATAAAATAAATGTGTTTGGAATACTAATCCAGTGGTCACGTGGTACGTATAGACTGCGTGGCTGTAGAATTTCTTTGTGAATTTTTCCTGTCCAGCCAACTTTTTCTGTTTTCCCTGTTGTCTTCGAAGTAGCAGGTGAGCTGGATGTTGACTATCTTCTCAATTACCTTAGCTGGGAACGGAAGCAGGGAGATGGGCCACAAGTTTTTAAGTTCGCTCGGGTCCGCCTTGGGTTTTTTCAGTAGAGTGTGGATCTCGGCGTGCTTCCAGCTCTCAGGGAAGGTCGCGGTCTTGAAGGAGAGGTTGATGATGTTGCGCAGGTGGGGTGCGATGGAGCTGCCGGCTTTGTTGAAGATGTGGTGTGGAAAAGGGTCAGACGGCGAGCTGGAGTGGATTGTGCCCATGGTCTTGATTGTGTCTTCGATGCTCACGTTGGCCCAGGTTGTTGGGAGTTGTGGTCAGTGGGGTGTGGTGGGTCTGGTGTGTTGGGGCATGTTGGGGTCGTCCGAGGGTTGAAGCTTTCGTGGATGTTGGCGATCTTGCGATGAAAGAAGGTGGTGAGGGAGTCGCACAGGGCTTACGACGGCGGGATGTCGTTGGCATTGGAGCTGGGGTTGGAGAGTTCTTTAACTACGTTGAAGAGCTCCTTGCTGTTGTGTGCGTTGTTGTTGAGGCGGCTTTTGAAGGAGGCTCTCTTGGCGATCCTGATGAGGTGGTGGTGGTTGCGGATGGCGTCTTTGTGGGCAGTTCGGCTGCCTGGTGACTTCACGCTGTGCCATATGTTCTCCAGCTTCTGGCAGGTGCGCTTAGACGCTAGGAGTTCCGGGGTGAACCAATTGGCTCGCTTGCTGGTGTCTTTGAGGGTTTGTTTTTTCAGCGGGGCTAGGGTGTTGGCGCAGTCGTCCATTCATCGTCTGAGGGTGCACGCACCGTCGTCGGGGTTGGCGGGGTTGGTCGGAGGATTGAGTGCGAGGTTTGTCTGTAGTTTTACTTTGGTGATTTTGCCCCAGTGGTGACGGGGGATCTGTAGGGTGCGGTGATGTGCGACGGGTTTCTGAAAGGTGAAGTGGATGCAGTTGTGGTCGATCCAGGTGTGTTCGGAGATGTGGCTGAAGGAGACGTAGCGGCTTGAGGAGAAGATGGCGTCTAGTGTGTGTCCGGCGATGTGGGTCAGCGTTGTGACGAGCTGTTCCAGTTCGAGGTTGGCGAGGTTGTCTATCAGGGTGGAGGAGTTGCTGTCGTTGTTGTTCTCCAGTTGGAAGTTCAAGTCTCCGAGGAGGATGTAGTCGGTGGAGGTCAGTGCGCGCGTGCTGATGAAGTTGGCGATGGTGTCGCAGAATTGTGGTCGGGGTCCAGGTGGTCTGTAGACGAGGGTGCCTCTTAGGGTGGTCTTGGGGTCCGTGTGGATCTGGATGTGCATGTGTTCGGCGGTGCTGATAGTGTTGTTGGTGTTTGTAGAGACCCTGATGGTCTTCTTGTGGACGATGCCGATTCCTCCTCCGACTCCGTTGGTGTGGTTTCTGCGGGCAATCTTGTATCCGTCGGGGATGGCAATGGCGATGTCTGGAGAGGAGGCTTTGTTCATCCAGGTCTCGGTCAGGAAGGCGACGTCTGGTGATGCGGTCTCGAGTAGGTCCCAGAGCTCGACGGCGTGTTTGCTTGCGGAGCGGGTGTTGATCAGGATGCATTGGAGCTTGTTGTGTTCTGTCGTGGCGGGAGTCTCTGTGTCTTTGATGCAGGAGAAGCTGCAGTTCTGGCAGGTGAAAGGACCGTGGGTGCCCTTCGGGGTGGCCCTGCAGCAGGTGGGGGTCCGTCCTGGGTCCATCACTGATTTTAGTGTCTGTGGGTTAATTGTAGGTATTGCTTGGGGGCGTGGTTTGCAGCGCTGCAATAGGGCCACTTGCTGAGCGTGCTCTGCAGGCCGAGACACGATCCTGTTAAAATCTCTACAAATGGAGGGCCATCGAGGCTTGTAAAGTGCCTCTGGGCCCTGCCTGGGTGGCCCCGCTTCGTGGAAGCCGACCGTTGCGGCTGCAAACCGCCTCTGCTGTGCTTGGAGAGCCCCGGCTGTTGGTGGGTTAATTGGTGGCACCGGATTCCCCTACCTGTAAAGCGATGATGGTGGTGCTGGGGGGCTGGCTCGGTCCCTCTGGGCGTATTTGTGCTAGAGCTCAAGAGTCGCGACTAGCTGAGCCGCCATTGCCACACCGAGCACTTTCCTGCGTGTGGACCTGGAGACTCCACTGTAGGTCCTGCGGTGCAGCGGAGCTTCACCCACACTAAGAGGTGAACACCGGACTCTTCCTGGGCCTCGCCAGACACTGGTGGTTCCTGTGAAAGGAGGCAGGGGACCACTGTGCGGAGGGCGAGCCGACATCATTGAACCAGGCATCCCGGGGCTCGCAGATCAGAGAGCCCAGGCGTTGGACCGGCAGTGCTGCGGGGTCTCCTCTGGACCTGGAGGTATGTGCTGATCCTTGCTGCGCTCTGCAGGATCCCTCTGAGGTGCGGTTAGGGCTGCCCCTGCATGTCGTGTGGTGGTAGTCCAAACCAGGCAGTCACGAGGGCAGGTGTATTTGCCCCTTGAGGGGGGTTGTCTGAGCTATTGGCTGTAAGTCATACGGTAAGTGCACTAATTGGACAGTATAATCTGGTGCTAAAGGCTGACGACAAAACCAGGCAGCCAGTGTGCATGCACCACGGAGGGCACTGCATGGCCCATGATTAACCAGTGCCCAACTCCCCCCCACAAAAAAAGAGGGACACTGGCATCATCACAGACCGGCTGCAGTTGGGTGTGTGCCGGTGCAGCGAGAGCAGACAGCCGTTAAGGGGTTGATCACTAGAGCTGCCATAAATCACCTGCATAATGCTTCAGCACACCACACAGGCCTGCCGCCATGGGAAGGCAGGATGCTAAGCAGCTGAATTTGACCTTCGATAATAGAAGGACTACCAGATTAACGGCGAGGACCTACATACATTAATGCTAGAGATGCGATCAAGCCTCTGCACCATAGACACTAAGCTGGATGTGCTCACTTCTCAGCTCAATGCAGTTAAAAACAGGTGGGAACCCACGAGACCAGGCTGGATGTGCTCGAGAACCACAACTCAGGCTTTCACGAGTTTCAGGTTGAAACTAAAGAGCAGCTCCTGCACATGGACAAAGTACTAGGTTTGATCAGGGCAAAGAATGAGGACTTGGAAGCAAGGTCCAAATAAAACAACCTGAGAATCACAGGGATTCCGGAGACGACTGCCATATCCAAGATGGAGGTTTACATCGCTGATCTGCTGCGCAAACTCTTCCACCCTGAGCTGTCCGCTGTGTACGCGGTCGAGCGTGCACATCGTGCCCTGGGCCCCAAACCTCCAGTCGGAGCTACACCCATGCCTATCCTGGCTTGGATCCTGAATTAGCAGTATCGCGACCTTATCCTGAGACTAGCAAGGGAGCGAGGGACTATAACTCATAAAGGGAATACCATCTCAATCTACCCTGATTTCACACTGGTGGTGCAGGCAGCACACTGGGAGTTCCTGCCTGCAAAACTCATTCTGCTACAAGCTAAGATACCCTACTGTTGAAAATTAGTACGTTTTGGTGAACATTATCTGCGCCATCTTGCCTCTTCCCCTGATGCCACACTTTTGTCGTGCGCGCCCGCCATTTTTTTAGATGCCCCGATCAGAACGAACCCTTTTGCATGCCGCTGGCCCCTGACATAGCCCTTCGCCTTCACTAAGCCTGCACGCTGACCACCCCCTGCTTGCACCTGCCTTGAGTCATAAACCCCTCTTCGGCGCTGCTCTGCCCCAGGCCCTCATCCTGTTCCCAGCGCGACACCCCCCTGCTTCCCTTTCATGATCTCCGGCCCTTAGATGCAAACCCCCTTCTTCCCCGTGTGCCCGTTTTGTCTTCCCCGTTCCCAGGCCGACACCCAGCTCTGCCGATACCATTCCTTGCCCCTCCCCGTACAATAGAAAGTTTCCCCCATCAAAGGATCCCCGGGTTGATCAAAGCCCCCACTCCATGAGATCCGATCAAACCCCCCACATTCCGTGAATCGGCGGAATATCCAGCTGCGTGATACTCATCACCTGTTGTGACTAGGGTGGGGACTTCAACTGTAAATGTGTGTGGGAACGGGCCCAAAGGGGAGTTCCGGGAATGTCTTTTCCATACATCAAAGCTTTAACATGAATGTGTAATCTACAATAAAGTCATAAAACAGTGTATAAGAGGCCAGGCCTCAGAAATGTATGCAGAGCACCTCAGAACGATACCTTCTGCCGGTTTTGTTGTGTTCTCCTCCGGAGAGAATAAAAACCTTGTTTCCTGCTTTCCAGTCTCCAGCGCCTGCCTCTTCATTGATTAAATAACTAGAGGGTCACAGAGGCAATACCGCCGGGCAAATATCGATTGTCCCCGACCCGACTCAGGTTTTAACAATTGGCGTCCCAAGCGTGGGGCCCATCAGCGACTCGTGGATCCAGTGGGAGAGGTCCCGACGACAGAGTGAACGACTGCAACGATCGGGAGAGCTCTTGCCCAATAGACCCTCGTCTGGCAGCCGATCATCCGAACTTCACTAGTTCCGAACAGACCTCTCTCGAGTGATCTACGGTCCTGACTGGGGACCATCAGGAGTGCCGTGAGAAATACGAGAAAAAGAGGACGATCGGGCGCTGGATTCGGAAGACAAGAAACTGTCCACATGGTCCGGGTAAGGTCGTGTAATCACGACAAGTTGCGAAATGATTGCTTGATTGTTTGATTGTTTAAAAATACTAGTATTGCTCTTTATTTATTTGGAGATTCACTGTCTACAAACGGAGAAACAACGGGCTCTCTCTTTGCAAGCAGTGGAGGATAGGTAGGGCAGCAGCCGTGCTTATTTTTTTCTCCCCCACTCAATAATTACTTGAAACTGAACTGTTGTTCGCAAAACTATTGTTTCCTGGAGATTCCCTGTCTGCAAACAGGGAAGAGACCACCCTTTTTGCAGATAGTGAAAAGGGTAGGTAACGCAGATCTTTGCGGACCTACTCATTCTCCCCATTGTTATTTATTGGTCTTTTTGTTATTTTTTGATCCATGAGGTATTCACTGCCTGCAAACAACGTTGAATAGAAATATTCTGTCCAGTCTTTGCACCTAGTGATAAGATAGGCAGTGCTGACTTTTTAGTCCCTCGTTACGAGCCGTCATGTCTGTCTTCTCCCCACTGATTAATAGCCTGTTTAGCCCGGACCGTGTATTAGAGGTGGACCATATAGCTCCACTAGAAGGCACCCCTAATAAGGACATGTTCATAAACTATGGATTAGTCACCATAGCCTATAATAAATTGTGGCACAGGTATACCGAAGAGAGTCAAGACAAACAGTGGCCACTGGCAGGATCCTTTGACCTTGATAAAATAGAAACGTTAGAAATAGCCCTTCGAAATAATAAGACAACGCCAATTATGCTCGACAGTCTCGGTATGTGGCGCAGAGAGGCTATGCAACGACAGAGAAAAGACGAGGACAAACCAAGTAGAGAAATATACCGACAGGACAACCCCAGGACACCGCTACCCACAACTTACCCCCCGACACTATGCAAAAGACGACCAGACTTAGGGCCAGACCAATGCGCTTTTTGTAGGTATGTCGGACACTGGAAAGCCCAATGCCCGACTCTACTGAGCGTGAGTAAAGGCAAAGGGCCGACAGGAACGACAGACCGGCAGTACGAGAAAAAGCGCGAGACAAAGAAGAACCCGACTTACATAGACAGACCAGACAGAACCACCACGTTTGATTATGCCCGATGGCACAGATTTCGCCAGGACAATTTCAGCGGCATGCTCAAGTTCTCCTAGGTCGGGCAACGTCAAGACGGGAACCCAGCCTCGTTTCAAATTCGCAGACGGAAAGAGATAATTATGACCAATAACTGTTTTATATTCGTCTTGGGTCTTTGTATGTCGTACTTGTACTGTCCCCCGTCTGAGTTTGTGTGTATGTAATGTACAAATCTGCGTCATCCCTCTACACGTGTTTCCGTGTTACTCAACCTCTGTTAGCAGAAACTTAGCATAAAAGCAACCTGGAAAGAAAGAAATGGTAAAACAAAATCCGTAGACCATTAATGAACTTGAACTTTTAATTTAGCACAACAAACAAGGAATAATAACGGTAAACTGTAGAAAATGAAAGTCAAACAGAACATTCGCCCCCCCCCATTCTGGAACCTTCCAAAGTAGGGCAGGGTTACGGCTACGCCCAACCAACGGCAACCCATATAAGGCGGGCCCGGCCGCCAACTCTTGGTCAGGAAATCTTAACGTATGGGGGAGCCGGAGGAGAGGCAGGAGCCAGCAGCCCGGGCAGTTGTAGGTAGTCCCGCCACATGTCTCCTCAGCCAGCCGCAACGGGCCTGGATAGACTTAAGTAGTCCCGCCACATGTCCAGAGAAGAACGAGGCACCTCTTTCTTTTCCCTTCCGTAGCAGCCGCAGCAGCTCTGGACGGCGGGATGTCCTGCACGTACCTCCACAACAATTTGTCCAAGTTGGGCTGGGAGGGAGAGGCGACGCGGACGAGCCTCTCCCACCTCCACCGATAGGAGGTCTCCCAGCCCCCGGCCCGACGCCGAACACCCCCAGTCAGGCGATGGTGCCAATACTTCCACAGCACCGAACACACCATGGTGGCACCCCAGTACTTGCGCAGCACCGAACGTGCAATGGTGGCCATATTTTCGGAACACCGAACCTGCAATGACTGCACTGATACTCGTGCCGCGCCGAATGCGCGCCACAGGTGGCCATACTCCCACAGCACTGAGCACAGGACTTGGGGAACACCGGATGTGGAGAGACCTTCATGCGGGGCGATGAAAAGGAGCGGCATGGAGTGCACCGGGAGAAGGAGACGATGCGGACGAGTCTCCCTCGCCCCCCCCCCCCCAGGTGGGGGCATCACAGCTGCACCCCAGCTGAACGTCCCGCTTTCACACAACAGGGACCTCTTCCTTTCACTCCGAAGGATCTCTCCCACTCTTGCAAACTCGACGAGAGTGGCCCCTGTAGGGCCTCAAAATGGCGTCTGGGTCCGCTGGAAGGCGGGCCCCGGCCACTAGAGTAACTTTGACCAGCAATATAACTCGAACATTTGCCCCCTGGAGCACGAGCCCCCATCTCCGACAGCATCTCCGCAGCCTTGAAGATCCTACAAAGGTCCCCGGCGGAACCTTCGGCCTTTGCAGGCTTCCGGTAAGGGACGGCTGCCTTGATCGCCAACGAAACAAACATGACATTGCCACTCCTTCTGTTAGCATGAATTCTAGAACTGCCGAAAAGGACTCTGGTCCAAACTGCCAGTAATGGGAAACATTTCCCCCTGATGCTGCTTCCGGACTGAGCCGGCCCCGCCCAAAATGGCGCTGGTATCAATCGGAACTTACGAACACCTCGTGGTGTTCCTTCGCACTAATATAAACTTGATGTTCTGAGATTTTATATGATCCTTTGTACACTTGGCTAGAAAAGACAAGGAGAACTCACTCGACGAACAGTATGAAAGGATCCCCGTTACAAATGTTGATTACAAATGTACAATGTATTATATTTTTATAACTGATGTAAACCTCATTTACGACGCACACGTACGGTATGCATATAGGAAATCTGATTACAACTATTATGATTATGCTTCTAAATTATGAAAATAAATGCCCCCGAACCCCCAGCCAATTAATAGACGTTTTAGTTTCTTACAAATGAATGAGTAAAACTTTCCGATGTTTTTATTGCTACGAACGACACCCCCCACTGTACGCACTTTAGCCATTGCCACGACCGGCCAAATACGACGCACCCTCATAATCCACATGCTGAAATGATTTTGCAAAATAAAGTTTTTGAAACTATGGACGGGTATTGCATGCTTTATTTTAAAAATGTGGGATCGGTGGGAAAGTTCTTTTCTGTGCACCCTACTCTGCTCTCTCTTTAAGGTTAAAAGAAGATGGTTGCCCAGCCCTGGAGGACGGATCGGATCGACAACACGACACTCCGCCTTCAAAGTACGCGACTGACCCATGAACTCTCGCGCAGAGGAAGACCTTGACTTCCAAGGATGGGTAAAACGAACGGTGTAAATGAGGGAATGTAAAAGGAGGGTGAAATGAAATAATGTAAATGTTATAAAGTACAACGTTCCAAAGTATCAGGGAACGGAGCTGACCCAAGAACCGAAGAACCTTAGAACGCCACAGCGTTGAAAGAGGTTTAAGGATCCCGATAGTGAGATACATCCTTTGACTAGATACCTCGCACTAAGCACCTCTGGTTTCCTTTTTACGTTTCCCCGCACACGACCTATATGGACACACTACCCCCCTCGACTCCAGAAACCATATCCCCGGGGACCCTGCCCCGAGGAGGAAAGACGAGTAAGAGGTAAGTAAAGAACTTATGAATCCATGTATTTGAATATGCGCGAATGCTGTCTCCCCCACCCCCTTTTTTCCTCCCTCTGCAGGTTACATCAGAGATTACAGCCGAGGTGTGGCGAAGATCTGAAGCCTTGCCATGTCTAATACACGAAGCGGACTAGCGCCGCAAGGTGGTGTCTAAGCACGCCTGCAAACTACTCACGTATCGAACAAACCCGAAAAATTAGCACAACCTGATAAAAAGTGATCACCCTTAAACCAGACCGGACGAATGAACCCATGTCACGTATGATGCGAAACTATGAGGGAATGTGTGTGTGTGACTGAGACGTTGACCCAACTGGTCGAAGGACCGAGAATGCGAGAAAGTGCGACAAAATGGTACCTCCTTTCTTCTTTCCTTTTTCTCAAGGCACGTCCCCTCTACCCTGTCTAATGCTCAAACTGCATGATTACAAGATTCTAACGCAGACCCATGAATGCCCTTTACTGTGTAATGCACTAAATAGCCTTTCTTGAATACACTGCCACCCTCTCTGTTGCACGTGTACTATTTAGCCTGCCGTTGCTCTCTCTCTCTCTCTCTCTCTCTCTCTCTCTCTCTCTCTCCCTCTATTTTTGCACTCCCACTCTTCCGAGTGATTAGCCCCGAAATTGGCAGACTGCCACCCCTAGCACACCACCTAATTGGCTTCAAATACCGTCAGTATTTGCACAAAAACTTGTCTTTAATACAATCACCCTGAGGCCGCGTCATTACCTCTCCTTTTCCGCTAGAAGTCAATGAACCGAGGTTGGGCCGTAAGGGAAAGGACAGGTAAGACGACAGAGGTTCCCTAATCTGACCCGAAATAAGGGAACAACATGTCAACGGCTCCTATGGTATAAAACAAGGACCTCAGAATACGCGACCCTCCCCTCCCCGAATTGTCGCAATACCCAAACCGGAAAAATGATCACCCCTGTTACCTCCCCTGTATCAGCCGCCCAAAAACTGGAATTATGAAACTACCCCTCATTTCCAGTTGTGAGAGATGGGTCGATTTATGCCCTTACCACAAGTTTCCTATGTCCCTGGTTGTTTCCCATAAAATCCCTGTCCTTCCTAATTAAGTAATCGGGCTGTAAAAGGTTACGTAGGATCCAGAATGATGTTTTACAAGGTTAACAGACTAGTCCAAGGTAAAGAAATCATCGAAATAAACCCCGTAGTAGTTGAAAAGCAGGATGCATCGATAGAAAGGAAATGTTTAGCCATGATCGTCTCTCAGCAAAATACCTGTGTAGTACCATGTTGACGACTCACAGTACCCTTTGTAAACGTAAAACTCTAGAGAACGGCATATCTTTGCCAGGTTCGTCTCACGAAGGTGGGTCACCATCAGATGAACTGTCGTGACTGTAATAAATAATTGTAAAGGAAAGTCATAGTAAATCCAACAGGCCCGTCACCGGTCATTCATATGCCAGTTGTGAACACTAATATAACGGGCATTTTCATTCTTTGCCTGGAGCTGGGAGAGAAATAGACTTTTTGATTATCTTCATCTGCAAATTCTCTAAAGACTGTCTTTTCAAACTTGTTTAAGGGTACTGCTGTTGGAGGAGAGAAGGACCGGATGTGGGAGCACGAGGCCTGACTGCAGACTAAGGAACACCTGCGACATTAGCCAAGGCGAGACCACGACAGAAAAGAGCTGCAGGACGAGGCACTGTTTTCGACAACATGAGAAGAAAGGGTCGACCTGATGCCCCTGCTCGATGTCCAGTGTTTGTCGACAAGTCCCCGCTCTCTGAATTCGGTCACACGCCCGCCTATTTGAAGTCTCTCGTTCCCCTAGTTTGTTCCTAATTTGGCCTTGCTCCATCCCCCTTTTCCTCTGACCTACCCTATGGACTGTTTTGTACGCTCTTCTTCCATCTGAACTCTCTGACAATCACCTCAAAGGACACAGGGCGAAAAGGACCTTTCCGACCAGAAACGCGAGGAAAGGGTCGTGCCCTGCAACGCAGAACTTAGAACAGAGCTGGACTTGTAGCTCCACCGCCGGTGCTCAACAGCGCCAACGAAAGGCAACAAAGAATGATGAGAACTCGTTAAACTTCGAACATTTGACATCCCCAATCGCCGTTTCTGCTAGACCTCATTTCTCTCCCAGCCGCCATTGTATTGATCATGCTCCAATCCGAACCTGATATATATGTAATAACCTGCCAGTATGAAATATACTTGCTGCTCTCGCTACAGAATCGTTTTTGTATTGCATTCCTATGACTTTCCTGCTAAACAAATTGATCAAAGTTTATCAAATAGGCTCACCTCCTAAAAACTAGAAATGTTAAAATGTATTGTTTACAACTCTTTTCATCTAGGGTTCCTACCGTTTTCTTTCTCATGCCCACCACAATAGAACCGAGTAGAAAATGAGCTAGCAAGATGTCTTGAATATGTTAAAGGGAGGACTGTTGAAAATTAGTACGTTTTGGTGAACATTATCTGCGCCATCTTGCCTCTTCCCCTGATGCCACACTTTTGTCGTGCGCGCCCGCCATTTTTTTAGATGCCCCGATCAGAACGAACCCTTTTGCATGCCGCTGGCCCCTGACATAGCCCTTCGCCTTCACTAAGCCTGCACGCTGACCACCCCCTGCTTGCACCTGCCTTGAGTCATAAACCCCTCTTCGGCGCTGCTCTGCCCCAGGCCCTCATCCTGTTCCCAGCGCGACACCCCCCTGCTTCCCTTTCATGATCTCCGGCCCTTAGATGCAAACCCCCTTCTTCCCCGTGTGCCCGTTTTGTCTTCCCCGTTCCCAGGCCGACACCCAGCTCTGCCGATACCATTCCTTGCCCCTCCCCGTACAATAGAAAGTTTCCCCCATCAAAGGATCCTTCCCCGGGTTGATCAAAGCCCCCACTCCATGAGATCCGATCAAACCCCCCACATTCCGTGAATCGGCGGAATATCCAGCTGCGTGATACTCATCACCTGTTGTGACTAGGGTGGGGACTTCAACTGTAAATGTGTGTGGGAACGGGCCCAAAGGGGAGTTCCGGGAATGTCTTTTCCATACATCAAAGCTTTAACATGAATGTGTAATCTACAATAAAGTCATAAAACAGTGTATAAGAGGCCAGGCCTCAGAAATGTATGCAGAGCACCTCAGAACGATACCTTCTGCTGGTTTTGTTGTGTTCTCCTCCGGAGAGAATAAAAACCTTGTTTCCTGCTTTCCAGTCTCCAGCGCCTGCCTCTTCATTGATTAAATAACTAGAGGGTCACAGAGGCAATACCGCCGGGCAAATATCGATTGTCCCCGACCCGACTCAGGTTTTAACACTACTCTCTGCTGTATCCCGCCAAGGTTAAGGTGACTCATGACATGAGAGCATGGCACTGTTTTTCACAGATTCTAAATCCACATTGAAATTTGCAAAACATGTTGGGGATAAGAAGCATACACATGGCTCGCACGCCAGGGAAACATCTGCAGATAGACTGAGGGATAATGATTAACTGGAGCTTAGTACTTATGCGATTTCACATGTGTTTCTGTCTGGTCTGGGCCTTGCTGGGTCAAGTTAAGGTTCCAATGTTGGAGTTGGCCATTATCCTTGTGCAGTGGTTGCTAGGCTTTTCACACAATCTATCTTATAGATTTGGCCCTCTGCTTTTTCTTGGCCACCCTGCTTTCGGTGGGGGTGTACGCCGGCGACACCAGGCCTTCCAGGGAGAGGTCCCGGCTGTTGTTCTGCTCTAACGGGGAACAACTCGTTGTATAAATGTTGAAGGGGGAGGGTTTATCACAATCTGTTTGGGGGGTTGAAATGGGTAGAGGGAGGAGGTGGAGTTTAATGTTCTGTTCTTAGCCAGCTTATTGGTACATAGACCAGGAAACCATAAATGGGAATCATGGTCTGCATCCATGTTGTCTTCAGATTACAACAGGGGTAGGTCACATCGATGTTGTCTTCAGATTACAACAGGGGTAGGTTGCATGTCAAACGTGTCAATACCGCATACCAAATGGCCATTGGGGGGTTTGGGGCACTACGGGCCCATAACAAGGTATTACATAAGGCGTCAATGACTTTGGTATGTCAAGTCTAAGATTTTTAACTTGGAACATCTGCGTTCCAAACGACCATAGAAAGACCAGATTAGTTTACTTCTGCCTACTTAGGCATAATATTGACGTGTGCCTATTGCAAGAGACACACTTGAATAATGCGCCCTCCACTAGGCTACAGTACAGGCGCTGGAGTCACGTTTTTACTTCCATATATTCAAATTACTCTCAAGGGGTGGGGGTACTCGTGCGGCAGGGACTGGACTGGAGGGAGTGTGAATTTCACCTCAATCCAGAAGGCAGATATATCATACTACTTGGTGATCTGGGCGGGGTCCGGGTGGTGATAGCGGCAGTTTACGGGCCTAATGTGGGCACCCCTAATTTTTTTCAAAACAGATGGGCCAAAAAAAGAGCAACTGGATGAGATACTATTATCTGGAGAGAGGTCATACATTCACCCCAGTACGGAGATCAGGGCCTAAATCATCGTTTTTTTGCTCACCATGCCATTCCAGTTTGAACCCAGCCATATGTAAATCATTCTTGACCCTGTGCCCCATGGGAACAGTCCAGCCCAAACTGCCAAGTCAGGACCTCTCTGGACTAGAAACTAGCATCCTAGGACCGGTTTCATGCTTTCAGCCCTCATCAGCCAGGATAGCTTGATTCCAGTGGCATGGAGAGCACGGGACTCACCTCTGAGCATACCCATCCCACTCGGGGTGACAAATGCAAAAACAACAGTTGATGGACAGAATGTAGAGCAATGTCATACATTCACCCCAGTACAGAGATCTGGGCCTAAATCCATCGGTTTTGGTAGTTCGGGCTGGACTGTTCCCATGAGGCACAGGGTCAGACTAATTTGCATATGGTCATGTCTGAACTGGGGTGGCAGAGTGAGCTAAATAATGATGGTGGATTAAACCCAGATCAGTTGACTGGGGGTGAGCGCTTGCATTGTTCAACACTCCGTCCATCATCCCCTTTGGTATTGCTTTGTTCGCCCTAAGTTGACAGGGTATACCCAGACGTGGGTCCCTTGCTCACTTTGCCACTGGATTCAAGCTAGCCTGGCTGATGACGGCTGATTAGCCAGAAACCGGTCCCAGGATACTTGTTCCTGGTTTAGGGAAGACATGGCTTGGCAGTTCGGGCTGGACTGTTCCCATGAGGCACAGGGTCAGACTGATTTGCATATGGCCATGTCTGAACTGAAGTGGCGGAGTGAGCTAAAGAATGATGGTGGATTAAACCCAGATCAGTTGACTGGGAGTGAGTGCTTGCATTGTTCAACACTCCGTCCATCATCCCCTTTGGTATTGCTTTGTTCGCCCTAAGTTGGCAGGGTATGCCCAGACGTGGGTCCCTTGCTCACTTTGCCACTGGATTCAAGCTAGCCTGGCTGATGACGGCTGATTAGCCAGAAACCGGTCCCAGGATACTTGTTCCCGGTTTAAGGAAGACATGGCTTGGCAGTTCGGGCTGGACTGTTCCCATGAGGCACAGGGTCAGACTGATTTGCATATGGCCATGTCTGAACTGAGGTGGCGGAGTGAGCTAAAGAATGATGGTGGATTAAACCCAGATCAGTTGACTGGGAGTGAGTGCTTGCATTGTTCAACACTCCGTCCATCATCCCCTTTGGTATTGCTTTGTTTGCCCTAAGTTGACAGGGTATGCCCAGACGTGGGTCCCTTGCTCACTTTGCCACTGGATTCAAGCTAGCCTGGCTGATGACGGCTGATTAGCCAGAAACCGGTCCCAGGATGCTTGTTTCCGGTTCAGGGAAGACATGGCTTGGTAGTTCAGGCTGGACTGTTCCCTTGAGGCACAGGGTCAGACTGATTTGCATATGGCCTTGTCTGAACTGGAGTGGCGGAGTGAGCTAAAGAATGATGGTGGATTAAACCCAGATCAGTTGACTGGGGGTGAGTGGTTGCATTGTTCAACACTCCGTCCATCATCCCCTTTGGTATTGGTTGGGACGGGGGCACAGGGATTACTTGGACGTCCCCGTCTCTGTGGAGGATATTACCCAGGTAATTAGACATTTCTCACTGGAGAAGGCCCCGGGATCCGACAGCTTAACAACCGCATTCTACAAAACATACGCAGAGGAACTAGTCCCACACCTATTAGCGTTATATGAAGAGGCTAAAACCACAGGTATTCTACCACCTTCAATGCGTGAGGCCATTATTATTACCCTGCTGAAGCCAGGGAACCCCAATGACGAAATCGACTCTTACAGATCACTCTCAGTCATAAACGTGGATGTTAAGATACTGGCTAAGCTGGTTGCTAACCAACTTAAGCCCTTGCTCCCAATGATAGCTCACCCAGACCAATCAGTTTTCATCCTCGGAAGAACCACGTCACACAATCGTCGGACTTTCGTCAATGTAGTCCACTATCTACACCCTGACACGCAAGCAATTGGGTATTTCTTGACGGCACAAAAGCATTTAATTTGCTAGAGTGGATATATCTATTCACAGTCATGGAGAGGATGGGGTTTAGCCCCCTTTTTCTGAGTCTCATACGATTACTTTACACAAAGCCATCTGCAAGGATCCGAGTGAATGGTATGCTGTCGGAACCGTTTGACATATCGAGGGGCACGAGACAGGGGTGTCCTCTTTCCCACTTGCTCTTCACGATAGCGATGAGCCACTGGCAGCATGAATTAGGCAACACCGCACTGCCAGGGGACTGGGGTTTAGCACGAGGGGCCTCCTGATTTCGCTATACGCAGACGACATCACCCTGTATATCAATGACCCGGTGACAAACACCAACCCTAACCTCCGCAAACTAATCCAATTTGGTGGCCTATCCGGCATTTCAATAAACTGGGCCAAGTCAACTATATTTTCCTTAACGGAAGCTACTACACCATTTCCCATTGATTATCCACTCAAATGGGCCAATGGCCCGGTGAAATACCTCGGCATTTGGCTTAAAGCACAAGTTACTTACCTTAGGTAACAATATATCTGTAAGAAACATTAGTAGTGATAGATTCCTTACCTTAGAATTACCCCCAGGCGCATCTAAGTAGCTCCAGCAAGGCCATTTTGGCGACAATGACGCCAACGACGCACGCAGAGCCGCACGACGATGCCTACCGACGCGCAGGGGTACTGCTGACGAAAACTTTCCGGATCCAGTCTGGCGTCTGGGGGTAATTCTAAGGTAAGGCATCTATCACTACGTGTTTCTTTCAGATAGGAACATGCAGGATATCTGGAACATGAATTTCGGGTGTACTATCTCGTGGCTAGAGGAGAAAATTAAGGCGTGGGCTGGCCTCTCCTTATCCCTGGCTGGGAGAATCGAAGTGGCGAAAATGGTGGTTCTGCCGAAACTGTTGTATTTAGTCATAAATATCCTGATTCCTCTCACACAAGCTTTCTGTAATTCAATTTGTTCTTTACTAACAACTATGATTTGGGCGGGTTGACAAGCACGGATCTTGTGGGAACACATAACCGTAATGTTAATGTTAATAATGATTTATAAAGTGCACGTACACCGGGTGGTTTCATGGGGCTATAAAGGCTCAGAGATAATCAGCAGACATCTTTAGGTATAGGCTTGTGCAAATAGCCAAGTTTTAAGGGATTTCCTAAATTGCAATAGGGAGGTGCAGGTGCGAATCTCCAATGGGAAAGTGTTCCACAGTCTAGGGGCGAGCGTGGCAAATCTGCGGTCGCCCTGTCGTACTCGCTTGAATACGGGGATGGTAAGAAGTGAGAGGTGAGCAGAGCAAAGTTTCTGAGAGGGAGTGTGCCTGGATATCAAGGTGTTAATAAATGTTGGGTTATTGCCATGCAGGGATTTGAAAATGAGGCAGCCCGCCTTAAAAGCACAGCATTGAGGGATTGGGAGCCAGTGTAGTTTCCTTAGCAAAGGGGTGACTGATTGCCAACTAGGTTGATGAAGGATCATTCTGGCTGCCTGATTTTGGGCCATCTGTAGTCATTTGAGCAGGTAGATTGGCATACCCAAATATACAGAATTAGCATAGTCCAGAAGAGACAGGACAGTGGCGACCACCACTTGGATCAGAGCTTCCTGTGTAAGAAACCATGTATCTTTTTGATCTTCCTCAGTTGAAAGAAGCATTTAGAGATGACTTTTGTCCCAGGGTGGCTTGGGAGCTCCAGACATCCAATTGTGTGCATTTTGCGCACAGGCCCATGTTCTGCATTTCTGGGTACATCCCACCCATTTCCAACCACGCACAACTGTGGAGCTGGATGTCGTGGCGCCAGTTCCCCTCCAGGTGGCCCTATATCAGGCATACATTCAGCCAAGAGATGGCATAGACACGGTAGATACCCTGAAGTGGGCATGGGAAAAACTCAGGGAGAGAGCCCATCTCAAAATTTTATATGCCTCATCCATTCCCCTGGCACACAACCCTATCTTACCCACCATAGGAGAAAGCGTGAGCGGAACACAGGTAAAAAAAGGTAGGCTTATTATTATTATTAGGTGAGCTTGTATAGCCCAACAGCTGCCTCAGCAAAGAGGCATCCCGGCACTTGCAGCCAAGTAAGAGGAACGCAGACGCTAGACCGTAGGAAATAGGAACGTTTTGATAGCTTTACGGAAAGACAGAAGGCAATCTAGCCGGCGGATCAGTACCGGGAGGGAATTCCATTGTTTGGCGGCAAGGTACCGAAAAGACCAACCCCCAGCTCTGATGCGCTTCACCCGGGTGACCGTAGCCAGGACTTGCTCTGCCGAGCGCAACTGGCATGTGGGTACATAGGGGATCAACAGATTAGACAAAATCTCAGGGGAAGACCATTTTAAGATTTTGAAGGTCAGGCAGAGTGCCTTAAATTGAATCCTTTGAGGCATAGGCAGCCTGTGCAGGCGCCGCAATGCGCCCGTCGCAGAGCAGGTTTTAGGGAGCCGCAATGGAACACGGGCAGCTGCGTTCTGAACCCGTGAAAGGTGCGTAACTTCCACCTTGTTGGCTCCCAGCAAAAGTGAGTTAGCATAGTCTAATCTAGACAGAATAGTGGCTTGGACTATCAACTGACGGGTGGGTGGGTCCAAAAAGCCCAGCATAGGTCTCAGACCCCTGAGTAGACCAAAGCAGGTGCCAGCGATCTTCTTGGTATGCTCCTGAAACCCAAGATTAGAGTCGAACCAGACCCCTATGTTTTTTTGCAGCCGATTTATGGCTGGGGGCACTGCCCAAAGACACCGGCCACCAATGCTTACTCCAGAGCCCCTTGTCTTTCCCCACCAGCAGCACTTCTGACTTGTTGGCATTGAGTTGAAGGCAGTTGGTGGTCATCCAATGCGCGACCGCTGCAAGGCCAGCCTGGAAATGCGCGGCGCCCCGAGCATGGTCTTAAGAGAGGGCCACCACCAACTGCGTATCATCAGCGTACGAAATCATGGTCAAACCAGAGTGCCTTGCCACTGCTGCCAGGGGTTGAACATAGAGGTTGAACAGGATATGGCTTAATGCTGAGTCCTGAGGGACCCCCTGCTTGATGACATAAGCATGTGAGAAGAAGTGGGGGCCAAAACCAGAAATCATCTGTCAGATAGAAAAGAGCGGAACCACTCCAGGGCCGGACCCACCACCCCCACTTCCTCCAGGCGGCGCAGAAGGATCTCATGGGAGACCGTGTCGAACGCGGCACTGAGGTCGAGCAGCACGAGAGCCGCAGTCTGTCCCTCATCCAGGATGGGCCTCAGGTGTTCACTTACTGCTCCGATTTTGGTCTCGGTGCTATGACCCGGACTTGCACACCTTTGCTGATCTATATCCTGGGGACATGTTCAGGTCTCCCCCAGAACTCCCAGTGGAGCGCGTAGTGCCATTCTAAGAACTGTTCCTATATTATAATCTCAGGGCCACATGCAGTGCTATGCATGACATGTTCTCCAGCGCCCCCTCCTACATTGCTTGCCCTTGAAAATGTGTTAAAAACAGATTCCCCTCGCAGACTCATAACACACATTTATAATATTATGCAGAACTCTGCCCCTCTGTTGTAGCCCAAGGCCTTTCAGTCCTGGAACACCGAACTGCAAAGCCAGATAACGGAAGATCAGTGGTCCTTTCTGCAGCCAAATCACAGCTTTGTCCCCTAATTACAAGCTGTGCTTTATTCCTTTTAAATACCTCCACAGATTTTATAGGACCCCATCCCAGTTACACCGCATGGGAATAAGGGCAGATGACTGCTGCTAGAGATGTGACCCTTGACCCTGCTTGCAGTCAGGTCCCTTCACACGCCGCGCAGCTCTACCTCTCGGCGCCCGTGCCTCTCAGCCAGCCGCCGCTGCCTGTTCGTGCCTGCTATTGTCCTGGTATCCCCTGTGGAGCGTGGGTAATTACGAGTGTACTGTCTGTACTGTAGTTTTGATTCTGTTATCTTTTGCTCCTGTTTCCACTTTTGTACTTGTTGTTAGCTGCTCCCCATGTCCTTCTGTACCCTTTAGCCTCCTGTTTTTTGCCGCTGCGTCCCTGAGGCCCCGCCCCCCTCGCCTCACCTCACACCCTCGTTCCCGCCGCTGCATCCCCTGCGGCCCCGCCCACCCGATCGCACATTTGCCGAGCCCTCTCGCAGCTGATCCGCCCTCCCTCACCCCCTACTGATGGAGGCCGTGGAGTGGCAGTGACAGCGACCCTTGACCCTGCTTGCAGGCAGGTCGCTTCACACGCCATGCAGCTCCAGCTCGCTGCGCCCGTGCCTCTCAGCCAGCCGCCGCTGCCTGTACGTGCCTGCTATTGTCCTGGTATCCCCTGTGGAGCGTGGGTAATTGCGAGCGTACTGTCTGTACTGTAGTTTTGATTTTGTTCTCTTTTGCTCCTGTTTCCACTTTTGTACTTGTTTTTAGCTGCTCCCCATTTCCTACTGGACCCTTTAGCCTCCTGTTTTTTGCCGCTGCGTCACTGAGGCTCACCACCCTCGCCTCGCCTCACACCCTCGTTCCCGCCGCTGCGTCCCATGCGGCCCTGCCCACCCGATTGCCCAGTCGCCGAGCCCCCTCCCAGCTGATCCGCCCTCCCTTATCCCCTACTTATGGCGGCTGCTACGCGGCAGTGACAGCGACCCTTGAACCTGCTTGCAGGCAGGTCGCTTCACACTCCGCGCAGCTCCACCTCTCTGCGCCCGTACCTCTCAGCCAGCCGCCGCTGCCTGTTCATGCCTGCTATTGTCCTGGTATCCCCTGTGGAGCGTGGGTAATTGCGAGTGTACTGTCTGTACTGAAGTTTTGATTCTGTTCTCTTTTGCTCCTTGTTTCCATTTGTGTACTTGTTGTTAGCTGCTCCTCATTTCCTTCTGTACCCTTTAGCCTCCTGTTTTTTGCCGCTGCGTCCCTGAGGCCCCGCCCCGCTTGCCTTGCCTCACAACCTCGTTTCCGCCGCTGCGTCCCCTGAGGCCCCGCCGACCCGATGACCCATTCGCCGAGCCCCCTCCCAGCTGATCCACCGTCCCTCACCCCCTACTTATGGCGGCCGCTGTGCGGCCACGCAACTGTCGTGCCGGAGGTGCACCAGAGGCAAGCCCGTCTGCACCTGTACCGCGCCCAGCGCCAGACCCCCTGGACCCTACGCCCCCCACGATGCCAGACTCCGCTACAATGCCAGCACCCTCCTCGCACTCAACCCCGGACAAGACCACACCTGCTTTCAGGCCGCCCCGAAGCGCACCCACGGACCCTTCTCCTGCGGCACCTGCAGACTCATCTGCGACAGAACCACCAAACCACCAATGACCGGACCCAACCACCTCCGTTGCATACTCATCAATGCCCGCTCCGCACGCAAACGCGCCGTCTCGCTCTGGGACCTGCTCGACACCGCCACTTCAGACGTAGCCTTCCTGACCGAGACCTGGTGGAACGACTCCTTGGCACCCGACATCGCCATAGCCATCCCAGATGGCTACAAGGTCACCTGCAAGGACCGCAACAACGGAATCGGAGGAGGAATAGCCGGCATCCACAAGTCCTCCCTCAAGGTCTCCACCCATGCGGACGACACCCTCAACACCGCCGAACACCTGCACTTCCGGATCCACACCGACCCCAACATCACCCTCAGAGGTACACTCATTTACAGACCCCCCGGACACTGAGCTCAGTTCAGCGACTCCATCGCCGACCTCGCCAGCACCCATGCACTCGCCTCCACAGACTACATCATTCTCGGGGACCTAAACTTCCACCTAGACAACAACAACGCCAACTCTGCCACCCTGATCGCCAACCTCGCCAACCTCGGCCTCAGACAACTCGTCACCACACCCACCCTTGCAGGCGACACATGCTTGACCCCATCTTTTCCACCTGCGCCCATGTCGCCTTCAACCACACCACCGAACTCCACTTGACCGACCACCGCTGCATCCACTTCACCTTCAAGAAACCAACAACACACCACCACACCCAACAGCTGCCCCGCCGCTACTGAAGCAAAATCACCAAGGACCAGCTGACCACCACCCTCGCCCAGAACCCACCCAGCGACACCACCGACCCAGACACCGCCGCCGACAACCTGCGACAAAGGATCAACGTCTGCGCCAACACCCTCGCCACGCTGAAGAAACCCTCCAACAGCCACTCCAGCAAGAGAGCCACCTGGTTCACCAACGAGCTCCTGACCTCCAAACGCGCATGCTGGAAACTGGAAAAGAATTGGCTCCATAACCGCACACCAGACAGCCACACAGCCCACAAAGACGCCACCCGCTGACACCACCACCTCATCAGGCTAGCCAAGAGATCCTCCTTCAAAGACCGCCTGGACAACAACGCACACGACAGCAAAGAGCTCTTCAGCATCGTGAAAGAACTCTCCAACCCCTGTGTCAACACCAACGACATCCCGCCCTCACAAGAACTGTGCGACTCTGGCCACCTTCTTCCACCGCAAGATCGCCGACATCCACAACAGCTTCAATACCACGATCGGCCAGACCACTCCAGACCCCACCATCCCTACGAACATCCCCCGCACCAACCGCCTGTTGACCGCCTGGACCAACGTCACCGACGAGGCGACCCGCAAAAGTAATGAATTCTATCCACTCAGGATCACCCTCAGACACTTGCCCATACCACGTGTTCAACAAAGCAGATGCAGCCATCGCACCCCAGCTACGGAGGGTCATCAACACCTCCTTCGAGACAACGATATTCCCGGACAGTTAGAAACACGCCGAAATCAACGCCCTCCCCAAGAAGCCCAAAGCGGACCCCAAAGACCTCAAGAACTTCCGGCCCATCTCCCCGCTCCCGTTCCCGGCGAAGGTCATCGAGAAAGTCGTCAACATACAACTGGCCCACCACCTCGAGGACAACAACATCCTAGACCCATCCCAGTCCGGATTCAGGCGGAACCACAGCACCGAGACAGCCCTCATCGCCGCCACAGACGACATCAGACGCCAACTGGACAACAGCAAAACAGCTGCCCTCATCCTTCTGGACCTGTCGGCTGCCTTCGACACGGCCTGCCACCGCACACTAAAGACCCGCCTTCAAGAAGCAGGAATCCAAGAAAAGGCCCTCGACTGGACCACATCCTTCCTCGCCGGCAGGACCCAGAGCGTCCACCTCCCACCGTTCCGATCCGAAGCCACCGTCATCATCTGCGGCGTACCCCAGGGCTCAGCCCGACGCTGTTCAACATCTACATGGCCCCCCTCGCACAACTGGCCTGCCAGCACGACCTCAACATCATCTCCTACGCCGACGACACCCAGCTCATCCTCTCCCTCACCAAGGACCCGCACACCGCCAAAACCAACCTTCATGAAGGAATGAAAGCCGCCGCCGACTGGATGAGGAGCAGCCGCCTGAAGCTGAACTCGGACAAAACGGAGCTCCTCATCCTCGGACCCACCCCCTCAGCATGGGACAACTTGTGGTGGCCGAACACGCTGGGAACAGCACCGACACCCACCGACCACGCACGCAACCTCGGATTCGTCCTCGACTCCTCCCTCTCCATGGTGAAGCAGGTCAGCGCCGTTGCCTCTTCCTGCTACAAGACCCTCAGCATGCCCTGCAGGGTCTACAAGTGGATCCCAACCGAAACCAGAAGGACGGTAACACAGGCCCTCGTCAGCAGAAGGCTGGACTACGGCAACGCACTCTATGCAGGAATCCCAGCCAACCACCTGCGCTGACTACAACGTATACAAAACGCCTCCGCACGACTGATCCTCAACGTCCCCCGCCGCAGCCACATTACCCCCCACCTGAGAGACCTACACTGGCTCCCCGTCGACAAGAGGTTTACATTCAAGCTCCTCACCCACGCACACAAAGCACTGCACAACGCAGGACCAGCCTACCTGAACAGCAGACTCAGCTTCTACGCCCCCACCCGCCAACTCCACTCCGCCAGCCTCGCCCTCGCCTCTGTCCCCTGCATCCAACGATCGACCTCCAGCGGCAGATCCTTCTCCTACCTCGCCGCCAAGATCTGGAACGCCCTCCCCACTCACCTTCGGCTGACCCAAGACCTACTCACCTTCAGAAGACTCCTCAAGACCTGGCTCTTTGAGCAGTAGCGCCCCCCCCCCCCAGCGCCTTGAAACCCTCACGGGTAAGTAGTGCGCTTTACAAATGCATTGATTGATTGATTGATTGATTGGCTATGCCTCAGCCACGTTCCTGCACATGGCATGGAGCTACCCCCGTTTTACATCCTCCTGGTCTTCACCACAGTACATGATATAATTGGAACAGCGGACGACCCAGACCCAGTACTGGGACTATTGGGATATGTTAGAGACACTCCAGCTGGGAACCGTAATTTACATGCTATGCTATTACTTTTCGCTAAACACCAGGTTGCCATGCATTGGGGAAGGAAGGGACCCCCCTCCATGGAGGCTTGGATCCAAGACGTGACCTTCAGCCACACACAACTAACTACCTTCTGGGAGCTCTACCTACACCATTGATTGTGAGACGCCGGATTCGCGGCTGGGCAGAATAGGAGGAATTTACGTTTGGGGTACAGAGACTGATCCTGTTCCGCCCGTGCGTCTAAATACGGCAATTTAATTGTGTTAATTATTTTATAAAGGATGAAGCGAGTGAAGATCTAGTTTACAAGCGACCACACAAGACACCCTTACCGGGTAGGAATTATCACCGGTTAAGTGGAATTACAACACACGCCATCAATAGAAGAAAGCCCTGAAGAGTCAGAGCAATCTGTACTCTGACGAAACACGTGTCGGCTGGCGTGAATTTGCTTGAGCAATAAAAGAAAAATTGCTCATACAAGAAGAAGTTGAAATCAATTCCATGATTATACTGATTGGAGGAATGTTCACAATACATTGTATTTGAATTAATATTGTGTGTGCATAGGAATTTGTTTTTTTACCTTCTGGGAGCTGATGCAGTCAGCCTCCAGGCCAAAGGACATATGGGGTCCATTTCTGGAGTGGGCACATACATGGCAACAGGTGGTTGAGGGTTCTCAAGTGGCATCACTGTGAGTAGGTGCTCTCAAACTTCAATACAGGTAACACCCTGGATTAGGAGTCGAACTGATTACAAGATGACTCTCAGTTCTAGAACACCCGTATAAGCCCTGTTAAGACTGTTAACTTCTGGTATGCTGAGGCCCAGTTTGCAATTTGACATGCCCCGCCACACTGTTTTGATGTGTTTGCTATTTGTTACAGGATGTTGTAAATGCTAGACCACTTCATTACTTTATCTCGCAAATGTATGGGATGTGATGTTACTGTGTGCAACTGGCTAAGCTGCTTGTATTGTTTGTTGTTTTTTGAAATGACAATAAAGAAAATTACAACAACAAAAAAATTGTAGGTATTGCTTGATGTGGACCAGGGGGAGCATGTCTCACAGGTTAAACTGTCAATGTTCCATGACAAACTGGATAATGTGTCTGTATAGTATGACTATGTCTTTTTATATTGTACGGTCTTCATCCACTGGTAGTGTATATATCTCTGTATTGGAGTATATGTCGCTAAGACCGGCCAGGTCGCTCCTTCTATGCTTGGTGGACCGAGTTTCATGACAGATGTTGAGTGTGGGAGGGCACCTTTAAATCATTTTTTTATATTGCTGGTAAGTTAACGGCACTTCGATGTCTCTGTATGGTATGTATTCTTCCAGTTGTTCAACTACAACGTATCTATGGAACAAGTTAGTCTGCAGATCTGTAGGTAGGAACTGAACCCAAGAATAGAATATCTCTGATCCGAACACCTTGTGTGTCTAAGTCACAAAGGTAACACAGCCACCTGTTGCTGGTACACCGTGTTCTAACAATTTCATAGTTACTGTATGTCTGCATTTCTCTGTGATGTTAAGAGCATTAGCAAACTCTTCCTACCCATTCCCATTTTAAAGGAGAAGAGCAAATGTTTTTGAAATTAGGGGTTTTGCACAATGTGGGAACCTTTATCCTTACAAGCTTGTTTAAACCTTCAGCCAATATACAGAGTATAACTGCTCAGCCAAGGTGGATGTCCCTTACAACTTCAGACATCTCTGCAAGGTGTGAGTAGGGCTCTCTGAGAAAGCACAACTGAACTACTCAGATTTTCACTGTTAATATAGGAATCAAACCAACGTTGAAATCCCCCAGGACCTGTATGTTTTGGATGACCTAAACTAGGGCCTGGTGTCCAGACCGACTCTGGACACCTCCACATGATATGTCAGATGTTAGACCAGCTAGCTCTACAGTGCCACTACCACCACCCTGTATTCTACAGTGGTGTAGGTGGTTTCTTGCAAGCACTGAACATGACAACCCTGATTCCTCAGGGATCGTGGAAAACAGTACAGTACTTTTCACACAGTTACTCGTGCTTGCTTATTATCAGGAAATATACAACACGGCGAGTAGGGCGTTTTCAATAATTATTTATTGCTCAAGCATTAGTCTTATGTAAAACATATGTGCTGCAACAATCAGGAAACAGAAGCATATAAAAGAGATTGCAAGTACCAATATAGTAAATAGTAGATACATTTCTACCAAAGTGCTAATAACATGAACATAATCAGTTCAGATAAAAACAATAGCACTTGCATATTCCTAAAATGCGTGCCATAAGTGATTTGCCTAAACATACCTAGCATAGATCTGTATGTGTAGCATGTATATGTGTATATGTTTCTATCTAGCCAAGAAACCCATAGGGATGCACCAGCCCCCTGACCTGATGGTTGAGAATGAAGGACCAAGATCAAGATAAGCTTTATTCGGCTTTTGAGAGTAAAACCATAAAAGCAACAAAAACAAATACATAAATGCAAAAATAACTCAACATAACATTGCATAATTAAAAGGGAATACATTTAACCCAACTAAAATAGTTTAACAAATCAACGATTCAAAACAAATCAGTAACCCAAGATACACAGAATCCCCCTTTTCATCCAGTGTTATAGTGATTTGGTACTCGGGAACCAGGGTAAAAGTCATGCAGGTCCCAAATACAGATGGAGCCATCTCCAAGTTTGGGCTGGGTAGATCGCAAAAAGGGGGTAATGTTCCTACGTTTGAATTTGATTAAAATCAAGTCCCCCGAAACATTTTTGGGCAGATGACCAAGCCACCCCACCCTTCTGACACTCAGTATCCCACCATCTAGAGCGGATGGTAATGGTCTATTGTTATTGAGCCAATAAATGGCTTTATTCAATAGGTCCTGATGTGATTCACGTGTGCCTGGGCTGAGTGCAGGAACCCCGGAAAGAACGGTGACATATGGGGCGGCTTCAGGGGGTAGATCAATACGATGACCTCTTTCTACTGAGATAATAGGACTCTATGTGGGGCATGTTCAGGATTCAGAGTAACACTACGACCAGATAGAATGGATGGTATAACAGGGGAGTCACAGGTTTGAGGTATCCTGGGAGCATTGTTGATAGACCTTTCCTGAATGTTAGCGGGGATCGAACATGTAGATATAACAGCATTTCCAGGTGTTGGCTTTGACCTTGTTACAGATTTTTCGATCCTGGACAGCCTATCCCCCAAATCATTGATTTTTGCTATCAATGGAGATAGAGCAGTGTATAGTAGGCGCTCGATTTGGGGCAAAAGAGTCAATTGTAGGGGGGATACAAAGTCATTTGGTCGGGTCTCAGGTTTATCCAACGTTGATGAGGCTGGGTTGGGGCCAGGTAAAGAGGGGCTGCAGTTATTGGAAAGAGAGAGGGTAATGTTGGCGGAAGCCTGGGGAGTGCTAATTGTTTGATCAGTGACTCTGGTCACTATGGGGGGGGTAAAAGCATCCGGGATATAGTTTGTGCCACACAGTGCATTCAGCTCTTCCCAGATGGACATAGTAGGTGGAAGACAGGATCCCGGGGACCAATGTAGAATGTTAAAACGGTAGGGATTGAAAGGATAATAAAGTGGCTGTACCTTCTCATATGATGGGGCCAAGAGTGGTGGCCCGTCCCGTCCTCCTTGTGCCTCCGAGGGCCACAGAGGGCCCGCCCTTTGCCCGGGCTTAGCCCCGGGCGCTCCCGCGCGCGACTCGCGGGGCGAGAGGGGGTGTCAGCCTTTAACTGGCGCCTCCGGGCGCTCTCGGCGCGTCACGAGCGCGCTGCCTGGCTCAGGGACCGCTGGGAAGTGTAGTCCCTGGTCGCGTCCGCCTGCTGCCTGCTACCGCCGTTCCCCTCACGGCTCCGCCCGATGGCGACCTCCCAGGTGAGTCTCTGGTGTTCCCCCGCTGGCTCCCGGGGGGTCAGCCTTTAACTGGCGCCTCCGGGCGCTCTCGGCGTGTCACGAGCGCGCTGCCTGGCTCAGGGACCGCTGGGAAGTGTAGTCCCTGGTCGCGTCCGCCTGCTGCCTGCTACCGCCGTTCCCCTCACGGCTCCGCCCGATGGCGACCTCCCAGGTGAGTCTCTGGTGTTCCCCCGCTGGCTCCCGGGGGGTCAGCCTTTAACTGGCGCCTCCGGGCGCTCTCGGCGCGTCACGAGCGCGCTGCCTGGCTCAGGGACCGCTGGGAAGTGTAGTCCCTGGTCGCATCCGCCTGCTGCCTGCTACCGCCGTTCCCCTCACGGCTCCGCCCGATGGCGACCTCCCAGGTGAGTCTCTGGTGTTCCCCCGCTGGCTCCCGGGGGGTCAGCCTTTAACTGGCGCCTCCGGGCGCTCTCGGCGCGTCACGAGCGCGCTGCCTGGCTCAGGGACCGCTGGGAAGTGTAGTCCCTGGTCGCGTCCGCCTGCTGCCTGCTACCGCCGTTCCCCTCACGGCTCCGCCCGATGGCGACCTCCCAGGTGAGTCTCTGGTGTTCCCCCGCTGGCTCCCGGGGGGTCAGCCTTTAACTGGCGCCTCCGGGCGCTCTCGGCGCGTCACGAGCGCGCTGCCTGGCTCAGGGACCGCTGGGAAGTGTAGTCCCTGGTCGCGTCCGCCTGCTGCCTGCTACCGCCGTTCCCCTCACGGCTCCGCCCGATGGCGACCTCCCAGGTGAGTCTCTGGTGTTCCCCCGCTGGCTCCCGGGGGGTCAGCCTTTAACTGGCGCCTCCGGGCGCTCTCGGCGCGTCACGAGCGCGCTGCCTGGCTCAGGGACCGCTGGGAAGTGTAGTCCCTGGTCGCGTCCGCCTGCTGCCTGCTACCGCCGTTCCCCTCACGGCTCCGCCCGATGGCGACCTCCCAGGTGAGTCTCTGGTGTTCCCCCGCTGGCTCCCGGGGGGTCAGCCTTTAACTGGCGCCTCCGGGCGCTCTCGGCGCGTCACGAGCGCGCTGCCTGGCTCAGGGACCGCTGGGAAGTGTAGTCCCTGGTCGCGTCCGCCTGCTGCCTGCTACCGCCGTTCCCCTCACGGCTCCGCCCGATGGCGACCTCCCAGGTGAGTCTCTGGTGTTCCCCCGCTGGCTCCCGGGGGGTCAGCCTTTAACTGGCGCCTCCGGGCGCTCTCGGCGCGTCACGAGCGCGCTGCCTGGCTCAGGGACCGCTGGGAAGTGTAGTCCCTGGTCGCGTCCGCCTGCTGCCTGCTACCGCTGTTCCCCTCACGGCTCCGCCCGATGGCGACCTCCCAGGTGAGTCTCTGGTGTTCCCCCGCTGGCTCCCGGGGGGTCAGCCTTTAACTGGCGCCTCCGGGCGCTCTCGGCGCGTCACGAGCGCGCTGCCTGGCTCAGGGACCGCTGGGAAGTGTAGTCCCTGGTCGCATCCGCCTGCTGCCTGCTACCGCCGTTCCCCTCACGGTTCCGCCCGATGGCGACCTCCCAGGTGAGTCTCTGGTGTTCCCCCGCTGGCTCCCGGGGGGTCAGCCTTTAACTGGCGCCTCCGGGCGCTCTCGGCGCGTCACGAGCGCGCTGCCTGGCTCAGGGACCGCTGGGAAGTGTAGTCCCTGGTCGCGTCCGCCTGCTGCCTGCTACCGCCGTTCCCCTCACGGCTCCGCCCGATGGCGACCTCCCAGGTGAGTCTCTGGTGTTCCCCCGCTGGCTCCCGGGGGGTCAGCCTTTAACTGGCGCCTCCGGGCGCTCTCGGCGCGTCACGAGCGCGCTGCCTGGCTCAGGGACCGCTGGGAAGTGTAGTCCCTGGTCGCGTCCGCCTGCTGCCTGCTACCGCCGTTCCCCTCACGGCTCCGCCCGATGGCGACCTCCCAGGTGAGTCTCTGGTGTTCCCCCGCTGGCTCCCGGGGGGTCAGCCTTTAACTGGCGCCTCCGGGCGCTCTCGGCGCGTCACGAGCGCGCTGCCTGGCTCAGGGACCGCTGGGAAGTGTAGTCCCTGGTCGCGTCCGCCTGCTGCCTGCTACCGCCGTTCCCCTCACGGCTCCGCCCGATGGCGACCTCCCAGGTGAGTCTCTGGTGTTCCCCCGCTGGCTCCCGGGGGGTCAGCCTTTAACTGGCGCCTCCGGGCGCTCTCGGCGCGTCACGAGCGCGCTGCCTGGCTCAGGGACCGCTGGGAAGTGTAGTCCCTGGTCGCGTCCGCCTGCTGCCTGCTACCGCCGTTCCCCTCACGGCTCCGCCCGATGGCGACCTCCCAGGTGAGTCTCTGGTGTTCCCCCACTGGCTCCCGGGGGGTCAGCCTTTAACTGGCGCCTCCGGGCGCTCTCGGCGCGTCACGAGCGCGCTGCCTGGCTCAGGGACCGCTGGGAAGTGTAGTCCCTGGTCGCATCCGCCTGCTGCCTGCTACCGCCGTTCCCCTCACGGCTCCGCCCGATGGCGACCTCCCAGGTGAGTCTCTGGTGTTCCCCCGCTGGCTCCCGGGGGGTCAGCCTTTAACTGGCGCCTCCGGGCGCTCTCGGCGCGTCACGAGCGCGCTGCCTGGCTCAGGGACCGCTGGGAAGTGTAGTCCCTGGTCGCGTCCGCCTGCTGCCTGCTACCGCCGTTCCCCTCACGGCTCCGCCCGATGGCGACCTCCCAGGTGAGTCTCTGGTGTTCCCCCGCTGGCTCCCGGGGGGTCAGCCTTTAACTGGCGCCTCCGGGCGCTCTCGGCGCGTCACGAGCGCGCTGCCTGGCTCAGGGACCGCTGGGAAGTGTAGTCCCTGGTCGCGTCCGCCTGCTGCCTGCTACCGCTGTTCCCCTCACGGCTCCGCCCGATGGCGACCTCCCAGGTGAGTCTCTGGTGTTCCCCCGCTGGCTCCCGGGGGGTCAGCCTTTAACTGGCGCCTCCGGGCGCTCTCGGCGCGTCACGAGCGCGCTGCCTGGCTCAGGGACCGCTGGGAAGTGTAGTCCCTGGTCGCATCCGCCTGCTGCCTGCTACCGCCGTTCCCCTCACGGTTCCGCCCGATGGCGACCTCCCAGGTGAGTCTCTGGTGTTCCCCCGCTGGCTCCCGGGGGGTCAGCCTTTAACTGGCGCCTCCGGGCGCTCTCGGCGCGTCACGAGCGCGCTGCCTGGCTCAGGGACCGCTGGGAAGTGTAGTCCCTGGTCGCGTCCGCCTGCTGCCTGCTACCGCCGTTCCCCTCACGGCTCCGCCCGATGGCGACCTCCCAGGTGAGTCTCTGGTGTTCCCCCGCTGGCTCCCGGGGGGTCAGCCTTTAACTGGCGCCTCCGGGCGCTCTCGGCGCGTCACGAGCGCGCTGCCTGGCTCAGGGACCGCTGGGAAGTGTAGTCCCTGGTCGCGTCCGCCTGCTGCCTGCTACCGCCGTTCCCCTCACGGCTCCGCCCGATGGCGACCTCCCAGGTGAGTCTCTGGTGTTCCCCCGCTGGCTCCCGGGGGGTCAGCCTTTAACTGGCGCCTCCGGGCGCTCTCGGCGCGTCACGAGCGCGCTGCCTGGCTCAGGGACCGCTGGGAAGTGTAGTCCCTGGTCGCGTCCGCCTGCTGCCTGCTACCGCCGTTCCCCTCACGGCTCCGCCCGATGGCGACCTCCCAGGTGAGTCTCTGGTGTTCCCCCGCTGGCTCCCGGGGGGTCAGCCTTTAACTGGCGCCTCCGGGCGCTCTCGGCGCGTCACGAGCGCGCTGCCTGGCTCAGGGACCGCTGGGAAGTGTAGTCCCTGGTCGCGTCCGCCTGCTGCCTGCTACCGCCGTTCCCCTCACGGCTCCGCCCGATGGCGACCTCCCAGGTGAGTCTCTGGTGTTCCCCCACTGGCTCCCGGGGGGTCAGCCTTTAACTGGCGCCTCCGGGCGCTCTCGGCGCGTCACGAGCGCGCTGCCTGGCTCAGGGACCGCTGGGAAGTGTAGTCCCTGGTCGCATCCGCCTGCTGCCTGCTACCGCCGTTCCCCTCACGGCTCCGCCCGATGGCGACCTCCCAGGTGAGTCTCTGGTGTTCCCCCGCTGGCTCCCGGGGGGTCAGCCTTTAACTGGCGCCTCCGGGCGCTCTCGGCGCGTCACGAGCGCGCTGCCTGGCTCAGGGACCGCTGGGAAGTGTAGTCCCTGGTCGCGTCCGCCTGCTGCCTGCTACCGCCGTTCCCCTCACGGCTCCGCCCGATGGCGACCTCCCAGGTGAGTCTCTGGTGTTCCCCCGCTGGCTCCCGGGGGGTCAGCCTTTAACTGGCGCCTCCGGGCGCTCTCGGCGCGTCACGAGCGCGCTGCCTGGCTCAGGGACCGCTGGGAAGTGTAGTCCCTGGTCGCGTCCGCCTGCTGCCTGCTACCGCCGTTCCCCTCACGGCTCCGCCCGATGGCGACCTCCCAGGTGAGTCTCTGGTGTTCCCCCACTGGCTCCCGGGGGGTCAGCCTTTAACTGGCGCCTCCGGGCGCTCTCGGCGCGTCACGAGCGCGCTGCCTGGCTCAGGGACCGCTGGGAAGTGTAGTCCCTGGTCGCATCCGCCTGCTGCCTGCTACCGCCGTTCCCCTCACAGCTCCGCCCGATGGCGACCTCCCAGGTGAGTCTCTGGTGTTCCCCCGCTGGCTCCCGGGGGGTCAGCCTTTAACTGGCGCCTCCGGGCGCTCTCGGCGTGTCACGAGCGCGCTGCCTGGCTCAGGGACCGCTGGGAAGTGTAGTCCCTGGTCGCGTCCGCCTGCTGCCTGCTACCGCCATTCCCCTCACGGCTCCGCCCGATGGCGACCTCCCAGGTGAGTCTCTGGTGGTCCCCCGCTGGCTCCCGGGGGGTCAGCCTTTAACTGGCGCCTCCGGGCGCTCTCGGCGCGTCACGAGCGCGCTGCCTGGCTCAGGGACCGCTGGGAAGTGTAGTCCCTGGTCGCGTCCGCCTGCTGCCTGCTACCGCCGTTCCCCTCACGGCTCCGCCCGATGGCGACCTCCCAGGTGAGTCTCTGGTGTTCCCCCGCTGGCTCCCGGGGGGTCAGCCTTTAACTGGCGCCTCCGGGCGCTCTCGGCGCGTCACGAGCGCGCTGCCTGGCTCAGGGACCGCTGGGAAGTGTAGTCCCTGGTCGCGTCCGCCTGCTGCCTGCTACCGCCGTTCCCCTCACGGCTCCGCCCGATGGCGACCTCCCAGGTGAGTCTCTGGTGTTCCCCCGCTGGCTCCCGGGGGGTCAGCCTTTAACTGGCGCCTCCGGGCGCTCTCGGCGCGTCACGAGCGCGCTGCCTGGCTCAGGGACCGCTGGGAAGTGTAGTCCCTGGTCGCGTCCGCCTGCTGCCTGCTACCGCCGTTCCCCTCACGGCTCCGCCCGATGGCGACCTCCCAGGTGAGTCTCTGGTGTTGGTTCTCTGGTGAGAATGAAGGACCTCTTCTCTGCTTCGAGGATGACATCCCCCAAGGGATGTCAGACTGCTGCATGTTGAATATTCAGCATGCAGGACCCTGTGTCAGCTTGGAAGGAATTCTCTCCTAATTTGCAAGGGCAATTATGGGTCTTATATACACCTGAGTAGTCACTCCATGGTTCCTTCTAGAAGCGATCTGTTTTTAAAACAATCATAAATGTTTTGAAAACAATCACTGATGCTTTCCAATCAAATGTGATCATGTACAGCTGGTTGTTGGCCAAGGAAGAAAAAAAGTAGTGACCCTTATACAGGATAATTCTGCTGTGTCTGGGGACATGTTTACGTACGTCAGGCACAGGGATTATGATAGAATACTAAGAGCCTGGTGTCAAAGAGACAAGAGCAAGCTGCTGCATTTTCAACCCCAGAGGGTCATTATCAGTTTACTATAATGCCTGTTGGTCTGGAAAATGCAAATCCCACTTTTCAGAGGCTAGTGAATAGAGTCTTGGTTGGTTTGGAATCCTCTGGTTGAGCTTATCTTGATGATATTGCATCTTTAGCTCCAGCTGGCCCGATCACCTGATCCACATCAGGAAAGTATTGGAGACTCTGAGCAATGCAGGCCTCACTATCAAGGCGAGCAAGTGCCAAATAGGGCAGGGAAAGTTTGCAATTCCAAGGCCACCTTGTGGGAGGAGGCCAGGTTCACCCATTACAGCCCAAGATCCAGACTTTTCTGGACTGGGTGGCTTCAACAACCCAGATCAAAATCAGGGCCTTTCGTGGCTTGACTGGGTACTACCGAAGGTTCATGAAGGATTATGGCACCATGGTGGCCCCTCTCACAGGACTGACCCCCAAAAGAATGCCCAAAAAGGTAAACTGGACGGTGAACTCACAAAAGACTTTTGAGGCTCTGATGGAAGCAAAGTGCTCTGCACCTGTTCTCAAAGCTTCAGATTATGCCAATTACTTGTGCAGACTGATGCCTCTGAAGATGGGATAGGAGAAATCCTATCCCAAATAAATGACAAAGGTCAAGACCAACCTGTGGGTTTCATCAGTAGAAGGCTTCTCCTCAAGGACCAGCATTGGAGTTCCATTGAGAGGGATGCCTTTGCTGTGGTCTTGTCCCTGATGAAGCTGAGACCATACCTGTTTGGCTCTCACTTCATTGTTCAAACCGACCACAGGCCTCTCAGAAGGTTAATGCAGAAAAAAAGGCGAGAACCCCAAACTGTTCAGGTGATCCATATCCCCACAGGGCATGGACTTTGAAGTAGAACACCAATCTGGGACTGCCCCTGCCAATGCAGATGAACTTTCTACGTTCATCGGCTTATACAATGAAGACTCACTAAGTGAAGGGTAGTCTCATACATTCTCTTTTGTTTGGCGGGGACATGTAGGAAAGTACCTCTTTTGATAAGGTTAGCCCCCCCACTTTTTGCCTGGTGTCTGATGCGATTTTGAACTATAAGTTCACTGAGTTCCTGCAAACTAGGTTCCCGGTGCCAGATCTCCTTTCCCTAAAACTATACCACAATTGGCACAACTTCTATCTCCACTGTAAGCCCAAGTAAATGGTACCCAGTGCATGGAGACAGAAGAAGGTCCCCTAGGGACCTCTCACCCGGACCAGGCGTTCCTGCTATCGCAGGCTTCGTGTCAAGGTGCAGGACAAACCGATGAGTCAACTTGGCCCACAGCCATGTGTGCCATGCCATCTGTACACGGCCTAAAATATAGGTGAGTCACCCCTACTGCAGTCCTTTAGCCCTAAGGCAATCAATCAATCAAAAAAACTTGTAAAGCGCACTACTTACCCGTGAGGGTCTCAAGGCGCTGAGGGGAGGGGGTGCCGCTACTGCTCGAAGAGCAAGGTCTTGAGGAGTCTTCTGAAGGGGAGCAGGTCTTGGATCTGTCGCAGGTGGGTGGGGAGGGTGTTCCAGATCTTGGCGGCGAGGAAGGAGAAGGATCTGCCGCTGGAGGTCGCTCGTTATATGCGGGGGATGGTGGCGAGGGCAAGGCTGGCGGAGTGGAGCTGGCAGGTGGGGGTGTGGAAGCTGAGTCTGCTGTTCAGGTAGGCTGACCCAGTGTTGTGGAGGGCTTTGTGTGCGTGGGTGAGGAGCTTGAAGGTGATCCTCTTGCGAACGGGGAGCCAGTGAAGGTCTCTGAGGTGGGGGGTGATGTGGCTTCGACGGGGGACGTTGAGGATCAGTCGGGCGGAGGTGTTTTGGATGCGTTGTAGTCGTCGCAGGTGTTTGGCCGGGATTCCTGCGTAGATTGCGTTGCCGTAATCCAGCCTACTGCTGACGAGGGCCTGTGTCACCGTTCTTCTTGTTTCGGTCGGAATCCACTTGTAGATCCTTCGGAGCAAGCGGAGGGTGTTGTAGCAGGAGGAGGAGATGGCGTTGACCTGCTTCGACATAGAGAGGGAGGAGTCTAGGTTGCGTGCGTGGTTGGTGGGTGTCGGTGCTGTTCCAAGAGCGGTTGGCCACCAGGAGTCATCCCAGGCTGAGGGGGTGGGGCTGAGGATGAGGACCTCTGTCTTATCCGAGTTAAGTTTCAGATGGCTGCTCCTCATCCAATCGGCGACGGCCTTCATTTCCTCGTTGGGGTTGGTTTTGGCGGTGAGCAGGTCCTTGGTGAGGGAGAGGATGAGCCGGGTGTCGTCGGCTTGGTGAGGGAGAGAATGTGCTGGGTGTCGTCGGCGTAGGAGATGATGTTTAGGTCGTGCTGGCGGGCCACTTGTGCGAGGGGGGCCATGTAGACGTTGAACAGTGTCAGGCTGAGGCATGAGCCCTGGGGTACGCCGCAAATGATGTCGGTGGATTCGGATCGGAACGGAGGTAGGCGGGCGCTCTGGGTTCTGCCGGAGAGGAAGGATGTGGTCCAGTCCAGGGCCTTCTCTTGGATTCCCGCTTCCTGGAGGCGTGTCTTTAGTGTGCAGTGGCAGACCGCGTCGAAGGCGGTTGACAGGTCAAGGAGGATGAGGGCTGATGTTTCACTGTTGTCTACTTGGCGCCTGATGTCGTCCATGGCGGCGATGAGGGCTGTCTATGTGCTGTCGTTTAGTCTGAATCCGGACTGGGACGGGTCAAAGATGTTGTTGTCCTTGAGGTAGGCAAAAACAACAGGTGATGGACAGAATGCAGAACATTGTCATACATTCACCCCAGTACAGAGATCTGGGCCTAAATCCATCGTTTTTTTGCAGTTCGGGCTGGACTGTTCCCATGAGGCACAGGGTCAAGGCTGAATTGCATATGGCCATGTCTGACTTGGGGTGGTGTGGAGTGCAAAACAACGATGGATTTAGGCCCAGATCTCTGTACTGGGGTGAATGTATGACATTGTTCTGCATTCTGTCCATCAATTGTTGTTTTTGCATTTGTCACCCCGAGTGGGATGGGTATGCTCAGACGTGAGTCCCATGCTCTCCACACCACTGGAGTCAAGCTATCCAGGCTGATGAAGGCTGATAGCCAGAAACCGGTCCTTGGATGCTTGATTCCGGTCCAGGAAAGACATGGCTTGGCAGTTCGGGCTGGACTGTTCCCATGAGGCACAGGGTCAAGGCTGATTTGCATATGGCCATGTCTGACTTGGGGTGGTGTGGAGTGCAAAAAAAGATAGATTTAGACCCAGATCTCTGTACTGGGGTGAATGTATGACATTGGTCTGCATTCTGTCCATCAATGTTTGTTTTTGCAGTTGTCCTCGAGGTGCCGGGCCAGTTGCATGTTGACAATTTTCTCGATGACCTTCGCCGGGAAAGGGAGCAGGGAGATGGGCCGGAAGTTTTTGAGGTCCTTGGGGTCTGCCTTGGGTTTCTTGAGGAGGGTGCTGATTTTGGCGTGCTACCAGCTTTCTGGGAATGTCGCTGTCTCGAAGGAGATGTTGATGACCTTCCGTAATTGGGGTGCGATGGCTGAGTCTGCTTTGTTGAAAACGTGGTGTGGGCAGGGGTCTGAAGGTGATCCTGAGTGGATGGAGTTCATGACCTTACGTGTCTCGTTGCCATTGACGTTGGACCAGGAGGTCAGGCGGTTGGGTCGGGTGGTGTTCGCAGGGGGGGGGTGGAGTCTGACATAGTCGGGGCGACCGCGGTGTTGAAGCTGTTGTGGATGTCAGTGATCTTGCGGTCGAAGAAGTTGGCCAGGTAGTCGCACAGATCTTGTGAGTGCAGGATGTCATTGGTGTTGGTGCTGGGGTTGGAGAGTTCCTTCACTATGCTGAAGAGCTCTTTGCTGTCATGTGCGTTGTTGTCCAGGCGGGCTTTGAAGGAAGATCTCCTGGCTGATCTGATGAGGTGGTGATGTCTGCGGATGGCGTCCTTGTGGGCTGCGTGGCTGTCCTGGATACGTTCGTGGAGCCATTTCTTCTCCAGTTTCGGACATGTATGTTTGTAGGTCTGGAGCTCTTCGGTGAACCAGGTGGCTTTCTGGCTGGTGTGGCTGTTGGAGGGTTTCTTGAGCAGTGCAAGGGTGTTGGCGCAGTTGTCGATTCACTGTCTGAGGTTGCGGGCGGCGGAGTCTGGGTCGGTGGGTGGGTTCTGGGCAAAGGAGATGCACTATATCCTATTTGAGGATTATCAACATGAGCTGATATGCCCCTACAATGTCCAGTCCATTCTGGGTGTTGTAAGTCAACAGGGAACCCATCAAGAGTGCATGGGCTGGATACTCGTCAACAAAGTGTCCTAGCTCTATGATGGCTACACTGATTTCTAAAATGTTTGTTACCAAACAACTTGTCTTAAAAAATCTGTGCTGATGACAGTATTGGATTTATTAATAAATACACACAGCAGACCCTATCAGAGGGTCCCCTGAAACTTACAAAACACTGGTGTTGTCCCCTGTCTAGTTGTAGCCAACCTGCCATCACCAGACATATTCCTGGACCCCTGGGTAGAGAGCCAGAGCTCTCCGGATCCAGAGACATGGTTAGTCTGGGCAGAGGTGGTAACACCTTCCCCTATGCAGAATCTGCCTCTGGAGAAGCGGGAACTTCAAAGGACATGCTGCCTTGGAACCCTGGCCCAGCCCCCTGCTGTTAGAAGCAGATGGTGACCCCCTAGTCCTGCTCCACTTTCGTCGTGAGGACTGTCAGGAAAATTAGGTAAAGTAGGTGGTGGGTCAGGCGTGGCAAACCGCTAAAGATGGCCCCGGGCCCAGCATCCCCTCTGCATCAGCCAGTAATCCAAGGAATCAGTCCCAACTAGCTGAGATTAACACTCAATATATCCCAAAGAAAACATATCCCCCCTTGAATACGACAATTACTTGTCACAACCTGCAAAATGTGACACGTTCACACCAACATCATAATGGTGGATTATTTCCTTTACGACTGAAAGGACTGTCCGGAGGACCACACATAAATGCCGGACTGCCCACCCAGTGCATGCAACAAACCCGGAGAAAGGCAGGAGGAGTGGAAACCAAGTTCAGCTGGGCTGCATCCGACTCCTCGACTTGGCGGCACTCAGAGTTTCGGGACTGGCCTGCCCCCCGGACTGCGGAGTGGTGGTCCTTTTGCGTGGCAGCCCAACCTCCCCACGAGCAGTGAGGAGATAATAGCGCCGGCTGCAACCAGAACACCTCCACAAGCAAAACCAACCAGACACAGCTCCCATGGTATCATCCCCAGGTTGAGAAAGCCTCACAATAACATTACCATCAAAGAATCCCATAGAGTAGGCATGAAGCTGGAGTCTAGTAAGCCACAAAAGAGCGCAAAAAGAACTGTCTACTCATATCCAACCGAACACCACAACTCAGGATCGAATCTGTGCAGAAATGGGGCTGACAAAAGAGAAATACCAGTAGCCCGAAGGACCAGCACACTCAGATATAAATACTCTACTCGCCAGCACACCGACCAACGTGGTACCCCCCACTGCAGAAAATCCACAGCCAGATGAACTAGACCTTATCCTGCAAGAAATGAGGCAATCCTGCTCTGTAATGGAGCAAAAGTTGGGCTCGCTCTCCACGGAGGTTTCCCCAATTAGGGCGGATCACAAACAAGTTACAGACAAAGTGAATGCTAACAAAGCTATAAAGCAAGAATGTATCCCATGGCCAAAAGAACATTCTGAAACAGTAGAACATCTTCGACACCAAATCACTATATTACAGGAATGGATGGAAGATGTAGAGGGGCGATCACGCCATAACAACATCCGTATTATAGGGCTACCAGAAAACACTGAAGGCCAAAATGCAATGCTATTCTTAGAAACCTGGCTGCGGATGATAATGCCAGAGGGAAGATTAACTCAAACGTTCTGTGTGGAGAGGGCCCACAGGGTCCCCACCAGGAGACGAGAACTCAGTATGCTGCCACATCCTATAGTTGCTTGTATACTCAACTTCAGGGATCGGGACTAGATTCTTCAGGTGGCGAGAGAAAAAGCGCTGATGAAGCGAGATAATGTGCGCATCTAAACGTTCCCCGACTACACATTACAAGTTCCTCATAGCACATAGCACTTCCAATCTCTTAACCTGAAATACGCTCTTCTTTACCCAGCAAAACTTAAAATCATACACGACCAGAAAAGTAACTTCTTTGACACCCCCACAGAGGCGTGTAACAGGCTTGAGCACACCTTTCCTGAGTTGCCTATAGATCCGGCCCTCACATAGAACACAGAACCTAAGACTGGAAGACCACAAGAGCAAACCTGGCACCAGAAAACACGGAGACAGGAAGACTTGGCTCCTACACCTTTGCAGATGCTTGAAGGGTAGCACACTGTGCTGCTGTCTGCAGCCACACTCCGGAAAACAAGATCATTCACAGATGATGAATCCTCTGTGGAGGACACAGCACAATCAGAACCGGAAAATAGCCAGCTGCTCTTCCCATCCATGACTCCACAGACGGCAAATGATCTACTAAACTAAGAATCTATGAGTCCAGAACTGCAGCACCCCGCAGACCAAGCTGGACATTTTTCACTCCTACTGCGCAGAAGTTAGAAATGGACCACATTTGAAGGCACACCGGCGCCATTGGGCCCAACGGTCATTTGTGACTGAGGTGAAGAGCAACATCAGGCAAACGAGACAGTGCAGAACTGATGGAGTCCTACCCTGGGATGAGGTAACAATGAATCTTCATGAACAGTTCACATTCCAGAGGCTTACCTGAACTAAAACCTAAGTAAGACTTTGAAAGGGGGTCACTACCTGAGTCTCAGAGACCTATATATTGATCCCGGGTGGGGGTGGGCTGGGTCCCGGGGTGGGAAGCTAAACCCCTGAGAAGGAAACCAACGGACACCGCACTACCATTAAGGGTCCTGGACTTAGGAATAGTAAGATTTACTATTCCAACACCAGCCTACGTACAGTAGGGAAGGTGTTGGAATAGTAAATCTACTATTCCTTAGCCTAGAGCGCCCTCCAGCGCAAGTCGTGGTAACAACTTGCGTTGTAAAACCATCATTGTAATGGTAGTGCGTTGTAGACACCGCGTCGTAATGGATGTTCCACCCTCACGCCCCATAAACCAGTCATGACCTCTATAGCAGTTGCATGCTCTACAACAGAATGGTTAAAGAGAGTTGTTTACAGAGTTTGGTCAAACAAAGTTCCACAGTTGGACCGAGCATTGCTTTGTTCAAGGGGAATGCTGATGGGAGACAAAACTTTTACATTAGGAGCCGCAGGGCTCCTAACACTGCACAACAGAACCAAACATGGAGTCAACAGAACACTATAATTGTCTCACTTAGAACATACGTGCAATGGGATCTCCATATAAACGACACAGAATACATGCACAATTAGCTAGGCGGAAAACACACATAGTGCTCTTACAAGAAACACATTTAACTAAAGCAGAGGCCACCAGGCTACAAAGAAATGGAGGGGACAATTATATACTGCAACATTCTCTGCGTTCACACATGGAGCAATGGTATGGTTACAAACAGTGATCCCTTTCCTTGCACAGGAGAAACGCATCGACAAAGAGGGCAGATACGTACTACTTCGAAGTACACTAGACGGTAGTCCAATAGTGATAGGGAGTTTATACTCCCACAATACAGACCAGGAAACATTCTACACTCAAGTGGGAGCTGCGCTGGTGGACCGGACTGGGCTGCCCTGGATACTAGGGGTTGACTACAATGCAGTTCTAGATACCACACTGAACCGATCACATCCCCCTCTACCTGGGGCAGTACGCCAATCGAAGTCCTTATAGACTTGGGTGCAAGGATGGTCCCTTAGATAAATATGGCGCAGTCACAATGAGGGTATGCAAGAATATTCCTACTATTCGCCCACGCATGAGCAGCACACTTGAATTGACCACATATTCACCCACAAGGCCTAAATTGGTTATGCAATATCGGACCATAGCATCTAGAGAATCACGTGGGGATGCATCCCCTCCCGGGTCTACATGTGGAGACTAGATCCTCGCCATCTATAAGATGGGGTATTCAGGGACAGCATAGCTTCCACTATCACAAATTACTTTGCCTAAAACACAGGTACAGCTTCTTCGGTGGGGATGGAGTGTAAAGCATTCAAAGTAGTTCTGCATGGCACTGCTATCAGCACTGCCACAGGAGCTCGCCAGCAGGTCAATAAAGAACTAAAGCAGGTAGAAGATACCTTAGGTAAACCTGAGAGCGAAGCAGCCCAAAATGCTGTTGCTCGGCCAGAGCTCCAAGATGCCTGCATAAAATATGCTGAACTACAGGAGCAACTACATGTCATAGATTATCGGGAATACACACATAATACACACATGGAAGCAGATAGACCAGGCACATGTCCTAAAGAATGACCTCCCACACCGATTATAGAGATCATAACACCTCAACACATCCAATCAACCACAAAAGCAGACATAATCAGGGCTTTCTATGAGGACTACAAAGCACTATACACTGCTCCACAAAGTACAAACCCTCAAGAGCTCCACTCCTTCTTGGACTCAATCACATTACCTAAAATAGCAGTAGAGGCCCGGAAGTCACTTACTGTTCCAATTACAATGGCTGCAATACATGCAGCAATCAAATGGCTTCCCAAAAACAAAACTCCAGGTATAGACGGCCTACCAGCGCAGCTCTATGCAACTTATGCACAACGATTGCCCCTCAACTTTGAAATCTTAATAATGAAGCTTATAAGACGGGTGCTCTACCCCCCACCACAGTGCAGGCCTTAATAACCTCACTGCCCAAGCTCGGCAGGGACCATAACAAGCTCTCTGCATACCGTCTACTCTCCTTACTAAAGACAGAATACAAAATACTCAGTAAGCTCCTTTCTAGCAGTTTGCAAGCCCTTCTGGTAAAACTAATACATATGGATCAATGCGATTCCATCTCAGCACGAAACACTTCCTTTAACATATGCAGACTATGCAATGTAATGTTCGCCTGTGCCACAGATAACCCCGAAGAGGGGTGAATCTCACTAAACATCTCCCAAGCATTTGTTGATACAATATGCTGGGATTGCATGCTGACCGCCCTACAGAAATTTGGGATCCCCCAGGAATATACAAAGTGGATCCAGGCTCAGATCGCTGACAACTTTTTGGTCTTGCGCCTATGGTGAATGCGCATATTATTTCGGATCGTCGGATTTGGGATGATCCCATTGGTAGGTGAGAATATCGCAGGATTTATTTTCTCATGGCACTGGGTCACAGTTGGGGTGGAATTTTTTCCTTTTTCACCTCCAGGGTTCTGAAAAACCGGTACATGATTTATTTTCTTAGTTCTCTTTTTGGTTCCTTGGTACTATACTCTGTGACTCTGCTCAGCTTCTGGCTTTTGGTGCTATTTCTCCCCATTGGCCACCTTATGGTGGAAATAAAACTTGTCTGACATATCACATAAGTGTGTACGAGTGTGGTACACACTCTTCTAAAAAGTTGAAGCTATGCACGGGTGAGGGTGTGCTTGCTTTCAGGAATAATCATTCATGTGCCATAGGGCATGGTTTTATATTGTTATGTCTATTAGTGTACTTTTTAGTCATTTTTAATCTGTGTGTAATGTATGTCAATGTCTGTTTATATACATGAGGCAAAAATGTTTATGTATGATAAAATCTTTTGCAGCCCTGACGAAATTCCCACGGCACTAAAGGGAATGAAACGCGTTGGCTGTGCCTTTGTATCTTAAAAAGAGGAAAAAAAGAATTCAATAAAGAAAGAACAGAAGATTCACAAACTTCATGAACTTTTTTCGCTATTTACTCCACCGAGTGCACCTCTCAAATTTCTTGTGAACACAGTGGATCCAGATACTCTATCACCTCCCAAAAGCCAGGGTGTGCACTGGAATGCACATATCACAAATATACAGCATAGAAAGGGGCACAGAGCAAGGCTGCCCCCTTTCACCATGCTATTCGTGCTCGCACTCGAACCTTTAGCCCACAAACTACGCGCGGTATCACATAACTGGGGTATTACTATTAACCACACCCACCATGCATTATCTCTCTGTGCTGACAATATTATAATATACACCAGAAGACTACAAGAAAATTTAAACACTGTAGCGCAAATCTACACCCAGTTGAACCCATTCCTGTCCTGGCCATAAATTACAAAAACACATATGCTTTCCCCTTTGGTAACGAGATCGATAGACAAAATATCCCCTTAGGAGACCGACACATAACAGTAGCCCACACCACCTTTCGATACTTAGAGATACAAATATATTGAAACCAACAAGACCTCATCCAAGGGAATTTACTGAAAGCATTAGGATCACTGAGGGCACAGATCGCCTTCTGGACTTTCCTGTCCCTCTCAGTTGCGGGAAGACTGGCAATCTCTAAAATGGTGATACTCCTGCGCCTTCTTTACTTTTTCACAAACTTACCAGTAGTGATTGCTAGAGCCATCTTCAAAACACTGAACACATTACTGACCAACCTCATATGGGGCACAGGCCGACGACTCATCAGCCTAGCGAAGTTACAACTATCCCCAGAGGTCAGAGGGATGGAGGCACCCGATTGCTATGCCTACTGCCTAGCAGGACAACTACAATGGCTCTCATACTGGTGAGCGGGACAACACATACATGAGACAGGATACGCATCTCAAAAGAATGCACAGGGTGCACTACATAAGTTGTTATGCCCAGGCAGCACTGTCCCACCGACAGCCCAAATGCTACTTAGGATTGCAATCACATATTGGAAACAGTCATTAAAATACATAGCCAGCACTCCATCATACGACCCTAACATACTACTCCTGGGCATACCTACAAATATGGAAACCCTCACTAGTTGTGAAGTAGCCCCATGGACACAGGCAGGAGTATCCACTGTTGGAGACCTCTTCGGGGGGAGGCTGCTGTCACATGCAGACTTCACAAACGAACACGGGCTAAGGAAGCACTATTTTTAATTCATGCCAACCTGGTACGATATATTAAGAGGCACTGGGCACCACATGGACTGGAACCCACCATGAACAAAATAGTTAATCTAACACACGTTATGGGAGCGGTATTCCACTTAACCCTCTGGCTCTATCGTGGAATCCTTGCCCACCAACCATCCCCTTTGATCCTTGTACGCACTAAGCGGGAACAACATGTCAACAAACCACTTTCAGACAGAGAGTGGAAGACAATTCTGGAATTTCCCAAACGTGTATTTCGTAATAGATAATTTAAATGTCCAAAGACAGCATGTGAGAGGTTGGTCTGGTATATGCTGTCCACTAGTAATAGTGGGTACCTTACACCAGTCCAAACAACCCGTATTGATGAATAGTTTAAGACAACCTTTATTGAAAACTATCCTAGTGGTAGCTATGAGAGCAGCCTTCAGGCTAAGTCTTGAAGGAATGTGAAGCTTGGTTTACCAGATTATAACCTCTTGAATGACCAAATGAAAGGAGAACCACACAAGGTATATATAAAATATATGTATTTATTACTAAGCACTCTCTCCTAACCTCTTTATGAGATTAGAGCAAGATACACAACATTAACACACTAGAACTTAAGTAAATAGCACAATATACAATGGGTCCCAGGGAGAGACCAAACCATATATTAAGAAAGTAATATAAGAACCACGACTTGACTAGACACAGTGCCTAGAGCACGTAGAATCACTGGGACCCCAAGGAACCACCCCAGGTAGTGACACAGGGGACCCACGGGGGACGCGTGCAGTGTCAGAACACAGCTGTGAGCTCTATACAATCCTATAGGAAAGTCGTGGTTAGAATTTTAAAGATTAGGGGCACTCCGGAGAGGACTTGGAGCAAACACTTTCAGACTTAGGAGGTTCTAAGGCCAGCACCCATGTGAGCACTGGAGTATTCGTGTTACCTCAACCCGGGAACCCGGGTACATAGGTGCCAAATGGTGTCAGGAATCGATGCTGTTTTCAATGGCCAGTTACTGCAAAGTGCTGCTGCCGTGGAAAGAAAAAGTGTGCGGATGATCCAAGCCTGGATTGGAGCTGTGAAGAACCTGAAAGTAGAGGGGACAGAGTCTGGGTCACTTCAGGGTGACCAGGGGCACGATAGACCAATGCCCACCAATGTGGGGTGTTTTAGGTGCGAAGCTTGACTCCGCTGCCACGGGGACCAGGAGATGTCGACAATGACCAGACTCTGGACTGTTCCCATGAGGCACAGGGTCAGACTGATTTGCATATGGGCATGTCTGAACTGAGGTGGCAGAGTGGGCTAAAGAACGGTGATGGATTAAACCCAGATCTTTTGACTGGGTGTGAGTGTTTGATTGGTTCAGATGCTCCGTCCATCACCACACCCTTTTGTACCACAGCCCCTGAGAGGCCTCTGGGTTACCTTTGCCCTGGGGATATAGGATACCATATACTAGGGACTTATAAGGGTACCCCAGAATCCAATCTGTGGTGTACTTAAATTACATGCAATCATTTTAGAGAGGAAGCAGCTAGACTTGGGCCATGGATAGCAGGGTCCCAGCAGGACTAAAGTCGAAAAACAGTGAAAGATGAGCAAAAAGTGGGGGTAACTATAAGAAGCAGATCCTACTCTTCTACACAACCCCCCCCCCCAAACGTAAGGCCATTAAACTAACCTTGCCCAGTTGAGTCTTCATGTTCCAAGTGGACATATCTGGAGAGTCCATCTGCATTGGCATGGTTACTCCCAGGTCTATGTTCCATTGTATAGTCCATCCCCTGTAGGGAAATAGACCACCTCAAAAGTTTGGGGTTTTAACCCTTCATCTGTTTTAGCCAAAAGAGTGACTTATGGTGTGTCTGAACAATGAAGTGAGTGCCAAATAAGTATGGCCTCAACTTCTTCAGAGCCCAGTCCACAGCAAAGGCCTCCCTCTCAATAGATGACCAACAATTCTCTCAGGGGGTCAGCCTTCTGCTAATGAAAGCTAATGGCTGATTCTGACCATCATCATTCAATTGTGATAACACAGCCCCTTCCCCCAACTCAGATGCATCTGTTTGGACAATGAATTGTTTGGAATAGTCAGGACTTTGCAGACTGGGAGCAGTGCACATGACCTGCTTCAGGTCATCAAATGCCTTTTGACAGCTAACTGTCCACTGAACTTTCTTTGGCATTCTGTTGGAAGTTAAGATATTCAAAGGGGTCACTATGGATCCATAACCTTTGACAAACCTCCTATAGTACCCAGTCATGCCCAAGAAAGCTCTGACCTGAGTTTGGGTGGTTGGAGCAACCCAGTCCATGATGGTCTGGATTTTGTTCTGCTATGGTTGAACCTGACCTCCACCTACCAGGTGGCCCAGGTATACAACTTTACTCTGCCCTATCTGGCACTTGGTGGCCTTGATAGTGAGGCCTGCTTTCTGCAGGGCCTCCAAAATATTTCTCAGGTGGACCAGGTGATCCTCTCAGGTGGAGCTAAAGACAGCAATATCATCAAGATATGCAGCACTATAATCTTCCAGGCCTGTAAGGACTTTGTTCACCAACCTTTGAAAAGTGGCAGGTGCATTCTTCAAACCAAAGGGGCATCACCACAAATTAGCAATTCCCACTAGGGGTAGAAAATGCTGTCTTTGGCTTTGCATCATCCGCTAGTCTGATCTGCCAGTAGCTAGCTGTCAGGTCAAATGTGTTCAGAAACTTGGCTGAGGCCAAAGTATCTATAAGCTCATCTGTCCTGGGAATTGGATGAGCATCCGTCCTAGTAACTGCTTTGAGACCCCTATAGTCAACACAAAACCTAATTTCTCTCTTGCCATCTTAGGTGTGCGGTTTGGGGACTAAGACTACTGGACTAGCCTAAGGGCTATCTGAGGGTTCAATAACTCCCAATTCCAACATCTTCTGAACTTCAGTCCCGATACAGTCCCTGACACGGTCAGGTCACCTATAAATCTTATTTTTAACAGGCAGACTGTCCCCAGTGTCCACTTCATGAGTGCACTAGGTAGTCTGACTTGGAGTCGGTGAAAACATATGTCTGAACAGATTGAGAACTTTCCTGCAATCAGTGTTCTGGTGATCAGTGAGGCTGCCTGCCAAGGCTACACAATCTATTGAACCATCATCAGGGTTCTGTGAGAGCAGGTCAGGGAGGGGATCACTCTCTTCCTCCTGTCCCTCATCAGTAGCCATGAGGAAGCCCATGTCTGCCCTGTCAACATATGGTTTGAACCTGTTGACATGGAGCACCCTGTGGGAGCTCCTGTGAGTCCCAAGGTCCTCCAGGTAGGTAACTTCTCCCTTCTGCTCAATTATAGTATGAGGGCCACTCCACTGTTCCTGGAGGGCTGCTAGGGCCACAGGCTCCAACACCAATACCTTCTGCCCTGACTGGTAAACAGTCAGCACAGCCTTTTGGTCATGCCAGGCCTTCTGTAATTCCTGCTGAGTTGCAAGGTTGTTAGTTGCCTTTTTCATGTACTCAGCCATCCTGGAGCGGAGACCAAGCACATAGTCCACAATATCCTGTTTAGGGGGTTTGAGAGGTAAGTCCCATCCCTCCTTCACTAGACACAATGGGCCCCTAACTGGATGTCCAAACAGAAGCTCAAATGGGCTGTAACCAACCCCCTTCTGTGGAACCTCTCTGTAGGCAAATAGAATGCACAGCAAAAGTATGTCCCATCTGTGCCTAAGCTTTTCTGGGAGGCATTTGATCATGCCCTTGAGGGTTTTGTTGAACCTTTCAACTAACCCACTGCATTGTGGGTGATAAGGGGTGGTAAATTTATAGTTTACTCCACACTCCTTCCACATAGCAGTCAAGTAACTAGACATGAAGTTTGCACCTCTGTCTGATACCACCTCCTTAGGGAACCCCAGTCTGGAAAATATTCCCAGGAGGGCCCTTGCTACCACAGGTGCTGTGGTGGTCCTAAGGGGGAATGCTTCTGGGTACCTAGTGGCATGGTCCACCACCACCAGGATACATATGTGCCCAAATGCTGTCTGAGGATCCATGGGACCAACTATATCAATCCCAACCCTCTCAAGGGGAACCCTCACCACAGGTAGTGGTATCAGGGGGGCCTTTGTTGTACCACCTGCCTTACCACTGGCTTGACAGGTGACACAGGAGTGACAAAACTCCATTGTGTCTTCCGACATGTGAGGCCAATGAAAGTGGGGGCCAAGCCTGTCCCAAGTCTTGTTTTGGCCTAGGTGACCTGCTAAAGGGATGTCATGTGCTAGTGTCAATAGAAAGCCCCTAAACTTCAGAGGTATAACCAACCTCCTGGTGGCACCAGGCTTGGGGTCTCTACTCTCTGAGTAAAGGAGTCCATCATCCCAGTAGATCATATGGGACCCACTAGCACTCCCAGCAGCCTAAGCAACAGCTTGTTGTCTGAGGGGTTCAAGAGAGGGGCAACTCAGTTACCCCTTTCCCCAAGAACTCAACCTGATCAGATTTAAGCTCATCTGGGACAGTTTCTTCTTCAGGCCTAGGATCATCTTCATCAAGAGACTGATCTGTACTCTGAGCCAGTGGGGAAGACAATGCCTTACCCCAACTGCTCCTCCTCGTGGAAGGTGCTTGGTCCATTCTTCCAGGATCCAAGACCTGTTCAGTGTTAGACATTTTTGCCTGTGACCTGGTCATAGCAAACACATCTGCAGGGATACCCAACATTTCTACATGAGTCCTGAGTTCCACTTCAGCCCAAGCTGAAGTTTCTAAACCATTGCCCAACAAGCATTCAATAGGGTGGTCTGCACTTACCACAACCTTCTTAGGGCCAGTTACCCCTCCCCAGGTGAAAGTAACAACTGCCAATGAATGGAAAGGAAAGGAATGAACAGCAACCCAAGCGGTGAGAGTAAAAAGGCTTCGGGATGGACCAGCAAGGTCCTGGTGACTCCACAAGCAATGGAGAGTCAGGGCCCATCTGGAGCAACCAGGTAAGCCCATTCAAAGTTACAGTACCCTTCTTAGGGACCCACAGGTCGACTGACAAGGGATCGCGAAGGGACCTTGAGAGGTATCACTAAATACGAGTCACTCGTGGAGTGCAGGCCAGTAATCTTCAGTGGAATCACGACTCGGGTCTGGACTATAAGCAGCCCAAAGCACAGCCTCAGGGATTGCTAAGAAGCATATGCTGCTGCAAATGGTCACGGTATCCAGGGGTTCCGGTTGCATGATCCCCACAAGGGCTTTGGATCTCAGGTTTGCTGAGAGCACGAATCGGCCACGGGGAAGCTTGGAAATCCACCTCCTATGTTGCAAAGTCTTTGGAGTCCTTCAGGAGCTGCGTAGTTGCAAACCGGACAGATGCGTCTCTGGTGCCTGCCTTGCAGGGAAGTTACTCCTTTACTCCAAAGGAGATTCTTTGGTAATCTGACGAAGTGTAGATAGTTGAAGTTCTGGGATTCTGCAGCAGAGTTTCATCCAGGTAAATCTAAAATCCTGTAGTCAGAGGTTCCTACTTTATACCCAAGGAAGGGGTGAGACAAACTCTAGGGACCCTCCTATGGGAGGGTCAGGACAGAGGGGTGGCTACACCCATATCCTTTGTTCAGTTTCACACCAGAGCAGGGGCTGAGTGCCCCTGCAACTGGTTTGAGCTGGACTATGCACAGGGGCACCAAATGTTCCCCCAGTGCAGGCATCAAAGCACTCTCAGAGTGCACCCACCCACCCCCAATACACTAAAGCCTGCCTGAGAGGTGGTTACACCTCCCTCCCTGTGACAGAAAACCTATTGTCCAGCCTCCCCTGCCGGAGTTTTGTCCAGCAGAAGGAGGGCAGATGCGTGTTTGTGGCTGGCAGCATCCATTTTGTGATGCCAAGGTTCTGTTAAGCTGGTACCGGGTGTACCAGTGTAGTCATATTTCTCCCTCTAGGAGGGTAGAATCATACCTCCCTCACCGGGACTGGCGGGGAGGTATGATTCCAAGGTGTTTGACACCAAACACAACATGTTTCCTTGCAGCCATTTCAAAGATGGCATTTACCGCGAGGTTATAATGCACTTAAGAGTATATGGTTGGCTGCATCACAGAACAAGCCTGGATAATAGATTCCAAAGGCTGCAGATGGGCCCTGTTCATGCATGGGCACCCTCTCACACAAAACCTAGCACCCTGCCTTCAGGATTGATAAGGCCTGCCATAGGGGTTTATATGTGTAGTGAGATATGGTAGATATAGGGAACCTATATCTAAGTAAGGGGTGCAACACCACCTCACATAGGCTACTGTAGCAGACCTGTTGTGTCATTTTGAGTGGTCTCTCAAGGGTGGCATAATACATGCTGCAGCCCCTTAGAGGCCTTTGGGGTACCTATGCCCTGGGTATATAGGATACCAAATACTGGGACTTATAAGGGTACCCCAGAATCCAATCTGTGGTGTACCTAAAGTACATGCAATCATTTTAGAGACGAAGCAGCTAGGCTGGGGCCCTGGATAGCAGGGTCCCAGCCAGACTAAAGTAAAAAAAACTGTGAAACATCAGCAAAAAGTGGGGGTAACTATAAGAAGCAGATCCTAGTATCCTACACAGCACTCACGGGCTCTGGTACGCCTGCTCCAGGTATGACTCATCTGCCTGTAAACCAGAGTTATGGGCTACTAAAGACCTTCAACTTACCAGTGAGGACAACCTCTGCCCTTCTTAGGGACCGGGGTCAGCCAAAACCTCTTGGCGGAGACCTCCTACCAGAGATACCGATGGTAACTGAGTCGGCAGTCCTCCACTATCCGAATACACACTATCCTCCAGCAACCGTGAGTGCTGGGCGGTTTTCTGAATCCATTGGCTTTCAGTGACCTGCTGCTGGCGACCGCGACGAGAACTGTGTTGGTGGTCTACTGAACACCATTCAAGCTACACGCTTCCATTACTTTCTCCGACGACTGAGATGGTAACTATTTGACAGTAGTGAGCGCCTAGATACTGAAAGTACTGCATACTTTGAACTGCACTGTATGTATTTCGACAACCTTAAGTATCAAAAGTATTTATTTGAGTATTGAAATAGCACAAAGTATACTTATGATTTGAAGTTTTGCTTATCAGAACATATATAAAGAAAAACAAATGGTCTCTGATTCATTCTTCAGTGTGTGTCTCATTTATTGCCTCCGTGAGCACAACAAATGCTTACAACTGTCCTCTTGATAAGCCCAACTGCTCACCCACACTACGACAATAAGAGAGTTAGTATTATCTACTTGTTGCCTCTATCTTCATCTTGGGATATCTCACACTCTCTAAATAGTGTACGTAATGCTAGTAAACTGTGCAGAGAGGCAGCATCTTACATTGGGTATGTTGGTAAAGTGTTAGAGGTATTCATATTATTGGAATTGGGAGGAGGGAATGCCCGAGTCCCATTGGAGAGTGGAAAAACATTTAAAGACACAAATGTCATAGAGGTCTTGAATCTTAGACAAGACAGTAAGTTTCCAGTTACTTTTCATATTGCCAAGAGAAGATGAATAGATTAATCCTTATTGGCAGGTCCAGAAAATAAATGCCGCTAATATTGTGGTAGCAAAGCACCATTTGCCAAAGAATGAGGTTCTTCTACCACTTAAATCAGTGATTCTATAGTGCATCCAAATAAATGTTGGGTAGATCAGAGACAGTGTTAACTGCAAATCATGAGGCAATGTGTCCCAGAGATAAGGTTCAAAAGAGCATTTAAGAAATAGAGTCTATAAGAAAGGACTGTCTCAAAAAGGGACAGTAAGAGTGAAGTTAGAAAAACCAGGAAGGTTATTACAAAAATTTTAAAAATACAATATAGGGAAATCATATTTCTTGAAGACTGAAAGTAAATACCAGAAAACATAGGCAAAATCAGAACTAGACCAAGTCTAGAATGCGCTGAAAAATCTGTAAGAAATCAGACAGCATCCCTTGTAAAGGCCAAAAGGATCATGACTCATTCCCCAAAATGTGGGTTTATATACAGTTTTCCTGCATAGAAATTACACAGAACAGCAAAGTCAGTGCTGTATGATAATTGCTTCAACAAATCGCAGTTTTACAATTAAAAATGTCTCATATCCCTTTAACCTTCGCACTAACCCACTGAATGAATATTCATTCAACCCATCTGACTTAATGCCATCCAGAGGGGATAGAACAAACTTGTTATATAAACAACAGGGGACCATTGTGAATGAGTCTAATACCACGTGCAAGTGGAAGATCCTAGAAAGTCGTTGCAAAAGTAACCTTTTAAAAAAACAGTGTCATTCAGAAATAAAGAAATCCACTTCTTGCTACATGCAGTGTTAGGCAGGAATATAAACGTAGAATAAACATTATGATACAGCATCCATTTTGGAAAGATTTGTGTTAAAGCCTAAGTGAGGCCTAAGCCAATAAAACACACTTCAGCATTGCAAGTGTGTTTAAATTGTATTAGATACATGTCAGTATACATATGTAAAGTAATGTGCAAAATAATTGCTCTGCACACTATTAGTAATACATATTCTTACTTAAATGCACAAAAGCTCTAGAACTACTGGCCACACCTATATAGTCTTTGTGCAATACAGACTTGTAGAAGCATGTTACACTCAATGGATGTAAAAGTGATCACTGACATTTCGGAAAGAGAGATAGGTATTATGGTTATATGTATGTATGTATATGGTATTTTTATCAACCTGCGACAGGAGAGGTAGCTGGGTTGTGGATTGTTGTTAATGCATTGTGATGTAGTGCTCTTTAAGGCCTTAACCGCAGCGGTTTTTCCGCCGCGGTGCGAGCTTTCTATTAGGTGGGCCGGGCTGCGTCGGCCGTTGGCCGACGGCAGCACTAGCGAGGTAGTGCTCCCCTCGGCCACGCAAGGGGTTAAAGAGGTGAGTCATCAACTCTTTCCTAAATTGGAGCAGCACCTAGGTTCCCAATCCTAGTTTCATAGATGGAAAAGGCCTATTGCTTCATTTTTCGTTTTACATTTCTTAGTCTCTAGTCTGATGCTGTTCTAGCTAGGGGTGTGAGGAACTATAACAATTGTGAGCTTGTCTGTAAAGTAAGTGGGGGGGCTGGTTTGTGATGGCTTTGCAAATGATGCAGCCGGTTTTGCCCCCATCCTAGTCTATCACTGGGTGGGGTGGCAGGGGTTGAGGGGGCCCCCTTGGAGACGCTACCGACTGTTAAGCGTAAGGTTATGAGTAGGAGGATTTCCCCTACCCCCCTAAAGGGTTCCATTCATAAACGAAAGCGTAACAATACCACTGCGTACTCTAGGAAAAAGGCTAAGGTTGCAAAGGCTCAGTTACCCTCCCAAGTACTATCTCAGCCACCCCACTCACTCTCTCCTATGGTAAATAGTTGCCCCTCAGTAATAGATCTTAGTCCAGCAAAATCAGTGGGGGAAAATGAGAATCTTGTAATTGAAGGTGGGAATGGTGGGGTACCACTTTGCACGATTGAAGGAAAGGATGTGGAATTTTTGGCGATTGTGTGGGAAACGTTAAAAAAACTCCTAATCCCCCTGGAAGTTAGACTCTCTCGAATAGAAACCCAACTACTCGAGACAGAAAAAGGTATTTTAAATCTAGCCACCCTGTCCATACCTGCCAACAAATCAACTAGCCCACCTGCTGTGACTCCCATTCCACCAGTACCTGCAGCTATTCCACCAGTAGCTCCGGTGGCCAAACCCATTCCGAAACCTCGGTATAAGGTCAAAATAAGCACTTCTATCAATAGAGTAGCGGAAAGCATGAATGAGTTGCCAGCTCAACCTGCACCAGCTCCGAAAGCTACGGCAGTCCCGAGGGTTAAAGATCGTAACACTTACCATTCTACCCCATATAGACAACAATCTTTTAAAAATCACTATAGGGGTTATGTTGATCTTCCCCCAGACGTAAGACCGTATGTAGTTGTGCTTACGGGGGTGCCGGAAATTCCTTACCAACAGCAGGAGGATTTTGGATCATTAAATAACAAGGTAATCCATTGGCTCAATGTAAATAGGGGTGCACAGACATAATATCGACTCCAAAATATCGACTGGAAAGAATATCGAGTTTTAAATATCGTTTGGAGAAAATATCGACTAGACAGAATATCGACAGTCAAAATATCGTTTTTAAGGTAAGTGAAGTAATATCGACTGTAAATAATATAGACAGTGAAAATATCCAAGTATATAATCTAGATAGTAAAAAATATAGTTTTTTCAATAATATTTAATTATTTATAGTGTTTTTATGTTATAATATATGTGAAAAGTGTCATTTTTTTAAATAATTATTTTTAATTAAAAATTTTTTTAATTATTGTGTAATTTTATTCTGTAGCGGGTTGTGGGTTTATAGGGGAATAGGGTGGGAAGTAATTTAATTATAATAAATTAAATATGTAAATTTATTATTGGTAGTAATAATTAATTAATTGGTAATTAAATAATATATGTTAATTATTTACAATTTAATTGGTAATTAATTTAATTTAATTGATTAATTGCTAATTATGTTAAATTAAAGGGGTATTTTTAGGGTTCAGGGTCAGTTTTCAGTTTTTGGGCAAAGGGGTATTTTTAGGGTTCAGGGTCAGTTTTCAGTTTTTGGGTAAAGGGGTATTTTTAGGGTTCAGGGTCAGTTTTCAGTTTTTGGGCAAAGGGGTATTTTTAGGGTTCAGGGTCAGTTTTCAGTTTTTGGGTAAAGGGGTATTTTTAGGGTTCAGGGTCAGTTTTCAGTTTTTGGGTATAGGGGTATTTTTAGGGTTCAGGGTCAGTTTTCAGTTTTTGGGTAAAGGGGTATTTTTAGGGTTCAGGGTCAGTTTTCAGTTTTTGGGTAAAGGGGTATTTTTAGGGTTCAGGGTCAGTTTTCAGTTTTTGGGCAAAGGGGTATTTTTAGGGTTCAGGGTCAGTTTTCAGTTTTTGGGTAAAGGGGTATTTTTAGGGTTCAGGGTCAGTTTTCAGTTTTTGGGTAAAGGGGTATTTTTAGGGTTCAGGGTCAGTTTTCAGTTTTTGGGTAAAGGGGTATTTTTAGGGTTCAGGGTCAGTTTGGGGTTTTTGGGGTACATATACAATATTGCCTATTATTTAATTAAATTTTGTTACTATATATATATGTTTTAAGAAATATGATGAAAAAAAAATATTTTTTTACTTTCATTAATTATTTAATTATTAAAAGTTATTTTAAGTATTGTTAATTATATTTTAGTAATTAATTTTTTATATTAATGTAATTAAACATTGTTTTTAGTAAAGTCGATATTTTTAACAACGATATTTTTGTAAACGATATTTTGTACTCGATATTTTTGTACTTACCTGTTTGTAGATAGAAACTCGATATTTTGTACTCGATATTTTCTCAACGATATTTTGGGTAGTCGATATTCTTTCAGTCGATATTCTTTCAGTGATCCGTAAATAGGCCATTACCCAATCACCTGAGAAGTACAATTCTTATGGTGCGACGGGTCCCCTGGATAGGCACCTCGCACAAGTCTATCACAGGTGATTGTGTTATTGTCTCCTTTGAAGACCCCAACACTGCACACTTTATCCATTCATGGAGCAACCATGGAGCTAATTCGCCCATAGCAACTAGACCACTAACTTACTTTTATCCCCCGTCCTTTCATCCCAATACGGGGGGAAACTGGAATGGGATTCCGGCGAGAAATTGTGCACAGGGCGGGCTACCCAACTTCCGGCAGGATACACATGGGGGGTGGAAGGGAGTACCCACCTACAATAGACTTGACTGTCTTGAGGGTCACCAACACACCGTCCTTGGCAGACTCGCACTGTTCTACGTCTTACCCTTCACCGTGCTCTGCTCCATCATCTTCACACAGGGTCACTGATACACCGTCCTTGGCAGATTCACACTGTTCCCTGTCATACCTTTTACCGCGTTCTGTCTTATCACCATCACAATATCTTAATGGTGACTGCAACCAAATCATGGGTGAGACTAGGCACATAAAGGGGGAGGCTGTTGAACATTGTGCTGGGGGTATACTCGATGAGCCCACAAAAGATTATATTACCAACTCAGGTCTAGTTGGCCAAAATAACAAGGATAACCCCCTTCCTGAGGCGCTGTATGTAACTTGTCCAATAGCAATTGAGGGATTGTCCTGTCCCAAGTACAGCCAGCGCAGGACAAGCAGGTGTCCCCTGGGTTCTAATACTATTGATAAGGCGGGGGCTCCCGGTGCAGTATCGATACTTTCCTGGAACGTTGCCGGGTTGGGCAATAAACTAGATTCCTCAGAGTGGGTGGAATTTATTGAGGAATATGACATATGTCTCTTCCAGGAAACGTGGGCCATAGAACAACAGTCCCGCACAGGGTACGCTTCCTTTGCGATAGCGGCAAAATGGGGTGGGAAGGGCCGACCATCTGGTGGCTTGCTGATTTGGGTAGGTTCCCACCTAGGATGCAGGGCGAGAAACCTCAAAACTAACTCACCAGACCTTCAGTGTGTTGTTCTGGAGTGGGCATCTGGTGCGAGTGTAGCATTAATAAATTTATACTCTAGACCGGTTGGGTTAACAGGCACCTCGGGGACAATTGAAGACTTGGCTTTGTTCCTCGATTCTGCCACCCTCTGTCCATCACTCATAGTTGGCGGGGACTTTAACATTCAGTACGAGCCCCTCCCGGGTCATTTGGAAGGGGTAATTAGTGAAGAGGACGATCTATGGGAGATACCCATCTTGCTGGGCCCACCAGTAAAATCATGGTCACCCCTAGCCATCCAAATAACATCTCTCACTCTATCCCACTCATTGAGGGCTTGTAATGGGCGGCTTAAGGGAGACATCCCACCTCAGCCTACCTTCAATAGACCAGGGCATGAGTCACGGATAGATTATATCCTGGTCACAACGAACGACTGGGCCAAAGTGAGGGACTTCACGATAGTCAAAAGGACTGACAGTGACCACAACGCATTGTCACTGAGGTTCGCTGTCCATGGAATGCCCACGGGTATCACAGATGAAAATTTAGCATTCCCTGTTGGTCTAGTTGCAACTAGCAATAGACGTAGGGTTAGATGACCAAGATTAGTGGAGAACCCGAAAAATATCCAGAGGTTGTATGCGGCTGTGGTCCCTGTCCTTGAAAAAGTTGTGGATCTCATTCCTCAGTTACCCTTCCCTGATAAGCTCTCCGTGCTTGGGGATATTCACTCTGAGCTTTGTTCTAATCTAGCAGAAGTACTGAACCCTGTGGCCAGGACGAAAAAGGCCAAGGGGAGAAGAGCCTCATGGTTCAATGCTTCTTGCAGGAGAGCAAAGGCCGATCTATTGGAGTCCCTCAAAATCCGGGAAACCCCTAGCAAGATTAGGGAAAAGCGGCTGGCCTATAAGTCTATTCTCCGCAATGCCAAAATAGAATGTTACCATGATAACTGGTCTGAAATGTCAGCTGCCCTTGCACTTCGAGATGCCCAGAAATTCTGGCATATCGTCAAGCACGGTTCAGCTGAACCCATAGCGGCAGTAGATGCAAATATTGCTTCTGCTGTGTGGGAGGATCACTTTAAAACTTTGTATAGCGCGCCCCGTCTGGATCAATTAGGGAACCTTCCCGAGCCAGCAATGGCCCAACCCCCTGAAAGCATATCCCCTATGGATGGGTTCACTTTGGAAGAACTCACTGTGGCAATCTCGGGCCTCGCTGCTGAAAAGGCGCCAGGCCTGGACTAGCTCCCAGGCGACCTCTACAGGCATGAAATCAAGATCTGGGCCCCGTATCTGAGGGTGCTGTTCAATGCAATTTTGAACGGCATGATGGTCCCTCCAACTTGGCTGGGGGCAGAGATAGTCCCTATTTTTAAGAAGGGCTCGCCTCTGCTCCCAGTCAACTACAGGCCAATAAGCCTGATAGACGTTTCCCAGAAGCTCTTCACTAGGCTACTTCTGGATCGCTTGTCGGAATGGATGTTGGAATATGATATTCTGAGTCCATTCCAGGCGGGGTTCAGAAGGAAGGTCTCCACCACAGACCAGGTCTTTCGGCTCGCCATCATCTTTTGGAAAACGGTACAGCTGGAGGGTGGCAGCCTCTACACTGTATTCGTGGACCTGAGGGTGGCCTTCGACCTGGTTCCCCGCAGAAAACTATGGGAGGTGCTGGCCAAACTGGGGGTTCCTGAGGGCTTGTTGGAGATGATTATTCGTCTCCATACTGCCAACTTTGCTCAGGTGAGGTGTGGCAAGGAGGGGGCGCTGTCGAACCGGTTCCCCGTTGACAGGGGGGTAAGGCAGGGTTGTGCGCTTGCACCAACACTGTTTTGCCTCTACGTCAACGGGGTAATCTCCCACCTGAATGGAGTTGTCAATTCTGACGCTCCCAAGTTGGCAGGCAGCAGGGTGCCGGCGATTATGTTCGCTGACGACACCCTGCTGCTTTCAAAGTCCCCAATGGGGATTCAGCGCATTTTAAACGGCTTTGTGGAGTTCTGTGGGGAACACGGTCTAGAAATCAACACCTTAAAGACCAAATTTATGGTTTTTAACCCCCCACCAAAACTACGATCTAGCCCCAGCATCGGGCAAAGTAGACTCAAAAGGGTGCGAACCTTTGAGTATCTTGGAGTCATGTTAAATGAAAATATGTCCTGGAAGACACACCAAGAGAAAGCACTACTCAAATTGGTCCAGTACTCGGGCGGGGTCATGAAGCTTATGGGAAAAAACAGGTCATCCATCAAACCCGTTGGCCCACCCCTCCAGATCTATAGGGCACAGGCAAGGGGGGCTGCCATGTATGGTTGTGAGCTCTGGGGTCATGTAGTTTCTCCCAACCTGGTCAGAGAGGAGAACAAGTTCATTAGGCGGGTGGTAGCACTTCCGCCCAGCACACCCCTTGTTCCATTAAGGTTAGATCTGGGGTTGCGACCCCTTGGTGAAGAACTGGCATTGCGCCCCTTGCTCTATTGGCGTAGGCTGTGGGCAGTCCCAGAATTGATTAGCTATAGGCAGGGGCTTCAGGAGGTGCTTGCCATGCCTAATGCAGGGAAAATTAAATATATTAAAACTGAGTTGGAGGGTCTAGGCCTATCGACACTCTGGTCTGATCCTTCATCCGCTTGCCCATTAATTCCTAAAAAGAGATTGGCAAAGGTTTACTACGACAGTAAAATAGCGGCACTCTGTCGTCGGCAAAACCTGGGGACACTCACAGAGTCATTTCTACGCATCAAGGACATTTACAGCTTTGAACCAGCCTTGGACAAATTATACCCTGCTTTACTTAGAAAACTATATTTACAATGGAGGCATGGGACCCTTCCACTTCGAGCTCTAACTAGTAAGTGGAGCGAATCAGCAGTCAGCTTATGCCCGGCTTGCAGAGTGGCTAATGAAACTGAGCTCCACATAATTTTTTTCTGCCCGGCCTATAACGCGAACCGCAAGAAATGGATTGTCCCTATATGTAGGAATTTGGGGTTTGCAGAGTGCTTGGCCGCGCTTAGAGTGTTGAAAACAGACTTATCGGATCACATTGTTTTTGCAGTGGCTAAATATTTAGGAGCAATGTGGTTTCTGAGAAGTCAGTGTCTCAAAGCTGGTTATTGATCTTTACCGTAGTAAAAATGTGACACCCTGTATTACTGAACATTCCTATGGTCGCTGATGTATCTTCAAATGTTTTTTAATGTTCTATTGTTTTTACAAATATGAAATGGATATTTATATCTTTTATGGTGATAAACTACCGAAATAAAGATTTATGAAATGAAAATGAAAAATGAAATGATATATTTCTACTTAATTTAAATCATCCATTGCCACTTGTATCCAAACTTTCAGAAAATGTTATTTATATTTCACTGTGTGATCACATGAGCTTTGAGCATAATTCAGATGAATGACATTTTAAACATATGTTTTTGCAAATTAATTGCTCTATGTTGATATTATATGTCTTTGGATGAGCTATATCTTTCATGATATTAAAAGGGTGACTGCATGTGTAAGACATGGGCATTTTGTGATAGATATGTACCTTGTATGTATTAGACATGGACATTACGATTTATAGAAAGAGATCAGTGTCAGTTACTCACCTGATATATTGCTCTTGCCAGAGCGATCCGAGCCTTCTGTCCCCCACTGAGGGTGACCCCATTTTCCCCCACTTTAGTCTGGTCACCATCTGGTAACATCTGAAACGCAAAAACACCAGATAATCCTTAATATATGCAGTGGGCCTTTTATTCTGCCTTATACATATACATATACATTTCGCAAATACATTTCGCAAATATTGACACTGTATTCAGAGAATTCCCCCTTCAACAGCAATGAGGTAACATACATTACCATACTTGAGCTCCACAAAGTTATCCACAGCTACTTCTTCATGGTGATCTGTCATGGTTTCTCATGGATGTGAAGCAGCTTCTTTGGGATCGGAGGTTGTTGCAGAGTACATACACTAAGGTTACTCTCGTTCACAACTAGCACTCTGGGACCTCAAAATATTTGCATTGAAACTGAATGGGCAAGTACTCCATTTCATGACTTGATTCTCTCAGGTTAGAGGATTGACCAGGGGATGGTGTGAGGTTAGAAATTTAGAAACACTACAAAAGTTCAGATCATGGGAGCTGATTTGCGCCGCTGGGAGCAGGCAACTGTCTCAAGTGGGGCTTCTTACCACCGATGATTCAAGACCAGACCTACCAACCACCCCAAAATAGAAAACCAAGCACAACCTTTTAGCACTTGAGTCAAAGTACAGCAACGCTGAGATGTCCAAGATGTACAAATGGAGATAACATGGAGTTAAAGACTCATCTCTCAGCACAACAGCAAGAGTACACAATAAATCAACGCCTAACCAGTACTGTATCTTTGAAAAGGGAAAGAATTGTAATCTAGGTATAGCGCTAATCACCAGACTGAGGTATCTACACAACGTTTTTAAGAGCAATCAAGGTCTGTGGTTATTTACAAATGGAATTCTGGAATCCCCTTTCTCTGGTGGACAGCTCCCACCTACCACAGTGTCTTTCTGTTTATTCTCTAAGCTGCCTCTGTGGTCCCTTGTATTTGTAGTCAGTAGTTCCAGCTCTTCTTTTCCAAGATCTGTGACCTGTACTTAAAAATGTCAGGCTGTGTAAGCATTCAGAGGACAGAAAGGATGCCAGTGCGTAGTGTTGGCTCTGCTTACAGACAGGCTTCACGTCAACACTGGGCACACTATACGAGACACACAAATACTGTCTATGAAACTTTATTTACTGTGAAGCCACACTACTCTCATGAGGTTTGAAAGTGATGGAGGCCATTTTGAAATTTGAGCATAAATTCCTAGTGGTCCACAGCTAGGCAATTGAAATACATTGTTGCTGAGGCCAAGACCTTGTTGCCAGAGGTAAGAAAAACCTTGGAAACTGTGATCATCATTGAATTTATGTATGTTTGAACTCAATATAGAGAGGTATTCGTAAAAATCCATTTGTGTTTATAGAGACAAATTCTATTTACAAGGTACTGTTTCAGAACTATTATTTACGGTTTATAAACTGGGTGCTCTACTTAAGGACTTGGAAGGATCCTCATCACTTCCAAAACTTTGGTACATTTTTCTTTTGATGCAGGGATTAAAGAAAGGCAGCAATAAAGGTTCAGAAGGTGATTACTTTTTACCCAGGTGAACTTTATCATTTTAATCTATGCTTGTTACATTACAGTTTATAAAACTTGCCAGCTCTATTAAATCAAAAGAATTCATGAATAAAAAAATGCACACAGAGATATATATGTAGCACTTTGGGTCAGCCCTTATCATCCATTATACTGTTTAACTATCCTTCTCATTTTGCTTTGACCCACATATCGCATGGGCCAAAGGGTCATCCAACTTTATCCAATGGCTCTCTTATATTGGAAGCAACACCATTTTGCCTGATCACATGTGCATATCTGTCTAACTAGACATTCACTGCAACGTCAGGACTGGTGGGCCAATACTTTACTTTGTCAACGTTTTTTTTTCTTCTTTATTGTAGGAAGCTGGTTCTCTATATACTATACCAAAAAGAGGTATAGTGTGCAGGTTGTCCAGTGGATCCACAGAGGCTTTACAGAGGTTAAAGGAGATAATACCTCTACTCTATTTTGTCTTAGTGTGGGCGAGCAGTTAGGCTTATCAGAGGGCAGTGTTAAGCATTTGCTGTACACACAGTGGCAATAAATGATACAAATGCTCAATGAATAAATCAGAGATCAATTTATAAAAATATTACTTGGTTATATTTATTTCGAAGAACCACAGAACTTCGTAATAGGTAATATGTTTTTGAATAGAAATACTTTTCGGTTTCACAAATGGACACTGCAATTGTCAGACATTGCAATGTTAGCATAAAGGAGGAAGAAAACATTCAGCATGCATAGGGATAACATCAACTTACAAAACCAGTCTTCGGAAGTTAAGGTCAACATTGGGCAAGGTTCAGTTCAGCACAAACAGTGCACCACCAGAGGCACAGTGGCTGCTGAGTGCAGTGTGCAAGTTCGAGGTCAGGTGCCCGGTGCAAATCAATAGGGGTTGTGGACAATGAAACAAAGGATTCTTACAGGTAAGTAGCAGCAGCTAGGGGGGTCCTTCTCCAAGGGTTAAAGCAAGCACTTGACAGGGCCCAAAGCAGCATCAACACTACACCACCAGCTTCACAGGGGCGGCCAGGTGCAAGGTGCTAACACAACAAAGGGGGCCCGATGTAAATAAATGGAGAAAGTCAAAACAGGAGGCCGGTCTAAGGAACCAACAGCTGCAGAGGAAAGTTACGATGCTCGGGATGTAGAGACACCTTTGGTCCACTTCACCAAGGCCCAGAGTGGATGGGTGCAGGGGTGTCATTTGGCATCAGAACAGCTTACAGGAGCAGGTCTAGGTTGGGAGGGGTCTCCGTGTAGAGGCTGCAGGCGATGTTGAGGAGTCCAGGAGAGGTCAGTTCACAGTAGACTCAGACTCGGAGCACTGGGAATCCTCGCTAGAACCAGTGGGACACTTGGACTTGGGCCGATCGCATCAGGTGCAGAGGTGGAAGGGGGCAGGCTTCGCGGTTCATCAGTTCACAGCCTTTTATTTGAATATGGTTTCTTTGCGGACAGTTCTGCTGTTCTCAGGAGATTTTGGTTATGTCCTACCATCTTCAAGAAGTGTATTTCACTTCACCACCAAGAATTGGTAGGTTCCAAGGGACCCCTCTAAGGGGTCCTCTATGTGCAATTTTTAATAAATCTGGCACTGGAATCAGTGCAGGTTTATTATGCTGAGATGTTTGGTACTAAACACCCCATACTTGAATGAAGACATAATGGAGCTAGGGGTGATGACGGGTGTCCAGCCCGCGTACTTACTATGGCTTTCCTGGTCACTTACATATCCAGAAATTGAAAAGGATATTGCAGGGACATATCTGATTATACAGATATGCCCTCACAGGAGGTGTAGCACACCCTGCCTTAGGACTAAGGACTGGTAGAGGGGTATCTTAACTATATCTCATGCAGCGTCTGTGGGCATTACACACAGAGATCTATACCATGAAGACTCTTCAGTTTTGTCTGCACCAACACACAGGCTGCAGTGGCAGTGTGCATGTGCCTTTTGAGCCGTCCCTTAGGGTGGCAAACGTGGTATTGCAGCCCTTAGGGGACCCTCTTTAACCACAAGACCTTTGCTTCCAGGGGTGTCTTTTACTAGGGACTTATATATAAGCTAGAGAGTTGCCAATTGTACAAACAAAAGGTACAGTTTAGGGAAAGAGATCTGGCACAGGGGACCTGGTTGGCGGGGACCCCTTGCTCTACCAGTTGAAATTACATCATTTTCCTGGCAAAAAGTGGGGGCTAACCATGAACAAAGAGGCACTTTCCTACATTAATCCTTTTTATTTAGTCATCCTTATGCTCTGAACCATGTCTTTAGGTTACACTAATTTAATGTATTTGGTAGCTCTTCTTTGCACCACTAAGAAATAGATTTTACTGTTATTACTGTGGTTTGTATTAAACTAAAAAGGATTTCTATACTTTTTCCAAGTATAGAGTTACCTGCTAGGAAGCATCTAGATTGTTTTATTCAAATAATGTACCACAGTTATTTTTTCACATTTAACTTTCATTGAAAGCATAAGGAAACCATATTATATACAATAGTGTTTTCTTTTCTTATTTTCATTCTGTGGCATGTGCTTGCAATATAACAATGACTAACCATCGCACCAGCTTGTCAAGGCTATACTTATTGGTGTTGCCAGCACGTGCTACCTTTGGCAAGGTGGTGACTGTCATGCTGCTTCCTCCATACTAACATCATAATAATACCACATGTAGCAGGGTGCATAACCACTTTCCCAGAAAATCAATTTAAACAGACTTTAAGAAGGGGGTACACAGTTCTTTCATGAAGGCACCTCACAGAGATTTATCAGAAATTGGCTATGAAAGTAAACAGATTTTTTCCGATGAGGAGTAAAAACGGTGAAACCCTGACTGCAAGCTGTGGAATGGCAGTTCCATGTGATATCCTATTCCAAAACATAAATTGCAAAAACACCTGTCACAGTAATATTGTTTATCTATGTAGTGTATTATTTTGACCAAAACATCTGTTAAAAAATGTTGACTCTCCCTTAACATTTTTGACATTCAATTTGTGTTTGTATATCTATATATATATATATATCAGTCAAAAGTAGGTAGCTATAGTTAGGACCTTGTTTCCATAGAAAAAGTGTTTTTTCACTTGCCAATAACTTTGGTGCCATTTGACGAATCCTCGTGAAATTTTCAAAACTAGTTTGCCATTCACTTCAGCTGCTGTCTTGAAGGTTTTGGGGTGATCCAACAAGTGTAGGCTAAGTAAAAGGGGACGGGCCCAAAACAGGTTTTCACCGTGTAAATTTCCATAGGAAACGTAGACACGGCTGCAGTCTGAACTGCTGAACAGAATTGCACCAAATTTGGCAGGAAGGTAGATGTTGCTCCAAGCACACCGCAGCATGGCAATGCACAGCTTGGTTTTACACTTTCACATATTGGTTTAACAAAACTGACACAGAAGCGGTAGGAAAACAATATGACATACATTAATGAGTATTAGAATTGCTTCAATAAATGTCTGTGGCCTCAACGATGGAAATAAAAGGCAACGGGTGGCTGCGCTTCTGAGAACAATGCGTTTAGACATAATATGTCTCCAAGAGACCCACATCGAGGGGACAAAATGCTATCTTTTGGAACAACTGAGTTTTTCAGTAGTAGCATACACAAAACAGGGGACTAAAACTCGAGGGGTGGCCATACTCGCCAAAAATGGGATCATCACAGTGAGAAGGAAAGAAGAGGACCAGTGGGGGAGGTAGGTAATTCTGGAAGGTAATATCAGGGGCGAGATTTTTACGTTAGTTTCTGTCTATGGGTCCTCTGAGGATGACCCGGACATATTCGAGTTTTTGGACTCCGAACTCCCCCTCTGGCCAGAACCTATTATCTGCTGTGGAGATTTCAACATTAACGGGCTGGATGGTTTAGGTACGGAGGTGGGGCAGGCCTATTCTGGCCGTAAGAAGCGGACATGCCAAGCAATACTCAATCTGGCACACCATAACTCACTAGTGGATCTGTGGGCTCGTTGTAATCCAGTCGACTCTGGCAGTACGTTTTATTCAGCGCCCCACAGGATTACTGTCAGACTGGATTACTTCCTGATTTCTAACTCTTTAGTAAGTAGAACTCAGATAGGCAACCCAGAATCATATCTGACCATAACTCCTTAATCCTTACGCTTAAAGTAGGGAAGGCCCCGAATAAAGAATCCAGCTGGACTTTTGAGAGGGCTCTCTTGAAAGATGAGTAATATGTCAAATACGTGCAGGATTGGATCGTTATGTTCTGGGAGATTAACAGAGGGAGTGCCCCCCCTGGTGTAGCTTGGGACGCTTTTAAAGCTGGTATTAGGGGGGAAACATTAAGCTATACATTACATAGAAATAAGCAGGAGACGACTAGAATGGTAAGAATTACCAAAAATCTAGCAGATTTGGAGGAGCAGTTGAATATAGCCATAGTAGGAAAGGAGCCGTTGGAGGATGTCCTGCTTAGGATTACTCTTAATAAAGCAGAGGCAAGTGAGTGTATCTCCAGTAATGCAGCTATTAACTACCTAATTAAGAGAGAAAGCTGCTACGAGTTTAGCGAAAGAGTAGGGCATATCTTGGCAATTCGCACAAGGCAGAAATTGGCGGAGGGGGAAATCAAGGAAATTTCGGATGGAGGGGGGGTGTGGGTAATGGCCCAGAAGAAATAAGGGAGGTCTTTAGACGGTTCTACGCGACCCTCTACGATCAACACCAGCTAGTACCCACAAATAGTATTAAGGAGTACTTTGAAGGAATTCCACACTCTGTACTTTCTGAAGATGAAAGAAATGCGCTGGACCTCCCTATAACATTACAGGAAATAGCCACAGCTTTGGAAAATCTCCCCTCGGGGAAAGCAGCAGGCCCGGATCAACTACCCGCCGAATTTTATAAAGTCTTTAAGGGGTCACTATGCAAGGATTTACATACTACTCTCACACAAGCACAGCAAGGGAATTTGATACCTTGCTCATGGGGGGAGGGGGGGACATAATAGTTATTTTAAAAAAAAGACAAACCTCCCTTGGAGCCGGCCTCCTACAGACCTATAACACTCATGAACGCAGATGCAAAAGTATTCTCTAAAATACTGGCTACAAGGTTAGGTAGGGTGATTGAGAGTCTGGTCAGCCTCACCCAACATGTGTTCATCCCCCGGAAGGGCACTACACAACACACAAGACAGATGATTACATTGTTGGAGGCAACGGAGGTCTCAGGGGACCCTGCCGCAGCCATGTTTTTAGATGCGGAGAAGGCCTTCGACAGGGTTTCCTGGGACTATCTATGGATGGCTATGAGGTGGTGTGGTATAGGGGAAGGGTATGTAAGAGCAATGCAGGCTTTGTATAGGGATCCGTCGGTTAGGGTAAAAATTAGTAAAGGATTTACAAACACGTTGCAGATTAAGCAGGGGACTAGGCAGGGATGTCCCTCCTCTCCACTACTATTCGCTTTGTATATGGATCCGTTACTACGTAGACTGGAACTCAATAATAAGATTCCGCCAGTTGTCATGCATGGGGTGGAGTACAAAATGTTTGCTTACGCAGACGATGTGGCCATCATCACGTCAGCTCCAACCGAGGCTATTAAGGAAATTGAATTGGAGGTGAGGTGCTTCGAGTCAATTTCGGGATACGCAATCAACAGAGCTAAAACACAAATAGTTAAGAACGCATTCGTCCTCTGCGAGGATGATAGGGTGGTTCCATCAGCTACATACCTAGGGATCAGGATAACTTAAGATTTAAGCAGCCTGGTAGAGCAAAATATGTCGCAATTAATAACCAAAGTTAAAGGGGATCTTGAAAGGGTGCACAATTTACATCTAACTTTAGTGGGGCGCACTAATGTTATTAAAATGCTTATACTGCCCAAATTTCTGTATTTGTTTAGGGCAATCCCGCTGTTTTTTTAACACAATTGGTTTAATAAATTAGAACACATACTGAACAGATTCATCTGGGCCCACGGAAAAACAAGGAGAGTGTATCGTTACATCACCCTACCAAGAGAAAGAGGTGGCTGGGAGGCTCCAGATTTTAGATGTATTACTGGGCGGTAGCTCTGTAATATATCCAGGGGTCAATAGGAGGCGCTGGAATAGGGAGTGGAGACTCGGAAAACAGGCCCAAATACACTAACTTATATGGTATCTTGTTGGGAGGGGAAGCAGGAAATTGCATTTTAAATAGTATTGACGTCAGTTACTATAAACTCACTAAGTTTAAGACCTTACAAGCAGCGTATAAAACTTGGACGGCTTTCACTAAGAAATTTGGGTTGGGAAGGATCAACAGATATACCCGTTTGTCAGCGAATGCCTCCCTCCCGGGAGCAATATTTAGGGATTCAGCTATGCTGGATTGGGCGAGGCACGGCATACAGAAGGTAGGCGATCTCTTGGGCCCTAATGGAGTGCTCCAGTTCCTGGAACTACAGTCTAAATTTGCCATTGACAGTAGAAGTTTCTTTAAGTACCTGCAGGTTAGGAGTTTTCTTACTAGCAAGCGTGGTGGACCTTTAGGATTCAGCCAAAATCGCATTTTAGATGCCATTGAGGGCAGGGGGGATTGTTCAATACGTCAGTTCTGTGTAGAACTGCCTACAGCCAAACCAGATGATTGCGAGAAATATGCCACTAAATGGGCAGAGAAATTAGGTATTACTCAGGAGGGGTTCCAGGTTTCCCTGGGCCTGGGGCGTACTATACTTTGTTCAGCCTTCCTACACGCACAACACTACAAAACTTTGTACTCTCTGTATTATACACCTGCTAGGATAGCACAGTGGGGGGGCACATCAGTTATTACTTGTCCAGGATGTGACTCCATGGAGGCAGATATAATACATATCTTTGCTACATGCCCACAACTCTATACTCTTCTTAGGGCCATTGAGAAATGTATTGATATGTCATTGGGGATCAAGATCAGCCTGTCACCAGAGTTAATCATCTTAGTGGTCTAGGGCGAGGCAGTGGGCCCGCATACAGAATTTCTCTTCATGGCTGCGGCAGTGCTATGAATATGCATAGCAAAGGCGTGGCTTGACAAGGCGCCCCCTTCACTCCATCTCTGGTTAGCTAGGTTGTTGGCTGCTTATAACTTAGAAAAGGCAATCTATGCCAGGAAAGGCCACAGGGGCAGAATACTTGGGGAAAACATTTGGAAACCCATTGAGCAATGGAAAAGGGGCTTGAACAGTACACCAGGGTAGGCACTATTGTTGTTATATTATATTTTGTGTTGAGTTTGTTTTCCTCTTTTGGTTGTACTCTTCCGGGGTACTGCTTATAGAATTGTATAGAGGTGTGTAAATTGCGTCTAAGTTTTGTAAAACATGTCTAAGATTTATTTGTGTCATAATGTATTCTGCTGTATGGTGTGCTGTAACACGAGGTATAATAATTACTTTCTCAAAAACCTTTTAAAATAAAATAAAAAAAAATGTGTTCAGTACTTTTTGAAATGTTAGGTAAATCCGTATATATAGGATCTGCGAACCCTCCCAATCTCGTGCTGGGATCTGACTGGCTACCAAAACTTCAAACCAGGAAGTGTTGGCAGCATTCTTGTGCCAAGTCCCAGAAAAAACATTTTAAAAAAAGAAAAAGAAAAGGGGAAGGATAGAAAAACCCTGACCCCTTAGGCCTCTTGGGGGAGGGGCGGCCAGCAGATACCAAAAAAGCATTAGAAAATATATATTTTGGCACTATCCGTGGATCCTGCCTTAAAATATCAAAAGAAAAGTAAGCGCGGCCTCCCATGCTTCTTTAATCATTGGCCCCAGGGAAGACCAGGTCCCTGAGGCATATTTATAATAAGAGGGGGCACACTGGCCCGCTTCCTGGGGCTTATTAATGCCCAGGGATCACCACCTTCCTGGGGCTTATACATTTAAAATCAGGGGGCCTCTTCGCCCCCCAAGCCACGGGACCACCACCTCCCTGGGGCCACCTGCCTGAAAGAAATTGGGGGTCTCTTTGCCCCCATGCTACAGGGACCACCACATCCCAGGGACCAATGTATTTGTATAGGGGGGCCTCTCGGACACCCCCTGGCCCCAGGGACCACCACCTCCCCGGAGCAGGCCTTACAAATTTGAAAGGAGGGGGCCGTGCGACCCCCCTCCTGGAGCCATGGGTGGCCCTGGGGACTGCGACTCCCCAGCTGTTCTATATGACTTGGCGGTAGCTTTACCGCTCCCGCCAAGCCCGCCATTCTCTACTTCCAGCAAGTGAGAGCATTAAAAATGCACTCGCTTGCAGTAAGCAGAAAGAACTGTTTTCACAGAGAGGGAGCTGCATGTTCAGCAGCTCCCTCTCTGTGAAAGCAATGCTGCTTCCCGCAGGAGGCGGGGAACTGGCAGGGACAGCAGGGGCGTTCAGGCTCTCAAAGCAATCCCCAACAGATGGGAGTGGATACCCTGGGTGGGACTAGACCACCCACAATAGAAGCTGGGTCTCCAGTGCCGAAATGGCCCGGGTGGGGGGCCGCATGCCCCCCTCCCCAATAGTAAATTAAAAAATGAAAAAGGCCGTGCCCCGGGGGATAGGGTCCCCAGGACCAAAATAGGCCCAGGAGTGGGATTCCAGAGCCCCCTCCCAAACATTTTTTAATTAAAAGGCCAAGGAAGGGGGGCCACGCAGTCACCCCACCCGATTAAAAGTTTTTAGTTTTTTTGAAAGCTGGCCAAAGCAAGTTGTTGGAGGCCCTGCCTTCTTTTACCATTACTCTGTAAACAACCCTCCTGGCGCACTACTCGTTGGGGGACGAGGTCCTCTTGCTGCCTAGGGTCCTCAGGGGCTAAGAATCCCTTCTGCAGTAAGTCCCACACAGGAGGAATGCTGAGAGATCATCCGAGGACCCTCCCCCTTTCTCTATCCTCTGTAAACGCACCTCCTGGCGCACTACTGATCGGGAAATTAAGTCCACTTGGATGCTGAAGTTCCTTGGGGGCCGTCAAGCCCACCTGTTACCTCTAATAAGGCCCACACAGTGGGATTGCTGAGATGTCATCAGAGACCCAGCCCCCTTTCTCCACCACTTTGCAAACACACTTCTTCGAGCACTACTGTTTGGGGGATAAAGTCCACTTGGCTGCTGAGGATCCTTGGGGGCCAAGAACACCTCCTGGGGCCTCCAGTAAGTCCCACACATAGTGAGATTGCTGAGAGGGCAATGGAGGCCCCACCCCCTTTCTCCACCACTCCTGCAAAGATGAGTACTAGTTAAAAAAACATAGAAATTCACTTAAAAAACCAAAGGTTACAGGGACATTATAGTTAGGCTCAGATTTCACTCATACAAAACCAGTGAAATTCAGCAGTTATAGTTACGTCCCCGTAATGCACTGATTATGACCTGGCCTATTACATCATTCATGACATGGTCAGTGACATCACTGATGACATCTCAAATGACATCACTAATGACAACATCCACAGAACCACTCATACTCCCCCTTATACCACCATACAACCTCTTGTACTCACACTCACACACCCACACAACTCACATACCCATTCACTGACCATATCAGTTCTCTCATACCCACTCACTCCTCCAAAGTGGCACTTCCACACTCACCAACTCACTCGTACAGCCACTCATACAACCATTCTCTTAATTATATTTATATATTTTATTTAAACAAACTGTTTATAGGACGACACACTCTGACTACTGGTGTGAGCGATTGGGGCTTGATCACCTGCCCCACATTTCACTTATTTTTACTCACTTTTCCGTTGATTTAGATGTCAGTCAGTCAAAAATACTTTTATTTGATTTAATTAAAATCATAAAAGGATGGGAATACCACCATGATACATAAGACATTGGATCAACATTTTAAAATCTGGTATGTAAAAAAAAGAAAAAAAAGGAAAATGCAACAAAATCAAATCCTCGGGCGATAAGCAGCTAAGGAATTTAAAAAGTATAATTTTAAAAATTGTAATCAGTGCAATTGGGAAGCTGTAAACTGGTTATTTTGAAGGTACTTGGATTAATTTGCTATTTTGTCCAGTTCTTTTGTCGCCGTTTCCCAAAAGTCTATGGCTCTGCAGGACAGTTGAATCGACGATCCTCCAAGACATTTTATAACTGCAGCCCTGCATGTTCTTGTTTGTGCCTTCCTTAGTGCCTCCCGTAGGACAGTTTTCAGGATTTCTAATAGTGCAGGGCAGATACATAGGAGATGTAATATTGACTCATCCCCCTGTCTGCAGAGGCGGCATTCTTTAATTGGCCATGTGTTTCCATTTCAGTGTCAAGCCCTTCATGGAGTATGACCCAACCGCAGCAGCGTCAAGTAATGCTTTTTGTGATATTAAAAATGTTGAGACAGGTACGATTGGGGTTTCAGAGTATGATAGGATTGAATCACTGCCCAAGCATGTTTTTTTTAAAATGGCTGTTTTGTCAGTTGATAAAGAGGTCCGTTTGATTGCGTTGTTAACGACGGTTTTAAGTCCGGAAAACGTTGTGATGGTTGGCCAAGCCGCCTCTAACTGTATTGCCAGGAGAGATTATTTCAGGACAGTAGTAATATAATTATTTAGCCTGGTTTGATTTTCGATCTCCACCCAGCAGTGGTGGGCTATGGTGTAATCTTCGGCTGCCCTCATCCCCCAGTAATATTTGACTAGTGCGCCTTGTCTGTCGGGTTTCTGATTTTTTTTGTCCACATTCCAAGTGCATTTGAGCTTGTGGAATGTGAAATGTGTCGGAGAATTAAAAACAAGGGCTTGAAGAGGATGGATTGTGCTGTGTTTAGAACTGTTGCATCTTTGGTATTCAGTATGTCTGAGCCATATGATATGGAGGGTAGGAATTTAGCTGCAATTACTTTGAGCAAATAACCTGTTTAGCAACCTGAAAGCTTTTTCTGTAAGGTTTTAAATGCGAAAAGTAGTTGTTTGGATTTTGTGTGGCCTTGGTCCAGGTGTTGCTTAAAGTTAAGATGGGATTCCAGTTGAAAGCCTAAGTATTTGTACGAAGCCATCCAGGTCAACAGTTTCTCATTTAATTTCCGGATGAATTTGCATTTGTTCCATTATTGAATGATCGTTATTGAATGATGTTTGGAGAAACACATCACCTTCGTTTTTTGAAGGTTGATTGTTAATTGAGCAGAGGTGATGTAAGCTCCTAGTTTGGAAATTAGTCGCTGCAGACCTACTGGTGTTTGTGCTAATAAGACGATATCATCCGCGTATTGGAAAGTTGGTATTGGGGTTTTGCCCAATTTTGATTTAGATGTTTACTTAAAACTCACAAGCCCATTGTTTCTGAAACCATCTTCAGTCAATGGGCTGCATTAGTTCCAAGAAATGTTGCAGGACATATGCTCACCGTTGTCCACGGTGAAGCTGTATATATATACACACACACACATATAACCGAAGCGCGTCATGGTGGTGGTGCGTGGTGTTTGGATATAATAAACAACCTTGCACTTAACTTTTAGGTCTGTATTTGTCTTTCTAGGATTAATTTGGGAGTTCCAGGCGGAGTCCTTTGTGTGTGTGTATATATATATTTATATATATGCAAGGAAGATCCAGCTAGTAATTCGCTAGCAGGAAAGAAAACTCGCACTCCAGGGTTCGTTTTTCAAAAAGGTGTACTAGCGGCGACGCTTTTCGAGCAGACGCTCTTCTTCACAAGCCAAAGTTTACGAATTGCAAACCACCATTAAAAGTGTATTTCACCAACATAGAAAATGGAACAACAGCTTTCCCCTCATAGATCTGGAAAATACACTTAGCCAATGCACTTTGTGAAGCTTACAATGCGAAAGCCAAAAAAGTACAGCAAATACATTTCCTATTTACAAAAGAAAGACATTCAATCTATGGTAAAGTGTAAAGTAAATTAAACCATTTGGTCACCTCATTTAAGAGAAAACTTTTGCGAAACAGAACCGTCTGGCATCAATATGTGCCGCCCAGAGTACTGTGGGAACAGATTCCTTACGTGTGTTAAAATACATAACATAATTAATAATATTGGTAACCACGACACAGTGCTTCTCATGTTCGTGGTTAACAGTCATATTGGGAGTTTTATTCAGACCATTATACCCCGTTATCCTCGCTCGCTGCACAATTACCAGAAGCATGCGTGTGGGAAAAGTAAACATAAGCATGTATACCTTGCAGACCCGGTGTTCTCGGGGTGCCTTACTGCAAGGGAACATACAGTCTGGGCCAAGTGGCCATAAACATCATTTGGAGGAAAACGCTGTAAAAGGTCCTTAGAAAGAGTGATTCTGAACATGACCAGGAAGTTGTCGTCCAGACTCTTACCAACCAGCTACCCTAGGTGTGTCTTAAGGACACAGAGTAAAAACAAACTTTAAACTCAACAAAGTGAAGGGGGTTATCTACAAGGGTGCCTCACTTACAAAAAAGTTACCAGTGATAGTTGTGTGTGTGTGGTGCAAAAAGAAAGAAAATAAATATAACAAGACAACAAAGGAGAGCAAGGGGCAGTTAATTACCAATGGGGCATATCAGTCCATAGCTAAATCATTATACTTGTAAGCAATGCTCAAAAGTAAAACCCTAGTGGGTTGCGTAGTGTTACCTCACACTATGTTGTGGTGGACTATGCTCCATGTGAAATTTTCCAACCTGGTAGTGCTGCGTCTGGGTAGGGATCCCCCTTCCCTGGAGACACAGCAAGTACAGAGAAAATCAGCATCACAGCGAGAGCAGCAGGGATAGAGAAACAGGGTGGGTACTTATCCAATGTGGACATGTAATTCCTCATCCTCGTTCAACCCAAAAGGGTTCTTAGTCTCTAGCATGACGATGTACCGGGACACCAAGATTCTGAGTTGTTTTTCACAGTCTCCCCCCCTGGGGCTTCACCAGAACCCTGTCAATGGCAAAGAAAGAGAAGCAGTTAACATCTTTGTTGTGGTGTCTTAGCCAGTGTCGTGCAGTTGACGCAGTGAGTGAACATTTACCTCACTTTTCAGCTAAAGTTTGATATGTATGATGAGTCAGACTGCCGTGAGGCGGCGCTTGACATCTTTAAAAAAAAAACAGCAGCAGCAGGACCAGTGGCGTCTGCCACGGGGAGCAATGGTCGTAATCAATTACATCAATAATTTACGAAACTCAAGAGGCTATGAGAAAGGGAAATAAGAAAGTGGTGGGAGGCTACCTCCCTCCAGAACTACATGGATGTGGATAGGGTACCTCGAGGTCTTTGGATCTATACGGTACCCGCATATGAGAACCCAGACCCCCGTTTGTTGCAACAATGGGCGGAATATATTGCTGCGTCCTGAAAAGGCATGCTTGACATCCTGGTCAACTTCGCATGGAGCAATAGAGCCACCGCTCTCGAGGAAATCGGCATACTTGAACAGGAGATCTCAAAGGAGGCCGATATCAGCAAGCTTGAACAACTCAGAGAAGAAATGAAATCACGACTGAAGAAATACAAATTGAAGATTCGTCAACGCAAACAAGAAAAGTTCGAGAGGGATGAGCGCGATTATGCGCAGGGCAGAATTTTAACTTTTGCCCGTAAATTCGATGGCCCTCGGAAAGAGATGAATAAGAAAAAACCTATGCAGCCTCCAGTGAGGATGGAAACCTCAGAGTCTGAAGTTACCGAGGGCGAACAATCGGGAGAAGAAACCGTAACCTCGGCAACTGAGAAAATGAAGACTCCTTTTCATTTGGAGTTCAATCTGATCAGACGAACATGGCTCCATGGTGGCAAAAGCAAACCCCCAGAAAATGAAGACGAACAGGGAGAGGCGGCAGGAAGGGGAAAAGGAAGAGGAAAAGCGGTGCAGCGAGTGACTCGCAGCAACAGGGGCAACAGGTGGTAGAGTCAGAGGACAATCTTACCATCATCAATCTGACCCCCAACGAGCTCTCACCCGCACAAGAAAAAACATTGCAATTAGGACTGACGTTCTGCCCCGATGACAAATTTGAATTCACTCAGACCAGAATTGACTTGTTTAAGTTCACTCGTAAGATGAAATTGCACAAATTCCACAAAATGAAACCATCAATCGCAGAAGTTAGGAGATTGAAATCTAAATCTTCAGTGAAGGACACTGACATTCTTGCCATCAATGATCTGAGTATGGTGGAACTGCTGGAGGACTTACGCACAGAGAATCAATGTGTGGGGCAATCACAAGGGGATGTAGCTGTGAGATCAAGGAAAATCGTCATTGATCAGGAGGCACCTATGACTTCTTTCAAGCCCCCTTCCCAGTTTAATCCTCGCTTACCCTACGATGCTATCGATACTTTCTCAGATGCAGTCCTGAAAGATCTTAGCAAACTAAGATACAGCAAGAATGCTAGGTTGCCCCAACATCAGAACCTAACAAAGGAACAGAAGAATATCCTGAGTGCCATCAGCAAGGATGAGAATACCATCTGTAAACTCTCAGATAAGGGGGGTAACATCGTCCTCCTAACAAGAGAACAATATTTGCCGCGAATCTTTGCGACAACTCAATGATGGTAGATACTACGAGAGGACTACGAAAGAACAATACCTTGAAAGTATTTCTTCGTATCATGATTTTATCAATAAATGGAGAACCCATTCCATGCTCGAAACAGATGAATTCCTGTTTTTGAAAAACTGTGAACCTATGATTCCGACATTCTACCAACTTCCCAAAGTGCACAAAAGTCTAGTTGACCCGCCTGGAAGGCTCATTGTTTCATAGAAAGGAGGACTAACTGAAAATCTCTCCAGATCCTCTTCCAGTTGGTCATCGAACTTGACTCTTACGTCAAAGACATTAAGGGCCAGATGTAGGTGCCCAAATACCGGTCGGTAACGGCCGATTTCTGCCGTTACCGACCAGTATTTTGGAATTGGCATGTAGCGGCCAATTTTACCGATTCGGTAAATTTACCGAATCGGTAAATTTACCGAATTGGTAAAATACCGAATGGGTATTTTTACCGATTCGGTAACTTCCAGATGTAGGTGGGACTCTTCTGAGTCCCAAAGGCCTTTCAGATTCCGTTTTTACCACCCAATCCAATTGGGTGGCAAAATACCGAATCCAGGTGTGCTTGCACATGTGTGCATGCACACCTATGCCATGTGACAGACAGACATGCCCTTAGGGCATGTCTGTGTGCCACATGGCACACATGCCTGTATTTGGGGTGCTAGAGGGTGTCAAAGTGACACCCCCTGCACCCTTGCTGGAATCGGTATTTAACGAATCGGTAAATACCGATTCGTTATTGCCCATTGATTCCTATGGGCTTCAAGGCCCATAGGAATCAATGGGCAATACCGAATCGGTATTTACCGATTCGATAAATACCGATTTTTACAGAATCGGTAATTCAATTACCGATTTTACCTAAATATCCCTCCTTCATATTTACCGATTCATAAATACCGAATCGGTAAAATTCGGTATTTATGAATCGGTAAATGCGAATTACCTACATCTGGCCCTAAGGACTTTATTGTCCAAATAAACAGTTTTGACTGGGATCCTGCATTTATATTAATCAATCTTGACATCACGAGTTTATATACTTGCATAGATCACTCACAGGGCATCCAAGCTATAAGCTATTTCCTGAAAAAGAGATCACTTAAATTTGCAGAACACAACATCATGTTACTGGAGCTGATCAATTTCTGTCTACATAACAATATTTTCCTGTTCCAGGGAGACTTGTTTAGACAGATTTCAGGGACGGCGATGGGCACCTTATTTATTTTTTTATTTTGGAAGTTTTGAATAGCGCTAGCCAGGCCGCAAGGTATCGGAGCGCTTCACATAAGTACAAGGTGGTGCAAAAGAAAGCCAACATAGCATAGCAAAGCATAGCAAAGTACAATACAGTGTAAAGAGACATTTGAGGTGCACTCCAGGGTGAACCTATCTGATAGTTAAGGAATGATCAAGGAACAGGGTTTTGAGCTGACTCTTGAATTTAGGGAAAGAAGAAATAGTTCTGATGTCAGGGGGTATAGAGTTCCATATCGTGGGTGCATTCCCGGCAAAGGACCGATCCTTGGTCAGCATTGGACTTCCTTTAGTGTTTCGTTGAGTCTGTGAATGTCTTGAGCCGAGGAGATTTCCCGATAGATTTGGGTATCATCTGCGTAAAGGTGGAAGGGGATGTTATCTTTTCTAAGTAAGGTGGAGAGGGGTTCAATGTAGATGTTGAAGAGTTCAGGGGATACCACTGAACCTTGTGGAACTCCTCTATTGACTGGATGAAGGTCGGATTCAAAGCTTCTCATTTTGATTCTCTGTGAGCGATTATGCAGGAAAGAGGAGAACCAATTGAGCACCTGCTTCGCCCCCAGCTATGTGAACTTGTTCGTAGGCTGGTGGGAGGAGCAGGTGGCCCTTGCCGGAACACATGCCAGGTGGGCTGAAAATGTGGCCGTGTGGCGTCAATATATCGACGACTTCTTCCTGATTTGGAAGGGCTCTTCCAGTCAGGCTGAGGAGTTCATTAATGATCTAAACAGGAATACCTTGAATCTGAAATTTACACACGAGATGAGCACCACTGCAGTCAATTACCTTGACCTTAGAGTATTCGTAAGGGAGGGGGCCCTAGGTGCAGAACTTTATAGAAAGCCCACTGCCGGGAACTCTACCCTGCACGCACAGAGTAGTCACCCTCCAAATCTGATCAAAAGTATCCCTTACGAAGAACTTCTCCGACTTAAACGTAATTGTACTCATGATTCAGATTTTGAGAAGGCAGCAGCTGACTGTTTAACCAGATTTAAAATCAGAGGGCATGAACAAGGGCTATTGACATCTGCCTACAGGAAAGCACAGGCCAAGCCACGGGCATATCTTTTGAAGGACAAGCAGGGAGTTGTAGCAAGAGACAATACGAACAAGAAGGATCATAAGGCTCAGTTTCGGATGATTACAGGCTACTCGGAGGATGCACACAATGTGAGACGCATCTTCAGACGTAACTGCATATCCTGCAGACTGACCCTGTAATAGGTACGGATGTCCCGGAATCACCATTGATGACTTTCCGCAAATCGAAGTCTTTGAAAGACATCCTAGTACAGAGCCATTTGCCACCCATGGCGCCGAGAACAGGAACCCTTAAGGACATGAGGGGCTTTTTCCCTTGTAGGAAATGTAAGGCCTGCGCTACGAGCAAAAGAACTCTGAGCTATACGATCCCAGGCTGTAGGAAACCCAAAATGATTAGCAAATTCATCTCCTGTCTCACCCCATTTGTGGTGTACTGTTTGGTATGTCCCTGTGGACTCACGTACATAGGGAGTACCGTCCACAATGTAAAGGTCAAAATTTTGGAACATAAATGGTCCATAGTAAATAAGGACGAGAACTACCCCGTAGCACGGCATTTTGCCTTGAAACATCAAAGCAATAGAGCGTTGCTCCAATACTATGGCATTGATCATGTTCCAATAAACCCAAGAGGGGAAAACAGGCTAAGAGACTGAGGAGATTAGAATCTCGCTATATCATACATCCACAAACTAAAACACCTAATGGGTTAAACAGTAGCGAGGAATTAACAGTTCACCTGGGATAGCCATACATGATAGTTCTTCACTGAATTTGAACTGTACTGTAATTTGTACATGGTCACGACACATTGAATGATGTCATTATGATGTTGCAACGCTCCATTTTTATTCTCGATTCTAAATCTTTTTGTATTGTGAGTTCATTGGTGGGGGGTTGTATAATAAGAACAATAATATCTTCCATCACATAGGTATACCTACGGTCATCTGGTTATGCCGATACACGGCTATATTTTATCATCCACCTACAGGGCATTTGGATGTATAATATCTGAGTGGAGATTTCTCTCTCATGATATCTTTAAAGTAACTTTATTTACACCCGGCTCCGACAATATGTGGACATGTGCCGATCCACGGCGAGATTTTTACAATGTCCGTTTACGTTTACCAATTTGGGTGGGTTTAAAAAGTGAAATTGTGTTTTTTTTTAATATACCCCACCTTGAATTCAATACATGCATATATGTATGTATTTTGACATTGACTGTGTTAAGATGGCGGACGTTTTTCAAACCATCCTGCTGGGTTAACCCGTCGTCGCTGTTGTTATATCAGTGACGCGGGAATGTTTAAAAATGGTGTTTGATTGTCAACTGGTGTAACACTGACGAAGAAGTATATCCGAAACGCGTCTGTTTTTCACACCATCTGCTGAATAAAACAACAATGATGGATGCTTCCTGTGTGCCCGAATTTCTGTTCTGAACTGACAGAATTGGTAGCATGGATTTATATCGCGGCAAGCACCGCCGCGTTGAGGCACCCGCCTGGGAGTGCCGGGTTAAAGAAGCATGTCGGAGCAGTTATATATGTAAACATATATATGTATGTATGTGTGTGTGTGTGTGTGTCTATATATATATATATATATATATATATATATATATATATTACAAAAGACGCCGCACTCTGGAACTTGAGTTTTTAAAATGTATTGCACAGATCCCAAGTCTGTCACACTGACGCATTTCGGCCTGGCGGTGAGAAAGGCCGGCAGGCTGAAACGCGTCGGTGTGGCAGACTTGGGATCTGTGCAATAAATTAAAAAGAACTCAAGTTCCATAGTGCGGCGTCTTTTGTAACAAAATTGACTTTGACCTTTGGTTTGGCCCTACGCCTGCACCCGCTGCTGAGTGATCCGGCGGGAAACCACATTGTGCAAAAAAAAATATATATATAAATATATAAATTAATTAATTAATTAATTTGAAGTTTTATATATTGAACATGACCCGCTAGGGTATCAGAGCGCTTTAGAAGGAAAGATAAGTTATGTACAAGATGGCACAGGTAAAATACAGGGATGGGGGTCAGTGAAATGTCAATAGTAGGACAAAGCCATGGATATATACTAGAGTCAATACAGTTCCAAAAACAGTGAGCGACTTGAATACAATAGGACACAGGAAAGGGTTATATACATTAAATGGTACAGTTCCAAGTACAGGGTGGTTTGGGCAAAATACAAGGAAGAGGGTTAGGGAAATGATGATAGTGGGACAAGCCATGGATATATACACGAGTAAATACAGTTCCAAAATTAGCGAGCAACTTGATTACGATAGGACAAAGAAGAGATATGTACAATAAATGGTACAGGGAGCATTGGAAGGAGTGAAGGAAGTAAAATGTGGAAGGTCAAACAAAATAGGAGATTGAATGCCGAGATCAATCAAGAAAAGGTGGTATGGGTTTGTGGTGGCATTCTAATATAGATAAAATCCTCCGTGACACCACCGCATTATTCCGAAGCCGAGTACATTTGGCATTGTCGCAGAGGAGTTTATCGATATTAGAGCAACTTTCGGGGGGGGGGGGAAGTTCATTCTCGCAGAGGGCTGTCAGCTTCCCGAGGTCCAGGCTCTTGGAGTCTCTGAGCCAGGGTTTTGGTTTCACCGGTTGCCCAAGGCATTTCAGGCGGTGGTCGGGTATAGTGAAGGTGATGATGTGGTGGTCTGACCAGTCACATGACTCTATTGAATTCAGCCTAGCCGCCGAAGCCTTAGCGATAATCCAGTCCAGAGTAGCGCCTTTTGTGTGGGTAGGCAGAGTGCAAGCCTGGGTGAATGATTGATCGGCAAGGAAAACATTGACAGCGTTGACCTGGGAGTTGTTAGGGTCATTACAGTGCATATTAAAGTTGCAGAGGAAAATGCCATTTGAGTGGGGCAGGACCTTAGCAGTGAGGATTTCCATGAGGAGGTCCGAGAAAGTGTTGTTCCTGCCTGGGGGGTGGTAGAAGATGTGCAATTTGCATAGCTGAGAAGTGTTACTACTAATGGAGAGGGCAAGATATTCACAAGAGTCCATAGATTATGCATGGAGTTCTGTGATGAGGAGGTCTGAGCAGAAGATGCAGCCAATGCCTCCCCCTTCTTAATTTGTCTGTCGAGTTTGGTGATGTTATAGTTGGGCGGGCCGAGTAGGTCAAGGTAAGGAGATGATGAGTTATTGAGCCACGACTCGGTTAGGATAGCTACATCGGTGTTATGGTTAAGGATGAGGGCGGCAATATCCAAGGCATGTCTCGCAGCTGACCGGCAGTTAAGAAGGAGGCCGGAGAGTGGGGCATCAGAACGAATGTTATAAGAAGGGTAAGTTAAGGGTACTTTGGTTAAGTTGTTCCTGTTTACCCCTCTGTTATGGAGGAATGATAATCTGGTTGTGTTGAGTGCAATAGTGGGAATCAGGCCCTTGACTTTGTTGTCGGGAGGACGCGGGAGCCTGGGGGGCTCATGTAGGGTGAAAGGAGGGTTAGGGTCTCCTCCTCTGAGAGGTGATTTGGAAGTCTGAAAGGGCGAAGGTGTCGGCTGGCCAACAGCATGGGCTGGAGAGTGGGTATGGTGAGCAGGGGGGGTCAGAGTTAGGAGAGGTCTTGGAGGTGGCGATAGAGTGTTCAGTGAGGAGAAGGATGTACTTCAGATCAGATAGGGATTTCTGGATTCTCTGAACTATGATGGAAGCTCTGGTGTTCAGGGTTTCAAAGTCCAAGGGTATGGATTGAACTTGTTTGCAGGTGACCCGGGGATCAGGACAGGGTCCACTGGCAGGTGTGGGAGGCCCGGCGAGGGGGTTCAACATCCCTAAGGTTAGGTTACCGGGAAGCAGGGAGAGAGGAGGGCTAGGCAATCTCAGAGAGGAGGGGGATCTGGGAATGTTACGGGGAAAGGTCGGTGAGCTGAGGGTGAGGTGATTGTTAGTTACTGAGCGAGAGGGCAAGGAATGAAGTAGGCTAGTGGAAGGAGGCGGCAAAAACCTAGTGGCTGAGGTTGGGGGGAGGAGGGAAGAACTCTGAACACACTAGGGGAGAGACTGTCTCTGGATTTGGACTGAGTGGGGAGCGCAATGGGAGTGTTCGTGCCGATCCGACCAGAGGGAGGGAGAGAGGGTGAGGAAGAGGGAGAAGTGGCAACATTAGTAGGTCTAGGTGGGAGGTCCTTGCTCTTGGGATGGGGTTAAGTGGACCGGTGCTGTGAGGGGAGCTAAGGGGTGGCAGGAGGCCCAGGGGGTGAGTAGAGGAGTTAGGAACTAGATTCTTAAGAGTTTTCGAAAAAGTCATCAAATTTATTAAGTTCAGAGTCTGAAGTTTGGATCATGACGATGCCGTTTTTATAAGCGGTAATGGTGAGGTCGGCTTTAAGGGTATGGGATGGCACAATCGTAAGTTTAGAACCATGGGGTGTGTTCCTGGTATTGTTTACGTTAAGCACGTTAAATAATTATGGGGAAGGAGTTGCACCCAGTAGCAATCAGGTAAGATCCCGCCATTGTGAGGGGATGGGCAGGGAGGGCCTAGCAATGTAGATGTAGTGAGCAAGAACTAAACTGGGAGCAGGCAGTGTGGGGAGATAGAGAGAGAGCAGTGAAGCCCAGAAGCTCTGATCCAGGGGCTGCACGGGGCAAGCGGTAGGGAGCAGGTCGGAATAAAGGTAAGAGCATCAGGAAGAAGCGAGTACCCAGAGGCTGCACGGGGGTAGGCGGTAAGGAGCAGGTCTGGATAGTGGTAGGGGCATCAGGAAGAAATGGGTACCACGACACACACTGTAGCAGCCGTTGCAGGCACACACTAGCTGACGCGTCTTATTACAAATGAGACATTAGTACAGAGATAGACGAGGGGGTTACAGGCTTCAATTCCCTACCTGGGTCATGCTACACATGCGGGGCTTAAAGGGCTGAGCATAGATCCATTGATTCAATTAAAAACATGGCTGGGAGTAGATGCAGCGTGTCGAGAGACCCCAGATAGACTCTTAGTTCCAATTATAACCTATAGATGATCTGAGCGCAGTGTGTCTGTGCCCTGTAGCGAAGAACATTGGCATTGTTACAGCTTGGGTTGGAAAGGGTCCTGCTGACTACACTTTGTAGTCTTCTTGCTTGCGAAACACGAGATGAGAAACAGAGGTTCTATTTTAATGAAAGAGTGCCTATTATCTCATGAGTCTAGACGCACTGTGGGAGGGAATGCGCAAACCTTGCTTTTAGGCAATTATTTTCATTCGATGGAAGATTTTTTTTTAGGTAGATGGGGTCGAATGCATGACAGGAGCTTTTTAGGCTCTCGTACAATCTTTTAGCTCTATCTGCATCTAGATAGCTTTTAGAGAAAAGGACCCTCACCCCGCATAAAATGGCGGCCCGGTGAGTTAGGGGGCAAGCATGTAGAAGGGGGTCACGAGGAAAGCTGGGAGAGGGACTCTCTCCCTCCAGGAAGGTCGAAGCAGGCCAGCTGACTGGTAACCCCGGGGGTCCGAAGGTAGGCAGCATATATATTTTTTATATATTTAGTTAGTTACATATATACACACATACACACACACCCAAAAACGACCAGAAGTAGAATGCACACTACACACTCAGGACCTCTTTCTTATGGAAACTCGGTCCTAACTATAAGAACCTTCTGGATAGATATATATATATATTTATATATAGATATATATATATATATATATATATATATATATATATATATATATATATATATATATATATATATATTACCTACTGGCGGTCGCCAGTAGGTAGTTATAGTTAGGACCTACTTTCCATAGGAAATCCACAACATTCTATTTGGAATGTCTTTGGCGCTGGTGGACAAATCTTCGCGAATTTCTCCAAGAAAATGGCCTGCTCCATGCCGCTCCTTCCCTGAAACTATGGGGGTGATTCGTTAAGTGGGGGCCGAGAAAAAAGGGGGGTCCCAAAACGTGTTTTCCCCATGCAATTTTCCATAGGGACCTTTAGCCAGGGCTACAGCCCTAACAGCTGAACGGAATTACACCAAATTTGGCAGAGAGGTAGAGTTCGGTTCGCAGATTGTGCTTTTTGTTAAATGGTGTAAATCCGTTCAGTAGTTCCTGAGAAAATAAAAGTAAAATCATAGTGATATCTAGAGCCGAAGTACTGCACGCGTACAGAAATCTGTACAATTACGAGCACGAGCTGCATGCTGATTGGATGTCAACTGTCTGTCAACACTCCAAACCAGGTTGTGTTGGCAGCCATCTTGTGCCTCGGTAGCACCGAGTCACAAGAAAACTGTAAAAGAAAGTTGAAAAATAAGGAAAGAGGGCAGGGTAGAAACATGTTGACCCTCTAGGCCTGCTCAGGGGGTCCCACATGGATCTTTAAGCCCAAATGTATTTATTTTTTTTAATAAAAAAACACGGGGTACGCGTATGGTACTCGTACGCGGTGGAAAAGGAAAAAAAACAAAGTCCTTTTTATTCTTAATTAGCTCCCGGGGGGCCGAATCCTGGGGGTAATTTATTTCTAAAATGGGGGGCTTGCTTGCTGAAAATGCTGCTGCAGCAATTGATGTGCTTGGTGCAGTAGCAGGAGGGTTGTCCTGCAACCTCCGTGTTGCAGCTGGAGCAAAGTTGTTGGGGTGCAAGTTCTTCACGTGTCGCTCCATATTTGCTCTGCCAAAGGAGTATTTTTTAGATGGATCACCCCTTGAAAGAGTTGTTTGGCAAATTTTACAGGTTACTTTTGGAGCAGTAACCTTTTTGTTGCCCTTCTGGAAAGTAAAAAACTGCCAAATTAGAGCTTCTTTCCTCTGCTGTGGAGGTTCTTCAGGAATTAAATATTCCTCTGAAGAATGGCTGGAAGAAGACCCCATTGCTGTTATTATGGTAATCTTCCTTCTATTTGACAAGATTCTCAGTTGAGATGCTGCTTCTTAGAAAGTCAAAGTAGAATGATTAAAATGGGACGGAACTTTCAACAGTTGGAATAGGAAGTGTTCTGAACCAATCAAATCTCTTCTTTTAAAGTCACATGGCTTTGTGTACGCTTACGCTGTGCTTACGGTGCTCTTACGATGCGAGTACGCATGACGTTCCACCGTGATTTGTGTAATTGCTTTTAAAAGTAATATGCAATTGTTCAAAGTTTAAAAAAACTATTTTAATAACTATCCTATATAACGTATTCTGTTAGTATGTTCATTAAATACATAAAAATATGTGTTTTAATAATTAAAAACATTTGCGTCTTTCGCGCACGGGGCGCCGTACATGACGTCACACGGAAGCTTTGATGCGACTCGTAACGTGAAAACGTATTCGTAGCGTATGCTGAGAATGATTAGCAGAACAAACTATGGTGCGATCACTCTCTCACTGTCAAAGCAGAGCACAGGGCGCGCTATGAGAGTGGCCACAAGTGATCACTCATTGGAGATCGGGTTCCGCTGTGTGGCTTATCCACGGTCTCATAACGTTACCTTTTAGCCTGTTTAAGTTTGAGGTTTGCATGAAATACTATGCTATAGGCAGATATGGATCTTTAGGCAGCGCTTATCTCCATGAAGCTTGGTTATTACCATTTACATATAGGTGCCTGAGGGAGGAAAAAGAAGTTTATCTGAATGGCGAGGATTGCACAATAGCACCAGATCACTCCTTAATTTGTAGACACATACAATTGCATGGCTCTTGTAATCAAGATGTGCCTAATTTGGCCTGAGTTTTGAAAGGCACTCCGACACATGCTATCATAACAACTTTGAGTTTACTGGCAAATGGGAGTTATTTACTTTGAAATAATGCAGATTGTTGTGCGACGTTAGCAGGCATCCCTTACATGATTACGGTAACTGAGCGTGTGGTTTGCTATAAAAAAGTTGTGTTTACTCCTCTGCATGGGAAGCTGGATGTTTCTATCTGGCCGTGGATTCCAACCTTGAAAGCAGAGTCAACCAAATGAGCCGTATAAGAGCACTATTGTCTCAAAAAGAGGTTGCTCTTACATCTGCTAGAGAAACATTTGTCCTTCATGTAGCAAACACCCGCACAGAAGTGCATGCTTTATTAAATACAGACGTGCCCCTGCATTTTGGGGAGTTAATTCAGACTACCTTTAATGCGTTCTTGACTACGGAGTTACCTTACTTTTTTAAAGTTATAAGCAGTACCCTTGTGACTTCTTTTCAAACTTTTGGTGTCTTCTCTGCATTTTTCCATTCGATTTTTTCAAGCATCTTTGGTGGATTCCCCTTAATACTCGCATTAGTTGCCGGTGTGCTTTTATTAATTTGTTTACTTAAATATGAATGCACATCCTTCAGCACACGACAATATTTCTCAGCTGTTGCTGGTCCGCAACCGAATGCTTACTTATTACGGAGCGCTGCCTCTGGCTACATTGAGTGCAGCTTATGGATTATCGTTTCGATTTTCCTTTTTCATATGCGTTCAACCTGTCTTCCATTGCCTGAGCTGCGATTTTGACTGGGCCCTGGATTTGTGTCTCTGCAGTACGGTGTCTCCCAGCGCGGATTATGACCAGCTGATGAACCCCTTAGTCATTCATGACTTGCTCTGTTCTGGCGGCAGGATTATGACCTTAGCAGCGATAGATGGAATAATGGGACGTTGGAATGTTTTTGCAGTGGCGCATGACTTCTTGGCACGCAGTTACATTGAAGATGACCCAAGTTTTCCTCCGATGGTGATAGAGGCTCCGGTCATTGAGGAACATGTATGCTCATTCCCACTATTGAATTGGATTGCTGAAATGTTCACGGATGAGAACAATGACTTCCTCTTGGAGGCTGTTGCTACATACTGTGCTTATACGCTGTTGGAATAAGAGTCTTTGATTTTTCTACCTATTCTTTATTATTTAGTTACTGCTTTCTATAAAACAGTGAAAAATTTTTTTTGCAAATTTGAACTTGACTCTGCTTTTCAGGCTTGGACTCTGCGTTCGTAATTCGCCCACGTTTATATCACGTGCTTCGATCAAGGAAGGGTGTCGTGGGGCTGAGACTTGCACTCACACCGTGTTAAGTTAGCATGGGTTTATTAGAAGCTTAAACGCCATTTTTGCTTTCCTGCTCTGCTTTGCACACAACACACACTTGCGATATTGTTTAGAGAAGGCTGAGTATTTTGCTTCACATGAGAATAATTTGGTATGCTACATTGGTAGACTGCCTCGCTAGTTTAGTGTGTATAGTGAGAGCATGGAACATCAAGGTTATCTTGGACACTGTCTGTTATTCGGAATGATCCTCGCACGTTCGAGCCATAACACATATGCAGCTGTGGCCACCTCTGATACTGGCGCGTTTAATAATGCACTGTGCAGGCATGATTACACACAGTTGGAGAACATTCATATCCTGACAGTTTGTATAGAACTCAATGTGATCCACTACTGCTGAGTACCAGAGGTATGGGTCTGCCCATGTAATCCTATGAGACCTTCTGTAGTTATAACCTAACCTGCTGGGTAGGGAGGGTGAAATCTAGGTATATTTGAAATCTGTTTGCCTTTAGCATTATACAATGCTTTCTCCCTTTGTATTTTAACCTGAACTCCTCTGAGGCGGAAAGCCGGAGGTATTTTGTAACTATTCGCTCTGTTTTTAAAAATTTATTAGCACTTGCACTAATTTTAACCCACAAAAGCCAGCCAGGCTTACCTGTGCCAAAGCGCTGATTCCTAGCGCCACCAGACCTCAGACTCGAGCAAACGCCCTCACCGCTAGCGCGGCAAAGGTGTAGCCACGCCCCCTGCGAGGCCACGCCCACCAATCACCTCGAGTATATAAACGCTTGACAGCGCAACGATTCCTCACTAACCTGAACTCCTCTGAGGCGGAAAGCCGGAGGTATTTTGTAACTATTCGCTCTGTTTTTAAAAATTTATTAGCACTTGCACTAATTTTAACCCACAAAAGCCAGCCAGGCTTACCTGTGCCAAAGCGCTGATTCCTAGCGCCACCAGACCTCAGACTCGAGCAAACGCCCTCACCGCTAGCGCGGCAAAGGTGTAGCCACGCCCCCTGCGAGGCCACGCCCACCAATCACCTCGAGTATATAAACGCTTGACAGCGCAACGATTCCTCACTAACCTGAACTCCTCTGAGGCGGAAAGCCGGAGGTATTTTGTAACTATTCGCTCTGTTTTTAAAAATTTATTAGCACTTGCACTAATTTTAACCCACAAAAGCCAGCCAGGCTTACCTGTGCCAAAGCGCTGATTCCTAGCGCCACCAGACCTCAGACTCGAGCAAACGCCCTCACCGCTAGCGCGGCAAAGGTGTAGCCACGCCCCCTGCGAGGCCACGCCCACCAATCACCTCGAGTATATAAACGCTTGACAGCGCAACGATTCCTCACTAACCTGAACTCCTCTGAGGGGCGGAAGCCGGAGGTATTTTGTAACTATTCGCTCTGTTTTTAAAAATTTATTAGCACTTGCACTAATTTTAACCCACAAAAACCAGCCAGGCTTACCTGTGCCAAAGCGCTGATTCCTAGCGCCACCAGACCTCAGACTCGAGCAAACGCCCTCACCGCTAGCGCGGCAAAGGTGTAGCCACGCCCCCTGCGAGGCCACGCCCACCAATCACCTCGAGTATATAAACGCTTGACAGCGCAACGATTCCTCACTAACCTGAACTCCTCTGAGGCGGAAAGCCGGAGGTATTTTGTAACTATTCGCTCTGTTTTTAAAAATTTATTAGCACTTGCACTAATTTTAACCCACAAAAGCCAGCCAGGCTTACCTGTGCCAAAGCGCTGATTCCTAGCGCCACCAGACCTCAGACTCGAGCAAACGCCCTCACCGCTAGCGCGGCAAAGGTGTAGCCACGCCCCCTGCGAGGCCACGCCCACCAATCACCTCGAGTATATAAACGCTTGACAGCGCAACGATTCCTCACTAACCTGAACTCCTCTGAGGCGGAAAGCCGGAGGTATTTTGTAACTATTCGCTCTGTTTTTAAAAATTTATTAGCACTTGCACTAATTTTAACCCACAAAAGCCAGCCAGGCTTACCTGTGCCAAAGCGCTGATTCCTAGCGCCACCAGACCTCAGACTCGAGCAAACGCCCTCACCGCTAGCGCGGCAAAGGTGTAGCCACGCCCCCTGCGAGGCCACGCCCTCTACAACCAGCACAAATGTGCCGACCTCCCCAGCTCAGCGGACGAGCGCAGCGGGAGCGCCGTTTGCGCGCCGAAGGCGCGCCTAAGGCAAGCCCGTCTGCGCCCGTCCGCGCACGACCGGGCCTAGGGCCAGAACCCCTGCCTGATTCCCTCCTCTCAATCATACGGTATTCCCGCAGAGACCTTTTGAGCCTCAGACCTCCCCCGCAGTCCTGTGATTACATCCATAATCCCAAGGGACCCTTCATTAGCTGCCCCTCATGCAAACCAACGCAGCTTACGCTACCCGCGAGACCCAGCAAGCCTGCCACCCTCAACCTAGCCTCTCTAAACTGCCGCTCTCTTCCCAAACACGCGACTCAGATTGCCGACCTCATAGAGGACCATGAAATTGATATATTTTTCCTCACGGAAACGTGGCTCGGCCCTCACTCTCAATCTGACATGGTCTTAGCAACCCCACAGGGCTATTGTATTCAGTCCTTACCCCGTCCTCTAGGTAGAGGAGGAGGGATAGCCATTATCCATCGAGAACACCTCCACTTCAAAACCTACGACGCCCAGATTACCGACGCAGAAAGCCTGCATTTTTCTGTCACACTCAACCCAACTACCTCCCTTACAGGACTCCTCATTTATCGCCCTCCCGGCACTCCGGGTCCCTTCATCTGTTCGCTTCTGGACCTAATTACAACCCAAGCCCACTCCTTCTCTAACTACATGATAGTCGGAGACTTGAATATCCACCTTGAAGACCCGGCCAACGCAGTAGCCCTTGATTTGATTCAAGATCTAGCGGCTCTTGACATCCGGTTACTAAACTCCGGAGCCACCCACAACAAGGGCCACCTCTTAGACCCCGTACTTACAAACTCACCTACTATGTCAGCCAAAGAGGCCTTACCCCTCCCCTGGACAGACCACTTTATGGTCTCCTTCCAATTACCTGTAACCTCCAAGAAAAACCGCACACCCCCAACCTTTAGCAAGGATAGGACCTGGCCCAGACTCTCCACGGACGAATGGACTCGGACCCTGGAAAAAAACATCCCTACCCAGGCAGAAGACCCAAATACAGCAGACAAAAGATTCAGAGATTGGATTACCGCCTCCCTAGACCTCATACTTCCACTCAGAAACAGGGAAAATAAAAACGGCAAACATGGCTCAGCTCCATGGTATTCCACAGAGCTAAGAGCACTCCGTAAAAACTGCAAAAAGGCTGAACGTCTTTGGAGAAAGACCTGGCAACATGCCAACAAAGAAGACTACCAGGCTGCGGTCAAAATTTACAAAGAGGCTATCAAATCAGCCAAAGCTTCCTACTATACCACTCGTATACAAGAAGCATCCAATTCAGCCCAAGAATCTTTTTTAATCGTCAAAGAGCTGACCAAGGTCCCCACCACCTCCTCCTCTAACACGCCCAAAGTTGACAGAAGTAACGAGTTAGCCATTTTTTTCAACGAGAAAATTACCCGTATCCTGGCCTCCCTCCCTCCCTCCAGCCTTCCCAGCCTTACGGAAAGCAATCCTGTCCCCAAAATGTTTGAAAGCATCTGTCGTCCTTCGCTTAAGACCTTTCGACCTGTCACCCCTGCAGAGGTTGAGCGAACCCTTGTAAAAATGAAAAGTGGATCGCCCCTGGACCCAGCCCCTATCAGGTTCCTTAAGACAGTAGCCCCAGTAATAGTTCCTACCATTACGGACCTCATCAACTGTTCGTTTTCCCATGGCATCGTCCCCGACAGCTGGAAGAGTGCGGTGGTCAAAGCACTCATAAAAAAACCCCAGCTGGATCCAGCAGACCTGACCAACTATAGGCCAATATCCCTACTCCCTGGCATTAGTAAAGTCACCGAGAAATTGGTAAATATCCAATTATCTCAGTTCCTGGAAACAAACAAACTACTCAGACAATCCCAGACCGGATTTCGCCCAGGCCACGGAACGGACACCGCACTGCTTGCGGTGATTGAAGAGGCAAGGGGCTTACTAGATTCAGGAGGATCAGTGGCAGTGATCCTCCTGGATCTAAGTGCAGCCTTCGATACGGTTAACCACCGTGTCCTTCTGAACAGACTGGCGAAGGCAGGACTTACCGGGACAGCTATCGGATGGATCGAATCCTATCTTACAGGACGCACCTTTCAAGTCTGGGATGACAGTCACCACTCATCCACCCTCCCACTCACTTGCGGCGTCCCCCAGGGCTCTTCCCTAAGCCCCACGCTCTTTAATGTCTATATGGCCCCCCTCGAGGACGTGGTAACACCATTTAACATCAAAATGGTGAGTTACGCCGATGACACCCAACTAGTCGTCTCCCTGTCCCAGCTGATTGACCATCCTGAAAACCTGACTAACTGCCTCATAAACATCCACAATTGGATGAACGAATCCTCTTTGAAATTGAATGGGACAAAGACAGAGGTAATGTTACTCGGTAAGCAATGGACAACTATCCCTCCCACGATATGGCCCGATGTGTTCGGTGAAATCCCCTCCCCCAAATCTGAAATCAAAACACTTGGGGTGTGGCTAGAGCCACAACTCACGATGAAGACCCAGGCTACCAAAACCTCGGGCACATGTTTTGGGCTCATGCGTAAGACTCGTAAAATCCTGCCCCTACTCCCTCCTATGTCCAGAAAGCTCCTTATCCAGGGCCTAGTGCTGTCCCGCTTAGACTACAGCAATCTAGTCTATCTGGGAGCCCCCGAGGCTACCATCTCGAAACTCCAGCGGACACAGAATGCGGCAGCACGCATGATTACCAACACCCCCTCCAGAACATCTGCCAAGCCAGCCCTTAAAACCCTACACTGGCTCCCTGTTCGCCAAAGGGTGCACTTTAAAGCAATGTGTATTACACACAAGCTCTACAACGGTTCCGGCCCAGCGATCCTTAGCAACATGATTACACCCTATACAGCAACCAGAGTGCTACGATCGCAAAATGAGAATCGAGTCCACATTCCCAGATTCAAAAAAGTCCGCACAGGAGGCCGTCAATTCTCCGTTCAGGCGGCCAAAGGCTGGAACGCACTCCCCCTGGCCCTCAGATTGGAATCCAACTTCCTGGCGTTCCGCAAAAAACTTAAGACCCATTTGTTTCCCAAGTAACACCCCTCAACTACCTCCCGTCTCAATAGGTTCAAGTTACATAGCGCGGGGATACCCTTGGGTCACCAGGCGCTGTAGAAATCGCTAAAATAAATAAAAATAAAATTATGGAATAGTAACAATGCTGACAACCTTGTTTCTGATAATATGTTTTCTTGTATTATCTAAGGTACTGAGCATGAGATTACGGCGTTAGATAAAAACATTTCAAACTTGCACGTGTCTTTATCTACTCCTTGTTTTGGACTGGTGTAAGACTATAACGAAAGAGTGCTCTTGTTATTCACCTTACTTGAGATAATCTAAGTCGCATGTTCTGGGTTGACTAGTCATTGGTGTTTTTGCTATAGGACAAAGAACCAATGAGTCACTGATTGTTAGTCTGTTAGGGGGTTTGGGTACTAAGGTGGGTTTTGGAACACCGTAATTTACTGAGGTCCTAAGTCTTTATGCACAGTTCTGTATAGGAGCAGAATCCCTGCAACAGTAGTTACAACAAAAGGTCTCGATAAAGGGCTTTGAGTTTGAATCAGAATATCAAATTGAAGAATAATTGATAACCCCAGCCAATAAAGGGAGCAAGTGTGCAAATTTCACTGTGCCTTCGGCCGGGGTAGTTGTTACAATAAAAAGGCTTGATAAAGGTCTGCACTTTGAATAGGAATATGAAATAGAAGAATAGTTGATAATCACTGCTAAGCAATGCAGCAAGTAGTTGTGTGTTTGTGTGGATAATGTGTTGATTTAGTGAAAGATGAAAAAGGTGGAAAATAAGAAAGGCTGGAGACACGCAAACTACCCACTGCCTTGTCAGTGAAGTGGATCTTTGGATTTCCAGCTCATTACACAAATAGGGTGTTGGATTCCGCAGTGGGAGCAAGAGAAACGAGTACCACATCTAAGGAAGCAAGCTAGTGCACAAAGTACTCACAGTGTGCGGTAGAAAGGATGCAAGAAAGGACGCAAGTGTGCAAATTACCCACTACCATTCACGGGTAGTAGTTACCAAGAAGGCTGAATAAAGGGCCTGCACTTTGAATTTGAATTAAAGAAGAATAATTGATAACCCCAGCCAAGAAAGGCAGCAAGTAGGTGTGTATATGTGTGGATGATGTGTTGATTGAGCGGAAGATGAATAAGGTGAAAAATAAGAAAGGCTGCAGACATGCAAACTTTCCACTTCTTTGTAAGGGAAGTGGGTGTTTAGTTTTCCAGTGCATATATAGATATATTCACTGAAAAAACATTAGGTTTCACACACGTTATAGTTAGGAATTAGCATTTAAAAAACCTGGCAAATTCACTGAAAAAACCATAGGTTTCAGCCACGTTATAGTTAGGAATTAGCATTTAAAAAACCTTTGAAATTCACTAAAAAAAACATAGGTTTCACGCACGTTATAGTTAGGAATTAGCATTTAAAAACACTTGCAAATTCATTAAAAAAAACATAGGTTTCACACATGTTGTAGTTAGCTGGACATTTCACTCATACAAAACCTTTGAAATTCCCCCGATATAGTACGTTCCGCTAACTATAACTCGCGCGCCCGCAATGCACTGCTGATGACGTCACATATTATATCACTCATGACATGGTCAGTGACATCAGTCATGACATCACTGATGACATCTGAAATGACATCACTGATGACATCATCCTTGTGATAGAGTGGCGGACCTGCTCTCAGCGTAAAATAACCGTTGATACACACATCCAAAAATAGAAACTAACATTTTCAAAAAAATTGAGATACCAATACCACTTACAACACCCTATACAGTAATTCCACCATCTACATACACATCCACTCATTCACCAACACTTGTATATAGTCACTCATACATGTAATCACTCATCATATGTACTCATACACCTATACATGCTGTTACACACCAAAACTTATTCATAGAGTTACTCACACACATACTCAGACATGCAAATAAACTATCAAACATCCATTTACTTGCATATACAGCTATACACAAACCACTACACTTACTTTTACAGAAACATACACATACTTACTCTCTTAAACAATCACTTATAGAAACACATACTTATTTATACAGGAACTCTTCCAATCTCTCAGTCTCACATATACTCACTTATATACATCAATACTTAACATACTCACATATACTAGTTTAAAACATATGTAGTCACTCAAAGATACTATTGAGGCAGTCATTCACTCACTAACACACCCATACACACACTCATCCACCCATACAGTCCTGGACACATGTTGTCTTCAAAACACATAAAAACAGTGAGTCACTCATTCATGCATCTATGCACTAAGTAATATCTCTCACCGAACCATACAGACATTCATACTGATACTCAAGAAACCAACTAGTAACCCATATTGACACTTATGTAGCTACTCACCAACCCACGCAGCCACTTATAGACAAAGTGAGACACAAATACAGATATTTACGTATTTAAACATTACTCGCTAATACATGTATTCCCTAAGATACACTTAATAAGTCAGTTATGCAATCATTTTTCAAAACAAAACATCAATTTACACCCTTATTTACCCATTTATTTTTCCATTTACTTTTAGATATACATATATAAAAAATATTTAATTTTCAGAAAGACACACAATCACTGGATGATGTAATCAGTGATGTCATCAGTGATGTCATTTGAGATGTCATCAGTGATGTCATTTGAGATGTCATCAGTGATGTCATGAGTGATGTCACTGACCATGTCATGAGTGATGTAATATGTGATGTCATCAGCAGTGCATTGCGGGCGCGCGAGTTATAGTTAGCTGAATTAACTATAACGGGGGAATTTCAAAGGTTTTGTATGAGAGAAATGTCCAGCTAACTATAACATGAGTGAAACCTATGTTTTTTTTAATGAATTTGCAAGGTTTTTTAAATGCTAATTCCTAACTATAACGTGTGTGAAACCTATGGTTTTGTCAGTGAATATATATTACCTACTGGCGGTCGCCAGTAGGTATATATAGTTAGGATTTTTTCTCTATGGGTTTTTTGAAAATTCTATGTCTAATAACTTTGGCGTTTGTGGACGGAATTGGCTGAAATTTTCAGGAAAATGGCACATTTTGTTTCTGAGCAGCCCTTGAAAATTTGGGGGGGGTTCGTCCAGTGGGGGCCGAGAAAAAAGGGGGGTCCCAAAACGTGTTTTTAACATTGAGTTTTCCATAGGGCGGTTGGCCTCACTTTTAGCCCGAACGGCTGAATGGATTTGCACGAAACTTGGCAAAATTGTAGGGACTGGTAGCCCGATGTGCCTTTTGTAGGTCTCAATATATGTGCTCCAGTGGATTTTGAGAAATTAACGTTTAAAAAAAATATATATCTGTAACAGCGGACCGGTTAGCGCTCTGGTTCGCGGACTTTTCGCGCAACGGAGCTTTGTGAAGCGAAGCTGATTGGTTCTCCGGCGTCTGTCAACATTCCAAACAGTCCGTAGCGGCCGCCATCTTGTCTCTCGGTAGGATCGAGAGACAAGAGGAGGTCAAAACAAAGGGGGAAATAACTATAAGGGGGCATAGTAGATCCTCGCTGACCCCCTAGGTTTGATGTGGAGGTTTTAAAAGGGCCCCGCGGGGCAAAAAAAAATAATAAAAATAATAATTGAACGGCTGAATGGATTTGCACGAAACTTGGCAAAATATTAGGGACTGGTAGCCCGATGTGCCTTTGCTAGGTCTCAATATATGTGCTCCAGTGGATTTTGAGAAATTAACGTTCAAAAAAAGATATATATCTGTAACAGCGCTCCGCTTCGCGTAACGGAGGTTTGCGAAGCTGATTGGTCATTCTGTCACTGGGCTATAGTTGGGCTACATCTGGCTGATATTTGGGCTACATTTGTTTTTTTGTGTGTCTGGCGGCCATCTTTGGGCTACATTGGGCTACATTGGGCTTCATTGGGCTACATTCGGCTAATTAGCAAATAGCTCATCGCAAACTAGGAATGGTAAAGAATCGCTATTTATTCCTTAAAGTTCGCTATTTAGGAAATGCAAATAACTTTGATGATACATATGGCGGTTCATCTCTAACAAGATAAGAAGCATAGGGATAGATTTATGATGACTGGCGCATCACCAGGGATGTGTTAGTCATTCTGTGCCGCTGTTCCGTCACCTATGGTGTGCTGCATTTACAATGCGGCGCATCATGGGGCAAAAACAGCACAGATGCGTGATGTATCTGTGCCGTAAAGGTGGCGCATTGCTGGAGTTGTATCGCAAGTGTGATGAAGGTCCAGCAAGGGTCGGGGGTGCCCCTGTCGCAGGGTTTCTGTTCTCACACAGAACTGTGGACAGAGGATTGGAACCTCGGCGAATTAGGGTGTCCCAAAACTCACGTTAGTAATCAAAAACTATTTAGCAAGCTAGGTACAGTGTCACATTGGATATAACAAACTCTCAATGTTTAGACAATCCAGAATATGAACTTATAGTACCTCAGGATACGTGGAACTCATGAACAGTCGGTCGTTATATATTTCTTAGAAACCAGAACATGGAGTTAAGAAGAACACATGTGTATTTGAAATGTTTATTTACTAATGCCGTCTTCTCAGGCGTAGTACCTTAGATAATAAAAGTACACATATTATCAGTAGCAAAATTACCAGCATAGTTACTAGTACATAAAAAGTGAATGGTGATAGTATGTTAACATGCTGTAAATGAATAAGAGTTAGCAACACTTATAAGCAGCCGCGGGCCGTGGAGGGAGTTACGGTGAGGCAGGGAGGCGGGGAGGGGGAGAAGCAGGGTGGAGAATACAAGTACACATATTATCAGTAGCAAAATTACCAGCATAGTTACTAGTACATAAAAAGCGAATGGTGACAGTATGTTAACATGCTGTAAATGAATAAGAGTTAGCAACACTTATAAGCAGCCGCGGGCCGTGGAGGGAGTTACGGTGGGGCAGGGAGGCGGGGAGGGGGAGGGGCAAGGTAGAGAGGGCTCCACCCTGCTTCTCCCCCTCCCCGCCTCCCTGCCTCACCGTAACTCCCTCCACGGCCCGCGGCTGCTTATATCTCACCCTCCCTAATACACATATTATATTATTTGCTAAGAAGGTCTCTTTGTGTTGGTTTAGGGCGTGCCCATACTTTAGTGTCTTAGATTTGAAGGAATCACATCAGCATACACCAGCTCTCTCTTCATGTGAACCGCATCAACTGTTGTGTATGTGTGTTCGGCAAAGCAATATAAAACCCGCCTCATGCCCAGAATTGGCAGAAGTTGCACTTATGTTATGAGTATGAAGTCGTGGAGATCAGACCTCATAACAATTCTGTACCGTGTTGTTCTTGAAACTTTAGCACTCGCTGTACAGATATAGTTTAACAAGTAAAGCAGATAGTAGACCAATAACATATTATTCTCATGTAAACCACGATGAACTACTAGGTGGAAAGCTAAAGCAACAACTAAATGTCGTGTGCAGAAGTTGCAAAAAAGGAAAAATGGCGTTTAAACCGGTAATGAGCCCATGCTAACTTAACACGGTGTAAAGATATCCAGGACCTAGATGACACCTCCTCATGATCCGGAAACGAACTGAATAAGATAATAGAAGTGCCATCTCATGAGAGCAGATTGCAAGTTTATATGTGGACGGTCCGCAAGGTAAAGCATTAAAAACTAGGAAAATTCAATGCTAAAGAAAAATAAAACAGCCAAGTACTTTATCGAGTCTTAAGCCAATAGGCAAGGTAAATAATAAAAACTTGACAATTAAGTCAATGAATTGTCAATGAAATGCTAGTACTCAGCATATGAAACATGAAAAAGGTCTATGACATAACTGTGTATGCAAAATAAGCTGCAACAGCCTCCAACAGGAAGTCACCGTCTTCATCCGAAAACAGTTCAGCCATCCAATTTAAAAGCGGAAAAGAACATACGTGCTCTCCCAGCACCGGATCCTCTATCACCATCAGAGGACAGCTCGGTGGGTTTTCAAGAAAGCTGTGTTCCAAGAAAGACTGTGCTGCCGCCAGTAAATTCCAGGGACCAAGTAGTCCATGCATCAATGCCACAGCCATAATCCTTTCGCCAGGACAAATCAACTCGTGAGTAATGATAGGAGTCATCAGCTGATTAAAGTCGACGTCAGGAGAAACCGGTCTGCAGAGACACAAATCAATGGCCCAATCGAAATCACAGGTCAGGCAGTGAAATACAGGCTGGACACAGGTGAAGTAGGAGAACCGAAAAGATAATCCATATGCCGTGCTTAATATCGCCAACGGCATTGTGCCATAATATTCTAGCATGCGATTGCGGAACAGTGTCAGCAGCTGCAGGGTCGGAGGTTGCATAGGAGGGACATCCATATTTAAAAATGTAAAAAAGCACAAGAGCGTCCGCTGGTAATGCAAGTAAAAATGCAATCCACGAACCAGAGTGGAGAAAATGGAATGAAAGGGAGCAGGGATGACTCCAAAGATTTTCTCAAATGAAGTCACGAGACCACTGGTAACAACTTTAAAAAAGTGTGCCAGGGATTTTGTGGAGGATGCGTTAAAGATAGTCGGAAACATGTTGCTGAAATTGAAAGGCAAACCTGTGTACGGGTGTTCGCTATGTGAAGTACGAAAGTTTCACGGGCCGAACTCAAGGCCACCTCTCTCTGAGACAAAAGAGCTCTTATTCTTGTCATGCCGTTGAAACGTGTCCCAAGGTTGGTATTTGTGGCCAGATTGAAAACTCCCTATGTTCATGTGTGGGAGGAAATAGAACATTTCTGCAGCAAATAACCCGTTCACTTACTGTTACGATAAAAGGAATACTTTTAATTAACTCAGAACAATCTTCATTATTGAGCATCAAATAACTACCATTTTCCAACAACTTGAACGTGGGGATGATAGCAGGAACTGGCGTGCCTTGCATCACGCAAGCCATATTTGGTCGGTGTTTGTTGCATGAATCGTGTAACTGTATGTGCCTACACATTAGTGAATGATCTGGCGTCTCAGTGCATTCCTCTCCATTCAGATAAACTTCTTGATCATCTTTGAAACATCTGTATGTGTATGGAAGCGACCAGACCTCATGAACAAAAGCACTACCTAAAGGTTCATAAAGACCTATTGGTATATATTTCATACAATTTGAAAACTTATATAAAGCAAAAGGCAGCGTTATTAAACCGTCGATAAGGCATGTTGCCAAAAAACCCGCAATCCTCTGCTGATGATGTCACTGAGCATGTCATGAATGATGTAATATGTGACATCATCAGTAGTGGATTATGGGTAATAGTATCTCTAGTTTACTCCCCTATAGCTGTCTTTCTTTTAACATAAGTGTGTGTTTCCTTCCCTTATACTTACTGTTTTTGGTTCGCTTCCAGTTCGCGTACCAGCGAGCGAACTAGGAAGCGAACTAAGAGAAATAGAGGTTGGCACAGTTCCAAATATTGTACCAATTTTTTAATAACGGGGAGGTAGTTCTGAAAAGAACTTTTTTTTTTATTTTTCTGAACATTTTTTTACTGTAAGGTTCCCGATTCGCGAAGCGGGAACGAAGAAAAAAAAATATTTAAAAAAATAATTATTCATAAACATATAAAATATATTTTTGGATTTAAAGAAGAATAAATTTTACAGCTACAGATATTAGCTGTTAAAAAACCAATGAAATTCACTGAAAAAACCATAGGTTATAGACCATATATAGTTAGGAATTAGCATTTACAAAACCTTGAAAATTCACTGAAAAAACCATAGGTTATAGACCATATATAGTTAGGAATTAGCATTTAAAAAAACTTATTTTACTCACACAAAACCATTGAAATTCCATATATAGTTAGTTGCACTAACTATATATCGCGCACCCGCAATCCACTGCTGATGATGTCACATATTACATCATTCATGACATGGTCAGTGACATCACTGATAACATCACTGATGACATCTCAAATGACATCACTGATGACATCACTGATGACATCTCATTTGACATCAATGACCACATCACTGATGATATCATTCATGTGACAATACAATGCATCTCCTCACATTTTAATATAACCTCTGTTTCACCCAGTGTTAAAAAGAGAGTATAATTTTTGAAACCATTGACACACCAATACTAGTTACTACATACGCACTCACTGATTGCTACGTCTACACACACCTTCACTCATTCACCCATACAATCATTCATACATACAATCACTCATCTTTACAACACTATCATATGCACTCATACACCTATACAGACACTCACAGTCTGCCACGCATCCATGGAGTTACTCACACACCTAGTCAGTCCTGTAAAGAATCAATGACACTTCCATTTTCTTGTCTATACAGTTAAACATAGAGCACCTTACATTTTCAAACATATACTAACACATACTTACCTTCTTATACAATCATTGATACAAGTACAGATTGATCTGCACAGAGTCACACACCTCCCAGCTAGCCACACACACACTCAGTCTCCCATACAAATACTTGGGCAATCAATCAATAACCCATATAGTTACTCATATAGCTACTGATCAACACATGCAGCAGTTTACAGAACAACAGACATAATGATGCACAAATTAAGACAGTTTAGTCACTAACCCATGCAGTCAGTGAGACACATTTAATCACTCACTCATACAGTCAGTCATGCACCTACTAAATCCTTCGTCCAGACACTTACACATCCACTCATTCTTCAATATGTAAGACATATTTAAACTTTATAGAAACAAAAAATCACTGGATGTTGTTATCAGTGATGTCACTGACCATGTCATGAATGATGTAATATGTGACATCATCAGCAGTGGATTGCGGGTGCGCGATATATAGTTAGTGCAACTAACTATATATGGAATTTCAATGGTTTTGTGTGAGTAAAATAAGTTTTTTTAAATGCTAATTCCTAACTATATATGGTCTATAACCTATGGTTTTTTCAGTGAATATATATATATATATATATATATACATATATATATATATATATATATATATATATATTACCTACTGGCGGTCGCCAGTAGGTAGTTATAGTTAGGACCTATTATCCATAGGAGATATGTATCAAGCTTATGTGTTTAGATCGTGGGTGGCTCTAAAAAGAGCCCTTGTGTTTATTGAGAGATTTTAGTACCTACAAGTACCGATGCAGAGTCTAAAGTTCATGAGGAAGACTCTGTTCCCTTCATCTGTAAAATGTACAGCATCTCTCCTATAGATGCCATGCATATTGAAACGCGGATTGTTGTGGTAAATGGACACCATTTTATAGTCTCTTTGGCTCAAGAAAATATAGGGGCCAGATGTAGGGAGCCAAATACCGGTCGGTAACGGCCGAAAATACCAAATTTCGGCCGTTACCGATCTGTATTGGGCTTTTGAGATGTAGGACACCCAAAAAGACCGATAAATACGAGTCGGTAATTTACCGAATCGGAAATTTACCGAATCCGAATCGGAATTTACAGATTCGGAATTTACCGAATCGGTAAATATAGAGAAACGAGATGTAGGTAACTTCTAATTTCAATAAATTCGGTGTTTAAGAGTCGGTAATTACCATTTATTGAAAGCAGGTGGTAACCAGGGCCAGGCTATAAAAAAGGACCCAAAATGCAACAGTGTGACCAGAATGGCGGCATTCTACGTGATAGCAAGGCGGCTATGACTACAGGCAGCAGGAGAGAGGGTCTGGAGACGGGAGGAGCAAGTCTACAGACAGCGGATAACGCTCTTCCAACTCACTGAGGCAGAGATCTTGCAAAGGTTCAGGCTACACCCCCAAACCATCTTGGACTTGATATGGGACCTGCACCCACTCCTGGAGCACCCAACACCAAGGGCGCACACTATCCCACCCCATGTGCAGGGGCTCTGTAGCCTACACCTGCTTGCATCTGGGAGTTACCAGGGGGTGATTGCTGCGGTAGGTGGGGTGTCCCAGAGCTGCCTGTCCCGTTTCTTCCGGAAGTTCCTAGAGGCCATGATGCAGAGAATGCATCATTACATCAGCTTCCCCGACACACATGCAGAACTGCTAAAGACCAAGACTGACTTCTATCAACTGGTACAGTTTCCACACGTCATCGGCTGTATTGATGGCACCCACATCCCAATCTGCCCACCTGCTGCCACAGATTACATTTACAGAAACAGGAAGTCAACCCACTCCATCAATGTGCAGGTAATCTGTGATGCTAACAACATCATCACAGACATTGTGGCCAAATTCCCGGGGAGCACCCTCGACTCCTACATCTTTCAGAACAGTGGGATCTACACACGCCTGACAGCGGGGGAATTCGGAGAAGGATACCTGCTAGGTAAAACACTTTGACACACCCTGATAAATATTGCAGATGTATGTGTTTTTGCGCATGTGATTAAAGGCTCTATCATTTTCAAATAGGTGACAGCGCATATGAAGTCTGCTCGTTCATCCTGACACCCTACCTCAACACATCAACCCCGAGTGAGAGACGATACAACATGGCACACAAACCCACTAGGAACGTTGTGAAGCGCACCTTTGGGCAGTTAAAAATCAGGTTCCGCTGCCTCCACAAAAGCGGAGGTGCACGGCAGTACTCACCACTCATCTGCTGTAAGATCATTGCAACTTGCGCAATGTTACACAACCTTGCTACAAAGAAGGGCACAGCGGTTGAATTGTGCAATTATGAGGACCACGATGATGAACATGCACTACCTGACCCCAACACAGCAGGAGTGGCGCCAGCAACAGATGGGAGAAAGAGACGGGCAGAGATCACACGCAACTATTTTTAAGTAGGTAAAGAGACATAGACAGGTGGAGTATGTACCCAATGTAGTTTAATTTTTGGCACTACGCAAGTACTCAAAGGCACAAATGTGCAACACAAATAGTATCCATTAATAATGGGAGTCCTGGCTCACTTCCCCATTAAAGGTCATGGAGTGTGGGCAGCATTAGTCATTTTCGGCCACGCCTACAGGTGTCAGATGAAATTGGCTGGCTGTCCTCACTAGGTGTGTGGGCAGTGGGAGCACCATGGAGCCTGCTGCTCCTCCGTATTTCAGCAATAGGGTGGCTTGTCATGCTGCTCCTACTGGTGCTTTCCTCACTCTCAGGTACATCCAGAGCAGCAGTATGTGCTGACTGAGCATTCAGCAGCTCCTCTACAGCACTCGTCACCTCATTGCTGCTGTGTGTTAGTCCCTCTTGCATGTTCACGCACCACCTGCAAAGAAGGGAAGTGGCTGTGGCCAGGCGGTTAACTGCCTTAGTGTGTCGCTGTGCTTGCTGCCTGTCCTTTCGCCTTGCTGTCCTGTCCTGGTCCAGTTTTGTGCACAAGAGAAGCACGGATTGTGACATGTCCCGCATCCCTGCAGCCATCTCCCTCATTCCTGATACCATCTCTTTGTTCTCATCCACCAATGCACTGATGCCCTTTCCTATGTTTCCCATGATGTCATTCAGGTGCCTCATCTGGCATTGCACCGACTGGATGGCCTTCCCCTGCATACGTTGTATCTTCACCATGCTACCCTCCAGCCCACGGAAGGCACTGGGACCCTCCACATGTTGTGCAGCACTGCTGTCTCTGGGCCTGCTGCATCTGGTACCTGTGCGGGCACCCTCTGCGCTGGACTGCTGTATGGCAGTGCTTTCTTCCCCAGCCAAGGTTGGTGTCTCATCCCCCTCCATGTCACCTGCCGATGGCTCCATTTGGACTAGTGTGGCAACTACATGCCTCTTCCTCTTTGGAACTGCAGTTGTTGTATTAGGCAGTGACGCAGGCACTTTAGGTGAGGACAGTAGCAGAGGGGAGCCTGAACGCTCTGGGGAGGCCTGCAGCTGTGGAGACATTTGCAGGTCTTGAGAGGCTGGCTGTGTTGTTGGTGCACCAGTCTCCTCTGTGGTATTCCCTACACTTGTGCCTGCCTTCCTTCTCCCTGGTATGCCTGCGAGATGTCTCGCCTGTGGGCATAAAAGCATACATTTACTCTGTGTTCCTGCAGCACTGCTTATACAATTAAATTCTTTCACTGACACACTGTAGCTATTGCCACAGCTTGCTTATCACTGATGTGTATTGCATGACTTGTTGCTTGGTGTGCTGTATGACGTGGTAGGTGTTTAAATGACTACATCTCCCATAATGCATTGCTGGTGTATGTTGCTACCTCTACTGTAGTGGGGTTAACACTGCCACATAAGGGAAAGGGAAGGTGATGTGGTGGGGGAGATTGCTGTGCATGCTTCTTACCTTTTCTGGTGGCAGCTCTGGCTGAGCTGTCTGCATCTCCCAGTCAACAATAACACCACAGAGAGAGAAAGGGTCATACGGATATTTAGAGACCTGCCCAGGTTCACATCCCCTTGTACTCTACTATCATAAACAGAAAAAAACGGGGGTCTGGATGCCAATACTATAGCGGGCTAGCCTCAACTCCTCACAGAGTAAGTCGGAACACAAGACGCATAAAAGCCCATCAAGACAGAACAAGCAAAAAAGAGGAGAGCAAAAAGGTAAGTGATTTGTAGTGAGATCCAAAACCAATTAAATAGATTCCCATCAATATATCATAGTGATAAAACTTCTCATTTGGTCATCCATCTATCGGGATGGTATGTCTCTTGATCATAGAGACTTCTTGCCATTCCAACAATAATAAACTGGATTGGATTAGACCCATAGTCACTTTAGGCAGAGAATGAGTTAATAGATATTTGATCACAAGGGAATACAGTGCAGTGCAAAACACAAAAAGGTGTAGTGATTAAAATAGGGTGATGAGGCCGAAAAAGGATTTTATTGGAATACAGACTCATCCTCTAATTAAAAACAGAACAGTGCAAGGGGCAGTTTAAACAAATAACTGCAAACAAAAAGGCCAACATGTTTCAGCAAGTCGGAAAGCCAATCCCTCGGCTTTCTTCAGGGCCTCTGCTCTCAAACTTTGCTACTGCACAACAAAGTTTTACTAGCAGCAAGTGAAAATCCATATATAACACTAGGACTATTTATAGTGAAAATAAAGCAAAAAAAAATGATAATAAAGGTTGGAATGAATACAACCTATTGTGTACTGATCCTCTGCATCAAGGAATGCAGAAGGCATCCAGCTTGACCGGAGACTGGACCTCACCTCACCTGGACCAAGCTCAGGAAATAAATGCCCTGCTCTATCCTGTATCAGACCCATCCATACAAGTGTGAATTGGAGATTATCTGCCACCAAAAACCCCTCAAGTACATATATGCATTACTTTTTAACTTCGTCGACTAGTCATATTGAGAGTATTTACCTTAACGTTATCCGTTACAAATTTGTGAATCTTTGTGGCTCCATACAGTAGCGAAAGAGTCTAAATATAAAAAAGAAGTACATTTGCGCATCATAACAGTAATGGTACAAATTGTAGTACCTAATTTTCAATATTTTCTACATGTTTTCAGGGGGTTACTAATGGAGTACATAGGACAGTCACACATTTTAAGCTGTGCCTTTTTATAAAAAAAATTCAAAGACAAAACAAAGTACCAAGTAATCCGAAGTTTATGACACCACTAAGGTATTATACATTTTCTATCATAACATGTTAAAGTCAAACCTGATGACTCCATTAGGTCCATCTAACGAAAACAGTTATTAACATAAAATAACATAAAGTTATGTATCAACGAGTATTTAAATGAGAAACATATGGGTTTCAGAAACAAACGTCTATAACACTATTACAATAGAGATTTAAATTTTATTAAAAAATGTATAGAAGCAAAAAAATTATCACATACATTGTTCAATTGTAAATGATATATTTGGCCAATAAAATTGGGAGTACATGCTTTTTTGTTTGTTTTGTTGATACCAGAATGCCCACTAACAGAACAGTTATCTGTCTGCAAACACATGAAATACACAAATGCTTATCTCAGAATGCTTTTCTATCATGGAATGTTAAAGTCAAACCTGATAACTCCATTAGGTCCATTGCAATTTTCGGCTGATAGCATATGGAGAGCAGTCAGTGGATCTGGTGTGTTGAGTTGTTGACCACAACCTGGGATAGTGCATGAGCAGGAATAAACAGCTTGTGGCGACCAATATGTTCCATTGTTGAGACATCTGTATAATAAGCTAGAACAGGGGGCAAATCAAGTTTAACGTTATTAAAAGACATAGAGAGCATGCTAAAATATAATATTGGCCAATCGATTACATGTGCATTACATGGGGAGGAAGCAAAACGTGGCGCACTACTTAAAAAATGATAGACGGCAGGATTAAGTGATTTGCCCAGAAACAGCAGATACCAAGGGAAGATATTCGACGTATTAAAGCTGGAACCCGAAGTAAAATACACTATTGCCGAAAACATTACTTTTGCAATGCATGGGGCACGTGACGCACTACTTACACGAGAAAAACTACATCGCATTAACTTCAACAGCACTAACCACACTGCTGCCGGAATGGCCACGTGGTGCTTGGCAAAATAAATAAATGCAGCGGGATTAAGTGATTTGCACAGTACAAAGGATAGCAAATCAAGTTTAACGTTATAAAAAAACACGGAAAGTGTGCTAAAATACAACATTGACCAATCGATTACATGTGCAGTGCATGAGGAGGAAGCAGCACGTGGCGCACTACTTAAAAATTGAAAGGCGGCAGGATTAAGTGATTTGCCCAGAAACATCGCCTACTAAGGCAAGTTATTCGATATACAAGAGCTGGAAACCGTGCTAAAATACACTATTGCCGAAAACATTAATTTTGCAATGCATGGGGCATGTGACGCAGTACTTACACAAGAAAAACTACATCGCATTAACTTGAACAGCACGTAGCACACTGCTGCGGGTACGGCCATGTGGCTCTTGGCAAATTAAAGAAACGCAGCTGGATTAAGTGATTTGCACAGAAATTAAAGTTTGGAAGTCAACTTTAACAATATAAAAAATTAGGAAAGCGTGCTTAAAAACAGCCTTGCCAAATCAAACACAATTTTGCATTTACGCGGTATTTAAAGATCGTTCAGATTAATTAACTTATTTATCCTTAAAAAAAGTGCTCACCTACGAAGAAGTGGATACGTATACTATCAATGGCTGTGACTGCGGAATAGGAAAAGTTTGAGAAGGTTGGTAGGTTATAAATGCTATGCAGAATGATGATTGGTTGAGCATGATGTCACTGGGTGTGAGAGCTGTGATTGGGCATGTTGTAATTGAGCATGCGCAAATAAAATGAAATATGTTAGGGGTACATAGCCAGATGGTGGAACGTATTGTGCGCATGCGCAACATTAACACGCATACGCTACCACTAACACGCATGTGCAAAGTGAAGGCAACATCTAGGGAGTACATACACAGATGGAGTTCGGATGTCGATAGAACACCGGCTCCCGCAGGAGGCTGGGAGCCGGCGGGACAGTGGGGGAATTAGAGACCCTCCCACGGTCCCCAACGGTGACGGACAAAATTAATTTTAAAAAAGGCCGTCCCCGGAGAATGGGGTCCCCGAGGCCTTCAAGAGGCTTCAGGAGGGGAGCTATGCAGCCCTCCTCCATAAAATAAAAATATATAATTAGCCATGCCCCGGGGGATGGGGACCCTGGTGCCCGGAATTGGCCAAAAAATTGACCATGTCATGAATGATGTAATATGTGACATCATCAGCAGTGGATTGCGGGTGCGTGAGTTATAGTTAGTACAACTTACTATAACGGGGAAATTCAATGGTTTTGTACGAGTGAAATGTCCAACTAACTATAACACCCCTGAAACCTGTTGATTTTTTCAGTGAATTTCAGAGTTTTTTTAAATGCTAATTCTTACCTATAACATGTCTGAAACCTATGGATTTTTCAGTGTATATATATATATATATATATTCACTGAAAAAACCATAGGTTATAGACCATATATAGTTAGGAATTAGCATTTACAAAACCTTGAAAATTCACTGAAAAAACCATAGGTTATAGACCATATATAGTTAGGAATTAGCATTTAAAAAACCTTATTTTACTCACACAAAACCATTGAAATTCCATATATAGTTAGTTGCACTAACTATATATTGCGCACCCGCAATCCACTGCTGATCATGTCACATATTACATCATTCATGACATGGTCAGTGACATCACTGATGACAACATCCAGTGATTATGTGTTTCTGTAAAGTTTAAATATGTTTTACATATTGAAGAATGAGTGGATGTATAAGTGTCTGAATGAAGGTTTTAGTAGGTGCGTGATTGACTGTATGAGTGAGTGATTAAATGCGTCTTAATGAATGCACGGGTTAGTGACTAAACTGTCTGAAAGTGTGCATCAGTATGTCTGTTGTTGTGCAAGCTGCTTCATGTGTTGATCAGTAGCTATATAAGTAGCTATATGGGTTATTGATTGGTTGCACAAGTATTTGTATGGGAGACTGAGTGTGTGTATGGCTGGCTGGGAGGTGTGTGACTCTGTGCAGATCAATGTGTACTTGTATCAGTGATTCTATAAGAGAGTAAGTATGTGTTAGTATATGTTTAAAAAATGTAAGGTGTTCTGTGTTTAACTGTATAGATGAGAAAATGGAAGTGTGATTGATTCTTTTCAGGACTGACTAGGTGTGTGAGTAACTCCATGGATGAGTGGCAGAGTGTGAGTGTCTGTATAGGTGTATGAGTGCATATGATAGTGTTGTCAAGATGAGTGATTGTATGTATGAATGATTGTATGAGTGAATGTGTGTGTAGACATAGGAATCAGTGAGTGCGTATGTAGTAACTAGTATTGGTGTGTCAATGGTTTCAAAAATTATACTCTGTATTTAACACTTGGTGTAACGGAGGTTATATTAGAGTGTGAGGAGATGCATTGTATTATCACATGAATGATATCATCAGTGATGTGATCATTGATGTCAAGTGAGATGTCATCAGTGATGTCATTTGAGATGTCATCAGTGATGTCATCAGTGATGTCACTGACCATGTCATGAATGATGTAATATGTGACATGATCAGCAGTGGATTGCGGGTGCGCAATATATAGTTAGTGCAACTAACTATATATGGAATTTCAATGGTTTTGTGTGAGTAAAATAAGGTTTTTTAAATGCTAATTCCTAACTATATATGGTCTATAACCTATGGTTTTTTCAGTGAATTTTCAAGGTTTTGTAAATGCTAATTCCTAACTATATATGGTCTATAACCTATGGTTTTTTCAGTGAATTTCAATGGTTTTTTAATAGCAAATATCATAAGCTGTCGAATGTCAAGTACGTGGTAAGTGAAAACATTTTCGTGTTTATGCACACTGATCTGCTTTGAATGGTGCCCCCCCCCTCATTTCTATTAGGAGTACTCTCTCTTTGCAGATAGTGAAAGGTAGTTAACGCAGGCCTTTGCCCCCGTTGTAATCCGTCGTGCCTGCTTCTCTCTCCATTTGATTGATTGTTATCCAAGTATTTACTGTTTTAGAATTAGTTCTCTTTGGTTCATTCTCTATTTACAAACAAACACAGAGTCGCAATACTCTGTTTAGTCTTTGCAGATAACGAAAAATCGTGTAAAAAAAAAGAAAAGGAATCGAGCAAAATCAGTAGGCCACTAATGGGATCTCTTTTTGACCTCGCTAAAATAGAAACATTAGGAACAACCCCTCATGACAAATACAAAACTAGTGAGATGAACTGAACTCCACACAATGATGGCTGCAAAACAGCTCGTCTCCGCCACCCACCCCGCCCAAAATAACGATAAAGAGCGGCTGCCATGATTGGTTGCGGAATGGCCACGACGGAGCTACGAAATGATGCTGCTCTCATGCTAACCCCAGCTTCAGTCTGAAACATCCAGAAACACTGTAGACTACCAATTCGATCAGTTCCGGTAGCGCCCCAATGTAACCCGGTAGAGAAGAACTAGCCCTCCCCTCTTTGACTGATGGTTCTTGTTGCCTGTCCCTTCTGTTCTCATTTAACAGAACTATTTAGCCTGCTGAAAGGGGTTGTGTTCCGACCGCTGATTGGTGGAGACATTTTGACTATATTCTGGACCTGCGTTGTCGCGTAATGCGTCATATGACGCGCCGCGTTAGCGCATCCGGAAGTCATCCGGGGCGCGCAGCGCGTAACGTAAGCATAACAAGTCATGTGACTTGTTAATAAAACTTTTCATTGGTTCATTTTACTTTTCTTATTGTAATGATGAAAGGCTTGGTCATATGACCTAAAAATTACGCTTTTCATTACTTCCGAACATTATTTTTTCTTAAATATATGTTATAATGTTCCAGGCTAATGTACTTTCCCGGAAATTTTACAACTGTCCTGCAAGTAAAATATATTCTTTTTTCGAGAAAAAGAGCGTTTCTTCGTCCCATGATGGAGCCGTTGAGCAAAAGAGGGTCGACCTGCTGTCTTAGTCGCCGATACGCCTGAATATGAGATTCTTATCGATCACTTTATGTTGCAGGAATAGAAAACACAACAGCCCTTGACCATTTATCTTTACTGCGTTCCTTCGTATTATACCTTTTACCCTTCATGTAATTGGTCTGCTTTATTTCACTTGCCTTTTAATGATTCTAAAACAGTGACTATTATTACAAACTTTACCAATGTATATACTACTACCATGTTTTCTTTTAAAAACCTTTATTGTGAAAATTTCATTATACAAATACGAGCCTATAACCACGTGGGCCGGCCACGGAGCAAACTGTAATCGTATATGATGAATAGACATTTACACTGTAGAGGAACGTAACGGGCGGGCCATTAGGTTGCAAGAACTAAGGTGTCTAACAGTTACGGAATCGGTGGACGTACATTTTATAATTAAAATACGACAGGGCCAGTTACAATAAAATTATCTAGATATACATTTGCGGGCAAGTACCATGGGTGACGTTAATTCGAACTTTCAACAGTACAGTAATCAATAACACATCAGAACTTAATATCAATAGGGATGTCGAAATATTCAATTCAATCAATTCTCGTCCCCGCCCGCCATGTGCTTCAAAACTGCATACGTATCTCGTGATTTCAAGGTTCTGCAACCAGTACACAACAAGGAGTTTATTCCGGCGCCATTTTGGGCGAGGACGGGCAGGTCCAGGATATAGTCAAAATGTCTCTACCAACCATCGACTATGATGATGTTCATATGCTGTATTTATTAGAGTAACACTCATCTGTCCACATGAAATTAATTTGCCACAATCTAAACATGTCATTTTAATCTTTCCAAAGTTCTTCTAAATATTTGGGACCGTTTCCCTTGCCTCTGAAGCTCTCAGTGCCACTTCTTTGATGAATGTACTAGCAGGTCAGGGGTTCTCCTCCAAATCTCTCTTTTATGCAGCACTATAATTAATTGGTGCCACCTCTCCATATGACGATGCATGGTATAGTAACCACAACTATATTTTTTTTCGGTTCCTCTGGAGAGTTCATCGTGGCAGATGAAGCGTGTAACGTACCGGGCATTTACCTTTTTTTGCATGTACAGGAAAGGAAAAAAAAATCGAGCGTCCGAGTTCTAAGGTGTCCCAGGGCCATTTTAGTGGAGGACATGATACAGCGATAATGCCCTGGATAAGGACACTTCCTTCGGGCACCCCACGCCGTCTTTCGGCGCAGCATTGTAGGATGGCCACACCAGTGCGGCAACTTGCTAGACACCACCTCGGTGCCATCCGGATCTCGGCGCCCCACTGCAGATGAACTGCCTCCACATGGAGAAGCGGGAGAGGCTCGTTTGCGCCGCCTCCCCCCCCCCCCTTCGGGCACCCCACGCCGACTTTCGGCGCAGCATTGTAGGATGGCCACACCAGTGCGGCAACTTGCTGGACACCACCTCGGTGCCAACCGAATCTCAGCGCCTTGTGTTGTCTTCCATTCCGAAAATATTGTTGGCAGCATTTTGAAAGGAAAGACAAACAGCCGTTTGTGGCCCTCACTACACCGTTCTCCTAGTGAGTCTCACATTGTTACATTTAGGAAGAATGTTGAAGAGTAGTATGTTGAAAATCTGAAGCCATTGTTATACAAACTCTCAACCAGCCTTGGATGGAAAAATCCTGAAGAATGTACAAACTGAAAACCAGTTTTTCTCTGTATAGCATCAGCAGCAACGCTTGAGTCAGCTTTGTGTGAAGCCGCCATTTTGATTCAATCAATAGCGTCCACCTGCACACATTCAGGGACCTGGTCGTGTCTTCAGGTCAAACGGATTGTGGGACAAGATGCACAAAGGAAAAGGAAAAAAGTTCCGCCGGAACCCGCTGCTGTGCCTGAGAGCGTCAGTTACTTGTTCAACAACTGTGGTAAATACAGGGGGCTGCGAGAAGCGCCACTTATAGCGGACTGATTTTAGAGTCGGTTATATTTTTTAATACTGTATATAATGATTTTAATTGGACAGACTCACTTGTTCAACTGAAACAACTTATTCTCTCCCTCTGAATCTCCTGGGCTCGATCTTGCCGCCTGCCCGCCTCGTTCCGACCCGGCAATAGTGCCGTTGTGCGGAGGGCGGACAGGCAAGAGCCAGGTAGACAGCACTTCCGGTTTCCCGGAGTTGAGGTTAGCGCTCTAGTGGCTACCTCACTCCGGGCTATTTAGGCCGTCCTGACCCTCGAGCCAGCGCGGTAGGGAGACGGTGGCAGTGTCCCCCAGACCCGCTGCTGTGCCTGAGAGCGTCAGTTACTTGTTCAACAACTGTGGTAAATACAGGGGGCTGCGAGAAGCGCCACTTATAGCGGACTGATTTTAGAGTCGGTTATATTTTTTAATACTGTATATTATGATTTTAATTGGACAGACTCACTTGTTCAACTGAAACAACTTATTCTCTCCCTCTGAATCTCCTGGGCTCGATCTTGCCGCCTGCCCGCCTCGTTCCGACCCGGCAATAGTGCCGTTGTGCGGAGGGCGGACAGGCAAGAGCCAGGTAGACAGCACTTCCGGTTTCCCGGAGTTGAGGTTAGCGCTCTAGTGGCTACCTCACTCCGGGCTATTTAGGCCGTCCTGACCCTCGAGCCAGCGCGGTAGGGAGACGGTGGCAGTGTCCCCCAGACCCGCTGCTGTGCCTGAGAGCGTCAGTTACTTGTTCAACAACTGTGGTAAATACAGGGGGCTGCGAGAAGCGCCACTTATAGCGGACTGATTTTAGAGTCGGTTATATTTTTTAATACTGTATATAATGATTTTAATTGGACAGACTCACTTGTTCAACTGAAACAACTTATTCTCTCCCTCTGAATCTCCTGGGCTCGATCTTGCCGCCTGCCCGCCTCGTTCCGACCCGGCAATAGTGCCGTTGTGCGGAGGGCGGACAGGCAAGAGCCAGGTAGACAGCACTTCCGGTTTCCCGGAGTTGAGGTTAGCGCTCTAGTGGCTACCTCACTCCGGGCTATTTAGGCCGTCCTGACCCTCGAGCCAGCGCGGTAGGGAGACGGTGGCAGTGTCCCCCAGACCCGCTGCTGTGCCTGAGAGCGTCAGTTACTTGTTCAACAACTGTGGTAAATACAGGGGGCTGCGAGAAGCGCCACTTATAGCGGACTGATTTTAGAGTCGGTTATATTTTTTAATACTGTATATAATGATTTTAATTGGACAGACTCACTTGTTCAACTGAAACAACTTATTCTCTCCCTCTGAATCTCCTGGGCTCGATCTTGCCGCCTGCCCGCCTCGTTCCGACCCGGCAATAGTGCCGTTGTGCGGAGGGCGGACAGGCAAGAGCCAGGTAGACAGCACTTCCGGTTTCCCGGAGTTGAGGTTAGCGCTCTAGTGGCTACCTCACTCCGGGCTATTTAGCCACGCCCTTCCCACAAGCGCGCAGCGGTTGCGCGCAGGGGGCGCCTTCGAGCGCGCCTAAGAAGCGCCGAAGAAAAGCCCGTCTGCGCCCGTCCGCGACAGGACGGGGCGCGGGGCGATGGACCCTGGCTCTGTCCCACAAACCGTTACCGGTAAGAACTCCCAACCCCTTCCTTATTCATCCCGTCTCTTACGTAGCCTAAGACCTGTCACATGTTGTAACACAATCATACCCTGGCATCGCATTGAGGCAGCTTACTCTTGCCCTGAATGTCGACATCTATCTATCACCAACGTGTCTTCTGCGGACCGTCATACCTCAGTCAAGGGTTTGAAAAGCTTCTTGTTAAACGTACGTTCCCTACCTAAACATCAGCATCAGGTCTGGGACCTAATACACTCAATCCAACCGGACATATGTTTCCTTGTGGAAACCTGGTTGAAACCCCACACTGTCACAGCCATTGCAATGGGGATTCCCTCTGGCTATAAGATCAAACACCTTGACAGAGACATTAAAACCGGAGGCGGTTTAGCGATCATATACAGGGATCATATACACTGTACTATTATTGAACAACACTCAAACGCGCAATTAGAAACCCTGCTTTTTAAATTTCATTTAACTAATCATTTTACCTGGAAAGGGGCTTTGGTCTATCGACCCCCAGGAGCAGATCCCAACTTTGCACTCTCCCTCCAAGAAATCTTAGCCCGACATATTAAATCAAAAGAAGACTTTCTGCTTCTAGGCGATTTTAATATACATGTTGACCAGCCACTGTTGACCGAATCCATGGCTCTAATTACAGATTTACTGAATTTGGGCTTGGAATTAAAAAATCATGGACCTACTCATACAGGGGGACACATGCTCGATCTTATCTTCTCTAACTCTACCAAAATAAACTGTTCTTTGGCCACCAGCATATCGTGGACCGACCACTCCTTGCTGGAATTCACTCTCCCTACTCCTACGAGACCTATTAAGAATGTCCCCCCCCCCCCCCTCTTGGAGACGTCAATGGCACAAAATTAATATTGATACGGCTCATGAGGTATGGACAGATCCCATTTTTCTGGAGTCAGATACAGCAGATACTGCATTAGTCAAACTCAATGAATCTATCAAAAAAACCATTGACACCATTGCTCCCCTAAAAAGACACAAACAACACCTAGTATCAAAACAAGAAAAATGGTATACAAAAGAACTGAGAGCAGAGAAACAAAAATGTAGACGTCTCGAGAAAGTCTGGAGAAAAACTAAAACTGATAACAACCGTCTGATTTTCCTAAAGGCCCAATCAGAATACTATAAAAACATTAAATCAGCAAGGAAACTACAACTGACACTACAAATAGAAGAAGCAGGTAACAGCCCTAAAGAACTTTTTAATATTTTACAAAACTTTATAAAACCCACAGCGTGTGAAAGTTCAGACGACTTCTCACAGGAATTGTGTGATAAAGTCTCGCTGTTCTTTGAGGACAAAATCAACACTATCTATGAAAAGATATTAGCTGCCAACAATATCAGCAAAAGTCAAACTAAAATTGGTCCCACCGCTATTTCTGTTTTAGACAATAAAACCTCCCTGACGCTTTTCCCTCCCATCACTCATACAGAGCTTCTTACTCTCTGCACTCATATTAAAACAGGATCCCCTAATGACCTGGTACCGGCTAAAATGGTCGGCCCTTTGATCCCTTTATTAGGTCCCCATATTCTGGAAATGGTAAACATCTCCCTTAAAACAGGCCAAGTCCCAGCAGATTGGAAAAAGGCAGTGGTGAACCCAATAAGAAAGAAGGCTTCATCCCCCTGGACAGACCTATCCAACCTGCGTCCCATCTCCCTCCTACCTTACCTAGGCAAGATCACGGAGAAGCACGTGAACACCTATCTCTCGAAACACCTTGAAGCGACGGAAGGCCTGGACCATTCCCAATCTGGGTTCAGGCCTAACCACAGCACAGAATCAGCACTTCAGACAGTGACCAATAACATCAAAATGGCACTGGATGATGGTTGCTCTATGGTTCTGGTGCTGTTGGACCTTTCCGCCGCTTTTGATACGGTGTCTCACAAGGTGCTTCTCCATCGCCTGAAGGAGGTAGGAATAGAGGGAGAGGCTTTGGCATGGTTGGAGAGTTTTCTGTCCGGGCGTTCCCAAGAGGTTAGGCTGGGCTCCCACAAGTCCACCTATCGGGAGCTCAATAAGGGGGTGCCACAGGGCTCCTGTTTGAGCCCGACACTCTTCAACATATATGTGGCCCCCCTTGCCAACCTAGCAAGATCTTTCGGGTTCACCCCTGTATCCTACGCTGACGATACCCAACTTCTTTTTCCCTTCAAAACTCTCACACCTGCAATAAAAAAATCTTTTGCAGAGGGGATGAGAGCCATTGCAGACTGGATGTCATCGAATTGTCTGCAGTGCAATGTCGGGAAAACAGAGGTTGTGTTGTTCGGCCAAGCAACAACACACTGGTCCTCTGACTGGTGGCCTCTGGAACTTGGCCCTGTTCCTACCCCCAAGGTTAAGGTCAAGAACCTGGGAGTTATGTTTGACCAACAACTCATTTTTAAGGACCATGTCAATCAAGTAGCCGGCACCTGCTTCCGGGCTATAGGGATGCTCAGACGTGTCTTTCCCTATCTCCCGGATCACCACAGGAAAACCCTGGTGCAGGCTCTTGTTATTAGTAGGATCGACTACTGCAACGGATTGCTCCAAGGAGCTAATGAAGAGCAAATCAAGAAATTGCAGGTCATTCAAAACACGGCCGCAAGGATTATCATGAATGCTCCTCCTAGGACTCCATCCTGTCCCCTATTGTCTCAGCTTCACTGGCTCCCTGTGAAGAAGCGTGTTCATTTTAAGACCCTGTGTATCATACACAAGAGTCTAATGGGGATGGGCCCGAAGTACTTTATAGATATTTTCAAGCCTTACACCCCAGGACGCTCTTTGCGCTCTAGCGACCAACTTTTACTTAAAGTACCCAGAATTAAGAAGGCCAGGCAAGGTGGACGTGCACTGGCCCACACTGGACCTGTCCTATGGAACTCACTGCCGCTCGAACTAAGGTCAATTACCAACCACATGATGTTTAGGAAAAACCTCAAGACCCTTCTGTTCCCCAGCTACTAACTGCCCTCCCATCTTTGGACACAGTTTCTTACTCTCTCAATACTCGCAGCTATAGCGCGGAGATACCCCTTCGGGGGTCTAGTCTGGCGCTTTATAAGCATATAAAATATAAAAAAAATAAATGGGCGATCTTAGGCCACACCAGGGCAATAGTGAAGCTGCAGCAGGTGCAAATAAGCTTCAGACAGTGTTACAAGCGCTGCTCAGAACTCTCAACTATGACACCACCTCGGTGCCATCCGGATCTTGGCGCCTTGTGCTGGTTCCGGCCTATTCACACATCGGTCCGCTACTGACGCCACCTCACAGGCCAACGGGGCACCCCACGCCGACTTTCGGCGCAGCATTGTAGGATGGCCACACCAGTGCGGCAAATTGCTGGACACCACCTCGGTGCCATCCAGATCTCGGCGCGTTGTGCTGCCTTCGGCCTATTCGCCACAAGTGGGCACGCAACTCAGCTGCATAGCGAGTGAAACACCAAGGGGCGCCCCACTGCAGCCGAGGAACCTCCATCTTGGGGGCGACGCACAGCATCACATTGCTTTCCAATGCAGTCAGATCCTCAAACAGCCCCCACTGACTGACGCGAACTCACAGGCCAACGGGGCGCCCCACGCCGACTTTCGGCGCAGCATTGTAGGATGGCCACACCAGTGCGGCAAGTTGCTGGACACCACCTCGGTGCCATCCGGATCTTGGCGCGTTGTGCTGCCTTTGGCCCCATTCGCACATCAGTCCGCTACTGACGCCATCTCACAGGCTAATGGGGCGCCCCACGCCGACTTTCAGCATTGTAGGATGACCACACCAGTACAGCAACTTGCTAGACATCACCTCGGTGCCATCCGGATCTCGGCGCCCCACTGCAGATGAAGTGCCTCTCAACTATGAAACCACCACTGTGACATCCGGATCTTGGCGCGTTGTGCTGCCTTCGGCCTATTCGCACATCGGTCCGCTACTGACGCCATCTCACAGGCTAATGGGGCGACCCACGCCGAGTTTCAGCATTGTAGGATGACCACACCAGTGCAGCAACTTGCTAGACATCACCTCGGTGCCATCCGAATCTTGGCATCTCAACGCCTAGTGGTATCTTCCATACAGAAAATATTGTTACGCTACCTTTGGCCCCATTCGCACATCAGTCCGCAACTTAGACATCACCTCGGTGCCATCCGGATCTTGGCATCTCAGCGCCTTGTGGTGTCAGTCAGAAAATATTGTTGCGCTGCCTTTGGCCCCATTCGCACATCAGTCCGCTACTGACACCATCTCACAGGCCAACAGGGCGCCCCACGCCGACTTTCAGCATTGTAGGATGGCCACACCAGTGCGGCAACTTACTAGACACCACCTCGGTGCCATCCGGATCTTGGCGCGTTGTCCTGCCTTCGGCCTATTCGCACATCGGTCCGCTACTGACGCAAACTCACAGGCCAACGGGGCGCCCCACGCCGACTTTCAACATTGTAGGATGGCCACACCAGTGCTGCAACTTGCTGGACACCACCTCGGTGCCATCCGGATCTTGGCGCGCTGTGTTGCCTTCGGCCTATTCGCACATCGGTCCGCTACTGACGCCGCCTCACGTGCCAACGTATTTTCTCCGCATTTTATACCCTATGCCGCATAACAGGTCATGTGACTTGTTTATAAAACTTTTCATTGGTTCATTTTACTTTTGGTTTCCTAATGATGGAAGGCTTGATCATATGACCTAAAAACAACACTTTTCATTGGATGAAAACTTTTTTTTTTTCCAAACGATGAAAGCCCCACCTTGTTTCTGGATGTTTCAGACTGAAGCTGGCGTCAGCATGAGAGCACCACCATCTCGTAGCTCCGTCGTAGTCATTCCGCGAGCAATCATGGCAGCCGCTCCGCACCAGAAGCCTGCAGGAGTCGGGCCCCCAAAACTTTTGATGAATTCTCAAGGCGGAGGGGACGCTTTCGAGAATGGGGTCCAAGACCTAGCAGACAAGCGTCCGATTTCCAAGGTGTCCCAGGGCCATTTCAGTGGACCAGGCCCAAAAAGGAAAGAGCCTGCCGCCATTTTGAGAGTCCTGTGACAGCCGCCTATCGCTGCACCGCAAGAGTGGGCGCAACTCAGCTGAATTGCGGCTTTTGACACAGTGGACCAAAAACGGACGGAATGGCAACTGAAACGGTAAAGGGGCGCCCCACTACAACAGATGACACTCCACCTGGAGAGGCCCGTTCACGCCGCCTCCCCCGGGGCGCCCCACGCCGTTATTCGGAGCAGCATTGTAGGATACCAAAACCAGTGCGGCAACTTACTGGACATCACCTTGGTGCCATCGTTCTGCTGCCTTGGAACTATTCGCACAACAGTTTGCTACTGAAGACCCACCCCCCGCGACGCCCCATGCCGTTATTTGCTGGGTGGCAACTTACTAGACATCACTTTCGTGTCATCTAGATTTCAGCGCGTTCTGCTGCCTTGGAACTATTCGCACAACAGTTTGCTACTGATGACCCGCCCCACGCCGGAAATCTGGATGTTGTGCTGCGTTGGGACTATTCGCACAGCCGACCGCTACTTCGTTGTTTTTCCCTAAAAATGTTTATATGTTATTACTATTTTTGTTTTCTTGTATATATTTATAAATTATTAAAGTTTTATAATCTTACTACTTTGTCGGAGTGCTATATATTTTTAATGTGACACATAATTGTAAAAACTTTGATGTACAAAGAGTCATCCCTGGAATCTTCCGCTTCACGCTCGGTCCCCTCCCCAATCACAATACAGGATGGTTTTCAGATAATAGCAACGCTTCTGCTGTGACGGATCTCATCGAGTGTGGGCCTTGATCTACTATAACTCCTTTGAAGAGGGGTGAATCTTTACAGCTGTGGCCATAAACTACATCTGCAGGGCTAGCTGATACCCTAGGACCAGCCTGGACAATCGGACACAGAGGAAAAGGAGTGTCAGAGGGTGCAGTAGTGAATAGGGCGAAAGGGAGGTGTCGGGCGGGCACAGGGTGTGATTCTCAGGAAAGAGCAGCGCAGATGGGGGGAGGTTTATTACCCATGCATAAGACAGAGAGCGGGGGTGACCACTGCCTGGGGGAGATGCTTGCGAGGGTGGGGAGCCATGCTAAGGATCGACAGCGTGCACAGAGTGGGTCTGGTCAAGGCATCTAAAATGGCTGCCGTGCACGACAAAAGTGTGGCATTTGAAAAAAGACAAGATGGCGCAGACAATGTTTTTCAACACTTCCTGATTTCCTTCGAATCGAACGTTAACAGACGTTGGGGCATATTACCAAAGTTAAGCGATATTTATCCCTAACGATGCATTGCAAAGATTTTTTTACCGTCAGAAATTATCGCAGATAAACCTTGCTATTATCAAAGTTTATCGCAAATACGATAAAAACCGACCGCAATGCATTAATATCGCTGAAAACTCAGCGATATTCATGCATTACCGAGCTAATCCTCTTAGCCATGTTATCCACCTCCCATAGGATAACATGGCTAAGAACTGCTCAGGGCAGCTGTTACTTTTTGGAGATATTCGCGCTTATCTCGAATATTTCCAAAAGTTGATAATAGGAGATAGCGATGTTAGCGACTGTTTCCAGTCGCTAACATCTTGGCATGCCCACTTTGCATGTCATTAGTGATAAATATCACTCACATGCAAAGTGGGGCCCAAGATGGTCGCTATCTCCTACTAGCCGTCGCTAACTGGTGTTAGCAACAGCTAGGTAATACAGATATAATTTTATCTCCGCGAAGCGGAGCGCTGTTACAGATATATATCTTGTTTTTGAACGTTAATTTCTCAAAATGCACTGAAGCACATATATTGAGACCTAGCAAAGGCACATCGGGCTACCAGTCCCTAATATTTTACCAAGTTTCGTGCAAATCCATTCAGCCGTTCGATTATTATTATTATTTATTTTTTTTGCCCCGCGGGGCCCTTTTAAAACCTCCACATCAAACCTAGGGGATCAGCGAGGATCTACTATGCCCCCTTATGGTCATTTGCCCCTTCGCTTTGGCCTCCTCTTGTCTCTCGATCCTACCGAGAGACAAGATGGCGGCCGCTACGGACTGTTTGGAATGTTTACAGACACCGGAGAGCCAATCAGCTTCGCTTCGCAAAGCTCCGTAACGCGAAAAGTACGCGAAGCGGTGCGCTGTTACAGATATATATCTTTTTTTGAACGTTAATTTCTCAAAATCCACTGAAGCACATATATTGAGACCTAGCAAAGGCACATCGGGCTACCAGTCCCTACAATTTTGCCAAGTTTCGTGCAAATCCATTCAGCCGTAAGATTATTATTATAATTTTTTTTTTTTGCCCCGCGGGGCCCTTTTAAAACCTCCACATCAAACCTAGGGGGTCAGCGAGGATCTACTATTCCCCCTTATGGTCATTTGCCCCTTCGCTTTGGCCTCCTCTTGTCTCTCGATCCTACCGAGAGACAAGATGGCGGCCACTACGGACTGTTTGCGGCCACTACGGACTGTTTGGAATGTTGACAGACGCCGGAGAACCAATCAGCTTCGCTTCACAAAGCTCCGTTGCGCGAAAAGTACGCGTCCTAGGCCGCTGCCCGGTCCGCGCTTACAGATATATATCTTTTTTTAAACGTTAATTTCTGAAAATCCACTGGAGCACATATATTGAGACCTACAAAAGGCACATCGGGCTACCAGTCCCTACAATTTTGCCAAGTTTCGTGCAAATCCATTCAGCCGTTCGGGCTAAAAGTGAGGCCAACCGCCCTATGGAAATTAACATGGGAAAAACGCGTTTTGGGACCCCCCTTTTTTCTCGGCCCCCCCTTGACGAACCCCCCCCAAATTTTCAAAGGCTGCTCAGAAACAAAATGTGCCATTTTCCTGAAAATTTCAGCCAATTCCGTCCACAAACGGCAAAGTTATTAGACATAGAATTTTCAAAAATCCCATAGAGAAAAAATCCTAACTATATATACCTACTGGCGACCGCCAGTAGGTAATATATATATATATATATATATATATATATATATATATATATTACCTACTGGCGGTCGCCAGTAGGTAGTTATAGTTAGGATCTACTTTCCATAGGAAATCCGCAACATTCTATTGGGAATAACTTTGGCCCCGGTAAACGAATCTTCGCGAATTTCTCAAAGAAGATGGCCCACTCCGCTCCGCTCCTTCCCTGAAAGTTTGGGGGGGATTCGTCAAGCGGGGGCCGAGATAAAAGGGGGGTCCCAAAACGTGTTTTCCCCATGTTAATTTCCATGGGGCGGTTGGACTCACTTTTAGCCCGAACGGCTGAATAGATTTCCACCAAATTTGGCAAAATTGTAGGGACTGGTAGCCCGATGTGCCTTTGCTATGTCTCAAGATATGTGCTCCAGTGGATTTTGAGTAATTTAGGTTAAAATATATATATATCTATAGGCGCGTCCCGGGGCGCGTCACCGGGGCGTGCCCCAGCGCGCTACGCGACTTCGCGCGCGGAAAGCTGATTGGCTCTCGGGTGTCTGTAAATATTCCAAACAGTCCGGAGCGGCCGCCATCTTGTGTCTCGGTAGGATCGAGACACAAGAGGTGGCAAAAACAAAGGGGGAAATGACCAAAAGGGGGCACGGTAGACCCCCCCTGACCCCCTAGGTTTGATGTGGGGGCCATAAAAGGGCCCCGCGGGACAAAACATTTTTTTTTATTTGTTTTCGATTTTCGCGCGGGGGGGGGGGAGCCCCGGTACGTGCACCGGGGAGCGTACCACGGGGAAAACCCAGTGAAACAGTAAAATAATAATTGAAAGTGCTTAGAGGTAGGGTAGCTCTGCATAGAGTTGTTGTGTTGTGTGGGTGATATAAGTACCAGCATGTAGGTACCAATGTAGAGTCTTAAAGTCAATGTAGACTGTCTCCTCTGTAGATAATTTGCATGTTGTTACAGAAATTATTGTGGTATATGGAATCTATACTGTAGTCTGTCAGGAAAGCAGAAACAACATGGAGGCAGGAGATGAAAAAGAGATGTCAAATACTCATTGGAGATAATAAAGTGGGAGAAAGGAAGTAACTATGAGCAAAATTACTATGTACCACAAAAAAGTTGCACAGTATACTATAAGTCTCACTTTATATTATAATCATTTTGGTACTACTTCATGAATTACATATAAAAATGAATAATGTCTCGAACAATTTTTGATGATTAAATATAAATGTATCTTTCTGATTCTTTTTCAAAATTTAATAAAACTTCTAACAATATATTGTCTGGAATGTCCTTATTTTCATTCTGTGATTCTATTGCTTCCATACACTCAAGTAATTCATGGTCTAGAGACTCATCCATAAAGTCAAAGACATCATTCTCAGCAATATTTTCTTCAGGGTTGTTGTCCACAACAATTTCAAAAGAAATATTTGCTCCTCCTTCCAAAGAAATATTTGCTTCTCCTTCCATTTTCTTGCTGTAAATTGCATAAAAAATAAATATATCAGTAGAGATGGGGCACTGTTGGGTTTAAGTTCAGACAGGTAGTTTTGATTTTTTAACAGTGAAGTTATCTTTGGGCAGTGTATGGTATCAGGCTGGAAGTAGAAATATAAAAAAGTGTATGTGATAAAGCCTACGTAAATTCATAAATATACAAGAGAAGGCTAACTCAATCCATAACTATAACAGAGAAGGCTATCTCAATCTATAACTATTACAGAGGGACAGTTCACTTTCCAAAATAACAACTTATCTTTGCGAACGAAGTTGAAGTTCTCAGTGAAAATCCTTTTCAAATGTACTTCAGGAAGTAGTAGTCAAAATGGCTGTGTTTCCCTCTCTTTTTTTATATATATTCATGTACATAACCAATCAAATGTAAGGAAATAATAGCAGAAAATGAAAGTAACTTTTTAATTGGTTGTAAATTCTAACACTTCAGATGTGTTTTTGTCATGTAATTTACCTCAGGATATTTAGACAGGGCTACAGGCCAAATAGCTCAATGAAATTCTACCAAATTTGGGAAAATGGTAGCGACTGGTATGTAGTATTGCCTATTCTATATTTGGTGAACTTCTCTACAGAGGTTTTTATGTAAATGAACTTTAAAACATTTTGGGGAGCGCTTACCGGTGCGCGCCCCGGTACGCGTACCGGCAGCGCTACGAGAGTCCTCCATCTTGTGTTTCGGTAGATTTGAGACACAAGATGGAGGACAAACAATGTTGGGAATGGGTAAAAGGGGACACGGTAGACACCCCCTGACCCCTAGGTTTTCTGAGGGGAGTTTAGGAGGTAGATATATGCCCCATAAAAAAAATAATAATAATTTTTCGCGGGGTGAGCGCCCGGTACGCGCACCGGGGAGCATACCGGGGAGCGTACTTTGGTGAAAAATAGTGAAAAAAGTTAGAAAAAGGTAACCATTTGGAGTGATCAGAGGTAGGGTAGCCCTGAAAAGAGCTTTTGGGTTCTGTGGCTGATTTAGGTACCTACAAGTAGGTACCAATGCACAGTCTTAAATTCAGGAGGAATATTCTATTCCCCTCATCTGAGAAGTGCACACCATCTCCTCTGTAGATATCTTGCATGTTGTAACGCAAGTTGTTGTTGTATATTGAACCCATTCCATAGTCTCTCATGTAAGCAGAAACAGATTTATTCACATGTTTCCGTGCTTTCTCAAATTGTGGACAAAATTGGTTGGACCACTTCCATTTCTGTCTTTGGCATATATTGGAATATACCAAGGCAGTTTGTGGGAAAGTGTCATCAATTGCCCAAAGGTGTCCTTTAAAACCATTTCCAGACCTACCCCAGTCAAAGTGCCTAGGTCATTTCCACCACAGTGCAAAATTATAAGGTCAGGGTGTGGCAGATGGTGAAAGGTTTTCACCAATGGTGTCAATTGATGACGTCTCAATCCTCTTTGGCCAATCCATTTGATGTGCACATTTGGTAAATCAAGGTTGTGAAAATTTCTGAGAGCTGCATACCTTTGAGCCCAGTGGATATAGCTATGTCCAATAATCCAGACAGAATACGTGGTGAGAGGAGGTTCTGGTGCAGTCAGATGAAGTGTAGGAATAAAATGGCAGTTGGAACAGTAGGAGTTTGCAAAAAAAACTGTGGAGTTTCAGTGCTCTTGAATCACAAGCAATGATTGGTGGATTTAGATAGTTGAAAACTGAAAGTTAGGGTGCATGGTTCTGTTCTGTGAAAGAAGTAATTTGAATGGTTAAGAAAAAGTCATTTAAAGAAACATTACACCTCATAAGCTGGTGTATTGAGAGGTCAAACATCCTTGCTGAGTTCATTTGCAACATTGTAGAATAAACTTTTAACCCTGAGAGCTCAGTGAGGAGGGAGTTGCTATGGTAACAGGTAGAACGGGCTTAGGGGGGGGGGAAGGGTGTTGGTTTGAAAATAGAGAGGGAAGAGTTTTGATTGGTTAACAAAAAGGGATATGTGTGTAGAATTAGAGGTTTTCTGTGCCATTAATAAGTAAAGTAAAGTAAAGTCCACATTTGTAAAGCGCACAATCACCCGTAAGGGTCTCTAGGCGCTGGGGGCCGTCGGGAAGATTAAGCGAGCTATTGCCCAGAGTCACATGGTGCTGGGCTAACCTGCCGCCAGAGCCGGGGATCGAACCGTGGTCCCCAGATTCCAACGTCAGTCGCCCTGGCCGCGGCGCCACACCTCTCCCTATGGTTGCAGTGCCTGGAGAACATACCTTTTGCTCTGCTAAAGAAATATTGGTGTGTGTATCTGACACTGTTCTGAATCTTCCAAAGCATTTGTAAAGGTGAGTTATGATTCATTTAGATAGAGAGTCCAGATTAAGAAGCACATTGATTTTCTTTGCTGTTGGTTTGTGTGATGCTTTTTGAAAATGCATGGTTTCAATATTTGCAAGATAGAGGATTTGTCTTTTGTGAAATAGTGAGGTTTTAGTAGTGAAGTTGAATGGTTGTACATAGGACCTGCACTCTGTATCTAAAATGTTATTTAAAAACCAATTTTAGGGCAAATCAATGGGTTTCAGTAGTGAAAATGAATGCTTGTACATAGGACCTGTGTTCAGTTCCTAAAAGGGTAATTGAAAAACGATTTTAGTGCAAATCAATGGGTTTCAGTAGTGAAAATGAATGCTTGTATATAGGACCTGTGCTCTGTTCCTAAAATGTTAATTGAAAAACGATTTTAGTGCAAATCAATGGGTTTTAGTAGTGAAAATGAATGCTTGTAAATAGGATCTGTGCTCTGTTCATAAAATATTAATAAAAAAATGATTTTAGGGCAAATCAATGGGTTTCAGTAGTGAAAATGAATGCTTGTACATAGGACCTGTGTTCTGTTCCTAAAATGTTAATTGAAAAACGATTTTAGTGCAAATCAATGGGTTTCAGTAGTGAAAATAAATGCTTGTATATAGGACATGTGCTCTGTTCCTAAAATGTTAATTGAAAAACGATTTTAGTGCAAATCAATGGGTTTTAGTAGTGAAATTGAATGCTTGTACATAGGACCTGTGCTCGGTTTCTAAAATGTTATTGAAAAAACGATTTTGGGGCAAAGGAATGGTTTTTATATTTTTAAGAAGGAATAAATAGTGTGTGCATGATTACATAAAAATATTTGAATCTTTTACAAACATGTCACCTGTGTCACTTCAGATTGGGAAGCAGACTGAGTTTCTTTGCTGTTGGTTTGTGTCATTTTTTGGGTAATGCTTGATAGGAATGTTTGCAAGAGAGAGGAAATGTATTTTGTTAAATAGTGAGTTTTCAGTACTGAAATGGAATGCTTGTACATAGGATCTGCACTCTGTTTGTAAAATGTTATTCAAAAATCGATTTTCGGGCAAATCAATGGCTTTTACATTTTTGAGAAGGAATAAATAGTGTGTGCATGATTACATAAAAAAATGTGAACCTTTCACAATTATGTCACCTGTGTTACCTCAGATTAAGAAGCACACTGAGGGCCTTATTTATGAAAACAGCGAAGCGTCAATTTTAACTGTGTACTCCTTGTGACACGAATGATGCGTTATATTTAATGTATGACGCATCATGTTGCAAGGACTTACAGATAAGTCAGTATTTCTGACATATCTGTAAGCGCAAAAGTGACGCATTGCTGGAGTGTGTCACAAAAGTGACGCTACTCCAGCAATGCATCCTTTCACATGGGGAAAGACCCATGTGAAAGGGCTTGCGTCAGTCTTACGCCTGCTGTGAGGCAGGCGCAAGATTTTGACGTTACAGCGTCCTAAAAGTGACGCAGTGAAATCTCATAGATTTCACTGCGTCACTATTACGAGGCTTTTTGCGGGGGAACGCCCCCTCTGCATACATTATACCTGATGCAGGTATGTGGCGCAGGGGTTTAAAAAGTGACGCATCTACCTAGATGCGTCACTTTTTAAATATGGCGCAACAAGGCACATGTTTTATGCCGCCGATGCGTCAGAAAAAGTGATGTATCAGCAGCGCAAAACTGATGCAGGGTGAATGCTTGTACATAGGGCCTATGATATGTTTCTAAAATGTTATTTAAAAAACGATTTTAGGGCAAAACAATGGGTTTTAGTAGTGAACTTGAATGCTTGTACATAGGACCTGTGCTCTGTTTCTAAAATATTATTGAAAAAACGATTTTGAGGTAAATCAATGGGTTTCAGTATTGAAATTGAATGCATGTTCATAGGACCTGTAGTCTGTTTCTAAAATGTTTTTCAAAAAACGATTTTGGGGCAAAGCAATTGGTTTTAGATTTTTGAGAAGGAATAAATAGTGTGTGCGTGATTACATAAAAATATTTGAACGTTTCACAATCATGTCACCTGTTTTACCTCAGATTAGGAAGAAGACTGAGTTTCTTTGTTGTTGGTTTGTGTCATTCACAATCATGTCACCTGTGTTACCTCAGATTAGGAAGCACACTTAGGGCCTTATTTATGAAAACAGCGAAGCGTCAATTTTAACTGCGTACTCCTTGCGACACGAATGATGCATTATATTTAATGTATGACGCATCATGTTGCAAGGACTTACAGATAAGTCAGTAATTCTGACGTATCTGTAAGCGCAAAAGTGACGCATTGCTGGAGTGTGTCACAAAAGTGACGCTACTCCAGCAATGCATCCTTTCACATGGGGAAAGACCCATGTGAAAAGGCTTGCGTCAGTCTTACGCCTGCTGTGAGGCAGGCGCAAGATTTTGACGTTACAGCGTCCTAAAAGTGACGCAGTGAAATCTCATAGATTTCACTGCGTCACTATTACGAGGCTTTTTGCGGGGGAACGCCCCCTCTGCATACATTATACCTGATGCAGGTATAATGTGGCGCAGGGGTTTAAAAAGTGACGCATCTACCTAGTTGCGTCACTTTTTAAATATGGCGCAACAAGGCACATGTTTTATGCCGCCGATGCGTCAGAAAAAGTGATGTATCAGCAGCGCAAAACTGACGCAGGGTGTCATAAATGAGGTCCTGAGCTTCTTTGCTGTTGCTTTGTGTCATGCTTTTTGATAATGCTTGGTATCTACATTTGCAAGATAGACGATTTTTATTTTGTGAAATACTGAGGTTTTAAGTAGTGAAGTTGAATGGTTGTACATAGGACCTGCGCTCTGTATCTAAAATGTTATTGGAAAAACGATTTTGAGGCCAATCAATGGGTTTCAGTAGTGAAATTAAATGCTTGTACATAGGGCCTATGCTATGTTTCTAAAATGTTATTTAAAAACGATTTTAGGGGAAAACAATGGGTTTCAGTAGTGAACTTGAATGCTTGTACATAGGACCTGTGTTCTGTTTCTAAAATATTATTGAAAAAACGATTTTGAGGTAAATCAATGGGTTTCACTATTGAAATTGAATGCATGTACATAGGACCTGTAGTCTGTTTCTAAAATGTTTTTCAAAAAACGATTTTGGGGCAAAGCAATTGGTTTTAGATTTTTGAGAAGGAATAAATAGTGTGTGCATGATTACATAAAAATATTTGAACGTTTCACAATCATGTCACCTGTTTTACCTCAGATTAGGAAGCAGACTGAGTTTCTTTGTTGTTGGTTTGTGTCATTTTTTGGGTAATGCTTGGTAGGAATGTATTTTATAAAATAGTGAGTTTTCAGTACTGAAGTGGAATGCTTGTACATAGAACCTGCAGTCTGTTTCTAAAATGTTTTTCGAAAATGGATTTTGGGGCAAATCAATGGCTTTTTCATGTTTGAGAAAGAATAAATAGTGTGTGCATGATTACATAAAAAAATTTGAACCTTTCACAATCATGTCACCTGTGTTACCTGAGATTAGGAAGCACACCGAGGGCCTTATTTATGAAAACAGCGATGCGTCACTTTTCACTGCGCACTCCTTGCGACACCAATGATGCGTTATATTTAATGTATGACGCATCATGTCGCAAGGACTTACAGATAAGTCAATATTTCTGATGTATCTGTAAGCGCAAAAGTGACGCATTGCTGGAGTGTGTCACAAAAGTGACGCAACTTCAGCAATGCATCGTTTCACATGGGGAAAGTCCAATGTGAAAGCGTTTGCCTCAGTCTTACGCCTGCTGTGAGGCAGGCGCAAGATTTTGATGTAACAGTGTCCTAAAAGTGACGCAGTGAAATCTCATAGATTTCACTGCGTCACTATTACGAGGCTTTTTGCGGGGGAACGCTCCCTCTGCATACATTATACCTGACGCAGGTATAATGTGGCGCAGAGGTTTAAAAAGTGACGCATCTACCTACATGTGTCACTTTTTAAATATAGCGCAACAAGGCACATGTTTTATGCCACCGATGCGTCACAAAAAGTGACGAATCAGCAGCGCAAAACTGACGCAGGGCCTCATAAATGAGGCCCATTGTTTTTTGCACACTACTCCAGTTTAGTCCTGTCCACTGCACTCTTGGACACAAGCCTCACCTTTTGTGCTCCTCTGGACAGGCTTCATCTCATCTGCACTCCTGCTTAGGCCTCACAATCTTTTTTTTAGAATAACATTTCAAAAACAGAGAAAAGGTCATATGTATAAGCTTTTCATTACAGTACTGAAACATCGCTCATTTATAAAATACAATTCCTTTATGCACCAAGGTTTCTTTACCAATTATTATGAAGAATGTATAAGTCTCTGATATATTCTGTTCCTGACCTACTGTATTTTTACATTAGTCCCCTTCTAACATCCTTTCTGGGACTCATTCCTTTTTACATCCTGATTCTGTGTTATACTCTCTTATACTTTCTCTTTAACTTACTTTCTCTTACACCCTGTCTCTGATTTATTCCCTTTCTCTTATTAGTCCTTGTTACATCCTCTCTCTGATTTAGTTCCTCTTACACCCTGTTTCAAACTTACTCTCTATGTCTACCTTTTACAGCCTCTCTGTGTTTTAGTCTCTTTTACATCCTGTCTCCTTCTAACACCGTCTCTCTGTCTTACATCCTCTTACACTCTCTGTCTGTCTTACACCCTGTTATATCCTTTTTCTAACTTATTCCCAATGTCCATTTCTTTGACTGACTCCCTCTCCTTATTACATCCTTTTTCTGTCTTATAACATATTATGCACTCTTTCTGTCTTACTCCTTCTCTATGTTTTTCTTCCTCTATCTGTTTCTTTGTCTGACTCTCTCTGTCTTTTTGTGTTAGTTCCTTTAGATCTTTTTCTCTGTCTTAATCCTAGTTACATAGTTGTTGTGATATTAACTTAGATATGTTGTAAAGTAGTGTTTATATAGTTTGTTTATTGTCATTGCTTTGTTCTTTGGTAATAGTGGTCTAAAATGTGTCATCTTTTGTTTTATCACAGATTGAAATCAAGATTTGCATAGTAAGGAAAAATGCCGTCAAGGCAAAGGAGAATAAAAGATGTGAAGCGGAAAAAATTAAAAACAGCAACGGAATTAAAGCACTCTTCTACAACAAATACTTCAAAAGAGAGGAAAAAAGCTCCTGGTAAGACAACTAAGTCTTTCTTTCGGAAGATATGTAGATAAAAAAAAATGTTGATGAAAATGTCAAAGACCAAATTTGAAGAGGAAGGAGAGGTCTCCCAAAAATGTTAATACTGCAGGAGCAGAGAATAATATGTATAGGAATAGAAGGCAAAACCCATTTAGGGACATTCGTAAACGAATGTTTCGCAATAGGGTAGTTTTAAATTTGTTAAAAAACATTAGGAAAGGTAAACAGAGAGCTGCTTTTTACAAGAAAAAGAAAAATGTAGAGAAAATTGTTGATCAGCCTTCTGAAGTTAAGAAAAAATTATTTATTAGTAATCAATAGAATTAGGACACTTAACAAGACAATTGATGTTTTCAAATCATAGAGTAGATGCAAAAGAGTAATTAATCGGACTCATTTTTGTAAAGTTTTTTCTGGAGAATGGATGCATAGTTCAAGTTGTGAGCCATTTTTTAATGAGGAGAGTTACTTTCAGGAGAATGATTGGTGCATGCAGTTGACACCAGTGGTCGAGCATATGAGGTGAAAGATGGTTGTCCGATTGAAAAAGAGAAACTTGTGTCTAGAGATGCAGAAGAGGTGTTAACTGATGAAGTTTTAGGTAGATGTACTAAGGGTCCAGTGTACACTTGGAAGTGTAGTAGTATTTGTAGTGTGCGAAAGGAATCAATCGATTTGCTTCGTAATTTCTTACGTACATATAGTAAGAAAAGTCTAAAACAAAAAATAAAGATGTTGCAAGACTTAGATCCTTGCAGAGTGAGAGAAAAGACAGGTTTGCAAGGCCATTCACTGGCTTGTCTTTCAAGAAAAGTATGTCAGAGTCTTTTTCATCATTTTAGGATGCTAGCAGTGCATCATAACAAAATGAGGAACTTAGTGAGAAGGTTGTATTATGCAAAAAGTCCAGCACTTAAGTTTAAACAGTTAAACAGTGCTCTTTTGCATGGAACTGAATTAGATGTGAAGATGATTTGTGAAGACATTGAGTTTTGTTATTTAGTGAGAAAGAGGACAGTGTAGAAATTGACACAGTAATAGAAGGTAATGTGGAAGACAATGTACAGATTTCAAGTACAGAAAAGTTTGACCAGGAAATTACTAAATTTAAGGTAAAATCAAGTGAAAGGCCTAATTTTACTTGTGTGTGTTGTCGACGGACTCATTATAAGATTCAGACTAGGTTAGTTGATTTATAGGCAAAAAGGTAAATGGAAAATAATAGTGAATGGAAGAATTTTGCAACTTATTTGTTGGTGGAGAATTCTTTTGATTTGAGTTCTGATCAGCGTATTTGTAAATATTGTTATAATAAATTAAATGAAAACAGAATGCCTGCTAGAGCTGTTCATAATAATCTTGAGTTGGTAGACATTCCTGCTGAATTGATGGATTTAAATACATATGAATCTATTCTGATTCAATGTGTCCATCCTTTTCAGGCTATTGTTCGCATGGAGCCTAAGATAGGGAAATTGCCTCCTTCAGATTTGCAGAGAGGATTAAAGGGAAGAGTTGTTAATTTGCCTCTAGATTTCAAGAAAAATATTGATACAATTGGTGTAGAGAAAGTGGAAGAGGAACCTTTAGTTATTCTAGTTAATGGGGTTCCGACAAAGAGTCAAAAGGAAACGTTGTATTTAGTCAAAAACAATGAGTACTACAAACATGTATGTGTTGCAGCAGAGGAAATAGCTGCAGAAGAAGACAGTGATTGTTCAGCCGGCCAAATTGAAGAAATATATGAACAATATTCTGTTCATCCTTTGCATGCCAGAGAAGTAATGGGGAATGCAATTAAATTGTTTCAAATGAAATCAGCAAAAGGAAGTCCCATTAGTGTATGGGAAGAAAGTTTGGAAGCTCGTTGTTTTCCACATTTATTTCCAACAGGTCGAGGTGGACGATATGACGATCGAGCACTTCAAATTCCTGCATCTGAATACCGGACTTTAAGATTATATGCTGAAGATCCAAGGTTTTGTCAATGCATCCCATATTTGTTTCATCTACTGTATGAAAGTGACTTGTCTGGGCTTTCTTATGCAGTAAACCATATACTGAAAAGTGGAGCACATCTGCAAAATGTTTCGGCGAGGGACTTTATGGAGAAAGTCAATCTGCAAGATAATATTTTGGAATCTCATCTAATCAATCTAATGGCATGTTAGCATGGTACAAACGAGTATTGGTACCGTCGTCATGGGGAATTGAAATGTATGCTAAGAAACCTAGGAACTCCTACATGGTTCCTTACTCTTAGCTGTGCCGAGTATGCATGGGACGACTTACTTCAATTTATACGCGAGGCAAATGCAAATATACAACATATAGAATTCAAAACACCTGGAGAACTGTGTTCTTTGGATCCAGGGAATGTATGCAGATATTTCAATCATAGATTTGAAGCTATGATGTCTTTCATTACCAACAAAAAAAATCCTCCCCTTGGAGAGGTTTTGGATTTCTTTTGGAGAAAGGAGTATCAAGCGAGAGGTGCTCCTCACATACATATGTTGTTGTGGATTAAAGATGCACCCAAATTTGGAACAGATTCGGATGAAACAGTGATGAGTTTCATTGAAGAGTATTCAACATGTGCTGTTCCGAAAACTACAGAGGAAAACAGTTTAAAGCATCAAGTTTTACGCTTTCAATCCCATCGTTGTGGGAAGTATTGTCGTCGAAAATTCAAAAACAAGGAAAAGTTCTACACAAAATGTCGTTTCGGCTTTCCACAACCAGTGATTTCTAAAGGAAGAGTAAATAATTTGATGTCTTCTCTACGACATACTGTGACGAGGAAATCACCAAAAAATACATACAATTTAAAAAGAAACGAAGAGTCCAAGTACATCAACGACTACAACCCAGTGATTTTGTCCATGTGGAATGCTAACATGGATATTCAGTTTGTTGCTGACAACTCTATTGCTGTGGCTCGATATGTGACGTCTTACATCACAAAAAAAGAAAAGACAGAACTGAAGGAAATGTGGGAGGACATTTCACATGAAAAGAGTCTAAGCAAGAAATTGTTTCAGTTACAGTCTGAAGATGTTGTCACATCGAGAAATTGGAGCATATGAATGTTCTGATCGATTGTCATCAGCAAGTCTATATGCCAAATCTAGAACCATCATTTGGGTGAGTCTAGGTCTTGCTGCAACACGAAACCGGGTTTTGAAATCTGTAGAAGAAATAGAGTATTTGGCAGAGAAAGAAGCAGAAAGTACAGATATTTTTAAGACAAACATGTTGGATACATACTATCCAAATAGAAGTCCTCATCTTGAGAACGCTTGTCTCTATGAAGTTCTGCAAAGGTATATTTATAAGAGAAACATTAGAGAAGATATCAATAATGGAATATATGCTGTCATTGGATGTGAAGGATGTCTAGTGAAACAGAGAAAAGGTCATTTGATTAATCATCGAAAATTGAGTTGTGAAAATCCAGACAAAAGGGAATTTTACCATTTGGCTCTTTTGCAACTCTTTAAACCATGGCGTACAGAAGAGGAACTACTTGGAGATGTTCTCTGTTACAAAGATTCTTTTAATTCAACCAAGAATACCATAGAATGTCCTGTTTTTCCAAATTATCTGCAAATGTTGAACGAAGAAATAGAGCAAGAAGCCACAATTGCTGCAGAGATTGCTAGAGACAGTTCTCAAGGCAGTCAGAGTTCTACTTCGTTGAGTCAGGATCCACTAGGAGGACCAATTATTCAAAATGAGGCTGCCACTGCCATGGATGAGGTGGAAAGAGCTATGGAACAAGCTGAAGAGGATGTAATTAACTTAGAAGATTTGGTGAAACAACTAAACATTGAGCATAAACAGATATATGACTAAGTCACAGAACAGATTGAACATGGATTCAGTCATGAGAAAAAAGAGTGCTCATGTACATCATTTAAGCCTGTCCGACTGTACGTGAGTGGAGAAGCGGGAACTGGAAAAAGTTTTTTGATTAAAGCAATTGCAACTTATTTGCAGAAAAGGACTGAATCACCGCTGTCTTGTGTTGTGACCGCTCCACCTGGACTGGCAGCACATAACATCAAAGGGATTACATTACATCGTTTACTGATGCTACCAGTTGAGCATGATAATAAATTGCAATACCACAAGTTATCTGGAGATGCTGTAGTGTAGCTCCTATTTTCCCAATAGGCTCTGCGCATTGGAATAGTACCTACAGCAGTAAAGGCCTAGGCCAGACGTTAACTAGGTCTACTACTGTCGATACTAGACTTAATTTTTGGGTTTGCCAGCTAAGCTCAGAGTTCGCTAGAAACTTTCTCGAATGTTCAAGGAAGGATTAACTCCCCTGATTAGACAAGAAGGGATTTAGTTTCTGACAACCATAGAACATGACAACTTTGCTCTCCCCTAATCAAGAGTCAATCTCGAGAGTCGTGTGAGCACAAGGCAATTATTTTACTCAGTCAGTACGTGCATTCTTAGTCTCATCAGAGTGTAGAGAAAAGGAGGAGACGGGCGTGTTCAATAAAAGGTGTTATTTATTGATCAGTCTCTTTTCTCGTACAAGAGAAATGGATCGATATTATTGTGATACTTATAGTTAAGTAAAGTGCATACATTAGAAGCAATAGTATAAAATAATACTGTAAAAACATTGATATGGTTTCTGAGCCATATGATGTTTAAAATGATTAAAATATATTTACATACACATATACATTTGACTAAACGTACTCAACTGGTGTTTCTAAATACGCCTACCCCGTGTACCTGACCTAAGTCTAATGCGTGGGCGGGAATAGAAAGTTACAGTTTAAGTTAAGTTTGTTTTTGCCAAGTGAATAACTAAAGAATTCTCTAGGAGGGGTTATTCAGTTCTGTACCTGGAATTTAGGATGAATGAGGAATGGTATCTCTTTCTCTGCTCTCGATATTCCAGGCTGCCTGCGAGGGCTGCCCAGAAGCGCCGGTGCTGGGTCTCTCGGATTGAGATAGCAGCGCGTCTCTCAGCGCGTCAGGAAGGCGGGGCTGCTGCCTGCGGGGTCTGCTTCTGCTCTCGGCTTCGGCAAGTATGGCTGCTCCGTCTTGTCACCACGCGTGTGTTTGCATAGGGCAAGGTCGGCAATATTTATACCTTAAAGGTGCCGGGATTGACGTAAGGATGGACATAGGTACGTCAATAAAGATGTCATACGACTTGCTCGTTAGCACATTCTTTACTAAAGTTCTCTGTGAAATCAAAACAATGGCCGCACGGATTATCCAGGTTGTCATAGGTTTGATTTGTTATGAGAACGTCATATGCCTTATCAGGGGCTGGAGGAATGTCGCTTGTCTAATTAGATCTCAAGCGTTATGACCTAATCAGATAACACGTTCCTGTGCCGTAGTGTGACTGCGTCAGATAACGGTATCTGCATCATGGGGGTTTTCTTGCCTCATGGGCTGACTGTTAGTTAACTAGCTAGTAAGTTTAACCAGAATAGGGTCAGGAATAGGGGGATCGATTCAGAACCTATCGAAATACACGACACCCACTCCACGCTAACTATGGTCATATCTACTAATCTATGCATAGTATAACATAGTACAACATACTATAGAGTATAGTGTATACCTTACCACCCCAAAATACATAAATGCATTTTGAAATTTTCAAATATACTGAAAAATTGCAGTCATATATATTGTATGCACTTAAGCTATGAATTAAATGCAAAAGTAAACACGCATTGTTATGCATTATTGCTTGTTGGTATATGAGAAATACACATGAAATGGCTCTTAATATGGCTATACAGAAAAAAAGTCGAAACCATTTCATCACATAAAATATATCGTGAACATACCAGCGGGCAGCTAAAGTCTATATAAAGTCTATAAAGTATCTAAAAAAAAAATAGAAATCTTAGTTCTCTAGGAATAGTTTCTTACTTTAAGCAGAAGATCAGTGTCCCGGGGAAAAAATATATAGAAAAATATTTTAAGGGCTTGCTGAAAAAAGTTGCTGTCCGTGAACTGGATTGTAATTGTTCATGTGACTTTATTTTTAAAGTTGAAGGCCGAATTCAGGGAACGCCGTGTGCGAGTTTACTCAAAAGTCTCTATTTCTGTTCCGGAGAGAACATCATATCATTCAGGCTTTCGAAAAAACTGTCAACAGCTTCATGGGAAAGTTCCACTAAGTCGGAAATAGGGGTAACCATGCATTCATGCGCATGATTGTCTGCATTGACATTCTGATTTGCATTGCTGACAGAAGGTCGTACCTGTTCGATGCTGCTTTCATCTCGTACTTCACTACTCTTCAATCGCAGTGGTGAAGATTCCAGGAATGCCGTCATCAGAATTGGCAGCCTTTGAGGGCAGCACAAAGCGTGAACCTTGGTAGGAACCAACAGTGTATCTGCATCCACCGGCGCATCCGATTGTAGCGTCAGACAGGTGTCTAACACGCATTCTTCTCCGCATAGCAGACACCTTAGTACAGGTAATACACACATTTGCCACATTGGTCGAAATGATAGAAACCAAGTCATGTTCAGGTCTCTAAGCCGGGAGAGTCCCAGGATTTTTGATATCCGGTCCCGGTATCCAATGGCTAGGATCGTATCTTCCATTGTCGCGAGAGTTTGATCTGTGACATGGGTTGCCATATCGAAAAATAAGGACTAGGAATAGGATTCCTGCAATTAGTCCTAGTATTAGGGGAAGTCCGCCAAAAATCGAATGGACGAAATCTGGAAAAATACCCAGTATGGCTTTGAATGGTGTTAATGCCATCGAAAATACTGTCTTAAATACCTTTGAGACTCCTGTGGTATCAGAAATATTTAAGATTTCGCTCAGGATTTCCGCGAAATGTACGGGGGAATTGGTTGATAATAATGTATGTATCTCTGCAGTCGTCCTTGCGACTTGTAGATCATACGTTTCTTTTGATGACGTGAGCCTTGTAGGCGTCTGAAGTCGCACTGTTTTCATTCTGCTTAAAGTGTCTATTCGAATAGAAGTAATTTTCAAACTGGGCCATGCCCTCGCCTCCCTGTCTGGAAAGGAGCTGGGGAACAAAGAACGTCCACAGCACTTGACCTTCGCCGTCGTAGTGACGAGATAAGGAGTCCCGGGCATAAGACTACAGCATCTGCGGTCTACAATAAGAATGTAACTCCCATTATAGAGTCTTTGAAAGAATGGTTCTATTTCAGTTGCAGGTGCGCCTTGCTGGTGACATGAAAGGTTGTATGAATTCCCTTCACAGGCTCCGTGCAAACTAATACCGTTACACAGAAGCGTGCCGCTTAATGACATAGCACAATTGTTGCCACTAAGAAACACTTTCTGTCCTTTGTTACTGACTCATGCATGTGAATAGGGCAGGTTCCAAGTTGTTTTAAGGTAACCCTTTCCCAATTTCTCGTACATGCCAGCCTGTATATATTTTTGGCAGTATTGAAACCTGAAGGTTGAGATTGGAATATTTATGATTCCGTGGATTATCCATTCACTGACAGGTCGTTCTGACATTGTCAACGGTAATCTTTCTAGTTTTTCAATGCTCAAGATTGTATAATCAGCACCCTTCTGCGCCATACCGATTTGTCTATCAGTAAGGTTAAAGATTTGGAATAGTGACGTAGTGTTGATTAAACGCCAAGGCACATAGCCTGAACGCAGATTTTGTAACGTCCAGCCAAGCTGTACAATAGAGCGCAATTGTGACTGACCATGTTGTAATAACAGTAAGTCTTGCGATAATATATCGATTGCTGAAGACACAATGCTGTCCAATGAAAAAATTCTGGAGGACAGAGTCATTAACCCATTGTCCACTACAGAAAGTGATTTTTCCAAATTAATACGGTCAATTTCCCGTATTCTTTCTGCTGTCTCAATTTGAGTAACCTTCCAGGCCTCATTATATGCTGCATATACAGAGGCTGCTATGAAACGCTTTTGACGCTGTTTGCGTGGTCCCATTATGAAATCACGCAAGTCAGCACCATCAGTAAGTAAAGTTAGGTGTTGCTTAATTTCAGGCAGTGTGGAAGACTGTAGCCATTGAAGGCATAATTTGCCCACACTGTAGGTTGTTATTATCCCTGGGTGATGTCTTTGGGGATATCTAGGGTCTGGCCTGGTCATTTTGAAACCCTGTGTTTTATTCAGGAATCTATCTTGACAGTGATTTGTATCTGTGGGCCAGATCAACCATTGTTTCCAATCAGGATGTGTTCTGTTTTGGTTAAGTATATGGTTTATGTCTATTTCTTCATCTGTTTCAGAGCTATTGCTAAACATTGTTGGCTTTGGAATAGACGGGTTATTTAAATCTTTGATTTTGGCTAAGCCAAGACAGGTGGTTTGTTGAACAGTGTCATTTAAAAATATCATTTGTTCTGGGATCATGCAGGCTCTAAACAAAGCTTCTAAACCCTGTACTTGCCATTCTTTTGTGCCCCAAACACTTTTCAAATCAACATTTTTGTCCCAATAATCGAATCCAAAAGTATTCATTTTTTCAAAGAATGAATCAGAATAAATCAATTTTGTGTTGGTTATCATGGTTTTGGTCCCTGTCTTGTTTGACAATTTATAATAAAATGTTTCAGCATTACTAGTGTTAAAACCTTGAAAGTATGAATATTTGTCATAAACGGTTCTAGAGCTCCCTTTTGGAGGTGTAGCACAATGTTCCCATTGATTATAATTTAAAACATTTCTAGGTTGTGCAGATTTATGCAAGAAATGGTTACCATAGTGGTTATAGCAATACATACTATCATAATTTGTAGAACCTTGCAAATAATCATGTTTTGTAAATTTAGCAGACATTACTAAGTCAGACATCATATTGTTTATATTTTCAAAGTCCCAATCATCAGCAAATGAGTTTGGTTTTGCAAAGTCACTCAAAGAGATCTTAATTTGGTGTGGATATTTCAGGATCTCGACCGGACCATAAATTTCATAGTCAGTGTTGTCCCAGGCTACCCCACCAGGTATTGGAATTGCTGTGAAGTTGGCTGAAGAAAGTTCTGAAGAAAGTTCTCGTTTCTCGACGTGTGACGATGTGTGTGGTTTGAGGACCAAGTTGATGTTCTGACTTGCTGTGTCCATTTTAGCATATTTTCCCTCAATGAAGCGTCCCAAAGTAAATACCATGATGAGCCAAAGTATGAGGATAAATGCACCAAAACCCACCCAAAATTCAATCCATGGAGAAATCAGATATGTTTCTTTTAGTTGTTTCAAAAGTTCCTTCGCTTTGTCTTTAAAGGATTTTGATGATGGCTGTGTCTTTTGTTCGCTGAAGCCTTCAGAGGAATCATCGAAGTTGATGAAGTAACCGGATGCAGTTCTGTCAATTGTTCCAATTGGTTCAGGATTTTTGTTTTTTGCATTTTCACTTGGTACTTCAGTATAGATCGGTGTGTCTCTGCTAAATGTCTTTATTTGGGTTTTCAGAGGTCTAAGTTCTATTGCATTGTTGCATAGTCCTTGTTGTTCTTCTGTAGGCGTTTCGAATGTGATGAGCCTCTTTGTTAGGACCTCTGTACTGGTAGCAAACCTTGGTGTTCTGCTACTTATTGGGAGTCCACTTGGCCTACTGTTTGTTATCGGCCACATGTTGTGGTTTTACCAGGTCGATGGATACAACTCGGTTCTCCTTTTTTCCAGCAAGTGGCGGTAGTACAACTGATCTTGTCCCGTTGACAGACAAGACAGGAACTGCTTTTCTGTAAGAAGGCCCAAATTCCTTCTTTACCGCGATCTTCTCCCTGACTAGATCCCCGACTTTTGGAATCCAGACAGGTCTTGCTGGGACAGGTGGTGATTCTTCAGTGGTTGTTGGCTGTTGTTTCAACTGTATGTTGCTCAGGTCTTTTCTTGTTTTGTTTAAGTCCTGCAAAATAGCCAAACGGTCTTTGACATCAAAGCTTTTTTCTGTTACCACTGAAGTCTGACTATCAAGGTCAGAGATCAACATCCTAGTTCCGAATAATAATTCGTACGGACTGAATCCCTTCAGAGAATTTCTTGGCCAGTTATTTAGATTACTTTGGACACTTATTAGATGTTTGACCCACCCAGCTCCCGAACCTAATATCCTTTCTATTATAGATTGCTTTCTGTCTTGGTTTTTTCTTTACACCATCCCATACCCTCAGGAAGGAAGTGAGAAGATTCCCGCTGGGCTGTGCTCATTTGGCCATTCTTTCCCCCCCCAGGCTGGATTGCCTGAGAAAAAGAAAAAAAATGTTCGAACGTAGCATGCTCTTAGCGTATATGCCATTTAGACTCGCAAATCTTGTATAATAGTCCGGACGTCAGCCGAGTGCTGTGGATCTACATTATAAGTGGGAACTAGCCTGTATATGTTAATCGCAAGCCATTCTTTTTGCTGGTAATATTATCTGCCTTGATACGACGAGGTATTAAACTGCTTCTCTCCCCACGGCGATCTCTGTTGCAGTTTGGGCAGTTTTTTACAAACATGGTGTAGTGCAGGCTCATGCCTGGCCACCAGTACCGTGATTGTAAATCTTCCAGAGAATCTTTTAATTTAAGGTGTCTGTGACCCTCGCCCATATGTGCGTCTGCGATTAACAAGTTTCTCCTGTCCTTGTTTGGAATCACTCTATCCCCCACTCCAGGGATTCGAGCAAAAGGGACGGAGTTTGCATCGATTATGTATGTATAATTGAGTGGATAGTTGATCGGTAACGCTGAGCAGTCGCCTTTCGATGACGTTTTCACCGCCAGCAATGTTTCACCGTCAATGTATTTTAATGTATGCTTTTTTCGATCTACGGGAGCCGATTTAGTGGCTGCCGCTGCGGCTGTCTCAGCCAATGAATTCCCCACAACGTGAACGCCATCACGTTGATGACTCAGTGAGTGAGTCACGTGAGTCTTTGGTAGTTCTTTCTTCAAAAGAGCTACTTGTTCCCAGAGAAGTCTCTGCTTTATTGGTGCACCTGTGTCATCTTTGTAACCGTTCTGAATCCATGTCTGCAAATCCTTGTTATATGCTTTGACGCAGAAATATGAATCTGACACTATAAGCGTCGGGAATTCGCGATCCGCATTATCTAGCGCCATTTTCAAAGCTATTATTTCAGTTTGTAGTTCTGAATTAGTTTCTACTGAGTGTGATTTTGTTAATAGAGGTCTTAGTTTACCTCCGCGCCACACTTCTTTTGTGATCTCACATGTGGGATTGTATGCATGTTCTCCCCAAACGGAGGGTTGAGCATGTCCGTCTGTATAGATTACACAGGCGTAATGTCGTAGAGGCAGAATGTCGATTGGCAGAGGATACTTTTTTTCATTTTTTAGATTTTTTAATTCTTCTAGTTCTTAAAAGACTGTCAACCAGGCAATACTTGATAATTCATATCCTCCGTACTGGATTTTCAGATGGGCAATTCTGGATTTTTTGAAGTTGAATTTGTAACCCTCTGCAGCGAAACCAAGTATTATGGTGTTCACTCTTTTCAAGTGAGTTTCCAAGTCATCATCTGTTAAGTAAATGTCATCGACATAAGATAATGCTTCATCATCATATTGTTGTAGTAATTCTGTTACTCTCGCTGAGAATACCCCCGGGCTATTCTTGTACCCCTGGGCTAACCGACAGAATTGTTTTTGAGTGCCATTTACTGAGAAAGCTGTTAAATATCTGCTCTCTGGTGCTATGTTTTGACAAAAGAATCCGTTGGAGATGTCCAAGGTAGTTTTGTATTTTTTGCGCACTATGTTATTCATTAGTGCAGCACTGTGTGAGTTTTGCACTGCAAAAGTTTTGCAACATGTGTTAAGGTGTCGGTAATCCAAAACTAGACGGTATGAATTGTCTGGTTTGGAGACCGGAAACAAAGGATTGTTCATTTGTGAGGTGCAAGTTTCAATCACCCCCTGGTATTCTAGCTGATCTAGTATTTCATTTACTTGTTTTTTAGCTTCTTGCTTAATTGGGTACTGCCTTTGTGCAGTTGGTTGTGATTTTAACTGGATTTTGTGAGGAGGAGAATCCTCATCCCATCCTACATGATTTTTATATAAAGCAGGTGCTAAGGCCACTGCCCACTTTCTAGCAAGTGTGTATTTTTTATGAATCGGGATTTGATTCGAGAAGGCAGGCATAATTACTTCTTCGCCATGAGGGCACTCCCTGACAAACTCTGGTGGCCAGTCTTTTTCAGCTAGAAGGATGTCATAGCCTTTGGAGAGGTTATCCCAAAATAGTCCCCTAATTTTCCTAGTCTTATCTCCCTCTATACGTAATGTTATCTCGTATATTTTGTGGGGCTTGCTAACTCTGGTATCTGCAGTTTCCACTTGAAGGTATTCATTCGTGTCCACTGTCTCCAGATGATTCATAAGGACTTTGCGAGCTATGCTCACCTCTGCTGCGCTGTCTAGCATTGTCTGAGCCCACTCTCCGTTTTTCAGTTGTGTCCTCAGTATTCTCGGCATTGTTAACTACCTTGATACTGGCTACCTTCTTTTTTGGAAATTGTGATTTCTTTTTCAGTTGAGCAGGTTCCTTGTCTTTGGACTTGGCGTGCTCTTCTGATCGTCCTCTTCTTTCCGATTTCTGCGAGGAATTCTGAAAAGATTGAGAGGGACGTGTATCAATGTCTTGATATCTATCAGGTTTTTTAATATTATCCCTATTTCTAAGGTTATATCTATTCCCAGAGGGTTCACTCTGGGGTGACCTTTGTCTCGGGTTTGGAGATTTCTCTCTTCGCCTAGGAGACCTTCCTCTGGACTGGAATTTCTTTTCTTTAGGATTGGATTGTTTGTTCCCATCCCAGTTCTTTTTTGGTGAATTATTATTATTATTAAAAAACATTTTTTCTGGACTTGTAGTCAGTTGCGGTTTTACTGGTATTCCACCTAGACTATCTCTGCCTAGTTCTTCATAGGATTTTTCTATGATTCTGGCAATTTCAGCTGGTTGGTCTGCTATATCTGTCTCTTTTAACCTCTGGCGGATCGCCACGTTTGCTGCTTCACCCTTTATGTTGGCTAGTAATATAGCCGAGACCTGCTTGAAGTCTTTTAGTAATTTCATACCAAGAGTTAAAGCAGGTTCTGGACCGTATTCATCTTGAATTTGTTTTAGCACATCTGGTATTACCGAAATGGATGGAACACCGTGCGTTTTTGTGTAGATGGAAGCAAAGACTGTACCCCAAGTGTCACAGTCCTCAATGTGTGGTGCGATTCCCATTGGGAGACATATAGTCAGAATCTTGTGTTTTTCTAATGGGGTGGTGTCAGGAAACACCGCCTCTATTTGGGTAATTTTCTGTGTCAACCAGAATGGTATTTGTTCCCGTTTTGCTGGGACTTTACCTAGGCAGGATTGGATGTTCTGTGGTGTAATTTTATTTGTGTTCCCCTGGTGAGGGGTCAGCTGTGGAAGTTTAATCGCTGGCTGAATTGTTGAAGTCCGCATTACATACTGAACTAATTGTCTGTGAATTTTTAGTAGTTGTTTTAGCTGTATTAACAGCTCTGCTGCAGGCATTCTTTCGATGTCTGGATGTGGTGTGTATCCGGCTAGGACCGGCCACGTTGCTCCTGGTCTTCCTAAAGGACCGAGCCTTGTAATGTGATTGTTATGTTTTAGGGCGCCATCAAATAAGAGCAAATGCTCATGGAATTTGAGTGGTACTTCCACCTCCTCGAAAGGAGTGTACGTTTCAGGAGGTTCCTCTACTTTGTAATAGTGGAAGTACTTTGTTACAGCATTTGCTGCTGGAAAATGTATCCATGTATAGTATACCTCTGTCTGCTGATATTCGTGTGCCTCGATTACGAATATGACTGTGCCACCTCTAGGTGTCAGTCCATTTTCTATAAGTTTTAAGGTTATAGATCTCCTTTTGGCGACCTGGATGAGTATTATATCCGGGTCTGCTGTTTGCATGGTAGCATCAGCATCTGCTATTTCAGTAGCTAATCTAGTAACCTCTCGTTCTTCATCGCTGTCCATTTTGCTGACAGGATGGTATTATGTTTATTTGCAGATCAGGTTTCTTTATGGAAACAGAGATTAGATGCACAATATTTTGGAACTGTTTTATCCTTCAACGTTGACTAGACCAAGAACCATACATAGGAGTTCCCTCCTGCGAGGTTTTGGAGGATATAATAACCTTTCACCCACTCCAGACGTCTTTGGAGTATTTGGGAAAAGGGGTCTGAGTGAGAAAGCACGACTGAGTTACTCTAAATGTCTTACGTTAGTTTTATCGCCCTTTCCAAACGCGTTGGGCGCCATGTAGTGTAGCTCCTATTTTCCCAATAGGCTCTGCGCATTGGAATAGTACCTACAGCAGTAAAGGCCTAGGCCAGACGTTAACTAGGTCTACTACTGTCGATACTAGACTTAATTTTTGGGTTTGCCAGCTAAGCTCAGAGTTCGCTAGAAACTTTCTCGAATGTTCAAGGAAGGATTAACTCCCCTGATTAGACAAGAAGGGATTTAGTTTCTGACAACCATAGAACATGACAACTTTGCTCTCCCCTAATCAAGAGTCAATCTCGAGAGTCGTGTGAGCACAAGGCAATTATTTTACTCAGTCAGTACGTGCATTCTTAGTCTCATCAGAGTGTAGAGAAAAGGAGGAGACGGGCGTGTTCAATAAAAGGTGTTATTTATTGATCAGTCTCTTTTCTCGTACAAGAGAAATGGATCGATATTATTGTGATACTTATAGTTAAGTAAAGTGCATACATTAGAAGCAATAGTATAAAATAATACTGTAAAAACATTGATATGGTTTCTGAGCCATATGATGTTTAAAATGATTAAAATATATTTACATACACATATACATTTGACTAAGCGTACTCAACTGGTGTTTCTAAATACGCCTACCCCGTGTACCTGACCTAAGTCTAATGCGTGGGCGGGAATAGAAAGTTACAGTTTAAGTTAAGTTTGTTTTTGCCAAGTGAATAACTAAAGAATTCTCTAGGAGGGGTTATTCAGTTCTGTACCTGGAATTTAGGATGAATGAGGAATGGTATCTCTTTCTCTGCTCTCGATATTCCAGGCTGCCTGCGAGGGCTGCCCAGAAGCGCCGGTGCTGGGTCTCTCGGATTGAGATAGCAGCGCGTCTCTCAGCGCGTCAGGAAGGCGGGGCTGCTGCCTGCGGGGTCTGCTTCTGCTCTCGGCTTCGGCAAGTATGGCTTCTCCGTCTTGTCACCACGCGTGTGTTTGCATAGGGCAAGGTCGGCAATATTTATACCTTAAAGGTGCCGGGATTGACGTAAGGATGGACATAGGTACGTCAATAAAGATGTCATACGACTTGCTCGTTAGCACATTCTTTACTAAAGTTCTCTGTGAAATCAAAACAATGGCCGCACGGATTATCCAGGTTATCATAGGTTTGATTTGTTATGAGAACGTCGTATGCCTTATCAGGGGCTGGAGGAATGTCGCTTGTCTAATTAGATCTCAAGCGTTATGACCTAATCAGATAACACGTTCCTGTGCCGTAGTGTGACTGCGTCAGATAACGGTATCTGCATCATGGGGGTTTTCTTGCCTCATGGGCTGACTGTTAGTTAACTAGCTAGTAAGTTTAACCAGAATAGGGTCAGGAATAGGGGGATCGATTCAGAACCTATAGAAATACACGACAATGCGTGTTCTGAAGTTTCGAGAATCCTGAAGAAAATGAGACTTCTTATCATTGATGTAGTAAGGATGGTCTCAAATCTAATGCTTGCTTTTGTGCATTTGAGAATGCAAGAAATTCTTAGAACAGACTATGATGTCTTATTTGGAGGAAAACACATTATTGTTTTTGGAGATTTACTGCAGTTGACTCCAGTAAAAGGACAACCTGTGTTTAAAATGCTCACGCATGAAGATACCAGAAAGTGCCTAGGAAGCATTGGAAACGTTAATATATGGTTAAACTTCAAATATGCAGAACTGCTTCAAAATATGCGACAGGCAAAGGATGAAGATTATAAAAATATTCTACAAGATGTAAGAATCGGAAAACTAAGTGAGCATGGGAAGGAAGCTTTACATGCACGATTAATTTCAAACTTGTATCCAGATGAAAACATTCTTCCAGAGGATATTTTTAAGAAAATTACTGACAACAAATCTGGGATATGTTTGATGCCAACTGTGAAAGAATGTTCTATGTTCAACAACAAAATGTTAAAGTTAGAAAATGAAGAGATTGTGAAACTGGAAGCTGTAGATAAAATAGAGCATATGGGAGTAACAATTATTTTGTCTGAAATTTTGAAATCAAAATTGGATTCATTAGAGTAGAGTATATCTAAAACTGCTGGTTTTGAAAAGACTCTGAATGTGTGTTTAAATTGTTGTATCATTTTGAGAAGGAATTTACATGTTGAAAGAGGTCTGGTAAATGGAGCAATGGGTCATGTTGTTGGTTTTGTGAATTACAGAAATAGAGATGGAATTGAATTTCTAAAAATTTAATTTGATGGCATTGAGGAAGTACAACAAATCAGTTGTTGTTCTGCTAGATTTTTGCTTGTGAAAGACTTATATGTTCGCCGAAAACAGTTCCCTATTTGTCTGGCATACGCGGTGACAATTCATAAATCTCAAGGTTTAAGTGTAGATAGTGCTCTGGGAACATTGGAACTTCTGTGTTTAAAGAAGGTATGGCATATGTGGCATTATCACGAGTCAGAACTTTATCAGGATTGTACTTGGTTGAGTGTGATGAGACAAAGATTTGTGCAGATCTAGATTGTGTTAAAGAATACAATAGGTTAAGAAGAGAATATGCTCCACATTTGCCTCAATATCCTCTGTTTGAAAAACGTGTGGTAGGCCGAAAAAGAAGAAATGAGAATAATTGCAGTGAGGTACTAGCAAAAAGACAAAAAGTAGATGAAACTGTAATTGTAAGCAGAAAGAAAAAGGATTCTGTTGAAGTTGTTGTTGGATTTCAGTTTGAAAACAGTTCTGGTGTCAACTGCTATGCTAATGTAGTGCTTAATGTTGTTTTTTTTCTTCAAAATTTACAAGAACAGATTGTTGAAAATCAGGATGAAACATTCTGCTGTTTATTGAATTCTGCGTTTCAGAAATGTAGCAGTGATAGAGCAAAAATAGAAAGTGTTTCAGAAATTCGAAATCTTTTAGACATATGTTCTGGTCAAAATCAATTTTCACAGAATATTCAGCAGGATTGTCAGAAATTTTTAATGTATATGTTTGATGTATTGCAAGATGAAGGAGTAGATATAACAAATATTTTTAGTCTTTCTTATCTATGGCAGCATGATTGCGACAATTGTAGTTTATCAAGTAGTACTAGAATAGACACTGAAAGATTTATATATTTGACTTTACCAGACTGCAAATCAGTGTCTTTTAATAATCTAATTAAAGCAGCTGATCACAATATGGTGTGTACTCAATGCAAGTCTGCAATGCTCTCTACATTATTTTTACAAAATTATGGTCAGTATGTCATTTTAATGTTCCAACGATGTAGACCTGATGGAAGTAAATTGACAACTTCTATTAAAAATTTTGTGGCTTCTCAGTTATCAATTTCAGGAAGAACTTTTACAACTGTAGCTATTATTTATCATGACGGTCCTTCAACAACATCAGGGCATTACACATGCTATTTAAAAAGTCGTAAAGGTTGGACCCATTGTAATGACACTCATTTGACTTTCAAACAACGTTTGCCTTTTGACTTAAAAAAATTCATACCTAGTGTTTTTAGAACCAAAATTTAAGTAAAGGTAATTGGCCTATGAAGACGGGAGCAGTTAATAAAGGTTAGTTTGCTGTTTAACATTATATTCTGAGTAAAAGTGATCAAGATAATATAAAAAATTGAATTGTCATATAGGTACTGTAAGTGGATCTCATAGTAAGTGATATCAATATTATACAAAATGATGAACATAAGTGAGTCAGAGATGGTTTTACGAATAGTTAAATATTGTGAAAATGTTGTATGAGCCTTTCTTTCAGAATGTCGGAAAAACGGTAATTTCAGAGTTTCTAATAATTAATTTGAAAATATACTCATATATCTGACACTATTTGGCCTAAAGGAAAAGTAAAGGAATGAGTAAAGAGTCATGACTAAGAAAAAGGAGTATATGAAAATAATGAAAATATTTCAGATGTTCTTGGAGCTTTTCTTCTAGAAAGTCGATGAAATGGATTTTTTAGTGAACAGCAGAGTACTTTCCAACGGGAAAAGGACCTTCATGATATACTATTTGGCCTAAAGGAAAAGTAAGTGAATCAAAGATTAGTGTACATTTGTCATTTGTCAGTATCTAAGGTTTTTTTTAAAACACAATCTTTTAGATTGTGGTTTTTTTTCCCGCTGTCATATGATGAGTAATTTGAACTCACTGTTTTAAGTGAAATTCAATATATTCTGAGAACAGCAAAAGTAAACTATGTAACATGTTGTACAAGTTATTCTATGCTTTGTATTGTGTAATTTAAATTGTATTCCCATTGTTTGACACTCACTTTCCTTTTTCCACCCTTTTTCAGCTCTTTTTACTCACTTATAATGTCTTTCTCTCACTCTCTCTCACCCCTGTTCCTTTACTCCACTTCTTTCACAACCCCTCAGTCTCATTTCAACTGTCTGCATCCCCTCTCTCCCTTGCATAACTTTTCAGCTTTCAGTCTCTCTGCTTTACTTCCCTTTTCCGTATTTTCCTCCTTTGCTCTTTTAGTAATTCCTCTTTACTCACTCAGCAGTATTGTCGCACTCTATCACTATAAATCACCCACTCTCCCTCGCTTATCTTTGTTTGCTCCTTTCTTTTGACCTCTTCTCTCTATTTTTCGTTCACTACCTATATGTCCTCAGTAACTCACTCTCCTTGTGTTATGTTCACTTGTGTTTATCTACCTTCTATCATTTCTTTTACAACAACTTCACTGCTCCTCTCTCATCGTTCTTCATCCCATTTCTTTAACTCTGGTTCCATTACTATCCCTCATTTCCTTTCTTTCAGTGTGCTTCTTTTTACTTTCATCACCAAATCATTTTCACTTCTCCTTTCTTTCCTTTTTTGCTCCCTTACTCATTTCCTTTGCTCACTCATTGTACTCCACTTCACTCAGTTTTTCTCTTAGTCTGTATGTCTACTAACTTCCTCACTCCTTTTCCCTCAATGCTTCTATATTATCCTCTCTCCCTTCATCCCTTCACTCTATGACTGTTCTTCACTTACTCTCAGTTATCTTCCATACCTCATTCTTCTAAATGTATCCTTAATTATACTATTTTCCGTCTCAGTCATTATCTTTTTACTTACTACTGTTTCCTGATTTATTTTTGCTAACTCACATTGTTTTAGTATCTTTCTTACCTTCAGTTCATTTCTCTGTTCTTCTCTTCCTCTCTGTCAGTGAATCTATATGCCTTACTCTTAGTAATTTGCTCTCCTTCTATTTCTCTTTCTCTCTTTTTGTCCTTCTACCTTACTTTATTTCCCTTTCTGTGTCCTTCACTCTTACTTTATTTCTAAATACTCTGTTATGATTTTTAACCTCTTCATTTGTATCTTTTAATTTAAAATACATATTTTACTAATTATAACTTATTTTTTCTTCTCTCTTTCACAGATACAAAGTGTAGTAAAGAAATGTAATTAAAGTTACATTTATTATATGGTAAGTGTGACTAAAAAAATGTAGTTTGTCATCACCCTTTGCTTTAACCTCACTAATATTTTCTCAACCAACCTCACTCCTGTTTCTTTACTCTGCTTCCCTCACTTATTCTTATTCTCCATGTTTACTCCCCTTTCCCTATTTCTCCTCTCATATTCAACTTCTTTCAGTCCCCATTCTTTACTTCACTTACCCTCTTTTCCTTCCTTTGCTTCCTCACTCATTCTCTTGTTCTTAATTATTTACTTCACTCCTACACACACACCTCATCCCATTCCCAACACATACACATACCTCTGACATACACTCCACACACACACCACACACACCACACACACACCTCACACACACACACACCCCCACACCCCCACACACACTCCTCACATACACACACACACATATTTCACACACACACACACATATCCCACACACATACCCCCCACACCCACACACCCTCACACATATCTCACACACCCACACCTCCACCCACACCGAAACACCCCACACACCCACACCCACAGACACACCTTACACACCCACACCCACACCCCCACCTACACCCACCCACTGAGTCCCTATAAGTCACCCACACTGCCTTACTTACCTTTCTTTGCTGTTTCACTCAGACCCTTTCATGCACTGTTTCCTTTACTCTCTCTGTCCTTTCTCTCTGTCACTCCCCATGTCTTATCCTAATTCAGTTTTCTCACCCTCTTTCACCCCTCTTTACTTACACTCATTGCTTTTTTCTCACCCTCCCTCACCGTTGTTCATTGATCCCGGTTCCGTCACTACCCTTCATTCCCCATTCTTTACTGTCCTTCCTTTTTCTTTCAACACCCACTCACATTCTCCCAGTACCTCTACTTTAGTCTTCTTCCTCTCTCTTCCCTTCTTTCGCTCCCTTATTCATTTTCCTTTTTTCACTTACACCCTATTACACCTTCTCTGTTTTTTACTATGTAATAAACAATCCCTCTGTGTTGCTCCCTCTAGCTCTTTTTCTCTTAACATTACTCTTTCTGTGTTCTTCCCTCATGCTCACTCTTTCTTTATTTTTTTTTAAAAAAAAATGTTGGTGCGCGCCCCGGTGCGCGCCCCGGTGCACGTACCGGTACGCGTACCCTGCAGAAAAAAGATTGACAGAGATTCTTTAAAAATATAGGTTTATTTTTATAAATTAAAGGTAGTTCTAAAAAGAACTGTTTTTTTTATTCTTTTTGTTGTTTTATATTTTTTTATTGTTTTTTTGAACATGTTTTACTTTTTTTGGCTTTTCTGAACAGTTTTATATTTCTTTTGTATTTTTTATGGGGAGAAACAAAAAACAGGGAATTGTAAATGGCTCAACTGGAGCAAAAAAAAAATCAGGAAAAAATTAGGTGTTTTTCGGGCACTTGTGGTTATCACCAGCACAGAGGATAAGTTTTAGACTTTGCTCACCATAGCAAAGTGTCTTCCCACAAAATTTGCACACGATTTTGAAATCAGCAAACTCGGGTTGAATTACAGACATTGTCTCTCTTGCCTCTGGATCCGATGGAGTGGGTTGCTTTCTTTGGGAGGTGCTTGGTGAAGATCGAGAAGGGTTCCTAGCCATTTCTCGGACCTCTGCCCTAGCATAGTTGTTCGGATGCTTCCGCTCCATATGGCGAATCATGGTGTAATTACCAAATTAATATTTTCTATTAGGGTTCCCCCTTGAAAGTTCCATGCCACAGATTAGGCAAGTCATCTTTGGTGCATTGACTTTCTTTTTGCCCTCTGGAATGGAAAAAAACTCCCATACTATGTGCTCCTTTGGCCTATATGGGGTATTGTCTTCTGGGAGGAATCTCCCTCTCCCCTCCTCATCCTCCTCCTCCTCTTCTTCTTCCTGATCACCAATATATTGTTGTGGTGGTCCTCTTGGTGGTGGTGGTGGTGCAGATGCTCCAGCTGCTGCTGCTACTGTAGCCATTTTAAAGTTGAAAAGATTAGAGACAGATCTCCAAACAGGTCTTCCTCAGTCAAAGGACAAAGTCAGAATAAGGAAAAAAGGTGGGGGCTTTCATCATTTGGAAAACAAAACTTTTCTGGGCCAATGAAAAGTGTTATTTTCAAGTCACATGATCCAGGCTTTCATCATTTGGAAACCAAAACTGATCTGCACCAATGAAAAGTGTTATTTTCAGATCACATGACCTGTCGCGCTTACGCTACGCGCCCCGGAGTATCAGTGATGTCATTTGAGATGTCATCAGTGATGTCACTGACCATGTCATGAATGATCTAATATGTGACATCATCAGCAGTGGATTGCGGGTGCGCGACTAACTATATAGGAGCAATTTCAATGGTTTTGTATGAGTAAAATGTCCAGCTAACTATAACACCACTAAAACTTATAGTTTTTTGAGTGAATTTCAAAGGTTTTTTAAAAGCTAATTCCTAACTATATAACTCCTGAAACCTATGTTTTTTTCAGTGAATATATATATATATATATATATACATTTTCCTCCTTTGCTTGGGCTTCAGCTGCCACCACCAAATCAGAGGGCGAGTCGTTGTTACCGGTCGCTCAAGCTAGACACGGTAAAATATCCAACACCAATCTCCTACACAACGAGGAAAGACGACGCAATGTGGTGATATTAGTCACTTTTAATACCGATCTTGAAGATCGGCATAAAAGTGATTAATATCACCACATGGCCTTGTCTTTCCTCGCTGTGTAGGAGGATGAAGTTGGATATTTTACCGTACCCCGCGATTTGTTTAGAAATGTTTTATTTTTTTTTGCCTTGGGGGTCCTTGTGGGACCCCCTGAGCAGGCCTAGGGGGTCAGGGTGCTTCTACCCTGCCCCCTTTTTGAGTTCTACACATTTGTTTTTCTGCTTTCCTGTACCTCACTCTACCGAGGCACAAGATGGCTGCCCACAATTTCTGTTTTAGAGTGTTGACAGACAGTAGCAGCCAATCAGCATGCAGCTCGTGCATGTAGCGGTACGCGTACCGTACGCGTACGTACGCGTACCGTACGCGTACGTACGCGTACAGGTAAGCTTACGAGTAAGCTTAGGGTGAGCTCATATAGATATATATGTGTTTTTGAAGTTACTGAAACATGGCAGATGGCGGAACCTTCATGAAACATGCACCTGATCCAAAGTAACCCCAATCGTATTTTCCCCTTTGTAAGTGGTTAGCTGGGGATTATGTGCACACTGAAAAAACACCCGCCATCACAGTGTTAGTCCTAAACAGAACATGAAATCTTTTAAAATAGGCACAGGTGCACCATATATCACAATTGTAGAGAGACCACAAGCTTATTCTGCAGACACAAATAGTAATGTCCAGAAGTCTTGGATGGTTGATTCCTTTATTTTTTCAATAGAAAGAAACGAACAGCCGACGCGTTTCGTCCCGGAAGGGACTTCTTCAGGGCAAGTATAGAGTGAAAATTCTTGGCAATGTAGATGGTCGTATGGCGAATGCGGGGGCGAGATGATCCCTGTTGTGATTTTTGTTGTGAGATTTGAGGCGGTAAAGGAAACGTTAGAAAAGTAAAGATAGCCGGAGAAAGATTTATATTGTTTCTGTCCTCCAGGGTAGATGGAAAGCATGGGCTTTAAGAGTAAGCTATAAAATGTTGTAAATACAAACAAGTCTTCAATGATCTTAGACGAGGAAAGTGTGTCCGCGGTGCACCATCCATAGGTTGTGCACCTTGATCTGAGCTTAGAGATAATGTCTTCAGTTACTGATGTGGATATATATCTGAAACTCTCCTCAATATTCAGCCAAAATCGCGAGAAAAGGCATCTTTCGAACTCTGTAATGTAAAGCCCAGTGGCTGCGACCCCCAGTACGTATAGCACCTGATTCCTTTTCTCGCGATTTTGCAACAGTAAGTGAATACGAGAGTAATGCTAAGAAAAATTAGATAACCTACTCCACTGGGAGACAATGTATAATTGTACATAAATGATAGTAAAAACTGTAATATCGGTGATTATATATCCATAAAGAGTGTATACTAATCATGATATCTGAGTAAACACAATTTAGATTAACTATCGAGAGTAGTACAGTATGCTAGCCACAGATAGCAATCTATGTCGGGATATATATGCTAATCACTGTGACCCGATAACACATTAGCAGTAGGACATCATTACATCTTTTGACTCACGATAGTATAGGGTCTCGATGACGTACCGACTACACTTTCTTTTGAAAATGTTGCAGCCTGCACAATGAACGTAATTGTGTAGTCAGTTGCGAGATAATACTATGTTTAGATAAAATTTAACATGGTATTTGAAGCAATATGGAAATGTTAAAAAACTCTTAAAAAACTCTTCTATGTCTATCTCTGTTATATTCTATGACTCATGGTAACTATGGCAACTGACAACCAGTCAAGCTACAGCTTTTGTTTAGATGTGTCAGCATGTTATATGGTATATATACAGGCGTCACTATCAGCAGAGTAAGTGAGCAAGGCGGAGGCTTCCGCCGAAACGCGTCTGTGCAGCATGTTGGAATAAATACTTTTTCTTGAGTTCAATTCATGGAGTCAGTGCCTTCCTTACATCGTTTTGGAATTTGGATTGGTAAATAATACGAAGGATTCGTGTTCCTGGGAATCCCTACACTGACCCTACTCGATTTGGCTGCGCTGTGCTACTGGGACATTTGTTTGGTACAACTCTCAAGGAGAGAGAAACGCAGCGCCCCCCGAAACCGGTAATTGTGAAAAGACTGATTTTCCTGGACTCGGACTGGTAGCTGACTAACCGAATCCCTGTTAAGGCTGGAGGGCAATTGCGGGTTTTCAGGTAAGACGGTGAAAGTCTGTGATACCAGAGTCAGTAAATACCGCAAAGGTTTATGGGAGAGGTAGTCCCGTTTTTGTGAAACTACGTGTAACGGGCAGTGAATTTCACAAGCAACAGATAAATTCCTGAAATTGTTAACATGGCTGCGGAATGAGACAGAGAGCGGGAGGAGGCCGCACTGGATGTATTTGTAGATGCAGATACAAGCACGTCAACGAAAGGCAAGAAACCAGCCACAGTAACAGTACCTGACAAAGATAACAGCATTAAAAACCTGTGTGCAGAATTAGAAAAACTACGGAAGAAAGAAATGTCTAAATGGTGGGAGATTAAATCCCTACAACGTTATCTGGATGTAGGTAAGGTGCCACGAGGACTGAGAATATTAGTAGCCCCGACCTACGACAACCCAGACCCGGCAATGCTGCAAGATTGGTCCGACAACAATGCCCAAGCATCACAAAATATGCTTAGGATATTGATCAAGTATGCTGCCAGTGACCGGGACAAACTAATAGCCAGAATCGAAGAAATTCTAAAAGACCTTGATGCAAGGGAAAATAAAGAAGAAATTGCCACTGCTCTAAAAGAAATAAAAAATAGACTGTTAAAACTGGAAGAAGAAATAAAAGAACGGAAGGCAATAAAATTCCAGCGAGACCGTAATGATTATATAAACGGACGGATATATACGTTTGCTAGGAAGTTCGACAACATAAAGAGGCAACAATTATCAGCAAAAGCTAGCAGGTTAGAGACAACACCCGCCACTAGTGTACAGACCTTAGCACCTCGGTGGAATCAGACCTAGAAAGTAACAGTTCTTAGGGTGTGACAGGCCCAATTCCAAATCCAGCACAGGAATTGGCTTTTTTTCGTTTACAGCGCCTCAAATCCTTAAGGCCTCGGACAAACTCACGATCAGAATGGAACAAAGGAAAATCGGAACAAAGCAAAAAACAAAAAGCAGAAGAAGAAAGGACAGACGCTGGGGGTGGCGGCGCCATAAAACAAACCAAGCCAAAATACAGAAAGAACAAGAAACGATGATGGATGACGAATCTAAAAATAATCTGGACAATACGGTTATCAACCTAACCGACCTAGAACTGACACCGAGTGAAACAAAAATACTTTCATTAGGACTAACGTACTGTACAGCCACCAATTTTGACTATGCCCAAACCAGAATAGACCTGTTTCAATTTATACGAAAACTAAAACTACAAAAATATTTCATAAACTGTGCAAACAAAAAAACAAATATTTCGGAACCTGGCCAAGAAATTGGGAATATTTTATGTATTGCGGACATGGCGACCCTGGGAGATTTGAATGCCCTAGAATATGAGGAATCATTAAGCCAATTGACACCGGGTGAGATAGCAAACCAAGCAAAGTTAAATACGTATCAATCGACACAAACACATTTCAAACCTAAATCTGTGTTTATGCCAGTTTTGTTAAAAGATGGTCTGGATCTTTTTTCTAAAAATGTGATAAAAGACTTAAAAGAATTGTCACTTCTGAGCACAAGAAAGTTTTGCACCAAAAACCCCAACCAGAGACTGGAATATAATGCTCTGATTGCAAAAATACAAGCCAGATCTGATATTGTGGTACGGTGGTCGGACAAAGGTGGGAACATAGTATTGTGGCCACTCAAAATGTATAATGAGGAAGCAATGTTACAACTGCAGGATCAGGAATGCTATTGTAGAGTGAGCCCCAATCTAAGAACGGTATCATGCAGAACTATACAGGTGGAGGAATATGGGCCTAATCAACAAGCTGGAATTTAACTTTTTGAAAAATGACTATCCCACCACACCTCAACTATATCTGATACCAAAGATACACAAAGATCCAACTCGACCACCAGGGAGACCAATTATATCTGCCATTGGCAGTTTGTTCAAAAATACCAGTACCTATGTGGACTATTTCCTGCAGCCTTTTGTAAAAGACCTACCCGCTTATATACAAGACAGTGGGGATTTTCTCAAACAATTGAATGATTTTAATTGGGATGATGAGTATGTATTTATGACGTTAGACGTTCAATCACTATACACGAGCATCCGACATAGGGACGTCTAAGAGAATTGGAATACTATCTAAACAAAAGACCAATAGCTTTGTACCAACACTCAATGATGATAATACAAATGGTGGAATGGTGTTTGAACAATAACACATTCCTTTTTGACAAATTGCATTATAAACAATTACAAGGTTCAGCTATGGGTACTTGTTTCTCCCCCAGCTATGCGAATCTGCATATGGGCTGGTGGGAGGAGCAAGTACTTGGGACAACACATGCTGAAAGTTTGTCAAAAAATGTGGTGTTATACAAACGCTACATAGATGATATTTTCATTCTATGGAGAGGGTCAACAGAGAGTGCCCAGTCTTTTGCTAAAGATCTAAATGAGAATGCTCTAAACCTGAGATTCACTTGCTCCACCAGTAAAGAGATGATACAATTCTTAGATATAGAACTCTATGTAGAGCACAATAAAATACAGACAAGAACCTACAGAAAAGAGACAGCGGGCAACGCAGTGCTTCACGCACTAAGTTTTCACCCAGTAAAACTCAAAGAGTCTATCCCCTATGCAGAATGCCTGCGCATGACCCGAAATTGCAGTAGGTGCAGAAAAGGCTAAAACTGACCTGTTTGAGAGACTGAGTAAGAGGGGTTACAAATCGCGAACATTAGCAATAGCAGAACAAAAATGTAAAACTAAGGACAGGAAGGATCTGCTATTTGCCAAAGAATTGGATAATAAAGACAAACAATCTAAGCCCACATCTAACATCCCTAGGATGATAACGGGATATAACACTTACCATAATCATGTGAGGAAAATCTTACAAAAACACTGGCCACTAATAAGAAATGACCCAGTCATAGGACACCTGAATGGCAATAAACCTTCTATAACATTTAGGAAGGCGAAGTCAATGCGCAGCCAATTAGTCTGTAATGCACTAACATTGGTAAAACCTGCGACGTGGCCCCCGCCCCAAAAAGGGTTCAATAAATGCACAAAGTGCAAAGCCTGTAAACAGGGTATGAACATGAAAGAGGTCACAGTGCCATTCAGGAACAAACCCTATATCATCAGGGGTGGCTACTCGTGCAAGACCGAGTATGCCGTATATGTTATGGTTTGTAGTTGCGGAAAGCGCTATGTGGGCAGTACAATTCATCAAGCCCACATTAGGATCCTTCAACACTTGCGCGCAATCACCAATAATGACCCCATATATCCAGTGGCCAGGCATGTGAACACACTACATGAAGGTAATATCAAACATATTTCCTACTATGTAATAGACAGTGTCCCCAAAAATCCAAGAGGAGGGAATCGGAGACTGGCTTTAAGACGCCTTGAATCATGATACATTATCTTGTTAGATTCAAAGATCCCCAATGGTCCTAATTCGGACGAAGCTCTAACAGTACATCTATAATCCAGTGGTCAGACTTCTCCCGCTCAACAATTCCATTCCATGAATAACTCTGTCCAATAATTTTTGTATATACATTTGTCTGATTAATGTTATTATTTGAATGAATTTTTTCTGATGCATAGCCAATAACAATATGTCATGAATATATGTGAGAGACATTGCAACAGTAAGTGAATACGAGAGTAATGCTAAGAAAAATTAGATCACCTACTCCACTGGGAGACGATGTATAATTGTACATAAATGATAGTAAAAACTGTAATATCGGTGATTGTATATCCATAAAGAGTGTATACTAATCATGTTATCTGAGTAAACACAACTCAGATTAACTATCGAGAGTAGTACAGTATGCTAGCCACAGATAGCAATCTATGTCGGGATATATATGCTAATCACTGTGACCCGATAACACATTAGCAGTAGGACATCATTACATCTTTTGACTCACGATAGTATAGGGTCTCGATGACGTACCGACTACACTTTCTTTTGAAAATGTTGCAGCCTGCACAATGAACGTAATTGTGTAGTCAGTTGCGAGATAATACTAGGTTTAGATAAAATTTAACATGGTATTTGAAGCAATATGGAAATGTTCAAAAACTCTTAAAAAACTCTTCTATGTCTATCTCTGTTATATTCTATGACTCATGGTAACTATGGCAACTGACAACCAGTCAAGCTACAGCTTTTGTTTAGATGTGTCAGCATGTTATATGGTATATATACAGGCGTCACTATCAGCAGAGTAAGTGAGCAAGGCGGAGGCTTCCGCCGAAACGCGTCTGTGCAGCATGTTGGAATAAATACTTTTTCTTGAGTTCAATTCATGGAGTCAGTGCCTTCCTTACATCGTTTTGGAATTTGGATTGGTAAATAATATATATATATATATATATATATATATATATATATATATATATATAAATCGCCGCTTCGATATCCGTAACTACGGACTTCCGTCCTACCGGAAAAAAGCACTCACGGGGAGGTCGTTTGGGTTATTTATTTTCACCAACAAACAAACAGATGCGTTTCGGTAAAAAACCTTCATCTATGTTTACCGTAGCGCCATCTTAGACACAGTTTTAAACACCTCGTGTTACTGAAATCAAGGAAGGACTTGTGTATTACATCAAGGTCCTACCAACAAACGAGCGCCATCTTAAAATGTCCGGATAAACAACTAAGATTATATAAAGTAATTCATGGTACAACTAATTAAGCCCATCGATGGGCGCCTTTGGAGCACGCATTATATACACACTCTGTACAATATATACAGTAGATACAGTATATACAATTTCAAATGTACAATCTCGGCCTGAATGGGCATGCACTCAATTTTCTATATCACAGACCTGTGTCTAACCAAAGCCAACAATACATCATGTTATATACAAGAAGAAAGAAATATCAGAACATCCGAAGGGAGAAACCAAAGAGGTTAGAGAGGAGAAAAAGAAGAAAATTAGACACAAGAATTCTCCATATATACAGTTTCAAACTTTGAGGAAAACATTATGTACAATTTATACATGACGAGAGCATATGGTAATGGGTATTCTAATCACATGTTTCTTAACTCAACTGTCCCAAAACCATATAAGCTTACTCTAGAGGATACCTACAATGACACAGAATAAGTGTAAGATTATGCTCCCAAATGTATAGCCAGTTCTTCACTACTATTTAAGCCCAGAGGGTACTTAGTATGCATATCAATGATATATCTCGACTCCAATCTAAGAAGTCGTAATAATCTATCTCCCCCTCTGGGATTACTGGGGACATGATCCAGCCCAAAGTAACTGAGTAGATCCCTGTTGCGTTGATGAACTTTGTCAAAATGACGCGCAACAGAGTAGACCTCATCTCCCTTTGCAATGCCCCGAATATGTTCCAGTATTCTCAATTTCATGGGATTGATCGTACTCCCCACATACCGTAGCCCACACGGGCAGGTTAGACAATATACACTGTAGGGGGTAGTACATGTGAGGAATCTTCTGATCTTTCTACGGACTCCTACATTGGGGATTTCATAACTCAGGACTCACTTGCTAATCTTACAAGCTTTACACTTCCCGCATGGGAAAAACCGTTGCAGGGGGCCAAAGGCTGGTTTCGGGGTTTCTGTCAAATAGGTGTGCACTAGATCATTTTTTATAGACCTCGCCTTCCTGAAAGTAATTAACGGATTGGAAGGGAGATCTGTGCTCAGGGCCTCATCGGTCTGTAATATGTGCCAACTCCTTCTCAGAATCTTTTTTAAATGAGTAGCACTTTTCGAATACGTTGTTATGAGGCGAAATTTGCCCCCGTTTTTTCCGTTAGAATCCTGCTTCTTCCTTTCTTTTGTCTTTAAAAGGATTTCTCTTTTAAGCTTATTGGCCCTTTCAAGGGCACTGCTCAAGATCTCTTGACTGTAACCACGTCCTCGAAAACGTTGCATACTGGTTTTGGCTGCACTCTGGAATTCCCTTTCATCCGAGCAATTACGCTTAATCCTCAGAAGTTCCCTGTAGGGAATACTTCTGATAAGATTAAGGGGATGACTGCTCGATGCTTCCAACACTGAATTGCCCGCTGTCGGTTTACGGTACAGTCGGGTTTTCAATTCCCCTGATTCTACATAGATGTTGCTGTCTAAATAGTTGACAGATGTTGTGCTTACTTCACCAGAGAATTCCGGATTTAAATCGTTCCTATTGAGGACTTTGATATATTCCTTAGCCCTGTCTGGGGGTCCATTCCATACGACCAATAAATCGTCGATGAAACGATACCACCCCACAATTTGCTCCGTCCACTCTTTGTTTGCTGTCCCCCAGGCCACCTGCTCCTCCCACCAGCCAACAAACAAGTTTGCATAGCTGGGGGCGAAGCAGGTGCCCATCGCTGTCCCAGACAGCTGTCTATACGGCTGTTTCTGAAAAAGAAAGATGTTATTTGACAAGCAAAATTCGACAAACTCCAAAACCATGGCACTATGTTGTGTGTACTTCAATGGACGTTTGTCCAGAAAATATTTCGTGGCTAGAAGACCATCATAGTGTGTGATTGACATGTATAGGCTAGTTATATCCAACACCAGCATAGTATACCCCTCCTCCCATTTCAATGAAGCCAATTTGTCCAAAAGGTCAGTCGTGTCCCGGATGTAGGATTTCAAAGTCTTCACATGTTGTATAAGGAAGAAATCAACATAAATTGACAAATTTTCAGTAAGGCTTCCTTGTGATGCCACAATGGGCCTGCCAGGAGGCATAGTCTTGTTTTTATGTACCTTTGGCAGGTGATAGAATGTTGGAATGGTGGGGTTTAAACGTCTGAAAAATAGGAACTCGTCAATGTCCAGTAGCCCTTTATTATGCCATTTAGATGTCACCACATGATATTCCACAATGCTTTGTTTGGTATTCCTTGGCTGTGATAGGTAGATAAGTGTCCTTATTGTTGAGTTGGCGTAGTGCTTCTTTCTCATCATTTTTCTTTGTCTGGATGACGATGTTTCCGCCTTTATCTGCAGGCTTGTAAACGACCCCTTCATCATTGCTCAGATCGACCACTGCATCCGCAAAAATGTCAATGGCATCTACAGATGACTGTGGGTGCCATTGACATTTTTGCGGATGCTGTGGTTAAGGATTTAACCCAATTCAGATGTAAACATAAATTTCTGAAATCCTCAGACGGAAATTTCTCCGAGAAACAACAACGGGCTCTTATCGATCTGAGCAATGATGAAGGTGTCGTTTACAAGCTATGCGCGGACGGAGCAAATTGTGGGGTGGTATTGTTTCATCGACGATTTATTGGTCGTATGGAATGGACCCCCAGACAGGGCTAAGGAATATATCAAAGTCCTCAATAGGAACGATTTAAATCTGGAATTCTCTGGTGAAGTAAGCACAACATCTGTGAACTATTTAGACAGCAACATCTATGTAGAATCAGGGGAATTGAAAACCCGACTGTACCGTAAACCGACAGCGGGCAATTCAGTGTTGGAAGCATCGAGCAGTCATCCCCTTAATCTTATCAGAAGTATTCCCTATGGGGAACTTCTGAGGATTAAACGTAATTGCTCGGATGAAAGGGAATTCCAGAGTGCAGCCAAAACCAGTATGCAACGTTTTCGAGTACGTGGTTACAGTCAAGAGATCTTGAGCAGTGCCCTTGAAAGGGCCAATAAGCTTAAAAGAGAAAGCCTTTTAAAGACAAAAGAAAGGAAGAAGCAGGATTCTAACGAAAAAAACGGGGGCAAATTTCGCCTCATAACAACGTATTCGAAAAGTGCTCCTCATTTAAAAAAGATTCTGAGAAGGAGTTGGCACATATTACAGACCGATGAGGCCCTGAGCACAGATCTCCCTTCCAATCCGTTAATTACTTTCAGGAAGGCGAGGTCTATAAAAAATGATCTAGTGCACAGCTATTTGACAGAAACCCTGAAACCAGCCTTTGGCCCCCTGCAAGGGTTTTTCCCATGCGGGATTTGTAAAGCTTGTAAGATTAGCAAGCGAGTCCTGAGTTATGAAATCCCCAATGTAGGAGTCCGTAGAAAGATCAGAAGATTCCTCACATGTACTACCCCCTACAGTGTCTATTGTCTAACCTGCCTGTGTGGGCTACGGTATGTGGGGAGTATGATCAATCCCATGAAAATGAGAATACTGGAACATATGCGGGCCATTGCAAAGGGAGATGAGGCCTACCCTGTTGCGCGTAATTTTGACAAAGTTCATCAACGCAACAGGGATCTACTCAGTTACTTTTGGCTGGATCATGTCCCCAGTAATCCCAGAGGGGGAGATAGATTATTACGACTTCGTAGATTGGAGTCGAGATATATCATTGATATGCATACTATGTACCCTCTGGGCTTAAATAGTAGTGATGAACTGGCTATACATTTGGGAGAATAATCTTACACTTATTCCGTGTCATTGTAGGTATCCTCTAGAGTAAGCTTATATGGTTTTGGGACAGCTGAGTTAAGAAACATGTGATTAGAATACCCATTAACATATGCCCTCGTCATGTATAAATTGTACATAATGTTTTCCTCAAAGTTTGAAACTGTATATATGGAGAATTCTTGTGTCTAATTTTCTTCTTTTTCTCCCCTCTAACCTCTTTGGTTTCTCCCTTCGGATGTTCTGATATTTCTTTCTTCTTGTATATAACATGATGTATTGTTGGCTTTGGTTAGACACAGGTCTATGATATAGAAAATTGAGTGCATGCCCATTCAGGGCGAGATTGTACATTTGAAATTGTATATACTGTATCTACTGTATATATTGTACAGAGTGTGTATATGATGCATGCTCCAAAAGCGCCCATCGATGGGCTTAATTAGTTGTACCATGAATTACTTTATATAATCTTAGTTGTTTATCTGGACATTCTAAGATGGCGCTCGTTTGTTGGTAGGACCTTGAGGTAATACACAAGTCCTTCCTTGATTTCAGTAACACGAGGTGTTTAAGATGGCGCTACAGTAAACATAGATGAAGGTTTTTTTACCGAAATGCGTCTGTTTGATGGAGTGTCTGTTTGTTGGTGAAAATAAATAACCCAAACGACCCCCCGTGAGTGCTTTTTTCCGGTAGGACGGAAGTCCGTAGTTACGGATATCGAAGCGGCAATTTGATTTGTGGGAGCACCCCCACATTGGAAAGCACCCGCCTGCGAGTGCCCTGCCCTGGTGTTTTTGGAGCGACGATATATATATATATATATATATATATCCTGAACTCCGTTCCTCACGAGCCCCCGCAGTTCCCTCTGCTGGCAAGTAAACACCGGACACGGACCTCGAGGTTCTTCACAATTTATTTAGCAGAAAGAGTCACAGACGTTTCGGCTCAGCGGAGCCTTGATCACATGACATGATATATATATATATAAGTTACTTACCTTCGGTAAAGATATATCTGAAAGAAACATGTCAGGTTCAGGTGGAGGGCCGTCCCCTGCTGCTACGACGGAAGATCCTCACGAACAGGCAGTCTGATCGGTGGGTCGATGGCCATGTTGAGCAGCTCAGGATACCATACTCTTTGTCCCCAATCCGGAGGCACAAGAATGACTTGGGCCCGGTCGCGCCTGATCTTCTTCAGCACTCTGGGCAGAAGTGGTATAGGCGGAAAGGCATACAACAGACCGCAACTCCACTCGCAACGAAAAGTGGACCACGTGCCCAAAAGGACGTTGGTGAGGGCCTCATTAAATGGCGGTAGGGGCTCCAAAGAGCTCGCCGCAGATTGAAGCCCCTCAGTCAGGAGGTTATTCCTGACTACCACAGTAGGAAGCTGGAGATTCAGGCCTCGGCCATCCTACGCATCACCACAGCGTATGACACTCCCTCCTCCGATGCCACAGTAGGAGGAGACAACATGCCAAGGCCGGGTGAAGTGTCAGGACCGATGACGACGGACGCAGAGCCGACCGACGCCACCTTCCAAAGCACAGAGATACTGCTGGTGAAAAAACTTTCCGGATCCAGTCTGACGCCTGGGGGTAATTCTAAGGTAAGGAATCTATAACTAATGTGTTTCTTTCAGATATATAAATATATATATATATATATATATATAGATATATACATATTAAAAAAAAATCACTGAAAAAACAAAGGTTACAGGAATGCTATAGTTAGGCTGACTTTTCACTTGTACAAAACCAGTCAAATTCAGCAGTTATGGTTAGCCGACCTAACTATAATTCGAGCCCCCGCAATGCACTACCTATGACCTCACATATTACATTACTCATGGCATCTCACAGTCACTGATGACATCACTGATGACATCACTGCTGACATCATCCAGTGACTGTGAGTGTTTTTGAAATGTTTATAAATGTTAAATATATATACTAAGATGTATTGATGAATCACTGGGTCCATGAGTGCCTATATGGCTTATTCAGTGGGTGCGTCACTGATTGCATAAGTGAGTGATTAGTAGGCCTGGGCGGTAAATTCCGTTCCGCTCAGGGAATTTGTGGAATTTGGGTAATTTCACGATCCGCAGAGAACGCGGATTTGCCAAAAATTCCGCAATACGCGACTTTGCTGAATTTTTTGCTTGTACGCGCTTTCAAAATGCGTGTTCGCGAGATATTTCTCCCCGAGCACGCAAACAACATTCGTGAACAGTAAAAAAACATTGCGAACGAGCGGAACAAGCAATTCCGCGTATTCCCAGAACTTTTGCATGCTCGCAGAGATTTTTTACCGTTTCGCAGAGCTTTGCGTAGTGCGACTACGCAAATTCCGCCCACCCCTGATTAGGTATCTCACTGAATGTATGGGTGAGTGACTGGCTTCTGAGAATGTCTGCATCAGTCTGTCAGATGGTGTCTAAGTGGCTGTATGGGTTGGTGAGTGAGTACAAGAGTGCCCATATGGGTATTTGATTGGTCGTCTGAATACCTGTATGGGTGTACGAGTACCTGGGTGAGAGTGTGTGTCACTGCCTGCATGGATGAGTGAGTGGGTGAATTAGTGACTGTAGGGGTTAATGAGTACATACATGAGGGGCTGTATAGGTAACTGAATGTGTATATGGCTATGTTGTTGAGTGAATGTATGTGTCAGTGGGATATGGGCGAATATATGTGTCAGTGGTAAATGAGTTGGTATATGTGAATGGCAGTGTAGGAGTATATGAGTGACTGTATGTCTTTGACTTTGACTGTACGTGTGAGTGGGGGATTGTGATAGTAGCTGTAGGGGTGAGTGTTTGCTTGTGTCAGTGACTTTATAGGTGAGTAATGTTAGTATCTGTATGAATAAGTGAATGGGTGTGTGCATAACTGTATAGGTGAGTACTTGGCTGTGTGAATGACTATAGGTAAGTGAGTAGGTGTGTGAGTTGCTCTATGAGTGACTGACAGTGTGTGAGTACCTGTATGGGTGTATGAGTGGATATATCAGTGGCTGTATTCATGAGTTAGTTGATGTATGAGTGTCTCTATGGGTGACTAAGTGGATTTTTGTGTAGACCTATGAATCAGTGAATGGCTATGGGTGTGTCAATAGTTTTGAGCATGGTAGAGTGGTAGTGTGGAAGTTAGAGTGGGTCTATGAAATGTTATATGGGGGTGTGAGTGCTTGCTTCAGAGATTCTGTGGATGATGTAATCAGTGATGTCATTTGAGATGTCATCAGTGATGTCATCAATAATGTTACTGACCATATCATGAGTGATGTAATGTGTGAGATCGTAAGCAGTGTTGTGCGGGGGTGTGAGTTATAGTTAGCTCAGCTTGTTTGCAGAGTGGTGGAGAAAGGGGGCGTGGCCTCCAAAGACTTCTTAGCAATCCCGCTGAGTGGGACTTACTGGAGGTATTGTTGGCCCCTAAGGACCCTCAGCAGCTAAGAGGACATAATCCCTCAACGAGCAGCATGCCAGGAGGCATGGAGGTGGAGAAAGGGGTCGGCCTTCAGCAAGTTGCCGGCTTTTTTCCCTTCATTTGTTTCTCCAGGACCCCTGCGATCCTTGCCAGCTCCCCGCCTCCTGCAGGAGCCGGCATTACTTTGGGATCCAAGGAGCTTCTAACGCAGATCCCTGGATCTCAAAGCAATGTCTGTTTCCCTGCAATGTCTGTTTTACGGAAAGCAGGGTTACAGCAAGCAAGAGCATTTTTGCACTCGCTTGCTGAAAGCAGACAACGTGCTATGGCATGGCAGCAGCATTGCTTCCGCCATGCCATAGCAAACTGCAATGCCCCGGTGGTGGGCATTTACATTAATCAAAACTTAAAAATTAACATTAAAATATATAAATATTTTAAAATCATTTTAACAATTTTACATTACTAAAATAAACGTAAATGACCCATAATACTTACACGCTTAAAGGCATCAACATATAACTAAACAATTATATCCAATTACTTACATTTAAACATGAAACACAAATAATTATAAATATGAAGATCAATAATTCATCCAAATTAAAACAAAAATTTAGAAATATGTATTTAATATTATAAAAATATACATTAATTAGCATTCACCATAAAAAGGCAATAACTGAAAAAACTAATTCAATCTCAACGAACAGTAACCAATAAAATCAACCTGTTAGCAAAATTAACCAATAAAATGAAACCACCAATTAAAGTAACATTATAAAAGGCATACAAAATGTGACTACTTACCACTCAAAAAACTACAAAAGCTGCAAGAAGTCAATACTCAGCTCAATTTTCAAAACACAATCTAAAAACTACCTTCCAAAGTAAGTAAAACATGTATTTATACTAACTTATGAAGTAATTCAATTAAAATAGGTAACATAACAAATAAGTAACATGATACTCTACTACTGTTATGCCTTTAGCTTTAGATACTACAAAGAAGCTACTACAGCATCAAGAAACTAGTAATTTAGCCAAAAAACAATATCAATCACATATCAGGAAAAAGGCACACAAAATGTAAGTTAAGTTAAAATATTAGTAAACAGTAACCGTAAAATGGTAGAAATAAAATGAAAGTCCCTCAGCCCCCACTACTTACCAACAAACACATGTTTAACATAAAACTAAAGCAAGTTTCTATTACATATAATATTGACACATTGCTACCAACTCTCCCTCAACTTAAGACAACACACTAGTAAATATTATTATCATAACTACCAATAAACCTTCCAAAAACCACAAGACAACACTATAACTACTATTTACTAGTATCCCCTACATCACAACTACCCTCAAAGCCCTATAAAAAACGTTAAAAGGTCTTACATGCTCTGACAAACAGCAGCACCTTCCTGCAACTTACTTTCATAAAAACAAACCAAAAGTAAGAGGAATAGACTAGAAAAGTTAAACTAGCGGTAAAAAAGATGGCTGCTAAATGAAACAAAAAAAAAGACAATATGCCTTTAGAAAACAATAGGTGTTAGAAATAGGGTTTGTTGTTGGCTAGGGTATGCACCTAAGCCAGGCAGAACCCACCACTTTAGTCAGGGCAAATAAGTTACACACCAAAGATAACCTGTGCTCACCCCCTGGTAGTTTGGAACAGAGCAGTCAGGCTTATCCCCAGAGGCAATGTATAAAGATTTTGACAACACACTAACAAAGGTAACACAATAAATGCACGACAAAAGAGACGCCACACAGGATTATATAAAAGTATCATATATATTAATAATAACACATAGACCAATGCAACATGAATCAGTAATTACTTTGCCAACTAGTCAATTGTCAAACATCACAATGAGTGCAACAAGTGAAAAGCTTATATGTTGCAAGCATCATAAAAACCACCATTACAGTGCATCCTGAACAGTGCAACATACCACAGTGAACTTTAAGGTCCTGATTACGAGTTTGGCAGTGTGGCTCTGGGTCCGCCCCACCACTGCACTGCCACCACACTGCCAAATCTGTGGTCAGCCTATGAATAATTCTCACGTCTGGCAGGCTTTTTTTGACGTTCCCACGGTGGTGCCCTAAAATGGGTACCGTAATGGGAATGCCAAAAACAGTTCCTGCACGGCATGGACTGTAAAGTCCATGCTGTGCAGAAACTGGGGTGACTACATACATGGGGGTCACATGTTGTGCCCACCTACTTGCATCAACATATGTGTCAGTGGTAAATGAGTTGGTATATGTGAATGGCAGTGTAGGAGTATATGAGTGACTGTATGTCTTTGACTTTGACTGTACGTGTGAGTGGGGGATTGTGATAGTAGCTGTAGGGGTGAGTGTTTGCTTGTGTCAGTGACTTTATAGGTGAGTAATGTTAGTATCTGTATGAATAAGTGAATGGGTGTGTGCATAACTGTATAGGTGAGTACTTGGCTGTGTGAATGACTATAGGTAAGTGAGTAGGTGTGTGAGTTGCTCTATGAGTGACTGACAGTGTGTGAGTACCTGTATGGGTGTATGAGTGGATATATCAGTGGCTGTATTCATGAGTTAGTTGATGTATGAGTGTCTCTATGGGTGACTAAGTGGATTTTTGTGTAGACCTATGAATCAGTGAATGGCTATGGGTGTGTCAATAGTTTTGAGCATGGTAGTGTGGTAGTGTGGAAGTTAGAGTGGGTCTATGAAATGTTATATGGGGGTGTGAGTGCTTGCTTCAGAGATTCTGTGGATGATGTAATCAGTGATGTCATTTGAGATGTCATCAGTGATGTCATCAATAATGTTACTGACCATATCATGAGTGATGTAATGTGTGAGATCGTAAGCAGTGTTGTGCGGGGGTGTGAGTTATAGTTAGCTCAGCTTGTTTGCAGAGTGGTGGAGAAAGGGGGCGTGGCCTCCAAAGACTTCTTAGCAATCCCGCTGAGTGGGACTTACTGGAGGTATTGTTGGCCCCTAAGGACCCTCAGCAGCTAAGAGGACATAATCCCTCAACGAGCAGCATGCCAGGAGGCATGGAGGTGGAGAAAGGGGTCGGGCTTCAGCAAGTTGCCGGCTTTTTTCCCTTCATTTGTTTCTCCAGGACCCCTGCGATCCTTGCCAGCTCCCCGCCTCCTGCAGGAGCCGGCATTACTTTGGGATCCAAGGAGCTTCTAACGCAGATCCCTGGATCTCAAAGCAATGTCTGTTTCCCTGCAATGTCTGTTTTACGGAAAGCAGGGTTACAGCAAGCAAGAGCATTTTTGCACTCGCTTGCTGAAAGCAGACAACGTGCTATGGCATGGCAGCAGCATTGCTTCCGCCATGCCATAGCAAACTGCAATGCCCCGGTGGTGGGCATTTACATTAATCAAAACTTAAAAATTAACATTAAAATATATAAATATTTTAAAATCATTTTAACAATTTTACATTACTAAAATAAACGTAAATGACCCATAATACTTACACGCTTAAAGGCATCAACATATAACTAAACAATTATATCCAATTACTTACATTTAAACATGAAACACAAATAATTATAAATATGAAGATCAATAATTCATCCAAATTAAAACAAAAATTTAGAAATATGTATTTAATATTATAAAAATATACATTAATTAGCATTCACCATAAAAAGGCAATAACTGAAAAAACTAATTCAATCTCAACGAACAGTAACCAATAAAATCAACCTGTTAGCAAAATTAACCAATAAAATGAAACCACCAATTAAAGTAACATTATAAAAGGCATACAAAATGTGACTACTTACCACTCAAAAAACAACAAAAGCTGCAAGAAGTCAATACTCAGCTCAATTTTCAAAACACAATCTAAAAACTACCTTCCAAAGTAAGTAAAACATTTATTTATACTAACTTATGAAGTAATTCAATTAAAATAGGTAACATAACAAATAAGTAACATGATACTCTACTACTGTTATGCCTTTAGCTTTAGATACTACAAAGAAGCTACTACAGCATCAAGAAACTAGTAATTTAGCCAAAAAACAATATCAATCACATATCAGGAAAAAGGCACACAAAATGTAAGTTAAGTTAAAATATTAGTAAACAGTAACCGTAAAATGGTAGAAATAAAATGAAAGTCCCTCAGCCCCCACTACTTACCAACAAACACATGTTTAACATAAAACTAAAGCAAGTTTCTATTACATATAATATTGACACATTGCTACCAACTCTCCCTCAACTTAAGACAACACACTAGTAAATATTATTATCATAACTACCAATAAACCTTCCAAAAACCACAAGACAACACTATAACTACTATTTACTAGTATCCCCTACATCACAACTACCCTCAAAGCCCTATAAAAAACTTTAAAAGGTCTTACATGCTCTGACAAACAGCAGCACCTTCCTGCAACTTACTTTCATAAAAACAAACCAAAAGTAAGAGGAATAGACTAGAAAAGTTAAACTAGCGGTAAAAAAGATGGCTGCTAAATGAAACAAAAAAAAAGACAATATGCCTTTAGAAAACAATAGGTGTTAGAAATAGGGTTTGTTGTTGGCTAGGGTATGCACCTAAGTCAGGCAGAACCCACCACTTTAGTCAGGGCAAATAAGTTACACACCAAAGATAACCTGTGCTCACCCCCTGGTAGTTTGGAACAGAGCAGTCAGGCTTATCCCCAGAGGCAATGTATAAAGATTTTGACAACACACTAACAAAGGTAACACAATAAATGCACGACAAAAGAGACGCCACACAGGATTATATAAAAGTATCATATATATTAATAATAACACATAGACCAATGCAACATGAATCAGTAATTACTTTGCCAACTAGTCAATTGTCAAACATCACAATGAGTGCAACAAGTGAAAAGCTTATATGTTGCAAGCATCATAAAAACCACCATTACAGTGCATCCTGAACAGTGCAACATACCACAGTGAACTTTAAGGTCCTGATTACGAGTTTGGCAGTGTGGCTCTGGGTCCGCCCCACCACCACTGCACTGCCACCGCACTGCCAAATCTGTGGTCAGCCTATGAATAATTCTCACGTCTGGCAGGCTTTTTTTGACGTTCCCACGGTGGTGCCCTAAAATGGGTACCGTAATGGGAATGCCAAAAACAGTTCCTGCACGGCATGGACTGTAAAGTCCATGCTGTGCAGAAACTGGGGTGACTACATACATGGGGGTCACATGTTGTGCCCACCTACTTGCATCAACATGGTGCTAAGGCACCGGGGGGCCTGTAGGGCCCCCGTTGTTTCCTTTCTGCAGTGTTTTTTATGGCAGTGGAACTGCCATGAAAACCGTGGTGGAGAGGAAACTCGTAATATGTTTGGCAGGACCGCGGCGGTCCCGCCAAGCATATTGTGGCCTCCTAACTGCCGCAACACCGCCAGGGACCGGCAATTCCCTGGTAGCAGCGACGGGGCAACGGTGGTCCGACCGCCCTAATTGTAATAGGGTGGTCTGGAGACCGCCACCGCCGGGCCCCCACGAGTCTGGAGGTCCTTGGTCCACCAGACTCGTAATTAGGCCCTAAGGGCATAAAATGCAGCAGATCATGAAGATAATACATAAATCACCAAACACCACCTACAATTGTAATCAACCCATAGATATAGCATACCTGTGATCTTATTACATGTTATGCTGTAAATTGTCACCAAACGTAGGTTACAGGACCCAAAATTCTGCAACTGGCAGTGTGGGCTAAGAGCAAGGGCGCACTGGCGTGGTATCAAGACGATTTCATTAGCATACTGTTGCAGGGATTCTGCTCCTGCACAGAAAAGTGCACAGAGATCCAGGACCTTATTGAATTGTGGTGGGCCAAAAAACTCACCTCAGTACCTAGAAACCCTAACCGACCAGCATCAGTGTCACATTAGCTCTTCGTCCTATAGCAAAGGAACCAATGATTAGACAACCCAGAACATGCGACTTAAGTTATACTCAGGAATGGTGGGAAGCAAGAACACTCTTTCATTTGTTATTCTCATCCCAGTCCACAACAGGAGTAAAAAGAGTCACCAGAAAGGTTAAAATATTTATTTTAACGACGTGCTCTAAGATGCAGTATCTTTGCTAACATAAGCAGACATATGATTAGAAAAAATATGATCAGCATTGTTACAATTCCATTAAACACAAAAGGAGAATTCATATTACAATGATGGTGAAAACAGGTTTTATAGTGCCTAGTGTATCACCCTCCCGATCTAGGAACTATGTTTTATAAAATATAGAAGGTCTCTTAGGCTTGTGTGGGGGACCCCATACCTCTAAGATCAGCAAGAGTGAATCAAATCAGGATCTGCGAAAGCTCTCTGTCTCTCTGGAAACGGTATTCTTCCAAGCGCCTGAAATCATGCCTACTGTGCAATATTAAAGGCGCCAGAATCTCCATTGGCCTGCAGCTGCATGTATGTTATGTCAAAAACGTGAGCCGATCAGCCCGAACAACAGCTACCTTGTTATGATAACCTTGGAGGCTTTAGCACTCAGTGTGCAGACTAGGGTCGCGACGAAAGTCTAGGGATGCCGAAAAAAAGCCTTTCTCATGTGAATTAATACACGCAGCCTAACTTACAACAACAGCTATATGCAGTGCCGTGTGCAAAAGCAGCAAAAGGTAAAATGGCATTTAAACTTCTAATAAGCCTATGCTAACATAGCAATGTGCTCAAACGAGGCTCAGCACTGACTGCAATACTCTCACACTCAATTTTAAGTGGTCACACTGCCCCCGGGCCACGTTCATGCAAAATCCAATTTTAGAAGGAAAAGAGCGTGTAAAAGTCCATCATTAATTTGTCTTTCAAAAATTCAAAGAATAATAATATTCGTTCCCTAATTCTCATCAGTCCATTAAAAAAATAATCACTTGGGAGTCTTGTGTTTCTTAAGGGACCCACATTTTTTTATTCAATCAATGATTTCCTGTCAAAAGCAGGCAACGAAGCCCAGCCTTTGCATTTTGTCCCTATGGACATCATCAGGGCTCAAAATCACGATTCAGTCAGAAGACCATGTTAATTCCTCAGTTGTGTCTATCAAGGTGCAGCACATTTCACATAAATATTTCATATCCCGTTCTCATTGATCTCGTGCTGTCAGTCCAAACAACGTGTCCATCGAGACCTCCTGACTGCTACTCGTCCAGTATTCATCTGGTTTGGACTGACAGCACGACTGACTGAATCATGATTTTGACCACTGATGAGTCCGTAGGGAGGAAACGCTTTGGCTGGGCTACGTTGACTGCTTTTGATGGAAAGCATTGACTGAATAATTTTTTTTATTTTGGATCCATTAAGAAATACAAGACTCATATGTGATTATTTTTTTAATGGACTGATGAAAATTAAGGAATGAATACTATTATTCTTTGAATTTTGGATAGACATATTAATGATGAACTTTTACATGCACCTTTTCTTCTAAAATTGTAGGTTACAGGACCACCTGCACATCTACTACATTCATCACAGTAATTGGAAGTAGACCTCACAAATTCAGGGGTCTCCGAAGAGGACTTGTCCCGTACCATCAACGACAAGGCACAATTGTCCCAAGGTATTGGTCAGTGATAGGAGCCACACACACAGTAAATCCCTGTGTGCAATCTTGGCAAATGCAGCTGCCGCAAATGCACAGGACAGCTGCTGGAATCCCAGGGTTTGCGGTGTAACAGCGGGTGGAGAGACTCTCCATGGTCCCTCTTGGTGGCCCATGAGAGCAAACTACCAATATAGAGGAAGGACTCTCAATGACAATTGGACGCGGTGCAACCGAAAACATTGAATAGTAGCTCCTCCCTTAGGAACTGGTTGACTGTGAATGTGCTGTGCAGCCGTAATCACTCCATACTTGGTAGCGCCGGTGCTGAGCTGCTTACAGCCGCAGTCTTCCTCAATTAACACAGCTGCACCCGCATAGGCATATGGGACTGCCTCAGCCTCTTCCAGGGATGCCGGCTCTTCCATAGGGACAGGGGCTACTCTCCACTTGAGGCCCCAGAAAAACAAGGCTGGTGCAGCGCAGTCAGGCTTACAGGCCCTGACCACCAGCCAATGTGGAGGTCCTCTGCTCCGCTCCTCCCTGGGGTTTCCCTGCACCTGCAGTGACTTTCTCTCCCGCTGGAGATGGCAGCACAGGGGAAATGGGTGGAGGAGGGTGAGATTTGTGCTCAAGACTCACTCAACAAGGACTTCTTGCTGATGAAGGTGGAAGTGCTGACTGAAAAGCGGAGTGCTCTCAGCATGCTCGACTTGTAGAAGCCCAGGAGCAGGAAATGGTACTTGGGGGAATCTTTTGTTGTCCCTAGGATACCATATTCACTGGATGGGGCACAACAACAAGCCCTCTGAGAACACTAGGAACACAGCAGGGAGCAGCAGACAGGTAGGTCTCAGCAACTCAGCAATCTCTGGCAATCGTGTAGTCTGGAGAGTCTGGTTAGATCAGAGTCAAGGGGCAGCTGGCAGCAAGGTAAAAAGCAGAAAAGCAATCCAATGAGTCCTTTACCCACCCAGCAAGTAGCAGGCAACAACAGAAGAGCAGTTCAGATGAATCCAATGAGCAGCACAGCGGTTCTCTTGATAGAGGTTCAGTCCCAGTTCCAAAAGTGCTCTGAAAACATGGGGTCAGAGCCCCTGTACTTATGCTCCAAATGTCTTTGTTCAAGGGGCAACTTCAAAGAAAACCTTTCAAGTGTAACACAATGCCTTTCAACCCCAGCCATGGCTCCAGATATCAGTAGGTGGTAAATCAGCCCTTTGTGTGAGGACAGGACACAGCCTATACAAATGTAATTGCGCTCCCTTCCCTCTCTCACAGTCTAGGAAGACTATTAGTATGCAGATGCCTCTCATGTCACACCCAGCTCTTCCTGTGTGGTGGCTGTTTAGAAAGTATACAAAAAGTGGCTCATTATGATGTTGGGTGGAAGCAATTCCGCTCCACACCGCATCGGTCACGGGACCGACCAACACTCGTTGCGGTCCTGATTGCCCCATTAGGATGCAACTGAACACTGTTCGGTCGTATTCCTATATTTTACCATGGGAGCATGCATTCCGGCTATAAACCGGCCATAATGCATGCTCCCATAGTAAAATGGGAGGTGCGGTTCATCCATGTACCACGTGTCAGGCACCTTAAGGTGCCTACCACAAGGTGCAGGGATCAAAGCCCCCTCAACCCATAACTGGAGGCCGTGCACCAAAGGGGGCCTGTTGGGGCCCCCAAAACACGCTTTCCGACATGGTTTCCATGCCGGACACATCATGGAAACCATGTCGGAAAGTGTGCATCATAATCTCAAAGGCGGAAAGAGCCCTCCTTGAGATTGCAGGCCACATTCTGACTGGCGTTTGAGCTCTCTGAGCCCATTGGAAGCCAATCGGAATGACCAGCCGGTTTCCTTTCTGACCACCTCCATCGTAATGAGACGGTCGGAAAGGAAACCAAACTGCCCACTACGATGCGGTTGTAAAGGTTCCAACAGTATGTCGGAGCCTTTACATGCCTTATCGTAATCAGCCCCAAAGTGTAGCTGTCACTCTGCTGGATTGGAGTCAGTCTGCAAAACAGTAGAGTTATAAGCACAGAGAAATGCCCACTTTCTAAAATTGCTATTTCAAAATAGTAATGAAAAATCCAACTACACTAGTAAGCAGGATTTCTCTCTACCATTCTAAACATCCCAAACATGACAACACTACTCCTTTCCGATTAGGAATTACCACTTAAACAACTATAAGGGAATTCCCACTGCTAGCCCAAGAGTAGGCCTGGTCGGTGAACTTTGCTCCATCCTCAGAGTTTGCAGAGTTTTCTGCACTCCGCGGAGTTTGCGGAGTTTTTTTCTCGATCGTGAACGGTAAGTTCACGATCGCGAACGGTAAATTTGTGATGCGAGCTGCCGCTCACGTAGAATTTCTACCCGAGCAGCAGGAATATCAGCACTCCGCAATTCACGGAACTTTGCAGAGTGTTTTTGTAACTTCGCAGAGTTTTGCATAGTAAAACTCCGCGAACTATGCCCAGGCCTACCTATGAGAGGAGTAGGCCTCACAGGATTGAGAAACAAAATAGGGTGTTTGTCGCTACCAGGACATGCCACACAATAAAGGCACATGTCCAACCTTATTATACTAATACAGCACCCTGCTCAGAGTTACCTGGGGCCTAGCTTAGGGCTGACCTATATGTAGTGAACGGAGAGGGTAAAGCTTGACAAGTAGTCTTAAATGGCAAGTGAAAGTGGCAGTAAACTGCACTTGCAGGTCTTGCAGTGGCAGGCCTGAGACAGGTTTGAAAGGCTACTTTTGTTGGTGTTACAAGCAGTGCTGCAGGCCCCCTATAGCATTTCAATTTACAGGCCCTGGGTATATGGGATACTACTGTACAAGGGACTTACAAGTAAATTAAATATACCAAACAGGTGTAAACCAATCATACAATTTTTCAAGGGGAGAGCACATGCACTTTAGCACTGATTAGCAGTGATAAAGTGACCAGAGTCCTAAAGCCAACAAAAAGAATGTCAGAAAAATAGACAAAAAGTTTGGGGATAACCCTGCAAAAATACATATTAATACATATTAACCACCTTATCAACATAAAAATCAACATATAGAAAAAATGCATTTGCAGATACATTATATAACATTTTGACATATTATTTGTAAATAATTATATGCAAGTGATTGTAAAAATTTGACCTAATAGTTCTATCTAAAGTAATAAAATAATATTGTGATTCATTTTTAATAAATAAAAAATATTATTAGGACCTTTAAATATAAACTTACATAGTTTTTCCAAATTAAAATACATGTTTATATTAGACATAAAACATATTAGTAAAATGTACAAATCTATATTATGCTTGAAAACATTAACAAATTATATTGAAAAAATTCAAAATATATTTAACTACTACTGACAAATGTACATATCTTAATTTTTTTAGATAATGTACATCCTATTGACCATCCTCATGCATGTGAACTACACCAGGTTACACAGGATACAAGTTGCATCTCTTACAGAATTAGGACTGGAGTAAACAGGTTGTGCCTTATAAGAGACAGGGATGTGGTAACGTCTCTGATAAATCAAGAAGGGCTGTTTTCCTGAGGTTTCGGGGATAAGGTAGGAAGATTTTGAGTCTATGATTTAAATACAGAAAAATGTCCAGAGTGTATCCTTACTAACACATTTGACTGGAGGTGTCTCATGATTGGAGAGGTAGGAACAGAAGCGGATAGCTAAGGCTGGTATACCTACCCAGGTATAGATGTCCCCCTCTATAATAAGAATAAAATGATAATCAAAGAGCCATGCAGCTGGCATGACCACTGCCACTCCTCAGTCATATCCAAGACAGTGATTTAATGTATCTATTACATACGGTATGCTGCATGCATCAGGGCTATTACTCACGCTAAGATCATCCGTCAGTGCACAGGCCTCAACCACTTGCTGGTAGAAAGTGGCATTAAACCTGTTTCCAAACAGGATGTTCTCCTTCACCGTGGCAAACTGTATCCAAGGCTCCTGTGCCACAAAGCCAAAACCATGCTCTAGATCGGAGATGTATACACAGCCACCTTTTCTGAAAAAAGTAAACAAAACCAGAATGATGTACTGTAGTGCAAGGACTGGAGTAGTAAGATCTTTTCTTCAAATGCTTAGGCACACATTGTCATGGGAATTTCGCTTTTTTCATACAGGTGGAATAGAATTTATAAGTGAATTATCTGTAACAAAGGGTTATTTACAAATGTTGTATAGCTTGAGTTTCTTTTGATTCATGCATCCTGGTGTCTGATTCTTACCGGAAGAATATTTAGTTAATATTCTGCAAACATAGGAACAATGCCTAAGCTCCTTTGCTGTTACCTCCAACTGCAGGGTGACAACATTTGATGCCACTATCTATGTTTTTAAAATGAGGACTTACATGTATACAGACAACACAACAATGGCTCAAAGGCAGTGCAAAATTATCAGACTGACTTTCTTAGATCTAAAACTGAATGCAAGCCAAAAGGATGTTTCAAAGCCTGTGTTACCCCTATAAATATCTCTATATGAAGTTAACGTCACAGGTGTGAATCTAAACGAACATGCTCAGTCTCTCATTCCTTCGAGGGAGTTAACCCATTAAGTGCGCCCGTCGGCCAACGGCAGTCACGAGCACTATCTTGGTAGTGCTGCGCACGTCCGTTGGCAGACGCGGCCCCGCCCGCGCAATAGAACGCCCGCACAGCGGCGGAATTGCCGCCACGGTAAACGGATTAAAATTATGCTGGTAAATATAAACACTATGTAGAGTCATATTTATATAGACAACTAGTTCTTATGTGTTACATTTTTCTAGGTGGCTTCCAGACATCAGCATATCCACTTTCACTGTGGGTACTGAGTTCCTCCTAGCTAAGTATGCCAAAAGTCTCAGAATGCTATTTCACTCCACTGTTCCATCCTTCTAAATCTTACATATGTGTTAAATGATAGAAAAAGCTTTTCAACAACTGTTAGATAGCAACTGTTATGCACAACGCAATCTTGAAAGAAAAAAAACTGAGTAGGTTAATTCTCCTACAATTTGTTTGCAAGATGAACATACCTGAACATAACACTAATCTTTTTTAGGCCACTTAGTTGGGTAACATATTCAACTTTTTTACAGTCCTATGAAACTGCAATCAATGAAACTGCTTGGTAGGTAGCTCTATAAAGTATTGGCGCTCCTGGGCAATACGCAGGTAAGTATACTCTAGTACTGAGTGAGGATTGCAGTGCATAAGGGTAGGGAGAGACACCCTCCTCCCCAACATGTGGATATCCACTGGTAAAACAGAACAGTCTCCTGCACACGCTAAATGTGTATCAATTATATCAATAACAGTGTGACAAAAGCTTGAGTCTTTGCTGGAACATGCGCTTCAGTTTATTCACAACAGCCTTAGCCAACATGTGTTTCGTCGCGCTTATGGTTGTGGGCAGCAACTTCTTCAGGGCTATACTCAATGCGTGAAGATCCTTAAATCCGGCTGTATTTCCGTCTCGATTGGGATTCAAAATGCTACAATGTTAGACACAGTTAAGACTGCACATATCTTCTGTCTAGAAATAATCCCTCCTATTCACAGCATATGAATCCTGGATGTGTTTCCAAATGAGGAGTGCCTTAAAAGATTTATACAGTTCCTACGAATTTTGTAGGACTGTGAATTAGATCAGCAAAACTTAATCAGATAGGCACTAAGGGGCTCATTTGCAAGGTTTTGGCATAGGGCAGCACCACAAGCCTTCCAGCTGCGCTGCCCTATGTCAAAAGAAAAGGGCAGGAATGTGCTGTATCTATGAAACAAGTTGCATTCCCGTCCTCTTCCACAATGGGAATGAGTCAAATGCCATGGATGTTACGTGGCCCATGGCATGCCTCCCCATCGCAGAGCGAGGCAACGCAGCGACTTGCACTGTGATGCCCCACACTGTATCTACGAGGCCATGAAAAGCCATGCAGGGTGACTTTACATGGCCTTGTAGATATGGGTAAGCTCAGTGTGCCTCTAAAATATCATTAAAAGTGACACTCCGGTGGCCCACTGAGCTTGTAAATAAGCCCCTAAATATTCTTATATCATCAGTAAATGTTGGTTTGGCTAGCTCACAGTACTGCATTTGAACTCCTAAACCCCCAGAGTTATAGATGTTGTTAGTAACCTCAAGCATGACCACTCTTATTGCCAAGGAATTAGTGGAAACTGATCTAACGCCTTCGTTTGTCACTTTTGCATTCCCAAGGGATGCACATTTTCAAATGATTTAAAAAAAATTATCTTTATTAAATTTTGGAATAAAGCAATTGAGAACAACACTGCATGTAAGGATATAACACTGACAGTACAGCTATCTCTGCAAAAAGATCATACAAACACTTTCAACTCCCTCCACCTCCCCCCCAGTTCTCGTGAAAATTGCCCTAGTTAACCAAAAAAAAAGCAGTACATGTGATAATGAGACAGTATGGTTATCCAGCTCCTTGGTCACAAGCAGTACCAGTTGGTCGTTTAGTGGGCACTTCTGTGGAAGGTTCTTTCAGATCAACGAGCATGGCCACTCAGGCTCAATGATCATCCTCTAATTTAACATTGTTCCGGACTGGTTTCATCTAGACTTCCTTCGCCGTGGCCCATTCAGAGATATCCCTGAGCCATTTAGCATATCTAGGAGGCTCAAAACTCAATCATTTTATTGCTATTCAGTGTTTTGCAAGCGTTAGGCCGGACAGAAAAAAATTCCTGCTAAGTTTCCTTTTGGAGAGGGAGGGGAAGAGACCGAATATCACGTGACATAGTTCTATCAGTGTCTGCCACCCAAAAGCCCAATTGATATTGTTGAAGACTAGCTGCCAATAGGGGGAGAGAACCACACGATCTCAGACAATGTGTACAAACTCTGTGATCAGGCTTCGGCACCAGGGTCAGGTGTCGGAGCGTGTAGGATAGATGGCATGCAGGGTTTTGGGGAGAGGTAAGTTTGGTGGACAAAGTTAAACTGTATGAGTTTGAATCTGGCATTAGAATGTGCCACACGGACCCCTTCATGGATACGCATCTAGGCCCTCTCTGTTATTGGTTGCGTAGTAACTCCTCCCATTTGGCTTGGATCGAACGAGGTCCTCTCAGGAGGTTTTCACGCAGTGCCCTATAAAGATGCAATACCACACAATACCAACAATGTAACTAGGGTGCTAGAACTGGGAGGGACATCTGGGAAGGGAGGCCAGATCTCTCTCGCAGTAGCTAAAAGTTTGATGTATTGCAAAAATTGACCGGGCCGTGATCAAAAGATTCCATTCCACTCTGGTTATAAGTCTCCTAACGTAACACACCCTCCATCCTTCCATTTTTGGATTGCCATAGATTCTGCTATTGAGCAGAAAGGTTGCAAAATCCAAAGTGGTAGATCCAGAGCATAAGGAGCATGCCGTCACCCTCTTTTGACCACTTCCTCCCATGTTTCTGCTACCTGTCATATCAGTTAATGCATGCCACGGAAAACGCTCAAGCAGCTCATCAATAATACGTAAAGTGCACCTTCTGGATAGGAGCCCTTCAAAAGGGTTGTTTCCCAGGAGACCTCCGTATATAGCCAGGAGGCTGTGTGTTGCAGGTGTGTCGCCATGTAAAAGAGTTTCATATGGGGAACCTCCATAGCACCCTGGGACCATGTTCTTTTCAGAGTGGAACGTCTCACCCTCCTACATCTGCCTGCCCAGGAAAAGGTCAACAAGAAGACTGTCAATCATTTTAAAGTATTGTCTAGGGATTGTACATAGAGTGCCAAGGAGTGTATAAATAGGCCCCGCTAGAGCAGGGTCATTTTTGCAATGACAATTTTCCCCATTAGGGAAAGGGGTAAGTCTCACCATAATCTTACGAAGGCACGCACATCCTGCACTACTCTACCAATATTAAGTTCCAAAAACGCTTCTTCAGTAGGTGCAAGGTGAATTCCCAGTTACCAGACATCACTTGGTTCCTAGGAGAGCTCCACCAGAGGAAGACTCTCCAGTGGCATCCTCAACAGGTATCCCATAGGGTAAAGTCACAAATTAGAAGGGTTCACATGCAGCCTATAAGATCTCCCCAAACTCCTGCATCACCTGCATGAGTATGGATACTGAGTAGGTTGCGCATCTGAGAGAAATCAGGGCATCATCTGGGTAAAGGGAGACCACATGGGTGGTCTCCCCGATGGTAATTCCCCAGGGCCCATTGTTATGCAGGGTCCCTCAGTTTATGGCTGCATCACAAGTGCAAACAGGAGTGGGGGGAGAGGGCAATCCTGTGTGATACACCTATATATGGCTAAACAAACCAGAGACTTCCCTACCCAATCTCACATGGGCACAAGGGTCCATGTATAATAACTGATCTCAGTGGCTACATTATGGCCCTATTCCAGCCTTTCTCATGACATGCCATGGGTATGTCCAATTCAAAGAATCTAAAGCCTGCTCGACATCCAGGAGGGTAAAGCAAATGCCTCATCAGGACCCTGCGAGGCGTAATAGACAGGAGACAGCCACCTCAGGTTATGCAGTGTGCTCCTCCTAAGGAAAACCCTGCTTGGTCTGTGTGTATGAGGGATGGGAGACACTGAAGAAAGCAAGACACTAATATGCCACTAAGTAGCTTGACATCAACATTTAAAAGGGCGATGGGTTTACACCCACAGGCCGCTGTTGAGTCTATTTACGGGTTTGTGGACCATTGCTATTAGGGCTTCACATGCCCTGCTGAAGTGCATCATCAAAGACCTCCAGAAGCTTATCATCCAGGATATCTGCATACCGATGATAGAACTCAGCCAGGAGACCATTGTTTCCCGGTGTTTTCGCAGCCTTTAGAGTCCGGATCCCAGCAAGATTCTCTTCACGTCAAATGGGTCTATTGAGATCAACCTGGTCTTCAGAGGAAAGGCTGGGGAGCAGAATTCCCTCCTAATAGTCCACCACGGCACCCGGTTGGGCCAGCACCTGGCTAGCATAGAGGTCCCCAAGATGGCAATGGAATACATCATTAATGGCCCATTGTGTGCAGACCAAATGTCTCGTATGGTCATGTAAGATCAGGATTGGGGTTCGGGATTCTTCCGGTTTGCCCAGCGGGGCCAGCATTGCTCCGGTCTTGTCTCCTTCAGCATGGAGACTTTGTCAATACACAGCAAAAGTGCGTTTTCTACTCTACGCCAGTCATATAACAGGGATGTGCGGGTCTCACGCCAATCCTTCAACCTATCTTGATATGTGGGGAGCTCCTTTCCTATCACTCCCAAACCCCCTCTCGCTGACAGATATCCTTCTCAAGCTACAGTCAGACTCCATATGTCCTTTTAAGGTAAGTTCTGGGGAGGACTTATTTCATTGCCTCCCAATCCATAACCCTACTGCTGGAAGTACCCCAGTTTTCTCGGAAGAAGTGTGTCAGTGTGTCTGCGACCATTACCTCAATGGGAGGGTCTGTCAGGGCTTCCGCTCCGAGACACCAGGGCGGGATCGCTGGTCTTTTTGCCATTCTCTCTGGAACCAGCAGGAAAGGCAAATGGACCTATATAGGTAAATAGGAAATTCTGGACAAGAGTGGCGCACAAGCGTCAGAAACTAGACAATAATCTTGGCGACTGTGGGTGCTCTTTGAGGGAGAATGGTTTATCTTGTGTGTATCAAACCCACCAAATGTCATGGAGGTGCATCTCCTGTATCATGTCTAGTAGTGCCTCCTTCATGTGGGGTTTGCTGTATTATCGGGGTAGATGCAGTCGAGATTACCATTTAGGACACAGTTACAATCTCCCACCAGGATAAGGTTAGCTGCTAAGCAATGGGAGGCAGCCGGTGCTACAGTAGCGTAAAAAGCTGGACAATCAGTGTTAGGAGCGTACATGTTAATTAGGCAGATCTCCTGTCCATCCAGGAAGCCATATAGGACTATGCAGCAGCATTCTTGATCCATAAGTGTGGCAGGGTATGCTCAGACATGAGTTTCTTGCTCACTTTGCCACTGGATTCAAGCAAGCCGGGCTGAAGACAGCTGTAAGGCCAGACACCGGTCCTCAGAAGCTTGTTTCCGGTCCAAGGAAGGCATTGCTTGGCAGTTCGGGCTGGATTGTTCCCATGAGGCACAGGGTCAGACTGATTAGCATATAGCCATGTCTGAACTGGGGTGGCAGAGTGGGCTAAAGAAAGGTGATGTATTAAACCCAGATCTTTTGACTGGGTGTGAGTGTTTGATTAGTTCAGATGCTCAGTCCATTACCACCACCTTTTGTACCGCTCTTGATCCAGGACATGGCTCCGGTAGACAAAGGACACCCCTGGACCCATCCAAATCAATACACCTGGGGCATAACCAGAGTAAGACTTACCATATAGCTGCCACCGTCACTGAGGTATACAGTCTCCCCAGATAAGGGTCTCTTGTAAAAATGCAAAGGACACAGTATAGAATTTTAAATAGCCATGAACCCGCCTACCTCTCTCTTGTTGGGCAATACTTTGGGCGTTCCATGTCATGATATTAGTCATGTGTTCTGCCATCAAAGAATCCTGGTAAGCCTTCCTACCCTCTAAAATGGAATAATCATATCTCCGATGTCTCAGCATGAGGGCGGGCCCCAGATGCTGGCTGGGCTGGTGATGCACAAGACCAACTAAAAATATCCCACGTCAACAAACTTTTGGACACAGAAGCACAACCAGCTCCCCCATGGGCTACCTCAACCCGCCCATCATAGTGGCAGTCGAGGACTAGCAACAGCCACCCCAGTACCTTAAATAGAAAAGCAAACTAAATCAGCTCGAACACAAGGTAAAATAACAGTAGGTTATGCAATGCTAGAGATGAGTGATCAAGCGACAGGAGTGCACCCGTATACCCAGTTGAGACCTGGGTGATGAATGATGTAACAAGGACAAAGTCTCAACAGGTAATAATTAAATAGGCTATTAGATAAACATACACATATAGTAGCATAAAGGAAAGAGAAGGGAGATTCCAACGTTAAAGGATGTGCCAGCGGCACTATGTATTTAGAGCTAGTGTTGGAAAACAGTAGTATTAGCACTATTTACACTGAATGTGGGTGTAACCTGAAAACACTTTGTGCACATAAGTGCCCGTGACAAACAGGGTGGACTGCGCAAGTGACAAGTGACACAGCGATGAGTGGCATGCTAGAGATGAGGACATGAGAGATGGTGCGAGTTAGAAAACACTAAAGCCCCCCTCTATGTCGCACAATTCTCTCCTAGAACATGCCATCAATAGAATGGAACAGCAAAATACCTCCATGCAAGAAAATTATCCATCCCACCCCTGCCTTGTCAACAGTTCAGCGATAGTCTTTATGCGCCAATGAGTGTGTCCCAAATGCAAAGTTAGTTTCAGCCAGCTCCATCGTAGGGAGTACGATAGTCATTCCACAAGGAGCCTGGCCCTTATGTTAGGGTACTTACCATTCAGCATGTTAACCTCTGGAGTCATCCCATACCAGTTCTGTCACAAGCTGTGCCAGGATCACTACGTCGACATTGAAATAACTCCCTGCAGTCTGGGACTGCATCTGTAGCCCGGAGCTTGACATCATGACACGCCATGATCTTTTTTGATTGTCGGCTACCATCCAGACTCCTCCAACGCCCCCTCCGTTTCTGGAGATGGGCCGACAGTCACTGCCAGGCGGAGGGGCCTTGGTCTGTGCTTTGGCCAGAGGCTTGTGGGAGGGTATCTAACCAGTCATTAGCTTCTTCAGGATTGAAAAAGAATAAAATGTTTCCAGTTCTTGCACTCTTTGGGTGTAATAAATAGATAATGGAGATAATGGAGATGGGTTTCCCTTGATACAATAGAGGCCCCTGCATATTGATGCATGGAAGGATAGCGTAGCAATCACGAAAGATAAATAAACGGTCAATTATTGCTCTCAGGTGGGCCCCCAGCTTCGGTGGAGGAGCTAGCACCCTGTGGGCTCTTTTGTCCGTGAACAAATTGGAGGCTCCTTTGTGAAAAAGGGCTGTAGTTATCCACTCCTCAAAAAACAGTTCAGCCGATTACCCCTCTGCTCACTCTAGGAATCCCATGAAGCGAAGGCGATTTCTCCGGGATCATCCCTCGGAGTCTTCCATACATTCATCCCAACATGCTTTCAGCTTCTGTAAATCAGGAATGGTGTTACGCAGGCCACAGACCTCCTACTATAGGCCATCCACATTCTTTTCTGCCATGGCAACTTGCTCCTACACCCCCACAGGTCAACCCAGAGCAGATTAACATCAATCGCTACTGCCTCAATCTTATTGACCATCACAGCTTTAGAGCCCTGGATCGCTGCCATGAGACTCGCCAGGGACGGAGCATCATTATCCACCCTTGCGGTAGATGCTCTTGGGCACTGTCCTCCTCGTCCTCAGGATCATGGACCTGCCAGGGGTGGGTGTAGTTCACAATTTTGTTCCCCTGCGAGGGCTTGGAACCCTTGTCTTTTTACCATGCTGCCAGCAAAAAGTGTCCGCACCTCTGGAGTCCCCTTCTTGCTTTGCCAGGAGGTCACTCCCTCCCACTGGGCCCATGGAAACAGGGGAGCTAAGCATTTCAAATTAAGTCCTCAACGAATTCTGGAGTGTGCCCCCGTAAGTCCACCACCATCTCCTGCAGCATTGAGGTGCCCTGATTTAAGTAGATTGAGTAGATACCAGTCTGCTACCTTAAGGATAGGGTAGTAGCCAGTTGAGTGGTGCGTGTAAGTGGGACATCCATTGCATGGCAAGCATTGGGAACTTCCTAGCAGTGATATGGGTGGGCCTCATGGTTCACGCTCCGACCCTCTTGTTCAGAAGCATACAGTCCCTGGCTGTTTCACTGGTCTGTAGTGGCACGCTACTGGCACCAGTGGTGCATGCGGGGAACTGAGTCCCCCAGCAATGGTCCCACTGCTGACAGGGGTATTCAGAACAGAGCGGGCCCTCCTCAGTGTAGCAGAATCCACAAGGCTGCTGCCGTAAACCTTCCCGGGCTCGTAGCTTGGGGCCAACATCCTAGGCCGTCACCGCAGCTTGGCATCCCCAATCCGGGGAGGCAATTGCAGTCCCCCGTAGGCCCTCTCTCCCCCGCTACTGGGAGGAGCAGCTCCTCATGCCCAGGGATAATCTGCTCAATGGGACCTTGGTGATGGCCAGCTGTGGCACATCAGAGGGACTCCCTGTCCCGGATCCAAATCAGGCTCCTCGTAAGGGCCACCCTCTTGGGAAGTGCAGGGTGCGGGAGGCCTACAGAGTGAAGCAGTTTGAGGGCCCACGTAAGACTTGGGGGGCAGGAGGCAACCACAGGCCCAGCCGGATGACCTCCGGATATCCCGCCGAAGTTGCGCCAATCACCACCATCTGCACCATCTCAACCATGTTAATTGTTCCTACTGTTCTTCCTATCTATCTCTAATACTCCTACTCTAGTGTTGTGGGAGCACCCTTCTGCCAGGTACAGTTGGAATGATCAAACCCAATACCTTGGTGCAATGTCTCAGAAAGCCGTTTTCAGTGCCTTAATGAATTCACTTCATCTCAGTGCAATAGCATGCACACATCTCTGCTTGCACAGCTATCTTTCTTAGTAGGATAAATATCTGGGCCTGCAGAGCGGCTCTCATTCACAGCTCTCTGCAGCATTCATGATAATTCTGGTGTGAAGTGCTGCTCACCAAATTCAAAACGGACGCTGTTTAAATAATAAAACACTGGCCTTGTCCCATTCTCCTAGAGATGCAGAAACAACTCTTTACTTAGTCTGGGAAAGAAATTTGTCTCCTACGAGCACATAATAAAGCAAGGACATTACATTCTAGTATGTGTCCCTGGAACTACCAGTGGAGACTAAAGAACAACAATGTCTACCAAAAATAAATGCGTCTGTGGCATTTTCTCGTGTTCACAATCTTAAAAAGATGCAAAATTACAAAGAATAACTAAAATGAAGACTAAATATAATCCCTGTAACATATCCTTAACTGGTTTCAGTTCTTGGATTTATTGTTCAGGCAGAAAAGTCCTCTAAATGGTAACAGACCTGCACCCCTGCCCTGAGTGCCCAACTGTACTGATGTGTGGATTACTAATGCTGATTATTGTTGTCACAGGCGGACACGAATCATGCATGTGCGCCATGACTCAGGACTGTCTCACAGATTGTGAACTTTTTGGACCGGGAGGGATGCCCAAAGCACTACTCTCATTGTGGTGGGGAGCTACTGCCTTCACCAGGATCTAAGTAGCATGAGCACAGTGGTGGCAGCATACTGTGTAGTGTTCAGTTGGAGTGTACAGGTCCTTTTTAGGTCGAGCATTCAAGACCTCTTGTATATACTTTAGTATATATTTATATACTTTAGTATCTATATATATTAAAACAAATGTATGTCTGTCTGTCTGTCTGTTTGTCCTTTATGCATTACTACCTCATTCATCCGATCACCATGAAACTTTGGGAAGTTGTTGAGTACACTCCCGCGAAGGTTTCGCATAAAAATGTATTAAATATCGGCCCCCCAGGGCCCTCATAATCTTTCAAATATGGCACGGAATTACAAAAATAATCAGTGGCTCAGTGCACGTGCTATATTAGCAGCTACGAACAACGATGTAAATGCCATCAATTTCAGCATTCAAAACGGAATACCAGGCGAAGCGACAACGTATAAGTCCATCGATACTGTGATGAATCAAGACGAAGTTATCAATTACCCAACGGAATTCTTGAATTCACTGGATTTGCCCGGTATGCCACCGCACATTTTGACATTGAAAATTGGCGTGCCTATCATTCTTCTCCGAAACATCAATCCACCATGACTTTCCAACGGTATAAGACTTTCGGTAAAAAAGATGATTAACAATGACATCGAAGCTACAATTTTGAATGGGAAATTCAAGGGGGAAGATGTACTGTTGCCACGTATTCCAAATGATCCCAACAGATATGCCATTTGAATTCAAACGCTTACAGTTTCTGGTGCGACTCGCTTTTGCAATGACCATCAACAAAGCACAAGGACAATCGCTGCAAGTGTGTGGACTCCATTTGGAGAATCCGTGCTTCTCACATGGACAACTGTTTGTGGCCAGCTCACGCGTCGGAAAACCTTCTGATTTATTCGTGTACGCACCAGACGGAAAACCAAAAATATCGTGTATCCACAAGCACTCCAATAAATAAATAGAATTAAAACAACACTTTGAAATGTTTTCCATATTAAAATGAATAAGTTTCAATAAAAATGACACACTGTAAATTGAATGCTATCATAACAAGTTTCCTTGAATTTACTTTCTTCTGAGATCGCAGCAACGCGCGACGGGTAAGCTAGTATACTTTTATGTGTATGTACTTTGTGGGCTTTGGAGATCAGCCCTAGGATTTATCTACTTCCGCTTAATTTTTTTTTCTGTTCAACTGCCTCTATTTAACTGTTTTGTTGAAAAACGACCAGCAGAGGTTAGTAATAATAATAAGTGTTTTGTAGAGAGTGCGGCTACCCCCGACGGGAGTGTCCTGGCGCTGTAAAATACTAGAATTGCTTTCTGCTGAGGGACTTTCCTTTTTTTATATTTCTGGCAACTGCCTCTATTTAGCTTTCTTGATAGAAAACAACCAGCAGAGCTCAGTAAAATACCACGTTAGCATTCTCTAGATTCCAGTCCTTAGAAATTGTCTTCCACGAGCACCTTTAGATAATAGCATTTTTTTCAAATCTTGTATTTTGAGTGAAATGACCACTGAAGTCCCTGATTTGATATTAAAAGTAGAGCTTTGGACTATACCATTTCCCGCAGAAAGGCAATATTTCTCTCTATGTGTTCCCATACCAGGCGTGTCACGCAGTTTGGGGCTTACTTTCCATCCATGTTAAAGAACTGTAGATGTTTCAGCACCCAGGCTAATATGTTGCATAGCTAAATACATATAAGGTCCCAAAGGCGAGACCGATTGCATTGCAAATGCTTGTTAACATTCGTCACTTGCTTACAGGCTCACTAACTTTTAAAAGTGCAGTTGGTGTACTTAACTCACCCTTGGCCTACATCAGGTTGGTGTGAATTGTTGCACTGCGCAGAATTGGTGTATCTACACTGGTTGAATTTCTGCCTGGGAAGAGTGCAATGCAAGACTAATGAAGTACTGAGAAGTGCATACATGGTGTATGCATGTGCTGGATGTGTATGTGCCTACGAGTTGCACAGTACCTGAAGAATGCACTGCTGTACAGTGCATGCAGGATAACTGCATTTGCTGGGTGTAAGGAGCAAGACCACTGACTCATTGTCAGTGAAATTGCTCTCCCACCCTCGCAGCTCCACCATTAAGTGAGGTGCCCCTGCCCCTGCACTCTTGAGTGTTGGTGATCGAGGCCCTCCTCCACCCGCAGGTTTCCCTGCGCCTCATCCCTGGTGGTCCAGTGGACCTCTGTCTCCTTTCTTTCTTTCTGCTCCTTCACTCGTTTTTCTCCCCTTTCTATCTTTCACCTTTCTGCACCTCTGTTCTTTTGCGCTTTATTTCTGCCCATTTCCCTTTCTCTCCCTCTGCTCCTTCACTCGTTTTCACTCGTTTTTTTCCCCTTTCTATCTCTCACCTTTCTGCACCTCTGCTCTTTTGTGCCTTATTTTTGCCCATTTCCCTTTCTCTCCCTCTGCTCCTTCTCTCGTTTTCACTCGTTTTTTTACCCTTTCTATCTTTCACCTTTCTGCTCTTTTCTGCATCTCTGCTCTTTTGTGCCTTATTTCTGCCTATTCTCCCTTTTTTCTTTATCCCTTCTTTCCTCCCTTTACCTTTCCCCGCCGCTGCTGCCCCCCGCGGCCCCTCCCCCCCCAGCACGACCGGCCCAATCCAGCTCCCCTCCCCACTCCCGCCTCCCAGCTGTCCAGCCCTCCCTGACCCCTACTTAATGGCGGCCACTGCGGGGACAGGCGAGCAAGACCACTGACTCATTGTCAGTGAAATTGCTCTCCCACCCTCGCAGCTCCACCATTAAGTGAGGTGCCCCTGCCCCTGCACTCTTGAGTGTTGGTGATCGAGGCCCTCCTCCACCCGCAGGTTTCCCTGCGCCTCATCCCTGGTGGTCCAGTGGACCTCTGTCTCCTTTCTTTCTTTCTGCTCCTTCACTCGTTTTTCTCCCCTTTCTATCTTTCACCTTTCTGCACCTCTGTTCTTTTGCGCTTTATTTCTGCCCATTTCCCTTTCTCTCCCTCTGCTCCTTCACTCGTTTTCACTCGTTTTTTTCCCCTTTCTATCTCTCACCTTTCTGCACCTCTGCTCTTTTGTGCCTTATTTTTGCCCATTTTCCCTTTCTCTCCCTCTGCTCCTTCTCTCGTTTTCACTCGTTTTTTTACCCTTTCTATCTTTCACCTTTCTGCTCTTTTCTGCATCTCTGCTCTTTTGTGCCTTATTTCTGCCTATTCTCCCTTTTTTCTTTATCCCTTCTTTCCTCCCTTTACCTTTCCCCGCCGCTGCTGCCCCCGCGGCCCCTCCCCCCCCAGCACGACCGGCCCAATCCAGCTCCCCTCCCCACTCCCGCCTCCCAGCTGTCCAGCCCTCCCCGACCCCTACTTAATGGCGGCCACTGCGGGGACAGGCGAGCAAGACCACTGACTCATTGTCAGTGAAATTGCTCTCCCACCCTCGCAGCTCCACCATTAAGTGAGGTGCCCCTGCCCCTGCACTCTTGAGTGTTGGTGATCGAGGCCCTCCTCCACCCGCAGGTTTCCCTGCGCCTCATCCCTGGTGGTCCAGTGGACCTCTGTCTCCTTTCTTTCTTTCTGCTCCTTCACTCGTTTTTCTCCCCTTTCTATCTTTCACCTTTCTGCACCTCTGTTCTTTTGCGCTTTATTTCTGCCCATTTCCCTTTCTCTCCCTCTGCTCCTTCACTCGTTTTCACTCGTTTTTTTCCCCTTTCTATCTCTCACCTTTCTGCACCTCTGCTCTTTTGTGCCTTATTTTTGCCCATTTCCCTTTCTCTCCCTCTGCTCCTTCTCTCGTTTTCACTCGTGCACGCCGCTGGTGCACCGAAGGCGCATCAAAGGCAAGCACGTCTGCGCCCGTCTGCGACCCGTCCGCGACCAGCACCTGGAACCCTGGACCTCCGCCCCGCCAACGCTACGACCCAGCAGCACTCCACGCACTCAACCCAGGCTGCAACAACAACTGCAAGCTAGCATCACCAGCCGACACCCATGGACCCTTCAGCTGTCACCGCTGCCGGCACACCTGCAGCACCGCCAAGAACACGGATCCAGCACAACCCGCCCACAAGAACACAACCGAACTAAAGACCCTGCAATGCATCCTCCTCAACGTCCGATCCCTCCACAAACACGCCACAGAAATCTGGGACCTCCTCGACAGCACAACCCCAGACGTAGCATTCTTCACCGAAACCTGGACCAACACCACCTCGGGACCGGACATCGCCATCGCCATCCCCCAAGGATACAAGATCTCCAGGAAGGACCGCCCCATCCACCCAGGAGGAGGAATCGCCATCGTCCACAAATCCAGCCTCCGCCTGAGCACACTCCCTGACGAGTCCACAGAACTGATGGAACACCTTCACTTCAAGATACTGGCCAGCCCCACCGCCGCCCTCCGAGGAACCCTCATCTACTGACCCCCTGGACCCCGCGGACGCTTCGCCAACTCCATCACGGACATTATCTCCCCGCAGGCCATCGCATCCACCAACTACACCCTGCTGGGAGACCTCAACTTCCACCTCGACAATCAACTGGACCCCAACACCACATCCCTCCTGGACAACCTCCACAACATTGGACTCCGCCAGATCGTGACCGAGCCCACGCACTCAGCAGGACACACCCTCGACCCCCTCTTCACTACAGGAAACTCCATCACCTTCAGCCACACCACCGAACTCCCATGGACCGACCATCGTTGCGTCCACTTCACCTTCAGAACACCCACCATCCACAGACACCAGCACCTGCTTCCACAAAGAAACTGGACCAAAATCACCGATGACCAGCTCACCTCCTCACTCAACAACTCCACCCCAACCATCGCGGAAAACGATGACCCCAACACCGCAGCCCGAACCCTGCATAGATGGATCTCGGACAGCACCAACACCATAGCCCCCCTCAAGAAAAACAACAATACCCGTGCCAAGAAAGCCAGATGGTTTACCACCGAACTTCGAGAGTCCAGGCGCACATGCCGCCGCCTCGAAAAGGCCTGGAGAAACACCAAATCCACAGAAGCCCACAACAACTTCAGAGCCGCCACCAACGCCCACCATCAACTCATCAGAGAAACGAGGAAAAAAGCGATTGAAGACAGAATCTCCACCCACGCACACAACAGCAAGGAACTCTTCAGCATCATCAAGGAGTTCGCCCAACCCACCAGCGAGTCTACCGACATCCCTCCCTCACAAGACCTCTGCGACAAACTCAGCATCTTTTTCCACCACAAAATCAAGAGCATCTACGACAACTTCGACGAAGACAACCAACACACTGAACCCTCACCAACCACCCCCGACACCCGGAAACCAGCGATTGATGACTGGACAGCCCTCACCACCGAAGACACACTGAAGATAATGAAGTCAATCCACTCAGGGGCCCCCATGGACCCCTGCCCACACCACATCTTCAACAGAGCCTCCAACACCATCGCACCCATCCTCCGCCAAACCATCAACCGCTCCCTGGCGACCGCCTCATTCCCCGACGACTGGAAACACGCCGAGGTCAACCCCCTCCTAAAGAAACCCTCAGCGGACCCCACCGACCTCAAAAACTACAGACCCATCTCCCTGCTCCCGTTCCCAGCGAAAGTCATCGAGAAAGCCATCAACAGCCAACTCGCCACATTCATTGAAGAACACAACATCCTCGACTCCTCCCAATCCGGCTTCAGAAAAAACCACAGTACGGAAATCGCCCTCCTCGCCGCAACAGACGACATCCGCACCTTACTGGACAAAGGAGAAACAGTAGCCCTCATCCTCCTCGACCTATCAGCGGCGTTCGACACAGTCTCCCACCGCACCCTAATACGCAGACTCTACGATGCAGGAATCCAGGACAAGGCCCTCGACTGGATCTGCTCCTTCCTCTCCAGCAGGACGCAGCGGGTCAGACTCCCCCCTTTCCTCTCGGACCCCACACCTATCACCTGCGGAGTCCCCCAGGGCTCCTCCCTCAGCCCGACGCTCTTCAACATCTACATGGCTCCACTTGCCCCCATCGTCAGAACCTACAGACTCAACATCGTGTCATATGCAGACGACACCCAGCTCATCCTCTCCCTATCCAACGAGCCCAACACCGCCAGACGCAACTTTCGAGAAGGCATGGAAGCCGTCGCCAAATGGATGAAAAACAGCTGCCTACAACTAAACACCCACAAAACAGAAGTACTCATCATGGGCCCAAACCCCGACGCCTGGAGTGACACCTGGTGGCCCACCGCCCTCGGAAACCCTCCAACCCCCACAGACCACGCACGCAACCTGGGAATCATCCTGGACTCCGAGCTCAAAATGGACCGCCACATCAACTCTGTCTCATCTTCCTGCTTCCACACCCTCCGCCTCCTTCGTAAGACCTTCAAATGGATCCCCCTCGAACACCGAAAGACAGTCACTCACGCCCTGGTCACCAGCAGACAAGACTACGGCAACGCACTCTACGCCGAAATAAACAAAAACCTCATCTGCAAGCTACAGAACATCCAGAACGCCGCCGCAAGACTGGTCCTCAACCTGCCAAAACACTGCCACATCTCCCAGCACCTGCGCACACTCCACTGGCTCCCCGTCGAGGCGAGAATCACCTTTAAGATGCTCACCCACGCACACAAGGCCCTCCACGGCACCGGACCAGCATACCTGAACAGCCGACTCAAATTCCACGCACCCCAAAGGACCCTACGATCAGCCCAGCTTTCCTACGCTGTGGTCCCCCGCACCAGAAAGACCAGATCGGGAGGCCGCTCCTTCTTCTTCCTCGCGGCCAAAGCATGGAACGCCCTTCCGCTCCACCTCAGACAGACAACATAGCTCCCCATCTTCACAAGAAACCTCAAAACATGGCTCTTCGACAGACCCCCTCCTTGATGGAATGGAACCTGCACCCCCCCAAACCCCCCCACCCCTAGCGCCTTGAGACCCTTACGGGTGAGTAGTCGCGCTTTAACAAACTCCTGATTGATTGATTGAATGATTGTAGGTGTGCCTGTGAGTAGTACAATACATGAAGGTTACAGTGCTTGCATATTAAATGCATATACTGGATGTATGTGTGCCTATAAGTGGTATAATACAGAAAGGGTACAGAGCTGGGCAGTGCGCTCATGCAATGGCTGGATATGTGTGTGCCTTTGAATGGTACAGTACATGGAGGATACAGTATTGTGAAGTGTGTGCATACTGTATACATGCACTGGGTGAAAGTGTGCTTGTGAAAGGTACAATCCCTGCATGGCTCTGGGTACCAGTTTTAGAAGGCCTAGGCATGGTGAAACATGGTGAGGAGGTAGAGAGATCCCACCAGACAGATTTGTAGAGGGCTGCATTCCAGTAAGATGGGTGGGATACAAATGGGAAGGTAAGGAACAGTACTGTTCATAGGATGCTCTTTGATACACTGAGATGTCACAACCAAGGTGCCTGGGCACATCTCAGGAAGAAGATAAGGCTGATAAGAGATTCATAAATAATAGGGCTGAGGAACCTGGGCTAAACTTTGAAGCTCATGTTACTATTGCTAACTCCCATGGCCTGTGTTGTAGACACTTCTGCTATGACAGACTCCTTTTCAAGAGGAAGAAGAAGCCAAGCAGTATGTACTTCAAAAGAAGCAAAACCCTTACATAAACCTTTAAAGACTCAGAATCTAAATCCCATTTGGTGTCTGGAAATGGACTATAAGCAGGGCCCTGAAGTTATGCGATTGTGCGGCCGCGGTGTGTTTTGCATGTTTATAGATTTACCACACTTAAGGGGAAGCTCCGCAGTACTTATGCCTCTGAACATGACTGGGGGTCAAGGAGTGCTAGTCTCCCTGCTGTGTGAGGGGTCTTTACCGATGGAATCCAAGACCACCTGCTCTGCAGCACCAGTGCCTGCTTGCAAAAACCAATATGCCCTTTCATGAAGAGGAGAGCAAAAAAACAAAAGACGCAGTCTTTGGCAAAAAAGAAACAGTTGATTTAGTTAAACACTTCAGCCAGGAGCCCAGTTACAGAAGCGGTACTGAGGACTGTCCCAATGTAACATCAATTTGAATGAATTTTTATATACTTCTTTGGGTATCATAAAGTGCTACCTGCGAAGGTTTTTCGGTAAAAGAATTCAGGCCTTGCCTGTGGAGTGTAAAATTGGACCCTGATAACAAATGTAGGTAGGCCTCAACCATTCTTGTACATAATAGGGGCCAGTGGTAATGTGTCCAGATGTCTGGCTTGAGAGGCATGTGATGACTGCGTGTACTGTGTGTGCTGTGTCCTGATTGCCTGTGTGTACCTAACTTCCGGTGGTATCTGACTTTATGGTGTTTTGAGAACGTGCTCACCCCCTCAGCCATGTGTGCTTTATTGGGGCCAATCTCCCTGGACCATTGTGGTGTCACTACACTTATCTAGGGGACTCACCTGGGTTTCCTGTTCTCCCGTTTGTCTGCCGGCTATGTGCCACCCCCCAACTGTGGCCTGTTAATCAGTAACCCCAGGGCTTAAGACTCAGAGCCTCACTGACCACGTGCTTCCGAGTCGAGATTGATGGAAAATGTATGTTGGACGAATCTGCGAATAGTGATGAGATTTGGTTTGTATATGCAAGTGTATCATTGTGCATATTGACATCAATTTTATCAATATTAGCATACCCCCCTCTGGTTGAATTTTCAACTACATTATCTAACCCATACTTAATACAGTAACATTATTCTGGCATGGTTACTTGCATTATAGCTAATTTTAAACAGTTTTCATAGTAGTAAACCCCAATTGCAGGAACCCACATAAGAACACTAAAAAGATAAGAATAGGCAACAATGACATTCACAGTTCAGTCAGCCACCGAGGGAGCCAGGAAAACCAGCTCATGTACCATTCCTGCTCAGGGGCACTGCCCTCCTCATGCATGGCTGTAAACAGTGCAATGCTTGGATGGCAAGAGTTTGAGTCCTGTCGTCCAGGTCATTGCCTAGGATGAACGTGTAACAGGACGCACCAATCTTGGCACTCACCCCTCCCTCCATTGCAGTCATTAAGTCCAACTCATACTGATGTTGCATCACCATGAGGCAGATGGCTCTTATTTTTTTCTTGACTGCATTAAGGCCAAGCTCAGTGCTGTTTATCATCTTCAACATTTCCCATCTAGTTCATTGTTACCAGCGGGCATTTGCTTAAGTCTGTACAGTGAAGAATGGTATGGACTCTGCCGTGTTTATTAGTGTGTCAGAGAGCGGACTGAATTCTTCCAGAATGTCCCTGTACTGAGGCCAGCCAAAATATGCAGCAGTTTTTTTCTCTCGAGTCTTCGTCCTTAGTGGGTGTTGATGGAACTCTGACAGATCTTCCCCAGGAATTGCTATGGTCTGATGTGCATTGTGACCAGGGAGCAGAGGCCACACCATCCGGGGAAGAGCTGAATGCAGGCAAACCCAATGCAGTGCCAATAAGTATATATCAGCTTGAAGGTGCACCATTGCATGCCCCGAAATGTGCAGTATTGAGCCACAGTTCTCATTTGTTCCAAGTGGAATGGTTCCTTTGCCATTGAAACACAAGTAATACGGTGTACGTTTCCGTACAATTAGGGGTGCCCCTTCCCTTCTAACCATGTATATCTATTCAATTGAGTATCCCAGATTTCCTGACATGGGGTATCTAAACCGTGGTTCAACCATACCCTACGAGACTCATTCCCCTTCGAATTTTAGAGGTGGATGGCCTTACCCTGAAACTCCATGTTTGGGGCCCATTTGCTATTAAATATGACAGCACCTGATATGCTAAGGGCCACTCTCGGACCACAGATGGAAATGGGAGTGGATGTGTTCATGCATTGATGAGGTGGTTTTGCTCCCTCCAAGAGTCCCTTTTCTAGAAAGGCTTGAGGCCAAACAGTATACTCATGCACATCCTATCTAGCTCTGTTTGAATGTCACTAGGCTTGGTGAAAAGGTACAATGCTTTGGGATTGGTCTTGTATCGGGTCAGATTTACTACTACTCTATCGGGTTCTATTCTGTTGGGTTGTAACTTGGCTCTAATCCTACATAGGTATAGGTGAAGAAGGCATTTAGCATTTTTGATGGATACCTCTTGGGATAAGTGAAGCCTGTCCGCACCCCCGGCATGCAGCATCAGCAAACAAACATAACATGACCTGGCTGTTGTCATGGAGCCCACAGCGGTCATATGCTGTTACCACATGTTGTGTAAGAAGCGCGGTGTCAACTTCGGGGTGGACTAGGCAGTGCTATGGTGATGAATGGATGCAGAACCACCCACAGCAAACAGAGAGCACACAGAAGTGCAACAATACATAACTTAATGGACATTGTGGGTCCTGGGTTGGATGCAAGGAATATGACTGTAGTCCTCTGGTGCTTGGGGCTTACTGATTTGAAAGTTTGAAACAAAGGATCAAGATACAGTTCATAGTTCTCAATTCACACACTGTAGATCTCATCGAGGTGGTGATGTGGCCACTGAAAGGTTGTGCACAAGGACCTTTAATTGCCAGTCTGTTAGAAAACGGTGCACTATTGCATGTGACATAGTTTTTCTTCGGGGTTCCTGTGCTTTTCTTTAGGTGTGGTTTTTCCCACATTTACTCGTCCAATGTTTAGTGAGGCACGGGAAGGTGGCCCCAGTCAGGGTATCTTATTTTGAAAGTGTGTTACGGTTCATGGGACACATTAATTTGTTATGGGGAGTTGGACCTTCCCCCTCTCCTTGGCTGGCTGGGAGTTTAGACAGGTAAAAGATTTTTACGAGGTAGTCTAATGAACATAGGATGGAATTTTAGCTAGGGTCCCATGGGCGTCGCCAACCCCTGTCTCTCCAATGCATACATGGGGGTGTATTATCGGTGCAGGTGGTGTCTAATGACCTACACGTTATTGGGGCGAAGTATAAGCAGGGTCTGTGTAGCAATTGAATGTTGTTGGCAATCGTAACGTGCCCTGAGGTCACGTGCATAACCCTCTAGTCCCGGCATTCAGCATGCAACATGACCCTAACTAAGGGAACTAGGTGTCCTGACTACATCGTTTCTCTGGGAACTTCCTTTTGGACTAGCTTTGGGCTTCTTTTTATCAGGCTTGTGGGTGCTTCCCTAGATCCCACAGGATCTTGCTATTTTATTTAACAGGGAAAAATGGAGTAGGTCCGAAAGCTGTCCCGTGGTCTCCCTGTGCTTCTGATATTGTGGTGTCTGAGATTGGGCTCACTGCTTTTCAGATGTGTATGTAAGGTCTTGTGTGTTGGCTGATTGTTAGGCCTTCTACGATGGTGACCCTATTTCTGGGTCCTAATTTTGCATGGAGTTGTGGTGGATCTTGCAGACTCCCTTTTTCCCCGGCACCCTCCTCTTCCTCGAACACTATCTTTCTCAGGGTATTTGGACCGGCGGTTAGAAAGCGAAGTCATTATTCTGGAGGGGCATGACCCAGGGAACAGGCGTTGGATACTTGGAAAACTTTTAAGAGAAAAGGAGGAGGTGGAGTATCACTACATAGAGAGCCTAGTGTGAGGCCTAGAACTGCATCGAAACTCATCTAATTAAAGTTGCTGGACTGGGATAGTTGGTTATTAGAGCGCACCTCCATACCCGAGCCATGCAGCGCTTTGCAACCAATTGGCACTTGTGCGGTGGAGGTCTATGGGGACTTCGCCATCCCGACCGAATGGGAAATCTGGCTCCTGATAGAGGAGGACAGCTTCATTTTCGAACTTTAAGGGGGCCTCCGTTGGCTGGAGGCTTCTTGCTTTTGTGGGCAGTGCTGTCGGAATCAAATCTTCCGCAACGGCCATGATCCAAGGGTCCTTCCTCTGGTCAGGGTCTATCGCACTGTTCATTTCCCTTGGTCCAGCGGGCTAGCAGGTGGAAAAATGGCCATGCGGAGATCTCACCTTCCTTGCGGACCACTGTCTCTCCTGGGCTCAGTTTGTCTATCCTGCACATTTGGGAGGAGCAGCAGATGTCTTCATCGCTGCTACACTCATGAACATGCAAAGGTGCAATTTTTCTTCTTTTACGTCTTAGCTGAGTCTGTACCAGGCTCCCTTGGCCTTGTATTTCCATATCAGTTCCTCTCCTACATTGACAATCTGGTGAAGTTTGGGTCCCAGCCAAAAGCCTCTCCTCTAGTTCTGCCTCGGACACTTCCCTGAATGGTGCTCTGTACCTATCCCTGCCCTCATCAGGTGGAAGGAGCGCTGCTCTGCATTCCTGCCATGCTTTTATGGCGTGAGCTCTCTCTCTTCATTTTGAGCCTTTCCTCTGAATCCCACCTAGAATGCTCCTTTGCTCTGAGTTATGCGCTGTTCTGTTTGGGTGGAACCTGTCCTCAAACTCACTTCCTGTTGTTCCTTCGGCTACCTGAGCAAACCCTGCAGCTTACACCTCGTTGGACCCAAAGGACTGGGACCCCTTTCCTCACCCCTGCTAGTTGTATTGTTTTCCAGAACCGCTATGAATCTCCCTGTCACTCGGGTGTGTCCACCTGACCCAGTGGGAGTGCGTATTCTTCGCACCGATGTGGTTCGATGGGCTAAATGTGATGGACGGTGGGGTCCATCTTAGAAGAACTCTAGCACTGGACTAGGGTGGTACCAGGATTGCCCGAGCCTGCTGGCCTGTTAGAGTCTCATGCCAACAGTTCGTTGTTTGGTAGGGGGCCCTTCAGCTCCCTCAACTGGCGAGTTGGTGTAACCACACATGGGGAGAGCAGGCATCGTAGAGAGCACCTACATACCTGCCTTAGGCGGGAGAGGTGTGGATGCCTTGCTTAGTGTGTGTGGAATAGGAATGCCAGTGGTCCACAACTTTAATATTGCCTCTCTCCTGTCCTTCTTTTGTCCTGTGTACTTGGTCCATATATGTGTCCTCATGTGTACAATTATGTTAGTGTTGAAGGTTCCCTCCTTTGGACATGGAAACACATGTGCCTTAGTGTGTGCGTGGCATTTGTGGTAATACTTGTTAAGTGCTTTAGTGTGGGGAGCCTGGTTTGCTTGCGCTTAAGTGGAGACTCCGTGATAAGTTGGGTAGGTTTTAGGGGATAGAAGCACATTGATTTTTGGGGTTTTCAGGGAATTTTAAGTTCTGCTCTGGATAGTCACTGAAAAGAACAGAGGTTACAGGGACATTAAGGTTTGACTCAGGTTTCACTCATATAAAAGCAGTGAAATTCAACAGTTATAGTCAGCTGAGCTAACTCGCACCCCCAGAATGCACTGCTTATGACCTCACATATTACATCGCTCATGACTTGGTCAGTGACAGCACTCATAACATCTCAAATAAGATCACTGATCACATCATTGATGACATCATCCAGTGGCTGTGAGTGTTTTAACAAAAGTTTATGAGAGTTAAATATATATATGTGCTTTGTTAGTTTTCCAGCCACGAGCAGGTGATGCGTTAACATCTTCAGCTGCACATCAGGGCCACCCGTGGAGTTGGAGCAGGTGCCACAGATTTTATTTTTTTTTTTGTATATTTTTTTTTTTATTGAGAGTTCGTATATAACAATACAGTACAAGAGACATGACATATTTGAAATCCAATTAATACAGTCTAGAAGCAAAGAATATTGAAAACAACCATACAGTTTTTAGTAATAACATTTAAATTATAAAGTGCAAAATTGTGAAAGAGTAAACAGGCAATAGACTTTCACTAATATTCAAAAGATTTTGTTAGAATTAAAACAATATAAGAACTTTAAATTCCCTGTGAGATTTCTCAGTTAATTTTTCATAGCTAGATTTGTAAAGTGCATCGTGCATATAAATAACGGACTTAATAAGCCAATTTTAAATCCGATTAAATAGTAGCAAGGCAAATTTAAGGATCAAACCCACTCCAAAATTTATCATATTTTTTCAGAGCCCCTGATCTTAGAGCGTATTTTCTTTCCCTATCCTGGATTCGGAGTAATTTTATCTTCCATGCTTGGAAAGATGGGACAAGGTCTGTTTTCCAGGACTGTAATATAAGGGATTTAGCTATTAAAGAAGCTATAAAAAGGGACTCATCATGTTGGGTATGAATGGAAGAGCAACCTAGGACGGAAGTCAATTCATCCAGTACAATATTAGTTTTAAGGACAATTGAGAGATATTTTTCTATTTCCTTCCATAATACCTGGATTTTGGGGCATTCCCAAACAATGTGTTTCCACGTGCCTTTTCCTTCACATCGGAAACATTTGTCAGCTACTTGGGGGAAAATATTATGCAAAAAGGACGGAGTTCTATATATCAACCATTTGCATACGTTTAAAATTTGCTCCTCGAAAAATGGTTTTATTAAACTTATTTATTTTGTCCCATACCTGTTGATTAATTGTAATATCTTCCCTCTTTTTCCATCTTTCAGTAATCTTGCTGTAAAGGTCCTGGTATTTACCTTCTCTTAGGGCCAGATGTAGGTAGGCGTTTACCGGGTGGTAACGGCCGAATTCGGCCGTTACCGACCGGTAAAAGCAATTTGATATGTAGGGCCCTGTATTTTACAGACTCGGTAAATTTACCGATAGGTAAATTTACCGATTATGTAAAATACCGAGTCAGTATCATTACGGATTCCGGAAAATTGTTATGTAGGTGGGACTCTTCTGAGTCCCACAAGCATTACAAAATCGGTATTTTACCATCAAATACTATTTGATGGTAAAATACCGATTCTGGTGTGCATGCACATGTGTGCATGCACACCTATGCCATATGACAGGCAGACCTGCCCTTAGGGCAGGTATGCCTGCCACATGGCACCCGAGCCTCTTTTGGGGGTGCCAGAGGGTGTCAAAGTGACACCCCCTGCACCCTTGTGACAGTCGGTATTTTCCGATGCGGTAAATACCGACCGGTAAATGCCCAATCAATCCTATGGGCTTCAAAGCCCATAGGAATGAATGGGCATTAACTGGTCGGTATTTACCGCATCGGAAAATACCGACTGTTTCCGATTCGGTAATTGCACATCTGCATTTACCTACATCTCGGTACTTTTATTTTACCACCTCTGAAATACCGAGTCGGTATGATGCGGTATTTAAGAGGTGGTAAAATAAAATTTACCTACATCTGGCCCTAAGTGTTTTAATCCAAATACTCATTTTCTTTTGTGTTTTGTTGTTAAGGATAGTGGAAATATTTTCTTTCATGAATAGATTTCCTATAGTGAGTTCTCTAAGTTTTGGATTTATCCTGATGAAGGACCAGTTCAGCATGCAGTGCGAATGGATTAACTGACTATTAATTTCATCCCAGGATTTCCATCTGTTGCCCAAGAGGAAGTCTTCAATTTTCTCAAAGCCATTCTCCTTCCAAATAGTTAATATGTATTTGTCCATACATCCAGCGTCTCCCAAGCTAAAATTCATTAAATTTGTCTTGCTGCTAAAATTAGGTAATCCATAGAATTTAAAAAACTGAGTTTTCACCTTAAAGATCCACTGCAGGGATTTATAGCGTACTTTTTTTGGATCTTTAGTGATTCTCACTGGGTCATAGATTTTCAATTCCAACAGCATCCTTTTAATAAAAAAATCATCCAACTCATGGAAATCTAAAACAGAAAACCTATGACTATAATGTGCAAAAGACGCAAAATAATATTCTCTAATATTTGGGACGGACAACCCTCCTTGTGTAGATGATAAATACAAAGTGCTTAGTGCAAGTCTGGGAGATTTTTGTGCCCATAGAAAAGAAGAAATCAATGCTTCTACTTTTTTAAAATAAGAGGCCTGGATTACGCAGGGAATTGCACAAAAAAGGAAATAAAAAAGGGGTAATACCGACATACGAATTAGCGATGCCCGCCCTATAATAGACAGGGGTAACAAATTCCAACGGTCTAAAAGTGATCCCACCTTTTTTAATAAAGGTAAAAAATTTAGTGCAAAAAGGTCGTCTAGGCTATCTGATACAAATATTCCAAGATATCTTTTTGGATTCGTGTTATATATCCGCCTGAATTCCGGAGCTAAAGTGTCTATAGTGCAGTTCACCAGAATAATTTCCGATTTGTTTACATTAATTTTATAACCCCCTAGCTTTCGAAAATCAGAGAAGATTTTTAAAATCCTCCGTTGACTAGAGGGTTTAGAATCTATAAAAAGGGCAATATCATCTGCATACAGTTTTATATTTGTCATTCCTAATATTGGGGCTGTGTCAGCTTTAATATTCCTGATGGCGATTGCGAGAGGTTCGATAAATAATGCAAATAAAATTGGCGACAGGGGACATCCCTGTCGCGTACCTCTAGTGACTTTACAGGACCCAATATTTGTATTATTAATGATAATTTGTGCCCTAGAATTCACATACAATTGTCGTAGGAGGTGCCACAGATTTCAGTGACACAGTGCTAGGGACTCAGGCTGCGGCAATCTTTTAACTGCACAACAGGCGCTACATCGAGTCTTTGGTAACACCGCTGCTATGTGTTGGTTTTTTAATGTTGTTGCAGTAGGAAAAACTGGCGCTGATGGTCGATGTATGGATTTTTATGATTCCTTAGCAGCAAAGTCACCTCCAAGGGCCCAGAACTGGAATTGGCACCACCTGGCACGTCAGAACTCCCAGGAGAGGAGTTCAGGGTTGCAAGTGAAGGTTTTGATGGCCCACAGACTTTTTAACAAGAGGGAAGCACACACAAGATTCTGGAGTATCTTGGCAAGAAGGATACAGAAAGCAAAGTCCAGTCCTTTCGCTGCCCAAGACAGAAGCAGCAACCAGCAGGCCAGCACAACACATTAACAAGCAGAGTGACAGTTCACCTCTTATAGCTTCTCTAGCTCTTTTTCTTGGCAGAATTTCCTCTTAGTCCAGAAGTGTTCTGAAGTTGTGGTGTCATAGCTCCAGTACTTATACTAGTTTCTGCCTTTGAAGTAGGAAAACTTTAAAGGAAAGTCTTTGTAGTGTATAGGACCCTGCCTTTCCCTGACTAGGCTTTAGACACTTCAGGGGGTTAGAGACAGCTTTGTGTGCAGACTGGCACAGCTCTATTCAGGTGTGAGTGACAACTCCTCCTACCACTCTAACTCAGGAATACCCATCAACCTGTTGATGAGCCATCGGAATATGCAGGGCACAATCCAGCTCCCTTTGTGTGACTTTCTAGAATTAATGCAAAAACAGACCAACTGCCAGTCTAACCCAGAGATTGGCCTTTGTTAGCTGACCCTGCCTTTTGCTGCTCCCAGCAACTGGCCACCACCAGAGCTAACCCCCACTTTGGGATGGAGAATCGGCAGGAAAATCAAGATAGGAGATGTGTGCCCACCTTTGCCAACTTTACCCCTCAGATGAAAGAGGTGAGACAAAGCACAACTCGCCACAACAACCAACCAGCGAGAGGCTTATGCCCCCCTCCCACTGAAGGGTGGCATAATAGTAGGTGTCCCCACCCTAAGAAAGGGATGAATTGGTCCTGACCTGTACCTACCTGAAACGTCTCTCCTCCTTTTTTTGTTAGGTTCTTGGTTAAGTCCCTTTAGTATTTTTTAGAAAATAAAAACTCATCATGGTTAGGGGTAAGAGTATTTAGACATTTTTCTTAGGTCTGAAAAAAAATCCAACTACTGGTGAAAAAATGCCAGGTGACAGAGAACATGGTGGAGGAGCTCAGCCACCCCCTTCCACCCATCTAGAGATGAGAGAGTTAAGGTCGCTATGCAAACCTAAAAACATTGTTTAGGGGTTCCCTGCCTTCCAAGAAAAAGCTCCAGGAGCTCTTGGCAGAGTATGCTAATGACCACCCATCTAATCAAGGTCAAGACCTCCCAGATGGAGAAGAAAGTGGAAGGGAAAAAGCTACCTTACAACCCCCTCACCCCCTAGGGAGGACAGGGTCACCGTGCCCCTAACTCCAAGAATACTACTCACAGCACCTAGATCCCACACAGGTGGGTCAGGTACTTCTGAGACCATTGAGGACAGCCTTAATGAAGAGACCAGCCTTTTAACAAGGTGAGCCAAAAGATTAGACCTAGAATCCAGACTCCTGGCTCTAGAAAAAGAAGGAGCAGAGATGGGCCTAGCTCCCATCAATGGAGGCAGCAACTTAATAATTAGGGACAGGGAGCAATCTTATGATCCCAAAATCCCCAAATTTGAGGAAGGTGATGACATCACCAAGTGGTTCACAGCCTTTGAGAGAGCCTGTGAAATGAGAAAAGTGAAGAAGTCACACTGAGGGGGGCAGTCCTTTGGGAACTTTTTACTGGTAACTGCAGGGACAGACTCCTGAACTTTACTAGGGCAGATGCTGGGTCTTATGACCTCATGAGGTACACTTTGATTGAGGGCTTTGGACTCATCATCAAAGTTCTCTATTCAATTTTACAAGTAAAATCATAAAAGACATAGGCTATCATTAGAAAATTGACATACAAAATCTCATAGTCAAACTCGTTCATGTTTTAAAACCTCCGCCAAAAAACATACAAGAAAAAAGCAAACAGAGGAGAATTTAAAAGCTGTAAAAACAATAGAGCAGGCCTGACTTGGCTAAAATTCCTTGGCTTTAAAATCAGAAACAGAAACTTGTAACACAGGTTATAGTATTTTTGACAAAACATAGTGACATGTAAAGTATTTTTAATCGTTGTATTGTTACAATCACTGTGTGGCAGGTCCAAGTACGAAAAACAGCCGTGATTAGAGAGGAGAAGGCGGGGAAATAAATTCAACCTGAAATGGGTCAACAGGCGACATTGATGGCGTGTCATGTTCCAGGTTGAATATGGTTTTATAATGCTAACAGTTCGCACTAAAATTGCATGCCGCATAGAGTGGTTTGTTTGTGCAAGTTCCTTGCGCTCCTGATGCCAGCTTGTCCCTAAGCAGTGTTACAGTCTTTTTACCCACCGAACAAGTTAAAACAGAGGATTAACATACAGATCAGACCACCCAGGGACCTGCAGGTTCCCTGCCACATACCCAAGCCATGGAATCAGGGAGGATCTTTCCAATTTTAAACAGTCCTGCAGAATTAATCTGCTAAAACTAAGTTCCTCCTTCAACCAGACTGAGTCCAAAGCTTTAGAGGGCCAAAGCGTAGTTGGTCGATGTGAAAGTCTAAGCCTAACTCCTCATGGAAAATTTCAGAGAGTATACTTTGGGGTACCCCAAAAGAAATCTTAAAAATTTGTTTTCTGCTATTTAAAGAGGGGCAGCCCATCCTTAACCCATAATCCACTACCGTAGCTCACTGAGGGGATGCACTTGGCCCTGTAAATTTCTAGGACCGATTGAATGTGAGTGCGTCTAAGCCGGCGGGAGAAATCTTTAATGCTGATTGTCACTCTGTTAAAAAACTAGACATTCTGGGATATGAGTGAGTGCCACTTAAACTCAGAATCTAGTCAAACCCCCAAATACATTTTTTATAACTCTTTTTATTATTGACAAGTTTACACCGGGCAAACACTTTACAAACATAAGCGACCAAGGGTGCATAGTTTTTGTAACTTTTCTCATAGACCACAGATCATAGCCGTTCCATGACAGTGATATATTCAGCCAACTTTCACTTAGTCTACCCCAGATCTTGCCCTTTTCTCTGCTACGGGGGCTTAAATATACCTTCCCTGTAATTGTTCAATTTTTCCCAAATTTGGGACCATTGATATGAATGCACTTTATTCGATAAAAACATTTATCATAAAAGTCTATACATCCCTATACAATCGTAATTAAAATTCCATCAATCCATTGTACATACAAGCATACATAGACCATTTAAAAGACAGATAAAAATATATATATACAATAAAACCCATAGAAATCTCATAGAAAATCTTATATAAGTATAAAACCTTTATCAGTCCACAATCAGAACTTTTTAAGGGGGGGTCGCTTTTAACAGCCTTAGTCGAGTCTGCCAAGCGCTACCCAGAAATTTTGCTACCCCGCATACTACCATCAGGGTTGACGTGTTGGTGGTCAAATCACGTAAAGTCATCTTATGGCACCTGAGGCCCAACTCCTTACAGATTGGTTTTAACCAAGTTTTCCTAGCGGCTTTGTAAGCAGGACATGCAAAGAGAAAACGGGCCACCGACTCATTAGGGGCAAAGCATCCGGGGCAAGAAGAGACGGGGGATCCTGACTTTTTCCAACCGGCGGTGATTGCGTTCACCGGGAGGGTCCCAACCCAAGCTTTAAGTAGAGAGATCTGTCCCTGGGTTTTTGTAAATAATCCAGGAATGGTTCCAAACTCCTCACAGGTTTGTGTGACAGAAACTTCTCCGTGAGGGTCCCCCATTTACAGTTGCGTAGCTCTTCCTGCTGTACCCAGTTCCAATATATCCTCTTTAATATTTGTTTCAATGGAGGACATTGGCTACCCCAGGCTTCACCCAGCCCAAGTTTCACGACCAACTGCCTGAGATTACCCAACCACTTGATCTTATTTCCGGTGTTGAGTTTGATTAATTCATCAAGGACAAGTGCGTAATTTGCCAACTCTGGTGTTCATCTAATGCGAGCCCAGAAGAGTAGCGGGCGCAGGCAGACCATGTTTTTTAATGCTCGCTTCCCCATATCATGCAGCAAAGGTTTTACAGGCGTAGAAACGGGGAGTGAAACCAAGTCTCTTAAACATTTATTTTCAGATCTTACTAGATCGACAGTGTTCTCTGACCCCCATAGCTCTGATCCATAGATTGCCGATGACAGTGCCTTCCCTGCATACATCTCAAGGGCAGGGGCTATAGGTTTACTCATAGATTCTCTATGTACCCTTAAAATTGCACCTGATGCTCTCTTATGATTTAAAAGCATTTTGGTCATATGATCTTTCCAGTTCATCTGGCTGTTCACCCTTACCCCCAAATAATCAAAAGAATCTACCATCTCCAGTGGAGTGCCATTGAGGGAGATGTTGTTCCTAAACCTCTTTGAGGGTGACATGGCCATCAACTTCGTTTTAAAGGTGTTAATAGTAAGGCCATTCTCATCGCAGAATGAGGTAAAACGGTCTAACAACTTTTGGAGGCCTGCTGGGGTTTTAGATAACAGGAGGGTGTCGTCAGCGAAGAGCAGGGTGGGCATTTTCTCCCCCGCCAGGACTGGGGCGTCGGCCGAGATCTCCCTCAGATGGTCCACCACCCCATTTACAAATAGGGAGAACAAGGTTGGCACCATCACACAGCCCTGGCGGACCCCCCTGCTCACAGCTACCCTCTCTGTCAGCTGCCCATTATCCCCCATCTAATCCTAGCATAATTCCCCTCATGCAATTTCACAATGAACTCAAGAAGGGCAATGGGGAAGCCAAGTTTTTGCAATGCCTGCCATAGTGTGTGGCGTGGCACCAAGTCAAAGGCCATCTTGAGGTCTATAAATGCCAAGTAAAGGCTGCCTTTACCTATCGTAACAATCTTCCAGTAACAGCAAAAACTCTGAATACTTGGTCCATTGTACCAACCTTTTTCCTAAAACACGCTTGGAAGTGGGAAAGAATACTCTTTTCTTCTAGCCATGACCCCACCCTAGCGATAATGACCCTGCCAACCACCTTTTGGATCACGTCAATCAAACTGATCGGCCTGTAGTTAGCAGGGTCATTTCTCTCCCCCTTTTTAAATACTGTCACAACCTCTGCTCCCTTCCACGAGTCCGGGACTGGGTAGCCCCTTGTAAATAAATTCATTATTCGGGAGATGAGGTTTGCCCAGGTTTCAGGGTCATATAAAAGCAGGTCACCTGGGAGACAATTAGGGCCTGCTGCCTTACCCGGGGCTAAGTTCTTTATAGCCACCTGCACCTCGGTAATGCTAAATGGTTCCTCGGGAGCCTGGAATTCTGACCCAGGAACAACAGGGCTAGTCATCAGGGGACCTGGTTCAGCTCCATCACAATACAAGTCATGAATATGTAAAAACCCTTGCTGTTCTGTTATATGGTTAGTAATTGGGTTATTTCCCATTCTCTTGGCCTTAATAAATAGATCCCAAAATAACGTAGAATCTTTCTTCTGGGATGCACATTTGAGATCCTGCCAGTGTTGTACCTCCCAGTCACTCTTTGCAAGCACTGTTGCCCTGGCATAGTCCTTTCTAGCTGATCTTACTAGGGATGGATCTTTTTTGAGCAGTGCTGCGGTTAGCAACTTCCTCTTACCCTTACACTGGTCCGTGTACCAAGGAAAACTTGTTTTTTGTGGACACTGTTTATGTTTGCCATTACCTGCCACAGAGAAACAATGGCCCAATTTCTCAATCCAGTTGTTATAATCTTTAACGAATGAGTTACCCATGGGACAATCAGTTGCCCCCTCATGTTGTTTCAACACATCAGTGTACAGTGCTATATGTTCACTAATCATATCTAGAGTTCCTGCCTGGCATTTCACCCTGTCCCACTTCAACCGCCGGTTACAATTCGAGAGCACAACCTCCTTAGATAATTTTTACGGGGCTTAAACTTCTATTTATATTAGTTGTTCCCCAATTTAATCTGATACATAAGGGGTTGTGATCGCTGTCTTGGGACGGTATCACTTCCTTATCTAGTAAACTGTCTCAAAGGCGGGTGTCCATTAAGATATAGTCTATGCGAGATGGGCTATTGAGCCTATTGAATGTGTTAGACCCGTCTTGGTCAGAGGTTGTTCTTCCGTTTACCGCTCCTAAATTATATTCTAAGGTTAGGGCGTTGATCTGGATTGCCCTAGCAGACCCTCTTTTAATAGGTGCCAGCGTCAAGGTGGGTATGGACCATTTAGCATCTTCCTCTGCTGTTCCTAGGAAGTCTTCCCCGCTTAAAGGTTCGTAGGTACAATTTAAATCCCAAGCCACAATGATTTTAGAGAGTGGGGGCTATTAGCTAGTTCCGACTCGAGGGCTGCTATTGTAGAAGACATTTGGGCCCCCGGGGATCCTCTCGCGTAGATATTATACAATTCTACATTGTTTGACTTCTGATTCCCCTTAATAGTAAGATGTAGAATGTCCTCTGACGTGGAATTATTATTTATAATTTCCCAATTTAATGCTATCCTAACCCAGATGTGGAGCCCCCCTGATGGTCGACCTTTACCGGAACTTGTTGCGGGTGTGTAAAAAGTGGAATACCCAGATTTATATATTGGATAGGTACTCCAAGTCTCCTGGAACATGCAGACATCAAACTTTTTGATGAAAATGTTCCATTCAGGTATGGATACATTTTTTTGTAGTCCTGCTATGTTCCAGGAGAGTATCTGCAAATCTCTTGGTGTTATTTCCGGGGCAACTATATGGACAGGCTCACTCCCGATCTTCCCCTCCCCTCTACAATGACTTCGTTCTGCACTATCTATAGATGGCATGCTATCTCCCTCTTCCCTTTCTTGTGAGATTTCATCAAGTCAATCAATACTATTAAGGTCAGATATACTTTGTTCCCTGTCTGTAGACCATTGAGGTAAGCGTACTGTTGCAGGATTTCTTAGCGGCGACCTGTTTTTAATTACCCCTTGATGAACTCGAGCCCCAGTGAAGGATTTTTGGTGAGTGAGAATAGAGGAACCTAGTCCTTGACTCTTAGCTCAAGTGTCCTCATCATTCCCTCTAGAGCTTACGTATCTCCTGTTTATAACGGGTGACAGACGGGGACCCTTGGGCACATTACTGACCACTCTCGATCCACCTACCCCTTTCGCTAATATGGGCATTGGGCAGACCTTAGGTGCTATGCCTATTTTAGCAGTTGATAATGGAGTGGAGGCTATGTTTGTGTTTGTACCTCGAATTTGGTCCTTTTCCCTCAATAATTCTGCCAACATCTCTTTTATCAACTCTACATCCCTACCAAGCATGTCAACTCTGTGCAGTATACGCGAGTTATTGTTCTCACAGCTAATACACCTTCGGGGGGGATCATTATTATCTTCTGTGGCCCTACTTAACACTTGCTGGGACCTCTAACGACTTCCCAGATAGTTTTTCTAGAGCAAAAAATCTATTTGAGCTGGGAATACCATCCGTGATGCTATCTTCGATAGGGTCTAAGTTGGTACCGCTCACGGCTGCTTTATCAGATATTCCATTTGGGGGAATATTCTCCACTAATTCCTCTGCCGGCAAATGTACCTCACAGACCAGAGGGGAAGTAATTTTTTTACTAAACATGGCGGGAATCACCCTTTTCCCAGCAAGCCTTAAAACCTCATCAATGTTATCATTGGCGACCGGTGTGCCGCTTTCGCTACTCCCACTTAATACTTCAACACAATCTTGTACAATTGCTTCTATTCTCGTGAGCACACAGTTGTTTGCAGAATGCGCTTTTGTATTTGCCTTTTTCCCTTTTTTCGAAACAGTTGGCACCCCTCCCTCCATTAACTTCCTTTTCCCCATAGTTCACTACTTTAGCGTAACACACAACCAGCACTCAAGTTTCCCACTTCCCAGAAGTCCAATTGGATTCAATGAACAGTACCTTGTGTCCCTTTAAGGTGGAGAATGGGATGTTGGGGGGGTGGCCCGGCCCGGCCTCCTCTGGCCTCCGAGGGCCCGCCCTTTGCCCGGGCTTAGCCCGGCGAGTCCCGCGCGCGGTCCCGCGATGCGGGAACTACTGGTGTTTTTGAGCGCCTCCGGGCGCAGGATGAGAGGTGGCAGCTTCCGGCCGCTATGCCACTCGGGAGGTGTAGTTCCCCCCCTCTCGGCGGCCGCACTAGTGTGGATTGAGGCAGCGGCGGTGGGAGGGAGACCCACACAGGCCAGGGACAAAGGCGGCAGGTAAGGTGGCAGCGTGATGTCCGGAAATGCCCCCAGGTCAGCTCGTCTCCCCCGCCGCACCGGAACTGCTGGTGTTTTTGAGCGCCTCCGGGTGCAGGATGTGAGGTGGCGGCTTCCGGCTGCTATGCCACTCGGGAGGTGTAGTTCCCCCCCCTCTCGGCGGCCGCGCTAGTGTGGATTGAGTCAGCGGCGGCGGGAGGAAGACCCACACAGGCCAGGGACAAAGGCGACAGGTAAGGTAAGGTGGCAGCGTGATGTCCGGAAATGCCCCCAGGTCAGCTCGTCTCCCCCGCTCCACCGGAACTGCTGGTGTTTTTGAGCGCCTCCGGGCGCAGGATGTGAGGTGGCAGCTTCCGGCTGCTATGCCACTCGGGAGGTGTAGTTCCCCCCCCTCTCGGCGGCCGTGCTAGTGTGGATTGAGGCAGCGGCGGCGGGAGGGAGACCCACACAGGCCAGGGACAAAGGCGGTAGGTAAAGTAAGGTGACAGCGTGATGTCCGGAAATGCCCCCAGGTCAGCTTGTCTCCCCCATTTGTTGGGACACCCTCTAGATCAGAGGTTTCCAAACTATGTGTCGCGACACTCCACTGTGTCGCTTGCCATGTGTGGGTGTGTCGCGCTTCTGTCCATTCTTTTGCATTATTTAAAATTACTACGACGAGACTAATCATGCAGTAGGGTACTGCGCCTCATGGTGTATGAAGGTCAGAGGCGTAACTAGAGTCAAATTTCGGGTGTGGGCGGGTGATTCTTCAAGCAAAAGGCAGAGTTGAGCTGCAGGGGCTCTAAGCAGGGGGGGCAGGGACGACATCAAAGCCTCATTAACAAGTAAAAGGTCTTTTAAAGACCTGTGAAGTGCTCAGGTGCGGCTGTGTGTGTGTAGGGGGGGGGAGGCTGAAGCCCTTTGAGTCCAAGGGGCGTTGCGCGCCTGATGGAGGTGTGGGCATGATCGTTCGGGAAAACGGAGTAGAGTTCCTTTCGCCTAAAACCTTAAAGACATCCTGTAATGTGCTGTGTTTATTGAAGAAATGAGCCGTAGACTGAAAAAAAGCATTGCACACTATCAATACAGTCGCCAACGAGGTTTTAGAAAGCTTCCAAAAAATCAGCAAAACCTTGGCGCAGCACCCCCTTACAATCCATGTTAGAGGAGACGTGCCGAAACGCTGGCACTGCTGTAGAGATCCGTGGCCTGGGCTGCAGAAGTGAGCCACAGAGCGGGAGCTATGGAGGAGACCCCCCTGAGAGATCCCTGTAAACTGCGGTAACTAATGTCTGAACCTCGGTGGGGCACCAGAGCTGCGACAAACTGCCGGCCTGACTTTTATAAAATTGCAGCTTGTTCGGTGTAGTGCATAGGGCGGCCCTGAACAGTGGAGATACGGGGGCGCTGCAGCCTAGCACACTCGTGAGTGACCAGCGCTCTGCCGAAGAGACTGATGAGGTCGTTTGTGAATATTGTCCATGCTGTGTGGAGTGAGGAAAAAGTTAAGAACTCAGTCCAAATGTGGGACTAACATGTAAGGGAGTAGTCAAGTGGTACATGAGTGTTTCGTTGTTTGCATGTTTCTGCCTCAGTACATGTTTCTGTGTTTGTTGGTGGTCATGTGTGTGCCCATGTTACTAGAACATTACTGGCCTTTTAGTCCAAACTGTTGTGGAGCTGCTGACTGTAGGTTTACCAATATGGAGAATTGGCGAATGTACTTCAAAGAAAAGTAGCCATTTCTTCAACACAACGAGTGGTACAAGCGGAGGCATGGCGGCCGGATTCAAGTAGGTGTAGCATAAACATATCTACTGTTAGCAACAGTAAACCCACCTTACGCTGTCAGGCACATGGCTAGATGTTGAGCAGACAGACTTTCTGTGTTTTGTGGGATAGTGGGAAGCGTTGGCAACATGGTTAGCTGATTAGACAACAATAATCATTATCGTCACCACTTAGCTATCAACTCCCTTTTCACAAATGTTGGTATTACTTTACCAACATTCAGTAGGTACCTTTTGGGTAATTTACCAAGGCTGTTCCATTTTGGTGTGCTAATTTCAAGATTCTACACAGCTGAAAGGTAAAAATAAAGCCATTTTTGGCTGTAAATAGTGACAGGCTCCTGTTTAAAATGGGAGTATTTGCATAGCCAAAGATGCAATACCCCTCTGCAAATTTAAATTACACCTATCCTAAACTTTGCATCTATCCCAAAAGAACTGTGTGTCAATACCCAGAGCGAGATTACTATTCAGCTAATGGGGAGTAAAAGCACAAAAAAGGAACACCAGATTTTCCAGATCATGTTCTGATTAAAGACATGCAGGCGGCTATTATGCTTCCTTGCTTTGTTCTTGCTGTTTCTGTTTTAACTTATAACAAGAAAGCATAGCAAAAGCTTACTGTCTAGTCATAAAATTTAAAGCAGGGTTCAACACTCCTCCCCCCCCATCAAGTTAGTGACTCACCTTTCATCCTATTTATTGGCTTAGCGTTGGCACAAAGAAATGGGTTTGCATACATATTCTTTGACACAACAATGACCCAGCATAATGATGTATGCATGCATGCGAGTCACCACGCATCTGCCAATATACTGGGCACCATTTTGTTTATTTTTTTATTACCATGCATGCATGGCAGGTGCCATTTGTGGAACAATAAATATATAAATACAAATATTGTAAGTATTCAAAAGCACAATTTGAAGAGAGCTGTCTGGCAACAAATATAAGCTCTCCGGCCTGACCCAAAAATTAAAAAGAAACATTTAAAAAAAAAAACACCATAAAAACCGACCATAATAGTTGTAAGTCTTTTACACCTACTTTCATTGAGACTCTCATTGCATCCCTATCTTTATCTACCCCTTTGCTTGCCAAATTTCTGCAAACTCAATGTATGTGTGTTCTTACAAATCATATATTTCAAAAAATACCAATGAAAGGTTTTCGTGAGATATGTTGCGTTCCCATACATTTAGTTATTTGCTAGTGAAACTGAATTACTGTGTAGCGAACATATGCGTGTCTAAAAAGTGTGACACCAGCATGAAAAGTTTGGAAAGCTGTGCTCTAGATTCATACACTGTCCTCTCTGTCAACATGCACCAAATCAAGTATCTTTCCCATGCTGCTAATGACGGTGGCTCCTGTGCCTTCCACGGTCTTGCAACGATCCGTTTCGCAATTAGCATCTCAAGTGTCACCTATATTCTCTCTATGGTGTTTAGATCAGTAGGATCCCATATATTCAGTAGGCACATCTTTATACTGTTGTCAATCTTACAACCCATCACTTCTGCCATACATTTTGTCACCTCAGACCAATACATCTGAATATATGTACATTCCCAGACTATATAGACAAAGGTACCCTCTTTCCCACATCTTCTCATGCATCTTGTTTCTATTCTATAGCCCATCTTTACCATCGCAGAGCCCGCAAGATAAATTCTGTGGCGCACTTTCAGTTGTACCAATCTCACCCCAGAAGAGATAGCTACCTCTTTGGGGAAAGCTAATGCCCCAAGCCATTCCTCATCCTCCAGCTGCCACGTCATACTCCCACCCAGTTCGGATCCGGAGGAGGGAGTAAGACAAGTTATTAATTAGTTTCTTATAAGTCAAGGAAATGGATTTCTCTGGCATGTATGCGTCTAAAATTCTGTCTTCAATCGGGGAGGATTCTGGTGGCATCTCCCTCATTGCTATCACCGCTTGCAGTGCGTGCTTGATCTGTATGGATCTGACATATTCTGTGTTAGCGAGTTCATACTCCGTTTGTAGTTGGGTGAAAGTGACTACCCCTCCCGCCTTCCATAGATCTCCAACCTCTTCGTAGCCACCCGCCACACCTGGACCGCATGCATTGTGGGGCCCGACAGGCTCTGTTTAGTGGGGTTGGTATACAGCACCCTCGTGAAATCTCCCCCTGGGAGCAACCACCTATCCATTTGATATCCAAGGTCCCCCTGGGGCCTATATATTCAATTATTAATTGCAGTAAGTTGCGCAGCCCAATCGTATCTTTTGATATCAGGGAGTGCAATTCCCCCATCATGCCACCCTTGTGTGAGCTTCCGAATGGATAATATGGGTGGCTTCCCCCCATAAAAGTTCTCTTTGGGTGCCTTCTATAGATTTAAAATAGTCTGTCCCTACCGGGCGATGCGAGTTTTGCAGTACATATGAAAAGGGTGGTAGGGACTACATTTTGAATAATGCCATATGCCCCAACAGGGACAGCGGGAGGGATTTCCAATGTCTGACATCAGATCAAAGTCTTTGTAGTGGGGGCAAGAAATTTTGTTCATTGAAATGGGTAGGATCTTTAGAGACATAGATCCCCAGGTATTTGAATCCTACTTCAGCTTCACTAATAATGATATCCCTTGGTAGTGTAGGCAGCTTACCACACAAAACATAGATGACCAATTTGGGCCAATTTATACTATAGCCAGAGTATTTCCAAAATGCAATAAAGATATGCATTGCTCTATTCTGAGAGGCACCGGGCAACGCCAAATGCAATAGTATATCGTCAACATATAACGAAATATGATCCTTCCGTCCCATGGCCCACTTAAGTCTTCTAATAATAGGGTCTTTTCTTATCCACATTGCCAATGGCTCCAACATCAGGGCAAAGAGAAACAGGGAAAGAGGGCAGCCCTCTCTGGTTCCCCTCCTGAGTGCAAACATTGGGGACTTTCTGTTGTTGACCACAACTTCGGCCTGTGGGTTTTTGTACAGGAGCTGCACCCAGCTTAAAAAGCCTGGGTCAAATCCTAATTTCTTTAACACTGAGAACATATAGAAGCATTCAATTGTGTCGAACACCATGGCGGCATCAAGGGGTACCACCACCGTGTCTTCCCGTATTGTGTTTACTTGATCCAGCGCTCCATGGAGCAGTCGCAAGTCAAGAGATGTATTCCTAGTCTGCATAAAGCCGGACTGGTCCGGGTGCACCAATTTGGTTATAACTTGTAGTAAGCGGGTGGCCAATATTTTCATTAGGATTTTGGCTTCTGCATTAAGCAGTAATATCGGCCTCCATGAGGAGCATTTGTTCTTGGGTTTCCCACTTTTGTGGATAACCACTATGGTTGCTAACCTCTGATCTATTGGGAGAAATGCTATCTCTCGGCTCTCCTGAAACATTGCTGTCAGATGGGGCGCAAACTTGCTAGGGGCGAATTTGTACAATTCGATAGGCAAGCCATTAGGGCCCATCGCCTTGCCGCCTGCAAATCTTGTATAGCTTTTTGACCTCTGTAGTTACTAGATCCTGCAAACCCCCAAATACTGGAAGTTTTGTACCTGATTGATGTATTGGGCTTCAACTACATGTTTCATTGTTTTAGTATTAGCGGGCCAAATTTCATAACGTGGGACTTGGAGAAATTCGTCGACAAGTCAAGGCTGCTCATCTAGTTAATAAAAAGAATAAGAAATTTTTGTAGCCTTTTAGCTGTACAGGCAATTAAAACAGTGTCATCGGCATAGAGCAAGGCGAGTATAAGTCGACCTCCTGCTTTAGGAACTTCAACATCTGGCACTGTCAAGGCTTGCTCTATGTGATTGATATAAAAATTAAATAAGAATGGGGCACCCCACGCAGCAATTTAAAGTTCCCAGTACATTCCCCATTGGGGCCAAACCTGACACTGGCTGAAAGGTCTGTGTGCAAATCACGTAGAAATCTTATTAAAACTGGGTCTACATCCATCTGTTTCATCAGGGACCAGAGCTTTGAGTGGTTGACTCTGTCAAAGGCAGAGATACGGTCCATGAAGGCCAGATGGACTGCCCCCTTTTTAACCTTAATGTATTTACAATATAATGAGTAAAGGTTAAAAGTTTGCCCTATAGTTTTTCCAGGACAAAACCCATATTGTAAGTCAGTTAAAAAGCCTCTGTCAGCTTATTTATTTATAAAGTTTTATATAGCGCAAACTTGATCCCGAAGGATATCAGAGAGCGTTACAATTTGAATGAAAGGAAAGTAACAGTTCAGTACATGAGTCAAATGGGCAATCTCCATAGACATTGAATCAAATAGGGCTCACAAAACAGGCCGTTTACAAACCTGGGGTCAGCAAAGGATGGGCTAGTCGCTGATACATATCGACATAGAAGGGGAGCAGATGAGACAACAAGAGAGGAAGGAGAGGGGAAAAAACAAACCAATAAGATTATACAGGATTAATAACAAATTCTGGAGTACGTGCAATGCAATTAGAGCAGACAGTCGCACATCTTATTAAGGTAAGAACTTAATCATGAGGAATCTTTTTACTTCCAGTTTGAAAGCAACCTTGGAGGAGATTCTACGAATTTCCGCTGGAAGAGAGTTCCAGAATTTTGGTGCAGAGCCAGAGAAGACTCATTTGCATGTTCTTTTTTTGCGAAAGATCTGAGATTTCAGTAGGAGGGTATTAGCACTCCTAGACCGTCTACCCCCTCCGGATAGTTCTAGCTTTTGCGCTACATAGTTGGGTGTTTTGAAGTGGAGGGCTTTGTGAGATAGACAGGCAATCTTTAGCTGAATTCTAGCTTCATAGGGCAGCCAGTTTAGAGATTTTAAGACTGGGGAGATGTGCGCATTTCGCTTGGTGCCCGTAACAAATCTGGCCACCGTGTTCAATAATGCCCTTAGTGGGGCCAAGGTATATTTGGGGAGGCCACAAAGCGTGGCTCTGCCATACTCAAGCCTCAGCAACACAAGCGCTTGGACCACTTGCTTGAAATCTGCTTGAGGGAGGAAAGGTTTGATATTCTTGAGTGTCCTCAGAAGGTGGTTAGCTCCCTTGCACACATTGCTGATATGTGCTTAGGACTCACAACTGGGGTATATAGGATTAGATTCAGGGGGGCTCATAAAACCCAGAGCCAGTCCTGGGTTGACTTTGTAGACTAATCAGTTAAGACACTGGATGGATGCTTAACTGGAAGGGGGGGCGTGGCTGAACAAGATGGCTGAACGGTCATAACGGTCTTAACTCCCGGAGCTCCCGCTGGCGGCAACAGGATCCGACATTAACGCTGGCATCTACCCCACAATCGGTGTCCAGTGTATGGACCTATACTGGATTTGCCTGGGAATACTTAAAGTCGTGGATTGTGAGCAGATTATAGTGAATTCCAGCCCGACTCCGTTCCTGGCGCCATATTGAAAATGAGGGGCCAAGATGCGGAGATTCGTGGGCCCGCGGCCTCTTCAGAGTGTATTGGGCTTGCGGAAACCACTTCGAGTGGTGAGTCAGTGGCAGAGCCTGAGGGGCGGAAGGACGTCAGACAACTGAGCATATATAGAGCGCCGGCTGGATTACACTGCGGGCCAAACGGAGTACTCGCAGAAGGAGCATATAGCCGGAGGCAGGTGCTCCTGAGTGCTGCCGCAAAGGGGGTTCGGAGAACGGATTCCAGAGGACGGATAAAGACGTTGCAGGTACTGTGAGCGCATTAGCAAGTAATAGTGAAGTGACATTACAAAAGTCTGGGGTGTACCTGGGCCTATCAGAGAACCGGGACCCGGGGCATTTGATTGGCGACCCGTGGTCAAACATGTGGCTGGCCAGCAGCGGAGTATATTAGACCAGTGCTGTGATTACAGGAGTAAAGGTGGACAGACACACTGGGTGTCACGAGACAGATAATACACAGGCCTGTGCTACGTTAAAGGTGGAATTGGAGTGCCCAGCAGGGCAAAGTCTGGAGCCTCAGCTGGTGCCTTGTATCCAGAAGGTGTACATTAAAAATTCCACGAGGAAGGTGAGAGGGGGATAACATTGTGAAAATGGCGGGTAGAGCAAGTCACGGATAGAGGTCACCTGAATCGTGAAATAAGTGATTCCAGTTGAACTAGGGCACAGAAATCTCATCATTCTAGTTGAGGCCTGCGGTTGCTCTGAGCGCCACGACTGGAATAAAGGAATATTTTATGGTGCTCAGTGGACTCTCTGAAATCGGAGGAAAATATAAGAATCACAGGGTCATTTCTCTCTTTTGGGGAAAGGGCCTACACAAACTACGGAGCTATAACATGTTGAAGGGGCAAGGTAACTGAGTGCAAGCTAATAAAATCTCTAGTTATGTGCAACCATTTCCCCTGGAGCTAATCCAACAAAGAGGGGTTGCATATCTACAGGGAGAAGAAGGCGGGCACTCGGGGCCCCAGACCCATCACTAGCGGACATTTTGGCAGCCATACAATCTACGAGGAACGACATGATCAATAAAATTGACACAGTGGCCACTGATGTCAATTTATTGAGGTGTGACTTACGCAAAGTGTCAGACAGGGTCACTACAAACGAACAAATTGTGGAGGCTCTCCAGGCGGAAGTCAAGAAACTGAAGGAAATGGACTCAGATTCTTTTTTTTTTTTTTAAGTTAAAAACTTTTATTGAGCAACAAAATCAGGGTTACAGAGATGGGCCTACAACCTCACGGGCTGGCCGCTAAAATCAAGGCACAACGTGAGAAAAACACTTGCGGCCACTCCGGCGGTCAGGCACAAATCGGATACAAAATGTCGCCCAAAGTATAAAACAAGATAAGGCATTTTTCTTTTTTATACACACCGAAAAACAACAAACAACAAGAAAGGCGAATGCATAATAAACGGAGTCAGCCCAGGAGGAGGAGGGGAAACCCACTAATCAGGAATATGAAATCATAATCAGTAGGACAAGGCAGGGTGGGGGGGAAAGCGGGGAGGACAGGCAAATCAAAGGACAGTATACGAAATTTCAGGAACGCTAGCCTAGGGAGATAAGGTAACATCGGGGGGATTCAACCAATGGAGGAGCACAAATATCTCCGCGATAGGCGTTCCACTGACTCCAGATCTTCGTCCATGCCCTAGGTCTGCCCCTGGCTGTATAGACCGTCTTTTCGTGGAACATAGACCAGTCCATGTTTTCCTCCCACACAGAGGCAGTGGGGGGCCTGTACGAACCCCAGAGTTGCGCTATGTCCCGCTTCGCAACCATATATCCCAGGGTCGCCCATCTGGTCTGGGCCACCGAATAGTCGGTAGGTTCCCACACGTTCAACGGGCATCTCCGGGCTTCAGGCACTAGGGCAATTCCAGTCACATCAGCCATCACCGCAAGTACCTCAGTCCAGTAGGCAGCCACCCTCGGGCACTCCCAGATAATGTGAAGAAATGTAGCACTCATCCCGCATCCACGCTTGCATAAACCATCCGGGGAAAAACCCATCACAACCAAACGAGGACCAGTAACATACACCCGGTGGAGGATCTTGAGCTGAACCAGACGGAGACGGGCAGGAATGGCGACCTCTTTCGGAGAAGAAAGTGCCGACTGCCAATCCTCGTCATCCAATTCCAGCCCGTCGCCGACCCAAGCCTCCCTAAGTCGGATAAGCAAGTCAGCGCGATTATGAATCAGCTTCTTGTAAATCAAGGAGATAGTGCTATCGGGGAGGTGGCCATCCAGGATACGATCTTCGAGGGGGGAGGACTCAGGGATGGGGGCGCCAGAAGTCAGAACAGAAGCAAGGGCATGGCGGACCTGCAAATATCTAAAAAATTCCCTATCACTCAAGTAATAATCATTCCGAAGGGCCTCGAAGGACTTCACCGCTCCATTCGTACATACGTCACCCACTCTACTTATTCCAATCATATCCCAGCGGTCAAAACCCTTCGTCGTCCAAAGACATCCCAGACGCTCGGATGCGTAAAGCGGAGTCGCCAGTGTCATTCGATCCTCCCATCCCAGACTTACATTCGCAGCGCGCCACACACTAACCGCAATCCTGGTCGGTCCCGTAAAATGGCGCCCAGCCGACCTGGAGTAAAGCGCTCTATTAAAGTCCCCTCCCGGCAGTTGGAGTCTATCCATTTCAAAGGCCGGATCCCGACCCGGGGAATACATCGAGTGGTTAATGGCAGACAGTTGGGTAGCCCAATAATATCTCCTGATATCAGGAAGTGCCATGCCCCCGTCATACCAAGGGATGGTAAGCTTCGCAAGGGCGATACGTGGACGCCCGTCCCAAATCAGTTGCCTTTGTAGACTCTCGACCTCTCGAAAATAGGTAGCGGGGATGTCATCATAGGAATTCTGGAGTGCGTAAAGGAATCGCGGCAAGGACATCATCTTGAAAAGGGCAGCTCTGCCCAGCGGAGACAGAGGTAATTTACGCCAGCGAGCCACGTCCAGCCTCAGTCTAAGAAGCGGGGGAAGGAGATTACGTTCAAACCGGAGCGACGAATCAAGTGTAATAAAGATCCCCAGATATTTGAAGCCAGACTGAACAACCTGGATAGGAAATCTATTCGGCAACGGGGGCAGAACACCAGAGAGAACATATACACAGGACTTAGCCCAGTTGATAATCAAACCAGAATTTTTACCAAACGAGGTGAGAACGTCGAATAAAACATTCAAAGATTTACGCGGGGAAGTAAGGTAAAGAAGAATGTCGTCCGCGTAAAGCGAAACGCGGTCCTCAAAATCTGGGGACCAACGTATCCCCTTGAGAGAAGGCTCCCATCGAAGCCACGCAGCCAGCGGCTCTAACGCGAGAGCAAAAAGTAGCGGAGACAAGGGGCACCCCTTTCTGGTCCCCCTACCGAGGGAAAAGGGAATAGAAACTCGACCATTAACCACAACCTGCGCCAGGGGGTCGGTGTATAGCAGCTTCACCCATCCAATAAACCCCGGGCCAAAACCAAACTTCTCAAGAGCTGCCCAAAGATAGGGCCACTCTATCGTATCAAAAGCCATCGAGGCGTCCAACGAAGCCAAAATGGCCGGCTCCGTCAGAAGCCCCGCCCTCGCAATGGCTCCGTGGAGGCGACGCAGATTAAGAGCCGTGTTACGGTGCGGGATAAATCCGGATTGGTCCGGATGAATCAAGTCACTAATGACCGTCAGGAGGCGAGTAGCCAAGAGCTTGGCAAGAACCTTGGGCTCAACATTTAACAGGGAGATAGGTCTATATGACGAACAAAGATCCCGGGGCTTACCCTCTTTAGGAATTACAACGATCGTAGCCAGGCGCTGGTCATAGGGGAGAGCACCCCGCTCACGGGACTCCAAAAACATTGTTCGAAGATAGGGCGCAATCTTACCAGGACGCAGTTTGTACAACTCGATTGGCAATCCGTTCGGGCCCAAAGCCTTGCCCGAACGGAGAGAGCGAATGGCAGTCGCTATTTCGTCCGTAGAGAACGGGGCCTTCATAGAGACCTGCTCCAAATCGGAGAGGCAGGGCAAAGCTATATCACGCAGCAAGAGGCGAGAGTCGTCTGCATCCCGTTCTGACACAGGGGAATAAACCGCACGAAAGTAGTCCGCAAAACATTCCACTATTTCAACTGGGTCCGTCACTCTCACACCATTCGAAGTCTGAATCACCGGCACCACTCGATTCGCCCTCTCCTTCTTATTCAACCAGGCAAGCAACTTACCCGCTTTGTCCCCAACATCATACAAACGACCCTGTTGCTCTCGAAACATCATTTTAGCCGCATCTGTGACCAGAGACTTATAGGCAAACTGCTTCAGACCCAAGGCATGGAGTTTGTCAGGAGTAACAGTCGATTCCAGGTCAGCCTCCATCTCAAGTATATCCATCTCAAGATCCACCACCTCCCGATTCCTCGCCTTTTTGGTTTCAGCAATGAGAGACAGGGCCTGCCCACGAATCACTGTCTTAAAAGCCTCCCATAGGGGGCGTGGCCAAGATGGCGTCGGAGTAGGACGCTTCTTCAGGTCTCTCCGGCGCCGATCCGAAAAAAGCTACTAACAGCGCGGTCCTGGTGTAGCTGCCCGGGTCCAGAGGGGTGGCGGAAGGGCCCCCAGTGCAGCGGAGTGCAGCGGTGCCGTCTGAGGAGCGGAGTGACCCTTGAACGTCCGCAGGGATACCTCGCCTCTGGGGCCTGTGAAGCACCGGCCTCGCGTAGTCGGGGAGCCGACGTGGTGACTTGCTGCGCTCGCGGCACTTGGGGAAGTGCCGCCTGTGTTTATTCAGCGCCTGCCGGAGGTGGGGGCAGGGGTCCTGCCGGCAGGGACACGAGCCTGGGCTTCAGAGCCCTGTTGCGGAGGACGGCGGGGACAGCAAGAAGGTGGAGGTGCCTCCGGCGGCCGGACAGTAGAGGTGCGGTGAGCACGCCACGGAGCGTCCAGAACCGGCAGACTACCGGCGGGCTGCGCAGACCGGGGCCACTGGAGGAGCGTGGTATCACGCGGGGCCCAGTGCTGATGTGAACAGGCGGTGCAGGGTCGAAGTAAGGGCCCGGCTGCGGTGCCGACCCGAGCGAGGGCTGTCGGCAGGGTGAGTGCCTCCCCAGGAGGGGGCGTGAGCGGCCGTGACACCTGGGGCAGCGGGACCTGGAGCTCTCTACAACTGCTGCGACACTGCTTTGGCTTATAGGCGGGGGCTGGCTGGACGATTGCAGTTGCCACGTGGTGCCAGGGCGACCTGCGTCGTGATCCACGGCCTCGAGTGAGCAGTGCAGAACCGTTTGGATCACAGACCCCATTAGGGGACCGGATTGCTGGGGCCGGACTGCTGCACCCTTGCCCCCTGGGTCCGCATCTCATCTGCATCTGACGCAGTTCCGGTTCAGTTACTTCCCGGAGGCCACGGCGTGGACAGCGCTACCCTTGGAGTGGACTGTGACTGCCTTGCCCTGAAGAGCCCTGCCTCCTGCTCGCACCTAGTTGGTGGTAGGGTCCCCTGACCCCCAGCATGTGGCTCGCCTGCTTCAGATCTGCCTTCCGGTGAACCCTGGATAGTGAGGGGGTTCCATTTGAGCTGCCTGGTAAGAAGCGTTGCGATCCTCGGGCTCCACGAGCTCCCGTTGCGCCTGTATCCTGTCTGCCTGGGGGGGTCTGTTCCCCCGGTCTGCGTGTCACCAGCCAAGATGACCACCGTGTCACGCAAGGGGGGTCGACAGGGTAAGGATGGAGCTTCCAAGTCCTCTCAGCAGCCGGCGTCCCCGGGGGCCAGTGGCTCGCAGAAGGTGTCGGATGACGAGGCGCCTGCTACTAAGGCCTTCATGTCTGAACTATTTGCATCCATTAAGGAGGATATTTCTGAGCTCAAGGCTCAGTTGGCCTCTGACCTGAGGGAAGTGCGCAGAGACGTGGACGGCATTGGCGAGAGAGTGGCGACCCTGGAAGACCATGATTTGAGCATGGCTAACGATGTGCACTTGCTGCAACAAGATATCATCCGCCTCACCGAACAGAATCTGGACCTACAGTTGCACACGGAGGACCTGGAAAACCGTTCCAGGAGGAACAACATCCGCATTCGGGCGGTGCCGTGGGATGGTGAGGCGGGAGACCTGCGTGGTTACGTCCGGGACTTGTTTTTACAGATCTTGGACGAGGAGGAGGTGAGGGAAATCGAGATGGATAGAGTACACAGAGTGGGTCTGCCTAGGCGAGGAAGGGGTCCCCCTCCTGACATCCTCGTCTGTGTTCATGATTTCCAAATCAAAGAACGCATTCTCCGCAAAGCCAGGGCCATCACGTCACTGCAATTCAGGGGCCATGCCCCTCAGCTGTTCCAGGACTTGGCAGCCTCCACGCTGCGGAAGAGAAGGGAGTTTCGCCCGGTGACTACCTTCTTGAGAGAACGTAACATCTCCTACTCATGGGGCCACCCCTTCAGGATCATCTTCCGATGGCAGAATCGGCTGGCACAGATTAATTCTCTTCAAGCAGCAAAAGACCTCTTGGGTCTACAGGATGTCCCTTCTTCACAGGAGGCGAGTGCTTCGCCATCTAGGAGACGCCACCGCTCGTCCTCATGGCATAGGGTTGGGGCTTCCCCAGACCGGCGGCGGCCGGATCGTGCCTCTGGTTTGCAGGAAAGGGCCGAAGCAGTGGCTTCGGTGGCCTCAGCCACTCTGGCGGATACGCAAGAAAGCTCTGGAGCGGCATGACCACCACGGATTTGATCTGACCAGGATCGGCGCTGGGGGGGCTTCGTTGCCTTGGTCTGGGTATGGATGTACTTTTTGGGAAGACACCTCAGACCATGGCCGCGGGGGTTGACCAACTGGCACCCCTGCTCCACTTCCAGTTAGGAAGGCCCCTCACGAACTTTGGACTACTGGACCTGATGAGTATTCTCTTTATCCTTTATGATTTCCACTTCTTTTGTTTGTTGTTTCTTTCTCTACGGGTAGGGTTGGGTGTTGGGGAGTTTGGGGGCTCGGGGTTGGGGGGGCTCTGTGACTTGTGCTATGCTTGGATTGCTTATCTACTGGGGTGGGGTGGGGATGGGGGTTGTTGGGGACGGCGGGGAGGGACCCGTGACGGAGGGCCGAAGGGGATGTTTGTTGTGTGTCTGCTGCTGAGTACGTACTTTACTGCTGGCACCTTAGTGCCACGTACGTTCTGGAAGCTACTGGTTGTCTGCTGCCTGATGGCGGGGCTGAATGCGGGGTGGGTGGCACTTGGCATGCTGAGAGCGATTTTTGGGTTTTCTTTCCGCTATGCCGCTTAGTGTAGGGACGTGGAATGTTAAGGGCTTGAATTCGCCACAGAAGCGGCAGAGAGTACTGAAGTATGTGATGGATCATCAACTTGATGTAGTTGGATTGCAAGAAACCCACTTGGCACGAAAGGATGAGGCGAGGCTTCGCCATAGGGCATACCCCATTGTTTACAGGTCCTCTGCTGTTACGAAGCATCGGGGGGTGGCGCTTCTGTTCAGGGCTACGTTGCATTTTCAGCCGGTGGAGGTCCGACATGACAAGGAGGGTCGATGGCTGATGGTTAAGGGGCACATTCAGGGCAGGTTGTGTACGTTTGTGGTAGTATATTTGCCCAATGCGGGTCAGAACAAGTATTTGCAAGAATTGCTGGAGAAGATTGGGGACTTTGCGGAGTGGCTCTTGCTCCTGTTGGGAGATTTTAACTTGGTGTGGGACAGGGACTTGGACAGCTCGGGGGGGCGTAGGGCGGACACAGGGGTCTTTTCGGATTCCACACAGCAAGGGGTGGGGGAGTTGGGTCTAGTAGACGGATGGCGAATTTTCCACCCTGCCATGAAAGACTACACATTCTTTTCACATGTGCACCACTCCTACTCTCGCTTGGATCACATTTTTCTTAGCCAGTCCCTCAGAGGGAACATTTTAGATGCCGCCATTCTTCCGATTTCGGTATCGGACCACAGTCTCTTGGTGCTCACTCTCCGTTGGGCGCCACCCGACTCCGCGAGCCGGAAGTGGTACTTCCCGGCGTCAGTGGTCAGGGATGAGGTTTCCAATCAAGCCTTACGCCTGGCCATCCGTGAATTTTTCGAGTGCAATCCACCGTCGGATACTTCTCTGACGACTACATGGGACGCCTTTAAGGCGACGATCAGAGGGACGTGCTTGGGCCTCAACTCGCAACTTAACACCCTGCGTAGAAAGGAGCGGGACGCACTGGAAGCCGAGGTGCTTGAACTCGAGAGGGCTCATAAGCTCAATCCCTCGAGGGTGACCCTGCGTCCGCTTACGGCGGTTAGGGGCAAATTGAGGGCTCACTATGCAAATAGAGCCGAGCTTACTCTCTTGCGATTGGGGCGACATTCATACTCTAGTGGCAATAAGATTGGCAGACACTTGGCCCGGCAATTGCGGGACAAGAGGGAACGAGAATACATAGGAGGGATCAGAGACCCCGCAGGAGTTCTCCATCATCGAGACGGGGCGAAGGCGGACATATTTGGCCGCTTTTATGCCGATTTGTATACGGGCGAGGAGTTGGATGCGACGGCGCAGCGGGAGTTCCTGCAGCGCTTACCGCTCCCACAGGTCTCCAAGGCGTGGAACGATCTGTTAGAGGCTCCGATCTCGAGGGAGGAAGTCCTCTCCGCCATTAAAAACTTGAAATTACATAAAGCCCCCGGCCCGGATGGGTACACTGCTGTCTTCTATAAAACCTACGCAACTGAGGTGTGCGACTTTCTAGTTGCCCTCTTTAATGACATGGCTACGTCCGGAGTGAATGCCGGGACTCTGGCGGAGGCGGTGATTACGGTCCTGCCGAAACCGGGGAAGGATCCTGAGCTCTGTCCCTCCTTCCGCCCCATAGCCTTGCTTAATATTGACGCGAAGCTGTATTCGGCGATACTAGCGAGCCGCCTCCAGGACTTGTTACCGGCGATTGTACATCCGGATCAATCCGGTTTTATCAAAGGCCGCCAAACGCACGACAATACGCGCAGGGTGATTCATCTCATTGAGAAGGCGAACAGGTTCCACATTCCGGCGGTATTGGTAGGCCTAGATGCGGAGAAGGCCTTCGACCGCGTGGACTGGAGCTTTCTATTCCACACGTTGCAGGCGTTTGGGTTCTCCGACCGGTTCATCACCATGGTGAGGGCTAATTTCTGTAGCCCGCGCTCGAGGGTGGCGGTGAACGGCCACCTATCGGCCTTCTTCCAGCACTCGCGAGGTACCAGACAAGGATGCCCCCTCTCTCCCTTATTGTTTGCGCTTAGCATTGAACCCTTGGCGATGGCGGTCCGGGAGCATGAGGGGGTGAAGGGCATTCCATTCACAGGGGAGCAGCACAAAATCTCTCTCTTTGCGGATGATGTTCTGCTATCAGTGGCTGACCCCGCTAACTCTCTCCCATGCGTGCGGGATCTTTTGCTGGAATTCGAGGGAGTGGCTGGCTTCAAGGTAAACTACGGCAAGTCTTATGTCCTGAATTTAACCTTATCACAAGCCGACGTTGCTCGGGTAGGCACTTCGACGCCGCTACCCTGGGCTTCGGGCTCGATACTTTACTTAGGAGTCCACCTCACCCCCACGGTGGGTGGCTTATTTGCAGCCAACTTCCCGCCCTTGGTGGCTAAGACGCGGGCCGAACTGGAGAAGTGGAAGCCCAAATTCCTGTCATGGTTGGGTAGGGTGCATGCCATTAAAATGGTCCTTCTCCCTAAATACTTGTATCTCTTTCAGGCCCTACCGATTCCACTGAGCACTTCATTTTTTGGACAGCTCAGAACATTGATCTTAAAATTTGTCTGGCAGGGAGGTAGGGCTCGGCTTTCGTTTGCACTCTTGCGACGGTTGCGGGCTGACGGAGGGGTCGGCCTCCCGGACCTACACCTCTATTATAAAGCTGCCCAACTAAGAGTCATGGTGGAATGGTCACAGCAATTTTCCGACAAACACTGGTTGCATATGGACCGGAGCGTGACTGGCCGGTCCATCTGGGATTTGGCCTGGAAGCCCAAGCGTGATCGACCGTTGAACGCGTACATTAGTACGCCCACAGGGACTACACTGAAAGTGTGGGACACCCTGGCGGGGGATGAGCGATGGACGACCTTCCCGTCTCCATTCACTCCATTGCATTTCAACCCGGCGTTCCAGCCGGCACTCGCCGAGGGTCCCTTTGATACTTGGAGGGAGGGAGGATGCCGCGCATTGCTCCATCTGTTCCATGGCTCTGATCCCCTGACTTTTGAGAATTGCATGCGGGATTACCATGTGCAGCCAACTGAAAAATACAGGCATATGCAACTGCTCCACTGGGCCACGTCACCAGGAGTTCGGGAGGCTGCCACGAGGCCTCTCTCCGAATTTGAGGCCTTTCTGCTGAAAACATCTGCCATGAAGGGGGCCATCTCCTTTCTATACCAACTGTTGCTTCGTTCTGCCCTTTCTCCTAGACCGCGTTACATGGAACAGTGGGAGGAGATGGTGGGGAGGGACATCGCCGATGGAGAATGGTCGGCGTTGTGGAGGGACATGACGCAATTTAACCACTCAATTCTACTGAGGGAGGCTCATTTGAAGACTCTCACACAATGGTACATGGTCCCCGCCCGACTTCACCGTATTTACCCGGTAGTTTCGGATAGATGTTGGAGGGGCTGTGGCCTACTGGGGGACTTCCGCCACATCTGGTGGGATTGCCCGGTCATCAAACCCTTCTGGGACGAGATTCTATCCCATATTAAAGATATTTTGCAGTATCCCATTGATGACTCTTTGGCATCCGTGGTCCTGGGCCTGCGGGATCCTGGCCTTGAACACCAGACGCGCGCAGACAAGAAGATTCTATGGCTCTGCCTCGGCGCTGCCAAGCTCACGCTGGCGGCCGCATGGAAGCGGAAAGAGGCACCGGCGATCTCACTTTGGCACGCTAGGCTGTGGAGGCTTCTGAGTCTTGAGAGAATGGCGGACATCTTCCTAGGCAACTACAAAAACTTTAAGCACACATGGGGCCCCCTGGTGTCCTTTCTCCCTACTGGTTTACCCTCGGCAGTTTGCCCGGCATCGCTGAGGACCCTACATCTGTTTCAGTTCTAAGTGTGTGTGATGGATGAATGAGGAATGGATGAGGCGCCGTCACGGGAGGGGGGGGGGTTGGGATGGGGGAAGTTAAGTTTGTGTTCCGCTATTGGGGCATATGTGCCGCTGGGACGAGGCTTAGTTTGATGGCTTTGTGACTCTGAACTTCTACCGGCTGGACTAGACGTATTCCCCAACTGGGGTTACATTCGAGACTACATCTTTTCTGCGGATGTTGGAGCCTGGCATCTACTCGCTTCTCTTGCACTGCATTATTGCCTCGTCTTGCATTATTGCTTTCCCACTGTATGGGACCATCTATGCACCCGATGCGGTGACTTTTGTTTACTGTTTTATCTCTGTGTTTTGCAAAATAAAAAAATTTTACAAAAAAAAAAAAAAAGCCTCCCATAGGGACACCGCAGAGGAGACGGACCCCTCGTTGTCTAGAAAATAATTGTCCAGGGACTTAATCAATAGACCACGGGTCTCAGTGGAGGTCAGGTACCAAGGGTTGATAGGAGCCACCCGGCCCGCCGCCTCCACCCCCACATCAAAACAAAGCCAGAGCGGAGAATGGTCCGAGATGCCCCGGGGAAGGTGTCTAATCTCCCGGACAGCCGATGACTGTGCAGCTGGCATTAGGAAGTAATCCAGTCTAGACAGACTCCCATGGGCCCCAGAATGGAAAGTATATTGAAGCTGAGTGGGGTGCATAAGTCTCCAACAGTCCACCAAACCAAAAGTATCCAAAAAACCACCCAGCCACAGTTGGGCCGAAGGAGTGTCCCTAGGGGGGTAACGATCACTCAGACCGGAGAACACAGAGTTAAAGTCACCAGCCATGAAAAGAGCACCATCAGGGAGGCCCAACAGCACTCGGCCCAAATCGGAGAAGGTAGAGGTCTGCAGGCCGGGGGGCACGTAGACGGCGAACAGAGAAAGGGTCCGGCCCTCATATCGTCCCACGAGGACGGCATAACGCCCCCGATCATCAAGGATCACATCATCTATCGCAAGGGGAAGGGAAGCCCGGACAAGGATGCCCACCCCCCTGGAACCCGTAGTAAACCCTGAGTGCGCGACAAGGCGATAGCCCCACCTATTCATTGCACGACAAGTATTACCCACTAGGTGGGTCTCCTGCAGAAAAACAATATCGGGAGACAAACGTCGCAGGCATCGCAACACCACCCCCTGTTTTATACGATCCCCTAGACCATTGACATTCCACGAAAGAAACCTCAGCCCGCTACCCCCCATCCCACAGAGTAATGCAGGAACCATCCCCCAATGAGCATGACATTGAAAATTCCATTAGCAAGATAGAGTCGCATTGAAAAAACAAAACACGAACCTCAAACACCCCACCAACCCACCCCCCAACATCCAAGAAAACACCCCCCACCCTGCACCCCTGCAGTAAGCTAAAAAGCCACCCCAACATGCAGTGTGCCTGTCGCCCAAAAATCCCCGTTCTACAAAAAGACCCCGGAGGAGGAAAGGCCCTGTCCCACCCGCCACCCCGACAGAGATAAAGGGAGAAGAGAACACACAGTAAATAGAGGCACACAAGTATGGAACCCCGGAAGAATTCACATGGCACGGAGACAGGGGCATAGACAATAAGTTCAGCTCTCTACACCACCCTCGGCACCACCCGGGTGTTCGGTGGGCTCAGTCCAGTTAGGCCGGTCCGGCAGAGAGTCCAGCCAGTCATTTACCGAATCAGGCCGATCAAAGAAAAGGGTCAGTTCATTGTACTCAACTCGCAGCCTGGTAGGAAAAAGCATGGCGTATCGCAGTCCCAAGTCCCGAAGACTCCACGGAAGCCCATACGTTGTCTCTGCACATGCTGTGAGAAGTCCGGGTAAAAGTTCACCGTGGCATTCTCGAAGGCCACTGGGCCCTTAACTTGCGAGGCCTGCAGGATAGCGTCTCGGTCCCTATAATGAAAGAGTTTTGCAACAATGGACCTCGGCGGGGCGCCCGGCTTGCCCTGGCCACCCGGAACACGATGGGCACATTCCACCGCAAAGAACTTGCTCAATCCAGATGGAGAAAGGTAGTTTTGTATCAAGTCCTCAACCAGGAGATCAACAGAATGTGGGTCAGGATTTTCCGGAACGCCAACCACACGCACGTTGCAACGCCGTGCTCTGTTTTCAAAATCCTCCAAGCGCCGAGTCATGAAATCATTCACCTTTCTGAGGTTGCCAATCTCCGTCTGTTATGTTATGTTATGTTATGTTAATAACTTTTATTCGGCGCACAGCTGCCCCAGCGAAGGGGCGTCCTGGCGCCTGTCCAGATACCACAACACAACAGATCAGAGCCGGGGAAAGAGGAGATCAATTGCCAGAAGCGAACAGGTGGGTTTTAATAGTGCGCCTGAAAAGAATAAAACTATCCAGGGCACGGATGTGTACAGGGAGAGAATTCCATAGGTCAACTGCCAGAACGCGAAAGGAGCGCCCTCCCATCCTACTCAGTCTGAACCTAGGCTTAATCGCCAGGTGGTGAGATTCAGACCTGAGGGAACGTGTGGGCAGATACGGAGCAATAAGGCCCGCAAGGGCAGGAGGGGAGGAAAGCTTCAGAATCTTAAATGTCAGACAGAGAGCCTTAAATTTGATTCTCTGTCTGACCGGAAGCCAATGAAGGGAAGTCAGAACAGTGGAAACAGAACACCGCCTCGGAAGGCCCACAATGGCACGTGCAGCAGCATTCTGCACAATCTGAAGCCTAGAAGCCTCAGCCTGGTTCACTCCAAGTAGCAAAGCGCTCCCGTAGTCCAATCGCGACAAGATGGAGGCCTGAACCACCAGTTGCCGCGTGGGGGGGTCGAAGAACTTAAGGACAGGCCTCAGTCCCCGCAGGATACCAAAACAGGTAGCTGCTACCCTCTTCGTATGGCTGGCAAAAGAAAGATGGGAATCCAGCCACACCCCCAGGTTTTTAACTTCGGCCGCTGGAGTGGGAGAGACCCCCAGTTCGGGAGGCCACCACTGGTCTCCCCAAAGTTCCGTCTGCCTCCCTAGAATCAGGACCTCGGTTTTTTTAGCGTTAAGCTGTAAGCAGTTGCAACGCATCCACTTAGCCACAGCTATAAGTCCAGCTCGAAATCTGGGCGCATTCACCTCAGGGTCTCCGCTAAGTGTTACCGCCAGCTGCGTGTCGTCGGCGTACGATGTCATGGTAAGGCCACATTCCCTGACGACAGCAGCCAGCGGTTTCACATACAGATTGAACAGTGTAGGACTTAAAGCGGAGCCCTGGGGAACTCCCAGACCGAGAGAGTGGAACGAGGACTGGCCAGGTGGAATGGCCACTTTAAAACACCGGTCCGAAAGGAAGGAGCGGAACCACTCAAGAGCTTTCCCTCCGATACCCACTTCCTCCAAACGCCGCACTAAAATGTCATGAGACACCGTGTCAAATGCGGCGCTCAGGTCTAACAGCAGGAGCGCCGCTGTCTGCCCCGCATCCAGCACTGACCGCAAGTGCTCGGTCATGAAGAGCAGGGCCGTTTCAGTGCTGTGTTGAGTGCGGAACCCATTTTGACTCTCGTCAAGAATGTTATTACGAGAGAGATGGGTAGACAGAATGGTATTCACGTGTGCCTCAGTGACCTTTGCGGTCCAAGGCAGGAGGGAGATGGGCCGGTAATTTTCCGGGAGCAAGGGGTCAAGATTGGGTTTCTTCAAAATAGGGCTGACCACAGCTTGCTTCCAGGATGGAGGAACCACGCCCTCAGTAAGGGAAAGATTGATAAGATCCAGGATGGGCTCACGACACAGCGGCGGGAGAAGAGTGAAGAACTCCGGCTTCAATGGATCTAAGGGAGAGCCAGATTTAATTTTGAGGCTTAGAGTGTCAAATACCTCAACAGACATAGCCGGCAAGAAGGACAAGGTCTCCACAACCAAAGTCTTCACAGTACTCGGAGCCTCCGCGGGGACGGAAGATGTAAAACCTCGGTAGATTGCCTGCACCTTCTCCACGAAGAAGGATGCCAGGCTCTCACAGTGTATCTGTATCTCCGAGACGTCGGCCGTGAGGCTAGAGGACTTGAGATCCAATGACTTCACCTTCTCATTGGTTTTAGATAGGTCGGCCCGAATCAAGTTCACATCGATGGCCACAGTATCTATTTTGTGGGCCAGAGCTTCATACTGTTGGCCAATGGTTTCTCTCATGCCAGAAATGGCGCCCATGATGTCCTGCAGGGACGGCTCCGCCGAAGCCTCCAAAGGGTGCCCAACTGCACTCGGGCCAGGCAAGGCGGCTCCAGGGGACCCCTTCGATTGTGTGTACCGGTCCATGATGTTAGACTGGACCGGGCCCCCGCGCAGGGGCGTCTTGGTCTTCCGCCTCTCTTGGTCCCCTCTGCCAGACATGATGGAGACCGCGTCCCCGAGGGACCCACGCGACCTGGTGAAAATGGCCGCAGGAGGACAGGGCGCCGGAGCCAAAAATCAGCAGCGAGGGCACATCGAGGTGTGAACCGGTCTGGAAGGATGCGAAGCAGGCAAAAGGTGTAACAGCAACCTCGCGCCGCTGGATCCAACAACGGCCAGACACCTCTGCCGGAAGACGTAGTCTGAGGCAAAATCGAAACCGAAAGTTAAGAGGGGGACCCACAAGTCGAATCCCCCTGCCGCTGTTGTTCAACTCAGACACGGCAACAGAGCCTCACCAAGACCCGGGCGCACCACCGGGGCGGGCCCCGAAAGTTCGAGTCGACGTATCTTCGGTGCCCCCGGTTCAATCCGAAATCCAAAAACGGCATTAAGATCAGCCCAGGTTCCTCTACAAGAGTCCTCGTAATTAATCAGGATATGTTCAGGATATCATGCCGGGAGTGGCGGGGGTCCGGAGAGCACTGTGCTCACGCGGCCATCACGGATGCCCACCAAGCTCCTCCTCCTGGACTCAGATTCTTCATGGTGGGTGTCTACTCTCGATGATGGGGCCGAAGATCAGGAAGGGCGATTGAGGAGAAATATTCGGAGATTTGTAGGATTTCCAGAGTGTGCGGAGGGGTCCTCAGAGGAACTGTTTCTGAAGGATTGGATAGTGAATACCCTGGCCCCTAAGAGACTGTCAAAGATTTTCAGTGTAGCGCTGGGCCTGGGACGGGCTCCGGAAATACTCTGGCATGCTCTCCGCTAATGCCATGCCCATTCCCCCCTCTGCAGACTGCCGGAATGGTCAAACGGCGCGACACGCTTGATACTTGCCATGGTGTCGGACCTTTAGCCTAACAATACCTTTTTTTCCCTCACGACCGAGTTCAGCCCCATGGACATCCTGCTGTATTACCAACTCAGAGCTCTCTGCAAGGAGATTCATCCTACGTTTCCTCAGCCCCCCCCCCTCGCTGGCTGTCCTCAACTTTGCATACACATCCAGCTCCCCCCGCAGGCTGGTCACCAGGATTTACGCCCTTACCTTGCTGACCGAGCCTGCGTAGCTTGAATTGAGGACCTGGGCGGTGATCTTTCTCAGGAGGTCTGGCTGTACTGTTGCAATCAGACCAAACGTCTATCTCCTAATTAATGCTTGCGTCTCATACATTTTAAATACCTGCATAGAATATACCGCTCGCCTGCTCAGCTGCGCAAACTGGGCCTCTCCCCCAGCGACAGTTGTTTGCGATTCTCCGCTCCTGCTGCCGACTTCTCCCACCTCACCTGGCTGTGCCCAAAGGTCTCTGCATACTGACGCGATGTGTGCACCATCATCACTGCGATCACCTCCACGCCTGTTACGCCAGACCCACTGCTCTGTCTCTTAGGCTTTGTGAAATACTGCCCAGAAGCCTCCTGTCAGCTGACCGCTATGTTGCTCGTTCTCGCACGGCGTAGGGTCGCCATGCATTGGGGTCGGAGGTCTGTGCCCAAAATTAGTGCTTAGCTTGAAGACGCTGCATGTTGTCAGACACTTCTGTCCGAATTTTGGGACCTGGTGCGAGCAACCTGCTATCCGATCGACATTTGGGGTCCCCTCGTTTCTTATCTCCAGCACCAGAGCGCCTTTCCCTTGCGGCCTCTCCCGTGCTCCCCGCCGGCAATCCGCCCGCGGCGGCCGCCGGAGATGTCTTGTGAGGTGCACACTCCCCACCCACACTTTCTACTGATTCCTTGCAACCTCTTTCACCAGCACTGGGCCTCCTCCGGGAGCTTCCCTCTGCTCCTCTTGCTTTATCTCATGACACTTTTCTCTGTGTCATGTAATGGGCTGCTTATGTACAATTGTCCTTACAATGCATGTAACAGATGTGGTTCTCCTCTCTAATTGCGGACCTTCCGCCTGCATCTATTGTAACTGGATGTGCATGTTTTTCATTAAAGTTTTTTGAAAATAAAAAAAAGAAAACGTTTTTCAGTGTAGAAAGGGCGCATAGAGAGCTAGTCCCTCTTGCGCGGCCTGGATCACCACCACAAGCCATAATTGCATGATTCTTCAGTTATCGCGATAGAGATGTGATATTGCAGACCGCCAGACAAAGAGAAGCACCGGCATTCAAGGGGCATCGTATCGCCATTTTCCCAGATTACACGCAACGTGTGCATGATCAAAGATGGACATTCCTAGCGGTAAAAAGAAGGCTTTGTGATGAAGGATTTAAATACAGCCTGTTGCTCCCTGCTAAGCTGAGAATTGAAGATAACGGAAAAGCATTGTTTGTTTCATCTGCAACAGAGGCTGCTGACTGGATGATGGTCTATGGGGACAGGGCACTCGAAAGGGGCAGGAACTCTCAGGAACCCGTCCAAGCAAGGACAAATGAACAAATGGAATCTCGAGGTAGTCTGGCCACTGGGAGACAGCAAACCTTGGGGGACACTGCAGGCCGGATCAAAGTGGGCTCGGATGGAATACTACACCTGTCTAATCCCTCTTCGGAGTCAGATACATCCACGCAGGATCAGCCAGTGCCTCCTACAGACCTTCAAATAAATGTATCCTGAAAGGGTTGTCGAAATGAATAGGACGTATGAACATACCCAGATAAATCATGTGTGAATTTGTTGAAAGGGGGTTTAGTTGTAAAACGTAGGTTTATTAGTTTACCTGTCTACCGTACATAGGAGCTAGAGTCTTTTCCCACACCTCGACAGTGGCCTGACCACTGGCAAACAACTTTAAAACCGAAATCTCAAGATGTTGATGCATATTGCCAGCTGGTATTGGTTAGAGTGATTTTGTTTTCATTAAACTGGCTGGCTAATATATTGGAAGACAATGGGAGGAAGGGTATGGGGCAGGGGAGGAGGCTCCTGATACCTTGTCAAGGGCACTTGGGGATCGCACCACTGACCAAGGGGATGGGGGAAGAGGATGGGGTTTGAAAGGGTGGGTTTTCCTAGGGAGGGGGTGGGTGCTCGAGATCACTAAAGGTATAGTTGCTTCAGCGTCACACTACAGGAGGACTTTGATGAGGGGACAATGGACACAAGAAAAGAGGTTCCTGAAATGGCAGATGTGGTTCCCTCCATGATTAAACTACTTACTTACTTAATCTTTATTTCGATCACAGATCCTAAAAGATATACATTCAGTTCCATACAAAATTTTAAAAACATATTAAACAACATTAATGATCAAGATAAAAGCTGGAATTTAAAATGTGACACAATTTTAGGACTGTCTCAAGACTTCTGATTTCCTAACACATCATTTTTACACGTCGACATTGTGCATACCACATGGAGGTTAGGAATTTATATAGAGCAAATACTAGAGTGGGGGATAGGTCTGTCTTTAGGACTCTATAAGCGGGTAGAAAAGTTCTGAATCCCAAGTTCCTGAGCAAGGGGACTAGCCAATATTTTCTACTCCTTTCGTATCCTTTGCAAAAGAAGACAACATGAACGTCATTCTCCTTTGAATGTCCACAAGCCGGGCAAGTTTCTTAAGAGGAACAAGAAGACCAGGATGCTGTGAACGATGCTAGGGGAAGCGTTCCATATCTCCATTGGAGAAATAGTTTCCTGGTTAGTTGTGGAGAAATGGCATCAAGGACACTTTCAAGATGGTAAAAGTCTTTAGTTTGTGTGAACTTGTTGGACAGCGACCCCTCCCGTGCACCGTCCATGGCTCTAAGGAGCATATGATCGTAGTAAGTTCTCATCAGTGCCTTTTTTGGGATCCTTGAGCACATATTAAGTGGGTCTGTCCACAGTTCATGGAGTCCGATTGCCTCCAGCGTTCTCCTGATGTAGGTCAGCCATGGCATTGTTTTGGCATTAGGTAGCTCCAGAAATTCCTGCAGCTCAGCTCTATAATTTGAAAGGTCTGGACTACTCCATAGACGCCGCCAAAATGTCAGGGGCTTTAGGCCCAGCTCCTCCGTTATGGGTCGAATGTCCAAGTCCAGTCTGAGCGGGAGTAATGGTGTACTCTGTGGGAGAGCAACAATCTGTCTTAAGAATTTGTTTTCTGTTATTAATAGTTTGGATGATGGAGTGTGCCCCCACAACTCACCCCCATACGTGACACCGCCCCGGGCTTGAGCTTTGTAAATATGTATTATGGGGCTAAGTGGACGGAAGGGGGATTTATTCGCAAGTCTCATAGTACCTCCCGCCAACTGTGCCAGTTTGATGTTCACTTAACTACTTACTTGGAATGTGTGGGAATTAGCAATGTTAAATAAGCAGAGACTGGTGTTTTCTTGCTTAAAACATTATAAGATTTCCGTAGCATGTCTGCAAAAATTACATGTGGGGGGAGAAACTATACCATGTATAAAACATAAATGAAAGGGGCAGATTTATGCAATGTCATATTCTGGGTTCTCCTGGGGGGCTCTCATTTGGATCGCCCCTGGTGTCCAATTTCAACATCTGCATCATGTTGTAGACCCGGAGTGACGATATGTTATTCTGCATGGTAGGTTGGATGGGCGGGAGCTCTGTATTATTAATGTGTATACCCCGAATTCAGACTGTCTGGACTTTTTCTCTGCGGTGGTGACAGCAGCGACCCCATATTTGGGAGAAAGAGTGATTATGGTGGGAGATGTTAACTGTGTACTAGACGGGGGACTGGATAGGGAACCCCAGAGACAGAATACTAACCATGACTAATAGGAGCACTGAGGGACACGCTTCTGGGTATGGGGCTGAGGGATATATGGAGAATCAGGTGCCCAATGGTGAGGGCTTTGTCTTGCTATACACCCGCATCCAACACCTATAGTCGACTAGATCAATGTTTTTTAAATGATGAGATGTTACCAGAAGTATAAGACATAACCTACCTACCCAGATATATTTCGGACCATTCCCTAACGTTACTCACGCTGGGTTTTAGACATCCCAGACCGGCAATACCTAGCTGGAGACTGCAGGTGAAGGTATTATCAGACCCACCAAGACAATCAAGGAGGGACTTACTAATTACTTTAGGGAAAATTGGTGGACGGCAGCCAGAAGAGCCCCTGAATGGGAAGCAATGAAGGTAGTGGTGAGGGGTTTGTCTATAAAAACTTCATATGGAGTGAGACAAAAAAACAGGAAAAGGAATTACAGAGATTAGAATCCCTTCTACACAAACACTCCCACAATATAGCGGAACAGAGTGAGGACCGCAGAGTCCTAATGGAGTTCTTTCAACGCCTAGGTAGATATAATTGAGTGTCATATAGGCAGCGATTCCACATGGAGGGAGACAGATCGGGGGCACTACTTGCTAAATTGATAAGAAACGAGAAGCCAACACCTCCTATTGTACAAATGACAGATAAACAGGGAAATAAGGTACATAATCAGGCAGCGATCCTAGAGGTCCTAACGGCACACATCAAAAATGTATATGCCTCCAAGAACTCTCCTCCACTGGAGAGAATTCAGGAGTTCCTTTTGACAGTTGATTTACCATGCCTAGAGGGGGAGGCAGGGGATATACCTGATGATCCAATCACTAGAGAGAAAATTCTGAGTGTGATTCAAATGTTGAAAACTGCAAAAAGTCCAAGTTCTGATGGTCTCCCGACAGAAATTTACAGAACAATCGCTCCCCTCTTAGTCGATCACCTTTTAGAGGTATGTAGCGAGGCCTTGCACCAGCGAATCATGCCGGATACTATGAGGGAGGCAATGGTAATTATGATCCCCAAGCCTGATAGAGACCCCCAATTGGGGAAGTCATATTGACCGATCTCGCTTCTTAATATAGATATGTAAATTCTAAGTGGGGTCATGGCAGAACATCTTTTACCTCATATGCCATATTTGATTCACCCTGATCAATTGGGGTTTATCCCCAAATGTAGTGCAGCAAATAATCTAATTTGATTGGCATTGATCTGGCACTTCCCTCACATCCAGCAAGAAGAACATGCAATAGTGTTGCTCGATATAGAACAAGCTTTTTATTTGGTGAGTTGGGGGTATATATGGGCAACACTGAGGGCGATGGGGATGGGAAAAAAGTTTTTAAACTGGATCCAACTGATATATATAGGGCCCCATGGGCCAGGTTACGCTTGGGAGGATTAATATCTATAGCATTTGAGCTCGAGAGGGGAACCAAACAGGGATGTCCCTTATCGCCTATCTATTTGCGGTAGCCATGGAGTGCTGGCGGATATCTTACGACGACGACTGGAGATCTCGGGGCTACGATTAGGTGACACTAGCCATGTGGTATCTATGTATGCAAATGATACTTTAGTATATCTGCGTCAACCGGCCCAGGCAATCCCAAAAATGCTGGAAGTATTATTTCAATTTGGGTAGGTTTCAGGCTTGAAAACCAACCCTAATAAATCTAGGTTGCTGCCGGTCGGTTGTTTGGCACAGTGGCCACGGGAGACACTCTCAAGGGTGGGACTCCCCTGGGTAGACACGGACCCTAAATATTTAGGAATTAGACTGGCAAATAATCTAATGCTGTATTTGGAACTCAATATAGGAAAAGTGATTGAAGGTATAAGTGGTTCAATTAGCTTCGGACAGAGGCTACCTCTGTCCCTCATGGGCCGAATTGCAATCATAAAAATGATTATGCTCCCTCGGTGTTTATATACGCTACAACACTCCTTATATAAAACACCAGCACATTTTTTTTAAGACTTTGAATGCATTATTAGTAGAATTATTATGGGGACCCAAATGGAAAAGAGTGATCCTTGAGACATTGCAGAGAACATGGCAGACGGGTGGATTGGAGGTCCCACACTTAGAGTTATAGCATATGGAGTCCCAGCTCCAGCATGCAATCCACTGGTTAGTCAAAAATGATATTTGGGCGAAAGGTTTACTAGCGGGAACTCATGGGGGGCCTCACTAGCATCACTGTTGATCATGGGCGCGGGAGCCCCGCGATTTACCCCGTATACAGTCAGACATGTGGTACAGATATGGACACGAGCAGTTAAAAAAGTTGTGAAACATGCCCCCTATGCCCCAGATATGCCGCAATGGGTGGTACAACTCTTTGCCAAAATATAAGCCTCCATGTCGGTCAGAAGATGGAAGGAAGGTGGGTGTCTGACGATGGAGATCTCTTTCACAATAAACAGTTCATTACTAGGAAAGAGGCAGAATTGATGTTTTAAGTAGGAACGGGGCAATTTCTCCAATAAAGGAAGATACAACAGGTTGCTAGAGAAATCTGGACCTCCTCCCCAGAGGAACGTGGGGAGACCAGGGTGCTCCAGGTTATGTAATATATGGCACAGGGGAGATGATTTATTACACATTTATACAGGGTGTTAAGGGAGGATTTAACAGTTACACCCCTGTCGGTTCAGGCTACATGGGAAGAGACCCTTGGGAGCCGCTATCGAAAAAAGAATGGATTAAAGTACACAAGGGTGTCAAAACAATAAACTCGAATGCCAGGTTCAAATTAATCCAGTATAATTTTATACATCAGGCATACCTCTCCCCCAGAACACTTAGTAGGATTTTCCGGAGATGATCAGACAGATGTTCCAGATGTAGGAATACTGATTCGGACTTCTTACAAATGTTGTGGACATGCTCAATGATGTCCCTTTTCTGGACCACGATACTGGAAAAGATAAAGGAAGCCACGGGATGGACCATCCCCAAAGATATTTGGGAGTTGCTACTGGGTCTCCTTCCTGCTCCTAAGAATAAAAAACTGAGCAGGAAATTTGTAATGTTGGGGGTTAGCATTAGCCAAAAGACGCATTGCTATATCTCGGATGAGCCCAAACTCCCCAAAGACTGAGATGTGGTTGAAAGATATGGGGGAGTGAGCTGCGGCAGAGTCGGGTCCGCATGAATAGAGTGAGGCAAGATAAGAAGCTAGAGGATGACTTACGGGCATGGGCGACCATGCTTGCGGATATCAAATACATACAAACCCCGGCAATAACATCACAGATACATGTTTCTGCATAGGAAGAACTTAGACACACTATAAATGACTAGACATGAAGTAACCATAATAGAAATTGTCAAGGAGAGGATATGGGACGGAAATAAAATGGGAAGTGATGCTGAAGACTTGACTTTACAATTAGGAAGTGGGGGAGGTGAATGAACAGTTGGGGAATGGTATAGATATAATTTGTTCTAGGAAATAGATTGGCACATCAGATATATCATAACTATAATGTTGTCTTGTTCGAACATGTAAGTTGGATTTATACATTATTGAATAAGTATATGCAAATGTATATTCATATGTACAACAAATTGCGGATGTTCCTAAAATGCCAATAAAGAAATAATTATTTTTAAAAAATTTGACATAATGGCCATGATTTTGATGGGCTTTATAATCTTTTTATGAAGGAAAACATTTTAAGTAATTGCCCTAATGAAAAGTTGCATCAACATCTGGTAGACCTAGGTCTAATTTCTCCCCAAGAATTGGGAAAGAAGGCAGACCACTGGTTCAAGACTAGGGTACAAATAAAACACTGGGTGTTACCAAAGTAAGGGGTTACCAAACCTCCACAGGGGAAAGGGGGGGAGAGCCCCAAAGATAAAAACCAAGAGTCTTCTAAAGGGTCCCAAAAACCTGTTCAGGTGGGTGGGTCACAGAACTCTTCCCAGACCACTGGTATGTACAAATAGAAAAACTTTGATCCCTAAAAGGTCTGGTGTACCACTGTAAGAAGTTGGGACACCTGACTGGAGATGCTACTTGCCCTAACAAGAAGCTCCCTAGTCCTCTTCCAGTTAGTACTGATGTAGCCAATCTCCAGATGGGATCAACAGTGTGTCCAGAGCAAATCAGGGTTCACACTGAAACTGTTTAAGTCACAGACGGGGAAGATGAGTTTGCCACTTCAATTGTGTGACCTCCAGACTTAAAAAAAAGTATTTCAAGTACCCCTGGGTCAATGGGACTAGGATGGAAGTACCGAGGGAGACAGGTGCTAGTGTCACCATGGTGAGAGATACACTGGCTTCCCCAGAGCAATACCTGATTGAAAAAACTAATTCAGTCACCAACACTGACAGTGTTACTGCAGACCTTGCCATAGTTACAGTAACATTAGACTGGTGGGGTTGCTGGCCTGAAACAGGTAGTGGTCTCTCCAAGACTTCCAAATGCCAGTCTGCTTGGGAACAACCTGGAGAAATCAACATGGACTGAGGTAGAATTGAAAACCCCTGCAGCAATGCTGGATATCCCTGGGATTGTCTGTGCCAAGACTAGAGCACAGAGCCGAGCACAGGGTGAACAAAAAGTGTTGGAGCCTGGAAGAATGGCCCAATCTTCCAAGAGAAAAGGCAAGAACACTGGGGAACCAGCTTCTTGACTTTACCGGGTTGAGCTCCTAGGCCCAGGTGGACCCACTGGGGAACAGCTGTGCCTTTGACAGCAGTCCTGTCCAACTTCTGAAGGACTGAGGCAGCAAGCTACTGCACAGGAATAGGGAGATGTTAGCGGAACCCACAGGCCCTATTGGGAGGAGGGACTCCTGTATACTGAGGCCAGAGACCCCAACACTAGTGCCAATAGGAGAGTGGTAGTGCCTCAGATGTACAGAGAGTTCTTATTAAGATTGGCCCATGACATCCCCCTAGATGGGCATCTTGCCAGACTAAAACTCAGGACTGGCTTGTCAGCCATTTCTACTGGCCCCAGATGTCCTAGAAAGTAAAAGAGTTTGTCAGCTCCTGTGTCACCTGCCAAGCCAGTGGCAAAACGGGTGGACACACAAAGGCCCCCTGAATTTCACCACCAGTGGTTGGGGGTCCCTTTAAAAGGACAGGTGTGGACGTAGTGGGGCTACTTGAACCTCCCACAGCCTCAGGAAATATGTTTAATCTTGTGGTAGTGGATCATGCCACCAGGTATCCTGAAGCAATTTCCCTTAGGACTGCTACAGCTCCTGCAGAAGTCAAGGCCCTCATTGGTGTCTTCACCAGGGTAGGGTTTCCTAAGGAGGTGGTGTAAGACAGAGGCTCCAACTTCAGGTCTGCATACCTGAAACACATGTGGAATGAGGATGGAGTGCAGTACAATTTTTCTACACCCTACCATCCACAAACAAATGGTCTTGTTGAAAGGTTCAACAAGACATTGACAGGCATGGCTATGGGACTCCCTGAAAAACTTAAAAGGAGATGGGATGTCCTTTTGCTATGCTTGCTTTTCGCCTTCAGAAGGGAGGAGAGTGTTCCCACTTTGAACTTCTGTTTGGCCATTCTGTTAGAGGACCACTCTGTCTTGTTAAAGAAAGTTGGAAGAAGCCTCTCCAAGAAAAACCAAAACAAGATACTGTGGACTATTTCCTGGCCTAAGGTCCAGAATGGCAGAGTACACGGAAAAAGCTTCCAAAAATCTTGAGGCCAGCCAGGACCTCCAGAAGTACAGGTATCATCAAATAGCTGTGCTGGTGGAATTACAACCATGGCAAAAGGTGTCTGTTTTGGAGCCTGTGGCACCAGGGGCCCTCCAGAACGAATGGAGTGGACATTACCCTATCTTAGAAAAGAAAAGTGAGGTCACCTACTTTGTAGACCTGGGTGCAAGCAGGACCCCCAAAAGGGTCATCCATGTGAGCCACCTGAACGTTTTCCATGACAGGGCTGACATAACCATGCTGATGGTTATTGATGAGGCTCAGGAGACAGAGAGTGAACCTCTCCCTGACCTCCTCTCTTGAAGCCCCCAAATATGGGTCTGTGGAGGGAGTTGTCTACTCAGACACCCTCACTTCAGGCTGATGGTAGGCAAGTCTTACAGCAGTATGCTGGACTCTTCTTCTTAACCCCTGGTCAGACATACTGGTGTACCCATGATGTGGACACTGGAGACAGTGTACCTGTCAAAATCAAAATCTATTAGCAATCTGACCAAGTTAAGGAAAGCATTCGGAGCTGAAGTCAGCAAGATGCTGAACCTAGGGGTTATTGAATCCTCAGAAAGTCCCTGGGCCAGCCTAGGTGTCTTAGTCCCCAAACTCCACCCCAGGGTGGACAAAGAGAGATGAGGTTTTGTGTGGACTACATAGGTCTCAACTCTGTCACTAAGACAGATGCTCACCCCATACCCAGGGCTGATGAGCTCATAGATAAATTGGGTGCAGCCAAATTCCGTAGTACCCTTGACTTAACTGTAGGGTACAGGAACATTGGCATGGCCCCAAGAAAAGACAGGATTCTCAACACCTGATTGGCATTGTCCGTTTATTGTTATGCCCTTTGGTTAAGGAATGCCCTTGCCACTTTCCAAAGGCTGCTGAATCAAGTCCTTGCTGGGCTGGAGACCTTTAGTGCAGCATATCTTAATGATATTGATATCTTTAGCTCCACTTGGGATGATTACCTGGTCCACCTGGGGAAGGTTTTACAGGCCCTGCAAACTGCAGGCCTAACTATCAAGGCATCCAAATGCCACATAGGGCAAGGCACAGTTGTGTACTAGGGCCACCTTGTTGGTGGAGGCCAAGTACATCCCTTAAAACCCAAGAACCAGGCTTTTCTGGACTGGGAGGCTTCAACAACCCAGACCGAAGTTAGTGCATTCCTTGGCTTGACTGGGTATTATAGGAGGTTTGTGAAGGGGTATGGATCCATTTTGACACCCTTCACAGAACTCACCTCCAAAAAATGCCCAAGAAAGTGAACTAGACAGTTAGCTGTCAAAAGGCTTTTGACACCCTGACAGAGGCAATGTGCTCAGCACCCATTCTCAAAGCTCCAGACTACACCAAACAGTTTCTTGTGCAGACTGATGCCTCTGAGCTCGGGATAGGAGTGGTCCTATCTCAGGCCAATGATGATGGCCAAGACCAGCCTGTTTCTTTTATAAGCAGGAGGTTACTCCCGAGGAAGCAGTGTTGGAGTGCCATTGAGAGAGAGGCCTTTGCTGTGGTTTGGTCCATGAAGAAGTTGAGACCATACCGGTTTGGTACTCACTTCACAGTTCAAACTGAACACAGACCTCTAAAATGGCTAATTCAAATGAAAGGTGAGAATCCCAAACTTTAGAGGTGGTCCATCTAACTAGAGGGAATTGACTTTACAGTGGAACACAGAGCTGGGACTGCCCATGCCAATGCAGATGGACTTTCCCGGTTCTTCCACTTAGACAATAAGGAACATCTATAGAAAGGTTAGTCTCATCCTTTTTCTTTTGGAGGGGGTGTGGGAGGTTTGTGTAGGAAAGTGACCCTTTTTGCATAGTTGCCCCCCACTTTTTGCCTGATGTTTGACGGTTCTTGACTAAGTGTACCCTGGGCTCCTGCTAATCAGGTACCCAGGGCCAGTTATCTTTACCCAAAACTGTACCTTTGCTCCCACATTGGCACTCCTCTGGCCTAAGTAAAAGGTGCCAAGGACTCCAAGCGCCTTGTAGCCAGAGAAAGTCTCTGAGGGTGAAGCATATATTTTGACCCCCTCAGAGACTCTGAGGTACTGGGTTTTTCAGAACCGGTACCGAACCGGTAACCCAGCGGTGTCAGGGTACACCCTAAGACCTCGAGTACTTTCCTGATTCAGACACAGAAACTCAGAGTCTTCTAGGTGAAGTCAAAGATCGAATTTATTGGCTGCAACCAAGTAACAGGCGTCCTGGAAGTACAACAACACAGTGTGTATATTCTCAGGAGACTGCTCAATCTTACAAAGCCAGGCTTCTCTTTTTATACAAAATATTAAGCTCCAGGCAAACATTCTTAGATTTACAGTAGACTATTCACATATTTTCACTACAAAGAAAAAGCAGAGTCATGATGACAAACCCACATTTCAGTTCGTCCAGCCCACAACAAATTACCCGACAAGGCCCAACATTTTCATCAGATATCGGTGGACCCCCAATGAAAACGGGCACCTCCTCCTCGTAAAGCAAGACATAGGTAAAGAAACAGGGACAGGTGTGTGCAAGATTAGGCAGGGTGTGTGTGCGATTAAAAGGTTTATGGCATGTTGTGCCTTGATGCTATCTCGCTCGGTCACTGGGAGAGGAACTGACCGAACAGGTTTGGCCTGGGGCAATGGTTCCAGCTTGCCCAGGTCACAGAGAAGTCAATTAAGGTGTACGTGTCCTTTGATATCGAATTTGGCTGGAGTTATAAGCCTATGTGAGGGCAACTCACAAAATGGCTGACGTACACAAAATGGAAGCCAAGGGTTCAGGACGAAAATGACAATTTTGAGGTGAAATCGTCACTCGAATATGACGAAAATGCTTGTACATAGTGTACTAGCCATTCTCGGTCTTTTGATATAAAAATCGTCATGCTACGACGAAGTTTATTACACGAGTCCAGAATTTTCAGAACCACAAATCCTCCTTTTGCCCTTACATAGGCAATTAACCTATCCTCATGCTAATCTGAGTCCAGGTCTATATTCCTAAAGTCATTGAGATGTTGCTGTAACATCATTCTATTACTTAGTTTGCCTTTTGATACAGGCTTCCTTACACATGATGTAGCACAGAGGCCACAAATTGCAGGAGCACACTGCACGCACAGACAGAACAGGAAAAGAATGGCTAAGACCATCCCAATGACCATCAGAATTTTCCATCCCCAGGCGGATATCAGTTCCCAGAACCATCCCATCAATGACCAATCTCCTTTATCCACATGAATAGATTCGGAAATCTTATGCAGTTTAGAGATTGCCTGGTACACTGTTGGAGCGTTATCTGGAATGAAAACACAGCAACTCGATTGGATCAATTTACATACCCCACCTCGGTCTGCAAGTATGACATCTAATGCGACCCTGTTCTGAAGGGTCATAAGACAATCCGACTGGAGCTCAGCAGTCAAGTTGCTAAGGGCACCAGCAGTTTCAACTACGGTGGACTCAACTACCCTTGTTAATTGCCTTATGTTCCTGCTGTTAACCATGGGTCCCCAGAACAGCAGAAAACCCTTTGCGAAGTCCCCAAATTCTTGTCCCGCAGTGTCTTCTTTACTCAAGACACATCTAACTATCCTTGTCTTGTGGTAATCTGCCGCTGCTGTGTAGGTGGGAGGCAACAGGAACGAAACAAAACATGAGCCCGAAAAGTCAGGGGGCAACCATGTATAGGCTCTATCATGGCAGATGAAATAGGTACCCTTAGCTGCTAAAAACGAAGGGGAAGTCTGAGATGCAAAAACATACGTTTTAGTGCAGATACTCTTCCCTAACTGAGCTCTGGGATTCTTGCCAGTACCTTGCAGACACAGGTGACCCTGATGGGGTACAATCCAAATCCGGGAAGATCTCTTAGCTTGCTGTTTCTCACTCAGAGTAGCTCCATATCCAGTTACGTTCCATCCTATGTATACTAGTGTCTCATCTCTCGGGATAGTCTCATAGGAAATATCTTCCTTAATCATATCTACTATACCCTTAACTAGAGCACTATTTTTAGGATTGTCTGTTACAGAACGTAGGGGATAGACTTCATGTGCATATATGAACATTGTTCTGTATGCCCACACAGAACCATTGTGGCTGAATGGCAGGACCAGATAAGGGATACCTTGATCCATTGTGTGAGGCATAAGACCACACACCCAACAGTTAGTCGTGTTCATTACTAGTTGGTGTTGGTGCAAAAGCTGAACGAAGGAGTTATTAATAAACTCTAATCTCCTAGCGGATTCGTGTTCAGGAAGGGGTTGAAAAGAATATGAGGAAACAGTAGAAGGAGGAGGTATAGGCGATGTAGTGGGTGCAAATGTCGCTTGAAAAGAAAATAAGACATATCCTATTAAAAATATCACTACACTGAATAACATGAAAATGCACAATATCAAAAAGCTTTTCTTTGTCATCATTTTACATATTCTGCTTTTAAAGTTCGTTTCTTTGGCAGGTCTCTCCATCTCGAAAAACTCCATCCTCTATAATATGCTGCTCGCGATGGTTGGGTGTTCTATGCTAAGGAATGCTTCTGTCAGTCCAGGGCAACTCCCTTAGACCAACCAGAACTGTCGACCTAACGTCTTCAGCTGCACCCCAAAGACTTTGGGCAACCGCGACCCTACAGCGGAACCAAGCAATCAAAGAATACTTCCTAATAAATGAGCCTATGGTGGATGACCCGGGACTATTATGGGAGGCATTCAAGGCCACGATAGGTGGAGTGTGCATGAGCACCACGATAGGTATTCTAAAAGATATCTGACGGCAAATTGCACGTTGTGAAACACGCATGAGGGAACTAGAGTTGGCCTACGAAACTACTCAGGATATCACCGTCCTGGGTGAACTGAGAACACTACACTCGGAACATCAGACATTCGTCGAAGACGAAATTAAATACTTAGATAGGAAACACTCAGCCAGATCAGACGGGGAGGGTGGCAGACCAGGCAGCATGCTGGCGGCCAAAATTTGTGATGGAAAAGGGCACACACCTGTTCTACGTGTTAAAACGGAGGATGGCACGCTCCATACACAGGCTACAGACATCTTAAAATGTTTTGCAGCAGAGTACGAAGAGCTGTACAGGTCGCGACCGATTGCATTAAGAGACGACACTTTTAACTATTTAGAAAATGTGGCAATAGGCTGGCTCTCGGACGGACAGAGGAAAGTGTTAGCTTCACCCATCACGGTAGAGGAAGTAACTGAAGTAATTGGGTCTCTACCGAATGGGAAGGCACCAGGCCCTGACGGGTTCACTAATGAATTTTACAAATGGTATGTTGACATCATTGCCCCGCATATGGTAGGCATGTATGGAGCAGCGTTCGAGCAGTCGGAACTGCCCCCAACACTGCGTGAAGCGGCAATAATAGCGCTCCTCAAGCCTGCCAAAGATCCGGAGGTGTGCGACTCATATAGGCCGCTTTCACTTATTAACACCGACTCCAAAATACTGGCGAAATTACTGGCCCTACGACTGAAACCACTAATGACGAGTTTGGTCCTGCCAGATCAGGCGGGATTTATCCCTACGCGTTCCACATCCCACAATACTAGATCATTGTTCGCCCTCTCACATTATCTACACCCATCAACTAAAGCAGTGGCGGTCATGTTAGATGCCGCTAAGGCCTTCGACTCCATTGAGTGGGAATATTTACTTACTATTTTACTTAGAATGGGGTTCCCCAAACGATGTGTGCAGTGGGTCTCACTCATATATACCAAACCGTGTGCCAGGGTGCGCGTTAATGGTTATGTATCGGAGTCATTTCATATTCAGCGTGGCACTAGACAGGGATGCCCACTCTCACCACTGTTATTCGCGTTAGCACTCGAACCTCTAGCCTGCATAATACGACAAAACTACAAAGCATCGGCGCTACAGTTTCCATCCAGACCACTACATATCTCTCTCTACGCAGATGACATGCTGCTGTATGTCTGCGACCCCAACACACATTTAAATCCAATTTTACGAGAATACATCAAATTTGGTGGACATTCAGGTCTGGCCATAAACTGGTCCAAATCCTCCATCATACCCCTGACGGATACGACAACCCCTCAGGACACTGACTACCCGTTGGAGTGGCAATCGGACCCTGTGAGGTATCTCGGTGTGTTGTACCATAGAGACCCCGAAGTGGTTATCAGATCGAAATATGGCACAGCTATATCCAAATTAGAAGATAAGATAACACGCTGGATACAACTGCCCCTATCATTAGCAGATCGTATAGCGATCGTGAAGATGAACATACTACCTAAACTACTGTACCTCTTTAACAATATCCCTATTGAACCACCGGCAGCCGTGTTCCGTAGTATTACGTCGCTGGTATTAAAACTTATATGGGCTGGAAAGCAAGCACGTGTGGACCTTCAGACACTAACACTGCCATATATCAGGGGAGGTTTCGGGGTACCAGACTTTATACTGTACTACTTATGCGCTCAAGCGCAATACGCTGCATATTGGTTCCATGAAATACCATACCTCACACACACTGCTATTGAGGAGGGGGATGCATCACCAATAGCATTGACGTCGATCCTCTCCCATGTCCGACAGCCCCTGCATGCTCAAGACATTAACACAGTTGACACCACCGTTAAGGCTTGGGGGAAATTGGGACGGTTAGCGCATAAGGCGCCATTGTATGCACCCGCGTTGCCTTTACCTTACCACCAAGCATTGTCAGTCACGGGGGAAAAAGTGGGCATGTCACTATTGAAACAAGTAGGTATTGAAAAAATGGGAGACATGTTTCACGAGGGCTCCTTTGTAAACGCAGATGATCTGATATATATCCACAATAAAACGCCCATGTTCCAATTCACGCACTATAAGCTGAAACGTGCAATGCTAGCACACTTTCCAACATTTCCTGTTGAACCCGATAGCCTGAACACACTGCAGATGATCATTACCACACAAGATCTATCCCACCTGGTATCTAGATTGTACACCACAGCAAAGGCTGAGATACCGTATACAACGGACAAGGCCAAAGCAAGATGGGACGAGGTACTAGAGGAACCACTATCCGAAGAAGAATGGCAACAAACCTGTGCGCTGACACAAATCCTCACTCCAAACGGTAATTTAAGAATTATTCATTACAAGTTTGTACATCAGGCATATTACACACCCGCGCGCATGTATAAATTTGGACTACAGGATAATGACAGGTGTAAACGATGTAATGGAGAGGGGGCAGGGTTTGCACATTTGGCTTGGTACTGTCCTGCGGTGCACGCTTATTGGAGGGAAGTGGTCACTGCGCTATCCACCATGTTAGAAGTTGAGATTGAATACACAATCCGCACTTGTCTGCTGAGTGTGATACAGCAACTCAGGGCTACGCGGCGTAGGTTTTGTGCGATAGCACTATTGTTGGCCAAGAGACAGATTGCACAATGCTGGCACAGCAGGCAGGTGCCAAAAAAGACCAGATGGTTGCTAGATATGGCCAGCTGTAGGGATAAGCTAAAGACCTATGAGGAAGAATTGCCTGCAAAATCTAAGCCCAAAGACTTCTGGTGCTATCTCACGGACTACTTACTGACTCTGAATGCAGACGAAGAGGATTGACCCAGAAGTGGGAACTACTCTGTAGGAATTGTGCGACATTTGGTCCCATGTATTTATGCACACCATGATTCAATTTCATACTATTACTGAACTGGGTAATCTGTAAGAGTCTCAATTCTGTTTTTGTTAAATATGTTTGTAATTTTTGTGTTCACAGTTGACAATCTACAAAATGGAAAAAAACCATAAGACCTCATGATTTGCACTATAATGCCGGAGTGCAATTATGAATGTCTAGAAATGTCTGTTTAACAAATCGATATAACATGACTATTGCTTTGGCAGCGGGCCCCAGGGTTGTAGGCACTTGGCTGTGATTAACGACTTGTAATAAAGGTCTTACAAAAAAAAAAAAAGAAAACGTGTTATTCATCACTAGACCAGCAGACTGTCGAATAGAAACAGCTGCTGCCGCTGTTGCTCTTAAACAACTCGGCAATGCTTTAGCTACCGGATCCAAAGTCGACGAAAAATATGCACATGGACGCTGCTTGTCTCCAAACAACTGTGTCAACACTGACAATGCACAACCTTGTTTCTCATGGAAATACAATGTAAAAGGCTTACTGTAGTCAGGGGTACCCAACACAGGAGCCGAACATAATGCTGTGCGCAATTCAGAAAAACTTTTCTGACACTCTTCAGACCAAGGAACGGGATTGGGTGTATCTTTGCACGTTAATGCCACCAAAGGTTTTGCCAACAAGGAAAAATGTGGTATCCATTGTCTACAGTACGATGTAATACCCAAGAAAGCACGCACTTCTCACTGTGTTCTTGGCACACTCAATTTTGCTATTGCCTGAATTCTTTCTGGGGTCAGTTTCCTTCCCTCCTTCGATAAGAGATGACCTAAGTAGGTCACTTCTTGTCGACAATATTGCAATTTTGAGAGAGACACTTTGTGATGCAAATCACACAAATGACGCAATAAAGACAACGTGGCTTCTTTACAGATTTCCTCAGTATCTGCAGCCACAAGCAAATCATCAACATACTGAATGAGGGTAGCGCCATCAGGTAAAACAATCGTATCAAGCTGTGTTTTTAGAGCTTGACTATATATTGATGGACTTTCACAGTAACCCTGGGGAGCGCGTTTAAAGCGGAAGCTTCGACCTCCTAAACTGAAGCCAAAAATATCCCTGCTCTCCTCAGCAATCGGGATGCTGAAGAAAGCATTCTTCAAGTCAATCATCCAAAACCAGGTTGCAGAAGCTGGAATCATAGTCAGTAGGGCAGTGATATCAGGGACAACTGGAAATTGTGGCACAACTATTTTATTCACCTCTCTAAGATCAATCACAAATCTGTAAACAGGTGGCTAGGAAGGGTCAGTTCGTTTCAAAACAGGCAGAACAGGGCTATTGCAAACGTTGCCTCTTGTCTCTTCAATCACATCTTTTTCAATCAAATCATAAATGATCGCTAGTAAAGCTCTTTCACCTTCACTAGAAATTTTATATTGGGGAATTCGTGGCATTTTAACATTGGCTTTCAATGTCACAACATATGGCTGTATTTCCAAAAGGCCCACATCATTAGGACCAGTAGCCCAAAGAATATCAGGAAGAAACGACAATTCTGTCGGAAGTTTATCCCTTGACAAATACATTGGAGAAACCACTTTCTCACCCAGTGTAAGTTGTACTCCCGAAGGAGAACAGTACAAAGTCGCATACAATCTTTTTAACAGATCTAATCCCAACAAGTTTTCACCACAACCTGTTGTCAGAATAAGGGGTGCTTCGAATTCACAAGGACCAACAGAAAGGGACATAGGACTAGAAATCGGGTTCCTAACCGGGGCGCCAGAAAAACCTACAGAAACATTCATTTCGCCAGACAAAGGTGCGCCAGGGAGTTTTGAGTGCATAATAGAACTCTTTGTAACACCAGTATCCAACAGAAAAGGTTCTGACACACCTGATGTAATCACCTCGACGTATGGTCCACTCTGATCTACTGGAACTGACACAACTCCCTCTCTTTGTCTATGGCTGTCCTAGCAATCATTACCTTCCATATGCTCATCTTCTGCATAGTAATCATCAGCATAGTACTGAGCTGTCCTACCAGACGCGTTATTTTGCTGATCAAAACTATTCATTGAATTTTGAGGCGGAAGGGAACGAGCGTTCTGGGGGAAATTTCCACGTCCTCTACCTCTAGGTGCTTGTTGAACACCTCGACCTCTTGAGCCAGAAACACCATTTGCGCGTTGTAACAAGATAGGGCAACTATACTTGAAATGACCCTCTTCCTTACAATATGAACACTGATTGGGACCTACAGGGACACGTGGTTGAGTATACTCGACTCTTTGCGAGTTCCTCTGAAACTGTTGAGGCTGCTGATAATTATTCTGATAGTTACTCTGAGCACCACTATTTTGACCAACACGTGGCGGATATGCTTGCTGTAACAAAACCTTCGTTTTTAAATCTTTAGTTTTCTTCTCTGCTCTATCTTTCTCATCTTTGTCTCGATTTTCGTAATATTGTGCAGTAGCCAATATATGTGCTGAAGAGGAAACTGCCCAAGAACTCTCTGAATCTTTTAACTTTTTACACAACTCGGGAAGCAGATTGTGTACAAATTTATCGACGAACAACCGCTGACCACCTTCTATGCTCATATCTTGACCACTGTGGTCAACAAACGACTCTTCAAACCTGGTGAAGAAATCAGACACCGTTTCATCTTTCTTCTGCATACACGCAGACAATTTATCCCAATTCACACGCATCGCGGGCATTATAGTCTTCATGTAATCAATGATCTTACCAGGAAGTTCTGCTATTAAAGGCTCAGGTTTAGCACCACCAACTTGTCGGGCATCTGCAGCAGCAATATTAGCCCATGAGTCAACTTACTCCTGATCATGATCTGCATGACGAATCTTTCCCCATAAAGGCTGTGGAACAACATTCCCAAACAACATGTCTATATCCGCTAAATTCATTATGCATGACCATGCAGTCTGTGACAATTCCTTGTAATACCCTGCAGGATTTTTACGGGGATCAGGTAATGTCTGCTTAAGGGCCAAAACTTCAGCTCGCTTCCATGGAACATGTACCCACACACGCTGAAAATGTGCTGGTATAGCTGGTGGAACATTACCAGGACCAGCCGCTACTTCTTCCTTCCATACTGGAGGAACTTCTCTCATGAGATATTGTCTTCCTTTCTTCTTAACAGAAGAATCAGACTCAAACAACGACTTGGAAACACCTTCAGTCCTAAGCGACAACAACGTCGCAACTGCTTTCTCAACATCCGAACCCACAATTTCGCCTTTTGAAAACTCAAACCGTACATGGCTCAACTCGGGCGGATTAGAGTCCAAATCATTTTCCTCTAAATCTTCACACAGAAAAGCACACATTTTTTCAAAAACGTATCTCTGCTTTGATGCTTCCCACTGATGGAAGACATCCATGACAGATTCTAGACCATATTTTGTCGGTTCGGTCATCCATCAATGTGCCAAATAATTCAACGTTTCCTTCTCCCTAGAATCAGGCAGTTGGCTACGCAACTGTGTGCGCTCAGAGATAGGAGCCGGACTTGCCGCTCCAAAGAAAGGATATAGAATACTAGTAACAGTACTAGCCACTCTCTCACGAACAGAAGGAGAAGTCGATGAAAAGACAAGCGGGAAAGCAGGGTGAGGCAAGGCAGATGCAGAGGCAGTATCAGAAGGAGTACCAGGAGTGGTAGTTGATATAGTAGTCAAAGTTGTAGGGAGTATAGGAAGAGCAGATGTAAAAGCCGGTGGCCCTTGAGGAGGCTGCACCGGAGGAGCAGGAGCCAACTGAAGAGTAGCTGGAGGGTGCTGTGGAGGAGCAGGAGGCAATGCAACCACGGGTTGCGCAGCTAAAGGTTGCGGAGGTGCCGTAGCATTTTGCGCATAAGGGGGTGGCGAACTTAACAAATGTGACATTAGGGGATCTTTTTCAAGTTCTTTTGCTGAAAATTGCTGAAGAGGCGGCAAAACTGGATAACATTTATCTATTACCATTTTACGTTGCCTGTGCAACTGCTCACTCATCTGTTCTTCTTCATTCTCTTTAAACTGCATAGCAGCTTGCATTATCGAAATACCCCTTTCTCTCTTATTTTTCTTCGCTAATTTAATTTCCTTCTGTTTGGCTTCCTTACGCCATAGGCGGAAAGAGTCAAACATCGCCGGCCGGGCTTTCTTCTTGAAGAGTTTAACTTCGAGGTTATCTAAGATTTCCGTGTCAAAGCTACCATATTGGGGCCATTTTAAAACACCATCTTTTCTGGTGTATTTGATCCACACTTCATTGTATGTGATGGGGCCTACTCCATGTTTCACATACAATTCATAGGTTGGAGTTCCAATCGGAGGAACCGGACACAAGTCCTCCAATCGGGAATCCCTATTACCACCACAACAAAACAAATTTCCAAGTCTGCTAAGACCAGGCATCTTCGCTCTCTAGTCTAGCTTCAAACTTCAAAGGATTATCGATTACGATATTCTCGTGAATACACGAGTCCTTCTGCTTGGGTACTTGCAAGTTCCAAATCAAAGATCCCGAAGGGATACTCAAACTAAGACCAACTAAGGACTGGGAGACGCTCCACTTATACTTAACTGAGATATCGATGACGTTACCAGAAGACTCGTCTATCGTTTCGCTCTACCAAACATCAAGGGTCCAAATCAGGGCGATAGCCAGGGCAGCAGTCTTTCGTAGCCGTCGGGAAGCGGGGAACCTCGCAGCAAAGACTTTCGGACCACGTCGACATGCAGGGGTTGATGAAGTGGCGGCCTTCCTCCAGAATTTTCACACGAAGCTCCACACGAACCTCTGGCTTGGACCGGTACCGTTGGTATCGCCCCACGTTGGGCGCCAGCTGAGGTACTGGGTTTTTCAGAACCGGTACCGAACCGGTAACCCAGCGGTGTCAGGGTACACCCTAAGACCTTGAGTACTTTCCTGATTCAGACACAGAAACTCAGAGTCTTCTAGGTGAAGTCAAAGATCAAATTTATTGGCTGCAACCAAGTAACAGGCGTCCTAGAAGTACAACAACACGGTGTGTATATTCTCAGGAGACTGCTCAATCTTACAAAGCAAGGCTTCTCTTTTTATACACAATATTAAGCTCCAGGCAAACATTCTTAGATTTACAGTAGACTATTCACATATTTTCACTACAAAGAAAAAGCAGAGTCATGATGACAAACCCACATTTCAGTTCGTCCAGCCCACAACAAATTACCCGGCAAGGCCCAACATTTTCATCAGATATCGGTGGACCCCCAATAAAAACGGGCACCTCCTCCTCGTAAAGTAAGACATAGGTAAAGAAACAGGGACAGGTGTGAGCAAGATTAGGCAGGGTGTGTGTGCGATGAAAAGGTTTATGGCATGTTGTGCCTTGATGCTATCTCGCTCGGTCACTGGGAGAGGAACTGACCGAACAGGTTTGGCCTGGGGCAATGGTTCCAGCTTGCCCAGGTCACAGAGAAGTCAATTAAGGTGTACGTGTCCTTTGATATCGAATTTGGCTGTAGTTATAAGCCTATGTGAGGGCAACTCACAAAATGGCTGCCAGACACAAAATGGAAGCCAAGGCTTCAGGACGAAAATGACGATTTCGAGGTGAAATCGTCACTCGAATATGACGAAAATGCTTGTACATAGTGTACTAGCCATTCTCGGTCTTTTGATATAAAAATCGTCATGCTACGACGAAGTTTATTACACGAGTCCAGAATTTTCAGAACCACAACTCCTCCCCTGACCCATACACACTGCTAGTGCATTTTGTGAGCCAGGAGGAGAACCTAAAACTACAAGTCAACATGGCACACATCCCTGTGTGCCATGCCTACCAAAACACTGCCTGTGGCATAGGCCACTCACTTCATTAGCAGGCCTTACAGCCCTAAGGTAGGGTGCACTATACCACAGGTGAGGGCACAGTGCATGAGCCCTGGGCCCCTACAGTAGCAGTGCCTTTCACAGGTATTGTAAGTGCAGTAAAGCTATTTTTAAACCATGGGCTGGGAGTTTGGCACCCCGAACTCCACAGCTCAAAGAAGGCTTTACTGAAAACTGAGAAGTATGGTATCAAATCTCTCAGCCTAATCAACACACACTGATGCCAATGTTGTATTTAATGTCAAATGCACTCAGAGGACATCTTAGAGATGCCCCCTGAAAAACAACCTAACTCTAGTGTCCTGGCTGAGGCTGAGTTGTTGCCCTCCAGCTGTCACCCCATACATGTTTCTGGACCCCTGGGTTGAGAGCCTCCCACTCTCAGGGTCCTGAAATAAAGCATATCCCGGGCAGAGTTGCCAAGCCTCCTCCCACATGATGGGCAGGGTCCACCAAGGGGAAGCTTCAAAAGCTTGCTGCCTAAGGGGAAGGTTCAAAGGCTTGCTGCCTTTGTTAGCTGACCCTGCCTTTTGCTGCTCTCAGCAACTGGGCCCCATCGGTTTGAACCCCAACTTTGTGAGGGAAAATCATCTGGAAAAGCAAGATAGGAGGATAGGTGTGCCCACCTTTGCCAACTCCACCCCCTAGGTGAAAGAGACGAGTTGAAGTACAACTCTCAGTCCTTGACATTTTGAAGATGGTGAGACCCAGCCAACCAGAGAGATGCTTATGCCCCCCTCCTACTGGAGGGTGACATAATAGGGGTAGTACCCACCCCAAGGAAGGGACCCATTGGCCTCGACCTGTACCTACCTGAAACACACCTAAATTTAGTATTTAGAGGTGACCCGAAACCTTGCCTACTCAGACAAGCAAGAAGAATAAGGACCGAAGAGCCATGCTGAAGGAAGAAGAGGAGTACACCAACTGCCTTGGCCCCAGCCTTACTGGGCTGTCCCGACCTCGACCTGTTCCAGCAAAATTCCAGCATTTCCAGCAGCCCCCACAGAACCTATAGGACAAGCCCTGCCTTCCCTACAAAGACTCTGTCTCCCATGAGCACCATACTTGCTCAAGAACCAGACTCTGGCTCTGGCCAAATCCGCAAATCTGCATCACTCTGCACCCGATGCCCATTGGCGGAGAGGTCCCTCCTGTAAACCTGACCTGGGATCTACTAATCCTTACCTTAAGTCTCCCGCCGCCGCCTGCAGCATCTATCTGGAGGATCTGTAGTCTTTATTCTGACCGGAGACCTCCCATTGATAACGACAGGGCACCCAACGCCAAATCAGCACCCTGCACCCATCCACTCCTGTGCCACTGTGGGTGCACCTTGTGTGCTAACTCAGATCCCCCTTTGCCCTGAGATTAACCCTAGGAGCTTTGCTCCCACAACTCAGTGGCTCGCTTGAGAGCAGCCACCAACTGACGGCCCACGAGCCCCATAGGCTAACATTGGGCCTCACCACTCTGCACCTGGCCGACCTAGTGCCGCGGAGGGTGCTCTTTGAGTGCATCCTTGACCCTAGGGTAACCCTTGTACTAACCACAAAACTCAACCCTCAAGACCGATTGCTTACCTGCAAACCGATGACCACATTTTCTTCCATAGGATTGCATTGGCCGTTTTATCTCTGAAAACACTTTTTATTGAGTTGTGTTTGTAAGGAAACCTAAGCAACTGTGTTTTAATGTTAAAGTGCTTTACTTACCTTTGTCTAGGATATGTCCCAGTGTGATATCTAGGCATACCACACTGAGTAGAAAAAGTAATCTAAAAAGTAATATCAAGAGTATTCTAAAAAGTAATAATAAATATCACCTGCCTTTGAATGTTTTACAAACCTGTAACAAAGCCAATTTTATCCAGCTTCGAATTTCCTAATCAACCAGTTTTGAAAAGTGCAATTCTACTTACCTACACCGAGTCCTGCTTGGTTCTAAAAATAAAATACACCTAAGTAAATTTTTTATCTGCAAACAATTGGCCTGAGTTCAGTCTTAGAGTGTGTGACATCATGTCTTGCCTGAGTGTGTACAATAAATGCTTAACAATACCCTCTGATAAAGCCTTACTGCTCGCCCACACTACCACAAACAGGGAGTAAGGTGTTAACTACTTTTACCTCTGTAAGCCTTTGGGGATCCACTGGACTCTGTATATATTATACCAAAGTAAGGTATAGTTTGCACGGAGCCAGCTTCCTACATTGCAGACCTAGAGGTGACAGCACAATGCCCGACCCCCTTGGGGGCAGTGCTCAGCTTTGGCTTGCAGTCGCTTGTATGCCTTTGGGGTCTGGATGTTGACTGAACTCACATGTCTTGGTTTCGACTTGATCCAAGGTCCGGTGTTGACTTAGGTAGACAGAGTATCTTTGAGTGTCTCTTAACCTCAACTTCTTCCTCGTCAGGCTCCAAAGAGTCATAGCAATGACCTCTGGGTTGGGAGGATTGGCTGATACACTGGAAGGCTCATCAAATTCCTCCTTTTCAGCATGGAGAGGGTCCGCTTCCCAAAGATGTCGGGCACCTCATATGACAAAAGATACATTTTCTTCTGGGCCTGGAACCTATCTCTACGCTTCTGAAGAGTTTTCTTGCTCCTAATGGCTGAGCAATAGTCACAGAGTGTGTCTTCATACTCTGGGGAGAGGCACAGGTTATAGATGCCATGGAGGTGGGCCCAGGGGTACTGTGAGTGGTACTGAGGGTATCTCTTGAAAGGCATCTGTTCCATCACTCCCTACCTCTCTTTATTCTCCGCATTTGTTAAGGAAGGTACAGGGAACTGAGGGTGGGGTGCCCTGAGGACTGGGAGGCTCAGTCTTCAGTGGTGGAATCGAAAGAGAAGAAGGAACTTGGAGACAAGAATGGTGGCAACAGGTCCCGAGACCATGATGTCCAGTGTAATTGTGTAGAAACCGGTAGCAATGTAAACACATCCAAACCCAATGGCAGATAAAAAAAATTGACCATTCAAGTTGGTGCCCATGCACTTTCACACTAGAGGAGGATTCACCCAGGCATCATGGCTCGAAAGACTTCTTTGAAGAAAAACAAGTTGCAACAGTCTGAGTCCAACACAAGAGGGCAACACGTATGCAGAGCATGTGTGTCTACAGCCACACATTCTATGAATCCGTGTTTCCTTTTTTAAGATGAGACTAATGCTTGGGCTCAGCATTAGTCTAAACTGTAAATGGGTGAAAGGTTTTGTTGTTTTAGTCTTATAGGAAAAGAACTGGTTCCACGATTCACAGTCTTCTAGTTTCAGAACCACTGGAGTGCTACAGCAATTAGGACTGGATAACTTATTCAATTTATTATAAGCCAGTCAGTCAAAAGAACTTTATTCGATTCATATGAATCATAAAAGTGTACCATACATACATAAAATAGTTAAAAAGCCATAAAAAATGTTATACAAAATGGACACAAGCCACATATTATAATTCACAGTTTAAAAATAATAAGTATAGTTTACCTTCATTAAAAAAACATTTCCACCTCCATTGCTCTTACTGCCCCATCACTAATTTTGAAAATATACAACATTTTCTCGCTCTATCACAGATATATATAACATCTATGGAGCCTTAAAATCACTCGAAACCTAATTTCTCTTTCACAGTTCATACCGTTTCCTCATTATTAAAGCAGTTCTAATGAAGTTAAGCACAGCGATGCAAGTAGCAGCATTAGATAAAGATCATAAATAATTAAAACCTTCCTGATAAGAACAGGGGCAGATTTCCTTAAGAAGAGGCTTAATAAAGCATGCCCTGAGATCTTTGTAGAGTGTGCAGAACAGCATAAAGTGCATTGTGCTTTGTTGGGCTAAATTATTACAAGGACAGGGAGTCAGTCTCTCACACCAACTTACCTGTTTTGGGAAAGCCACAAGAAAGTGCAATGTGCAAAGGCTAAGCCTAGTCATAAGGAAACGGAATTGTACATGAATGGTAAAGGACAGATAGAATTGCTGATGGCATAAAGACCGGTGGTTTAGTATGTCATCGTCCTGACTGGCCGTTTTTAATTCTTCATAGTATGCATTTTTTATAATCAGTTTCATGTTAGATTGTATGCTCTTGTGATTATCGTAGTAATGTCCTAAGCCAATCTTATTAAAAGTATCTTTAACATAACAAAGCCAGGGAATAGACAGGGCCTTTTCCAAATTCATGCAATCTCTAAGAAAAACCCTAGAGAATAATAGATCCTCTGAGGTCCAAATTTTTCCCCATAGAATCAGTAGGGCCATGTTTACTCTATCTTTTACATAATCCAGCCCCACTTCCGAGTGGCAACATTTTGTGGGAGAACTAATAGGAATCATCAACAATCTTTTTAAATATTTATTTGCCAAAATTTGTATCTGGCTGCTTTTTTTATGACCCCGTACTCCTGCTCCGTATGTTGCTACTGACAGGCATTTTGATTTGTATAAAGTCAACAATTCTGCCACCAGCTTATTTCCCAGCTTGGAAGCAAAGCAGAACAGTCTCTCAATGATTATACTGGTATGTTGAACCCTGGCTACTATCAGATCATCCCAATTCAATTTGTTATTAAAAACATTCCCCAATTATGTAAAATTGGGTACCTTATCAATCATTTTTTTCTTTTCCCACAAATGTTCTTGTTTTATTCTGTTTTGGACCGCATACCATGATAAAAGATTTACTAAAATGTACTCTTAACTCCAGAGCCATCATAAAATCAGTTAAAGCATTCAGAGCTTTTGGAGGCTATTGGCCATTAGGGCCATCAAAACAGTGATATCGGCATATGACAATAAGGGAACCGATTTACCTCATATACTAGGGAAATCCAATTGCTGCTTCAGTAGAAATGCCTCCACGCCATTTGTATACAAGAGGAATAGAAAAGGGGCCAAAATACAGCCCTGACGGACTCCCTCTGTAGAGGCAATGGGCCTGCCTTCTCTCCTCTAGGATCGTAGCGGATAGAGACAGTGGTGGACGCATGCAGCCTGCGCAACAAGGTAATAAGAGCTTCCACAAAGCCCATTTTTTCCATGAGTGTCCATAGCTTCCCCCGATTATCTGTATCGAATTCACTGTATAAGTCCATGAAGGCCAAGTGGATTTATCCACCCTTTGCCTTCATGTACTTACCCATGATTAGGGACAGATTGAGACATTGTTCATTTGTTACCATTCCCCTCCTGAAGCCATATTGTGTGCTAGATATAAGGCCAGAGGCATTAGCTCAAGACTTCAGGCAAGCAAGAATTACCCTCCCTAGGACTTTGCAGGTAGCTTCGATTAAGGAAATAGGCCTGTAGCATACAGGATGGATCGTTTCTGCTACCTTTTTTGTATATCGGTACCACCACTGTCTCTTTCCATAAGCTAGGAATGCGGCCCACTATTGCTGCTTTAAAAACTTTAACCATCAACGGTGCCCATAGTTGGGGATTGCCCTTAAACAAATCCAAGGGCACCCCATCTGAGCCTGGGGCTTTTGAGGAAGTACCCTCTGCCAATGCATCTTCAAGCTCGCCAATAGAGATGGATGGGCTAAGTTGGTTAGCGGTTTGTAGATTAAGTACTATTTTATCTCTTTGGTCTTGGGCTGAGACCCCATTCGGGTTAAATATATTTGCGAAATGGGATTCCCAGACTTTTCCCGTTATTGTTGAATCCATATTCCTTGCATCATTAGAAAAGAGGGGACGATTTATAACTTCCCAGAATGCCTTAGAGTCCTTAAGAGCGCTAGCTCTTTCAAGGTCTTTCCAGGCTAGTCTTCTCAATTCATCCTTTCTGAGCCCAATTACACATTTATAAGTTTGTCTCGCATACCTAATTAATTCCTTATCGCGAGGGACTGTGTGCAAGGCATTCTTAAGATCTTTTTGTGCTCTAGAGCACTCAGCGTTAAACCATCTTGTTTCCTGTGGTTCCCGTTTTCGCACTGATCTAGTCAAATTATTAGCCACATCTTTACAGATTGTTTCAAAGCACTGTATGACAACATCAGGGGTAGAATCATCGGATAAGCATCTCATTACTTGACTTAAATTAGTTTTAACAATATACTCCTCAAATTGTGAAGCGTTTATTTAGTTCCATTTTAATCTCACCCCCTGATTGAGGTTACATTTTAGTGGGCATTCATCCCCATTACCCTCTAACGCCGTTACATTCAAGTAAGCGATAAGATGATTATGATCACTAGCAGGATTAGGTTCAACCGCAAAACTATCTACAAGATAGGCACATTTTCTGGATATTAGCATAAAATCAATGGTACTTGCCCTGCCACCTCCCAGGTATGTTGGGTACTGTATAGGTGGGGTACAGACCAGAGTATCAATCAAGCATAGGTCATTTACAACAAAGATGGTATTAAATGCTTCACCCTGCGGATATGCTTAAAGTGGGGCAACGGTTGATTTTCAGTGCCTAAAACCCCACATACTTTATGCAAACTATACTGACATAAGGTGCAATTAAAATCACCCACCCAAATTATCCCTAAAGGGAAACATTTAACTGCAACCTTATCAATTTCCTCTTTAAGAGTATTAATAACCCCACAGTTGTTTTGGCTAAACATGTTATTGTACCAGTTAATCAATAATATTGTAGCATCAATCAATTTAGAGATCAAAATAATCTGGTACCAGGGAGAGTCAATTATATTCTCTATATTTATTCACCCATATTTAACAGAGATCATAGAGACTAATCCTCCCGTTGCTCTCCTTGCAGGAGATGCCGTTGCCTGGACGTTAAAAGAAAGGTAACCGTCAATGACGTCATCCCTGCTCCACGTTTCCTGTGTGCAAACAATATCAATTGTCTTAACATATTGTAACCAAACCTTGTCTGATAATCTTCGTCTAATGCCTGCTATATTACATGAAATAAGTCTCAGTAAACGAGCATTACAGTCATGTGCCACTTCCACCCCCCACCAGTACTAATGGTGCCCGGTGCTGCTGGCATGATATTTATGTCCCAACTGACCCTTCTCTCGCTCTCAGAATGCAGATGTGGTAGATGGTGTAAGCTATCCCCTAGGTCAGGTAAGTGAGAACAATCTGCTGTACTATTTACTATATTAGAATCTATCTCTGGTTCACTTTTTAAAATATTCATTTTCCCAGAGCTTCTCATGGTATATCTCCAAGACAGCTTAATGCCTTTTAGCTGTTTGGGTTAAACCAAGGAGGTAGCATGGGATGCTGAATATCTCGTCTAAACCTCTCCTCTTCTTCAACAAACCATGGAGGTCTAGATGGTTGGTAGAAAAAACCCAGTGATAGAATAGATACTCCCCTTGAACTTGCAGCCATATGCTCACCCTTTCTAGGATTGACTTAACCAGGCCTGTGGATCTAAAAGTTAATACTATACAGTCTCCAGAGAATTTCTTAGCAGATTTCCCACCCACCCAATCCAACCTCCATCTTAAACTCTGCAAACAGCAAGTCATTAATCCCCATCCGTGCACTCAGGAAATGTAGTGACTTGTTTCTCAGTGCTGACCAATGCTCTGAGTCACCGGGTGGTAATGTGGGAACATTAGCCAACACTACAGTATAAGGGGTCGCCTCTGTTGGTAAATGCATATTGGTATGTGGGCCACCTGGGATAATTTGATCAGACAGCCTGCCTTCTATAATACTTGGGATCCCTGGTCTCTCATTTTCAGTGCGACCAACCTTATCAGTAAGGGAACCACTTGGAACGTGTGCAATATGAGCATACGTGGAGGTTGAGTCATTTATCTGGGAGAAGGTGTCAACACTATTTGGCATTTGGCCTAATTCCCTTGAGCAATGTTGATTTTGTTTGGGTTACGGATGCAGAAGGAGGTTCGGGATTACACTTGACCCCATTCATATCGGTACTCTCAGTCCCTTTGCTTGCTACTCTATTTTGACAACTGTTTACCAGTGGATTTTCAAGATTTGCTAACCTGATCTCAATATCAATTAGCCTTTGCAGCAATGGATCTAAGAGGGCTGATGCCGTAGCTTCCAGTTTTTATCAAAAATCAACCTGGGTTGGTATTGCCCCCCTAGGGACCACATCAACAAAGGTTTGAGTATGCACCTGGTTACGCTCTATATCAGCAGGTTTGCTCCTTTGTCCTAAAGGCTTGGGCAGGAAAAAATGTTGTTTATTCACAGTTTGCCCCTTTCTTTTCTTAGTAGGTGGTGCGGAGCTATTCACAGGATTAGTTTTGGCTTTAGCTTTTTGGCCCAGTGTAACTACATTTGGCCTGAGTGATTTGTCGGAATTATCACATATGTCAGAGGCATTAATGATTTCAGGGTCCGAGACAGTAGAATGCAAGATGCTAATTTGGGATGTATTAGCTTCCCGGTTCAATTCAGGCGCAGGACAGAAGTGGCTGGGGCAATAGGCGCAGTTCGGTGGTAAGAACTTTGGGGGTCCAGGGACAGTCTGCGCTCTGTAATTTCAATTTCGTGGATGAGTGCCGACTCGTCCCTCAATGGAAAAGCCTCCAGAGTCCCCACTAGACCCTGCCCATTTACAGATTTAGGCCTACTCATGTTAGCCTCCCTCAGAACAAGACTGCTAGCACAGTACCTTAACGGGTCAACGTTGTTTATATCCAGATCTGTGAATGTTAATAACGGAGCCCAGCCGGGCGCACTGAATGACGAGAGCGGCCCCCCCAGAACCTGGGACCAAAGTACAGGCTTCAGTTATGACGTGCATCCAGCTGCATGTGGAGGCAAGTGGCGTGTTCCTGCAGGCTGTAGCAGACTATGGCAGGTAACTGGTAACAGCGTTGGCGTGGGCGAAAGTTAAATGAGTACAGTCAGTCAGTCATTAGCTGTTGATAGGGACACTGAGCTCTTCTCATTTAACACCAATGATCTGATCTCAAGCAAAGGACATCACTTGGTCCCACTTTCACTGTACCGGCCTCGCCTCAACACCGACAGCAGGCCAAACACTCATGGCATCTGCGTTTTTTGCGATTTGGAGTGTGCCCCACAGCCCCACAGCACCCACATGCCACCGAGCCGCCCAGGCTCACCTGTGGCCCTGACACTGTGGGGCCTCCGGGAGTGAAGCGGACTCGGTGCTGGGGCTAAATCGAGAGACAAAGGGCACAGCGGGCTCGGAGCCTTCTTACCGGGCAAACTCGCAGGCTGTCTGCAGTCAGGATTGTCCCTGTTATGTCGTGGGGCCCTAGGCCCACATGGTGGTAATGACTGGACGCAGACACAGATAGTTAGCTGGGTTAATGAGCCACGAGCACGAGCGCTCGGCTCTTTTTATTAACTGTGTCACGTGATGTCGTGACATCAGTGGTGGGTGGGTGTTAAATGTAGGCTTACATTTTTAACCCTAGACTGTGTCTGCTAGGACACAACATTCCTCCCAAAATTTGATAAAAATTAAGGAAAGACAAAAGTCCGAATCTGTGGGAGGAAGTACTCCTCTACTCCTGTTCCCGGATTAGAAGGCTCCCTACCTTGCTACGCAGCGGCCGGGCTTGGCTCCGCCAGAACTTGCCACGCAAACCGACCGGCCGGGCTTGGCTCCGCCGGCCGGACTACAGCCCCCAGCATCCCTAGGGGGGCTGTGACGACGCCAACAAGCAGCGCGCCAGGCGGCGCATCATAAAGTGCCGGCAGGGGCCGAGTTCCCCGTTTTTCTTTCCTCTACTCCTGTTCCCGGATTAGAAGGCTCCCTACCTTGCTACGCAGCAGCCGGGCTTGGCTCCGCCAGAACTTGCCACGCAAACCGACCGGCCGGGCTTGGCTCCGCCGGCCGGACTACAGCCCCAGCATCCCTAGGGGGGCTGTGACGACGCCAACAAGCAGCGCGCCAGGCGGCGCATCATAAAGTGCCGGCAGGTCCCTCGTCCCGCGAGGACGCGCGCGGGACGCGCCGAACTAAGCCCGGACAAAGGGCGGACCCTCTGTGGCCCTCAGTGGCTGAAGTAGGCTGGGCTGGGCCCACTTATTAACATTTACATTCACCTTGTTTGTAATATTTTGTGTTTAGCATTACATGCTATAACATGTTAGCTTAGTCCTTTTCCTTTTATACAGGATCTCTTTGAGACTCACCTCCATTTATTTAACATTTTAGTGTAATTTGTTATTAATCATACTCATCGGGACTACGTTTCTCTTTCTACTATAAGCACAAGGATGACTGCTAAAAAGTTACGCTCAGGGAGATTATTGGGGGGAAGGTCCTGTATGAAGACACGATCCAACCCCCTCAGAAACAGGGCTGCCACTAATCTGTTATTAAAGGGTCAATGTCAGCTCTTGAATCTTTGGGAAAAACCTCAGGATAAGACTTTGTTAAACTCTGCGAACAAAGCTTCTGATATTGATTCTCCATCTGGCATAACCCCCGTGGTGGTTGAGAAGGTTCCTTTTCCGTTGAATGAAGATTGTTCTGGCTCCTCGATTTTTGAGGAGCCTTGACCAGTGTCTGCCGCAGTAACTAGTGCTATCAAATCCCCTGTTTCCAGTTCTGAAGGCGGCCAACAAAAGAAAAAAGTAGCCTCAACCCTTGAAGTGTTATATTCTAATGTTCCAAGAGGAGATTCACCGTTAAAGGTGGAAGTGAGGGGGGACTCCCATTTGTCGAGTATTGATCTGGAGTGATGCGGCCGATACTTAGCTGATGTTTCTCTGAAACCATTAGAAGCGATCAAGTCCCCTATTGGTGTCACTCCATCTGGACTTTTGCTTTATAGTAGTACCCCCTCCATAAAATCGCAAGATATTTCCTCACAGTATAATATATCAAAGAGCCCATTGCTTAACATCTCCGGCATTGATCCTTTAGGTCTTCCAGGCTCTGATAAATTGGAAAAACCTATTTCTGAATCTATGATTGCATTGGAACATTTGTTGGCATCCATTTTAATGTTATTGGGTAAATTTGTGGGTAGCTCTGATTGTATTTTGGAGTCTGTTACTCAGATATTAAATGTCTTACTACTAAAGCTTCCGGAAAAGGATCGTGTTTTAGATCCTAAGGCAGGATTGCATGGGTCTGAGCTGAGTAGTGACCACTTAGCCGGAAATGTTAATCCAGTCCAAAATGAACATGTGGTTATTTCTAAAATTGAGCCTCCTCTAGTTTCCACATCTTCTGCATTTAACTGTGTAAGAAATTCTGTCCTTGTAATTGAAGAAGAAAATATGTCCGGTTCTGCTCCAGAACTTGAAAAAGAGCTATTCCCAATTTTTGTGCCCGGAAGTAAAGTCACAGGGGGTGTTGAAAAAGTAAAAACTGGAAATCATAGAAAAAACAAAGAGAAAAAGAGAAAACCAATCCGTAGATATAGAAAAAAAAAGCAGAGACAAATCATTTTTGAAGACTCTGTTGTTCCTGATATAATCGAACCTAGTAATCAGGAGCACGTGCATGGGTCCTTGAGTCAGGAAGTTGCCATTCTTTCTTCTGATAATCGGAATTTCTCTGCAATAAATACCATAAATTCCCCTAAACATACCATTCCTCCTGCGGGAGTCCTCTCCTTAAATGTAGCAGGTTTGACGATTCCTCCCCCCGCAGTAGAGTTCATAGAGTCAGGTCCCATTGTACCTGTGGTTCTTAATCCACTTGCACCTGTCTTTCATACTACAGGTGTTGACGCTACATGGCCTCACCATTTACCCACAAAAGTACCAGAAGCTTTTGTTGATACATTAACTTTGGATTTTCTATCGTTATTTGATTCGGATCAGCCTTTAAATAGATCATGGCTACTCAAATGTTTCAAGAGCATAGAGAGTCTAAAGTTAATCCAAACAAATGATATTGACTTAGTTTTCCTATCCGGAACAGCTGCCTCGCCCTATGCTAGGGTAAAGTTCTATTCTAAATTTATAGTAAATCTTATATTACAACAGGCTGAGAATTTGATGTTTACCTGTTTTTTCTCCTGGTAGAGACAGTTTCCCTTATAATAGACTTCCCCAGCAGGGCAATGACAATGATGGGCATACTACTTCTTACGACGATTTAAAAATATGGGTATCAAAAAATACTCGTTTGGTGACACATGTAATGCCCCCCCCTTTAACTCAAAATAGTCTCCCAATAGAAGACAATCAGCGGTGGAATTGGCTGCCCGGTGCTTTATCTAGTAAAACCACAGATAACCCTAAACTTTTCCAACATCTTTAGCAGTAATTTGAAAGTTATCTCTTGGAATGCCGCCGGCATAAACAGTAGCCCTGAGAAATTACAGTACTTATTTTCTCTGAACGCTAGTGTGATTTGCATCCAAGAGACCTGGTGCGCTAGTAGATTGTGTGTAGGGAGAGATTATTTTGTTTTGGAGGCGGTGGCTGCTCCATCGAAGAAAGGGGCGTGCAAAAGGGGGAATTGCGTGCCTTTTATCTAATAGATTGAACTGGAACTTCACTCATTATGTTGATCCCAGCAACTTATTTCAAGCTGTGTCCCTTTGTAGCTTGAATAGCAGGGGAAACTCTAAATCCTTGGTAATAATAAATGCCTATATACCCCCCGATGAATGTTTTAATATCCTATTGAAGCAAATGTTTTCATATATTAAGCAGATTAAAGATGTAGAATTTCCTCCATATGTTTTGCTAGTGGGCGATTTTAACTGTAAAGTTTCCAATTCAAGCTTAGAGTTATACAAAAATAAATTTAAAGAAGAAGCCCTCTTCATTCCCCAATCCCTCTTCCCTAGTAAAATTAAAACCAACAAGAGAGGGAAGTTATTGTTAGAAGAACTTTCAGCGGCGGAGGGATTAATAGTGAATGGTAGGCTTCCTTCCGATGTCCCTGCTAGTTATACCCATAGATCTTCCCAAAGTGAGTCAATTTTGGACTACGTAATCACTGATTATTGTACTTTCTCCTTAGTTAAGGATTTGGTGGTTTCGTTGACACAATTTAGCGACCACAACCTGATTACTATAAGCCTTTCTTTTCATCCTCCTGATTCTGATTCATGGTCGTTTGGTAGTGACGTAGTTAACTTTCATATAGACTCTGGTAGATGTTTTTGGAATTTTAAAGCCAAGAAAGGCCTGGAGGGCATACTTGGTAAAGTAATATCAGAACTGAATGTTTGGCAGGGTTCCGAAATATTGCATTTTGAGAATTTTATGAAAGAGGTCACCTCTGTTGCCAAAAGGTCTAGATTTTCTGGGAAAAGGATCTATGTTCCCAGACCAATTTTCCTCCTAAATAAAGAAATAAATAAATTGGTGCGGGAACAATTTTTGTGTAGATCTATCGAAACAAATAAGAAAATAAGTTTGCTAAAAAGAAGGAGAAACAGAATCAGGAAGAAACTTAGAAAAGAAAAAGAAGACTCACTCTGGATAAAACTTCGGGAGGCCGCTGTCTATGGTAAAATAAGACAATTTTGGTCTCTCATTGGCGAGGGTTGTGGAGCAAGAGTTAACTCTCTCCCCATTCCCATTGCTGAATTATCATGGGTCATCCATATTTCCAACTTGTATGCTGGGAATATGGCAATGGTAGATTGTAAGGAGTCTACTAAAGAAGATGTGTTTTCTGTTGACTCTCCATCGGAAAAAAACATCGAATTGGCCATTAGGGATATGCGCCCCTCTGGAGCAATAGGGCCTGATAAACTTCCCATCTCAGTTTTGAAGCAGGATCCTATCTCATGGAGTAAGATTCTTTTCCCTTTATTTAGATCTTGCTTCATTAGCAAAATTATACCCCCTTCTTGGAAGGGGAGCATACTGGTCCCCCTATTCAAAAAGGGCGATAGGGATAATCCAATGAATTATCGCCAGATAGCTCTCCTGGATGCCATTGGCAAAGTGTTTGCTAAATGTCTCCTCTCTTTAATAACGGATTGGGTTGAGGTGAATCAGATACTTCCCCTTGAACAAACTGGATTTCGCAAGGGGCATGGTACATTGGATACTCTCACAGCCCTTCAGGTCATTACGGACAAATATATAAGAGTCCGGGGGGGGGAGTGTATGCGGCTTTTATTGATTTCTCCACAGCATTCGACAAAGTTGATCGTCCCCTGCTGTGGAGAAAATTGTTTGATTTGGGCATGCCTCCCCTCTTACTAGACCTGGTGCGATCCCTTCATACGGACACCCGGTGCCGAGTGTTACAAGGAGGAGAAAGGGGTTTATCACGGGTTATCCCCTCCATTAATGGATTAAAACAAGGCTGCCTACTTGCACCTCTACTCTTCTCCCTGTATATTGCTGATCTACCTGCTACCCTTTCATCTTGTGTTGGCATAGCCCCGGTAGTGGGAGGATCTTCTATCTCCTGCTTGCTATACGCAGACGATATTCTTATCCTGGATTTAACTCCTAAGGGATTGGCCAATCGTCTGCAGGCTCTTTATCTGTTTGCAGAGTCCCACTATATGAGGATAAATGCCTCAAAAAGCAAAATCATGTGCATTACAGGAAAGAAAAAATCTAAATCTGAGAATTTTGGGTGGGCAGTAGGCGGACAGAAACTGGAGGTGGTTAAGACATATACCTTTTTAGGAAAAATAATTTCCGCTAACTTGAGTGAGAAGCCTCATATTGACAATAATTCTCGTAAAGCCTGGTCCCAAGGCAAAAGTCTGAGTGCCCTTTACTCCGCCACAGGGAGAAGACATTTTGCTTGTTTACTGGAGGTTTTTAGGGCAAAAATTCCTCCAACGTTACTGTATGGAATGGAACTGGTTGACATAAAGCATTGGGGCTTTCTGCAGAAGGTAGAAGGAAAATTATTAAGGTCTATTACATCTCTTAACCCGGCCTGTTCCGTGGCTGCGTGCAGAATGGAATTCGGTCTCCGTAGCAGTTGGGCGCAGGGCCTATCAGCTTTAGTGCGATGGGTTGCTAGCCTCGCTAGAGGTGAAACGGGGACTTTGAGATTCCTTCTTAAAAGGGAATTGCTGGGTAATTTAAAAGAGTACTCCCAAATTGTTAAGAACTTTAGAAAGGCTGTGGCACTTCTCGAATTAGAAGAGAGTACTCTTTTTACTATCTCTCCTTACCAGTTAAAATCCCTTTTGAAACAGGCGTCATGGGATTTATGTTTTACGTTGGATAAAAAGTCTATGCAAGCAAAGAGGGGAGGTGATCTCCTGGTTACCTCATATTCTATGAAGCTTGCCCAACCCTATGTCGCCTGGAATCTACCCCATGGTATCCGGAGATTCTGGTTCCTGTTAAGGCAGGACTTGTTACCCATGAACAATCTTTTGGCAAAATGGTATGGATCTTCTTCTAGATGTAAATTCTGTAACATATCTGTTCAGGATCGTTCCCATATATTGTTCATTTGCCATGCATTGCGTCCACTTCGGTTAAAGTGGATAAAACCAATATGTCTGCAACTAGGTATCCTTAATATGAATTCTTTTTTTACAGGCATTATATTCTCCTCCAAATGAAATGTTTTGCTTCAATATTTTTAACTTTTTAAAATGTTTTTTAGCTATTTATTGATGAAATATGGAGGTTTGTGACATTGATTCTCCTGTTATTGGAAAATGTTGTAGTTGTTATTTTATTGAAGAAAAATATGTGTTTGTATTTGTTGTATTTTGTTTTATGTGGCCCTCTTTTGAGAGCCAAAACATAATAAAATAAAATTGAATTGAAGTACATAAATATACACTAATTACAAATTTACATTGAGTCTCTTCAGCTGCTTGCTTGATGACGACGGTGGAAATTGCTGCTGAAACTTTAGTTCTTCTTGGCTTGATGTCCTGGTTCTCGGTGGGTGTGCTCTTCTTTACTTGCGCCATGTGTGTTGGTCAGTCCACTGAGATCTTGCTTTTGAGGGTGACGTCAAACAGGATGACCAGATGTTAGACTTGAAGGATGTTGTCTTCTACTGGTCCGTCGGTTTCTTCACTGTAGGCAGCTTGGCTTTACTTTACAAAGGATGGAGTGTTCGAAGGACATTCTTCTCACTAGGACGCCCCTCTCTCGGGTGTTCTCCTGCCACGAGATGTCCCAGAGGCCCTTTTCATCAGGTTTCCACTGGGTCGGGTATTATTCCACAGCGTTGCTCCAACTCCACAGTCTGCGTGTGAATGGAGGAGACGATGAGGGTACTACCTCACAAAGTCCGTAGCTCCACCTGAAGGGTAGTTGTTGACTCCTGCCTATGCGCACAAGTGGCTCCGCTTTCCTTACTCGGTGCCCCGCAGCGGGCACTTTTCTTTCAATGTTTCTTCACCCTGTCGCCGCGCTTCACACACCGCGCATCTGGGGACGCTGCAGGCAGGCCACGGGTGGGCTCCGCTGGCTCTGCTTTGTTTAAAGTTTATTGTGCCAGGCGCGCTGGTCATGCGGGTGGGCTCCGCTTGGTGCATTTACATGAGGGGGGTCGCTTCTGGCATCCGGGACACCCTGGGGCAATTCGTAGCACCCGGGCTCACCTCCGGCCTACGGGCCTATTCTTCAGCTGCGGCCGTGGTGAGTGGGCTCCGCCCAGCCAGCACTCCTCTCCAGGGCACAGTCGTGGCTGACACGGGTGGGCTCCGGTCGGTCCGCTTATTCTCCGTGGGCACTCCTGCAGCACGGCAGCGCCTGGCGGGGCTCCCGGTCACCTCGATGTGGACCTCTGGGCCCGGGGCACGGCACACGCCTCAGGGGCTTCCCGGCGGCCGGCGCCACGCCTGGGGGAGGGGCACGATGTTGCCCTTCTGTTCTCTCCCCTTGACCCACGAAGAAGGTGGCTGTGGCTGTGGCACGCTGGGGCTTAGCCACTCCTCGTCTCCAATGTTATGTCGTGGGGCCCTAGGCCCACATGGTGGTAATGACTGGACACATACACAGATAGTTAGATGGGTTAATGAGCCACGAGCACGAGCGCTCGGCTCTTTTTATTCACTGTGTCACGTGATGTCGTGACATCAGTGGTGGGTGGGTGGGTGTTAAGTGTAGGCTTACATTTTTAACCCTAGACTGTGTCTGCTAGGACACAATATTCCTCCCACAATTTGATAAAAATTAAGGAAAGACAAAAGTCCGAATCTGTGGGAGGAAGTACATACAGTCCCTTCGATGTGGCTTCCACGCACACAATATTTTTGTTCAGGGGCAGTCAGTCCAGCCAGTCCAGCCACAGGTGGTGCCCGGTGCCGCAAGCGATATGCGATAAGCACTGCAAGAAACCCAAAGGACGAGGCAGCTATGCCGCACCCAGGCCTCCGAGGCCACTGACGTCACTGTCAGGATCTCGGACTCCTTTTCAGCAGCAGTCAACCTCAGGCTAGAGCGCATTTATTAGAAGTGTTTTAGCTCTACCAGCATAGGCCATAGTGATTCTGTTGCCATAAAAAGCAGCTTTTGTCTTTCTATTTGTTTTTGTATTTTCTTAAGGGCTCAAGATAATTAGGTTTGCTTCCAGGCTTAAAGCTAGTCTTATAAATCCAATTTATTTGACATCCCATTAGATTATCTGAAAAGGCTACCAGTAAAGAAGCCCCTCTACTGCATCTTTATGATACCTAACCAAAGTTTGAATTACCATCTAACGGGATGAATCAAATGTAATGCTTCTTTAAAATGATGGATAAGGAAAATGTTACTTTCCCTGTAAGCATATGTTCATAGCGTGTTGTACTGTAGAATCACATGCCTTGCATTCTGCTGTCATCTAGTGTTGACAAGCTGCAATGGTTCTGTCGGGAATGCGCAATTGCTTTGCAGTTATTGAGCAACAAAAATGTGATTGCTTTGTAACTAATTAATAAATCCAAAGGATGTGCTCAGTGACAGTGGTGCAGTGTATTTCATATACAACGTGAGATTATGTACAAATTTGACAAAGGACAAGAACTAAAGGTGGTCAGGACAAAGGAGAAAGCAATATCTCTGGTGGTTAGCACAATCGCCTAATGATCTGGACCAAGAGACTTGATCTGAGCCATATATTATCTTCGACATTAACGATTATGTCACTTTAGTATATGTCATCTCCACACAGCAATTCTGTTCGACAGCCTGTGGATACCTGTAAAATTTGTGAACGCTTCAATTTATATAAAATAATATTTGTTGCAAGCACCTAATAGCAATTGTTTTGTCTTGCGTTCCAACATGCGTGCTACACCATTGATTTGAGCACACAATACTTCCTTTTGATTATTTGTTACTTATAAAGCAATCACTCTTTTAATTGCTTAATATTTGCAAAGCAATTGCGCATTCCTGACAGAACCATTGTAGCTTGTCATATATGTACCCAGATTCTGAGGGACACAGGGTTAACCCCATTACATTCATTCATCATCTAGTGTTTTGCTCGGAAGTTTGCAATTTTTTATTTTTTAAGAAGTCTTTTGAGACACGAGGTATGTGGAGACTACATCCTTAGTAGGCAATGCTCATGGTGCCCATGGACTCCATGTTTTTCACACAGTGGATGAGAGTAGAATGCAGTCGTGAGTAAACACAGTATGGGACATATGAGGATTGCAAAATGAAGCTAGAACAAACATGGCGTCCATGCACACTCTAATGATGAACATAAATATCGTGGTCGTAGTTAACAGTCTTTGTAGAGACAAAGGTTAGTAAAAAACACAGTTGAACAGTATGTAACACAAGTGATCCAGTGTTGATGTGGTGTCTTTTATTGTTCAGACACGGAAAGACCAGCCGACACGTGTTTCGTCGTGTATGGCACAATCTGCCTACGACTCTTCAGGGCTGTACCGGACGGGTACAAATTGAAAGGTCCCTCTATCGGTGATAATTCCGACCTGACAGGGCCCAGGACCGGTGAAAAAGACGTCACGTCTGTCTGTAGAGGTTCTCAAGCGGAATCCGAGTATCAATCAAAATCAAAACATCAAAACAAGGCAAATGATATGTGGCGTTCAGGAATAAGTGGTTACAAATGTTTTCGTAGGGTAAGGAGCACGGCGGGGTAAAGGTACGTGACTCCTAGTTACCGTTACGTGGAGCAGGTGAGAGGACGGGTGCGTCCGGAAAGAATTCCTAATGTGCGCCGTTTTTCCGCCCTGGTCGCCTTGCGACCGGGGCGGAAAAGGGTTTATATGGTGGCGGTGTCTGCTAGACACCGCCATCCACATTAGGATGCAGGAGGAAGGGTGCCTTTCCGTGGCGGCAACGCATGTGGTATTTCAGTTTGGGGCCCTGTTGCGGGCCCCCAGGATGATGGGAGGGTGGGGGAGGTACATGGGGGGTACCTATGGTACCCACCTACATGTGCATGCACAACATGGCAGGCACCGCGTGCCTGCCACGTTGTGCATGCACATGCATGACATGCATTTTAAGCAATGTGGCGGGCGGTGCTCAGAGCACCGCCCGGCACAGTGTTAAAAATGCAGGATACGTCTGCCACTCAGGCGGGCGCATCCTAATACACCCCACGGGACCCCCGCCCTTATGGCGGGCGGTCCCGTTATCCGATAGGATGGCGGGCGGACAAAGTCGATCCGTCATCCTAATGGCCCCCTTAGAGTTATATTATATGGAGTCCCAGCTCCAGCATGCAATTTACTGGTAAGACGACAATGATAATTGGGAGAAACGTTTTTCATGGGGGCCCTGACTAGCAGCAGTGTTGATCATGGGCATGGGAGCCCCGCGACCTATCCCGTATATAGTCCGACATGTGGTGCGGATGTGGAAACAAGCCGTCAAAAAAGTTGTGAGACATGCCCCCTATGCCCCAGATATGCCGCTATTTGTGGTACAGCCCATTGCCAAAATAGAAGACTCCGTGTCGGTCAGAAGATGGAAGGAAGGTGGGTGTCTGATGATGGAGATCTCTTATACAATAAACAGTTCATTACTAGGAAAGAGGAAGATACAACAGGTTGCTAGAGAAATCTGTACCTCTTCCCCGAGGAACCTGTGGAGATCAGGGTGCTCCAGGTTATGTAATATATGGCACAGGGGAGTCGATTTATTACACATTTATACAGAGCGTTAAGGGAGGATTTAACAGTTACACTCCTGCCGGTTCAGGCTACATGGGAAGAGACCCTTGGGGAGCTGTTATCGAAAAAAGAATGGATTAAAGTACATGAGGGTGTCAAAACAATAAGCTCGAATGTTAGGTTCAAATTAATCCAGTATAATTTTACACTTCAGGCATATGTCTCCCCCAGAACACTTAATAGGATCTTCCAGAGACAATCAGACAGATGTCTAAGGTGTAGGAATACTGATTCGGACTTCTTACACATGGTATGGACATGCCCAATGCTGTCCTTTTTCTGGACCATGATACTGGAAAAGATAAAGGAAGCCACAGGATGGACCATGCCCAAAGAAATATGGAAGGTGCTACTGGGTCTCCTTCCTTCTCCTAAGAATAAAAAACTGAGCAGGAAATTTTGTAATGTTGAGGTTAGCATTAGCCAAAAGAAACATTGTTATCTCTCGGTTGAGCCCAAGCTCCTCGAAGACTGAGATGCGGTTGAAAGTTATGGGGGAGTGGGCTGCGGCAGAGGGAGTCCGCATGAATAGAGTGAGGCAGGATGAGAAGCTAGAGGATGACTTACGGACATGGGCGACCATGCTTGCGGATATCAAAGACCTACAAACACCGGCAATAACATCACAGATACACGTTTCCCCATAGGGAGAACTTAGACGCACTACAAATGACTAGACATCAATATATATATGCAAATGTATAATAATATGTACAACAAATTGTGGATGTTCCTAAAATGCCAATAAAGAAATAATTATTAAAAATATCGGGAAGTAATGTGCATGATTTTGATGGGGTTTATAATATTTTTATGAAGGAAAACATTTTAAGTAATTGCACTAATGAAAAGTTGCATCAACATCTGGTAGACCTAGGTCTAATTTCTCCCCAAGAATTGGGAAAGAGGGCAGACCACTGGGCCAAGACTAGGGTAAAGAAAACACTGGGGATTACCAAATGAAAGGGGTTAGCAAACCTCTACAGGGAAAAGGGGGTGAGAGCCCCAAAGATAAAAACCAAGAGTCTTCTAAAGGGCCCTAAAAACCTGTTCAGGGGGTGGGTCACAGAACTCTTCCCAGACCACTGCTAGGTACAAAGGGAAAAACTTTGATCCTCACAAGAGGCCTGGTGTTACAACTGTAAGAAGTTGGGACACCTGACTGGAGATGCTACTTGCCCTAACAAGAAGCTCCCTAGTACTCTTCCAGTTAGTACTGATGTAGTCAATCTCCAGATGGAATGAACAGTGTGTCTAGAGCAAATCAGGGTTCACACTGAAGCTGTTTAAGTCACAGACGGGGAAGTTAAGTTTGCCACTTTATTTGTGTGGCCTCCCAACGTAAAAAAAAGTATTTCATGTACCCCTGGATCAATGAGACTACAATGGAAGCACCGAGGGAGACAGGTGCCAGTGCCACCATGGTGAGAGGTACACTGGTTTCCCCAGAGCAATACCTGATTGGAAAAAACTAATCCACTCACCAATGCTGACAGTGTTACTACAGACCATGCCATAGCTACGGTAATTTTAGACTGGTGGGGTTGCTGGCCTGAAACAGGTCGTGGCCTCTCCAAGACTTCCAAATGCCAGTCTGCCTGGGAACAACCTGGAAACATCAGCATGGACTGAGGTAGAATTTAAAACACCTGCAGCAATGCTGGATATCCCTGAGATTGTCTGTGCCAAGACTAGAGCACAGAGCTGAGCACAGGGTGAAAAAGAGGTGTTGGAGCCTGGAAGAATGGCCCAAACTTCCAAGAAAAAAAGGCAAGAAGACTGGGGAACCAGCTTCTTGACAGCTAAAAATTAAGGACCCCTCTCCTCAGGGAGAAGACTTGTCAGACCCAGAGGGAACTGAGCCCATGGAACTTGACTTTACCGGGTTGAACTCCTAGGCCCAGGGGGACCCACTGGGGAACAGCTGTGCCTTGGACAGCAGTCCTGTCTAAGTCTTGAAGGCCTGAGAAAGCAAGCTGCTGCACAGGAAAAGGGAGATGTTAGCATAAGTCACAGGTCCTATTGGGAGGAGGGACTCCTGTATACTGAGGCCAGAGACCCCAACCCTAGTGCCAATAGGAGAGTGGTAGTAACTCAGATGTACAGAGAGTTCTTGTTCACATGGCCCGTGACATCCCCCTAGCTGGGCATCTTGACCAGACCAAAACTCAGGACTGGCTTGTCAACCATTTCTACTGGCCCCAGATGTCCTAGAAGGAGTAAAGGAGTTTGTCAGCTCCTGTGTCACCTGACAAGCAAGTGGCAAAACGGGTGAAATCCCCAAATGCCCCCTTAATTTTACTACCAGTGGTTGTGGTTCCCTTTGAAAGGACAGGTGTGGATGTAGTGGGGCTACGTGAACCTCCCACAGCCTCAGGAAATATGTTTATACTTGTGGTAGTGGAACATGCCACCAGGTATCCCAAAGCAATTTCCCTTAGGACTACTACTGCTCCTGCAGTAGTCAAGGCCCTCATTGGTGTCTTCACCAGGGTAGGGTTTCCTAAGGAGGTGGTGTAAGACAGAGGCTCCAACCTCAGGTCTGCATACCTGAAACACATGTGGAATGAGGTTGGAGTGCAGTACAAGTTTACTACACCCTAAAATCTACAAACTAATGGTCTTGTTGAAAGGTTGAAAGGTTCAATGAGACATTGACAGGCATGATTATGGGACTCTCTGAAAAACTCAAAAGGAGATGGGATGTCCGTTTGCATGCTTGCTTTTTGCCTACAGTGAGTTGCTTCAGAAGGGAGGAGCGTGTTCCAACTTTGAACTTCTTTTTGGCTATTCTGTTAGGGGACCACTCTATCTTGTTAAAGAAAGTTAGAAGAAGCCTCTCCAATAAGAACCAAAACAAGATACTGTGGACTATGTACTGGCCTAAGGTCCAGCATGGCAGAGTACATGGAAAAAGCTTCCAAAAATCTGGAGGCCAGCCAGGAGCTCCAGAAGCACTGGTATGACCAAAAAGCTGCAATGGTGGAATTCCAACCAGGGTAAAAGGAGTGGGTTTTGGAGCCATTGGCACCAAGAGCCCTCCAGAACAAATGGAGTGGACATTACCCTATCTTAGAAAAGAAAAGTGAGGTCACCTACTAATAGAAATGTTATGGGATTCTCATAAAGCTTTTTTGAGAGGCAGTATATCGTCAATTCAAATTGTGAGGCAGAAGAAATATAGAGCAGAGGTAGAGGAGATAGAGGGCAAAATTCTGAAGTTAGAACAGGAGCTTACTGCCCAGGGGGTTAAGGTGGTTGGGGATACCCATGAAAATTTACAATCTCTCAAAATAGAATTGGACCAAAAAAGACCAAACAGGAGCAAGTAAAAAGAAATACTGTGATATCACCGGAAATCTACTCAAGAGCCCCATAGAGATCGAAGAGGCTTTTCAAAAGCATTTTGATATGGTATACAGAGAGGCTCTAATCCCACAAGATGAGACAATAGGGGTTTGGCTTGACCAATTTCCTCTAAATAAAATCAGTGAGGAGATGTCTAGAAATCTCAATAGCCCGATAAGCATGAGTGAAATCAAGAAGACAATAGAGGCAGGGAAAAGTAGTAAGGCGCCGGGACCAGATCCCTGTTATGTATAAGTTATTTCCCCACATTTTTTAAAAAGGCGGGAGTATGCCTCCGTCGTGGAGTGAAGCCACTGTGGATTTGATTTTAAAACCATCTGAGCCACCTAGTAAATGTGGTCACATTACAGACCAATATCTCTGCTTAATCTTGTTTATAAGATCTTTGCCAAGATTTTAGCAGAGCGGTCTATTGCATGAAAATCAAAAAGGTTTTTTCAGGGGGAGGGTAATTCAAGATTTAATATATAATCTGATCGGAGCTATAGATCTAGCGACACTCCATTAACTACCAATGGCTAATATTACACTTGATGCCACGAAGGAGTTCGATCAGGTCAATTGGGTTTACTTAACTCATGTATTGAGAAAGTGCAATTTGGGAGAAAAGTTTTGCAGGGCAGTCTCCTCGATCTATCAAACCCCTACAGCTAGAATTCTAGTAAATGGGAATCTCTCCTCCCCAGCGGAAGTTTGGAGGGGAACAAGGCAAGGGTGTCCCCTATCACCACTGCTCTTCAATTTATATATTGAGCCTCTAGCTGAAAGGATTAGAAGGCATGCTGATATACTCCCTTTTAAATATAAAAACTGGGAAAAAAAGGTATCTCCATATGCCGATGATATGATGGTGTATACATCTGACCTTGTTACTGCAATTCCAATCATATATAGCATAGCACAACAATTTGGCTATATATCCGGGTACGAGATCAATGTCTTAAACTGAGTGTATTGCTTGGAATTTTAATGTTTGTCTCCCCACAATAAAAAGAGAGGTAAGATATTTGGGTATCAGGATCACGCAGAATATTGAAGACATCACAGATACGAACTTATGTAGATTTGACAAAGAAATTTCCAACTCTTTAACAAGCTTGGCCTATTTGCCTTTGACATTAATTGGCAGTGTTAACTTAGTAAAAATGATGCTCTTACCAAAACTCATATTTTTATTTCAAAATATCCCCCTAGCATTTAAAGAAGTAGGTTTAAAAACACTTCAGACAAAAATCAACACCTTTATATGGGCCTCCAAAGGTACAAGAATTTCATTGAAAAGGGTACGGAGAAAGAAAAGCAAGGGACATTTATGTACGCCTGACCTCGTCTCTTATGCATGGGTATTTCCAATGAGGGCAGGCAAAATGCTTATGAGTGAACCAGACATTTCAGATATTGGGAACATTTTTTTTTTTTAAAAACCTTTATTGAGTTAATCAAAGTATGACAAGCGCAGGCCTACAACCACAGAGGCCGGCCGCAAACACAGGAATCAGATCAGGAGTCATGCACGTATATACGACCAAAGAATATCGGCAATACAGATACAGCATGTGATTGTATATGCCTCAACGCAGAAGGATATCAAAGGTTTAATTTTAAAGTTATAAAGAAGCAGAAGTGGCTGTACTATCGGTGGCATCACACCATAACATGAAGTTAAGAAGAGATGGGGGGGAGGTACCCCGCAGTGCAAACAAGTCCAGGTGATGAGCAATATGAACATTGGGCACACTATGCCCGCCGAGGCTGACGAGGAACAAAAGACAATGTAATAGCAAGCGATTAGCGAGCACACCCTCCCGAAAACCCACCCTCCGGAGACAGTAAGGTATAGGCAAGTATAGACGCCAAACAGAGAAAGAAAAAAGATAAGGAGAGACAGCCAACCCTACTTTAAGGGAGGAAAAACCCTACCCAAAGAAAGAAAGGGGACCATAGAACAAAACAAACTAAAATAACAAACCCCCCCAACACCCGCCACCCTGCACCCCTGTAATGGCTACGGCCCACCCCACTAACAGCGTGCCTGTCGCCCCGGAATACCCCAAAGAAGGGAAATAAAGAAAGCGGAGGAGGAGAAGAACAAACATACTCCCGGCCACCTATACCCCCCGCCATTAGCGACCTCCCCAAAACATATTGTCCATTATTAAAAGCAAGTATTAAGCACCAATATGGAGAGGACCTCAACCAAAACCACCCAACTCCCAGTGAGATACACAGTACAATCCCGGCATAGATCACAAAGCGTAGCTAACCCCAAAAGTCAAAGACAACCATGACAGTTCGGTTCTTCACGATAATCTACGTCGCCAAAGCCAGCAGTCTCGCAGAAAGCGAAGCGTCCCAGATAGTACAAAGCAGTGGCATCGGATCTAGGGCAGGATACAAGATGAAGTCAGCCCTGACCAGTGCGATTCTTTATGAAAACCCATGCCACCCAAGCCACAGTATTCATGTGGTAATCGAAACATCCATAGCAGTTCGAAGCAGCCGAATCGGACCGGGGACAGGATACAAGATGGCGGCATCCACAGGACCAATGGGGAAAGATGAAGGAGATAAGCAGACCTCTCCGACGGTCACTAAAGAGCAGTTATTGGCGATCAAAACCTTCGGCAACGATGTTTCGCCGAGCAGGAGTCATACCGGGAAAGCTAACTACGGTCTTAGGTGCAACATTCACGAGGCCAAAATCAACGACGTGAGCTGAGTCAGGCTGCCGTGCGGGACCCTCAGAACAGTAGGCCAAATCTTCCACTGGAACCACAGAATGCTGATCGTGTGTCGCAGCATCATCGTCCGGTCGCAAGCAGATACTTCCCAGCGTTTCTGACATTCGGTCATACGTGACTGTGAATTGGGAGTGGAGCGCCCCAATGGCGGCCATCACGGACCTCAACGATGGTGCGCCATCTGTCCTCTCCATCTCCCCCCCCAAAGAGACGAAGCAGGACTCGAGCCCCAGACTCACTTCCGAGGCTCCAGGCACACACGAAGGCGATGGCAACAGCAGGCGCTCCCTCAGCTGGTGATCACGACACCTTCGCCGACCGCGGGGGCCCCCCCTTCAACACCGCCATCCCCAGCAGGGTCTCCGGGCAAGCGGCCCCCGACCGCGGCGCACGATGCACACCCTGTGTCACGAGACCGAGTCCTCAGTGCCAGCTGGTAACTGGATTGCAGATCGGAGATGCAGAAAAAGATCAGAGTACGGAAGACCGGACGAAACACCGGTTCCACAGCCGCTGTTGATCAATTCCACCCGGATGGGCTAGAAATCAAGGTCCCGGCTTCAGCCCTGGAGTAGGCCGAAAATGGAACACGACATAACTCCACCACCCAGTATGTTAGGGAGTCCGGGATTGCACCACCGGTATCAGGCGAGCTTCATACACACGGGAGTCCGGCGTAGGTAAAGGATAAATGACAGGATATGCGAGCTGCCGGCGGAGGTCGACGGAGCCGGGAGCTTAAGCAGCCATCTTAGATTATTGGGAACATTTTTAAAGAAATGCTGCAAGATCTAAAAGGAGGAGATCAAGCCTTCATATACAAATTTGGAGACCCATGGTTTTTTAAGAAGGTACAACTAAAGTCTCTAAGGGGCATAGTTACTATTTGGTTCAAAATTAGAAAGCTGTTGAAAATCAGCTATTATAATGCTATGACGCCTATTTGGGATGCACCAGGCTCACCTGAGTAGACTAAGGATTCTTTGGTAACTCCGCTAAAAACAGCTGGGATATCATCTCGGGCACAACTTATTCCTGAGGGCTCACTGCTATCTTGGGATGACCTCAGGAGTATTACAGACAGGGAACTATCCAAATTTAAATATCTACAAATAAAAAGCTGGACTCAGGCAGTGGGTACAACAGTTGCTTTTTCAAATGAACTGGAGATGGCTCTGAAGAAGAGAAATCGGATCAAGAAAGAGGTGGCAAATTTATACTGGCTCCTGACAGACTTGGCAGACGGTGATTTCATCCTTCCATCGCAGCTGTTGGGCAAGTGCTTGCCTGGATCCAGTACGGAAGAAATATGGCAAGTATCTTATGATCTTTTATATTCTACAGTTCAAGCTGCCAAGTTAAGGAGAAACCATCTTATTTTTCTTCACAGGGTGTACTGGTCTCCTTTAAAACTCTCCAAGTTTGTGAAGGGACCTATTTGGTGCTGTCCAAAATGCCAGCAGGAAAAAGCAAATGATGAGCATATGTTTTTAAGTTGCCCAATGCTGCATCAGTTTGGGGGTTTTCCCCCACATGCATCAACCTATTTAGGAAGTGCAAACGGTGCGAATCGGTAAATTCAGCCGTTTGCGCTTCCTAAATACGTTTTTGGGATGCATCAAACATTTTTTCGAAATTCTTTTTTTTTTGCATTTCCTAAAAATGCGAATGCATTTAAGCAATCGCATTTGTGCGATTCCTTAAATGCAATGCATCCATTTTTAAAAAAAATACGAATTTTGAAATAGGAAGTGCAAATTAACACGAGGTTGACCCTCGTGTTAATTTGCGAAATTGTTTAAAAAAGCACAAAAATGCATTTTGAAAAGTGTCATCATACATCCCTTTGATTCCTATGGGCCTTAAGGCCCATAGGAATCAATGCTGTTTTGCATTTCTTTTTTTAGGAAATCGCAATTTGTTGATGCATTGCAAGGGTGCAGAGGGGGGTCCAAAGGACCCCCCCCTGCACCCCTGAAATGTATTTTAAAGTGCATGTTTCACACACACACATGTCCTAAGGACATGGATGTATGACGTTACAACGCATACTTTTACAACGACCTACCTTTACAACGCAATTTTTACAACGCAGGATCCATTACAACGAAGTACCATTACAACGCAAGTATTTACAACGCAGATACCTTTACAACGCATACCATTACAACGTAAGTATTAGTAAGTATATAATATTTTTTTAATGTAAAATAATTAAAATTAATATAATTTAATTTAATTTAATTTAATTAATTTAATTTAATTTAATTTAATTAATTTAATGTAATTAATTTAATTTAATGTAATTAATTTAATTTAAATAATGTAATTTAATTTAATTTAATTAATTTAATTTAATTTAATGTAATTTAAATTAATTAATTTATTTTAATTTAATTTAATTTATTTAATTTAATTTAATATAATTTAATTTGATTAATTTAATTTAATATAATTAATTAAATTAAATGTAATTTAATTTAATTTAATTTAATTCATTTTAATTTAATTAATTTAATGTAATTTAATTTATTTTAATTTAATTAATTTAATTTAATTAAATTTAATTTAATTAATTTATTTTAATTTAATTAATTTAATTTAATTTAATTAATTTAATGTAATTTATCTTGTACCCCTTTACCCAAAAACCCAAAACTGACCCTGAACTCTAAAAATACCCTTTACCCAAAAACTGAAAACTGACCCTGAACCCTAAAAATACCCCTTGACCCTGAACCCTAAAAATACCCCTTTACCCAAAAACCCAAAACTGAGCCTAAACCCTAAAAATACCCCTTTACCCAAAAACTGAAAACTGACCCTGAATCCTTAAAAATACCCCTTTACCCAAAAACCAAAAACTGACCCTGAACCCTAAAAATACCCCTTTACCCAAAAACCCAAACTTATAATATTTTTAATACATTTATATACTTACCAATACTTACGTTGTAGTGGTATGCGTTGTAAAAGTATTTGCGTTGTAAATACATGCGTTGTAATGGTACTTCGTTGTAATGGATCCTGCGTTGTAAAAATTGCGTGGTAAAGGTAGGTCGTTGTAAAAGTTGCGTGGTAAAGGTTGTATACCGAATCAATGTAATGCCATTCCTTAATTGCGATTCGCAATTAAGGAATCGCAATTTCCGAAAATTAAGAAATCCTAAAAATTTCTTGATGCATAGGATTTTGCACTTCCTAAATTGCGATTCCTTAATTTTCGCAATTTAGGAAGTGCAAAATCCTACAATGATGCATGTGCCCCTTTGTTACTAGAGGTATGGAAGCCATGTTTGGTTTTGATATCCAGTTGAGCATAACTTTAGTATTTTGGGGGATTTTCTCAAATTATGAGTTGTTATCGTTAGATGAGAATAAGTTGTGCTTTTACCTTGTCCTACTTGCTCGGAGAGAAATTTGCAAATGTTGGATTAATAACATTACTCCGACATTTTTAGACTGGGTAAATTGTATCACGTATACAATGTAGCTAGACAAGGCCATATGGAAAAAGAGTAGCAAGAGAAGAAAAGACTTTTGGTTGCAGTGTGTGGACTGGCTTGATAATTTTTAATATCAGGGGTACAACAGTCCAATGATTATGCCGTTACATAGAAATACTTCACCACTCAGGTCAGTTCCGGGGGCTAACCAGATAGAGGAACAGAACAGACTGAATGCGAGAGGGATTGCTGGTGCGAATCAATTGGTGGGCCGCAGAGAAAGCTAATTGTCTCTGGATATATTTAATGGCGTATGTGGAACAAAAAAAATATTTTGTATAAATTTGAAATATTTCAGTATGAATTTATAATTACATTTCAAAATAAAATTTAGTAGGGGGATTTTGTGTTTATAGGGGATAAGGGTGGGGAGTGTTTTAATTTAATTTGTATGAATTTGAAAAATTAAAAGGTGAATTTTTAAATTAATTTGAAATTTAAATTTAAATTTTGAGAGTCGGATGTTGGGTTTATAGAGGATAAGGGTGGGGAGTGGTAACATTTTAAATTATTATTTATGAATTTTTAATTCAATTTCGAATTTGAAAATTTTATTTAGGAGTTGGATGTTGAGTTTCTTGGGTATAAGGGTGGGGAGTGTTTTTAAAAAGTATTATTTTAAATTGTATAAATTGTAAACAATAAAAACATTATTTTAACTTGTTTTCCAATTACAAGTAAAATGTTGGATTTATAGGAGATATGGGTGTTTATATTTGAAAATTAAACATATATAAAATACAAAATGTAACAAAAATATTTAATTATATAGTATAAACATAACATTTTTAAAAAACTGTAGGGAAATGTAAAGAAATTTAGCAAAAATTAAAATATTACAAATAAATGACAAAATATGTTAAAAACAATAAAATTATAATGTTATACAATGTATGTACTAGTGTGAACATTTGTTAAATAAATAGTGATTATAGTAGGAATAGTAAATAAATTATGTTTAGTGTTCAGCTCCTACCCCAATTAAATATAGACTGGAGCGGGAATATTAAATTAAATAAATTCAGTGTCCAGCACCTATCCCAATTAAATACAGACTGGAGTTGGAATAGTAAATTAATTAACTTCAGTGTCCACCAGCTACCTCAAATAAATACAGGCTGGAGTGGGAATAATAAACTAATTACGTTTAGTGTCAAGCATCTACCCCAATTAAATATAGATTGGAGTGGGAATAGCAAATTAATTAAGTTTAGTATCCAGCATCTACCCCAATTAAATATAGATTGGAGTGGGAATAGTAAATTAATTAAGTTTATTGTCCAGCGCCTACCCCTATTAAGTACTGACTGGAGTGGGAATAGTAAATTAATTAAGTTCAGTGTCCAGCACCTACCCCAATTAAATATAGACTGGAGTGGGAATAGTAAATTAATTAAGTTTAGTGTCCAGCACCTACCCCAATTAACCCCTTGGCCGCGGCAGTAATTCCGCCATGGCGCTGGGGGGGAAAGGGGGGCCACGCGGCGCCAACATGCTGGTGACGGAACCACTCCGTCACCAGTCACGGGTGGGCTGTGCTAATGACGGAGTGGTTCCGTCATGGCCCCGTCCGGCTAATAGAACGCGCCGCGCAGGCGCGAACTCAACGTCGCGCAGGCGGGCCGTGACGGAAATATTAATATTAATACTTATTACATTTAAAAACAGTTGTTTATTTTATTTACAATTCAGATATTTTTTAAACAAAAAATAACATTAATTTAGGGGTTGATTCCAATCCTGAAGAAAATCTGTCCGTACGATCCGTATCCGGAGCCCTCTCCGTACGACTCATACAGACGTCGTACGACCCGACGAGTACGATCCAGACCGGGGTATCAGGACTCGATTCGTACGGTGCGTACCCCCCATGATCGCAGGGGTACGCACCGTACCCCTGCGATCATGGGGGGTACGCACCGTACCGCACCCAGTGAACATGGGGTACGGTGCGTACACCCCATGATCGCAGGGGGGCCGTTGCGTACTTGTTTCGGCGCGAACTCTGCTTTGACGGCTGTTTTCAGCTTCCGTAGAAAAAGGGTTGTACGATGCGTCCCCGACACGTATCGTACTTGCTGGGTCGTAAAAACCAGCCGCGAACCGTACAGATGTCGCGTACAGCGTGTTCCGAGGGAGAATCGTACGGAGATTAGAGTCGTACGGTCTCTGTACGATTCGTACGGAGTCCAGCTCCTCGTACGTACGGGGGACGTTGCAGGGTACGCTTCATACGGGAAAAACGCTCCGAACGGCTATTCGGAGCGGTTTTTCCCGAATCGGAATCGACCCCAAAATGTTTTAGTAATTGTTGCTTGACATATATAGATTTTTTGAATTATACTATTAACTATTATTAATTCATAATATTTATTATTATAATTTTACATCATATAAAAAAGAGATAATAAATCTAAAAAAAAGGTATATTTTCAGGTATTTTATTAGAATACAACAGTAATTTTTAAGCCATTGTATAGTATCAAATAAATAGTTTAGCCATTTATTTAGTATGTTTATAGCTGCCATCTTTGTTTGGGGCTTTAATTTAGTAACCGCTCGCTGTTGTTTGGGGTCATTTGGGAAGAAAGAAGCTCGCGGTTGGGAGCTGCTCCGCGTCTGAGAAGGTAAGAGTAATTTTCTTTAATATTAAACTATTTTAAATATATTTTAAAAGTAGTAATGTTGTAATTAGGGTGCGTGGAGTTATGTTTTAGAAGTTATGGTGTTTTTAGTGTTTTATGTATGTATTAATTGTTAGCGTTGTGTTCCGTATTTGCGGCCTAGTTAGTATTTTTCTATTTATGCCGTTTTTACGTTAATACTGTAGGAATAATGTTTGTAGTGATGTTCTTAGGTGTATTATGTGTACATTTGTGTGGGTGCGAATGTTTGTTTTTCTTTTGTAGGTTTTACGACAAAGAAATTTTAAACTACGGAACATTGTTTTTTTTTATTTAGGAAGTGTGTATTAGTTATATTAACTAATAATTATTTTACACTTCCTTTATTATTTAGTTTTCATGGAACAGTTCTAAATTGTATACGATTGTCGATTTATGCCTGAAGGATTACTTTTTTGATACAGTTGTATTTTTATATTTTATTGGGGTTTATTTTTAATATGTATGGATTGTGAACTACCTGGATTACTTTGGGAGCTTTGGGAGCTTTGGCATTTCCGTATTAGAGCATCGGGAAAGGTAAGTGTTTTTAAATATTTTAACTGTGGTAGGGAAATGATTTTAATGTAATTACTGTAGTTGTTTAGTTGCTTTGCTGTTTAATTAATTTGTCTATATATATGTTTTTATAAATTTCTAACATATATTAGACAAATTAATTAATTTTTTTATTTAAAAGAATGCACTGTTTTTATTCTAATCATTTTTTGTAGAGAATGGTAAATTTAAATTGTTTACGTGTTTTAGAGTAGAGTTTTAGCTATCATATTTAAGTACTCAAGGCCTCTTGTGGAAGGGTATAGCTGAACTTGCTGTTGGAGATACTGATTCATTTGACTAGTTTGTCTAGATAGTTTTGGTTTTAATTCGATGACAGCTTGTTGCATTCTCAGTTCTTGGAAGCTTTGTTCTTTTTGTATGGCAAGTCATAGTTTATGTAGGGTAGGAGTGCTTCGTCCTGTAGAAGATAGGAAGGCATTATGCCAACCCACAACTGCGTTGTTTGTTTTTGCTTCTTGATTAAGTGTAGTTACATACACATTCCACCAAGGAATTTGGAATTTACGTTGACGTCTATGGCCTGATCTGTGTAATCTCCCCACCCAGATATCTTCAAAATAATCTAGGAGGAGGGATACTTTTTGTTCATTTTCTTGGTAAAATGGACTTTCAATTAAAATGTTATAATGCTCAGCCACATCTGATATTAAATTTGGTATGCAAAGGTAATTCCACAATAAGGGGTCGATTCCGATGTCCTTAAAAATGCTTTCCCAATGCTATTTGTAGGCTTACCTTACGACCAACTCGTATCCGGAGTTTTTTTCTACAAACGAGCAAGTATGATGCGTATTATAGGCAAACGTCCGACCGAATCGTCCGCTCCGATTGGTGCTCTATTTTACGACCAAACAGGCTCAGGAAACACAGAAATCGAGTCGTATGGAGGCTTTTCCCAACCAGTTTCGGGACACGCAAGTACGATGCGTTTGTTCGACGACTCGTACAGGGCGCTGCTTCCAGCACCTCACAGCATTCAGACGAGTCTGTTGTGTTGTGTTAATGTTTCGATACATGGAGTCGTTTGCGTACGTGTCTATAGCATCGTGTATGTGCTTGGCTGTGGCGAATCGTTCGCGTACGTGTCTATTGAGTTGTATTAATGCAGGAGTGTGTGGCATCGTTCGCGTCCGAGTCTGTCGTGTCGTGTTAATGCTTGGATACATGGAGTCGTTCGCGTACGAGTCTATCTCGTCCGGCTCCTTTCCTGCCGACTCGGCCAAAAAAAGAATTTCCGGCTGTGTTTTTTGTAAATTTCGAGCAACGCACCGTACTCTGCCATTCGGAAGGTGTGTGTACGGTTTGGTTGGAAAATATGACTGGTCCGTGTCGGGAAAAACGTTTTCCAGCCGAAATCAAATCTTGCTTTATTTTACCTATCATTTCAGTATATGTTGCATTCTGTTTATTTGGTAATAATGCATATATAAAGGGGAGGCAACTGTTATGATATTACCCATGGATACTGTACAGTTGGTAGAATGGTTTGGGGCATTTGGTGAAGGTGCCATCCATCATCCATGTTTGGCATTGTTGAAGTTTAGTTATATTGTTTGCTGTAGCAAACATAATAATCCTTTTATCTTTATTTTTATTGACAAAGAAAATAAAAGGCTCATCACTGTGTGCTATACTTAGTTCTGGGGGAATTGTGACATCTTCAAAAGTTTTAGCTGTAGGTATTGTCGGCGTTGTTGCTTTTTTAGTCCTAGCTATTGTTCTTTTAATAATAGTAATTCATGGTAATTGACCTGTTGCTTCTTTGGATACTTTAGGTAACATTTCTTCAAGTATAACACTTGTCGGAGCTTGTGAGCTAGTACTTAATTCTTTTATATTCTCAAAGGAATATAGATTTTGCATATACTACGGTGCGGTTTAGAAATATTATTGTAGATATAGTTTTGCGGCTTCTTTTGTCCTTCTTTTAATATAAATACTGCCTGAGAGACCAAGATGGCGCTTACTATCAATCAATCAATCAATCAGCAGACTTGTATAGCGCGCTAGTCACCCGCTAGGGTCTCAAGGCGCAGGGGGGGGAGTCGCTACTGCTCGAACAGCCAGGTCTTGAGTTATTTCCTGAAGGAGAGATGGTCCTGGGTCAGCCGTAGGTGGGTGGAGAGGGAGTTCCAAGTCTTGGCCGCCAGGTAGGAGAAGGATCTTCCTCCGGCCGTGGTTCTGCGAATTCGTGGTACGGTGGCGAGGGAGAGGCTGGCGGATCGGAGCTGGCGGGTAGGTGTGTAGAATGTGAGGCGGCTGTTGAGGTATTTGGGGCGTTCTGTATGCGCTGGAGTCTTTTCTGGAGTTTGGCTGTGGTTCCTGCGTAGAGGGTGTTCCCGTAGTCCAGTCGGCTAGTGACGAGGGCCTGGGTGACCGTCTTCCTGGTTTCGGTGGGGATCCACCTGAAGAGCTTTCGGAGCATGCGCAGGGTGTTGAAACAGGATGACGAGACGGCGTTGACTTGCTTGGTCATCGTGAGGGAGGAGTCCAGGATGAAACCCAGGTTGTGTGCGTGGTCAGTTGGTTTGGGGGCGGTGCCCAGGGCAGAGGGCCACCAGGAGTCGTCCCAGGCAGAGGGGGATGGTCCTAGGATGAGGACCTCCGTCTTGTCCGAGTTCAGTTTCAAACGGCTGAGCTTCATGCATTCCGCGATGTCTTTCATTCCTTCGAGGAGAGGATTAGCTGGGTGTCGTCGGCGTATGAGATGATGTTTAGGTTGTGTTGGCGTGCGATGGCTGCAAGGGGGCTCATGTAGACGTTGAAGAGGGTGGGGCTGAGCGAGGATCCTTGCGGCACGCCGCAGATGGCTTTGGTGGCCGCGGATCGGTAGGGGGGGAGGCGGACTCTCTGGGTTCTTCCGGCGAGGAACGAGATGATCCACTCCAGGGTCTTCCCTTGGATTCCAGTGTTGCTGAGGCGCTGTATTAGTAAGCGGTGGCATACGGTGTTGAAGGCTGCTGAGAGGTCCAGGAGGATGAGGCCAGCAGTTTCCCCTTTGTCGAGCAGGGACCTGATGTCGTCGGTGGCTGCGATGAGGGCGGTCTCGGTGCTGTGGTTTGCTCGGAAGCCGGACTGCGAGGGGTCGAGGGATCCGCTAGTCTCGAGGAAGGCGGAGAGTTGTTTGTTGACGGTCTTATCGATGACTTTGGCAGGAAAAGGGAGGAGCGAGATGGGGCGGAAGTTCTTGCGGTCCGTGGGGTCTGCGGTGGGTTTCTTCAGGAGGGCGCTGAGCTCGGCATGTTTCCAGCTCTCCGGGAAGGTGGCGGATGCGAAGGAGTTGTTGATGATGTCCCGGAGTTGGGGTGCGATGATGGAGTCGGCGTTGTTGAAGATGTGGTGTGGGCAGGGGTCGGTTGGGGAGCCGGAGTGGATGGTGTTCATCATGCGGGTGGTGTCTTCGGTGCTGACTGGGGTCCAGGTGCACAGGGTGGTTGTGGGGGGCGCTGGTTCGGTGGTCGGGTGCGTGGTCTGTGCGCCGAAGCTGTTGTGTATGTCGGCGATCTTGCGGTCGAAGAACGAGGCGAGTGAGTCGCAGAGGTCTTGCGAGGGTGTGATGTCGTTGTTGCAGGCGCTGGGGTTGGAGAGTTCTTTAATGATGCTGAAGAGTTCCTTGCTGTTGTGGGTGTTGTTGTCCAGACGTTCTTTGAATGTTGTCCTTTTGGTGGTGCAGATCAGCTGGCGGTGTTTGCGGATGGCGTTCTTGAGGGCTGTCATATTTTCTGTTGTCTGGTCGTGACGCAAGGCTTTCTCAAGCGTGCAGCAGGTTTTCTTGGAGTTTTTGAGGTCGTTGGTGAACAATGAGGCTTTCTTGCTGCCGAGTCTGCTGGGAGGGTTCTTCAGTGGTGCGAGGTCGTCGGCGCAGTTGGTGAGCCACTGTGTGAGGTTGCGGGCTGCTTCGTTGGGGTCCCTCGTGTTGGTGGGAGGGTTCTGGCTGAGGGAGGTGGTGAGTTTGTCGGCGGTGTATCTTGCTCCAGCATCTGCGGGGAACCTGTTGTGGGTGGTGGTGGGTCGTGGGTCTCCTGAAGTTGAAGTGGACGCAGCTGTGATCTGTCCAGTGTAGTCCGGTGGAGTGGCTGAAGGCAATGTGCTTGCTGGATGAGAAGATGGGGTCTAGCGTGTGGCCGGAAAAGTGGGTGGGGGTGTTCACCAGTTGCTTGAGTCCGAGGTTGGCGAGGATGTCCAGCAGGGCGGCGGTGTTGCTGTCATTGTTGTTTTCTCAGGTGAAAGTTGAGGTCCCCTAGGAGGATGTAGTCCGAGGAGGTAAGGGCGTGTTGGCTGACGAAGTCTGCGATGGCTTCACTGAATTGTGTGCGTGGTCCCGGTGGTCTGTATGTAGATGAGAGTGCCTCTGAGGGTGGTCTTGGGGTCGGTGTGTATATGGAAGTGAAGGTGCTCGGGGGCGGTGAGGGTGTCGTCGAAGGTGTTCGTGATACGGATGGTGTTTCTGTGGACGATGGCGATGCATCCTCCGGTTTGGTTGACGCGGTCTCTCCGGGGGATCTTGTAGCCATCCGGGATGGCTATGGCGATGTCGGGGGCTGAGGTGGCGTTCATTCAGGTTTCCGTGAGGAAGGCGACGTCTGGTGATGTTGTGTCGAGGAGGTTCCAGAGTTCGACGGCGTGTCTGTGGACGGAGCGGGTGTTGAGCAGGATGCACTTGAGGGGAGTGTTGCTGGTGCCTGGCTTGGTGGGAGCGGTGCCGGTTCGGAGGCAGGAGAATTTGCAGGCTTGGCAGGTGAAGGGTCCGTGGGTGCGTTTCGGGATGACTCGGTGGCAGGCGGGGTTCCGGCCGGCGTTGAGTGCGTGGAGGGTGGCGGCGTCGTAAGTCTGTTGTGTGGGCTGGCATCGTCAGGGGCCAGGTGTCTTGGTGCTGGGCGCGGTCCAGGCGCGGACGGGTGCAGACGGGCTAGCCTTAGGCGCTCCTTCAGCGCGCCAGCGGCGCGCCCGCTGCGCGTCCTCGCAGCGGCTGCCATTTATGATGCGCAGGTGATGGAGGGAGGCTCAGCTGGGAGGCGGGGGGACGAGGGCGACCAATGAGGAGCTGGGGGGCAGGGCTGCAGGGGAGCAGCGGCGGGAAATCAGGGGATGGCGGCAAGAAGCAGCGGCGAAATGGCGGAGGGGCCGCCTGAAGAGCAGGAGCAAGAGAAACAGCAGGCAGGCTGCGGCAGAGCTGCAGGAGAAGGGGAGCGACCTACCAGAGGTCAAGGGTCGCTCCTACTCCTCGCAGCGGCCGCCTTAAATGATGCGCAGGTGTGGGAGGGAGGCTCATCTGGGAGGCGGGGGGACGAGGGCGACCAATATGGAGCTAGGGGGCGGGGCCGCAGGGGAGCAGCAGCAGGAATCAGGGGACGGCGGCAAGAAGCAGCGGCGAAATGGCGGAGGGGCCACCTGAAGAGCAGGAGCAGGAGAAACAGCAGGCAGGCTGCGGCGGAGCTGCAGGATAGGGGAGCGACCTACCAGAGGTCAAGGGTCGCTCCTACTCCTCGCAGCGGCTGCCTTAAATGACATGCAGGTGAGGGAGGGAGGCTCAGCTGGTAGGCGGGGGGGGATGAGGGCGACCAATGAGGAGCTGGGGGGGCAGGGCCGCAGGGGAGCAGTGGCGGGAAATCAGGGGACGGCGGCAAGAAGCAGCGGCAAAATGGCGGAGGGGCCGCCTGAAGAGCAGGAGCAGGACAAACAGCAGGCAGGCTGCGGTGGAGCTGCAGGAGAAGGGGAGCGACCTACCAGAGGTCAAGGGTCGCCGATTTTGATGCAATGAGGATCACTCTCTGATGCTTAGTAAGTGATTATACGAGCTTGCTAGCTTGAGATTATAGTCACACGGTATGGCAAGAATAACATAGTGTCGTGGTATGATCGAGGATATGTGGATGTAATGCTTGTCTCCATTCCGCTGGACTTATTATATATTTATAATGTGCATAGTAGGTAGTAGCCATCATGGAGTGTAAATGGCTCCGGCATTTGGAATGGTATGGCATGGAAGCTCGAGATTTGCACCAAATAAATATAGCTTGGATGGATGGATACTGTGCAAGTCTTTATATACTGGAAAATGTAAATGTTGAAATTTTGAGATCTATGTTTTATATCACATGAATTACTAGCAATAACAGTTGTGCATATACATTTGAAGGGAACATTATAGAGTATATCTAGAATTCACAGGATATACATCAATAGATCAACTGAATTTGTACCTTCCACTTGGACAACTAAATGGGATATAGAGCGGTAAGACTGCGTCTCATCTGATAATCGTTACACTTTTATATGTTATAATATCCCTCAATATGTATAAATGGCTAATTAGTGATATTAGGTTATTATTTTCAACTGAGCTGTGTTACAATTTGATACAGCGGAATTCTTTCTTCCTGCAATACGGACTAGTTGGTAATTTTTGGAATTGAAGTAATATCCTGATAGGTGAGCAGAATTTGGAACATCAGCATGGGGTTTTTCACTTAAGGATTTTTTGACTTTCCCTCTCTTTTTTCTCCCTTTTACCCCCTTTTTTCTAAAGGTGTTGCACTATGTACTGTCATCTTCTATGTAGTAGAATCGATCCAGACCCTTCGCAACATAATGTACCTTTAGTAGTGGAGTTTAGCATGACCGTTTTCTTTAGGAATGATACCCTCACCTAGAATTCACTCTTTGATTATCGTTTGTCACATGGGTGATATGGTGGTGGTGTTTTAAGGAATATACATTATGATACCGTATGGTTTTTTAAAATTCAATTATAGCCCTGAAGAAGTCAGAGATGCGGACGCATCGTTATTGACGAAACACATGTTGGCTTTGGATGAAATGTTGAAGATTGCCATATATGATTGAAAAGAAGATTTTTCTGACTTAATGAATAAAATCACCATAAAAGAAGATTAACTGGACTTCTTTATACTCGGAGTAAAGTTGTGCTCTGGACATTCTTTCTAATTTAAATTTTGGACTGGTTTACTGGTTCATATCAGGGGATACAAGTTGCTGTCCCTGTCCTTGTGAGCACACTGTGATTGTGGACTGTTTTGATTTGGGGAGTGTAAATATTGTCTTTTGTGCAAAAAAGCTTTGCCACTTTTCTAATTTTCTGCATTTGCCAAGGCTTGTTGGTGTTCAATCCGGACACTGACCCCTCAGCTCTCGACATCCTTTGTGGGACAGCTCACCTCCGGACTTTGGTCAACATCTCCTGCTCCCCTGTGGCTGCAGAGTCAATCATCCCGTTCTCTCTCATGAAGCACCCGACATCGGTGGGCATTCGTCTACCGAGCCCCTGCTCACCCTGCAGTGACCCAGACTCTGTCCCCTCTGCTTTAAGGTTCTTCTCACCTCGGATCCAGGCTTGGATTCCATCGGACACTTTTCATCTTCCCTGGAACAGCACTTCTTTGAGTCACGCCATTGAAAACGACGAAGGTTTTTGAAATCACTTGACTCCAATGCACCCGGCTCCCCTAGAATAGGTAACATGGGTACTTTAGTACTCACAAGGGTGCGGACCTTGAAACCTTCTATGTTCCAAAGGGTTTGCTTGAAGTAAGTGTGGGCCAAAAATCAGTTCTGCTGGCGGAATTTGCGGATTTTCGGCAATCTCGCGGAATTACCGAAAAATCCACAAATCCGCTCGCGGGCAGATTCTTTTTGGGCCCTCAGGAAGCACTTACAGTTAAGGCAGGTGCTCAAGTTGAAGCTAACTTTGTTACCATTTTAGAATGGCGCCGGCAAGCTGCCAGAGTTGAAGTTGCTTACTTGCAAGTTGCAACTATTCTCTGACCCTATCCTGACCCTAAACAGCAAGGTGCCCGAGGCAGGGTCAGAGAATAGTTGCAACTTGCAAGCAAGCAACTTCAACTCTGGTAGCTTGCCGGTGCCATTCTAAAATGGTTACAAAGTTAGCTTCAACTCGAGCACCTGCCTTAACTCTGTAAGTGCTTCCTGTGGGCCAAAAATGAAACCTCAACAGGAAGCACTTACAGATATAAATAAAGCAGGTGCCCGAGTTGAAGCTCAAATTCAGTAACGTTTTAATGTAAATGTAAATGTGTGGGACTTGTAAAGCGCACAGCTGCCCGTAAGCGTCCCGGCGCTGAAGACCGCTGGGGAATCCGTCCTGGCTTTCCCTGTGAGATGGTCCCTTCTGGGTATCTCCAAGGTGAAACCAGGCATCCCCGGCGTCTGTGGGTGGCCGTTGCAGAGATGAGGCAAGCTTAATGCCCAGAGTTGCCGAGTGTGATCCCTGGTTAGAGTAGGCACCGAGGTGAGAATTATCGAGTCTGCTGACACTGGTCCACGACCCTGCCGCGTCGGGAATTGAACCCTGGTCCCGGGCCGTTCTCTGCTTCTGGGTCTGCCGCCTCTAACCAGTGAGCCACACCACTCCACTATCAGCCCAAAACATTAGTGACCACGGTCGAGGCTGGGCAAGTGTGCTTTAACCCCATATCTACCGTCGAAAATTAGCTGTAATACTCAAGGGAGGTCTTTGAATCCATGAGTTTCTCGAGTGCAATCCCCGTATAGTTCCTGTGACCAGGAGGCTGCTTTCTCCTCACCTGTTGCCCTGCTCGCTCTCTGACCCTTTATACACAAGAGGCATGTTGACACGCATAGAAGCCCCGCCCGTTTGGCCCCGCACCACACACTAGCGGTTTCAAACGTCTTCCCGCCCTTTCCCAACTATGATGGACAGCTCACTCGAGGGACCTCGGCGCCTATGGGCGCGGTGGCAAAGTTACAGTCACACATGGTCAGTGGAGACAAATCTTCTGGCCCTTTAAGCAGCTGCAGTGTAGGAAAAGCACTATACATTTACCCAATGAGGTAGCACTTACTAATTAGCCAGTTGAAAGTACTCCAGTTGAGTAGAGTGCAAATCGCAAAACAAATCCGCAAATTTGCGGATTTTTTTGCGATTTCATGGACCGCAGATCTGCAAAATTCACCCATACTTAGCTTGAAGTCCTCTCCGAAGTGTCCTTAAACTGTATTTTTAACCGCGACTATCTCATAGAGTTGTACGGAGCTCGCGTCTGTGTTCTCACACTGCACTCATCCCCTGTGTCACTACTTTGGGTGGTTCTTTGGGATCCAACGATTCCACGTGCTCTAGGCACTAGTCAAGTCGTGGTTGTTATACCACTTTCTTAGTATATGGTTTGGTCTCCCCCTGGAGCCCGCTGTGTATTGTGCTATTTACTGTTGTTCTATTGATTAAGTATTGTATGCCTTGTGCTCTAATCTCGTCTAGAGGTTAGTAGAGAGTGTTTAGCAATAAATACATATATTTTATATATCTCTTGTGTGGTTCTCCTTTCATTTGGTTATTCAGAAGGTTCTGATCTGGTAACACAAGCTGCTTTACATTCCTTCGAGACTTAGCCTGAAGGCTTCTCTCCACAGCTACCACTAGGATAGCTTTCTATAAAGGTTGTCTTTAACCTAATCCTCAATAAGGGTTGTTTGGACAGATACAAGGTGCCAACTTTAATTAGTGGACAGCATATACCAGGCCAACTTCTCAGAGGAAGGAAATGTGCTTGCATCAATTCCTGTTCTTACATTCTAAAGGTCTAAGTCTGTTGCAACACCAGCAACAGATTGCACGCAGAAGCTGGATTAAGATCACAGCCGACCAGCTCGCCGCATCCCTGAGCCAGGACGCTCCCGCCAGCTCAGCGAACCCCAGCCATGCCGCCAACAACCTCACGAGGTGGATCAGCAAATGCGCAGACGACCTCGCCCCACTGAGGACCCCGCCCAACAGACCCGGCAGTAAGAAAGCACCCTGGTTCACCGACGAACTCAAGAGCTCCAAGAAGAACTGACGAGCCCTCGAGAGAGCCTGTCGCCAAGACCCGACACCAGACATCATGACCACCCTCAAGCTCGCCACTCGAAAACACCACCAACTGATCCACACCACCAAGAAAACAGCATTCAAGGAACGACTGGACAACAACGCCCACAACAGCAACAAACTCTTCAACATCGTCAAAGAGCTCTCCAACCCCAGCGCCGGAAACAACAACATCACCCCATCGCAGGACCTCTGCAACTCCCTTGCCTCGTACTTCCACAACAAGATCACAGACATACACAACAGCTTCAGCACACAGCCACGCACCCTACGACCGCACCAGCGCCCCCCACCACCACCCTTCGCGCCTGGACCCTGATCAACACCAAAGAAACCATACGCACGATGAACTCCATCCACACCGGATCTCCAACCGACCCCTGCCCTCACCATGTCTTCAACAAGGCCGACTCCGTCATCGCTCCCCATCTACGGGACCACATCAACGCCTCCTTCGACACCTCAACCTTCGCGGAGAGCTGGAAGCATGCCGAACTCAGCGCCCTCCTGAAGAAACCAGCAGCCGACCCCACCGACCTCAAAAACTACCGCCCCATCTCGCTCCTCCCGTTTCCTGACAAAGTCATCGAGAAGACCGTCAACAGACAGCTGGCCGCCTTCCTCGAGACGAATGGATCCCTCGAACTCTCCCAGTCCGGCTTCCGGGCCAACCACAGTACCGAGACCGCCCTCATCGCAGCCACTGACGACATGCGAGCCCTGCTCGACAACGGGGAAACAGAGGCCCTCATCCTCCTGGACCTCTCCCCGGCGTTCGACACCATCTGCCACCGCACCCTAGTGCAGCGCCTCAGCAACGTCCGAATCCAAGAGAAGGCACTAGAATGGATCATCTCCTTCCTCGCCGGAATAACACAGAGAGTCCGCCTCCCCCCGTTCAGATCAGAAGCCACCGAAGTCATCTGCGGCGTTCCTCAAGGCTCCTCACTCAGCCCCACCCTCTTCAACGTCTACATGAGCCCCCTCGCGGCCATCGCACGCCAGCACAACCTCAACATCATCTCCTACGCCGACGACACCCAGCTGATCCTCTCACTCACCAACGACCCCGCCACCGCCAGAGCCAACCTACACGAAGGGATGAAAGACGTAGCCGAGTGGATGATGAACAGCCGCCTGAAACTGAATTCGGATAAGACGGAAGTCCTCATCCTGGGATCGTCGCCCTCCGCCTGGGACGACTCCTGGTGGCCCCCTGTCCTGGGCAGCGCACCCAAACCAACGGACCACGCACGCAACCTGGGCTTCATCCTGGACTCCTCCCTCACGATGACCAAACAAGTCAACGCCGTCTCCTCGTCATGCTTCAACATCCTAAGCATGCTACGGAAGATCTTCCGGTGGATCCCCACCGAAACCAGGAAGACGGTCACCCAGGCCCTCGTCACCAGCCGACTGGACTATGGCAACTCCCTCTACGCCGGAACCACTGCAAAACTCCAGAAAAGACTCCAGCGGATCCAGAACGCCTCAGCACGCCTCATCCTGGACATCCCCCAACACAGCCACATCTCCGCACACCTAAGAAACCTGCACTGGCTCCCCGTCAACAAGAGAATCACGTTCCGACTCCTCACCCACGCACACAAAGCTCTCCACAACCAAGGCCCAAGATACCTCAACAATCGCCTCAACTTCTACACTCCCACCTGCCAGCTTCGATCGACCAACCACGCCCTCGCCGCCGCCCCCCGCATCCGAAGATCCACAACGGGAGGAAGATCCTTCTCCTACCTGGCCGCCAAGACGTGGAACTCCCTCCCCACCCACCTCCGCCGGACCCAAGACCACCTCGCCTTCAGGAAACAACTCAAGACCTGGCTGTTCGAGCAGTAGCGGACCCCCCCTCCCCAAGCGCCTTGAGACCCTCCGGGTGAGTAGCGCGCTATACAAATGTCATGATTGATTGCTTTCTCCTTGATATTAGAGTAATTTTTTTCTACAGAGTGCTTTCAATAACAGTACTGATTTTCTGAAAAGCTGTATTTAATGATATTCAGTTCGACAGAGTGTTTTTCTTTTACATTTCTGAGTTCCTCAGGTTGAAATCAGATAAAGCTATAATTGGTGTGGAGGTCACCAAAAGAAGTCATAAATCTTGTAGGAATTAATTAGTGGAACACTTTCTTTTCTACGAACTGATCTTGAAATAACTTTTTTTATCTATTTTCCTTGTTCAATAGGTCATAATATTGGAACAATAATGGACAAATAGCTATTTCTTATGTTCATTCGTGTATGATGAAATATATGTGGATTGTTTACTAGAAGTAATTCATTTTGTTTTAAAGAAGAGCTGTGCCTGGAAAACGTGTTCTCTCGTGAAGATTTTTACATTTGGTTTCTTTTGTTTTGCTGTTTTGCTAAAATTAACATGGGGTCAAGTGGAGTCCAGAAAGTTTGGTTCTTCCCCTGTGAGGCACATATTTTATTTGCTTTTGGTGGGTATACATTTCCTCATTTAGAGGTACTATATGTTTGAGTGTGAATAGTATAAATAAATGACGTCTACTTCTTATTTTGTAGATTGGTCATTAGGCAAGCAGAAGGATACACTACTACTTTTTAAACAGCCTCTTTCTCAATTACAAGAGCAGAAATATCATTTTCTTTTGTTAGAGGTAACGTATAAGGTCTGGGGGACATATTTAATATATTAAACAATCTGTGGAGTGATTAATGTATGTTTTGCTTATTCCAGGGCGCCTTCCCAGCTGTTCCCTTCCCTCACTTGATGACCTCAAACTTCTGTGCTATTATATCAGACGGAATTGAGGCTATCAAGAGGTGGATCCCATTGTGCATTGAACCGATTCTGAGGGCATTCATCATCATTGTTACAAAGGGAGAGGAATACGGATTGGTAGAGGTACTAAATGAGAGAAAACACACTATGTGTGAAATAACCAACATTTTTGAAAACTTTCCAAACAGAGGGAGGGGGAGTGTGTGTGGGTTTTTGTCTGTGTGAGTATAAATTCTGGGTGAAATCAGACAGACTCTTCGTCATACCTGACTGAAAGCACCTCTACCCAACTATTTACCACAAAAAAAAATGTATTAGGGGAGTGTAACACCCCAAACACCCTCTGAAGATAGAGCCCCTGGCTACAGGGAGTGACTTCTGTATTGAATAGGAAAGTGGCATTATTAAAACACAATATGGTAGTTGAGGGAAGGAAAGAGCTGAAGCAACTTCCATTGGCTTCACAAAGATGTTATGAATAATGATGAGAATGAATATGAGAGGGTGGGTTTTAGAACAAAACTGTGAAGTCAACGTGAATGTGTTTGTTGAGTGCACAAATATTTCGGCAGAGAACAGGAACCAGGAGGAAGCATAGAGCTTTGCTCACGCAGCTTTATGAAAGTTTTGGATATAAATGAAGAAATGATAAGAGATTAGTTGTTAAAGAAGCCCAACATTCTCTAGGTGCAAGAAATGCATTTAAGTATAAGAAAACGAGCATCAGAGAAAGTTATTCTAATGGCCAAAAGAATTGAAAATGCACACAAATATGTAAAGGAACAAAATAATAATGACAAATGAGGGTCTGTAAAAGGCAAGAAATGAAAAGTAAGAAGGAACACAATTTTCTTTAAGAAAATGACTGAACGACCACTGCTATCGATTTTCCAGGAATAAGGTATCCTCTGTGTCAAGTCCTGCAATGAAAGTTAGATGTTTTCAGTGCATGAAAGTTGCCCATTTTTCTTATGTGTGCAAAAATGCTGGTGGCAGCACTAAAAGTATTACTAGCACGCACGGAGGTGGTTGGGACTGAAGTGGGGATAATGACGTGCTTGTAGCGAGTGAAGGAGTGCCACAAGCAGTACATACTGCATCAGAAACATACAATCCACTCTTTTTCTGACAAGAGTCAATGGAAACATTGAAACGTGTGTGGATTCTTGTTCATCCTATGCCACAAAAGAGATTGAGACACCTAGTAAAAAGAATGATGTAAAATTACGAGATGAAGATTTGCATCCAGAGGGTTACTAAGGGATGAAATTGCTGTTGTTGGACTATTTTGAAGCCAACATAAGAGTTCAGGTGGTAGGGTACCAGAGCTAGTGAAAAGGAGAACGTTATTACAGGGACGAAGACAACAGAACAAACTAAATATAATTTTGGCTCCCAGTCACCAGGACAGGTATTATTGATGGAGAGAGGTACAGAAGGAATTGTAGAGGCATGGATTTCCCAGGGTATTCTGTGAAAAGAGATGCCTGAAAGGGTTTTCACATTGTATAATATCACAGGAGAATGTTAAGCCTGTGCTCATGAAGTCAGAAATGTTCCTTTGACTTGAAGAAGATCTTTTAGTGAAGAGTTAGAGCGTTTGTGTAACAGTGGGATCACTGAGGCCATAGAAGCCTCTGAGTCATTGAATCAATGCTTTTTGGGCCACACACCTAATAGCTCAATAAGGATGTGCATTGACTGAAGGATCATAACGTAGGCATATGGTGTACACAAACCATTACTATAGCCTTATTGCTCGCCATAGCGGGCTATACCGGCTATTAAAGGCCCGCTCCCGCGTTAAAGGCCCAAGCCAAAGGCGAGGGAATTTAACAAGGGACTGGGACTTTAATAGGCGGTATAGCCCTGCTACGAAGGGCAATACGGCTATTAGAACATTCTGCCACTAGAGGGCAGAATGTTCTAACAAATAAAACAAAGGCTGCTCGAGGGGATTTAAATCCCCTTGAGCTCCGAGAGGCCTTTGCAAAACATTGGAATGTTGCTCTGCCTGCCTTTACCGGCCCGTAGAAGCAGGGAGAACTCCATTGTCTACAATGAGGCTCCCAATATTCCAATGTTCTAATCCACAATAATGAGAAGTTTGTCACTGAACAGGGAGCAAGATTACTTACCACTTTAGATCTGTCAAACGTATAGCATCAGTCAAATTTGCACCCAGAGTCACTCATTTGATATATTGTATCACTTTGAAAGGAGAGTATCAGTTCGGATGGATGCTTTTTGGGTTAGCCTCAGCATCATTTGTTTTTCCAATGAGTGATGCAGAGGATGTTTAAAGAATGCTGCATGTCAAGTATTTCCAGGATGATACATTAGTATAAAAAACACAAATCAGGAGGAACATGATAGTGTAGTTAGAGGAGTATGGGAATGATTGCAAAAAGAAGGTTTCATAGTCAGTATAGATAAGTATGATGTCTCTGTAATGGATTTTTGGGACACACAATTGGTGATGGCAACGGAGGAGGCTCCAACCGGAATAAGGAGCACTTGAGTTCCTTCTTGAGAATGAGTTTTACACCAAATTTATTGTAAGTTTTTTAGGCAAGGCAAATGCCCAAATTTACTAACGATAAATGTCAGGTTTGAGTGGAGTAAGGATTATCAAGTAGCATTTGGTCATATTAAAAAATATATTGTGTGTGCTGTGTCATTGAAGCTATATGATTCTTGTGAGCAAACCATAATAGTTACTGATGCAATCGCCTATGGGCTAGGATCTGTTCTCAAGCCAGAGAAAAAATGTCAAGGACAGAGTGGTGGCATTTGCCTCACACATCATGGCACCCTGCACTCCTCACCCCCAGACCTACATAATGACAGCTGCAACACGGATGTGCAGCGGACATGCATGCACAAACGTTGAGCCTGTCTGCCGCCATCCATGCATGGACCATGCCCAGTGCCAAGAACCCTGGTCCAATCATCGCCCAGCGATACTTTTCAGCACTCCTTAGGTCACTGGACCGCGGACGCCATTCCTCCAACAGCTGTCATGCCGCTACGTACACCACTGTAGGAGCTTTCACCTGCACCCATTAGCTGTTCTCAGGCAGCCACCACCTCCCCACCATAAATACTAACAATGCCCTCAACACCCCCTCCCATCACACATGACACAGAAGCACAAACAATGCCTACAAATACACCCTACAACACATACCACAGCAAACCAGAATGTCTACACTCACTCGCATGCATTTTCTTAACCCACGATCATTCAGCAAACACACATACGAAATCTGGGACCTGCTGGGTAGCAACGCATATGACATCCTCTACATCACAGAGACCTGGCTCATCGGCTCCTGACAACGTTGCGGCAATCCCAGCAGGCTACAAGATGGCTCGACCAGACGGTCTTAACAAGCCAGGGGGAGGACTCATCGTCTTCACTGAATCCATTAAATGCATAACATCCAGAAAGAACGCCACACCATTCATGAAATACCTGCAAATCTCTGAAAACCTCACCCTGAACATAACCTTCATCTACTGACCACCCGGATCATGAGCCACTTTCAACAAGCTCATCACCAACTTTGTCGCTCCACTCACCATCGACTCCAGAGCCTACACTCCCCTTGGTGATTGCAACTTTCACTAGGACGACTAAAAACGGCCCCTGCTCTACAGTACTCCTCAAAAGCTTGAACAACATCGGAATTACCTAGCTTGTCTTAGAACCAGCACAGACACTGGGCCCCATCTTCACCACAAGTGACAACTCCACAACACTACTCACATGGACCGACCACTCCATCATCCACTTCCAAATCGACACACCTCAAGTCAACTCCCCTACCTGGTTCAGCATTCCAAGCTGGGGCAAAATCACAGAAACATACTTGCTCAGTGCCCACAGACAACCTCATCAAGGTCATCAACAACTTCAACAACTGGATCAAGAACTGCCTGGAGTCCCTCGGACCCGTCAAACCAACGAGAATAGTAGCTCAAACAAGCAGACCCGCAGGTGCAAAGAACACATCAAAGACACCAAATGACACTGTAAACAGCTAGAAAGGTAATGGAGAGCCATCCACAACACCACAGACAGTACTGCCTACAAGGCTGGTGTGGCAAATGCTGGGGTGCGAGGGTGAGTGAAGAGGAGCGTAGGTGTCTAGCGGGTTGGTGGAAGTTCAGTCGATGATTGAGGTAGGCAGGCCTGTTCCTTCCTCAGGGGATGAACTCAAAGGGTCAGGCTGCCACCCTTTACATCAGAGATCAAGACACTGCTATATGGAGTCTCACAGATACTGTCCTACATCCCCGACCTTTTGAACATATACATGACTTCACTTGTCAACATCATCTGGTCACAATACATTCGATTTTTAACAACTCTATTGTTGGACCTGGCCTCGTGGCGTGGTTCCCTCCCCCGTTCCTCAGCACCCCGTTAGCCTAGCCCCTCACCCAGAAAACCCTGGTCGTCCCATTACCTGTCCGCCCCGCTCCCTACACGACCCTCCCAACAGACGACCAGCCCCGCATTTCACCATCCTCCTTCCCGGTACTAGGCGCCCCGAACCTGCATCACCCCACAGGGCCCCCGGCCGCCATTACCCTTCCCGGGGTCCCTGACTCCCTAGGCCTTGCCTGACACCGGCCCCAGCGAAACTTAGGCTCCAGACGCGTCATGCCCGGCTGGGGGGTAAAGGGCTCCCTGAGTGAGATAAGACCAAGGAGTTTCGATTGCACCTCCAGCCTCCCCTGGGAGATTGGTTTCTCTCACACCTCTGGCCTTCCCCTGTGGGCCGGTTTCAATCACACCTCTGGCCTCCCCGAGAGCTGGCTCAAGACCCTGCTGGGCGTCTGGGAATTCTTCAAAGGGATCAAAGGGCCAACCGACGGAACACTCCGACGACCAGCCCCGAGGCATGGATCTCCACCCGCGAGGGTCCGGACATCAAAGGGCCACTGCGCTATATCAAGGCCCGCCCAAGAACTAGCGGGTAGTTGTATCCTGGACAAGAGAGCCCTGCTGACGCTGTCGCGGCTCATCCTCGTGAAGAAGGAGCTGGAACCTCGGAGCCCTGCTGACCTCGTCGCGGCTCATCCTTGAACTCTAAGGACATTCGTTGAACACCCTGAGCCCTACTGACGTGGTCGCGGCTCCTCAAGAACAGACAGACACTCTGTTCACTCCGGATTGAGCCCTGCTGACCTCATCACGGCTCGAGGAGTGCTCTGGTCCAGCTGGACCATCGACGCTACCAACACGACCTGGTTCGAGAAGAAGTGAGTGGAGCAGCCAGTACGATCGCCATCTTCCGTATCCCCCGGCTCGAGGATTGAGAGCTGTGCGCAGGGTACGCTTCGTACTGGCCTAATACTGAGACTGTCCCGCTTCCCTCCTCCTTACCACTGAGACTTTACGATCCCTCGATCGCCTGTAAATACGTGTTCATTTTGCCTAAATCTCTACTGTTTGATAAAGAACTTGCTTACTGAAATCCACGGTGTGGTGTCCGTTCATAAGTGTGGTGTGAGCTCAGTGTGTACGATCCTAGACTCGAAGTCCTCCCCGGCGAGGACCTCACGTTAAGACTCAGCAATATTCTTGGGAGAGGTCGGTCACAGAGTGGTCGGGAGAGCATATCCTGGCCCTCTAGGATCGCCCCTTCTAACATCTGTCATATTGGAGAATGGAGAAAAGTGGAATAAAAGATAATTTTCAGTTGTAATCCTCAGCATGTGAAAAAACTTGGGGCCAAATGTACAGAACCATCGCAAATAGGTATTGAGTCTCAAACTGAATACCGGTCATAAAATAATGTAAAAGGAATGCAAGTTGCAGCCCAAACATTTGCATTGTCAATGGTTAGCGAATCAGTAATTTGCTGACTTCAAATAACGAGAGATTATTTGTGATTACCAATTCATATGTTCATCACAGTTGTTGTCTAATCAAAGTATTTTTTAATAATTTACCACAAATATTATTCACCATGCTGCTATAGATATTTATAATTGTTTTTATCGTTGCTGGTTTTGTAATGGTTTTTATTAACTGTACAATAAAGTATTACTTACTTACTCAGCTTGAGAGACACGCCTTATGCAGTAAGGCCAACCCCACCTGCGTGTTATGAAGTTTGCATCTATTAGCATATTGTTGCTATCAAGATGTGATGCAGCAGGTGGTGGTGTGTCCCAAAGATCACTGCCATGATTTTTTCATGCATTCCTTTATTCTTTGTTAATGCAAATCAATATCGACATATATTTCCCTAGAAAGGAATATGAACTACATACATACAAGCTCCAATTCTATAGGATTGCCAAATTTCCAAATGTCATAGGATGTGTACATGTTACACGTGTCAATATGCCCACCATTAACCACTGAGTATATATTCTGCAACCGGAAAAATACTCATTCTAAGAATATACAAGTGGTGTGTGATGCAAAACATGAGACTACAGACATAGTAGCAAGTTTCTGTGGGAGCACCCATGATTCACGTATATATTTTGACACAGTGGCATCCATGCAAGGCTACAAATTGTAGAGTTTGATGATGTATACATTTTGGGTAATAAGCCTCTGTTGTCTTTTGATTGCATTCTAACACCACAGCAATTGTAACTGTGATGTGTGAACATGTACATTACTATTTCAGGTGATAATGCATATGCCATAAGCCAATGAATAATGACTCTATATATGAATCCATTCACACAAAGTGAGCGCCATTAGAATACTGAAAAGTAGATTGTAGATGCAGATGCCTGCACCAGAGTGGTGGTGTGTGAAATACTCTCCAGAAATCTGTTGCAAGATTGTAGCAACATGTGCAGTTCTCCACAATGTAGCAACTCACCGAAGTTTAACAGTTACTGTATCTGACTGTGAAACTGATGAGGAAGTAAAAAGACTACCACCATGCCTGCAGAATGATGCACGGCGAGAAGCAGTGGGTCGAAGGCATCATGCTACCATAACTAATAATTATTTTCCTAGGTGAGTGAACTATTGGCAAATTATTACTGAATGTATCGCAAAGGCTTTTTGAGCATGTAAAAATAAATCAACCCTTTGTTCCTATGTTTTGCTAGGAATGTAACCATCTAAAATGACATTACATCATGTCACAAGTAGTCTTGAAACATAGTTTGACACAGTGGCGGCTGGTGATTGAAAATAGTGCTGAGCACCAATACAAACATTTAATTGCACCGTGCGAGTAAGCCTCACTACCTACTTTCTTCCATTTCCCTATTCACCCACCTGCTTTCAACAATTCACTCACCCACTGCCTTTGCTCACCTACCCATTTACTCATTTACATTAAGCTATCCACTGCCATTCACCCAAATTGTATAACCAGCCACCACATTTGCCCAGCCACTCAGTCAACCCCTGCAATCACTGACTCATCCATTCACACAAATGCACATAGCCTCATCCATCCAATATCCAGCAGTTTCAGTGATAAAAGCTACACTTAAAGGTTTGTTAATGTTTGTTTTATTTGACATGTAGATTACATCGTTTTTAAATGACATATCACATGTAGGGCCAGATGTCCCACCATAGCATTTTGCGACTCGCAAATTGCTCTCAACTGCAAGTCGCAAAATGTTATGTACAACAGTATCAGAGACACTGTTTGCGATTCCCAATTGGGTTGCAAATTGTATCATCATCAATAGTAATGAGGCACTTGCAATTTGCGACCCCATTGAGAATGGCTCCCAAAAGGAAAACAGGATGCATTAAAAAAAAATGAAACATTTTCGTTGTATTTTTTAAGGGCAGGTAGTGGTCCCTGGGACCACTGCCTGCCCCTAAAAAATATTTCCCCCTGCATTTGCAAAGGGGAAGGGGTCCCCTGGGGTCCCCTTCTCATTTGCGAGTTCATTAACACCCTCTTAAGGAAGGTGGAAAATTGCGACTGTTTTGCTACCGCAATTGCGGTCGCAAAACATTTTTACATAGGGTAGCGGTTCGCAGTTAGGAACGGGCGCCCTTGGGACGCCCCTTCCTAATTGCGAGTTGCAAATCCTATTTAGCGAGTCGCAAATAACTTGGGACTCGCTAAATAGGGTTTGTACATTGCCTGTAGATTTTGCATGCGCAAATCAGTCACTTTTGTGACGCAGCGGCGGCGCAAATCCTGCTCCATGGTGCAGGGGTACTTACAACGTGACGCATCTGGGAGATGCGTCACGTTGTAATGCCCTGCGCCACATGTAGGCGTTCCTGTGTAGGGGGGGCGTTCCGGCGCTCGAACGCCTCCTAAAGTGGCTGAGTGAAATCTACAAGATTTCACTCAGTCACTTTTAGGCCAATGCTGTGTCAAAACCCTGCGCCTGCTTGAAGCAGGCGTAAGGCTTGACGCAGCATTGGAAGAATAGGGCAACCCCGAGCTTTTGCTGGAGCTGCGTCGCACTTGCGATGCAACTCCAGCAATACGTCATCTTTTGGCACAGATGCGTGACACATCTGTGCTGTTTTTTGCCCCATGCTGCGCCGCATTGTAAATGCGGCGCATCATGGGTGGCGGAGCTGTGGCGCATAATTACTGGCGCATCCTTGCTGATTTGCAGGGATGCGCCAGTAATTGTAAATCTGCCCCAAGGTCTTTACAGGTTATGTATGGGCATCAGTCTTTAGATTCATGTGTTGTTGATTAGCAGCTAGGATTGTTGAAATGTTGTCTAATCCTGTTGCCGTATTTTTTTCAATATTAGGAAGAGTATTATTAATCAGCTTTGTTTCCCTCTGTTGTAAGCACCGAACTTTGAGCAGCAATGCCTCCAAGCCACCGTAACAACAGCACATTTTGTGAAATGTCACACTTTCAATGTTTGCAGGGGATGGATTAGTAGACACACGGCGAGTGCGACATCTACATCTGCCCCATGGTTCTCTTGGCCAGACTGCAGGTTCCTGGCTCAGACTCTGAATGCTTTCTGCACCCAATACATTGGATGACTGTGACTGTACTTGCACTGCAGGACTCATTGGTGGCAATTGGGGAGTTGTGTCTTGAATTTCATCGACAAGTGGCTTATCTTGTTTCCTTTGGATATCCTCAAGGCCCTCGCCTTCAGAAACATCAACCTCATGGACATGAGTATCTGTTAGTAAATGACATTCTTAGTATTTACTGTACTCTGACTGTGTAATATGGGTTTTCTTTTATTGTGTTAAAATAATAGACTTTAGAAAAGTTAAAGCAGCTTATTCTGAAAGTAATACATCTTCCATAATGCACTCTTCATGTGAAAGGTAATTTACACTGGCATATCTGTGTGGCCCATATCTGATATGGTTTTGGTGTTTCATGCACACACATTTACACAATTAGTTGCTATATGCTGTGTTTATGCAATGATTAATATGCATGGGTGTGTTTATTAGAATCTTGTAGTTCACTTACCTTAAGTGGTACTTGGAATATCAGATGTGTCAACTGTGCCAAAGCCTTCCACTGACTCTGGTTCCAATGTTATTTCCACAAGTTCCTCAAGTGCAGTGGAGGTGGTGGTAGGAGGGGAGTGGGAAGACCTCCCCCAGCTGCTCTGGCCTCAGTTAGCCAGGTTGCTACCTTTTCCTTTGTCCTGGAACTAAGTGCAAACCATATTTTGGATCTTGATGGACCTCTGCACGACTTCTACTCCATTTATTTTTTGCTGCATTGTCTTCCATAGATTTTTTTGTGAATCTGGCACTGCAAGAGATGTGTTTCTGAACAGTTCATTGTGGTGGCGCACACACTCCTCTGTCAGTATCTCAAGTTTTTTTTTCTGGATCCAGCCTCCTTGACTGTGTCTTTCATGACATTTTCACGTAATTTAGGGGTGAGTAGCAAACTCTCAGGGAGATTGTGACTGGATTCTCTCATTCACTTCCACAACACTCCTCTCTAATGTTCACTGGTGAAGTACTTCCTGGATGTGATGTAATCAAAGCAGGGCAGATGTATCATTTGCCATTTATGAACAGATTCATTATTTAGGTAATCTCTCTTCGCAATTCCCTATATAGCGATTTGAATAAATACTGAATCGCTAATGCAACCCCAAATATTTTCTTACATTTACTATAGTGATTACCTATTTGTGAGCCCAAAAAAATCACAATGAAGTAATCGCTATTCTGATGGTTCATACATATGCCCCTTGGTGTGAAGGGAACTGGAACAAATGACATCAAGAAGGTAGTAAAGAAGAAAATAATGTCATGCTACAAACATATGTCAAAGATGTTTGAATCTTTTATCATGTATTGATGACAGTGATAGAGCTAGAAACTATATTTGTTGAAAGGAAAGTATGTTAAATGTATTAAGCGAGAATATTGCAGAACCTTTATTAATATATTTTTGTTTGTAGATTTTGTCTTGGAAGGAAAGGAGATATGTTACAACTTAACCCAGATCAAGGTTTTAGAATGTATAAGGGTGTTTGTATACACACCAGGAGCGTTAGTTGTAGTGTGAAATCTTGGGGGGGAGGTGGAGGGTGAGTTTCGTCCATTTGCACTTGAATAAATTATTCAAAGCTTCATGGAGTAAGTATGGTACTTTTCAGTATGCAGCTACCAGGTACAATGACCCTGCTGCGCACCAGCATTTTCAGATGATGCAACACCAGAAGGATCACTCCTAGGTCTACTGCTTTTCTCACGTTACACTACATCTCTAGGTGATATTATTTACTTGTTTGACTCTCTATATTCTTTTGTCCCCACCATGTATCCCCATCTCTAAAAAAAGGCCTCCTCTCTAACACAAGATGGTACTCCACTCTCTCAAGCTAAAGTAGCCCAATATGTACAGTCTCATGCCAACACTATTGGCTAGAAACGTTTACATATACATCAACCCTACTATGCTTATTGATTCTTTGTTAATTACCACAGCCACCACTGTATCATAAAACCATCTTTACTGTTCGGGCAGCTTACAATGTAAACGAAATTAAGCTGAGCCCTAGGATTCTTAAAGACCTTAGGGTTAGGAAAAATTTGGAATCCCCCATATTGTCCGAACAGCAGTGCGAGTATCTCGCCACTTTCATTGTCGAGAAAGTTTGCACAATCTATCTGGCCTTTCCTCAAGGGCCCTTCCTCCCCCCTACAACTCCTCATGGATCTCTGTCTCTGCCGTCCCTTCTAGTTTTCCCTAGTATCACCCAGGATGAGTTTATTCGGCTGAGTAGGAAAGTCAAATCTGGCTCCCCAGCTACCCTTTAGGACCTACTCAGTTTTGGGAATCAGTCTCTCTTTTTCTAGCCCCTCTATGTCATCTGGTTAATTCTGCTCTCTCTACTGCAGTGGTCCCGGTACCTTGGAAACAGGCACGGGTATCCCCGATTCTTAAGAAACCTTCGCTTGATCCAACTAAGCTCGCAAATTTCCGGCCTATATCCCTCCTTCCGTGGGTGGCTAAGATTACGGAGGCACGTGTGAATACAACGCTCACAAATTTTCTGCAAGCCGGGTTGAAGACGGCTGGAATGCCAGAAACCGGTCCTCGGAAGCTTGTTTCCGGTCCAGGGAAGGCATGACTTGGCAGTTCAGGCTGGACTGTTCCCATGAGGCACAGGGTCAGACTGATTTGCATATAGCCATGTCTGAACTGGGGTGGCAGAGTGGGCTAAAGAACGGTGATGGATCAAACCCAGATCTTTTGAGTGGGTGTGAGTGTTTGATTGGTTCTGATGCTCCGTCCATCACCACCCCCTTTTGTACCACTAATTTTCTGAACGCTAATAACTTCCTGGATCCATCACAAAATGGTTTCGCCCGGGCCACAGCACTGAGACGACTCTTCTGGCTGTGACGGAACATCTGCGGACCATCCTTTACTCCGGTCAAACAGCGGCACTGATCTTGCTTGATCTTAGTGCCGCCTTTGACACGGTCTCACATGGTATCCTGTTACAGCATCTGGAGGAAGTTGGTGTGGCTGGTCAGGCCCTGGAATGGTTCAGATAGTTTTTGACCGACAGATATTTTCGTGTGTCAGCCCCTCCATTTCTCTCCCAGGCTTATTCCATCGATCAGGGAGTGCCGCAGGGCTCTGCGCTGAGCCCTTCTCTATTCAATCTCTACGTCTAGCCTCTGACTGCAGTTGCCAGGCAATGGGACCTAACCATGGTCTCCTATGCGGACGACACGCAGCTGGTGGTGGTCCTGATGGAAGGCTCCCCTCTGCATATCTCCAGATTCAGAGATGGTCTGGCGGCCGTTGCGGAATGGATGAAAACCAACTGCTTGTAGTTGAATGCCAGCAAAACTGAGGTTCTGTTAGTAGGGAAGAACTCGAGCGCCTGGACTGAGCACTGGTGGCCAAGTGTTCTGGGCTCTGCCCCTAACCACAAAGCAGTGGTTAAGAACCCAGGGGGTTTAGATGGATTCCTCCCTCAGCTTCCAAGACCACACAAAAAAAGTTGCCGGCACCTGCTTTGGCCTCTTGCATGGCCTTAAGCCCCTTTTGAAATTTTTTGATTACTCAACTCGCCAGCTGATTGTCCAGTCAGCTATTTTATCCCGACTGGACTATGCCAGCTCCATTCTTTTAGGGGCTAACCAGGCTGAAATAATTTGGATGCAACGGGTTCAAAACGCTGCTGCCAGGGCTTTGTTGGGGCTCCCACGAACCTGCCCCACAGCTGGTGCTATCAGGAAACTCCATTGGCTCCCTATGGCTGCACGTATTCAATTTAAAATGCTGTGTCTCTCCTTTAAGATTCTGAAGCTGTCCAAGCCCAGGCTACTGGCAAATCTTCTCACTCCTTACGCTTCCTCCCGCCAGTTGCGCTCTCTGGGGCAGCACTTGGTTACTGTCCCTCGAGTGAAACGTATCCGCGCTAGTGGTCGGTCCTTCCGCTATTTGGCGGCTAGACTTTGGAATTCTTTACCTGTTCAGATTCGCAGTATGGAAAGCTTGTTGGAATTTAGGAAAGCCATTAAAACTTTCCTCTTCCCCTCCTAGGTTTTGGTTTCCACCCCTTTTTTCCAAGCGTGTCTGGTTTGTTATTTGATGCTGGCAGCGCGGGGACGCCCCTTTGCTGGGGCAGCTGTGCGCTATACAAATCCGAATACCATAACTATTTGAAACATCTATAAAATCTGTCCTAGAATTCTCCTCCATCCTGCCAAAGCACTGATCTCCACTAGTCTTTGGCAAACTTGCTTTTTGTAGTAGTAGGTCTTCCTCACATCCGTGCTTGACATTTTGCAAAGTTTTAAACCATTAGGACTCACAATAACCTCGTAGACACTTCCCCCACCTAACTACCATCGCCCGGCAGCTAACAGCCACAAACAAATCTTTCTTCTATCATGCCCTTTTGTAAATACCTATATTGTAATGTAGACAAATCGACTGTCTTATATTGTGACTTACTCACCAGTTATCGTGGCCTCTATTTTTTTTTTTTAAAGACCTTTATTGTACAGTTTTGAAATGACACAGCAAATAGCCTACAACCTCCGTGGGCCGGCCGCGTGTTATCGTGGCCTCTATACTGTTTATGTTATTCACCCAAGTTGTTCATGGCCTACGTACTGTGAATCTTGTTAATAAGTTTACCATTTTTTTCTGTCATGGTCTGCTGCTATTGTTATAAATAAATAAATAATGCATGAACACGTTGGACACATTACTTACCTTTTGTAATGCCCTATCCGGTAGAGACATGGTCTAGCTGCAGATTCCTTACAGACCAACTCATCCTTCCCGCTCTGCAAACGTATTTATAGGGACATGCTTTTTTCCTTTCAGGCCCCTAGTTTTCCACACCAGTAGTCAGTGTTTTTCATGGCGCTGCGCTTCAGGCTCCTGGGAAATTCAAAGGTAAGGAATCTGCGGCTAAATGTCTCTATCTGTTATTTTAAGTTTTAGTTGTGTCTCTGTCTCTGCTCTCAAATAGTGCATTATTCTAAATGAGATCGGAATTTTCTCTAGCTGATTAGAGTTCCTAGGAGAGGTGTCTGAAAACTCTTTTGGGGCACCAAGAGATCATGATTTGGGTGTGGGCTATTTGTTCCAGGGTGTAACTGTGAGTATGATCTGGAATGTGATTATCACATTTAATTATAACCAAGACTCAATTAATTTAACATTACCTGTTCAGTTCTCCAGTGATTGCTGCAAGAAGGGAGCTTTTTCCGCAGCCTACTTTTCCAACAACCCCAACCAGCGCTCCCTGAAGAGGAGAACAATGAACAGAAGAAAAATGCTCACAAAGTGAGCCAGGGAAACATGCTAAGTACAGTGCAAAAATGAAGACCCCCTCCATTTGAACAAATACTGAAAAGTATATTAAGGTGTGAACTGATCAAAAGAGGTAACCCCAGGGACCTGTTACTTGGATTCCTATTGACACATTCCACATTGGACTCAGAGTGGCTCATTTGATGCTAATATGCATCGTTGGTTGATTAAACACACACAATTGTGGAAGATGGTAACCAATCAAAAGCATTATAACACAAATCAATACTTTTATTTAGCCTTGAGAAGCATTTTGTGATAAATCTTATTTCTACTTTCCAAACAAAATAGAAAACATGATTGTAACAAATTAAATTATTTGGAATGGGTGACAGCCCACTATAAAATATAATCACAACCCTTGTGAGGGTGACTCCTCCAAGTGACTAAATTAACCTTAACTAAATCACCTGGTAGCTATTGGACAGAGCAGACAGGCTTAACATAGGGCAATGTGGAAAGTATTTATGCAGTAAAAAACAGTAATAAAGTAAAATTACACACCGATTAAAATCCTTACCCGAATTAGAAATCTGGAGTAAACTTTACTAAGGATTATGTTACTTTACCTGTAAGCATCTGTTCTTAGCATGTCGAGCTGTAGATTCACATGATTTGCATACTCCTGCCATCTAGTGTTGGGTCTGGATGTTTGCAAGTTGTTTTTCTTTGAAGAAGTCTTTTCCAGTCACAAGGTAAGGTGACTCCTCCTTTCGGTGATAATGTGCATGGGCATCGACTCCATTGTTAGATTGTTTTCCCGCAATAGGGTGAGAATGGATTAAGTAAGTGAAGTATAGCGATGTCGATGCGTATATAATGTAAATACTAAGAACTGCAACAACTACAGATGTCGGGGGAGGAGGGAAGGCGCATGTGAATCTACAGCTCTACATGCCAAGAACAGATGCCTACAGGGTATGTAACATAACCCTTTCGAGACATGTGTGAGTAGATACACATGCTTTGCAGTATTCTCCCAAAGCAGTGGCTAACCAGTAGGTGTTGCAGGTGTTTTAGCACTGCTAGCCCTACCTTACCTTGTTTCCGTGCTAATACATCCACACAAATGTGTTTGGTAAATGTGTGTGGTGTGGACCTTGTTCCTGCCTTACATATGTCAGCAATGGGAATGTTACCTAAAAAGGCCATAGATGCTCCTATATTTCAAGTGGAATGTGCTCTTGGAGGTATAGATAAAGTCCTTTTAGCTTTAATATAGCAAGTTTGAATACTTTTAACAATCCATCTAGAAATACCAGATTTAGAGATAGAATTGCCTTTGTGAGATGGAGCAAATGCAGCAAAAAGCTGCTTTTTTTACGAAAATCTGTTGTCCTCAGTATAGTATAATAGTGCTCTTTCATTATCAAGTGTGTGAAGAACACTTTCTGCCCCTGAATCAGGTTGAGGAAAGCACACAGGTAACTCAACTGATTGGTTAATATGAAAAGCAGAAACCCCTTTTGGAAGGAATTTTGGGTTTGTACGAAGAACTACTCTATCTTTATGAAATTGAAAGAAGGGTTCTTCTAGGGTTAATGCCTGTAGCTCACCAAAACTCCTTAATAAAGTGATAGCAATTAGAAAGGCACCCTTTCATGAAAGAAGTTGTAGTGAACAATTGTGTTATGGCTCAAAAGGTGGACCCATGAGCCTCGTTAGAATGGCATTAAGGTTCCAAACTGGTGTCGGTGGTAACCTGGGTGGTATTACCCTTTTAAGGCCTTCCATAAAGGCTTTAATTACTGAAACCTTGAACAAGAATAAGTATAGTCTGTTCTGAAGAAATGCAGCTATTGCTGCAAGGTGTAGTCAAATGAATGTATAGGCTAAGGCAACTCGCTTTAGATGCAAAAGGTAACAAATAATATTTTGTATCTTTGCATCTAGTGGATCAATAGTGCTGTTGTTACAATGTATGACACATCTCTTCCATTTTGCTGCATAACATACTCTGGTGGTAGGTTTTCTTGCCTCTTGTCATACAATCTAGTGCTAAGTTTAGCTCCTTGGGGTTTGGGTGTCTGATTTCTCCATAGTTCTGAGTGAGAAGGCTAGGAGTGAGGTGCTGCTTTTGATGTGGAACCACTGATAGTTTTAACAGTGTGGTGAACCTTGGTTGATAAGTAGGCCTAGGCGTAGCTTGCGTAGCAGCACTACACGTAGCCTCATGTAGTATACTTTGAAAGTGTAGCTGATGACACTGTACTTGTCTGCACTGTGAAAAAATTGCAAAATAATTGCAAATGGCATCCTATACAGTGCCAGTTAGTACTTTCACAAAAGTGAAACTGAAAAGTTAGCAAGCAGTGAGAGAGATGATGATTTTGGTATCCTCCCTAACCTTGGGGGAGTACCAAACAGATGCCTTGAAAACAAAAAAGCACATCTTATTGAACGATTTGGTGGTGGTCCCATCCTCTTAGGACCACCCCAAAAACAGTTATTGGCAAAAACAATTCCCAACCAAAGGCCCTGCAAAGCATTATGGAATGAGATTAGCAGTGGGCAGTGAATATTATATAGTATCCAATATCAAAATAATTGTACAAAGAGTGAGTCGCCATCGCACCCAAACTACAATGCACCATTAACACTACCTTTGAAACCGGCACCTTCCCAGATGATTGGACGTGTGCTGAAATCAATCCCCTGCTCAAGAAGCCCTCAGCCGACCCCACGGACCTCAATAACTACCTGCCCATCTTGCTTCTCCCCTTTGCAGCTAAAGTAGTGGAGAAATCAGTCAACGGGGAACTGAGGACATTCATCAAAGACAACAACATCCTTGATCCGTCCCAATCCGGATTCCGAATCAACCACAGCACCGAGACTGCCCTACTCACTGCCACAGACGACATCCACACCCTCCTCGACCAAGGCCAAACCGCAGCCCTGATTATACTTGACCTATCAGCAGCTTTCAACACCACCTCCCATTGCAATCTCACAGCCAGACTACACTACTCCGGCATACAAGGAACCACCCTCTACTGGGTCCGAATATTGCTCACCAGCAGAAGCCCTTCCTCTCCAATCCTATGGAAATCACCTGCGGAGTCCCACAGGGGTCATCCCTCAGCCCGACCCTCTTCAACATCCACATGGCCCCCCTCGCCACCATCGTACGACAACACGCCCTCAGCATTATATCCTTAGATCTCTCCCCTGCTATCTTGAATTTCGTGGGGCCCTTAAGACTTTCCTTTTTTCACGTGCCTTCCCTTCCCAGTGATTCTTTTTGCTCCAGCCCTTGGTTAGGCATCCTCCAGCGCCATGAAACCGCCTGGTAGACGTGCGCTATATAAATGCCTGTAAATTCAAATTCAACGACACCTAGCTTATCCTCTCCCTCACCAAGGACCCCACCACCGTCAGACTCAATTTCCAGAAAGGAATGCAGGACGTCCTCGTCCTCGGAACCACCCTTTCAGCATGTGACAACACCTGGAGGCCCACCACCCTCGGCAGCTAACAGACCCCCACGGACCATGCCAGAAACCTCAGCATCATACTTAACTCATCCCTCTCCATGAACCGGCAGGTCAACGCTGTCGACTCCAGCTGCTTCAACACCATCTGCATCCTCAGTAAGAAGTTCAAATGGAGCCCCCGAGTCAAGGAAGACAGTCACCCACGCACTCATCACCAGCAGGTTGGACAATGGAAATGTACTCTACGCCGGCATAAACAAGTCCCTTTTCCGCAGACTCCAGACGATACAGAACACCGCCGCCAGACTCGTCCTCGGCATCCCTCGACACAAGCACATCAGCCAACACCTACTGAAGCTCCACTGGCTCTCCGTGGAGAAGAGAGTCACTTCCAAGATCCTCATCCACGCCTACAAGTGCCTACACAACACCGTACCCAAATACCTCAACAACAGAGTCACCTTTCACATGCCTAAAAGAAACCTCTGATCAGCCAACCTCGCCCTCGCCGAAACCCCTCGCATCCACAGAGCCAAAGCAAGAGGAAGATCCTTCTCCTACATCTTGGCCAAGACTTGGAACGCGCTCCCGATAGACAGCAGACTCCCCCTCTCCCTGAACATCTTCAGGAAGGAGCTCAAGAACTGGCTCTTCGGCTAAACAGCAATGCGGACCCCTCTCCCCCACCCCCCTGTGCCTTGAGACCCTCACAGGTGAGTAGCGGGCTTACAATTCCCCTGAGTAATTGATTGATTGTATTGGTTGCTGCATCCTGATGAGGAGGTCAGTAATTTGATGTGCATGCCTGGGAGGTGCTCTGCCAGAAGATGAATTTTGTGATGTATTGCCCAATGCCAAATGGTTTGAGAGAGGCATGATAGTTCAGTTGTAGAGAGTGTGTCCCCCCTGTTTTTGTACATAGTATATGGCTGTTATTTTGTCTGTGTGGACTAGGACAACTTTCTCTATGAGATGAGGCTTAAGAGATTTTAGTGCTAGATATACAGCTAAAAGCTCCAAATAGTTGATGTGGAGACTTTTGTGATTCTTGTCCTAGAGACCCTGAATTGTTAGATTCTGTAGCTGGGCAACCCAACCTGTGAGAGATGCTACTGCTGTTAGTACACTTTGTGGAATAGGGCAGATGAAGGGCAGCCCTTTTGATAGGTTTCATGTGTTCCCACACTGCAGAGAGCGATGGGTGCAGCTTTCTACCTGCACTAGATCTGTTAATTGACCCTGTGAGTGATTCCACTGACGTGCCAAGAATTCCTGTAGGGGACGCATGAGGCACTATTGCAATGCATGATGTCGTCATCCCTAGTAGTTGCATGAAAGTGCTGACTGATAGGCATTGGTTGGTTTGAAATTGTAGTAACAGAGTTTGAAAATTTAAAATCCTGGCTATATTGGAAGAAGCTAGAGCTGTGTGAACTGTTAGTGTCGCTCCCAGATAGGACTGTATTTCTGAGGGTTGAAGCAGAGACTTTTGCGTATTGACTGTACATCCTGATGGAGGAGGTCTATTGTAGTCTGAGTGTGACGCAAACACTTTTGCTGTGTGTTGGCTTTGATGAGCCAATCGTGTAGATATGGGAAGACATTAATTTGTTGTCTTCTGAGACGAGCTACTACTACTGCTAGACATTTTGTAAACACTCTGGGTGCAGTAGTAACTCTGAATGGGAGTACTTTGAACTAATAGTGTTTTCCTGCTATCACAAATCTGAGATATTTGAGAAGTGTTGGGTGAACAGGAATGTGGAAGTATGTGTTTTTTAAGTCTAGCATGGACATAAAGTCACCTTGTTGTAGAAGTGGAAGCACTTGCTGAAGCGTACCCATATGGAAATGTTCTGTATAAGTTTAACATTCTGAGTTCTAATATTGGTCATAGAAACCCGTCTTTGTTGGGGATTAGGAAGTACAGTGAGTAAACCCCTGCCCCTTGGTGTTGTAATGGAACTGGTTCTATAGCTCCTTTTGTTAAAATAGCTTGTACTTCTTTTTTGAGGAGCTGTTGGTGCTATAACGAAAGTTTATGAGTGTGAAGTGGAATATCGGGAGGATTGCTGGCAAGCTCCAGGCAATAACCATGTTGGTTAATGTCTAATACCCATTTGTCTGATGGTATTAATTGCCAAATGGGAAAAATTGTTGAAGTCTTTCCCCGACAGGTGTAAGATGATCAGGGGGAATTGTAGACACGTCACTGCTTATTGGGAGATGGAGAGGTACATGTTGATGTGCCTTTACCTCTGCCCTTGAAGTTGTTTCCTCTGTACCCACCTCTATAGAAACCTCTAGATGGAGAGGGTTGTATGTTGGATTTATATGAGGAGACATTAGGGTCTGAGGGATTACCCCTGGATCCTCCTCTATAAAATGAACAATGAAAGGAGCCTCTGTTAGATGGGGACTGAAGTGCTCCCATAGATTTTGACACCTCTGTGTCTTTTTTTTCATTTTTTCCAGTGCCTCATCTACTTGAGGTCCAAAAAGGTGTTCTTTGTCAAAAGGAGTATTGAGAATAGATTGCTGAAACTGATTTAAACCCAGAAATCCTGAGCCATGCATGTCGTCTAAGGAGAATGCTGGTGTTAATTCCCCTTACTGCAGTATCAGCAGCATCTAGAGCACATCTAATGGAGGAATAAGATATTAGTTCACCTTCTTGCACTAGCTCTTGTGCTCTTTTCTTATTCTCCTCTTTGACGTGTTGCAGTAGGTCCTCCATTTCGTCCCAGTGGGCCCGATCATATGTGGCCATTAGGCCTTGTGCGTTAACAATGCGCCATTGGTTGGTGCATCTATTAATTTAGACTCCTTGTCTGGAGGAGGTGCATCTGCTGAAGTCTGTGAGTTTGCTCTTTTACAAGTAATAGAACTATGTGGAGACCAGTTCAAAGCCCATTGCTCGGGGGAGGAGTGGGAACAAGGGGGCCTCTGATGCGACCTCCATAGGTTATAGGGTTGTCCACCTGTTATCTTGGAATGTGGCATGGTTAAAAAGGAAGATGGCTTTACCAGAATGGCAAACATTTATTGGGAAGTTCGATGTATGTCTGTTCCAAGAGACTTGGAGTCTGCTCCCATTACATAAATCTGGCTATACAACCTTCTTCTCTCCCGCTGTAAGCTATGGGAAGGGTAGACCAGCGGGAGGCTTACTGGCCTGGATTAAAATTGATTTGAATTGGGATGTTGTTAGCCATGATTCAGCATGTAGGGATATCCTACATCTCTCATTTAGGGGACAAACGGAGGGGAGTAGGTTCGATTTATTTAATGTCTACTCCAGAGGGGCGCCGGGGGACACAGCCTCATCTACACTAACGAGTCTAGACCTGGCACTAGCCAACTGCCCCCCATCCTCTAAAATCATAGTGGGTGGGGGTTTCAATTGTATATTCGAACCCCTTAGTGGGGATGATCCCTTGGGTATCGAGGAGGACGATTCTAGATGGTCTATCCCAGCCTTGTCATTAGCCCCAATTAGAAAATGGTCAGCAAGGGCAATACAAATCAATGCCCTCACTAGGGAACACAACCTAAGAGCACTAAACGATAGGACTATGTCTGACCGTGCTGGAGCGATGACTTTTAATAGGCTTACTGGTCCGTCAAGAATCGATTATATCTTATTGGACGTTAAATTGTGGAGGGACCTGGTAGATATGGAGGTGGTATCTACACAGGACAGTGACCACAACCCCCTTTGTACTAAGGTAAGGTGGGGCAACCCAAAGGGATGTGTGGAGAGCGCTCCCTTGAGGATAACCAACGAGGTAGTCCCTTATAATGGTAATCGAAGGCTGAAATGGGACAAGGCCCAATTGCAGGAAGATCAACTTGTGAGTATCAAGACCCATGTGGCAGATCTGACCGCGGAATTGGCGGCTCTGGAACTGGGAAGGGGAAGTGCCCAGGAGTCGCCTTTCGCTTTTGCTACAGCATATAAAAACACAATAGAGGAAGTGGGCCAATATTTCCTATCCAAGGGGAAAAGTGGAAGAGTAAATAACACACCTCCCAAATCCAGCAACCCCTGGTATACGGTCCAGTGCAGGGTCAAAAGGAAAGAGCTAACAGCTGCCCTGCTTAAAAAAGATCCCTCACTAGTTAGAGCGGCTAGGAAGGACTATGCAAGGGTAATGGCACTGGCCAAACGAGAGTGGGAAGAACAATATTGGCAGGATCTTAATTCTGCAGTGAGTAAGAGGAATGCAATGTTGTTTTGGGAGCTCATTAATAAAGCTAGGCAGCAGAGCGCACAACCATTAGCCACTCACATAACAAGTCAACAATGGTTCTCCCACTTTTCTGCACTGTACGGTGGAGCTGAAGATCGCTCTAGTCCCCCGCCAGTCCCAATTTGAAGGGATCAACTCCCACTAGTGTTTGAGGATCCATTTTCATCCTCGGAGCTAGTATTGGCAAGTAGACATCTGACCCCGAGGAAGGCGGCTGGCCCGGACGGGATCCCAGGGGATCTTCTGTTAGAAGACCCTACAGCTTGGGCCAAACTTATTGCCCTTATAATGAATCTGATTGCCAAGGGACAACCCGTGCCAGACTCATGGAAGGGGGCAGAGGTGGTCACGGTGTTCAAAAAGGGGGCCAGAGATGACCCTGCCAATTACAGACCCATCAGTCTGATAGACGTGATTCAGAAGGTGGTTGGCAGGGTCATCATCTCGAGGGTAGGAATCTGGATGGAAGAGGAACATGTCCTCTCCCATTTCCGAGCAGGATTCCGTCAAAAGGTAGGCACGATGGACCAGGTCTTTTGCTTTTTTGCCATCTATTGGAAGTCTGTGACCATCATTAAGGGTAGTCTCTACCTGGCTTTCATAGATCTCAAGACGGCATTTGACCTGGTCCCCGGAGCAAGGCTGTGGGACACGCTAGAGAAGATGGGCTTTCCCGGACCTCTTTTGGGTTTTATTGTAATGTTCCCGATGGGAATTACGTGAGGATTAGATGGGGCACCCAGGGGCAACTGACAGACAGGGTGCCCGTGAGGAGTGGAGTCCGCCAGGGTTGCGTCATGGTGCCGACCCTCTTCTCTCTCTTTGTGAACTGAGTGGTGGACCATCTGAGAGAGGAGGAGGCAGACGCGCCAACCCTGGCGGGGGAAAAAACGCCCACTCTACTCTTCGCGGATGATACCATATTATATCTCTAAAACCCCCGTGGGCCTCCAAAAGCTCTTGCACCGTTTTAGCACCTTTTGTACTGATAGAGGACTTACCATTAACACCTCCAAAACTAAGCTTATGGCCCTCTCACCCTCCAAAAGATTCAGGAATAATTTCACGCTCAACGGGGCACCTCTGGAGCTGGTAGATTCCTTCGACTATCTGGGGGTTCGGGTAAATAGTGGGATGAATTGGAAGGATCACCTGGCCAAAATGTTACTCAGTCACAAAAGAGTGTCAGGGGTGACCTTGAGAGAACATCGGGAGTCGGTGAGTAAACCTGTGGCACCGGCTCTGGCAATCTATGAGGGACAGATTCTACCGGCCGCCCAATATGGCTCCAAGCTGTGGGGGTTCGAGAATGTCTCGGAGTTAGTCTCAGCTGAAAATAAGTTTTTGAGGGATCTGGTGGCTCTCCCAGTCTCTACCCCGCTAATCCCCCTACGGCTAGATTTGGGCAGACGCTCCTTTAAAGACTTAGTGCGGCTGCGCCCATTACTATTTTGGGTCCGGCTGAGAAGGACTAGTGAGCTCACTAACTATGCTGCTGTTTTAGACGAACTTATTTTGCTCAATACCAGTAATAAGATCAGGTGCTTGAGCAACTTGAGGCAGTTGGTTGTGCAACTGGGCCTGAGTGATGCATGGGCGAGCCAAATGCCTCCCCCTAAACTAGTGATCAAGAAACTGTACTGGGATTGGGTTCAGGCAGAGGCAATACGTAGTGGCGCAGGGGGCTTCCTCACGGAGCGGTTCTTAGAGTTCAAATGGTCAAGAAAATTGGAACCTTTCCTTGACCTTATATCAAAGCCTCAGGATAGAGCACTCTATTTAAAACTCAGGTTTGGGACCCTCCCGGTGCATGATTTCACCTCGGGGTGGACCAACGCTGGTGGTCCACTGAACCCCTGCCCCGGCTGCGCTGCCCCGAATGAGTCTGTGGCGCACTTCCTCTTTGCTTGCCCCGCATATAAAGTTGCCAGGAAGGTTTGGTTAAAACCATTATGTATGGGGCTGGGTCTCAGATGCCACAAAATGGCCCTACGAGTTCTTTTTACTGACACGTCCTCCACTGCTATGGTATGCGGAGTAGCTAAATATTTGGGTAGTGCATGGCTGACACGTATGAGGAGGATGAAGCCCCGCCCCACCCCGCTTAACAGCCAGCCGGTTCTCGGGTAGGATGTTCTGATGGGCTTTGGTATTGGTTTTAAATTGTATTCTATCATATGTAATAGTGCAGTCATGTGAGGTTACATGCATATACGGTTGTTGGGCCTTAGCCTTTTTATGTGTACTGTATAAAATGCACACTTTTATAATGAATTTTATTGAACCATGGTATTTACTTAATGTATCTCCAATTTTAAATGGTATTGTATAAATTGTATACTTTTATGGTGAACTTTTTACCGAATAAAGTTATTTCATTCAGTAATAGATACTACTAAAGAATCTAAAGGCATCTACCCCTTAATAAAAATGGGTCAGATGTTGGAGGTTTGTATTTTTTGTCAACCCTAGGTGTTAATATACAGGCACGTACAGGGTCTTTAAAAATGTCATCAGCATGTCTCATCATGCCTTTTAACATAGGCACATTTTGATTTGTTCTATGTGTAGAACATAGTGTCTCGAACAAAAAGTCTTCTTCTAAAGATTCTTTGTATAATGTAACACCATGGTATGATGCTGTCCTGGAGATCAACTCCTGATATGCTACGTTGTCATCAGGAGGTGATGGCTTTGCAGGATATAAATCAGGGTCATCATCCATTGTTGAATCAATATTATAGTCATCCCATGGGTCTGTTGGTAGTGGACTATTGTCATCCTCATCCCCTATATCAGGCTGTGTGTGTGGAGATCCCTGAGGTGTTATGTATAAAGAGTCTGAGCCTGGTAGTTGTAGTAGTGGTGAAGATGGTGAAGGGGATTGAGGATTAGGGTAGATAAGACTTGTAGCCATGTCCTTCTTCTTTTTTAGCGGAATTTTGTAGCAAGTGTCCTCTGAGATAATTTTCCTTTTGGAAGGTGTCACACCTTTAGCAAATATATGCCCAATATCTGGATTAATTACATTTGTCTTTTGCTTAGGGTCCAGTTTCTCCTTTATAATGTCCAGGATAGGTTACCGAGGCTTTTGAAGGGTATCTTTTGATTTTGGTGCCGAAAGGTTCGGTGCCGAACTAGATTTGTCTTTTATGTCTTTTGGAGCTGAAGGTTTCAGTTCCAAAAGATGTCTTTTCATGACTTGGCCCGAGCCTAAAGGCTTGCCTGACTGTTTCGGTGCTGAGCTTGAGGGCAGGGCATTGGAAGCAGGGTCTTGGTTCCGACCATGGCCAGAAGGCAGTGGTGGCACAAAGCCTTTTGTTTAATCACAGAGAGTGTGAGGGGGAAAGAGGCTTTGTTACTCAAGGCACCCTGTCCTGGTGGAACGTCTTCAGGCTCTAACATAATTTCAAGGTCGGAATACAATTCTTGGATAGAGAAGGTACCCACCTCTTCCACAATGATGCCTCCATATCTTCGTGTTCGGTATCTTCCCCGAAGATATCTGGAGTGTGTTCAATGTTTTGTCGCTGCATGTCTCTTCATCGAGCCAGACGATCCTGCAAAGTCTTTTTTTATCGGATCTATCAACAACCGTTGCAATCCTCTTCCTTGTGCTCCGGTGAGAGGCAGAAGTTGCAGACTTTGTGCAGGTTGGTGCGCGGATACTTGGAATGGCACTGAAGACAGAATTGAAACCAAGTCCATTCCATCGGTAGAAGACTGGCTAATACGGAATGGAGTGGAAGTCAACCAATGCGGCTAGGCCCGAAGGCCGCCTACGATGTCTTCTCGACTGAAGATGGAGAGTTTTCCGATTTATTTGACACATGGAGAATAGTGTAACACTTACGATAACAATAACGATGAGGGTACAGTGGGTTGCGCACCAAGGGGATGCCGAAGGATCATTGTGAACCAGAGCACCACAAACCACATCCGAACCCGATGGTGGAAAGAAAACAATCTAACAATGGAGTCGATGCCGAAGCACATTATCACCAAGAGTAGGAGCCACCTTACCTTGTAACTGGAACATCTGTAACCAACACTAGATGGCAGGAGGATTATGCAAAACATGTGTATCCACAGCACACATGCCTCAAACATAAAATTATGCCAAAAAGACAAAATTCCAATAAAGGGGAACCGGAAATAGGAGCTTTTGAAGAAAAATAACACCAAAAAGCACTAAGCACCAATGCTAGTCTATGGTCGCGGTAGACCGGTACCTAGGTGCATTTTCAGGATAACCCCGATGGAGCGCAGGTCGGATACACTAACCAGGTTCATCCTGTGCAAAGATTTTACCTTCTGATTTGTCTTGTAAGTCCCAACATTTCAGGTTTTCTGGAGCAGCTCCTCTAGGTCACTTCTAAGGCTCATAGGACCTCTGGGCAGCACAAAAAGCCTGGAACTATCAAATGACATTTTAATAATTGATGCCTGGACAGCCAAAACTCCAGTGGAGCGTATCCAGGCCAAACTCAGCCTATTCTAACAGCCCCGGACTGGGCTCAAAGTGTCTGGTACTCTGAGCTGCTAAACCTATGCATTTGGCCTCCTATCTGTCCACTTCTTCGGAGGATCTAGTGTCCCAGCAACAGGGTGGGGTTATTCATCCAACTCTCTACAATCTACTCCTCCATGAGTAGAGATTGAGCAGAACCAGCTGAGTAATTTTAGCATAACTGCAGAGGTGTCATTTTGGCGGCCATCCACCAAGTTGATCTATTCTAGTCATTCAGCATATTTTGTGTCAGAGGGCTGTTGGATTGGTCTGCTTTTGGCGAAGCTTCTGATGTACTTCTATTTATTCTGTCCTTGGACGGGCAAAGCTCTGCGTAGGCACCATTAAAGGTGACTGTCGACTTTTCTGCATTTTCCTGACCAGCTCTACCTATTTAAGTCACCGTTGAGATGCAGTTTGAAGGATCTTATATATTTATTTCTTCCAGCGCATTGTATTATGCCATCATGGGGCCTTAATTTGGTTCTATCTGGATGTGCACACCTTTTAAACCCATACAGAGTTGTTCTTTGAGGTTGCTGGCCCTGAGATCGCTTTCACGCGCCGCATCAATGAACAGCAAAAGGCACACAGATGATGGACGGAGTGCAGAGCAAATTAAACATTCACACCCAGTCAAGAGATCTGGGTTAAATCCATTGTTCTTTTGCTCACCATGCCACCTCAGTTTAGATCCAGCCATATGCAAACCAGTCTTGACCCTGTGCCTCATGGGAACAGTCCAGCCCGAACTGCCAAGCCAGGTCTTCCCTGGACTGGAAACAAGCATCCTGGGACCGGTTTCAGGGCATCACCTCTCATCAGCCAGGCTTGCTTGAATCCAGTGACACAGTGAGCCCGGGACAGCCACTATCGCTGCAATCCCCATGTACCACCTTCTTCCGGGACAAGTTAGTATTCAGAACTCAGAGCCTTGTTTCTGCCCAGGGTGGTGTTGTCCTTCCTTGTGGAGCAGTCTATCCCAATCCTTGCTTTCCTCTAAGATATATATATATTTTTTTATTGCTTGTTTTCACCTTAGCCAGTGCACTCTTGGGCGCATGCTTTTGTCGCGGAGGTGTACCCGTGTTATTTATAGTAGCTCCATGGTCCCTTTAGGCAGTCAAACCCAATGAGACGCACTCGCAGAGTGAGGTCTTAGTTTATTTTATTTCAGAACTTGTGCAAAATGTTGGGTGTCAATGCGTGACTGTTTCTATAATTGTATCATAACTAATATATATGGGGGCCATTAAGGGTGTTATGACTTGCAGAGTGTATATTATGAATTATGCTTGTTCATGATCAGATGAACTATACCTGTATTATATATATTTTGTATTTTTTCATACTTTTATACAATAGGACATACAAAATGGTTGCATCAATTGTACACAATTTTGTACTAAGATGGCGATGCATTATAAGCAAATAAGTGGGTCCTCATATCCATGTTCTGTTGATGAATTTATACATGATAAATTTGCCGTTTCCATGTGCCCGATGACACCGGGGAAGGCGACAGCCGAAACAAATTTGTTTTTGCACGAATTCTGAAATAAAGTAAAATAAGAACTCCTGCGGGTGCTTCTCATTGGGTTTGACTGCCTAATGGGACCATCGAGCTACTGTGTATACTGGGTCTCTTCGGTGAGTTCACTTATAAGGCATGTTGGGATTTGTAGTGTGCCTCAGTCTATCATGCCCTCCAGTGGGCCCGCATAAGCAGCTTGCACAGTCTATTACCCTTTACAGCAGTGCCGCTTTTCAGGCAGGAAAGGTTTCAGCCCTGCGGCCCCTCCTTCACTTAGGTGGTGGTGCAGTCTTCTCTGGCAGGACAGCCAGTAAACACTTTCCCATTCTCACCGAAGAGACCCACCAGAGGGTAATTTCACTAATGAATCAATAAGCATGCAGATTTAAAGTGGCTCTCAGCGTGACTGCGCCATTTCCCATGCGCCTGTGATCAAGAAGTGTGAACTTTGAAACGCGTAAGGCAGAGTTATTACCTGAATGCAACTTGCCGGTTGGTGTCAAATAAAAGGAATTCTTGGAATCCAGACAGCTGGCGAGTGCGTCTTCATTTCTGTTGGACAAAAAATGGGAACAAACACACACACACACACACATATATATATATATATATTTTCCACAGTCTCCTCGATTTCCAGGAAAGACAACTCGGACACCTTTCAAGTGCAAGTGAAAATCTCCGTTTATTGACACAAACAACGCGTTTCGGCGACTAAGCCTTGATCACGCTAAAGGTCTCACCCCAACAGTGCAGTTTAAATTCAAACATGTAAACATTGACATAGGACTATTGTAGAGGTAGTTGGTAAAAAGCAGTAAACATGTCGGCCATTTTGAAGTATTCAAAGAGAGGTTCAGTAAATCATTATATCAATTCAACACAAATATTCCCACATTTGATGCTAATGTGCCATCACATTTTGTAACAATCTTTGTAGGGTACATATTGCGTAAATCATATATCCCCATGGTAATCCGGTTAATATTACAAATCAAAATGTATACATAATTATGTACAAATTCATAAGATGAAAAAGGCCAGTCATGATTCCTATTGGCATTGTTTGAAACACCATGAAATTCAAACAATTTCAATTTCACTGTTGGGGTGAGACCTTTAGCGTGATCAAGGCTTAATCGCGGAAACGCGTTGTTTGTGCCAATAAACGGAGATTTTCACTTGCACTTGAAAGGTGTCCGAGTTGTCTGTCCTGGAAATCGAGGAGACTGTGGAAAGTATTACAGGGACTTCCGGTGTCCCGGCTCGGACCGCCCGCCGACAGCTATTCCGATGTTACCGGAGACCGGTGAGAGAATATATATATATATATATATATATATATATATATATATATATATATATATATATATATATATATTGCATACAAGTTGTCCTGTCGCAGCGGGAGCGCTGTTCAGTTGGTGCCAGCGATGGGACCAGGGCAGTATCCCATTTTGTAAAATACCAAAAAATCGCTGCACACACCTCGAAGTAAGTTGCAGTTTCTTTATTATTCAAAAGTGACAAACACCCTACGCGTTTCGAACCGTAGTTCCTGATCACGGTAGCTAGTTTGTGTAGTCCCTTCATTATTTCTTTACTTTTGGGCCATTGAGCACACCCATATTTGGTTGAGGCATGCTGGGACATGTAGTTTTACTTACTTTTGTGCCTTACGTGTTTGTGTGGGAGTTGTGAGTTTTTGCAGTGTTGGGGCGATGTTTGGCGTTACTGCATGAAAAGCGTGTCCCCAGTTTACTAGGACAATTCCGCTTGATGACGCTCGTGGTTACACGTGCGCATGTAATCCGCTCTCTATTTACCTGAGAGTTGATTCAATGCGTAACTTTATGGAAAAAAGTCCATTGAACAATAGAGGGCTAAGTGCCCTGCGTCCCCAATGCTGACAACTGCTCACAACAACCGCTTTTTAACTTAAATTATTGGCACAAATTAAATCAATTTTTAACTCAGTTTACATGACTATGGCAAGCAGCAAAACAATCATTTGTGACTAATAATAAGTCCGGTTCATGAAGGATTCAGTCTGTGGCATGGTTATCATAAGTGAACATGAAGTTCTTCATCGCCATTGAGGCCAGCAGGCTGTTTTGTTCTAAATCTGATGATTAGTTTTGACTCTAGCCGTCGCAGTCTTTGAATGCGATTACCACCTCTTTCATGCTGTGGTACACTTGCGAGTCCGAAGTATTTCACATCTAGCCACGTTTTGTTGTCATGATTGGCCAGATGTTTTGCAATGGCATAAGAGTGGTCATTGTTCTGAATGGCACGAATATGTTGTAATATCCTGGTTTTAACGGAGCAAGTTGTGCTTCCAATGTAGGATTTGCCACAATAGCATTGGATCATGTAAACAACAAACGACGTGTCACAGTGAATGTTGCTTCTGATTATGAAGTTTTTGCCTGCCGCATCTTTTAGATTTTTGACGTTGCGTCCTATTTTGCATGCTTTGCAGATTGTGCATTTATGGAATCCTTGTTTTCTAATGTCAATCCAAGATTCTGGTTTTTTGATTTCAAAATGACTTTGAGTTAGTTGATCTGCCAGGTTGGGTGCCCTTCTATAGGAGACAAGAGGATGGTCTCCTATTGTTATTCCAATGTCTGGGTCTTTACGGAGTACATGCCAGTACTTCATCATAGCTTTTTGTATCCTGTAGCTTTCCTTACTGAAAGTCATAACCATCCTGGGTTGATCTGATGTTTTATTGGCTTCAACATCTTGTGTGGTAACAATGCTTTGTTTGTTGATGAGAGTATCTTCTCTTGATTTACATCTTGCTTTATTTTCACATGCGTTAAGATCTGATGTTTTGTAACCTCTCTGTTTGAAGCGTTCTCTCGTCTCCTTGAATTTCAGTTCCATTTCTTTTTCCTCGGAGCAGTTCCTTTTCATCCGCAGGAGCTCACCATACGGAATGCTCTTCTTCAGTTTTGTTGGGTGAAAGCTTAACCCGTGAAGAATGCTGTTGGTTGCTGTTTCTTTTCTATGTACGGTTGTTTGAATCTTTCCATCTGCTATGTACACCTTTGTGTCTAGGAATACAATTTCTTTTGCACTGATGGTGTATGTAAACTTTAACCCCACTGAATTTTGATTAAGGATGTTGAAAAATGTAAGGAATTCTGCTTCGGTACCCTTCCACAAGAGGAACAGATCGTCTATAAAACGTAGCCAAAGGGCTACCTTGGCCATGTGATGGTCGTTTTCCTCTCTCCAAGCCACGCTCTTCTCCCACCACCCCATGGTGAGGTTCGCGTAGCTTGGAGAGAAGGAAACTCCCATAGCTGTACCACAGCATTGTTTATAGATGGTTTTGTTGAAGAAAAATATATTGTTAAACAGGCACAGTGTGATCATTTCTATGATCATTTTTGAATGTTCTCTCTGGGTAATTGGTTGTTGGTCCAGGAAATATTTGATGGCTGTTAGTCCAATGTCGTGGTTAATAGAAGTGTACAATGACACCACATCGATGGTAACTAACATGTAATCCGGCCGCCATTCTGTTTCCATTAAAGTGCGGAGAAAATCACCCGTATCCTTTATGTAGGAGCTTAATGTTGGTACTAATGGAGCGATGAAGAAATCCACATAGCTTGATACGTTTTCATAAAGGCCACCGCAGCTGGAAATTATAGGCCTCCCGGGAGGTTTGTTTAAAGTCTTATGTACTTTTGGTAAAAAGTAGATGGTCGGAGTGATGGGATTTTCGACCATGAGGAATTTCCTTTCAGTATCGGTGATTAGACCTTTTGTGTACCAGCCGTTCAACTTGGTTTCCAATTCATGTTTCATTGTTTCTGTAGGATTTTTAGTCAGTACTGTGTAATTATCGGTGTTACTCAATTGTCGCATGGCTTCCTCTACATATAGTTGTTTTTCCATAATTACGATATTGCCACCCTTGTCCGCAGGTTTTATTTCTATTTGGACATTGTTTTTGAGGCTTGATATTGCTTGCCGTTCCCCTTTGGTTAGGTTTTCTTTTTTCCTTTTAGTGTTGTGATTCCTGGGCATTTCTTCAATTTCATTTGTTACCAATTCATAAAAGGTGTCAATTTTATTGCCTGGGTAAAGGGTTGGACAAAATTTGGATTTTGGTTTGAAATCAGTTGGTTGTCGTTTATTAGATGTGATTTGCATTTCATCTAATACTTGGGTGTCTGTAATCTCCGCCTGTTCCATTTCATTGGCCAGTTCATAGGCTACTCTTAGCTGTGGAATTTCCGAGGTACGTAATCCTGAGTTAATGTTAATAGGCGCCTGGTCTGCTTGGGATCTAGTTGTGTTACTAGATTTCTTAGCAAAGAATTTTTTTAATTTCAATTTTCTTGTGTACTTGTAGAAGTCTATTTTCGTTTCCGTAGTGTCATGGTGAGTTTCTGGACAGAAAGAAAGTCCCTTGTTTAGTAATGCCATTTCCGTTACTGTTGGAATATATTTGGAAAGATTTATTACTAAATTACATGTCCCAGCATGCCTCAACCAAATATGGGTGTGCTCAATGGCCCAAAAGTAAAGAAATAATGAAGGGACTACACAAACTAGCTACCGTGATCAGGAACTACGGTTCGAAACGCGTAGGGTGTTTGTCACTTTTGAATAATAAAGAAACTGCAACTTACTTCGAGGTGTGTGCAGCGATTTTTTGATATATATATATATATATATATATATATATACACATTATATATAGGGCTCGTATGTCAATGAACACAGACTAGAAATGGGCAATTGTTGGCTTAATATATGGTCATTAATTTTAACCATCCTAATGTTAGTGTTAGTGGTTTGGGGATTTTAAAAGGTATTTCTAAGAGTAAACTGTATGGTATATGTGATAGTGGCACTAGGTCATTTTAATCACTGACATGGCAGACCATTAAGTAAGTTTTTGTTTTTAAATTTAAAGAGCCTGCACCGCTTCTCAAAATTCCCACGCTTTGCTATTAGTATTGGGTATTGTGGGAGGGAGGCTTTATTTCTGCGAGCACAAGCATGACGCATTTCGGCTAACTGCCTTTATCAAATGCTGACTCTCACCCCCTAACCGCAAGCAGTCCATACGAGTACCTCCAGTCGCTTCATCTCTTATTGTCCTCCTGATTAGTCGATCCGCGTCACCTGCAGATCTGTAGTTCGTGTGGTGAACCACATATCCCAGCATGCACTACCACCGCATGCTAAGTAGGTGCAGCGTCCGACAACGGTGTGCTCCGTGTTGATCAGGTTAATGCAGAAGCGATGTGTGGGTCTGCTGCAATCCGGGCATTTAAAACAAAGTTTGCCTCCCGCATCCCTGTGACGCCTCAACCACACATCTCCGCTCCTGGAAGGGGCCCGGGAAACTCCATCCAAGTGTCAGAGATCCCCATGTGAAGTCACATTCTGCTGGGCAGTGGCCAGGTAACGAGGGCGGGTGTGGTAGGAAAGAGCTGTTCACTACCGTGAGTTGAAGAAAGTTGCCGAAGCTGTCTGGATTGCTCGATTCTCTTTGATGAGGCGGGTCTCTCCAATGCGGGCCCAGGACTTGCACGCAAAATATGCCCAAGAAGGTTCCTCTCATGGTTGAAAAGAACGGAGAGACACAAAGGGGTACTGTGGGAGGGAGGCTTTATTTCTGCGAGCACAAGCATGACGCGTTTCGGCTAACTGCCTTTATCAAATGCTGACTCTCACCCCCTAACCGCAAGCAGTCCATACGAGTACATCCAGTCGCTTCATCTCTTATTGTCCTCCTGATTAGTCGATCCACGTCACCTGCAGATCTGTAGTTCGTGTGGTGAACCACATATCCCAGCATGCACTACCACCGCATGCTAAGTAGGTGCAGCGTCCGACAACGGTGTGCTCCGTGTTGATCAGGTTAATGCAGAAGCGCTGTGTGGGTCTGCTGCAATCTGGGCATTTAAAACAAAGTTTGCCTCCTGCGTCCCAGTGACGCCTCAACCACACATCTCCGCTCCTGGAAGGGGCCCGGGAAACTCCATCCAAGTGGCAGAGATCCCCATGTGAAGTCACATTCTGCTGGGTAGTGGCCAGGTAACGAGGGCGGGTGTGGTGGGAAAGAGCTGTTCACTACCGTGAGTGGAAGAAAGTTGCCGAAGCTGTCTGGATTGCTCGATCCTCTTTGATAAGGCGGGTCTCTCCAATGCGCGCCCAGGACTTGCACGCAAAATATGTCCAAGAAGGTTCCTCTCATGGTTGAAAAGAACGGAGAGACACAAAGGGGCACTGTGGGAGGGAGGCTTTATTTCTGCGAGCACAAGCATGACGCGTTTCGGCTAACTGCCTTTATCAAATGCTGACTCTCACCCCCTAACCGCAAGCAGTCCATACAAGTACCTCCAGTCGCTTCATCTCTTATTGTCCTCCTGATTAGTCGATCCGCGTCACCTGCAGATCTGTAGTTCGTGTGGTGAACCACATATCCCAGCATGCACTACCACCACATGCTAAGTAGGTGCAGCGTCCGACAACGGTGTGCTCCGTGTTGATCAGGTTAATGCAGAAGCGCTGTGTGGGTCTGCTGCAATCCAGGCATTTAAAATAAAGTTTGCCTCCCGCGTCCCCGTGACGCCTCAACCACACATCTCCGCTCCTGGAAGGGGCCCGGGAAACTCCATCCAAGTGGCAGAGATCCCCATGTGAAGTCACATTCTGCTGGGCAGTGGCCAGGTAACGAGGGCGGGTGTGGTGGGAAAGAGCTGTTCACTACCGTGAGTGGAAGAAAGTTGCCGAAGCTGTCTGGATTGCTCGATCCTCTTTGATAAGGCGGGTCTCTCCAATGCGCGCCCAGGACTTGCACACAAAATATGTCCTAGCAGGTTCCTCTCATGGTTGAAAAGAACGGAGAGACACAAAGGGGTACTGTGGGAGGGAGGCTTTATTTCTGCGAGCACAAGCATGACGCGTTTCCGCTAACTGCCTTTATCAAATGCTGACTCTCACCCCCTAACCGCAAGCAGTCCATACAAGTACCTCCAGTCGCTTCATCTCTTATTGTCCTCCTGATTAGTCGATCCGCGTCACCTGCAGATCTGTAGTTCGTGTGGTGAACCACATATCCCAGCATGCACTACCACCACATGCTAAGTAGGTGCAGCGTCCGACAACGGTGTGCTCCGTGTTGATCAGGTTAATGCAGAAGCGCTGTGTGGGTCTGCTGCAATCCGGGCATTTAAAATAAAGTTTGCCTCCCGCGTCCCCGTGACGCCTCAACCACACATCTCCGCTCCTGGAAGGGGCCCGGGAAACTCCATCCAAGTGGCAGAGATCCTCAGGTGAAGTCACATTCTGCTGGGCAGTGGCCAGGTAATGAGGGCGGGTGTGGTGGGAAAGAGCTGTTCACTACTGTGAGTTGAAGAAAGTTGCCGAAGCTGTCTAGATTGCTCGATCCTCTTTGATGAGGCGGGTCTCTCCAATGCGCGCCCAGGACTTGCACGCAAAATATGTCCAAGAAGGTTCCTGAAAAGAACGGAGAGACACAAAGGGGTACTGTGGGAGGGAGGCTTTATTTCTGCGAGCATATATATATATCCTAACCAGGTGTGTATATGTGGTACATACTCATCCTTATCAACAGTATGGTAAAGATTCATAAAGGCCTATAGTATGGTAAGTTTGCTCAAGTTTATTTTCGAAAAGCAATATAATAAAGATTCATTTTGAGCAGCTGTACAGTAAAGTTCAATGTGATAATGATTCATTAAGATCTCAAGACTGGTTTACCTCACTTAACTTCACTCTCCAACTCTTGCAACTCTTGAGAAGATTGTAATTACAACGTTTCTGTGGCTCGTGATTCTGAAGTCTCACGTTAAGAGAGTCCAGAGGCACTATCCTGCGTCAATAACATTCTATGTCCAAGATTTTTAAAAAGCTGCAATATACATAGGATGCTTCACAGGTCTTCTTAGTCATGGCAATCAAGAGTGCTCCAAGAGGGTGTTATTGTTTTCTGATTATTTTACATCAATTGTATTTGTAGAACAATCAAGGGTCTGCCACCACATTACTTTATAACAACGTTTCAGTTACACAAAATAAAACTCTGTTTGTACACCAAATAACCAGAAAATATGCTATCAGTTTGTTCCACATTTAGGTTTTTTCAGAAGTAGTTATGGTAAAAAAATACAAAATATAAAAACAGGAGACTTGAATTTAACTTTTCTGTTTCTTTGTGGGGTATAACATTGACATGAATTCGATGACTTTAACTCATGCCCCTACTCTTATCTTTCCTCCAGCATTACCAAATAGCCAGAGGTAGGGACAGTCCTACCTTTTTCACAGCCAGATGATCAATGGCGATCTCGAAGGTACCCTTTTGCTCTTCCTTGGGATCAACCCGACCAACACCAGATTCTTTCGGCAGAGACCAGGAAAATGTGGCTTCGCGTACTTCTAGGGCCAAATCTTGATCCGATGAGGGGGCTGAGAAAAGACATCACAAAATACAAAGGTAAAAAATAAGTCTGTAAAAAAGATGTTTTTTTAATTATAAAGTATCACTTATTGAAGTCGGTTACCAAACAAAGATAGCTTAGGCAGCATTATGTTATGGGCATGACATGAAGCTCTACATCCTAACGGACGGAATGTGGGCATATTATAAATGAGTCCCTCTGCCTTGTCACTTTCTTATATTTCAAGGTTAAGCCGTGTCCATGACAAGGTGATTTGGGCTGGCCTTATAAACTTAATAAAACTAACTTTATTTATTAGTTTCAGTGACATCAATGTAGTTTACTTATGGAATGACTCACCCCACTCATGTGGGACAAGTTAGGAAAGATCTCAGTTGTAGTTGGCACTTAGTGATGTTTCCATACATGTAGAGAGCCTTTGACTGACAAATACACACTTTGCATCATCCTCACACTCCACATTTCCTAGCAGAGGTTGCTTTCCTACACAGGAAAATACCAGAGAATGAAGCATGCCACTCTGTGTAGGTGACGGCTCAACACCCTTTTAATCGGAATCCACATCAAGTACAGTCATTCTTTCTACTACACTCGTAGTGTGGTACCCAAATGGGAGTCCTAGCACAGTGTAACAATAGTACTTATGAGCATATTCTATCAGTGTATTACAGATGTGTGCTTCTGATCCCTATAAGAAGTTTCACCCTGTCCCCCCACATAGCTGCTGTGCTTTGAGCATCATGACAGAGCAAGGACTATGACCAAGAAGACTTGGAATCAGCATAATGAAAATTACTGGCAAGTACTCAGGTCATTACTGCTTATCAATTGCAAATGTTTGCCCTGATATTGACAACCAATATCTGCAAACTTGCACACAAAATTACTGGACGTCTTCAAAATCAAGCTCTTTATAGCCAACAACGGCTAAATCTGGAACATACCCGAACATACGGTAGTAGGAATTACAAAACTTTGTTGCTCCAACATCCTTCAATATTAAGCAATATTTTGTCAAACTTTCATGGTGGGTGCTTCAAGCGTAGGGTCATGTAGTAATGAGGGGGTCAAACCATGATGTATTCCCATGTATGTGTGTTTTTGTTTGTTTAAATGGACCATCTACTCCTTATACAAATCAGTGCTGCCCCTTTTTTTCAATTCTTTTTTCAGACATTCTTTTACACATTTGAGATGACCAGCGAGTGCCTCAGAATTTGGAAGTGAACAGTAGTAGCCACAAATACGGCCTCTCCACCTCTCAACACCAGTCATCAAGCATGTGTTGGAACTTCCCTGGGATCCCAGAATACCAGGTATTTCACTTCCTCTTGGTATTCTTCTTACAGATATTGAAAATGAATTGTGGAATGCCCTTGTATTTTCCTGGGGCATGATTTTAATTAGAATATGATACATGCTTACTCACACACCTTCAACCCCTTCTAGCTGAGGCCTACAGCGCTGAGAAAAATCCCTAAAAAAAAAAAAATAATCATGATCTCTACTGCTGAAACTTGTCCTGTCTGTATCTGGTGACATGCCAGAAGCACCTGTGGTGACTGCTTCATCTTTTCACAGGCTCTGTGCCATGGCATTGCAAATGTTCTCCAGCATGGCGGCTGCCAGCTTCAGAGAAATCTTCATTGCAGAGAATGCCTTCTTGACCATAGATAACTCCTCGCTCCTGATATTGATGCACCTCTCAGTTGCCTTCAACACAGACGACCATCCCACCCTCATCCACATCCTGGAGTTTCAAATAGGATTCACTGGCAATGCCCTTCACTGGTTCTCCTCTTACCTTTCCAACAAATGCTTTGTGTTCTCATAGACACCCCCAGAGACCAAAATATGTATTTCAGTTACGTAGTTTCCCGGGGTTCTATATTGTCCAGTGTCATCTTCAATCTCATTTTGGAGCCTCTTGGAGCTCTATTCACAGAAAGCTGATTCTGGATTCAGCAATATGCTGATGAATCACAACTCCAGGGGCGTAGATTGGGGGGGGGGGGGGGGTTGAGGAGTTACACCACCTAATAAATGTATTCTATGCTAAATAGTTGGGTACATGTGCGGTAAGGCGGGAATGATGAGGTGTTTGTCAGATTTCACTTGGTATTTTTACATACACATGCAGACAACAACATACACACACTCTCGTCTTTGTTTTAAAAGTCGTAAAAAACTTGAATTTTACAAAATATGGAGGCGCATATTTATCAGATTTTAACACAATGTAATGTAGCAACCCATCGTGCTGCACTGTGGGAAAGGGAGAGGTCAGGAATGCGCCATATTTAACATTATACAACACATTTCTGCACTGTGCCTGTGCACAAACTGCTGCCTAGTGCCAACGCAGGCACCCTTGCAGCAATCGGGCAAGTGTGTTTGTATAGTAGGTAGGATTGATTTTGTTCAGGAAGGAACACCTCAGAGGCATTTTCCTCTTTCTAAGTTTCCTGCAAAATGCATCACACTTAGAAAGAGGAAACAACGAGGAGAAACAAAGATATTTCTCCTTGTTGCACCTGAGGTGTAGAGTCACCCAATTCTGAAGCATTGCCAGGTCTACAGGAAAATAAGTTTAATTAACATTAACATTAACCAGTGTTTGTAAACCTGGGAATGTGTCAGAATGCAGGGGTTAATGCGTGGGACCACCCACGCTCCACCCCTAGTAGGCCTCCCTGCCACAGTGTAATGCAAATGCAAAAAGAACCATTGATGGACAGAGTGCTGAACAATGTCAATATTCAACCCCAATCAGAAATCTGAGCTTAAAATCATAATTTCTTTGCTCACAGCGCCATACCAGTTTAGACCCAACCATATGCAAATCAGTCTTGACCCTGCTCCTCATGGGAACAGTTAAGCCTGAACTGCCCGGCCAGGTCCTCCCTGTACCGCAAGCATCTGAGCCTAAATCCATTGCTTTCTGCTCACCTCGCCATCCTAGTTGGGAACCAGCCATACGCAAATCAGTCTTGACCCTGTGTACCAAGGAAACAGTCCAGCCCACACTGCCAGCCCAGATATTCCCTGAACCACAAACAAGCATCTTAGGACCGGTTTCAGGGCATCATCAGCCCTGTTCAGCCAGGATAGCTTGAATCCAGTGGCATAGTGAGCACGGGACCCACGTCTGGGCATACCCATCTCACTCGGGGAGGCAAAGAACAATTGATGGATGGAATGCTGAACAATGTCAGACACTCACCCCTACTCAGAGATCTGGGCCTAAATTCATTGTTGTTTTTTTAGTTTTTTAGTTTGTGTCTACACTAATTTATGCTATCACAAAAGAGAAGACATACTCTGAAAGAGGAAAGAGATGCAGCAGAAAGAATCAGAGAAACTGATATATAAATATTGTATACCACTTTTAAAGTGGTTGGCAATGGTCTTCAAGCCCGTTCCAAGCGTATATACACAACTTCTACGATTACCTCTTCTGCATTCACGATGTCAATTTTTTCAAAACGAGCACGATCAAATTTGAGCATCAACACAGTGAAAACAGATATAAAAAAAACACTTTAAAAGCATAAGGTACCAAAGCAGCTCATAAATTAGACATTCCTCTTTTACTCACATAAACGTATATCTAGATGTATAACGCTCTCTAATAAATAAGCATCATACCATCTTCTATCACTCAACCAGATAGAAAACATTCCCAAGGGCATAGCTTCAGCCGGGGTGTTTTGGGAGTGTTACACAACTCCTAGTAAATGTATTCTGTACTAAATAGTTAGGTAAAGGAACTTTAAGTCGGGTATGATGAGTGCAGCACACTGGAAAGGGGAAACAATGAGGAGAAATAAAGACATTTCTCCTCTGGTGGGGAGGCGTAAAATTAACATGCATTCCCAGGTCTACCAGTGTTGGAAATCTGGGAATATGTCAGAATGCATGGGTGAACGCGTGGAAACACCCATGCTCCACCCATGGCACGCCTCCCTGCACAGAGTAACGCAAGGCAGCGATTTGCACTGCCTTGCATTACTCTAGATTTATCAAGCCATGTAGGGCCATGCAAGGTGGCCTTGGGTGGGTTGGTAAATCTCATTTAGGCTTTGTGTCACCCGTGCATCGTGCGAGGGCGATGCAAAGCCTTGTTAAATATGGGCCCAAGTTTAAGAACTCCTCAAAATCGCACTTCATACTGCTCCTTAAGCTACCCTCCTGATCCGCATCTAACATAATGTATTTTAACCTGCGAGATTGTAGGGAAATATGAAGATCACTCGCCCCAATCTTACTGACCATACTACATCCCTGCACAGCTCTACTTGGAAGTTCCCTCTGATACAGATATTCAACATGTTAAACACTGCCTGCACTTCACCCAGAACTGGATGTTCAGGGCCTATTTCAAATTCAACGCTACCAAGACAGAATTCCTGTTATTTGCTAAGCACTAAGCATGAATCATACAAATCTGTCTCAATTACATGAACATTGATGTCTTCGAACCCCAACCCTAACTGAATGCTAAGCCACTTGGGATCAACCAGGACCCCAACCTCGCCCTGAAGGAACACACTGCTAAAAACAAGACAGTCAGGTACCAGCTCTCTCTTATAAAAAAAGTAAAACCATTTCTTCTAGAGAGCATGTTCAAGCCCTTGAACTCTCATATCTGGATGGATGGTGTTAACGCACTGCTCCATGGCCTTCCAGACACCACGCCCCTTCAGGGCATCCTACAGGCCACAGTCTATCCTTTTTTTTTGGTCCTCATTAGCCACCATGGTTTCAACTGCTGCCAACAAGGGAGAAAGGTAGAAGAAATACAGTCATGCTGCCTCAGTCACAAGACTGGCAGGGTTTAGGAAAATTGCGAGTGGAGCCAAATCCTAACAGCAATGACGTATTCTACAGAAGTCATACACCCTGTAGCCTGAACGGCAGATAAAAGCCACAGTGCCAGTTACCACCATTGCTTGCCGAAATACCCATGGCAGAAAGAGAAGGGCATAGCTGGAAGATTATACCATAGCTGCATAATCATCGGACCAGGGGAAACCCCCCCCCCCCCCCCCCCAAAAAAACCCAGTTCAATCAGTTTGTGAGACCAGTCGAGTAGGTGCCAAAATGCTCTCTTATCTTGATTCCCCACCCTAGCTAGATCTGATTTCGAAATTTGAAGGACTGAGGCGGACCAATCATTGAGAGTAGGTGGGGTGGAATCCTTCCATCGTCTGCAAATTTCTCTTCGAGCCGCTAGGATGGAATAAAACAGAAGGTTCTTAGCTGGTCTCCGGACCAGATCCAATGCTCCAAAGATTACGAGACGGAGGTCAGGTCAATTGTTACCGGAAAGCCCAATGAGGACAAGAGTTTGTTGCTTATTGAATCCCAAAACAGAGCCAGATGGGGACAGTCAAAAATCATTTGTACGTCAGGTGCCTCTTTTAAGCCACACCGCGCACAAGCCACTGGACCACCTGAGGAAAATTTTGACAGTCTCTGTGGGGAATAGTATGCCCTATGAAGGGTAAAAAGATAATTTCTACGGAGCCAGGCCGGTTTAACGATGTCCCACAAGACTTTGCAGGACATTGACAATAGTTCTTGCACATTTTGGCCTGGCATCAAAGAGCCCCACAGTAACTTGGGAAGATGGAATTCTCCATCTATTTCTTCCTGAATTAGGTTGTACCATAGAGAAATCTCTTTCTTTACCGGGGGCTTATCTAACAGAAGGGATTCGAGTTGACAACTCCTCCCTAATGGTTATCTGTTCCGGCGAGCAGGTTGGGAAGTATATGCTTGAGCCCAGCTAGATGTCTGCAAGTACTTGAATCTAGAGAAATTGGGCCCCACTTTACTTATTAGATAGTCCCAAGGGAGCAAGCAACCTTCCACAAACAGGTCTCCCCAAACTGCTATTCCTGCCTCCCTTAATGGGACTGCTAGAGTGTCGCCCAACCAACCTGGACTCTCGGGAAGATCCCATATTGGAGACCTACTAGAGAAGTACCCCAACTTCATTGATGACCTCAGCCTAGCCCAAGTTCTTGCCATACCCTGCAACACCTTCAGTTTAACCTTTTTAAAACATTTAGGGTCTCCAAATTTAAACAAGAAACCCGACTGCCCAACTCCTTCCCCTTTCAATAAGGCCAAAAACATACTCCCAATCCCCTCATCTGTTGGCATCTTTAGTAGCATTCTTGCATGAGATAGTTTAAACGCCCATGCATAGATTTGCAGATCTGGACCGGCCAGCCCGCCCTTCTCCCTGCGACGCCTAATTTTCTTCCACGCGATCCTTGGAATTCGCTTATTCCAAATAAATGAGGTGATATCTTTCTGCAGTTTGGCGATTAAAGATGCGTCAAAATAAAGAGGGATTGTATTAAATAAAAAGGAAATCTTTGGTAATATGGTCATTTCTACCAAATTAACTCTACCTAACAATGACAGAGGAAGATATAGCCAAGATTGCATTAATTTTCTGCATTCTTTTGCAGCGGCAAAATTGGTGGCCACAATCTGATTAATGTCTTTGACAATGCTAAGCCCTAAATATCGAAGATTTGTACTAATTTGCAGGTTTAATTCGCTTGCATCGTCATTCCACACCATAATTTCAGTCTTCGAGGCATTTACCTCATATCCTGAAATTTCCCTGAACTCCCAAGCAAGCTTAATGGCAGCAGGAAACGCGGTACGGATCTCCGATGTTAAGATCATCATATTGTCCGCGTATAGGAAGCCGCTTGGCCGCAGTGCGCTTAATTAAGTTCCTTTTTTCATTTCATTTTCATTTTCATAGGGCCACCCTCCTTTCCCAATATCTATAAATGAAAGGCTTGATGGTAATATCCTCTCTTAGTATTTGAGCAAAAGGCTCTATATAGAGATCAAATAATAGGGGGGGAAAAGGGGCAGCCCTGCCTTGTTCCCCTTGTGATCTCAATAGGGTCTGATAGGTCTCCATTCACCAATACACAGGCGGTGGGACTCCGATATAACAGACTAACAGCTCTACGAAAGCCATCTCCCACATTGAATTTATCCAAAGCCCCCGACAGGTACAACCAATTGACCCTATCGAAGGCCTTGTTGGCGTCCAATGTGAGGATAGCCAATGGCATGGAGTCAGCGGTTGCCATATCAATGGCCCCTATCAGGTCGTAGGTGAGTTCGTAGGGTTGGCGACATTTAACAAAGCCCTTCTGATTGGGGTGTAGAATATCCGGTGCAACCAAGCCCAACCTCTTTGCTAAAATGGATGCAAAAATGTTGTAGTCTGCGTTCAATATTGAAATAGGACGGTATGACCCACAATTAGAAGCCGGCTTGCCGGGCTTTAGAATGAGCGTGATTGATGCGTTATCCCAGGTTGTCGGTGGTGGCGCACCATCCTGCAATATTTGGTTAAATAGGATAATAAGGAAAGGAGATATTTCTTTCGACAGAGTTTTATAGATCTCGGCTGGTAAGCCGTCAGGCCCTGCCGCCTTACCCCCCCTGCTACCCTGAATAGCCATCACAACCTCTTCCTCAGTGATCATACTGTCTAACAAAATGCATTGTGCTGGGGAGAGTGTCGGCAAAGTGATGCCACCCAGCCAACTCTCAATACTTTCTGAGGTAATATTCTTGTCCTCCTGGTATATAGTTTGAAAAAACTCTCTAAAAACTCTTCCGATTTCTACATCTGAAGAAAAAGTACCAGCACTAGTTGTAACAAATTCAATATTGTTGCGTGCCTGATCGGTTTTCGACTTCCAGGCCAGTAATTTTCCAGCCCCTTCCCTATATTCGAAATGGGCTAATTTACTTGCTTCCCATTTCTGTAGGATACGCTGGTTTAGGACCGAAGCCAATTGTCCTTTAAGTGAGAGTATTTTATCATGCAACAACGATTGGGTAAGTTCGGAATCATTGCTACTCGCATCAATTTCAGCTTGCGTTTTAGATAATTGGGCTTCGATGGAAGCGACTTCTTGAATATACTGTCTCCTCCGAAACGTAACTTTATTTTTAATTAGACCTCGCAGACAACACTTGAAAGCATCCCATACTACACTAGAGAAGTGGAGAAGTGTGGCTCAATGGTTAGAGCAGGCAGACCTTGATGCAGAGCTCTGGCCAGGGACCAGGGTTCGATTCCCACCTCGGCGGGTCTCCGGCTCATTAATTCCCCTGACTGCCCTGACTGGATATTCTCGCCTCAGTGCCTGTTCTGATCATGGGTCCCACGCTGCAACTCTGGGCAATAGCTTGCTTAGTCTCCACAACGGCCCCAAAAGCGCTGGGATGCCTGGCTGCACCTGGGGGGTGCCCAGGAGTGGACATTTCCCAGGAAAGCCAGGAAGGGTTCCTAAGCGGTATACGGACAGCGCCGGGACACCTCCGGTGGAGGTAGCTGTGCGCTTTACAAATTCCGACATTAGAGGAAGCAGACCCTATGTTAACTTGCATGTAGTTTTGGGCTTCAGTTTTAATGTAGGAAACATAACAGGCAACGAGAGTAAAGATCGGTCAAAAGACCAAGATCTAGAGGAGGTTTTAATGACTCCAGTGAGATCCAAAGATACAGATGAATGGTCTGAAAGATGTGAAGGGGAATAATAAACGCTCTTAACGGAGTCTACCAACTTATGGCTTATTAAAAAGAAATCTATTCTTGATTGATGGCGATACTTATAGTTCCGAAAGGAGACTCCTGGTTGTCGTCCTGACCTTGCCCCCCAGATGTCTACATAACCGTATTGTTTTATGCAGTTTAGTAGGAAGGTTCTAGACTTCGAAAGAACATGCTGTCTACTACTCGGAGACTTATCTAATGAAGGGTCAAGTACTATATTGAAATCCCCTGCTAGAATAGTCGTCTCCGGAAAGGTTAAAAGTTGAGAAAATAGGGATTCCAGGACTGTGGGATCGTCGTGATTAGGCCCATAATATCCAACTAACGTCAGTTGGGCCCCTGCAATATCTACTACGGTGATAACCCACCTGCCACCAGGGTCGACCAACAGGAGACTACTCTTGTTTTAATTATTTTTTTAAAAAGGATAGTCACACCCCTAATATTCATCGATTGTGAAGTTGATATTGACACATCTATCCATCTATTCTTCTTAACCAAATTGAGTATCTCAGACTCAATTAGATGTGTCTCCTGGAGTATAATGACCTGCGCATCCGAATCTCGTAAATATTGTAAGATCCTATTTGCTCTTGGTTTGGTGCGCAGACCATTAACATTCCAGGAGAGAATCTTAAGATTACTCCTAAGAGATACCCAAACCACTGCCACAATGAAAAGAAAGGCTACCACATAACGGCCCTGCCTGTACTACTAAATCTTTTGTCACTACTATGTTGATAAACAAAATGTAAGAAACCAATCTGGAAATGAGGAACGTTTTATATTTTTTAGCCAAACCCCTCTCACCCGTGTGCCCTAACCTACCACCCTCCCTCCCATGAGAAACCCTTGGTCTGTCTAACCGGAACAGGTCCAGTTGGTGGTACCCCCTACCCTACCCGAGCCCCTGCAAAGTGACTATACCTAAATATTCAGAGCTAAGGTAAGAAACAGGTAAGAAACAGGCGAAACAGGAAAAATAGGAGAAATCCTCTCTCTCCTCTCATCAAAGAGTTCCCCTATCGCCCTCTCCCCCATTTCCCATTCCTCATTTTATTTCATTTCTTTATTTTATTTTATTTTCCTTTATTGTTTTTTCTTTTTAACAAAAATGTATTTTACCCAATTCTATAAGATATAGAAAAGAGAGTGAAAGAACACTATAGCTTAAGCTATGATTTATTTATTTTTTTCTTTTTTCCCCTCCCTCTCTTCTTCTCTTTCATTTTATCTGGAAGGCCCCTTGTTCTTCCCCAGGGACAGCAGTAACTCATCCGCCGCCTGAACTGTACGGATATTAAACATCTTGTTGTTATACATTATTTTCAGCGCGGCGGGAAACCCCATCTGCAACGTTGCGCCATATTTCCTGAACGCATCCCTCCTCCTGCCTAGTTCCCATTGTTTTTCCAAAGTGGCCCTTGATAAATCAGACCTTATCTGGAAGGTAAACCCTTTTCCTGTCAGAGACTTTTGTTTTAGGGCTAGATTGAGAATATGCTCCTTGAGAGAGTATGTGTGAAAATTCACTAGGATCTTTCTCGGTTTAGTCCTTTGAGGGTTACGCCTAAAAGGGTCTCTATGAATCCGTTGGATGTCTGTGGCCAATTCCTCATGAGATTGGTCCAAGCAGAGAGCCTGTTTTAGAAGGGAGATGACAAAGAGCTTAATATCTGAGCCCTCACTGCCCTCCGGCACATTGAGGATACAAATATTACTGCGTCTTGCGTTGTTCTCCAACGTTTCCATCCTATCCGCCAATGCGAGGTCCTCCTTTTTGAGCTTTACTATATCTTCTTTGGCCTGGTCCAGGTACAAAGATAACCCAGACACAGTCTCTTGCAAAGCTTCTGTTCTCAAAGTTAATCCATCGATCTTGCTATCTAAAGATTCACAATAATTTCTGATCTCTCTCTGATTCGATGCTGATTCTTCAAACCCCCTTTTTATATCTGAAGATAGGGTAGCGAACATAAGTTGTAGTGAAGAGACTGTGATGCCAGCGATGGTGATATTGCTGCCCGCTATAATAGTGGAGGTATTAGGATCAGGATTGGAATCAGGATCTCCTTGCTGCGGGCCGCCTGGTTTCTCTTGCGTATCTTGAATTGAATCCTGCTGGCCTTTTAACTCTAATTCTGCGCCTGCCCCAATAGCTGAATAGGAAGCGATAGCAACCCCGTCAGCATTGATCTCGATATCACTGGTTTCAACAGGTTGTATAGAATTTTGGGGTGCTGGGCTTGCCTGTAAAACCGGCTGCATGGCAGAGCTATCTGCAATAGTGATACTGTGTGCTCCACCCTCTACCACCGCCAAGGGATCTTTTAGAACCTCTTCCATAGAATAAGCTGAGGAGAGGTCTGATGACTGTAAGATAGAGGTGTCTGCTGAAAAAACTGGCTGCGCGGATGTGCCAGAAAGACTTGAGAGGTCAGGTGTTGGGGGGAGAGGATCTTGAATGACATCTAGTATCTGCGGCACAACTTTAAAGTATGAGCGCAACGATGGTGTAATCCTAGAGCCGGGTTTAAACACGGACTTAATTGCCTTACTGCACCTTTTTGCTCGTTTGGCTTTCACCTCAGTTGATAAGTATGATGAGGTTTTTGTAGGTAAACAACTTACTAAGGATGTGGTGCTGTTTTGAAGGGAGGACCCGACTCAAGGTCAGAGGAAATTTGAGCAGCCTGTCCAGTTGTGGCGATAAGAGAAGTATCAGATTTCAATGCGCTTCTTCCCTCTTTCTTTTTATACGTTTGTCTGCCTTTGCCTTTACGCCGAGATCCCTGACTCGTAGTTGCTGTGAGTGCTGTAAGTGCTCATACGGGTGGGTGGGTGCTATCACAGGGGATTCAGAAACCAAGCTGTCGCTCCCCCCACACGCCCCCTGTATAGTACCAGCCCCCTGAGTAGCACCAGACCGAGCCACATCAAAAAAAAACTCAGTTTAACCCCCCTTCACCTTCCCCTTCACCTCTGTCGCTATCACCGCTTTCTACGTTACTTTCTCCGTTGCTGCAGAAACAATAGGATTCTCATGGTAAATGGGGGCGCCAGCACAAGAGTCTCTCCTAAGACTCCGAAGTCTCCTGCCCCGCCGGAGCTCCAGGGCGGCAAAGGACCACCGCCACTGACCTGGTGGGGCTGGTGAAAGTACCGAGCGGCCGGGAGCTGCCAAGTGAGACTGCAGCACCGCTCCTGAATCGTAGCACATGGAAACAATAAACAGACTGCTACGATTTGAAGAAATGAAATGCCGGAAAAATACCAGCCGGCGGACAGCGCTATACACTATAGATTAAGCCGGAAAAAAATACTCCACAAAGTCCCTCAATGCCTAAAGCACCTTCATAAAAAGAGGATAATGATATTCAGCTCTTTGCTCATTTCCACACACGCCGCTTCGCACGTCGCTCTGCAGGAGCTCACACGGAGTACCGCGGCAGCTAGCCTGCTGCCTCCATGTTTCTACCCACAACATGCCACAGTCTATCTTATCCAGGGCCTTAAGAATTATCATCAAATCACCCCTATCATGATGCACCATCACTGGTTGTTCCTGCAAGCCCACACTTTCTTCAAAACCAGCTGCATCATTTACAAAGTCATCACGAGCAGAACCCTGCTTAAATTGCAGACAAGCTCACTATCTCTGGAGCTTCTCAGCATGTCCACAGACTGGACACTAAGAAGTGTAAAAAAGAAAAAAGAAGGCAGCAAGCCTTTTCCATCCACACAGGATCTGGAACAACATGCCTGTATCAATACGGACCGCCACAATACTGCTTCAATATAGAAAAGAGTTGAAGATGCATCTTATTAAAGAACACTACATCACAATGCAGGAACAGTACATGTCTACTTCCAGTACCCAACAAACTCCCCATTTATTTGTCAACTGTTACTTTGCTTTGACTTGGTAGAGCTCTCCACTGTTCATGTTAGAGAAATAATACATACATACATACATACCTACTTACCCTATTTATAATTTCCTTGCTCCTACCTAAAATATGTGTCAACTCCAACCTCTATATCATGTTTTCTTTACTTGTTTGTGCTAAGGATAGACATTATGACACCATGACTACTATGTACCTACATGGTGGAAGCAGGGAATGGTAACTACATATATAAGCCTTCATGCTACTAGTTGGCACATTTCTGGTGGAAATCCTAATGAGTGCCACACATGTGAAAGGTGTAAAAAATGTGATCCTCTGAGACCTAACCTGCAGCGGCAGATGAGCTGATCTCTTATTGCATGCTACAAAACATAAAAAGAGATTTTGTCTTTAGGTGTGATAGGATATTCTATAGACAAACTGAATCCATTTTGAGCACCCTTGTAAATCTAATTCAACACATCTGTAAGCCATGTTTGCCTGGTATGTTCCTTTCCAATGGTTGTGTAAGAGCAGAGAGGCGCACACAGTAAAGTCAATAGTATACGGAAGTCCAAAATGAGTTGTAGATCTTCGGTTCTTATTTGTAAAAGTTTTCTTTATTTTCATGTACAGCGGCACAGCCAACGCGTTTCATTCCCATTCGTGCCTTGGGAATTTCATCAGGGCATGTTTTAGACAATCTAGTCTGTGCGGTTATTCTCGATATCGTGCTTCTTCAACAACAGTTTGAAGGGCAGTCACAGTGGATCACAATGTGTGCCTGCAGAATGCTTAATGTTAAACCCCAAGTGGAGTGACGGTCCAAGTTTCCACGAAATATTAGGTCGCTGTCACTATAATAGGTCAATAAAAGTGACAAATCCGGGCCCCTCGGGGGAACTCCAGAGGGGAAGGGGGGTCTAAGTGCCCAACGAAGTCTCCGGCTTCAAGAGGGGTCCGCAGAAGCGTAGTAACGCCACGGTGCCTTCGGTATGGACCCCGTTCTCCGCTGCTCCTCCTCCTGGAATTTTGGACGCAGAAGTGGATGTGCGAAACCTTAGTCAGCTGCTGGGTGTTTCTGTTTTTTGTTATGTTCCTTTCCAGTCTAAACACCAAGCAGGGCACAAAAGCACCTGACCACATCTAAGGTAACATATGGAATCAGAAACATCTTTGGCAAGCTTTGCTGTACCATTACCTCTGAAATTGTTGTGCCCACCTACACAAATACGTAGTGGTCTAAACATTCACAAGGTAGCTTGTGGCCGTAGGAAGGAAAGGTGTTTTGGACCACAAAGTGCTTTGCTGCTGTACCAATTGAAGATGGTGCTATACAAATGGTGAACATAGTGTGCTGTATGTGCCACTCATCATTGTAAGCTTCCATCCAATCCAAAAATTCTTTATTTCGGTCATATAGACCATAAAAGAGACAGTAAAAAACAACACATACAATAAAATACACATTATATTTAAGAGAAATACATGTTATAAAATACTCCATCCCGGCGTGGGAATAATTAAGACACTAAAAGTTCAAGAGGGTTCAGCAGATATTTTTTTCCTGATCAACCATATAGCCATAAGAAATTTCGAGACGGCAAACACAATGTGACCCAAGGTACTGGTTTTCAGAATCCTGTATGCCTGTGCATACTCTCTGAACCATAGGTTTTTACAAAGTGGTGCTATCCAGCGTTTCCAGTCTGTGCCTCCAAGGGACTGCAATTATTTTGAGACTAGTACTGCTGCACAATACATCAGTTGACCTACTCTAGACTCATGGGCACCCCCTGCCCCCTAAACATCCGCACGGGTGTGGGACACTATATGAAGGTCAATAATATCGACCTACAACTATATCACATCCAGTACATTGCCTACTATTACATATTCGTGGTTGGTATATTATCATGAGTGTTAGTTCCACATCATCTGTGTTAGGCTGATGTAGTGAATGCAATATAAATTATCTGATATGAGACATATGATATTTGTCATGTGATATAGAGGGTGTTCATAGTGCTCTTCTGCTGTTTCTAGGCACTGTAAATAGCATTTATTACTATTATGCAACTTAGTTGCATTACATTTATCAACCTTGGAAGGACAGAAGGCTGGGCTGGCCTAGCTTGGATTTAAACTTGTGACCTGAAGATCACAGGAGATGTTAGACAAGAGTGTCTAACTGAGAGACCTATCGTGCCAGGATTTAATGGCCCTTGTAAACGCCTTCATATTTATAGTTTCCGTTCAGTTGTTACACAAAATGTGTTTTCATCCAGAACGTCTACCAGACCTAAGATTACTTAGCCACATTCTTCACGATCAGGTGCCTTCTGAGCCTTCCTGACTTCCCAATACTATATCCTACTTTTCCTATTCCTAACCCTTCGCGGGCCTCGTACCTGTGACATAATAGGAATCCACATCTTGATCAGGGACTTGGAGGAACCGCTCAATCCGATCCAGAGACACCTTGGCTTCCACAATTGAAGTTAACGTCCATGGTATGTTGTTGAGTGACACAATCAGCAGGTCGATGAGACAGAAGGTTGGATAGACCTATGGAAAAAGAAGGAGTTTCCTTACATGTTTTTTTCACCATATAGCCAGAGTTATTAAGTGACAGTGATCTAATCTATATATTGGTGGAGAGGTACTTGGTCGCAACGGTGATTAAGTTTCCGCCATACCAATATAGTAGTCCACCCTCCAAATGTAATTGCGGGTGGACCTTAGGTGTGGTCACGGTGGAGACTACCCTGTCTCCAATGTGGGCAAACTTCTCTGACAGCCTTGTGGATTAAGGGCTGTCGGAAAAATGGCCTGTAGTAATTTTTTACTTTTTCTTACCGCTAGGTAAGACCTGGTGGTAAGAAACAATAAAAAGAATTATAATGCCACCACTGCCATGGACGCATTTATTTTTTTCCCAGAATGCTTGTTTCCAGTCCAGGGAGCACCTGGCTTGACAGTTCCAGCTGGACTGCTCAAAGTGGGAGCAACGTTAAGACTGATTTGCATATGGCTGGGTACAAACTGGGGTGAAGTCACATGGCAAGCAAAATAACAATGGATGAAACCCAGATCTGTGACTGGGGGTAAGTGTTTGAAAAGTTTTATCATTCCATCCATCATTTTATTTTGTGATGTTGCTATAGTCTGATGCCATTACTCAGATGTCCACTAGTCCGTTGGACCACAGCAGTAAGTGTTCAAACGGTAGAACCAGAGGGGGCAGGTCCTTTGGATGACTGATGGTCTGCCTGACTCAAAATAGAGCAGGCAGATTTAGGGTTCAGTGGACAAGGAACTCAATCATGTTTGTGACAGATTGCCCTCTCTGGTAAACTCTCAATCAGGCCCTTAATTTCACAGATATTAGGTCAGTTTCTATCATTCGGGTCTAGACTAGGCGGTGCCCCCCAAAACAAAGATCATAAGTTGGGATGATATTATTTTTGTATAACATATTTTACTGAACTATCCTTGTGACAGGAATTACAAAATGCAATCATTTAAACTTGTCATACATGTCATATTAATATGTGCTCCCAGGGGCAACTACACTTAGAGCAACTATCATACATACACAATATCATGTCTCCTCTACTATTCTCCCTACTGAGGTTCTGACATGGTACTAGATCAGTTACCATGTAGATCTGACAAAATGAGAAAAAATAATGTAACCTAATTTGAGAACAAGTAAGAAACATTTACATTAACTGAGCCAGCTCCCACGCCTGTCCCCCCCATGGCACTCGGTACCCCACATGGAGCGCTTAGGCTACCCATTCTCCTTCTATGAACAGGCCATATGTCTAGCGCTATTGTCCTCAAACTGACTCGGTGTTGAATAAATGTAAAGTTCGGATCCTGAGCAGAATGTGGTAATTGCATCAAGCATTCTATAACTGGGAGCCAAATGTAATCAAATGTAGTATTAGATCGTTGACTGTTATGTTTCAGCTTTTCTACTGCAAATTTGCGCCAAAGGCTATTCTTTGGAGTGGCATATGACGGTGTCTCCTTTTTCATCAAGTACAGCGTGATTGGTCGCTTCGCTACCAAAATAGATAATATTAAAGGGGTTCCACCCCCTCACTCCACTTACGCCTCACTCCAATCCTCCAAATGAAATAAAATGGCAGTTTGATTTCCAGGTATTGTTAAACCCTAATCACATCAATGGGACTGAGGAATTCCTTTCAAAAGATGTTGGTTGTCTTGCACTCCTACGTGAGGTGGACAAAGAAGCCCTGTCTTTTCCACATCCCCAGAAAGTATCCCACATTGCAAGATAAATTTGTTTTAATCCTCTTGGGATCTTCTACCATCTCATCAGTAACTCCTATTCAGCTTCCGGGTGCTTATAAAGCTTTTATGCATGTTGCACCATACTCTTTCCCACCCTGGGTTGCTGAAGTCACTTCCTATTTTTGGTTCCAATTGTGTTTGATAAGCCTCATCTTTTCGGTGGAGCCACGGGCAATTAGTTCCATGCAGAAGAATTGAACATAGGTACAGTTCTGTATAACATAAGTTTCTGTAAAGCGCACATTCACCTGTGGGCATCATGTCGCTGAATAAAAGATGTTTATGGTTACCCAACTCGATGGTACTCCTTATACACCTCAGAAGGATGACACAGAGAGAGAGTGGACCCGCCAGGAAGTAAACCTGTGACCATGAGGTTAAATACAGGCCCCTACAGTGGACGCATTAGTCCACTAAGCCACCAGACCCGGCTGTATGGATCCAATAAAAGGATGAAAGCCTTCACCCTGTGACATGGAATCACAGTTCACCCCAGTTGTTCCTGTTTCTTAGCAAACTCTTGGCAGATTTCATATTTTTCACAAATATTTGCAGTAATGCACTGTGGGGTGACGGCATATCAAATGCAAAAGTATCTGCAGTTTAAGCCAACTCAAGGGCCAAAATAAGTGACAGCTTCCCAAGCTACCAGATCCTTTCTTTAGAGCAATATGAGGTGCGAGGCAGTTTTATGAAAGCATGCAGTTACTTACTTATCTCTATAGAGTGCAGTACATGATTTGTGTTGCATGCCTGGTGCAATAAACCAAATCAGTAATTGTGTCTTTTAGTTGTTTGTGGGAAGTGCCTTCATGAGAATGTGCCAATCAGTGTTATCCTCAGGTGATAGATTGTTAGGTCAAGCATTAGCAACCTGTGTTCATAACCTGTATCGCCTTTAGAAAATATGTCTTGAGGCTGAGGTTTTTAGGCAAAACCATAGACTCACGCTGGATTATAATGATGTGCACCACGGGGAACTTTGAGGCCCATGTTGTAACCTTCAGAGCCAAGCATTGCAGGTATTACTTGTTTTGTTAACCAATGTTGCCCGGTATCTACAACCTTACAATCCTTTGCTAGGGATCGGTAGTGGGGGGAATAGGAGGCAGGCGGCCAGAAGAGCCTGAAAGGTGGACATGCGAGAGAAAAAGTAGGCTGGATAATAATCTGATGAAGTTACTTTATGTGCCACTTAATTAGGTTGATGGTAACATCTTCAGGCAGAGAAAGTCATCCATGAAATTGAATAGGAGACAGTCTAGGTTAAATGAGCGATTGCACTGTTGTGAACAGGCTCTAAGGGAGAGCCCTATCTCACTTTCAACAACTCTGAAATGTAGGCAAAAAACATTTCCTTGCTTCTATCTCCAATTGCGTAAATCTGATAGTGTTATCTGTGGTTATCTTTTATTGGATTCTTGGCAAATACATTGACATTAATGTTGAAGTCAGATCATGTCTCCATTCTGTGGCCTTCCTGGATTGCTGGCTTTGGGATGGAACAAACACTGATGATATATTCGGCAGAAAACTCCTGGTCATTAGAGGCCCCTCCCCCTGTGCTTCACTTACATCATTTTGTACCATTAAGGCATTTGACAGCAAGTTGTGTTTCTGAGCCTGCATCTATAAGGAAGGTTGTTAATGTTTCCATGCACATGTTAATCTTCACAGAAGATACCTATTCCTTACTAGAAGAAGTATTTATTACTTTGCAACGCTCTTCACCTTTTTGAAACGACGAAAGGCCTCACTTTGGTAATTTCAATGGGGCGAGTAGCAAGTGTACTGGACTCCTTGGATCTACGGAATCCACTCTGTGCATGTACAGAGTGTAGTCAACTTCACCAAAGCGCTTTGGTGGCTGAAAGCAGCCGAACTGTGCAGGTGAGGCTCTTGGGGAAAAGAGTAGTTACCAGGGGCTCGGTGCTGTGGTCAGATTCCCTTAATAGTTATGTATTTCTTGGGAAATCTACAATTCCCATTCCCTGCAATTTCCACAGCCCCCTGCTGTCAATAATTCTGGGAGGTGGGAATACGGGACACTCGTATTGAGGCCCAAATGAATGAAATTAGGTAATTATGAGCCAGCCTGAATTTCAGTCTGCATGAGCCCCTTACATTTGTGACAAGGATATAATCGAAAGTAATGGTAATAGGTGGATCCCTCATGCAGCTAATTCCATATTAACACTGGTAACTAGCTAGTAAGCCTGACCGAGGGAGCACCGGGGTCATTCGAGAGAATTCGGTCTAACCCATGTACTGGAAGTGTTTGAGGTTGCATGCCTTCAACAGCGCTCAAGCTCAGGAGCGGTGCTGTCATACATTGCCTGACAAAGCAACTTGGGAAGTCCTTCATTAAGCAAATCGGAGGTTTACCGCATTTGCGTTCCACTGCGGGCCTCTCCGAACAAAGGTAGACCAATGAAGTCAGGCTGCCCATCTGAAAGTCTTCGTGTATGCAGTGAAACAGTTAGAAACCAGATATGGATGCAAAATCAGTGCAGCTATGAAGAGCTTCAAATGTTACTCTAGGAGGCAGGAGGCGGGGGGAACATAGGGGACCACATTGCTGCGGCGCTTAGAACATTAGCTGCGAACTGTGAGTATGAGACTATCAATTGCCACAAGGTTTTAAGAGACAAAGTATTGATGAGAACTAATAGAAACAAGCATTGGCCGCGCGGCCGTAAAAGTAATGCCGCTCAGCAGCGAAAGTCATCGCGATCACGCTGAAAGCGAAAGTGAGCACGATGACGCGCTCTGTAGTGCAAGCATGAAATTTAAAAAAACGCGAGTGGTGACGTGAGTTGTGCGCTTGTGCGCGTAATAGCAAGATGGTGGCCGGCAAGGTAGCACTTTTGAAGCCGCTACTAAATATCTCTCCAGCGCAACGCATGTGCGGGCTCAGGCGAGACCTAAAAATCATTTAATGGATTTTGTACAGGGATGTCCCAGGGCTACTTTTGCCGCTGTCAGACCTGATTCAGGAAGCTGGGCAGGCAGGGTTTATTGGACCAAAACTGTGGCAGTTGAGGTGTTTTACTACTACTATCCGGGCCCTGTCCCTACTACAACCGTTTCCACACTTCTCAGGCAGGATTGTATGGGGATATTCAAGAATCAATACCACCCCTCCAGCAGCACAATAAACTCAATATCCAGCCTAAGGCTTCTATATGTAGAAAAAGACAGGTTGTTTTATTACACAAAAACATCAAAGGCCACTGCACATTCACTTATGCATGAAGATGCAATTCCTAGGTGCCGGCCTTGGTGCTTTTAGGGGCCTCCGCTGATTACATGGTCATATTGTTCTAATGGGTTCACCCCTTAGTAGCAGGCTCACGGTCACTCAGGTGACTGGTTAGTGAGGCTCATGCTTCCCCCCCCCTTCAGGCCTAGGCCCAACCAGTCTCTTACCTAGTTCAGGTTAGCAGCTACGAGTCACACTCAGCCCTCTCCGTTGTCACTACAATCTTACTCCCTGACCCCACAGTATCACATTTCCTCTGGTGCTCTTGCTTTATGAGTCTCTGTCTGCCGTACCCTATGCCAGGGTCAACTACAGCAGTCCATTCTATGATCTGCTCATCCTGCAGGGTTGGAGCTTTGGCCCTCACACACAGGCAGAATATCTTGGCACCCAGAACAGCCAGTAATTCCTCCTTCCGCATGGATATTACCTCCCCTCTGGAGCGTTGGCTGTCTGTGCGGTACCATCCCTGGGCTGCTTCATAGTCAATTAGTATTCAATGGAGTACCCCCTCCTCTGTAAAAGATATCACTACAATGAACAATCAATCAATCATTTGAAGAGCGTGCTACTCAACCTGACGTGAGGGTCTCAAGGAGCTGAGGGGGAGGGTGGGTGTGGTGCTACTGCTCGAACAGCCAGGTTTTGAGAAGTCTCCTGAAGGTCAGCAGGTCTTGGGTCTGACACGGGTGGATGGGGAGGGTGTTCCATGTGTTGGCGGGGATGTATGACGTTACAACGCATACTTTTACAACGCATACCATTACAACGAATTTTTTACAACGCAAAAACTTTTACAACGCATACCATTACAACGCATGGTTTTACAACGCAAGTACCTTTACAACGCATACCATTACAACGTAAGTATTGGTAAGTATATATTATTTTTTTTCTTTTAAATTAATTAAAATTAATATAATTTAATTTAATTTAAGTTAATTTCATTTTATTTTTACCCTGTACCCCTGTACCCCAAATTTAATTTAATTAAATTAATTTAATTTTTTTTACCCTGTCCCCCAAAAACCCCAAAATGACCCTGAACCCTAAAAATACCCCTGTACCCCAAAAACCCAAAACTGTCCCTGAACCCTAAAAATACCCCTGTACCCCAAAAACCCAAAACTGACCCTGAACCCTACAAATACCCCTGTACCCCAAAAACCCAAAACTGACCCTGAACCCTAAAAATACCCCTTTACCCAAAAACTGAAAACTGACCCTGAACCCTAAAAATACCCCTTTACCCAAAAACTGAACACTGACCCTGAACCCTAAAAATACCCCTTTACCCAAAAACTGAAAACTGACCCTGAACCCTAAAAATACCCCTTTACCCAAAAACTGAAAACTGACCCTGAACCCTAAAAATACCCCTTTACCCAAAAACTAAAAACTGACCCTGAACCCTAAAAATACCCCTTAAAAAAACACAAACATATAAAATTTTAAATATAATTATATACTTACCAATACTTACGTTGTAATGGTATGCGTTGTAAAGGTACTTGCGTTGTAAAAACTTGCGTTGTAATGGTATGCGTTGTAAAAGTTTTTGCGTTGTAAAAGTTTCGTTGTAATGGTAGTGCGTTGTAAAAGTTGCGTTGTAAAGGTTGTTTCCCGTTGGGGGCGAGGTGGGAGAAAGATCTGCTGCCTGTGATCGTTCAGTGTATGCGTGGAACAGCGGCAAGAGCAAGGTCCGCGGGCTGAAGCTGGCGGTTTAGGGTGTAGAAGGTAAATCGTTTGTCGATGTATGTTGGTCCGGCGTTGTGGAGAGCTTTGTGAGCGTGGGTGAGGAGCTTGAAGGTGATCCTCTTGTTGATGGGGAGCCTGGACAGGTCTCTCAGGTGGGCTGGGATGTGGCAGTGGCGGGGGATGTTGAGGATGAGGCGTGTGGAGGCGTTCTTTATGTGCTGTAGTCGTTTTTGGAGTTTGGCCGTGGTTCCCGCGTAGAGGGTGTTGCCGTAATCCAGCCTGCTGCTGATGAGGGCCTGAGTGACCATCCTTCTGGTTCCGGTGGGGATCCATCTGTAGATCTTGCAAAGTATGCAGAAGGTGTTGAAGGAAGAGGAGGAGAGGGCATTGACTTGCTGGGTCATTGAAAGTGATGAGTCCACCCTAGATGCATGCTCGGTTGGAGTCGGTGGAGCTCCTAGCGTGGCCGGCCACCAGGAGTTGTCCCAGGTGGAGGGAGTGGGGCCAAGGATGAGGACCTCCGTCTTGTCAGAGTTCAGTTTCAGGCGACTGTTTTTCATCCATTCGGCGATGGCCTTCATTCCTTCATGGAGGTTGGTTTTGGCGGTGGAGGGGTCCTTGAATAGGGAAAGGATCATCTGGGTGTCGTCAGCGTATGAGACGATGTTGAGGTCGTGTGATCGGACAATGTTGGCGAGTGGTGCCATGTAGACGTTGAAAAGGGTCGGGCTGAGGGATGATCCTTGGGGTACGCCACAGGTGACCTTGGTGGCTTCGGATCGGAATGGAGGGAGGCAGACTCTCTGCATTCTGCCGGTGAGGAAGGAGGAGATCCAGTCCAGGGCTCTGTCGCGGATTCCTGCATCATGGAGGTGTGTGCGTAGGGTGCGCTGGCAGACGGTGTCAAAGGTGGCCGAGATGTCCAGGAGGATGAGGGCCGCGGTTTGGCCATTGTCCAGCATCACCCTGATGTCGTCGGTGGCGGCAATGAGGGTGGTTTTGGTGCTGTGGTTGTTGCAGAATCCGGATTGGGACTAGTCCAGAGTGTTGTTCTCCTCGAGGAAGCAGGTCAGTTGCAGGTTGACAATCTTCTCAATGACTTTCGCCGGGAGCAGGGAGATAGGCCAGAAGTTCGCGCATCGGTCTGCATAATGTAGGGGAGGGGGGAGGAACGAGGAGCTGGGAGGCGGGAGCGGGGCATCGGGGGAGGGGTGAGCAGTGGCGGGAAAAACAGAGGGAAGTCGAAGGGGCAAGCAAGGCTTTGGGGGAAGTAAAATAGAAAAATAACGATAGCCCAATTAGCACGAATTTAGGTAAAACAAGTCCAGTACTAGAGTTACTTACAAAGGAGTAATCACCAAGCACCTGAAAGGAGACCTGTATCAGGGTAGTCTTGAACCCTACAATGGAGAGGGGCTGGCTGGCTTCAAAAACGGAGCAGAGCACCATGGAGCTGCTGGGGAGTGTGTGCCTTAGACTGAGGTCTTGAGCTCCCATCTTTGTATCATTTTCGACGATAGAGGCTGTGTATTCCAGGCCTGACCCCTGTTTGCAAAGATTCCCTGTCCAGCAGGTCAATGTCCAGGTGGAGTACCCATCATACATGTACAAAGGAGAGAGATTACATTGATCAGGAAGAGAGACAATAATCTGTGCCCATTCAAAAGACTCCTTTCACCATCAACTGATACTACAGGATTAACCCTGTATCCCCTTCCATTCATCAAATGGCAGCTGCAATCAGAGTCATTTCCAGCATTTCCAGCCCCATGTAACAGGAAGGGCCCTGGCACTTCTAAGGAAAACCTATCTACCTATCTACACTTTCGGCTGGCATCTCCCAGCTAGGAGATGCATGCAGTACACATATGCTGTCTGGAGAAAATAAACCTATCCCCCATCTTGTATTTGGGCAAAGCTTTGGGCTTCCAAAAGGAAAACTGCAGGTCTGCAACGCTCCTGCATGGCACACCACTGCACTCTATGGCACCCCACTGCACTCCATGGCACCCCACTGCCCCTAGCATACATGCACATACACAACGCATGCAATGTCACGTTTAGGATTCTGGGTTCATCATAAGCCGCAGAACTTTGGATGAATGGGCACGTAGGTCTGCATTCATTTCACAGGTTAAAAGCTTGTCTTTATAACTAACACGGTTTGCTGCCACCACCGTGCTCCATGCATGACACCTGTGACAGGGACTGTAGTCCTATGTGACTGTGAGGGGGTGTTTTGTGTGCTTCTCCTTGTTCTAAACTAGATGTATAACCTAGCACTGTCATCATATAGGGCCTAAGTCAATTCAGGCACAGGTAATTAGTGTGCGGCAAGACAAGAATAAAAAAAAACATGGTCACATGTATGTAGTTCGGCACGCAGGGCAGGGGACATGACTGCATACCATGCAGGTGCAACAAGAGCAGCAACACAAAATGTAAACCTTCTCGGTGGTTTCAATGTATGACCTTTATTGTTTATTATATGAAGCTAGATTGGTGAATGGGCACTGCTTTGTTAGTATTTCGGAAATGTATCCTTACCAAACTTCCTAGAGCTGTACTTTGTTGATTAGGGCTTTTATGAATCACTGTTTACTCCCCATTGTTAACTGTGGACTACCAATCTGCTTCCCATGGCGTTGATTAGTAAGGGGGCTACCTTTGTGATAATTCTCTTTGCAGGTTGATCATGGCTGCCTGGCTGGGTACTTTGCTTTCACAGCACATCGCTTTTTTTCCTCTATGTGGCTCTTCTGGAGCCATATTATATGCGGTCACAGCCAGTGTCAGCAAACCCCTCCCAATCTCACTACAAATACAACCAGATGGGAGAATCTCTGGGTCCTGCATGGTGACCATTTGGTGAATCGCATCCCCGCTGCCTCCAAAATGTCCAATAGGTGCACACTTATGCCGTAGGGCTCACGCCTGTTCGGACCATACTACCCCATCTGTCTATGCAGCCTCCAAGCGGTTTCTACTGGCACTCCCCTCTGCCGCATTGTAGGATCTCCCGTTTATCTGGGGTACCCAATAGGGATTCGCTGCCCTTCAAGGCTTAGATGGCACTGTGAATTCTATCTGAGAGTGACCAGAATGAATGATAATATTAAATTCTGTGTCAGTCACTGATGTAGCCTCTGAAGGGTGAATAAGGGATTCTTTGCAAACTGAGTCTGTAAATGAGGTGTTTCAGTTTGGACTCATGTTCACATGAAGGTGGTGGACAAAGAGCTGTTACCACCCTCGTCCCATCAAAATAAAACCTGAGACCGAGCTTGGATAGGAGAGTAGACACGATAAATAATGCTGATGGAGATTGAAAAGGAACCAAGACTGTGTGGGCATCTACACGAGGAACACTGTGATGTGGATAGCAAAGCAGGTGCTATAAAAGTTCGAGTATCTTTACGAAGCAGGTGCAGATCAGTTCAGTGATTCAGTGTATGGGAGCAGAGGCAGGCACTGGGCATGTGCTGTATCAAGCAGGTCAAAAATATGGCTTATGTAGGCATAGGTCTATTCAGGAGAGGAAGCATAAAGCAGGCAAATGTTAGCAAGTACATGCCAAAGGGCATGTGAGCTGGACACTGGAGATGATGCTGCACAAACAGGACCAAATAACTTTGACCTAATCCTAACTCCCATTAAGAGGACAGACAGAAACAGACCAATTTAAGCAAGTGAGTGTATACAGGCTATAAAGACAGCAGGAAATAGATGGGACAGGCACCTGTGGAGTGACTGCTGGCATTGTCCTGCGGTTATGAAGCTGCTGATATTTGTCTGTGCATGTCTGCTGTAGGTTCAGAGCTAGGGGGCCTGCACCTTGTCCTTCCTTCATCTCCCCTCACTTACAATATCTTGTATTGTCCTGAATATTACCATACAGCAGTAGTTAGCATCCTACATTGGCAACCAACATTTGCTCTTCCAGGTGAACACTTTCAACTATTGCAGTCATCAGCGACCTATGTAGTATCCCAGACATCTAGCTGCTACCCAAACTCTAATGTGGAGCCACTTGGGAAAAACTACTCACCATCCCCAAAATCAAGAATAACAGAACAGCAACCATACATGACACTATTTGAATCTCTTGTAGTACAACAGAAGAAAGAAACACAAACTAACCTATGGGGTCTACCCAAGGTAACTGGTCACTACAAATGCGGAAGTTGCAGTGTCTGTCCTTTTACAACAAATACAAAAACACTACTGTTGGAACCAAACAAAGTATGGACAATTAGAGGACAGACTAATTGCAACAGCGAGAATGTCATCTACAGACTGACATGCCCATGCGAATTACATTATGTAGGAATGACCAGTAGAAAAATAAAACTCCGCATAGGAGAGCACAGAAGCACCATTAGGTGCAAGAAGACAAATACAAAACTTACGGAACATTTTTTGTCGCAGGGTCACACTGCAGATGACATAAAATGGACAATAATTGAACAAGTACAACCAGGCACAAGCCTAGACAAACGCCTATATGAGAAGGAACAGAGGTGGGTCTATCGACTTTCCACGCACAAAACCGGTTTAAACGACAATATTCCGTGGAACAATGTGCTGACATAAGGGAATATATCAGTCTAGACCTCACCAGACGGAGTTCTCACATAATCATCCTGTTTTACCAAAGTCCCCGTAGAAAGGGCGATTTTTCCCGTGTCCTGAAAGTATTCTCTGTATAACAACCATTTGTAAATATTGCCTTTGACTCCCATATATGTGCTTAGAAAAACGATAACAAATATACCTGAACCATGGCTCAGCAGACTCGAGCGCTGTCCGCTCGTGATCACTGCACTGTTACCATAGCAATGTACACATTGCTTTACCCAGGCCAGTCCTACAACAATGTTCACTAAAAATTCTGATTGGCCAACATCTTACCACGTGCTCACCACACGTGACCCGGCCACGCCCAACAAGGAAGTGTTCACATTACCGGCAAACAGGCACCGGAGACACTCCACGGGGCACGCCGAGCAAGAACCAAGTACGTTTATCGGTCTGATGAACAGAAGCGACAAGTAAGTACACTTTGAGGGACCGCTAAGCGGGAACGATCGCTTGTAGTATTTACTACTCTGTCTTGGGACAATACTTGATTGTCAATGCGCTTTATCAATAGCGCTGACACTGGAAACTTGTTTTTCACTTACAGGAGACGGAATCCTGTCTACTTGGTTACGCTGGTGCCCATGAAGCGAGAGTCTCGCTTTCAAGCGTAAGCACCAAATAACCAGCTACTATAATATCATTGAGACGGCTTTTCACGACGAGTCACAGTTGTCTCGGCAGCCGTTCACAGCGCAGCACGCTAACAGGTCACTCTCCCATTTACCGACCCCCTTTTTTCCACGTATCCCAGACGCCAAATCATATCGACACCCCTCATTTGGCGCCTGCCTTTTAATCAAAAGGCACTTCCCGGCCATTTTTTCACTACAGTTCTGTTGCCACACACGCAATAGATATGTTAACAACCACCCAAGTGACATACTGGTATGATTCCACACGTGGATATTATGATTGTCCGAATAATCCTGAATGTCTATGTTATATGTGGTACAATCTTTTTTGTCTACCCCTGTGTGTGACCCCTCCTGTTCTTTGTTTCCCTGTTTTTGCAGGTTTTTTCAAAAATTGAACAAACGCACTTTTTTTCACGAGATCCCTATTTAAGATCTCTTAATTGAACTAGGGCAGGACGCTCCTTAGCGCGGGCGGACCACCCAGTTCAAATCACCTACGGTCCTGACGAAAACCCTTGAAATCCATGTTTGGGTTGAAACATGTAGACCTTTTTAAACATTAATTTTGTATATTCACATTCACATAGCACACTTTTGCTATTTTTATATATTTTAACACGACTTCTGACACCGAAGCCTTCCTAATTAGGCAAAGGTGCCACACTTTATTTTTAATAAGGGTTCAAGCGCTCAAGAATAAATCTTGAAGTGAGTAGTGTTGGCCCTTTTTAATACACAACTTTGATAGTCTTGTACACATAAAAACGAAACCAGCTCCACTGTAATCAGGTGTCGCAGCACACCCTGTAGGCACTCGGCCTATGGGGTGGGACCCCGATGATGAAGCATGTCACCAACCAGGTTGGTGAGTGAGGGGTCTTCTATAAGGATATGCTTTATCCAGTAACAGGTTGGGGCAAAATGTGCTAGCCAGAGCACTATTGCTCATGATTAGAGAGTTACTTCTCTCTCTACCCACGAGGGGTTACTCCTCTATTGTTTTTTCAGATTAATTGGGGGACCAGGAGTTCCCGCCTCACATAGTGCCTAGCATTATTAATTTCCCTCCCTCTCTCCATTGTTGTGAAGATTTAGGCAGCGCGCAGCTGCGAGAGTTATATAAAACATATTAGACACCACACTACACTTGCCAAAAAAAACCCACCGGCAACATGGCCGAAAACCAGGGTCTTTCATATACCTCTGCAGAGGTCGATGAGATCATGAGTGACCTATCTGTGTTCGCAGATGCAAATATAGCACAAAGCATTTCAACAACTAAAGATTGGGAGAAACTTACAGAGATGAAGAGAAATAGAATCAGGACCATCTTACATGGAACAATCCTAAAAGAATATCTGAGTAACAGCATGGCTCCAAAAGGGCTACTGGTTTCAAATGCACCTCGCATTTTTCTTGAAGACGAAGCCTTTCGAAAAGACTGGGCGGCCATAGCATGGCACTGCACACACGATTGGATCGTCTTGATATTAAAGACAGCCTTAAGACTGTCCGAAAAAATACAAGTCGAGATCCAGGTGACAGAAAGCCACATGAAGACCACGATTACAGGCTTTAAGAAAAAACTGGAAGAATTAAACAAGGAAATGACAGACTATAAAGATAACTTAACCCAGCAAAAAGTGCAAAAATTCCAGAAGGATCTAAAGAAATTTTCCTATACCAAGACATACCCATACTCCGACCCAGATTTTACCCCTCAATCAAAAGGAGAAGACACTTCAGATGCCTCCAGTAATGCTTCAAGCAATACTTCCAATTCAAGTACAAACTCTGGAGGAAGTAACCCCAAACCAAGAGGGAGAGGACGGGGTAGAGGACAAGGGAACTGGTCACATTATGCACCTGTACCAATGCAAGGACCACCCGATCCTTATTATCATCCACAAAATATGCCAATGTACGGCTGGCAACCACCCTTCCAGCAGCCGTTTTTCCAACCAAACCCCTACACCCCCCCTTTTTTATACCGGGGCGGAAGGGGAAGGGGAAAACGAAGAAACCAAAACCAGGGAGCTCAAGTACATTGGGCAGCGGAAGATCCGAGCACGAATCAGAACAAGTCCAAGCCGCAACAAGCAGGACCAAGCAACCGGAGAACCTAATAACCAATCTCGCAACTAGACCGCTAAGCACAGCCGAAGAATCAGTGTTGAATAAAGGCTTAGGTTTCGTACCGACAGCGAATCTGGATAAGTTCAGACTTCACTGCGAACTATCGTCTTTTTTTCGTAAACTCAGATTAAAAGCCTTTTTCGAAAAAAGGCCAATCTCTGAGGAGAATTCAGATCCTAATGAAACAGGCCTGAGAAACAAAGCCACTTTCAACCCTCCACCACACTTAATACCGGTGGAAGTTTCCACATTCGAGCAGGCTGTTTTCAATGACATTGAGAATACGAAACCCAAGAAACAATTCATGAACCTGACTAATCAGGAAAGGGTTGCCCTCGACACCCTGCGGAACTGTGACACAATTGTGATAAAACCTGCAGATAAGGGTGGAGGAATTGTTGTGCAAGATCGCACAGCTTACCAAACCGAATGTCTTCGACTTCTAGCAGATGACAACAGCTATCGGAGACTACCAGTGGATCCGACTGAGGATTTGAAAAGCGAGATAACATCGCTAGTGGAATATGGAGAAACAGAGGGATATATATCTAAACAGGAGGCAAATTTCCTTTGCAACAGCGAAGGGAAAATCCCCTATTTCTATACCCTCCCCAAAATACACAAAAACCGAACACCACCGCCAGGTAGACCAATTGTCTCGGGTTTGGGATCAGTTCTCGAACCATTATCACAATTTTGCGATGTTTTTTTCAAAGCCATGGTACAGAGAACCAGCACATACTTACAGGATACAAAGAGTCTCTTACAAATTCTCGATCAACTCACTGTGGAGAATGACACCATCCTGGTGAGTTTTGACATCGAGAGCTTGTACACCAGCATCCCTCAAGATGCTACGCTGGAAGTACTAGAAAGAGCTCTAGAGAAAGAAACATGGACATCAAGAACCCCCAAAAAATTCATTCTCGAGTGTGCTAGGCTAGCACTGAAAAGGAATTATTTTGAGTTCGAGGGCCAAATATTCCTACAGACGGGTGGGACATCCATGGGCAGTTCTTTTGCTCCGAGCATAGCGGGTCTGTATGTTTTTGACTTTGAAGAAAAATACATTCTTAGCGATACAAACCCCTATAGCTCCAATCTGCTAATATGGCGCAGGTACTAACCATTTGGAAAGGCTCAGAGGAATCACTAACCTCCTTTTTCAATTGGATAAACACTCGAGACAATCACCTAAAGTTTACATATGAAAAAAACAGTGACACTTTGGTCTTCCTAGATGTAAAAATCACAAAAAAAGATGGGAAACTGACTACTATTACCCATTACAAACCTACTGCTAAAAATAATCTCCTTCGTTTCGAAAGCTTCCACCCCAGACCCCTACGTGAAAACCTACCATACGGGCAATACCTGAGGATCCGTAGGAACTGTAGCGAACTGGATGACTACAAGAGTCAAGCCAAAGATCTTTCTCAGAAACTCCAAAACCGTGGTTACCCAAACAGAATCCTCCAGAAGAGCCAGAAGCGAGCCCGAAATCAGCCTCGCGCAGCGCTTTTGGAACCAAAGGAAAGGATCCCGGAAGAGATCCCTTTAACATGTGTGACAACATATAACACTATATCCAATGATGTGTCAAGAATAGTAAAAAAACACTGGAATATTCTGAATACAGGAAACCTAAGATGGAACAAACCGTTATTCTCCTTCAGAAGAGCGCGAAGCATAAAGGATGCCGTAGTAAACACCAGACCTCTTGTAGTACAACAGAAGAAAGAAACACAAACTAACCTATGGGGTCTACCCAAGGTAACTGGTCACTACAAATGCGGAAGTTGCAGTGTCTGTCCTTTTACAACAAATACAAAAACACTACTGTTGGAACCAAACAAAGTATGGACAATTAGAGGACAGACTAATTGCAACAGCGAGAATGTCATCTACAGACTGACATGCCCATGCGAATTACATTATGTAGGAATGACCAGTAGAAAAATAAAACTCCGCATAGGAGAGCACAGAAGCACCATTAGGTGCAAGAAGACAAATACAAAACTTACGGAACATTTTTTGTCGCAGGGTCACACTGCAGATGACATAAAATGGACAATAATTGAACAAGTACAACCAGGCACAAGCCTAGACAAACGCCTATATGAGAAGGAACAGAGGTGGGTCTATCGACTTTCCACGCACAAAACCGGTTTAAACGACAATATTCCGTGGAACAATGTGCTGACATAAGGGAATATATCAGTCTAGACCTCACCAGACGGAGTTCTCACATAATCATCCTGTTTTACCAAAGTCCCCGTAGAAAGGGCGATTTTTCCCGTGTCCTGAAAGTATTCTCTGTATAACAACCATTTGTAAATATTGCCTTTGACTCCCATATATGTGCTTAGAAAAACGATAACAAATATACCTGAACCATGGCTCAGCAGACTCGAGCGCTGTCCGCTCGTGATCACTGCACTGTTACCATAGCAATGTACACATTGCTTTACCCAGGCCAGTCCTACAACAATGTTCACTAAAAATTCTGATTGGCCAACATCTTACCACGTGCTCACCACACGTGACCCGGCCACGCCCAACAAGGAAGTGTTCACATTACCGGCAAACAGGCACCGGAGACACTCCACGGGGCACGCCGAGCAAGAACCAAGTAGGTTTATCGGTCTGATGAACAGAAGCGACAAGTAAGTACACTTTGAGGGACCGCTAAGCGGGAACGATCGCTTGTAGTATTTACTACTCTGTCTTGGGACAATACTCGATTGTCAATGCGCTTTATCAATAGCGCTGACACTGGAAACTTGTTTTTCACTTACAGGAGACGGAATCCTGTCTACTTGGTTACGCTGGTGCCCATGAAGCGAGAGTCTCGCTTTCAAGCGTAAGCACCAAATAACCAGCTACTATAATATCATTGAGACGGCTTTTCACGACGAGTCACAGTTGTCTCGGCAGCCGTTCACAGCGCAGCACGCTAACAGGTCACTCTCCCATTTACCGACCCCCTTTTTTCCACGTATCCCAGACGCCAAATCATATCGACACCCCTCATTTGGCGCCTGCCTTTTAATCAAAAGGCACTTCCCGGCCATTTTTTCACTACAGTTCTGTTGCCACACACGCAATAGATATGTTAACAACCACTCAAGTGACATACTGGTATGATTCCACACGTGGATATTATGATTGTCCGAATAATCCTGAATGTCTATGTTATATGTGGTACAATCTATTTTGTCTACCCCTGTGTGTGACCCCTCCTGTTCTTTGTTTCCCTGTTTTTGCAGGTTTTTTCAAAAATTGAACAAACGCACTTTTTTTCACGAGATCCCTATTTAAGATCTCTTAATTGAACTAGGGCAGGACGCTCCTTAGCGCGGGCGGACCACCCAGTTCAAATCACCTACGGTCCTGACGAAAACCCTTGAAATCCATGTTTGGGTTGAAACATGTAGACCTTTTTAAACATTAATTTTGTATATTCACATTCACATAGCACACTTTTGCTATTTTTATATATTTTAACACGACTTCTGACACCGAAGCCTTCCTAATTAGGCAAAGGTGCCACACTTTATTTTTAATAAGGGTTCAAGCGCTCAAGAATAAATCTTGAAGTGAGTAGTGTTGGCCCTTTTTAATACACAACTTTGATAGTCTTGTACACATAAAAACGAAACCAGCTCCACTGTAATCAGGTGTCGCAGCACACCCTGTAGGCACTCGGCCTATGGGGTGGGACCCCGATGATGAAGCATGTCACCAACCAGGTTGGTGAGTGAGGGGTCTTCTATAAGGATATGCTTTATCCAGTAACAGGTTGGGGCAAAATGTGCTAGCCAGAGCACTATTGCTCATGATTAGAGAGTTACTTCTCTCTCTACCCACGAGGGGTTACTCCTCTATTGTTTTTTCAGATTAATTGGGGGACCAGGAGTTCCCGCCTCACATAGTGCCTAGCATTATTAATTTCCCTCCCTCTCTCCATTGTTGTGAAGACTATTTGAATCTCACCATGATAAAAGGCAAACGCAGACTAAAAAAATGCCTGGCACTTATGTAAGGTTGGTAGCCAATGTCTATCTTTAAGTGTACGAAAAATGAATCCTCTACTCTAGCAATAATAGGCAAAGTCCAGATCTATCCTGTTTCTATTACTAATAGTAATAATAATCAGGGGTAATTGATATGTAGTTTTATACCACATACCTACCTTCCCCATGCATAGTACATAACAGGTGTTACTGGTGTCTTTAAATTTACCTCTCTCAGAAGGGTGGAAAGCTGACGGAGCGTGTCGTATCTTGACATTGTGACAATGCAGGTCACTGTATATTTGAACTAGAAGCATTCAATTTACAGAGTCAATCTGCTGTCTCTCCTGCTTAAAGCTTCACAGATTCACAGATGGTTGTTTAACCAATAGTTGTTATCTCTGAATCCATTTGGACACCACAAGTCGCACAGAACAATAATCCCGCAAATCTCAGCGCCAAGACGCCCTCGGGTATAAGTCGCGCTTTATAAATGCCAAACATAAACATAAACATTCACACCTCAACTATAGACGAGCACAAAATCACTTAGATTCTCACAAACACATCACCTGCAAGATCTGCAACATCACATACAAGGCAGTGATGGCAAATGCACCACCCTATCAGGCTGAAAAAACTCACCTTCTAAGGAAACCAATGAAACAGAAGAGAACATGACATAGGTTGATCTGAAACCATGAAGTTAAAAAAATACAATAAGCAGGAGCAAACTTTGTCAAATAAAGCATCCAGGGTACTGAACAACATCTCTCAACATACAGCAAACACTGCCCTTTAGTTGTGACTGTGGTACAGGATCCCTTCAACCAGATTGTACCAGCTGCTTCAATCGCATTTGTGCAGTGATCTTTTTCCTTCTTAACGATAGCAGCCTTCACCATAGTTACCTTATCACTCTTGCAGGGCACTGTGGGGGCAGCATGGTGCCTACTAAGAGGAATCACTTGTACATGGGAGTCTCCACATCTAAGCTAATTCAGGAGTAACATTGTCCAGCCCTCAACACATACATGCATACATCGGGAAACCTCCATCGACTAAAAATACACACAGAAATACCTACACAATTTATCTATGCAGGGACAAGTGGGGGGACTCTCTGAGAAGATTATAACAGTCAATTCTCATCATTTATAGAGAGCCTGACCGAGTAATGTGTGAATCACGGTGCGGTCTTGCTAGTCCTGCAGTCAGAGAAGGTATCGGTAGGAACCAGAGGTGCAACTAGAGTCACATTTCGGGGGGGGGAACTAAGAAAAAATTTCGGGGGGGCTGATTCTTGCAAGCAAAATGCAGAGTGGAGCTGCAGGGGCTCTAAGCGGCGGGGGAAGGAACATCAAAGCCTCATTAACATGTAAAAGCTCTTTAAAAGACCTGTGAAGTACTCGGTTGTGGCTGTGTGTGTGCCCGGGAAGCTGTCTCATCCCGGGCTGCTACACACAATGGGGGGGGCTGAAGCCCTTTGAGTCCAATGGGCGTTGCGTGCCTGGTAGGAACATAGACATAGGACATTTCAATGAGATTTGCAGAGACAACGGCAGCGGTGTGGAGGTGAGGCCGGGAAGCTGTGCAGTGGGACCAGCAGGGTAGGACAAGCGGCCAGTCCATAACTCCCGGGGAAGCAGCCCAGCTGGGTGCGGCTTGCGGGTCGGAGTTGCCTGGAGTCGCTGAGTTGCGGGTGTTACGGGGGTTTGGCTGAGGTTTTTCTGAGCTGCAGGAGGAGCCTACGGTGTTTGCTGAGGTGGAGGACGGAAAGGAGAGGTTAGTGTGAGCAGCGGGAGGCCGTTTCAGCACTCCTGTTGCCTCTCCCCCTCCCCCCGCCCTTGCCACCCCCCTGCTTGTCACAGCCCACACAGGAGGTTACGTGGCTGTGCTCCTGTCGCCTCTCCCCCTCCCCCTGCCCTTACCCCACCCTCCCTGTCAAAGCCCACACAGTAGGTTGCCTGGCTGCCAACAAAGGGTCACAGAGGAGCCAGGGCACAGCTGTCGGGGGAGCACTACAAGGACAGTCCACCCTAAACCTGCCCTCCATGTTTTGCCTCACCATCGCTTTGGATCAGCAGCTCGTACTACCCGGCCAGGCAGGCAACAAGAGCAAAACACACCCCCGGCCCCCCAGGCTCTTTCCTCTGCAAGCCACAACATGCTGCAACAATCATCACTAAGTAGCCTACTACTGGGTTTGACCGCTCTCCCTTTCTGTTGTGAACCTTAGCTCTTGAGCACTAGTGACCATACCCTCGTAGGGAAGGAAGGAAGTGAATCGAGAACCTTCAACGCTGAAAGTGGCAGGGTGAGTTGAGCGAGGAGGAGACAAGGGAAATACTGGATTGTTACCAACTTGTCTAACTTCAGACCAATCTCATTGCTTCCAATTCTGTCGAAAATCCTGGAGAGGCATATTAATACGCAACTAACTCACCTTGTGGAAAGCATGGGATTTCTCCATCCTTCCCAGTCAGGCTTTAGAGCGCATCATTCGACCGAAACTACACTCCTGGGAGTTACCGAGAGTCTGAGACACAGTGTCGATCGTGGAGAAACATCTGCCCTCATTCTTTTGGACTTGAGCGCGGCGTTCGACACTGTGTCCCATTCTATTCTCCTTACGACTCTTCGGTCCCTGGGTGTAGAAGGCGCTGCACTAGCCTGGATAGCCTCTTTTTTAAGAGACCGCACTTTTCAGGTGTTTTCGGCCTCTGCTTCATCTAAAATCTGTCCATCGGCGTACGGCGTGCCTCAGGGGTCTATAATTAGTCCTCTACTATTCAACATCTATGTAAGACCCCTGGCCACCATCATAGAGGAAGCCGGACTCACTTTATACTCCTACGCCGATGACACACAGATCATCTTCTCTCTCTCTAACACAGAGGGTACAGATACCTCTGTCTTGAGAGAAGGCCTGGTTCGTGTCTCTAGGTGGATGAAGAATAATTTCTTGAAACTTAACGGTGACAAGACCGAGGTTGTGATACTTGGCAGGGGTAAGGAGCTCTGGGGCCCCCACCATTGGCTCAATGATATGGGACCTACCCCTCAGCCTGTAACTGTGGTTCGCAATCTCGGGTTCCTCATTGATGAGAAACTTACGATGAGATAGCAGGCTGTAAAGGTAGCCCCTATTTGTTTCGCCACCTTGAGATGGCCTCAAAAAATTCTCTGGATGTTGCCCCCTTCCACACAAAGAACGGTAGTCCAGGCGTTGGTTGTTTCCCGCCTGGACTACGGCAACGTTCTATATCTCAGAGCTGATCTGACAACCATAAAAAAACTCCAGGTTGTTCAGAACGCAGCTGCTCAGCTGCTTCGCAACGTCCCCAGGAGGATATCCGCCTCTCCAGCTCTTCTCGACCTACATTGGCTTAGAGTCCCGGAGAGAATCAAGTTCAAGGCCCTTTGCCATGTTTTTAAAATTAAGCAAGGCTCTGCCCCTAAATACCTTCAGGGCCTTATTCAGGCCTATAAACCTAATTGTGTCCTCAGATCTTCAGGGAACGGGGATTTTTCCATCCCCAGATTTAGGCTAGCTAAAATGGCAGGCCGCTCTTTTGCCTATCTGGGGCCTAAACTCTGGAATGCTCTTCCCATGACCCTGAAGACAGAAACCAATCTTTTTCGCTTCCGTAAAGGGCTTAAAACCTGGCTCTTCCAACAGTAAATTGGAGCTTCCTTTTGGCATACTCAGCATACAAATTCTTCTTCAGTCTGTCCCTTAGTGCCGGGAAACCCACTGCGGGTAGCTGTGCGCTTTATAAGCTTAAATAAATAAAAAATTATGCCGCGGGACCCTACCGCATACTCCACCGCCTGCTGGAAGCTGAGTGAACAGCTGGTATCAAATTCCTTGGGTGGTGCTGAGGCTAGCAGTGGTGTGGTTCACGGCGGGAGCAACCAGGAGAAAACAACAGCCCAAAGACCATTCAGCCACCCCGCCAGGACCTAGGGCATAGACAGCTGCCTTGCTCAAACCCTAAACCTCAAGAAGAAAGTTCAGTCCACCGTGGGATCATATAGTCACCGACAACCGGGCACCCCCATTGAAGGATGACAAAAAAAGAAAAAGCCTCTCAGCGCCAAGAAAATGCACTTGTGAAGTCAATCTCCCCAACTCAAGTATCACCTAGAATCCTAAGGAGTGCACAGAATGCTGTCCCAGACAAAAAGTCCTTCATGAAGTCTCCAGCAGCAGGGCTCATAACTCAATTTTTATACACATGTCCCCCTAAGGACGAGAGCCCCCATGCCCCGACAGATCGATCAGGATGGATCAAAGCCAGTAACTGAATAGGCGAACGGATAGGGAGCCTTACCAACAACAAGTTCCTTGCAATACAAGTAAAAAGTACAAATAGGGGAAACATAAACATCGAAAGACGACAGTCTCAATCTTGCTCCTGACCGTGTCGCTCCGTAGGAATTAAACACAGACATGCAAGTGATCCACCCATCGATGCTACTGCTCTAACCCGAGGTAACCACGTGCAGGTAGTGACAGCTCAAATACATCACCAGCACGAACTCACTTCGCAGTTTCCTGGTCAGCCACCCCCCATGTACCCATAAGTCCTGGACCAACTAAGACTGATGAACTAGAGCGTCAGCAAAACCTTGGGTACTTAGCACCATTATTTCTTCAAAACTTGGAATCAAAGATACAAAGTACGCTAGAGCTTACCCCAAAGCTCTTCAAAACGGCCAATGTAACCCCGTTTTCCCCATCCCCTACACAAAGTTCCCAAAGCTATAGTCTCCACAATGGCAGTTTCATTAACGATCCAGGACCAACCTCACCTGGTGAAACAGGCCATTCAATGGCCAGGGCATTACTCTGGCAATCGAACAAAATGGAGTTGCAAATCGACCTCCTATCCACCATAGCTCAACGGCTAGTGGAACTGAGGGGCATATTACCAACGTTAAGCGATATTTATCGCTAACGATGCTTAGCAACACATTTTTTAACGCTAAGCATCGTCAGAAATTATCGCAGATAAACCTTGCTATTATCAAGGTTTATCGCAAATGCGATAAAAAACGGCCGCAATGCCTTAATATCGCTGAAAAGTCAGCGATATTCATGCATTACCGAGCTAATGCTCTTAGCCATGTTATCCACCTCCCATTGGATAACATGGCTAAGAACTGCTCAGGGCAGGTGTTAGTTTTTGGAGATATTCGCGCTTAGCGCGAATATCTCCAAAAGTTGGTAATAGGAGATAGCGATGTTAGCGACTGTTTCCAGTCGCTAACATCTTGGCACGCCCACTTTGCATGTCATTAGTGATAAATATCACTGACATGCAAAGTGGGGCCCACGATGGTCGCTATCTCCTACTAGCTGTCGCTAACAGGTGTTAGCGACAGCTAGGTAATAGGGAGATAATTTTATCTCCGCTTTCTTGGCTTTTAAAGCCAAAAAAGCGGAGATAACCCCCCTTGATAATATGCCCCTGAGTAACAAGGTGGACTTCATAGAGAACAAGCTCTCTGTCAGAATAATCAGCCTTGCACCTGTTCGTGTGAAGACCGCATGGATAAATGGGCAACACTGCCAAATAATTTTAACAGATCTGGTAGTCTCATTAAAAGTTCATACCGGATGCACCACGGGCCCTATGATCAATAGCAGTACTGCACCAACCTCATACCTCGCTGACCTACATGGTAATTCAGTCATAAACAACTCGGGCACCTCTTCAACAAAGCTAGACACCCAAGTTCTCTTTGTATCCACTTAACTCTCCATCAGTCCACTCAGTCTTAAATCTAGCCCCTGAATCTTAAATCCAGGGAAGAACCGCTACTCTTTTATTCAAATGTGACTATTCTTTCTGCTTAGTAATTTACTTAACAGCAACTGTTCTAGGCAGTCAATCACTATAATCCAATAATTATTTGAAAAGACTTTTCCTCAATCTTGTTATTGTGTCAGAGCGCGCTATGAAGTCCGACGCCCCTATAGACCCCCTCGGGCCTTCCGTTCGGACCTTGAAAACCTTGCCATAGTTCCTAGAGTAAGGAAGGCCCGCACAGGAGGCCGCCGCTTTTCTGTAAATGCGGCGAAAAATTGGAATGCCCTCCCGAGGCACATTCGCACTGAACCTTCCCTTCTTAAGTCTAGAAAGCTCCTTAAATCTTTTCTTTTTCCTAAAACTCCTTAAAACATTTTCCTGTTCCTTTTGAGTTTTATGTTATCTGTTAGGCAGCGCTGGGACGCTTTCGGGCAGCCATGCGCTTTACAAATCCAATTTCATTTCATTTCATTTCTCCTGGCGCTTCTGACTAAATTATAAGATGGAGTGGGCGCGGGGGGGGGGCAGAGGGTACTCAGAAGGATCTAGAAAAGAGCAGAGTCTCCAGGTGTTGTCTAGATGTGACATGCTGAAGAACCGGGTTTTTAGAACCCAGCGGCGCCAGGGAAAACGCCCAAGTCTCCGGGTCCACCTGTCTTAGAGTACAGAGACACGGGGTACTTCTTGGTGACGTCAAAGATCAATTTTATTAGCTGCAGCCAGTAACAGAGATCCCTAGATGTACAACACGGTGTATGTTCTCAGGAGACTGCTCAACTTTACAAAGCCAGTCATCCCTTTTTATACCAAATATTATGCTTCAGGCAAACATTCCTTATTTACAGTTGACCACTCACATATTTTCACAACAAAGGCACAGCAGGAGCATGATGATGAGCCCATTTCTCAGTTTGTCCAGCCCATAATCAATTATTGGTCAAACCCAACATTCTTCATCAGACAGGTAGATCGAACCCATAATAAAAACGGGCACATCCCCATCGTAAACGGACCATAAAGAAAGGAGCAAAGACAGGTGTGAGCAAGATAAGACATAGTTGTGTGCAATGAAAAGGTTTATGGTGCCCTGTGCCTTACTTCGTAATCTTGATCAGCTACTGGGAAAGAACCTGGCCTAACAAGTTTTGGCTTCGGGCAAGAGGGTCGCTCTCTCAGGTCTTTCAGAAGTCAGCTAAAGTGTACGTGTGCTTGAAAACTCGTTCGGCCACTGTCATCGGCCTATGTGAGGGCAACCACAAAATGGCTGCCGTACACAAAATGGAACCCGAGGGTTCAGAACGGAATCCCTGATTTCATGGTGATCTCGTCACTCGAACATGACGAAAATACTCGTACATCTTACACTCGCCATTTTCGGTCTGCTGTTACCAAAATCGTCATGATACGACGACTTTTATGAAACGGGTTCAGAATCTCAGAACCTCAGACCCTCCTTTTGCCCTTACATAGGCAATAACCTAAACCCATGTCAGTCTGAGTCCAGGTCTATACTCATCAGGGGATGTATGACGTTACAACGCATACTTTTACATCGCATGCCTTTACAACGCGGTTTTTACATTGCATACCATTACAACGCATTGTCCTTTTAGGCGCTGGATAGTGATTTATTTATTTTACTATTCCAGCTCCAGTCCCCGTGGATAGTAGGGAAGGTGTTGGATAGTATATTAAATACATTCCCTATCCTAGAGCGCCCCCCAGCGCTATGCGTTGTAATGGTTTGCGTTGTAAAAGTTGCGTCGTAATGGTAGTGCATTGTAAAAGTTTCGTTGTAAAGGATGTTTCCCCTCATCAGGTCATCAAGATGTTGCTGTAGCATCATCCTATTACTTAGCACGTCTCTTGGGGGTTTCCTTACACACGATGTAGCACAGAGACCACATGTAGCAGGAGCACACTGTACACAAAGACAGAACAGGAAAAGGATGGCTAAGATCATCCCAATGACCATCAGAATCTTCCATCCCCATGTGGATAACAGTTCCCAGAACCATCCCATCAACGACCAATCTCCTTCGTCCACATGTATAGACTCGGATATTGTGTGCAGCTTGGAAATGGCCTGGTACACTGTCGTAGCATTGTCTGGAATGAAAACACAGCAACTTGATTGGATCACTTTACATACCCCACCTCGATCTGCAAGTATGACATCTAACGCAACTCTGTTCTGGAGAGTCATAAGACGTTCCGACTGGAGCTCAGCAGTCAAGTTACTAAGGGCACCGGCAGTTTCAACTACGGTGGACTCAACCACTCACGTCAATTGCCGTATGTTCCTGCTGTTCACCATAGGTCCCCAAAACGGCAGAAAACCCTTCAGGAAATCTCCTAATTCTTGTCCTGCAGTATCTTCTTTACCGAAGACACCTCTAACTACTCTTGTCTTGTGGTAATCTGCCGTAGCTGTGTAGGTGGGAGGCAACAGGAACGAGACAAAACATGTGCCCGAGAAATCAGGGGGCAACCATGTGTATGCTCTATCATAACAGATGAAATAGGTACCCTTAGCTGCCAGGAACGATGGGGAAGTCTTAGACGAAAAAACGTACGTCTCCGTACAAGTACTCTTCCCTAACTGAGCTCTCGGATTCTTGCCATTACCCTGCAGACATAGATGACCCTGATGGGGTACAATCAAAATCGGAGAGGATCTTTTCGCTGGCTGGTTCTCGCTCAGACTCGCTCCATATCCAGTCACGTTTCATCCAATATACGCTAGTGTCTCATCTTTCGGGATAGTCTCATAGGAACCTATTGCCTTAATCATATCGACTATTCCCTTAACTAGAGCACTATTCTTTGGATTGTCTTTCACAGAACGTAGGGGGTAGACTTCACGAGCATAGATGAACATCGTTAGCTGAATGGCAGGACCAGGTAAGGAATACCTTTATCAGTAGTATGAGGCATAAGACCACACACCCAACAATTAGTCGTGTTCACTACTAGCTGGTGTTGGTGCAGAAGCTGAACAAAGGAGTTATTAACAAATTCTAATCCCCTAATGGACTCATGTTCAGGCAGAGGATGAAAAGAATGCGAAGAAACAGTAGAGGAAGGTATGGGTTGTGTAGTGGGTGCAAACGTCACTTGAAAAGAGAATATAATATATCCCATTCAAAACATCATTAAGCTAAGCAACATGAGAACACACAATATTAAGAAACATTTTCTGCTCATTATTTTACACATTTTGCCTAAAATTCATTTCTTTAAAAGGTCTCTCCATCTCGAAAAACTCCATCCTCTAACCGTGCTGCTCGCGGAGGTAGGGTGTTCCATGCTAAGGAATGCATCTGTCAGTCCAGGGATTGCCCTAGGACCAACCAGAACCGTTGACCTTGTGTCTTTGGCTTGCACTCCAAAGACTTGATACCGCGACCCTACAGCTGAACCCGGATGGCGGTTCGAAAAACAAAAATCAGTCAAAACAGTTTCTCAGATGGGAGAAATGAACTTTCAAAAATAGCAAAGAAAAATAATTTTATTTTATTTGTCCCATGATTCTTGGCCGTAAATTATAACGGCCTTTCCCGGGCAATGTCTGGTCTCGGAATAAGATTTCAGGCTCGGTAGTGTCCAATCGAACTGACGGTGGCACAGCTTCTTGCAGAAGATCGTCGCTTTCACGCTCCGAACTTATCCCCATTAAACGTGCATCGCTAAAAGGCAGAAAACGAGGCACAGTTTCAGTTTCCGAATCAGGAATGCCCTCCTGGACCCACCGGTCGTACGGCAGAGGCAAAGGAACCCTCTTACAATGTACGCCATGGATCCAGTTCTTTTTCCCTTGCACTCGCACTGCAGATCGCGTTGAAAAGAGTACCAAATAGGGGCCAATCCAGCGGGGCTGGTCGTTCTTTGTCCGCTGAAAGTTTTTGATCAGTATCCACAATCCAGGATCGATTGCATGTCCTGGATCTTCAGGAGCCTGAGGCAATGTATCATGAACCTGTTGGTGTGAGACACGCAATTTAGCCGTCAAATCATACAAGTAATCAAGCAGTACAGGGTGTTCAATCTCACTGAATTTTGTCGGCCTCGGCACTCCCCATATGTTTGCCGGGCGACCAAAAATTATCTCATATGGACTAAGTCCCACTCGTGAATGGACAGTCATCCTTGTCGACAAAAGTGCTAATGGCAAAGCATCAGGCCATTTAAGACCAGAGCTCGCTTGTATCTTGGCAAGTTTTAATTTAAGAGTGCATTCAACTAGACCAGCTGATTGGGGGTGATTTGCAGCGTGGAACTTTTGTCGGATTCCTAACCCTTCACACACTCTCTTCATCACTTGACCCACAAGTTCACTCCCATTATCACTCCAGACCATTCTCGGCAAACCATACCTAGGGAAAAACTCCTTAACAAGGGCTTTAGCTGTGGACAAGGCAGTGTTATCTTTCAGGGGATATGCTTCTACCCATCTTGGGAAGGCACAAACAACCACTAGTACGTATTTCAAATTGTTGCACCTCTCCATGTGGATGAAATCTAGCAGCAAAACCTCGAACGGATACGTCGGAGGCGCAAAATGACCAGCTGGAGTTGGAGTTGCCTTGCCAGGATTGTACTTCAGACAAACCATACAATTCCTGATCACATTCTCTGCACACTCAGGAATTCCAGTATTTTGCCATACTGGAGCCAACAACTTACAAATCCCTTTCGTACTGATATGAGCCATTCCATGCGCCATTGTAACCACTGCCATCACGTACGCATTGGGTAACAACCATCGCTGATGCTCTGACAACTCAACCCAACAACCATTCGCGTCTAATTTACCCGTACTCTCTCTCCACACACTCAACTCTTTCTCTGTAGCTTCAGCTTGAATAGACTTCTCACTCTCTATTGTATCTTCACACATTCCTCTATCCGGAACCCATCTCGCCGGACCCGCAATATACATTCGACTCGTCACATCTCTTGCCGTTCCTTTCGCAATTTCATCAGCAAACGCATTACCGCGACCAACGTCATCGGTAACCTTCTTATGTGCACTGCATTTCACAATCGCAACTTGCAACGGCAAAGTAAGTGACTCAAGAAGCTCATTCACCAACTGACCATGCTGAATTTTAGTTCCATGAGAAGTGAGGAACCCACGTTCCTTCCACAAACGTCCAAAACTATGAGCCACACCAAACGCATACTGGCTGTCGGTATATACAGTCACTCTCTTCCCTTTCGACAACAAACACGCTCTCGTAAGTGCAATCAACTCTGCTGCTGAGCTGAATTATGTGGGATACGTGCAGCTTCAACAATCGTATGCAAAGTCCTAACAGCATATGCCGCAGTCGTATCACCATTTGGAAGCTTGAAGCATGAACCATCCACCCATAAGGTACCATCACACTTCACAAGAGGAGTGTCCCTAAGATCTACTCTCCCTTTCGTTTCCTCTTCTGTCCTGAGAAAGCAATCATGTTGTTCAGAAACATCTGTCTCTGTTGAAATCGGCAATAACGTCGCTGGATTCAACGTATTGCATCTCTTTATGTGCACATGACTTGCTAAAAGTGTCAACTCATAACCTGACAATCGAGCACTAGTTAAGTGCTGTGTCTTGGTCCTGTTTAGCAAAGTATCCACTGCATGTGGAACCATCACAACCAACGTATTATTCATCACCAAACCAGCAGACTGTCGAATAGAAACAGCTGCTGCCGCGTGGTTCTCAAACATCTCGGCAACGCTCTAGCTACCGGATCCAAAGTCGACGAGAAATACGCACATGGACGCTGCTTGTCCCCAAAAGATTGTGTCACCACTGACAATGCACATCCTTCTCTTTCGTGGACATACAGTGTGAAAGGCTTACTGTAGTCGGGGGTGCCCAACACAGGAGCCGAACACAATGCTTCGCGCAATTCCGAAAAACTCTTCTGACAATCATCAGACCACGGGAGGGGATTCGGTGTATCTTTACAAGTCAATGCCACCAAAGGTTTGGCCAGCAGAGAAAAATTCGGTATCCATTGTCTGCAATATGACGTGATACTCAAGAAAGCACTCACTTCTCTCTGTGTAATTGGCACACTCATTTTTGCAATCACTTGAATTCGTTCTGGGGTCAATCCTCTTCCCTCCTTCGATAAGAGATGTCCTAAGTAGGTCACTTCTTGTCGACAATACTGTAACCTTGAAAGAGACACCTTATGATGCAAATCAGACAAATGACGCAACAACGACAAGGTGGCTTCCTTACAAATGTCCTCAGTATCGGCAGCGACTAGCAAATCGTCAACGTACTGAATAAGAGCAGCACCATCAGGTAAAACAATCGTATCAAGCTGTGTTTTCAAAGCCTGACTATATATTGATGGACTCTCACAATAGCCTTGAGGAGCGCGCTTGAACCGGAAGCTTCGACCTCCTAAAGAGAAGCCGAAAATATGCCTACTCTCCTGGGCAATCGGGATGCTGAAGAAAGCATTCTTCAAATAAATCACCGAAAACCACGTGGCTGAAGCTGGAATCATGGTCAGTAAGGCAGTGATATCTGGAACGACTGGAAATTGCGGAACTACAATCTTATTCACCTCGCGAAGATCGATCACGAATCTATATACAGGCGGTTGTGAAGAATCAGTCCTTTTTAGAACAGGCAATACCGGACTATTGCACACATTACCTCTTGTTTCTTCAATTACATCTATTTCAATCAGGTCATGAATGATCGCTAGCAACGCCCTTTCACCATCACTAGAGATCCTATATTTGGGGAATACGTGGCATTTTAACATTCGCTGTCAGTGTCACAACATATGGCGGTATCTCCAAAAGACCCACATCATTAGGACCAGTAGCCCAAAGAATATCAGGAAGAGACGACAATTCTGTCGGAAGTTTATCCTTCGACAAATACATCGGGGAGACCACTTTCTTCCCCAATGTAAGTTGTACTCCCGAAGGAGAACAATCCAATGTCACTTACAATCTTTTCAACAGATCCAATCCCAACAAGTTCTCACCACAACCTGTCGTCAGAATAAGGGGTGCTTCAAATTCACGAGGTCCAACAGAAAGAGACATAGGACTAGAAATTGGATTTCTAACTTGGGCGCCAGAAAAACCTACTGAAACATTCGTTAAGCCAGACAAATGTGCGCCAGGGAGTCTAGAGTGCATAATAGAACTCTTCGCAGCACCAGTATCCAACAGAAAAGGTTCTGACACACCTGATGTAATCACTTCAACATAAGGTCCACTCTGATCTACCGGAACTGAAACAACTCCCTCTCTTTGTCTACGGCTGTCCTAGCAATCATTACCGTCCATATTCTCACCTTTGACATAGTAGTCATCAGCATAGTACTGAGTCGTCCTACCAGACGCACCATTTTGCTGATCAAAACAATTAATCGTATTTTGTGGAGGAAAGGAACGCCCGTTCTGGGGGAACCCTCCACGTCCTCTACCTCTAGAAGCTTGCGGAATACCCCGACCTCTTGCGCTAGAAACACCGTTCATACGTTGTAACAAAACAGGACAGCTACTTTTAAAATGACCCTCTTCTTTGCAATATGCACATTGATTAAGGCCTACAGGAAAACGTGGTTGAGAAGGCTCGAACCTTTGCGAGTTTCGCTGAAACTGCTGAGGTTGCTGATAGTCACGCTGGTTACTACGAGGCGGATACGCTTGCTGTAAAAGAACCTTCGTCTTCAACTCTTTAGTCTTCTTCTCTGCTCTATCCTTCTCATCCTTATCCCTATTTTCGTAGTATTGTGCAGTAGCCAATATCTGTGCTGACGAGGAAACAGCCCAAGAACTCTCGGAATCCTTCAACTTGGTACATAACTCGGGAAGCAAATTATGCACAAACTTATCAACAAACAACCGTTGACCACCTTCAGTACTCATGTCTTGACCACTGTGGTCAATGAATGTTTCTTCAAACCTAGTGAAGAAATCAGACACAGTTTCATCTTTCTTCTGCTTACACGCAGACAATTTGTCCCAGTTTACTCGCATAGCAGGCATTAAAGTCTTCATGTAAGTAATGATCCTACCAGGAAGTTCTGCAACTACAGGCTCAGGTTTAGCACCACCAATTTGTCGGCCATCCGCAGCACCAATATTAACCCAGGTATCACCTAACTCCTGTGCATGATCCGTGTGATGAATCAAACCCCATAAAGGTTGTGGGACCACATTACCAAACTACATGTCTATATCGGCTAGATTCATAACACATGAATCTGCGGTCTGTGATAATTCCTTATAATACCCTGCAGGATTCTTACGAGGATCAGGCAAAGTCTGCTTAAGAGCCAAAACTTCAGCTCGCTTCCACGGAACATGTACCCAAACATGTTGAAAATGAGGCAGAACAGCTGGGTTAGCGTTTGGGTCCCCTTCTCTCCAAACTGGGGGAACTTCTCTCATGGGATATTGTCTCACTTTCCTCCTAACAGAAGGGTCAGGCTCAAACAACGACCGAGAAGGAGATTCATTCCTAAATGAAAGCAGTGTCGCTACCGCTCTTTCAACGTCGAGACCCACAATCGTGCCTTTTGCAAACTCGAACCGTACACGGCACAACTCAGGCGGAGTTGTCCCAGATCACCATCTTCCAATTCTTCACAAAGAAAATCCCACATTTTGTCAAAAACATACCTCTGCTTCGGTTCTTCCCATTGGCGGAAGACATCCATAACATACTCTAACTCATATCTTGTAGGATCAGTAACCCATTTATGCGCCAAATGATCCAACACTCCCTTCTCTCTAGAATCAGGCAGTTGGCTACGCAACTGTTTACGCTCTGAAACGGGGGTGGTGCTCAATGACCCAAAGAAAGGAGACAAAAGACTAGTAACAGTATCCGTCATTCTCTGTCGGACAGAAGGAGAAGTTGACAGGACAGGAGATAAAGAGGACTGAGTAAGAGCTAATGTAGGAGCAGTAGCAGAAGAGGCAGCAAGAAAAGGCGGAAGAGTCGTAGGAATTAAAGACGGAACAGGAAGCAAAGTCGGCGGCCCTTGAGAAGGCTGCGCCAGAGGAGTAGGACCCAACTGGAGAGGAGCTGGCGGCTGTGCAATAGCAAGAGGCAAAGCAACCAGAGGTTGCGCCACTAAAGGTTGCGGAGGTGCTGTAGCACTCTGTGCGTAAGGGGGTGGCAAACTCAACAAATGTGACATTAAAGGATCTTTCTCAAGTTCCTTTGCTGCATCTTGCTGAAGAGGTGGCAGAACTGGATAGCATTTATCAATCGCCATTTTACGTTGCCTGTGCAACTGTTCACTCGCTTGTTCTTCTTCGTTATCTTTATTTCTGCATAGCAGCTTGCATTATCGAGATACCCTTTTCTCTTTTATTCCTCTTTGCTAATTTAATTTCTTTCTGTTTGGCTTCCTTTCGCCATAGGCGGAAAGAGTCAAACATCGCCGGCCGGGCTTTCTTCTTAAAAAGTCTAACCTCTAGATTATCTAAAATTTCCGTGTCAAAACTACCATATTGGGTCCATTGTAGGACACCGTCCTTTTTCGTGTAACGAATCCATACTTCATTATATGTGATGGGGCCCACGCCATGTTTCACATAGAGCTCATAGGTTGGAGTTCCAATCGGACGAACCGGACACGAATCCTCCAATCGGGAATCCCTATTACAACCACAACAGAATAACTTTCCAAGTCTGCTAAGACCAGGCATCTTTGCTCACTAGTCTAGCTTCAAACTTCAAGGGAATATCGAATACGATAGTCTCGTGAATACACGAGTCCCTCGGCTTTGGTACTTGCAAGTTCCAAATCAAAGATCCCAAGGGGATACCCAAAAACTAAGGACTGGGAGACGCTCCACTCATACTTAACTGAGGTATCGATGTCGGCACCAGAAGACCCGTCTATCGTCTCGCTTTACAAATCATCAAAGGGTCCAAGACAGGGCGACAGTCAGGGCAGCAGTCCTTGGTAGCCGTCGGAAAGCGGGGAACCTCGCAGCAAAGACTTTCGGACCACGACGACATACAGGGGTCGATGAAGTGGCAGGCCTTTCTCCAGAATTTTCACACGAAGCTCCTCACGAACCTCAGGCTTGGACCGGTACCGCTGAAGTCGCCCCACGTTGGGCACCAAATGAAGAACCGGGTTTTTAGAACCCAGTGGCGCCAGGGGAAACGCCCAAGTCTCCGGGTCCACCTGTCTTAGAGTACAGAGACACGGGGTACTTCTTGGTGACGTCAAAGATCAATTTTATTAGCTGCAGCCAGTAACAGAGATCCCTAGAAGTACAACACGGTGTATGTTCTCAGGAGACTGCTCAACTTTACAAAGCCAGTCATCCCTTTTTATACCAAATATTATGCTTCAGGCAAACATTCCTTATTTACAGTTGACCACTCACATATTTTCACGACAAAGGAACATCAGGAGCATGATGACGAGCCCATTTCTCAGTTTGTCCAGCCCATAATCAATTATTGGTCAAACCCAACATTCTTCATCAGACAGGTAGATCAAACCCATAATAAAAACGGGCACATCCCCATCGTAAACGGACCATAAAGAAAGGAGCAAAGACAGGTGTGAGCAAGATAAGACATAGTTGTGTGCAATGAAAAGGTTTATGGTGCCCTGTGCCTTACTTCGTAATCTTGATCAGCTACTGGGAAAGGAACTGGCCTAACAAGTTTTGGCTTCGGGCAAGAGGGTCGCTCGCTCAGGTCTTTCAGAAGTCAGCTAAAGTGTACGTGTGCTTGAAAACTCGTTCGGCCACTGCCATCGGCCTATGTGAGGGCAACCACAAAATGGCTGCCGTACACAAAATGGAACCCGAGGGTTCAGAACGGAATCCCTGATTTCATGGTGATCTCGTCACTCGAACATGACAAAAATACTCGTACATCTTACACTCGCCATTTTCGGTCTGCTGTTACCAAAATCGTCATGATACGATGACTTTTATGAAACGGGTTCAGAATCTCAGAACCTCAATGCGATGAGATGCACAGGAGTTCACCTAGAAGAGAGTGCCAAAGGGACGGTGCAGGAAAATGAAGCCCGCGTCTTGTCCTAATGAGCCCTGAAATGTAGAGGAGCTTCAGAATAGAACAAAGAGTGCGAACTGGAGAGGAACCGTGTCTGGAGCACCATGTGTAATGCATAGTGGCATGGGCGTCCGCAGGCGGCAGGGCCGGCTTTAGCGCTGGTGGCACCCAGTGCAACAATGTTAGTTGGCGCCCCCAGTGACCACCTCCACCACGGATTCTCTCACTAGCACCCTTTAACAGTGACCAAGTCTCCATAACCACTCTCTCTCAGATGCATTGAATTCGTTATATAGCGCTACTCATACAATTAAAGTATGTCAGAGCATTTTGCATCACACACACATTGCACAGACAATCAATCATACTTGTGTAAATCAGTGTATAGGAAATGTTACATAAGCCCAAGGACAAAGGGGCATATTATCAAGGCCTAGCGATTATTTTTATCGCCGTGTTTACATCCGTTTTCGGACGAAATGCGACGATAAAAATATTGCTTTATTTAAAAGAGCACGCTAACGCGTGTTCAATGAGATTAGCGCTGGTTTCAACATCGCATTGCCTTGCATCGCTAATGAAATGCAAGGGAGGCGTGTCCCGTGAAACAACATGGGATATCATCACTAACCCTGATTCACTCTATTTTCAAGTGTATCGCTAACACACATAGCGATATTATAATCAGCGCTAACCGGGTTTTTCGTCGGTTTGTAATGCCTGCTATTTTCCTTACTAAGCCATAGCTATAATGGGATATGGATTGTTATGCTGAGTCCACGTCTCCCATTATAGATTAAGTTTTCCCTAACGCAGTTTTCTATCGCTGGAATTCCGGCGACTTCGACTCTTTCCGCCGCTTTTGCCTGGATTTCTATTGCCAGGGCGATGCGCCTTGCTGATAGTGCGCTCACCAGGCGATAGAATAAGGCGACATGCGGCATTAATTTTTTGCACGCTACACACGGCCAGCGATAATTATTGCTGGCCCTTGATGATATGCCCCTAAAAGTGTAGGAGTCACATGTCATCCATACTGGTAGGCAGTATAGTTTAGGAGTGCTTGGTGTGGAGAAGCACAAACTCAGAGTCGAAAAAGAAACAGCATAGTTGGGAGTTTTCTTTAATAATAAGAATCCATTTCTACCCAAATTAACCCTTTTTGCAACATTAATCAATGTTCTATACTTAGCAGAGTGTATGCACTTCTATGATGAAAGTTAATACCTCACTATTCTATATTAGGACTTCAAGTTATAAATTGCAAGTAAATAAAGGTTAGCTCTTTTAAAAGCACTAACCTGCTGATCTATTTGCATTAAATGCACTCTTTAATCTACTTGGTACACGTTCTTTGCAGCAGGCATATTAACCCTCTGTACTACCTTCACATAAGTCAAAAACCTAAACTACACAAAACTCTGATCTCTGGCCAGGAAGAACATTAATCACAGGAGTTATCTTGAAATTTTTTGTGAGGCCCCGTAATTGCAGGAGGAAATGAACGCGCAGCAGGTGCTTTTAAAATCATAATTAAGATGTAAACATGGTGCCCCCAGGAAGCCAGCACCCGGTGCGATGGCACCGGTCACACCGCCCTAAAGCCGGCCCTGGCAGGGGGGCAAGGAGGGGCGCTCCGGGGGGGGGAAAGCGCCCCTCCTTGCCCCCCCCTGCGGACGCCCATGATCCTGTCCCTCTCAGAAACTCACTCAAACGACCGAGCCTGGGTTAAGTTCCTGTGTCTCTCCAGTGACTCTAACGGGGAGTCAACCTCGATTGGGCTGAGTCGTCACTCTCAGGTGGGGCTAACACCAGATGAAATAACCCAAATGGCTGAATGGGGTATTGACATCGCTCGACGCTTTCTCCATACCTGAGAAATACCCACACGTACTAGCAGCATCACCGCCTAGGAAGGAAGTCCATTCTGTCCTAAAGGGGACAGCAAGCATTCAATCAGGGAAAAGCCCAGCTGCAGAGTCAAGACTTTACAACGCCTACAGGATAACAAATACACTTCACCACAGGACAGTCCACATTAGTGGGCCAAAGCATTCCCTCATGTATGGCACTTGTACTGGTCCAGATGGACAGCCACCATGTCGGCACCTCTAACACCATTAAGGCGGTTCGTCATCAGATCATGACTGGAACACCGGGAAACAACATACAGCTGTCCATCATATCCTGGAACGTTGCTGGGCTAAAAAGATTACTTGGGTGCAACTCAGTAAGCAATTACCTTTGCGAAAATTACATCTTGTGCTTTCAAGTGACATGGGCTACCGAACCTCTAATTCTGCAGCAGCTTCTTTTCACTCACAATATGGTTTCTGCCCACATCATCAAAAAAGCTGCGGATCCCCTCTGGTTTCCTCTCCCCACCTTCAAGGATAAGTCCACAATCGACTACATCTTTATCCCTGATAACCTGGCACCATATTTTAACAACTTCGAAGTGGGAAATAGGGACGAGAGTGACCACAGACCACTGAGTGTATTTATTCAGCTAAACGGGAAACCTGCAAAACAACTGGAAACTCTGGGGGTTCCAACCGGAGAAGAGTACCATGAAATTTTGGGCAGAATGAAATGGTCCACAAATTTAGGTCCAAAACTCCTGGATTGGATTAAATATAAAGAATCATGCTCCACAGGCATAAGCACTGAATCCCCTTTGGAGATCTGGAAAACACCCTTAGATGAATTAAAAACCGTTCTTGGGGGACATACTGGAATCTATAAAGCACAGGCCTCCTATCCCCAATGCCTACCATCACAAATAAAACCAAGGGCCTTAGTTCAGACCAAGTACAGTCTTACAAAGGCCTTGAAGGCAAGAAGAAAAGGAGCCCCAAATCCACAAACACCAGGATTAACAGCACTTTGCACGGAACACTGAAAGAAAGTAGGGGAAATATGACTAGTAAAAAAAAAATCGAGGTTGAGTGGCTGAAAATATTTAATCTTCTCAAAGAAAGGGACTCATCCAACTTTGGAGATACATTAAGCAACACAGCCACAGCGGCCAGATCAAGGAAAACAGGGTGGCAGCATCGGAGTGGGTCAAATACGCAAAGCAACTGTATACAACACATCAGAAAAGGACTTATACCCAAATACAACAAATTGCCTTAGAAATACAAAAAGGCGTCAAGACTCCTGTCATCACTAAAGTCGATATAATCAACCTGATTAAAAAAATGAGATCAGATGGTGCCACAGGCCCCAACGGAGCCCCTGCAACAGTGTTTAAAGGCTCTCATGGACTCTGGCCAGAACACTTAACATCACTTTTTAAGCATGCATTTGTCACTTCTATCATTCCTCTGTCGTGGAAAGGCTCCATACTTTTTCCCATTCATAAAAAAGGGGACTGCACGAAACCTGAAAGCTACCAGCTCATCGCCCTATTAGACATAAAAGCGAAAGCATATGCCAGAATTCTGTTGAAAGAACTAGAAACCTGGGTAAATGATAATTAACATCCTCCTCTTCTTTCAATCCGGTTTTAAGCCCCAAAGCTCCACCACAGATAACATCTTAGCACTGGGACACCTGTCACTCCGTGCGACCCAGCCATCACAGCTACCCCTGTTTTGCTGTTTAGTTGACTACAGTGCAACCTTCAACCGAGTTGACCGCAGGAAGCTGTGGGAAAAACTGGACTCCTAGGACGTTCCTCAAAAGCTGTTAAGGGCAATAATTGCCCTTCATGAGGGGACTTGGGATTGTTTCAAAACCAGTCAATCATCTGCAACAACTAAGGTTCCTACTAATAACGGCCTTAAACAAGGATGCATTCTCGCCCCTCTACTTTTTCATCTCTACACAGCCGACCTGGGCAAATCTACTAACACCAAGGCTGGGGAATGAGCGACTCCATATTCTCCAATACGCTGACAACATAGTCATAATGGATCACACTAGGACATGCCTACAGAAAGCCTTAGAAGCTCTGTATAGGTTTAACCAAAAGAACAACCTCTTGGTGAACCAAGAGAAGACCCGGATAAATATCTTTGGGAAGAACCACCGAAAGAAGACCTGCAGATTAGAATATGCAGAAGTTATAACTATTTGGGTCTTCGGTAATCGGACAGGGCCAAACCCACCGCCCATCTGAAACATCTAAGGATCAAGGGGGCCGGCATCATATACAGCTTGAGAAATCTCAATCGACGTCTACAGAGTCTGGCTGCCGAACACATTTTGAAAGTCTTAAAAGCAAAATTAGTTCCCTCTCTTAACTACGGCCACCTAGCCTTCCCCGGAGCCTTCACTAAGTTCCTCATAAACCACCAAATTTCTGCCTATAAGAAGGTTCTAGAACTTCCATGACAGGCTTGGAAAGCAAGAGTAAGGTTGGAGCCGGGTCTCACCCGTCCGGACATTAGCTGCTTAGGGATTATTCTAAAATACTATATTAGCACCCTGCGTGCTCCAGTAACCTCCCTGAATATGCAAATTAAATCAACCTTTGAAGAAGGAGGATCTCCATGGCAGGCTCAGCTGGCAGTAGCCATAGAATTGCTAGAAATAGAGGCTCAAAATTTGCACAATTTAAATATTCCAGTAACCGCATGGAAAAAAACTGTGAATACACAGGTTAAGAAAATATCCTATGAAAGAGATCTGGAAAGTTTACACCATCAACCCAATCTCTCAGCACTTGACACTTCCTACACAGTGGGCAAACCACAGCCTTACTTTGAGCAAGCACTAACAGTCCCGGTCCAGAAAAAAATCACCTATATGAGACTTCTCGCATTGCCTATCGTGGATTTTATCCAAGCCTAGTCCTGGAAGGGGGCGCTAGGTGGCGCCAAACCAAGATGGCCGCACTGTAGTGAGGCTCTTGTCAGATCAAGCCTTTCACTCATCCTCCAGACCATCCTGACCGGGAAGAACTGCCCAGACACCTCGCAACTGGGATCGTGACAGCCCCCTGATCTCAGCGGTGGTAAAATCGTGCAAAACGCCTGAGCAGAAGCGGAGATATCGGCCTGTTTCCTGGGGGCGGACTGCAGTGCTGGACCGCGATCTGCCGACCGGTCGGCTCGGCATGCCAGGAAACTCCGGGGCTCTGAGGCCTAGTCGAGACTACGCTCCCGGCTCCTCGCGGACACTGCTGGCGCTGTTGGACTCCCTGAGGAAACTACATCGCAGCGAGAAAACCCCTGTGTTTGCAAGGTGAGCCCTGCCTGGGAAGAGGCGATAAACCTACAGCGCGAATTTCAAACCCCTTGGCGGGAACTGTTGCAAGGCCTACCCGACCCGACACCGGGAATATATACCGACCGGCGCCCTGCCACACAGTCAATGACATTGCCTGCCATATCGATCCCAAGCACCCTAGCTGACTGCGCCCGGATGCCAGGCCCGTCCGCTTCTTAGTCGCGGCCTCCCCGCAGCTCACCAGTCACGAGAAGCGGCCTGTACACTACCCTGAGGCCCGACACTCTGTCTATACGGACATCGGGGCCTACCCGCCCTTCAGCTGCGGCCTTCCCGCCTCCCAACAACTGCTGGCGTATCCTCACCTGCTCATCCTGTGACCAGGGGGCCTAGGGCTTGACCCGTCGAGAGGAGACTGCACCTGCAACCGGGACGACGGATCCGGCGGGCGGAAGGTGCGAGTGCGGCCTGGCGGACATTGGGTACTGCCCCCCCCACTAACTCGAGGTGCCGAGCCTGCTCCATGACATATCATTCCGGGTGCTGAGCTGGCCATATAGCACCGCGGCCCCATTTGAAAACCGATTGCTGCGCACCTCTGGCACGGCTTACCTCCTCACCTCTGGGGCCTGTCTGGTGGGCCGTGAAACTACTTCTCCTCCCAACGACATACAGGAGCGCGCGTCCTCCGAAGGGGTAAACCCAGAGCCCGGTCTGCCTTCTGTCCTTCTGCCTGGACAAGTGTTGTAAAGGGGTACCCGCAGGCCACGGACAGCTGGTGCATAAGCCGCCCCGGATCGCCTGAGGGCTTAACAGAGAGACGCTGAAGCCACGGATTGCCGGTGGCTGCAACAAACAGCAGAATCACTTCCCCCCCCATGTAAGCATCGCCTCATGCCAGATGTGACATTGCCTTCCCCTCTGTGACCATTGGCTGCCTCCGTGACCTGGAGGATACTGACTGCACCCTGCCTTAGCTCACAGCGAAAAGTGTCATCACACGCCACATTTGGGATCGCGGCCTTTCCCTGCCCGGTTTACAGCCAGAGGGGACGACCGGACTGACCTGTTGTGTCCGCCTGCATATCTGCGATTGCTGCCACTAACAGTGCCAAAAGGGGCACTCCAGACTCACGCTACGCCCTAAGCTCCACGTACAGGTGAAGCCTGCGCCCACTCTCGCAAGAAGTGCAGTGGCCGCCATACCAACCTGCCCCAACAGTTCTCGGGCCGCTGGACCAACAGCTTCCTCACTACACCCTGGCCTCGGCCGCCACATCGGCCTCGCGAACGCCAAGACGCGACATGGGGCGCAGCGATGCCAAACAATCTAAGATACCATTTGAGACTAAAAGACACCCCAAAAGTACACAAGACCCGGAGGGCAGTCCCGGTGCCCATGGTCCCCCAGACGAGGACTGGAAAACCCTGCTGATTAGCATGCAACAAAGTCTATCAAATATTGACTCCAAGATTGACAACATCAACACCCGCATGGATAGCGTGGTCACAAAGCTGGAAAGCCACGACACCAGAATCAAAGATGCGGAGGACAGGATCTCTGTACTGGAAGATGGGGCCACCTCGAACAGCAGACATGTGTCCCAAATGGACAGGCTCCTAAAAGTCATTGCCGAGAAGAACGAGGATTTGGAAGCGAGGTCCCGCCGCAACAACATTCGCATCATGGGTCTGGCGGAGACCACAAACATAGGGAGAATGGAGGTATTTATCGAAAATCTGGTCACCGAACTCTTTGGTAAGGAATCGTTCTCCCCGCACCTAATAGTTGAGCGAGCCCACAGGTCCCTAGCCGCGCGCCCAAAGTCAGGGGCCCTTCCGCGCCCCATCATCACGAGATTCCTAAACTATAGGGGCCGGGACGCGGTGCTTAGACGGGCAAGAGAGATCGGCACTGTAGGATACTGCAATACTACGCTCTCCTTCTTCCCTGACTTCACCCCGGCGGTACAGGAGGCTAGAAAGAAATTCGCAGGAGTGAAGAAAAAACTTCAGGAACAAGAGATGCCATACGCCATGCTATACCCGGCGAAACTAAAAATCTCCTACCAAGGCAAACAACTCTTCTTTCAAAATCCTCAACAGGTGGAAGATTTCCTCAAGCAGCACAAGAAAAACAAGGATAGGGGAAGTGCTGACAGACAACGCTCCAGATCCACATCGCCTATGAACCACCAAGACTGAACTGTAGCCGTGGCATCTGTCACATCCAAGATGAGTATGAACGAGCACGACTTCAGTAACCCGGTGAGGTGCATTTTCAAGTAATTGTATGACCCGGTTTAAATAACTTCTGGTGCTCGATCACCCACCTCCGTCCCACGTAATGAGTCCAGGGACATACCTGGATCCGAGTGGGTGCAAGTAGGGAGGTGGATGACAGGTTGGGCGCCCCCTAGAACTGACCCCCGATGGGCGAACCCCCAAATACCCCTTCTGCTAGCAGAATGGGGGAGACTTTGTCTTTACTTCTGTTTCTAAGTTGGGGAGAGGGAGGGATGACTTTGGGGGGGTGGGTTCTGAATACCCGGCGGGTTGGGGTTGCCGGTGTGGGTGGGAAAATGTTCCAACATGTTGCATACTTCGACGGTCTATTTGACAGTCATTCTATTTGCTGGGCATGCCAAAGTAGAAGTTCGGGATCATGTCACACATCTTCTGCCGTACGTTATACACACATGGATGTTGTAGACCCTTGGTATATATATTTTCTGATTGTAACATGGGGGGTTTAACTGAAACGCAACCAGTCTCGCAGTTCAAAGTGGTCTCCTGGAATATACGTGGGTTGAATAACCCGAGGAATAAGAGACAGATTTTGGGTTATCTGGACAGACATGGGATATCCATTGCCATGCTGCAAGAGACACATTTACTCCCACATGGGTCCCCTCCATTCGCTTCAAAGTGGTCCTCGTGCAAGGTGTTTTCATCCTACTCTAACTATGCGAGCGGGGTAGCAATTCTGGTTAGGCGAGGGACTAATTTTACTCCTGCTGGGACTGAGATAGACTCTGAAGGGCGTTACTGTATGATATGGGGGAAACTTCACGCACATACGATATTGTTTGCATGTTATTATGGTCCTAACATCGATGATCTGAATGTTCTTTTCACATTGTGGGGGAAAATACAGGCCTTGGGAATTGCTCACGTGATACTGGGAGGGGACTTCAACACCGCCTTAATTCCTGGGATGGACAGGTCATGTCCGCAAGCCTCTTACCACACGAATACTCAACGTTCACTGTTGGGGATAGTGAATGACCACCACTTGGTAGATGCATGGCGACACCTACACCCCTCTGCCAGGCAAGGCACTCATCACTCAGCTTTCCATTCCACATGGGCCCGATTAGACTATATATTCTTGTCAGCAGGACTGGCCCCATGGTTAATCAGAGCACAACACCTGGCGAGAACGTTCTCTGACCACTCGTCAGTCCTTCTTTCCCTGCAGGTGCCCCTCATCATAGCCCCTTACCTAAACTGGCGCCTTAACCCCGCGCACCTTACTGATACTGCCTTTGCTGCTGAACTAGAGCAAGACGTTACTGAGTTTTTTGAACGAAATGTCAATTCAGTCTCTAGTCTCACTACTGTTTGGGAGGCCTTCAAGGTGACGATCAGGGGGACCTGTATAGCCAAAGGTGGGGGAGTTCTAAAGACACTGCGACAAGACATACGAACACTGGAAACCGAGATTAAACAGCTAGAACGGGATATAGCGCAGGGGGATAGAGATTGCGCAGCTCAAGCTCAGCTCAGGGAAAAAATTAATGAATACTCAGAAGCGGCAGAGAAAGAATGCAAGTTCCTGGGGAGGCCCTTCACTGCTAGATTATACGGAGAGGGAGACAGGCCAGGCAAAGCGCTAGCAGCTGCGACTAGAACCCCTAGGTACCAAACCTATGTCCCTACGTTACTTGACAGGCACGACATACCACAACGAGACCTCCCGGAACAGCTCCGAGTGTTAACTGAACACTCCACATCGCTCTACACCTCACATAGCACTGGCACAATTAACCTTCAGGAATACCTGGAAGACACCGCAATTGCCTGGATAGGACCATCCCAGCAAAAATTCCTCCACCATGAGCTTGAACTCGATGAGATCAAAGATGCGATCATGTCCATGAAGTCTGGTAAAGCGCCTGGTTCGGATGGACTACCGATCGAGTTTTATAAAAACTTCATACACTTACTAGCGCCCATACTGAAGCAAGTCTTCTACGCCGCATTAGAGGAAGGCTCACTCCCGCACACAATGCGAGAAGCATTAATAACCTCATTACTGAAACCGGGCAAACCATCAGACCTCTGCGATTCATACAGGCCTCTCTCCCTGTTGAACACAGATAGTAAGATTTTAGCAAAAGTCCTCGCGACGCGTCTCAATCTCCTTATGGAAAGGCTCGTACTACCAGATCAGGCAGGATTCGTCCCTAATCGTGCCACATCCCATAACTTACGTACCCTCCAAGCAGTGTTGCAAGATATTACCCCCCGCTGCGAGGCAGCTGCTGTATTCCTAGATGCTACTAAAGCGTTCGATTCCCTGGAATGGGATTATCTTTTTGCACTGCTCGCACGGATGGGTGTCCCCTTTAACTTCATAGATTGGATTCGGCTATTATATTATAAACCCCAAGCAACGGTGCTCCTTAATGGGGCCCGTTCTGCTCCATTTGAAATTCGTAGAGGTACCCAGCAGGGCTGCCCATTGTCCCCAATACTCTTTGCAATTGCCATTGAACTCCTGGCTGTTAAACTCCGTCAGCACCACAACCATCGCTCCCTTATCTACCCGGAACAACAACTGCTAATTGCGTTATACGCAGATGACATAACCCTTTATGTCGACAAACCTCAGGAAAATCTGAATCCCTTGCTTCGGGAGATAACCAAGTTTGGGGCAATAGCAGGAGTGCAAATAAACTGGGCAAAATCGGCCCTATTCCCCTTGACTGACAAGACCACAAAATTTCCCCTAGATTACCCTCTGGTGTGGGAATCTGAAGAAATAAAATACTTAGGAATCATCATCACCAGAAACCGCGAGACTCTTATCAGAGCCAATTATGGAACTGCATTAGACAAACTGACAGATTCCATAACTAAATGGATACACCTCCCACTGTCCATGGCGGGCCGCATTTCCCTGATAAAAATGGTGGTACTCCCCAAACTATTGTACCTCTTCACCAACATACCCTATAACCCTGGCTCATGTTTTTTCCGCACCCTCGACTCTCAGCTGTCACGCCTTATCTGGGGAGGCAAACAGGCCAGACTTAGCCTGAAGACGCTAATGCTACCCTACCACCAGGGGGGATTCGAGGTCCCAGACCTCCGCAAATACTATGAATGTGCCCAAGGACATTTTGCTTCATACTGGTCCCACCCCCCCCCATTTATGGCCCACCTGGCGGTTGAAGATGGGTACATGAGACCGGAACAACCTTCAGGATACCTTTACACGACTGTCAGTAAGAGAGACAAAGACCCCACTACTGTAGACTGTACTGTCAGGGCTTGGAATCGTATTGCAGAACATATGGAACTACACTTCTTCTACTCACCGTTGATGACACTGGCAAACGATCCCCGAGTGAGCATTTCACGGGAAGAAATAGGGCGCAAGTTCCTTGCAAAACTAGCTATCCATACCTGGGGAGATCTCTACCTCCAGGGTACCTTTCGCACTGCACAGCAGCTCTTTGGAGATCATACCCCTGCAATGATGGACACTATCCTCTATGTTCGGCTTCGGCAAAACATTAAATCCATCACACCCAACTTCCCGGATGAGCCGGAAACCATGGCTCCCCTTCATTCCCTACTCCAGGCAGATACCCCAAGGCACGTGGTCTCTTTGCTGTATAAGCATGTTCAAATAGCTCCATCCCCTCCTCCGCTCAGGGCTAAACGAGACTGGGACGCGGATCTTGATTACCCCATGACAGACGAGCAATGGGAGCTGAGCTGCTCTCACACACAAGCAGTGACAGGCAACGCTCGTCTTCGGTTAGTACACTATAAATTCCTGCACAGACTCTATTTCACGCCTGCTAAATTACACCGACTGGGGCTCAGTGACAACGATCGCTGTCTCAGATGTGGTAGACCTGGCGCGGACTTCATACACCTAGCATGGAAATGCCGGGCTGTGGCCCTGTACTGGATAGAAGTGTTTGAAGCTGTATCTGCAATGATTGGAATACCCATGGACCCTTGTCCCAAATTAGCTTTGCTTGGGCACACTAACCCGACATTAAAAGCACACAAACTTTTTTTTGCACTAAGCCTCCTGTTGGCTAAACGGCAGGTGGCATGTAGATGGGGTAGGGGGAGAGCGCCTAAATTTAAGGACTGGCTAAACAGTATGACTACGTGGCAGGAACAACTCCACAATTACGCTGAGCTACTACCACATAAATCACGTCCCAAAGACCTTTGGGGCCCCCTCGTTGCGTATCTACTCCAAACACAAAACACTGATGAATCCGAAGTGGAAGGTGACGGAAAAACAAATAACAATGACCACACCATCACCCCCCCCCCCCTGGTTGCACTCCCCTGCGCAATGCGGTAGACTGATTCCCGCACATACCCTCTAACTTGCTCCCCCCCTCCTAGTAACTGCGCGCCCCACCACCCACGTGATTGAGCACATGGCACGCCACTCAGGATACCTATGCACACGGGCCAGAGTCTGCACGGGAGACACGGATCGCGAGGCTCCCAGCCCCCCCCCAGTTCTGTTGCACCACATCCTGTATGAATACACGACACACTCGCTACAACATACCCATGGCACGGCACAACATTAAATTCTTCGAACGGCACTACATACACCTTCCCCTAGAATGAGTGACGCTTATGGAGTGCGAAATTGTAACACTGTGAGAGCCTAGCACTACATACTGCTACGAGATACCTTACTGGCACTCCATACTGTAAGATCCATCACGCCACATACTGTGTATGGTGGGCCCATTTGGGGAAGGTAACGTGACTTATATGTTATGAAGTTGAAAGTTAAGTAAAAAGTAACCTCAAGACTCTCTTGCTTATACTACTGCAATGTGTTTATGTTGATCAGATAAAGATTCCCAGATGGCCCACATTTAGATACATCGCGGCCGGCCCGAATGGGTTGTAGGCGACATGCTGTGTTAGTTGTCCACCCTTGCTAGATACACATATGCATCTTCATAAGATACGGCACAGCTGCCGGCCTCATGATGGAGGATGTGGGCAGTTAGTAGTGTACTCTAAGTTAATGACCAATAAAGGTTTTTTAAAAAAAAAAAAAGCCTGGTCCTGGAAGGATAACTCAGCTGCATGTCGACTTTGTAGTTACCATCGTGAATCCTGGCTCCATCTGCTGTGCTGCTGTCCAAAGCTAGCTAGCGAGCAGCACTGACTGGTTCTTCCCATTTGCAGGTCTCACGGCCTTGCACGATGCAGAGGAGCCTCAGACCTGTGTTTCTCTGCTTAAACAGCTCAAACAGTTGCGCGGTTAGGGAAATTTACAGAATCAATCAGGGAAGCACTGTCACAGAAAATGGAGTCACGAAAAAGAAACCAGCCGGCTATCACGCAAGAGAGACTTTGACAATACTACCCACTAAGTTTTATGCACTTGCACTTTATTGCCAGTTTGAATAAACTGTTTTTAATGTTTTAACTCTCTTATAGTTTGCTGCAAGTTGTGCGGGATTTTAGCTCTTTCCTCTTATAGATTATGGTAATGATAGTATATTGTAACGATTTTAAGTAATTGAACAAGAAAGCTTAATTTGCATTTGCATTTGCAATAATAAGAGTAGGAGAAGTGTCTTCAAAGCCTGTCTTCAAAAACGTGGTTTTGAGCTTAGGGAAGATATACACCAAAGTTCTTGAGACATGTTTGCTTAGCTATGCCTGTGTTCTGGCATGTGTGGAATAACAAAGGAAAATCAGCTGACGGGCTGGGAAGTATAGGAATACAACCATGGTGGTAGATAGGGTAAATGTAAAGGGCAGTATACACTTCAACAATCTTATATCTAAACTGGACCAGAGTGACAATGGGACATACACTTCTCTAGGAGCAAACACTGATGCTGGGTACTCTCCAGAGGGGTGAGACAGAGTTACTGAAGGTTAGGCCTCATAGTCTAGGAGATACATGAGGTGCTGGTGAATGCTTGGAAACCATTAGTGAATTTAGATGCATTGTTTGAGGATTGAGACAACTATCTGGTAAAACAATAAAGAAGGCAGGACAACAGAAGCTCAAATAATTCATGCAATACATGTACCAACTGCAGAATAGTCTGGTAGGAACACTGTAGGAAAGTGGGATCTGCGTTCATGGTTATCCACACTTTTTTATGGTATCAGTATGTTTTTTTTACTAGTCTAACTGGAATCCTGCTAATCAGGACACCAGTCCATGTGTTTCTCACTAATATTACCATGGTAAGTAATTCTGTACATTCACAATTGGCTACTGGTGTACCCCTATAAGTCCCTAGTATATGGTACTGAGGAACCCAGGGCATAGGTAAACCAGGGGTCTCCCTTGGGCTGCAGCATGTATTGTGCCACACATGAGAGACCACTCCAACTGTGACTAGGGCCTGCCATTGCAGCCTGTGTACATTGGTGTAAGCACGAATTACGACAGATATCATTTTCCTTTTATCTGTAGTCACAGCACTTAAAACCTATAAGTCATTCCTATGTCAGACTCTTCAGTCTGGAGGGCAGGGTAATTGGTTATGATTATTAGAGTGCCCCTGCATAAGCAGGAAATCCCTACAAACCCCGGAGTTGATTATCCAGGCTTTTTAAGGGAGGCCAGCCATTTTAACACATATAGGGCCAGATGTAGGTCACCAAATACCGGTCGGTAATGGCCGAATTCAGCCTTTTCCGACCGGTATTTGGTGATTGAGATGTAGGGGCCATTATTTTACAGAATCGGTAAATTTACCGAATCGGTAAATTTACCGATTCTACAAAATACCGAATCGGTAATTTTACCGATTCGGTAAATTCATATGTAGGTGACACTCCTAAGAGTGCCACAGGCCCTTAAGAGTCGGTATTTTACCACCCAATCCTATTGTGTGGTAAAATACCGAATTCAGGTGTGCATGCACATCTGTGCATGCACACCTGTGCCATGTGACACACAGACATGCCCTTAGGGCATGTATGTGTGCCACATGTCACACAAGCCTGTACTTGGGGTGCTAGAGGGTGTCAAAGTGACACCCCCTGCACCCTTGCAGGATTCGGTATTTACCGATTCGGTAAATACCGAATCGGTATTTCCCATTGATTCATATGGGCTTCACAGCCCATAGGAATCAATGGTAAATACCGATTCGGTATTTACCGAGTCGGTAAATACCGAATGTTACCGATTCGGTAATTCAAATTAAAAATGTACCTACATCCAACTCCTTCAAATTTACCGATTCATAAATACCGAATCGGTAAAATTCGGTATTTATGAGTCGGTAAATTGAAGTTACCTACATCTGGCCCATAGTGGCCAACTGTCATTACACGATGGATAACTATGTAGTGGCTGTGCCGAATCAGGACATGTTTGGTATCAAACATGTTGGTATCATACCCCAACACTGTTACTGGTTTTGGAGGTATGATACCATGCACTGGGGGCTTCTCCGGGAAGCCCTCAGTAAATGTAAAATGTGAATGTATTGCGACTTTTATAGCGCACGTATCACCCGAAGGCATCAAGGCGCTTGCCTTGGGAACCCGTCCTGGCTATTCCCTGTGAGATAACCCCTACTGGGTATCCCCAGGGTGAAAGCCAGGCCTCCCGCAGCGGGTGGGCCGCCGTAGTGGATATTAAACAACTATTGACCAGAGTTGCAGCGTGGGACCCCATGATTAGAATAGGCACCGAGGCGAGAATTATCGAGTCCGTGGACATTTTGGGCTCAGGACCCTGCCGCGTCGGGAATTGAGCCCTGGTCCCGGGCCAGACCTCTGCATCAGGGTCTGCCGCTCTAATCAGTGAGCTACACTCCTCCACTCAGTACTCCCCATAACAGCCTTTCAGGGTCTGCCAGCAAGCTAGTGCTGCTGCAGACCACAGACACTTTCTGGTTGTGACCACCTCCCAGACAGGACTTAGTGTCTTGGGCTGGGGACGGGGTGCTTGCCAGCAACACCAGATTATTTGAAGGGCACATACTGTGGTTTGAACCATTTCGGGTAGCCCTTGTCATCCGCTCTGGCGTGAAACTGGACAAAGGACATAGGAGTATCCTCCCCTGTGTCCAGCCCCTCCAATGGGAGTGTTCTCTGAGTCGTCCAACCCCCTTCATAGGGTATTTGAAGGAAAACCTGTGGGTGGGTCTTCAGATTCATCATGGGACAAGACCTAAGCCTGAAACCACGTCACTCTTTGAGTGTCTGGACTTCACCTGGAACAGAGACTGCATCATGGAGGACTCCTGCTGCTCCTGGTATCGCTGTTCTGCAAGTCTTCTTCATCATCTGTGTCTGTGCTTCTTCCAGGATCTTCAACAGAACTGTAGGCATTAGGGAGACCTGCAATCATCTCCCTTGGAGTGAAGGAGTCATTCCTCTGCATCTGCAGGCACCGCAACAAAGCTGACAGATCTGCTGCTCCTGACGTCCCAGACTTCGAAAGACTCAGCAACACAGGTTGTGTTTCAGCAATTTGCTTGAGGCCTGACCTGTCCTCTAAGTAAGTTTGAGGCCAGTATCCCTCATCAGAACCACTGGGATTGAACCCCAATGCACCATGCCAACTTGCTGTTGCCAAGGTTTGTTGACTCTGCACACCAGAGATCTTCAGGCTACAAGAAGCTCCAGCCTCCAGCAACTCTTCCTGCCAAGTACAGCATCCTCATCACATCCTTTGAAAATGGGCCTTCCTTCTTGGTGAGCTCCTCAAGGTCCTCCTACCAACCCATGTGCCTTCAACCTGTGAGTCCTATTGAGGGTTTTCTTCTGCTCTGGTGGGCTCGCCTTTTTGATCAGGGCCTGCTCTGACTCTCCTGCTTGTGGTGAGTCCCTTGGAAACTGTTGGTCCCAACATTGCTACTTCTTTGAATTCTATTCAAGTTACAGCTACCAAGGCTTGTTGGTGATCCTGTTGGAAACCGACCCCCTGGTTCTCGACTTCCCACGTGGACAGTTCGTGCATGGCTCCTGGTCTTCTTCAGCATTGCCTGGTCCTCACAGCTGCAGCAACATGGTCACCATCAACACTTCTGAATCATCTGACATCGGTGGGCATGGTTATGCCATGCCTCCTGGTCATTTCCAAGTGGCATAGACTCTGTCCACTGTGCTTACAGGTTTTCCTCTTCAAGAATCCACTCTTGGATTCCACCGGACTCTTGCACATTCTTCTCCATATTTCTGAAGTCCTCCATTGTGGTCTACAGCAGTTTCTGATGTCAATTTGCACCTATGCACCCGGCTTCCCTGGTGTAGGTATCCTGGTCCCTAGGGTATCCACAGGTAGGGTGACTCTTCAACATTCTGTCCTCTACTGGGTTTCTTCAGGGCCCACTGGAAAAGGTCCTTCTTCTTGAAAACTGAAAGCATGACTTTCCTGTTGACTTCTAATGAGCACATGGCTATGTTTCCACACTGCACATAGCCTCCCTGGGTTCTTGGGTACTTACCATGTGTGGTTCCTTGTGTCTCCAGCTCTTCTGAGTCTCCTGGTCCAAGTCCCGACTTCAGTGGCAGTTCGTATTCCACTTTTTTATAAGATGGTTTGGTCTCCCCCAGGAGGACACTGCGTTTTGTGCTTACTTACCTGTTTACAATTGAAGTATTGTTGTGTATTTTTATCTCCGGAGAGAAGATATACCAATGTGTTGGTGAATGTTGTGCAATAAATAGACATATTTTTATATCTACACTGTGTGATCCTTTTTCATTTAACCTACACTACATGATCAGACCTGGTAAAACAAGCTGCTTAACAATCCTTCAAGATAAGCCTGAAGGACAAGTTACTTACCTTCGGTAACAATATATCTTTAAGACACATAGGTTAGTTATAGATTCCTTACCTTAGAATTACCCCCAGGCGTCAGACTGGATCTGGAAAGTTTTTTCCGTCAGCAGTACCTCTGCGCATTGAAATATGCCGTCGGTCGGCTATGCATCCGTCGTTGGTGGCGTGGTCGCCGGGATGACGTACCGGCAGCTACTAAGACACCACCCTCGTGCGCTGACGTCAGTTCTGTACACGACTTTTCGCACCTGAAACGCAGGGCCATGCATGACACTGACCACCAGTGCACAAAACTAGGGCCCTGAAAGGAGGTAAATAATCTATAACTAACCTATGTTTCTTACAGATATATCATTACCAAAGGTAAGTAACTTTTTCATCTGAAAGAAACATGTTAGTTATAGATTCCTTACCTTAGATAGATACCCCAGCAATACTAACCCCATAGGTGGGACTGCGAACCAAGATCACACCAGAAAGTCCTGGAGAACAGAACGGCCGAAGAAGCCGTCTCCCTGGACTTGGCTATCAAGGCAGGAGTGTTTCATAAATGTGTGCAACGAAGCCAACGTAGCTGCCTGACAGATGTCATTTAGAAGAACTCCTCGTCCCAAAGCAGTATTTGCTGCTGTCGCCCTGGTGGACTAGGCGCGCAGCCCCACTGGAGGCTCCTTCTTTGCTAGAGAATAGCAGGCTTTGATACACAAAATGACCCATCTGGAGATAGTCTGCTTGTATACGGCCCAACCTTTCTTGGTGCCCACGTAGCAAACAAAGAGCTGTTCATCCACCCGGAACTGTTTTGTGCGATCCAGATGAAAGGAATGCACACATTTTGGGTTCAGACGGTGGAGCCTCTCTTCCTATTTCGACGGGCGCAGAGCCGGAAAAAGGTGGGCAAAGTGATGGTCTGCCCAATGTGAAAGGCAGTGACAATCTTGGGAAGGAAGGATGGAGGGGTCCTGAGAACCACCTTGTCTGGATGCACAGACTGGAAAGGAGGCTTTGGTACAAGAGCCTGGAGATCACTCACTCTTCTGGCAGATGTGATGGAAACCAGGAATGCAGTCTTAAGCATCAGAAGCCTCAAAGGACAGTTATGAAGCGGCTCAAAGAGAGTGCACATTAAATAGGTTAAGACCAGATTCAAGTCCCACTGAGACATAACAAAGGGAATAGGAGGAAGGAGATGAGTTATGCCTTTCAAGAAACAATTTACAACCGGGGACTTGAAAAGAGAAGTATGATTTGAAAGCCGAAGGAAGGCATAGATGGCTGAGAGATAGCCCTTGATAGTGCCCAGAGAAGAACCCTGCTGGGCCAAAGAAAGGAGAAACAAGAGAACCACTGTAAGAGGGGCAGAAAGGGGATCCACAGCCTTGCCACAAATGTGTTCCACCGGCAGGCATATACTGTCTTAGTGGAGGGACGCCTGGCTGCCAAGATTACATCACAAACTTCAGGAGGCAGGTCAAAAGACATCAACTGCCGCCGCTCAATCTTCATGCAAGGAGATGGAGGCCCGACTGGTTCGGGTGGAGGAAAGTCCCCTGCTGCTGCGACAGAAGATCCTCCCGAAGAGGCAGTCAGATCAGAGTATCGATGGCCAGGTTGAGCAGCTCAGGATACCAGACTCGTCGTACCATATCAAGAGCCACCAGAATGACTTGGACCTGGTCACGCCTAATCTTCTTCAGCACTTTGGGTAGAAGTGGTATGGGCGGAAAGGCGTACAACATACCGAAAGTCCACTTGCGACGAAAAGCGTTGCCTAGTGAGTGCCGCCTTGGAAATTCCAACACGTAGAATTGCTGACATTGCACGTTCTCTTCGATGGCAAATAGATCTAACCAAGGCTCTCCTCACTGATGAAAGAGACCTTGCGCCACCTCCAAGTGCAGACGCCATTCGTGATCCATCATGCACCTGCAGCTGAGTTTGTCCGCTCTGTAAACCTGCCAGGTGTTGAACCCCCAGGGATTTGCCCTGATGTTCCAGCCATGTCCAGAGGCAGAGAGCCTCTTGACATAGGGTCCAGGACCCCACCCCGCCCTGTTTGTTGCAGTACCACATGGCGGTGGTGTTGTCGGTGAACACCTGCACTACACTTCACCGGACAGAGGGAAGGAATGTCTTGAGTTCAAGACGGATCGCCCAGAGCTCCAGAAGGTTAATGTGGAGCCCAGACTCCGCTGGAGACCAGAGGCCTCTGATCTTCACCTCTCCCATGTTACCACCCCATTACAGAAGGGAGGCGTCCATCATCACTGTGTGCTCCAGTTGAGGAAGGGAGAGGGATCTGCCATTGACCCAATCCTGACTTTGCCCTTATATCAGCTACTCACCCCGATTTTGTAACCTTTTGGGAAACGGGGGAAGACCCTATGAGTGACCATTATCCCATTACTTTTGGGGTAAATCTTATGGATAGTAAGGAAAAGGAACCAAGTGGGTCCCCATATCCATTCGAGATTACTCTAACTAAGACCAATGGGTATGTAATTAAATGGGAAAAAATAAATCCAGCATCCTTCTTTCAAAAACTTATATGCTCTTGTTCCATGGACATATTTGCTTGTTTACAGGAAGATACTGACCCAGAGAGCATCATGGCTGCTTTCTCCAACATTCAGCGCCATATAAAAAACGCTCTGACCAGGAATTGCAAAGCCAATGGGAGCCACACCCGAGGGTGGTTTGACTCCAGATGCACCTCCACGCTGAAAAACTTAAAGAAAGTTCTGTCCGCTGATCCGAAAGATAGGGTTCAAATTCGCCAAGCGAGACATGACTACAAGTTGGCAATCAATCAACGGAGGGCGACCTTGAAGCAGGAGGCCTGGGAAGCTCTGGGGGAAGCAGCCAGGACCAAAGATAGCAACGCCTTCTGGAAAGTCATAAGATCCGTTTATAACTTAAAAGATAGGGATAACTCTGTAGAGGTGGCCATAACGGCTGAGCTCTGGGTAGAACATTATGGTAACCTCTACTCAAACAATACACAGGGTAATTCCCCGAAACCTTGGAAGGCGACCTCCCTTACAGACAGCATAAACCAGGATGACCAGCTCACCATTGTCTCAGCATCTCCCTATCCCATTGAACTAGTATTCACCACATTAGAAGTGGAAGATGCCCTCAGAGAAAGTCCATCAGGTAAAGCTCCGGGCCCGGATCAAACCCCAGTGGATGTCTATAAATCAGAACCAGACTTCTGGGTTCCCTTGTTAACCAACGTATTAAATATGGGAAATAAATGTGGCTTTATTTCCACTTGGTCGGATGCGATCGTAGTTCCCATATTTAAAAAAGGGAATAGGGACAACCCGGCTTGTTACCGCCCAATATCCTTATTGGACGGACTTATGAAAATAGCTGGAAGGATAGTCCTTAAGAGGATTCAACACTGGGAAGAGGAGAAGAAGGTTATCTCGGAGTGCCAATATGGGTTCCGAAAGGGTCTAGGGACATCGGAGCAATGTTTAAATTTGTCCCTTTTAGTCTCCAAATACACGCAGGCCAAAAAAGGGGACCTTTTTGTTACCTTTGTCGACCTCAGCTCCGCATTTGATTGTAGGACCACGCGCTGCTTTGGTCGACACTGGAAGACATTGGGGTGGATCCAACCATCCTCACATTCATCAAAGAACTATATAGAGATGCGGGGGCCAGAGTAAGATTTGGGACCCAGGGGCAATGTTCACAGAAATTTGCCATAAACAGAGGGGTAAGGCAAGGCTGCATACTTGCGCCCTTGCTTTTCACATTGTACATAAACTCTATCGCTGAGAGCTTAATAACTCTGTCAAGCGATTTCCCGTCTGTTAATGGTAGGCCTGTACCCATCCTTTTATACGCCGATGACGCGGCTATCATGTCCAGGACTAAGGTAGGTCTGCAGAAGGCAGTAAATGAATTTTCATCTTACATGGGTAAAAGAAGTTTAAAGGTGAACATATCCAAAACCTTCTCCATGGCCTGCTCCCAAAAGAATAACAGACCAACATGTTCAATATACTTAGATCAGCAAAAGATTGCAATTACAGACTCTTTTTGCTATTTGGGCATTGTGTTTGACAGGTGGGGAAGGTGGAAACACGCAGTGTCAGCTAGGAAACTTGCCTTTTCTCGTGCCATAGGCGCTTTAAGAACCTTTGCAGCCAAAATTGGGGGCAAACCCACCCGAGAAATGCTACAGATTTATCAGGCAAAGTGTATAGCCACAGCCACATATGGTGCAGGTATCTGGGGTTTCGAGAATGTGTCCTCATTGCAAACATGTGAGAATATTTTTATTTGCTACTTACTAGGTGTGCCCAAAACTACGTCGACCTTTATGACTCACATCGAGGCCGGCGTTAAATACCTCAGCGATATCATAAAAATATCACCTTGTTTGCTTTGGCATAAGATCTGGACCATAGAAGAATGTAATTTGAACAGAAACCTTATTAAAGACTGCATGGCTTTGGACGGGGCCGCAAAAGTCAAGTGGTTGCGACACGTCCAAATGATGTTTTCTAACATTGGACATCCTGAATTCTATGACGAACCAGAGTCCACACAAACCTTGACCAGATCTGCCCTTAAAAAAATATTATTCATACACTTAGAGAGCGTAAGATGGGACACTGAGAAACTCAAAGGTACTATCTTGAGCTATCAGCAAATTACTCCCTCCGAAGGCCTGCAACTCTACTTAGGGATCGAAAAAGCACCCTATGCTCGCATGCTTTTAACTAGGCTGCGCCTAGGGATCTTCTTCCGCTTGGTCACCCTGCCAAAACAGAATGATTGGGCCTCATTGAAATTAATATGTCCATGTGATGACCACTCAACACAGAGTAACATACACATTATGTTCTTTTGCAAACTGTATACCACCCCGAGGAAATTGTTCCTTTTACCCTTACTTAAACGTTGGGGGATAAGAACATGTAAACCTGCATTTTCAAAACTATTGCATCTAGAAGATGTGGATGTTATCTTTGCTGTTTCTCGCTTCTTAATGGTAGTGATTAAACTTAGAAACACAATGAGCTAACCAACAAGTGCCAACACTAATTGACTAGGGTTAAACGTGGTCACTTGTTTATAGTACTGAAGTAGACTGTAACCCTCGGAGAAATGTTTTATCTATCTTTGAAACTTTGCACATGCCAACTTTCCGTCTACTTTGTTTGCATAAATTGTTTTTGCACGCTCTTATGATTCCTTGAAAACCCATTTTTGTAATTTTGATCATGTGAATATTCCTTTTAAATTGCCTGCATAAATTGTACTTGCACGCTTTTATGATTTCCTGAAAATCGAATAAAGCTTTTTTGATTTGACCCAATCCTGGTTCGTGAGCCACCACTGCAATTGACGTGCAGTGTCCTCCCAGATCTGGACGCAATTTGACAGATTCCCCTGATGCTGCGCCCACTGGAACTTCAGGTTCCACTGCAAAGTCTGCATATGCCACCTGGCATGATCGATCAGCAAGACGCAGGAGGCAATGAGGCCCAGCAGCCTCAGGGTCATCCTGACCGAAGCCCGGGATAAGGGCTGAAAAATCAGAATCATAGCCCGAATATCCCGGACTCGCAGCACGGGAGGATAGACCCGTCCAGACCGTTCTGATGAAGATGGGCTTCTGAGGTGGAATCAGGTGTGACTTCGGCACATTGATGGTGAACCCGGTCAAATGCAGTAGGTCGGCCACAGTCTAGAGGTGGGAGACGGCAGTCTGGGGCGAGCCCGCCTTCAACAACTAGTCGTCGAGCGAGGGGAAGACTGGAACCCTTGATCTGCGCAGATGAGGTGCGGCCTCTGCCATCACTTTTGTGAACACCCGAGTGGCACTGGTAAGGCCAAAGGGGAGCACAGTAAACTGAAAATGCTCGTGGCCTACCGTGAACCGCAGGTAATGCATGTAGGCTGGCAGAACGGGGATGTGGAAATAAGTATCCAGCAAGTTCAATGCTACCATCCAGTCTCCAGGGTCAAAGGCAGACAAGACCTGAGTGAGCGTCAACATCTTGAACTTCTCTTTCAGAAGGCCCTTGTCCTTCTTGGGCACCAGAAAGTAGTGGGAGTGACAACCACAACCTACATCTGGGACAAGAACAGGCTTGATGGCTCCCTTGGCCAAGAGAGCCATAACTTCCTGTTGGAGAAGGCCCCGGTGATCCTCCTACATACGGTCGTATTGGGGTGGCATGACTGGAGGGGTAGCCTCGAAGGGAAGGGAGCAGCCCCTTTGGACTATCTGCAAAACCCACCTGTCCGAAGTGATGGTGCGCCAGTGGGGGAGGTGATGGTGGATCCTGCCTCCCACTGGCGTTTGATGAGCCTGAGAAGTCAGACTAGGACGGCTTGGAGGTGGCTGCAGAGGGGGGGTATGGAGGACTGGCCCGCCCGCTGGCCTCTGAACCACAGAGGTGGTTCCCACGTCCCCGGCTGCACGAAGGTTGGGAAACTTGCTGCGTCCTCTGGCTCTGGGCGGTAGGTAGTGGGGCACCTCTTCCATAGCCACTAAAGGGACAAAAAGCAGACTGCCCAGGGCGGCTGTAGATGGCCAAGGACTTTGCCGTAGCCCTTGAGTCCTTGAAACGCTCGAGAGCTTTGTCCGCTTTGTCGCCAAAAAGGCAACGGCCATCAAAGGGTATTCTGGACATCCCCATAAAAGCCAGTCGATCACATCCAGGGGTAGCAACGAAGGGCTACTGACGTGGAAATAGTACTGACTAGAGAGTAGGCGGTATCCAGCCCATAACGGATGGTAAACTTCACAGCATGCCTCCCGGCGGCAATAGCCTGGGAGAGCACTGTCTGGGCCTCCTACGGAAACTGAGGCAGCACCTGCGCAACCGTGTCCTACACAGAGTGGGAATAACGGCACAATAGACATGTGGTGTTTACCGACTGCAGTCCCAAGCTGGCGGAAGAGAAAATCTTTTTTCCAAGATGATCCAGCCTCTTGGATTTCCTTTCTGGTGGAGCGGTAGGGAATGCGCTCTTGGAAGTGGAGACTTGGATTACCAAGCTCTCAGGGGTGGGGTGTTGGGAGAGGAAAGTGGGGTCGCTCGGAGCCGGGCGGTGGCGTCGGGCAATCATCTTAGCCACGGGAGCCCCCATGTTGGGCCTTGACCAGGTACCCAAAAGGACGTCAATATGGCCTCATTAATTGGCAGCAGGGGCCCCGAAGAGCTAGCAGCCGGCTGAAGCACCTCTGTCAGGAGGTTAGTCCTGACCGCCATCCTACGAAGAATGAGGTTGGGAGCCTCACCGCCCTATACAACACCACTGCGTATGACGCCCCACCTCTGTAGCCACGATAGGAGGAGACAAGAAGACCAAGGTCAGGGGAGGTGTCTAGACCACTGGCATCCCCCAGTTCCTCTCACCAGTCCTGCTCATAGTCTATCTGACCCTCTCAGTCATCCTCTTCATGCTCTGGGTGCCAATCTGGCCGAAAAGGAACCCTAGGAGTGAACAGGGGCACAAAAACCCCGCTCGGCGCCGGATCCAGCGTCGGCGATGCCGGTCTGGCTCCTGCTCCACATCAGGATGGAGGCCGGGGTCGATGCCAGACGGGGGCATGACCGGCATCAGCTGCTGTACCGGAGGAAGCGGCGCTGGTGGAGGTGTAATAAGGTCAACCGGTGCCGATCCAGATACATGCCTAGATCCAAGGGAGGCCTGCGTTGCTGGGGTCGGAACCATCGGTGGAGAAGGCCTAGGCCCCCCCAACCAAGCCCGCGGGGCCCAAAGGTGCACCGGTGGGTTCAGGCTGCCCAAAGTTGGCGTGCATTGCCTCGTAAAATTTACAAAGCTGGGCAGGAGTCACTCCGGGTCACCGGAAGGGAGGGAAGCCTGGATTCAACTTTTCGGGCACCGCCACGCTCCGCCACGGGAGGGGCACGGACCACATCCCTCATCGTGTCAGCCCACCGACGGGGAGAAGTTGAAGAGCGATGATGGTTCTTCGACTTCTTCTTGTGCTTTGACTTACCTGACCCCGAGTGCGAAGACTTAGAAGACTTGGAAGAGTGATGATGGCTCCGGAACCAGTCGCTCAACCTCCCTCGCGACCGTGACCTCGAAAGGCGCGGAGCCGACTGCCGGCACTCAAGAAGCTTTCGGGACCGCTCCCACAAAGCCTTAGGAGCCATGGATTGGCAGTCGGAGATTGACTTGGGGTCGTGTTTGCGCTCCAGGCAAAAGAGGAAAGAGGCACACGCGGTGCTGATCCTTAAATGACATCAGTCGGCTACAGGAACCGCATTGCTTGAAGCTGGGCATCCCTACGCGCACCAGGAGTGGTAGACTCAAAAAAAGATGTTGACAACAGTCACGCAAAAAGTTCAGTCAAAAAGTGACTCGAGGCACGGCTCTCTCCGGATCTGCGTTGTCTGGCGCGGAAAAAGCAAGAACTGACATCAGCGTGCGAGGGAAGTGTCTAAGTAGCTGCCGAAAGGTCATCCCGGCGACCACAACATCACCTTTTGGCGCGCAGAGGTACTGTTGACGAAAAAACTTTACGGATACAATTTGACGCCTGGGGGTAATTCTAAGGTAAGGAATCTATAACTAACGTTTCTTTCAGATGACTGCTCTCCACAGCTACCACTTTGAGAGGTTTCAATGGTTATCAAAGACCACTAAAATCACCATAAAAGTAGTCTAGATTAGTGCAAGGTGCACCGTTTAAACAAGAGTGCACCACATACTAAGCTAGACTCCTACAAACACCCACTGCCTAATGCCAAATGCACCCAGCTTGAACTTTGTCACTAAGGTCCACGTCAGGGTGTACAAGGGAAATGAGGCCTCCATCCTCTTCTGCCATGAAGATTTGGTTGAGTGGGTTTTCATAAGTAACATACTGGCACATGCATCTGTAGTGTAGTTCCTATATTCCCAATAGGCTCTGCGCATTGGAATAATATAAACAGCAGTGTAGACGTAGGACTGAGGTTGACTAGGTCTCTACTGACTATATTAGACTTAATTAGTTTTGCCAGCTAGCTCAGAGGTCACTAGAAACTTTCTCGAATGTTCAGGAAAGAGTTAACTCTCCTGATTTAGACAAGAAGGGATTGGTTTCTGACAACCGCATAAACATGACAACTTTGCTCCCTCATAATTAAGAGTATATCTCTAGAGTCGTGTGAAAACAATAGACGGTTATTTCACTCAGTCAATCGTGCATACTTAGTTTCACCAGAGTGCAGCGAAATAGAGAGACGGGCGTTTTCAATAAAAGTTGTTATTTATTGAACAGTCTTCTTTCTCATGCAAGAGAAAGGAATTGCCACAATTGCAGTACTTATCATGAAGTAAAGTGCGTACAGTAAAAGGGTATTATGAAATAATACTGTAAAAGCATTGATATGGTTTCTTAGCCATATGATACTTTAAAATGGATAAAATATATACATACATAAAAACATTGACTAACGTACTCAACTGGTGCTTCTAAGATACGCCTATCCCGGTGTACCTGACCTAAGCCTAATACGTGGGAAGGAGTAAGTAAGTTGCAGTTTAAGTTAAGTTGTTTTTTTGCCAAGAATCTGAATCAAGAATTCTCTTAAGGATTTAGTCAGCTACGTACCTTGGTAATAGAATGTAGGAGGTCTTGTATCTCTCTCTCAGGACTCGATCTCCCAGCAACCCGCAAGGGTGACTGGAAACACCGGAGCTGGATTTTCTCGGCTGGAGAAAAAGACAGCGTCTTTCTCAGTGCGTCAAAATGGAGGGGAGGCTTCCTTCGGCTCTCGCATCAGCTGGGCTTCGGGCAAGTAGATAGCCGCTCTGCTCCAAACCACAGTGTGTTTGCTTAAGGCAACGTTGGTATATTTATACCTGAAAGGTGCCGGGTTTGACGTAAGGCTGCACATAAGACGTCACTAAGAACTAACAGTTCTTTCTGGACTCCAGGAGTTCTTGTGCAAATCAAAACAAGAGCAGGGGGATTTCCCGGGCTGCTGGAGGCTTGGTTTGTTTAAAGAACGCGTTGTACTTTCTAGGAGTCTAGGGGAGTAGCCTTGCCGTATTTGGACTGCATGGGCTATTACTAAATATGGATATGATTCTTATGCCTTTATAAGGATATTATTTATTAAAACCATATAAGGGCATACATCTGGAATATCGAATTAGGGTCCTAGATAGAAACACAACACCCACTCCACGTATTAATGTCTATCATTGCTAAAAACTAAGCAATATTAAACATATAACGATGCATGTGTGTTTTCCAACCCACCCCAAAATACATAATTCGCATTTGAAATGGTATATGGTAAATAAACGAAAATGAGTATTGGTACTGTATGCTTTTCAAGCAGTGTTATCATTCAGTTAAATGCATATGTATATCAGCTGAATGAATTGCGAAAATTACACATGAAATGGCTCTGTATACAGAAAAGAAGGTCGAGACCATTTCATCACATATTTATACATTACTGTACATGTGCTAGAGGCTGAGGTAAAATATTGTCTCTAGTTATCATAAAAATAGAAGCTCTGTTCCCTAAGAATAGTTCTACTTTAAGCAGAGTGCCATGTGCCAGAAAAAAGGTAAATATTTTGGAAGTGAAAAAATAATTTCGCTTACAGGAGAAAATAGTTCCAAATGTTTTCAGTAGCTGTGTTTATCAATAACTCAAGGCCGAATTCAGAGTTCAGGGAACGCTGTGTGCTCGTTGTTTTTAAAAAAGTTATTCTCATTGTTCAGGGGAGAACATCATATCAGACAGGCTTGCAAAAAACTGGTCGACAACATCAGGTGAAAGTTCGACCAAGTTCAAAAATGCTGAAACAGTGCATATGTGAGAGTGATTGCTATCATCGATGTTTGGATCAGTAATGCTCACAGAAGGTTGTACCTGTTTGGTGCTGCTTTCCTCTTGTGCTTCACCGCCACCTACTCGTAGTGGTGAAGTCTCAACGAATGCCGTCATCAGAATAGGTAGCCGCTGGGGACAACACGATGCATGAGTCGTTACCGGACCTAGCAAGGTATCTATATCCATTGGTACTGCTGATGGTAGTGTAAGACAGACGTCCAACACGCATTCTTCTCCGCATAGCAAACATCGAAGCACAGGTAAGATGCAATATTGCCAGATTGGTCTGAATGAGAGAAACCAAGTTGCACTCAGATCTCTTAGCCGGGCTAATCCGAGGACTTTAGTTATTTGGTCTCGGTAGCGTATAGCTAGGATCGTTTCTTCCATCAAAGCTGGAGTCTTGTCTGTGGCTTGGCTTGCCATATCGGAGCAGAAGTATCAAAAATAAAATTCCTGCTACGAGTCCCAAAAGATGAGGCAGGCCGCCGAAAAATGAATGAACAAAATTCGGGAAAATGCCCAAACTGTTTCAAAGGGTGCAACAGTCCCGAAAAAACTGTCTTAAATACATGTGCGATGCCACTGGTATCAGACATGATTACAATTTGACTTAACATTTCTACGAAATGGACGGGGCAATTTGTTGATAATAGGGAATGTATCTCTGCAGCTGTCCTTGCAACTTGCAGATCATACGTCTCTTTGGACGAGGTTAAAGGCACAGTTGTCTGTAAAAGAATAGACTTCATTCTGCTTAAAGTATCAATTCGAATAGAAGAGATATTCAAAGAAGTCCATATTGCCGCCTCCATGTCTGGATTGCTGTTTGGATACAATACTTGCATACAGCAAGTGACCATGGAAGTAACGCTCACGAGATAGGCTTTTCCTGGCACCATGCCACAACAGCTGTGGTCACTTATTAGAACATAACTGCCGTTTGAAAGTTGTCTGATAAATGGCTCTATCTGTGTTGCAGGAGTGCCATGCAGGTGACATGAAAGGTTATTTGAAGACCCTTCGCAGGCTCCATGCAAGTTTATACCTTGACACAGAAGTGTACCGCTTAGTGATTTTTTACAATTGTTACCACTAAGGAATACCTCCTTTTTTCCTTCACTATAACATTTGAGTGTATATGGTAAGCTCCATGTTGACTTGATGTATCCTTTACCCGACCTTTCATACAGGCCTGCTGGTATATATTTTTGACAATACTTAAACTGGAAAGTTGTTATCGGAATTGTAATTGTTCTGTGTATTATCCATTCAATGACAGGTTTCTCTGACATTGTCAATGATAATCTCTCAAGTTTTTCATGCTACGAATCGTATAGTCTGCTCCTTTTTTTGCCAAACTGATTTGTTTATCAGTAAGGTTAAAGATAGAGAATAATGACGTTGTGTTGATTAAACGCCATGGCACGTAGCCTGAACGCAGATTTTGTCCTGCTCTATTATATCAATAGCAGATGATACAATGCTGTCTAGTGAATATATTCTGGAGGACAGAGTCGTTAACCCATTGTCCACTACAGGAAGTGATTTTTCCAAATTTATACGATCAATTTCTCGTATTTTTTCAGTTGTTTCAATTTGTGTTACTTTCCAAGCCTCGTTGTAAGCAGCGTATATACCGGCGTATATGAAACGTTTTTGGCGCTGTTTGCGAGGTACCAGTATGAAATCTCGCAAGTCAGCACCGTCTTTAAGTAAAGTCAAGTGTTGCTTAATTTCAGCCAGTGTGGATTTTTGTAGCCACTCAAGGCATAGTTTCCCTACACTGTATGTTGTAACTATCTATGGATGTTGTCTCTGGGAGTATCTTGGGTCTGGCCTGTTCTGTTTTAACCCCTGTATTTTGTTCAGGAATCTATCTTGACAGTTATTTGTGTCTGTGGGCCAGATCAACCATTTTTTCCAATCAGGATTTGTTCTGTTTTGGTATAAAATATGGGATACGTCTATCTCCACATCTGTAGTGCTATTACTATCAGGTATGGGCTTTGGAATAGACGGTTTATTTAAGTCTTTTATCTTGGCTAAACCAAGACAGGTTGTTTGCTGGATTGTGTCATTCAGGAATATTATCTGTTCTGGCATCATGCAGCCTCTAAATAATGCTTCTAGACCTTGTACCTGGCAGTCTTTTGTACCCCAGATGGTTTTTGTTTCAATGTTGTTTTTCCAAAATTCAAAACCAAATGTAGACATTTTGTCATAAAACTTTTCAGAATAAATCAATTTAGTACTTGTCAACATTGTTTTCATTCCTGTCTTATTTAACATTTTAAAATAAAATGTTTCTGGATCACGGTTGTTAAACCCTGAGAAGTATTGGAATTTCTCATAGAATGTTTTAGAGCTGCCTTTTGGCGGAGTTGGACAATGTTCCCATTGGTTATAAGTTAAAACATTTCTAGGTTGAGCAGATTTATGCAAATAGTGATGACCAAAATTATTATAATAATATAACTCTTCATAATTTGATGAACCCTGTAAATAATCATGTTCTGTGAATTTAGCTAACATTACTAAATCTGACATCATATTATTAATATTTTCAAAGTCCCAATCATCAGAGAAAGTACTTGGTGTCACAAAGTCACTTCAGGAAACCTTAAACCGGTGTGGATATTTCAAGAGCTCAATCGGGCCATAGATTTCATAATCCGTTTTGTCCCATGCTACCCCACCGGGTATTGGATTGGCTGTGATGTTCACTGATGACAGTTCTCTTTTCTCGATGTGAGAGGATGTGTGAGGCTTTAGGACCAAGTTGATATTTTGACTTGCTGTGTCCATTGTACTATATTTTCCATCAATAAATCTACCCAAACATAAAACCATGATGAGCCAAAGCAGGAGGGAAAGTACACCTAACCCAATCCCAAATTCAATCCATGGTGAAATCAGATATATTTCTTTCAGTTGGTGAAAAAGTTCAGTCATTTTGTCTTTGAAAGTTTTTGTTGCTGGCGTTTCTTCATGCTCGCTTGGATCTTCAGAAAAGTCATCGAAATTGATGAAGTAGCCAGATGCAATTCTGTCAATTGTTGGAATTGCTTCTGGATTTTCATTTGTCTTTGGATCTTTCTTTGTCTCATTAACATAGTCTGATGCTACTTCACTTCATTGTAGACTGGTGTTTCTTGACGAACTGTTGCAATTTGGGTTTCAAGAGGCACAAGTTCCATGGCTTTGTTGCATAGTCCTTTTTTATTCAAAGCAGGTTTATCAAATGTGATTAGTCTTTCAGTTTGAACCTCTTGGATTGTAGCAAGATTTGGTCTTCTGCTATTTCTTGGGAGTCCACTGGGCCTACTACTTATTATTGGCCACATGATTGTGGTTTTACCAGGTCGATGGATACAACTCTGTTCTCCTTTTTACCAGCAAGGGGCGGTAGTACTACTGATCTTGTTCCGCTGACAGCTAAGACAGGTACTGCTTTTCTGTAAGAAGGCCCAAATTCCTTCTTCACCGCGATCTTTTCTCTGACCAGATCCCCAATCTTTGGAATCCAGGCAGGTCTTGCTGGGACAGGTGGTTTTTCTTCCGCGGCTGTTGGCTTTAACTTTATATTACTCAGACTTCTTCTTGTTTCATTAGAGTCCTGTAAAACTGCCAAACGGTCTTTGATATCAAAGGCTTTTTCTTCTACCACTGAAGTGTGACTATCTAAGTCCTGAATGTGCATTTTAGTACCGAACAATAGTTCGTAGGGAGTGAGACCTTTTAGAAAATTTCTTGGCAGATTGTTAAGACTACGTTGGTCACTTGTTAAATGTTCGACCCACCCATCACCCGAACCTAATACCCTCGCCGTTATAGATTGCTTTATGTCCCGGTTTTTTCTTTCCACTACTGCATTTCCCTCAGGATGGAAGGGAGAAGAGTACCGCAATGCAATGCCCATGCTGGCCATGGCCTCCTTGTAAGCCCGAGAGCTATACGCAGGACCCTGGTCAGAATGTAGCATGCCAATTGCGTATGTGCCGATAAAGACTCGCAAATCTTTTATAACAGTTCTGGCGTCAGCTGAGCGCTGGGGTCTACATTTTAAGTGAATCTAGTCTTAATATTTATGGGAACGCATTTCTCTGGCTGGATTTCTGCGTATAGATAGCCTGATGCTTTCTAATAAAGTAGTCCTGGCAGTAGTCTGGTCCAGTTCATAACTATGATCTCTGTTGCAGTCTGGACATTCCTTTGCAAATTTGTAATTTTGCAGGCTCATCCTCAGCCACCAGTATTCTGATTGTAATTCTTTTAGAGATTTCACGATCTCTTGGTGCCTTAGACCCAATCCCATGTGTGCGTCTTCAATCAAGAAGACTCTCCGGTTCGTGTTTGGAATTACTCTATCCCCCACTCCAGGGATTTGAGCAAAAGGTATGGAGTTTGCATCAATTATATATATATTATTGAGTGGATAGTCGCGAGGTAATGCTGCATAGTCGCCTTTTAACGAGGCATTACCGCCAGCATGGTTTCTCCGTCTATGTGTTTTTTAGAACGCTTTTTTGTGGCTACGGAAGCCAGTTGAACCGCTTCCGCTGTGGCTCTGTCAGCCAATGAATTCCCTGCAACGTGAACGCCATCACGTCGATGACTCAGTGTATGTATCACGTGAGTCTTTCGTAGTTCTTTCTGCAAAAGAGCTACTTCTTCCCATAGCTTTTTATGCTTTATTGTGGCACCTGTGTCATCTTTGTAACCATTTTTGATCCATGTCTGCATGTCATTATTGTAAAACTTGACGCAGAAATGCGAATCGCACACTATTAGTGTCGGGAATTCACGATCTGCATTTTCAAGCGCCATCTTTAAAGATCTTATTTCAGCTCGCTGAGCTGAACAGTTTCTGAGTGATTCAGTTTTGGTGATTATCGGTCTGAATTTACCAAAGCGCCAGCGACCTTTAACAATCGCGCACGCTGCATTGTAGGATTTTTTTTATCCACATCGTAATGTTGTGCAAATCTGTCCATGTAGATTACACATGTGTACTGTTCGAGAGGCAGAATTTCGATTGGCAGAGGATATTCTTCTTCATATTCTAGATCTTCTAGTTTTTTTCATTGTTGGGTCAAAATAGTATTTCACGTCTTCTGCAGCAAGAGAATTTTCTCATTGTATCCATTTTGGATCTAATGCCACTGCATTTAGATTGCCTGGGCTTGTTAATGCCTCAAGGGCTGATTCTGCTGTTAAAACAGTTATTCTCTTGCCTTGGGCTAGGGCTCTTTCTTTTGCTACAGCAGTTTGAACCGCTATTAGAATTTTTTCAGTAGAACTGAATTTCATTTCAGCTTGTGTGTACAAGTGTGATTTGTAAGCTATTGGTACCGTTTCTCCCTCATTAGAGGTCAGGTACATGAATCCGCATCTTCCTGGGATGACTCGGATTACAAGGTTGCGTATGTTTTCACGTGTTTGCAATTTTGTTTTAGTTAACATGTCTGTTTGCAATGATCTTAAAATTTCTGTGTGTTTCTGAGTCCAATTTATTGGTTTGAAATCAGGTTTTATTAATTCATAGAGAGGTTTAACCCTCTCTGCATAATTTAGAATGTATGTTCTTCCAAAATTCAGGAAACCTAGTATTGATTGTAAGTTCTTCATCGTTTTTGGAGCTCGGAGTACAGCACACTTCTCTAAGAAGTTGTCTGCTAGGCTTTTGCCTTCACTTGATAATTCATATCCTAAAAACAGGACAGTTAGATGAGCAATTCGTGATTTTTTAAAGTTGAATTCGTACCCTTCAGCTGTGAAACCAAGTATTATGGTGTTCACTCTTTTCAAGTGTGTCTCCAGGTTATCATCTGTGAGATAGATGTCAACGACATAGGATTATGCCTCATCATCATATATTTGTAGTAACTTTGTTACCCTTGCTGAGAATAATCCTGGGCTGTTCTTGAATCCCTGTGGGAGTCAACAGAAGTGTTTCTGTGACCCCATTATTGATAAAGCGGTCAAATACCTGCTTTCAGGTGCTATGTTTTGACAAAAGAATCCATTAGAGATGTCTAATGTTGTTTTATATTTTTTGCGCACAATGTTATTCATTAGTGCTGCACTGTGTGAGTTTTGTACTGCAAATGTTTTGCAACAGGAGTTTAGGTGTCTGTAGTCCAAAACTAGACTATATGAATCGTATGGCTTGGAGACAGGAAACAAAGGATTGTTCATTTGTGAGGTGCATGTTTCAATCACCCCCTGGTATTCAAGTTGATCTAAGATCTCCCTGACTTGCTTTTTAGCTTCTTGTTTAACTGGGTACTGCCTTTGTGCAGTGGGTTGATTTTTTAACTGGATTTTGTGAGGAGGAGAATCCTCATCCCATCCTACATGATTTTTATATAATGCAGGAGCTTGGGCTACTGCCCATTTTCTTGCAAATGTATATTTTTTTATGAATTGGAATATGATTTGAGAAGGCAGGCATAATCATTTCTTCGCAATGAGGGCACTCCCTGACAAACTCTGGTGGCCAGTCTTTCTCAGCTAACAGGATGTCATAGCCTTTAGATACGTTATCCCAAAAGAGACCCCTTACTTTCATAGTTTTGTCCCCCTCTATACGTAATGTTATTTCATATAATTTATGGGGTTTGCTAACTCTGGTGTCTGCAGTTTCCACTTGAAAGTATTCATTTGTGTCCACCGTCTCCAGAAGATTCATCAGGGTCTTGCGAACTATGGTTACTTCTGCTGCGCTGTCTAGCATTGTCTGGGCCCACTCTCCGTTTTTCAGTTGTGTCCTCAGTATCCTCGGCATGTTTTATTCTAATACTGGCTACCTTCTTTTTTGGAAATTGTAATTTTTTACTTTGATGAGCAGGTTCCTTGTCTTTGGACTTGACGTGCTCTTCCATGTGTTCTGACCATCCTCTTCTTTCCGATTTCTGTGAGGAAGTCTGAAAAGATCGAGAGGGACGTGTATCAATATCTTGATATCTATCAGGTTTTCTCAATTTATCCCTATCTCTAAGGTTGCATCTTTTCTCAGAGGGCTCCCTCTGGGGAGACTTGTTTCCTCGGTCTGGAAATCTATCTCTCCATTGAGGAGACCTTCCTCTGGACTGGAATCGTTTTTCTCTGAGAGTGGATTGTTTATTACCATCCCAACTCTTTTTCGGAGTGTTTAGATTATTTTTAATAAAGGTTTTTTCAGGATTTTCAGTTAGTTGGGTTTTTATTGGTTTCCCACCCAAACTATCTCTTCCTAGTTCTTCATAGGATTTTTCTATGATTCTGGCAAGTTCAAATGGTTGTTCTGCTATATCTGTTTCTTTCAATTTCTGGCGGATCGCCACAGATGCTGCTTCTCCTTTTATGTTGGCTAATAATATAGCCGAGACCTGCTTGCAGTCCTTCAGTAATTTCATACCCAGAGTTAAAGCAGGTTCTGGACCGTATTCATTTTGAATCTGTCTTAGCACATCTGGTATTATCGCCATAGACGGACCACCATGTGTTTTTGTGTATATCGAAGCAAAGACTGTGCCCCAAGTGTCACAGTCCTCCACATGTGGTGCGACCCGCATTGGAAGACAGATAGTCAGAATTCTGTGTTTCTCAGTAGGCGTAGTATCAGGAAATACTGCCTCTATTTGAGTGATTTTTTGTGCTAACCAGAATGGAATTTGTTCCCGTTTTGCGGGTATTTTGCTAATGGCTGATTGTATATTCTGTGGTGTGATTTTATTTGTGTTCCCCTGGTGAGGGGTGGTCTGTGGAATTATTATTGCTGGTTGGACTGTTGAAGTCGGCATGACATATTGGACCAATTGTCTATGTATTTTAATTAGTAGTTTTAGTTGAGCTAAAAGTTCCCGGTCTGACATTTTTTCAATGTCTGGATGTGGTGTGTAGCTGGCTAGAACCGGCCACGTGGCTCCTGGTCTACCTAGTGGACCGAGCCTGGTGATGTGATTTTGATGTTTTAGGGCGCCATTAAACCAGAGCAGGTGCTCTTGGTAAGTTAGTGGGATTTCAACGTCCTCGAAAGGAGATTATTCATCCGGAGGTTCCTCTATTTTGTAATAGTGGAAGTCTTGTGTTACAGCGTTTGCTGCTGGAAAGTGTATCCATGAATAGAATACCTCTGTCTGCCGATACTCATGGGCCTCTACCACAAATATCATGGTACCACCTCTTGGTGATAGTCCATTTGCTATAAGTTTAAGAGTTATAGTTCTTCTTATATTTGCCCGGATGATAATTGCACCTGGTTCATTTTCATGAAACCCTGTAACATCGAAACCCGGTTGATTCGCATCTACTGCAGCTCCACCGGTTTCGTTGCTGTCGCCGTTAGTTGACATTGTTTTAATGAAAGTTTGCAGAGCAGGTTTCCAAGGAAACAAAGATTAGGTGCACAATATTTTGGAACACTGTATCCTTCAACGTTGACTAAACCAAAAACTATACATAGGAATCTCTTCCTACTAAGTTCCGGCGGATGTTAACCTTTTACCCACCCCAGACGTCTATTGGAGTTTTTACGGGAAAAGGGGTCTGTGTGAAAAGCACGACTGAGTTACTCTAATGTCTTGCGTTAGATTATCGCCTTACCAAACGTTGGGCGCCATGTATTGTAGTTCCTATATTCCCAATAGGCTCTGCGCATTGGAATAATATAAACAGCAGTGTAGACGTAGGACTGAGGTCGACTAGGTCTCTACTGACTATATTAGACTGAATTAGTTTTGCCAGCTAGCTCAGAGGTCACTAGAAACTTTCTCGAATGTTCAGGAAAGAGTTACCTCTCCTGATTTAGACAAGAAGGAATTAGTTTCTGACAACCGCATAAACATGACAACTTTGCTCCATCAGAATAAAGAGTATATCTCTAGAGTCGTGTGAAAACAATAGACGGTTATTTCACTCAGTCAATCGTGCATACTTAGTTTCACCAGAGTGCAGAGAAATAGAGAGGCGTTTTCAATAAAAGTTGTTATTTATTGAGCAGTCTTCTTTCTCATGCAAGAGAAATGAAATGCCACAGTTGCAATACTTATCATGAAGTAAAGTGCGTACAGTAAAAGGAGTATTATGAAATAATACTGTAAAAGCATTGATATGGTTTCTTAGCCATATGATACTTTAAAATGGATAAAATATATACATACATAAAAACATTGACTAACGTACTCAACTAGTGCTTCTAAGATACGCCTACCCCGGTGTACCTGACCTAACCCTAATACGTGGGAAGGAGTAAGTAAGTTGCAGTTTAAGTTAAGTTGTTTTTTTGCCAAGATTCTGAATCAAGAATTCTCTTAAGGATTTAGTCAGCTCGGTACCTTGGTAATAGAATGTAGGAGGTCTTGTATCTCTCTCTCAGGACTCGATCTCCCAGCAACCCGCAAGGGTGACTGGAAACACCGGAGCTGGATTTTCTCGGCTGGAGAAAAAGACAGCGTCTTTCTCAGTGCGTCAAAAGGGAGGGGCGGCTTCCTTCGGCTCTCGCATCAGCTGGGCTTCGGGCAAGTAGATAGCCGCTCTGCTCCAAACCACCGTGTGTTTGCTTAAGGCAACGTTGGTATATTTATACCTGAAAGGTGCCGGGTTTGATGTAAGGTTGGACATAAGACGTCACTAAGAACTAACAGTTCTTTCTGGACTCCAGGAGTTCTTGTGCAAATCAAAACAAGAGCAGGGGGATTTCCTGGGCTGCTGGAGGCTTGGTTTGTTTAAAGAACGCGTTGTACTTTCTAGGAGTCTAGGGGAGTAGCCTTGCCGTATTTGGACTGCATGGGCTATTACTAAATATGGATATGATTCTTATGCCTTTATAAGGATATTATTTATTATAACCATATAAGAGCATAAATCGGGAATATCGAATTAGGGTCCTAGATAGAAACACAACACATCAAAGCTTTTTGCGATCGCAAACGGTGCGATTAGCAGAAATCATCTGTTTGCGATCGCAAAATTAGCTTTCGCAATGCATCAAGGGTCAAGAATTCACAATTAATTGCGAGTTCTCAAATTGCGATTGCATTCTAGGAATCACAAATTGAGATTCCTTAAATGCAATGCATTGAAGTAAAAACAATTGCGCTTTCGCTAATAGGGGGAGAAAATTACCATAAAGGTGAACTTCATGGTAATTTGCAAAAACTTTGAAAAATGCACTAAAGTGCATTTTTCAAAGTTCCACGTTCCATACACACATGCCCTTTGGGCATGTGTGTGTGCAAGATGTAAATCATTAAAAATCCATCAGGCACTCTGTGTATCTTTGCGTGTCCTCAATTGTATTCCAATTCGTTTTTTGTGCAACTCCCTCCAAGTGTTTTGTCTAGGAACACTATATTCATTGAACAAATTTGGAGAAAGTGGAATTTCCACTTCCAGGTGGTGGTGTGCACGGTTATACTCAGACCAATTAGGTCTTAATCCATCTTAATCCAGTTAAATGAATAATTTTTACGACATTAATCAATTCAAAAAGATTTATTGTTTCTTCTTTTTTTCACTTCTTTCAATTTATCCTTTATACAAATTCATTCCACATCTACCCAATGCATTTCGGCTCAATTGTGACCCTTCCTCAGGGGTCTGTTTGGAAAAAACAAGGAAATATTTTGAGCCATTCAGTCACATATTCGAGTATAAATTAAAAAAATTACATGATACAGAAACGTAATATCTTGTTACATTTTTGTAAGTCAATCTGTATTATATGAAATCTAACCACAGTGAAAACTGCTGTCAAAACTGCTATGTAATGTATCAAGTTTCATCACCATTTCATGTAGCTGACTAAAGTGAAAACATAAAAAGTGAAACCTCCTATTTTATAATGTGAACTTTTAAACTCAGTTTCCAATCACTTAATTATGCATTCAATGAAAAATGAAGACTGCTAATGCTATCTACTCGGGTTCGATGTATCTTGGTTGTCAACCCACATTAACCCGTGTTCGAATGTCTGAACTCAGTTTCGTATATGGCCATACTATGGTATCGTGGTCGACCTAACTCCAAGCGTCGAGTTAAAAATAACACTTTTACTTTAATATATGAACAAGTTTCAGTGCCCAAAGAAACTAAAAGCGTTTCCGCGTTAATACTTACAGGAAATGTAAAAGCGATTCGTGCCTCGGTCTCCCACCAATCGGAATACCGCTAGCTGCCTTGAACGTTACCTCCCTACTCTTATATGTTCACATTGGCTTACTGCGCTATCACGTGACAGTAATCTCGCCTAGCTGGATTGCGTTCAAAAAGTACTATCGATCTTTCGATTATGGCTGTGTTTTGTAGATCTTTCAACATTAAAGCGCATTATTAGAAACATTATCTAAGCTAAGAACATTCTTTTTGGTGACAAAAAGAATTACTCGTGATTAACAAACTCAAAAAAAAAAATCATAATTTTTTTTTTTTAAACGTAAGCATATCGTAATAATACGTGATGTGCTGTGTATTTAATTTGATGCAACTTAAATAAATTATAACCTACAGGTGTAAACCAGTAAAGTGAAACTCATGTCAGCCATTTTGGAATGGGATAAACTCTCTATTCATAGCAAACTCTAGTGTTAGCAGGGGTACAATAATTGCGATCCTAATACATGTTCATAAATAGCAGGATAATTCTATCCTGTCATTAAGTCCTTGAGGTCGTAAACTTCCCATTTTCGAATCCAGAAATACTCTGATCTCAGTCTTTGCTTGTGTGTGTCTCTGTCTGGTTGTGGTTTAATCACCTCTAGTATGGTGAAACGAAGCTGTGAGATATTATGACCTGCTTCCATCCAATGCATTGCCACTGTCGATTTTGAATTTTTTTGTCGAATGCTGCTTTTATGTTCCGTAATTCTTACTTTAATTTTTCTCTCAGTCTGCCCTACGTATAATTTCCCGCAGGGGCATTTTATGCCATAGATCACTCCTTTAGTGTCACAAGTACTAGAATGGAACAGAGAGATCTTCTTACCTGTCATTGGATGTGTGAACGTTTGACCAGTCATAACGTTATTGCAGTGCGTACAGTTTTCACATTTTTGCATTCCTTTGTAGGTTTTTTCTTCTCTTACCATTTTCTGTCGTTTTAATAGTTCCTTTAGATTCTTTGACCTATTGTACGCAAATGTAATACGGTTCGCAAAAAGTGATTGAAGGTCAGGTTCTTGCGTTATCTGGGACCAATGTTTTCGCATGAGGTTGGTAATTTGAGTGGTCTGCATTGAGTGTTTCAACACACAAACTGTGGGTTTAGTCTCAGTTTTTTCTTTCTTCTTAAGGAGAGAATCTCTGCTCATTGTCATTACTTTGGTTTTGGTTTCTTCTAGTAAAGTTTTAGGGTAACCTCGTTTCAGATATTTTTGGATCTGGTTATTGATGGTAGTTGTCAGGTCATTTGAGTCAGACGTAATTCTTTTCTGACGGATAAATTGGGACAAAGGTAAATGTTTTTTGAGAGAGTGATGGTGGAAACTGTTATAATGTAAACCACTATTTCTGTCAGTGTCTTTGATATGTACTTTCGTGTGTAACTGTCCATTCACGATATTGATATTCACATCCAAAAATGATAGTTCGTGTTGATTCATTTGATGTGTGAATTTGATGTGTTCATGTTGCGAATTGAGAACATGAATATTCTCGACCAACTTTTCTTTAGCTCCTCTCCATATTATGAAGATATCATCAATATATCTTTTAAATACCGTGAGACCAGTTGACCAGTTTGGATTGTTGATTAAATAATCATTTTCAAATTTAGCCATAAAGGTGTTCGCGTAGGAAGGCGCCCCCGCGAAACCCATCGACGTTCCACTGCATTGTTCATAGAACTCATTTTCCCATTGTAGATAACTGTGGAATAACGCGAAATGCAGTAATTCCAACATGAAAACTTTCTCAGACCCTACAATATCGTTCTCCAGTAAGCACCATTCCATAGCTTCTAACCCCTCATTATGAGGGATAGACGTGTACAATGATGTCACATCAATGGAACATAACCATGTTTATTCATTGGCTGGGATTTCAATCGTTTCCAACATGTTCAAAAATGAGGTAGTGTCTTTTATATGGGTGCACCATTTTTGTACCAACGGTTGTAGGAACCAATCTAGGTATTGGTATAGTGGTTCGGAAATTGATCGACATGCAGAGACTATTGGTCTGAGGGGCGGTTTGATGGTATTCTTATGAATTTTTGGAAGCATATAGAACTGCGGTCTCCGTGGGTGTTTGATATTCAAAAATTGGTGTGTTTTTACAGTAATCCACTTCATTTCTAAAGCTTTATCCAATATCTTTTTCAGTGTAGCTGCGAACGCTTCAGTGGGATCTTGATCCAATTTGTGGTACGTATTGATGTCCTGTAAATGTGTTCGCACACTTTCTGTGTAAAATTCCGTGCTCAGGAGCTGCCCCCTATATCAACGATGAGCCGCACCGATAGACATACAATTTCAGTAGCGATGGAGGTTCGAGTAGGAATCTCAATCCAAGATATCCAGCTCGTACCCGGGAGGCAGAAGCCGCTTCTGCCTCCCGGGTACGAGCTGGATTTCTTTTGCCGACCACAGAGAGAGTCCGATGAACCATATTAATTACTTTGAAGGCCCACATGATCCTCCCTGACTTTCTTGGATTGAGATTCCTACTCGGTGGATTACGCTAATAACGCGACGCACCATTCTTGGCCCATATACATCATTATTGGACTTATAGATTCATAAGTGCTCTTCTCCATTCCGTTGGTCAAGCTAACAACGCTACTTACTCTGTTGGTCTTTCGATTCTGACATCGATCCTTAGATTGGATGTGTTCGGCCTTTTGACCTCCATCGCTACTGAAATTGTATGTCTATCGGTGCGGCTCATCGTTGATATAGGGGGCAGCTCCGGTTGTGTGACCCACCTTGAAAATTAACGTTTTCCAGCATCTAAATTGAGATTACACTTGGTTACTATACAGTTCCCAATTGACACCAGTCCTGAAGATGGTCTCACAAACTGTTCTCTAGGAGAACGAAACGTCGACCCTCGCCTCATCCTTACTCTATGTCACGTATTTGATTTTTGGATAGGTGTTTTTTAGGTTCTGTTGAAGCATTCATTAATGTATTGTTTGTGTACCTGCAGACCTAATCAATTTTGAATCATCCATATCTGTATATGAAACTAATCGTTTTACCATTTGATAAATTCTATTTTCCTATACACCTTTGTGTTTGTGTTTGTTATACATGTATTCTTTTTGTGTTTTGATGAATTGTGTTCTTCTATAATTAATAATTTATTTTTGATTAATTGATTTCTTATAAGGATCATTAAGTTATCCATCTTAGTTAAACTTGAATTATCAATTGTGATTTAAACAAATTCCCTTGAGGGCACCTATACCCCTCTACTTAATCACCCAAGCCCTCAAGGGTATTTTGGGTTGCTCACTGTTCTATATTCTTCTTCTGAGTCGGGGATGTATCATGCAGACAAGGCAACGTGCTTGATCTGAGGAGCTGCGAGGCTGTGATGCAGAGTCCAGTGTTGTTGAGGCTGTCATCAATGATAGATTTAAAGGCCTGCAAACAAGTTGTTTTGCACAGCTGCGGTTCCAAAGATGCAGCCTGTTTCGGTGATGCAAGTCTTTGCGTAGAGTCCAATCCACGCAGCAGTTGAGATGCATTGTTTCTGCTCAGGGTTGCACTGTGCAGCAGAGGAGATGCATTAGTTCTGCCGGATCTACAGAGTCAGGCAAAGTACCTTAAGCCCACATGCAAGGGTCCAGGACTGCAGTGGCACCACTTGTCAAGGTAGACTCACAGAGGGCAGAGTCCAGGTGCAGATGTGAGGTTGTTGGAAGCCTGCTATGTCCCTGAGGCTTCAGATCAGGAGGCCAGCCAACTAGTCCTTGGAATACATGTAGGGTTCTGGGTTCAAGTGGTGCAGGTCCAGTCCTTCTCACCACATCAAGAGGGCAGCAGGTCAGCTCAGCAATGCAGGCGTCCAGTAGAGTGAAGTCCAGCAAAATGTCTGTCTTTAAACAGCACAGCAGTCCGTCTTCCTGGCAGAGTATCCAGGTGTCTGGGGTTCTTCATGTATACACAGTTGTGCCTTTGAAGAGGGGAAAATCTTCTAGAGGCATGCCTTTAAAGCGCACAGAGGCCCTAACTTCCTTGCCCAGACTCCAAACTAACTACAGGGGGTATGCAGCCCTTTGTGTGGAGACAGGACACCACCTTTTCAGGTGTAAGCGAGGTGGGCCCATCTTCTCCCTCTCATCCTGCCAGTGATCTCCCATCCCAGCTCCCCATTGTGTGTGGCTGTCTAGAAGGAATACACAAAGCCCAAATGCCAACTACACCCAGTCATGTGGCCAGAGATAGGCTGGAGGAACCAAATGGCCAATGCCAATGCAGGAAAATGTGAGCTTTCTAAAAGTGTCATTTAAAATCCAACTCCACCATTAGTTAGGATTTTAAATTAGGATTCCAGGAACAGCAAACATGAACCGATTATATTTCCCCATTAAGGCAACTCCAATGTTATCCTATGGGAAAATAGGCCTATACAGTACATGTATAAACTGTTAAATACACTTGCCCTTTGGGCTGTCCAGGCCCTACCTTAGGGGTGACTTATATGTATTAAAAAGGAAGGTTTGGATTTGGCAAAAGGTTTATTTTGCCGAGGTGACATAGCAGGTTAAAACACACACAGCCTCTGCAATGGTAGACCAGAGACATGTTTCAAGGGCTGCTTTAGTGGGTGGCACAATCAGTGCTGCAGACCTACTAGTAGCATTTAATTCACAGGACCTGAGCACATGTAGTGCACTTTACTAGGTACTTATAGGTAAATTAAATATGCCTATTGGATATAAGCAAATGTGACCATGTTTTGAGCAGAAACACAAGCACTTTAGCACTGGTTAGCAGCGGTAAAGTGCACACAGTCCTAAGGCCAGCAAAAACAGGAGGTCTGAAGGCACAAAGTTAAGGGGTAACCATGTCAAGGATGCCAGGTCTAACACATAGGGCTGTAGAATAAACACTTAACAGGGGATAAAAGGCATAACTCAAGTTACCACCAAGTCGCTTATACGCAACATAAATATTTTACAACCTGAGCTTTCCAGATGCCTGCAGAGTTTTGTTGCACAAATAGTCATAAGAATGTGAAAGATGTAAACTTTATGTATAGAGCAGTCTGTTGCATGTTTGCAATGAAATAGGTTTGCCCTGTAGGTTAGTTTCAGTGTAACATAGTGACAGCTGGTAGTTTTGTCTCAATATTATTTTTTCTGAGGCACTAGCTTCGGAGTCACCTTAAATGGGCTCGAGCATGGAGTCCATGAAATGATGTTCAAGGGCAGCACATATGACCCGAGTTAGTTACAGTGGCTGGAAGGACCATGCTTCTGGGGTGAAGATTGAGGAGGTCATGATCTTGAATGGTAAAAACAAGTGAACTCTATTATGGCCTTATTCATTACAATTTATGAGCTCGTTGTGACCCTTTATAATTCCAAGGCATGATTGCAATCTTTATTGTCTTTGCATACAATCATTTGGTCCATGCTAGTCAATATGTCAGGTTGATGATTGTATGGTTAATGTCACAGCTTACATCAAGACACATAGACAGTTGGCATAAGTGAAAAAGAATTAAACAGAGAACATGAGTCAATAGTACCTTAGTTATATATCACATACACCATTTTACATCTTTTTACCATGTAACATGTACAGTACATAACGCTTTGTGAATGGGGTCCTGAAGTCTGACTTTTGAAGAACTGTGGTATTTTAACAGTGACAGAAGGTTAAACACTTTGCCTGGATGAAAAACAAATATATTCAGACGAGCAGACTGCACACTGACCATTGCTCCAGAGAGCTGGTGCCCTAGCAAGACGTAGATGGTGAAGATCAAGGTACAAACGAGCTGAGGCAGCGCATCCGAGAGGTAGACACACACCGCATCCAGGTACTTCATGGTCCTCAGTACTTGAAGCTCCTTTTCTCGAATGCTGTTCACTTTGGCAGCAAAGTGCTTCTCCCAAGCGTAGAACTTAATCACCTGGATTCCACGCAGGATTTCTGTCATCAACTGAAAGGCAGGAGTGGGGAGAAGAAATTAGAGGAAAACCAAGGGTAACTAAACATTGCCATAGAGCCCTGGCAAGACAAGCTGTGATATATCTACAGTGGGTCCCTTGCTCTGTGAAATATGGCAGATAAATTTGAGTTTGCAATGGCAACTTTTCCGGCATACATTCCCTGCTCTCGGGTGGAATCCTTAAACTATCTAACAAGCCCACAATCAAACCCCTGTGACCCCCTTTGGAGGTCTATAAGGTGCAAGGAAGGGGGGCTATCATGTACGCCGGCGAACTCTGGGACTATTCTGTCAGGTCCGAATTCATTAGGACAGAAAATAATTTTTTAAGAGGGCTACTAGCACTACCGTTAAGCACCCCACTTTTTCCCCTAAGGTGTGACATGGGAATCAGACCGATCAATGAAGAGCTAGCACTAAAACCCCTCAGATTTTGGCGCAGGCGCTGGGTCACCCCAGAGCTGTTTCAATATAGAGAAGAATTTAAGGAGATTCTGTCCTTTATAGTCTCGGGGAATATTCCTAGGATTGTTTACATAAGAAATGAACTAACAAGGTTAGATATCCCTGATCTATGGTCTGACACAGACACGGGCTGCAAAAAACTTTCGCGCACCCAACTCACAAACATATTTTGTGCCGATAGGCTTAATGCTGCACAACGCAATCCCCTAACTGGCTCTACAACAGCCTCTTTCCTGCTGGTCAAAGACTTTTATCTATTTGAGAAATTCTTAGATGACATTTATCCTCTTTTAGCAAAAAAACTATATGGCCAGTGGAGGCACGGTGTTTTGCCACTGCGAGCTGTCACCAGCAGGTGGTCACCTTCTGCCCGAAAAATTGTCCAGTGTGTAAATATGACTCTGAAATCGAACTGCACGTGCTGTTCTTTTGCCCAGGTTATTACAAGGCTAGGAAGCATTGGCTTGTTCCTTTATGCAAAAACCTAGGTTTCCGCCAATGCTTGCTGGCATTTAAAATATTAAAAAGTGACACAACTGGTCCGATTGTAATTGCCGTTTCAAAATTTCTGGCTGCCATGTGGCACAAGCGTAGGTCACTAATCGTATAAACCTAAGCATGCTCTTCCAGCCCATGGCTACACATTGTCCTTTTTTACATGTTCTTAAATTGTTACATGAAACTTATTTATTGTTTTATCAATTTTAACCTTGTTTAACATCTATGAAATCTGACCAATTGTCTTTGTGGTAAACATATGCTGAAATTGTTTTTTCTATAATGAATTTATACTGTCATCTATTTTGTATTGTTTTATACATCATTGTTCTCTTTTATGGCATACCGCCGAAATAAAGATCACTGAATTGAAAAATGCCACTAGTCTGCTTTGTACCTCTCATGATCTGAATGTCACAGCTCTGTGACTATGAAAAATGGAAGGGGTTTGTACTGTAAGGATCGCTGGGGTTGCAGCTACACAAATGGGGTAATGGGTGGCCCAACAACCATAAAAAGTTTTTTCTGTACATATTTTTTTGGGGAAATTTGTTTATTGATTTTTCATAATATCAACACAAACTCAGTAAGTTACTACCATTGCACTACAGCATTCTTCTTCGGATACCTTGTTATATAATGTACATATTCAACAAGAGAGCAGCTTTAGGAACATGTGCGCTTATACATCTCATTGCAGAAACCTAGTCATCAATATCGTCCGGCACCTGGGTTCTTAAGTAGTCTGTGAGGTATACCCAATAGTCGCGAGGTCTTGATCGAGCAGGTAGTTCCTCCTCATACGTATGCAATGTGGTTTGACAATATGCCATGTCAGCCATCCACTTTTTAATAGATGGTGTCTGTTTAATGTCCCAGCATAAAGATATTCTACGTTTTGCGAGCAATAGTGCTATCATGCAGAATTTACGTTTCAAAGCCTTCATGTTTGGTACCAATCCCAGCAAACAACTATATACAGTACATGCCACCTGAATCTCAAGCATGTTAGTCAGCTTCCCAGTTACCAGTTCCCAATAGTCATTAATTTTACCACATTCCCATGCCAAATGTAAAAAATCAGCCTGATCCCATCCACATCTAGTACATTTCGCTTCCGGCCATATACCACATTTATAAAGTTTGGCAGGTGTGTGATATGTTTGGTGTATGTACCTAACATGTAGCAGTCTAAGGTTCCCATTAGGGGTCAATAGTTGTGTTAGTGTGCATGTCGTTAGAGTCATTCTCCGTTATTGGGTCTGCTAGGGACGCATTCCATCTATCCAAAGCTTTTTGTGCGGTATAGCCTATTTCATCTTGTGCTAACTTATAGAGCTGGGATACCAAATGTGTGGTATTAGGTGATGTGATGATATGTTGTAGTGAATGCAGTTGTGCAGGTTCTTTGGGAAATTCAGGGTATAGGTCCTTTACGGCCCTCTTTAATCTGTGGTAGTTGAATTGAAACAGCAGGGTCTGCTTTTGAATGTAGGACAGGTCTTGGTCAGTGTTAAAAACTCCATCGGTGTAGAGATCTCCCATAGTAACTATTCCCACTTGTTGTAGTAAGCCCATACCTATCTTTTCATTTGTTACCGATATTTCAGTGTGGTTATGTAGCGGCATGGCTAGGGCATATAGAGGTAGTTTGTTCGCTAGTTTACCTAATGTTTGCCACGCTTTGGTAGTTGTATCAATTGTGTTTATGTCACGTTCATGTAATGGCGCCCTTTTATATGTCACAATCGTGTCTAGTGGGGTCGGAGAAGCATCTCCCTCTTCCACCGCTGTGTGAGTCAAGTAGGGGACTGCATGATACCAGTAGGTGGCGTATTGCTCTTGTGCACATAGGTAGTACAGGTAAAAATCTGGTACATTTAGGCCTCCTTTAGCATATGGCAGAGTAAGTGTACGTAATTCAATTCTCGCCTGCTTCCCTGCCCATATTAACTTCAATACCATTGACGTAATTCTTTTGAAGACTGCCATCGGTGGTCGGATAGGTATGTTGTTAAATAAGTAGAGTAGTTTAGGTAATACCACCATCTTGACTAAAGCTATGCGATCGGCTAACGAGAATGAGAGTTGTATCCATCTGCCCACTTTTTCTTCTATGTCAGATATAACTCTGACATAGTTAGTGCGTATGACCAGTTCTGGGTCCCTATGATACCACACCCCCAAGTACTTGAGAGGGTCTGTCTGCCATTCCAGTGGGAACTCTATTTCATGCGGAATAGTTGTATCAGTGAGAGGTACAAAAGAGGATTTGTCCCAATTAATTTGTAAGCCAGAATTTCCGCCAAATTTAATATATTCACATATTAAGGACGCTAAATTTTGCTCTGGGTCTTTGACATATAGCACCATGTCATCCGCGTACAACGAGATGTGCAGTGGGCGGCTCGGAAACTGCAGAGCAGAGTGATGGTGCAATTGTCTGATCTTACAAGCAAGCGGTTCCAAAGCTAGGGCAAATAACAAGGGGGAGAGGGGGCAGCCTTGTCTTGTACCACGCTCTATCTCAAATGCCTCGGATATATAGCCATTTATTCGCACTCTGGCGACTGGTTTTGTATATCAGAGTTTTATCCATTGGGTATATATTGGCGGGAATCCCATCCTCTGTAATACTGCAATTAGATAGGGCCATTCGATGGAGTCGAAGGCTTTTGCAGCATCCAACATAACCGCAACTGCTTTAGTATTGGGGGACAGGTAATGCGACATAGCAAATAGCGTCCTTGTGTTGTGTGAGGTGGATCGAGATGGAATGAAACCTGCTTGGTCAGGCAGTACTAGGTTAGTCATGAGGGGCTGTAGTCTATTAGCCAAGAGTTTCGGCAAAATTTTGGAGTCTAGGTTAATGAGGGACAATGGTCTATATGAGTCGCATTTTTCTGGATTTTGAGTGGGCGTCAGCAACGCTATTATCACCGCTTCGCGCAAACTTGGGGGCAAAACGCCAGTCTCAAAAGCCGTTCCATACATCCTCACTAGGTGTGGGGCTAACACATCTGCGTATGTTCTGTAGAACTCTCCAGTGAAGCCATCTGGCCTCGGTGCTTTACCGTTTGGCAGAGTTTTAATCGTGTCTGTCACTTCTTCTACAGTTATCGGTTGAGATAAATACTGCCTTTATGAATCAGATAGCCACGCAATGGCCACATCTGCCAAATATGTGAGTATCTCAGTTGTAGATTTGGTGGGCTGAGCTGTGTACAGTGCTTTGTAAGAGTTTACAAAACTAGTCAATATTGATTGAGTGTCCGTGCATTTGTCGCCGTTCAGGTTTGTAATCTGTATTACCGTTTGTTGGCCCTTATTTTCATGTATTTTTGCTGCTAGCACCCTACCCGCCCTTCCACCTTCGCCAAATATTCTAGCCAAGGGTCTCTTATGTATATAATTGATCTCGACTTGTGCAAAGGTTTGGTATTCTGTGAGTGTTTGTCTGATGTCGCCCATTATAGTCGTGTTCTGAGTACTGTTGTATGTAGTTTCTAGTTCTCTTAGTTTTTTTTCGCAGCGCAACAATTGTGTCCTTATGTCACGCAGTATGCCAGTTGTCGTGCTGATACAAACACCTTGTATGGTCGCCTTAAATGCTTCCCACAGTAGACATGGATCTTCCGTCGATTTTTCGTTATTTATGAAGTAGTCTGTGATCGCCCGGGTAAGTGTATCTGCGTAAGTAGTGTCTATGAGTGCTTTCGCATTGAATCTCCAACTATATGGAGGTGGCCTGTAATGCGGTATCTGTAATGTTAATACTACCGGGTTATGATCCGATAGTGTCTTCGGGAGGTGTCGTACCGCTGTGGTCCATAACAGTGTATTCTCGCACCCTAGCCAGTAGTCTATTCTTGACCAGCTGTTATTGGCTGCAGACATGTGTGTAGATATTTGTGCTGTTGGGTGCTTCACTCTCCAGATATCATACAGTTGTTTGTCAGCCATGATATCGAGCAACTTGGTTCGTGCTCTAGTATGCTGCTCTGTGGTTGAACCTGATCTGTCCAGTCTGTCATTTAGCGCCAAATTAAAGTCCCCTCCCCAAATTAAAGTCCCGAGCAGGTCTTCCTGTAAATGTCTCCATAATGCGTGGAAGAAGTTTGGGTCATCAGTGTTAGGCCCATATGTGTTTAGTAGTGTTACTCTCTGCCCACGCAGTATGCCCGTTAATAAAATGTATCGGCCTTCACTGTCGATAGTCTCTCTCTCTACTCGAAATCCTGTCCCCTTTTTAACCATGATGGACACTCCTCTGGAGTAGGAGGAGTATGCAGCATGACACACCTTTTCAACCCAACGTGCACCCACAGTTTTGGAGGCATATGGGGACATGTGAGTCTCTTGCAACATAATGATATCTCCATGCTATCTGTTAATGCTAGCAAAAATTTGCTTTATTTTTTTAGGGTTTGTGAAGCCCCGTATGTTCCATGTTATTATGTTTACATTTGTGTTATCTGAAAGGTTGTGTGTTAACTCCAGTCTGATGACCCAATTGAATGTTCTGCAATGTAATAACAACATTCCTCTGCAACACTCTCTGTCGCTGTCTTCCATACCTTAAATTTACATTCCTGATGGTGTATAGCTTCCAAAGTATAGCAATGCTTCTCAAGTGCTTTGGTTCCTGAAACCAAACTGTCCCCCTATCCCCCATCCCCCCTCCCACAACAGCAGCCCAATCCTGCCGCAGCCATCCCCAAACATAAAACTTTACATAACTAGATTTCAGATCAGGGAGCTCCCATGTGGAGGCTCGCCGAGAACGCACATCTCCATCCAAGTTAATGGATGTGGACGGACTATTTCCCATTAATAGATAGTGTATACGTGTCATGTCTTAGAGGTTGAACATTAGTAGACCGCATAAGTATAGATGGACACATCAATACATTAGCAACACATCCTCCTGCATAATCAAAATTAGCACAGTCTTAGTTATGCATTAGCAGTTGGAGCATTGCATTTACCCTGTCTCACATGGATGCAGTCCTGTCTACCTTACAACATGTACCGCTCCGCTCCTCCGGTGCCATTGTCAACGTGTCTGTAACGCACCTCCCGAACTAGAGCGCAGTATGCGTTCCGATCAATGTCATATGTGCGGATAATTACTCGCCTCATTTGGCACATCTCAGGTTAATATAGTCAATAATCTGGGAGGGGTACATTCTTGTCCTCCACTTCAAGCTATCTCAAGCCTGGACATTTAGTAAGATTGTGCTGCATCTGTTCATCCGCGACCCTGCTATATGTGTGCCGGTGATGTCAAACAATACGTGTGTACAGGGGAAGCAGCATAGTCTATGGGCGTACTAGTGACATCCCATTTATATTTCTGCAGGCGTAACCAGCCTACGCCATCTCTTTACGCCCTACTTAGTTCTGCACTCTAAATGGATATCTTATCCTGCCAATTTATATAGCCTCCCTTTATGCTTCATAGTTGTGTCCCTGCGTTGTGGTGGATCGTGCCTTATACAGTTTTGTGCCATTATATTCGGACCGTTCTCTGCATCTGTACCCATCCTACCTTTTATTGGCACTTCTCGATGCATCATATTTACTCACGACTTCTCACCTGACACATAAGTTCATGAATCTGCCTGACAGAAAGGATCTACTTAAGATCATAAATGGAATACATTCAGGATCCCCCAATGATGTGTGTCCGCAGAAAAGGAGTAAGGACATTATGGAAAGCACACTTATTAATCATATCAGTCATATGATTACGCTATCCTTTCAGGAATGTCTGGTTCCAGAGGCTTGGAAAATAGCCCAAGTAATTCCTTTAAAGAAAAAACCGAATATCTCCATTTCTCAGCTTCAAAACCTGAGACCTATCTCCCTTCTCCCGTACTGTGCCAAAATTATTGAAAAAACAGTTAATAAACAACTCATGGCATTTTTGGAGGGAGAAACATTACTCCATCCATCCCAATCGGGATTTAGACCAGGTTATTCCACCGAATCCGCAGTCCTGTATTCCTCAGAATACATCCGTAAGATGGTGGACGAAGGCGAGACGGCAGCGTTGGTCATGCTCGATCTTAGCGCAGCATTTGACACCGTGCTGCATTCCACGCTGTTGTCTCGCCTCTCAGATTTAGGTGTGACAGGATCTGCTCTTGCCTGGATGAAATCCTTCCTTACTGATAGATCGTTCCAGCTGTATTGCCCACCCTTTAAATCATCTCCTCGCAGCGTGAACCATGGGGTTCCACAGGGCTCCAGTTTGAGCCCTACTTTATTCAACATCTATATGGAACCCCTGGCACACGTTGTAGAGAATTTTGGGGTGGGTATTGTCAGCTACGCTGACGATACTCAATTAATGTTCAAATTAACACCGGACAGTAAAGACTATGCCGCCAACTTTTCCAACTGTATGGCGGCTGTAGCTACCTGGATGGACAACAATTGTCTCCGTTTAAATGGCGACAAGACAGAGGTGCTGGTGGTAGGGAAGGAAACCTCCATATGGTCTCACGCATGGTGGCCTAGTGAACTGGGAGAACTACCCAGTCCCGTAAAATCGGTAAGAAACCTAGGGATCATGCTAGACTCGGATCTTTCTGGCAAATCCCAAGTTAATAAAACTACAGGAATATGCTTCGGCACACTAAAGGTTCTTCGAAAAATTATTGACCTCATTCCCACCAAAGTTAGAAAAGCATTAGTCCATGCTCTCATAACTCCCCACCTGGACTACGGAAATGCTCTCTTGATAGGTCTTAATCAAAAAGGCCTACACCAGCTACAATGCATTCAAAATGCAGCGGCTCGAATGGTGTTAGGCCTTTCGAGAAGAACATCTACCAAAGCAGCCTTAACCAAGCTACACTGGCTTCCTGTCAAGGAAAGAATTAGATTCAAAAGCCTCTGCTATGCCCATGGTATAGCTCATAATAAAGGCCCCATCTACCTCAGAAGCCTTTTGACCATCCATCGTCCGTTAAGAGACTTAAGATCTTCAGGAATGATGCAATTCAAACTCCCTCGCATTATGAGAGCCAGAATGGGAGGTAAATCCTTCCGTTTTTTGGCCACTAAATATTGGAACGCCCTTCCACTTCTTCTTCGGATGGAACCCTCCGAAACACTATTCAGGGCCAAACTGAAAACTCTTCTATTCCCTAAATAATTGCTGTCCTTACTCCCTCAGGTTTCATCTTCCTCAGTTTATGAATTGTAAGCAGTTAGCGCGGGGACACACAGTCTTGTGCAGCCAGGCGCTTTATAAATATTTTTTATTATTATTATTATTATTATTCAGAGTTTTGCTCTTGTTCCGCTCGATGTTGTTGTTTTCTCTGTTCATGAATTTTCTTAATGAATTCATGGGCGGCTTTCGGCTTGTGTAGTATTGTTGTTTTCCCTCTCCAGTTAATTTTGAGACGTGCTGGATAGAGCATCGCATATTCCACTTGTAACGAGCGTAATTTTGATGTTGCCGTATTAAATTCCTTCCTCGCTTGCTGAACCGCATATGTGTGGTCCGGGTAAAATTCCAGGCGGTTGCCTTGATATTCTATGTCTCTCTTTTCCTGTGCCATTCGCAGTATGTCATCCCGATCCTGATAGTTCAGTATTCAGGACGAGGAGCAGCACCTGTTGGGGGCTTAGGCGCCAGGGATCGGTGGGCACGATCCACTATAAATATGGTTGATAGTTGTTCCATCCCGAATATCGACTTGCACATATCTTCTATATATTTTTCCATCTTCCCGGTGTTGGTCGTCTCTGGTATTCCCGCTATGCGGATGTTATTACGCCGTGGTGGCCGGTCCTCTCACCGATCGTCGTGGTTCAAACGGCTTCCCCATTATTCTTTGCTGTGAAGTACTGCACAGTAATGTAGATTTTCGTGCGCTTCCTTTGCAGCCCTAGCCAACCTGGGATCGCTGTTTCCAATCCTGCAAAGCAGTGTTGGCTGCCTGATGTGCCGCAGAGTGTATTTAGCGGTTTTCGCGTGCTGTATCACCCCGGTACACAATCAAGTGGTCACCAGTACAGCCTCATGTCTTTTCAGTGGAGGGGTGGATCTTTTCACTTCCGATAAGGCGTCAGTGTGCCCACCCACCTCACGCTATCTGGCAGGTCGTGCGGGATGGGTGTTCTTCAACATACACGATGGTGTGCTTCAGCTGCGTGTGGCTGCAAATCTGTGGATGTAGTTTGCTATGTTAACGCGTTAGTTATATCTGCGTCTGGCAGGGAGGAGTCGCGTGTACACCATTCACCGAACTTGCTGTCAGCCTGGGCATCTTTATCACAGTGTGTATTTGTTTGGTATAGTCATACCCTCTAGCATACCTCCCCGCTTAGTCTTGTGCGCGGTATCAGTTGCGGTGTGCATTCGCGCCAATTTGCCGATATCTTCTAATCTACCGGCGCCGCCATCTTAGTGCAGTTTTACAGGTCTGGGAGTCTCTGGGACTTGCGATGTTAGAATGTAGCTTGCCCCCACAGCAGCGCAAAGATACAGAGTCCAGCCCCGCTTGTCGTTATTACAGTGTGGAGCATCAACGCTTACAATGATCATTACCGTATTTGTATGTTTTGCGACTCGTTAAACGTCCGCCGCCATCTTGGTGTAGTCGATCGCCGCCTCGTGCCTAATTAGCTACAGCGAGCATAGTTGCACCGTTTACAATAACATTTTCGATAGTGCCTTATGTAGTCAGAGTTTGCCCGCTATAGTCCTTTCGCCTACAGTTTATTTGGGAAGATTTACACAGCGCGAACAGGAGCTCCGAGTCAGAGCCGGGTAGCCGCCATCTTACCCGCTCGCAGTGCAGTCCAGTCGGCAGTTCTCACCAGTATTTTCGGTCTTACACGCCTGTGTTATTTCATCCTGTTCGCATCCACAGACGCACAGAACATTTCCACATCTGTCAGTGTTCAACGTTTTTTCAGCACCATCCGTTTACTGCTGTTCTTGTTCGTTATTCAGTCCGTCCGGCGGAGCTGCTTTACAAGGCAGCCATCCCGCAGTGCGCCCTCTAGCGCCCCCTTTTCTGTACATATTTGAAACTGTATTACACACATCCACAGATTTTCAACTATCAGCAATTCATAGATGTATAAGATAGTTATAGTCTATCAGTCACCTTATTTATTGCTTTAGCTATCACAGCATTGTTTTATGATTTTTTTAAAAGACTGCAAAATCATGCATTAGGTGAAGTAGTGAACGATAACCCTCGCCTTTGCTGAGAATAAAACACGTATTGGACTCTTTATTCAATACAATAAAAAATATCCAATAAATATACACTGAATGCCCTTCAACAAATTATGAACTTTGTGAGGATCATACAGGAGGCCCAACTTTCTTGATCATGGCCCAAACTTCATGAATATGAAAACCAGGCTTTGTGGAGGTGCATCAGTGAGTTCTTCTCTTTTGTCTGGAAATCAAAGAGGCTTACACAGCGGTGTAAGTAGGAAGTCGATGGTCATGAATGGAGCCTGTCTGTGGTTGCCACTCTTCCTCCAGATTGGGTTTATATCTGGGATGCTTTAGAAGGGAGGAAGATTTTTCCTAAACAAAGAACTAGACTTTGACTATTACTTGGAAGTGGTACCCCATTTGCAACAAGACAGCACAGGGCCTAGCTGACTGGCAAGAGCGTTGTGAGGACATTTCAAATATCCAAGACTCCCTACGAGTTTCCAAGCCCACCTGCTCAGAAGAAGCAACTACCACTAGGTTGATGAGCTGTTCAATCGCCTTTGGAAGTCGAGAATGGCAAGCCTACTTTGTGAGAGACTCATTATTTGTTGATATTGTGAAACTATCTAACATTTTAACTATTTAACATTTTATCGTAAATGCTGGCATCTGATTTGTAAACAGGCTTGTTAGTTCCTCCTTTGTACCGCATTGTCTCCATTAATTACCTCCCATGGTGACTGGATCTTTTAATTGTGTCCTTTAGACATTGCCTGCATATGCCCTTCTTACAAACTCTTTGCCTAGTTAAATTCAAAGAGCACTGGTTGGACGCCAGCTTTAGAAATGGTGGCTGTATTTGCAACATGCTGTGCGCACTTTTACTTTTGTTATTGGCATTGACCTAACTTTTAAATATCACCCCCCCCAGGGACGCCGCACGATGCGCGCCCTGTGTTGATTACAGAAATCTCTGGATGCTTCCTCCATTGTTCCCTCCTCCCTCCCTCCCCCATCCATGCCCTTCATGTAGCTTGTGTTTTTTAGGTCTCGCATAGGCAGCGCATGCGCTGCCTCTATAAGGCATCAAGTAATCTGTATGTGTTGGCAAGCAGCCAGTAGTTTCCCCTGCCGCTTGCCATTTGGTGAATGTTGGCACAGCTCCTCTTAGCTGGCTTTTTACTGGCTGTTGATGTCAAACTGACTACTGTGCAATGTCAAAATTTCCATAAATCACCATGCAATGGACTTGGATACAATGGCCGTTCTGAAAACATTCTTTGCACAGACACACTATCCTACACCAAAAATTTAAAAATACAGTTTTGCAAATCAAAATGTTCATTTAAAAATTGAGGTGTAAGTGACCAGTTTCCGTTTGGTACTAAAAATAAACAGGGTGGATAGCTACTCTATTTTTGAAGGTGTTGATCTAAGGCAGGTAGAGGTTAAATGGATTAATCTGGAACTCCGAGGTTTGGTCATTTGGTCAAGCCTGGGATATTCTGGTTCCACTGTTAAAAAGGTATTCAAAGAAGTTATCCAAAAAGGCGTTATCCCGGAGTCATGGCGAGGGTCACTAATTACGCCAATTTATAAAAAAGGGAACCGGGCGCTCCCAGAAAATTATAGGCTCATTACCCTACAAGACACAGATGCTATGTTGTTTGCTAGGATCCTGCTTACTGAATTGAATGAATGGGCAATAGAAAGTAAGATTCTCCCACTGAATCAAACTGGCTTCGTCAAAGGTTTAGGGACATCTACAAACAAACATCCTGGCGTTATCTCTTATAATGGACAAGTCAATTAGACTCAAGCAGCCTGTAGATTTTGAATCAGCCTTTGATTGTGTCCAAAGAAATTTACTGTGGAAAAAGCTCAGAGAAATGAATATTTCCAGGGCCTTGCTGAAAATGATCCAGCTCTTGTATAGCAAAACTTGGGTTAGGGTAAGGATGGGGGATCGCCAAACGCTATCGAAGAAAATCCCAGCCATCGAAGGTCTAAAACAAGGTTGCGTACTCGCCCCACTTCTTTTCAATTTGTTCTTGGCAGATTTAACAGGGACCCTAGATGAATTAAATGCACACCCCCCGAAATTAGCTGATAGGCATATTTCTAACTTGCTGTATGCCGATGATGCCATCCTTTTAAGCCACACAAAAATTGGGCTGCAGCGACTAATCTCTGGAACATGTACTTACGCATGTACTTACGCAAAGGAAAATGGGATGGTGATTAATGAAACTAAAACGAAGATCATGGTAGTCTCCAAGAACAAAAAATTAAGACAAAAATGTAGTTGGTATATGGATAACACGCAACTAGAGCAAGTCGATGTATACAAGTATTTGGGAGTACTGTTTGATGAGAAGGGTAATTATCAGCCGCAAAAAACGAGATATTCAAAGGAAGACCTACTCCCTAATTGCTGCATTTAGAATCCTACAGAAAACACTGGGCAACCTTACATATGGGCCGCTTTTAAAGATTATAGGAATAAAAGGAAGGGGACCTCAGACTTAGAACAAAGAAATTACAAATTCATTCCATTTGTATTAAATTAATTCAAAAAAGCAAAGCTATTAGATGCAAAAAGAGTTTAATTCAAAATTGCATATACATCCTATTCAATGGATTAGAACTCATAATACATTTATTTGATATCAACAAGTTCATATGCATGTATGTGCCCACATTCACAACGGGGAGGGGTGAAGTGAGGGAAGTGTCAGGGATAGGATAGACGTGGTCTGAATCATTCAGTGACGAATCTTATTCTTGATCTGAAAACTATGTACATTGAATAGGATGTATATGCAATTTTGCTGTATCTAAAACATAAATTACTATTTCACTTCCCAATTAATGCCTCGCCAGCCCAAATTAGACTGGAGTTTGGCCTAACCAACCAATATTATGCGAGGAAGGGACATTTTATGGGAAACATCCTTTACCACGAAACTTTTACAACGCGGTACCATTACCACGCAGGTTTTACAACGCAAGTCGTTACAACGACTTGTGCTGGAGGGCGCTGTAGGATAGGGAATAGTTTAATTTACTATCCAACTCCTTCCCTACTATCCACGGGGACTGGAGTTGGAATAGTAAATTAAACTATTCACTATCCAGCGCCCCCCAACGCAAGTCGTTGTAACGACTTGCGTTGTAAAACCTGCGTGGTAATGGTACGCGTTGTAAAAGCATGCGTTGTACCGTCATACATCCACATTTTATTAAAACCTGGAATCGGATTAAAAATGATCATGATAACCAAATATCGCAGTTATTATGGAAAGAGATAAGTAATAACACAAAGGCAACGGCATGGAACTATCTTAAAGAAGCTATAGAAGAGTTTGCGGTCAGCTCAATTTGGAATATAACTATAACTAACGCCTCGTTCAAAAAAATAATCAATAGAACTACAAACCATCTATCACTTGTAAATGACAAAGATAGTCTGACAAAAAGAAAAAATGCTTGGACAATAATAAGTGGACATAAAAACAGAAGGTACAAGACTATTTGGAAACACCGTGGTCAGAAAAAAAAAAGAAAATCCTTCTAAAAGCAAGATTTGGAATACTCCCGGGACTTTGCCACCTCCCTCCTTGGAAAATATCTGAAAGGTGTACATTATGTAGACTATGTAAAAGTGGAGAGGAGAACATTGTCCACCTGCTCTGTATTTGTCCGGGACTCCAAAATGAAAGGAAAGCTTTACTTAAAGTCCCTTTTAATGTACGTGGAATACGGACATGTAGGCAAGCCCTGAAATGTTGTCTCCAATCAAATGATATAGGCATGAATGCTATCTTTGTAAAGTTCCTATTAATAGCAAAAACAAAATTAGTAGACTAAGTTTTATATGAAGTATTTTAATGATCTTTAATGAATTTTATGAGGAAAAGTGCTTTTATTGGTTTTAGATACTAAAAGTATTTTTGTAATTGTATATTGTAAGATTTTAAATAATCAAACAATAAAGATATTTCTATTTCTATTTCTATTTTTGGTTCCACTGTTAACCTCAAGCACAAATTTTGCAAAATCATCAAAAGTTTGGATAATATTTACAGACGCTTTGTTTCTTCCTGCGTTAAATAGCACGAGTTGGAAGCGCTGAAGCAGGTCCCTCCAGCAGGAAGAGAGGCGTGACATGGGCTGCTAGAGTCCAGTAAACAGACACAGGTAAAACAACGGCAGCAGCTCGTGTGAGCTTAGGTGATCCATTGAAATGATTCTCTGCATCCCATCTGCTACGGTCTTAAGAATGTCTCTGCTGGACTCCGGTTTAGCCCTCATGTTATTGGCTTCAGCGCCAAGGGGCATGGTTTTCAATAGCGCTTTATCTGCAGGTAAATCGACATGCCCATGTTGCCATGGTGCCCTTTTGGAGTCAGCCCTTATGCTCTGTTCTGCACCTTGCAAAGTTGGCGAATGCTTTGTATGCTCAAGATTGCTTTGCACGTGCAAATCAACAAAAACATTATTCGTTTAGTTACATTTCCTTGATGATAATACTTTCTAATGTGTGCATCTGTTTATTGCTGCTAATCGGGTGTAACTTGGGAAAGCTTTTAAAATATTGTCTAACAATAGTGACTTTGTGCAAGCATGTCTGCATTTTTGTCCCTTTTTTCATAATCACCTTTGCAAACACTTGTACAGAGCAAGAGGATGTCGGGAGTGAGTCAAAAGAACAAAGCTTGAGAGAGGATGTGGTTTGCCGGCTAGAGCTGGAAACCAAGGTTTGAGCCTCGGGGTCACGTCTACATACTGTGATTCTGGGCAAATGATCTATTACTTACTGGTAATCTTCATTACTCCGGGTCCCGTTGTCCTCGTACCACTCATAACAAAGTGGAGATAACCATCTCCAGACAGAAAAAAAGACAAGAGGAATGCTGGGAACCTAATACTGCCCCTCCCACCGGGAGTACATAAACAGTACTTACCCAGCATCCCTCCTGTACAACCAAGCCCAAACAGGAAGGCCGGCCGCCCTGGCGGGAGGGAGGGATGTATGAATGGGACAAGGACAACCGGACCCGGAATAATGAAGATTACCGGTAAGTAATAGAGCATTACCCCCAGGTCCCTTATGTCCTCGTCCCATTCATAACAAAGTGGAGAATACCAAAGCAGAAAACCGGCCTTCTGAACCCACAAGCGCACCCAGGAAACCACAACAAAAGCAGCAACCCAAGGGAGCACCGAGAAGGAGGGAAAGGGGGACCGCAGGAAGCAACCGGCCCGCAACCCAGAACTGGACAGCAGGGACCAAACCAGGACCGGAGACAACAAAGAAAAAACAGAAGGCCAGGTCCCCAACAAGGAGGCCGTCAACCAGAGAAACGAGAGACAGGACAACCAGGACCAAGACCCAAAGAACAAGGCCAAGGAACCCACTGGACAAGGCCGCCCAGTCCAGAACCACCATCAAGGCACACCAGATCTGGCAGCCACACAGACACAGAGCAAACCGCGACCGTCCCGAAGAAGGTCAAAGAAAGAAGCCAAGACCGGCCAATAGAGCGCAGGCACAAGCACCCAGACCAACAAGGGAGGAGGAAAGCACAGGCCAGAAACCCGGCCACCCCACCAAACCGAACGACCCGGCCCAAGGGAGCCCAGAGGAGAAAGCCAACCAAAACCCAGCCGAGGAGGCCCAAGAACCAGGAAAGAAAAACACAGCACCCCGAGGCCTACCAAACGACAACCACCAAGCACCTAGCCCAGAGGGAGGAGCCGCAGGAAGAGCCCAGGTGCCGAACAGGAACGAGACCCCAACCAAAACCAAAAAGGACAGGGAAGGAGGCAGAGACCCGAAACCCCAGGAGGCCAAAATCCCCACAGGGAAGGAGGCAGAAACCACAGGCCAGAGACACCCCCGGAAAGAACCAGCCAAAGGCCGACCAACAAAGGGGAGGCCAACAAAGACCAGAAACCAACAATGAACAAACCCAGCAAGCGGGGACAGGGCCACCGGCCATAATCCCCTCCCCCCCCCAAAAAAGGGAGGGAAAAATAAGGCAGGACAGGGCAACCAGGAACCCCCAGCAGCCCCTAAACCAGGAAATAACCAGGCACAAACCCACCAAACCACAGAGACAGGAAGCCAGGACCAGGGCCAAGCAAAGCAACCAGCCGATGCAAGAGGACCCGCAGGCCCAACCAACCCCTGGAAGGAGCCCACGCAGCACCCAGGCCAAAGCAAAAAAGGCAGGGAGGAACAGAGAACCCCAGCACATCACAGCCGGACCACACAGAAGGCCGGAAAAAGAAACCACCAAAGCAGAAACCGGAGGAAGCAGAGTGGGCAGAGGGCCAAGCAGCAGGAAAACCCCAGACAACCCGCAGCTAGGAGGGAGGACCCCACAGAGGCAAGAGGAACACCACAGAACCGCACCCCAACCAGAGAAGGGGGGGCCAAACAGACACACACCGGGAACAGAGCCCGGGGAAGCAAGGGAAGACAGGAGGGAGCCAGGAAATCAGAACCCGGAAAGAACCAGGAACGCCCAGCAAAACACACCCCAAAGCAGACTGAAAAACAGCACATCCAGCAAGCCAAGGAGGCACAGCCCGAGGCCACCCCGAACCAGCAGGAGGCTGGCAGGACCGGAGCAACAGGAGGCAACCCAGTACACGTCAACCCCAAAGCACCAGGACCCCACACAGGCCCGAACAGGGTAACCGCAACACAGGAGGAAGCCAACGAAGAAGGAGCACCGGGGCAAGAGGGAAACCCAAAGCCCACAGCACCCAACGGAAACCCCAGGACCAGGCAGAAATACATAAACCCAACCACAGGCGAACCAAGCCCGGGAAGAGAAGCACCGCCAGGAGCAGGCCCAGAAGGACCCCCCAGGACACGGCCACAAACCTGCACAGCTCCCTGCCAGGACACACAAAGAGAGCACAGGCAAGGACGCAGAACCGGAAAAAAGGCGGCCAACAGGCGCCCAAAACCCACAGGAGCGGGAAAGCCCCAGCAGACACCCAGCCAGGCATCCACAACGGGAACCAGACGAGGCCAGGACCCCCCTGGGAGCAAACGCACCCAGAGCCCAGACGGAACCCCAACCGGGAGAACCGCAGAACAGAAGAGCGGAAACAGGTGCCACGCCAAGGACACTGCAGCAGCGAAAGACAGCCAGGCCCAAATAGCACCAGCAAGAACCCCAGCACGAACCCCAGGGACCACAGGCGAACAGTCACCTTACAACACAACTCGGAGGAGGCGCAAAGGAAGGAAGAACAGGCGCCCAACCACACCAGCCGGAGAAGCCCACATCAGACACCCCCAGGCGGCTCGAACCAGGAGCAAACCAGGCCCGACAAAGTGGAACCCCAGAGACCAAAATAGAGCAGGAACACCGAAGGAACACCGAAGCAAGCCAAAGGCAATCCCAGTGAGAGCCAGGGTAGGAGCTACAGAAACACCCAGCAAGGAGGAGGCAAGCAGCCGGAGACAGCACCAACCAGCCAGACCCCAAAGCAACCGAAGCACACAGAAGGCCCCGGGACAAACACCCGAAGCCCCAGGCCGGAGCAAAGGAGAACAGAACAGAGAACCGGAGGCAGCATGAGCAACCCTGGAACATAGAGACGACAACCCACAGAACGGACGGAAGACTGAAAAACAAAAACGTAAACCAGACCCACAGGCAGAGGGGGCCGAGCGCCGCATAGAGCATCAGGCACGACACCAGGAAACCCCAAGGGGAACCAGGCACAGTCCAAGGGACGGGAGGACAAAAGCCAGGAACCAGGAGCCACCGTGCACCAAACCTGAGCAGTCACGCAGAAGCCAGGAAGCGGAGGCGAACACCCAGCACACCCAAGCGGAGCAGAAGCCACAACCAAACAGGCTGCCCGCAGCAGAGGCAAGGTCCCCTAGAAAGGATGGGCAGACAGAGGCAGCAACAAAGTGGGGCTGCAAAGAAAAGCGGGGCAGACCCTGGCAGGCCAACAGGAACCCAGGGGAGCCAAAAGAACCCCCCCCCCTTGCAGCCGGCACAGGAGCAGGAACACCGTCCCACCACCAGCCCGGGGGCAGGGAGCTGTGAAGGAGCCCGGGGCAGGGAGGACCAGAAGCGCATCCCAACAGGACGCATCCGAGGAAGCGAGAGGCGACCCCGACCCGCAGAGCTAGCAGCCGGTTGTAGAATGCAAGCAAGCAGGCAAGAGGCCCCGGGACAAAACCAGCGCCCACTTGAGCCATAGCCACCAAAGAGAGCTGCAGAGCCCATAACACCAGGACCCCAGCACAGCGCAATGCCCCCAGAGCACCCCAAAGGGAAGCACCCACAAAGCCTGGGAGCACAGCAGCGGGAACAGAGCTCGACCGCTCGTACCATCAGTGGCCCTTCTGGTGGGCATAGGAACCCCAAGGAACAGCCCAGAGGGCACGCACAGGGAGAGTGCCAACAGCGAGCCACCACATCGAAGCACCCGAGACATGAACCGGGCACCCCAGCACCAAAGACAGGCACCCCAGCCCCCGCAGTACAAACAAGCACCAAGCAGAAAGAGGCAGCAATGGCCACCACGAGCAGGGGGAAGGAAGCCGCCAAGAGGAAGAGGGGGCCACCCAACAACAAGCCCCCCACAGCCAGCGCACAGACAGGGCTACTGCAGCACAAAAAGTAGACGGAAGGAAGCCCCATGGAGCAGAAGGACGCAGAGCCGCCCCAGAACCAGGCAGGCTGCAGCCGGAATAGTGCACTCAGAGGCAAGACCACCACCGGATCCGCCAACCCACAGTGACTGCTCCTGATTACCAGTCCCAAAGTGGAAGAGGGCGGGAGCCACGGGCCAGCTGAAAGCCAGTGACTCAGGCTCCGGGCGCGAGCAGCAGCCCCGAGCCTGGAGACCATGAACACTGCAGCTGCTCCAGATCACAAACACTCGCCGAGAAGAACAGCACATAAAAGTTCCCGCTGTGCCGAATGTAAGCCACGCTCGTAGTATCCACGTGAATACATCACCCATCACAGCGTGCATTATCTGCATGCAAGCCCCGAAAACAGCAGGTATTGCTGTTTCCAAAGTAAGAGCACTCCATTTTCCAACCCTGGATTGCGGAAAGTCGGAACATGCTACGCCAGGATCCGAACCCATGTACTGTAGATCACAACAGCAGTCAGCTGAACACGCCTCAAAGATACAAGCACAGGCGGCCCGGGGGACGGAGCACTGCCTTGGCGCTCGCTAAGAGTGTATCTTTGTAAGCTGAGCTGATGTGATCTTGGCTCCAGCAGGCTCCTGGAGCCAAACACCCCCAGCCATACAGATCAAGCAGGACACCGGCTGATTCCCAGCAAGCCCGGCAGGCCAGAAGACATGGAACCCCGCTCCCGCACAGCCAGGCAGCCGGGCGGGGGAGAAGAGTAACACCGCCACTCCAGCCCAGAAGGAGCACCACCAGCACAGTCAAGTCCAATCTGTCGACAGACAGAAAAAAGAACAGGCGAGATGCTGGGTAAGTACTTCTTATGTACTCCCGGTCGGAGGGTCAGTATTAGGGTCCCAGCATTCTTCTTGTCTTTTTTGCTGTCGATAGATGGTTATCGCCACTTTCTTAGGAATGGGACGAGGACATAAGGGACCTGGGGGTAATCACTTAATCTTCTTGTGCCTACCAAAATAAAATAAGCATTTGCAATGCGATAGGTCTCACATTTACGCGAGTTTAAGCTATTGGCATTGTAAATGACATTGCCTTATATTAATTTTAAAAACAAAAACAAAAATAAAATGCATTGTTATTTGCAATATCAATAGCTCAAAATGGCGTAAATGCGAGACTTATTGCATTGCAAATGCTTGTTTATTTTTATTTACGGAAGCCCTCGCACTTCACAGCACACACACAGCGTTGCCTCTGCTCCGTTCAGACAGTGCTCCTGCAGCTGCACAACACCGCCTTCATTTTAGTCTGTGAGCACTATTTACTTTATTGACTTTCTCTTACTGCAGGCACATCATGTTTGAATGTAAGTAAAGCATGTCGTGCCTGCAGTAAGCAGTCGGGACAAGGGCGGCCGGCATTCCAGTGCCGTAAGTCTCATTCTTTGTAGTGCAGAGCGGCAAGATTCTAAGGTTCATGTGTGTTTAATAAATATTAATAATATATTTACTTTCAGTGGGCACAGATTACATGATCAATGCTCTGACGTCATATAATGTTTGCATGTTCTCACTTCCGCCTCTATTTTCCACATGATTGTATTTTTTTCTTCGTTTTTTTATACAATGGCTATACCCTTTATTCTACAGCCGCCAATCAGATTGTCAAATCATCCTTACCTCCTTTGTAAGTGTTTGTTACATTGCGTAAAATCCCTTCCCCATTTAAAACAAGCACTGGCATAGCCAATAGGTCTCGCCTTTGGGACCTTATAAGTGTTTAGCCATGCAACAGTTGGTGTTGTTGCACCAAGTATATTGTGGTGCATAACTAAATACTTATAAGGCCTCCATCGAAGTGGATTATTGGTGGTGCAAATATCACTCCCTCTGGATGCTGTGGCTTTACAGCCTATCACATTTCAAAGATGGGCATAACAGGGAGCAGTGATTGGCCAAACACTACTGCGCAAGGGGCAGGGCACCTCTGCCGATCCAAATATGTTGGGATATGGTTTCTATAGAATCCTCATGCTTATGCTTGTGCTGATGTTCGCTGCGGGCATAGAGAATGTTCTAACTACGGCATTTGCTGCCGGGGAGCTGCTGTGATTGGACTCAATAAATGAACCTCTTACCTGACGGAGTCTGCACTTCTTTTCACTGACGACGAGTCAGGTTCAGTCTTTGGCCTCCGCATCCTATGGTGATCCTGTATCCAGCTGACCAGTTCGGTGCCGCCCTGCTCCTGCTGTCTCCTCACATTAGTTGCCGCGGTTTGTCATCATTCTAGTCGTCTTGGTGGTTTCTCCTCGATGCCCGCTGGTTGTCAAACATTTTCTCAGAGCCTGCTTCTTCAATTTAAGGTACTTTTACATTTATTTGCCTGCTCGACGCAAGTCAGTTGTTCTGCTCCTCGCGTTCGTGACGTCATTGTCTCTTCATCATGCTCCGCGTGCAACGTTGTCTTCTGCCTGATTACCTTTGTGACGAGCACGCAACGTACCGATGATGCGTGCATCCATTTTGGATCTCTTCAGCCTATATTCCGCAACATTGCCATGGCAACGCTTTGCCGAATCCATCGCTGATGCGCAGAACCTTTAATTGTAATACGCACAGCTTATCAACGCCTTGCCCTGTTCACCGCTGATGCGCACAGCCTTTAATTGTAATGCGCACCGCTTTTCAAAGCTTTGCCCTGTTCACCGCAGATACGCACAGCTGTTAATTGTAATGCACACAGTTCATCAAAGCTAAGCCCGGTTCACCGCTGATGCACACAGCTGTTACTTTATATGAGCTCAGTTCAACGTCAAGGTCATTATAGTGTTTTCTTCACTGATGCGCACAGCACTTTTGCCTTGTTTGTGCATCGTCACCTTCATTCATCATTGTGCATTCGGTGATGCGCACACCATTGTCATTTCCTATTGTCTTCATATCTTATCGAATTCTCATTGTTATTTATTTTTATATGGTGTAATTCACATCAGTGTGGGGCAGCAACTCACCCACGCTCAGTCATGGATTGTGTTTTGGCACCTCCACCTTTCTACAGTCTGCTGGCACACCACCTGTGAAATGGGAAGAATGGAAAGATACTTTTGAGGCCCATTTAGAAGCCATTGATGAAGAAACTTTCACTTCTACAAAGAAGATAGGCTCTTTTAATCTATAACCTTGGTGCGGAGGGCAGCAACATTTTAAAAACCTTACCTCTGGAGATAGTGAGTACTCTTATGAGGTGTGGAGAGAGTGGTGATTCTCTACTTGTTGACGAATATGCGTCAGTCATCAAAACCTGAGACAAACGATTCAGCCCTAAAAGGAATATTGTCCTGGAACGTCATAAATTTCTTCAGCATGCCCAAACTCCTGGTGAGTCTATTGATGATTTTGTCGCTGCCCTTAGAGTTCTAGCTGCCAATTGTAACTACAGAGAATTCAGGGATGAAATCATACGTGATAAGGTAATTGAGAAGACTCCAACAAAAAAAATCAAGAAAAATTGCTATCCTCAGATGATCCTGACTTGGAAACTGCTCTCACGTTAGCCAGATCTATAGAACATTCCCAGTTTTGTGTGAAAGAAATGAGCAATACTTCCTCAACTACCGAGGTAAAGTTCTTAAAAACCGCTTCCAAACCTGCTAAATCATCATCTGTTAGTGTTTCAAAACCATCTCTTGTCAACGTTCCACGTCCCCCTTCATCAATTCCTAAAATAGCCAAGTTCGAACAGAATGATGTAATGTGCTTCTGTTGTGGGAGTAAATCTCATCTTGGCAATGCCAAATTTTATTTTGCCTTGAATCAGACTTGTTATAATTGTGAAAAGAAGGGTCAGTACTCTAGGATGTGCAAAGTTGTTCCTATCAAGAAAAATCCAGATCAAATGGTGAAAGCCATCGCTGATGATTCAGATAAGGAGAACTACAACCTACTAATGCTGTCCCCCTCATCTCCTCACACTGAAGGAGTAGTTGAACTATCTTCTTTGGACGGAGTTCACAGAAGAAAATCTCCTTCTTTCAACATGTCTGTAAATGGTACATGTCTAAGTTTTCTGGCTGATTCTGGTTCCCCATTTACTTTGGATAATGTTAAGGATTGTGATAAAATAGCCAATGTTCAACTTGAACAATCTAATATCAAAATTTTTGCATATGGGGCAAAAGAGTTGAGGTTGTGGGAAAATGTACTGCCAAACTTATTTTTAGTACTGACTATGCCACTGTAACTGTATTTGTAGTCAAGGAAGGGGCAAATTTGTTAAGTTGGGGTGAACAAGGAGCGTTGAACATCATCTTGGACCCGAACCATCCTGACCTGGTAGTTTCCTAAAGTGAGTTTTACAAATCTTCTCTTAGTTCATCCTCAGTTCACACTGTTACCCAAGAATCCAGTGTCAAGTGGGAACACATGTTTCCTGAAGTATTCAATGCCAAGTTAGGAAAGCTCAAGGGTTTCCAGCATCGAATCATTCTCAAGGATGGTGCAAAGGCCGTGGCACAAAGAGTTTGCAAGGTGCCTTTAAGTCTTCGTCCTGAACTCAAAAAGGAATTGTAACGTCTATGTGCTGCTGGAGTCATAGAACCGCCATTGAGGGTTCCGAATGGCTCGCACCGATTGTTTCAACAGGAAAATCAGACAAGTGTCTCAGGATGTGTGTTGACTTGAGAGACCTTAACGCTAACATCTGGGTCGATCGTCAACCACTTCCTAACATCAATGAATTGTTAACCACTCTTGATAGTGCCAAATATTTCACTTCCCTAGAAATTTCTTCGGCGTATCATCAAATTGAACTGTGCAAAGAGTCTAGACATTTAACATCTTTTGTCACTCCAGAAGGTGCTTATCGTTACATCTGTATGCCCTTCGGCCTTGCCTCAGCTTCAACAGTGTTTCAGAGGTTAATGAAGAATTTATTCAAGGATATTTCTGGAGTCATTTTTTTTAAGATGATATTGTTATTTATGGGAAGACTGAATCTGAACATGACGAAAGGGTCAAACATGTACTGAGTATCATTCGAGCAAGTGGTTTAACATTGAGGGCTGAAAAATGTAAGTTTCTCCAAGATGGCGTTGATTACTTAGGCCATCATTTTTCTCACAACGGTATTGAGCCCAAACTGAAAATCATAGAGGCCATTTAGAATTAACCCACTCCTACGAACAAGGACCAACTTCGTTCCTACTTAGGGCTGGTAGAATATTACGCAAAGTTTGTTAGCAATTTTTCTACTAAAACCGCTTCTATGCACAATTTGCTTAAGAAAAATGTTATATTTGTATGGGATGATGACTGTTACAACAACTTTGAATCTATTAAGCATGAAATTGTACAAGCTGGCCCCCTTAATCTTCTCAACATCAATGATTTATGTATCATATCTAACGATGCCAGTAATGTTGGGTTGGGTGCTGTTCTTTTCCAAAGGAGGAGTGACGGTCGAGAGGAAACTATAGCCTTCGCTTCAAGAACTCTGAGGGGTGCTGAGGGTGCTTACTCAACCATTGAAAAGGAAGCCCTGGGTTTGTGGTGGGGTGTACAACACTTTAAGAACTTTTTGTGGGGAAATGAATTTATTTTGCGGACTGACCACAAACCTCTTGTTGACTTATTCACAACAAAGGGTGGCAGTAGGGATACGCCACATATTTCTAAGTGGCTATTCAGATTGCAATAATTTCGCTATCGACTTGAATATGTAGCTGGAGCTAAAAACCATGTTGCGGATTGCCTGTCCAAGTTGCCTCTCACAGCTGAGAATGATGTTTCAGAATGTGATGATTTGGAAATTGTCTGTGCTGTATGCTCTTTGGAAGACACTGTGTGTTGTGCCCTTTCTAAACGTGAATGGTTGGACAGTAAGTCTGAGGATGTTGTTGTCATGAAGGTCATTGACTTCTTAGCCAATGTGTGGCCCAGTGATAAGGATTGTCCTTCTGATTTGATGCATTACAAAAGAGTTAAGGACGAATAGTCCATAGTGGATGGTGTGTTACGTAGAGGAGGTTTGTTAGTGGTTCCCTCTTCTATTCACAGTAGAATTTTAAATTTGGCTCATGAGGGTCATCCTGGCATCCGTGCTATGAAATGCAGAGTGAGGCCAGATTTTTGGTGGCCGGCTTTGGATAAGGATGTTGAACACTTTGTATGGGACTGCGTGTGTCACAAGTGATAAGTCTCAAGTGACTCAACCTTCTCCCATTGAACCAATTGTTGTGAAGAATTCACCTTGGACCAAACTGGCTTTTGATATTGCTGGTCCGTTTGGGCTCATTGGTAGTTCTCCTAAATATGCTCTTGTTCTGGTCGATTACACGTCCAAATGGCCTGAAGTTAGATTTGTAGATAATGTCAACTCCTCTTCTGTTATTAATTTTTTTCAAGATATTTTCCTCAGGAAGGGTTTTCCGGAGGAGTTAGTATCAGACAATGGTACTCAGTTAACTTCACTTGAAATGCAGAAATTCCTCGAGGAGGCGGGCATTAAACACATTTTTACGTCCCTTTATCACGCCCGCAGCAATGGTTTGGTTGAGCGTTTCAACCGTGTTGTCAAGGAACACCTGCAACTTGCCTAGGTAAACAGGTTGCATTGCCACAGCGATCTCTGTGGTATGTTGTCGGCTGTGAGAACCACTGTCAGTACTGGAGTTGCTCCTTTCACCTTACTTTGAGGAAGGGTGGCTGGCTCCAAGCTGAATAAGGAATGGATGTCCAGAACAGTGGTCGATACCAAAATGCTGTCTGCTGTAACTGATGTCAGGGCTGCTGTTCAGTCCAGATATGATACCAGGCCTGCTGTGGGTCACCCTCTGGATGTTAAGGTGGGTGATTGGGTGAGAATCAAGAAACCGGGATTTCTTAGCAAGGGAGAGTCTCGGTTCTCTTCTCCTAAAAGAGTGTCTACTGTAAAAGACCATGTGGTGGTATTAATGGACGGAAGAGTTTGGAACAAATCCACCATCTCCATTGTTCCCGAACCTATGGTTGATGTGGTAAACAAAAAATTGGGTGCTCATTTTCCACCTGTTGTTGTGCACTCTAGTGTTCATGGGAGTGAAGGTGTTGTTCATTCTGATCATGCTCCTCTGAGGAGTGCATCTTCCAGGTTGAATTTTCGTGATTATAAGTTGTTGTAATCTTCTTTTCTTGTTTTCAGCTCTTGCCTCTATTTCATTCCATTTTCGTTCTCTTTTTTTCTCGGTTTTCTTTCTGCCTCTCTATTTCCTCTCCTTTCATTTTTTCTATTGTGAAGAGAGGGAGGTGTGTTGGGATCTAGTTTCTGTAGAATCCTCGTGCTTATGCTTGTGCTGATGTTCCCTGCGTGGAACAGAGAATGCTCTAACTACGCAGTTGCTGCCGGGGAGCTGCCGTGACTGGACTCAATAAATGAACCTCCTACCTGACGGAGTTTACACTTCTTTTCAAAAGATGATTCCAAAGATCTATCTGCCCTACCACATGAAATTTGCCGATCTCCAGAGAAAGAAAAAGGCCCGGCTGGCGTCCAATCCATGGCAGATATGACTGGTGAAATCCAACCATTGGAAAAACATGCCTTGTTGGGAGAAGTCTGCTGCACCCATGAACAGAAAGATTAATTTGAAGTATGTGAGAACCTGCTTCAATGTTGCGCTGTTATCCTATCACTAAGGTACAACCTGCACTTTGGGAATGGCAATTTCCTCTGGCAAAACAGTGATGGGCATTAGCAAAACTTAAGAGAAAACTTGAATACATCTGAGTTGATAAAATTCACTACTGAACCCATACCACTTGACAAAAACATCTGTTTATTGAAGAGAGGGGAAATAAAAACACATTTTGGGATTAAATCTACAAACCATTAGCAAAGCAATCATACATTGCCTGCATTAATTTGGCAGGGAAATTTTACTCTTCTCCAAATAAGTAGAATTGTGCAGTGTGTGGGACGTTTTCTGCAGGCGATTATAACAGCATACTACCTCAGGAATGAGATGCAGTCCAAGTATTGCAAGTATTAAAAACTATAACCTCACCGAAATATTGCAGTATGATTATTGATTATGAACACACTACACCTAATTACAATCCCAGCTCTCCATGTTACACCCCATTTGTATGATTCTGTATAGATTATTTATTCATTCTTGGTATTTGCCCACATTGTGAGATCTTTTAGCGCTGTGTAAAAATAAATTACATTTGTGTTGCCTTTAAACTTGGATATTTCGTCAGTCAGTAGGAATGGGAGGGATCCGCCCACTCCTCGGCATCAGCAATATGCCATACACTAGCAGAATCAGCCCTAGTTGATTGAGGACAGCTACATTTTAATTATTTAGGATTAACTGCAATTAAATAAGGTGGCACAAACGTAAGCTTCTTTAGTCAGGTGGACTCTTTGTTCCTAGGCCTGCATGCAATGGGACCTCTCTGAGCCTTTTTTCTGGCAGACAGGAATCTCCAGTAGAGCCCATGCACCCAAGCACCATATAATTCCAATTCACTTGCCTCTTCCTGTTGAGACAACATCTGCTTAACTTAGAAGATAACCACCCAGGGCCAGGACCCTGCTCATAAGAGCTAGCAACGGAAAATATTTGCCAAATAAAGGTATAGTTGTGGTGTAACTTGTATTTTTGAAAAAGCAAACTGCATTTGATAACAGGTGCCAACATTCGAAGTCAAAACTTGGTGAAAATTCTGTCTGGAGGCGCCCTTGTGGTCCACCTAATGACCAAACCGGTCAGTGTCCTGCCACCCCAACTACAGAAGGGTCTGAGACCCAGAAACTGGGCACCGAGACATGGATGCCTGTGTGCAGCCAAGCCCAGGCACCTAGCCCTACAGAGTCTCACCAAGCCCAGCAACCAGGAAGTCCCACCAATTGGAGGCACCCCGCCCAGCAGAGAGTCTTACCAAAAACAGACACCCAGCCCAGCAGAGAATGTCACCGAACCCAGCTTCCAGCCCAGCACGGCATCTCACCATGTCCAGGCACCCAGCCCAGCGGGGAGTCTTACCAAGAAAAGGCACCCGCCCAGCAGGGGGTGTCAGATGGTCCAGGCACCCATCCCAGAAGGGAGTCCTACCAAGAACAGTCACCCAGCAGGGAGTGTAACCAACCCCAGCTTGCAGCCCAGCAGTACGTCTCCCCCTGGCCCAGGCAGCCCGTCCAGTAGGGAGTGTTAGCAAAAACAGGCACCCAGCCCAACAGAGAATGTCACCAAACCCATCTTCCAGCCTAGAGGGCATACTCACCAGACCCAGGCTCCTCTCCCAACAGGGAGTCTCGCCAAGCCCAGCTTTCCAGCCCAGCTGGGAGTCTCACCAGGCAGTGGGCCAGCCGCACGCTAAGTCTCGTGGACGGGAGACTGGCACCACGCAGAGCATATACACCGACTGTTGAAACAGCACACACGGCGATGGGACCTGCCTCTTTGTGATATAACCGGTGCTACCATTACATTACCCCACTTTATCAACAAATATAATGACGTCAATAATGATTGTATTGTGCACTTAGGAAACTGAGGTGTCCACACCACTCCAATAGCAAGTATTCCTATTAACTGTTCATATTATAAATGTTGAATTATATAACGCATATTCACAGGCATGTACTCTTCAGGCATAGAAATCACTGTTTCCAATATTAACAGTACCAATGTTATCGACCTCAGAAGGATGATCTGCTGAGTTGGCCCTCTTGGGCTCCGACCCGCAGGCTGCGCTGCACTCAGATCTCCACAGCAGACACATAGACGCGGAGGGCCGGTTCGCCCAAACAGAACATGCAATCTTTCTCTCTGCCTCCAGGGAGGGTGCATGCCTTCTCTCCGTCTGTCTTTGCAATCCTCGGGCCTTGCTCCCAGGCCTCCGCTCCCCTTATTTCTGGGCCTGCTAATGGTTTTTCAGTCTACCTGGTGTACTTCCTTACCACTGTGACATTAAGAGAGGTGGGTGGAAAGAAGGGGGAGGGGAGTCCATTCTATATTCAGCAGCTCTGCCTGGAAATGCATTAAACGCCCTCCCCCCCCATTGCATACGGTGAGCGTACAGTGACCCTGCCATCGATTGGCGGATCAATTCAGATGATGGCTATCTGTACGATCAAAAATACATACCGTGCCGTGTGCTGAAGCATGTATTTGAATCGTATGCATTACACGAAGCCAGCACATTTGGGGAAAAAAAGACCTGACCAGTTTTTCAAGAAACGTCCCTGTGTTATTTAAAAAAAGATAACCTCTCCGGGCATAAGTATGGGCTGAAAATTTGTTACGGAATTTGCGCATTTTTGTCAATTTCACAATTCACAAATCACGTGAAATTGCCAAACAATTCGTTTGCTAATTTTTTTGCTTGGTCGCGCTTCAAAAATACAATCTCGCGCCCGCGGCGTTGACTTACCGTGATTCTGAGTTCGCCGAGTTGTTTTCCTCCCGGTTTGTGTGCGCTGTGCCATTTTGGATCTGGCTTAGTGATCGCGCAAGACTTTTCGACCGCGAGTACGTCATACAGTCCCGCTATCTTGCACTGCGATACTTTGAGATCGCGAATACGTCATAAGAGCCCGCGATCACGTAGCGCGAGAGTAAACAATAGCGAATACGTAGATGAGACGCGCAGCTGACATCCGGTGGGAGATTTGAACAGCTCACTTTCCCGAAGTCGCAAAAATTGCAATTCTGCACAAAAAATCTATCACTGGCAGCATAAACTTTCTGAAAATGATGCTTTGGATCAGAACAACTCCTCAGATTGACTTTTGGCTGCACTTTTTTGTGCAAGGAGTCCATTTTTGGGGGGTGGGAGGAAGGAAATGCCCCAGAGTCTCCAACTTCCTGTTCCTGTCCAGCAGGCTCCTCCCAGTGCTTTGTCCATGTCCTGGTCACTTTTCATTTGGATCTGGAGCTGGAAGGATTAATCTTTCTGGCTGCTGCTGGATATTTGTATTTGAGGACTTTTTGTTTTGATCACTTTTGGATTTGAGATTTTACAAGTAAGTTGGTGTTGTTTGTTTGGGCCATTGCAGTTGCTGCAACTACAATTTATAATTTTTTTCACAACTTTAAAAAATATATATTGTGGGTAGCCACAGTATCCAGTAGGCCCAGGGTTAGTCATGGGTGCATGATACAACTGTTTCTGTGAGTTTTTTTGAACTTAAATATCATTTACGGCATGGAATTGAATAGCTCACTGTTATATGTGGAAGTTTTTTTTTAAATTTTGGGGTGTGTGTTAAAGCTACACTAGCCAGTAGACCCAGGGGTAGTCAGTGCTGCATGGACCAAGTCTTTCTGTGGGGTCTCTTGAATTGAAACATCATTTAGGGCATGGATGGCATTGGATTGAGGTGATTTTTGTGTGTATTTCGATTTTTTGGGTGTTGTTGGGGCCTGGTCCAGGGCCTGGTCATGTGGGTGGGGGCCATTTTGAGGCCTGGTCCAGGGCCTGGCCCTGTGGGTGAGGGTCTAGGGGCCATTTTGAAGCCAGGCAGTGTGCTTTGTGCCATAGGCCTGCACCCAGTCTGCCTTGCTTTCATCCTTGATGCCCAGGGGTACTCAGTGGTCCATGGACCAAGTCTTTCTGTGAGGTCTCTTGAATTTAAACATCATTTAGGGCGGGGAGGCGCTAGGGGGCGCACAGCGGCATGGCTGTGTAATCCGCAGCTCCGTCGGATGACCGTAAACATCATGGCCTGTACCTGCCTCAAAGCCCACCGATCTGACCTCTAAACGCATCTACAGGCACATGAAAGCGTTGAGTACATGCGAGCAGAAGATGGGAGGCACAGGCGCCCGGCAAGATGTGGAATAAGGTGTTGATCTGTGAGCGGGGCTGCACGGCGGCAAAGATGGCGGGGGACGCGACTGCCGGTTCATGCACTACCGCTACGAACTGTAAGTAAGCGGTGAACTGGCACACAGTGGATGCTGAAAAGGTGGAAAGCGGCGCAATCGCTAGAACACCTTCAGTACATATATATAAGTATATTGGATCACATACCCCGGACTGTAATGCCCTCCAGTGGACTCGGCGTATGTGGGGACAAGATGGCGGCGCCCAGAACGCCGTAGCTAAACACACGTTGCTGACCTAGATTGGCGACCGGAGAATGCGGGGAAGGCTCGTTGCTGCCGTGCACGCCTAGTCAGGCTCGGCGCTATACATAGTCAGCGCTTCCATTACTCGATCACGGGTGATATGTGCCCTGATTAATGATACCGATACTGCGGAGGACTTACAGTGACAAAAGGCGCGAACCTGTGCACCGCGTCCACCACTATAACCGCGACTTCTGCGAACTGGGACCACCTGCCTGCCAGATTGTGAAACGAGGTACGTGCACCAACTGCGGAGGGTCGCAGACAAGGAGTCTCTGCGGGCGTCGTACCGGGCGCTGATCTACCCCACGAAGACACCTCCAATTCATACAGATTGCCCGCGCACACATTTCGTGATCCTGGAAGATACGGGAACGTTACGCAGGACCACTGCAACCAGCTCGAGGGTGGTTTTGCGTATGGCGCACAGCGGATGGCGCGGCGCGGTGACTGGGCCATAGCGCTGCAGACTCCCTGACCCAATATTCTACACGTAGCCTCCTGGCACATCTCCCACCACGTGAGTCAAGACGGCGACGCCGGCCAAGTCCACTAGATCCTCCGTCCACGTTGTGAAACAGCAAGCGCCAAGGCCATTAACGATGGTGAAACCTGATAGGCAACAACAGAAGATATCCTTTGAAAGTAAAAAACCTCCCAAATCTTCAGACAGAATGGCAGAAAGCAGCGGACCGACAGACCCAGAGCACAGCAGCAACATGGAAAAGATATTGCTGTCTATCCAGGCGAATCTACAAGACATTAACGGTAAGCTGGATAATCTGACGTGCAGGATGGACAGCATGGTGGCTAAGTAGGAAAAACACGGTGAGCGGTTGGACACGGCCGAAACTCGCATATCAGCGGTGGAGGACGAATCGCGCATTACGACCACCAAATGCGCAGGTATGGAACGAGTCATGGAAGTGATAAAGGCGAAAGAGGAGGAATTGGAAGCGCGTTCAAGACGCAATAATGTACGCATCACAGGCCTTCCCGAGACGACCAACACAGGGCGGATGGAGGTGTACATAGAGAAACTATGCAAAGACCTCTTCGGAGAAGAAGCACTCTCGCAAATCTTTATTGTAGAACGTGCGCATAGGTCACTTGCGCCTCGTCCACCACCTGGAGCAGCGCCTAGACCGATAGTGGCGAGAATACTAAATTATCGCGGCAGAGACACCATTTTACGGCTAGCACGCGAGAAAGGAAAGGTAACAATCCAGGGAAACACTCTCGAATTTTACCCGGACCACACTGTGGCAGTGCAGCAGGCGAGAAAGGATTATGCATCCGTGAAAGCCAAACTTCGAGATCTCAACATCACATATTCCATGCTGTATCCGGCCCGGCTACGCGTAATGTGGAAGGGCAAGCCAGTACTGTTGTCGTCTCCTAAAATGGCGCAGGACTTTGTTAAAAAAGTTTTGAAACAAAATAAATCTAATGCTCGTGAGGAAAGACAGCAGGACTCAGACTGAAGGTGCTGGTGAAGACTACTAAAAAAGGCGGTAAGGTGTCACACGCTTGCTGTGGGGTTGGGTGATCATTGCTAGATTCATTAATGAACCATAAGTGTCACCTCCTGCACCAGAGTAGAAGTACATATGCTACAATGAACAGCGTGTTGCTATTATGACCACTGACTGCTATTCCTACTATTTTGTTGATGGCGAACTGAGGAGGCCTTGTGTTCTTCTATATACTGCTGTACACAGGCCTGACCTGATTTCTAATTCGCATGCACTGTCCCGACCAGTGGGTCAATGGCCACTGCTCCCAGGCCTTTCAAGTGACACTTAATGTGAAGTACTGTGCTCCGGGTTGGACCGCCACACCCTACATGGCCTGGTTGGAACCACAGATGGACTAGGCCTTGGCTATGAAGATTTGTGTAAGCCATTACATGACAGTGGTGGCCTCCGTACTGTTCAGTACACCCTAACAGTTTAGATAATACGGATGTAAAGACCACATGTAACTGCATGATTTACGATTTATTACTAATTTGTGATGTGAGACGAGGCACTCGATATGTGGGGACAGTGGTGGGGGTCTCCTTCCATTGCTGTTATCTCTCCAGTGCGTATACTGGGGATTGCCTGGACATTGATATTGCTGGTCACAGTCTTTGATCGAGTTCTTGTTGGCGGGGGATGGGGTAAGGGCAGCCAGACACACCAAACAGGTAAACATAGCTCGCTGAGAGAGTCGTCCATATCCATCAAGTTGGATGATAAGTTGCGCCCCGAGCGGACCTCCACAAGGGTATCTCCCGAAAAAGTTTTTTTGTGATGGGAGATGTCCTGGAACTCTCTGGTTTCTGGGTATGTTTGTAAAGGGAAGATGGCTTCGGCAGATTTGGGGTGCTGGAGTGGGTGGGGGGTGGAAGGGGGGGACATTGTTCATGTTGAGAGACCAGGAGATTTAAAAACCAGCAAGGTTCTGAGAACTGACTGGCAATGTGCAAATCAACCAATTGTGTACACACACATGACAGTGAGCTTATACTATGGTTCTGTTTCCCACCTGCTACTGATGTGTATTGTGCACCCTTCTCAATGACGCAGAGAAGTAGTAACCTAGGTAGGACACATCTAAACTTCCTAACGTGGAACATTAGAGGCTTCACACAACCGAAAAAAATAAGACAGGTGTTTGCTTTCTTGAACAGATGGGAAATTGATGTGGCTGTATTGCAGGAGACATGCAACAAGGAGACAGAACCTCTTGGAGGGCCTATATTTCTTTCAACATTGAATATATCCTAAATGTTTAGTCAAAAGATGCCAAAAAAAGATCTTTGAAATGTTATTCAAACATGGAACATTTTTATTAGACTATTTTGTCATTTTTTTTTTTTTTTTTTTTTTTTTTTTTATAATAAATTTTTTTTTTTTTTTTTTTTTTTTTTTTTTTTTTTTTTTTTTTTTTTTTTTTTTTTTTTTTTGCAGGAGACACACATTGCACCTAATACACAGCAACATTTAGGCAAATGATGGGCGGAATCGACTTACACGGCCTCGTACTCCTCTTATTCGAGAGGTACGATCACACTGATCCGGAAGGGGGTGAACTACACGATAAATGAGGTGATACAGGACCCTGGAGGAAGATATGTTATAGTGTCAGGTACATTACGTGGGCAACGACTAACACTCCTGAACGTATATGGTCCAAATGTGGATGCGCCAGAATTCTTTCATGAGGTGTGGGGACATTTACAGACCTTCACTAACACGCATATTATATGTGGGGGAGACTGGAACGTGACTAGGGTGGATGGGATGGATCGTCGTTCCGCACACTCATCAGAGCAACACAAGCAGGCAAGGGCTCAACAAGACCACATGATGGCGGACCTGTCGTTAACTGATATATGGAGACACAAGAACGCTCTCACACCAGGAACAACTCACATTACAGCGTTACACAACAGTTGGTCGCGCCTTGACTACTGGTTGGGCACAGATAGCATTGCATTATGGACAAAGGACATAGCCGTCTTACCGAGAACACTATCAGACCACAACCCTGTACTATTAAAACTCACGATACCACACTACATGCCACCACCGTTTCACTGGAGATTCAACTCTCGAGCTCTAACTGACACTGTTTACACTGACACCGTTAATACGGCAATTAAGGAATACTTTCAGATAAATGCACCAGTAGTTGAGGTCCCATGCCTTTTATGGGAGGCCTTCAAGGCCACGGTGAGAGGTGTGTATAAGCACCACAATAGGCATATTGAAGGACATTAGACAGCAAATAAAGCGTTGTGAAACACGCATGAAGGAGCTAGAGGTAGCCTATGAATCCAATCCAGATGCTGCCCTGCTGGGGGAACTGCGCCAACTACATACAGAACATCAAACGTATATCGAAGATGAAATTCAATACTTAGACCGGAAACACACGGCAAGATCTTTCGGTGGGGGTGGCAGACCTGGCAATGTACTTGCGAAAAAAATTTGTGAGGGTAAGGGGAGTACGACTATACTTCGCGTCAGGTCAGGGGATGGCGCACTGCAGTCACGGGCTAAGGACATTCTGAACAGTTTTGTCGATACATACGGTACACTATACAAGTCACAACAAATAGAATCGGAGGAAGAGATCCTCAACTATCTACATGATGTGGCCATAGGCTGGCTATCAGATGGCCAGAGGGAATATTTGGCTCAGCCCATTACGGTGGAAGAAGTGACTGACGTGATCAAATCACTCCCAAACGGGAAGGCACCTGGCCCCGACGGGTACACAAACGAGTTTTACAAGCAGTACTCGGAGATCCTCGCTCCCTACTTGGTGAGAATGTACGGTGCATCTTTCGAACAGACGGAGCTACCCCCCACTCTCCGGGAGGCTGTGATTATCGCCCTTTTAAAACCTTCCAAAGACCCTGAGATGTGTGACTCTTACAGGCCACTATCGCTCATCAACGTGGACTCCAAAATCCTCACGAAATTGCTGGCGGTTAGGCTGACCCCGTTGATGACGAAGCTGGTCCTCCCAGACCAGGCGGGCTTTATCCCTACAAGGACAACGTCCCACAACACTAGGTCTCTGTTTGCCCTTTCACATTACCTCCAACCCTCCACGAAAGCAGAGGCAGTCATGCTTGATGCCGCCAAAGCTTTCAACTCCATTGAATGGCGGTATCTATTTACCATCTTGAACAGAATGGGTTTCCCCAAACGTTTCATACAGTGGGTGTCATTGATATACATCAGACCATGCGCCCGGGTTCGCGTGAATGGGTATGTGTCAGACATCTTTCATATAGAGCGAGGCACGAGACAGGGGTGCCCACTATCTCCCTTACTTTTCGCGCTGGCACTCGAACCCCTTGCCTGCATAATACGACAAAAATACAAATCCTCGGCTCTCCAGTTCTGTTCCAGGCCACTTCATATCTCACTCTACGCGGACGACATGTTACTATACGTTTGTGATCCCGGCACACACCTAAATAATCTGCTCAGAGAGTACATTAATTTTGGAGGTCACTCGGGATTGGCAATAAACTGGTCCAAATCCTACATTATTCCTCTAACGGATACGACGACTCCGATTGATATTGAGTACCCACTGGAATGGCAGCAAGATCCCATTCGATATCTAGGCGTGATGTATCATAGGGACCCTGCGGAGGACAAGGTACAACGTTGGATACAGCTGCCATTGTCTCTGGCTGATCGCATAGCGATAGTAAAAATTAATGTGTTGCCTAAACTGTTGTACCTTTTTAATAACATCCCTATTACACCCCCTGGGGAGGTCTTCCGCCGCATAAAGTCGCTTGTGTTGAAACTTATCTGGGCAGCCAAACAGGCTCGCGTAGATCTTCAAACACTGACCCTTCCATATAACGGTGGAGGCTTCGGGGTGCCAGATTTTCTATTATATTATTTGTGTGCTCAGGCGCAATACGCTGCTTACTGGTACCATGAAATACCCTATCTTACCCACACTGCTATTGAAGAGGGAGACGCAGAACCAATTCCATTAACAGCGATTCTGTCTCATGTCGGGCAGCCTCTTCATGCCCAAGACATCAATACCATAGACACAACAGTCAAAGCCTGGAAGAAACTGGGACAACTAGCGCATAAAACCCCGCTATATGCACCTGAAATGCCATTGCATCACCATCAAGGGTTGTCAGTAACAGGGGAAAAGGTGGGCATGTCCCTATTGAAACATGCAGGCATTGTTAAAATGGGGGACCTGTTTCACGAGGGTGCGTTTCTAGACATTGAACACCTGACATACATCCAAAATAAATCGCCCATGTTTCGCTTCACATATTACAGACTGAAAGACGCGTTAAAAAAACTCTACCCTACATTCCCAGACGAACCAGACGGGCTAAACACATTACAGATGATCATTACAACCCAAGACTTATCGCACTTAGTGTCAAGGCTATACACCACAGCGCAGGCTGAAATTCCACACACCACGGATAAGGCTAAAGCGAGGTGGGACATAGCATTGGAAGACCCACTGACAGAGCATGGCAGCAGACGTGCGCATTGACACAACTTCTCACTCCTAATGGAAACCTTAGAATTATACACTTTAAATTCATACATCAGACATATTACACACCTGCGCGTATGCTTAAATTTGGCATGCAGGACGAAGATAGGTGTAAAAGATGTGGTAGAGAGGGCGCAGATTTCATACATCTGGCCTGGTCTTGCCTTAAGGTGCGGGAATACTGGGTGGAAATCACCACTACACTCTCTACCATGATACAAGCGGAGGTCGAATGCACGATAAGATCATGTCTCCTGGGAATCGTACCACAACTCAAAGCCACCAAGCGTAAATTTTGTGTGAAAGCACTGCTGCTGGCCAAACGGCATATAGCACAATGTTGGCACAGTAGGAAAGTACCGCAGGCATCCAAGTGGCTGAAGGACATCTCCAGCTGTAGAGATAAATTATTGACATATGAGGAAGAGCTCCCAGCGAAATCTAGACCCAAGGATATTTGGAGCTACTTCACAGACTACATGAATACACTAGAAACAGACACGAGCTAATGATTTGATTGAGATGCAAACAATAAACAAACTACTGTTAGGAGTGTCAAATATCATACTGCCCACTCAGGAGAAGCGATACAAGAATTGTGAGATTTGCAATGCTAAAACTGCTTACTTGTAATGGTTAATATCTCAGGTCTCTAAGTTATAGTTAACTGTTTCTGTTGTCACTTACGAAATATAATAAACTGTAAGACTTCATGTTGAATGTAACGCCGCCGGACCTACTGTTGTCGGCTGATGGGCTGTGTAAATGTAAATGTATGTGTCTTGTAAAGCGCACTGCTGCCCTGAGGCATCGTGGCGCTGTAGACCGCTGGGGAACCCGTCCTGGCTATCCCTGTGAGATGGTCCCTACTGGGTATCTCCAAGGTGAAACCAGGCATCCCCGGCGAATGTGGGGGGCCGTTGTAGAGATGAGGCAAGCTAATGCCCAGAGTTGCCGAGTGTGATCCCTGGTTAGAGTAGGCACCGAGGCGAGAATTATCGAGTCCGCTGACCCTGGTCCACGACCCTGCCGTGTCGGGAATTGAACCCTGGTCCCGAGCCATTCTCTGCTTCCGGGTCTGCCGCCTCTAACCAGTGAGCCACACCACTCCACTCAAAACAAGCTCACTCCTCGCAGCCGGCCCCAGGGTTGTAGGCTCCTGGTCGTGTATGATCTCTCGAAAATACAATAAAGGTCTTATAAAAAAAACAACAAAAAAAACATCATTTAGGGCATGGATGGCATTGGATTGAGGTGTTTTGTGTGTTTTTTGATTTTTTGGGCGTTGTTGGGGCCTGGTCCAGGGCCTGGCCATGTGGGTGGGGGCCATTTTGAGGCCTGGTCCAAGGCCTGGCCATGTGGGTGGGGGTCTAGGGGCCATTTTGAAGCCAGGAAGTGTGCTTTTTGGCATAGGCCTGCACCCAGTCTGCATTGCTTTCATCCATTATGCCCAGGGGTACTCAGTGGTGCATGGACCAAGTCTTTCTGTGGGGGTCTCTTGAACTTAAACATCATTTAGGGCATGGATGGCATTGGATTGAGGTGATTTTTGTGTGTATTTCGATTTTTTGTGTGTTGTTGGGGCCTGGTCCAGGGCCTCGCCATGTGGGTGGGGGCCATTTTGAGGCCTGGTCCAGGGCCTGGCCATGTGGATGTGGGTCTATGGGCCATTTTGAAGCCAGGCAGTGTGCTTTGTGCCATAGGCCTGCACCCCGTCTGCCTTGCTTTTATCCAATATGCCCAGTGGTACTCAGTGGTGCATGGACCAAGTCTTTCTGTGCGGTCTCTTGAATTTAAACATCATTTAGGGCATGGATGGCATTGGATTGAGGTGATTTTTGTGTGTATTTCGATTTTTTGGGTGTTGTCGGGGCCTGGTCCAGGGCCTGGCCATGTGGGTGGGGGCCATTTTGAGGCCTGGTCCAGGGCCTGGCCATGTGGGTGGGGGTCTAGGGGCCATTTTGAAGCCAGGCAGTGTGCTTTGTGCCATAGGCCTGCACCCAGTCTGCCTTGCTTTCATCCATTATGCCCAGGGGTACTCAGTGGTGCATGGACCAAGTCTTTCTGTGGGGTCTCTTGAATTTAAACATAATTTATGGCATGGATGGCATTGGATTGAGGTGATTTCTGTGTGTATTTTGATTTTTGGGTGTTGTTGGGGCCTGGTCCAGGGCCTGGCCATTTGGGTGGGGGGGGGCATATTGAGGCCAGGCAGTTTTTGCCGTAGGCCGGCAAGCTTGCGGGCCAGTAGGCCTAGGGTTATGAATGGGTGCATGAAACAACTCTCTCTGTGTGGTCTCTCTTTTAATAATTTAAACATCCATTTTTGATCAGAATTGCAATTTTTATTTTAGGTCTTTCTGTTTTTGTGTGTGTTGTGTTAAAAATAATAAATGCCTAGTTCAAAAAAAAAAAAATTTAAGCACAACAAATGCAACTTTTATTTAACTGATGTTCCTCTGGCTTCTTTGCTTTTAGGTGCACAAAGACTGAGAACCAGGAATCATCCTCATCATCATCACCTGTTGTAGTGCCAGGAAGAAGTCCTGCTGCAGTGTGTGCACAACGTCACGTGACGTCACGTGTGGTCACAGACAACTCTGCAACTCGTGCAACTGTGTCCTGCTGTTCTGACATCTGAAGAGATGGGCCCAAAGAAAGGTAGCCGTAGCTCCTCTATCAAGAAAGTTGCCAGTGCCACTGCCAGTAAGAAGGACCAGAAGGAGCAAGTGGCGCCACTTACCAAGGAGACTGGTGTGCCGACCGCCACTTTTTTTGGGGGAAAAAAACTACGCCTGCAGCAGCGGTGTCCGCCTGGAACCAAGCTGGGAGCAGCACCTCCACTTCATTGGTCTCAGTGCCACCACGCCAAGTTAGGCCCAAGCCCATGAGTGCCGCAGAGGCCGCCACTTTAATTACTCTTTGACCATCGACCAGTGATGTTGGCGTTGACTCATCGCAAACTAGCATCCAATCAACGCAAGGTGTAACTCATTTGACGAGTGTTCAACCACAGTCGCAACGACAACCACAACCACAGGTGCAACAAGGAGAGGCGTAAGGAGAGGCGTAAGGAGAGGCGCAAGGAGAGGCGCAAGGAGAGGCACAAGGAGAGGCACAAGGAGAGGCGCAAGGAGAGGCCCTAGGAGAGGCGCAAGGAGAGGCACAACTGCCCACAATACTTGTTCCTCCAGAAGTAGCGGCACATCAGGAAATCGAGATTCATGCAGAGGTATAAGCCGAGCAAGCCACTCCTGAAGATCCATTGTCTTCCAGATCCCCAGCAAGGAAAAGGAGGGCTAATACAACTTCTTCTTCAAGCCCCCTTCTTTCTGATAATTTAGATCTTGATTGGCACCCACCAATTCAGCCTGAGAGGGAGGCACGCCATGAGCCGACAAAGCTAGGTAAAAGGAAGGTTTCTGCAAGGCTTTCAGTTATGGGTGATGACGAAGAAGAAGTAGAAGTGGTGTATTCTGCTGCTGATGAAGAGTCTGACGATGACGACCCAGTCATCACAGTCATCACTCCAGCCTCAGCGGGCATGCAGCAGACAGACATTTTTACCCTATCCCGAAATGCTGCGCGGGATGTGGGCGGTGTGGCACTGCTACCAACACCAACACAGGTAACTACTACACCAACACGACCTACAGCTTCCATATTTTCTCTTCAGAAGGGCCGGCAGGGACTTCCATCCAGCTCGACCTGCATTACCTCAAGTAGTGGTGCTGTAAGTGCACAACAGAGTCAAATTCCGCCACGCCCATCCTCCACTTCATCTGGCATTGAAAGTGGCACTTCCACCACCACCAGAAATCTCAACTCCCCAGTTTGGGACTTCTTTAGTATAAGCAAAAAGGCGGAAAACCAAGTTATTTGTTCGATTTGTAAACAAGTAGTTAGTCGGGGTAAGCTTGGTACCAACTATGGTACCGGAGGCCAGAAAGGTCATCTCCAAAAACACCACAGCATCCAGTGGGAGGCGCACCTAAGTAACATCCGGAAAGCCAAAAGTAGAAATCCAAATGAAGCCATTGATATTGCAACTGATGACGAGGAGCTGATCATGCAGGGGGGAGGTGAAGAAGCGAGAGACATTTTTTCTGGTACACACAGTACCCCTGGCAGCAGCACTGCAGTGGTAGCGTCCACACCCTCTACCACAGCAACATCTAGGTGGCACAGTAAGAGTCTGAGACACCAATGAGAAAAAGTACATCAATGAGCCTAACTGGGTTGAAGAAGTCTGGATCATCATCACATATGAAAACAGTCCAGACCACCATTAAAAGCATGTTTTGGTCGGAGGCGCCATTTGAATGCAAACACCCAACGGCACGTCTGTATAATGCAATGCTGGTTAAAATGTTAGCGCTGGACCTTCACCTATTTCTTACGTGGAAGGGGTGGGTTTTCTAGAATTTGTGGCAACAGTCTGCCCTAAATGGAAGGTTCCTAGCCGGTCCTATTTTGCTAGAGTTGCAGTTCCAGCACCACATCAAGATGTGCTGGACGTGATTGGGGCAGCTTTGCTGAAGAGTGCTGTTCACACTATCCACCTGACAACAGACATGTGGACCAGTTGCCAAGCCGTTGATTACATGTGCATCACTGCACACTGGGTCTCTTTTGCGGGGGTTAGAGAGAAGATAGCTGCAGCTGTTGACAGTGTCACAATTTTTCAAGCTACTCGGAAACATACAACAGTAGTCATGTTTGCCATGGAGAAATCTCATACTGCAGTAAACATTTTGGAGGAGTTTAACAGTAAGGTGTAGCCAAGAGGGCGCATGATTGGTTATGTTTCCACGGATAATGGCAGTAATATAGTAAGGCCATGGCTGATGGTGGCTATTTCAGAGTGCCATGTTTGGCGATCAGTATTAACATTACTGTTCAAGATTTCTTGAGAAAAGAAAACACAGCCAGCAAGTTATTGACCACCTACCGAAGAATCTGCACACATTTCAGCCATTCTTTTAAGGCCCGGGAGCAGCTGAGGATTATTCAACGTGACAGTAGAGTGCCAGTCAGAGGACTCATCCAGGAGGTGGCAACACGTTGGAACTCAACCTTCTACATGCTTGAGCGTCTGTTTGAGCAGTACTTGGTAATCAATGAGTATGTCTTTCACGCACGGGGTGCTTCTATGAAAGACATGAGGCTAGAGGTGGAGGAATAGGACCTAGTTAAAAGCCTGACAGACATGCTTCATCCTTTTGAGGTCTTCATGCGTGAAGTCAGCAGGGAGGACTGTACTTTGAGAAAGGCTATCCCATTGTTGCGCATGCTAGAGCACCAACTGAGGCAGTGTCTTCAACGTTCCGAGTTGATGCTGAAAAAAAAGATGCATATCAGTTGGTGGAGAGCTTATTAAGCCGCTTAGTTGACAATGCAAGGCTTAAAGCAATACATTCAGAACAACATTAGATTTGTGCCACTATTCTGGATCCACAGTACAAAAAGGCACTGGCCAGCAATACATTCATTCCTTTTTCTGAAGCAGATGTTTCGAAGTACAAACATTGGCTAGCTCTGTCAGCCACTCGGTTAGAAAAGGAGCGACAGGAAATTGAAGGAACCACCACAAGTACTACTGAAGCAGCAGGCCATCCGGCGTCGAGGTCCACTTCTGTGGCCGAAGGCAGTCACTTTCCCTCAGAGCCGTTACAGACACCAGCAACAGTATCATCAACACCTGCACCAGGCCCAGCCATAATATTGTCAGAAGCGGATTGGATAACTCAACAAGGGTTTGCTCATTCCAGTGTTGATGCAAAGGCAACAGATGGTACGCAAAGTGGAGCACCCCTGGAGGACCTTGAGTGGATGGTGCAGGCCTATCTGGATGACCCAACAGAGGTCTTCTTTGATCAGAACCCATTGGTGTATTGGTATGGGAAAAGTCCTCAATGGCCACTGATCACCAGGCTGGCTATAAATTTTTTGACTTGCCCACTCGCAAGCGTGTCTTCTGAATGTGTTTTCAGTGCTGCTGGTGCCATTGTAACTTCACAAAGGACCCGCCTCTCGCCCAAAAATGTGGAGAGGTTAACAATGATCAAGATGAATCAGTACTTCATACCACCAGATTACAAAATACGTGAATCCACGCAGAAAGAAGAGGACACCAATTTAGGTGACGGAAGTTCTTCTCTGTTAGCTGACCTACTCCCGTTTCAATTCACAGAGTTTGAGGACGAGCTCTACTTCCCTGACACCTAGGCTTGAAATACTTTTTTTTTCGTCCTTATTCACTTATATTTCTGTGTGTCTTTCTTTGCTTTGCAACTTTTAGCAAAACAAAACTCTAATCACAACAAATCCATCAGCAGCACTGTCTTCGTCTTATTTCCTGTTGGACCCGGCCTCATGGCGTGGTCCTACCCCTCCTGCATGGCGGGCCCAGGACGTCATCGGGCCTCCACCGATCCTCTGGCGGCCCCTTTCGCCCGACCCTGCACGCTCCAACACTACCGGTCCGGTTACCATCCCGGACCACCACACCGGCCTGACTCCATCGTGGGCCCATCACGTCCTGAGCACGAGGCCTCGCCGACTCCATCTTGGGCCCACCACGTCATGGACACGTGGCCTCGGCCCCGGCCCAGGCCCCCAGCGAAGCCCCGACATCGAGGCACCAAGATCCCCCCAGGGGGTCGAGTGGCCACTCGACAGATCCAGGAGGAAGGGGAGTTTCGATGGGCCTCCAGCCGTCCCCGGACGCCTGGTATCGATAGCCCTCCGGCCTCCCTGGGCGCTGGCTCCACCCCCCTGCTGGGTGTCTGGACACCATCTTCCCGGCCCCTCTGGCCCCCAGGCGCGAGGGTCCGGACATCAAAGGACTCCATCCCTATATCTGGGCCAGCCCCGGAGTAGGACGCCAGTTGTATCCTGGACTGGAAAGCCCTGCTGACGCTGTCACGGCCGACACCAGAAGAACTCATTTCCCTGTAACCTGAAGCTACCCTGGGAGCCTGCTGGCACTGCCGCGGCCCACCTTTGCTGAACCATCTTGAGAGCCTGCTGGCGCTGCCGCGGCCCACCTTGCCGAACCATCTTGAGAGCCTGCTGGCGCTGCTGCGGCCCACCTTGCCGAACCATCTTGAGAGCCTGCTGGCGCTGCCGCGGCCTGCCCTTGCCGAACCATCTTGAGAGCCTGCTGGCGCTGCCGCGGCCCACCTTGCCGAACCATCTTGAGAGCCTGCTGGCGCTGCCGCGGCCTCCTCTCCGTTACCGACCACCTGTCGAGTCCTGCTGGCGCTGCCGCGGCTCGACCCCTGGGAACCCCCGGCTCAAGGATTGAGAGCTGTGCGCAGGGTACCCCTTCCTGCACCCATCTTGAGACTGTCCCGCTACCCCGTCCCTTTTACGAGACTCTACAGATCTGCTTGTACATATCACCGAGAACCAGCAACCTTTATCCTTGATAAAGCTTAAGAACCTAACCTCTTGTGTGGTGTCCGTTTGTAGTGTTGTGGTTACTCGGCTGTACGATCCTAGGAGAGGACCCTCACCCAGGAGGCCTCTCGATAACGCTCGGCTACTTCTCGACGGAGAGGTGGACCTAGGGGTGGTCAGTCAGACATCTTCTGCCTCCCCCGGGATCGCCTTTCTAACATTTCCATATTGAAGGTGCTGCTGTCTGCATTCTGAAGTTCACAACTCAGTCATGCTCCTCTATCCTCCTCCTCCTGACTCCCCCTATCAATTTCCCTCAAGGCAGATGGCCGGATTGCGCAGAATCAAGAAACTGTTGCTTCATAGACGAGTCCCCTCAAAAGAAGTGGGACTGGAATGACTGACTATGCTGACTGTTACTTCTGAAATTGACACGAGAGGCTGCCTTGTGGCCCTTCACTTAAGAATAAGATGCTGACAAAAAGTGGAACAGGTAATGAATGATGAGATGGCATGCAGTGGACAACACTGGCTGTCTGGCTCTGATGAAAGCAATTGCTGTTTGTTTGTTGTGCATGAAATGAATCCTATGTGTTCTGTTATTATTTAATCTTTTACACACTAAATGTAACTCAAGTCTACTCTGTTTACCTTGTTTAATACAAATTGTACAAATTGTACTTCGACTGCAGGAGCCACTACGTTGCATTTTTTAAAATGGAAAATGTCCTTGGACTCACTGTGTGTAGACTGTGACTGCATGAACAACATTGAGTTTGCCAACACCATGATGATGATGAGTCATGATGACCAAAGTTACATAATATCTTTGCAGTCACTCACTGGGATGATGGATCATCATTGTCGATTTACGGAAGAACTATGGCCATTTCATGAGTGGCAAACAGGTAAACAAGTCAACAACAACCAAAGCAGAACGACATGTCTGTCTAGTCATGGTATGGAGTGGTCGAGCCAGTGTACTGTTATGCCAGAGTCCAGACAGCGGTTCATGTAAAATTGCGGCTATGTGGCTTGCTGTATAAAATTAGATCTGCTTTGTCTGTCTGTGTCAAAGAGGTATGCTACATGGAGGTTGGATCACTCAGTGGTGCCTGCCTTGAACGTCTGCATGGCCCTGGCCTGCTGTGTGCTAATTATTATCCTGGAAACAGAAAATACTGTCGCCTCTGAAAGTGAAAGTGTTATTTTTGCATTTCACACCGTACCTTTTATTTTTCCCCCGGGGTGTTTTAATATCCCTTTCAGTTTTTCCATCGACAATTACAGGCCGGCACTTACCCTGTGTGATGGGAAAAACATTAACTCAGGCTTACCATAGCAATCCGCAATTCCGCATCTGCCAGGCAGGCAGTGGACAGTGTGGTCACCAAGATTGATCGACGGAGCGCCCGATGGAATGGAGGAGTACCGCGAATAAGAGGAATGGCTGGATGCATGCAACTTCCCAATTTGACCAGGACAACTATAACATACAGTTACAGTATCCACTTCACTTGTCCTTATCTTTTAAATAGTTTTATTGTTGTGAACTGCTATGAGTGTGACTCTGTGCGTTTGCTCTCTGCTTCAAATTCATCCCTACAGCTATTTGATAAGTTTCTTTGCTATTTTTAAAACTAATGTAATAATGTACTACTAAGTGTTTATTCTCTCTGAGGGCAGATAGGCAAGTGAAATTGTGTAATTACTGCAGCCCTGTACTGTCTAATTGTTTAGTACTAGTTAGTAAGTGCTACTTTTCAGTAACCTAACCATCCATTTAGCAAACAACTTCATGCATGCACTTCCTTTATGTCCCTTAAAAGATTTATGGATATCTTCGTATCTAAAGATTTTTTTTTCTTCATTTGTTGTTTGCCCATGCTGTGGGTTTTTTTCTCTCTCCAAAAAACTTTCCCAAAAAACCCACATTCCCATCCATTTTTCAAACCCTAACCCTCTTCCTGGGACTGTGATTTTCATTGAGGTGTGACTAAATGACACCAATAATTCCACACGCTTGCTGGGGAGGATAAGGTCAAAAGCAACAGAAAATCAATTTCAAGGCAGGTCAAGGAATCCGAGGATATATTCTTATTCTGCTTGACACACACCCATGAATATTTGCAAATCAATTCAGAATTTCAGGTCCGCCATCCAGTGGATTCATCATCAACATCCTCCTACACGTGACTAAAGCTTACGCTGCTGTGTCCGTCAGTACTAGTTCTTGTAGTAGTCATAAACCATGCAACTAGTAGTTAACTTTTGATTGAATGCTTTAGCATTGCTTATGCTACAATGGCACTGTTCTTGTGTACTGCACTATCGTACTGTTCTAATGCTCCTCTCAGGTCACTCAATGTCTCATTTCCTTTTTTTTCATATGCTGCTACTGCCAGTGTGTACCACTACTACTACCACCAGAACAATGCCATTTCATCCGTCCAGGATTCCATAGCGAACCATAATCGCCATTTGCCATGCAGCCAGCCCTGTGCCTAGCCCTATTCTCAAACACAAATCACAGGTAAGATAAGCATTTTGGAGGAGGAAGAATAATGGAGTAGGAGGAGAGGAGAGACTGACGGTAGTACTAGTAAAGTAGTAGGACAATTGAATTCACTAACTCTGTCAGTGGCACTTTTGTACAAATTCGGGCGATTACTTAGACAATTTGAATCAACCAGCCAGTTAAGTTTCAGGAAAACAAACGTACAGTGAACCCCCCTGCCTCCCCCACCAAACAGTAAAACGTGTATACTATGATTAAGTGGAAAATAAATAATTATTTTGACCCTAACAAAAATAAACTATCCCACAAGACCCGACCCACCCCCCTCCCTAACCCCAACCAATGTCCACGAAATGTCCCCAAAAGTTCAAAAACCCCAACACCCAATTCCCAAAGCCCTAAAATTCTTTAAAAAGGGGCAAGGGACAGTCTCCACTCTGGCCGGCGGTGTCCTGTGGCCAGGTAGTCCCGCAGCTCTCTCTGGAGGGACTTGAGCAGGACTTTCTGCCTCTCCACCTCCTGCTCAAGGTAGGCCACTCGCAGGGTTAGGCGGTGCGCACGCGCCTTGCAGGTACTGTGGAGGGCAGCTGTTGGTTGAGCTGCTTGGCGGCGGCGGGTGGCTGCCGGACCACAGCGTCGTACCGCTTGAGGATTGCGCTGGCTGTATGACCCAGGGGCAGTGGAGGAGAATGCAGCTGTTGTTGTTGACTGAGACGACTCCTCCTCCTCCTGAGCCACCAGCCGCCGATATTCGGCGACAATTGCCTCCAGCTTCCGGCGCCTGGCCAGGATAGCCAACTCCTTCCTTGATGGTTTAGAAGGAGTATCTATATGAAGAAAGAAAAAAATACTGTAATCAATACTCTTTAAGATTAACACAAAATAATTCAACAGAAAATTGTATCACAGTAGCACTAGCAACTTGCAAGCACAGTACATAACATTTGTGGCATGTATCTATCTAACCTCCCACTTCGTCGGCCTCTGCTCTAACATTAGTGGGAGTTTCAGGAATTCTACTAGCACTATGGACTCACTACATTAGACTCAAACAGTACACCAGTCTTCTTCTTATCTCTTGTTTAGCGAAATTAGTACGTAAACTTGTGGAAGCCAGCATAATGCCAGCACAGTCAGCTTGCACCCAAAAAAAACAACCGCAAGCCATGATGACGCAGACTCGCGTTACTGTTACCAGTACATGCGGGTGGGGAAGCTCTTACTTTTCTATTACGGGTGGCACTGGCCATACTCTGTTACAACAAGGGCTACTGCTCAATTAATTTAACTTTCACGCTGCCCTGCCCCTGACTACTACAAAAGGAAAATGAAGAAGATAATATGATCATCTATCCCTTTACATGATATTTGCTTATATAAGGGATGACTTTAGGTGCTTTATTTTTATTGATTGAGTGAACACCAATAGGCCACACATGAATGACAGAGTTGAAAAAAAATTATTAACATAGGTGTGAGTGGTCCCCGTAATCTCCGGAGGAAGGCATTTGTGACTTGACTTGATAATGTGAACTATACAATATAGATACACAATATATGCTGTGCTTGCAAACTACTGTTAGTCAAGGGAGTATTCTGAAAAATTACAACTTCTACTTTCCTCTGCTTTGCTACTCTGGCATGGACGTGCGGTATTACATGCTCTTCAAACTAACACTCTTCATCCAGTGACCGTCTACTCTGTCTACTCTACATACATCTATGCGATCTATGAGGAAGATACCATCCAGGCATCCATCCATTCAAAGTAAATGTCAATCATTCTTCTTAATGTCTCAACTGGACAAACCTTACTTTTTCTCACTGACAAACACCCTTTTTATTTTATTCTGTAAACCACCACCCATGCATCCGTGCTTGACTTGCATTTTCATTTGACCCAAAGGATATATTGCGCAGACATACAGTTTCTGTTTCACCCACCCAGGCAGTCCTCTTTTCTTTCTACTTCCACCCATCTTTGCTTCAACCGGCCATGCATCAGATTCCTACCAACCACCTCTGCCTGCATTCAAAAACACGTATCATTCTTTGCCAGTCATTAATTTAACTCGCTCGTCCTACCTCCTTCCTTACACCCTTCTTTCCCTTTTCGTTCATCCCATCCATCAAGTTCATTTCTGATCTGACTTGGCTTCTCGATAAAACTTTCACAGCTGAGTTTAAGTCAAATTTGGAGGAGGCCATTGGTCACTCGTCAACTCCCGCCGCTAATGCTATTTCTAATGCGCAGTAAAGGGTGGCTGTCTTCTACCTGGTTGACAAAAACTTAGTTCTAAATTTGTAAGTCTTCTTAACAGTAAAGTGTACTTGTACTGTACAACATACACCCCTGCAGTGAGCCTACTCTGCAATCTCAATAAGTAAGGAATATAATAGCTTACCACTGCCCGCCACTACCGAGGCATCCCCCACAGCAGTTCCTGTGGCCACTGGTGGCACCGCATCCACCCCTGGAGTGACCACCTCCGCACTGGCCCCGACACTGTTTATGGTCTGTGCCGATGGTGTTCCGCCTAGAAAATACATTTCATATTTTTAGATGCCATATACACCACTCCCTATTTTGTCTAGGAATGAAAAAAAATGTTACTACATAAACAAATTTTATTATTTGTGACTCTCTAGACTAAACTAAAAATTCCCCTTTCGGAAGGGGAGGGTGTTTTTATTTATGCTTAGCCATACCATGCTACACTTTTTGGCACAACTGATGAATGCTTGCTTTTTAACACGCACCATTTTTCTCATAACAGACAGAAGATTCCCTTCTATGAACAAGAGCAATATGTTAGTCATTATCATCACCACCAGTACTTTAAGTTCCAACCAGGTGAGAGGTCTCCCACAATTAATGTGTAAATCAGCCACTGTTCAGTTTTCATGAGTTCACCGTTTCTCTTCTATGAAGTTCATTTTAATAAATGTTTTTATATAATGCACAATTGAAAATTAATATACAGACTACACACACAGAGCTAGTTGTTTTACTTTTAATAAAGCTTTAAAACTTACATAGACTCTGTGGTTTTTGGTCATGAGTGAATGAGCGAAAGGGTTTGCAATTTGCAAGCATGATTCCATGACTCTGAGAGGTCGGGGCTCTGACTCCGTAGTCTTATGTTCTGGGTTGTATAATCATTGGGGATCATCGCTGCATTCGGGAGCTAAATAATGACTCTGACACACTAGCTAGTCAGTAAGGAGATTGGGGGTTCAACTTCTGTTATGACTGAGGTATGTGGAAAGTCTAACTGCGCCTATTATCACCAATGCCCTATTTCTTGTCCATAGTTCTGTATGTGCAGAATAGTCCCTACAACAGTAGTAGTATGTCCTCCTATCCAATCAAAAAGTAAACTAGTACCTTATTCTTGATGGCCATTGATATTTTATTGTTTAGAATTGTCAAAGCATAAACATTAGGAAGACTTCAAAAGACATTATGGACAACCCAGAGGACCGCACTCAGTGCCTAGAGTTATTGCTGAATATGAGTTTTTTTATAACACCTTTTGCCAACTGTGCAAGCTTAGCTAGCTACACAGACTAATAATAATAAATAGTAGTAGCACAGAGAGTCATAGTAGAGGCAGGATAAGAATTTAGAAACAGTCTACAAGAAGATCAAAGACGATTTAGGAAAAAATAGAATTATGATGAACGTTTGGAATAAATAGGTGCTGTAAAAGTTAGGGAAGTATAATTATTAATATTAACAGGAAAACTGACTGGGGCCAGCAGTAGAGCCCTCGGCGGACCGATTCAGGCCTTCCTGCTCCATGGGCGCCGCCACCTCTGTCCTCTTGCCCCTGGGAGGTGCTGATGTACATGAAAGAAAGACACAAACATGGATGATTGATGTCAACAAAATCAAACATTTTAAAAAAACAATAACAAAATATTTCGGGGAAATAAACAACAATTGCACTAAATATATTGACCTATCTGATGTGGTCTACTAGGATATTAGTATTGCTGGATTCGTGGACCGTCTACTTGGAAAGTTATGTAACTCACTAAACCAACTACGAAAAGGTTCTACTAGGACTGGCAGCACTCAGCAGCACGCGAAATGACAGACACAGTCCGTCATGATTGCAGACCACTAAAAAAATTCCTACTAAATAACAAGTTATAATATAGTCAACCTATCAATCCACCACCACTATCTCTTCTTAGTGGCAGGAGTACAAAGGAAGGACTGGACTTGAGTCTCTAGTCTCTAGCATTACGCAGTTCTGTAAAGTACACTCATACACAATCACTCAGGCCAAATGAGCACAAAACTGAAAACAAGTAAGCATAGTAGCACCGCCACTGTGCAGGCGAGCACCTGCAATCACAGAAGCTTTTGAAACATAATTTACTTGCAATGTAATCAGAAGCATTCTTGCTCTTCGGAAAAAACATATATTTGCAATATAACACAGAGCAGAAGAAAACAAAGTAGTGAATAAATAGCTACTAGTACTCAACAAGCCCAGGGATCTCGACGCCAAGCAGGTCGAGCAGGTCTTGTTCCCGGTCCAGTATGTTGGACCACCGGTGTGTCACCTGGTTGTAGGTGTGCCGGACTCCTGACTCCCGATACATGGCCTGGCACTCCTTACCCCATAGCTGGCGATTCTCCCGGAGGCCGTACCCAGCACGGGCCTGCCGCCTGCTGCGATGGTCTTGGGGAGGTGACGCTGCACAAAGAAGACCAGTGCGGCCACCTCCACCGCGCTGAACATCTCCCTGGGACTCACAGACGCCCTCCTTAAACGCCCGAAAGGGAGCCGGCTGCGGGGTGCGGGAAAAAAAATCCTGCGCACTTGCAAAAATAAAAAGATCCGCAATCTCACAAAAGTTTGTGAATTTTAGCGAACCGCGAGTATGTTTTCGCGTGAATTCACGTACCGCGAATTCGCAAAATTTGCCCACACAATAGAGGCCTTCAACGCCCAGTGTCGATCTGACACTGTGGGGAACTAACCAAAGCTTGAACCTAGAATGAGGAAAAAATAAAAACAAACAAGCACGTAATCAGGGGGAGGGGAGAGAGGAGGGGGCCTGTGCGATTCCCTTGCGGGAGCGAGCAGCAAGGAGCGATAGCTGCTAACATATGGCGCCAGTTGCTCGCTCCCGTAAGGGATTCGCCAAACGTGCACGCGTTGCCATTGAAGGCAATGGAACGCGTGCACGTTTTTGGCTGAAAAGCCGAAGCGATTGCTAAAGGTCTTTTGCCTATGCAGCGCGAGACCTACAAAAACAAACAGATCAGTCTGTTTCCGTGCAATATATTTTGTAGTTTTTTAAACAGAGCGAACGCAGCATGTTCTGTACAAAGATATGCACTACTAGAACGTAGGGTGGTTGGGTGTGAGAACCCTCATGCCAAACACTGCCCTTGATTGGCAGAGAACACTAGCAAAAGTCACAATGGAGCTGCGGCATCACAGGGGAACGCTGTGATGTTACTAATGTATAGTGCAAAAGTAATCATCGCGCATATGCTATGGGACACATTGCAAAACATCTCTGCAGTACAAAGCACACAGTAAGTTCACAAACTACCTTTGCTGAGCACCAGTCAAGCTACAGCTCTTTAAATCGATATAATACATAATTGCATTAATTAGAAAATTACAATAGAGCTTTTTTGACATATAATTTGTTTTGTGTTTTAGGCATAAATTGACATCTTTCGTGTCATTGCATTTTAAAAATAGGCACTCACTTATCCTGCAGTTTAGACCCTGTCTCTGCTGCTGCGCTGTTGGAAGTGCACATCCCACATTAGCAGTTCATGATGCGGTGGGCCTTAATGAAAGCACAGAATTGGGGTCCCTTTCCCATGGCTTTGTTGTAAAGAGCAGTTCCCAAAGAAGTTCTATGGCCCCCTCAAATCCCTGGGCCCCGATCTCATTGCACCTGCTGCACCATCAGTCACTTGGCAGGTCACCTGGTCAGAGGCAGAGTTCTGTGTTACATGTTTTGATTCATGAGGGTGTGCCTCGCCATTTAACCATTATGGGATCTATTTTAAAATGAAATACGTCCCCAGGAGGAAAAACCTACTTTTAAAATTGTGACACCTTCTTTTGATCACTAGAGTAATAGTTTCCCCGTAGCCTCCCTCGCTCAGAGTAGGGTGGGGTTGTGAGCGACCTCTGCATCCTAGGTCGGACTAGGATAGCACAAAGGCCCGGGCACCAGAATGAAAGGGGCCCCAATTAGGGAATCAGGGAAAATAGGGTCCCACATTTGCAAATCGGGGAGGTATGAACGTGTAAAGACACGCTGCTAGGCACATGAAACTGCATTCATGTGGGCTTGCTGCAGGCAATGTTTGTGGCAATATTAGACAAATCAATAGTAAAAACTGGTTCACCATACCATAAAAACAGGCCCACAAAATGCCAAAAAAACAAGCATTTGCAATAGAATAGGTCTCGCATTTGCAAGAGTTTGAGCTATTGGCATTGTAAATAACAATGTCTTTTATTTATGTGTTTTGAAAACCTGCAAGTGGTAAGTAAACGCGCACTTTGTACATGTAGTCCTTGCTTATGAGAAGCAAGGCTGGCAGTAAAAGTGGCGCAGTTATTGCAAGCCTTGCTTCTCGTAAGTAACGGCTATAAGTTCAGACTTTTCAAAACACATAAAGAAAAAGCATTGTCATTTATAATTCGAATAGCTCAAACTCTCGCAAAAGCAAGACCTATTGCGTTGCAAATGCTTGTTCTATCTTGCCCATTCCAAGTGCATTCTCAATCATATTTTGAGTGAGAATTTCCTAGGCAGAGGCAAGGTGTGGGGTAGAAATACACAACTCTTGCAACCTCAAGCATTACAGTGTTAGACACATTTTACAGCCTCGTGGAACGTTGCTTACTCCAGTTATGGCAACCTTACAGGTTTGAATAGCCAATAGGTCATGCCAATCATCCAAATTATAGTCTTGTATAGAAAAAGTTAAACATTTTCTGTAAGAAAATCTATGTTTGTTCTGAAAAATTGGCTTTTCACTTTTGGTAAATACATATTTGCTGCCTAAGTATCATTTAATCATTGTCATCAATTATTCACAAGTACTACTGCCAGACATGGATGATTCCGACCATCTCATGCCATGTGTGCAGACAATATATTATTAATTACTAGGGTTACTAGATAACCTAGGATTGGTATTTTCATATCAGGCAATCTGCATAATGCCAAGAATTACTACCAATATGCTAAGGCAAGCGTTTTGAGCACCATCAAACTATGGATTCCCCAAAGAAGGAGAATTAACACCAAAATGCCATTTCCAATGAGGGAGGAATACAAATTCTTCAGAAGTAGTAATGGATTTGCAGTGTCTGGTAGCAATTGGGGCAGTTCATTCACTTCATTCCGATACCAGTTCTGCATTGGCCTCCAAGGCTTACTGGGATTCAATGTCTGCTTTGGGAGTCTGTCAGCAACCCGATAAAGTTGAATCGAATGGCGCCATTGGACGTGTGAACGGCATGATTAAACAAGCCATGAATGGAGAGTACTAAGTCCAGGTCTTAGTGGGTACCATAATTTGTACAGAGTTTAGAGAGCACTGAATAACTTACTTAGATGGGTATTGGAAGGATGCATTCCATACAAGGTTCTTTTCAGAGTTCCTATGCATGTGCCTGGCTTAGTTGATCTTAAGGAGGTGGTGGGTGAAGAAAGATTTGACTTGGAAAGACTTTTAAATATGTATCTGAGAAGTATGGGACAGGCTGTCTAACGTCAATCACTCTGACGTCGCCACTTGTGAAAAGAAGGTTATTATTGCTAATGATGAGTGGATTCCCAGAGTTGGGTACTTAGTTCATGAAAAAATCCTTGACAAGCAAGCTTTTGAACCACCCATCACTGTTCTTGGGGTAATAAAGGTGATAGAACTTTTATTCTGCCTCCTTTGCCTGGCTCAAGGAGAAAGAGAAAGGTGTCCTTTGATCACGCAAAGAAGCACTATGTTTCCAGTCATCTACAGGAGGTCCTCGCAGAGGCTGTGTGATGGAACCACGCATGCGTTTACCACGCATGCGGTTCCACGTAGTCTGTACAATGCAAGTCTTAACCACGAATATGCCTTTACCACGCATGCCTTTACAACGATTTATGTGTTGTCAGAGTATGTATGGTAAGCACATTTCCGTGGTTAAGACTTGACACCCGCGACCCCTGCCCCCGCCCTGAGTCCTAAAACTACCCCCTTCTCTCCTTCTCTCCTGAAAACCAACTCTCTCCCCCCAGGACAGAAAACATCCCTGCCTCCAGTCCTAAATACTACCCGGCCCTCCCCTAAGCCCTACAAACTACTCCGACATCCCCCTGAGCTCTAAAAACAACTCTGCCCTCCCTTAATCCCTAATAACTACCTCAAACGTCCCCTGAGTCCTAAAAACTACCCCTGAAAACTACCTCAAATATCCCGGAAAACTACCACAAACCTCCGCCGCTGAAAACTATCCTCAACCCCGCCATCCTTGAAAACTACCCCGAATCCCCTCCACAACAGAAAACTACCCGAATTACCCCACCCCTAAAAACTACCCTGAATCCTCCACTCCTAACAACTACCCTGAACCCTCCCCACTCCTAAAAACTACCCCTGACCCCCGCCACCCCTAAAATGTACCCTTAACCCCACCACCCCTGAACAGAACCCCAAACCTCCCACCCCTGAAAACACCCCAGACCCAGCCCCAGGCCCAGCCATACTTACTTGTCTTTGTCTGCTTCTCAGCGCTTTCACTTCCCTCCCATTCCAAACACTACAGCGCATTTGTTCCAACCATGCATATGCATGGTTAAGGCAAATTTGTTGTTCGGGCAAGCTTGGTTACACTTGAGGGCTTCTTGAACTCGTAGCCCCGGCCTCGTAGTTCCAGGTGTTTCCTCCTCATAGATACCAAGAATAATTCAAATAGGGCCTCGCAACCTCTCTGTATTCAGAATATCATACCCCATGCACCATGTAGCAACATTACAAGCTTGAGTTCCCAGCTAGGTATATTTTAACACAGAACTCTATGCTGAACACTGAGTTCTTCAAACACACCTGATGCAGCCAGTCCAAAAGTTGAACGCAATCCCATGGTGTAGGATAAAATTCCACCAGACGCTGCATCATTTAAACTGATGTCCTTTCAAGAGCCTAGAGAGACCAATGAGATTTAGAATGACTCTGGAAACTTTACAGAGGACTCTTGAACCTCTTCTACAGTCACTCACCGCCATAGACTAATTCATGCAAATCAATGGTTAAATGGCAGGTGCCAAATTCCTCCATGGCACTACGCCTATAACTTTGGGAATTTTTCATAATGTGGCTATCAATGATACTCATTATCCTACTAAACATACATTTTGTTCCTGCTAAAATAATTGCATCACCTGTGGTTTGTGAACTAAAGCCACATTTTTCATGCAACAGAATCGGAAGAGATCTCTGAGCTGCCAATATTACTGCTTAACCTGTGCATGAGGATATAGCAATAAAAAAGTTCCATATCAGATTATGGGATCTACTGGGACAATGCAATTGCTATATGTGATAAAGGTTTCAATTAATGATGCTGTAATTCCTGCTTCTATTTCAGATGATTGTGACATTGAGACTGTTAAAAAATGATGTCTGATTTACAGGCATATGCTACTTTGAATAATAAAGACCCATATTTAAACTCAGCTAATTTTAAAGAAATGTATTGTGAACATTAACTTTAGGGAGATGCTTCGTTTTTCGCTGAGGGTAACGAGCAGCAGTTGGGGGCAGGACTCTAAGCCCCAGAGACCAGCGGGCCGTGAGTGAACCGGCAGCCCCTCCCCTCTTCCACCTGTGGGCTACATCAACCTCTTGCACCTCCCGCTTCGCAGGAGATGCTTCGTTTTTTGCTGAGGGTAACGAGCAGCAGTTGGGGGCAGGACTGTAAGACCCAGAGACCAGCGGGCCGTGAGTAAACCGGCAGCCCCTCCCCTCTTCCACCTGTGGGCTACATCAACCTCTTGCACCTCCCGCGGGAGACGCTTAGTTTTTCGCTGAGGGTAACGAGCAGCAGTTGGGGGCAGTACTCTAAGCCCCAGAGACCAGCGGGGCAGTGAGTGAACCAGCAGCCTCTCCCCTCTTCCACCTGTGGGCTACATCAGCCTCTAGCACCCCCCGCTTTGTGGGAGACGCTTTGTTTTTCGCTGAGGGTAACGAGCAGCAGTTGGGGGCGGGACTCTAAGCCCCTGAGACCAGCAGGGCCCTGAGTGAACCGGTAGCCCCTCCCCTCTTCCACCTGTGGGCTACTTCAACCTCTTGCACTTCGCGGGAGACGCTTCGTTTTTTGCTGAGGGTAACGAGCAGCAGTTGGGGGCGGGACACTAAGCCCCTTAGACCAGCAGGGCCGTGAGTGAACCAGCAGCCCCTACCCTCTTCCACCTGTGGGCTACATCAACCTCTTGCACCTCCCTCTTCGCTGGAGACGCTTCGTTTTATGCAGAGGGTAACAAGCAGCAGTTGGGGGCGGGACTCTAAGCCCCTGAGACCAGTGGACTGTGAGTGAACCGGCAGCCCCTCCCCTCTTCCACCTGTGGGCTACATCAACCTCTTGCGCCCCCCGCTTCACAGGAGACGCTTCGTTTTTTGCTGAGGGTAACGAGCAGCAGTGGGGGGGCAGGACTGTAAGCCCCAGAGACCAGCGGGCCGTGAGTGAACCGGAAGCCCCTCCCCTCTTCCACCTGTGGGCTACATCAACCTCTTGCGCCTCCCGCTTCATGGGAGACGCTTCATTTTTGGCTGAGGGTAACGAGCAGCAGTTGGAGGCAGGACTCTAAGCCCTGGAGACTAGCAGGGCCGTGAGTGAACCGGCAGCCCCTCCCCTCTTCCACCTGTGGGCTACATCAACCTCTTGCACCTCCCGCTTTGCGGGAGACGCTTTGTTTTTTGCTGAGGGTAACGAGCAGCAGTTGGGGGCAGGACTCTAAGCCCCAGAGACCAGTGGGGCCGTGAGTAAACCGGCAGCCCCTCCCCTCTTCCACCTGTGGGCTACATCAACCTCTTGCGCCACCCGCTTCGCGGGAGATGCTTCATTTTTCGCTGAGGGTAACGATTAGCAGTTGGGGGCAGGACTCTAAGCCACAGAGACCAGCGGGGCCGTGAGTGAACCGGCAGCCCCTCCCCTCTCACCACCTGGGGGTATTTAATTGTCCACGGACTCCTGCGTCACGGGACACGCGTGGGCGGGCATGGGGCTAAGCCCAGGCAAAGGGCGGGCCGTCTGTGGCTGTCAGCAGCAGGCAGAGGCTGGGCTGGGCCACCCCCCTTTCAGCGTTGGACTCGATTTATTTGGACCTGGTCAGTGTGATTTCCACACAGTTATATTGGTCATAAGTGCACGCATTAGATTGTAATAACACATGTACATTGGGTTTTTCATTTCATCATGAGTAGGGGTACCCGCAAAGGGGCAGGGGGTCCAGGGATTGTGGGCACATTGGATGCATTTCTCCTGCGGGCTGAGTCAGTCTTAAATCACGAAATACAGTTAACACAAAGGAGATTATCAATGGAACAATGTTTTGCCCTGACTGCAGATCCCATAGTTAATCCCCCGTTACCTATTGATTCAACATTAAACGGTAGTTTCCAGGATGATGAGAGGTCCCTACCAATTGTAGTCGAAGTGGTAGTACACCAAGTTCCCAACCCTTCAACCCCCACCGCTTCTCCTCCTAGACAGGTCTGTACCCGTAAGCAACTTTCAGTGCAGGAGAAGGAAAGGGATCGTGTTATTCCAAGCAAAAAAAGGAAAGCAGCCACCCTACCAACAGCAATTTCACAAGCTAACAAAATAGCTAAAACAAGAGGGGCTTCTAGGGCGAAGAAAAATAGTTCTACACTGCCAACTACAGGCAACATTTCTAGTCTGCCGGGCAATTACGTCCAGGCCCCTCCAAGCCAAACAGTGGAAGATCAAGTAGTTCATATCCTTGGAAAACTGGAGGAGAGGTCTGTGATTCTGCTTGAGCCTGTATTAACCAAATTATCAGATATTGATGCAAGGCTCAAGCTAATTGAGCAACATACCTCTTTCCCTAAACACCTACCTAGTATTGAGGGTGCCAATATCCCTAAGGAGACTAGACCAGTAACAGTGCGTCCCAAACCTTCTTCTACTTAAGATGTCATAGCTAGCACTACTAAAACAGTGTGTACTTCCACATCTAACTCGACAAATATTCAACCCACAGTAGTGAGGGCAGGGACTCCGACAGAGTACATAGAGGGCAGTGACCCAGTAAACTCGGGGGTGGGATTGACATGTAGGAGGGATTCCCTAAAGCTACCACCCGAATCCACACCGTATACAGTCATACTTACCAATGATCCATCACTTAACACGAACTCCGTGGAACACTGGTCATCCCTCAAAAACAAGGCCCTCCATCTACTACATAACAGAACTGGTCTGGGTACGCACCTTTTCCAAGAGTTCAAAATGATCCGTAGAACCCCGTGGGTATGTTTGTCACCCAAAGTGTGCAGTGGTGATTGTGTGGTTTTGAATTTCGGGTCTCCGCACCTTGTAAGGACGATCCTAGAAAGGGCAGGGGCTAGGCATCTGAACAGGGATGGTATTTCTATAATGCCTCTTGGGTTTTTCTATCGTAACACTATAGCACCCACTCCTAAATCGGGCAGTTAAAGGAGTGGTCAGCAGGCCCAGAATTGCTTTGATTATAATGTGCCAGTTTACAATAGATTTGACCCATTTACTAGTTTAGAGGATAAAGACTGACTGAGTCATTTACATTCAGCACAACATAACCCCCCTACGCAGTCTGACTTGGGAAAGGGTGTAGTAGTGCAAGACTCAATACTTGAATTTGCTTCCTCTTTGCTTTTTCAGGGCATGTCTACCATTCATAACCAATTACCATCTCCGGGTTGTACGATGCCTCTGACTAGTTCCTGTGACTCATTGGAACTCAGCCATGGCAATTTTAAAAATCATCCTCCACTAGGGTGTGGTCTAAGCTCTTTATCAAGAGATATTGAAAATCCAGTCCCCAAACTGATTTCCTGGAATATAGCGGGCCTAGTGAGTAAAACTGCTTCTAGTGAACGGTCCACATTTATAGAAGAGCAGGATATTGTTTTCATGCAGGAGACCTGGGCCACAGAGAAATGTTTTCGTCCAGGTTATTTAAATTTTTCAAAATCTGCCGAACAGGGAATGCGAGGTCGGCCCAAAGGGGGTTTGACAACATGGGTAAGGCATCCAACTCAAGCTGGAGGAGATTTCCATTGAATCCAGGGACATCCTTATTATTAAGCTGTAAAACGGAAGTCTCCCAGGTATTCTACTCATCAATGTCTATTCCAGGGGAAATCAGGGTGGCAAAGCTTCGGAAACGGTTGCTATTTTAGATTCTTTTTTTACCAAGAACCAAGGGGAAGATCTGATCCTCATAGCCGGAGATTTCAATTGTACTTTTGAACCTCTAGATATCTATGATATGCACTTTAGTGCAGAAGAGGATGAGTTGTGGTCTATTCCCACACTGGATCTCCCCGTTATCAAAAAATGGTCTAGTGCTGCATTACAACTGAATATTTTCTGTATGGAACACGGGGTGAGAGCAGCAAATGGGCGCACCAATTCGGACAAAACTGGGAAGGCAACTTTCACAAGTGGGCAAGGTGCAAGTCGTAGAGACTTTTTTTTGTTAAGCAAAGAACTCTGGCCGTGCCTATTAGACATGGAGGTAATTGTACGTGTCGAAAGCGATCGCAATCCCTTGCTTCTTTCTTTGCGCTATAACAATTCCACCCAAGTAGAGGGTATGGCAGGTAGCCCTGATCATGTAGAAGCTCACGTGACTAATGATACTCGTCGCCTCAAATGATCCAAGGTGGCGTGTAATGCCAAGAGTGTGACCCACATGAATATGCTGGTACCTAGTGCGGTAGCAACACTCCAGGCAGAGGCAGCACAAGAAGCACAGAGTGATAGAGCAGTAGATGTCCATGAGCACCTTTTTAACAATCTTAAAATGTATTTTATTACTACAAATAAAATATCTAACCAACCAGCACGATCTAAAGCAGCAGAATGGTACAATTCATCCTGTCGGACAGCCTATAGATTGTTAGCAGCGGCTTTAAGGTCTAAATATAGGGCATTAATAAATAAAAGTAGGTTTTATTACAAGGCGGCGCAAGTAGCAGCCAAAAGGGATTGGGACGAGGAGCATTGGGTTGCCCTGCAAGAGGCAAGTACAAGGAGAGATATGACCACGTTCTGGCACCTGGTGAAGTGGGGCAATGGCGCTCCGGCCAATGTCCCATCAAACCATGTGGAGCCGCAGCAGTGGGTCTCCTATTTCGGAGGTCAAATCACTAGTGATTCTGTAACCAGTGTCTTCACGGGAATCCCAACAGAAAGCCCTGTTCCTCAGATTACTAAGCAGGAAGTTGAAAACGCTCTGCTTCCGTACCCAAAGGGTAGGGTGCCGGGGCTTGACTGTATCCCCGCTGATCTCTTTCTCCAAGATACAGGATTATGGGCCGAATACATCCAGCTCCTGGCTAATGTCATTGCCAAAGGAGCTCGCTTACCCTGTACATGGGCAGGAGCAGTGATTTTGCCCATTTTTAAAAAAGGGGATTGGTCGTTACAGGCTAATTATAGGCCCATCATCCTAATAGATTGTATTCAAAAGGTCATCGCAAGGGTGGTGCTGTGCAGAATCCAATATTTCAAGGATTTCCCCACAGATGCTCCAACGTTAGCAGGGACTAAGATACCGCTATTAATGTTCGCGGACGACACCCTCAAACTTTCTAAGACCAGACAGGGCCTCTAGTGTGCCCTGTCCAGATTTGAGGAGTTTTGTCTGGAACAAGATCTTGTTGTCAATGTTGACAAGACCAAGTACATGGTACTGGCGAACTCCTCTAAGGCTGTCGGTGTCGTCCGGATGAACGAGGGAATCCTTGAACAAGCAGAGACATTCTCATACCTGGGTATTCTAATAGACAGGAAGGTCACCTGGAAGCCGCAGGTTACTCAACAAGCAGTTAGACATGCCCAACCTGCGGGAGCTTTATTGAAGGAACACAGACTCTCCCACACCAAACCCATAGCAGGGGTCCTCCAGCTCTATAAATCCAAAATTGGTGCTTTGATACTATATGGAGCAGAGCTGTGGGGCTATGCAAATGTTGATACCCTAGTCATGGGTCAGTCAGAACTAATTTTTACGCTCTATAATCAGTCTTCCACAATCGACCCCTCTAGTCCCCTTGTTTTCGGATCTAGGGTGCAACACCTTTAGAGATGTGGTACATTATAGGTTGGTTGCCTATTGGAGAAGATTATGGGTAACCCCAGAACTTATCCATTATGCACAAGCCTTGTTGGAAGTCAAGGACTTGGATGTCAACAAGAAACTGGGCTGGTTTAGGACTGTACATAATATACTATCAGATATGGGTTTGGCCCATTTTTGGTCATCCCCAGCTGATAGCACATTCCCATCAAAATCCGAGTTTAAAGCTGTTTATTGGGCTATGGTCAACATGAAACGTATCCAGATCTCCTCTGGCACCTCCCTTTCTAGTGTCTTTTTAGATTCCAAGCTGGAGCTCAAATTTGAGGTGTATTGGGATATTATTTCATCGACCCGCGATAGGAAGTTGTTCCACCAGTTTAGAGTGGGAACGCTCCCTACCAACAACTTTACAAGCAAGTGGGCCAATACACAATCCAGCCACTGCCCGTTTTGCGTGGACACTATAGAAACAGTAGGTCACATTTTCTTTGCTTGTGCTGCTTACAGAAAACCAAGAACGAGGTGGCTGAAACCAACCTGTGCTAATATGGGTATTAGGTCTAGTCTTGAGGCCCTTCGAATTCTTAAAACTTCGGTGGCCGCTCCGGTTGTTGTAGCAGTAGCAACGTATCTAGGGTGGGTACGGGTGCTTCGCTGGAAAGAGAAGAGGAAGAGGCAAAGGCTCTTCTCTAGCAAAGCCTTGTCGATTTCAAATCACCATCATGTATTATCCCCCTAGACTAACTGTACCCTCTGCAAATGCTGTGAGCCAAATATAGGTTTACAATCATGGTTTTCTTTTAACGTTTAATGCTTTTTAAATTATTTAATAATAATAATTTTTAAATGTTCAAATAAGGTGCTAGACTTTAAATACTGCATCATTCAATGTAATTAACATGAGCAGCCCTGTCACTGTTTTTATTATATATTTTGTATATGTTTTAACTTTTGTGATTTTATACAAAGCGAAATAAAGTTATAAATGAAATTAAATGAAATGTTAACATTACTTTACACATTATTACAAACAGAGTACTAGCTATTCTAGAGGAATTCACAAATACACACAGTGGAAATGTAGTGAGGCGTCGCCTCCTGATAGTCACTCACATTTCTTAAAGATAGTCCGTAAATTCCAGAGTTCTGACAGATAACACCCTTCAGCATTCCATTTCATGCAGAAGCTGCAGCAGTCATCACCACTAATAGGCTGATTTACACAACTGAGTTTGTTCTAAATCTAGCTATTGAAGGATAGGAGCATTAGGAATCAAACATTGATGAGAAAAGTTTTGGGGGGGCCACATTTTGGCAGATCCCAGGCAAATATGCCTTATTTCAAGCATGCATAATACTGAACAAACACATTTTTCTGAAGACAACAAGCCAACAGACTACCTGTCTGCGATTTGGAACAAATAAGGACGTAAAGATAGCTTGTATACCAAAAGTCAATGTGACCTTCTTCAATAATTTGTGTTTCAAATAAAAATATATTCGAATCAGATATAAATGAAAAGATGCAAAGCTGAACTTATAATTCTACTCAGTTCCCTACTGAAGATTTAGCCTTAGGGCCATATAACTCTGACACAAGTATAAGTTGTTTTCTTTTGAACATGCCTGGACCCAAAGCTAATCACCCAACCCATGTTATAACACACAAATACCTGTAGTAGTTACCATATACAGTGTAGGTGAGCTATGCCAATGCTTGTTGGAATAAGCCACTCTTCCCCCGGTTAAGATTTTTTTTGCCTAATTAACGAAAAAATTAACTTTTCTTATTTTCATGTGGGACCTCATCCTAAAAGAAATAAAAGATTCCTGTCTACAGGAACATACGCCATTTATAATGAATGTAGTAAATATTCAGAAAAAGAAGCTGCAGAAAGAATTAGGCAAACAGATCATGAAAACTTGCAAACAATTTTAAAATTTATCGACAATGGGATGCGCACACTGTCTAAAAGAGTGCATTCATTAAATCATATTCTGTCCTCACCCCATAACTCAAAGATGAGGCATGGACTGGGTTTCTTACATCACGAGTAAGCTCAATTTAGAGCTATTATACAATTAAATTGAGCATTACAAACACTTCAAGCCGGTTTTGTGCTTTGGCAACTTTTTAGTGAAACAGCTATGCTTGAACCATATAATTTGATGCTTACTCAAAAAGCGATAGCAAAGAGAGAGTCCACATTCACTCTACTGCGCATGGAACGAATTGAAAATGCACTGTTTACAGTTAGTGACACTCTACCTATTATCTATCTTAATACATGGTATAATTCTTTTACCCATTGCAACGTTTCATTTTCACGACTGCAAATAATACAAATATATGGATTGGTATGAGATTATGTACAATTCTCAATTGTTCCATTCATAAAAGTTTCTTTTTTACTACATATGTTTGAACGAAAATGAGGATGACCCAGTGTATATCAATACAGCAAACTGCAGAAATCCCCTTGGGCACTCCTTTCTGTGTGATATCCTCTTGGACACTCCCTTCTGTGCGATTCTATATCACAGCATGTAATGTGTAGCTCTTTGATGCCAAAGTTAAGTTAGGTTCTATCCGTTATCGCCACAACATCCATTCCCACACATCATGAACCCCTGGACAATAGTTCTCATTTATTTTTAACAAATGTTACTTGCTGAGAGTTGGAACCCGGTCAGCCATAATTGATAAAAGTTTCTGAAACAATACAGTGTTATGGAAGTCCTTTGTATCCATTACCTAGAAACATAGTCACAAACATCCCTTGGTCCAGTACAGATTAGAAATCCATGTGCTTTGATGATTTAAACAGACTATTGATTGTTTTATTACAAAAGGAAGTCCCTTTGACTTCAGCGGTTGAGAACTATGACCTGCAGACAGCCAGGACTGCTTTAGAAATTCAAAGGCTGTTACACACTTAGTACCCGAGGTATTTTGCTGATTTCAAGCAAAATATATTTAATTCTTTTTGATTACTGGTGACTGGATTTAAAACATTATTTGTACTGATAACATTGTTTTTCACTCTTTTTTCTCCAGCCTTTTTGGAAGATTCCCTATCATTATACCGCTAATCAGCTGTGGTATCATACATTTTCTTCTGTTCCAACAAGAAAATCAACAACAAGGAAGGGTATGTATTGAGGTGAACAAAAGTACAGAGAAACTCTAACACATGTGATTTGGTTCGCTATCTGAACTCTGTGAGCACTGGCTGCTCGCCTTTCGTAAAATGTACGCTACACAAGTGAAATCCGTGTTCTGGTGCATAAACTGTCCGATTGAAATCATGCTGGATTTACAGTTGAAACATCCCCCAGTGGCTTATCTTGCTAAGGAAACAATAATTCAACCTTTGAACGAGCACCAGAGTCAATGCCGATCAATGAATCCGTCCTTTCTACAGAAAACTACCTACATCGGAGCAATGTAACCAGTGGTACTTTTCACCGCATGATGGTGGGTGCATAAAGTTAAAAAAAACAGGGGCTTTCTAACAAGACCCTGCTTTTTAGGTCTCGCTGAGTCAGTGCGCATGCGCTGCCGGAGAGACATTTAGTAGGGAAGTTTTGATATTGCTGCTGGCTGGCCTAGTGCTTGCGTTCACGCGTGCGTGCACGCGCGAACCGCTAGCCATCAGCACCATCTGCTTTTCCTTTCACTTGCTCCCTGCCTCTGCCCCTCCCCCTCCTGGCTCACTTTTCTCTCACTTCCATGCATCCTCCGACGATCCACACTAACTGCGCAGAGATCACAACAGCAACCTCGCTGATACTTTCGATGATTGCCAACGTAGAGCCACACAACCACACACACACACAAAACCACACATACACACACAACCACCCACACAACCACAACCACAACCACACACACAACCACAACCACACACACAACCACCCACACACACACAACCACACACAACCAACCACAACCAAACACACACACACACACAACCACACACAACCAAACACACCCCCAGCCATACACCACACCCACACACAACAAACCACACACAACCACACATCCAACCACACACAACCACACCCACAACCACACAGACAACCACATAGACAACCACACACACACAATGACAAACACAACCACAACCACACCCACAACCAGACACAACAACACAAAATCACACGCAACCACACAGACAACCACACACACAGCCAACAACCCACACACACACAACCACACACACAACCACAACCACACCCACACACACAACCACACACACATCCACACCCACACACATCCACACAACCACACAAAACCACACAAACAACCACACAACCACGCACACATCACACACATGCACTCAACCACACACAAACAACCACACACACAACCACACACACAGCCAAACCCACAATCACACACAACCACAACCACACACAACACACACAACTACACACACCCACAACACCCACAACCACACCCACAATCACACACACACATACAACCACACAAAATCACACATAACCACACACAACCAAACATAACCACACACACACAACCACACCCACAAACATAACTACACCCACACCCACAACCACACTCACAACCACACCCACATCCACACCCACAACAACACAAAATCACACACAACCACACACACAAGCACAACCACACCCACACATATAACCACACCCACATCCACACACACAACCACACAACCACACACACAACCACACAAAACCACACACACAAACACACAACCACACACACAAACACAACCACACATACATACACCACACACACACACACAACCACGCACACACACATTCAACCACACACACAACCACACACACAACCACACACACAACCACAGCCACAACCACACCCACAACCACACACAACAACAGCTACACAAAGCCACACACACAACCACACACATGCACAACTACACACACAACCACACAAACACACAACACACACAACCACACACACACAACTACACACACACACAAACACAACCACACAAAAAACCACACATACCCACATCCACAATCACACACACGACCACACCCACACACCCACAACCACACACCCACAACCACACTCACAACCACACACAACCACACACAACCGCACACACAGCCACACACACACACCACACCTACACAACCACACCCACACACCCACAACTACACACCCACAACCACACACCCACAACCACACTCACAACCACACACAACCACACACAACCGCACACACAGCCACACACACACACCACACCTACACAACCACACCCACACACACAACCGCACCCACAACCACCGATAATCACACAACCACACAACCACACACACAACCACACACACACAACCACACACACACAACCACACAACCAACCCCACACACACAACCACACACACCCACATCCACAACCACAAACACACACAACCACACTTACAACCACAACCACACACAACCACACACACAACCACATACAAACACACACAATCACACACAACCAAACATAACCACACCCAAACACATGCAACACAAACACAACCACACCCACAAACATAACCACACCCACATCCACATCCACAACCACACACAACCACGCCCACATACACAACCACACCCACACACACAAGCACACCCACATCCTCATCTACAATCACACAACCACACACAACCACACACACAGCAACACAAAACCACACACCCACAACCACACAACCACACACACACACAACTACACACACAACCACACACACACAACCACACAACCACACACACACACAACCACACACACAACCACACACACAGCAACACAAAACCACACACCCACAACCACACAACCACACACACACACAACCACACACACAACCACACACACACAACCACACAACCACACACACACACACAACCACACACAACCACACACACAAACACACACAACCACAACCACACACAACCACACACACAACCACATACAAACACACACAATCACACACAACCACACACACAACCAAACATAACCACACCCAAACACATGCAACACAAACACAACCACACCCACAAACATAACCACACCCACATCCACATCCACAACCACACACAACCACGCCCACATACACAACCACACCCACACACACAAGCACACCCACATCCTCATCTACAATCACACAACCACACACAACCACACACACAGCAACACAAAACCACACACCCACAACCACACAACCACACACACACACAACTACACACACAACCACACACACACAACCACACAACCACACACACACACAACCACACACACAACCACACACACAGCAACACAAAACCACACACCCACAACCACACAACCACACACACACACAACCACACACACAACCACACACACACAACCACACAACCACACACACCCACACACAACCACACACAACCACACACACAAACACACACAACCACAACCACACAAAACCACACACACAACCAAACACACAACTACACTGTTAGAAATGGGATTTCCAGTTGGCTGAGGCTTGTGCAAAGCCAGACAGAAACCACCACTCTAGTCAGGGCAAGGGAGTTACACGCCCAAGATAACCCCTGCTCACCCTCTAGGCAACGTGGCGCGAGCAGTAAGGCTTATCCCGCAGGCTATGTGAGTTAAGTGTTTGCGCGCGCACCCAGCAACAACACCCAAGACCCACCACAAAGGAAACTTCACACAAGGTTATGTATAAAAATATCCTTTGTATTATAGCAAACACATTAGATAAAGACACACACTTTACAATGTGCCAACATGCAGAGGCAGAATTTACAGGGTATATATGTACAGGACAGGGCCACATGGACCACTGTCAGGAATAAGCACTTTTTAAGAACTAGGATACTTGTTTGAATAACGCTTACAACATAGAACAATAATAACTGTAGCATAAACTAGAAAATAGGGAACACAACCAGTAATCACTGGTAACAGGTAAGTACCACCTACGCAACCCTAACCACCTTAGGAAAATATTACGCAGGGAACCAGGACCTCACTAGCAACACCTGTACTAGGAAGAACAACCACCTAAGTATCACTATACATTTAGGGGTATAGGCATAAGAATATTACACATGATGCATCACAACATTCAGAGGTGTAGGGAAAAACACATGATGCATAAACATACATTCAGAGGTGCAAGAAGAACAATTGCGCAGAAATCACATAGGCCACAACCTGTGACTGTCCCCAGGCCAACTGACCTCTCTGGGGCTAGGACGCCCTGTGTCCGCAAGCCTAAACGGAGCAGCTGCCCACTAAGTGCTGGATACTCGTGAAGGAATCGGCAAAATGCGGCCTGGCAGCCGCGAAACAAAAGTGGCACAACGCGGGGTCAAATGCAGGATGGGCACGTGCTCTGAAATGGCACCTACAGGGGGATCCCCACGCCGGGTAATCCCTTGATTTAGGGATCACCTGCACCAGCGGCGTGAAGCGCTATTTTGGGGGGGAGGCCAGCACTCACCAGGCACTTGCAGACCACCCAAGTCCCTCCAGGTCCAGCAAAACTCATTTAGCAAGGCGGGGGGGCAAGGCTAGGCCCAGGGCCAGCTCACAGGGCCTTCCAGGCAGGGAGGCAGTCCCCAGTGGCGGTCCTCCTGGCGCCCAGCAGCAGCAGCCCCCCTCCAGAAAGAAACCAAGAACCACACCCACACACACAACCACACCCACATCCACAATCACACAACCACACAAACAACCACACAAAACCACACACCCGCATACACAACCACACACACACAACCACAAAACCACACACAACCACACACACAACCACACCACACACACACAACCACACACACAACCACACACACACACAACCACAACCACAGCCACAACCACACCCACAACCACACACAACCACAACCACACAAAACCACACACACAACCACACACACAACTACACACACAACCACACACAACCACAACCACACAACACCACACACACAACCACATACACCCACAACCCAACCCACAATTACACACACAACCACACACTCACAACCACAAACACAACCACAACCATACACACAACCACACAAAAACACACACAACACACAACCACACACACACAACTACAACCACACACACACACACACCTACACACAACCACACACACACACAACCACAACAACCGACAACCACACACACAACCATGCACACAACCACACGCAACCACAATCACACACAACCACAACCACACACAACCACACACACAACTACAACCACACACAGAGACACCTACACACACACAACCTCACGCAACCACACACACACACACACAACCACAACAACACACAACCACACACAACCACGCACACAACCACACACAATCACACACAACCACAACCACACACAACCACATATGCACACACAACCGCAAACACAACCACAAACACAACCACACACAACCACACACACAACCACACACACCCAAAACAAAAACCACACCCACAAACACACACAACACCCACAACCACACCCACAACCCCACCCAACCACACCCACAACTACAACCACACCCACAACCACACAAAATCACACACAAAACCACACACACAACCACACACACAACGACACACACACAAACACAACCACACAACCGCACACATACACACACAAGCACAACCTCGCACACACACAGCCAAACACAACCACACGCACAACCATGACCACACACATAACCACACACACAACCACACACACAGCCACACACAACCATACCCACAACCACACATACAACCACAACCACATACAACCACACACACAACCACAAAACAACCACACACAAACACACACAACCACAAACACAACCACAACCACACTCACAACCACAACAACACACACACAACTACCCACAAAACACACCCACACATACACACACAGACACACACAACCACACACAGACACAACCTCACACACAACACACAACCACCAACAGAACCACACACAAAACCACACACACAACCACAACCACACACAACCACACACACAACCACATATGCACACACAATCACACACACAACCACACACACGACCACACACACAACCATACTCACAACCATAGCCACACCCGCAACACACACACAACACATACACACAACCACACACACAGCCACAAACACACACAAGCACAACCACAAGCACATACACAACCACACACACACAACCACACACATACCCACGCACACACACAACCACAACCACACACACAACCACACACACCACACATACACACAACCACACTACCACACACACTACCACAACCAAACACACACAACCACACACATACAGCCATAAACACAACCACACACACAACCACACAAAACCACACATGCAACCACATACGCATACACAACCACACACACAACCACACCCACAACCATAGCCACAACCACAAACACAACCACACACAACAACACACATGACCACACACACACAGCCACACACACAACCACACCCACAACCACACCCACATCCACACCCACGCACAACCACACATACAACCACACACACACAACTACACACACAACCACACACATAACCACACAGCCACACAGACAACCACACACACACAACCACACACACACACCACACACAGAACCACACCCAACCACACAACCACACACAAGCACACACAACCACACACACAACCACAACCACACACACAACCACAACCACACACACAACCACAACCACACACATGACCACACACACAACCACACACACACACAACCACACACAACCACATACAACCACAACCACACACACAACCACACCCACAACCACATACACAACCACACACAACCACAAACACAACCACACACACAACCACAACCACACACATACACACACAACCACAACCACACCCACACAAACACAAACACACCCACACATACAAACACACAGACACACACCACACACACAACCACAACCACACACACAACCACACACAAACACACACAACCACAAACACAACCACAACCACACACACAACCACACCGACACACAAACACACACAACCACAACCACACACACACAACTACCCAAAAAACACACCCACACATACACACACAGACACACACAACCACACACACAAACAACCTCACACAACCACACATACAACAACACACAACCAACAACAGAACCACACACAAAACCACACACACAACCACAACCACACACAACCACACACACAACCACATATGCACACACAACTAAGCATGGGCTGAAAATTCGTTCCGCTTGCGGAATTTGCGGATTTTCCTCGATTTCGCGATCCGCGATTCTCGCGAAATCACGGTAAAATCCTCGAATCAGCGGGGACAAATTTTCAGCCAAACACTTACAGGGTTACAGCAGCAGGTGCAAAAGTTGAAGCTAATTTTTTGTAACCTTTTACAAAAGGGTTACAAAGAAATTAACTTCAACTTGGGCACCTGCTGCTGTAAGCCTGTAAGTGCTTCCTGGCGCCTCGTTGCCTACTTGCAACTATTCTCTGACCCTGCTCTGACCCTTGTAGCAGGGTCAGAGAATAGTTACAAGTAGGCAATGAGGCGCCTGTCACGAAAATTAAACCTCAACAGGAAGCACTGACAGATATAAAAACAAGCATTTGCAATGCAATAGGTCTCGCATTAGGAAAGTTTGAGCTATTGGTCTTGTAAATGACAATTTTTTTTATTTATGTGTTGGTTTTGAAAATAGCTAAGTTAATAGCATTGTCATTTACAATGCCAATAGTTATAACTTTCGCAAATGTGACACCTATAGCATTTGTAATGCAACATGTTTTGTATTTACGTGACTTAGCTGTATTGATATTACAAATTACAATGGCTTTTAATTTTTTTAAATAATTAATACTTAAATAAAAGTGATTTTAATTTATAATGGCAATAGCTTAAACTTTTGTAAATAACTTTTGTGAAGATTATGTTCACTGTATTTTATTGTGACGAAAACAGAAGTGAAATATTAACATATTTTTGTGACATTTGTAATAAAGTTTGAAACATTGAGAGAACATATTTGAACCAGTTGTTGTTGAATGGTTGCGCAGATTGATGCTGGGGTGGTTCTGAGTGGTGCTGGGATGGTGCTGAGTGGTGCTGTGGTGATGCCGAGTGGTGCTGTGGTGGTGCTGAGTGATGCTGTGGTGGTGCTGAGTGGTGCTGTGGTGGTGCTGAGTGATAATGTGGTGGTGCTGAGTGATGCTGTGGTGGTGCTGAGTGATGCTGTGGTGGCACTAAGTGGTGCTGTGGTGGTGCTGATTGGTGCTGTGGTGGTGCTGAGTGATGCTGTGGTGGTGCTGAGTGATGCTGTGGTAGTGCTGAGTGGTGCTGTGGTGGTGCTGAGTGATAATGTGGTGGCGCTGAGTGATGCTGTGGTGGTGCTGAGTGATGCTGTGGTGGCGCTGAGTGGTGCTGTGGTGGTGCTGATGATAATGTGGTGGTGCTGAGTGATAATGTGGTGGTGCTGAGTGATGCGGGACACAAACGGTACCTGAAATCCTCACGGCCGGGCTCTGCTCTGCCGCAACACCACCAGCAAAGGGCCGGGCCTTGCTCCGCCTGTCTCCCGGCCGGGCTTGGCTCCGCCGGGGCCCCTCCCACCACCAGTGACGCCCTCACCAGCGCCAGGAGGCGCATAAAGGCAGCGCCAGGTCAGAGAACAGTTGGGGGACACAAACTGTACCTGAAATCCTCACGGCCGGGCTCTGCTCCGCCGCAGCACCACCAGCAAAGGGCCGGGCCTTGCTCCGCCTGTCTCCCGGCTGGGCTTGGCTCCGCTGGGGCCCCTCCCACCACCAGTGACGCCCTCACCAGCACCAGGAGGCACATAAAGGCAGCGCCAGGTCAGAGAACAGTTGGGGGACACAAACGGTACCTGAAATCCTCACGGCCGGGCTCTGCTCCGCCGCAGCACCACCAGCAAAGGGCCGGGCCTTGCTCCACCTGTCTCCCGGCCGGGCTTGGCTCCGCCGGGGCCCATCCCACCACCAGTGACGCCCTCACCAGTGCCAGGAGGCGCATAAAGGCAGCGCCAGGTCAGAGAACAGTTGGGGGACACAAACGGTACCTGAAATCCTCACGGCCGGGCCCTGCTCCGCCGCAGCACCACCAGCAAAGGGCTGGGCCTTGCTCCGCCTGTCTCCCGGCCGGGCTTGGCTCCGCCGGGGCCCCTCCCACCACCAGTGACGCCCTCACCAGCGCCAGGAGGCGCATAAAGGCAATGCCAGTCCCTCGTCCCGCGGGACTCGCGCGGGCGGCACCGGGCGAAGCCCGGGCAAAGTGCGGGCCGTCTGTGGCCGTCGGGGGACGACCAGGGACGGGACGGGCCACCCCCCTGGGCACGGACACACTGGGTCAGGTATTGTTTAGCGTGGTTTTGGACTATTCAGCTGTGTTTCAAGACTTTAAACGATTCTGTGATCCCAAACGGTTGCTGCATGAAAAAGGAGGATTGGGGTGCAAGTGTTTTAAGTTATATGTCAAGTGTTGAGTTACTGGGTTATTCAGTATAAATAAGTTTGGTCCTGAATAAGTTTATTTATTATGTTTTGGAACTCCAAAGAGGTCCACATAAAACGAAAAAAAAGAAAAATAAACATGTACATAATACAAGATACTCAAGAAAAATACAACCAATCACTTGACAACATTTTTAACTAATACTATGTGCTCAATCAACACTATTAAATGAGACCTTCTAATAGATATTTAAAAAACATTTAAAGAAATTAAAAATGTTAAAACAAAACATTGCATTAGGAGGATTATATAAAGCTCTCAAGAAGGAATTGGCAGTGAGAATATTCAATTTCAAACAAATTTGTCTAAACCACTTACGGCGAAATAAGCGAAGTGCGGGACATACAAAAAGAACATGAATAAAATCTTGGGTAGACAGATTGCAAAGATTGCAGGTTGCAGGACAGCCGTACCACTTAGCCATAAGTTTATTAAGGGGGAGTAGATCCTGCCTTAAAAGAAGCCAGAAACGCCTTATACCATGCGGTATATTCCAGGCGACAAAGGGTTGCATGAGTTTTAATACGCATGTATCAATAAGGGGGGATACATTTTTCTTAGCAAGTATGAATTCCCTATCCAGCTTAAAGCTGAGTTCCCACGAGGACTGTTTCAAAAGAGGTTTTAGCTGAGCGGCGGATAGGGTGAAAAGAGTGCTCTCCTTCAATTGTAAAAGTTCAACAGCTTTCCTAAAGTTCTTTACAAGAGAGAAGAACTCCCTAAAAATACCCAACAATTCCAACTTCATTAGATGTCTCAGAGTACCCACCTCCCCTCTGGCCAAGCAGGTTACCCAACGCACCAACCCTGCCAACCCTTGCACCCAACTACTGCGGATGCCAAACTCAAGTCTTAGAGATGCCACTGAGCAAGAAGTATTAGTAGAGGCTAAAAACCTTAAGACTTTTCCTTCTACAACATGTAAAAAGCCCCATTGCCCTATATCAACCATTTTGATTCCATACAGGAGGGAAGACGGTATTTTAGCCCTGAAGACCTCTAGCATATGAGGAAAGTGTCTTCTCCCAGTGGCAGAATATAATACATTTACGGCCACATGCATCATTGTAGGATTTTGCATTTCCTAAATTGCGAAAATTAAGGAATAGCAATTTAGGAATTGCAAAATCCTATGCATCAAGAAATCCTAATTTTTTTTAGGATTTCTTAATTTTCGGAATTTGCGATTCCTTAATTGCGAATCGCAATTAAGGAATGGCATTACATTGATTCCTATGGGCCTAGAGGCCCATAGGAATCAAAGCCTTTTTGCGAATTTTATTTTGCGAATTACAAGTTGTTGATGCATTTCAAGGGTGGTGAGGGGGGTCCAAAGGACCCCCCCCCTGCACCCTTGAATTTTTTTTTTAAGTGCAAGTTTCACACACACATGTCCAACGGACATGTGTGTGTGTAACATGACACTTTCAAAAATGCTTTTTTGAGCATTTTTGAAAGATTTCTCAAATTAACACGAGGGTCAACCTCGTGTTAATTTGCACCTCCTATTTTCAAATTTGCATTTTTTAAAACATTCATGCATTGCATTTAAGGAATCGCACAAATGCGATTCCTTAACTGCAATCGCATTTTTAGGAAATGCAAAATATTGCGGTTTTTAAAAAAATGGTTCATGCATACCAAAAAGAGATTTTGGAATCGCAAACGGCCGAATTTGCCGATTCGCACCGTTTGCGACTCCAAAATCGTTTGATGCATGTGGCCGTTAAACTTTTACCCTGAGACAAGGCCTTACGAGCGTTGTTATCAATGTGGGCCTTGTCGCTTAGGTTGTCAGATAGTATTTTCCCCAGAAAGACATAGGAGTTAACCACCTCCAGTTTATGTCCACCTACAGACCAGCCAAATTTCTCATATTTTGTTTTTTTCCTCCCTGAAATACTCATGATTTGACTTTAGGTCGTATTTATCTTTAAATAATGAAATTCTGAGAAGAGGTGCAAGGCATGCAGACGATTATTTAACCCCTTGGGTGTAAGGTCTAGTATAAGAATATCGTCCGCATAGAGCAAACAAGAAATGGGAGATCCCCCTAAAGACGGAGCGATACCTTCACAAGCTGATAAAGACCTAGGGAGATCAGAAATATATAAGGAAAAGAGCAGAGGTGCCAAAAGACAACCCTGCTTTAATCCATTAATAGTCGGGATAATTTGGGATAACCCCTTTTCCCCACCTTGTAGTACTTGGCACCAAGTATCAGAATGAAGGGCCTTAACCAGATCTAACAGGAGGGGAGGCATACCCAGAGCTTCCAACTTTCTCCACAGCAACGGCCGATCCACCTTGTCGAATGCTGTGGAGAAATAAAAAAATGCAGCATATATTCTTCCTCCTCGTACCCTAACATATTTATCACAGATTATCTGGAGAGCGGTAAGGTTATCCAGTGTACCATGGCCCTTGCGAAAACCTGTCTGTTCTAAAGGTAAAATATGATTCCTCTCCACCCAATCATTTATAGAATATAGGAGACATTTGGAAAAAATGTTGCCGATAGCATCAAGAAGGGCTATTTGGCGATAATTCTTAGGATTATTCCTATCTCCCTTCTTGAACAAAGGCACCAAAATGCTCCCTTTCCAAGACGGGGGGACAGATTTATTCAAGAAGCAGAATCTAAATAAAATGAACAAAATTTTGCTCCAAGAAACAGGGTCCTGTTTCAGGACAGATATGGGGAGTTCATCGGGCCCCATTGCACCTGAAAGACGGAGTTCTTTTATAGCCAATTCAATGGTTTTCTCGGACGGGAAATCTATTAAGGTATCGCTATCATAGCAGAGGCTCAAATTCACATCCGCAGGCCCATTGCTGGCATATAAATTTACAATATAATTTACCCAGGTTTGCTCACATATGTGAATAGGGCGAGGCCTGACTCTTGTTCCACAACCCTCCCCGATTATGGACCAGAACAGTCTGGCATGCCCGTTCACTGCGGCCTCCCGCAGGTTAATCCAGAGAGAATCCTCTTTTTCTTTTTTTATTTTCATCTTGACCCTTCTTCTCCTTCTTTTTAAGATGGTTATTTGTCGGTATCTTTCAGGGAATCTGGACAAGTATTGTTTCCTCACCAGTTTATTTATTTCCTTATTTAGGGAAATGACCGAGCAAGGGAATGTGGGCTTTTTTTTTATTGAGTTGGATTTTCTTGCAACCAAAGTGATCCTCTTCATAAAAGACTCGAAAGACGACAGTTCGGCCCCTGGCCAATTAGGAAGATCACTGAGTGTTTTATCTAAAAGATTTCCTAGACCCTTCATGGCTTTTGAGTTCCAAAAGCATCTTCCAGTTTTAGCCCCAAAATTGATTAGATCGCCATTCAGAGTCCAAGGGTCAGCCGGGGGTGGGAATAAAGAAAGTGTTAAGACAATTACATTATGATCACTAAAAGGAGTATGTGAGAGTACTAGATCTTGTAAAAGGTGGAAAAAACAATACTCAACAATTATGTAATCCAATATCGACTCATTATTGTGAGATTTGTGCGTAAAAAGAGCCGGAGTATCTGAGGGGAGCCTTCCATTCACTATAATACCCTCGAATTCAGATAATTCATTCAACAGCAGTTTCCCTCTCTTGTTTGTTCTAATTTTATCAGGAAAAAGTGCTTGTGGGATCTGAAAGTATTCCTCTTTGAGCCTGTTTCTAAATAGTTCCAAGCTTAGATTAGAAATCTTACAATTAAGATCACCCAGTAAAATTACCTGTGGTGAGGGAACTGTTTTCTTAATTTGTTTAATGAAGGCAATAACTTGTTTTAACACTCCATTATAACAGTCGTCAGGGGAAATATATGCATTTACTAATACCAAGGACTGAATCTTTTCCAGATTGTCAAAATGAAATAATGTCACTGCCTGGAAAAGGTTACTGGGATGTAAGTGATGTGAGTATTTCCACTTTATCCGATTAGATAATAGGCAAGCAATTCCCCCTTTAGCGTGACCCCTCTTTGAGGCAACAGCCCCTCCTTCCAAAACGATGTAATCCCTATCCACTGACAATTTATCCACACACCACGTCTCTTGGATACAGATCACATTAGCCTCCAAGGTATATAGATACTGCATCTTTTCAGGACTGTTCTTAATTCCGGCGGCATTCCAAGAGATAATTTTCAAATTGCTGCTAAAAATTTGTCAATAATTTGGGATTGTCTGTAGATTTACCCGATAAAGCGCCAGGTAACCAATTCCATTGCTGACCATTGTCTACTCTATTTCCCTTTGTGGGGAAAGATAGAGGGATTACATGAGATACTAGGCGTTTAGAATCAGAAAGGCTGATCCTTAAATCCTCAAAGGGGAAAGGAGGAATAGCCTGTTTTGTGCCAAAGGGCCTCTTATCAAGGGAATCAACTCTACGGGGGGAAAAAAAGGAATTACATCGATCCCACGACTCTGAAGATTCTCAGCCTGTTTCAAAATATGGTTAACGATAAGTTTGGAATAGAACCTAACCCTAGTACAAGAACCTACCTCACCATTCAAGATTGTGACCAGATCAATATCACTAGTTTGAATTAACTTCAAACTCTCCATCTCCCTAAAACATCTAAGGAGCCAGGATCTGTTCATAATTAATTCAGTATCAAAGAGAGGGAGGAAATCCAGCGTCATAGTATCTATACTGTCCTCCTTTGTGATTCCAAAGGTTTTTTTCGAGTAAACTGCATCTTCTATTGGAACAAAAAAAGAGGAAACAGTTGGATTGAGGGCTGATACCAATTCAGTAGCAGATTTTTTCTGATTCACTATCGGAAAAGAGTTCGATGGCATCTCTAATCCGGTAGGGAGGATTCCTAATCTAGGAATCGTACAACTAGGAATAGTATCGGTATTCTCAACAGACAGTGCTGGCACCTCTTCACTTTGCAAATTGGTGCCCTGCTGTGGACTTACAGCCTCAGCCCCTACAATAGTTTGAAAGGACATATTAACCTCACTCTTGACATGCTGGTCTAAAACATCATCAAAGATTATTTGTCTCTGCCTCTTTTTTTTTAATCTACGGAGAGGTTTCTTCTTTTTTCCTCTACGCTTATCTGGTTTTTCCGTTTTTTCTTTTTCCCCCTTCTCCTTAGATTCTTGGACAAAGATAGGAAAAAACTCTTTAACAGATTTTAAATCTTCTCCCTTACTAGAGTCTTCTGCAATTTCAAGGGCCACATCAGTGATACAATTATATGCTGATGATTTAGGGACTGACAAAAGCACATTTGATAATAACTCGTTTTCAGCGGGGACAGGTAGGATGTTCTGAATTGAATTGAGAGAAGAAGAAGAAGAGACTATATGCCCGAGTTCGGGCAAAGCAACACCACCGGCTTTAGGACCTTGCAAACCACCACAAGGATCAATACTAGGAATATGTTCCCAATTTAGAAGGACCTTCAGAATCTGGGTAACAGTTTCTAAAACACAATCATTACTTCCTACAAATTTGCCCAATAGCATTAACATTGAGGACAACAGGTGTTCTAAAGCAATTAGGGACTCGGAAATGGGCTTATCCAGACTCTCTGGGTGAGAAAAAGCAGTAGGGAGAATGCCTGATATATTCAACTCGGGACTATTTGAGTTGTTAGACAAGGAGGTAATATCATGGGATTGTATCGAAGGGGTGCTGCTATAGAGATGGAGACCCGGGGAATGGAGCCGAGAGGAGTTTTGGCGGCCTCCAGTAACTTCAAAGATCCATCTTGCAAGTAACGCCCGCAAAGATCCAGATCAATGTCCAACATTTGGGAATCCTCATTTCCCACTTCCCTTTGATTAAAACCAACTGCGAGTTCTTGTATACAGTTGACATCAGGCATTGTTGGAATATTATTCAAAATCTGGTCCTCAGCTCTAGGGGCAAGTAAGTTGCTAGGGAGGGAAACAGTGGGTTTTGTTGAATTAATTTCATCACAGGATAGTGAGCTCATACCAGAATTTCCCCCCTCAAGTGGATCCTCCACTACCAGCCTTGGAGTCCCCACGGGGGAAACTACTACACCCATATCCCTAGACATATTCTTATCTTTGGGCTTCTCCCATAGCTGGAATAATTGACACTGACCCTTTAATTGTAAATTTTGAACATCCTTATTTCTGAGAGGGTTAGATTTGGTTTTGGCGCACAACCTTCCTACCAAGAGTCTCCCAGGACGGAGTTTTTTAGCAGACATAATTCAGCAATAATTAATCAAAATTAAAACAATATCTAATACAGTAACAAATAAAAGGGCAGTGTATGAATATCAAAATGAAAATGATTGGGCCCAGCCCGGCCTCCTTCGGCCCCTGACGGCCACAGACGGTCCGGCCCTTGTCCCGGGCTTCTCCTGCGCGCTCCCGCGCAGCGGAGATAACGTCCGCTTTTTTATGGGAGCGAGGTAGAGGGAGGAAACGTGAGGGGCGTGGCAAACAGGGAAAGCGGGTCCGGCGAGGAGTAGCGCTTGTGAGTGGAGAGGAGGCGCCCAAGTTTTCAGTAGCGCTTAATGGCTCCAAAAACAGCAAGGGTCAGAACACAACAGGCAAGTTCAGCAGTCAGGTGAAATCCCACGAAGATTCAAAGTCTGGTTGTTTTAATTGAGATGAGGGGGGGCGTGGCAAACAGGGAGAGCGGCCCAGGTGTCTCGGGTCAGGTCAGCTCCAGTGACTCCTGGGAAACGGAGTCCTGGTGGCGACACGCTCGCAGCCCTGCTCTGTAGTTCGCCCACAGCAGTCCCCAGAAGCCTCTGTACCCCAGCGCCCACAAGATAACAGCGCCGCGAAGCGGGACCCGCGACGCGGGTCTGGCGAGGAGTAGCGCTTGTGAGTGGAGAGGAGGCGCCCAAGTTTTCCGTAGCGCTTAATGGCTCCAAAAACAGCAAGGGTCAGAACACAACAGGCAAGTTCAGCAGTCAGGTGAAAGCTTGCCCTTTCCCTTACGCTTTCCCTTGTCCGTATGAGGGCACACTGTTGCGCAGTTGCGCAGATTCCTTTGTCCTTGACCCCCCAAATTCGGTGGTTGAATCTAATAGAGTCTGGCAGAGTCTAGTTGAGTCTGATAAGTCCGGACAGGTATGGTGAGTGTTGGACACGGCCTCGTGGCGTGGGCCTACCCCTCCCACATGGCGGGCCCGGGACGACATCGGGCCGCCGTCGATCTGCAGTCGACCCCCCTGACACGAACATTCCCGAACCCGCAAGGAGGGCCGCCCCCTGGCAACCTACGGCTCTCCCTCTTCCTGGCCCCCGGCGGGCCCTGCTCGCCAACGCCGCCGGTCCAGCAACCATGCCTGGCCCCATCTCTGGCCCGACTCCATCTTGGGCCCATCACGTCCCGAGCACGTGGCCGCCGCCACCCTGGCCCCGGCCCCAGCGAAGCCCCGACATCGGGGCACCAAGATCCTCCCAGGTGGTCGAGTGGCCACTTGACAGATCCAAGGGGCGGGAAGTTCCGATGGCCCTCCAGCCGTCCCCGGATGCCTGGTATAGATCGCCCTCCAGCCTCCCTGGGCGCTGGCTCCACCCTCCTGCTGGGTGTCTGGACACCTTCATCCCGGCCCCTCTGACCCCCGGGCGCGAGGGTCCGGACATCAAAGGACTCCAGTCCTATATCTGGGCCAGCCCTGGATCAGGACGGCAGTTGTATCTGGAGTTGAAGCCCTGCTGACCTCGTCGCGGCTGATCCTGATCCGCACTCTTGCACCTGGAACTATCTTCGAGGCCCTGCTGACGCTGTCGCGGCCTGACCCAGCTGAACCACCTTCGAGGCCCTGCTGACGCTGTCGCGGCCTGTCCAAGCTGAACTACCTTTGAGGCCCTGCTGACGCTGTCGCGGCCTGACCAAGCTGAACCACCTTCGAGGCCCTGCTGACGCTGTCGCGGCCTGTCCAAGCTGACCTACCTTTGAGGCCCTGCTGACGCTGTCGCGGCCTGACCAAGCTGAACCACCTTCGAGGCCCTGCTGACGCTGTCGCGGCCTGACCAAGCTGAACTATCTTCGAGGCCCTGCTGACGCTGTCGCGGCCTGAACCCTTGAACTATCCACGCACCAGTGGGTGCCAAGACTGTCCCGCTACCCCCTTTTTCCCCCGCAATCAAGACATTACGGATCCCTCGATCCTTGCCGCTATCCTGCCAAGAATGTGCTTTGAGTACTTATATAAAGATTCTTGTGAACCTCCTTCCTGTGTAGTGTCTATCTGTAAGTAGTGTGATTACCCTGCTGTTACGATTGTAGGAGAGGAGCCTCGCCAAGGAGGCCTCCCTACGGTGCTCGGCCTATTCCAGACAGAGAGGTGGGTCTCGGGGCGGACAGTCAGACACCTTCTGTCTCCCCTGGGGTCGCCTTTCCAACATTGGTGGCAAGCGACGGGATCCGAGCCCACGCAAATCGTACAGCGAGTAACACGTCACTACTGACAGAGACCCACAGCCACGATGACTACTAAGGAAGCCGGAACGACCGCAGAATTCCAGAAAGACCTGTTAGAGGAGTATACCCATAAAGAACTTAAACAATTTTGCAAAGACTTGGGTATCGCTACCACTGGACTAAGTACAAAGGACGATTTCAAAGAAGCGCTGCAAACCTGGGTGGAGACCAGAGAGACCCCACCCCAACCGAACGATGACATTGTCCGAGAAGTACCCGTGAGTACCGTCATAGCCCCCATAGAGGAAAGAACCGCCAACAGGGACCCGGGCCTCTCCCACGAAGATGCCCAGGAGCGAGAGAGGAGTCGGCTCCATGAACTAGAGCTCGCCCGACTCCGGCTGGACGGAGAACTCCAATTAGCAGAAAAAAAAATGGCCCTTGAACAACGGCGATTGGAGGGAGATCTGGAAGAGAGGCGGCGGCAAAGAGAATTGGAAGAAAAAAAACTCGCATACGAACACGAGCGTGGCCTCAAAGAGCTCGAAATCAAAGCCAACCTCGAAGGAACTGGCGCCACGGTAGCCCGGAACCCCTCACCGCCTGCCGACCCAAAGGTCCACATCCCGAAGGATATCGTAAAGGAGTACTACAAGAATGACGATATCCAGCAATGGTTCAAGGCGTACGAAGTTGCCATGACCGCGCACCGCATTCCGCGATCAGACTGGGGTGCCGGCTTATGGGGGAGATTCGTCAGTGAAGGAAGAGACACCCTGCTGGAGCTGGCCGACGACGTAATGTCCTCCTATGACCACATGAAGGACGCCCTGCTTGTCCGGTATGGCCTCACCCCCGAGATGTACCGGCAGAGATTCAGAGACTGCAAGAAAATCCCCGGTACCACGTGGGTCGAGTACGTGAACTTTTATAGCAGGGACCTGGAAGGATGGATAAAGGGCAGCAAAGTGTCCACCTACGAGCAGCTGTTCAACCTCATCGTTTGGGAGCACCTCTCCAACAACTGCTTTGTCGAGCTCCGACAGCATCTACTCGACAGCAAGCTAACCGAGCCCCGGAAACTCGCCGTCGAGGCCGATCGATGGGTGAGCACCCGGGTCCCCCGAACACCGATAGGAGAAACCGGTCAGGGCGGCCGGGGGCACCCCCGCCAGCGGGGAGGCGGAGGAGGACAGAACCAGAGCCGAAGTTTCCCGCCAGCCTCGGGCCGGGGGCCCCCTCCCGGGTCCCCCCCGAGTAACACTTCGCCGTCCCTGAGGAGGGACCCCTCAGCACGGCAGGGGCCCCACCCGAACATTACTTGCCACAGATGCCAGCGGACCGGTCACTATGCCAGTGACCCCCTCTGCCCCATGAACCAGCGTCCCGGCTCCACTGGGCCTCCGACCCGCCAGTTCGCTGCTGCAGCTCTGGGAGGAGAGGGAGAAGAAGACGTAGAGGTCTACGAGGAAGAACAAATCGAGTATGAACCAGCCGCCATGGCCCTAGCCTGCCTGGGCAATAGAGACATGGTCCCCCAGGCCCCGCTACCGAGCAACACTCGAAAATACCGTCAGTGGGTCCACATCAATGGACGACGGACCGAAGCCCTCCGAGACACGGGAGCCAGTGTGACCGCCGTCCGCTGCCACTTGGTGACCCCCGAACAGATCATCCCGAACGTACGCTGCCCCGTGAGGGCCGCCGACAACTCCGAAACTCTATGCCAGATGGCCCGAATTCCCTTTGAATGGAGGGGAGTGTCGGGCACCCTCAAGGTGACCGTCCGGGACGACGCCCCCATGGACTGCCTCCTTGGGAACGACCTCGAGAGCTCTCCCTGGGCCCAAGTCGAGCGGAGAGAGCACCTAGGAATGATGGGACTACCAGAGTGGGTCTGTGCGACGACCCGATCTATGGCGGCCCGAGCCCCGGCAGCGACCGAGGCCGCCCCGACTGACGAGCCGGAGTGGCCCGAGCCACCACCCTCGGCCATCCAGGAAGAATGCGACTCCGAGACCAGGCCCCTCGGAGCCCGAAAACCACCACGAGCTCAGCGACATCCCCGAACTCGCCCAATGGCGCCAAGAGGGTGGTCCCACCCGAGAACAGTTTCGGCAGGAGCAGAAGACCTGCCCTTCCCTCGAGGGGACCCGCCAACAAGCCGCTGCCCAAGCTACCGGGGACACCTCAGGGTCCCACTGGGTCTACTGGGACCATGACCTCCTATATAGTGAACAGAAAATTGCCGAGCTGGGGGCCAGCCGAGTACTAGTGGTTCCCCTCCGATTCAGAGACTTCCTTTTGAACCTGGCGCACGATGTGCCCCTCGCAGGGCACCTGGGGCAGGACAAAACTTACAGCCGCCTGGTGACCCATTTCTACTGGCCCAAAATGCGCACTGATGTACATAACCACTGCCGCACCTGCCCGGCATGCCAAGCCAGCGGAAAGAGCGGGGGGAAGGTGAAGGCCCCGCTCCAACCTTTTCCAGTAGTGACCACCCCCTTCGAGCGAGTGGGAATAGACATTGTGGGGCCCCTGGACCCTCAAACCTCGCAAGGGCATCGCTTCATACTTGTCCTAGTGGACCACGCCACCCGCTACCCTGAGGCCATCCCCCTCAGAACCATCACCGCTCCCGTGGTGGGGCGAGCCTTGATGGGGATCTTCTCCCGAGTAGGATTCCCCCGGGAGGTCGTGAGCGATCGAGGCACGAACTTTATATCTAAATATATGCGGTCCCTGTGGCAACAGTGCGGGGTCGCATACAAGTTCACCACCCCGTATCATCCCCAAGGGAATGGACTCGTGGAGCGGTTCAACCGGACACTCAAGGGGATGATACAGGGCCTAGAGGAGCCACTACGACGCAGATGGGACGTCCTGCTGCCCTGCCTCCTGTTTGCCTATCGGGAGGTACCACAGAAATCCCTGGGGTTCAGCCCCTTTGAACTCTTGTACGGACACCCTGTCCGAGGTCCGCTCAGCCTGGTCAAAGAGGGCTGGGAAACTACCGTCCAAGGCGCACCCCCGGATGTCTACCGATACCTCCTGACCCTTCGAAACCAGACTCGGAAGTTCCGGGCCCTTGCAGAGGCCAACCTGGAAGCCAGTCAGGAGGACATGAAACGCTGGTACGACCAGTACTCCTCCTCCATCGAGTTCGAGCCGGGCCAGCTGGTCTGGGTTATGTCCCCGGTCGAACCCTGTGCCCTCCAGGACAAATGGTTGGGGCCCTTCAAGGTGATCGAGCGCAAGAGCCCCGTCACTTACCTCGTGAATATAGAATCTCCCCGGAACCCCCTCCGGGTTCTGCACGCCAACCGGCTCAAACCTCATTTTGCCCGCACAGAACTGAGCCTGCTACTCGCTACCGACGATGGGACCGAAGACGACTCCGAGCCCTTGCCCGACCTCCTAAAGTGCACGGAGAAGGACGGCTCCGTCGAAGGGATCTCTCTCTCCCCCGACCTGACCCCCGCGCAGCGTAGAGACTGTCAGGAACTGTTGGGACAATTCACAGATCTGTTCTCCCTCACCCCCGGGGTTACCCAATGGTGTGTCCACGATGTCGACACCGGGGACAGTCAGCCAGTACGACACCGGGCCTACAGGGTCCCCGACCGAGTTCGGGCCTGCATCCAGAAGGAAGTCACCAAGATGCTGGCCCTGGGGGTAGTCGAACCCTCCGACAGTCCCTGGGCCAGCCCAGTGGTCCTGGTCCCCAAGGCCGCCGCCCCTGGCACCCCACCAGAACTCCGGTTTTGCGTCGACTACCGGGGGCTGAATGCTGTTACGAGAACCGATGCACATCCCATCCCCCGGGCCGATGAACTGATCGACCGCCTGGGGGCCGCCAAGTACCTTAGTACCTTCGACCTCACCGCCGGGTATTGGCAGATCGGCCTCACCCCTAGCGCCCAGGAGCGCTCAGCCTTCTCCACACCCGACGGCCACTTCCAGTTCAAGGTGATGCCCTTCGGCATGAAAAATGCCCCGGCCACCTTCCAGAGACTAGTAAACAAAGTACTGGTGGGGCTAGAAGAGTTCAGTGCCGCCTACCTAGACGACATTGCGGTCTACAGCCTCCACTGGGCTGAGCACCTGAAACACCTTTGGGAAGTCCTGACCGCCCTCCGCCGGGCCGGGCTAACTGTGAAGGCCAGCAAATGCCAGATAGGCCAAGGGTCCGTGACCTATCTGGGACACCAAGTGGGGAGCGGCCAAGTGGCTCCCCTCCAACCCAAGATCGACGCCATCCTAGCCTGGGAACCCCCGGCCAACCAGACCACCGTCCGAGCCTTCCTGGGGCTCACGGGGTACTATCGGCGTTTTATCAAGAACTATGGGAGCATTGTGGGGCCCCTCACGGAACTGACCTCGAAGAACAGGCCACAGAAAGTGCAGTGGACACCCGCGTGTCAGGTGGCCTTCGAGACCTTGAAAACAGCCATGTGTACCGCCCCTGTGCTCCAGGCCCCCGACTACAGCCGAGAGTTTGTGGTCCAGACCGACGCCTCGGAACACGGCATCGGGGCGGTCCTCTCTCAGATGGACCCAGAGGGAATTGACCATCCAGTCGCCTTCATCAGCCGGCGGCTGCTGGCCAGAGAACAACGATGGAGCACCATCGAGAGAGAGGCCTTCGCCGTCGTGTGGGCCCTTAAGAAACTCAGGCCATACCTCTTCGGCACCCACTTCCGGGTGCAGACAGACCACCGGCCCCTACGGTGGCTGATGCACATGCGTGGCGAAAACCCGAAGCTGCTGCGATGGTCCATCTCCCTCCAAGGGATGGACTTCACTGTGGAGCATCGCCCTGGCAACGACCACGCCAACGCTGATGGCCTGTCCCGATTCTTCCGCCTCGACGAAGAGAGTCCCCAGGACGATGGGTGACTCTCCCCGCCTTCAGCTGGAGGGGACGTGTGTTGGACACGGCCTCGTGGCGTGGGCCTACCCCTCCCACATGGCGGGCCCCGGACGACATCGGGCCGCCGTCGATCTGCTGTCGACCCCCCTGACACGAACATTCCCGAACCCGCAAGGAGGGCCGCCCCCTGGCAACCTACGGCTCTCCCTCTTCCTGGCCCCCGGCGGGCCCTGCTCGCCAACGCCGCCGGTCCAGCAACCATGCCTGGCCCCATCTCTGGCCCGACTCCATCTTGGGCCCATCACGTCCCGAGCACGTGGCCGCCGCCACCCTGGCCCCGGCCCCAGCGAAGCCCCGACATCGGGGCACCAAGATCCTCCCAGGTGGTCGAGTGGCCACTTGACAGATCCAAGGGGCGGGAAGTTCCGATGGCCCTCCAGCCGTCCCCGGATGCCTGGTATCGATCGCCCTCCAGCCTCCCTGGGCGCTGGCTCCACCCTCCTGCTGGGTGTCTGGACACCTTCATCCCGGCCCCTCTGACCCCCGGGCGCGAGGGTCCGGACATCAAAGGACTCCAGTCCTATATCTGGGCCAGCCCTGGATCAGGACGGCAGTTGTATCTGGAGTTGAAGCCCTGCTGACCTCGTCGCGGCTGATCCTGATCCGAACTCTTGCACCTGGAACTATCTTCGAGGCCCTGCTGACGCTGTCGCGGCCTGACCCAGCTGAACCACCTTCGAGGCCCTGCTGACGCTGTCGCGGCCTGTCCAAGCTGAACTACCTTTGAGGCCCTGCTGACGCTGTCGCGGCCTGACCAAGCTGAACCACCTTCGAGGCCCTGCTGATGCTGTCGCGGCCTGTCCAAGCTGACCTACCTTTGAGGCCCTGCTGACGCTGTCGCGGCCTGACCAAGCTGAACCACCTTCGAGGCCCTGCTGACGCTGTCGCGGCCTGACCAAGCTGAACTATCTTCGAGGCCCTGCTGACGCTGTCGCGGCCTGAACCCTTGAACTATCCACGCACCAGTGGGTGCCAAGACTGTCCCGCTACCCCCTTTTTCCCCCGCAATCAAGACATTACGGATCCCTCGATCCTTGCCGCTATCCTGCCAAGAACGTGCTTTGAGTACTTATATAAAGATTCTTGTGAACCTCCTTCCTGTGTAGTGTCTATCTGTAAGTAGTGTGATTACCCTGCTGTTACGATTGTAGGAGAGGAGCCTCGCCAAGGAGGCCTCCCTACGGTGCTCGGCCTATTCCAGACAGAGAGGTGGGTCTCGGGGCGGACAGTCAGACACCTTCTGTCTCCCCTGGGGTCGCCTTTCCAACAGTGAGGCTGGGCAGGTATGGCTGAGAATGGGTGTGTGTGATGAGGAAAGGCTGGCTGGGCAAGCTGGGAGCTGATTGAGAGTGTCTCTGGGCACCTCTGCCACTTCTAACACCACCGCCGCCTCTGCCTCTGCTGCCACGCCTCTTGAGGCTCCTGACTGCTCCTGCCTGCTCTTGCCCTGCTTAAGCTCGACTTGGGGCTCAGGGCTCAGGGCTCAGGATGCTGAGACTGAGGCCGATGCAGATGCTGGGGGCGGGGTTGAGAGGGGGGGCCTGCAAGCAACGAGCTAGCGAACGTGGGCGCCTGAGGAGCAGCTAGCAGTGCTTGAGACCCCCCTCCCGATGCAGTTTACAATGTCGGGCTCGCTCCCGCCAGCCGCTAACTGCAGCGCTCGCACCAACCTTCACGCTCCGATAGTCTCGCGTCTTCCGCTTCCTTTTCAATCCGCCACTGCAGCCCTGCCACTGCCACTGCCGCTGCAGCACCCGTCTCCTCGGAACCTTCACAGGGCGCCGGGTCTCAAGGCGCTGGGAACTGGACAGCCCCCTGCAGGCTTTTGCGGGCTTTTCCGCTTACTCCCGCCGGGCCTTTGATCTTTTTTACCGGCTGCCAGGTAGCGGTAGTGCTAGGCGCGGGTTCCAAGCCGCTGGGACGCCTCCCTCTGGCTGCTCACAACGTGGAGAACGGCGACTGGCGACCAGAGCGGCTCGCGACTCTCTGCTGCTCTCTGCTGGCCACGAATGAAAGTCTGACAAGTCAAACAGGGGCTGTGAGGATATTCAGTATAAGGATTTGTGGTTTTTGTTGTGGGGAGGATAAGAGGTAAAGAGCTAGACTATAATATGTCTAACCACCCTAAAACACGCTCGGCTATGAGCAAAGCTCGCCAAACTGAAACCCCCAAACAAACATTGGCAAATTCAAAAGATTTAGCCCCAAGTAAAGAGAAAAAACCTACCCCTATTGACCTGATGCTAAAGAAGGTATCCGAGGAAATAGCACGCATGGAAAGGAGTCTATCTTCCTCACCTAATCCCGTTGTAGCGACTCGAACACCCTGTAGAGACCCGCTATTAGCTGATAGTCCAAATATGACGGGGAATGTAGCCTCCCCAACTAACGCAACTGAGGCCATTCCCTTCCCGGAAAATAGGGATTATGCCCAATTTTGGAGAATCATAAATAGGCCTTGTTACCAAGACTCAAGCTCACAAGTAATCAGTACCAATATATTACCAGACCAATGGACTAACCACTTTAAGACCCTGTACAATCAGAAGGAGGTAGTTATTGAGGATGGGATTTGGGAGGGACCCAGGGCAACCGATTTAGAATTTTCCTTGCCGGAATTTCTAAAAGCAGTGTCAGGGCTGACGCGTAATAAGGCACCAGGCCCGGATGGCACCCCCCCAGACCTATTTTTAAGCAATACTGATTTATGGGCACCAATTCTGACCCGAGTACTTAATGCCGCAATTAAATCTGGTCTACCGAGATCTTGGTCAACAGCAGTGATTGTCCCCATATATAAGAAAGGCTACAGAGACAACCCACAGTGTTACAGACCAATCTCGCTGATTGATGTCTCGGCCAAAGTATTAGGTAGGGCAATTCTTAACCGCCTGATAGAGTGGACTGGTACCCATAACACCTTGGTGGACACCCAGTATGTCTAAACTTATATCTTTTAGCAGCCAAATACATCAAGTCAGATGACGGGACCCTGTATATGGGATTTATGGATCTGGCAGCGGCATTTGAAAAAAAATGTTAATAGCGCTAATCTCTGGGCATTTATGTTTAGATTGGGAATCGACCCAGATCTGATCAATATACTCAAGGAACTGCATTGGAACACCTCTGCCAAGGTCCGCTATAGCACGGGGGGGGTGAGCACCGATCCCTTCCCGTGCTCTGGCGGGGTGAGGCAGGGGTGTATCCTGGCTCCATTCCTATTTTCTCTTTACATAAATGACCTAGAGAGTGCCCTGCTGACACTGGGAACTGACTGCCCAAGAGTGGGATCGCGCCATATACTGGTACTGCTGTACGCGGACGACGCGGTCCTCCTCGCTCGAACAGCAGTGAGCCTCCAGCTTCTAATTACTGGTTTTGCTGAATTCATGAGGAATCTGGATCTTTCTGTTAATCTAACCAAGTCTTTTATTATGGTGACAGGGAAAAAACCCCACAAGAGATTTGTGTTCAAAATAGGAACTCATGTTTTGGACACTGTGACTACTTTCCCATACCTGGGTCTCCTGTTTGACGGAAAGATTAAGTTTGCCCCACTGGTTGAGGAAAGGTCCAGGAAACTCGTCTCAGCAAACGGGGCCATACTAAACTTCGCACCAAGGATGGGACGTTGGTCTCCTGAGCAGGTGATGACACTGTACAGAGCGGTCAGTACCTCCAAAGCCACCTACGGGGCAGAGGTGTGGGGTTTAGGGATGCACATCAGATACAAGTGGAGGAAGACAAATTTTTAAAGAAACTATTAAAGCTACCACAGAGCATCCCGGCAGCTATCATTCATAAAGAGCTGGGCACTCCATATATATCTGATCTGATCAGAGTGAGACCAATTTTGACCTGGTTTAGAATTTGGCTAAACCCAAATGCGGAATTAACAAGACAGATTATTAAGGACTGCCTCCAGAGAGACAGATGGTTAAAATACATTAAAGAAACCCTAGAGTCCATTGACCAGCAAATATTATTTTCTGACCCTTCAAACGTGGACAGCTCTTGCAAATTTTATGTCCAAAAGCAGCTGTCACAAAAATACGACTACAGGAGGAACGAATTTGATTCTAAAAAATCCTCGGTAGCAGCCCACTCGCTTGTAAGCAATGAAATGGGTATGGAACTGTATCTCTTTTTAATCCACAGTCAACATGAGAGGTTTTTAATGACCCGTTTTAGGCTCAATTTGTTACACAATATTTTATCTTACCCGTCTGGCTTTACACTAACAATTGAGCAGAAGGGTGCCTGCGGCTGCGACAATAGGTCTCCGCAGGACACCCTTCATTTTGTACTATTTTGTTCTTTTTATAAAATGCCGCGTCGAAGATTCCTGGTGGACATTTTAAAGGAATCAAAAATTTATCATGCAAAGACTGCTTTATTATTTTTGCAAAGAGCAACTGAGACACGTATCTTGTGTACTATTATGAGCTTTTTAAAAATTGTGGTCAAATTAAGAAATACAAGGGGTTGATGGAGGATGTTATGAATTTATTGCTCCCTTCTTTTGGAAAAAGCTTGTAAATAATAAAATTTTTTATACCTGTTTTTAATATTGTTATGTTCAGTCTGATTATATGTGGATATGTAATGTTATGGATTTTTATGATGGTTTTTAACCACCGAAATAAATAAAGAACTGAACTGAACTGAGTGATGCTGGGGTAGCGCTGAGTGATGATGTGGTGATGCAGAGGGCAGAAAGGCACAAAAAGCAGTCTAACAAACGGCAGAAGGGCAGAAAAACAAGGGAAAAACGAGTCTAACAGAGGGCAGAAGGGCACAAAAAAACAGTCTAACAGAGGACAGAAGGGCAGAAAAACAAGGGAAAACGAGTCTAACAGAGGGCAGAAGGGCACAAAAAAGGAGTCTAACGGGGCAGAAAGGCACAAAAACGAGTCTAACAGTGGGCAGAAGGGCACAAAAAACGAGTCTAACAGAGGGCAGAAGGGCACAAAAACAAGGGAATAACAGAGGGCAGAAGGACACACAAAACGAGTCTAACAGAGGGCAGAAGGGCAGAAAAACAAGGGAAAAAAGAGTCTAACAGAGGGCAGAAGGGCACAAAAAACGAGTCTAACAGGGGGCAGAAGGGCAGAAAAACAAGGGAAAAACGATTCTAACAGAGGGCAGAAGGGCAGAAAAACAAGTGAAAAACAAGTGTAACAGAGGGCAGAAGGGCACAAAAAACGAGTCTAACAGGGGGTAGAATAAATCCCGCCCTGCGTGTTTGTCCACGAAGATGCCACCTTTTTGTGCAATACCTCTATTCAACTGGAGTACTTTCTACTGTCTAATCAGTAAGTGCTCCCTCGTTGGCTAAATGTATAGGGGCAGATTTACAATAACTGGCGCATCCCCAGGGATGCACCAGTTATTGTGCGCCGCAGCTCCGCCACCCATGGTGCGCGCATTTACAATGCGGCTCACCATGTGGCAAAAACCGCACAGATGCGTCACGCATCTGTGCCGTAAAAGCAGCGCATTGCTGGAGCTGCGTCGCGCTTGCGAAGCAGCTCCAGCAATGCTCTGGGGGCCCTATCTCCCCAATGCTGCATTTATTTATTTATTTATTTATTTTTGTAATTTATTGAGCTCGGCGAATACCCGTGGGCGTCTCGGCGCTAATTGATACCATTAAATTCCCTCATCGCTCCTGGCAGGCTGTGTTGAACTACTGATCGAATAGCCAGGTTTTCACTAACTTTCGAAATTGCATAAGTGAAGGAGAGGACTTGATGCAGAGAGGCAAGGAGTTCCAAAGCTTTGAAGCCGCAACTAGGAAGCGACGGTCTCCCCAAGATACTGTCTTGGATCGAGGAACCACTAGATGATTCAGGGTGGTGGATCGAAGCGTTCTGGTTGGTTTATAGGGTGTCAGATTTCCTTAAAGAATTGGGGAGCTTGGTCATGTAGTGCTTTATAAACTATGCATAAAGATTTAAATTTTATGCGGTTGCGGATCGTTAGCCAGTGATAGTTTATGAGGGTGTCAGATACTGAGGAAAATTTAGGTGTTCCTGAAAGGAGCCGTGCTGCAGCATTCTGTAATGACTGGAGTTTGTTTATTATCCTGGTTTGGGCATTTAAGAATAGCCCATTGCAGTAGTCAAGGGAAGTTAGCACTAACGAACTAACTAGTGTTTTTGCAGCAGTAGCTGGGAGAAAAGGAAGGATCTTCCTAATCAGCCTCAGTTTATGGTGGGCAGTTGCCGCTACCTTGTTTGCATGTGCCATGAAATTTAGGTCCACATCAAAAGTTACTCCTAAATTCCTAACCTTGAGTGTTGGCTTCGGAGGTTCACCCATTCCCGGTGGCCACCAAGATGATGACCAGTCAGGTCTGAGGGGTCCGAAAAATTAGCACTTCCGTCTTATCGGAATTTAGCTTGAGACAGTTGCAAGCCATCCACTCACTGATTGCGAGCATTCCGCGACGAAATCGGTCAGCCACCTCTGGTCCATTATCTTTAATACCCAAAACCAGCTGGGTATCGTCTGCGTAGGAGGTTACGCTCATCCCATATGCCTTGATGACATTGGCAAGGTCCGACACATAGATGTTAAAAAGTGTCGGACTTAGGGATGAGCCTTGAGGAACCCCACATGGTAATGACAGATTAATGGACTGGTGAGGGCCAATGGTGACAGCTTGTGATCTGTCAGCTAGGAATGAGGCAATCAGTTTGCTCGCCGATTGGTAAATGCCCATCCTTTCGACACGGTCGATTAGAGTGTTGTGGTCGACCGTGTCGAACGCCGCCGACAGGTCCAACATGACTAGGACTGCTGTTCCACCGAGATCTCGGATGTTCCTTATGTCGTCCGCGGCCTTGATTAAGGCGGTTTCAGTGCCATGGTGTCTTCGAAAGCCAAATTGTGAGTCATCCAGTAGATGGTGTGTCTCGATGTACTCAACCAGCTGTTGATTCATGGCCTTTTCGACCACTTTGGCTAAGAAGGGTAGGCTTGCAATTGGTCTATAGTTCTTTGGGTCTGTCTTGTCCAAGCTAGCTTTTTTTAACAGAGGCTTTACAATTGTATTTTTTAGGGATTCGGGAAAGATTCCGGTACCTAGTATTGTGTTACAGACTGAAGTGATCATCGGGATGAGAGTATTCATCACTGGAGGGAGGACCGAGAATGGACACGGATCCAGTATGGATCCGGTCTTAATGGAAGAGACTATTTTTGTGGTTTGTTCCATGGTCAGAGGTTTAAAACTCGTGAATTCATAGTCCGGTACTGGCTTAGGGGGGGACGAGTTTAGGGGGTTAGAAGAGAAAGCCTGATAGATGTCATTGACTTTGGAATAAAAGAATTTAGCCAATTCATCACAAAAGGATTGAGAGGCAGGCGGGGTAAGATCTGGTGCATTACCCGATAATGTTCTGGTAATGTCATATAGTTGTCTAGATGAATTTTTAGCTTTGTCGATTTCTTCTGAAAAGTAAGTTTTCTTTGCTTCCATAATCATGTCTTTATACACTGATAGTGACTCTTTATATTTCACTTTCTCATCGGGATCATAATTTCTTCGCCATTTCCTTTCCCTGGTTCTGTTGAGCTGTTTTTGTCTCCTAAGCTCGTCAGTATACCATGGTGCAGAAGGGGTCGTTCTGTTCGTGGAAACTTTTTTTGTTGGAACTAAGGTATTAGTGGCATTTCTTAGCCAGTCATGAAATTGTTGTGTGGCAATGGATGGGTCAGTGGAAAGTAATGGACAGGAGCTGTCCAATAGATTGATTAATTCGGAATGGTTTATATTTTTCCAAATTTTAAAAGTGGCTGGCTTCGGCGGCGAAGCTTTTCTCTTGGAAGTATCTGTTAGAGTCAGCTTATTGAATATAACATAGTGATCTGTCCAAGGCAATGGCAGGATGTTAAGTATATGTAGGGTCTCAACATTAGAAAAGATACCGTCAAGAATGTGTCCAGCTTGGTGGGTCGGGGACGTGATCAAATGTTTCGCAATGTTGGCGCAAGGCATCAAGCCTTGCGCCTGTTTCAAGCAGTCGCAGGGTTTAGACGCAGCATTGTCCTAAAAGTGACTGAGTGAAATCTTGTAGATTTCACTCAGCCACTTTTAGGAGGCGTTCCTGCGCAGGAACGCCCTCCCCTGTGCCGTAACGCCTCCTGATGGCGCAGGGCTTTACAACGTGATGCAGATGCGTCACGTTGTTAATACCCAGCACCATGGCGCATCTTTTGTGCTGCCGCTGCATCACAAAAGGTCTCGGTAGAGGGTGGCAGTGGTGAACCAGAGGGTGGCAGTGATGAATCAGAGGTTGACAGTGATGAACCAGAGGGTGGCAGGGGTGAACCAGAGGGTGGCAGTGCTGAACCAGAGGGTGGCAGTGCTGAACCAGAGGTGCTGTGATGAACCAGAGGGTGGCAGTCGTGAACCAGAGGGTGCAGTAGTGAACCAGAGGGTGACAGTGCTGAACCAGAGGGTGGCAGGTGTGAACCAGAGAGTGGCAGTGCTGAACCAGATGTTGGCAGTGATGAACCAGAGGGTGGCAGGGGTGAACCAGAGGGTGGCAGTGGTGAACCAGAGGGTGGCAGTGATGAACCAGAAGGTGGCAGTTGTGAACCAGAGGGTGCTGTGTCCATACACGACCGCATGGGTAACTTCGCCATGCAAGCGGCCCGCTAACACACAAAAAGCCCCGCGAACACGCACAAAACCCCGCAAACACGCAAAAAAATACGATTGCGAACGCGAATTCGGAAATTTCGCCCATACTTACACACAACCACACACACACAACCACACACACACAACCACACACACAAACACACACAAACACACACAAACACAACAACACACAACCACACACATACACACACAACCACAACCACACCCACACAACCACAAACACACCCACACATACAAACACACAGACACACACACAACCACACACACAACCACAACCAAACACACAAACACACACAACCACACACACAACCACAACCACACACACAACCACAATGACACACAAACACACACAACCACAACCACACACAACTACCCACAAAACACACCCACACATACACACACAGACACACAAAACCACACACACAACCACAACCACACACAACCACACACACAACCACACACACAACCATACACACACAACCACACACACACAACCACACACACAACCATAGCCACATCCATAGCCACACCCACAACCACACACGCCACACATACACACAACCACACACCATACACACAAACAAGCACAACCATAAGCACACACACAACCACACACATACCCACGCACACACACAACGACAACCACACACACAACCACACACACCACACATACACACAACCACAACCACACAACCACACACACAAAACACAACAACACACACCCAACCACACACACTACCATAACCAAACATACACAACCACACACACACAACCATAAACACAACCACACACAACCACACACAACCACAACCCCACAACACCACACATGCAACCACATACTCACACACAACCACACACATCCACACACAACTACAACCACACACACAACCACACACACACACCCACACCCACAACCATAGCCACAACCACAAACACAACCACACACAACAACACACATGACCACACACACAGCCACACACACAACCACACCCACATCCACACCCACGCACAACCACACATACAACCACTGTTGGAAAGGCGACCCCAGGGGAGACAGAAGGTGTCTGACTGTCCGCCCCGAGGCCCACCTCTCTGTAGGGAATAGGCCGAGCGCCGTAGGGATGCCTCCTTGGCGAGGCTCCTCTTCTACAATCGTAACAGCAGGGCAATCACACTACTTACAGATAGACACGACACAGGGAAGATGTTCACTAGAATCTTTATATAGGTACTCAAAGCAAGTTCTTGGCAGGGTAGCAGCAAGGATCGAGAGATCCGCAATGTCGTGGTCTTTGGGGAAAGGGGGTAGCGGGACAGTCTTGGCACCCACGGGTGCGTGGATAGTTCAAGGGTTCAGGCCGCGACAGCGTCAGCAGGGCCTCGAAGATAGTTCAGCTTGGCCGCGACAGCGTCAGCAGAGCCTCGAAGATAGTTCAGTTTGGACAGGCCGCGACAGCGTCAGCAGGGCCTCGAAGGTGGTTTCGCTTGGACAGGCCGCGACAGCGTCAGCAGGGCCTCAAAGGTGGTTCAGCGTGGACAGGCCGCGACAGCGTCAGCAGGGCCTCGAAGGTGGTTCAGCTTGGACAGGCCGCGACAGCGTCAGCAGGGCCTCGAAGGTGGTTCAGCTTGGACAGGCCGCGACAGCGTCAGCAGGGCCTCGACTCCAGATACAACTGCTGTCTGGATCCGGGGCTGGCCCAGATATAGGACTGGAGGGCTTTGATGTCCGGACCCTCGCGCCTGGGGGCCAGAGGGGCCGGGATGAAGGTGTCCAGACACCCAGCAGGGGGGCGGAGCCCGCGCCCAGGGAGCCGGGAGAGCGATCGATACCAGGCGTCCGGGGGCGGTAGGAGGCCCACCGAGACCCTCCTCCTCCGGGGTCTGGTCGAGTGGCCACTTTACCACCTGGGAGGATCCTGGTGCCTCAATGTCTGGGCTTAGCTGGGGCCGGGCCCGGGATGGCTGCGGCCACGTGTTCGGGGCGTGAGGGTCCCAAGATGGAGTCGGGCCGGAAGGGTGGCCTGGTCAGGGTGCCAGGCTGGCAGCGCTGGCGAGCAGGTCCTGCCGGGGCACCAGGGAGGGGGAGCTGTAGGTGGCCCGGGAGGCTGCTCGTGCCGATGGTTCGTGAATGTACGTGTCAGGGGGGTCGATAGCAGGCAAAGGGAGGGCCGATGTCGTTCCGGGCCTTCCAGGCGGACTGGGTCGGACCACGCCACGAGGCCGTGTCCAACACACGTCCCCTCCAGCTGAAGGCGGGGAGAGTCACCCATCTTCCTGGGGGCTCTCTTCGTCGAGGCGGAAAAACCGGGACAGGTGGTCAGCGTTGGCGTAGTCACTGCCGGGGCGATGCTCCACAGTGAAATCCATGCCTTGGAGGGAGATGGACCATCGCAGCAGTTTGGGGTTTTCGCCACGCATGTGCATCAGCCACCTTAGGGGCCGGTGGTCAGTCTGCACCTGACCACCGTCTGAAGTGGGTGCCGAAGAGGTAGGGCCTGAGTTTCTTGAGGGCCCACACGACAGCGAAGGCTTCTCTCTCGATGGTGCTCCATCGCTGCTCTCGGGCCAGCAGCCGCCGGCTGATGAAGGCCACAGGATGGTCAGTTCCCGCGGAGTCCATTTGCGATAGGACCGCCCCGATGCCGTGTTCCGAGGAATCGGTCTGGACCACAAACTCTCGGCTGTAGTCGGGGGCCTGGAGCACAGGGGCGGTACACATGGCTGCTTTCAAGGTCTCGAAGGCCACCTGACACGCGGGTGTCCACTGCACTTTTTGGGGCCGGTTCTTCGAGGCCAGTTCCGTGAGGGGGCCCACAATGCTCCCATAGTTCTTGATAAAACGCCGATAGTACCCCGTGAGCCCCAGGAAGGCTCCGACGGCAGTTTGGTTGACCGGGGGTTCCCAGGCTAGGATGGCGTCGATCTTGGGTTGGAGGGGAGCCACTTGGCCGCTCCCCACTTGGTGTCCCAGATAGGTCACGGACCCTTGGCCTATCTGGCACTTGCTGGCCTTCACAGTTAGCCCGGCCCGGCGGAGGGCTGTCAGGACTTCCCAGAGGTGTTTCAGGTGCTCAGCCCAGTGGAGGCTGTAGACCGCAATGTCGTCTAGGTAGGCGGCACTGAACTCTTCCAGCCCCGCCAGTACCTTGTTTACTAGTCTCTGGAAGGTGGCTGGGGCGTTTTTCATGCCGAAGGGCATCACCTTGAACTGGAAGTGGCCGTCGGGTGTGGAGAAGGCGGAGCGCTCCTGGGCGCCAGGGGTGAGGCCGATCTGCCAATACCCGGCGGTGAGGTCGAAGGTACTGAGGTACTTGGCGGCCCCCAGGCGGTCGATCAGTTCATCGGCCCGGGGGATGGGACGTGCGTCGGTTCTCGTAACAGCATTCAGCCCCCGGTAGTCGACACAAAACCGGAGTTCTGGCAGGGTGCCCGGTGCGGCGGCCTTGGGGACCAGGACCACGGGGCTGGCCCAGGGACTGTCGGAGGGTTCGACTACCCCCAGGGCCAGCATCTTGGTGACTTCCGTCTGGATGCAGGCCCGAACTCGGTCGGGGACCCGGTAGGCCCGGTGTCGTACTGGCTGACTGTCCCCGGTGTCGACATCGTGGACACACCATTGGGTCACCCCGGGGGTGAGGGAGAACAGTTCTGTGAATTGTCCCAACAGTTCTTGACAGTCTCGGCGCTGGGCGGGGCTCAGGTCGGGAGAGAGAGAGATCCCTTCGACAGAGCCGTCCTTCTCAGTGCACTTTAGGAGGTCGGGCAAGGGCTCGGAGTCGTCTTCGGTCCCATCGTCGGTAGCGAGTAGCAGGCTCAGTTCTGTGCGGGCAAAATGAGGTTTGAGCCGGTTGGTGTGCAGAACCCGGAGGGGGTTCCGGGGGGACTCCATATCCACGAGGTAAGTGACGGGGCTCTTGCGCTCGACCACTTTGAAGGGCCCCGACCATTTGTCCTGGAGGGCACAGGGTTCGACCGGGGACATGACCCAGACCCGCTGGCCCGGCTCGAACTCGATGGAGGAGGAGTGCTGGTCGTACCAGCGTTTCATGTCCTCCTGACTGGCCTCCAGGTTGGCCTCTGCCAGGGCCCGGAACTTCCGAGTCTGGTTTCGGAGGGTCAGGAGGTATCGGTAGACATCCGGTGGTGCGCCTTGGACGGTAGTTTCCCAGCCCTCTTTGTCCAGGCTGAGCGGACCTCGGACAGGGTGGCCGTACAAGAGTTCAAAGGGGCGGAACCCCAGGGATTTCTGTGGTACCTCCCGATAGGCAAACAGGAGGCAGGGCAGCAGGACATCCCATCTGCGTGGTAGTGGCTCTTCTAGACCCTGTATCATTCCCTTGAGTGTCCGGTTGAACCGCTCCACAAGTCCATTCCCTTGGGGATGATACGGGGTGGTGAACTTGTATGTGACCCCGCACTGTTGCCACAGGGACCGCATATATTTAGATATAAAGTTCGTGCCCCGATGAGGGTCCAGGGGCCCCACAATGTCTATTCCCACTCGCTCGAAGGGGGTGGTTACAACTGGAAAGGGTTGGAGCGGGGCCTTCACCTTCCCTCCGCTCTTTCCGCTGGCTTGGCATGTTGCGCAGGTGCGGCAGTGGTTATGTACATCCGTGCACATTTTGGGCCAGTAGAAGTGGGTCACCAGGTGGCTGTAAGTTTTGTCCTGCCCCAGGTGCCCTGCGAGGGGCACATCGTGCGCCAGGTTCAAAAGGAAGTCTCTGAATCGCAGGGGAACCACTAGCACTCGGCTGGCCCCCAGCTCGGCAATTTTCTGTTCACTATATAGGAGGTCGTGGTCCCAGTAGACCCAGTGGGACCCTGAGGTATCCCCAGTAGTTTGGGCAGCGGCTTGTTGGCGGGTCCCCTCGAGGGAAGGGCAGGTCTTCTGTTCCTGCCGAAACTGTTCTCGGGTGGGACCACCCTCTTGGCACCATTGGGCTAGTTCGGGGATGTCGCTGAGCTCGTGGTGGTCTCCGGGCTCCGAGGGCCTGGTCTCGGAGTCGCATTCTTCGGGGATGGCAGAGGGTGGTGGCTCGGGCCACTCCGGCTCCTCGGTCGGGGCGGCCTCGATCGCTGCCGGGGCTCGGACGGCCATAGATCGGGTCGTCGCACAGACCCACTCTGGTAATCCCATCATTCCTAGGTGCTCTCTCCGCTCGACTTGGGCCCAGGGAGAGCTCTCGAGGTCGTTCCCAAGGAGGCAGTCCACGGGGGCGTCGTCCCGGACGGTCACCTTGAGGGTGCCCGACACTCCCCCCCATTCGAAGGGAATTCGGGCCATCTGGCATAGAGTTTCTGAGTTGTCGGCGGCCCTCACGGGGCAGCGTACGTTCGGGATGATCTGTTCGGGGGTCACCAAGTGGCAGCGGACGGCCGTCACACTGGCTCCCGTGTCCCGGAGGGCTTCGGTCCGGCGTCCATTGATGTGGACCCACTGACGGTATTTACGAGTGTTGCTTGGTAGCGGGGCCTGGGGTACCATGTCTCTATTGCCCAGGCAGGCTAGGGCCATGGCGGCCGGTTCATACTCCATTTGATCTTCCTCGTAGCCCTCTACGTCTTCTTCTCTCTCTTCTCCCAAAGCTGCAGCAGCGAACTGGCGGGTCGGAGGCCCCGTGGTGCCGGGACGCTGGTTCATGGGGCAGAGGGGGTCACTGGCATAGTGACCGGTCCGCTGGCATCTGTGGCAAGTAATGTTCGGGTGGGGCCCCGGCCGGGCTGGGGGGTCCCTCTTCATGGACGGCGAAGTGTTACTCGGGGGGTTCCCTGGAGGGGGACCCCGGCCCGAGGCTGGCGGGAAGCTTCGGCTCGGGTTCTGTCCTCCTCCGCCTCCCCGCTGGCGGGGGTGGCCCCGGCCGCCCGGACCGGTTTCTCCTATCGGTGTTCGGGGGACCCGGGTGCTCACCCATCGATCTGCCTCGACGGCGAGTTTCCGGGGCTCGGTTAGCTTGCTGTCGAGTAGATGCTGTCGGAGCTCGACAAAGCAGTTGTTGGAGAGGTGCTCCCAAACGATGAGGTCGAACAGCTGCTCGTAGGTGGACACTTTGCTGCCCTTTATCCATCCTTCCAGGGCCCTGCTATAAAAGTTCACGTACTCGACCCACGTGGTACCGGGGATTTTCTTGCAGTCTCTGAATCTCTGCCGGTACATCTCGGGGGTGAGGCCATACCGGACAAGCAGGGCGTCCTTCATGTGGTCATAGGAGGACATTACGTCGTCGGCCAGCTCCAGCAGGGTGTCTCTTCCTTCGCTGACGAATCTCCCCCATAAGCCGGCACCCCAGTCTGATCGCGGAATGCGGTGCGCGGTCATGGCAACTTCGTACGCCTTGAACCATTGCTGGATATCGTCATTCTTGTAGTACTCTTTGACGATATCCTTCGGGATGTGGACCTTTGGGTCGGCAGGAGGTGAGGGGTTCCGGGCTACCGTGGCGCCAGCTTCTTCGAGTTTGGCTTTGATTTCGAGTTCTTTAAGGCCACGCTCGTGTTCGTATGTGAGTTTCTTTTCTTCCAATTCTCTTTGCCGCCGCCTCTCTTCCAGATCTCCCTCTAATCGCCGTTGTTCAAGGGCCATTTTCTTTTCTGCTAATTGGAGTTCTCCGTCCAGCCGGAGTCGGGCGAGCTCTAGTTCATGGAGCCGACTCCTCTCTCGCTCCCGGGCATCTTCGTGGGAGAGGCCCGGGTCCCTGTTGGCGGTTCTTTCCTCTATGGGGGCTATGACGGTACTCACGGGTACCTCTCGGACAATGTCATCGTTCGTTTGGGGTGAGGTCTCTCTGGACTCCACCCAGGTTTGCAGCGCTTCTTTGAAATCGTCCTTTGTACTTAGTCCAGTGGTAGCGATACCCAAGTCTTTGCAAAATTGTTTAAGTTCTTTATGGGTATACTCCCCTAACAGGTCTTTCTGGAATTCTGCGGTCGTTCCGGCTTCCTTAGTAGTCATCGTGGCTGTGGGTCTCTGTCAGTAGTGACGTGTTATTCGCTGTATGATTTGTGTGGGCTCGTATCCCGTCGCTTGCCACCAATGTTGGAAAGGCGACCCCAGGGGAGACAGAAGGTGTCTGACTGTCCGCCCCGAGGCCCACCTCTCTGTAGGGAATAGGCCGAGCGCCGTAGGGAGGCCTCCTTGGCGAGGCTCCTCTCCTACAATCGTAACAGCAGGGCAATCACACTACTTACAGATAGACACGACACAGGGAAGATGTTCACTAGAATCTTTATATAGGTACTCAAAGCAAGTTCTTGGCAGGGTAGCAGCAAGGATCGAGAGATCCGCAATGTCGTGGTCTTTGGGGAAAGGGGGTAGCGGGACAGTCTTGGCACCCACGGGTGCGAGGATAGTTCAAGGGTTCAGGCCGCGACAGCGTCAGCAGGGCCTCGAAGATAGTTCAGCTTGGCCACGACAGCGTCAGCAGGGCCTCGAAGACAGTTCAGTTTGGACAGGCGGCGACAGCGTCAGCAGGGCCTCAAAGGTGGTTTCGCTTGGACAGGCCGCGACAGCGTCAGCAGGGCCTCGAAGGTGGTTCAGCGTGGACAGGCCGCGACAGCGTCAGCAGGGCCTTGAAGGTGGTTCAGCTTGGACAGGCCGCGACAGCGTCAGCAGGGCCTCGAAGGTGGTTCAGCTTGGACAGGCCGCGACAGCGTCAGCAGGGCCTCGACTCCAGATACAACTGCTGTCTGGATCCGGGGCTGGCCCAGATATAGGACTGGAGGGCTTTGATGTCCGGACCCTCGCGCCTGGGGGCCAGAGGGGCCGGGATGAAGGTGTCCAGACACCCAGCAGGGGGGCGGAGCCCGCGCCCAGGGAGCCGGGAGAGCGATCGATACCAGGCGTCCGGGGGCGGTAGGAGGCCCACCGAGACCCTCCTCCTCCGGGGTCTGGTCGAGTGGCCACTTTACCACCTGGGAGGATCCTGGTGCCTCAATGTCTGGGCTTAGCTGGGGCCGGGCCCGGGATGGCTGCGGCCACGTGTTCGGGGCGTGAGGGTCCCAAGATGGAGTCGGGCCGGAAGGGTGGCCTGGTCAGGGTGCCAGGCTGGCAGCGCTGGCGAGCAGGTCCTGCCGGGGCACCAGGGAGGGGGAGCTGTAGGTGGCCCGGGAGGCTGCTCGTGCCGATGGTTCGTGAATGTACGTGTCAGGGGGGTCGATAGCAGGCAAAGGGAGGGCCGATGTCGTTCCGGGCCTTCCAGGCGGACTGGGTCGGACCACGCCACGAGGCTGTGTCCAACAACCACACACACACAACTACACACACAGCCACACACACATCCACACAGCCACACAAACAACCACACACAACCACACACACACACCACACACACACAAGCACACACAGAACCACACCCAACCACACACAAGCACACACGACCACACACAACCACAACCACACACACAACCACAACCACACACACAACCACACACACACAACCACATACAACCACAACCACACACACAACCACACCCACAACCACAACCACACACAAACACACACAACCACAAACACAACCACACACACATCCACACACATACACACACAACCACACCCACAAAACCACAAACACAAACACACCAACACATACAAACACACAAACACACACAACCACACAGACAACCACAACCACACACACAACCACACAGACACACTCAAAACTACACACACGAACAACGACACACACGAACAACTACACACACGCAACCACAAACAACCACACACAACCACACACAAACATACAAACAAACAACCACAACCATACACAACCACAACCACACACATAACCACACACAACCACACATACTACCACACACATAACCACACCCACAACCATAGCCACATCCAAAAACAGCACACACAACCACACCCACAACCACACACAACTACACACAATCACACACAACCACACACACAACCACACCCACAACCACACACACAACTACACACAACCACACACAAACACACACACAAACACATGCAAACACACACAATCACACACAACCACACTGTTGGACACGGCCTCGTGGCGTGGTCCGACCCAGTCCGCCTGGAAGGCCCGGAACGACATCGGCCCTCCCTTTGCCTGCTATCGACCCCCCTGACACGTACATTCACGAACCATCGGCACGAGCAGCCTCCCGGGCCACCTACAGCTCCCCCTCCCTGGTGCCCCGGCAGGACCTGCTCGCCAGCGCTGCCAGCCTGGCACCCTGACCAGGCCACCCTTCCGGCCCGACTCCATCTTGGGACCCTCACGCCCCGAACACGTGGCCGCAGCCATCCCGGGCCCGGCCCCAGCTAAGCCCAGACATTGAGGCACCAGGATCCTCCCAGGTGGTAAAGTGGCCACTCGACCAGACCCCGGAGGAGGAGGGTCTCGGTGGGCCTCCTACCGCCCCCGGACGCCTGGTATCGATCGCTCTCCCGGCTCCCTGGGCGCGGGCTCCGCCCCCCTGCTGGGTGTCTGGACACCTGCATCCCGGCCCCTCTGGCCCCCAGGCGCGAGGGTCCGGACATCAAAGCCCTCCAGTCCTATATCTGGGCCAGCCCCGGATCCAGACAGCAGTTGTATCTGGAGTCGAAGCCCTGCTGACCTCGTCACGGCTGATACTGATCCTAACTCCTGCACCTGGAACTATCTTCGAGGCCCTGCTGACGCTGTCGCGGCCTGTCCAAGCTGAACCACCTTCGAGGCCCTGCTGACGCTGTCGCGGCCTGTCCACGCTGAACCACCTTCGAGGCCCTGCTGACGCTGTCGCGGCCTGTCCAAGCGAAACCACCTTCGAGGCCCTGCTGACGCAGTCGCGGCCTGTCCAAACTGAACTATCTTCGAGGCCCTGCTGACGCTGTCGCGGCCTGTCCAAACTGAACTATCTTCGAGGCCCTGCTGACGCTGTCGCGGCCTGAACCCTTGAACTATCTACGCACCCGTGGGTGCCAAGACTGTCCCGCTACCCCCTTTCCCCCAAGACCACGACATTGCGGATCTCTCGATCCTTGCTGCTACCCTGCCAAGAACTTGCTTTGAGTACCTATATAAAGATTCTAGTGAACATCTTCCCTGTGTCGTGTCTATCTGTAAGTAGTGTGATTGCCCTGCTGTTACGATTGTAGCAGAGGAGCCTCGCCAAGGAGGCCTCCCTACGGCGCTCGGCCTATTCCATACAGAGAGGTGGGCCTCGGGGCGGACAGTCAGACACCTTCTGTCTCCCCTGGGGTCGCCTTTCCAACATTGGTGGCAAGCGACAGGATACGAGCCCACGCAAATCGTACAGCGAGTAACACGTCACTACTGACAGAGACCCACAGCCACGATGACTACTAAGGAAGCCGGAACGACCGCAGAATTCCAGAAAGACCTGTTAGAGGAGTATACCCATAAAGAACTTAAACAATTTTGCAAAGACTTGGGTATCGCTACCACTGGACTAAGTACAAAGGACGATTTCAAAGAAGCACTGCAAACCTGGGTGGAGTCCAGAGAGACCTCACCCCAAACGAACGATGACATTGTCCGAGAGGTACCCGTGAGTACCGTCATAGCCCCCATAGAGGAAAGAACCGCCAACAGGGACCCGGGCCTCTCCCACGAAGATGCCCGGGAGCGAGAGAGGAGTCGGCTCCATGAACTAGAGCTCGCCCGACTCCGGCTGGACGGAGAACTCCAATTAGCAGAAAAGAAAATGGCCCTTGAACAACGGCGATTAGAGGGAGATCTGGAAGAGAGGCGGCGGCAAAGAGAATTGGAAGAAAAGAAACTCGCATACGAACACGAGCGTGGCCTTAAAGAACTCGAAATCAAAGCCAAACTCGAAGAAGCTGGCGCCACGGTAGTCCGGAACCCCTCACCTCCTGCCGACCCAAAGGTCCACATCCCGAAGGATATCGTCAAAGAGTACTACAAGAATGACGATATCCAGCAATGGTTCAAGGCGTACGAAGTTGCCATGACCGCGCACCGCATTCCGCGATCAGACTGGGGTGCCGGCTTATGGGGGAGATTCGTCAGCGAAGGAAGAGACACCCTGCTGGAGCTGGCCGACGACGTAATGTCCTCCTATGACCACATGAAGGACGCCCTGCTTGTCCAGTATGGCCTCACCCCCGAGATGTACCGGCAGAGATTCAGAGACTGCAAGAAAATCCCCGGTACCACATGGGTCGAGTACGCGAACTTTTATAGCAGGGCCCTGGAAGGATGGATAAAGGGCAGCAAAGTGTCCACCTACGAGCAGCTGTTCGACCTCATCGTTTGGGAGCACCTCTCCAACAACTGCTTTGTCGAGCTCCGACAGCATCTACTCGACAGCAAGCTAACCGAGCCCCGGAAACTCGCCGTCGAGGCAGATCGATGGGTGAGCACCCGGGTCCCCCGAACACCGATAGGAGAAACCGGTCCGGGCGGCCGGGGCCACCCCCGCCAGCGGGGAGGCGGAGGAGGACAGAACCCGAGCCGAAGCTTCCCGCCAGCCTCGGGCCGGGGTCCCCCTCCAGGGAACCCCCCGAGTAACACTTCGCCGTCCATGAAGAGGGACCCTCCAGCCCGGCGGGGGCCCCACCCGAACATTACTTGCCACAGATGCCAGCGGACCGGTCACTATGCCAGTGACCCCCTCTGCCCCATGAACCAGCGTCCCGGCACCACGGGGCCTCCGACCCGCCAGTTCGCTGCTGCAGCTTTGGGAGAAGAGAGAGAAGAAGACGTAGAGGGCTACGAGGAAGATCAAATGGAGTATGAACCGGCCGCCATGGCCCTAGCCTGCCTGGGCAATAGAGACCTGGTACCCCAGGCCCGCTACCAAGCAACACTCGTAAATACCGTCAGTGGGTCCACATCAATGGACGCCGGACTGAAGCCCTCCGGGACACGGGAGCCAGTGTGACGGCCGTCCGCTGCCACTTGGTGACCCCCGAACAGATCATCCCGAACGTACGCTGCCCCGTGAGGGCCGCCGACAACTCAGAAACTCTATGCCAGATGGCCCGAATTCCCTTCGAATGGGGGGGAGTGTCGGGCACCCTCAAGGTGACCGTCCGGGACGACGCCCCCGTGGACTGCCTCCTTGGGAACGACCTCGAGAGCTCTCCCTGGGCCCAAGTCGAGCGGAGAGAGCACCTAGGAATGATGGGATTACCAGAGTGGGTCTGTGCGACGACCCGATCTATGGCCGCCCGAGCCCCAGCAGCGATCGAGGCCGCCCCGACCGAGGAGCCGGAGTGGCCCGAGCCACCACCCTCTGCCATCCCCGAAGAATGCGACTCCGAGACCAGGCCCTCGGAGCCCGGAGCCCGGAGACCACCACGAGCTCAGCGACATCCCCGAACTAGCCCAATGGCGCCAAGAGGGTGGTCCCACCCGAGAACAGTTTCGGCAGGAACAGAAGACCTGCCCTTCCCTCGAGGGGACCCGCCAACAAGCCGCTGCCCAAACTACTGGGGAAACCTCAGGGTCCCACTGGGTCTACTGGGACCACGACCTCCTATATAGTGAACAGAAAATTGCCGAGCTGGGGGCCAGCCGAGTGCTAGTGGTTCCCCTGCGATTCAGAGACTTCCTTTTGAACCTGGCGCACGATGTGCCCCTCGCAGGGCACCTGGGGCAGGACAAAACTTACAGCCGCCTGGTGACCCACTTCTACTGGCCCAAAATGCGCACGGATGTACATAACCACTGCCGCACCTGCCCAACATGCCAAGCCAGCGGAAAGAGCAGAGGGAAGGTGAAGGCCCCGCTCCAACCCTTTCCAGTTGTAACCACCCCCTTCGAGCGAGTGGGAATAGACATTGTGGGGCCCCTGGACCCTCAAACCGCGCAAGGGCATCGCTTCATACTTGTCCTGGTGGACCACGCCACCCGCTATCCTGAGGCCATCCCCCTCAGAACCATCACCGCTCCCGTGGTGGGGCGAGCCTTGATGGGGATCTTCTCCCGAGTAGGATTCCCCCGGGAGGTCGTGAGCGATCGGGGCACGAACTTTATATCTAAATATATGCGGTCCCTGTGGCAACAGTGCGGGGTCACATACAAGTTCACCACCCCGTATCTTCCCCAAGGGAATGGACTTGTGGAGCAGTTCAACCGGACACTCAAGGGGATGATACAGGGTCTAGAAGAGCCACTACGACGCAGATGGGATGTCCTGCTGCCCTGCCTCCTGTTTGCCTATCGGGAGGTACCACAGAAATCCCTGGGGTTCAGCCCCTTTGAACTCTTGTACGGACACCCTGTCCGAGGTCCGCTCAGCCTGGTCAAAGAGGGCTGGGAAACTACCGTCCAAGGCGCACCACCGGATGTCTACCGATACCTCCTGACCCTCCGAAACCAGACTCGGAATTTCCGGGCCCTGGCAGAGGCCAACCTGGAGGCCAGTCAGGAGGACATGAAACGCTGGTACGACCAGCACTCCTCCTCCATCGAGTTCGAGCCGGGCCAGCGGGTCTGGGTCATGTCCCCGGTTGAACCCTGTGCCCTCCCGGACAAATGGTCGGGGCCCTTCAAAGTGGTCGAGCGCAAGAGCCCCGTCACTTACCTCGTGGATATGGAGTCCCCCCGGAACCCCCTCCGGGTTCTGCACGCCAACCGGCTCAAACCTCATTTTGCCCGCACAGAACTGAGCCTGCTACTCGCTACCGACGATGGGACCGAAGACGACTCCAAGCCCTTGCCCGACCTCCTAAAGTGCACTGAGAAGGACGGCTCCGTCGAAGGGATCTCTCTCTCTCCCGACCTGACCCCCGCCCAGCGCCGAGACTGTCAAGAACTGTTGGGACAATTCACAGAACTGTTCTCCCTCACCCCCGGGGTGACCCAATGGTGTGTCCACGATGTCGACACCGGGGACAGTCAGCCAGTACGACACCGGGCCTACCGGGTCCCCGACCGAGTTCGGGCCTGCATCCAGACGGAAGTCACCAAGATGCTGGCCCTGGGGGTAGTCAAACCCTCCGACAGTCCCTGGGCCAGCCCCGTGGTCCTGGTCCCCAAGGCCGCCGCACCGGGCACCCCGCCAGAACTCCGGTTTTGCGTCGACTACCGGGGGCTGAATGCTGTTACGAGAACCGACGCACATCCCATCCCCCGGGCCGATGAACTGATCGACCGCCTGGGGGCCGCCAAGTACCTCAGTACCTTCGACCTCACCGCCGGGTATTGGCAGATCGGCCTCACCCCTGGCGCCCAGGAGCGCTCCGCCTTCTCCACACCCGACGGCCACTTCCAGTTCAAGGTGATGCCCTTCGGCATGAAAAACGCCCCAGCCACCTTCCAGAGACTAGTAAACAAGGTACTGGCGGGGCTGGAAGAGTTCAGTGCCGCCTACCTAGACGACATTGCGGTCTACAGCCTCCACTGGGCTGAGCACCTGAAACACCTCTGGGAAGTCCTGACAGCCCTCCGCCGGGCCGGGCTAACTGTGAAGGCCAGCAAGTGCCAGATAGGCCAAGGGTCCGTGACCTATCTGGGACACCAAGTGGGGAGCGGCCAAGTGGCTCCCCTCCAACCCAAGATCGACGCCATCCTAGCCTGGGAACCCCCGGTCAACCAAACCGCCGTCCGAGCCTTCCTGGGGCTCACGGGGTACTATCGGCGTTTTATCAAGAACTATGGGAGCATTGTGGGCCCCCTCACGGAACTGGCCTCGAAGAACCGGCCCCAAAAAGTGCAGTGGACACCCGCGTGTCAGGTGGCCTTCGAGACCTTGAAAGCAGCCATGTGTACCGGCCCTGTGCTCCAGGCCCCCGACTACAGCCGAGAGTTTGTGGTCCAGACCGATGCCTCGGAACACGGCATCGGGGCGGTCCTATCGCAAATGGACTCCGCGGGTACTGACCATCCTGTGGCCTTCATCAGCCGGCGGCTGCTGGCCCGAGAGCAGCGATGGAGCACCATCGAGAGAGAAGCCTTCGCTGTCGTGTGGGCCCTCAAGAAACTCAGGCCCTACCTCTTCGGCACCCACTTCCGGGTGCAGACTGACCACCGGCCCCTAAGGTGGCTGATGCACATGCGTGGCGAAAACCCCAAACTGCTGCGATGGTCCATCTCCCTCCAAGGCATGGATTTCACTGTGGAGCATCGCCCCGGCAGTGACCACGCCAACGCTGACGGCCTGTCCCGGTTTTTCCGCCTCGAAGAAGAGAGCCCCCAGGAAGATGGGTGACTCTCCCCGCCTTCAGCTGGAGGGGACGTGTGTTGGACACGGCCTCGTGGCGTGGTCCGACCCAGTCCGCCTGGAAGGCCCGGAACGACATCAACCCTCCCTTTGCCTGCTATCGACCCCCCTGACACGTACATTCACGAACCATCGGCACGAGCAGCCTCCCGGGCCACCTACAGCTCCCCCTCCCTGGTGCCCCGGCAGGACCTGCTCGCCAGCGCTGCCAGCCTGGCACCCTGACCAGGCCACCCTTCCGGCCCGACTCCATCTTGGGACCCTCACTCCCCGAACACGTGGCCGCAGCCATCCCGGGCCCGGCCCCAGCTAAGCCCAGACATTGAGGCACCAGGATCCTCCCAGGTGGTAAAGTGGCCACTCGACCAGACCCCGGAGGAGGAGGGTCTCGGTGGGCCTCCTACCGCCCCCGGACGCCTGGTATCGATCGCTCTCCCGGCTCCCTGGGCGCGGGCTCCGCCCCCCTGCTGGGTGTCTGGACACCTTCATCCCGGCCCCTCTGGCCCCCAGGCGCGAGGGTCCGGACATCAAAGCCCTCCAGTCCTATATCTGGGCCAGCCCCAGATCCAGACAGCAGTTGTATCTGGAGTCGAAGCCCTGCTGACCTCGTCGCGGCTGATACTGATCCTAACTCCTGCACCTGGAACTATCTTCGAGGCCCTGCTGACGCTGTCGCGGCCTGTCCAAGCTGAACCACCTTCGAGGCCCTGCTGACGCTGTCGCGGCCTGTCCACGCTGAACCACCTTCGAGGCCCTGCTGACGCTGTCGTGGCCTGTCCAAGCGAAACCACCTTCGAGGCCCTGCTGACGCTGTCGCGGCCTGTCCAAACTGAACTATCTTCGAGGCCCTGCTGACGCTGTCGCGGCCTGTCCAAACTGAACTATCTTCGAGGCCCTGCTGACGCTGTCGCGGCCAAGCTGAACTATCTTCGAGGCCCTGCTGACGCTGTCGCGGCCTGAACCCTTGAACTATCTACGCACCCGTGGGTGCCAAGACTGTCCCGCTACCCCCTTTCCCCCAAGACCACGACATTGCGGATCTCTCGATCCTTGCTGCTACCCTGCCAAGAACTTGCTTTGAGTACCTATATAAAGATTCTAGTGAACATCTTCCCTGTGTCTGTCTATCTGTAAGTAGTGTGATTGCCCTGCTGTTATGATTGTAGGAAAGGAGCCTCGCCAAGGAGGCCTCCCTACGGCGCTCGGCCTATTCCATACAGAGAGGTGGGCCTCGGGGCGGACAGTCAGACACCTTCTGTCTCCCCTGGGGTCGCCTTTCCAACACACACACACAACCAAACATAACCACACCTAAACACACGCAACCACACACACAACCACACCCACAAACATAACAACACCCACAACCACACACAACCACACCCACATACACAACCACACCCACACACACAAGCACATCCACACCTACAATCACACAACCACACACAACAACACAAAACCACATACCCACATACACAACCACAAAACCACACATACACACAACCACACGCAACCACACACACACACAACCACAACCACAGTCACAACCACACACAACCACAACTACACAAAACCACACACACAACCACACACAACCACACACACAACCACAACCACACCCACACACACAACCACACACACATCCACAACCACACAGCCACACACAACCACACACACAATCACACAAAACCACACACCCACATACACAACCACACCCACACACACACACCCACAACCACACAACCACACACAACCACACACGCAACCACACAGACAACCACACAGACAACCACACACACACACAACCACACACACAACCACACACACAACCACACACACACAACCACAAACACAACCACACCCACAACCAGACATAACACAAAATCACATACAACCACATACACAACCACACACACAGCCAACCACCCACACACACAGAACCACACACACAACCACAACCACACCCACACACACACCCACACCCACAATCACACAACCACACACACAACCAAACAAAACCACACACCCACATACACAACTACACACACAACCACACAACCACAAAACCACACACACACACAATCACACACACACACCACATACTAAACCACAAACATAACCACACACACAACCACACACACACAACCACACACATAAACATAACCACACACAAACACAACCACACACACAACCACAACCACACACATACACACACAACCACAACCACACCCACACAACCACAAACACAAACACACCCACACATACAAACACACAGACACACACACAACCACACACACAACCACAACCAAACACACACAACCACACACACAACCACAACCACACACACAACCACAATGACACACAAACACACACAACCACAACCACACACAACTACCCACAAAACACACCCACACATACACACACACACAACCACACACACACAACCTCACACAACCACACACACAACAACACACAACCACCAACAGAACCACACACAAAACCACACACACAACCACAACCACACACAACCACACACACAACCACACACACAACAATACACACACAACCACACACACAACCACACACACAACCATAGCCACATCCATAGCCACACCCACAACCACACACACCACACATACACACAACCACACACCATACACACAAACAAGCACAACCATAAGCACACACACAACCACACACATACCCATGCACACACACAACGACAACCACACACACAACCACACACACCACACATACACACAACCACAACCACACAACCACACACACAAAGCACAACAACACACACCCAACCACACACACTACCATAACCAAACATACACAACCACACACACACAACCATAAACACAACCACACACACAACCACACACAACCACAACCACACAACACCACACATGCAACCACATACTCACACACAACCACACACATCCACACACAACTACAACCACACACACAACCACACACACACACACACCCACACCAACAACCATAGCCACAACCACAAACACAACCACACACAACAACACACATGACCACACACACAGCCACACACACAACCACACCCACATCCACACCCACGCACAACCACACATACAACCACACACACACAACTACACACACAACCACACACACATCCACACAGCCACACAAACAACCACACACAACCACACACACAACCACACACACACACCACACACACACAACCACACACAGAACCACACCCAACCACACACGACCACACACAACCACAACCACACACACAACCACAACCACACACACAACCACACACACACAACCACATACAACCACAACCACACACACAACCACACCCACAACCACAACCACACACAAACACACACAAACACAACCACACACACGACCACAACCACACACATACACACACAACCACACCCACAAAACCACAAACACAAACACACCAACACATACAAACACACAAACACACACAACCACACAGACAACCACAACCACACACACAACCACACAGACACACTCAAAACCACACACACGAACAACGACATACACGAACAACTACACACACGCAACCACAAACAACCACACACAACCACACACAAACATACAAACACACAACCACAACCATACACAACCACAACCACACACATAACCACACACAACCACACATACTACCACACACATAACCACACCCACAACCATAGCCACATCCAAAAACAGCACATACAACCACACCCACAACCACACACAACTACACACAATCACACACAACCACACACACAACCACACCCACAACCACACCCACAACTACACATAACCACACACAAACACACACACAAACACATGCAAACACACACAATCACACACAACCACACACACAACCAAACATAACCACACCTAAACACACGCAACCACAAACACAACCACACCCACAAACATAACAACACCCACAACCACACACAACCACACCCACATACACAACCACACACACACACACAAGCACATACACACCTACAATCACACAACCACACACAACCACAAACACAACAACACAAAACCACATACCCACATACACAACCACAAAACCACACACACACAACCACACGCAACCACACACACACACAACCACAACCACAGTCACAACCACACACAACCACAACTACATAAAACCACACACACAACCACACACAACCACACACACAACCACAACCACACCCACACACACAACCACACACACATCCACAACCACACAGTCACACACAACCACACACACAATCACACAAAACCACACACCCACATACACAACCACACCCACACACACACACCCACAACCACACAACCACACCCAACCACACACACTACCACACAGACAACCACACAGACAACCACACACACACAACCACACACACAACCACACACACAACCACACACACAACCACAAACACAACCACACCCACAACCAGACATAACACAAAATCACATACAACCACACACACAACCAACCACCCACACACACAGAACCACACACACAACCACAACCACACACACACACACACCCACACCCACAATCACACAACCACACACACAACCAAACAAAACCACACACCCACATACACAACCACACACACACAACCACACAACCACAAAACCACACACACACACAATCACACACACACACCACATACTAAACCACAAACATAACCACACACACAACCACACACACACACAACCATACCCACAACCACACACAACCACAACCACACAAAACCACACACACAACCACACACAACTACACACACAACCACATACACAACCACAGCCACAACCACACCCACAACCACACACAACCACAACCACACAAAACCACACACACAACCACACACCCACCTACACACACAACCACACACACACAAACAAAACCACACAAAACCACACACACAACCACATACACCGACAACCACACCCACAATTACACACACAATCACACACACACACTCTCAACCACACACAACCACACCCACAACCACACATACAACCACACCCTCAACCACACAACACCACACACAACCACACATACACAACCACATCCACACACAACCACAACCACACCCACACACACAACCACACCCACAACCACCAATAACCACAGAACCACATACAACTACACAGAACCACACACAACCACATACACATCCACCCACACAAACACACACACACAGCCACACACACAACCACACACAACCACACACAAAAACACAACCACACAAAACCACACACACACCCACACACACCCACAACCACACCCACAACCACACCCACAATCACACACAACCACACACACAAACACCCTCAACCCCACACAACTACAACCACACACAAGACCACACAACACCACAAACACAACCACACATATACAAGCACACCCACACACAACCACAACCACACCCACACCCACAACCACCAATAACCACACAATCACACACAACCACACAATCACACACAACCACACACACAACCACCCACACAACCAACCGCACACACGGCCACACACACACAGCCACACATACAGCCACACACAAAGCCACACACACACAACCACACACAACCACACACACAACCACAACCACACACACAACCACACACACAACCACGCCCACACACCCACATCCACACCCACACCCAACTACATGCAACCACACACAAAACCACAGACACAATGTCAAACACACACAACCACACACATAACTACACACCCAACCACACACAAAACCACACACAACCACACACAACCACACACACATACACAACCACACACCCAACCACACGACCATACATACAAAACCACACCCACAACCACACACACAACCACACACAACCACACACAACCACACACACACAACCACAAACACAACCACAACCAAACACACAACCACACACAACCACACACAACCACAACCACACACACAACCACACACACAACCACATACACACAACAACACACACACAACCACACACAACCACACCCACACACAACCACAACCACACCCACAACCACATACACATACAACCACACACACAACCACACACAACCACACAACCACACACAACCATACACACACACAACCACAAACACACAACCACACACACACACTCACAAACACACAAGCACACACACACAACCACAAACACAACCACACAATCACACACACACAACTACAACCACACTCGACCACAACACACACACAACCGCACACACAACCACACACATAACCACACCCACAACCAGCCACACACACAACCACAACCACACACAGCCACAACCACAACCACACAACCACACACACAACCACACACAACCACGCCCACACACACAACCATACCCCCACACACAACCACACACACACAACCACACACACAACCAGACACAAACATACACAATCACATGCACACACAACCACACACACAACCACACACAACCACACAACCACACAACCACACCCACACCCACACACAACCACACACACAACAACCACAAGAACACCCACAACCACACAAAATCACACACAACCACACACAGAACCACACCCAACCACACAACCACACACACAATCACACACACACACAACCACATACACATAACCACAACCACACACAAAACCACACACACACAATCACACACACAACCACATAAAACCACACACACAACCACACAACCCCACACACAACCACAAACACACACACAACCACACAGACACACACACACACACAACCACAGACAACCATAGCCACACCCACAAACACAACCACACAAAACCATGCATACAACCACAGACACCCACACCCATGACCACACCCAAAACCACACACACACACAACCACACACACAACCACACACACAACCACACCCAACTACACACAACCACACAAAATAACACAACCACACCCACATAACCACACACACAGCCACACACACACAACCGCACCCACATCCACACCCAACCACACAAAACCACACACAACCACACACGCATCCACACACACACACAACCACATACACACAACCACACACAACCACACACACACCACACACAATCACACACACAACCACACAACCACACACACAACCACACACACAACCACACACAACCACACCCAACCACACACACACACAACGACACACACACAACCACAACCACAAACACACATCCACACACATACAACCACACACACACAACCACACACACAACCACACGCAAACATACAACCACACACACCTACAAACACAACCATACACAACCACAACCACACACACAACCACCAACACACACAACCACACACACAACCACACACACACAACCACACCCACAACCATAGCCACACCCACAAACACCACACGCAACCACAGACACCCACACCCACAACCATACCCACAACCACACCCACAACCACACCCAACTACACACACAACTACACACACCCACACACAATAACACACAACCACACACAACCACACCCACACACACAACCACACACACAGCTACACACACACACAACCACACACACAACCACACACACACAACCACACACACACACAACCACACACACACAACCACACACAACTGCACACACACAACTGCAGACACACAACCACACACAACTACGACCATACACACAACCACATTCACACACAACCACACACACAACCACACACACACACACACTCAACTTTCACTTAGAAATCTCAACAGACAACGACACATCCCGGCTCAGTAATGACTTGGCAGCGGTGGAACTACAACAACTCGTCTCCGCACCAACACACACAGCAGGACACACACTGGATGGAATCTTTACCAACAACCCAGACATCACAATAAACAAAATCCTTCCTCTCACTTGGATCGATCACTCAGCAATTCTATTTTACATTAAACCCAGACCTTTACATTCAAATCACATACCCCCCATCCCCCATCAGACTACCCGAGATTGGAGAAACATAGATCTCAATCTACTCTCAGACACACTCAGCACTACTGGCCTTCTCCCTGAATGGTCAGGGGGGCGCTCTATTTACGGGTCTGCTCTGCTATAGACCTCCATCTAGCCCTATTTCAGCTGTGGCAGGGCTGATTGAGCTTATTCTTGACCTATCCACCTCACATTCAAGGCTTATGATATTGGGAGATTTTAATCTCTGGGCAGGCGGCTCTGGAGAGACCGCGCTCACAGATCTAACCCAGACCTGTTCGAGTATTCAGTTGCAGCAGCTAGTTCTTACTCCCACCCATGTAAAGGGCCATATACTGGATCTAGTTTTTGCAGATCCAGAGTACCTAACTGTACGGAACATCCTGCCACAGTGCTGGACAGATCATGCGCTAGTGTTCTTCTCCCATACGCCCAAGGTGGGGCGGGGGAAAAATAGGAACCTAGCGGGGGTCAAATGTAGCAGACAATGGTCTAAACTCCTGAATCAGTCTCCTCTATCTCTGTTACTTTCTGGGGTTTTCACCCTTGAGGAAACCGTAGACTTGAGCTACGAAAGACTGAATCAACGGATTGTGTCCTCATTAGATTCCTTGGCTCCTATACGGAAAATCAGAAACATCCACATCCACACACAACTACAACCACACACACAACCACACACACACCCACACCCACAACCATAGCCACAACCACAAACACAACCACACACAACAACACACATGACCACACACACAGCCACACACACAACCACACCCACATCCACACCCACGCACAACCACACATACAACCACACACACACAACTACACACACAACCACACACACATCCACACAGCCACACAAACAACCACACACAACCACACACACAACCACACACACACACCACACACACACAAGTACACACAGAACCACACCCAACCACACACAAGCACACACGACCACACACAACCACAACCACACACACAACTACAACCACACACACAACCACACACACACAACCACATACAACCACAACCACACACACAACCACACCCACAACCACAACCACACACAAACACACACAACCACAAACACAACCACACACACAACCACACACATACACACACAACCACACCCACAAAACCACAAACACAAACACACCAACACATACAAACACACAAACACACACAACCACACAGACAACCACAACCACACACACAACCACACAGACACACTCAAAACCACACACACGAACAACGACACACACGAACAACTACACACACGCAACCACAAACAACCACACACAACCACACACAACCACACACAAACATACAAACAAACAACCACAACCATACACAACCACAACCACACACATAACCACACACAACCACACATACTACCACAAACATAACCACACCCACAACCATAGCCACATCCAAAAACAGCACACACAACCCCACCCACAACCACACACAACTACACACAATCACACACAACCACACACACAACCACACCCACAACCACACACACAACTACACACAACCACACACAAACACACACACAAACACATGCAAACACACACAATCACACACAACCACACACACAACCAAACATAACCACACCTAAACACACGCAACCACACACACAACCACACCCACAAACATAACAACACCCACAATCACACACAACCACACCCACATACACAACCACACCCACACACACAAGCACATCCACACCTACAATCACACAACCACACACAAACACACACAACAACACAAAACCACATACCCACATACACAACCACAAAACCACACACACACAACCACACGCAACCACACACACACACAACCACAACCACAGTCACAACCACACACAACCACAACTACACAAAACCACACACACAACCACACACAACCACACACACAACCACACCCACACACACAACCACACACACATCCACAACCACACAGCCACACACAACCACACACACAATCACACAAAACCACACACCCAGATACACAACCACACCCACACACACACCCACAACCACACAACCACACCCAACCACACACGCAACCACACAGACAACCACACAGACAACCACACACACACAACCACACACACAACCACACACACAACCACACACACACAACCACAAACACAACCACACCCACAACCAGACATAACACAAAATCACATACAACCACACACACAGCCAACCACCCACACACACAGAACCACACACACAACCACAACCACACCCACACACACACCCACACCCACAATCACACAACCACACACACAACCAAACAAAACCACACACCCACATACACAACCACACACACAACCACACTACCACAAAACCACACACACACACAATCACACACACACACCACATACTAAACCACAAACATAACCACACACACAACCACACACACACAAACACACACACAAACACAACCACACACAAACACAACCATACACACAACCACAACCACACACATACACACACAACCACAACCACACCCACACAACCACAAACACAAACACACCCACACATACAAACACACAGACACACACACAACCACACACAACCACAACCAAACACACACAACCACACACACAACCACAGCCACACACACAACCACAATGACACACAAACACACACAACCACAACCACACACAACTACCCACAAAACACACCCACACATACACACACACACACAACCACACACACACAACCTCACACAACCACACACAACAACACACAACCACCAACAGAACCACACACAAAACCACACACACAACCACAACCACACACAACCACACACACAACCACACACACAACCATACACACACAACCACACACACACAACCACACACACAACCATAGCCACATCCATAGCCACACCCACAACCACACACACCACACATACACACAACCACACACCATACACACAAACAAGCACAACCATAAGCACACACACAACCACACACATACCCACGCACACACACAATGACAACCACACACACAACCACACACACCACACATACACACAACCACACAACCACACACACAAAGCACAACAACACACACCCAACCACACACACTACCATAACCAAACATACACAACCACACACACACAACCATAAACACAACCACACACACAACCACACACACCACACGTGCAACCACATACTCACACACAACCACACACATCCACACACAACTACAACCACACACACAACCACACACACACACACCCACACCCACAACCATAGCCACAACCACAAACACAACCACACACAACAACACACATGACCACACACTCAGCCACACACACAACCACACCCACATCCACACCCACGCACAACCACACATACAAACACACACACACAACTACACACACAACCACACACACATCCACACAGCCACACAAACAACCACACACAACCACACACACAACCACACACACACACCACACACACACAACCACACACAGAACCACACCCAACCACACACAAGCACACACGACCACACACAACCACAACCACACACACAACCACAACCACACACACAACCACACACACACACCCACATACAACCACAACCACACACACAACCACACCCACAACCACAACCACACACAAACACACACAAACACAACCACACACACAACCACAACCACACACATACACACACAACCACACCCACAAAACCACAAACACAAACACACCAACACATACAAACACACAAACACACACAACCACACAGACAACCACAACCACACACACAACCACACAGACACACTCAAAACCACACACACGAACAACGACACACACGAACAACTACACACACGCAACCACAAACAACCACACACAACCACACACAAACATACAAACACACAACCACAACCATACACAACCACAACCACACACATAACCACACACAACCACACATACTACCACACACATAACCACACCCACAACCATAGCCACATCCAAAAACAGCACACACAACCACACCCACAACCACACACAACTACACACAATCACACACAACCACACACACAACCACACCCACAACCACACACACAACTACACATAACCACACACAAACACACACACAAACACACACACAACCAAACATAACCACACCTAAACACACGCAACCACACAAACAACCACACCCACAAACATAACAACACCCACAACCACACACAACCACACCCACATATACAACCACACCCACACCCACAAGCACATCCACACCTACAATCACACAACCACACACAACCACAAACACAACAACACAAAACCACATACCCACATACACAACCACAAAACCACACACACACAACCACACGCAACCACACACACACACAACCACAACCACAGTCACAACCACACACAACCACAACTACACAAAACCACACACACAACCACACACAACCACACACACAACCACAACCACACACACAACCACACACACATCCACAACCACACAGCCACACACAACCACACACACAATCACACAAAACCACACACCCACATACACAACCACACCCACACACACACACCCACAACCACACAACCACACCCAACCACACACACAACCACACAGACAACCACACAGACAACCACACACACACAACCACACACACAACCACACACACAACCACACACACAACCACAAACACAACCACACCCACAACCAGACATAACACAAAATCACATACAACCACACACACAACCACACACACAGCCAACCACCCACACACACAGAACCACACACACAACCACAACCACACCCACACACACACCCACACCCACAATCACACAACCACACACACAACCAAACAAAACCACACACCCACATACACAACCACACACACACAACCATATAACCACAAAACCACACACACACACAATCACACACACACACCACATACTAAACCACAAACATAACCACACACACACACAACCATACCCACAACCACACACAACCACAACCACACAAAACCACACACACAACCACACACAACTACACACACAACCACATACACAACCACAGCCACAACCACACCCACAACCACACACAACCACAACCACACAAAACCACACACACAACCACACACCCAACTACATACACAACTACACACACACAAACAAAACCACACAAAACCACACACACAACCACATACACCGACAACCACACCCACAATTACACACACAATCACACATACACACTCTCTACCATACACAACCACACCCACAACCACACATACAACCACACCCTCAACCACACAACACCACACACAACCACACATACACAACCACATCCACACACAACCACAACCACACCCACACACACAACCACACCCACAACCACCAATAACCACAGAACCACATACAACTACACAGAACCACACACAACCACATACACATCCACCCACACAAACACACACACACAGCCACACACACAACCACACACACAACCACACACAACCACACACAAAAACACAACCACACAAAACCACACATACACCCACACACACCCACAACCACACCGACAACCACACCCACAATCACACACAACCACACACACAAACACCCTCAACCCCACACAACCACAACCACACACAAGACCACACAACACCACAAACACAACCACACATACACAAGCACACCCACACACAACCACAACCACACCCACACCCACAACCACCAATAACCACACAATCACACACAACCACACAATCACACACAACCACACACACAACCACCCACACAACCAACCGCACACACGGCCACACACACACAGCCACACATACAGCCACACACACAGCCACACACACACAACCACACACAACCACACACACAACCACAACCACACACACAACCACACACACAACCACGCCCACACACCCACAACCACACCCACACCCAACTACATGCAACCACACACAAAACCACAGACACAATGTCAAACACACACAACCACACACATAACTACACACCCAACCACACACAAAACCACACCCACACACAACCACACACACATACACAACCACACACCCAACCACACGACCATACATACAAAACCACACCCACAACCACACACACAACCACACACAACCACACACACACAACCACAAACACAACCACAACCAAACACACAACCACACACACAACCACACACAACCACAACCACACACACAACCACACACACAACCACATACACACAACAACACACACACAACCACACACAACCACACCCACACACAACCACAACCACACACACAACCACATACACACACAACCACACACACAACCACACACAACCACACAACCACACACAACCATACACACACACAACCACAAACACACAACCACACACACACACTCACACACACACAAGCACACACACACAACCACAAACACAACCACACAATCACACACACAACCACAACTACACAAAACCACACACACAACCACACACACCCACAACCACACCCACAACCACACCCACAATCACACACAACCACACACACAAACACCCTCAACCCCACACAACTACAACCACACACAAGACCACACAACACCACAAACACAACCACACATATACAAGCACACCCACACACAACCACAACCACACCCACACCCACAACCACCAATAACCACACAATCACACACAACCACACAATCACACACAACCACACACACAACCACCCACACAACCAACCGCACACACGGCCACACACACACAGCCACACATACAGCCACACACAAAGCCACACACACACAACCACACACAAACACACACACAACCACAACCACACACACAACCACACACACAACCACGCCCACACACCCACAACCACACCCACACCCAACTACATGCAACCACACACAAAACCACAGACACAATGTCAAACACACACAACCACACACATAACTACACACCCAACCACACACAAAACCACACACAACCACACACAACCACACACACATACACAACCACACACCCAACCACACGACCATACATACAAAACCACACCCACAACCACACACACAACCACACACAACCACACACAACCACACACACACAACCACAAACACAACCACAACCAAACACACAACCACACACACAACCACACACAACCACAACCACACACACAACCACACACACAACCACATACACACAACAACACACACACAACCACACACAACCACACCCACACACAACCACAACCACACCCACAACCACATACACACACAACCACACACACAACCACACACAACCACACAACCACACACAACCATACACACACACAACCACAAACACACAACCACACACACACACTCACACACACACAAGCACACACACACAACCACAAACACAACCACACAATCACACACACAACTACAACCACACTCGACCACAACACACACACAACCGCACACACAACCACACACATAACCACACCCACAACCAGCCACACACACAACCACAACCACACACAGCCACAACCACAACCACACAACCACACACACAACCACACACAACCACGCCCACACACACAACCATACCCCCACACACAACCACACACACACAACCAGACACAAACATACACAATAACATGCACACACAACCACACACACAACCACAACCACACACAACCACACAACCACACAACCACACCCACACCCACACACAACCACACACACAACAACCACAAGAACACCCACAACCACACAAAATCACACACAACCACACACAGAACCACACCCAACCACACAACCACACACACAATCACACACACACAACCACATACACATAACCACAACAACACACAAAACCACACACACACAACCACACACACAACCACATAAAACCACACACACAACCACACAACCCCACACACAACCACAAACACACACACAACCACACAGACACACACACACACACAACCACAGACAACCATAGCCACACCCACAAACACAACCACACAAAACCATGCATACACCCACACCCATGACCACACCCAAAACCACACGCACACACAACCACACACACAACCACACACACAACCACACACAACTACACACAACCACACAAAATAACACAACCACACCCACTCACACATAACCACACACACAGCCACACACACACAACCGCACCCACATCCACACCCAACCACACAAAACCACACACGCATCCACACACACACACAACCACATACACACAACCACACACACACCACACACAATCACACACACAACCACACAACCACACACACAACCACACACACAACCACACACAACCACACCCAACCACACACACACACAACCACACACACACAACCACAACCACAAACACACATCCACATACATACAACCACACACACACAACCACACACACAACCACACGCAAACATACAACCACACAACCACACACACCTACAAACACAACCATACACAACCACAACCACACACACAACCACCAACACACACAACCACACACACAACCACACCCACACAACCACACCCACAACCATAGCCACACCCACAAACACCACACGCAACCACAGACACCCACACCCACAACCATACCCACAACCACACTCAACCACACCCACAACCACACCCAACAACACACACAACTACACACACCCACACACAATAACACACAACCACACACAACCACACCCACACACACAACCACACACACAGCTACACACACACACAACCACACACACACAACCACACACACACACAACCACACACACACAACCACACACAACTGCACACACACAACTGCAGACACACAACCACGCACAACTACGACCATACACACAACCACATTCACACACAACCACACACACAACCACACACACACACACTCAACTTTCACTTAGAAAGCTCAACAGACAACGACACATCCCGGCTCAGTAATGACTTGGCAGCGGTGGAACTACAACAACTCGTCTCCGCACCAACACACACAGCAGGACACACACTGGATGGAATCTTTACCAACAACCCAGACATCACAATAAACAAAATCCTTCCTCTCACTTGGATCAATCACTCAGCAATTCTATTTTACATTAAACCCAGACCTTTACATTCAAATCACATACCCCCCATCCCCCATCAGACTACCCGAGATTGGAGAAACATAGATCTCAATCTACTCTCAGACACACTCAGCACTACTGGCCTTCTCCCTGAATGGTCAGGGGGGCGCTCTATTTACGGGTCTGCTCTGCTATAGACCTCCATCTAGCCATATTTCAGCTGTGGCAGGGCTGATTGAGCTTATTCTTGACCTATCCACCTCACATTCAAGGCTTATGATATTGGGAGATTTTAATCTCTGGGCAGGCGGCTCTGGAGAGACCGCGCTCACAGATCTAACCCAGACCTGTTCGAGTATTCAGTTGCAGCAGCTAGTTCTTACTCCCACCCATGTAAAGGGCCATATACTGGATCTAGTTTTTGCAGATCCAGAGTACCTAACTGTACGGAACATCCTGCCACAGTGCTGGACAGATCATGCGCTAGTGTTCTTCTCCCTTACGCCCAAGGTGGGGCGGGGGAAAAATAGGAACCTAGCGGGGGTCAAATGTAGCAGACAATGGTCTAAACTCCTGAATCAGTCTCCTCTACCTCTGTTACTTTCTGGGGTTTTCACCCTTGAGGAAACCGTAGACTTGAGCTACGAAAGACTGAATCAACGGATTGTGTCCTCATTAGATTCCTTGGCTCCTATACGGAAAATCAGAAACAGGCCGACCCCGGCTATGCCATGGTTCTCCGAGGAGCTGTTCCAACTTAAACTCCAATATAAGCGGGCCGAGCGTATCTGGAGAAAGCACTACTCGGACCCTGACCGGGTTCTTTACAAACAGGCCATGTCCATCTACAAAGCACAGATTAAAAGGGCAAAGGCCAGGTTTTTGGAAGAGTCATTGCGGGTGGCAGTAAATAAATCACAGACTCTGTTCAAAATCGTGAAGGATCTGTCATGCCCTGCTACCACGGCCAATGTCATTCCCGCATCCCAGTCTCTGTGTAACTCATTGGCGCAGGCCTTCGAGGATAAAATCGCAGCCATTTTAAACAATCTTGGCGCTACATCTAGCGGTAGTCCTCTAGAAGGCAATGAACTGCACCTTGAGTCTACTACAGAAATAACCCCTAGCTTTGCCAAGTTGGACTGTTTTCCATCTCCCACTTATGAGGAATTCATTCCCCTGGCTCACAGTGTGGCGTCGGGGTCTCCTTTGGACCCGCTCCCACATAAATACTGGAAGCTGTTCCAGGAAGAACTTTTTCCCCCGCTGCTTGCTATCTGTGATCAGTCCCTGGCTTCAGCATGGGTTCCAGACTGTTGGAAGCTGGCCGTGGTTTCCCCTCTTCTTAAAAAGGCTACCTTAGACCCGGTTTGCCCAGCCAACTATCGACCCATTTCCTTGCTCCCGTTTCCAATAAAAATCCTGGAAATATGGGTTACAAAACATCTGTCGAACTATCTGGAGACCGGGTCCTGTCTGGATGAGGTTCAATTCGGTTTTAGACCGGCTCACGGGACCGAATCAGCGTTGGTGACTGTGTTAAACAATCTTAGGACGCGAGCCGACCATGGTAGAGCTGCCTTTTTAGTGCTGCTCGACATGTCGGCCGCGTTCGACACAGTCAACCACGAAATTCTGATTAAAAGGTTAGAGGAAGTGGGGGTGACAGGCCTTGCTCTGCAGTGGCTGACATCATACCTTGGAAATCGTCATCAGGTAGTGTCACTGCCTCCTTTCAAATCTGACATCAGGAAAGTGGAGCAAGGGGTCCCACAAGGGTCGGCCATCAGCCCTACCCTCTTTAACCTATATCTGCGGCCTCTAGTTGCGTTAATCAGATCTTTTGGCAAAGCGGTGACGAATTACGCGGATGACACTCAACTTGTCTTCTCGCTTGAGGGCAAGGAAGCAGTGACGCTAGACACCTTCCACCGTTGTATGCTCGCAACTGCTGATTGGCTAAATCAGAATTCGCTGCAGTTCAACAGCTCTAAGACAGAAGTCTTACACTGCACTACTGATCGTGTCCCTAGACCTCTTCCGCTGGACTTTTGGCCGCCTTCCTTTCAGAGTACGTCTGTGTCAGCTATTTCGGTCCGTAATCTGGGAGTGATGTTTGGGTCTAATCTCCAATTGGACGCAGCTGTCAGTAAAACTGTGAGTAACTGCATGGGATTACTTCGAATGTTGAGGAAGGTCCTTCCGATGCTCCCCGTGGACAGCAGGCCAGAGGTGGTGAGAAGCATTATTGTAAGTCATTTGGACTACTGTAATGCCCTTTTTCTCGGAGCACCAGCTACCCTGATAGGAAAACTGCAACGGGTGCAAAATCTTGCAGCTAAATTAGCGCTAGATCGTCGTCGTTTTGACGCTACATCCCAGGCACTAAAGGACCTCCACTGGTTACCGGTCCTTCAGCAGATTGATTTTAAATCGTTATGTATCGTATTCAGGGCTCTTCCTGGACAAGGCCCAATGCCATTACAGAATATGTTTCATTGGTATACTCCGTCCAGATCCCTTCGTTCGGCTTCTGCCTACCTTGCTGTGGTGCCTAAAGTTCTGAGATCACGATTGGGTGGCCGATCTTTTAGCTTTACGGCAGCTAGGCTATGGAATGCTCTTCCACTGGGATTGAGAAGCACGAATGATCTCAATTCTTTTAAGAAAAACTTAAAAACCCATCTGTTTCCTAAGGCTGGGACACATTAGTTTCTTTTAATCAGCACGATGCGAAGCAGGTTCCTTTTAGTCAAAGCGCCAGGATACCCGTTGGGTGACAGACACGCGCTATAAAAGTATACCAATACATACATACATACATACAAGTCACTTAACTGTACAGAAACTAACCCAGATATTGCAGCTAATACATACACCTCTCATTTAGAGAAAGCATTCCTAACTCTAGCCCCAACCAAAACCTCAAAACGCAATAGAAGGACACCTTCGGCCCCCTGGTTTACTGAACAACTGCGGTTACAAAGACAACATTGTCGAAACTTAGAGCGACATTGGCGGAAACACTACGACACCGAAGACAAGATAGCATATAAATCCGCCCTTTACAATTACAAACAACTTATACTCGCGGAAAAAAGAAACTATCACACCACTCAAATTGACCAAGCAAAATGCTCCATGAAAAAATTGTTTCAGGTTGTTGACCACTTATCCATGCCATCGAACCCACCCCCACAAACTTCCCAGGCCCTCTGCAACTCATTAGCAGATTTTTTTAAGGATAAAGTCATGTCAATCTTCACAGACTTCTCCCCACAGCATAATCAAATGACTAAGCCACTCAATCCACCTAACATAACAGACCTCCCGAGCTTTACGGAGTTTCACAAAGCACACCCGACCATATTTTTCAGCTGATTTCATCCATTAAATCAGGTTCACCTCTAGATCCATGTCCCCCCTCCATACTCAACTCAATCCCAGAAATCATCACCCCCACAATAGCCAATATATGTAACACCATGTTCTCCAGTGGCACATACCCATCTATATGGAAAAACACCATTATCAAACCCTTGCTTAATAAACCAACACTAGACCCCTCGGCACCAGCCAGTTATAGACCCATTGCCTCCCTCCCATTTCCAGCAAAAATCTTTGAGTCCATTATGAACACACAATTGTCATAATACATCCACACAAATACACTGCTGGATGACTCTCAATTGGGCTTCAGACAGGGGCACGGCACAGAGACCGCCCTTATAAAAGCAGCAGATGAGATCAGAAGGACTATGGATGATGGAGGAGCAGCAAACTTGATACTCCTAGATCTATCTGCGGCTTTCGACACGGTTGACCATACCACCCTGATCAACCATGTCGATACAATAGGTATCAAAGATAGGGCCAGGGACCTCCTCACATCTTTCCTCGCCAACCGCAACCAGGCGGTAAAACTAGGCTCATTTGTTTCCCCCACATTCTCCCTCCCATGTGGAGTACCGCAAGGATCCTCGCTAAGTCCGACCCTATTTAATATCTATGTCTCGGACTTAGCGAGGGTAATCAAGGCTTACAACATCAATCTCACGACCTACGCTGACGACACACAGTTGGTCCTGTCCATCCACAAGGACGGTACCAAAATAGCAGCTAACTTGACACTGAATGCTGCATAACGCTAAGCGCTTTACGATCGCGCTGCTCTTTTAACTCTCCTTTTACCTATTTTATTTTTTTCTTGTGTTACATTTATCCCCTGTTCTTAGCTGCTATTACTTAGGGCCCCTTACCTGCATTATAATCGGAAATCACCGCATTTTTCGCGGGTCCGGTTCCGGTGGTGGGGTGATAACGGGCGCCATCTTGGAGTGGTGTGGACGCCGAGGAACACCAGTAGTGAGCGGTCTAGCGCTCCTCACGCCCTCAGGGATATCTACTTAAGGCGAGCATTTGGGGAAAGCCCTTGATGAAGACACTGAATGCTGCATAACGCTAAGCGCTTTACGATCGCGCTGCTCTTTTAACTCTCCTTTTACCTATTTTATTTTTTTCTTGTGTTACATTTATCCCCTGTTCTTAGCTGCTATTACTTAGGGCCCCTTACCTGCATTATAATCGGAAATCACCGCATTTTTCGCGGGTCCGGTTCCGGGTGGTGGGGTGATAACGGGCGCCATCTTGGAGTGGTGTGGACGCCGAGGAACACCAGTAGTGAGCGGTCTAGCGCTCCTCACGCCCTCAGGGATATCTACTTAAGGCGAGCATTTGGGGGAAAGCCCTTGATGAAGACACTGAATGCTGCATAACGCTAAGCCCTTTACGATCGCGCTGCTCTTTTAACTCTCCTTTTACCTATTTTATTTTTTTCTTGTGTTACATTTATCCCCTGTTCTTAGCTGCTATTACTTAGGGCCCCTTACCTGCATTATAATCGGAAATCACCGCATTTTTCGCTGGTCCGGTTCCGGGTGGTGGGGTGATAACGGGCGCCATCTTGGAGTGGTGTGGACGCCGAGGAACATCAGTAGTGAGCGGTCTAGCGCTCCTCACGCCCTCAGGGATATCTACTTAAAGCTCCCATTTTCCGCGCAGCGGAATCGCGCAGCGGGCGTGCCTTCGCTGTGTCTGAGTCTTGCCAGAGTCCTGCCCGTCTGCGCCCGTCAGCGTCTCGGAGGCGGCCGGGGCGAGACGGCAGGACTATCTTCGTTGTTACCGCTGCTTTAGTAAGTATGCTCTCCTACTCCTCGGAGGACCTCCTTTCCTTACGTGGTGCTCGTGGTTCTTGTCACCACGTTTTTCCCGGTGGTCGGGCTCTCAGGAAGGGATGTACGGAGTGCGGTTGGCGTCTTCCAGCTCTGCGGGGTCCCTTGTTGGATATTCCTCCGCTCCACTACCACTGTCTCCTTCTCAATACCAGATCGTTGAGTTGCCACTCCCTCAACATTTGGAATCTCTTGAGGGAAACAAATAGATCTTGCCTATTCCTCACTGAGACCTGGTTGGGGGAAGGCTCTGCCCCGGATTTGGCTAATGCCTTACCTCTTAATAATAATATCTTTAGGAGGGACAGAGCGACTGGTAGAGGAGGAGGTGTGGCTTTGATTGTGGACAATCGCTTCCTCTGTACGACCTTTCCTGTAAACAATATTCAGGGCTGTGAGTCCCTAGGTTTTACCCTCCACTTTTCTCCCTCTCAAGCCTGTACTGGGATCCTCCTTTATAGAACGCCGGGACCCCTTGGGTCTTTTTTTGATGACTTGCAAGCGGCACTTTCCGTGCCGTGTCTCAGATCAGAGCAGTGTATCCTGCTTGGTGATCTTAATTTGCACATGGACAACAACTCAGACCCTGAGGTTCTAAAACTTGTCGATATTACGGCTCCGTTAGGGCTGGTACCTTTCGTTCAGGGGCCGACTCATAACAAAGGGCACACTTTGGATCAGGTCTTTTCTACAAGACCAATAAATGGTCTCCCCCGCAGCCTGTCTGATCATTTTTTAATCAACTTTGCGCTGCTCTCTACTGCTACATCTCGGACGAGGCCTCTAAAAAACATCGTGAGGACCTCTCGGCCTTTACACTTGATCTCTGCTGACATGTTATCCAAAGCCCTCCTCAGTTTTCCTTGCCAACTTTCTGGCAATCTGGAGGAGGATCTTGTTCTCTTCCAGAATTGGTTTTCGGCCAGATTGGAGGTGCTGGCTCCTGAGAAGAGGACTAAATCTACTGAGAGACGAAGTTCCGCTCCATGGTTTACTCCGCATCTGAAGGCCCTACGTCAGGAGTGTAAGAAGGCGGAAAGGGCCTGGTGACGAGTGTTAGAAAGGCGGTCCCGGGGGAGGCAGAAGATGTCTGACTGACCACCCCTAGGTCCACCCCTCCGTCGAGAAGTAGCCGAGCGTTAGCGAGAGGCCTCCTGGGTGAGGGTCCCCTCCTAGGTTCGTACAGCAGAGTAATCACACCACTACAATGGACAACCACACAGGAAGATAAGTTCTTTAGGCTTTTATCAAGAATAAAAGGTTGTTTGTCTTCCGCGTTAGGTACAGGCAGATCGAGGGATCTGAAAAGTCATGTAAATAGGGGATAGGGTAGCGGGATAGTCTTTGTCCTGAGGACGGAAGGGATACCCTGCGCACAGCTCTCAATCCTCGAGCCGGGATGTTCCGAGAGGATGGGCCGCGGCAGCGCCAGCAGGCCCCAAGGATGGTTCAGCGAATCTGGGCCGCGGCAGCGCCAGCAGGCTCCGAAGATGGCTCAGCTAAGATGGACCGCGGCAGCGCCAGCAGGCTCCAAAGATGGTTCAGCTAAGATGGACCGCGGCAGCGCCAGCAGGCTCCAAGGATGGTTGCAGGTTTCAGGGAAAAGGAGTTCGTCTCGGGGTCAGCCACGACAGCGTCAGCAGGGCTCTCGACTCCAGGATACAACTGTCGTCCTACTCCGGGGCTGGCCCAGATATAGGACTGGAGTCCTTTGATGTCCGGGCCCTCTCGCCTGGGGGTCAGAGGGGCCGGGATGATGGTGTCCAGACACCCAGCAGGGGGGTGGAGCCAGCGCCCAGGGAGGCCGGAGGGCGATCGATACCAGGCGTCCGGGGACGACTGGAGGGCCATCGAAACTTCCCTCCTCTAGGATCTGTTGAGTGGCCACTCTACCACCCGGGGGGATCTTGGTGCCTCGATGTCGGGGCTTCGCTGGGGCCTTGGCCGGGGCCGAGGCCACGTGCTCGGGACGGGGTGGTCCACGATGGAGTCCGACGAGGCCTCGTGCTCGTAACGGGATGGGCCCAGGATGGAGTCAGGCCGGTAGGGTCGGGGACGTGCTGGGTCCGCCATGTTCCAGGGGAGGAGAGCGATGGTGTGTCAGGGGGGTTACTCTCGTTGGTAGTTCGTGTAAGGTCGGGCCAAGGGGCGCCCCGGGTCTGATGGAGGGCCGTTGTCGTCCTGGGCCCGCCATGCGGGGAGAGTTAGGACCACGCCGTGGGGCCGGGTCCAACACGCGTCCCCCCCAGCTGAAGGCAGGGGAGAGTCACCCATCTTCTTGGGGGGTCTCCTCGCCGAGGCGGAAAAACCGGGACAGGCCATCAGCATTGGCGTGGTCGTTGCCAGGGCGATGCTCCACAGTGAAGTCCATCCCTTGGAGGGAGATGGACCATCGCAGTAGCTTCGGGTTCTCGCCCCGCATCTGCATCAGCCACCGCAGAGGCCGGTGGTCGGTCTGCACCCGGAAGTGGGTGCCGAAGAGGTAGGGCCTGAGTTTCTTTAGGGCCCACACGACGGCAAAGGCTTCCCTCTCAATGGTGCTCCATCGTTGTTCCCTAGCCAGCAGGCGCCGACTGATGAAGGCCACGGGAAGGTTGATTCCGTCAGGGTTCACTTGTGAGAGGACCGCCCCAATGCCGTGCTCGGAGGCGTCTGTTTGGACCACAAACTCTCGGCTGTAGTCGGGGGCCTGGAGCACAGGGGCGGTGCACATGGCAGTCTTTAGTGTTTCGAAGGCTGTTTGGCACTCTGGGGTCCAGTGTACCTTTTGGGGTAGTCTCTTGGAGGTTAGTTCTGTGAGGGGCCCCACAATGCTCCCATAGTTTTTAATGAAACGCCGATAATATCCTGTGAGCCCCAGGAAGGCTCGGACTGCGGTCTGGGTAACCAGGGGCTCCCAGGCTTGGATGGCGTCAATCTTTGGCTGGAGGGGAGCCACCTGGCCGCTCCCTACTTGGTGCCCTAGATAGGTCACGGACCCTTGGCCTATCTGGCACTTGCTGGCTTTTATTGTCAGTCCGGCCCGTCGGAGGGCCGTCAGGACCTCCCAGAGGTGTGTTAGGTGTTTGTCCCAGTCGAGGCTGTATACTGCAACATCGTCCAGATACGCGGCACTGAACTCTTCTAGCCCCGCCAGCACTCTATTCACGAGTCTCTGGAAGGTGGCCGGGGCGTTTTTCATGCCAAAGGGCATCACGGTGAAATGGTAGTGGCCATCAGGGGTTGAGAAAGCAGATCGCTCTTGGGCACCAGGGGTGAGGCCGATCTGCCAATACCCGGCCGTGAGGTCGAAGGTGCTGACATACCTGGCGGCCCCCAGGTGATCGATCAGTTCATCCGCCCGGGGGATGGGATGGGCGTCGGTCCTGGTGACGGCATTCAGCCCCCGGTAGTCGACACAGAACCTGAGCTCCGGGGGTGCGCCGGGGGCGGCGGCTTTAGGGACCAGGACAACGGGACTGGCCCAGGGACTGTTTGAGGGTTCGACTACCCCCAGAGCCAGCATCTTGGCCACTTCGGACTGAATGCAGGTCCGAACTCGGTCGGGAACTCGAAAAGCCCGGTGTCGTACAGGCGGGCTGTCCCCAGTGTCTACATCGTGGACACACCACCGGGTGACTCCGGGAGTGAGGGAGAATAGGTCTGCAAATTGCCCCAGCAGCTTCTGGCAGTCTTGGTGCTGCTCTGGGTTCAGGGTAGAGGAGAGCGTGACCCCTTCGACGGAGCCGTCCTTCTCGGTGGTGCTCAGGAGATCGGGTAGAGGCTCGGAGTCGTCTTCAGCTCCGTCATCGGTAGCTAGCAGTAGGCTCAGTTCGGTGCGGGCAAAGTGAGGCATGAGCCTGTTGGCGTGCCGAACCCGGAGGGGGTTCCGGGGGGATTCCATGTCCACCAAGTAAGTGACGGGGCTCTTGCGCTCCACCACTTTGTCCTGGAGGGCACAAGGTTCGACCGGGGACATGACCCAGACCTGCTGGCCCGGCTCGAACTCAATGGACGAGGCGTTCTGGTCCTACCAGCGTTTCATTTCCTCATGACTGGACTCCAGGTTGGCCTCGGCAAGTTCCCGGAACTTCCGAGTCTGGTTGCGGAGGGTCAGGAGGTATCGGTAGACGTCCGGGGGTGCATCTTGGACAGCCGTCTCCCAGCCTTCTTTGACCAAGCTGAGGGGGCCTCGAACAGGATGCCCATACAACAGTTCGAAAGGGCTGAACCCCAAGGACTTCTGGGGCACCTCTCGATAGGCGAACAGGAGGCAGGGCAGTAGGACATCCCAATTGCGTCGTAGCGGCTCTTCTAGGCCCTTGATCATCCCCTTCAATGTTCGGTTAAACCGCTCTACAAGTCCATTTCCTTGGGGGTGATACGGGGTGGTGAACTTATATGTGACCCCGCACTGTTGCCACAGGGACCGCATATATTTAGATATAAAGTTGGTGCCCCGATCACTCACGACCTCTCGGGGGAAGCCGACTCTGGAGAAAATCCCCATTAGCGCTCGACCCACCACGGGGGCCGTGATGGTGCGGAGGGGGATGGCTTCCGGATAGCGGGTGGCATGGTCCACCAGGACGAGGATGAAGCGGTGCCCCTGAGAGGTGTGGGGGTCCAGGGGCCCCACGATGTCGATCCCCACTCGCTCGAAGGGGGTGGTGACCACGGGAAAAGGCTGGAGCGGGGCTTTGATTCTCCCCCCGCTCTTCCCGCTGGCTTGACAGGTCGGACATGTTCGGCAGTGGTTATTCACGTCGTTGCGCATTTTCGGCCAGTAAAAATGGGTCACCAGGCGGCTGTAGGTCTTGTCCTGCCCTTGGTGCCCGGCGAGGGGCACGTCATGTGCCAGGTTCAAGAGAAAGTCTCGGAACCGGAGGGGGACGACCAGCACCCGGCTGGCTCCCAGTTCGGCAATCTTCTGCTCGCTGTAGAGGAGGTCGTGGTCCCAATAGACCCAGTGGGACCCCGAGGGGTCTCCGGCGGCTTGAGTGGCGGCTTGTTGACGGATTCCCTCGAGGGAGGGACAGGTTTTCTGTTCCTGTCGGAACTGTTCGCGGGTGGGGCCACCTTCTTGGCGCCATTGAGCTAGTTCGGGAAGGTGGCCGAGCTCGGTGTGGTCTTCAGCGTGGGACCCCTGGGGCCCGTTTTCAGTGTTGGCGTCCTCGGAGACGGCGGGCGGGGGAGGTGCCGTCCACTCCGGTTCTTCAGGCGGGGAGTCTTCGTTCGGGGCGGAGGCCCAGGCGGTCATGGATCGAGTGGTCGCACAGACTCACTCGGGCAGGCCGAGCATCCCCAGATGCTCTCTCCGCTCGACGTGGGCCCAGGGGGAACTTTCCAGGTCATTCCCGAGGAGGCAGTCCATGGGGGCATCGTCCCGGATAGTCACTTTCAGCATGCCCGACACCCCTCCCCACTCGAAGGGAATGCGTGCCATCTGGCACAAGCTCTCGGAGTTGTCCGCCGATCGTACTGGGCACAGGATGTTGGGCAGGATTTGTTCAGGGGTCACCAAATGGCAGCGGACCGCCGTCACGCTGGCTCCAGTGTCACGGAGGGCTTCGGCCCTGTGTCCATTAATGGTGACCCACTGGCGGTACTTCTGGGTGTTGCCTGGGATCGGGGCTCGGGGGATCATGTCTCTTTCGCCCAGGCACACCAAGGACATAGCTGCGGGCTCCCACTTGGTCTGTTCGGGGACTTCGTCCTCTTCCTCGCCTCCTTCTTCACCCAGGGCGGCGGCCATGATCTGGCGGTTTGGAGGACCGGTGGTGCCGGGTCGCTGGTTCATCGGGCAGAGAGGGTCATTAGCATAGTGGCCCAGCCGCTGGCATCTGTGGCAAGTAACGTTCGGACGGGGCCCTGGTCGTGCTGGAGGGGCCCCCCTTCGGCCTAGGGCGGGCGACGTGGAGGTAGGGGACGACCCCGTGGGGGCGTCTTGGTCTCTGCTCTGGCCTCCTCCGCCGCCTCGTGGTCGGTGGTTCCCCAGGGATCCCCGACCGTAGTCTCCCATCGGGCTCCGGGGGACTCGGGTGCTCACTCATCTATCAGCCTCGACAGCAAGTTTTCGTGGCTTTGTCAGTTTGCTGTCGAGGAGATGCTGCCGGAGTTCGATGAAGCAGTTGTTGGAAAGATGTTCCCATATAATGAGGTTGGCCAACTGCTGGAAGGTGGTGACCTGACTGCCTTTGATCCACCCCTCGAAGGCTCAGCTAAAAAAGTTCAGGTATTCCACCCAGGTGGTACCGGGGATTTTTTTACAGTCTCGGAATCGCTGCCGGTACATTTCGGGGGTGAGTCCGTAGCGAGTGAGGAGGGCTGCTTTCATGTGTTCGTACGAGGTCATCTCGGCATCGGGAAGCTCTAGCAGAGCGTCCCTCCCCTCGTTGACGAACTTCCCCCACAAGCCGGCCCCCCAGTCCTTGAGGGGTACTCGATGGGCGGTCATGGCGACTTCATAGGCTTTGAACCACTGTTGGATGTCGTCGTTCTTATAGTACTCTTTGACGACATCCTTGGGTATGTGCACCTTCGTGTCCACCGGAGGAAGCGAGGTCTTGCCCCCGGGGGCGCTGGCCTCATTTGTCTTGGCCTTGATTTCTAGCTCCTCTAAGCCACGCTCATGCTCGTACGTGAGTTTCTTTTCTTCGAGTTCTCTTTGTCTTTGTTTCTCCTCCAGGTCTCCTTCTAGCCGTAGTTGCTCGAGGGCTATTTTTTTCTCGGCCAGCTGTAGTTCTCCGTCTAGCCGGAGTCGGGCTAGTTCTAGTTCGTGCAGCCTGTTCCTCTCTCATTCTCGGGCGTCTTCGTGGGAGAGGCCCGTGTCTAGGTTTGCGGGTCTTTCCCCCGCTGGAGACGCGTTGGTCTCCGGCCGTCCGTTCGGGCCCGGGTTATCTTCATTTTGGGGTGGCGAGTCCCCGGCTTCCACCCATGCTTGCAGGGCCAGTTTAAATTCTTCCTTGGTACTTAGGCCAGTGGTAGCGATGCCCAGATCTTTGCAGAATTCTTTCAACTCCTTATGACTGTACTCTTCCATTTTCTCTTTCCGGAATTCTGCAGTTGGTCTTGTTTCTTGAGTAGTCATGCTCGCGGTGTGTTTTTCTCGGTAGCGGTTGACTCACTCTCTGTACGAATTGCGTTGGCTCGGATCCCACCGCTGCCACCAATGTTAGAAAGGCGGTCCCGGGGGAGGCAGAAGATGTCTGACTGACCACCCGTAGGTCCACCCCTCCGTCGAGAAGTAGCCGAGCGTTAGCGAGAGGCCTCCTGGGTGAGGGTCCCCTCCTAGGTTCGTACAGCAGAGTAATCACACCACTACAATGGACACCACACAGGAAGATAAGTTCTTTAGGCTTTTATCAAGAATAAAAGGTTGTTTGTCTTCCGCGTTAGGTACAGGCAGATCGAGGGATCTGAAAAGTCTCGTAAATAGGGGACAGGGTAGCGGGATAGTCTTTGTCCTGAGGACGGAAGGGATACCCTGCGCACAGCTCTCAATCCTCGAGCCGGGAGGTTCCGCGAGGATGGGCCGCGGCAGCGCCAGCAGGCCCCAAGGATGGTTCAGCGAATCTGGGCCGCGGCAGCGCCAGCAGGCTCCGAAGATGGTTCAGCTAAGATGGACCGCGGCAGCGGCAGCAGGCTCCAAAGATGGTTCAGCTAAGATGGACCGCGGCAGCGCCAGCAGGCTCCAAGGATGGTTGCAGGTTTCAGGGAAAAGGAGTTCGTCTCGGGGTCAGCCGCGACAGCGTCAGCAGGGCTCTCGACTCCAGGATACAACTGTCGCCCTACTCCGGGGCTGGCCCAGATATAGGACTGGAGTCCTTTGATGTCCGGGCCCTCTCGCCTGGGGGTCAGAGGGGCCGGGATGATGGTGTCCAGACACCCTGCAGGGGGGTGGAGCCAGCGCCCAGGGAGGCCGGAGGGCGATCGATACCAGGCGTCCGAGGACGACTGGAGGGCCATCGAAACTTCCCTCCTCTAGGATCTGTTGAGTGGCCACTCTACCACCCGGGGGGATCTTGGTGCCTCGATGTCGGGGCTTCGCTGGGGCCTTGGCCGGGGCCGAGGCCCCGTTGTTAGAAAGGCGATTCCAGGGGAGACAGAAGATGTCTGACTGCCGCCCCGAAACCCACCTCTCCGTATGGAATTGGCCGAGCGCCGTCGAGAGGCCTCCTTGGCGAGGCTCCTCTCCTACTATCGTAACAGCCGAGCAATCACACCCCCACAGAGAGACACCACACGAGAGTAGATTTAAGAGTCTTTATATAAAGAATAAAGGCAAGGTTCTGCAGCAATATGTACAGGGGGATCGGGAGATCCCAACAAAGTCTCAATGTCCGGGGAAGGGGGTAGCGGGACAGTCTTGGTACCAGCTGGTACTAGGAAACCCTGCGCACAGCTCTCAATCCTCGAGCTGGGGGGTGCCAGGAGCCACGACAGCGTCAGCAGGCTCTGAAGATGGTTCAGCTTGGTAGAGCCGCGACAGCGTCAGCAGGGCTCGGCGGATGGTTCAGCTTGGTAGAGCCGCGACAGCGTAAGCAGGGCTCGGCGGATGGTTCAGCTTGGTAGAGCTGCGACAGCGTCAGCAGGGCTCGGCGGATGGTTCAGCTTGGTAGAGCCCCGACAGCGTCAGCAGGGCTCGGCGGATAGTTCAGCTTGGTAGAGCCGCGACAGCGTCAGCAGGGCTCAGAGGTTCCAGGGTCCATGCTCACGAGTTCTTATCAGGATCAGCCGCGACGAGGTCAGCAGGGCTTCGACTCCCAGATACAACTGATTTCCTGATCCAGGGCTGGCCCAGATATAGGTCTGGAGTCCCTTGATGTCCGGACCCTCGCGCCTGGGGGTCAGAGGGACCGGGATGAAGGTGTCCAGACACCCAGCAGGGGGGTGGAGCCAGCGCCCAGGGAGGCTGGAGGGCGATCGATACCAGGCGTCCGGGGATGGCTGGAGGGCCATCGAAACTCCTCTCCTCCGGGATCCGTCAAGTGGCCACTTTACCACCTGGGTTGATCTTGGTGCCATGATGTCGGGGCTTCGCTGGGGTCGCGGCCGAGGCCACGTGCTCGGGACGTGGTGGCCCAAGATGGAGTCGGGCCTGAGAGGGTGGCCCGGGGTGGTGACCGGACCTGCAGAGTTAGGGCAAGCCGGGTTCGCCGGGTTTCCAGAGGGGGAGAGCCGGGGTTTGCCAGGGGCGGCTCTCGTCGAGAGTTCGTTGAGGGTGGTGTCCGGAGGGCGACAGCGGGTCGATGGAGGGCCGATGTCGTCCAGGGTCCCCCATGCGGGAGGGGTAGGACCACGCCACAAGGCCGGGTCCAACACACGTGCTCGGGACGGGGTGGTCCACGATGGAGTCGGACGAGGCCTCGTGCTCATAACGGGATGGGCCCAGGATGGAGTTGGGCCGGTAGAGTCGGGGACGTGCTGGGTCCGCCATGTTCCAGGGGAGGGGAGCGATGGTGTGTCAGGGGGGTTGCTCTCGTTGGTAGTTTGTGTAAGGTCGGGCCAAGGGGCTCCCCGGGTCTGATGGAGGGCCGTTGTCGTCCTGGGCCCGCCATGCGGGGAGAGTTAGGACCACGCCGTGGGGCCGGGTCCAACAACGAGCCTATGATCCAGCCGAGAGATTGCAATATAGAGTGGTGACAAGATCATACCACAGGCAAATCTGGGTGGGGAAAAAGGCGTTTTTGGAGCGCAGAAAAGATGAGGCCGACAACGCTAGTAGAGAGATTTTTAGAATTGTAAAGGATTTTATTTCTCCTTCCCTAAACACTCCCTCTCACATGCACTCAGAAGCTTGGATAAAGCAACTAGCCGAGTTTTTTGTTGATAAAATTAAATCCATTCAGGACTCCTTCCCTCCTGCCTGCCCCTTGTTGGATGTTAGCTGTCGGTCGTCCCTGTCTCCTTTGGATGGCAATGGTCCTTTTATGTGTGAATTCCCTCTTATGACCCTTACTAATTCTTTTGACCTCCTGTCCCGTTTGAAGTCTGGCTCGCCGCTGGACCCTTGTCCGGCGAAGTGTCTGGGGAGAGTGGCGTCAATTCTTAACACCTTACTGAACCCACTTCTTAACTCCTCTCTGTCCACTGGTGTGGTTCCTCAGGCCTGGAAATGTGCTTTGATCCTACCGTTGATCAAAAAGCCAAACCTTGACCCTCTCATACACGCAAACTACAGGCCGATCTCTCTCCTCCCGGCGCTGGCGAAAGTAACCGAGAAGCATGTACACCAGTCGATCTCCAATTTTATCGAGAAGAACGACCTTCTTCACATGTCTCAATCTGGCTTCCGTGCGAATTTTAGCACGGAGACTGCCCTTCTCAAGGTTACCGACGCCATCAGGGAGGTTTTAGATTCTGGAGGCAAGGCCATGTTGGTTATGCTTGATTTGTCGGCGGCGTTCGACACCGTGCCCCACGAAGGCCTCCTGACAAGACTGTGGGAAATCGGCCTTCGGGGGACGGTGTTGAGCTGGTTCACGGTCGAACTAAAAAGGGCCAAAGCTACATGCAAAAGGTTGGAACGCCTCTGGAGAAGAGAATATAACACAGAGAGTAAACAACTTTACAAAACTGAATTAAGTAAATACTCCAAATTGATCAGATCAGCAAAGAGTAAATGTTTCAACGACAGAATTTCGAATGCAAACAATCCTGCTATGTTATGTTATGTTAAGTGCTATTTGTAAAGCGCACTGACGCCGAAGCTTCCTGGCGCTGCTAGACAGGTGAAGGAGACAGAAATACACAGAACCTAACACAAGGATGGGAACAGATGGGTCTTTAAGAGTTTCCTGAAGGAGAGAAGAGAGAGGGAGGATTTGATGGACAGGGGGAGGGAATTCCAGAAAGTGGGGGCTAAATAAGAGAAACGGCGGCCACCGAATTTCTTGGTTTTATTTTTTGGGGTGATTAGTAGGTCATTACGGGCAGAACGTAGATTAAGTGTAGGGCGGTAGGGGCGGATGAGGGACTTGAGAAACCCAGGACTAGGGCAGTGAAGACATTTGAAAGTGAGGCAAGCCACCTTAAAGGCGACCCTTTGATTCACAGGGAGCCAGTGAAGGCTATGAAGCAGAGGTTTAGCGGATTGCCAACGAGGTAGTCCATGGATCAGGCGAGCTGCCTGGTTTTGGACGACCTGGAGGCGATTTAGCAGATAAAGTGGAAGGCCGTGATAAATAGAGTTTGAAAAATCAAGACGTGAAAGTACCAGTGAAGTAACAGATTGGGTGAGTGCCGCAGGGGGGAGGAAGTGACGAACTTTGCGGATCCTTCGAAGCTGGAACATGCATGATGAAATTACCGCTCCGACTTGGGCTTTGAGGGTAAGTTCGGTGTCAATAATTACGCCCAGACTTTTTATTGTTTTAGCTGGGGTGGGGGGGGGACCAAGCTCCGACGGCCAGAACTGAGGGCCCCAGTGGATATGGCTGAGGCCGGGAAGGAGAAGCTCAGTTTTTCCTGGGTTGAGTTTTAATTGGTTCTGGTCCATCCAGAGTTGTATGTGAGTCATTACAGCATGGAACGTGTTGATGGCCAGAGGGGAATTGAGTGAAAAAACAAGCTGCAAATCATCAGCATAATTAAAGGTTGTGATGTCCCATTTGAGGAGGGATTGAATCAGTGGCCGGAGATACAAATTAAATAGGAGCGGGGAAAGAGAGGAGCCCTGGGGGACTCCGCAGGCCGTGGGAGATTTTTTTGCCGTAAAAGGACCCAAGCGGACTGCCTGTGTTCTACCAGTGAGAAAGGACCTGACCCAATCAAGTGCCACGCCTCGGATGCCGGCCTGTTCGACACGGTGGAGAAGGATGTTATGATCCACCGTGTCGAACGCAGCAGACAGATCCAAGAGGACAAGGGCTTGGGGGTTCCCGATATCAGCGTTGTGCCTGAGTATATCGAGAACTGCTAAGATAACCGCCTCAGTCGAGTGGGCGGGTCGGAAGCCCGCCTGATTGGGCTCAAGGTACTGGGAGGATTCGACAAAGTTTGATAAGCTGCGGGTGACATGAGCCTCCAGGATTTTAGAGAGGTAGGGAAGGAGGGAAATAGGACGGTAGTTTGATGGCTCAATGGGGTCTGCATCAGGCTTCTTAAGAAGGGGCACCAAGATGGCCTCCTTAAAAGAGGTGGGGACACTGCCACTAGTAAGTGAACTATTGAGCAAGTGTAAAATGTTGTCTGGTAGATTGAGGCAGACACTGCGCAGCACAAAGGGAGGGCAGCAGTCATTGGGAGAGCCTGATTTCACACGGGTGGCAAGTTCCACTAAGGAAGTCGTGTCTATAACAGGAAAGGTAGTGAAAGTCGACGAATTATCAAGGGAGGGATCAAGAGGGGGAAGCTGGGTGGGGGGAGGGATAGAGTTTTTAATTTTGATGACTTTTTCCAGGAAAAAGGAGTTCAGAGTATCACAAGTGTCCTGGGTAGGGGTCTGAGCTGGGAGTGATCTGTCATCCGTGGTTAGCTCGTTTAGAACTCTAAACACTTCCTTGGATTTATTAGTGGCAGACACAATCCTGCTGGAGAAGTGTTCCATTTTTGCTGACCTAATAGCGGATTTGTAATTATTACGAGTGATCAGGTAGACCTGTCTGGCAGGCTCAGAGTAGTCGTGCCTCCAAATACGTTCTGATTGACGTGTTTTTAATTTCAAGGTCTTGAGATCGTCGGAAAACCACCTGTGAGCGTACCGGTGCCTAGTACGAGGGAAGGTAACCAAGGGGGCAAACTGGTCGCTGGCCGACTCCAGCCAGGAGCCGATTTCTTGTTCCAGGTGATCGATATTACTGGACGGAAGAGGGTCGGGGCAGGATGCGGCGAGGGCAGAGAGAAAGCCCTGGGCATCGTAGGTGTTCCATTTCCGTGATTGTCCCCCGGCCATTAAAGGGGTAAAAGTTTGGCCACTAACTGTAATGGTAGTATCCACCAAGTAGTGGTCAGACCAGGTACAAGGAAGAGTGACTGGTGGAGACAGGGCCAGATTACAGGACCAGATCTGGTCTAAAATATGGCCCTTAATGTGGGTGGGGTGAGAGACATGCTGGGTGAGGTTCAGATTCTCAAGAGTCTCGAATAGCTCGATGGCGTGAGGGCCAGCATTGGGGTCGTTAAACCAATAATTTAGGTCGCCGAAAATGGCGAAGTCAGAGTGTGTAGTTAATAGCGCGGAAAGCTGTTCACTCAGGATGGAAGAGAAGTGAGGCATGGAGTGAGGAGGCCGATATAGTAGGAGAAAGGTGAGGGGGCCGGTGTTAGTTTGTACACTGAAGAGTAAATTCTCGACCCCCGATAAAGGAAGGGGGTTAGAGGAAACAGAGGTCAGGCGTTTTGATACAATGGCTGCCACCCCACCCCCGGGCCGGTCGTCAGGGCGGTTGGTATGGAGAATGTAATAGTCAGGGGGGAGGGCGGCCAGAATATCAGGGAGAGACTCGGATGTCAGCCAGGTCTCCGTAAGCAGGAGCAAATCGGGGTTGGAGTTAGAAAGGAGGACAAAAATGTCCTCAGAGTGTTTTACTAACGAGCGAGTGTTTAAATAAAGTACCCTGATCGAAGTGGAACGTTTGCTAGGCGTGCTTGAAGGTAGAGATCTGTCTGAGCAAGACTGTTTATGGCGCGAGATGCCGAGGGCGGTGGTGCGGCGAATGGCGGTGGGAGAAACAGAGAATGCGGGATATTGAAGATCCCTGAGGGCATGGGCTGAGTAGGTAATGGAAGGAACAGAGTGCCATGTCCCATGGCCCGGTCTGGCGCGGACGGGCGCAGACGGGCTTGCCTTAAGCGCGCCTTCGGCGCGCAAACGGCGCTCCCGCTGCGCTCGTCCGCTGCGCTTCCGGTGTGTGCACATTTTTATATTGGATGAAAGAGTTCTATGGGCGTGGCCTAAAAAGGGGCGTGGCCTGTCTCGTGGCCGGGAATGGCGGTTCTGTGAGGCAGCGCGTCAGCGCTACAATCCGCTGAGCGCGTTTCCAATGCTTCACACAGAGTAAGAGGTAAGAACACAACACAGAATAAAGGTGACACTCAAAGTTTAAAATCAGGTGTGTGCAGAAAGCGTCTCCCGGCTTTTCGCCTCAGGAGTGAAATTGTCTAGCAACCACGCTCGTAGTCAGCGGGTGCTTTTAAGCGCGGCGGGTGGGCGTGGCCTAAAAAGGGGCGTGGCCTGTCTCGTGGCCGGGAATGGCGGTTCTGTGAGGCAGCGCGTCAGCGCTACAATCCGCTGAGCGCGTTTCCAATGCTTCACACAGAGTAAGAGGTAAGAACACAACACAGAATAAAGGTGACACTCAAAGTTTAAAATCAGGTGTGTGCAGAAAGCGTCTCCCGGCTTTTCGCCTCAGGAGTGAAATTGTCTAGCAACCACGCTCGTAGTCAGCGGGTGCTTTTAAGCGCGGCGGGTGGGCGTGGCCTAAAAAGGGGCGTGGCCTGTCTCGTGGCCGGGAATGGCGGTTCTGTGAGGCAGCGCGTCAGCGCTACAATCCGCTGAGCGCGTTTCCAATGCTTCACACAGAGTAAGAGGTAAGAACACAACACAGAATAAAGGTGACACTCAAAGTTTAAAATCAGGTGTGTGCAGAAAGCGTCTCCCGGCTTTTCGCCTCAGGAGTGAAATTGTCTAGCAACCACGCTCGTAGTCAGCGGGTGCTTTTAAGCGCGGCGGGTGGGCGTGGCCTAAAAAGGGGCGTGGCCTGTCTCGTGGCCGGGAATGGCGGTTCTGTGAGGCAGCGCGTCAGCGCTACAATCCGCTGAGCGCGTTTCCAATGCTTCACACAGAGTAAGAGGTAAGAACACAACACAGAATAAAGGTGACACTCAAAGTTTAAAATCAGGTGTGTGCAGAAAGCGTCTCCCGGCTTTCCGCCTCAGGAGTGAAATTGTCTAGCAACCACGCTCGTAGTCAGCGGGTGCTTTTAAGCGCGGCGGGTGGGCGTGGCCTAAAAAGGGGCGTGGCCTGTCTCGTGGCCGGGAATGGCGGTTCTGTGAGGCAGCGCGTCAGCGCTACAATCCGCTGAGCGCGTTTCCAATGCTTCACGCAGAGTAAGAGGTAAGAACACAACACAGAATAAAGGTGACACTCAAAGTTTAAAATCAGGTGTGTGCAGAAAGCGTCTCCCGGCTTTTCGCCTCAGGAGTGAAATTGTCTAGCAACCACGCTCGTAGTCAGCGGGTGCTTTTAAGCGCGGCGGGTGGGCGTGGCCTAAAAAGGGGCGTGGCCTGTCTCGTGGCCGGGAATGGCGGTTCTGTGAGGCAGCGCGTCAGCGCTACAATCCGCTGAGCGCGTTTCCAATGCTTCACACAGAGTAAGAGGTAAGAACACAACACAGAATAAAGGTGACACTCAAAGTTTAAAATCAGGTGTGTGCAGAAAGCGTCTCCCGGCTTTTCGCCTCAGGAGTGAAATTGTCTGCTAAAGAACTCTTTGCCATATACAAAGAAATAACGGTTCCTAACAGATTATTGGCCCACGACACGCTGTCCGATGAACTATGTAACTCCATTGCAGACCATTTCATAAACAAAGTAGACACAATACATGCTTCATTCACTAAAATACCTGTGTGTCCTATAAAGGGGAACATGATAGACAATTGCCCGGATAGAACTATGCGATTAAATAGTTTTGTGTTGCCTGACCGTCAGTCAATGCTTCGCATTGTCAATAGTGTGAAATCAGGCTCACGAAATGATGCTGCTCCCCCTAAATGTTTCACCGACATCACAGACGTGTTATTAGGGCACATAAGTCATCTTATCTCTCTCTCCTTCCTTGAAAAGCAAGTACCTGAACCTTGGAAAAGAGCTCAGGTTATTCCATTAAAAAAGAAAGCTAACCTGAATGTGTCTCAACTTCAGAACCTACCCCCAATTTCTCTGTTGCCATTCTGTATGAAAGTGGCAGAAAAAATTGTGAACATGCAGCTTATGGATTATCTGGAGCAAGGCCAATTCCTTCACCCTACTCAATCAGGCTTCAGAGCTCAATATTCTACTGAATCGGCAGTCCTTTACTCTTCTGAACTACTAAGGCAAATAGCCGACAAAGGCCAGACAGCAGCGCTTGTGTTACTCGACTTAAGCGCAGCTTTTGATACTGTGTCACACTCTACGCTGCTGTCACGTCTATCTGAGATCGGAGTTGAAGGAGATGCATATGAGTGGCTAAAGTAATTTCTGGAAAACAGAAATTTCCAAATCCACTGTCCGCCATTCAAGTCCACTCCCAGACAGCTGAAGCACGGGGTTCCACAGGGCTCAAGTTTGAGCCCTACTTTGTTCAATCTGTATATGGAACCCCTTGCACGTATAGTTGAGTCCTTTGGTGTTAATATTATAACCTACGCCGACGATACGCAACTGACGATCACACTCAGTCAAGACGGTGAAGAGACAGCAACCAACTTTTCAGCCTGTCTTTTAGCTGTAGCGAGTTGGATGAATGGTAATTGTCTGCGTCTTAATGGAGACAAGACCGAAGTGTTACTTGTTGGGAAGGTTCCTTCAGTGTGGTCATCAGACTGGTGGCCTGCAGAACTTGGCCAGACCCCTGTTCCTGCGAATTCAGCCAGAAATCTAGGTATGTTACTAGATACCAAACTTTCGTATGTGAAGCATATTAAAAAGGTTACTGGCAAATGTTACGCAGTTCTTAAAATCCTGCGTAAAGTTCTGGACCTAGTACCGATGAGCTCTAGGAAAACTCTTGTACATGCCTTAGTCACCCCCCATCTTGACTATGGCAATGCCCTACTTATAGGGCTGAGCCAAAAAGGCTTGAGACAACTACAAAGAGTCCAGAATATGGCTGCCCGCCTAGTTCTCAACCTCCCCCGTAGAGCTTCAGGGAAAGATGCTTTATCTAAATTGCACTGGTTTCCTATAAAGGAGCGTATACTCTTTAAGGCCATGTGCATTTCCCATCGAATTGCACAAGGGAAAGGTCCTCCTTATCTGAACAAGCTTCTTAACATCTACCGCCCGAAACGTCATTTAAGATCAATGGGCAGCATGCTGTTTTCAGTCCCTTGCATTTTCAAAGCCAAAATGGGCGGCCGCTCATTTTGCTATCTAGCAGCCTCCTACTGGAATAGACTGCCCCTTGAATTGCGGATGGAACCTTCCGAGAGGAGATTCCGCATGAAACTTAAGACGCATCTTTTCCCTACTGATTAATGATCTGTGTTGCGTTGGAGATTTTACTGCTTTGGCTGGTCTGAGGGTTTAATGAGGTGGTTCTACAGCGCGGGGACACACTCTTAAGTGTAACCAGGCGCTTAATAAATGGTTTTATTATTATTATTATTAAATCTTTTCTGACCGGCCGCCGGCAAATGATCTGGGCGCCTCCTTTTTCTGCTGATATGTCGCCGCTAGAGGTGGGGGTGCCCCAGGGTTCCATTCTTAGCCCCATGCTGTTTAACATCTTTATGGCCCCTCTGGTGGCGGTTGCGGAATCCTTTGGCGCCCAGATCATATCCTATGCTGACGATACCCAGCTTCTGTTCACATGTGGCAGAGGTGGGACTTTCGATGGCATACGGATTAGGGACTGTCTCGATGCTGTCTTCGAGTGGTTCCGATGTCAGGGTCTCAAATGCAACTCCGATAAATCAGAGTTGCTTTTTTTTGGCTGCACTCCCGATCCTAGCTGGAAGGCCTGGTGGCCACAGGATATGTTTCCCCCGGACAATGCCTCTGTCAAGGCGAAAAATCTTGGAATTCTGAATGATTGTGACTTATCCTTTAGGCCCCATATCATCGGGCTTTCAGGGAAATGCTTTGGCATTCTCAGGATGCTTAGGAAATGTCTTCCTTTGCTGTCACTTCACCACAAAAAAACCATCATGCAGGCTCTAATAGGGTCGCGTTTGGACTATGCGAACGCCCTCTATTTGGGTCTACCCAAATATCTTTTGACCCGCCTGCAAGTGGTGCAGAATTCTGCGGCTCGAGCCATTTTTGGACTCCCGAGACGGGCCAATGCCGCTGAGTTACTCAAAGCTTTGCATTGGTTGCCCATCTCTAAGAGAATCCTATTCAAAAGCCTAAATTTGGTTTTTAAAGCCCTTCATGGTATCGGTCCTAAGTACATTGGGAAACGTTTCTCTTTTTACCTGCCTAGCAGGGCTTTACGATCTGCTTCTTTGGCCAAAGTGGCTGTGCCTGCCATTAAGCCGTTCCAGAACTGGAGGCCGGGCTTTTCGATATCTGGCCTCGCGGGGCTGGAACGAGCTACCTCTGGTTTTACGAAGGGCAAGTAACCTTCTTGCTTTTAGGAAGGAAAGACTTGGCTCTTTTCTGCATAGGGGTTCTTTGGCTTTTTTCTCTTCAGTTTTTAGTTGTTGTGTTGTTACTCTGCATAAAGTTCTCTTCGCTAAAGCGCCGGGATGCTCTTCGGAGTAGCCGTGCGCCATAGAAGAAAATAAATAACATAACATAACATAACATTTAAAGAAGGAATGAGAGCAATCAGCAATTGGATGGCTGTCAATTGCCTAAAGCTGAACTCATCAAAAACCGAGGTGATGATGTTCGGCAAGGTTCAACCAATGTGGTCTCCCCAATGGTGGCCAGAAGAAATGGGTGTACCACCTGAACCAGTTAGAAAAGTGAGAAACTTAGGGGTCATCTTCGATGACAAGTTACACTTCGACCACCACGTCAACTCGGTGGTCTCCTCATCATTCCATACACTGAGGAAAATTAAAAAACTACTCCCCTATCTCCCTAAATCAGCAGGAAAAACCCTTATCTCCACCCTGGTCTTCTCACGCACAGACTACTGTAACGCACTTCTCCTCAATGCCCAGGAGAAAGTGACCACCAAGCTCCAAATGGTGCAAAACGCTTCAGCCATTGTCCTACTGGGAGTTCCATCTCACAACATCTTCGCCAATTACATTGGCTTCCCATCAGGAGTCGAACCAAGTTCAAGTCACTCTGCATCGCCTATAAGGCAATCCACAAAGTTGGACCCCAATTTCTTAAACAAGCTTTCAGACCATATGCTTCTAACAGAGCGCTACGTTCCGATTCAGCCCAACTTCTCAATGTCCCGCGGACAAGAAGAGTCAGCTGGGGTGACAGGTGCTTCACCACTGCCACTGCAAAACTGTGGAACTCCCTTCCCCTTAGCATTAAACCCAGCCCATCTCTCTTCACGTTCAGGAAACAAGTGAAAACATAGTTGTTCTCACAGTAATCACCCTCTGCTCGTCTATTCAAACTCAATAGCGCCGAGACACCCCTGGGTAATTGCCGCGCTATAAAAATTGCAAAAACATAAACATAAACAAACATAAACACACACACACCACACACAACCACACACACAATCACACACACAACCACACAACCAGGCACACAACTTCACACACACAACTACACACACACAACCACACACACAACCACACAAAACCACACACACAACCACACACACACACACAACCACACCCACACACAATCACACACAACCACACACAAACACACCCACACCCACACACACAACCACACACATAGCTACACACACACACAACCACACATAACCACACACACACACAACCACACACACAAAACTGCACACACACAACTGCACACACACAACCACACACACAACGACAACCACACACAACTATGACCATACACACAACCACGTTCACACACAACCACACACAAAACCACACACACACCACACACAACCACAAATACAATCACCCACACAACCACACACACACAAAACACACACACAACCACACACACACACATAACCACAAAACCACACACAACCACACACACGACCATACACACACACAACCACACACACACACACATAACCACAAAACCACACACACAACCACACAATCACACACTCAACCACAACCACACACATACAACCACAACCAGACACACAACCACACACAACCACACCCACAACCAAACATCACCACAACCACACACACAACCACAACCACACACACAACCTCAACCACACACAACCTCAACCACAACCACACACACAACCACATACACAGCAACACACACACAACCACACACACCGACCCACACACACAATCACACACATAACCACACACAACCACAACCACACACACAACCACACACACACAACCCCGATCACACACACAACAACTCACACATAACCACATGCAACCACAACCACACACACAACCACACACACACAACCACACACACAATCACACAAACACACACACAAACACACAACCACATACACACACAACCACAACCCCACACAACCACACACACACACAACCACACACACACACAACCACATACAACCACAACCACACACACACACACACACACAACCATGTACACACACAACCACACACACAACCACAACCACACACAACTATGACCATACACACAAACACACACACACACAACCACACACACAACCACGTACACACACAGCCACACACACAACCACCCACACAACCACACACACCACACACAACCACACACACAATCATACTCACAACCACACTCAAAACCACACACAACCATACACACAACCACAAACACACAGCCACACACACACACACACACAACCACACACAACCACACACAGCCACAAAAACAACCACACAATCACACACACAACCACACATATCCACACACAACTACACACACAACCACATCCACACACACCCACACACAACCCTATACACAACCACAACCACACACAAACACACAGCCACACACACAACCACACCCACATCCACACACAACACACAAAACCACACACACAGCCACACACACAACCACACACAACCACACACACAACCACACACACAACCACACACCCAACCGCACAACCACAACCACACACACAACCACAGAGCCACACACACACAACCACACACACAACCACACACACAACCACACACACAACCACAACCACACACAACCACACACACAATCATACTCACAACCACACTCAAAACCACACACAACCATACACACAACCACAAACACACAACCACACACACACACACACACACACACACAACCACACACAACCACACACAACCACACACAGCCACACACACAACCACACAATCACACACACAACCACACACAACCACACACAACCACACACAACTACACACACAACCACACCCACACCCACCCACACACAACCCTATACACAACCACACACAAACACACAGCCACACACACAACCACACCCACATCCACACACAACACACAAAACCACACACACAGCCACACACACACAACCACACAGACAACCACACACAACCACACACACAACCACACACACAACCACACACACATAACCACACACCCAACCACACAACCACACACAACCACACACACAACCACAGAGCCATACACACAACCACACACAACCACACACACACAACCACAACCACACACAACCACACACACAACCTTTCATATAGATACTGCTTACCTATATACCATGTTAAGTTAGCATGAGCTTAATAAAGTGTTTAAACGCAATTTTTCCTTTTGCTGCTTTTGCACACGACACAGAATTGTTATTTTAGCTTTCAACCTAGAAGAGCGTTGTGATTTACATGAGAATAATATGTTATTGCTCTGATATCAGCTTTGTTTGGTAAAATATGTCTGCACCGTGAGTGCTGAAGCTTCCCAGGATAACTCGACACAGTGTTGTTGTAAGGTCTAATCTTCGCACCTTTCTAGACATAACATAAATGCAGCTGCTGCCAAAATCGGGCTTTACGCGCTTTTTATATTGCTTTGCTGAGAGCACACGAAACACACTTGATGGTCCTTCGTTTGCAGAGAGCTGGTGGAAGATGATGTGATCCTCTGCCACTGAGATTTTGAGGTATGGGCCCGCCCTGATAAAACCCAAAGAGACCTTCACAGATAATAATAATATTCTATGCTAGTTAGGGAGGGTGAGAATTAGGTGTTGCCCACTCCTATTCATTTCAGCATTTTAGCATGCTGTCACCTTTCGCATTTTATGGACTATTAACTATGCTGATAACTTTGCTTGAGATAATATGTTTGCTTGTATTATCTAAGATACTGCTTTTGAGAACCCTGCATTAGTAAAAAAATATTTCAAATGTGCACGAGTCCTCTTTTACTCCACGTTCTGGTTTGAGATGATTGCATAACGAAAGAGTGTTCATGTGTTCCACGATACCTGAGGTATTTTAAGTTCATGTTCTGGTCTGTCTAAACATTGGGAGTTTGTTATGACCAATGAGACACTGTAGCTAGCTCGGTAAGGGGATTTTGGGTACTGAGGTGAGTTTTGGGTCATCCTAATTCACTGAGGTTCCAGATCTCTATGCACAGTTCCGTAGGAGAACGGAATTCCCGCTACAAACCACGACCATGCACACAACCACACACACAACCACACACACACACACAACCACACACACAACCACAAACACACACACAACCACACAGACACACACACAAACACACACACAACCACACACACAACCCCACACAACCATCCACACACACAACCACAAACACACAACCACACACACACACCACACACAAACACACACACCCACAACCACACACACAACCACACACAACCACAACCACACACACAACCACACAAAATCACACACAACCACACATACAACCACACACACACACAGCCACACACACAACCACACCCACACACACATCCACACACACAACCACACCCACACACAACACACAGAACCACACACACTACCACACACACAACCACACACACACACAACCACACACAGCCACACCCAACCACACAACGACACCCAACCATACAACCACACACGCTACCACACCCAACCACACAACCACACACACAACCAAACACACACAACCACACAAACAACCACACACACAATCATGACCACACACACAACCACACACACACACAACCACACATAACCACATACAACCACACACACAACCACACACAACCACAACCACACACACATCCATAAACACAACCACACACAAACACAGCCACATACACAACCACACACAGTCACACACACAACAACACCCACACACAACACACAGAACCACACACAACCACACACAAAACAACACATACACAAACACACACACAACCACACACAACCACACGACACCCAGCCATACAACCACACACACAACCACACACAACCACACACACAACCAAACACACACAAACAACCACACACACAATCACGACCACACACACAACCACACACAACCACATACAACCACACCCACAACCACACACACCCACAACCACACACACAACCACAAACACAACCACACAAAAACACAGCCACACACACAACCACACACACACAACCACACACACAACCATAGCCACAACCACACAAAACCACACACACAACCACAGACACTCATACCCACAACCACACCCACAACCACACCCACTCTCACAATCACACAACCACACACACAACCAAACAAAACCACACACCCACTTACACAACCACACACACACAACCACACAACCACAAAACCACACACACACACACAATCACACACACAAACCACATACTAAACCACAAACATAACCACACACACAACCACACACACACACAACCATACCCACAACCACACACAACCACAACCACACAAAACCACACACACAACCACACACAACTACACACACAACCACATACACAACCACAGCCACAACCACACCCACAACCACACACAACCACAACCACACAAAACCACACACACAACCACACACCCACCTACACACACAACCACACACACAAACAAAACCACACAAAACCACACACACAACCACATACACCGACAACCACACCCACAATTACACACACAATCACACACACACACACTCTCAACCACACACAACCACACCCACAACCACACATACAACCACACCCTCAACCACACAACACCACACACAACCACACATACACAACCACATCCACACACAACCACAACCACACCCACACACACAACCACACCCACAACCACCAATAACCACAGAACCACATACAACTACACAGAACCACACACAACCACATACACATCCACCCACACAAACACACACACACAGCCACACACACAGCCACACACACAACCACACACAACCACACACAAAAACACAACCACACAAAACCACACACACACCCACACACACCCACAACCACACCCACAATCACACACAACCACACACACAAACACCCTCAACCCCACACAACTACAACCACACACAAGACCACACAACACCACAAACACAACCACACATATACAAGCACACCCACACACAACCACAACCACACCCACACCCACAACCACCAATAACCACACAATCACACACAACCACACAATCACACACAACCACACACACAACCACCCACACAACCAACCGCACACACGGCCACACACACACACAGCCACACATACAGCCACACACAAAGCCACACACACACAACCACACACAACCACACACACAACCACAACCACACACACAACCACACACACAACCACGCCCACACACCCACAACCACACCCACACCCAACTACATGCAACCACACACAAAACCACAGACACAATGTCAAACACACACAACCACACACATAACTACACACCCAACCACACACAAAACCACACACAACCACACACAACCACACACACATACACAACCACACACCCAACCACACGACCATACATACAAAACCACACCCACAACCACACACACAACCACACACAACCACACACAACCACACACACACAACCACAAACACAACCACAACCAAACACACAACCACAAACAACCACACACAACCACAACCACACACACAACCACACACACAACCACATACACACAACAACACACACACAACCACACACAACCACACCCACACACAACCACAACCACACCCACAACCACATACACACACAACCACACACACAACCACACACAACCACACAACCACACACAACCATACACACACACAACCACAAACACACAACCACACACACACACTCACACACACACAAGCACACACACACAACCACAAACACAACCACACAATCACACACACACAACTACAACCACACTCGACCACAACACACACACAACCGCACACACAACCACACACATAACCACACCCACAACCAGCCACACACACAACCACAACCACACACAGCCACAACCACAACCACACAACCACACACACAACCACACACAACCACGCCCACACACACAACCATACCCCCACACACAACCACACACACACAACCACACACACAACCAGACACAAACATACACAATCACATGCACACACAACCACACACACAACCACAACCACACACAACCACACAACCACACCCACACCCACACACAACCACACACACAACAACCACAAGAACACCCACAACCACACAAAATCACACACAACCACACACAGAACCACACCCAACCACACAACCACACACACAATCACACACACACACAACCACATACACATAACCACAACCACACACAAAACCACACACACACAACCACACACACAACCACATAAAACCACACACACAACCACACAACCCCACACACAACCACAAACACACACACAACCACACAGACACACACACACACACAACCACAGACAACCATAGCCACACCCACAAACACAACCACACAAAACCATGCATACAACCACAGACACCCACACCCATGACCACACCCAAAACCACACACACAACCACACACACAACCACACACACAACCACACCCAACTACACACAACCACACAAAATAACACAACCACACCCACATAACCACACACACAGCCACACACACACAACCGCACCCACATCCACACCCAACCACACAAAACCACACACAACCACACACGCATCCACACACACACACAACCACATACACACAACCACACACAACCACACACACACCACACACAATCACACACACAACCACACAACCACACACACAACCACACACACACACAACCACACCCAACCACACACACACACAACCACATACACACAACCACAACCACAAACACACATCCACACACATACAACCACACACACACAACCACACACACAACCACACGCAAACATACAACCACACACACCTACAAACACAACCATACACAACCACACACACAACCACCAACACACACAACCACACACACAACCACACACACACAACCACACCCACAACCATAGCCACACCCACAAACACCACACGCAACCACAGACACCCACACCCACAACCATACCCACAACCACACCCACAACCACACCCAACTACACACACAACTACACACACCCACACACAATAACACACAACCACACACAACCAAACCCACACACACAACCACACACACAGCTACACACACACACAACCACACACACAACCACACACACACACAACCACACACACACAACCACACACACAACCACAAACACAACCACACACAAACACAGCCACACACACAACCACACACACACAACCACACACACAACCATAGCCACAACCACACAAAACCACACACACAACCACAGACACTCATACCCACAACCACACCCACAACCAAACCCACTCTCACAATCACACAACCACACACACAACCAAACAAAACCACACACCCACATACACAACCACACACACACAACCACACAACCACAAAACCACACACACACACAATCACACACACACACCACATACTAAACCACAAACATAACCACACACACAACCACACACACACACAACCATACCCACAACCACACACAACCACAACCACACAAAACCACACACACAACCACACACAACTACACACACAACCACATACACAACCACAGCCACAACCACACCCACAACCACACACAACCACAACCACACAAAACCACACACACAACCACACACCCACCTACACACACAACCACACACACACAAACAAAACCACACAAAACCACACACACAACCACATACACCGACAACCACACCCACAATTACACACACAATCACACACACACACTCTCAACCACACACAACCACACCCACAACCACACATACAACCACACCCTCAACCACACAACACCACACACAACCACACATACACAACCACATCCACACACAACCACAACCACACCCACACACACAACCATACCCACAACCACCAATAACCACAGAACCACATACAACTACACAGAACCACACACAACCACATACACATCCACCCACACAAACACACACACACAGCCACACACACAGCCACACACACAACCACACACAACCACACACAAAAACACAACCACACAAAACCACACACACACCCGCACACACCCACAACCACACCCACAACCACACCCTTAATCACACACAACCACACACACAAACACCCTCAACCCCACACAACTACAACCACACACAAGACCACACAACACCACAAACACATCCACACATATACAAGCACACCCACACACAACCACAACCACACCCACACCCACAACCACCAATAACCACACAATCACACACAACCACACAATCACACACAACCACACAAACAACCACCCACACAACCAACCGCACACACGGCCACACACACACAGCCACACATACAGCCACACACAAAGCCACACACACACAACCACACACAACCACACACACAACCACAACCACACACACAACCACACACACAACCACGCCCACACACCCACAACCACACCCACATCCAACTACATGCAACCACACACAAAACCACAGACACAATGTCAAACACACACAACCACACACATAACTACACACCCAACCACACACAAAACCACACACAACCACACACAACCACACACACATACACAACCACACACCCAACCACACGACCATACATACAAAACCACACCCACAACCACACACAACCACACACAACCACACACACACAACCACAAACACAACCACAACCAAACACACAACCACACACAACCACACACAACCACAACCACACACACAACCACACACACAACCACATACACACAACAACACACACACAACCACACACAACCACACCCACACACAACCACAACCACACCCACAACCACATACACACACAACCACACACACAACCACACACAACCACACAACCACACACAACCATACACACACACAACCACAAACACACAACCACACACACACACTCACACACACACAAGCACACACACACAACCACAAACACAACCACACAATCACACACACACAACTACAACCACACTCGACCACAACACACACACAACCGCACACACAACCACACACATAACCACACCCACAACCAGACACACACACAACCACAACCACACACAGCCACAACCACAACCACACACACAACCACACACAACCACGCCCACACACACAACCATACCCCCACACACAACCACACACACAAAACCACACACACAACCAGACACAAACATACACAATCACATGCACACACAACCACACACACAACCACAACCACACACAACCACACAACCACACAACCACACCCACACCCACACACAACCACACACACAACAACCACAAGAACACCCACAACCACACAAAATCACACACAACCACACACAGAACCACACCCAACCACACAACCACACACACAATCACACACACACACAACCACATACACATAACCACAACCACACACAAAACCACACACACACAACCACGCACACAACCACATAAAACCACACACACAACCACACAACCCCACACACAACCACAAACACACACACAACCACACAGACACACACACACACACACAACCACGGACAACCATAGCCACACCCACAAACACAACCACACAAAACCATGCATACAACCACAGACACCCACACCCATGACCACACCCAAAACCACACACACACACAACCACACACACAACCACACCCAACTACACACAACCACACAAAATAACACAACCACACCCACATAACCACACACACAGCCACACACACACAACCGCACCCACATCCACACCCAACCACACAAAACCACACACAACCACACACGCATCCACACACACACACAACCACATACACACAACCACACACAACCACACACACACCACACACAATCACACACACAACCACACAACCACACACACAACCACACACACAACCACATACAACCACACCCAACCACACACACACACAACCACACACACACAACCACAACCACAAACACACATCCACACACATACAACCACACACACACAACCACACACACAACCACACGCAAACATACAACCACACACACCTACAAACACAACCATACACAACCACAACCACACAAACAACCACCAACACACACAACCACACACACAACCACACACACACAACCACACCCACAACCATAGCCACACCCACAAACACCACACGCAACCACAGACACCCACACCCACAACCATACCCACAACCACACCCACAACCACACCCAACTACACACACAACTACACACACAACCACACCCACACACACAACCACACACACAGCTACACACACACACAACCACACACACAACCACACACACACAACCACACACACACACAACCACACACACACAACCACACACAACTGCACACACACAACTGCAGACACACAACCACGCACAACTACGACCATACACACAACCACATTCACACACAACCACACACACAACCACACACACACACACACTCAACTTTCACTTAGAAATCTCAACAGACAACGACACATCCCGGCTCAGTAATGACTTGGCAGCGGTGGAACTACAACAACTCGTCTCCGCACCAACACACACAGCAGGACACACACTGGATGGAATCTTTACCAACAACCCAGACATCACAATAAACAAAATCCTTCCTCTCACTTGGATCGATCACTCAGCAATTCTATTTTACATTAAACCCAGACCTTTACATTCAAATCACATACCCCCCATCCCCCATCAGACTACCCGAGATTGGAGAAACATAGATCTCAATCTACTCTCAGACACACTCAGCACTACTGGCCTTCTCCCTGAATGGTCAGGGGGGCGCTCTATTTACGGGTCTGCTCTGCTATAGACCTCCATCTAGCCCTATTTCAGCTGTGGCAGGGCTGATTGAGCTTATTCTTGACCTATCCACCTCACATTCAAGGCTTATGATATTGGGAGATTTTAATCTCTGGGCAGGCGGCTCTGGAGAGACCGCGCTCACAGATCTAACCCAGACCTGTTCGAGTATTCAGTTGCAGCAGCTAGTTCTTACTCCCACCCATGTAAAGGGCCATATACTGGATCTAGTTTTTGCAGATCCAGAGTACCTAACTGTACGGAACATCCTGCCACAGTGCTGGACAGATCATGCGCTAGTGTTCTTCTCCCATACGCCCAAGGTGGGGCGGGGGAAAAATAGGAACCTAGCGGGGGTCAAATGTAGCAGACAATGGTCTAAACTCCTGAATCAGTCTCCTCTATCTCTGTTACTTTCTGGGGTTTTCACCCTTGAGGAAACCGTAGACTTGAGCTACGAAAGACTGAATCAACGGATTGTGTCCTCATTAGATTCCTTGGCTCCTATACGGAAAATCAGAAACATCCACATCCACACACAACTACAACCACACACACAACCACACACACACCCACACCCACAACCATAGCCACAACCACAAACACAACCACACACAACAACACACATGACCACACACACAGCCACACACACAACCACACCCACATCCACACCCACGCACAACCACACACACAACCACACACACATCCACACAGCCACACAAACAACCACACACAACCACACACACAACCACACACACACACCACACACACACAAGTACACACAGAACCACACCCAACCACACACAAGCACACACGACCACACACAACCACAACCACACACACAACTACAACCACACACACAACCACACACACACAACCACATACAACCACAACCACACCCACAACCACACCCACAACCACAACCACACACAAACACACACAACCACAAACACAACCACACACACAACCACACACATACACACACAACCACACCCACAAAACCACAAACACAAACACACCAACACATACAAACACACAAACACACACAACCACACAGACAACCACAACCACACACACAACCACACAGACACACTCAAAACCACACACACGAACAACGACACACACGAACAACTACACACACACAACCACAAACAACCACACACAACCACACACAACCACACACAAACATACAAACAAACAACCACAACCATACACAACCACAACCACACACATAACCACACACAACCACACATACTACCACACACATAACCACACCCACAACCATAGCCACATCCAAAAACAGCACACACAACCCCACCCACAACCACACACAACTACACACAATCACACACAACCACACACACAACCACACCCACAACCACACACACAACTACACACAACCACACACAAACACACATGCAAACACACACAATCACACACAACCACACACACAACCAAACATAACCACACCTAAACACACGCAACCACACACACAACCACACCCACAAACATAACAACACCCACAATCACACACAACCACACCCACATACACAACCACACCCACACACACAAGCACATCCACACCTACAATCACACAACCACACACAAACACACACAACAACACAAAACCACATACCCACATACACAACCACAAAACCACACACACACAACCACACGCAACCACACACACACACACAACCACAACCACAGTCACAACCACACACAACCACAACTACACAAAACCACACACACAACCACACACAACCACACACACAACCACAACCACACCCACACACACAACCACACACACATCCACAACCACACAGCCACACACAACCACACACACAATCACACAAAACCACACACCCAGATACACAACCACACCCACACACACACACCCACAACCACACAACCACACCCAACCACACACGCAACCACACAGACAACCACACAGACAACCACACACACACAACCACACACACAACCACACACACAACCACACACACACAACCACAAACACAACCACACCCACAACCAGACATAACACAAAATCACATACAACCACACACACAACCACACACACAGCCAACCACCCACACACACAGAACCACACACACAACCACAACCACACCCACACACACACCCACACCCACAATCACACAACCACACGCACAACCAAACAAAACCACACACCCACATACACAACCACACACACAACCACACTACCACAAAACCACACACACACACACAATCACACACACACACCACATACTAAACCACAAACATAACCACACACACAACCACACACACACAAACACACACACAAACACAACCACACACAAACACAACCATACACACAACCACAACCACACACATACACACACAACCACATCCACACCCACACAACCACAAACACAAACACACCCACACATACAAACACACAGACACACACACAACCACACACAACCACAACCAAACACACACAACCACACACACAACCACAACCACACACACAACCACAATGACACACAAACACACACACCCACACCCACACACAACTACCCACAAAACACACCCACACATACACACACACACAACCACACACACACAACCTCACACAACCACACACACAACAACACACAACCACCAACAGAACCACACACAAAACCACACACACAACCACAACCACACACAACCACACACACAACCACACACACAACCATACACACACAACCACACACACACAACCACACACACAACCATAGCCACATCCATAGCCACACCCACAACCACACTCACCACACATACACACAACCACACACCATACACACAAACAAGCACAACCATAAGCACACACACAACCACACACATACCCACGCACACACACAACGACAACCACACACACAACCACACACACCACACATACACACAACCACAACCACACAACCACACACACAAAGCACAACAACACACACCCAACCACACACACTACCATAACCAAACATACACAACCACACACACACAACCATAAACACAACCACACACACAACCACACACACCACACATGCAACCACATACTCACACACAACCACACACATCCACACACAACTACAACCACACACACAACCACACCCACACACACCCACACCCACAACCATAGCCACAACCACACACACAACCACACACAACAACACACATGACCACACACTCAGCCACACACACAACCACACCCACATCCACACCCACGCACAACCACACATACAAACACACACACACAACTACACACACAACCACACACACATCCACACAGCCACACAAACAACCACACACAACCACACACACAACCACACACACACACCACACACACACAACCACACACAGAACCACACCCAACCACACACAAGTACACACGACCACACACAACCACAACCACACACACAACCACAACCACACACACAACCACACACACACACCCACATACAACCACAACCACACACACAACCACACCCACAACCACAACCACACACAAACACACACAAACACAACCACACACACAACCACAACCACACACATACACACACAACCACACCCACAAAACCACAAACACAAACACACCAACACATACAAACACACAAACACACACAACCACACAGACAACCACAACCACACACACAACCACACAGACACACTCAAAACCACACACACGAACAACGACACACACGAACAACTACACACACGCAACCACAAACAACCACACACAACCACACACAAACATACAAACACACAACCACAACCATACACAACCACAACCACACACATAACCACACACAACCACACATACTACCACACACATAACCACACCCACAACCATAGCCACATCCAAAAACAGCACACACAACCACACCCACAACCACACACAACTACACACAATCACACACAACCACACACACAACCACACCCACAACCACACACACAACTACACATAACCACACACAAACACACACACAAACACACACACAACCAAACATAACCACACCTAAACACACGCAACCACACACACAACCACACCCACAAACATAACAACACCCACAACCACACACAACCACACCCACATACACAACCACACCCACACACACAAGCACATCCACACCTACAATCACACAACCACACACAACCACAAACACAACAACACAAAACCACATACCCACATACACAACCACAAAACCACACACACACAACCACACGCAACCACACACACACACAACCACAACCACAGTCACAACCACACACAACCACAACTACACAAAACCACACACACAACCACACACAACCACACACACAACCACACACACAACCACACACACATCCACAACCACACAGCCACACACAACCACACACACAATCACACAAAACCACACACCCACATACACAACCACACCCACACACACACACCCACAACCACACAACCACACCCAACCACACACACAACCACACAGACAACCACACAGACAACCACACACACACAACCACACACACAACCACACACACAACCACACACACAACCACAAACACAACCACACCCACAACCAGACATAACACAAAATCACATACAACCACACACACAACCACACACACAGCCAACCACCCACACACACAGAACCACACACACAACCACAACCACACCCACACACACACCCACACCCACAATCACACAACCACACACACAACCAAACAAAACCACACACCCACATACACAACCACACACACACAACCATACAACCACAAAACCACACACACACACAATCACACACACACACCACATACTAAACCACAAACATAACCACACACACACACAACCATACCCACAACCACACACAACCACAACCACACAAAACCACACACACAACCACACACAACTACACACACAACCACATACACAACCACAGCCACAACCACACCCACAACCACACACAACCACAACCACACAAAACCACACACACAACCACACACCCAACTACATACACAACCACACACACACAAACAAAACCACACAAAACCACACACACAACCACATACACCGACAACCACACCCACAATTACACACACAATCACACATACACACTCTCTACCACACACAACCACACCCACAACCACACATACAGCCACACCCTCAACCACACAACACCACACACAACCACACATACACAACCACATCCACACACAACCACAACCACACCCACACACACAACCACACCCACAACCACCAATAACCACAGAACCACATACAACTACACAGAACCACACACAACCACATACACATCCACCCACACAAACACACACACACAGCCACACACACAACCACACACACAACCACACACAACCACACACAAAAACACAACCACACAAAACCACACACACACCCACACACACCCACAACCACACCCACAATCACACACAACCACACACACAAACACCCTCAACCCCACACAACCACAACCACACACAAGACCACACAACACCACAAACACAACCACACATACACAAGCACACCCACACACAACCACAACCACACCCACACCCACAACCACCAATAACCACACAATCACACACAACCACACAATCACACACAACCACACACACAACCACCCACACAACCAACCGCACACATGGCCACACACACACAGCCACACATACAGCCACACACACAGCCACACACACACAACCACACACAACCACACACACAACCACAACCACACACACAACCACACACACAACCACGCCCACACACCCACAACCACACCCACACCCAACTACATGCAACCACACACAAAACCACAGACACAATGTCAAACACACACAACCACACACATAACTACACACCCAACCACACACAAAACCACACCCACACACAACCACACACATCCACACACACATACACAACCACACACCCAACCACACGACCATACATACAAAACCACACCCACAACCACACCCACAACCACACACACACAACCACAAACACAACCACAACCAAACACACAACCACACACACAACCACACACAACCACAACCACACACACAACCACACACACAACCACATACACACAACAACACACACACAACCACACACAACCACACCCACACACAACCACAACCACACACACAACCACATACACACACAACCACACACACAACCACACACAACCACACAACCACACACAACCATACACACACACAACCACAAACACACAACCACACACACACACTCACACACACACAAGCACACACACACAACCACAAACACAACCACACAATCACACACACAACCACAACTACACAAAACCACACACACAACCACACACACCCACAACCACACCCACAACCACACCCACAATCACACACAACCACACACACAAACACCCTCAACCCCACACAACTACAACCACACACAAGACCACACAACACCACAAACACAACCACACATATACAAGCACACCCACACACAACCACAACCACACCCACACCCACAACCACCAATAACCACACAATCACACACAACCACACAACCACACACACAACCACCCACACAACCAACCGCACACACGGCCACACACACACAGCCACACATACAGCCACACACAAAGCCACACACACACAACCACACACAACCACACACACAACCACAACCACACACACAACCACACACACAACCACGCCCACACACCCACAACCACACCCACACCCAACTACATGCAACCACACACAAAACCACAGACACAATGTCAAACACACACAACCACACACATAACTACACACCCAACCACACACAAAACCACACACAACCACACACAACCACACACACATACACAACCACACACCCAACCACACGACCATACATACAAAACCACACCCACAACCACACACACAACCACACACAACCACACACAACCACACACACACAACCACAAACACAACCACAACCAAACACACAACCACACACACAACCACACACAACCACAACCACACACACAACCACACACACAACCACATACACACAACAACACACACACAACCACACACAACCACACCCACACACAACCACAACCACACCCACAACCACATACACACACAACCACACACACAACCACACACAACCACACAACCACACACAACCATACACACACACAACCACAAACACACAACCACACACACACACTCACACACACACAAGCACACACACACAACCACAAACACAACCACACAATCACACACACACAACTACAACCACACTCGACCACAACACACACACAACCGCACACACAACCACACACATAACCACACCCACAACCAGCCACACACACAACCACAACCACACACAGCCACAACCACACAACCACACACACAACCACACACAACCACGCCCACACACACAACCATACCCCCACACACAACCACACACACACAACCAGACACAAACATACACAATAACATGCACACACAACCACACACACAACCACAACCACACACAACCACACAACCACACAACCACACCCACACCCACACACAACCACACACACAACAACCACAAGAACACCCACAACCACACAAAATCACACACAACCACACACAGAACCACACCCAACCACACAACCACACACACAATCACACACACACAACCACATACACATAACCACAACAACACACAAAACCACACACACACAACCACACACACAACCACATAAAACCACACACACAACCACACAACCCCACACACAACCACAAACACACACACAACCACACAGACACACACACACACACACAACCACAGACAACCATAGCCACACCCACAAACACAACCACACAAAACCATGCATACACCCACAGACACCCACACCCATGACCACACCCAAAACCACACACACACAACCACACACACAACCACACACACAACCACACACAACTACACACAACCACACAAAATAACACAACCACACCCACTCACACATAACCACACACACAGCCACACACACACAACCGCACCCACATCCACACCCAACCACACAAAACCACACACAACCACACACGCATCCACACACACACACAACCACATACACACAACCACACACACACCACACACAATCACACACACAACCACACAACCACACACACAACCACACACACAACCACACACAACCACACCCAACCACACACACACACAACCACACACACACAACCACAACCACAAACACACATCCACACACATACAACCACACACACACAACCACACACACAACCACACGCAAACATACAACCACACAACCACACACACCTACAAACACAACCATACACAACCACAACCACACACACAACCACCAACACACACAACCACACACACAACCACACCCACACAACCACACCCACAACCATAGCCACACCCACAAACACCACACGCAACCACAGACACCCACACCCACAACCATACCCACAACCACACTCAACCACACCCACAACCACACCCAACAACACACACAACTACACACACCCACACACAATAACACACAACCACACACAACCACACCCACACACACAACCACACACACAGCTACACACACACACAACCACACACACAACCACACACACACAACCACACACACACACAACCACACACACACAACCACACACAACTGCACACACACAACTGCAGACACACAACCACGCACAACTACGACCATACACACAACCACATTCACACACAACCACACACACAACCACACACACACACACTCAACTTTCACTTAGAAAGCTCAACAGACAACGACACATCCCGGCTCAGTAATGACTTGGCAGCGGTGGAACTACAACAACTCGTCTCCGCACCAACACACACAGCAGGACACACACTGGATGGAATCTTTACCAACAACCCAGACATCACAATAAACAAAATCCTTCCTCTCACTTGGATCAATCACTCAGCAATTCTATTTTACATTAAACCCAGACCTTTACATTCAAATCACATACCCCCCATCCCCCATCAGACTACCCGAGATTGGAGAAACATAGATCTCAATCTACTCTCAGACACACTCAGCACTACTGGCCTTCTCCCTGAATGGTCAGGGGGGCGCTCTATTTACGGGTCTGCTCTGCTATAGACCTCCATCTAGCCCTATTTCAGCTGTGGCAGGGCTGATTGAGCTTATTCTTGACCTATCCACCTCACATTCAAGGCTTATGATATTGGGAGATTTTAATCTCTGGGCAGGCGGCTCTGGAGAGACCGCGCTCACAGATCTAACCCAGACCTGTTCGAGTATTCAGTTGCAGCAGCTAGTTCTTACTCCCACCCATGTAAAGGGCCATATACTGGATCTAGTTTTTGCAGATCCAGAGTACCTAACTGTACGGAACATCCTGCCACAGTGCTGGACAGATCATGCGCTAGTGTTCTTCTCCCTTACGCCCAAGGTGGGGCGGGGGAAAAATAGGAACCTAGCGGGGGTCAAATGTAGCAGACAATGGTCTAAACTCCTGAATCAGTCTCCTCTACCTCTGTTACTTTCTGGGGTTTTCACCCTTGAGGAAACCGTAGACTTGAGCTACGAAAGACTGAATCAACGGATTGTGTCCTCATTAGATTCCTTGGCTCCTATACGGAAAATCAGAAACAGGCCGACCCCGGCTATGCCATGGTTCTCCGAGGAGCTGTTCCAACTTAAACTCCAATATAAGCGGGCCGAGCGTATCTGGAGAAAGCACTACTCGGACCCTGACCGGGTTCTTTACAAACAGGCCATGTCCATCTACAAAGCACAGATTAAAAGGGCAAAGGCCAGGTTTTTGGAAGAGTCATTGCGGGTGGCAGTAAATAAATCACAGACTCTGTTCAAAATCGTGAAGGATCTGTCATGCCCTGCTACCACGGCCAATGTCATTCCCGCATCCCAGTCTCTGTGTAACTCATTGGCGCAGGCCTTCGAGGATAAAATCGCAGCCATTTTAAACAATCTTGGCGCTACATCTAGCGGTAGTCCTCTAGAAGGCAATGAACTGCACCTTGAGTCTACTACAGAAATAACCCCTAGCTTTGCCAAGTTGGACTGTTTTCCATCTCCCACTTATGAGGAATTCATTCCCCTGGCTCACAGTGTGGCGTCGGGGTCTCCTTTGGACCCGCTCCCACATAAATACTGGAAGCTGTTCCAGGAAGAACTTTTTCCCCCGCTGCTTGCTATCTGTGATCAGTCCCTGGCTTCAGCATGGGTTCCAGACTGTTGGAAGCTGGCCGTGGTTTCCCCTCTTCTTAAAAAGGCTACCTTAGACCCGGTTTGCCCAGCCAACTATCGACCCATTTCCTTGCTCCCGTTTCCAATAAAAATCCTGGAAATATGGGTTACAAAACATCTGTCGAACTATCTGGAGACCGGGTCCTGTCTGGATGAGGTTCAATTCGGTTTTAGACCGGCTCACGGGACCGAATCAGCGTTGGTGACTGTGTTAAACAATCTTAGGACGCGAGCCGACCATGGTAGAGCTGCCTTTTTAGTGCTGCTCGACATGTCGGCCGCGTTCGACACAGTCAACCACGAAATTCTGATTAAAAGGTTAGAGGAAGTGGGGGTGACAGGCCTTGCTCTGCAGTGGCTGACATCATACCTTGGAAATCGTCATCAGGTAGTGTCACTGCCTCCTTTCAAATCTGACATCAGGAAAGTGGAGCAAGGGGTCCCACAAGGGTCGGCCATCAGCCCTACCCTCTTTAACCTATATCTGCGGCCTCTAGTTGCGTTAATCAGATCTTTTGGCAAAGCGGTGACGAATTACGCGGATGACACTCAACTTGTCTTCTCGCTTGAGGGCAAGGAAGCAGTGACGCTAGACACCTTCCACCGTTGTATGCTCGCAACTGCTGATTGGCTAAATCAGAATTTGCTGCAGTTCAACAGCTCTAAGACAGAAGTCTTACACTGCACTACTGATCGTGTCCCTAGACCTCTTCCGCTGGACTTTTGGCCGCCTTCCTTTCAGAGTACGTCTGTGTCAGCTATTTCGGTCCGTAATCTGGGAGTGATGTTTGGGTCTAATCTCCAATTGGACGCAGCTGTCAGTAAAACTGTGAGTAACTGCATGGGATTACTTCGAATGTTGAGGAAGGTCCTTCCGATGCTCCCCGTGGACAGCAGGCCAGAGGTGGTGAGAAGCATTATTGTAAGTCATTTGGACTACTGTAATGCCCTTTTTCTCGGAGCACCAGCTACCCTGATAGGAAAACTGCAACGGGTGCAAAATCTTGCAGCTAAATTAGCGCTAGATCGTCGTCGTTTTGACTCTACATCCCAGGCACTAAGGGACCTCCACTGGTTACCGGTCCTTCAGCAGATTGATTTTAAATCGTTATGTATCGTATTCAGGGCTCTTCATGGACAAGGCCCAATGCCATTACAGAATATGTTTCATTGGTATACTCCGTCCAGATCCCTTCGTTCGGCTTCTGCCTACCTTGCTGTGGTGCCTAAAGTTCTGAGATCACGATTGGGTGGCCGATCTTTTAGCTTTACGGCAGCTAGGCTATGGAATGCTCTTCCACTGGGATTGAGAAGCACGAATGATCTCAATTCTTTTAAGAAAAACTTAAAAACCCATCTGTTTCCTAAGGCTGGGACACATTAGTTTCTTTTAATCAGCACGATGCGAAGCAGGTTCCTTTTAGTCAAAGCGCCAGGATACCCGTTGGGTGACAGACACGCGCTATAAAAGTATACCAATACATACATACATACATACAAGTCACTTAACTGTACAGAAACTAACCCAGATATTGCAGCTAATACATACACCTCTCATTTAGAGAAAGCATTCCTAACTCTAGCCCCAACCAAAACCTCAAAACGCAATAGAAGGACACCTTCGGCCCCCTGGTTTACTGAACAACTGCGGTTACAAAGACAACATTGTCGAAACTTAGAGCGACATTGGCGGAAACACTACGACACCGAAGACAAGATAGCATATAAATCCGCCCTTTACAATTACAAACAACTTATACTCGCGGAAAAAAGCAACTATCACACCACTCAAATTGACCAAGCAAAATGCTCCATGAAAAAATTGTTTCAGGTTGTTGACCACTTATCCATGCCATCGAACCCACCCCCACAAACTTCCCAGGCCCTCTGCAACTCATTAGCAGATTTTTTTAAGGATAAAGTCATGTCAATCTTCACAGACTTCTCCCCACAGCATAATCAAATGACTAAGCCACTCAATCCACCTAACATAACAGACCTCCCGAGCTTTACGGAGTTTCACAAAGCACACCCGACCATATTTTTCAGCTGATTTCATCCATTAAATCAGGTTCACCTCTAGATCCATGTCCCCCATCCATACTCAACTCAATCCCAGAAATCATCACCCCCACAATAGCCAATATATGTAACACCATGTTCTCCAGTGGCACATACCCATCTATATGGAAAAACACCATTATCAAACCCTTGCTTAATAAACCAACACTAGACCCCTCGGCACCAGCCAGTTATAGACCCATTGCCTCCCTCCCATTTCCAGCAAAAATCTTTGAGTCCATTATGAACACACAATTGTCAGAATACATCCACACAAATACACTGCTGGATGACTCTCAATTGGGCTTCAGACAGGGGCACGGCACAGAGACCGCCCTTATAAAAGCAGCAGATGAGATCAGAAGGACTATGGATGATGGAGGAGCAGCAAACTTGATACTCCTAGATCTATCTGCGGCTTTCGACACGGTTGACCATACCACCCTGATCAACCATGTCGATACAATAGGTATCAAAGATAGGGCCAGGGACCTCCTCACATCTTTCCTCGCCAACCGCAACCAGGCGGTAAAACTAGGCTCATTTGTTTCCCCCACATTCTCCCTCCCATGTGGAGTACCGCAAGGATCCTCGCTAAGTCCGACCCTATTTAATATCTATGTCTCGGACTTAGCGAGGGTAATCAAGGCTTACAACATCAATCTCACGACCTACGCTGACGACACACAGTTGGTCCTGTCCATCCACAAGGACGGTACCAAAATAGCAGCTAACTTGACACTGAATGCTGCATAACGCTAAGCGCTTTACGATCGCGCTGCTCTTTTAACTCTCCTTTTACCTATTTTATTTTTTTCTTGTGTTACATTTATCCCCTGTTCTTAGCTGCTATTACTTAGGGCCCCTTACCTGCATTATAAACGGAAATCACCGCATTTTTCGCGGGTCCGGTTCCGGGTGGTGGGGTGATAACGGGCGCCATCTTGGAGTGGTGTGGACGCCGAGGAACACCAGTAGTGAGCGGTCTAGCGCTCCTCATGCCCTCAGGGATATCTACTTAAGGCGAGCATTTGGGGAAAGCCCTTGATGAAGACACTGAATGCTGCATAACGCTAAGCGCTTTACGATCGCGCTGCTCTTTTAACTCTCCTTTTACCTATTTTATTTTTTTCTTGTGTTACATTTATCCCATGTTCTTAGCTGCTATTACTTAGGGCCCCTTACCTGCATTATAATTGGAAATCACCGCATTTTTTGCGGGTCCGGTTCCGGGTGGTGGGGTGATAACGGGCGCCATCTTGGAGTGGTGTGGACGCCGAGGAACACCAGTAGTGAGCGGTCTAGCGCTCCTCACGCCCTCAGGGATATCTACTTAAGGCGAGCATTTGGGGGAAAGCCCTTGATGAAGACACTGAATGCTGCATAACGCTAAGCCCTTTACGATCGCGCTGCTCTTTTAACTCTCCTTTTACCTATTTTATTTTTTTCTTGTGTTACATTTATCCCCTGTTCTTAGCTGCTATTACTTAGGGCCCCTTACCTGCATTATAATCGGAAATCACCGCATTTTTCGCTGGTCCGGTTCCGGGTGGTGGGGTGATAACGGGCGCCATCTTGGAGTGGTGTGGACGCCGAGGAACACCAGTAGTGAGCGGTCTAGCGCTCCTCACGCCCTCAGGGATATCTACTTAAAGCTCCCATTTTCCGCGCAGCGGAATCGCGCAGCGGGCGTGCCTTCGCTGTGTCTGAGTCTTGCTAGAGTCCTGCCCGTCTGCGCCCGTCAGCGTCTCGGAGGCGGCCGGGGCGAGACGGCAGGACTATCTTCGTTGTTACCGCTGCTTTAGTAAGTATGCTCTCCTACTCCTCGGAGGACCTCCTTTCCTTACGTGGTGCTCGTGGTTCTTGTCACCACGTTTTTCCCGGTGGTCGGGCTCTCAGGAAGGGATGTACGGAGTGCGGTTGGCGTCTTCCAGCTCTGCGGGGTCCCTTGTTGGATATTCCTCCGCTCCACTACCACTGTCTCCTTCTCAATACCAGATCGTTGAGTTGCCACTCCCTCAACATTTGGAATCTCTTGAGGGAAACAAATAGATCTTGCCTATTCCTCACTGAGACCTGGTTGGGGGAAGGCTCTGCCCCGGATTTGGCTAATGCCTTACCTCTTAATAATAATATCTTTAGGAGGGACAGAGCGACTGGTAGAGGAGGAGGTGTGGCTTTGATTGTGGACAATCGCTTCCTCTGTACGACCTTTCCTGTAAACAATATTCAGGGCTGTGAGTCCCTAGGTTTTACCCTCCACTTTTCTCCCTCTCAAGCCTGTACTGGGATCCTCCTTTATAGAACGCCGGGACCCCTTGGGTCTTTTTTTGATGACTTGCAAGCGGCACTTTCCGTGCCGTGTCTCAGATCAGAGCAGTGTATCCTGCTTGGTGATCTTAATTTGCACATGGACAACAACTCAGACCCTGAGGTTCTAAAACTTGTCGATATTACGGCTCCGTTAGGGCTGGTACCTTTCGTTCAGGGGCCGACTCATAACAAAGGGCACACTTTGGATCAGGTCTTTTCTACAAGACCAATAAATGGTCTCCCCCGCAGCCTGTCTGATCATTTTTTAATCAACTTTGCGCTGCTCTCTACTGCTACATCTCGGACGAGGCCTCTAAAAAACATCGTGAGGACCTCTCGGCCTTTACACTTGATCTCTGCTGACATGTTATCCAAAGCCCTCCTCAGTTTTCCTTGCCAACTTTCTGGCAATCTGGAGGAGGATCTTGTTCTCTTCCAGAATTGGTTTTCGGCCAGATTGGAGGTGCTGGCTCCTGAGAAGAGGACTAAATCTACTGAGAGACGAAGTTCCGCTCCATGGTTTACTCCGCATCTGAAGGCCCTACGTCAGGAGTGTAAGAAGGCGGAAAGGGCCTGGCGACGAGTGTTAGAAAGGCGGTCCCGGGGGAGGCAGAAGATGTCTGACTGACCACCCCTAGGTCCACCCCTCCGTCGAGAAGTAGCCGAGCGTTAGCGAGAGGCCTCCTGGGTGAGGGTCCCCTCCTAGGTTCGTACAGCAGAGTAATCACACCACTACAATGGACAACCACACAGGAAGATAAGTTCTTTAGGCTTTTATCAAGAATAAAAGGTTGTTTGTCTTCCGCGTTAGGTACAGGCAGATCGAGGGATCTGAAAAGTCACGTAAATAGGGGACAGGGTAGCGGGATAGTCTTTGTCCTGAGGACGGAAGGGATACCCTGCGCACAGCTCTCAATCCTCGAGCCGGGATGTTCCGAGAGGATGGGCCGCGGCAGCGCCAGCAGGCCCCAAGGATGGTTCAGCGAATCTGGGCCGCGGCAGCGCCAGCAGGCTCCGAAGATGGCTCAGCTAAGATGGACCGCGGCAGCGCCAGCAGGCTCCAAAGATGGTTCAGCTAAGATGGACCGCGGCAGCGCCAGCAGGTTCCAAGGATGGTTGCAGGTTTCAGGGAAAAGGAGTTCGTCTCGGGGTCAGCCACGACAGCGTCAGCAGGGCTCTCGACTCCAGGATACAACTGTCATCCTACTCCGGGGCTGGCCCAGATATAGGACTGGAGTCCTTTGATGTCCGGGCCCTCTCGCCTGGGGGTCAGAGGGGCCGGGATGATGGTGTCCAGACACCCAGCAGGGGGGTGGAGCCAGCGCCCAGGGAGGCCGGAGGGCGATCGATACCAGGCGTCCGGGGACGACTGGAGGGCCATCGAAACTTCCCTCCTATAGGATCTGTTGAGTGGCCACTCTACCACCCGGGGGGATCTTGGTGCCTCGATGTCGGGGCTTCGCTGGGGCCTTGGCCGGGGCCGAGGCCACGTGCTCGGGACGGGGTGGTCCACGATGGAGTCCGACGAGGCCTCGTGCTCGTAACGGGATGGGCCCAGGATGGAGTCAGGCCGGTAGGGTCGGGGACGTGCTGGGTCCGCCATGTTCCAGGGGAGGAGAGCGATGGTGTGTCAGGGGGGTTACTCTCGTTGGTAGTTCTTGTAAGGTCGGGCCAAGGGGCGCCCCGGGTCTGATGGAGGGCCGTTGTCGTCCTGGGCCCGCCATGCGGGGAGAGTTAGGACCACGCCGTGGGGCCGGGTCCAACACGCGTCCCCCCCAGCTGAAGGCAGGGGAGAGTCACCCATCTTCTTGGGGGGTCTCCTCGACGAGGCGGAAAAACCGGGACAGGCCATCAGCATTGGCGTGGTCGTTGCCAGGGCGATGCTCCACAGTGAAGTCCATCCCTTGGAGGGAGATGGACCATCGCAGTAGCTTCGGGTTCTCGCCCCGCATCTGCATCAGCCACCGCAGAGGCCGGTGGTCGGTCTGCACCCGGAAGTGGGTGCCGAAGAGGTAGGGCCTGAGTTTCTTTAGGGCCCACACGACGGCAAAGGCTTCCCTCTCAATGGTGCTCCATCGTTGTTCCCTAGCCAGCAGGCGCCGACTGATGAAGGCCACGGGAAGGTTGATTCCGTCAGGGTTCACTTGTGAGAGGACCGCCCCAATGCCGTGCTCGGAGGCGTCTGTTTGGACCACAAACTCTCGGCTGTAGTCGGGGGCCTGGAGCACAGGGGCGGTGCACATGGCAGTCTTTAGTGTTTCGAAGGCTGTTTGGCACTCTGGGGTCCAGTGTACCTTTTGGGGTAGTCTCTTGGAGGTTAGTTCTGTGAGGGGCCCCACAATGCTCCCATAGTTTTTAATGAAACGCCGATAATATCCTGTGAGCCCCAGGAAGGCTCGGACTGCGGTCTGGGTAACAGGGGGCTCCCAGGCTTGGATGGCGTCAATCTTTGGCTGGAGGGGAGCCACCTGGCCGCTCCCTACTTGGTGCCCTAGATAGGTCACGGACCCTTGGCCTATCTGGCACTTGCTGGCTTTTATTGTCAGTCCGGCCCGTCGGAGGGCCGTCAGGACCTCCCAGAGGTGTGTTAGGTGTTTGTCCCAGTCGAGGCTGTATACTGCAACATCGTCCAGATACGCGGCACTGAACTCTTCTAGCCCCGCCAGCACTCTATTCACGAGTCTCTGGAAGGTGGCCGGGGCGTTTTTCATGCCAAAGGGCATCACGGTGAAATGGTAGTGGCCATCAGGGGTTGAGAAAGCAGATCGCTCTTGGGCACCAGGGGTGAGGCCGATCTGCCAATACCCGGCCGTGAGGTCGAAGGTGCTGAGATACCTGGCGGCCCCCAGGTGATCGATCAGTTCATCTGCCCGGGAGATGGGATGGGCGTCGGTCCTGGTGACGGCATTCAGCCCCCGGTAGTCGACACAGAACCTGAGCTCCGGGGGTGCGCCGGGGGCGGCGGCTTTAGGGACCAGGACAACGGGACTGGCCCAGGGACTGTTTGAGGGTTCGACTACCCCCAGAGCCAGCATCTTGGCAACTTCGGACTGAATGCAGGTCCGAACTCGGTCGGGAACTCGAAAAGCCCGGTGTCGTACAGGCGGGCTGTCCCCAGTGTCTACATCGTGGACACACCACCGGGTGACTCCGGGAGTGAGGGAGAATAGGTCTGCAAATTGCCCCAGCAGCTTCTGGCAGTCTTGGTGCTGCTCTGGGTTCAGGGTAGAGGAGAGCGTGACCCCTTCGACGGAGCCGTCCTTCTCGTGGTGCTCAGGAGATCGGGTAGAGGCTCGGAGTCGTCTTCAGCTCCGTCATCGGTAGCTAGCAGTAGGCTCAGTTCGGTGCGGGCAAAGTGAGGCATGAGCCTGTTGGCGTGCCGAACCCGGAGGGGGTTCCGGGGGGATTCCATGTCCACCAAGTAAGTGACAGGGCTCTTGCGCTCCACCACTTTGTCCTGGAGGGCACAAGGTTCGACCGGGGACATGACCCAGACCTGCTGGCCCGGCTCGAACTCAATGGACGAGGCGTTCTGGTCCTACCAGCGTTTCATTTCCTCATGACTGGACTCCAGGTTGGCCTCGGCAAGTTCCCGGAACTTCCGAGTCTGGTTGCGGAGGGTCAGGAGGTATCGGTAGACGTCCGGGGGTGCATCTTGGACAGCCGTCTCCCAGCCTTCTTTGACCAAGCTGAGGGGGCCTCGAACAGGATGCCCATACAACAGTTCGAAAGGGCTGAACCCCAAGGACTTCTGGGGCACCTCTCGATAGGCGAACAGGAGGCAGGGCAGTAGGACATCCCAATTGCGTCGTAGCGGCTCTTCTAGGCCCTTGATCATCCCCTTCAATGTTCGGTTAAACCGCTCTACAAGTCCATTTCCTTGGGGGTGATACGGGGTGGTGAACTTATATGTGACCCCGCACTGTTGCCACAGGGACCGCATATATTTAGATATAAAGTTGGTGCCCCGATCACTCACGACCTCTCGGGGGAAGCCGACTCTGGAGAAAATCCCCATTAGCGCTCGACCCACCACGGGGGCCGTGATGGTGCGGAGGGGGATGGCTTCCGGATAGCGGGTGGCATGGTCCACCAGGACGAGGATGAAGTGGTGCCCCTGAGAGGTGTGGGGGTCCAGGGGCCCCACGATGTCGATCCCCACTCGCTCGAAGGGGGTGGTGACCACGGGAAAAGGCTGGAGCGGGGCTTTGATTCTCCCCCCGCTCTTCCCGCTGGCTTGACAGGTCGGACATGTTCGGCAGTGGTTATTCACGTCATTGCGCATTTTCGGCCAGTAAAAATGGGTCACCAGGCGGCTGTAGGTCTTGTCCTGCCCTTGGTGCCCGGCGAGGGGCATGTCATGTGCCAGGTTCAAGAGAAAGTCTCGGAACCGGAGGGGGACGACCAGCACCCGGCTGGCTCCCAGTTCGGCAATCTTCTGCTCGCTGTAGAGGAGGTCGTGGTCCCAATAGACCCAGTGGGACCCCGAGGGGTCTCCGGCGGCTTGAGTGGCGGCTTGTTGACGGATTCCCTCGAGGGAGGGACAGGTTTTCTGTTCCTGTCGGAACTGTTCGCGGGTGGGGCCACCTTCTTGGCGCCATTGAGCTAGTTCGGGAAGGTGGCCGAGCTCGGTGTGGTCTTCAGCGTGGGACCCCTGGGGCCCGTTTTCAGTGTTGGCGTCCTCGGAGACGGCGGGCGGCGGAGGTGCCGTCCACTCCGGTTCTTCAGGCGGGGAGTCTTCGTTCGGGGCGGAGGCCCAGGCGGTCATGGATCGAGTGGTCGCACAGACTCACTCGGGCAGGCCGAGCATCCCCAGATGCTCTCTCCGCTCGACGTGGGCCCAGGGGGAACTTTCCAGGTCATTCCCGAGGAGGCAGTCCATGGGGGCATCGTCCCGGATAGTCACTTTCAGCATGCCCGACACCCCTCCCCACTCGAAGGGAATGCGTGCCATCTGGCACAAGCTCTCGGAGTTGTCCGCCGATCGTACTGGGCACAGGATGTTGGGCAGGATTTGTTCAGGGGTCACTAAATGGCAGCGGACCGCCGTCACGCTGGCTCCAGTGTCACGGAGGGCTTCGGCCCTGTGTCCATTAATGGTGACCCACTGGCGGTACCTCTGGGTGTTGCCTGGGATCGGGGCTCGGGGGATCATGTCTCTTTCGCCCAGGCACACCAAGGACATAGCTGCGGGCTCCCACTTGGTCTGTTCGGGGACTTCGTCCTCTTCCTCGCCTCCTTCTTCACCCAGGGCGGCGGCCATGATCTGGCGGTTTGGAGGACCGGTGGTGCCGGGTCGCTGGTTCATCGGGCAGAGAGGGTCATTAGCATAGTGGCCCAGCCGCTGGCATCTGTGGCAAGTAACGTTCAGACGGGGCCCTGGTCGTGCTGGAGGGGCCCCCCTTCGGCCTAGGGCGGGCGACGTGGAGGTAGGGGACGACCCCGTGGGGGCGTCTTGGTCTCTGCTCTGGCCTCCTCCGCCGCCTCGTGGTCGGTGGTTCCCCGGGGATCCCCGACCGTAGTCTCCCATCGGGCTCCGGGGGACTCGGGTGCTCACCCATCTATCAGCCTCGACAGCAAGTTTTCGTGGCTTTGTCAGTTTGCTGTCGAGGAGATGCTGCCGGAGTTCGATGAAGCAGTTGTTGGAAAGATGTTCCCATATAATGAGGTTGGCCAACTGCTGGAAGGTGGTGACCTGACTGCCTTTGATCCACCCCTCGAAGGCTCAGCTAAAAAAGTTCAGGTATTCCACCCAGGTGGTACCGGGGATTTTTTTACAGTCTCGGAATCGCTGCCGGTACATTTCGGGGGTGAGTCCGTAGCGAGTGAGGAGGGCGGCTTTCATGTGTTCGTACGAGGTCATCTCGGCATCGGGAAGCTCTAGCAGAGCGTCCCTCCCCTCGTTGACGAACTTCCCCCACAAGCCGGCCCCCCAGTCCTTGAGGGGTACTCGATGGGCGGTCATGGCGACTTCATAGGCTTTGAACCACTGTTGGATGTCGTCGTTCTTATAGTACTCTTTGACGACATCCTTGGGTATGTGCACCTTCGTGTCCACCGGAGGGAGCGAGGTCTTGCCCCCGGGGGCGCTGGCCTCATTTGTCTTGGCCTTGATTTCTAGCTCCTTTAAGCCACGCTCATGCTCGTACGTGAGTTTCTTTTCTTCGAGTTCTCTTTGTCTTTGTTTCTCCTCCAGGTCTCCTTCTAGCCGTAGTTGCTCGAGGGCTATTTTTTTCTCGGCCAGCTGTAGTTCTCCGTCTAGCCGGAGTCGGGCTAGTTCTAGTTCGTGCAGCCTGTTCCTCTCTCATTCTCGGGCGTCTTCGTGGGAGAGGCCCGTGTCTAGGTTTGCGGGTCTTTCCCCCGCTGGAGACGCGTTGGTCTCCGGCCGTCCGTTCGGGCCCGGGTTATCTTCATTTTGGGGTGGCGAGTCCCCGGCTTCCACCCATGCTTGCAGGGCCAGTTTAAATTCTTCCTTGGTACTTAGGCCAGTGGTAGCGATGCCCAGATCTTTGCAGAATTCTTTCAACTCCTTATGACTGTACTCTTCCATTTTCTCTTTCCGGAATTCTGCAGTCGGTCTTGTTTCTTGAGTAGTCATGCTCGCGGTGTGTTTTTCTCGGTAGCGGTTGACTCACTCTCTGTACGAATTGCGTTGGCTCGGATCCCACCGCTGCCACCAATGTTAGAAAGGCGGTCCCGGGGGAGGCAGAAGATGTCTGACTGACCACCCGTAGGTCCACCCCTCCGTCGAGAAGTAGCCGAGCGTTAGCGAGAGGCCTCCTGGGTGAGGGTCCCCTCCTAGGTTCGTACAGCAGAGTAATCACACCACTACAATGGACACCACACAGGAAGATAAGTTCTTTAGGCTTTTATCAAGAATAAAAGGTTGTTTGTCTTCCGCGTTAGGTACAGGTAGATCGAGGGATCTGGAAAGTCTCGTAAATAGGGGACAGGGTAGCGGGATAGTCTTTGTCCTGAGGACGGAAGGGATACCCTGCGCACAGCTCTCAATCCTCGAGCCGGGAGGTTCCGCGAGGATGGGCCGCGGCAGCGCCACAGGCCCCAAGGATGGTTCAGCGAATCTGGGCCGCGGCAGCGCCAGCAGGCTCCGAAGATGGTTCAGCTAAGATGGACCGCGGCAGCGGCAGCAGGCTCCAAAGATGGTTCAGCTAAGATGGACCGCGGCAGCGCCAGCAGGCTCCAAGGATGGTTGCAGGTTTCAGGGAAAAGGAGTTCGTCTCGGGGTCAGCCGCGACAGCGTCAGCAGGGCTCTCGACTCCAGGATACAACTGTCGCCCTACTCCGGGGCTGGCCCAGATATAGGACTGGAGTCCTTTGATGTCCGGGCCCTCTCGCCTGGGGGTCAGAGGGGCCGGGATGATGGTGTCCAGACACCCTGCAGGGGGGTGGAGCCAGCGCCCAGGGAGGCCGGAGGGCGATCGATACCAGGCATCCGGGGACGACTGGAGGGCCATCGAAACTTCCCTCCTCTAGGATCTGTTGAGTGGCCACTCTACCACCCGGGGGGATCTTGGTGCCTCGATGTCGGGGCTTCGCTGGGGCCTTGGCCGGGGCCGAGGCCCCGTTGTTAGAAAGGCAATTCCAGGGGAGACAGAAGATGTCTGACTGCCGCCCCGAAACCCACCTCTCCGTATGGAATTGGCCGAGCGCCGTCGAGAGGCCTCCTTGGCGAGGCTCCTCTCCTACTATCGTAACAGCCGAGCAATCACACCCCCACAGAGAGACACCACACGAGAGTAGATTTAAGAGTCTTTATATAAAGAATAAAGGCAAGGTTCTGCAGCAATATGTACAGGGGGATCAGGAGATCCCAACAAAGTCTCAATGTCCGGGGAAGGGGGTAGCGGGACAGTCTTGGTACCAGCTGGTACTAGGAAACCCTGCGCACAGCTCTCAATCCTCGAGCTGGGGGGTGCCAGGAGCCACGACAGCGTCAGCAGGCTCTGAAGATGGTTCAGCTTGGTAGAGCCGCGACAGCGTCAGCAGGGCTCGGCGGATGGTTCAGCTTGGTAGAGCCGCGACAGCGTAAGCAGGGCTCGGCGGATGGTTCAGCTTGGTAGAGCCGCGACAGCGTCAGCAGGGCTCGGCGGATGGTTCAGCTTGGTAGAGCCCCGACAGCGTCAGTAGGGCTCGGCGGATAGTTCAGCTTGGTAGAGCCGCGACAGCGTCAGCAGGGCTCAGAGGTTCCAGGGTCCATGCTCACGAGTTCTTATCAGGATCAGCCGCGACGAGGTCAGCAGGGCTTCGACTCCCAGATACAACTGATTTCCTGATCCAGGGCTGGCCCAGATATAGGTCTGGAGTCCCTTGATGTCCGGACCCTCGCGCCTGGGGGTCAGAGGGACCGGGATGAAGGTGTCCAGACACCCAGCAGGGGGGTGGAGCCAGCGCCCAGGGAGGCCGGAGGGCGATCGATACCAGGCGTCCGGGGATGGCTGGAGGGCCATCGAAACTCCTCCCCTCCGGGATCCGTCAAGTGGCCACTTTACCACCTGGGTTGATCTTGGTGCCATGATGTCGGGGCTTCGCTGGGGTCGCGGCCGAGGCCACGTGCTCGGGACGTGGTGGCCCAAGATGGAGTCGGGCCTGAGAGGGTGGCCCGGGGTGGTGACCGGACCTGCAGAGTTGGGGCAAGCCGGGTTCGCCGGGTTTCCAGAGGGGGAGAGCCGGGGTTTGCCAGGGGCGGCTCTCGTCGAGAGTTCGTTGAGGGTGGTGTCCGGAGGGCGACAGCGGGTCGATGGAGGGCCGATGTCGTCCAGGGTCCCCCATGCGGGAGGGGTAGGACCACGCCACAAGGCCGGGTCCAACACACGTGCTCGGGACGGGGTGGTCCACGATGGAGTCGGACGAGGCCTCGTGCTCATAACGGGATGGGCCCAGGATGGAGTTGGGCCGGTAGAGTCGGGGACGTGCTGGGTCCGCCATGTTCCAGGGGAGGGGAGCGATGGTGTGTCAGGGGGGTTGCTCTCGTTGGTAGTTTGTGTAAGGTCGGGCCAAGGGGCTCCCCGGGTCTGATGGAGGGCCGTTGTCGTCCTGGGCCCGCCATGCGGGGAGAGTTAGGACCACGCCGTGGGGCCGGGTCCAACAACGAGCCTATGATCCAGCCGAGAGATTGCAATATAGAGTGGTGACAAGATCATACCACAGGCAAATCTGGGTGGGGAAAAAGGCGTTTTTGGAGCGCAGAATAGATGAGGCCGACAACGCTAGTAGAGAGATTTTTAGAATTGTAAAGGATTTTATTTCTCCTTCCCTAAACACTCCCTCTCACATGCACTCAGAAGCTTGGATAAAGCAACTAGCCGAGTTTTTTGTTGATAAAATTAAATCCATTCAGGACTCCTTCCCTCCTGCCTGCCCCTTGTTGGATGTTAGCTGTCGGTCGTCCCTGTCTCCTTTGGATGGCAATGGTCCTTTTATGTGTGAATTCCCTCTTATGACCCTTACTAATTCTTTTGACCTCCTGTCCCGTTTGAAGTCTGGCTCGCCGCTGGACCCTTGTCCGGCGAAGTGTCTGGGGAGAGTGGCGTCAGTTCTTAACACCTTACTGAACCCACTTCTTAACTCCTCTCTGTCCACTGGTGTGGTTCCTCAGGCCTGGAAATGTGCTTTGATCCTACCGTTGATCAAAAAGCCAAACCTTGACCCTCTCATACACGCAAACTACAGGCCGATCTCTCTCCTCCCGGCGCTGGCGAAAGTAACCGAGAAGCATGTACACCAGTCGATCTCCAATTTTATCGAGGAGAACGACCTTCTTCACATGTCTCAATCTGGCTTCCGTGCGAATTTTAGCACGGAGACTGCCCTTCTCAAGGTTACCGACGCCATCAGGGAGGTTTTAGATTCTGGAGGCAAGGCCATGTTGGTTATGCTTGATTTGTCGGCGGCGTTCGACACCGTGCCCCACGAAGGCCTCCTGACAAGACTGTGGGAAATCGGCCTTCGGGGGACGGTGTTGAGCTGGTTCACGGTCGAACTAAAAAGGGCCAAAGCTACATGCAAAAGGTTGGAACGCCTCTGGAGAAGAGAATATAACACAGAGAGTAAACAACTTTACAAAACTGAATTAAGTAAATACTCGAAATTGATCAGATCAGCAAAGAGTAAATGTTTCAACGACAGAATTTCGAATGCAAACAATCCTGCTAAAGAACTCTTTGCCATATACAAAGAAATAACGGTTCCTAACAGATTATTGGCCCACGACACGCTGTCCGATGAACTATGTAACTCCATTGCAGACCATTTCATAAACAAAGGAGACACAATACATGCTTCATTCACTAAAATACCTGTGTGTCCTATAAAGGGGAACATGATAGACAATTGCCCGGATAGAACTATGCGATTAAATAGTTTTGTGTTGCCTGACCGTCAGTCAATGCTTCGCATTGTCAATAGTGTGAAATCAGGCTCACCAAATGATGCTGCTCCCCCTAAATGTTTCACCGACATCACAGACGTGCTATTAGGGCACATAAGTCATCTTATCTCTCTCTCCTTCCTTGAAAAGCAAGTACCTGAACCTTGGAAAAGAGCTCAGGTTATTCCATTAAAAAAGAAAGCTAACCTGAATGTGTCTCAACTTCAGAACCTACCCCCAATTTCTCTGTTGCCATTCTGTATGAAAGTGGCAGAAAAAATTGTGAACATGCAGCTTATGGATTATCTGGAGCAAGGCCAATTCCTTCACCCTACTCAATCAGGCTTCAGAGCTCAATATTCTACTGAATCGGCAGTCCTTTACTCTACTGAACTACTAAGGCAAATAGCCGACAAAGGCCAGACAGCAGCGCTTGCGTTACTCGACTTAAGCGCAGCTTTTGATACTGTGTCACACTCTACGCTGCTGTCACGTCTATCTGAGATCGGAGTTGAAGGAGATGCATATGAGTGGCTAAAGTAATTTCTGGAAAACAGAAATTTCCAAATCCACTGTCCGCCATTCAAGTCCACTCCCAGACAGCTGAAGCACGGGGTTCCACAGGGCTCAAGTTTGAGCCCTACTTTGTTCAATCTGTATATGGAACCCCTTGCACGTATAGTTGAGTCCTTTGGTGTTAATATTATAACCTACGCCGACGATACGCAACTGATGATCACACTCAGTCAAGACGGTGAAGAGACAGCAACCAACTTTTCAGCCTGTCTTTTAGCTGTAGCGAGTTGGATGAATGGTAATTGTCTGCGTCTTAATGGAGACAAGACCGAAGTGTTACTTGTTGGGAAGGTTCCTTCAGTGTGGTCATCAGACTGGTGGCCTGCAGAACTTGGCCAGACCCCTGTTCCTACGAATTCAGCCAGAAATCTAGGTATGTTACTAGATACCAAACTTTCGTATGTGAAGCATATTGAAAAGGTTACTGGCAAATGTTACGCAGTTCTTAAAATCCTGCGTAAAGTTCTGGACCTAGTACCGATGAGCTCTAGGAAAACTCTTGTACATGCCTTAGTCACCCCCCATCTTGACTATGGCAATGCCCTACTTATAGGGCTGAGCCAAAAAGGCTTGAGACAACTACAAAGAGTCCAGAATATGGCTGCCCGCCTAGTTCTCAACCTCCCCCGTAGAGCTTCAGGGAAAGATGCTTTATCTAAATTGCACTGGCTTCCTATAAAGGAGCGTATACTCTTTAAGGCCATGTGCATTTCCCATCGAATTGCACAAGGGAAAGGTCCTCCTTATCTGAACAAGCTTCTTAACATCTACCGCCCGAAACGTCATTTAAGATCAATGGGCAGCATGCTGTTTTCAGTCCCTTGCATTTTTCAAAGCCAAAATGGGCGGCCGCTCATTTTGCTATCTAGCAGCCTCCTACTGGAATAGACTGCCCCTTGAATTGCGGATGGAACCTTCCGAGAGGAGATTCCGCATGAAACTTAAGACGCATCTTTTCCCTACTGATTAATGATCTGTGTTGCGTTGGAGATTTTACTGCTTTGGCTGGTCTGAGGGTTTAATGAGGTGGTTCTACAGCGCGGGGACACACTCTTAAGTGTAACCAGGCGCTTAATAAATGGTTTTATTATTATTATTATTAAATCTTTTCTGACCGGCCGCCGGCAAATGATCTGGGCGCCTCCTTTTTCTGCTGATATGTCGCCGCTAGAGGTGGGGGTGCCCCAGGGTTCCATTCTTAGCCCCATGCTGTTTAACATCTTTATGGCCCCTCTGGCGGCGGTTGCGGAATCCTTTGGCGCCCAGATCATATCCTATGCTGACGATACCCAGCTTCTGTTCACATGTGGCAGAGGTGGGACTTTCGATGGCATACGGATTAGGGACTGTCTCGATGCTGTCTTCGAGTGGTTCCGATGTCAGGGTCTCAAATGCAACTCCGATAAATCGGAGTTGCTTTTTTTTGGCTGCACTCCCGATCCTAGCTGGAAGGCCTGGTGGCCACAGGATATGTTTCCCCCGGACAATGCCTCTGTCAAGGCGAAAAATCTTGGAATTCTGAATGATTGTGACTTATCCTTTAGGCCCCATATCATCGGGCTTTCAGGGAAATGCTTTGGCATTCTCAGGATGCTTAGGAAATGTCTTCCTTTGCTGTCACTTCACCACAAAAAAACCATCGTGCAGGCTCTAATAGGGTCGCGTTTGGACTATGCAAACGCCCTCTATTTGGGTCTACCCAAATATCTTTTGACCCGCCTGCAAGTGGTGCAGAATTCTGCGGCTCGAGCCATTTTTGGACTCCCGAGACGGGCCAATGCCGCTGAGTTACTCAAAGCTTTGCATTGGTTGCCCATCTCTAAGAGAATCCTATTCAAAGCCTAAATTTGGTTTTTAAAGCCCTTCATGGTATCGGTCCTAAGTACATTGGGAAACGTTTCTCTTTTTACCTGCCTAGCAGGGCTTTACGATCTGCTTCTTTGGCCAAAGTGGCTGTGCCTGCCATTAAGCCGTTCCAGAACTGGAGGCCGGGCTTTTCGATATCTGGCTTCGCGGGGCTGGAACGAGCTACCTCTGGTTTTACGAAGGTCAAGTAACCTTCTTGCTTTTAGGAAGGAAAGACTTGGCTCTTTTCTGCATAGGGGTTCTTTGGCTTTTTTCTCTTCAGTTTTTAGTTGTTGTGTTGTTACTCTGCATAAAGTTCTCTTCGCTAAAGCGCCGGGATGCTCTTCGGAGTAGCCGTGCGCCATAGAAGAAAATAAATAACATAACATAACATAACATTTAAAGAAGGAATGAGAGCAATCAGCAATTGGATGGCTGTCAATTGCCTAAAGCTGAACTCATCCAAAACCGAGGTGATGATGTTCGGCAAGGTTCAACCAATGTGGTCTCCCCAATGGTGGCCAGAAGAAATGGGTGTACCACCTGAACCAGTTAGAAAAGTGAGAAACTTAGGGGTCATCTTCGATGACAAGTTACACTTCGACCACCACGTCAACTCGGTGGTCTCCTCATCATTCCATACACTGAGGAAAATTAAAAAACTACTCCCCTATCTCCCTAAATCAGCAGGAAAAACCCTTATCTCCACCCTGGTCTTCTCACGCACAGACTACTGTAACGCACTTCTCCTCAATGCCCAGGAGAAAGTGACCACCAAGCTCCAAATGGTGCAAAACGCTTCAGCCATTGTCCTACTGGGAGTTCCATCTCACAACATCTTCGCCAATTACATTGGCTTCCCATCAGGAGTCGAACCAAGTTCAAGTCACTCTGCATCGCCTATAAGGCAATCCACAAAGTTGGACCCCAATTTCTTAAACAAGCTTTCAGACCATATGCTTCTAACAGAGCGCTACGTTCCGATTCAGCCCAACTTCTCAATGTCCCGCGGACAAGAAGAGTCAGCTGGGGTGACAGGTGCTTCACCACTGCCACTGCAAAACTGTGGAACTCCCTTCCCCTTAGCATTAAACCCAGCCCATCTCTCTTCACGTTCAGGAAACAAGTGAAAACATAGTTGTTCTCACAGTAATCACCCTCTGCTCGTCTATTCAAACTCAATAGCGCCGAGACACCCCTGGGTAATTGCCGCGCTGTAAAAATTGCAAAAACATAAACATAAACAAACATAAACACACACACACCACACACAGCCACACACACAATCACACACACAACCACACAACCAGGCACACAACTTCACACACACAACTACACACACACAACCACACACACAACCACACAAAACCACACACACAACCACACACACACACACACAACCACACCCACACACAATCACACACAACCACACACAAACACACCCACACACACAACCACACACATAGCTACACACAGACACAACCACACATAACCACACACACACACACAACCACACACACAAAACTGCACACACACAACTGCACACACACAACCACACACACAACGACAACCACACACAACTATGACCATACACACAACCACGTTCACACACAACCACACACAAAACCACACACACACCACACACAACCACAAATACAATCACCCACACAACCACACACACACAAAACACACACACAACCACACACACACACATAACCACAAAACCACACACAACCACACACACGACCATACACACACACAACCACACACACACACACATAACCACAAAACCACACACACAACCACACACACAACCACACAATCACACACTCAACCACAACCACACACATACAACCACAACCAGACACACAACCACACACAACCACACCCACAACCAAACATCACCACAACCATACACACAACCACAACCACACACACAACCTCAACCACACACACAACCTCAACCACAACCACACACACAACCACATACACAGCCACACACACACAACCACACACACCGAACCACACACACAATCACACACATAACCACACACACAACCACAACCACACACACAACCACACACACACAACCCCGATCACACACACAACCACTCACACATAACCACATGCAACCACAACCACACACACAACCACATACACCACACACACAACCACACACACAACCACACAAACACACACACAAACACACAACCACATACACACACAACCACAACCCCACACAACCACACACACACACAACCACACACACACACAACCACATACAACCACAACCACACACACAACCACACACACACACACACACACACACACAACCATGTACACACACAACCACACACACAACCACAACCACACACAACTACGACCATACACACAAACACACACACACACAACCACACACACAACCACGTACACACACAGCCACACACACAACCACCCACACAACCACACACACCACACACAACCACACACACAATCATACTCACAACCACACTCAAAACCACACACAACCATACACACAACCACAAACACACAACCACACACACACACACACACAACCACACACAACCACACACAGCCACAAAAACAACCACACAATCACACACACAACCACACATATCCGCACACAACTACACACACAACCACATCCACACACACCCACACACAACCCTATACACAACCACAACCACACACAAACACACAGCCACACACACAACCACACCCACATCCACACACAACACACAAAACCACACACACAGCCACACACACAACCACACACAACCACACACACAACCACACACACAACCACACACACACAACCACACACCCAACCGCACAACCACAACCACACACACAACCACAGAGCCACACACACACAACCACACACACAACCACACACACAACCACACACACAACCACAACCACACACAACCACACACACAATCATACTCACAACCACACTCAAAACCACACACAACCATACACACAACCACAAACACACAACCACACACACACACACACACACACACACACACACACACAACCACACACAACCACACACAGCCACAAACACAACCACACAATCACACACACAACCACACACAACCACACACAACTACACACACAACCACACCCACACACACCCACACACAACCCTATACACAACCACACACAAACACACAGCCACACACACAACCACACCCACATCCACACACAACACACAAAACCACACACACAGCCACACACACACAACCACACAGACAACCACACACAACCACACACACAACCACACACACAACCACACACACATAACCACACACCCAACCACACAACCACACACAACCACACACACAACCACAGAGCCATACACACAACCACACACAACCACACACACACAACCACAACCACACACAACCACACACACAACCTTTCATATAGATACTGCTTACCTATATACCATGTTAAGTTAGCATGAGCTTATTAAAGTGTTTAAACGCAATTTTTCCTTTTGCTGCTTTTGCACACGACACAGAATTGTTATTTTAGCTTTCAACCTAGAAGAGCGTTGTGATTTACATGAGAATAATATGTTATTGCTCTGATATCAGCTTTGTTTGGTAAAATATGTGTGCACCGTGAGTGCTGAAGCTTCCCAGGATAACTCGACACAGTGTTGTTGTAAGGTCTAATCTTCGCACCTTTCTAGACATAACATAAATGCAGCTGCTGCCAAAATCGGGCTTTACGCGCTTTTTATATTGCTTTGCTGAGAGCACACGAAACACACTTGATGGTCCTTCGTTTGCAGAGAGCTGGTGGAAGATGATGTGATCCTCTGCCACTGAGATTTTGAGGTATGAGCCCGCCCTGATAAAACCCAAAGAGACCTTCATAGATAATAATAATATTCTATGCTAGTTAGGGAGGGTGAGAATTAGGTGTTGCCCACTCCTATTCATTTCAGCATTTTAGCATGCTGTCACCTTTCGCATTTTATGGACTATTAACTATGCTGATAACTTTGCTTGTGATAATATGTTTGCTTGTATTATCTAAGATACTGCTTTTGAGAACCCTGCATTAGTAAAAAAATATTTCAAATGTGCACGAGTCCTCTTTTACTCCACGTTCTGGTTTGAGATGATTGCATAACGAAAGAGTGTTCATGTGTTCCACGATACCTGAGGTATTTTAAGTTCATGTTCTGGTCTGTCTAAACATTGGGAGTTTGTTATGACCAATGAGACACTGTAGCTAGCTCGGTAAGGGGATTTTGGGTACTGAGGTGAGTTTTGGGTCATCCTAATTCACTAAGGTTCCAGATCTCTATGCACAGTTCCGTAGGAGAACGGAATTCCCGCTACAAACCACGACCATGCACACAACCACACACACAACCACACACACACACACAACCACACACACAACCACAAACACACACACAACCACACAGACACACACACAAACACACACACAACCACACACACAACCCCACACAACCATCCACACACACAACCACAAACACACAACCACACACACACACACACCACACACAAACACACACACCCACAACCACACACACAACCACACACAACCACAACCACACACACAACCACACAAAATCACACACAACCACACATACAACCACACACACACACAGCCACACACACAACCACACCCACACACACATCCACACACACAACCACACCCACACACAACACACAGAACCACACACACTACCACACACACAACCACACACACACACAACCACACACAGCCACACCCAACCACACAACGACACCCAACCATACAACCACACACGCTACCACACCCAACCACACAACCACACACACAACCAAACATACACAACCACACAAACAACCACACACACAATCATGACCACACACACAACCACACACACACACAACCACACACAACCACATACAACCACACACACAACCACACACAACCACAACCACACACACATCCATAAACACAACCACACACAAACACAGCCACATACACAACTACACACAGTCACACACACAACCACACCCACACACAACACACATAACCACACACAACCACACACAAAACAACACATACACAAACACACACACAACCACACACAACCACACGACACCCAGCCATACAACCACACACACAACCACACACAACCACACACACAACCAAACACACACAAACAACCACACACACAATCACAACCACACACACAACCACACACAACCACATACAACCACACCCACAACCACACACACCCACAACCACACACACAACCACAAACACAACCACACACAAACACAGCCACACACACAACCACACACACACAACCACACACACAACCATAGCCACAACCACACAAAACCACACACACAACCACAGACACTCATACCCACAACCACACCCACAACCACACCCACTCTCACAACCACACACACAACCACACACAACCACAACCACACACACAACCACACAAAATCACACACAACCACACATACAACCACACACACACACAGCCACACACACAACCACACCCACACACACATCCACACACACAACCACACCCACACACAACACACAGAACCACACACACTACCACACACACAACCACACACACACACAACCACACACAGCCACACCCAACCACACAACGACACCCAACCATACAACCACACACGCTACCACACCCAACCACACAACCACACACACAACCAAACATACACAACCACACAAACAACCACACACACAATCATGACCACACACACAACCACACACACACACAACCACACACAACCACATACAACCACACACACAACCACACACAACCACAACCACACACACATCCATAAACACAACCACACACAAACACAGCCACATACACAACTACACACAGTCACACACACAACCACACCCACACACAACACACATAACCACACACAACCACACACAAAACAACACATACACAAACACACACACAACCACACACAACCACACGACACCCAGCCATACAACCACACACACAACCACACACAACCACACACACAACCAAACACACACAAACAACCACACACACAATCACAACCACACACACAACCACACACAACCACATACAACCACACCCACAACCACACACACCCACAACCACACACACAACCACAAACACAACCACACACAAACACAGCCACACACACAACCACACACACACAACCACACACACAACCATAGCCACAACCACACAAAACCACACACACAACCACAGACACTCATACCCACAACCACACCCACAACCACACCCACTCTCACAACCACACACACAACCACACACAACTACACACAACGACACAAAATCACACACAACCACACACACAACCACACCCATATCCACACCCACACAAAACCACACAAAACCACACACACAACCACACACACAACTACACACACACACAGCCACACACATTCACAACCACACACAACCGCAACCACACACACAACCACACACACAACCATGTACACACACAACCACACACACAACCACAACCACACACAACTACAACCATACACACAAACACACACACAACCACACACACAAACACGTACACACACAGCCATACACACAACCACCCACACAACCACACACACACACCACACACAACCACACACACAATCACACTCACAACCACACTCAAAACCACACACAATCATACAGACAACCACAAACACACAACCACACACAACCACACACAGCCACACACAGCCACAACCACACCCACACACAACACACACAGCCACACACACAACTACACCCACATCCACACACAACACACAAAACCACACACACAGCCACACACACACAACCACACACAACCACACACAACCACACACAACCACACACACAAATACACACACAACCACACACACACACACCACACACAACCACACACAACCACACAACCACACACAACACAACCACACACACACACCCACACACACAACCGCACACACAACCACACACACAACCACACACACACACAACCACAACCACACACAACCACACACACAACCACGACCATGCACACAACCACATACACAACCACACACACCACACACACACAACCACAAACACACACACAACCACACAGACACACACACAAACACACACACAACCACACACACAATCACACACAACCACACAACCACACACAACCATACACACACACAACCACAAACACGAAACCACACACACACACACACACACACACACCACACACAAACACACACACACACAACCACACACACAACCACACACAACCACAAGCACACACACAACCACACAAAATCACACACAACCACACACACAACCACACACACAGCCACACACACAACCACACCCACACACAACACACAGAACCACACACAACCACACACACAACCACACACACAACCACACACACAACCACACACAACCACACACACACACACAACCACACACACAACCACACACAACCACACACACAACCAAACACACACAACCACACAAACAACCACACACACAATCATGACCAAACACACAACCACACACACACAGCCACACACAACCACATACAACCACACCCACAACCACACACACCCACAACCCCACACACAACCACATACACAACCACACACAAACACAGCCACACACACAACCACACACACATAACCACACACACATAACCATAGCCACAACCACACACAACCACACAAAACCACACACACAACCACAGACACCCACACCCACAACCACACCCACAACCACACCCACACCCACAACCACACACACAACTATGTACACACACAACCACACACACAACCACAACCACACACAACTACAACCATACACACAAACACACACACAACCACACACACAAACAGGTACACACACAGCCATACACACAACCACCCACACAACCACACACACACACCACACACAACCACACACACAATCACACTCACAACCACACTCAAAACCACACACAATCATACAGACAACCACAAACACACAACCACACACACACACAACCACACACAGCCACACACAGCCACAAACACAACCACACCCACACACAACACACACAGCCACACACACAACTACACCCACATCCACACACAACACACAAAACCACACACACAGCCACACACACACACAACCACACACAACCACACACAAGCACACACAACCACACACACAACTACACACACAACCACACACACACACACCACACACAACCACACACAACCACACAACCACACACAACAACACAACCACACACACACACCCACACACACAACCGCACACACAACCACACACACAACCACACACACACACAACCACAACCACACACAACCACACACACAACCACGACCATGCACACAACCACATACACAACCACACACACCACACACACACAACCACAAACACACACACAACCACACAGACACACACACAAACACACACACAACCACACACACAATCACACACAACCACACAACCACACACAACCATACACACACACAACCACAAACACGAAACCACACACACACACACACACACCACACACAAACACACACACACACAACCACACACACAACCACACACAACCACAACCACACACACAACCACACAAAATCACACACAACCACACACACAACCACACACACAGCCACACACACAACCACACCCACACACAACACACAGAACCACACACAACCACACACACAACCAAACACACAACCACACACAACCACACACAACCACACACACAACCAAACACACACAACCACACAAACAACCACACACACAATCATGACCAAACACACAACCACACACACACAACCACACACAACCACATACAACCACACCCACAACCACACACACCCACAACCCCACACACAACCACATACACAACCACACACAAACACAGCCACACACACAACCACACACACATAACCACACACACATAACCATAGCCACAACCACACACAACCACACAAAACCACACACACAACCACAGACACCCACACCCACAACCACACCCACACCCACACCCACAACCACACACACAACCACACCCAACTATACACAACCACAAAAGATCACACACAACCACACACACAACCACACCCACATCCACACCCACACACAACCACACAAAACCACACACACAACCACACACACAACCACACACACACAACCACACACAACCACACACAACCACACACACAACCACACCCACACATAACCACACAAAACCAATCACACAACCACACACACAACCACACACAACCACACACACAACCAAACACACACAAACAACCACACACACAATCACTACCACACACACAACCACACACAACCACATACAACCACACCCACAACCACTCACCCACAACCACACACACAACCACAAACACAACCACACACAAACACAGCCACACACACAACAACACACACACAACCACACACACAACCATAGCCACAATCACACAAAACCACACACACAACCACAGACACTCATACCCACAACCACAACCACAACCACACCCACTCCCACAACCACACACACAACCACACCCAACTACACACAACCACACAAAATCACACACAACCACACACACAACCACACCCACATCCACACCCACACAAAACCACACAAAACCACACACACAACCACACACAACCACACACATTCACAACCACGCACAACCGCAACCACACACACAACCACACACACACAACCACACACACAACCATGTACACACACAACCACACACACAACCACAACCACACACAACTACAACCATACACACACACAACCACACACACAAACACGTACACACACAGCCATACACACAACCACCCACACAACCACACACACACACCACACACAACCACACACACAATCACACTCACAACCACACTCAAAACCACTCACAATCATACAGACAACATGTTGGACTGGGCCCTTCTGGCGGGTCAACCCCTTGTTAAATGTGACCTGGGGATGGTGATTCCCACTCTGAGTGCGTGTAGATGGGTGAGGACTGCCCTCCCATAGGAATGCATGGGGAATGTGTGGGTCCCTGATAGTCCCTGGTGCATGAGGGGTACCAGCTCGAGTCTGGTATGTATGAACTCGTGTGATTGAATGCTGTAAGATGATTATGCGACGTGTGTGTCTAAAAGAGAAGTGCCACTTCTAGACATCGGTGTGTGTGTGTGCAGTAAGTATGCTGGCGCGTGATTGGCTGAAGTGAGGGAGGGGCTGTGCCTGTATCCTGTATGGGTCTGGGCTGTCCCCCACAATGCTGGCTCCACCCACCTGGGGTGCGTCTGGTGTCCTAGCCTGGCCAGTAAGAAGAAATTCCTTATAACCAGTTCTAGCTGGTTCTCATCCTGCCTGCCCCTTTTTTAGACAAAGGGATCTCCCGTATAAAAGGAGGGTGTGCCCTCTTCTCTCTCTCTTTTTTCCTGCTTGTCCTGACTGGAACCCTGCCAGGGGCGGGCGGCTGCGTGGGCTCAGGGTTGGCTGGCCTCCCTGGGCCCTGCCCTGCTCCTGAACTGCTGTTGACCCTTTTCCCCTTCTAGGAGCTGCTGTACTCCCCCTCAATTCCTGGACTTCCCAGGGACCCTGCTTTCTGTGGTTCTAGTGCCTGGGAGCGCTTCCCTGCTGTCCTAGCGCCTCGGGGCGCTTCATTCATGCTTCTAGCTCTGGGGAGCGCTTTCTTGCTGTCCTAGCGCCCTGGGGCGCTCATGCGTGTTCCCAGGCTGCCGGCCCGGGCTGGGCTGATGACGTCTCCACGGGCCGCGCTCTGATTGGCCGGCGGCCCGGGGAGCTGTGGAGGCAGAGGAGAGAATGCCGAGAGTGCAGGGGGTGGCGGGAGCCTACTCCGCGCCCCTGCGTCCCCCCACGAGTGCTGCCGCTCCCCCCCCCGGGCCCCCAGGATCTTGAGGGAGCCCCGGAGAGCGAGGAGAATCCCGCACAGACCCGGTGAGTGCCGCGAAGGGGAGGGGCCATCGGGGCACATTGCCGGTGCTCGCCCCTCCCCTCCAACGACCCGTCTGTTGTGCTTGTGGCCTCGTGGGGCCCCCAGTGATGCCGGGTCCCCCGAGGGGGACCCCGCTTGCCCATATCTTGCCTGAGCCCCGAGAGGCTCTATCCGTATTTTACCCCCAGAGCCCCGTGAGGCTCCACCAGCATTTTAACCCCTCGAGCCCCGAGAGGCTCCATCTGTGTCTTCGCCCCTGAGCCCTGAGAGGCTCCAAAACCCCCCATCTTGCTTCATGAGCCCCGAGAGGCTCCACCATTGTCCTCGAGCCCCGAGAGGCTCCACCTTTGGCCCCTGTCCCTATGAGCCTGCAAGGCTCCGCCCACCATTTTGTCCTCGAGCCCCGAGATGGCTCCCACGTGGCCCTTGCTTCTCAAGCCCAGAGAGGCTCCCCCATTTGGCGCCTTCCTCCTGAGCCTTGAGAGGCTCCACCCTAGTCCATTGTTCCGAGTCTGTGAGGCTCCCACGTGTTGGCCCCATCCTGGCCCCTCAGCTGCCCAGCACTTTGTGGGCAGCTGCTACGTGTAGGTGTGCGCTGGGCTGCTTACAGCCTGTCCTGAACATTGAGACTCTGGGCGTCCTAGCCCCAGGAGGCCAGCTGGCCTGTTGAAAGCATTGGCTAATGTTAACTTTGCTTCTTGAGAGTTATTCTGTGTTTCCTTCCTACAGGTACGTCTGTGGGGTTATGTACCGTGCCATTCCTTCCCTCCTGTATAACCTTGCCTCATGTATGTTGATACTGGTTAGAGTGAGTTCTATTGCTAGTCCTATGAAACCCCAGGGCGTGACGTATTCTAATGCTAAGCTCCTGGTGATTATGTGTTCTAGTCCTAGTTCAAGGAAACTCCCAGTTGTTATATGTTCTAAATGCCGACTCCATCATGTGCATATCCCTGGCAGTGGTCCCATGGCCCTGTCCTGTATATTTTCCCTTGTAAATCCTGCCCGTGCCTCTGGCACCCTGTAAGGTATGTGTTCCTATGTGTCCTTTTTAATACAAAAGCTATTTTCATATATATCTTGTGTGGAGTCCTTTTGTGGGGGGCCCGGAAGGTTGTTGCTGGGGGTGCATGCGCAAATGCTTTACACATGACCTCCGAGATAGGCCTGACTGCTCGTGCCAAGCTACCAAGGGGGTGAGCAGGGGTTGTCTTGGCGGGTGACTTCCCTACCCTAACTAGGAATGGTGATTTCTGCCTGGCCTTGGCTCAAGCCTCGGCCAACCAGGGATCCCATTTCTAACATTGTTGGCTAGCGGTGGGATTTGGACTTGTGTTTGCGCAGTACCACAGTGATAACCGGCCCCACTACAACACTCTGCAGTGCAGATTGTCGCAAAGAGAAGAAACTATTGGTGCGCGTTGCTAAAAATATCTGTTCTGGTGGAAAATGTGGTTCTGGTGCACTTTGCTAAAAAAATATCTGTTCTGGTGGAAAATGTGGTTCTGGTACACGTTGGTAAAAATATTTGTTTTTGTGAAAAATGTGGTTCTGGTGCACTTTGCTCAAAATGTCTGTTCTGGTGGAAAATGTGGTTCTGGTGCACATTGCTAAAAATATCTGTTTTTGTGGAAAATGTGGTTCTGGTGCACGTTGTTAAAAATATTTGTTTTGTGAAAAATATGGTTCTGGTGCACTGTGAGTTAGGTGTCCCTAGCTCGGGTGGGTAGATCATCCCACTAAGTGCAATGTGTTTTCTGGATTCACCAGAAGGGTGATATCCAGTGGTGGCAGCGAAATTGTGTCCAATATGTGTGGTCCTTGTCCCTTCCCTAGAGTAATGGTACCTGTGCCATATGGGTCAGGTTGAGGAATCAGGGGTGGGGGAAACTGCCTTACCAGTCCGGGGGAGGGTGTGTGGATGAATGTTGAGGTGTGCTGAGTAACGGAGTGTAAGTTCTCTGAGAGGGGGAGCTTGCTGAATCAACGATAATTGTATCCTTCCTTACCCCGCTGAATGTGTTTGATGCATCATGTGTTCCGTACACGGCTGAATGTATTTTATGCGTCAGGTGTTCCCCCTGTTGAATGGGTGTGAAGTTGTATCCCGGACAAGGAAGACCTGCTGGCTCGGCCGCGGCTTGCCTTGGGGAGGGCTGAACACTGAGACCTGCTGGCACTGCCGCGGCTCCTCTTGTTGAATGTATGTTAAGTTGTATCCCGGACAAGGAAGACCTGCTGGCGCTGCCGCGGCTTGCCTTGGGGAGAGCTGAACACTGAGACCTGCTGGCGCTGCCGCGGCTCATTTTGTTGAATGTATGTTAAGTTGTATCCCGGACAAGAAAGACCTGCTGGCGCTGCCGCGGCTTGCCTTGGGGAGAGCTGAACACTGAGACCTGCTGGCGCTGCCGCGGCTCATTTTGTTGAATGTATGTTAAGTTGTATCCCGGACAAGAAAGACCTGCTGGCGCTGCCGCGGCTTGCCTTGGGGAGAGCTGAACACTGAGACCTGCTGGCGCTGCCGCAGCTCATTTTGTTGAATGTATGTTAAGTTGTATCCCGGACAAGGAAGACCTGCTGGCGCTGCCGCGGCTTGCCTTGGGGAGAGCTGGACACTGGGCCTGCTGGCGCTGCCGCGGCTCATCTTGCTGAATGAATGTTAGGTGCGGAACTGGACGGGGGTCAGAGGGAGTCTGACTCCTGGGCATCCGGTGAACTTAGTTCCCAGGTGGGAGACCAGTGGAGGGAGGAAGTTCTGAAACTGGTAGGAGATCGTGTTCTGAGGGTGCTTCTCCTGGGAGAGCGCGGAACTTCAGAAGTAGAGGTAGGGTGGGGCATTCTTGCCTGTGACCTCTGGCCAGCCTGAGGGTGCGGACCCTGGGTGGAAGAGAAAATGGTAAAGTGGTACTTTTTTTTGTAATTTAGTCTGTGTGTGTCGATGAGATCAACGTGGCGTAGAACTGGATAGTGTCCCGGCAGTGCGGGCCCACGTCCATGTTTTTTTCGCCCAAAGCAGGGAAGTCCATCACGGTGGTGATTGGCCTACCCTGCGTTTTGGCTGGAAGGGGGCCGTGTTGGACTGGGCCCTTCTGGCGGGTCCACCCCTTGTTAAATGTGACCTGGGGATGGTGATTCCCACTCTGAGTGCGTGTAGATGGGTGAGGACTGCCCTCCCATAGGAATGCATGGGGAATGTGTGGGTCCCTGATAGTCCCTGGTGCATGAGGGGTACCAGCTCGAGTCTGGTATGTATGAACTCGTGTGATTGAATGCTGTAAGATGATGTATGCGACGTGTGTGTGTCTAAAAGAGAAGTGCCACTTCTAGACATCGTGTGTGTGTGCAGTAAGTATGCTGGCGCGTGATTGGCTGAAGTGAGGGAGGGGCTGTGCCTGTATCCTGTATGGGTCTGGGCTGTCCCCCACAATGCTGGCTCCACCCACCTGGGGTGCATCTGGTGTCCTAGCCTGGCCAGTAAGAAGAAATTCCTTATAACCAGTTCTAGCTGGTTCTCATCCTGCCTGCCCCTTTTTTAGACAAAGGGATCTCCCGTATAAAAGGAGGGTGTGCCCTCTTCTCTCTCTCTTTTTTCCTGCTTGTCCTGACTGGAACCCTGCCAGGGGCGGGCGGCTGCGTGGGCTCAGGGTTGGCTGGCCTCCCTGGGCCCTGCCCTGCTCCTGAACTGCTGTTGACCCTTTTCCCCTTCTAGGAGCTGCTGTACTCCCCCTGAATTCCTGGACTTCCCAGGGACCCTGCTTTCTGTGGTTCTAGCACCTGGGAGCGCTTCCCTGCTGTCCTAGCGCCTCGGGGCGCTTCATTCACGCTTCTAGCGCTGGGGAGCGCTTTCTTGCTGTCCTAGCGCCCTGGGGCGCTCATGCGTGTTCCCAGCGCTGGGAGCGCTATCTTCCACCAGCCGGTGCCCACCCGGCATTTGCCCCGTTCGTGGGAGGGGGCCCGAGCCCCCTGCGAGTGCCTACCTCGCTTGCCCCGTTATTGCGACCCTTATCGAGGGAGCCTACTCCTCGTTAATCCCCCCCGAGTTCACCGCCGCCGCCCGGGACCCTTCGCGAGGCCTGCCCTCGGGCCGCGCTCTGATTGGCTGCCGGCCCGGGCTGGGCTGATGACGTCTCCCCGGGCCGCGCTTTGATTGGCCGGCGGCCCGGGGAGCTGTGGAGGCAGAGGAGAGAATGCCGAGAGTGCAGGGGGTGGCGGGAGCCTACTCCGTGCCCCTGCGTCCCCCCACGAGTGCTGCCGCTTCCCACCCGGGGCCCCCAGGAGCTTGAGGGAGCCCCGGAGAGCGAGGAGAATCCCGCGCAGACCCGGTGAGTGCCGCGAAGGGGAGGGGCCGTCGGGGCACATTGCCGGTGCTCGCCCCTCCCCTCCAACGACCCGTCTGTTGTGCTTGTGGCCTCGTGGGGCCCCCAGTGATGCTGGGTCCCCCGAGGGGGACCCCGCTTGCCCATATCTTGCCTGAGCCCCGAGAGGCTCTATCCGTATTTTACCCCCAGAGCCCCGTGAGGCTCCACCGGCATTTTAACCCCTCGAGCCCCGAGAGGCTCCATCTGTGTCTTCGCCCCTGAGCCCTGAGAGGCTCCAAAACCCCCCATCTTGCTGCATGAGCCCCGAGAGGCTCCACCATTGTCCTCGAGCCCCGAGAGGCTCCACCTTTGGCCCCTGTCCCTATGAGCCTGCAAGGCTCCGCCCACCATTTTGTCCTCGAGCCCCGAGATGGCTCCCACGTGGCCCTTGCTTCTCGAGCCCAGAGAGGCTCCCCCATTTGGCGCCTTCCTCCTGAGCCTGAGAGGCTCCACCCTAGTCCATTGTTCCGAGTCTGTGAGGCTCCCACGTGTTGGCCCCATCCTGGCCCCTCAGCTGCCCAGCACTTCGTGGGCAGCTGCTACGTGTAGGTGTGCACTGGGCTGCTTACAGCCTGTCCTGAACATTGAGACTCTGGGCGTCCTAGCCCCAGGAGGCCAGCTGGCCTGTTGAAAGTATTGGCTAATGTTAACTTTGCTTCTTGAGAGTTATTCTGTGTTTCCTTCCAACAGGTACGTCTGTGGGGTTATGTACCGTGCCATTCCTTCCCTCATGTATGTTGATACTGGTTAGAGTGAGTTCTATTGCTAGTCCTATGAAACCCCGGGGCGTGACGTATTCTAATGCTAAGCTCCTGGTGATTATGTGTTCTAGTCCTAGTTCAAGGAAACTCCCAGTTGTTATATGTTCTAAATGCCGACTCCATCATGTGCATATCCCTGGCAGTGGTCCCATGGCCCTGTCCTGTATATTTTCCCTTGTAAATCCTGCCCGTGCCTCTGGCACCCTGTAAGGTATGTGTTCCTATGTGTCCTTTTTAATACAAAAGCTATTTTCATATATATCTTGTGTGGAGTCCTTTTGTGGGGGGCCCGGAAGGTTGTTGCTGGGGGTGCGTGCGCAAATGCTTTACACATGACCTCCGAGATAGGCCTGACTGCTCGTGCCAAGCTACCAAGGGGGTGAGCAGGGGTTGTCTTGGCGGGTGACTTCCCTACCCTAACTAGGAATGGTGATTTCTGCCTGGCTCAAGCCTCGGCCAACCAGGGATCCCATTTCTAACACAACCACAAACACACAACCACACACACACACAACCACACACAGCCACTCACAGCCACAAACACAACCACACAATCACACACACAATCACACACACAACCACACACAACCACACACACAACCACACCCACAGACACCCACACACAACCACATACACAACCACACCCACACACAACACACATAGCCACACACACAACCACACCCACATCCACACACAACACACAAAACCACACACACAGCCACACACACACAACCACACACACAACCACACACAACCACACACACAACTACACACACAACCACACACACACACACACCACACACAACCACACACAACCACACAACCACACACAACCACACAACCACACACACACCCACACACACAACCACACAACCACACACACAACCACACACACACACACACAACCACAACCACACACAACCACACACACAACCACGGCCATGCTCACAACCACATACACAACCACACACACCACACACACACAACCACACACACAACCACAAACACACACACAACCACACAGACACACACACAAACACACACACAACCACACACAATCACACACAACCACACACAACCATACACACACACAACCACAAACACACAACCACACACACACACACCACACACAAACACACACACACACAACGACACACACAACCACACACACACACCACACACAACCACAACCACACACACAACCACACAAAATCACAAACAACCACACACACAACCACACACACAGCCACACACACACAACCACACCCACACACAACACACAGAACCACACACACAACCACACACACAACCACACACATAACCACACACACACACAACCACACACAACCACACACTACCACACCCAACCACACAACCACACCCAACCATACAACCACACACACAACCACAACCAACCACACACACAACCAAACACACACAACCACACAAACAACCACACACACATTCACGACCACACACACAACCACACACACACAACCACACACAACCACATACAACCACACCCACAACCACACACACACACAATCACGACCACACACACAACCACACACACACAACCACACACAACCACATACAACCACACACACATAACCACACACACATAACCATAGCCACAACCACACACAACCACACAAAACCACACACACAACCACAGACACCCACACCCACAACCACACCCACAACCATACCCAAACCCAGAACCACACACACAACCACACCCAACTACACACAACCACACAAAATCACACACAACCACACACACAACCACACTCACATCCACACCCACACACAACCACACAAAACCGCACACACAACCACACACACAACCACACAAAACCACACACACAACCACACACAACCACACACACAACCACACCCACACACAACCACACAAAATCAATCACACAACCACACACACAACCACACACACGCACAGAACCACACACACAACCATACACACACAACCACACACACAAACAACCACACACAACCACACACACACACAACCACACACACAACCACACAACCACACACACAACCACAACCACACACACAACTACACACACAACCACAAACACACACACAGAACCATAACCACACGCACAACCACACACACCCACAACCACACACACAACCAGATATGCACACACAACCACTCACACACATCCACAACCACACACACAACCACCCACACTACCACACTCACAACCACAACCACATACACAACCACACACAACAACACACACAACCACACAACTGCAACCACACACACAACCACACACAACCACACACACAAAACCACACACAACCACACACACAACCACACCCACAACCCCACACACACACAACCACACAACCACACTCACAACGAGACACACAACCACACACACCCACACAACAACACCCACACCCACACACAACCACATACACTGAACCACATGCACACACACAACCACACACGACAACCACACACAACCACACACACACTCACACCATGCCCCCAGCTACTCACTGCCTATCAGCCTCCTTTCACGCGATCGTATTCAGTTTCACTTTCACAGCTGTGTTCGCCGTGAAAGTGTTCGCGTTTCTAGTTTTAATCAGCATTCACTTATGTTTCCTAGTGCTTGACAATCCAATCTCTACAATATTTTTGGGATAACTATTTTTATTGACTTTTGGTTCCAACAAAGAACACAGCACCATTTAGAAATACCCTTTAGAAAACAAGACCAAGACACAAGCATATCCCATTGATATAAAAGAATCGCTGCACATACAGCCAATAGCAGCAATTCCATTTCCAGGATTGAGATCATATCAGCCCAAATCAGTCTTCTATCACTCCGACCCATTTGCCCCACATTCTGCAAAATTTATTAGGACAACCCCTGGCCACATAAAGAGGCCGTTCCTGTGCGGCACACCAGTCCACCCCCCTGTGCCAACGCGCGAATGTGGGTGCGGTATTATTCAGCCAGTGACCTGCAATATCCCTCTTGGCTACTGCTAGTGCTGTATTAAGGAAGAGTTTCTCAGTTTCTCAGCCCGGGTGCCATACAGCTCCTCTGTGATGCCCAGGAGAATATGTGTGGGTCGATGGGAACCTCCCAGTACCCCTGTATCGCAGGGCAAAGCCACACCATATGATAATAATCAGCCTGGGAGTAGGAACAGCGGGGACAGAGGGCATCGGGTCATAGCCCCGTGCGGTGAAGACGCAGCGGAATAAGATAGGCAGCATGTAAGCAGTATATTTGGACTAGCCGCAGCCTCGCTGAGACTGCAATTATTTTAGGGGCCATCAGGGTGTCCCTCTAGTCAGCGTCATCCAGAGTCCCCAGCCAACCCTCCCACTTGTCTCGGAGTTGAGAGAGGGAGTTGGGAGTGTTGTTGGTGAGTGAACAGTAAATACGGGAGATCACTCCATGTCCCAGATTGCCTGTCATAACCTGGGACTCAGGTGGACTATACTCGGACAAAGCAGTGCCATCTGAAATATAGGAGTGGAGGGCATGGCACAGCTGCAAGTATCAGAAAAACTGAGACGAGTGAAGGGAATGTCAGGTCTGCAAATCCCGAAAGGAGCGTAAGTGGGTACCGCTCCATACATGACCTAGCAGGGGAAATCCCAATGAGATCCCAGGGTCGGTATCCTGAAAGGGAGGCAACCTCCCGGAGCCGGATGCCGCACCATAAGGGGGTATACCGGGTCAACTTACCCGACCAGCAGGTATGACGCAGGGAGGCCAGGAGCACTCCACGTGTGATGTCAGGGAGAGCTTGGGGGACAACATCCCCATATAGCATCCCCTGGATAGTGGTAAAGCCAAGGGTGTGCAGTTCCAGGCGGTACGCCGGGTCGGACCAGCCGCCGTTGAACCAATCGTGTACCGTAAGAAGCCGAGTAGCCAAATAATAAAGGTAGAGGCTTGTCATCCCAAGACCACCATCAAAGGGTGGGATTAGGCATTGGGCCAGGGTCAGCCTGGGCCTCCGTCCCCCCATAAGAACTTAGTGGCCAAACCGTCCATCTCCCGGAGCCAGGACCTAGCGAAGGAAAGATGCGTACTTTGAAGCATATATAAAAAGCAAGGTAAAATCATCATTTACATACGGCTATCCTGCCCAGAGGGTTTAGGGGTAGAGTACACCACTTAAGGAGGTCAGCGCGAACCCGCTTAACCAGAGGAGTGACCACGCAAGATCGGGAAGAAGGGCCACCCAAATCCCTAAGTATTTGAAGGACTGCCGTCGAAGGGGAATCGTAGGCTGTCAATCAAAGCACTCACGGGTCAAGTGAAGGGAAACCAAAACAGACTTGGCCGGGTTTAACCGGAGGCCGCAGGTGCGCTCAAAGGGGTTCAGGGCCCGGAGGCATCTGGGCCGGATCCACCAGGAACAGCAGTACATCGTCTGCATAGAGCGCAAGTTTATCCTCCACAAAGCCAGGCCACTGCCAGCCAGTGAGGGAGTGATCAGATCGAATAAGGCAGGCAAGGGGCTCCATCGCTAAGGCAAACAGGATCGACGAGAGGGGCATCCCTGCCACGTACCTTGTCTTATAGCGAAGGGTCGAGAAAGAGCCCCGTTAACAAGGACCTGCACCCGGGGTCGATAATACAGCATCATCACCAAGTTGCGAAAGGGGATTCCGAAGCCCATCTGCTCCAGTAGTGCCTCCAAATAGCCCCAGTCAACCGAATCAAAAGCCTTCTCAAAATCCACCAGAAGGAGAAACAAATAGTGGGGCAGCAAGTGCCAGTTCGCCAGAGCAAGATGAAGGCGTCTAAGACAGTGTCTAGTCCCTCGGAGAGGCATTAAGCTGCATTGATCTGGATGAACAAGGCTAGCCAGGTGCTGTCTTATGCGGTTGGCCAGAACAGAGGCAAAGATCTTGAGCTCATTATTTATAAGAGAAATGGGACGGTAGTCTGAGCAGCAGATCGCGGGGGGTTGAGACTTAGGGATCACTACAATGGTGGCCAGGTCCGTCTCTGGGCGAAAAGAGCCGTACTCCACTGCTGCGCGATACATCGCCACTAGAGGTGAGACTAGGGTGTCTCAATCTGACGCATACAATTCTTGGGGGAGCCCATCCGGTCCCGGCGTCTTACCGGCCGCCATGCGTGATATGGCGTCTGACACCTTCTCGAGGGTGATGGGGAGGTGCAGTGCCTCTGCCTCAGATTCACTAAGACGCGGAAGGGGGAACTGTTCCCAGCGGAGGAGCTCAGGGAGCGAAAGACAAGGCGCCCGTGCCGAAAAAAGGCGGTCATTGTAAGTGGCAAAGCATTCGGCCACCGCAGTCGGGCGCGGTGGATCCTGCCACTCGCGTCAGCTACCTCTGGAAGTATATGATTGGCCATAGGGTAAGTGGCAAGGCGGTGGAGGAGCTTCCCATTTTTATCTCCCCAACCATATACTCGAGCCATAAGTTACAAAGCTCGAGCCGACAAGATAATCAAGGACAGATGGGAAGTAAGTAAGCTCCGCAATTTTGAGTACGGAGAGAAGTGTGGCTCAATGTTAGCTTGGAAGGCAAGGTCAGAGCGCAGCAGAAATAACATCAGCTTTTTAACACAGCGAAGCACGGGGCTGCCTTTAACAGAAGACATAGAGATAAAGGAAGAGGCTAGAGGCTTTATGGAGGAACTTTATCAGGAAAAGAATACACAAGGGCTTGAAGAGTTAGAAACCTGGTGGGCTCTGAGAGACCTCTCTCAGTTGAGTCATTCAGATAGAACTTTTTAGCCACTGAGATTACTGAGGGAGAAGTAAGGTCTCAGTTGAAAAAAATGGCTAGAAATAAGGCCCCCGGCCCTGACGGATTGCCGTCCGAAGTTTATAAAGATAACTTAGAAGAAGTGATAGTTACACTACTGAGACTCTTTAATAAAATATTCTTGCAGGGGGAATGTATTCCAGCCTCGTGGCCAGAGGCCACAATTTCCCTTATAGCTAAACCAAACAAAGACCCAAAAATAATAGAATCTTACCGACCCATCTCCCTTTTAAATTCAGACTCAAAAATCTACTCTGGTATACTAGCATCTAGGTTGGCCAAAATTATCAAGTCTATTATTCACCCTGACCAAAGGGGGTTTATTCCTGGTCATCAATTGAATGAACTGACATTTCAAGTAATTGGTGCAATAGATACAGCAATTGAAAAGAAGATGCCACTTACCATAGAGGCTATTGACGCCGCAAAAGCATTTGACCAAGTTAACTGGCAATTCCTATGGAAGACTATGACAAAATTCGGATTCCCAGATATATTCATTAAAGGGATTGAAACTTTATATAGGAGTCCCCGGGCCAAAGTTCTAGTTAATGGTAGCTTGTCAGAATGGCTTAACATCTCCAGGGGAACGAGGCAGGGTTGCCCCCTGTCCCCTCTTCTTTTTGATATCTATATTGAGCCCTTTGTCTGTTCCCTGAGACAGGATCCAATGATTAAACCATTCATAATGGGAGATCTGACGCTTAAGACTGCCCTTTATGCAGATTACCTCCTTCTTTATACATCTAATCCCATGGAGGCTATCCCTAGGCTATTTGAATTGGCTGAAAATTTTGGATCAGTCTCGGGATACAGTATTAATAAAGACAAAACAGATATAATGAGTTGGAATAACCCGGTTCAAATCCCAGAAGCAAAACTAAAAATCAGATACTTAGGGATTTATCTTACACACAATTTGGAAGAAGTCCCAAAAACTAGTTGGTCAACGGTTATCAAGGAAATCAGGAAGCTTTTGATTAGATGGAATACCTTGCCTCTTAACAGCTACGGTAGAGTTAACCTAATTAAAATGATAATATTGCCAAAGGTCTCCTTCCTATTTAACTCTATCCCCTTAAAATTTGACAAAAAAGACATTTTTAACCTGCAAGGGAGGATTGGCTTGTTTATATGGGCCACAAAATCCCCAAGAATAGCCTGGAAGAAGTTGAGGAGGGGGTTGAAACTGGGGGGCCTGGCTCTTCCGGATTTACTTTTTTATTGTTATGCCTTTCAGTTTAAAAATTTCAGACTCTTATCTAACAAATTGGACTCTTCATCGCACGGTAAACTTTTTCGGGCAATGACATCAGACCTAATATACGTCCCAGACTTCTTTCTCTATAAATTTGGAGATCAGAAGTTCTTTAAGAAAATTCGTTTGAAGCTTTTACGGGCAGCCTTAGATAACTGGCAAACAATACGCAGAATTCTAGATATTCCATATTACCATTCTCACGCCCCAATATGGGACTCCCCTGGCACCCCGGAATGCTTACAGGACCAACTTGCTCTTCCGCTGAAAACAGCAGGTTTTACGAAATGGGGGGAACTGAGTATCAACTCTACTTTACTGAGCTGGGAATCCCTATTAAATCTAACAGGAGGAACTGTGACTAGATTTAAATTTTATCAGTTATCTGCCTGGTGGGGAAATCAGAACTGGTCTAGTGAGGAGGAGAGTCCCATTTTCGAACCAATCAGTAGAGAGAAGGGATGGAAAGGCGAGGTTGCATTGTGGTATAGGACTCTAGTGGGAACCAGAGATAACCAAGAGGCGTAAATCATTAAGTTATGGGATAGCTCCACAGTACAGATTGAAGGGGACCTGTTAAAAGTTTGGATGGACTCTTTTACTCTGTCTCAAAAAATCATAAAACATTCAAACTTGCGAAGAAATCATCTTTTTACGTCATACAGGGCATATTGGACACCTGCGAAACTTCCTAAAATTGCAACGGAAGAATACTTATGCCCAAGATGTAAATTTCCATCAGCAGACGACGGTCATATGTTTGTGGAATGTTCAGAAATAGTTAAGTATTGGAGACAGGTGTGTGGGTTTCTTGAAGAAGTGTTATCAATACCAATAATTTATAGTTCTAGATTAGTTTTATTTGGTCTCTCACACAATTATAATATAAAAAGTTGCATTACACAGTTTATTTTTTACGTAGTTGTCATTGCTAGGAGGGAGATCTGCAAGGAGTGGAAATCTGAAAGCCCTCCAAAGTTTGCAGATTGTTTAAGAAATAATATGGCAGTAAGCCGCTTAGACTTGTTGTGCGGTGGGGCAAATTCTATTAAACTATGGTCAGCACTAAATGTATGGTGTGAGAAATGATATTCATAAGTCCAATGATTATGCCAGAGGTTAAATGGTCCGATCCTCCCAAAGTGGCAAGTAACATCGGGAATGGGAGTTGGATTGGAATTGACCTACCTCTGGGCAATCTCTAACGGCTATCCACAACACAAGGGCGGAAAAGGTTGGTTTGTGTCAGTGGCCTGAAGTAAGCTCATCTAGAGTTAACATCTACTGGTGGCATGTATGAGGACGAAAAAGAAAAAGAAAAAAAAACATATACTCGAGCCACGGAAGACCGCCAAGGCAATTTGGCAGCCTCCAGAGAGGTTTGCCTAATTTCATCCAGTAGGAACGCAAGCCTCCGGTCCTGGGCGGCAGATCTATCTGCCGCGGGCAGTGTCTCAAGTTGGGCAGCCTGAGCCTCCAAGTGTGTGAGGTGGGAATCACGCGCCGTACGGGTGAGCTTGAGTTGGCCTTTGGCAAAGCCCCGAATGGTGGCTTTTCCAGCCTCCCAAAGATTGCGAGAGGAAGACACTGAACCGTGATTAGTGGTGAAGTAGAGGCGAAGCTCGGCACCCACATGGAGAAACCAGGCGTTGAGTCACCAGATCGGGTGTGAGGACTGGGGAAGGAAGCCGATTTGCAGCATTTCCGGGAATGGTCCGACAAGCCCCTAGGAAGGATAACAATCTTTTGGATTGCCAGGCCGTCCTGGGCCGGCAGGAAGATGTAGTCTATGCGTGCATGTAATGAGAGACTGAGGTCTGGGTGTAGTGTTGCTCTGTCAGGTACCAAAGTCTCCAGGCATCCCCGAGACCCATGCTGGCAGCCCATGCCGAGAGGAGGCCGGATTGGGCAGTCCTGAAGGTGGAGGGGGGCGAGGCGGTGTCAAGGCCGGGGTCCATAACTGCATTAAAGTCATCCCCAATGACAGTCATCCTAGGGGAAGGGCAGTGACCTCTGAGGTGAGTCTCTGGAGTGTGGAGGCCAGCAGGGTGGGAGGGGAATAGACAGCCAGTAGATTAAGAGAGAGATCTCCAAGGGTCCCCTCCAGGAAAATAAAACAACCCTGAGGGTCGTGCATCACTTTACGTGCCACCAGAGGAAGGGAGCGACGCACCAAAATAGCCACTCCTCATGACCCCCTACTAAATCCAGAGTGCCAGACTCCGCCATAGCCATGCCGCACCAGGAAGGGGCAATGATTGCTCATCAAGTGGGTCTCTTGAAGCATGAGTATGTCTGCGGCTTGACCTTGTCGCAGGACAGCTGTGCGCTTGACCTTGTCTAACAAGCCATTAACATTCCAGGACAGTATCTGGAGTAGCGAAACCTCGTTTAGAATCGCCAGGCAGGGGGAAGGCGTGCAAGGGGCCGGGCTGCCGGCAAGCATAGCAGAGATCGTGGAAGCGGGATTGCATCTTGAGCCAGTGGGTATGGTGTCATGGTGTAAGGTGGCGTGTGTGTACCGAGAGTAGTACAAATGCAAGGGGTAACAAACAGAGGATTGCAATTCTGATCACTGTCAGGTCATTTCCCAGGTATGCAGACATGTTGGTGCAAAAAAACTAAAGGAACAAGCAATGAAACACAGGACAACGGTCCCCCTCCCCAACCCAACCCCCACCCCCCACCCTATACTTCAGGAACTGAAGCATCTGTTGCATGAACAGTAATGTATTAACAAAAGGCCAAACTAGAATGCATGGGAATGGGGGAAGCATGGAGGACCCCTCCCCATAATAAGATGTGCATAAGCAAGTCCGTCGGGAATGGAAGCATTAGTGAGCCGGCGTTTTGCCTCCGGCTGCGGAGCCAAGCCCGGCAGGCAGAGGCAGGTTCAGGCGGGGCCCGAGAGGAGCGTCGGGCTACGTGAGAGGTCCATATCAGGCGGGTCCAGCACCGATGGGCGGGGCAAAGCACCCCCAGAGCCCAGGCGGCCAGAGGAGCCAGACTGTCGCACAGCCAGGTTGTTTCCAGGGAGTGGTGTCGGCTGCCGAGAGGGTCCCAGCGGGTAGTCTGAGCGGGCACGTCTGTGACCACGGCGGCTACATGAGCGGTTGCGCTGAGGCTGGGGACCGGGGGCCCCAGTCGGCCGTCTCCCTCAGCCGCACTCCTGGGTGATAAATTATGTGCACTGACTCGTAGGGGCACTCCTCTGTGGCCCAAGTCCAGGCCTCCTCAGGCGTGTCAAAGGATAGGGTCCTATTGGAATTCACCAGGCGCAGGCGCGCTGGGAAGAGGAGCCTGTACTGGATGTTAAGAGCATGGAGCTTCTGCTTGACCTCCCCAAACGAATGGCGCTGACCCTGGACCTCGCGAATGTAATCGGGGAAAATCATGATGGCATGATTGTCGTATTTAAGGCAGTGCTGCTTACGGGCCTCGGCCAGAACAGACTCACGATCCTTAAAATTGAGAATACTCATTATGACCCTTCTGGGCGGTGCCCCCGGGGGCGGCTTGGGAGCAAGGGAGCGGTGTGCACGCTCAATCATAAACCACGGGGAGAGGGAGCCTCCAGGGATCCAGGAGCGCAGCCACTTCTCCACAAAATTTGCCATTCGGCCCTGCTCCGCTCCCTCTCGAAATCCTACGAGGGGGAGGATGTTGTGACTGAACCTTTTTTCAGCGTGTTCTGCCCACCGGTGCAGGTCCTGGGTGTGGGATTGGAGGCGAGCAAGCTGTCCCTTGATTTGCTGAACGTCGTCCTCCACGGTGGAGATTTGGGATTCAGTTTCTTTAATCTGAGCCGTTCTGAAGGTCCTGCCGGAGGAGAGTGACATCCACCTGGACCTCCGCAATCTTGCCCTCTATGGAGGACTGTGAGGCATGGATAACTTGAAGGATGGTAGGTAGGTCCACAGCAGGTGAGGCATCCTTATCTGCACCTCCACCAGACGCCCCTGAGTCCGTGGTGGTGAAACAATCCATTTTGGTCTGGGTGGCGGGGGTTTTGGTGGTTTGGGTGCGGCCCAGGGCCACAAGTCAGCAGGACAGGAGATCCAGCCACGCCTCTGACAAGGTCTCTGGAGCGGGGGCCGCAGATCAAGGCAGCCGCAGAAGCTGGGCAGGCGCAGCGAATCAAGGTAGGTAAAATTCCCAAACTGCAGCGTCCATGGTCCAAGTCACCCTCGAAGTGGGCGGCCCATGCGTGTGAGGGACCTCCTGCAATATAGTCACAGTAGGGGCCCCAAGGGAGTGGCACAGGAGTAGAACCGGGGGACCGTTAGGCGATGCAGGTGCAGAAAACCATGGTAGGTAGGGAGATACAGTGGACCAACTCTCAAGTTGCAGCGTCCAGGGCCCAAATCACCTTTGGAGCGGCAATCCCTGTGTGTGGGGGGGGGCATGCACAACACAGACAAAGTAGGGGCCCCAAGGAGCAGCACCAGGGTCCGTTAGGCCTGGCAGGCACTGCCAACCATGACAAGTAGGGAGACACAATGGGCCAACTCCCAAACTGCAGCGTCCAGGGCCCAAATCACCCCCAGGGCGGTGGGCCTCCCACACCTCAGTCACAGAGAAGTAGGGCAGGGGCTGCAGGGGCTCTGTTCCAGGGAGTTCACACCGGGTACTGTCAGATCCACTTGCCTCAGGCCTCATCCCCTCACGAGTGACGTAAGGACCCCGAGAGAATGGCAATGGGGCAGCTCCTGGGGCTGTCAGGCCGGGTGGGTGCAGCAACTAATGCCAGGCGACGAGAACAGGCCAACACCCAACCTGCAGCGTAGAGAGCCCAGGGCACCCCAAGAGCAGGCGGACCGCGTTTATGGGGGGGCCCTCCCAACAGTCACAGCCCCCGCCACTTACCAGGTCTACGGGGCCACCGAGAATCGGGCCTCCAGTCACGTGATTCTGAGGCTGTCAGGCGGCCCTCCAACACTGCCCACCCGGGACTCCGGCCACCTGAGAATGGCAGCCGGCACCACGGCAGCGCCGCGGGGGAGCCCGGGGCGCAGTTCTCGGTGTCTCAGCTGCCGCAAGCAGCAGCTCCAGCCCCCGGGCCCAGCAAAGCAGCCCGGCACCGGTGGGCCGCAATCAGCAGCCGCAGGAATGCGAACTCAGCCGGGCGGGGGAATGAGGGCACAGCTAGTACCACACTGGGGGAGCCCAGATGTCACCACCAATCACCGCGGCCCGGGAGGGTCGCCTCCACCCACGCCTAGGCCAGGAGCGTGCCGCGACTGCCCGGTCCGAGTGTCATGGGTTTCTCAGCATCGGAGCAAGGAGGCCGCCATATTGGAAGAGGGTGCCCGGCAGGCAGGCCAAGAACCGTGAGAACACCAGATCACCGGGTCCCCAAAGGCCAGGACTTCAGCCAGGGGTGCAGCATGCCGTCAGCATGAGGATGGAAGGCAGGATGATGCTGGGGACCAGTGGATTGCAGATAGATGGCGGAGGGGTCCAGAAGCACTCTCAAGGTGCGACCGCCATCTTAGCTGGGTAAGCAACGCCCCTCATCTCTACAATATTTAAGCAGCCTGCATGTCTCCTGTCAACCATACCACTCCATGCATTTTCTCTGATCCAAATAGATATCAGTGGTACAGACAAAGGTAACCAGGTTTCTCATCCTTTCTTCAAGCAATAACCAGAACACTAAACTGCATTTGTGCCCCACTTACTTTTAAACAGCAAACAGTTATTCTAATCGGTTTGTTTCACACAAGTTGTGTCTTAGGAGAAGGGCAGTGGCACTCGCATGGCACTATACGCTAGTGTGTCCAAAAAAGTTGTTTAAAAAAAAGAGGTTTTAGGAAAAATTGACTCTTTTAAAAATTCAGATTCCACCAGAATCCGAGTCCTCCACAACACCCTGTTTTTTTGACTGGCAGCTGTGAATAGGAGACCAATATTGCCCCCATTTTTATTATTCTGTATCCTAGGTTCTATTCTGGGGTGCTTTTTTAACTTGTCTCTAATTCATTGAGATTCTTACCATTACTAATTAAAATTGTTTTAGCTTTGGCTTATTTACAATGCAAACTTTATCCCAATAAGTTGCTGTAACAAGCTGTAAGTCCGCTACAGAAGCCCATTCATTTGCTAATTATTTTCCACATAAGGTTGCAAGACCATAAAGTGGAGTTTTCAGGATTTAAAATAGTTTCTTGTTTGAAGATGTTACTCTGTCATATGCACCCCACTCCTGTACTAAGGTTATGAGTGACCTAGCACCCGCCTTTCAGAGGTTATTGCATCCATCCAAGTCTTACCTGGCACTGGTACGTCCCAGCATGGCAAACACTGGGTGATGATCTCCGCACCGCCTTTTAGACCCCAGCTCACTGTTTGCAGTCTGTCACGCACCCCTCACCTCCCTGGCACTCACCCTTCACCCCTCAGGCCTGGCAGTCACTCCTCGCACCTGGCACTCACCCTTCTCACTCTCTGGTAGTCAGCATTGACTCTCCATGATACTCAACTGTCACCTCAGTGACACTCAGGCTCGACCCTCCTGGTACTCATACTTCCCCTCCTTGGCACATATCCTTCACCTCCCAGACCCTCATCCATGTCCCTCCTGGCATTCACTACTCACCCCCTTGGCACTCACCCTTCACCTCCATGGCACTAGCCATTCATCCCCTGGGCTGGCAGCTACCCTTCACCCCTTTCACTCACCATCCTCTCCCTGGCACTCACCCTTGACCCTCCTGACTCTTACGTCTCACCTCCATGGCACTCAACCTTCATCTCCCTGGCACTCACCTTACATCCCCCTGACCTGGCACTCAACCTTCACCTCCGTGGCACCAGCCCTTCACCCCCCTGGCCTGGTAGCTACCCCTCACCGCTGGTACTAATACTTCCCCTTCTCAGCACTCACCCTTCCCCTCCCTGACACTCACCCTTGACCTTCCTGACTCATGTCTCATTTCCCTGGCACACACTCCTCACCTCTCTGGCACTCACCCTTCACCCCCCCATGGCCGTCCTCCTGGCATTCACTCCTCACCTCCCTGCCACTCACCCTTGACCCTCTTGGCACTAGCCCGGTTTCCCCCAAGAACAAAAAAACAAGCATTGGCATAGCCAATAGGTCTCGCCTTTGGGACCTTATAAGTGTTTAGCCACGTAACAGTTAATGTTGTTGCACCAAGGATATTGTGCTGCATAACTAAATACTTAGAAGGGCCCAAAAGCGAGACCTATTAGCTATGCCAATGCTTGTTTAACTTGCGTGGCATACGCACCAAACATCATGCTGTCTTCTTCTGTCTCAGTCGTTTGCAACTACAGCTCGTGACCTGGTTCATAAAATACATGACAGATGCTGACCGGCTCTTAACTAACCACATCAGCAGCAACGGGGCCTTTCGAAAGGCGTGCACAACTTGTGATATAAAAGCACAGAGCACTTTATGAACGTTCTACCTTAGTTACAATTTAATCTAAACTTATACGCATGGGCAGCCTTGTCACTCTGAGCCATTTTAAGATTGTGCAATACCCCAAAAATCCAGTGCTCCAAGCCCTGAATTATCAACATGGGACTAGCGCACCTCTGAAAGTCATGACCAGCTTTATTAGTGCTGATCACCATGTTGCTAAATGGGTTTTAATTGTTGTGACTTTTGATGACAATGTACATGGCTTTTATATTGAATTGATACGCAAACTCTAACTACAGACCTAATCTCTGACATTTAGATCTCATTACACTGTTTATTTCATTGTAAACTTTTTCCTTATTGCTTTGCAAAATTCATGTAATTAAAAACAATTTTAATTTAGTGATCAAAAGCATAGTTTTATTAACTGAAATATATTAACTACACTGAGCGGGGACCTGTCACCTAAGCTTGCAGTAGGCACATTAACAACCTGAGCTATCTTTATGGCATTGAAATATGAAAATAGTGCATTATGCACAAATGAGTGCACCCGCACAAGGACTCGTTTACTTAGCTCTCTGGCATTAAACTGTGTGACCCACAGGTTATGTGCAGTTGCACTAATGCAAACTGTGCATTCCCTTTTTCCACTCTGGCCCTGACTCCATTATTTTTAAAATTCTTCTAGAATAGCACCACTGATGTGGTAACAACAATCACAAAATTAATCAAACCAAATCCACCGTTACAAACATGCTAGTTCAATCATTATACCAGCATTTTCCTTCACTGAGACACAAGTAAATGAACACCTGATTATACAATCATGAATATGGTTTGGCAGGTGCACACCCAGTTCAAAAAAGCTGCTAGGTAAGCTCCCACTAATTCGTGACCCTGATGTTATCCGTACCTCAGTCCACACCCTGTTCCACAGCTGCCCGAAGAGTCTCAGAAGCCCATGTCTTCCATGCCTTCTACCACGTTCCATAAGCCCCTGAATTTGTTGATTTATTTGGGACATCCCTGGTACACAAGTTTTTGGGACCTTATGCACTAGTCAATACTGGTCTCCCAGTCCTGTACCGACGTCGGGACCACAGCACTTTCCCACCTTCTGGTCAGGTCACGCCTAGCCACCATGAGGCCTACAATAGCAAAGACTTGCTCGTAGCGGTCCGGAGTGTGATCACCGCAAACTCTCAAGGCCACTAGCCACGGGTGATGATTATCGTTATGTCCAGGGATGCCGAGATCCTGCCCCTCACCCCCTCCCAGAAGCCTCAAGTATTCGGGCATCCTCAGATCATGTGTATTAGTGTACCCCTTTGTCCACATCCCCGCGCACATAGGTCAGTCACCATTCTTCCCATCTGGAACAACCTGATCCTGGTGAAGTATGCCCGGTGCAATAACATCAGTCATATCAGCTGAAATCCAGCCCATATTGCCACCTCAAGGGGGTAGCAACAGGCCGCATCCATGTCATCGTCCTCCAACTTACCCAGCTCCTTCTCCCTCTTACCTCTAAGGCAGTCAAGAGGGGGGGGGTGCTATTGTGCAGCAGCGTAGAGTGTATTTGTGACTCTGCATTGCTGGCCAGGGAATCCCCAAGGACTCTACATTCTAGCGGGGTCTATTCAGGGACCTTGTCCGACAAGTCCTCATAACTTCATAGGATGTATGTCAGTTGCAGGTATAGGAGGTATTGACTATGCACCATTTTGTATTGTTCTTGCAGTTAGGATAATGCTATAGTCTTACCATCCCCCAGACATCCCTCACCTTTATTATACCCAGTAGGTCCCATTTCTTGTGCCCTTTCAGTGCCCTTAGCCTTGCCAGGATATCAAAGTACCATAACGGGGTTTCTAGCATCAGTCTACACCTCCACCCAGGGCATTTGTTGCCCTTTTCCGGATTTAGATCAGCACTACATTCGGGGGTGGGGAGGGGGCAAAAGTTGCAACCTTTTGGATCGGTACAAGGAGCAGACATATCCCTCTGGGTCCATCGCTCGCTGACCTGCCAGTCATTGGTCACTTGGAGCCGAGTTGTAGGTTGGGGATTGCAATTCCACCTCTAGTGGTTTACTGGTCAGATTTTGTGAGCCAATTCTCGGGGTGGCCCCGTCCCATAGTAGGGCCCTACTTACTTCATTTACCATTTTAAAGAACTCACCCGAAACTTCAAGCAGGATGTTTTGGACGGCATATAGACATTTTTGCAGTTATTATCACTTTGTATAAGTGTAGGCAGGAGGAGAAGCCGACCCCCAAAATAGCATGACTAAAGAATGGTGGACTGTACCTGCCCCGTTGTTACCTTCTGTCCCTTCTCTACAGAATGAATGGAATGACGAGAATGGCCCGGTATGGACATCACGAGAGGAGGAAAATACGAATGTTCCTTTAACTGGGCGTTCGCATATGAGGAAGACCTGCCCCATTCTGACGTGTATACAACCGCATTAGTCAAAGTCCAGGAAACACCGTGCTCAGCGTGTGATGTCACTGAGGAAGATTGAGAGGCGAGAGGAGGAGTGCGAGAAGCATCAGGAAAGGATCCAGAATGGCGAGAAACAGACGACCGGACCGAAGGAAGAACTTCAGCAGCTGAAGGAGTAGCAGCACCAGGAGGCCAATGACACCACGCACCGCCGAGCCACGCTCCCGGAGGAGCATGGCTGTACCAGGTACGGCAGAGAGTGTCGAAATGGGTTGGGAGGCGGGGTACCTCCTCTGACTAAGACATCGTGCAGCCAACCCCCTGTTACCCTTCTGCAGTTTGTAAATAGCCTTCCCCTGATCCTCTTTCCGCTCCTTCCCTATCACACGCTTTCCTCACCATACCTTCTTCACAGTCCCGAGAGGGAAGCACCTTGTGTGAGCCACGAGCAGCGGTGACCCCTGCACTCCCCGGTTCCCTGGGCAATCGCGAGAGCAGGACAGAGGTTCTGACAACCTTGTATCTTTCTTTCACATATATTCCACAGGAGAGAAGGTGAATCACCAAAAAGAAGTTTGGCTGAGCAAAACCCTGCAAGAAAAGATCAACCCAGGAGAGCCCTTCACCACGGAATCACATCAATTGACCAGAAACGGTTTTCCCACTCGCCACAAGAGACACTTGATAAAAATAAAACCCTATATAGCATCATCTGGTCTCCGGTCCCTTACTTACATATATACAACAATAAGGTAGCCCTTTCCATAAGTAACAAGGGAGGGTTTCCGCAGCCTACCCACATCTCTTCTATAATTGCCCAGGACCCTGCTGAGGATTCCTAACTTTTCTACTACTAAATGCCTTTTGTGAATACTGAGAGTCATAAAGTTAGGATTTTTCTCGGTTTAGTAGTAGTAAAGTTAGGAATCCTAACTTTACTACTACTAAATGCCTTTTGTGAATCCTGAAAGTCGAAAAGTTTGGATTGTTCTCAGTTTAGTAGTAGTAAATTTAGGAAACCTAACTTTACTATCACTAAATGCCTTTTGCGAATACCAAAAGTCGCAAAGTTAGGATTTTGTCGTAAAGTTAGGATTTTTTTCTCACTTAGTAGTAGTAAAGTTAGGAATCCTAACTTTACTACTACTAAATGCCTTTTGTGAATACTGAAAGTCGTAAAGTTAGGATTTTTCTCAGTTTAGTAGTAGTAACATTAGGAATCCTAACTTTACGATCACATACAGCCTGATTCATGTACGGGCCGTTTTGCGTGTCCCTAATAGCGATTCATAGCGACTCGCTATTGAGGAAACGCAAAACGGCATTCATGTACTTTTCGGGGGAAAAATAGCGACTCGCACGCGGGCGCTAAATCCGTTAGCGACCAACTAAAAACGCAGAAAAATCGCTATTCCCGGCTACCTGCGTCGGGATTGCGACTCGCAATCTCGTGCGATCGGGATAGCGACTCGCAATCCCGTGCGATCGGGAATGCGACTCGCATTCTCGCGCGATCGGGAAAACGGGAAGTCGCTTTCCGAGCACAGTGATGACATCACAACCAGGAAGCAGGCAGTTCCCACCCCCAAACACCACAGTGAGGCAAACCTTCGAGGGAGCAAGTCGGAAAGCAGACGCTAAACCAGCGATAGCGACTTCACAAACGACTGTAATAGCGACCTATCTGCTGCCATGTCTGAGGAACCTGTCCCTGGCCCCAGCAACAGCGCAGGACGAAAGAGAAAGCTGAAGTTCTCAGAGCAGGAGCTCGAGAACCTTATTGAAGGGGTGGTGGCCAACCATGACAGGCTCTTCGGGATCAACTCCAGGAAGGTCCCAGAGCAAGACAAACGGAGGATCTGGCTGGGAATAGCCTCCAGCGTGAACTCGGTGGGTGTGGCCGATAGGTCATTGGAGGAGCTTAAGAAGCGATGGTATGACCTCCGAGGTCGTGCCAAGGAGAGGGTGGCGGAGCGCCTTGGAGAGGCATCGGGCACTGGAGGTGGCGGACCGACTGTCCCACCCAACACACCCTTGGAGGACCAGGTCGAGAACACCCTTGAGAGGGAGGCGTGCGTTGGCGTCACCCCTCTGGACTCCTCCCGCCCCACCCAAGACACCCAAGGTAAGTGGCATGCGACTGCGACCCTGTCCCCTATGACTGTCCCTGACCAAATAGGCTCACTTATTGGCCCTTAGTCATGCCTTTGTTGCGCATCAGGGAATGCCCTGAAGCATTGTGGGAGATGTAGTATGTCCACAATGTAGTAGTACCACAATGCAGCCAGACAGGTCCCAAAGTACGCAAATCCACAGCCATCCAGGGAATGTCACCCAGCATGCATGTAACATCAGCACGTCTGGCAGTCACATGCAACTAATGAGTATCCACTTACCCTCATAGGTGGCGCAGAAAGCAGTGACAGCGAGAGGCTGCAGATAGATGAGGAGGCCCAGGAGGAGGATTCACAACCGGAAACCCAGGCACCAGCCCCTGCCGCTGCAACAACACCAGCAGCCAGGCCCCCCACCGTTGTGGCCCCTGCATCTGCCATCCCACCCGCAGCCAAGGCCAGGCCCCCCACCGTTGTGGCCTCTGCTCCTGCCATCCCACCCGCAGCCAAGGCCAGGCCCCCCACCGTTGTGGCCTCTGCTCCTGCCATCCCACCCGCAGCCAGAGCCAGGCACCCCACTAATGTGCCTCCAGTCCCTGCCACACCAGCAACGCCTGCTGTGACACCACCTGCAGCTGGTGCTACGTCATCTGGGCCTGCGACAGCGGCAACACAGCGGCCAGCCACTGTGACATGCCAGCAGAGCAGGCGTGGGAGCTCTCACGGTCACACCACAGCTCCAATCAGCAGGAGGGGCAATGGACATCTCCATGCCTGTATGAGCGTAGAGAGGCGCATGCTCAGGATCCATCAGCGCCAGTCACAGCAGCAAGGTGCCATACAGCTCCAGCTGCACAAAATTGGGCGCAATGTGGCGGGAGTGGGAGACCGCATGGACCGCATGACGGCGGCCATGGGCCGCATGACTGCAGCCATGGAGGCAAACACTGCTGCGATGAGCAAGCAGCGCAGGGCAGCAAGCCGGCGCCACCACCAGCTCATGAGCCGGCTGGCCTCCTACAGCCGGTCAAATTATGTGGCTGCAAATGCCACCTCCCAGTTGTCACGCCGGTCCCTCACACAGCAGCACCAACTAGTTCAGTGCTGTGAGGACATCACCAGGGTCCTGGAGCACCTAACCACCGCGGTGATGGCACTACACCCTCCAGCTGTACCTGCCACTGTAGGGGGTGACGATGGCAGGGAGGGGGCTTCAAGCGTCAGCAGCCAATCTGCAACACTAGTCCCGCCACTTAGGCGCAGCACCAGGGCAACGCCTGGTACAGGTGCCCCGGAGGAGGATGAGCCTCAGAGGCGGCTGGGCATTACGCGCAGGAGGCGCACTTGACTCTGCCCGAAAAACACAGGCACAGGCTGACTATAAGCCTGCCATGGACTTGCACACTGCAGTATGAAGGAATACTGTTGGTTGTAAATAGTTGTACAGATTACCTTTTTCTTGTGAATGAAACAAATATATTTATTTTGCTGCACACATTAGCCTTGTGTGATCATTACATTTTGCATGCAATTGTGATATGTGGGGTGGGGGTAGAGGGTGGGCTAGAAATTGTTCGCTGTGATGTGGTTGCGACGTCTGTGGCCTTCAGCTGGGTTCTCCCCGCGTGCATGGTGCGCATGTGCTGGTGGCCGGTCGTCCCCTTCTGATTCACTGCCTGAGATCTCAACAGGTATCCGGCGCTTGGTTGCAATGTTATGAAGCATTGCACAGACAGCCACAATGCGGCAGCAGGCAGCAGGACTGTAATACATGGCCCCACCTGTCTTGTGCAGTATACGGAACCTGCTCTTGAGCAGGCCAAATGTCCTTTCTATACAGTTCCTTGTCCGGATGTGCGCAACATTGTAGCGCCGTTGCTGAGGTGTGGCAGGGTTGAGGTAAGGGGTCAGGAGGTATTCCCGTAGGGCGTAGCCACTGTCACCTGAATGAGAGGAGCAGATGTTGATTGCCTGTGCAGCGCAGTGCCTTCATTGCAATGTGACATTGTCGACAAAGTGTACTTACCAAGTAGGTGTCCTTCCCCAAACTCTCCCCTGAGCAGTCGTGTGTGGAGTCTGCTGTGCCTGAAGATAAAGGAGTCATGGGTACTCCCTGTGTACTGGGCGACAATGTCAGTGATGATGGTCTTGGCATTGCAGCCCATCTGTATGTTGAGGGAGTGGTAGGACTTCCTGTTGCGGTACATATACTCCGTGGCAGCTGGTGGGCAGATGGCGACGTGGGTACAGTCTATGCAGCCGAGGACATGGGGAAAATGGGCTACATTGTAAAATTGAAGTTTTGTCAGGTCCAATTCCTGTTGGCTCGTGGGAAATGTGATGTGGCGGTGGAGCTGGGTGAGCATGGCGTCAACGAAAGTGTGGAGGCAGCGTGACATGGTGGGCTGGGATATCCCCCCAGCAGCCGCTACTATGCCCTGGAAACTGCCGGAGGCCAGGAGGTGCAGGCTGCACAATACCTGCACATGTGTAGGCACCAAATTGTTCCGCCTTGTTGGGTGCTGCATGAGGGGGTCAAGTTCATGTATCAGCCAGGTGATCATTTCCCCATTCAGCCTGTATTTGGCATATATCTGTTCTCTGGTTTGGCCCAGCAAGGTGACCCGCTGCCGGTAAATCCTTTCCTGCCTCATGCGTCTCCTCCGTGCTGCTCGCTGTAGCCTTCGCCGCCTCACCACCATGTACATTCCTGGCATTGTGGAACGCCTACTGCTGCTGCTGAATGTCCTTATGTGTGATTGGTCAGGCCTGGACCTGTTGGTGATTGGCCAACTGTTTTTCAAATTTTTGTTAATCATGGCTTTTATGGTTACCACCTGCTTTGAGTTGTCCTTAATTTGCGCCGCGCTAAATTGCGATATTGGGGTTTTCCGCTATTGTATATTTTTCATGAATGCCGATTGAGAATATATTGCGTTTCGCTATTCATTTCGCAGATTCCGTGGTTGGTCGCTATTTCCGTATCGCTAATGCGCGACTACCGGGACTCTGCGACTATTATAGCGTAATCGCTATTTTAATCGCTATTCTGTGTTTGCGAATTCGCTATTTTGTACTTAAATGCCGATTCCGTGTTTTGCACCCGCAATTGCATTTTCGCAGCCATTGCGGGCGCTATTTCCCTTCATGAATCAGGCTGTAAGTGCCTTTTGTGACACTAAATGCCTTTTGTGAATATCGAAAGTCGGAAAGTTAGGATTTTGTCTCAGATTACTTTTGTGAATCGGGCCCTAAGTGAATGCTTGAGATTTGGACTAGTAGTGAGGAATACCCTGGATGTTACCAATAGTGAATGGGGAATAATCACTATCTCTATTATGGGGAAGGAATGGGACAGAGAGTCGTCATAGACTTCAGGTGGGAAGGAGGGCTGTGTAATTGTTTGCAAATGCAGTATTCCTCCTTTGTGTTGGTAGAAAATAAAATACTTTTCTTTTTTCTTGAAAGTGAGTATCTGGCTGGACAATCATTTATAGCTGCTGCAGCCGTTTTGAGTTGTGAGCCTGTGTTCACTTCCCTGTGCCCACAATTCACTCTTCCCCCTCCCCAAATGGAGCGTTGACCTGTTGGAACTAAGCATACTCTAAGAGTCAAGTGCAAAAGGGGAACCTGGTCCAGTTACTCAGAATCCATAGTAAGTCGTGCCTCAGGCCATCATAAAGTAAAAGGCCTCAACTACCACGGTTGTGGCCAGTATTGCCTGCATGCATTGTGGCCCTCTAAAAGAGGTTCTTACAGTGCACTACAGACTTGTATATAGATGTGTTGTGTAAGCTCTGAGGGTGTTTTCATACTGATACTCAGACCCAGCTTTAGGAAGGTGGTAACAGTGCTGATGCTGAGCTTAACAGGCCATGTATTTAGAAATAACTTATGGGTTTAAAAAACCTGCTGCAGAGTTCTTTTTGTCTTCAGCAGTTTTCAGGCAACAATAAAATTTTAAAAATGTCAAGATAACTCTGGTGATTAATGTTCCTGCTGGAGAGACATAGGAGTTTTAGGACCAGGGGTATTGGAAAGAATATGGCGCATGCAGGTATTGGACTCATAAGGCCATAAGGCTAAACCTTCAAATGGGAACTAAGTGTAATTATAAGTTTCATTCATATTAGAATCAGAACTGTTTATTTGTGATTGCCAGTTATTAAGCAGGGTCAAGTTAACTTTTGGTGTGCTGGATGGTTTTGTTCAAAGCAAACACAAGATGATGGACGGAGGGCTGAAACTTTTCAGACATTCACCCGCAGTAACAGATCAGGGTTGAATCCATTATTGTTCTTTAGCTCACTTCGCCACCTCAGTTCAGACCCAGCTATATGCAAATCAGTCTTGACTGTGTGCCTCATGGGAACAGTCCAGCCTGAACTGCCAAGCCAGGTCTTCCCTGAACTGGAAAAAGCATACTGGGATCGGTTTCGGGGTAACACCCCTCATAAGCCAGGCTAGCTTGAATCCAGTGGCAACGTGAGCAAAATCATTTCTTCAGGTGTAATGCATACTTGAAATAAAGCTTCCTTTGCTTGAATATGCCAACATTTTGTTCTCCAAATACTTTTCTCATCAACATTTAATTTCCAATACTCACATAATATGATAGCCAAATTCTGACTAAATTAATTTGAATAAATCAGCATGTTAGTCATGATTTGATTCTTCTAACATCCTTGTGGACTTTGTGAAAAATAGAAAGGTGAGGGATGTGACCTGTCCTTGCTCTTGAAATAAGGACACTTCTTCAGAAAAGTTGGTAGACTATTAGAAGGTGGAGCTTCACAATGCTCCCATTGTGTTTAATTGTATATGTTTCCCTATATAGCAAGTTCTATGTATGTAATATTGTGTATAGTGATGATAATACATTTGTTTAAAATCAACCAAATTTAAATAGGAATCTTCATTGCTCAAAGTGGCATATGCCTGCAAATCAGACATCATTCGTTTTACAGTCTCTTTATCCCAGTCATCTGAAATAGAAAGAGGATTAATCACACAAGTTACTACTTGTGTTACGATATATCTGTAAGAGACATTAGTTAGTGATAGATTCCTTACCTTAGAATATCCCCAGGCGTCAGACTGGATCCGGAAAGTTTTGCTTAGCAGTACCCCTGCGCGTCAGTAGGTGGCGTCCTGCGGCTCCACATCCGTGACTGGTGTGGCCAGCGCCGAGATTACGTCACGAAGAGTACTTAGGCACTACCCATGCACGCTGACGTCAGTTCTCTACACAACTTTCCGCACCGAAACGCAGAGCCATGCAAGATACTAACCATTGGTGCATAAAACTAATGCCCCAAAAGGGGATGACCTTAACCCTAGTAACCAGTTCGCAGAATGGGGAGGATGGGTGAGGCGGTAAGGAATCTATCCCTAACTAATGTCTCTTACAGATATATCGTTACACAAGTAGTAACTTGTGCATCTGAAAGAGACACGTTAGTGATAGATTCCTTACCTTAGAATGGATACCCCAGCAATAACCAACCGTGGTGGTGGGTCTGCGAACGAGATTACACCAGAAAGTCATGGAGCACCGAATGGCCAAAGAAGCCATCTTTCCAAGCCTGACTGTCAAGGCAGTAATGCTTAGTGAACGTGTGCAGCGAGGCCCACGTAGCTGCCTGACAAATGTCCTGCAAGGGAACTTCTCGTCCCAAGGCAGTAGTGGCTGCAGTAGCACTGGTGGAAATGGGCACGCTGTCCCACAGGAGGCTCCTTCTTGGCTAAAGAGTAACATGCTTTGATGCACAGTACCGACCCATCGGGAGAGGGTCCGTTTGTGCATGGCCTGACCTTTCTTGGCGCCCACGTAGCCAACAAAAAGCTGATCATCCACCTGGAACTGCTGTGTTCCTGCAGATAGAATGTGAGGGCTTGCTTTGGGTCCAGACGGTGGAGCCTCTCCTCTTCCCTTGATGGATGCCGAGGCGGAAAGAAGGTGGGCAAAGTGATTGTTGGACCCGGCCTCCTGGCTTGGTCCTACCGCTCCCGCATGGCGGGCCCAGGTCGACATCGGCCCGCCACCGGACCTCGGACGGCCCCCTCGGCCCGATCCTGCACGCCCCAACACCACCGGTCCGGCTACCATCCCGGTCCCCCATCACCGGCCTGGCTCCAGCATAGGCCCATCACGACCCAAGCACGAGGCCGTGCCCGAATCCATCTTGGGCCCACCACGTCACAACCACGTGGCCTCGGCCCCAGCCTCGGCCCCGACATCGAGGCACCAAGATCCACCCAGGTGGTCGAGTGGCCACTCGACAGACCCCGGAGGAAGAGGAGTTTCGATGGCCCTCCAGCCGTCCCCGGACGCCTGGTATCGATCGCCCTCCGGCCTCCCTGGGCGCTGGCTCCACCCCCCTGCTGGGTGTCTGGACAACGTCAACCCGGCCCCTCTGGCCCCCAGGCACGAGGGTCCGGACATCAAAGGACCTCCGTCCTATATCTGGGCCAGCCCCGGAGTAGGACGCCAGTTGTATCCTGGACTGGAAGCCCCGCTGATGCTGTCACGGCCGACACCAGACGAACTCATCCTCCCGGTAACCTGAAACCATCTGAGAGCCTGCTGGCGCTGCCGCGGCCTACCTTGCTGAACCTTCCGAGAGCCTGCTGGCGCTGCCGCGGCCTACCTTGCTGAACCATCCGAGAGCCTGCTGGCGCTGCCGCGGCCTACCTTGCCGAACCATTCTGTAAGCCTGCTGGCGCTGCCGCGGCTCGAACCTCGCAGAACCCCCCAGCTCGAGGATTGAGAGCTGTGCGTAGGGTATCCCTTCCTCCGCCCAGAAACTAGACTGTCCCGCTACCTACCCCCCTTTGTCGAGACTTTACGGATCCCTCGATCCATCTGTATATACTGCCAAGAACCAGCAACCGTTATTACCTATAAAAGCTTAAGAACTTGACCTCTTGCGTGGTGTCCGTTTGTAGTGTTGTGATTACTCTGCTGTACGATCCTCAGAGAGGGCCCTCATTCCGGAGGCCTCTCTGCATTGCTCGGCTACTCCTCGAAGGAGAGGTGGACCTAGGGGTGGTCAGTCAGACATCTTCTGCCGCCCCGGGGCTGCCTTTCTAACATTGGTGGCAAGCGCCGGGATCCGAGCCCACGCAGATCGTACAGCGAGTGATTCACTCGCTACCCAAAGAAATCCACTGCGACCATGAGCACAGAATTCCAGAAAGAGAAAATGGAAGACTACAGTCACAAGGAGCTAAAGCAATTCTGCAAAGACCTAGGCATCGCTACCACTGGCTTAAGCACCAAAGAAGACTTTAAATCGGCCCAGCAGGCCTGGGTGGACGCCGGCGAGGCGCCACCTCCGAGTGAAGATAACCCGGGCCCGAACGGAGGCCCGGAGGCCGAGACGAACCCAGCGGGAGGGAGACCCGCAAACCCAGACACGGGCCTCTCCCACGAAGACGCCCGAGAACGAGAGAGGAACCGGCTCCACGAGTTGGATCTGGCTCGTCTCAGACAAGAAGGAGAAATCCAACTGGCAGAAAGGAAGTTAGCCCTCGAAGAGAAAAAACTCATGCTCGAGCACGAGCGCGTCCTCAAAGAAATGGAACTTAAAGCCAAGGCAAACGAGACTGCCATCTCCGGGGGTAAGACCTCACACCCCCCGGTGGACACAAAAGTGCACATACCCAAGGATGTCGTCAAGGAGTACTATAAGAACGACGACATCCAACAGTGGTTCAAAGCCTACGAGGTCGCCATGACCGCCCATCGAGTACCCCTCAAGGACTGGGGCGCCGGCCTGTGGGGGAAGTTTATCAACGAAGGGAGAGACGCACTGCTGGAGCTCCCTGATACCGAGATGACCTCGTACGAGCACATGAAGACCGCCCTCCTCACTCGCTACGGACTCACCCCCGAGATGTACCGGCAGCGATTCCGAGACTGCAAAAAAATCCCCGGTACCACGTGGGTGGAGTACGTGAACTAGTACAGTAGAGCCTTCGAGGGGTGGATTCGGGGCTGCCAGGTCACCACCTACCAGCAGTTGATCGAGCTCATTCTATGGGAACATCTTTCCAATAACTGCTTCATCGAACTCCGGCAACACCTCCTCGACAGCAAACTGACTGAGCCACGAAAACTCGCTGTCGAGGCGGATAGATGGGTGAGCACCCGAGTCCCCCGGAATCCGATGGGAGACTACGGCCGGGGATCCCCGGGGAACCACCGACCACGAGGCGGCGGAGTAGGCCAGAGTCGGGGTCGAGACGCCCCCCAGGGGTCCTCCCCTACCCCCACGTCACCAACCCTGGGCTGGAGAGGGGGCCCCCCAGCCAGACCAGGGCCCCGCCCGAACGTTACGTGCCACAGATGCCAGCGACAGGGTCATTATGCGAATGACCCCCTCTGCCCGATGAATCAGCGACCCGGCACTACCGGTCCCCCAACCCGCCAGATCGCGGCCGCTGCCCTGGGGGAAGAAAGGAGTGAAGAGGAGGACGACAACCCCGAGCAGGCCGAGTGGGAGCCCGCCGCCATGACCTTAGCATGCCTGGGTACTCACGACCTGATCCCCCGAGGCCCGATCCCCGGCAACACCCAGAAATACCGCCAGTGGGTCACCATCAATGGGCGCCGGACCGAAGCCCTCCGTGACACTGGGGCCAGCGTGACAGCGGTCCGCTGCCATCTGGTGACCCCGGAACAGGTCCTTCCTAACGTCCTCTGCCCAGTCCGGTCCGCGGATAACTCAGAGACCTTGTGCCAGATGGCCTGCATCCCCTTCGAGTGGGGGGGAGTGTCGGGCGTGCTGAAAGTGACTGTCCGCGACGATGCCCCCGTGGACTGCCTCCTTGGGAACGACCTAGAAAGTTCCCCCTGGGCTAGCGTTGAACGAAGGGAGCACCTGGGGATGCTAGGCCTTCCCGAGTGGGTCTGTGCGACCACCCGCTCCATGACCGCCCGGGCCTCCACCCCAGCGGGGGAAGCTCCGACCGAGGAGCCAGAGTGGCCCGCGCCTCCGCCGCCCGTCGTCCCCGAGGACGCCGACCCCGAACACGGCCCCCAAGGGCCCGACCAAGAAGATCTCACCGAGCTCGGCCACCTCCCAGAACTCGCTCAATGGCGCCAAGAAGGTGGCCCCACCCGCGAACAGTTCCGGCAGGAACAGAAAACCTGCCCCTCCCTCGAGGGGATTCGACAGCAAGCCGCTACTCAAGCAGCTGGAGACTCCGCGGGGTCCCACTGGATTTATTGGGACAACGACCTTCTCTACAGTGAGCAGAAAATTGCTGAACTAGGGGCCGGCCGGGTCTTGGTCGTACCCCTCCGATTCAGAGACATCCTCCTGAACTTAGCACATGATGTGCCCCTCGCCGGGCACCTGGGGCAGGACAAAACTTACAGCCGCCTGGTGACCCATTTCTTCTGGCCAAAAATGCGCACCGATGTGCATAACCACTGCAGGACCTGCCCGACCTGTCAAGCCAGCGGGAAGAGCGGGGGGAAAGTCAAAGCCCCGCTCCAGCCGTTTCCCGTGGTGACTACCCCCTTCGAGCGAGTGGGAATAGACATCGTGGGGCCCCTGGACCCTCGAACCTCGCAGGGGCACCGCTTCATCCTCGTCCTGGTGGACCATGCTACCCGCTATCCCGAAGCCATCCCCCTCCGAACTATCACGGCCCCCGTGGTGGGCCGAGCCCTCATGAGCATCTTCTCCCGAGTCGGCTTCCCCCGAGAAGTCGTGAGTGATCGGGGCTCCAACTTTATCTCGAAGCATATGCGGTCCCTATGGCAACAGTGCGGGGTCGCCTATAAATTCACCACCCCGTATCATCCCCAAGGAAATGGACTAGTGGAACGATTTAACAGAACCCTGAAGGGGATGATCAAGGGCCTAGAGGAACCACTCCGGCGCAAATGGGATGTCCTGCTACCCTGCCTCCTGTTCGCCTACCGAGAAGTACCCCAGAAGTCCCTGGGGTTCAGTCCTTTCGAACTCTTGTACAGACACCCTGTCCGAGGCCCCCTCAGCCTGGTCAAGGAAGGCTGGGAGACAGCAGTTCGAGATGCCCCACCTGATGTCTACCGGTACCTCCTGACACTCCGCAATCAGACTCGAAAGTTCAGGGAACTTGCCGAGGCCAACCTTGAGGCCAGTCAGGAGGAAATGAAACGCTGGTATGACCAGAACGCCTCGTCCATCGAATTCGAGCCGGGCCAGCAGGTCTGGGTCATGTCCCCGGTCGAACCCTGCGCCCTCCAGGACAAATGGACGGGACCCTTCAAGGTGGTGGAGCGCAAGAGCCCCGTCACCTATCTGGTGGACATGGAGTCCCCCAGGAACCCCCTCCGGGTTCTGCACGCTAACCGACTCAAGCCACACTTTGCACGCACTGAACTGAGTCTGCTGCTAGCGACCGATGACGGAGCTGAAGACGACTCCTAACCACTACCAGATCTCCTCAGCACCACCGAGAAAGACGGCTCCTTTGAAGGGGTCCGGCTCTCCTCTACCCAGACCCCAGAGCAGCAACAGGACTGCCGGAGGCTGCTGGGGCAGTTTGCGGATCTGTTTTCCCTCACTCCGGGGGTCACCCGGTGGTGTGTCCACGATGTGGACACAGGAGACAGCCCGCCTGTAAAACACCGAGCTTTTCGAGTGCCCGACCGGGTTCGGGCCTGCATCCAATCAGAAGTGGCCAAGATGTTAGCTCTGGGGGTAGTCGAACCCTCCAACAGTCCCTGGGCCAGTCCCGTTGTCCTGGTCCCCCAAGCCGCCACCCCCGGAGCAGCTCCGGAGCTCCGGTTCTGTGTTGACTACAGGGGACTGAATGCCGTCACCAGGACCGACGCCCATCCCATCCCCAGGGCGGATGAATTGATCGATCGCCTAGGGGCCGCCAAATACCTCAGCACCTTCGATCTCACGGCGGGGTATTGGCAGATCGGCCTTACCCTTGGTGCACAAGAGCGATCGGCCTTCTCGACACCAGATGGCCACTATCACTTCTAAGTGATGCCCTTCGGCATGAAGAACGCACCAGCAACCTTCCAGAGACTAGTGAACCAGGTGCTGGCCGGTCTAGAGGAGTACAGTGCCGCCTATCTCGATGACATTGCCGTGTACAGCCTCCACTGGGATGAGCACCTGACCCACCTCTGGACAGTCCTGACGGCCCTTCGGCGGGCCGGACTCACCATCAAAGCCAGTAAGTGCCAGATAGGCCAAGGGTCCGTGACCTATCTGGGACACCAAGTGGGGAGCGGCCAAGTGGCTCCCCTCCAACCAAAGATAGACGCCATCCGGGCCTGGGAGCCCCCGGTCACCCAGACCGCCGTCCGAGCCTTCCTGGGGCTCACGGGATATTATCGGTGATTTATAAAGAACTACGGGAGCATTGTGGGGCCCCTCACAGAACTGACCTCAAAGAAACTACCACCAAAAGTGCACTGGACCCCCGAGTGTCAGACAGCCTTTGAGACTCTGTGCACCGCCCCTGTGCTCCAGGCCCCCGACTACAGCAGAGAGTTTGTGGTCCAAACCGACGCCTCAGAGCACGGCATCGGGCGGTCCTGTCCCAAGTTAACTACGAAGGAATCGACCGGCCTGTGGCCTTCATCAGCCGACGCCTACTGGCAAGAGAACAGCGATGGAGCACCATCGAGAGGGAAGCCTTCGCCGTGGTGTGGGCCCTCAAGAAGCTCCGACCCTACCTCTTCGGCACCCACTTCCGAGTCCAGACCGACCACCAGCCCCTGCGGTGGTTAATGCAAATGCGGGGAGAAAACCCAAAACTGCTGCGCTGGTCCATTTCCCTGCAGGGGATGGATTTCACGGTAGAACATCGCCCTGGCAACGACCACGCCAATGCCGACGGCCTGTCCAGATTCTTCCGCCTCGGCGAGGAGAATCCCCAAGAAAATGGGTGACTCTCCCCTGCCTTCAGCTGGGGGGGACGCGTGTTGGACCCGGCCTCCTGGCGTGGTCCTACTGCTCCCGCATGGCGGGCCCAGGTCGACATCGGCCCGCTACCAGACCTCGGACGGCCCCCTCGGCCCGATCCTGCACGCCCCAACACCACCGGTCCGGCTACCATCCCGGTCCCCCATCACCGGCCTGGCTCCAGCGTAGGCCTATCACGACCCAAGCACGAGGCCGTGCCCGACTCCATCTTGGGCCCACCACGTCACAACCACGTGGCCTCGGCCCCAGCCTCGGCCCCAGCCTCGGCCCCGACATCGAGGCACCAAGATCCACCCAGGTGGTCGAGTGGCCACTTGACAGACCCCGGAGGAAGAGGAGTTTTGATGGCCCTCCAGCCGTCCCCGGACGCCTGGTATCGATCGCCCTCCGGCCTCCCTGGGCGCTGGCTCCACCCCCCTGCTGGGTGTCTGGACAACGTCAACCCGGCCCCTCTGGCCCCCAGGCGCGAGGGTCCGGACATCAAAGGACCTCCGTCCTATATCTGGGCCAGCCCCGGAGTAGGACGCCAGTTGTATCCTGGACTGGAAGCCCCGCTGACGCTGTCACGGCCGACACCAGACGAACTCATCCTCCCGGTAACCTGAAACCATCTGAGAGCCTGCTGGCGCTGCCGCGGCCTACCTTGCTGAACCTTCTGAGAGCCTGCTGGTGCTGCCGCGGCCTACCTTGCTGAACCATCCGAGAGCCTGCTGGCGCTGCCGCGGCCTACCTTGCCGAACCATTCTGTAAGCCTGCTGGCGCTGCCGCGGCTCGAACCTCGCAGAACCCCCCAGCTCGAGGATTGAGAGCTGTGCGTAGGGTATCCCTTCCTCCGCCCAGAAACTAGACTGTCCCGCTACCTACCCCCCTTTCTCGAGACTTTACGGATCCCTCGATCCATCTGTATATACTGCCAAGAACCAGCAACCGTTATTACCTATAAAAGCTTAAGAACTTGACCTCTTGCGTGGTGTCCGTTTGTAGTGTTGTGATTACTCTGCTGTACGATCCTCAGAGAGGGCCCTCATTCCGGAGGCCTCTCTGCATTGCTCGGCTACTCCTCGAAGGAGAGGTGGACCTAGGGGTGGTCAGTCAGACATCTTCTGCCGCCCCGGGGCTGCCTTTCTAACAGTGATGTTCTGCCCGATGTGGAAGGGCGTGACAACCTTCGGCAAGAAAGAAGGACGGGTCCTTAAAACCACCTTGTCCGGATGAACACAAAGGAAAGGAGGTTTGGAAGAAAGAGCCTGGAGCTTACTCACTCTTCTGGCAGAGGTGATAGCAACCAGGAAGGCCGTCTTTAGAGTGAGAAGACGTAAGGGACAGTTATGAAGGGGCTCAAAGGGAGCACACATCAGAAAAGTCAAGACAAGATTCAAATCCCACTGAGGCATGATGAAGGACACGGGTTGAAACGTATGCGTAATGCCTTTAAGGAAACGGTTAACAACCGGGGACTTGAAAAGAGAAGGCTGATCTGGAAGCAGTATAAAGGCGGAGATGGCTGAAAGATAACCTTTGATAGTGCCCAGAGCAGAGCCCTGCTGGGCCAAAGAGAGAAGGAACAGAAGAACCTCAGAAAGAAGGGCAGAAAGGGGATCCACAGCCTTTGCTGTGCACCATGCCAAAAACGTGTTCCACCTGCAGGCGTATACCGTCTTAGTGGAGGGACGCCTGGCTGCCAGAATAACATCACCGACTTCGGGAGTAGGATCAAAAGGTGTCAGCTGTCACCGCTCAATCTCCACGCATGGAGGTGGAGGCTGGACAGGTTCGGGTGGAGGACGTTCCCTGCTGCTGCGACAGAAGATCCTCCCGAAGAGGCAGACGGATCGGGGGATCGATGCTCTTAATAAGTAGCTCGGGATACCACACTCTTCGAGCCCAGTCCAGAGCCACAAGAATGACTTGGGCCCAGTCGTGCCTGATCTTCTTCAGCACGCTGGGCAGAAGAGGTATTGGCAGAAAGGCGTACAACAGACTGCAGCTCCACTCACAACGAAAAGCGTCTCTGAGTGAGTGCCGCCTTGGAAATTCCAACACGCAGAACTGATGACATTGCGTGTTCTCTTCGTGGCAAATAGATCCAACCAAGGCTCTCCTCACTGCAGAAAGAGACCTTGCGCCACGTCCGAGTTCAGACGCCATTCGTGATCAATCACGCACCGGGGCGTAGTTCGTCCACCCTTGCGTTCAGAGAACCTGCCAGGTGTTGAACCACCAAGGTAATGCCTTGATGTTCCAGCCATGTCCAGAGGCGCCGGGCCTCTTGACACAGGGTCCAGGAACCCACTCTGCCCTGCTTGTTGCAATACCACATGGCGGTGGTGCTGTCCGTGAACACCTGCACTACACTTCCCCGGACAGAGGGAAGGAATGCCTTCAGTGCAAGTCAGATCACCCGCAGCTCCAGAAGGTTGATATGGAGCTGTGACTCCGCCAGAGACCAGAGGCCTGTGATCTCCGCCTCTCCCAAGTGGCCTCCCCATCCCAGGAGGGATGCATCTGTCACCACTGTGTGCTCCGGTTGGGGAAGGGAGAGGGATCTGCCACTGACACAATCGCGATTCGTGAGCCACAACTGCAACTGTTGTGCAGCGCCCTCCGAGACCTGGACATGATCGGACAGGTTGCCCTGATGCTGCGCCCACTGAAACTTCAGGTCCCACTACAGAGCGCGCATATGCCATCTGGCATGTGTCATCAGCAGGATGCAGAAGGCCATAAGGCCCAGAAGCCGGAGGATCATCCTGACTGAAACCCGGGATAGAGGCTGAAAGAGCGGAATCATTGCCTGAATATCTCGGACTCGCTACTCGGGAGGATAAACCCGAAAAAGCGTCAAATCCATAACCGCTCCGATGAAGGGGAGCTTCTGAGAGGGACTCAGGTGCAACTTCAGCACGTTGACGGAGAACCCCAGCAAATGCAAGAGGTCGGCCGTAGTCTGGAGGTGGCTGATTACTGCCTGGGGCGAGCCTGCCTTCAAGAGCCAGTCGTCGAGGTAGGGGAAGACTGACACCCCTGACCTGCGCAGATGAGCCGCGGCCACCGCCATCACCTTCGTGAACACCCGAGGGGCACTGGTAAGGCCGAAGGGGAGCACGGCAAACTGAAAATGCTCCTGGCCTACCGTGAACCCCAGGGGATGTGAAAATAAGCGTCCAGCAAGTCCAACTCCACCATCCAGTCTCCAGGGTCCAGGGCAACCAGTGTAGGAGAGTAGGGTCTGCTATCCTATGGTCACCCTATTTTTTTGCTTTTTGCTTCACTGGTTTTCGACTTAATGTGGCTGTGGGCCTGCTAATCAGACCCACAGCCCGGCTGTTCTCTCTCTAAATTCACAACCATGTACTTTAAGTACATCACCAATTGGGATTGGGTCACCTTCTGAGCCCCTGTACAGTGTACTATAGGTACCCAGGGCATAGGTGCATCCAAGGCCTACCAGGGGCTGCAGCATATCTTTTGCCACCCCTGTCTGGCCATCCAAACTGACACAACTGGCTGATCACTCAGCTGGTGCAAGGCCGTGTAATCACCCCTTGCTTAGAAATAGTATTCCTATGTCTAACCTTATATTTGGACACATATACACCTATAAGTCACTCCTATGGCAGGCCTTAACAATCCTGAAAGCAGAGTGCTTGGTTTTATGTGAAATGGTGCTCTAGCATGAGCTGAGCTTGTCTGCAGTTTTCGGAACCATGTCCTTATAGCTGTTCCAGGATATTCACCAACAAAGCGGGGGCTGAACTGTTCCTACAAGGAAGGTTAGAGGAAGACTAAGAAGGACTAAGCAAAAACTGGCGTGACCAGAGGTGTAAACATAACACCTGTGGGCATCCCTTTGTCGGATGTATTTGCCTCACACACCCCGAAGGATGTCATGCTTCATCATCGGCGGTTGCTCCTCGTCGGGGGGGCGGTGCAATCCCCGACGGGCACACCTCAAAGAGGGGCACTTTGGCGGAGATCTTTTGTATCCAACTGCCCTGTGGTGAAGTGTGGGTGTGTGGGCGGGAAGGCAACTGAGCCTGAGGTGCTAATTAAAATGCAGCACGGGGTGCCGGAAACTATTTTATTCTGGTGGTCCCCCTGTTGCAGTTAAAATCGTGAAAACAAGCTCACTCAGTGTCACCTCGTTAGGTAGAGTGACCTATGTGGAGCTCTGAAAAACAACAAGTGGTCAACATGTTTCTCGCAGAAGGAATACTATCCAGCGATTCATCAGGACCTTAAAAAGTGAAAACTATAAAGAAAATGAACTCAATAACATGCCAGTGTCATGTATATGGTGTGGTGCGGGTATATTTTACCTCAATGGAAAGTCCTATGCCTGGAACATGAGAAAGAAGGAGATACACATTAGTAGTACATTTCTCATTATAGCAGCAAGGATTGTCAGCGCCAGAATGTGAACGTAATGAGGCATGCTTGGGGCAGTGTGGGGAATAGTCACTACCTCTCCATGCCAGGTGGTTTCAGCGTGCAGTGTGAAGTGTACACACACTCTAAAACTATAACAGTGAGGAAGTACAGGATTAAAAACAATTTGTAAAAACAGCAGGCAACTACAGAGACACCAAACTGGCTCGGGGTGGCATCACGAACATTAATTGTGTGGGTGACAACAACTACGACTCAGCTTGGACTGTCAAACCTAGGTGGCACACAGGATAATGAGAAAATCAACGCCGGACTCACCTAATGGTTAAGGGCTAAGTGCCACATGAGTGGTCGGCGGGTCGGCACAACGGGGTTAAGCCTTCAGACTTGGCTAGAAAGTAGATATATGGCAAAAGGGTTAAAGAAATCCCTCCGGATAAATCAGGTATGTTTACAACGCGGTAGCGCTGCAAAAAGGATTCAGGAAGCCGGTGTTCAAGCCTCCATGCGGTCAGGTCTCAGAGCGAGCCCCCACATCCCTCCTCTTACCTCAATCAGCCCGTGTCCGCGTCGTATCACCTACCCATCTCCGCCGAGCTCCGATAGATGGGTAGTGATCGCGGTGTTTGTTTTTATTGAAGCCCGGCTCAGGGGTTCCGGTCGATACCACGCCTCCCGCCAATGTCATGTGACAAGGGCGGTGACTCGGTCGGCCATGATGTAGTGGTAAAGCGGGCCGTGTTGTACATGTATATATGCAATACGGATAAGCATAAATGTGTATTTCATCGGTTATATAGGGACTGGTAGTGTTATATCATGTTCCTCACCATGTGCTCCAAAAAAATGTCATATCGACATAGATTTACCAGAGTATAGGTAACTGGGTGGTACTGGCTACGACCGTGTTGATTGAAGTCCAAAAGGCCTGGATCATGTAAAATTCACGTATGATGTGGAAGGGAATTTTTTCAGTATATAAACCATAAGATCAGGTATTGTTAATTGTAATACCACGGGGGTTGTTTCGAACGAATATATTTACGCCAATATTGGAGGCAACACGGGTAATCACATGGTCCGGTGTGTTGCCACAATAGTCATAGTGTCTTATGCCGGTAATAGCGAGAATCTCGTAAGTGTTGACAACTAAGTGTGGGTCGGCCATAATGTAAGGGTTAAGTTCCCCTCCACGTACATGGGTGGGCTAAGTGAGCGGGGCGGAGCGGGGAAAGGGGGTCCGCAGTGAATCAAACAATTGTGACCGGGTTAAATTATGTAATGAGCCCTACTGAAGACCCCTACAATAATCTATCAGGATTCACGAACAATTCATGAGAGTCTAGATGGTCACGTGGTATGGCATGTACCTTGGGTGGTTATGGTGTGTCAGACAGTTGGTGTAAGATACACCAGCGGCAGGGTAGTGGCCAAATGTGGGTCAGAATGGACTTGGCCAGGGGGATATGACCATTGGGGTTATAGGGGGCCATATAGAACATATCCGGATGGCAAATGTATGGTTTACAATGAATGCCAGGGGATATCTTCATTCAGCCCTCGGCTATCAGTGGAAAGACGATGGACCCATCTTTGCTCCTTCCTAAAGAGCGCATTCTTAGGGCAGTTGGGACTTGATTCCAAGACAACCCATGTCATGGAGTCCGCGTTGTGGTTGGAATCCACATAATGTTTGCACATTTTTGTATGGGTCTTTTTGCAGCGAAAATTGCTGCGGTGTTCAATGATACGGGTTTTTACTGGGCGAGTGGTCATCCCAATATACTGCAAATTGCAAGGGCAGGTCAACAGATAGATACAATGTGTTGTGTTGCAATTAGTGTGGTGTTTCAGTTCCCAGTTGAAACTCTCTGAGAGCTTGATGGTTTTTAGTGTCAGGGTAAATCTACAGACCACACAAGAGCCACACGGGTAATGGCCCGTGACAGGTGATAGATGCCAAAGAGTTTGTTGGGTCTCTTTTATGGTGGTCTTGGGCCTAGTGCTGATCAGTATATCCTTAAGGTTCTGTGATCTCTTGAACGCAAAACGGGGTTGTTCTAGAGTCAGATGACCTGTATTAAGGATTCCCCAGTGGCGTTTGATAGTGTTTCTGATTTGGTTGGACAGGGGGGTGGAGGTGGTGACACAGGTGATGACTTGGTTCTCAACCGCTGCGTTCTCCTGTCTCTCAAGTAGTGCCTCCCGGTTATTGTTCCGAGCCCGTTTTCTGGCTTTATAGACATCACTCTTAGGATACCCTCTGTCCAGGAGATTCCTGGATAGGAGAGTGGATTCCTTTTTGTAATCAGACACTTCGCTACAATTGCGTCTAATCCGGAGAAATTGTCCGAACGGTAGATTAGAGCGTAGGGCCTTCGGGTGATGACTCTGAAAATGGAGCAGACTATTCCGGTCTGTGGGCTTCCTGTACATAGTTGTCTTGAGGGACCCTCCTTCCAGTTTGATGGTGAGGTCAAGGAAAGCAATTTCTCTCTGGGAAGAGGACATGGTGAAATGCAAGAACGGGTTCAAAGTGTTTACCCATTCGAAGAACTCATCATGGGCTGTCGGTGGACCTGTCCAGAGTATCAAGATATCGTCTATGAAACGCTTCCACATCATGATGTTCTCTCGGAAGGGATTAGACTGATGATATACGTGTTTATCTTCGAACTCTGCCATGTATAGACAGGCCACCGAAGGGGCAAAGGTACTGCCCATGGATGTACCCTGGGTCTGATGGTAGTGTTGCCCCTTGTATTCGAAGTAATTCTCGGTAAGTGCCAAGGTGGCACACTCCATGATGAAAGTCTGTGGTGTATTAGAGTTCCATGTCTCAAGGCCAAGTCTTTCCTCTATTACTTCTAGGGTGGCCCTCTGAGGGATATTGGTATAGAGGGCCTCCACATCTAGAGTAATTAAGAGGTCAATTTGTGTAGTGTCCTGTATAGAATTCAACAGGCGTAACACATCTGTAGTGTCTTGGATGTACGAAGGGATGCTTTTTACCAGAGGCTGCAAGAAATGGTCACAAAATTGTGAAAGTGGCTCCAGCACCGAATTGATACCTGACACGATGGGCCTCCCTGGTACAGGGTTGGTCCCTTTGTGGATCTTAGGCAGGATGTAGAAATATGGTACCCGGGGGTCCCTTTTCGTCAAGAACTCTGCCTCCTTTTTAGTGATCCATTCCTCGTTTTCAGCACCCATTACTAGACCTGTTATTGTGGTCTGTAGGCGTCTAGTTGGATCGCCTGCGATGGGTGTGTAGTATCTGCGATCATTCAGTTGTCTGGTACATTCCAGATCATAATCCGCAGTATTCATAAGAACTGTTGCTCCACCCTTATCTGCCTGTTTGATGGTAATAAGGGGGTCATTTGCCAATGATTTTAGGACCAACATTTCTTTGTTGGTGATGTTAGAAGAGTTAGGCGGTCTGTCCAGTTGGTTAATCTCCTTGAGAACTGTTTGCTCAAAAGTCAAGACTTCGTTAGGCACCATTCCATTGTGAGGTGTAAAGGTTGAAGGGTTACGTAGACCCGAGTCCTCAGTGGGTTCAAGGGGTTTTCCATCAAAGAAAGCTTTTAGCCTAATTTTCCTGAAGAGTGCTTTAATTTCCCTTGTTTGTTGGAAAGGGTCTGTCCTGGGGGTTGGAACAAAACCCAACCCTTTTTGGAGGACCAGTTCCTCTTCTTCAGTCAAGACACGGTTTGACAAGTTGACCACCAGACTCATTTTGGTCCTGAGCGGGTCGTGGTCCTCGTGTCCATCCCTTGTGGGCGGTTGTCCTCCCACTGTACTTTCTTTTCTTGCGCGTTCCCTCTTCTTCGCCCTCGCCCTCTGCCCCAACCTCTGCCTAAAAAAGGAGGGTGTGCGGTGTTTTGAGTGGCATAGAACGGAGGATATGGTGGGGCTAATGGCGGTTGAAAGTGTCGGAATTGTGGAAACTGCCAAAATGGGGGACCCATTTGTTGTCCTTGGTATGGGTAGTTTTGAAAACTATTCTGCCCACGGCCTCTGCCCCTTTTAGGTTTAGGTGGCATCTGTTGAGGGTCATTGCTTTCGCTACTATCAGAGCCACTGTTCGATCCTCTTCTTGACGAAGCTGCACTCGAATCCGAGTTATAGCTAGTTCCAGGTGGGACATAATCATCCTTCAAATAGGGATAGACTTTTTCTTTAGAGAATCTTTTGATGTCCTTTTGTAGCTTCGCCACTTTTAGATTCATAAGATATTCTCTGTGTTCCGCAATCTCTTTATTTAAATCAGCCAATTTGGTTTTGAAACCGGGATTGGGTACCGCATTCTTTAATGCCGCCTCTGCTGCTTGGATGCGGACTAACAGAGCATCAGCCAATCGGTTGGCAGTATTAACGATCAGAATCAGCAGGTCATGGGTGCACTTCCAGGAAACCTGGGACCACTCGATCTTAAATTGTCCGTCTTCCCAAAAGATTCTTGTAAAGTTTTTAACGATCAAACCGTTAGGAGCAATTTTGGCCTTGAAATATTCCGCCATCATTGTCCCATGTATTGTTACTCTTATCCATTCTCGTTTGAGGTCTGATAATGTTTGCAATTCAGTTGAGTTGCTCACGGAGCTTGGCTCAACATCAATGCCGAAGAGAGATGGTGTTCTCATAATTGCTGCTGCATCTTCTTCGCCGAAGCTCAAGCCCTGTCCCTCCATGGTGTAAGGGATTATAGGTCGTGCTCCGGGTCCAAAGGGAGGATTAGAAAAAGGGGGGGAGGGGGGGGGGGGAAGATTCAGACCCCAGTTGGGGGTGTGAATAGTGAGCAACAGCCTAATAGATATAGGGTTGCTAAATGGGGGATATGTCAAAACTAACCCGCCGGTTATGAGACTCCCACAGTGTGCACAGTGCAAATATCTTTATCAAAAGGAGGGAGGGTGATCAATAGATCAACGGACACTAATTACCACTTGTAAAAGTGGAAGGTCCAGTTGCAGCATGTGTCCGTGAGTAGTCTTCACCAACAAAGCGGGGGGCTGAACTGTTCCTACAAGGAAGGTTAGAGGAAGACTAAGAAGGACTAAGCAAAAACTGGCGTGACCAGAGGTGTAAACATAACACCTGTGGGCATCCCTTTGTCGGATGTATTTGCCTCACACACCCCGAAGGATATTGCCATACCATATACTCTTAAGTGCATTATGTACCTTGCGGTCAGATGCTAACTTTGGTTTGGCTTTATCAAAACATGTTGTGTAAGGTGGCATACGCTTTGGAATACTACCCCCTCGCCAGTTCTGGCGACGGGGGTAGCATTCCACCCTTCCAGAGGGAGAAGACATGTTACTTTCCTTAATCCCGGTTAAAGTTAACCAGAGCCTCAGCATCACAAAATGGATGCTGCTGACACAGACACAAGTCTGGCCTCCTGCTGCTGGAAGAAACTCTGGCAGGGGAAGCCTGTACAATAGGTTTCCTGTCACAGGGAGGTGCTAGCACCACCCCAGACAGGAGATAGTAGATTGGGGCAGAGAGGGCTAAATGAAACTAGACACTGCCTAGGGCACACAAGGTGTCCCATGCATAGGCCAGTTCAAACTGGTGCTGGGGCACTCCAGCCCCAGCTCTGGCACGAAACTGGACAAAGGGAAAGGGGTGTAACCACCCCCTTCCTGGGTCCCACCCATAGGAGGGACCTAGCAGGTAATCCAGCTCCTTGATTTGGAATAAAGGTAGGAGCTGTGTCCTTAGACTTTAGATAATCCTGACTGAAACTCTGATACAAAATTCTGGACCCTTCGACATCCTACTCAACGTAAAAGACTGAAGAATCTCCCTTGTGGTCAAGGAGTGACCACCCTGTGCAAGCAGGCACCATCAAGCGCTCAACAGTTTGCTTTATCGTTGCTCCCGCCAGAGCTCGAACAACAGAGCCTGACAAGAACTGGACTTCCAGACATCCAACAGCCCGATCCACAGCCACAGCAAAGCTGAGACCCATGGAGGTGACGAGAGACGTGGGACCTGCCATCTTGGAAAGCCAGCGAAGTGCTTTCTGTGCAGCTCCTGAGGCACCCTCGAAGCTGTGCATTGGGGATTGAGAAGCCCCAGCCACGAGCCTCTTTTGCACCAAAGATCACCTCTCCACACTCACCGACAGCTGCATGAGGCCCTTTTGCATTTTCCTACTCGACGCGTCTGTCCGGTCACTTGCCCGTTGGCTAGTGGCCTCTGTGACAACGAACCTTTGAATTTTCAATGCTGGTCTGGTTGCTCCAGACTGACTCTTGCTCCCCTGAAAAGGAGCAGCCCGTCAGTCCTTGCTGGTCTGATCCAGAAGCCATCTTTGATTCCTATGTGGGTTGCATTTGCCAAGGCCTGTTGACTCCGAATCGAGAACCGACACCGCCGAAAGCGAGAGCCTTTGTGGGACAGCCTGTGTCGAGCACCTGGTTGTCGTCGACACCTCCTGGTCCACGTGGCAGCGGAGACAAGCTTCACAACATCACCTGATCGTAACCCGACATCGCCAGGTTCCTTCCTGGTTCCTTCCTGGTCTCTGGCTAGTGACCCAGACTCTGTCCCCTCTGCTTTCAGGTACTATACATCTTCGATCCATCCTTGGATCCAACCGGACTCTTCTCTCCTGGTTGCCTGCAGCATCTTTTCTCCAAGGCTCCATAGAACTCCACGACGAAACCCGATTCACTTTGACACCTATGCACCCGCTTCCTGTGGGTGAGGTAACGCGAGTACTGCGGTGCTCCTGTAAAGATTTACACTCCTAGTGTCCTATTTTTAAGTGGTAAAGTTCTAGTCCAGTCGGAAGACTTCCAAATCTGCAACTTTCTAACTTTACGCACCCATTGACTTCTATGGGTGCACGCGTGCGCATTTAGACACTGTACTTGCATCCTGTGGGCCTCCTGCTCCCTAACTACTGTTAGTCCAGTGTAGCCCCAGCGATTCCCAATGCCCTAGGCCTTACCATTGTTCGTGACTTGGTTCTTATACCACTATTTTAGTATATGGTTTTATGGGCCACCAGGGCCTATCCATATTTGTGCAACTTTTGTATGCTATATTAAGTTTCTTGTTATACGCTTGTGCTCCTGTGCTCATAAAGAGTTAAGGGGATTTATTTAGAAATAAATACATATATATTTTGAATATATAACCTGTGTGGTGTCCTTTCATTTGTTATTAAAAGGTTTGCATATGGTAAAACAGCTGGCTTCACATGCCCTCTTGAGTTTAGCCTAAGACTGCTTTTGTCCATGCTACCACTAGGATAGCTGGTCTATAAGGTTGACTTTACAACCATCACCATAAGGGTTGTTTGGACTGGTGCAAGGTGCTCACTAGAATAGTGAACATCATATACCAGGCCAACTTCTCACAACCAGGAGCTGAGCCAAAGTCAGCATCTTGAACTTCTCCTTCCGGAGGAAGAGATTGATGCCCCGGAGTTCCAAGATGGGGCGCAGGCCCCCCTTGTCCTTCTGGGGCACCAGAAAATAGTGGGATAAACAACCATTCCCCACTTCCGGACCGGGAACGCACTTGAGGGACCCCTTGGCCAGGAGGGCTGTGACTTCCTGACGGAGAAGAGCCAAATGATCCCCCGACATGCAGTGGTATTGAGGTGGCATGGCTGGAGGGGAGGACAGAAAGGGGAGAGAATAACCTTGGCAGATTTTCAGCACCCACTTGTCCGATGTAATTCCGCGCCAGTGGTGGAGTTGGTGGCGGACTCTGCCACCCACTGGCGTGGGGTACTCCCGAAAGCTCAGATTAGGAAGGTATAGAGGCAGAAGCAGCGGGGGTGGAGGTGGACTGACCCACGCGCCGGTTTCCAGACCCGCCCCAGTGGAATCCATGGCCGCGCTGAGGCTTGTTCTGCACAGGCTTGTTGGAGGAGCGTGATTGGGTGCCCCTGCCCTGGCCATGAAAGGAACAAAACCCAGTAGTGGCAGGGTTCTTCGTAGAAAGACCCAAGAATTTGGCCGTGGCCCGAGAGTCTTTAAAGAGCTCCAGGGGGGGGCGTGGCCAAGATGGCGACCAAGGCAGACATAGGTCCGTGAAGCTAAAATTGAGCCCCAGGCTTCGGGGCCTACACCGGAAGGGTGCTCGCCGGCCCGTCCCGCTGGGACTGCAATCAGCGAAGTGGGAGCAAGCGAGGTGGGGTGTCAAGAGTTGCCCACACTGACAACAGCTGGCTGGGGCTGACGTGGAGACACGAGGCAAGAGGCTGCTGTGTGCTTTCTGCGAGGCGAGAGGAGGGAGGACTGGCTGGACCTGGTGGAAGAGCGCAAAAATTGAGCCCCAGACTTTGGGGCCTACCAGAAGGAGACTGCCTTCCACACTGTCACCAGTGTGGTCTCAGTGGGGCACGGCCAGGAGAGTAGAGCCGCGGCATCTGAGTGAGCACCTAACGAAGGAGGGCTGCTGCCCAGAAGGTAGGGGCCACGGCGGACAGGCCGGTGATGCTGCCCGGAGGCCATCACGCTCATCTGGTGAAGTGACTGTGACAGGTGGGCTGCGCTGGGGCCTGCGCTGGTCGAGGCCCAGGTGGACTAGGCGAGGGGGCGACCCAACTTGTGCTGCATGGCTGCGGGTGGTGCTTGCGGTGGATGTCCACGGTGCTTGCCCCCTGCAATACCTGGGGCGCATCGACAGAAGGAACGCCTGACCAGAGCTCAGCGTGGGAAGATTGGTGGGCTCGGACCTCGGCCCCGGTTACACAGGAGTCAAGAGAGCACGAACTCACCGGAACAGATCCCCCTCAAGCGGTCGGGCCTCCGAGGCCTTCTAGGGATAAAGTGCTTGGAGCACCATGGCGGCAGGGGCACCCAGGGGCGGACGTATGATAACAGACATGCTGGCTAAAGGTGCCCCTAAGGGAGAGAAGAGCCCGTCAACCCCAGCAGCGGCAAAGGACAACACAGGGCAGGAGGACGGAGGGGCCCCATCACTAAATTGTTCTTGGAGACTCTATTTAACTCCTTGTGTGAGGACTTCCAGACACTAAAGCAAGACATGGCTGGGGAATACCGCGAGCTGCGCCGCGAAGTGGATGGTTTCGGGGAACGAGTGGCGGCGGTGGAGGTAGCAGACCAGACTAGGAGTGAGGAGGTAGAGCAATTGCAACAAAAAGTTGTGAGCAACAAGTCGACCTTCAGGCGCATGCAGAGGACCTTGAGAACCGCTCTCGAAGAAACAACATAAGGGTCCGCAGCGTACCATCCAAGTCAGAGGGGAATAATGTCACCCACTTTTTGCAGGGACTATTTCGGGAGATACTAGGGGAAATGTATGAATTCGAAATCCGCAACGATAGGGGGCATAGGGTAGGCCTGGCGCGTCGAGCACCTGCTCCTCCCCCTGACATCCTAGCGTTCCTACCTGACTGTCCCTTAAAAGAATGAATCCTACAAGAGGCACACCAGAAACAGCCCCTCCGATACCAAGGCAACCCAGTGTTCCAGGACCTCTCGGCCATCACCCTACAAAAGAGGAAAGCCTTCGAGTGGCCACCACGTTCTTGCGTGACAAAGGGATTCCTTATTCCTGGGGTCATCCTTACAGGTTTTATCTTCAAATGGAACGGAGCCCTACAGCAGCTCAGGTCACTACGGGACACATGTGCACTATTGGGCATCGACCTAGACGAGGACTCGAAAAAGGAAGATGTAGCTTTACGGCCCTCGCAGGAGGGATCACCGCACACCTCAAGAGATGGGTGGCAGCGAGTAGGATGCAGACGCTCACCCAAGGCGTCTCTTAGACCAGATCCGGCGATGATGACACAGGAACAGGCATCGGCCATCCAGGAGGTGTCCAAAGACACAGCAGCGTCGGACTAATGCAACGCAACAAGGGGTTTTCTCTTTGCACTACTACCATGCGGGTCTGGAGGAGGGACGGGCGGGGGCCAACGAGGTCGCCATTGCCACGCACTCCTCTACGTAATGTTACCACAGGCCTAAACTGTGTATTGACTGGCCTGGGACTATGACAAACACTTGGGAGTTCCTGGTTGGGGTTGGGGGGGACGGAGGGTGGTGGGTGTTGGGGTTCAGGGGACGGTGCGGGGCTGGCGACTGGGGGAGTTCTCTGTTGGAGTTAGGGTGGGAAGGGGGGTCCAGGTCCATGAGCGCGTGCATGTGTGTGGCAGAGTGGGGTATTTGTTGATTGGCAGGTGGCTCGGGTGGGGCAAATTCTGGCAGAGTAGTCAAAGCCTCTGGGTTGAATATGACACAGGAGAGGCACTGGGCAGGGATGCAGAGCGTACAGGGCTAGTCAATTGCCATACCTGCGACTGAACTATGTCTCCTCACCTTGAACGTCTGGGTCCTCAACAACCCCTTGAAGCGGAGGGCGGTTCTGTCGTTCTTGGAAAACTCAAACACCGATATTTGTCTTCTCCAGGAGACGCATTTATTGTCCAAGGATTGTCATAGGCTGAAATCCCGCAGCTTTCCATTCCAATTTTTCTCCTCGGCCCCCACTAAAATGTCAGGGGTAGTGATATTGGTGGCCCAGCATTTCAGGGGGTAGGTGTTACAAAAGGGAGCCGAAATACGAGGGAGGTTCCTCTCCTATAGATTTTCCCTGGGGGAAGCCACATTTACAGTTAGTTCAGTTTACGCACCTAATGAGGGTCAGGAGAAGTTCTTCCATCAGGCGCTTAGTGAGGCAGCGGCGACACCCGATCTTGGTGGGTGGGGACCTCAACCTGGTATTCGATGACATCCTGGATAGATCAGGGCAACGCTCCTCACAAGCAGGAACTTTATCTGAGGAGGGACTGGCCAGGCTGGAGGAGTTGGGGATGGTTGATCTCTGGCGCAGCTTTCATCCCGGAGTCAGGGACTATTCATATTATTCTAGTGCCCATAAAACCTATGCGCGGCTGGACTACTTTGTGTCTTCCTCATCCCTTAAGGCACTTGCGATAGGGGCAGAGATAGGAGCCGCGGCGCTCTCAGACCACGCACCGCTTTGGGTGGTGTTCTCCTTCCCACCTGTGACCCGGCCCGCGCGTTGTTGGCGGTTGCGCGACACGCTGCTACACCGCAAGGACGTTGTAGAGAAAATCAAAGGGGCAATTGCTGACTATTTATCACATAACCACACTTCAGACAGCTCCTTAGCAGCACACTGGGAGGCACTTAAGGCGGTATTGCGAGATGAATTCATTGCAGTCTCGGTGGCAGAGAATGCAGAGAGGGCGCGCAAGAGAGAGGAGCTCACGTTACGGACGCGGGAGCTAGAGCAGATGCACCAAAGAACTGGCGCTCCCCGGGTGTGGAGGCAGCTTTGCCTGGGGCGACAGCAGCGGACCGCACTGGACCAGGATCAGGCAGAATTCACGGCCCTGAGAGTGAGGCATATGTACTACACCAGGGGGGACAGGTGCGGGCGACTGCTGGGGCAGGCGCTTCGGGAAGCTCAGCAGCGACACATGGTACATGGGCTTGCTACTCGGGTCGGGGGACGGGTTACCGAAGATGGCAACATAGCGACGGCCTTTAGCGACTTTTATGCTTCCCTATATGCAGGGGCGCAGCTTGATGCCGACGACGGCGACGATTTCTTGGGGTCTATTCCTCTTCCATCCTTGTCTAAAGACCAATCTGACCTCTTGGACAGCAAGATTCGTCCCGAGGAGGTAATATTGGCGATTTCGCGCATGAAATTGGCTAAAGCTACGGGACCGGACGGCTTTACGTCTATCTTCTATAAAACATTCTGTCCTCAGATTGCACCATTACTGACCGCCCTTTTCAACTTGTTCGCAGACCCCGGCGCGATCCCGAGGGATTTGTTAGACGCCACCATATCGGTCATCCCTAAACCGGGGAAAGACCGCACTCAGTGCGGAGCCTGTCGACCAATATCCCTCCTCAATGTAGATCTAAAAATCTATACTAGCATTCTGGCAGCGCGCCTGGCACCGCTCATGCAAGAGCTGATCGAGCCGGACCAGGCAGGGTTTATTCCGGAGAGACAAACTGCCGACAACACTAAGAGGGCTTTACATCTGATAGAAAAGGCCATGCGAACGTCTGGGGAGTATATGATGCTCGCGATAGACGCCGAAAAAGCGTTCGATAGGGTCCATTGGCCATACTTGGAGCTGGTCTTGATGAAGGCAGGGATGGGGGAGAAATTTCGAACTTGGGTCCTGAATTGTTATACCTTTCCAACGGCGACTGTGCGAGTCAATGGGTACTCCTCGCCCCATTTTCCCATTGAACAGGGGACACGGCAGGGGTGCCCATTGTCGCCTCTGCTCTTTGCGCTTTATATGGAGCCGCTGGCACAAGCATTGCGTTTAGACCCGAGGGTGAAGGGGATTAAATTTGGCTCCTACGAGCATACAATCAGCTTATACGCTGACGATGTCCTCCTCTCCTTGGCCTCCCCTAGTGACTCCCTGCCGGCCTGTGTTGAGATCCTGGATACGTTTGCTGGTGTGGCGGGTTTTAAAGTTAACATTACGAAGTCGGTGGCACTGGATCTCTCGCTTGAGGCGCACACCCGGCTTACCTGCAGGAGTATTTCCCCTTCCGCTGGGCGTCGGAGGCTGTCCGGTACTTGAGAATTCAGCTAGCAGCTACTCTGCAATAGACAGTGGGTATCAACTATGCTAGGCTACGTCAGACACTCCTTAAGGAACTGGGCAGATGGAAGCATCTCTCGCTTTCATGGCTGGGCAGAGTGGCTGCCATAAAAATTACCATTCTTCCGCAAATCCTGTATCTATTTCGTGCCATTCCGCTCAGTACCCCCAAGGGCTGGATCCGCCAAACCCAATCGGAGCTCGCTCAGTTCATCTGGAACGGTAAGCGTCCTAGAATGAAGCTTAGGCTGGCAATGTTATCCCCGGAGAGGGGAGGTCTAGGCCTGCCTGACCTGACACTATACTATCAGGCGACCCAACTCCGGACCCTGGTGGAGTGGAGCAAGTGGGAGTCAGAAAAGCACTGGCTCTTTCAAGATCAGGCGGTGGCGGGCCGCCCGTTGCAGGAGGTCCCTTTCCTCCGTAAGCAGCACGACCCCCAACTTGTATGCCTCACAGATCACAAGAGTCCCATTGGAGGTGTGGGACCAGACCAGTACGGCGCATGATTTGACGACCTTTCCGTCTCCCCTCACGCCGCTCCTGGAGAACACGGATTTTGTGCCTGGACAGGACATTCAGGCTTTTGCTCGGTGGCGCACGGCGGGATGTAGAGTTCTATTCCACCTATATACAGGGGAGGGCGTGGCCCCTTTGAGAGTTTGAGACGGGAATACGGCCTGCCGGAATCAGAACGGCTTAGGTATCTTCAAGTGCGTTATTGGGCACTAAATGCTCAAGTTAGGGAGGGGGCGGACCGGAGACTCAGGCCTTACGAATATTGGTTAATCACTCGGACAGCGGATAAAAAGCTCATATCAGACCTATACCGTATGCTATTAGACCGGTACTCACACATCTATAACTCAGGAAGGGTTCGCTGGGAGAAGGAGCTGGGGCGGGTGTTGAGTAACAAGGAATGGGAGAGCATCTACTATCGCGCCCGCCACTCCGCCCACCATATGGGGTTGACAGACACCTTCACTAAGCTAGTGACGTACTTGTACTACACACCTGAAAGGTTGCATGAGATGGATCATACAAGGGAGGCATCTTGTTTGCGGGGATGTGGAGAGAGGGGTACGTTGGTCCATCTACTGTGGGACTGCGACCGGATTCAGGGGTACTGGAAGCTGGTGCTTGACGAGATAGACACACACTTTGAGAAGGAAATCCCAAGACTCCCCGCCTATGTCCTGCTGGGTTTACCCAATGCTATCACCTATCCGTTGAGATCACGTAGGGGCAGACTAATTGCTATAGCGCTAGGCTCCGCCATTCAGAATGTGTTTGGCTTTTTGGCGCACGCTGCATGTTCCCACGTTTCAAGGATGGTTACATCGCTTTTGGTCAGTTCTGGGTATGGAAAAGTTGTCATTAATTAAGGCAGGGGAAGGTGCCAAGTATGCGGAACTGTGGCAGCCATTCTTGTCTTTTCTGGCTACAGAATTCAGGGTGGTGACGTGACCCCGGTATTTGCGTTTGTTACGCCTGTCAAAGATCGACTCTTGAGACACTGTGGAATGGATGATTGCGTTAAAATAGAGGGGTACTGGACCTGGACCGTGGGTGGCGGGGGGTAAGGGGGTGGGTAGGGGGGTTGGTTCTTGTTCTTGCTTTTTCTTTTGAATGCTGGCCTGCAGTTTGGTCAGGTGGATAGAGAGCCTCGTGTCTCATCTAGGCTCAACATATGCTCTCGTCAATGTTTTCCCATGCCATTTTCTTCTGCATTGAATGTCTTTCAATTTATGGGAAGTTCTACTGTCTGTGTACGAGCTGATTGTTCAATAAAAAGATTTAATACTAAAGAGCTCCAGGGCATTGTCAGCCTTATCGCCAAAGAGGCGGGAGCCATCAAAGGCATGTCCATGAGCGAGCCCTGGAAATCGGTGGAGAACCCAGTTGAACGCAACCAGGTATGGTGCCGCAATGCCACAGTCGTCGAAATTGACCATCCCAATGAATCAGCGGTATCCAAACCACACCTGATGGCAAATTTAGCCGTAACCTTACCTTCAGAAATTGCTTGGGAAAGGGCGGCCTGGACTTCCTCAGAACACTGAGACAAGACCTGAGCTACCAAATCCCACACTGCGTGGGAGTAACGGCCCAACAAGCAGGCGGTGTTAATCGACCGCAGCCCCAAACTGGCTGAGGAGAACAACCTCTTGTCAAATTGTTCCAGCCTTTTCCGGTGGAGCCGTGGGAAAGCCACTCTGCGATGTCGAGGCCTGAATGACCATGCTCTCAGGCGTAGGGTGAGTGGTCAGGAAAGCAGGATCACCAGGCACCGGGCGATGACGCCAAGCGACGTTTTTATCCACCGGTGCCCCCGTGGCCGGTCGCAACCAAGTGCCCAAGAGGACTTCTTTGAAAGGGAGCAGCGGCTCCGAAGATGCAGATGCCGTCTGGAGCACCTCTGTAAGGAGGCTGGTTTTGAGGGCCACTGTAGGGAGATCGAGATTGAGAGCCTCCTCAGCTCGATGGAGCACCATGGTGTAGAAGCACCCTCCTCCATAGTAGGTGGAGGAGAGGCAAACCCCAGGTCAGAAGACACATCAAGTTCATCCGCATCTTCAAGGTCGTCCACCCAATATTGCTTGGAGTCACATTGCCGGGCAAGCGGGTCCTCGGACCTGTCCCAGTCTTTGTCCGGATCCGGCATAAAGGGGGCCAGTAGCGGTGGTAGAGCGGAGAGGGGACAAACGGCATTGGGTACGGCCGAGCCCGAGCTGGAGCCGCATCCCAATTTGGGACAAAATGGTCCGGGAACCGGGGCAGGGGTGGGATGAATGGCACCCACTGAGGTGGAGCCGAGGGCGGCGCCGGGGCCGGAGCCGTCGGCGCTGCACCTCATGGCGCCGGAGCCAGCGCCGTAGGATCCTGTGGTGCCGGGGCCGGAGCCGGTGGCGGAGCCGCCGGGCCAGTAGAATCTGGACACGGGACCACCTCGTCCACCTCCGGGGAGCGACGGGGGGGATGTCGGAGAGTGAACATGCTTCAACTGCTTTTTATGCAAAAAACACAGTTGATGGACAGAATGTAGAACAATGTCATACATTCACCCCAGTACAAGGATCTGGGCCTAAATCCATCGTTTTTTTGCACTCCACACCACCCTGGGTTAGACACTGGCTATATGCAAATCAGCTCTGACCCTGTGCCTGACATTGTTCTACATTCTGTCCATCAACTGTGTTTTTTGCAATTTTCATCCCGAGTGGGCTGGGGATGCTCAGACGTGAGTCCCAGGGTCTCCACACCACTGGAGTCAAGCTATCCAGGCTGAATGAAGGCTGATAGCCAGAAACCGGTCCTTGGATGCTTGATTCCGGTCTGGGAAAGACATGGCTTGGTAGTTCGGACTGGACTGTTCCCATGAGGCACAGGGTCAGAGCTGATTTGCAATATAGCCAGTGTCTAACCCAGGGTGGTGTGGAGTGCAAAAAACGATGGATTTAGGCCCAGATCCTTGTACTGGGGTGAATGTATGACATTGTTCTACATTCTGTCCATCAACTGTGTTTTTTGCAATTTTCACCCGAGTGGGCTGGGGATGCTCAGACGTGAGTCCCAGGCTCTCCACACCACTGGAGTCAAGCTATCCAGGCTGAATGAAGGCTGATAGCCAGAAACCGGTCCTTGGATGCTTGATTCCGGTCTGGGAAAGACATGGCTTGGTAGTTCGGACTGGACTGTTCCCATGAGGCACAGGGTCAGAGCTGATTTGCATATAGCCAGTGTCTAACCCAGGGTGGTGTGGAGTGCAAAAAACGATGGATTTTGGCCCAGATCCTTGTACTGGGGTGAATGTATGACATTGTTCTACATTCTGTCCATCAACTGTGTTTTTTGCAATTTTCACCCCGAGTGGGCTGGGGATGCTCAGACGTGAGTCCCAGGCTCTCCACACCACTGGAGTCAAGCTATCCAGGCTGAATGAAGGCTGATAGCCAGAAACCGGTCCTTGGATGCTTGATTCCGGTCTGGGAAAGACATGGCTTGGTAGTTCGGACTGGACTGTTCCCATGAGGCACAGGGTCAGAGCTGATTTGCATATAGCCAGTGTCTAACCCAGGGTGGTGTGGAGTGCAAAAAACGATGGATTTAGGCCCAGATCCTTGTACTGGGGTGAATGTATGACATTGTTCTACATTCTGTCCATCAACTGTGTTTTTTGCAATTTTCACCCCGAGTGGGCTGGGGGTGCTCAGACGTGAGTCTCAGGCTCTCCACACCACTGGAGTCAAGCTATCCAGGCTGAATGAAGGCTGATAGCCAGACACCGGTCCTTGGATGCTTGATTCCGGTCTGGGAAAGACATGGCTTGGTAGTTCGGACTGGACTGTTCCCATGAGGCACAGGGTCAGAGCTGATTTGCCTATAGCCAGTGTCTAACCCAGGGTGGTGTGGAGTGCAAAAAACGATGGATTTAGGCCCAGATCCTTGTACTGGGGTGAATGTATGACATTGTTCTACATTCTGTCCATCAACTGTGTTTTTTGCAATTTTCACCCCGAGTGGGCTGGGGGTGCTCAGACGTGAGTCTCAGGCTCTCCACACCACTGGAGTCAAGCTATCCAGGCTGAATGAAGGCTGATAGCCAGAAACCGGTCCTTGGATGCTTGATTCCGGTCTGGGAAAGACATGACTTGGTAGTTCGGACTGGACTGTTCCCATGAGGCACAGGGTCAGAGCTGATTTGCATATAGCCAGTGTCTAACCCCGGGTGGTGTGGAGTGCAAAAAACGATGGATTTAGGCCCAGATCCTTGTACTGGGGTGAATGTATGACATTATTCTACATTCTGTCCATCAACTGTGTTTTTTGCAATTTTCACCCCGAGTGGGCTGGGGATGCTCAGACGTGATTCCCAGGCTCTCCACACCACTGGAGTCAAGCTATCCAGGCTGAATGAAGGCTGATAGCCAGAAACCGGTCCTTGGATGCTTGATTCCGGTCTGGGAAAGACATGGCTTGGTAGTTCGGACTGGACTGTTCCCATGAGGCACAGGGTCAGAGCTGATTTGCATATAGCCAGTGTCTAACCCAGGGTGGTGTGGAGTGCAAAAAACGATGGATTTAGGCCCAGATCCTTGTACTGGGGTGAATGTATGACATTGTTCTACATTCTGTCCATCAACTGTGTTTTTTGCAATTTTCACCCCGAGTGGGCTGGGGATGCTCAGACGTGAGTCCCAGGCTCTCCACACCACTGGAGTCAAGCTATCCAGGCTGAATGAAGGCTGATAGCCAGAAACCGGTCCTTGGATGCTTGATTCCGGTCTGGGAAAGACATGGCTTGGTAGTTCGGACTGGACTGTTCCCATGAGGCACAGGGTCAGAGCTGATTTGCATATAGCCAGTGTCTAACCCAGGGTGGTGTGGAGTGCAAAAAACGATGGATTTAGGCCCAGATCCTTGTACTGGGGTGAATGTATGACATTGTTCTACATTCTGTCCATCAACTGTGTTTTTTGCAATTTTCACCCCGAGTGGGCTGGGGATGCTCAGACGTGAGTCCCAGGCTCTCCACACCACTGGAGTCAAGCTATCCAGGCTGAATGAAGGCTGATAGCCAGAAACCGGTCCTTGGATGCTTGATTCCGGTCTGGGAAAGACATGGCTTGGTAGTTCGGACTGGACTGTTCCCATGAGGCACAGGGTCAGAGCTGATTTGCATATAGCCAGTGTCTAACCCAGGGTGGTGTGGAGTGCAAAAAATGATGGATTTACGCCCAGATCCTTGTACTGGGGTGAATGTATGACATTGTTCTACATTCTGTCCGTCAACTGTGTTTTTTGCAATTTTCACCCCGAGTGGGCTGGGGATGCTCAGACGTAAGTCCCAGGCTCTCCACACCACTGGAGTCAAGCTATCCAGGCTGAATGAAGGCTGATAGCCAGAAACCGGTCCTTGGATGCTTGATTCCGGTCTGGGAAAGACATGGCTTGGTAGTTCGGACTGGACTGTTCCCATGAGGCACAGGGTCAGAGCTCATTTGCATATAGCCAGTGTCTAACCCAGGGTGGTGTGGAGTGCAAAAAACGATGGATTTAGGCCCAGATCCTTGTACTGGGGTGAATGTATGACATTGTTCTACATTCTGTCCATCAACTGTGTTTTTTGCAATTTTCACCCCGAGTGGGCTGGGGATGCTCAGACGTGAGTCCCAGGCTCTCCACACCACTGGAGTCAAGCTATCCAGGCTGAATGAAGGCTGGTAGCCAGAAACCGGTCCTTGGATGCTTGATTCCGGTCCGGGAAAGACATGGCTTGGTAGTTCGGACTGGACTGTTCCCATGAGGCACAGGGTCAGAGCTGATTTGCATATAGCCTGTGTCTAACCCAGGGTGGTGTGGAGTGCAAAAAACGATGGATTTAGGCCCAGATCCATTGTACTGGGGTGAATGTATGACATTGTTCTACATTCTGTCCATCAACTGTGTTTTTTGCAATTTTCACCCCGAGTGGGCTGGGGATGCTCAGACGTGAGTCCCAGGCTCTCCACACCACTGGAGTCAAGCTATCCAGGCTGCATGAAGGCTGATAGCCAGAAACCGGTCCTTGGATGCTTGATTCCGGTCTGGGAAAGACATGGCTTGGTAGTTCGGACTGGACTGTTCCCATGAGGCACAGGGTCAGAGCTGATTTGCATATAGCCAGTGTCTAACCCAGGGTGGTGTGGAGTGCAAAAACGATGGATTTAGGCCCAGATCCTTGTACTGGGGTGAATGTATGACATTGTTCTACATTCTGTCCATCAACTGTGTTTTTTGCAATTTTCACCCCGAGTGGGCTGGGGATGCTCAGACGTGAGTCCCAGGCTCTCCACACCACTGGAGTCAAGCTATCCAGGCTGAATGAAGGCTGATAGCCAGAAACCGGTCCTTGGATGCTTGATTCCGGTCTGGGAAAGACATGGCTTGGTAGTTCGGACTGGACTGTTCCCATGAGGCACAGGGTCAGAGCTGATTTGCATATAGCCAGTGTCTAACCCAGGGTGGTGTGGAGTGCAAAAAACGATGGATTTAGGCCCAGATCCTTGTACTGGGGTGAATGTATGACATTGTTCTACATTCTGTCCATCAACTGTGTTTTTTGCAATTTTCACCCCGAGTGGGCTGGGGATGCTCAGACGTGAGTCCCAGGCTCTCCACACCACTGGAGTCAAGCTATCCAGGCTGAATGAAGGCTGATAGCCAGAAACCGGTCCTTGGATGCTTGATTCCGGTCCGGGAAAGACATGGCTTGGTAGTTCGGACTGGACTGTTCCCATGAGGCACAGGGTCAGAGCTGATTTGCATATAGCCAGTGTCTAACCCAGGGTGGTGTGGAGTGCAAAAAATGATGGATTTACGCCCAGATCCTTGTACTGGGGTGAATGTATGACATTGTTCTACATTCTGTCCGTCAACTGTGTTTTTTGCAATTTTCACCCCGAGTGGGCTGGGGATGCTCAGACGTAAGTCCCAGGCTCTCCACACCACTGGAGTCAAGCTATCCAGGCTGAATGAAGGCTGATAGCCAGAAACCGGTCCTTGGATGCTTGATTCCGGTCTGGGAAAGACATGGCTTGGTAGTTCGGACTGGACTGTTCCCATGAGGCACAGGGTCAGAGCTCATTTGCATATAGCCAGTGTCTAACCCAGGGTGGTGTGGAGTGCAAAAAACGATGGATTTAGGCCCAGATCCTTGTACTGGGGTGAATGTATGACATTGTTCTACATTCTGTCCATCAACTGTGTTTTTTGCAATTTTCACCCCGAGTGGGCTGGGGATGCTCAGACGTGAGTCCCAGGCTCTCCACACCACTGGAGTCAAGCTATCCAGGCTGAATGAAGGCTGGTAGCCAGAAACCGGTCCTTGGATGCTTGATTCCGGTCCGGGAAAGACATGGCTTGGTAGTTCGGACTGGACTGTTCCCATGAGGCACAGGGTCAGAGCTGATTTGCATATAGCCTGTGTCTAACCCAGGGTGGTGTGGAGTGCAAAAAACGATGGATTTAGGCCCAGATCCATTGTACTGGGGTGAATGTATGACATTGTTCTACATTCTGTCCATCAACTGTGTTTTTTGCAATTTTCACCCCGAGTGGGCTGGGGATGCTCAGACGTGAGTCCCAGGCTCTCCACACCACTGGAGTCAAGCTATCCAGGCTGCATGAAGGCTGATAGCCAGAAACCGGTCCTTGGATGCTTGATTCCGGTCTGGGAAAGACATGGCTTGGTAGTTCGGACTGGACTGTTCCCATGAGGCACAGGGTCAGAGCTGATTTGCATATAGCCAGTGTCTAACCCAGGGTGGTGTGGAGTGCAAAAACGATGGATTTAGGCCCAGATCCTTGTACTGGGGTGAATGTATGACATTGTTCTACATTCTGTCCATCAACTGTGTTTTTTGCAATTTTCACCCCGAGTGGGCTGGGGATGCTCAGACGTGAGTCCCAGGCTCTCCACACCACTGGAGTCAAGCTATCCAGGCTGAATGAAGGCTGATAGCCAGAAACCGGTCCTTGGATGCTTGATTCCGGTCTGGGAAAGACATGGCTTGGTAGTTCGGACTGGACTGTTCCCATGAGGCACAGGGTCAGAGCTGATTTGCATATAGCCAGTGTCTAACCCAGGGTGGTGTGGAGTGCAAAAAACGATGGATTTAGGCCCAGATCCTTGTACTGGGGTGAATGTATGACATTGTTCTACATTCTGTCCATCAACTGTGTTTTTTGCAATTTTCACCCCGAGTGGGCTGGGGATGCTCAGACGTGAGTCCCAGGCTCTCCACACCACTGGAGTCAAGCTATCCAGGCTGAATGAAGGCTGATAGCCAGAAACCGGTCCTTGGATGCTTGATTCCGGTCCGGGAAAGACATGGCTTGGTAGTTCGGACTGGACTGTTCCCATGAGGCACAGGGTCAGAGCTGATTTGCATATAGCCAGTGTCTAACCCAGGGTGGTGTGGAGTGCAAAAAACGATGGATTTAGGCCCAGATCCTTGTACTGGGGCGAATGTATGACATTGTTCTACATTCTGTCCATCAACTGTGTTTTTTGCAATTTTCACCCCGAGTGGGCTGCGGATGCTCAGACGTGAGTCCCAGGCTCTCCACACCACTGGAGTCAAGCTATCCAGGCTGAATGAAGGCTGATAGCCAGAAACCGGTCCTTGGATGCTTGATTCCGGTCTGGGAAAGACATGGCTTGGTAGTTCGGACTGGACTGTTCCCATGAGGCACAGGGTCAGAGCTGATTTGCATATAGCCAGTGTCTAACCCAGGGTGGTGTGGAGTGCAAAAAATGATGGATTTACGCCCAGATCCTTGTACTGGGGTGAATGTATGACATTGTTCTACATTCTGTCCATCAACTGTGTTTTTTGCAATTTTCACCCCGAGTGGGCTGGGGATGCTCAGACGTAAGTCCCAGGCTCTCCACACCACTGGAGTCAAGCTATCCAGGCTGAATGAAGGCTGATAGCCAGAAACCGGTCCTTGGATGCTTGATTCCGGTCTGGGAAAGACATGGCTTGGTAGTTCGGACTGGACTGTTCCCATGAGGCACAGGGTCAGAGCTCATTTGCATCTAGCCAGTGTCTAACCCAGGGTGGTGTGGAGTGCAAAAAACGATGGATTTAGGCCCAGAGCCTTGTACTGGGGTGAATGTATGACATTGTTCTACATTCTGTCCATCAACTGTGTTTTTTGCAATTTTCACCCCGAGTGGGCTGGGGATGCTCAGACGTGAGTCCCAGGCTCTCCACACCACTGGAGTCAAGCTATCCAGGCTGAATGAAGGCTGATAGCCAGAAACCGGTCCTTGGATGCTTGATTCCGGTCTGGGAAAGACATGGCTTGGTAGTTCGGACTGGACTGTTCCCATGAGGCACAGGGTCAGAGCTGATTTGCATATAGCCAGTGTCTAACCCAGGGTGGTGTGGAGTGCAAAAAACGATGGATTTAGGCCCAGATCCTTGTACTGGGGTGAATGTATGACATTGTTCTACATTCTGTCCATCAACTGTGTTTTTTGCAATTTTCACCCCGAGTGGGCTGGGGATGCTCAGACGTGAGTCCCAGGCTCTCCACACCACTGGAGTCAAGCTATCCAGGCTGCATGAAGGCTGATAGCCAGAAACCGGTCCTTGGATGCTTGATTCCGGTCTGGGAAAGACATGGCTTGGTAGTTCGGACTGGACTGTTCCCATGAGGCACAGGGTCAGAGCTGATTTGCATATAGCCAGTGTCTAACCCAGGGTGGTGTGGAGTGCAAAAACGATGGATTTAGGCCCAGATCCTTGTACTGGGGTGAATGTATGACATTGTTCTACATTCTGTCCATCAACTGTGTTTTTTGCAATTTTCACCCCGAGTGGGCTGGGGATGCTCAGACGTGAGTCCCAGGCTCTCCACACCACTGGAGTCAAGCTATCCAGGCTGAATGAAGGCTGATAGCCAGAAACCGGTCCTTGGATGCTTGATTCCGGTCTGGGAAAGACATGGCTTGGTAGTTTGGACTGGACTGTTCCCATGAGGCACAGGGTCAGAGCTGATTTGCATATAGCCAGTGTCTAACCCAGGGTGGTGTGGAGTGCAAAAAACGATGGATTTAGGCCCAGATCCTTGTACTGGGGCGAATGTATGACATTGTTCTACATTCTGTCCATCAACTGTGTTTTTTGCAATTTTCACCCCGAGTGGGCTGGGGATGCTCAGACGTGAGTCCCAGGCTCTCCACACCACTGGAGTCAAGCTATCCAGGCTGAATGAAGGCTGATAGCCAGAAATCGGTCCTTGGATGCTTGATTCCGGTCTGGGAAAGACATGGCTTAGTAGTTCGGACTGGACTGTTCCCATGAGGCACAGGGTCAGAGCTGATTTGCATATAGCCAGTGTCTAACCCAGGGTGGTGTGGAGTGCAAAAAACGATGGATTTACGCCCAGATCCTTGTACTGGGGTGAATGTATGACATTGTTCTACATTCTGTCCATCAACTGTGTTTTTTGCAATTTTCACCCCGAGTGGGCTGGGGATGCTCAGACGTAAGTCCCAGGCTCTCCACACCACTGGAGTCAAGCTATCCAGGCTGAATGAAGGCTGATAGCCAGAAATCGGTCCTTGGATGCTTGATTCCGGTCTGGGAAAGACATGGCTTAGTAGTTCGGACTGGACTGTTCCCATGAGGCACAGGGTCAGAGCTGATTTGCATATAGCCAGTGTCTAACCCAGGGTGGTGTGGAGTGCAAAAAACGATGGATTTACGCCCAGATCCTTGTACTGGGGTGAATGTATGACATTGTTCTACATTCTGTCCATCAACTGTGTTTTTTGCAATTTTCACCCCGAGTGGGCTGGGGATGCTCAGACGTGAGTCCCAGGCTCTCCACACCACTGGAGTCAAGCTATCCAGGCTGAATGAAGGCTGATAGCCAGAAATCGGTCCTTGGATGCTTGATTCCGGTCTGGGAAAGACATGGCTTAGTAGTTCGGACTGGACTGTTCCCATGAGGCACAGGGTCAGAGCTGATTTGCATATAGCCAGTGTCTAACCCAGGGTGGTGTGGAGTGCAAAAAACGATGAATTTAGGCCCAGATCCTTGTACTGGGGTGAATGTATGACATTGTTCTACATTCTGTCCATCAACTGTGTTTTTTGCAATCAACTGCTTTTCATGGCGTCTCTTACCGGAATCTGAAGGCGAAGACTTAGAGCCTGAGGAGCGATGGCACTGGTCCCGCGAGCAGTCTCGTGAACGCCCCCTAAACCCGGAGCGGCGGTGAGAGGAATGCCGGACCTCCACCAACTTCTGGCGCTGCTCCCACAAGGCCTTCAGGGCCATGGCTCAACAGTCTCAACAGTCCCGGGAGTCATGATCGGTCTCCAGGCAGTAGAGGCAAACATCATGGGGTTCCGCCACCGACATGTTGCGGCGGTCTGGCCCACAAGACTTAAAGCTGGGCATCCCTACGTGCACCAGGAGACAAGAGGGGGAGACAAAAGTCTCAAAAGAGTAGCCAAAAAATGACTGAGGTACGTGCTCAATCCGGATCTGCACTTTCGGCTCGGAAAAACCAATAATTGATGTCAGCACGCATGGCTGGCACCTAAGTACTCTCCGTGATGTCATCTTGGCACTGGTGATGCCAGTGACGGACGCGGAGCTGCAGGACGCCACCTACTGACACGCAGGGGTACTGCCAAGCAAGACTTTCTGGAGCCAGTCTGACGCATGGGGATATTCTAAGGTAAGGAATCTATCACTAACGTGTCTCTTTCAGATACATCATTCATTGAAACCTAAAAAAAATATAGTAATTACTATGACTCAGTAGGTCTCGTGGTCTGATAAGGAACATTTCTCCAAGTTATGCCTTCGAGCACAAGATAAGCCGTGATGTTTGCACCACAGAGATATCTTTGAGGTCTGTAAGATGAAAAATGCAGTTGCAGTTCAGAGCAGTAGAACAGTGATCATCATTCATGTAGTGATGGTAGCATCGGTTTCATCTGTGAAATACATTGATCTATGTAAAGTTGGAGAGAAAGTTCACTCAAATATCCTCAAGCTAGCGGTGTTACTGCTCTTATTAAGGGGTACATCATTTTGAGTAGGGAGAGGCTGGGAGGTTCTACGCTGAATCCTTCTTGGTGTCTGATGGTCGGCTGTAGAGAATCGGCCACATATACATAGCTGAACTAGAGACAAAGTAGACAGGATAACAGTTAGTTTACCTTTTAACCCAAGAACTGTAATGGGTGTTAGGTAGGAGGGTTTAAAAGCTTGCTTGTTGTTGATATTTTCACAAACTAGAGACCCGACTTTAGGGATTCACCCGTCAGCAACGGTTACAACCTTTCTTTACTGGTGGAGGCTTCAGAATGGTTCACATTACACAGATTGTCTCAGACCTCCTGGATATTGTGTAAGACATTGAAACGTTTTTCCAGGTCAAACTTTACTTCATACGCTACCTTCCCAGGATTATTTAGGTGAGGCACATACATAGGAACTCCAAAGAGAACCTCGTATGAAGTGCGTCCCCCAATACACATTTAGACACATTATATAATGCTCTTTGAACTCCATACAAGTCTTTATATAAATATCATTCATTCATATAGATTATGATAACAACTAAGACCTGAGTTTACTAGCCTAGCAGTCAAGGCTTCTATAATCATGCCATTAGTAGGCTCAACTAATCTGTTGGACTTCACTCAAAATGGATTGCTGAATTCTAGACAAACTCCCAGAGCAGACATAGTATACCTATAAGCCTTGGAGGTGAACGCAGGACCATTACCTGGGTGAAATGCATTCACTGCTCCCATCGCTACCAGACATTACAAATCCTTTACGACTGCTGAAGCACTTACATTTTTCTCTGTACTCACACCTATAGGACCTTAATTTAGTGTGCCAATAGTGTACAAGTAAATCACCCTGAATGGGATGTCAGAGACTGTGAGGGGAGTTGGCAAAGGTCTCTTAAAAGTAGATGGTTTGATCTGTTGACAAATGTCATATCTTCTAACATAGTGTCTAGTCTGTTTATATAAACAAGGCCAGCAGTGGTATTGCTGTAGCATTTCCATGGTGGTTGTATTTACCCCAGCATGGGCAGATGTCAGTAGCTCCTATGCTTCCCTGATTAAATCTAATCTGGAGAGATTATTAGTAATTATTTTCTCTCCCACTCTTGGTACTACATGAGTGTTGTCTGAATTAAGGGTGAAGGAGTATTTGGGAGGAAAGCCAACAGGAGGCGTTCTGCCTTGTATGGTTGCATGTATGGCTGTTAAAATATCTGTGTTGATCTTTGTCTGAGCTCTGGTTAAGGCTACTACTCTGACTGTCTGAATTACAGCTCTTGCAGCTAATCCAGCTGAACAATTCCCTTTGACAAGAAATCCATCACGCTGATGGCCCAAACAGTGCCTCACATGGAGCAATAAAAGCTTATCTTATAACGCAGCTACCTTTTCCCATAGTTGTTGATTCTTAATATGCTTTCCTGTTTTAATACTAAACTCTACATCAATTGCACTCAAAGAAGAGGTCAACTGCCTCCACCTTTGGTGTAGAGCACAAGCATTAAGAATGCTTGCTTTGAAGGCTGCCTCTGGTGCCTGTATGGGAGAAACCACAATCATGAGTTTTCCCTGTGCCAAAGGGCAGTCCTTCAAAATTTGTACAGCTGCAAGAACTTTTCTAATGGAAGAAAAATATGCCTCAGCTGGAGACTACTTGAGACTTGTATGCTATGGGAACAGTCTGTCCCTCATTGTAGGTCAGATAGGATTAACAAGATTAGGGTGGTATGGTTCGGAGCACTTTTTACATAGGATTAACCAGATTGGGGTGGTATGATTCGGGGCACTAAGTTGGTCTTACTGTTTGTAGTTTGTAAATATTTAGATTCTAGCTTATCTGCTTGCAGAGTACGCATGATATCAGTGTGTTTGTTTCTCCACTGCTTGCTGAAAGTTTGGGAAAAATCAAGTCGCTCACCGTGGTGTGGTAAGTATGTATGTCCAAAGATAAGAAACCTCAGCAGGGACTGAAACTTCTTCAATATAATAGGAGGCTGCAAGGTAGCACACGTCTGAAGGAAATCAGAAGCCAAACCCTTGCCCTCATTAGATAAATTGTATCCAATGAAGATCACCGTAAGGTTGGCAACCTTCGATTTTTTAAAGTAAACTTTGTAACCATGGGATGTTAATATTGGTACAATTCTGTCCACCCTTAGTTAGGTGTACATCTAAGTCTTCATCAGTGAGTGAGATAGATATCATCAATGTATGATAATACCCCAGGATCTGGTTGTAAACTACCCAAAATTCCAGCTGAAAACAAGCCAGAACTATTTGTATAGCCCTTAGCAAGCATCTTAACGAGAACTGCACCCTGTTGAAAATAAAAGAGGTTAAATGCTCGCTTTTAGGTGCTATATTTTGACTAAAAAAAGCTATTGGAGATATCCAGGATTATTTTATATTTTTTTGCACCACGTTCATCATTAAACAAGTGCTATGCACATTTTGTACTGTGTATATGAATTTAACTTCCTACAGTCTAGAATGATCCTATAGGATCTGTACGGTTTGGAGACAGGAAAAAGGAGTGTGTTCTTTGAAGAAAGACAAGTTACTATTAGCCTTGTGACTTAAGAAGTCCATTGTATAACGGTGGCTGTTGGTGTCAAGGGTGAATGGGTAAAGAAGAGAGCAGAACAATTGCCCTTTTCTCTGGAGACCCTCCATTTTCAAAAATGTAAGATAATAGTAAAACAAAATATGAGCTTCGGTTGATATAAGTAGGAAGGCAAAAGATGAACTGGCTAACGCTGATTTCTATTCATTCACTCATGCTGCCCCTGTTAGGGATATTTGGAGATTTGTATACTTGTGTGGAACGTTCACGTATTGTGAAGGAGTTTTGGTGAACATTTGTCCCTCAAGTGCTCCTAGGGGATCATGATCAACCTGGTTCATGAAATCAGACTCAATGATTAACTATACCTCTGAGACTCTGGGGCTTCTGATATAATGGCTTTGAGGTACAATGAGGGTCTCCTGTCTGTTGGACTCCACCAAAGTCAGGATGGCCTAACATATATATATATATCTATCTCTCTCTCTCTCTCTCTCTCTCTCCATATATATATATGTATATATATATTACCTACTGGCGGTCGCCAGTAGGTATATATAGTTAGGATTTTTTCTCTATGGGTTTTTTGAAAATTCTATGTCTAATAACTTTGGCGTTTGTGGACGGAATTGGCTGAAATTTTCAGGAAAATGGCACATTTTGTTTCTGAGCAGCCCCTGAAAATTGGGGGGGGGGGTTCGTCCAGGGGGGGTCGAGAAAAAAGGGGGGTCCCAAAACGTGTTTTTAACATTGAGTTTTCCATAGGGCGGTTGGCCTCACTTTTAGCCCGAACGGCTGAATGGATTTGCACGAAACTTGGCAAAATTGTAGGGACTGGTAGCCCGATGTGCCTTTTGTAGGTCTCAATATATGTGCTACAGTGGATTTTGAGAAATTAACGTTTAAAAAAAGATATATATCTGTAACAGCGGACCGGGCAGCGCTCCAGTTCGCGTACCTTTCGCGCAACGGAGCTTTGTGAAGCGAAGCTGATTGGTTCTCCGGCGTCTGTAAACATTCCAAACAGTCCGTAGCGGCCGCCATCTTGTCTCTCGGTAGGATCGAGAGAGAAGAGGAGGCCAAAGCGAAGGGGCAAATGACCATAAGGGGGCATAGTAGATCCTCGCTGACCCCCTAGGTTTGATGTGGAGGTTTTAAAAGGGCCCCGCGGGGCAAAAAAAAAAAATTAATAATAATAATCGAACGGCTGAATGGATTTGCACGAAACTTGGTAAAATATTAGGGACTGGTAGCCCGATGTGCCTTTGCTAGGTCTCAATATATGTGTGCTCCAGTGGATTTTGAGAAATTAACGTTCAAAAAAAGATATATATCTGTAACAGCGCTCCGCTTCGCGTAACGGAGGTTTGCGAAGCTGATTGGTTCTCCGGCGTCTGTAAACATTGCAAACAGTCCGTAGCGGCCGCCATCTTGTCTCTCGGTAGGATCGAGAGACAAGAGGAGGCCAAAGCGAAGGGGCAAATGACCATAAGGGGGCATAGTAGATCCTCCTTGACCTCTTAGGTTTGATGTGGAGGTTTTAAAAGGGCCCCGCGGTGCAAAAAAAATAATAATAATAATCGAACGGCTGAATGGATTTGCACGAAACTTGGCAAAATTGTAGGGACTGGTAGCTCGATGTGCCTTTGCTAGGTCTCAATATATGTGCTTCAGTGGATTTTGAGAAATTAACGTTCAAAAACAAGATATATATCTGTAACAGCGCTCCGCTTCGCGGAGATAAAATTATATCTGTATTACCTAGCTGTTGCTAACACTAGTTAGCGACGGCTAGTAGGAGATAGCGACCATCTTGGGCCCCACTTTGCATGTGAGTGATATTTATCACTAATGACATGCAAAGTGGGCATGCCAAGATGTTAGCGACTGGAAACAGTCGCTAACATCGCTATCTCCTATTATCAACTTTTGGAAATATTCGCGATAAGCGCGAATATCTCCAAAAGCTAGCACCTGCCCTGAGCAGTTCTTAGCCATGTTATCCAATGGGAGGTGGATAACATGGCTAAGAGCATTAGCTCGGTAATGCATGAATATCGCTGAGTTTTCAGCGATATTAATGCATTGCGGTCGTTTTTTATCGTATTTGCGATAAACCTTGATAATAGCAAGGTTTATCTGCGATAATTTCTGACGATGCTTAGCGGTAAAAAAATCGTTGCTAAGCATCGTTAGGGATAAATATCGCTTAACTTTGGTAATATGCCCCAACGTCTGTTAACGTTCGATTCGAAGGAAATCAGGAAGTGTTGAAAAACATTGTCTGCGCCATCTTGTCTTTTTTCAAATGCCACACTTTTGTCGTGCACGGCAGTCATTTTAGATGCCTTGACCAGACCCACTCTGTGCACGCTGTCGATCCTTCGCATGGCTCCCCACCCTCGCAAGCATCTCCCCCAGGCAGTGGTCACCCCCGCTCTCTGTCTTATGCATGGGTAATAAACCTCCCCCCATCTGCGCTGCTCTTCCCTGAGAATCACACCCTGTGCCCGCCCGACACCTCCCTTTCGCCCTATTCACTACCGCACCCTCTGACACTCCTTTTCCTCTGTGTCCGATTGTCCAGGCCGGTCCTAGGGTATCAGCTAGCCCTGCAGATGTAGTTTATGGCCCCAGCTGTAAAGAATCACCCCTCTTCAAAGGAGTTATAGTAGATCAAGGCCCACACTCGATGAGATCCGTCACAGCAGACGCGTTCCTATTATCTGAAAACCATCCTGTATTGTGATTGGGGAGGGGACCGAGCCTGAAGCGGAAGATTCCAGGGATGACTCTTTGTACATCAAAGTTTTTACAATTATGTGTCACATTAAAAATATATAGCACTCCGACAAAGTAGTAGGATTATAAAACTTTAATAACTTATAAATATATACAAGAAAACAAAAACAGTAATAACATATAAACATTTTTAGGGAAAAACAACGAAGTAGCGGTCGGCTGTGCGAATAGTCCCAACGCAGCACAACGTCCAGATTTCTGGCGTGGGGCGTCGCGGGGGGTGGGTCATCAGTAGCAAACTGTTGTGCGAATAGTTCCAAGGCAGCAGAACGATGGCACCAAGGTGATGTCCAGTAAGTGTCCGCACTGGTTTTGGTATCCTACAATGCTGCTCCGAATAACGGCGTGGGGCGCCCCGTGGGAGGCGGCGTGAACGGGCCTCTCCAGGTGGAGTCTCATCTGTTGTAGTGGGGCGCCCCTTTACCGTTTCAGTTGCCATTCCGTCCGTTTTTGGTCCACTGTGTCAAAAGCCGCAATTCAGCTGAGTTGCGCCCACTCTTGCGGTGCAGCGATAGGCGGCTGCGCCCACTCTTGCGGTGCAGCGATAGGCGGCTGCGCCCACTCTTGCGGTTCAGCGATAGGCGGCTGTCACAGGACTCTCAAAATGGCGGCAGGCTGTTTCCTTTTTGGGCCTGGTCCACTGAAATGGCCCTGGGACACCTTGGAAATCGGACGCTTGTCTGCTAGGTCTTGGACCCCATTCTCGAAAGCGTCCCCTCCGCCTTGAGGATTCATCAAAAGTTTTGGGGGCTCCCGACTCCTGTAGGCTTCTGGTGGGGAGCGCTGCCATGATTGCTCGCGGAATGACCACGACGGAGCTACGAGATGGTGGTGCTCTCATGGTGACGCCAGCTTCAGTCTGAAACATCCAGAAACAAGGTGGGGCTTTCATCGTTTGGAGAAAAAAAAAAGTTTTCATCCAATGAAAAGTGTTGTTTTTAGGTCTTATGATCAAGCCTTCCATCATTAGGAAACCAAAAGTAAAATGAACCAATGAAAAGTTTTATAAACAAGTCACATGACCTGTTATGCGGCATAGGGTATAAAATGCGGAGAAAATACGTTGGCACGTGAGGCGGCGTCAGTAGTGGACCGATGTGCGAATAGGCCGAAGGCAACACAACGCGCCAAGATCCGGATGGCACCGAGGTTGTGTCCAGCAAGTTGCAGCCCTGGTGTGGCCATCCTGCAATGCTGAAAGTCGGCGTGGGGCGCCCCGTTGGCCTGTGAGTTTGCGTCAGTAGCGGACCGATGTGCGAATAGGCCGAAGGCAGCACAACGCGCCAAGATCCGGATGGCACCGAGGTGGTGTCTAGTAAGTTGCCGCACTGGTGTGGCCATCCTACAATGCTGAAAGTCGGCGTGGGGCGCCACGTTGGCCTGTGAGATGGCGTCAGTAGCGGACCGATGTGCGAATGGGGCCAAAGGCAGCGCAACAATGTTTTCTGAATAAAAGACACCACTAGGCGCTGAGATGCGAAGATCCGGATGGCACCGAGGTGGTGTCTAGCAAGTTGTGGCACTGGTGTGGCCATCCTACAATGGTAAAAGTCGGCGTGGGGCGCCCTGTTGGCCTGTGAGATGGTGTCAGTAGCGGACCGATGTGCGAATGGGGCCAAAGGCAGCGCAACAATATTTTCTGACTAGAAGACACCACAAGGCGCTGAGATGCCAAGATCCGGATGGCACCGAGGTGGTGTCTAGCAAGTTGTGGCACTGGTGTGGCCATCCTACAATGGTAAAAGTCGGCGTGGGGCGCCCTGTTGGCCTGTGAGATGGTGTCAGTTGCGGACCGATGTGCGAATGGGGCCAAAGGCAGCGCAACAATATTTCCTGAATAGAAGACACCACTAGGCGCTGAGATGCCAAGATCCGGATGGCACCGAGGTGGTGTCTAGCAAGTTGCTGTACTGGTGTGGCCATCCTACAATGTTGAAAGTCGGCGTGGGGCGCCCCGTTGGCCTGTGAGATGGCGTCAGTAGCGGACCGATGTGCGAATGGGGCCAAAGGCAGCGCAACAATAGTTTCTGACTGACACCACAAGGCGCTGAGATGCCAAGATCCGGATGGCAACGAGGTGATGTCTAGCAAGTTGCTGTACTGGTGTGGTCATCCTGTGGAAAAATAAATTTTGCCATGTTCTGTGTCCCTACGTGTCATCCATCATATGTTATGTGTGCATGATTAAATATGCATATGTATTCCCTATGTTCGATTCAAGACGCAATTATAGTTGTGTCCACCTCTAGTATGTCAGTTTCCAGTTCTCGTGAATACTACGAATATCAGGCCTATGTAAAGCTACGTTGTCACGTTTCTCAGTGTGCACGTTATTCCATTATAAAGTCCCCGTTTCTAGGCCTCAAAAGGGCTTGGACACCAGATTCAGCTCCTGTCTCCTGGAGCCCTCGCTGAGGAGCGATACAGCCCCCACCTGTATCCTCGACCCTTCACTTACTTCCTGCCTCGCAGTGCCCGGTTCAGCCTGGCTCTGCCAAAAGTATGTTATGATTCCAGTTATCAGTTCAGTCCTCCTTCTCTGCATTCCTAAGCTACTGAACTGCATCAATAGTTTCCGTCATTGTCTAGCCTTCACGTCTCCACGTTAGAGAAATACTGCATTTAATGGTCATTTAATATTCTTCATCACGTACTACATGTAGAATAATGCATGGTCCAGTCTTAGAATCAAGTTAGCCTTTCCCCTCCTGACTTCTAGTTTATATCAACATGTTCTCTAAACATCAGATACTAGATACTGCTTAGGTACATGTCGCCCTGACTCTCCAGACTTCAGTCTCTGCTCCTAGCACAGAGTTCATAGCCCCCAGCTTCTCCTAGTGATACGTCATTGCCAGTTTGCGCGCACCATCAGGTTAGAGGTCCCGGCTCCTCAGGTAGCCCCCTCCATGGTTTCCGCCCCATTCATGACATATTCTGTTACGTTTACATCACATGTCTATGTATACGCCCTGTTACACCTCTTTTCACCCTTATCTTTCGCGACTGCTATGCGTCACACCCTTTGCTCCACCCACTGCTCCGCCTATCATATGTACTGTAATGCAACTGTTTTACTATATATGCTTGTGTATTGTTATTAAATGCTAGCGCGCTCATCCCAGATCCAGCCCCAGCAGCTGCTGGGCCCTGCCATCCTATTCCTATGCAGGTTGTCCTGTTCCTGTCCTTTATGCTGTAATAAACCTGCGAAACTCCTACTACCTCGAATTTTGACTCTTATTTATTGAGCTATCTGTTATTCATTTATACATTAAAAAATAGGGTATTATTTATTTATTTACCACATAATGGCGCCCGAATAGGGACTTGCCCTTTCCCCACGCGTCGGTGAAGCCACGCCGACCCCCTGACCCTCTGCAGTCGTGACGGAACTCTTCTGCGCACCGGCAGATATTTCTGCTTCAAGTATCCCTCAGGCCCACGGAGGAGACGGAGGAGGCGGTCCAGCATCCAAACGAGACGGTGGAGGAACGCTGCGAGTCCCGACCAGAGCCCAAGCCGAGAGTCCAAGGTCCGAGGTATCCGGAGGCCCACCCGTAACTGAAGTCCGAAGTTCGTCGTCCGTCGTCGTAGCAGTCCAGTCCAGTCCGAGGCCTTCCGTTCTTGCTGCCCGGTGAGTACCGTTACTGGGGTAGTATCTAGACAGGGTCAATCTAATTGACTCTGGTCTGTGGGTTGGTGGTACACAGACCCACAAACGAAGTGTCCACTTCGGTGGATGCGGGTCCTGACGTGTCTCTTTATGAGACCGGTAAGTTTCGTACTGTTTCAGCAGTGCATCTAGTTCCTGTTCTAGTCAGTTCTGTTCTCGAGAAAATTCATGTATTCTGTGTTCCGTATTCCAGGTAGTATTCTGTCCGAACTGTTATTTTTAAATGTTCTTCATGTATTTTAATGTCGTGGTATGAATGGGGAATAAGTATTGTGTTCATTGTGTATTGTATTGTGTCTAGATTATAGTTCAGTCATGCCGCTCTTTTCGAAATTACGTCAGTTAAAAACCAGAAAGGGTCTGCTGGAAGCAGCAGTTCCAGTTCCGCCTAGGGACAGTCCAGGTCATTTTATGTATCAGAAGCATGGCATAAGCGCCATACTGTATCTAGATTTATGGGTAGAGTATACCAAACAGTTAGAAGAAAAGTATAGATGGCCCGTATCGGGTACATGGGATGCCGAGTGCATCATGCGAGTAGAAGAGGCGTTATGGAAAAAGAAAGCCAGACAATCACAGAAAGATGCCATCGAGCTATGGCGTAAAGAAGCTCATAAAAGAACTGAAAAGGAAATCAGAAAGTCAGAATTAAGTAGAGAATCCTTAGAACGAGCACAAGAAAAAGAACTAATCGAGATAGGTGAACAAGTCAAAGCCGAACAGTCAGACAGACAGAGGCATGCCCTTATTAGGGGTATGTATCCTCTCTTTGCCGAGGGCTTGCCAAAAGCGACCCCAGAGGCATCCAGTAATTTCCCGCCACCATTAGTTCCGACCAAGCTACGTCACAAACAGACCGCAGCTGATATTTTTATTTCGTCCTATTTGGACGACACAGTCCCAGAATATGCAAATCCTGTTCGCGCTCCGCCAGTCCCTGTAAATCAGGCACTTCCCGCTCCTCCAGACACCGGAGTACCTGTTACGGTACCCCCGGTCCAGCCCGCCATACAAGTCCAGCCTACATTTCCATTTCCCACTCTGCCAGGACGAAGAGCCTCAGTAGACGACTCTAGTTTAGGGGCCGCAGGGGGAGGTACTCCTCAAACCCCGCCGCCACACAAGCGTTTAACGACAGCCGAATTACATGCACAAGCGTCACAGCGTACGCCCAGACATCAGACTGTAGCAGAAATAAGAAAATCCCTTGCCGAATGCGGCTATGATCCAGTCCCAGGCGAGGATAATATGGTTTTATATTCATTCCGCGTAAGAAAGGTGGCCGAGTATCTAGTCACCTTACCGAATATGAAAGAAGATCTAGACAGAATATATCGTTTCATCCGTACAGGGGATGATCCAGAAAGTATTAGCGAGGCCATGTCTCAAAGGAAAGCTGAGATCCAGCTCATGATATTAAAGTTTCTGATCAATTGTCTAATAAGAGAACAAGATTACCCGTCTAAAGATCCGGCTGAAATGAAAACCCTGACAAGGTGGAGTGATAATATAGCCGAGGGTAAGCACAAGACCGTCGGTGCTATGGAGAGTATGTACAAGAAAATCCGTAAAGAAATAATAAAGTTACACGAACAGCGTAAAGCAGCACAAGTAAGCGAGAAAGAAAGTAACTCTGATCCGGAAGAGGTTGAGGACGAGAATCCCGACAGAATAGCGTATGTAGGAAAATCTAGATTTCCAGATCGCCATTTACGCCTAGAACACAAGTCTATTTTTCATTCTCCAGCACCAGAACAAGGTTCACTAGAACAAGTGTTTCAAGCTACCGATCACATTCTGAAATCACGAATCGGTTACAGTGAGTTGAGTACCATGCATGAACAAGAACTAGTCCGATCAGCAGTCCGATGGATTACTGATTCTACCACTTTTCCAGACGAAATAGTGGCACAAATGTTTCTGAAACTGCCCCCAGCCGAGCAACGACTGGTGGGTATGTATATGATCCAGCACCTCATTACATTGTATGAGGGTCAACATTCTGATCCAGGTCCGTTACATGATATCCTGAACGAGTTACTCCAGTATAGATGGAAAGGTTTAGGTACCGACTTAATTAGTGTCATTCTAGAACAGCGTCACAAATATAGAACGTTTCTGAACCCGCATTTTGTTCATGTCTCACCCCCAGAAAGTAAACCATTTTACATGGAGAGACAGAATCCGTTACGAGAAGTCCACCCAGTTAGAGGAACGGGTGGCGAAATGCAGCGAGTGTTTGTATACACTCCGATCACAAAGATGGAACTTCTGGAGATGAAGAAATTAATTCCCTGTCATGATAAAGATCCAGCAGGGTTCCATAGAGAATTAAAAGACATGCTCCGTATGGGAGAATACACGTATCCAGATATAATTAAAATGTTAAAGGTTCTGCTGCCCGCAGGGGTGTATGAAAAGCTCAAGGAAAAAGAATGGGAGGTGGGAGAGAAAAAGATCGATTGGGCAGTCCTAGAAGCTGAAGATAAGGCACGAGTACCAGGTACCGGTCTCGGAGATAAATGTAAAGAATTACCTGAATTATTAATACAAGTTTTACCCAGATTATTGACAACTAGAAAAGAAGACTGGGATGCAATCTCAGCCTGTAAACAGAAGCAAGATGAGGATATTAGTGATTTTTATTCTAGATTTGAGAAATGTTTTAGCATCAACAGTGGCCTCAAGACAAGTAGTGAGTCATACCCTCACCTTTTTGTTACTAAATTAGTCGAGAATTCAAGCCCACAAATTAAAAATCGAGTTCTGAAAGTCGAAAGTACCTGGCAAGCTAATACCCCGTCCCAGATGTTGCAGATGCTCCAATACCACCAGAATAGGATCAGAGAAGAGCAAGAACACGAGAGAAAACGTATGAAAGACACGAAAATGAAAGTACTGGTTGCACAGTCTGTTCCTCAAGACAGTCAGAAGAGGGGTCCAAATCAAGCCAGTCATCCTGCAGCTCCCGTTAAAGGGAACTGCAATTATTGTAAACAGCCAGGTCATTTTATAAATGAGTGTGCAGTTCTGAAACACAACATAGCTACTGGTAAGACTAAAGAGAGACCACGTCCGCCTAGACAAGAACAAGTTTCACAGATTCCTCAGCCACAGAATGCACAACAGACAGTTACCGCACCGCAGCCTATTGCTGCAACACAGCACGTTACACAGCAGATGTACCAGTATGCACAGTCTGAGTATCCTGAGTACCAGCAGTATTCATGAAACAGCCTAGAGAGGGAGGTAGGCTTGCCTCTCATCGAGATACCTGTAGATCAAGAAGGTCCCTATGTTCATAGTCAAGTATTAGGGAAAGACAGAAAGTTTTTGATCGATACAGGGGCAAGTAGGACCACAATTAGTCACGCCGAAGTTCCAGGGGCTCCGCTCTCAGGCTCAAGAAATGTTTCCCTTGGATTTTCAGGAAAGCCTATCGTAAATGAGATTTCAAAGCCAGTTACTCTAGAAGTAGGTCCATTGTCCCGTACTACTGATCTGTTACTTACTAAGTCATGTCCAGAAAACCTACTAGGCATTAAGACACTGAAAGAGTTAGGTGCAGTTATATGCTGTTCCCCAGAGGGAATACGATTGTTCCTACGTGACTTCAAGGGTCACTATGTATTACGAGATTTTGATTCAAGACTGTCTAATGTTCCACAGCATTTATGGGCGCAAGGTCCAACTGATGTTGGTTTTATGCAAATCACACCCTATCGTGTGACTCTCAAGCCAGGCGTAGTGTTACCACGAATCAGACAGTACAGATTGCCACCTGAGGCTGTAGCAGCCTTATCCAAAATTATTGACGAGCTCATTGCTCAAGGAGTGGTTGTAGAAACTGACTCCAATGTATGCAATTCTCCGATCATTCCAGTCATGAAACGTACTGATCCAAACGCACCCCCAGTATATCGATTACTGATTGACCTACGAGAGCTTAATAAGTGTATTATTCCTCAGTACCCAGTTGTCCCAGATATCTCTTTCCTATTGACAGCCATTGATTCCGAAGCCACGTTCTTCACTGTCATAGACCTCAAGAACGCATTTTTCAGTGTCCCTATTCATCCAGACAGCCAGTTCCTTTTCGGATTTTGTTTAAATGGAAGGAGCTATAAATTCACACGAGCTCCTCAAGGTTTCACAGAAAGTCCTAGTATTTACAGTCAAGCACTTAAGAGACAACTAGACAACATTCACATGCCAACTGACACTGCCCTGCTCCAGTATGTCGATGATCTCCTGATCACAGCCCGTTCTGAACGTGCTTGCGAGCGAGCATCCCTTACAGTCTTGTATTTCCTAGCCGAGATGGGGCACAAGGTGTCCCCTTCTAAGCTTCAATTCTGTGTCCAGCAAGTGGTCTACTTAGGACACTTACTGTCCAAGAGGGGTAGGCAGTTGACACCAGACCGTATCCAGTTAATAGCGAGTCTTCCTCAGCCCAAGACCCAGAAGGAGGTACGTGCTTTTATTGGCCTTACTTCTTACTGCAGACAATGGATTCCTCAGTATGCATTTCTAGCCAAACCACTGATACAGTTAACGACACAGGAGGCAGCCGTATCGACTGTTCTCCCTTGGACATCTGAACATACACTTAGTTTCAATGAGTTAAAGAAAGCTTTATGCCAAGCTCCAGTTCTAGCGACACCGAACTACAGTAAGCCTTTTACACTTTTCGTCACTGAACGGGAAGGTACAGCATTATCTGTTCTCACACAAGATCAAGCAGGACAATACAAGCCCTGTGCTTATTTTTCGAGCACATTAGATCCTGTAGCCCAGGCTCTGCCTGCGTGCCTCAAGTCAGTTGCAGCCACAGCCCTAGCTATCAGACAAAGTGATTCCATAGTCTTAGGACATACCTTGACAGTACAAGTTCCACATTCCGTGGAAGTTCTTTTAAACCGAACACAAACTCAGCACTTGACAATTGCACGTTTAACAGGTTATGAATTGACACTGTTCCAGCCACACATAGAAATCAGACGCTGCAACGTTTTAAATCCTGCTACACTGTTACCATCAGTTACTTCGAATTCTGCCACACATGACTGTGTGGAAATAGTTAACATTACGACAAAGCCAAGACAAGATCTGACAGATACTCCGTTACCAGATCCCGACCTGACACTTTATGTGGATGGTTCATGCATGAGAACTAGTACAGGAGAACTAGTCGCCGCGTATGCAGTGACTACTGACACTGAAGTTATTGAAACACACCGTATTGACACCCTGTCCGCTCAAGCAGCAGAGCTAGTTGCTCTGACACAAGCCTGCATACACGCCAAGAACTTGAAAGTTAATGTTTACACAGATTCACGCTACGCATTTGGAGTTGTACACGACTTCGGAGTGCTCTGGCAGGAGAGAGGTTTCATGACTTCTCATGGAACCAAGATTCAGCATGGTCTCCTTATTCAAGCTCTGTTAGATGCCATACATTTACCGACATCTATCGCTATCATGAAGTGCAAAGCACATACGAAAGTTACTGACACCATTTCCCAAGGTAATGATCTAGCAGATCGCACAGCCAAGTTTACAGCACAGACTCCAGACATTCCAGTTAATCAGACACATACTCCAGATCCGACTACATGTATGACAGTTAAGGACCCTACTCAAGATGTCATAGATATCCAGTTACACGCTACTCCCGATGAAATCAAGAAATGGTCCGAACAAGGAGGGGTCCAGACAGATCAAGGATGGTTAACGAAGGGTAGAGCCACATGGTTTCTCCCCGACTCTATGGTTCAAGTCATTATTAATACCGCACATAGTCCAGCACATTTAGGAGAAAAAGCTATGTTAGACAGTATCCAGAACATTTGGTTCAACAAGCATTTACGAGCTGCAGCCAAGCAGAAAGTCCGTACCTGTATGATATGTTGTCAGTTTAATCCAGGTAAAAGTGTCCCGGTGGAACAAGGTGGATTCCAGCCCCCTGACCACCCTTTTGAAGTCCTCCAGATGGATTACATTCAAATGGAGCGATGTCGAGGTTTCAAGTATGTCCTTGTAGTTGTATGCGCTTTGTCCAGGTGGACAGAAGCATATCCAGTCCCAGATTACACAGCCGCGACCACTGCCAAGCAGTTGGTTCGTGAGTTCTTCCCCCGTTATGGACTCCCTAGAGTCGTATATTCTGACAACGGCCAGCCATTCTCATCTGAACTCATGAAGCATGTTTCCCTTTTGTTAGGGTACCAGTGGAAGTTTCATTGTGTACGCCATCCTGAAGCAGCCGGTCTCGTAGAGAGACATAACCAGACTCTGAAAATCCGAATTGCAAAAGTGTGTAAAGAGAAAGGTGTGGACTGGCTGGTAGCTCTGCCAGTCGCTTTATTTTATATGCGCATGGTTGCACATTCCAGATCAGGTCTGTCCCCGTATGAGGTCGTTTTCGGCCGCCCCCCAAACATGTGGGGTACTCCTAGACCCCGAAGTATTACCGATGTTTCAAGTAATATGCTGACAGATTACCTAGCTTCCTTGATGTCTGCCCTCAACTCATGTCGTTCACAGGTTGCCGCCGCATTTCCAGACAATACCGAGGTGGCACCGCATGAAATCGTTCCAGGATCCATGGTATTGGTGAGGAATTTCGACAGATCAAGTCCGCTGGAGCCTCGCTGGAAAGAGCCCCGACAGGTCCTCCTCACCACCCGTACAGCCGTGAAGTTGGAAGGTCGCAAAGGCTGGGTGCACCTTTCTCATATAAAAAAGTTTAATGGACTGAAACCCGTCTTAAAGAACATTTCCCAGGATTTGAAGGATTGCCAAAGCATTGTTCTCAAGGACTGTCCCGCAAAAGACATTGCTACAAACCCTCCCCTGTTAGAGAAAACTCCGCAACAGGAGTATAAGTTAAAACTCCGGTCTAGTAAAATAAGTCAGTCAGTTTGATTGTCTAAGTCCTCCCCTAGGTGAAACGGTTAGACTGTTTCTGACATGTATAAAATAGACCCCCATAGTGAGAGAGTTAGTCAAAACTCAATCCGATGTATCGTTTTTCTAAGTTTCATATTATTTCTCAGCATTATGATTTCCTGCACCAATTATGCGTTTTACCTATACTTTTCAGTTTCTCATGTAAATATGTCTGCTAATGCTACAGTAGAGCACACGTTTAGTGATCTGCCTCCCCATGAACTCTCTTACCGCCTCGCTATGCGAAATAACTCATTCATCCGCATGTTACATTACTCACACCAGTCCAGCAATGCCACTAATTGTTGGGTGTGTGGTCGACTCCCCCCTTTCCAGACACCGAAGGGAGTTCTGCCACTTTTTCCTTATCCATTTTCACATAATGGTTTGTGTGGAGCATGGTCCACATTAACGTCATCCTCAACAGATATGTCTTTTCTTAACAGTACATGTTTTCCAGACAAGCAAGGTCTCCCCCACAGAACAGGCTTAGATCTAGAAAACGAAGTGTATAATTTAGGTAATTATTCTTCGAATTTCATGGTCTTGAATGTTCAGTCTGATACTACTCCAGACTTACCTGCTATTTCAGTACTACCAGTCAAAGGCGAATTATGTGTCCGAAATAATGGTTCCGTACATGTAGGACATAGTGATTGTACTACTATTGTCAAGTATAGTGACAGTGGGAAATCTATTTTCAAAGCTTCACGTCATTCTTATTTTATTTGTGGTCAAACTGCATATGTTCGTCTGCCCCTCGATTGGGAGGGAACCTGTTACATTGCCTTCCTACTGCCACCTGTTTTTCTAGCCCCATCTGATTATCACAGGAATACACATCTAGTACACATTAGACATAGAAGGGAGTCCCCAATTGTCGATTATACTGAAACTGCTCTAGAACAGTATACAGATTTCAATAGAGGTTTCTTTTTCTTTATAGGACCTATCCAGAATAGTAAGCTAATCCGTAGGTTAACAAGAACCCTCGAAGCTGTAGTAAATGAGACTGCCTCTGCTCTAGGTAATTTAACTGAAGAGCAATCTGCTATGAGATTTGTCGTTTTACAGAATCGTCTCGTCCTTGACGTCATACTGGCCGATAGGGGCGGGGCCTGTAGAGTCATCGGATCTAGTTGCTGCATTTTCATTCCAAATAACGCGCCGTCTGTTTATTCAGCTATAACCAGACTCCATAAAATTGCCCATCTGTTACACCAAGATCCAGGCACCTGGACATGGTCCGGTTGGTTCTGGAATATAATTTCCGCATGGGGATGGAAAATATTGTCCTTTCTAGGTATTGCAGTAGCGATCATATTCAGCTGCTGTCTCTGTATACAATGTGGCCCTGCGATTTGCGGCATTTGTGCTACCTCTTGTATTCCTAGTCCCAAGCCCCGTTCTAAATCCCGTTCCAGGATAATTCGAGACGAGCAAATGATACTGTATGAAATGATAGATGGTATCATGAATATTGATGTTTCCTGATGGAAACGTAGTGACAAGGAGGGAATGTGGAAAAATAAATTTTGCCATGTTCTGTGTCCCTACGTGTCATCCATCATATGTTATGTGTGCATGATTAAATATGCATATGTATTCCCTATGTTCGATTCAAGACGCAATTATAGTTGTGTCCACCTCTAGTATGTCAGTTTCCAGTTCTCGTGAATACTACGAATATCAGGCCTATGTAAAGCTACGTTGTCACGTTTCTCAGTGTGCACGTTATTCCATTATAAAGTCCCCGTTTCTAGGCCTCAAAAGGGCTTGGACACCAGATTCAGCTCCTGTCTCCTGGAGCCCTCGCTGAGGAGCGATACAGCCCCCACCTGTATCCTCGACCCTTCACTTACTTCCTGCCTCTCAGTGCCCGGTTCAGCCTGGCTCTGCCTCTGAGTCTGCCAAAAGTATGTTATGATTCCAGTTATCAGTTCAGTCCTCCTTCTCTGCATTCCTAAGCTACTGAACTGCATCAATAGTTTCCGTCATTGTCTAGCCTTCACGTCTCCACGTTAGAGAAATACTGCATTTAATGGTCATTTAATATTCTTCATCACGTACTACATGTAGAATAATGCATGGTCCAGTCTTAGAATCAAGTTAGCCTTTCCCCTCCTGACTTCTAGTTTATATCAACATGTTCTCTAAACATCAGATACTAGATACTGCTTAGGTACATGTCGCCCTGACTCTCCAGACTTCAGTCTCTGCTCCTAGCACAGAGTTCATAGCCCCCAGCTTCTCCTAGTGATACGTCATTGCCAGTTTGCGCGCACCATCAGGTTAGAGGTCCCGGCTCCTCAGGTAGCCCCCTCCATGGTTTCCGCCCCATTCATGACATATTCTGTTACGTTTACATCACATGTCTATGTATACGCCCTGTTACACCTCTTTTCACCCTTATCTTTCGCGACTGCTATGCGTCACACCCTTTGCTCCACCCACTGCTCCGCCTATCATATGTACTGTAATGCAACTGTTTTACTATATATGCTTGTGTATTGTTATTAAATGCTAGCGCGCTCATCCCAGATCCAGCCCCAGCAGCTGCTGGGCCCTGCCATCCTATTCCTATGCAGGTTGTCCTGTTCCTGTCCTTTATGCTGTAATAAACCTGCGAAACTCCTACTACCTCGAATTTTGACTCTTATTTATTGAGCTATCTGTTATTCATTTATACATTCAAAAATAGGGTATTATTTATTTATTTACCACAATCCTACAATGCTGAAACTCGGCGTGGGGCGCCCCATTAGCCTGTGAGATGGCGTCAGTAGCGGACCGATGTGTGAATAGGCCGGAACCAGCACAAGGCGCCAAGATCCGGATGTCACCGTGGTGGTTTCATAGTTGAGAGGCACTTCATCTGCAGTGGGGCGCCGAGATCCGGATGGCACCGAGGTGATGTCTAGCAAGTTGCTGTACTGGTGTGGTCATCCTACAATGCTGAAACTCGGCGTGGGGCGCCCCATTAGCCTGTGAGATGGCGTCAGTAGCGGACCGATGTGTGAATGGGGCAAAGGTAGCGCAAGAATATTTTCTGAAGAGGAGACACCACAAGGCGCTGAGATTCGGTTACCACCGAGGTGATATCTAGCAAGTTGCCGCACTGGTGTGGCCATCCTACAATACTGCTCCGAATAACGGCGTGGGGTGCCCGAAGGGGGGGGGGGAGGCGGCGTGAACGGGCCTTCCTAGGTGGAGGCTCGTCTGCTGTAGTGGGGCGCCCCTTTACCGTTTCAGTTGCCATTCAGCTGAGTTTCGGCTGCTCTTGATGCTACAGCGACAGGCGGCTGCAACAGGACTCTCAAAATGGCGGCCTGTTCTTTGGATTTGGGCCTGGTCCACTAAAATTGCCCTGGGACACCTTAGAACTCGGACGCTCGATTTTTTTTTCCTTTCCTGTACATGCAAAAAAAGGTAAATGCCCGGTACGTTACACGCTTCATCTGCCACGATGAACTCTCCAGAGGAACCGATAAAAAATATAGTTATGGTAACTATACCATGCATCGTCATATGGAGAGGTGGCACCAATTAATTATAGTGCTGCATAAAAGAGATTTGGAGGAGAACCCCTGACCTGCTAGTACATTCATCAAAGAAGTGGCACTGATAGCATCAGAGGCAAGGGAAACGGTCCTAAATATTTAGAAAGATTAAAATGACATGTTTAGATTGTGGCAAATTAATTTCATGTGGACAGATGAGTGTTACTCTAATAAATACAGCATATGAACATCATCATAGTCGATGGTTGGTAGAGACATTTTGACTATATCCTGGACCTGCCCGTCCTCGCCCAAAATGGCGACGGAATAAATGGTACTCGTAACGCCTTGTTGTGTACTGGTTGCAGAACCTTGAAATCACGAGATACGTATGCAGTTTTGAAGCACATGGCGGGCGGGGACGAGAATTGATTGAATATTTCGACATCCCTATTGATATTAAGTTCTGATGTGTTATTGATTACTGTACTATTGAAAGTTTGAATTAACGTCACCCATGGTACTTGCCCGCAAATGTATATCTAGATAATTTTATTGTAACTGGCCCTGTCGTATTTTAATTATAAAATGTACGTCCACCGATTCCGTAACTGTTAGACACCTTAGTTCTTGCAACCTATGATGTCATTTGAGATGTCATCAGTGATGTCATCAGTGATGTCACTGACCATGTCATGAATGATGTAATATGTGACATCATCAGCAGTGGATTGCGGGTGCGCGATATATAGTTAGTGCAACTAACTATATATGGAATTTCAATGGTTTTGTGTGAGTAAAATAAGGTTTTTTAAATGCTAATTCCTAACTATATATGGTCTATAACCTATGGTTTTTTCAGTGAATATATATATATATATATATCCGAAGAACTTCTCCAAAGGAAGAAAAGGCCACAGCAGGGGAAACTTGGAAAGCAGCTTTATTCCGAAACCGCCGGCAAAGAAATTCACAAACACCCGCAGTGGCGAATGCATTTCGGCATTATTTGCCTTCTTCAGCGCCATGGGTGTGACGAACAGGAAGCAGGTGAGTATCCCGGAATAAGTGTCCATCCTCATCCTGCTTCGTGGCCTACTGCTCCGCCCTCTGTGGTCGCTTCCAATCGCCTTCGCCTCCTCCTAGACGCCTCTTGAACAGCGCCTACAGGTCCCAGCATGCATTTGAAAAATGCTGGTAGGCAATGCGCAGGGTAGAGCAGTACCGCCTTGAACCCCAATGTCCAGCAGTCCCGAAGCAAGCCCGTTCCTAGAATCCCCAACCGCATCCCCCACCATGCCTCAGGATATGTTGCAGCGGGGGCAAGGCTATTGAAACACCTCACCCAGCGTGATGGCAAAGACATCTACACCGCCCCTTCTTCTCCTGTGCGTGTGCGTGGGCTTTGGACATTCCTGCATCCAGGATAGCAAAAAGTTCCACCAAAGCGGAGACCAGTAACACCAAAGCCACTGAATGTCCGGGGGCCTTTAAAAGGCGACACTGGAAATCGCGCTGAAATTGTATCCGAAGAACTCCTCCAAAGGAAGAAAAGGCCACAGCAGGGGAAACTTGGAAAGCAGCTTTATTCCGAAACAGCCGGCAAAGAAATTCACAAACACCCGCAGTGGCGAATGCATTTCGGCATCATTTGCCTTCTTCAGCGCCATGGGTGTGACGAACAGGAAGCAGGTGAGTATCCCGGAATAAGTGTCCATCCTCATCCTGCTTCGTGACCTACTGCTCCGCCCTCTGTGGTCGCTTCCAATCGCCTTCTCCTCCTCCTAGACGCCTCTTGAACAGCGCCTACAGGTCCCAGCATGCATTTGGAAAATGCTGGTAGGCAATGTGCAGGGTAAAGCAGTACCGCCTTGAACCCCAATGTCCAGCAGTCCCGAAGCAAGCCCCTTCCTCGAATCCCCAACCGCATCCCCCACCATGCCTCAGGATATGTTGCAGCGGGGGCAAGGCTATTGAAACACCTCGCCCAGCGTGATCTCAAAGACATCTACACCGCCCCTTCTTCTCCTGTGCGTGTGGGTGGGCTTTGGTCATTCCTGCATCCAGGATGGCGAAATGTTCCACCAAAGCGGAGACCAGTAAAACCAAAGCCACTGAATGATGCGGGGGCCTTTAAAACGCGACACTGGAAATCGCGCTGAAATTGTATCCGAAGAACTCCTCCAAAGGAAGAAAAGGCCACAGCAGGGGAAACTTGGAAAGCAGCTTTATTCCGAAACAGCCGGCAAAGAAATTCACATACACCCGCAGTGGCGAAGGCATTTCGACATCATTTGCCTTCTTCAGCGCTATATATATATATATATATATATATATATATATATTCACACAAAAAAGGTTACAGGGACGTTTTAGTTAGGTTCCCAATTTACACACACAAAGCCATAGAAATTCTGCAGTTATAGAAATATCTCAAGAAACTATAACTCTTGCCCTAAGATAACTATAACTCACGACCCCGTATGCACAGTTTTCTCATCAATAATTTTACAGCAAATATTGCATTAATATTATCGCAGATGATCTAGAGGCTGTCATGAATGATGTACTATGTGGGATAATTAGCAGTGCTTGGCAAGGGCATTAGTTATACTTACCTTAGGGCAAAAGGCTTGCAGCCAAGGGGCTGCATGCATCTTCTAGGGCCCAGTCATTCTATGAAGATGGACAGGCCCCGGAGGTGGTGAGCCCCAGCGTTGAAATTCACCCAGGAGGGTCTGGCTCCTCTTCCACTTAATTTGAAAGGCCCGGGATGGGACACCCTCCCTCCCCTAATTATATTTAAAATACTCTACCCTGGGCCAGGCCCACCCATGGGGCATATAAAAAACAAGCCTGTGCCTGTTTTTTTTTACATTTTACTGTAGATTCACGGATCCTTCAAGAATTTATGGTACATAAAACGATTTTGGCCCTAGGCAGGGTCCGCATCACCAGGCCATGGGGGTCAGGGTATTTCTACTCTGCCCCTTTGTCCTTTTATTATGTTTTTCCTTAGGGCTAGACTTAGTCAGAGTCCCATGATGGCAACCAGCACTTCCTGGTTGTGAATCAGATCTCAACATGAGATCTGTCGGATCCGTGGAGGATTCGATTCGCATTCCTAGATATCTATAAATATTTTTTTCTTTTATACCTTCAAAACTACTGAATTACAAATTACAAAAGGTCTCTTTTTGAACCAAGAGCTAGCATTCTGCCAAATTGGTGTAATTCCAGAAGGCGGTTTGGGCTGTAGTCGTGTTCAAAATCCCTATGGAAAAGTGCATGAGGAAAACGCGTTTGGGACCCCCCCTTTTTCCCCACCCAAAACTTACTATGACTCACGCAATTCCGTACACAGGTTTGTGAACTCGCTGTCAAAACTACATGAAGTATAACTCTCCTTGTTACCATGCACACGGTTCTCATAAATAATGTCATTTGAGATGTCATGAGTGTTGCTATGAATGCTATGATTTAACATTGAATAAGTGATGTAATATGAAAGAGTATAAGATGTGCATGAGAAAGGGATGAATTATAGATCATGTAGTCTGGCTAGCAAGTTCACAACACTGTGTATGGAGGTGTGTGAGTCATAGTAAGTTTTGGGTCGGGCACAAATTATAACTTTAAGGTATAACTATAACTTTTTTTTAAATTCTTTTTATTAACATAGCTCATAGGACCATACAATAACAGGCAATATCTGAAAAGCATGTCAGGGAATAGCATTGTGTTGAACAAATTAAAGCACATGCGGACACAAGTGGGATACCCAATTTTTGAAGTTACTCCCCCGACTCTCCCTCTGACCCCCTGTATTTCAACCAAGGCCCCCAAACTTTCCTCCATTTCTTAGTGCAACCCCTTCTCCTGTATATAGTTTCTTCGATAATTATAACTTTTGAATTATTACTGTTTGTATAGTTTAAGTCAGTCTTGTATGCAAATTATTGATATCATTTCCCCAACTATAACTTATCCTCAACCTTTGCTTTTTTAATTGAATTTCAATGTTTTAATTTTTTTCTTTTAAATGTGTGTTTTAATCATTGAGTGGAATGTCATTGAATGGAGTAGAGTGGAGTGTTGTAGAGTGTCATATTGTACAGTGTTGTGGTATAGAGGGTCTTGACATGGAGTGGAGAAGCATGGAGTGGAGTAGCACAGAGTGGAGTGGCATCTCGTAAAGTAGAGTTGACTAGAACAGAGTGTAGTGGTGTGTCATAGAGCAGAGTGGTGTGTTGTAGAATGGAGTGGCGTGTCGTAGAGTGGAATGGTTGTGTTGTGGAGTGGCATCATGTAGAGTGGACTGGCGTGGAGTGTTAGAGTGGCGTGCCGTAGAGTGACTTAGAGTGGAGTGGCGTAAAGTGTAGTGCCACAGAGTAGGATGGTATGTTGTAGAATGGAGTGGCGTGTCGTAGAGTGAAGTGGAGTGGTGTGTTGTACAGTGGAGAGGAGTTTTGTAAAGTGTACTGGTGTTTCATAGAGTGGAGGAGCATGTCCTACAATGGAGTACAGTGAAGGGGTATGGAATAGAGTGTCATAGAGGGGAGTGCCGTAGAGTGTTGTGGCGTCTTATGTCATGGTGTAGAATATAGAGGAAGAGAGTGGAGGTGTGTAGAGTGGAGTGGCACAGAGCAGGGTGGAATAGAGTGTTGTGGCATAGAGACAACAGTAGAGTGGCGTAGAGTGGAGTGGTGTAGAGTACAGTGGCGTAGAGTGGAGTGGTGTAGATAGAGTAGACCAACATGTCATAGAGTGGCATGTTGTAGAGTGTCTAAGGGTGGAACGGCGTAAAATGGAGTGGCATAAAAGTGGAGTGGCATGCTGTAGAGTTGAGTGGTATGAACTATGGTGGAGTGGCATGTCGTAGAGTGGAATGCCATATCATAGACTGGAGTGGTGTGGAGTTTCTTGAAGTGGAGTGCAGTAGAGTGAAGTGGCAGGTTATGGAGTGGAGTGATATGGTGTGTCATAGAGTGGAGTAGCGTACAGTGGAGTGTCATACAGTGGAGTGGCGTAGAGTGTCATAGAATAAAGTGTCATAGTGTAGAGTGTCATTGTGGGAGTGTTGTAGTGTAGAGTGTTACAGGAAATAGTTGATTGTTGTAGAGTGCAGTGGCATAGAATGGAGTGGCATAGAGCGGAGTGGTGCAGAATTAGGTGACATGTTATCTCATACAGTGGATTGGCTTGTGGTAGATTGGAGTGGCGTGTCGTATATTGGAGTTGGGTGTTGTATTGTATGATGGAGTGCAGTGTCTTAGAGTCGAGTGGACTACCGTGGAGTGTGCAGTGGCATGTTGTAGAGTGTCATAGATTGGAGTATAGTGGAATAAACGGAGGGGCATAGAGTGGAATAGAAACTTGCAGGTTGGAGTGGCATTCAGTGGAGTGTCGAGTCCTAGAGTGGAGTGGAGTGGCGTGTCCTAGAGTAGAGTGGTGTGGAGTACCAGTGTCTTACAGTGGAGGGCATAGAGTAGTGGCATAGAGTAGAGTGGCATGTCATAGAGTGGAGTGGTGTTTCCTAGAGTTTCTAAGAGTGGAGGGGCGTAGAGTGGAGTTTCATAGAGTGGAGTAGAGTGGCGGGGCTTGGAGTGGAGTAGAGTCTTGCAGGTTGGAGACGCGTTCAGTGGAGTGGCGTATCATACCAGTGTCCAAGAGTGGAGGGGCCTTGAGTGGAGTGGCATAGATTGGAGTGACATGATGTAGAGTGGAGTGGTGTGTCGTACAGTGGAGTGGCATGGTGTGTCGTACAGGTGAATGGCCTGGAGTGAAGTGTTGTAGAATGGAGTGGTGTATCACATAGTGGAATGGTGTGTCGTACAGTGGAGTGGAGTGTCATAGAATGGAGAGGCATTGCATAGAATGGCGTCAAAGCTGTCAATTAAATCAGGAATCACACTAGCACATCTGGATATCCAGGATTCAATGCTAAAACACTTATATCTGTCCAGTGTCAGACACAGCTCAAACAATGCACCATGATGGTGTGATACAACAATTAGACTTAACAAAAATAACACAGGCACCACCATAAATAGTCTGGAAGGGTACAAACCAGTGAGTACAATTTTTGGCCCGCCCCTAAGCATCACAATGGTCCCCCTTCACAAGGCCAGCCCCCCGGAACCACATGTACCAGCAGCAAAATTAAGCCTGATTGGGTAATATCGTTTATCCGTCCATCACCGTCAGGTGGCACCGTGAAACAGCCACAGTATGAACAACAATTAAAACAGTAGCACACAAATGAAAAGATTGTCCCCAAAACCAACTCACGATTGAACCGGTCAGATTACAGTCCCGAGGGGGACGCGGATAGTGTCTCTCACCAGATAGTTTTTACACCATATTATGTATATCAAGGCCAGCAAGATATACTGAACAGAGGTAATATCATGAAACTAATTGCCGCATTACCCTCACTGCGGAACATCAAGTCAAACGATCTCAAATAAGTCAGATTTCTTCCAAACAAAGGCAGCGCTTTGAAGGAGAAAACTTTTACTAAATGGAAAACCAGGGAAATAACCCTTTTAGTTATTGATGCGAAACAATAATTTGAATCTTGTGGCATTTCCCTCTCGAGACCGCCAATCCAGCGCTGCTATCCCTCTCCTCTGTTGAATGTCCCCTCAAGGCCAAAATCTTCCTTGAGTGCCACTGCAGCATACTCCATCTTGCAGAATGCCCATTGTGCCAGAGGTATAGTGAACAACATAAAGAATCAAGTAAAGGCAGACACTAAAGAGGAATTGAGCTGGTTAGCGTCCACCTTAAATCCCCTCAGGAAGGAGTGACTTCCAAATCTGCCTACGAATGTACCCCAGGAAATACCCTTAAGCATCCTCTCCAGGAATATAGTGAGTGCGAAACACAAACTCTTAAATGGCGCACCACTGGAAAACAGGAAAAGTTCAGACACCATAGCCCTAAAATAGATCTGGCTGACTGATCCTTTCCAACTAGCGGGGTATGCCCTTCATCATATTGGTGCAATCAAAATGTAACATTTCGAAAGGCCCTGAGGGGCCTCACAGTTTGTCTCTATGGAGCTGAAAATTAACTCAGAGCAACTATCAATTTCAACCTCTGATTTCCAGGCAATCAAATTTACCCTCTGTAGGACCATTGGAAAATCCCAATCACCAAAAAATCTATTCAAGAAACTAATACATGAAAATACAGAAATTAGATTCACAAATCCCACCTGGCACATCTTGGTGACAGGTGACTTTAACACCAACCTAATCTACACAGCAGATAAGGACGACCACCTGGCAGCTGAAAACGTGATTTGGGCAGTTCTTCCTCAAGCCGCCACCCTCAAAAATGATCAGAACACCTCAGAAAGAACATGGTCACCACACTTGAACACCTGGGCCTGAGAGTAATCAATGGCAGGACTGAAGGTGATTACCCTCTGAGGTTCACACACTATGATGCAACCTCTGCATGAATAATGAATTACACAGTGCTTTCCTTGCCACTACTGAAACAGTTAAGGAAGTTCAAAATTAAAACCTCTACGGAAAGTGAACACTCTTACCAATATCTGGAGCAAGGCTTCTATTTAATACTAAACAAAGAAATTCTAGAGCTTTCTGGGCAACCATAAATGGCATCAGTAGAGACGTAAGAGTGACAAACAGCTCAAGCATTCACAAAAAGGTCTGGGTAGCTCATCTAACTAAAATGTTTGACATCCAAAAATGCCCATCTTCCATATATAAAAACACCAGTATTGAGGCAGGTGAGACGGATACACCAAGGACTAACAGGTCTAATCCCTGGCAGCTGGAGAGGTTCTATAATAAATCCAAGGAGGAGAATCGATCAGAGCCATCCAACTACGGATGAATCTCCCTAATTGACTCCAATGCTAAATACTACGCCACAATAATCTTGGAAGATATGGTGGAGTGGTCCAAGTCCAACAACAAGATTCTGTTTAACCAGACTGGGTTTCGGAAAGGCTACGGTACCACCTTAAACACCCTAGCAGTAAAGGTAGAGAGACAAAATATCGAAACTAAAATATCGAGATACAATAATATCGATGTTTTAATTTCGATGGTACAGAATATCGAAGTGCAAACTATCGACAGACAGAATATCGTTTTTAAGGTATGTATGTTACTAATATCGAAATTTACTAATATCGAAATTTTGTTTAGTGTTATGTATTTTATTATGTTGTTTATATGTTTGTTAAATATGTTTTTTAATGTATGTTTGGAAATTAGTAATTTTGTTTACATTTTGCGTTTTAGTATCAGAGCGGGTTGTGGGTTTATAGGGGAATAGGGTGGGAAGTAATTTAATAATAATTAATTAATTAATAATTTTTTATACATATTGTTAACTAATCATTATTTGGTAATGCATTATTATTAATTATTATATACAAAAGATTGGTGGATTTGCTATATTGATTCGCACATCTATGTTAGTTTTCATCAAATCATAATTCCATTTTTACATATAACACACAGTATAGAGTGCTACTTAGGCGTTGGATGTACATCCACCTGGAACACCAAAAAAGTGACCACCTTTCCCTAACGTCCGTCAGGACAGAAGGTCACCACAATGTAAAGAAAAACACCAGTGCACTTTCAAGATAGTCACTTTGATCCATACGCAATTGTAGCGTTTCCAACACTGTCCATATCCTTGATCAGAAGCCAAATCCAACACAGATAGGTGATGTAGAAAATTCAAGCCTTTATTTTGCACACGCTAAAATCCACAGCCGACGCGCGTTTCGCCCGCTTCGGTCTTTCTCAAGGCTTTTATCGTACAAAACGGATCATTTATATAGTAAATGTTGTGGCAATAGTTGAATTCTTCTCCAGCAATTCTTAGCCTGAATGTTCCATATATTGTTGCAGGTTCCTATGTTCTTTCCAAATGTGTTATCAGTGGAATGGTAATCCCAAATAGGCTTTTAGTGTAGAGCCATGATAAGTTCCACCACCTCTCCAAGCAAAATGTCCCGCGTTCCAACACCGTCCCTGCAACCTGGCGGCATGTTATATTAATTAGTTGATTGATTTATTTAGAGTTAATGTAGTAGTATTTACCAGTGTTTGTTATTGTTAATTAATAATGAATTGGTAATTAATTATTATTATTTAGTTAATTGAATGAATTAGAGTTAATGTAGTAGTATTTACCATTGTTATTTTTTGTTAAATAATAATTAATTGGTAATTAAATATTATTAATTAGTTAATTGGATTAATTAGAGTTAATGTAGTAGTATTTACAATATTTTGTTATTGTTTAATAATAATTAATTGCTAATTAATTTATATTAATTAGTTAATTAAATTAATTACAGTTAATGTGCTAATAATTTTGATTTTGTGTAATTGTTAATTAATAATTAATTGTTAATTAATTATTATTAAGTGATTAAATGATGTGATGTATTTATGTGTAGTCAGCTGTGTGTTTATAGGGGAATAGCGTGTGGCATAATTAAATTAAATTTATTAAAAAGATTGTATTTATTTATTGGTGTTTATTGTTAATTAATTGGTAATTAATATGTGTTAATTAGCTCATTTATAATTACATCAATTTAATAATATTAATTGTTAATATTTGATTGAATGATATTTATATTAATTGTGTTTTTTTGTATGTGTAGTGTGTTGTGTGTTAAAGGGGGAGTAGTGTGGGGGGTAGTAATTTTTACCCCCATGCTATCCAACGCTTTCCTTACTGTTGCAACCTTTGGAGTGGGAATAGTAATTTTTACCCCTACGCTATCCAACGCTTTCCCTACTGTTGCACCCTCTGGAGTGGGAATAGTAATTTTTATCCCTACGCTATCCAACGCTTTCCCTACTGTTGCACCCTTGGGAGTGCGAATAGTAATTTTTACCCCTACGCTATCCAACGCTTTCCCTACTGTTGCACTCTCTGGAGTGGGAATAGTAATTTTTACCCCTATGCTATCCAACGCTTTCCCTACTGTTGCACTCTCTGGAGTGGGAATAGTAATTTTTACCCCTACGCTATCCAACGCTTTCCCTACTGTTGCACCCTTTGGAGTGGGAATAGTAATTTTTACCCCTGCGCTATCCAACGCTTTCCCTACTGTTGCACGCTCTGGAGTGGGAATAGTAATTTTTACCCCTACGCTATCCAACGCTTTCCCTACTGTTGCACCCTTTGGAGTGGGAATAGTAATTTTTACCCCTACGTTATCCAACGGTTTCCCTACTGTTGCACCCTCTGGAGTGGGAATAGTAATTTTTACCCCTACGCTATCCAATGCTTTCCCTACTGTTGCACCCTCTGGAGTGGGAATAGTAATTTTTACCCCTACGCTATCCAACGCTTTCCTTACTGTTGCACCCTCTGGAGTGGGAATAGTAATTTTTACCTCTACGCTATCCAACACTTTTCCTACTGTTGCAATATAGTAATTATATATATACATTTATATGTAGTTTTTAATTTATTTTAAATGTATATGTATTAGTAAGTTTTTTTTAAATATGTTTTAATTTTTTTAATATTTGTTAATTTTTATGTATTTTTACATTAATTTTACATTATTATTAATACATTTATAAAATCGATATTTTTAACTTCGATATTTTTGTACTACGATATTTTTTTTCGATATTTTTGTACTTACCTTTATAAAGATATAACTCCGATATTTTTGATGTCGATATTTTTGTGTCGATATTTATGTATGTCGATATTCTGTCTGTCGATATTATGTCAGTGATCCAGCAGTAATAGCTATTGCTGACAAATGCAAATGACTAAAGAGAAAACCCAGCATCTATGCCTTATAGATCTGAAAGCGGCTTTCGATCAAGTTGACAGGGCACTTCTGTGGGGTAATCTAAGGTGGTGGGGCCTTCAAGAGAGTACGCTCCGAGCGGTAGAACAACTGTACACAGACACATGGATTCAAATAAAGTTGGAGGATAGGTTGCAGCTGTCTAGGCATATACATACAACTACCGGCCTCAGACAAGGCTGTGGCCTTGCAACACACCTCTTCAACCTAGTTATATCCGACCTACCCCTGGACTTGATCATGTAAATTTGCATTGTCCCAGATTAGAACCACTGCCCCTGTCACACTTGGCATATGCCAATGACATTGTGCTGCTTAGACACACCAGAATAGGTGTGCAAAGATCGATGTAGGAACGTTCAGCATTCGACACGATAAATAAAATAGAAATTAACACAACTAAAACAAAAACAATGACAATGGGTAAGGGCATCGAAACCCCACTATGGGTCAAATCAAACGACATAACCCTAGAGGAAGATAGAAACTATAAATATTTGGGATTCACCATAGACAAAAGCTCAATTTCACGATGCACAAACAATACTTGGCGAAAAAAAGCAAGCCTTTCGTGCGCTGGCAAAAAAACTGGATGGCCCCTCTTTTAAACCATTACTAGCTGTCATTACCACAAAACTATTGCCATCAGTGTCTTTCGCAGGTGTGGTCATGTACGGAAAACACTCCCCAACTTCGAAGAAAATTCAAACGAACACCTACAAGCGAGTCTTTGGCCTCCCTCAGAGCGCCTCTCCAGCGCACGTTGATCTGGAATTTGGCTTAATGAATCAGAGCATTGCAAGAAAATACACAACTATTAAAATGTGGCATAAAATACGGTCTAACCGGAACAACCCACTGGTTAGTGCGTTAGCCAAGTCACTGGAAGATGACAACAATTCAATATACAGTAAATACCTGTGTTTCTCATTATTTGAAACTAACACCAACAATCTATGGGTTCTGAATTTGCCACATCCTACATTCTTTTGACCCATCAACAAAGTAACTAAAATGCACTCCCTTATATAGGATAAGTATACACTAACCTCTGGGTCGCATTCCTGGATGGTAGTCCAATCGTATAACAGCTTAACATCAGCTGAATACCTGAGCACAACATATCTGGAATATCTAAAAAGAAATCTGATAACACTTCGATTTGGTTCTCTCCCATCCTTGGACGATCAGCCTATTTGGAGAAACAAAGGTCCAACATCATGCAGACTTTGTGGTGCTCTTAAGAAAGACATGATCCATCAAGTCTTTCTGCCCAGCGTTAAGACAACATTCAGTTCTCTTGCTAAAACCTGCACTCAGTGAACGGAGAATTCGAATTTCGAACATGCCGGATGGCAATAATCAAGTGCCTAGACCTTACGGACCCTAAGATTAATTGCACTAGAAAGAAATCAACTGCGTTTGACTTCCTGGGTGAGGTTTTAGGCTAAAAGAACACTATCCGATGCCTAGCACAATGGCACATTATCCCACTTGACTCGCGACTTAGAAACTCTAAAGCATTTTACAAAAAACTTTTGACAGAAAAAACAGAGCAAACTTTGATGTCTTATACGTTTTATGAAATGACTGTATGTAACACTATTGCGGCGATTTTTATGAATTCTAAAGTAAATACTTTGTGAACTTTGAGGACTTATACGTTTCATATAATGATTGTATGTAACACTATTGTAACGTTTTTGATTCATTTATAACAATAAAAGATCATTGATTGATTGCTTGTATAGAATGGTAGCGCAGAGTGGAGTGTCGCACAGTGTTGGGTCATAGAGTGTTGTGGCGTAGAGTGACGAGGTGTAGAGTGTTTTGGCACATAGTGGAGCCGCATAGAGTTGAGTGAAGTGGTGTACAGATCATGGAGTAGAGTGTCGTGGTGTAGAGAGAAAAGGTGTAGAGTGGAGTGCCATAGATAGGAATGGTGTAGAGGGGAGGCCTGTCATAGAGTTGAGTGGAGTGGCATAGAGTGCAGTGGCGTGATGTAGATTAGAGTAAATCTACGTGTCACATAGTGGTATTTCTTACAGTGTCTTAGAGTGAGTAGAGTGAAGTGGCGTAGAGTAGGGTAGCATGTCGAATGGAGTGGCATGTCATAGAGTGGAGTGGTGTGTCGTGGAGTGTCAGAGTGGAATGGCATGTCATATAGTGGCATGTCATAGAGTGTCTTAGACTGCAGGGGCATACAGTGGAGTGGCACAGAGTGGCATGGCATGTCATAGAGTGGAGTGGCGTGGAAAATACTAGAGTGGAGTAGAATATCATAGAGTGGAGTGGCATATCATACAGTGGAGTGGAATGTCACAGAATGGACAGGTGTATTGTGGAGTGGAATGGCATAGAGGGGGGATGTTGTAGATGGTAGTGGGGTACAGTGTAGTGGCATGTCATAGAGTAGAGTAGAGTGGTGTCTGATAGTTTGGCATGTCTTAGACTGTCTTGGAGTGTTAGGACCTAAAGTGGAGTGGCATTGAGTGGATTGGCGTGGAGTTTCACAGAGTGGAGTGGAATGTCATAGAGTAAGTGGAAGGTTGTAGAGTGGAGTGTCTAAGAGTGGAGTGGTGTAGAGTGTTGTGTGGCGTAGATTGTCATTGTGAAGAATGTTGTGGCATAGAATGACGTGGTGTAAAGTGTCATAGAGTGGAGTGGAGTAGAGTGCAGCGGCTTAGAGACGAGTGGCATGTTATACAGTAGAGTGGCGGTGAAGTGGCATGTCACACAGTGGAGTTGGGTGGAGTGTTGTAGCGTGATATGCAGTGTCGCAAAGTGCAGTAGTGTCTCATAGAGTGGGGTGGCATGTCAAAGTGGAATCCCATTTTGTAGAGTGTAATAGCATGGAGGGGTGTGGAGTAGAGTGTTGCAGGTTGGAGTGGTATTCAGTGGAGTGATGTGACCTGGAGTAGAGTGGTCAGTGGCTTCTCCTACACTAAGGCAGAAGAGCATCACCTCAGTGCTATTTCAGCAGTACAAAAAATAAAAATAAAATGATATAACAGGACATTATCATTTTATTTTTCTATGCACGAGTCTGGGCAGGGCTGGGTTCCCATAGCCAGAGCAGGGGAGGAGTGGTTTGCATTCCTCTAAGTGCACATGACGGTTTGGCTGGTCCTTTAGGGCCGGTCACACTGTAATGTGCACTTGGCATGTTCTCCAATTGGGCTGTGTAGCCCTGACCCATGGAGAACATGCCCAGGCTCCCAGGCACTGCCTGAGCATCAAGACAGGACACTCTGATCAATCGTGACGATGCTCCTGCAGTATCGTGATTGGCTGGGAGAGTCCTGAAGCCTGGGTGCTTCTGGTGCTTCCAGCAGACTTTCCTTCCAGGATGGAGGAGGGAGATACGGTTGCAGGAGAGGCGGCGCAGTGGAGAAGGTATATCTATTTATTTATATTTTTTGTTAATCCACCCTCCACTCCACCTTCCCCATTCTGAGGCAGCCAACACTGAGAGTGGCATGGAGTGGAGTGGCATGTCGTACAGTGGAGTGTCATGGAGTGATATAGTATGGAGTGGCGTATTGTATAGTGGAGTGGCGTGTCATACAGTGCACAGGCACAGGCGTGTCATACAATGGAGTGGAGTGGCATGTCATAGAGTGGAGTGGGGAGTCATAGAGTGGAGTGGCATGTCTCAGAGTATTGTATAGTGGAGTACCGTGGCAAAGAGCGGATGTATAATAGAGTGGAGTAGAGTGTTGAAGAGTGAAGTGACATAGAATGGAGTGCCATGTCATACAGTAGAGCGGAGTGGTGTGTCATAGAGTGGCATGTTGGACCGTGTCTTAGAGTAGAAGAGTGGTGTACAGTAGAGAGGCATGCCATACAGTGGAGTGGAGTGTCGTACAGTTCAGTGTAGTACATTGGAGTGTCATAGAGTAGAGTAGAGTGCTACAGAGTGGAGTGGCGAAGAGTAGAGTAGTGTGGTATGTCCTAGTGCGTCGTAGAGTGTCTTAGAGTTAAGGGGCATAGAGTGGAGTGGCATAAAGTGAAGTGCCATGTCCCAGAGTGATGTGGTGTGTTGTAGAGTGGAGTGCTAAGTCATAGGCTGGACTGACATGTCGCAGACTGTCATAGAGTGGAGCAGACTGGTGTAAAGTGAAGGGGCATATAATGTCATAGAGCAGAGTGGAGTTTTGTGGCAAAGAGTGGAATAGAGTGAAGAACTGGAGCATACAGTGGTGAGACACAGAGTGGATTAGAATGTTGTAGAGTGTTCCTCCAAGGACTGTAGGAAATCATTCAGTCAGGGAGAGAGGTAAGCATGAGTGGATGGCTTTCAATCCTGATTAATTAAAAGTGATGCAGCCAGGAGTAGGAATAGTTTGCCACTAAGGATCGAAAATGCTGTATATTGACCCTACCCACAATGGGGAAGACTAATAAACAACTCCATATGGTTCAATGAATACAGGAAGGGGGCTGGTCTCTACATATCCAATGATAGTAGATACAACACAATAAACAGACCACAGGCACGGTCAATATTCAAGCAATGCCAAAGACAAAAGACAGCTTCTGCTTCGCCTTCATAACAGACAATACACATAGGAACATGGACAGAAGCAACCACAGGTCAATGAGAAGTATATGGTAAGGAAAACCAAAATGAGAACCCCCAAATGTTTTGACACAAGCAGGTAACATTGAAAAGGTATTTTGGGAAACATGCATCAAAATACCTTTGTTTGAATGTTACCTACTTGTGTCAAAACATTTGGGGGTTCTCATTTTGGTTTTCCTTACCATATACTTCTCATTGACCTGTGGTTGCTTCTGTCCATGTTCCTAAGTGTAAATTCCATGTGTTTGATTCAACTACCGTCCTCTGATGAACATACAACCACAAAGTCCACTGCAGCACTGGTAGCTGTGGAACTCACAACCATTTAACATCTACTTTGTGAAGAAATTAATTAAAGTCTTGGATGATTTTTTTAATAAAAAGGATTTTATGTTAAGTTCAAAAGGACTACAAGTGTGATTACCTTTGCCAAACTACTTTGTAACATGAAGGCTTTCTAAGACCCCTTCTGTATACTGGGAGTCACATGTCTTGCTAGCTGGTGTACCATTAAAACTCCATAGAAAGGCTACCAGTTCAGCTATCTAGATTATAGCCTTATGATAAGAGAAGAATGCAAAGGACTCCACATGAATCCATACACTAGTGAGTATTTTAGTTTGCAAAATGTGGTTTCTAATCATAGAATCAAGAACAAGAAAAGTGGTGTACTAGGTGTATTATCTGCAGGGATACCCTACTTAGTGATCGTGTTTGATACAGTACTGCAGTGCAGGCCCAGGAGTACATCAATGCCTATAAAATCATTTTACCTTAAGACGAGTGTCCTTGAGCTTCATCAAGTTGAAGTCATTTTTCATGACCCGGGAGGCAATCCACTTGTTTATTGGCATGAGAAGCAGTGTGAGTCCCAGACCCACTAGAGATACCAGCCCTATATGATTGTACAGCAGACAGAAAGTGATGGCAAACTCGGTTGGCAAGACCCAGACTTCATGAAAGGCAAGGCAGAAGCCAGCCATCTGCTCAGAGTCAGAGCTGATGAAGTTAACAACTTCACCCGTTGAGAAGTGAGACAGGCTACTGCTATTGGTCCTCACAGCTTTACGGTAGATGGTGGAGACAACTACAGCTCTGACCATCAGCTTCACTTTGTGTGCTTCATAGACAAATTTATTTCGTAATAGGGCACCAAGAAAGGAACTTGCAAAGAGCCCTAAGGCATAGAGGATTCCATAGCTCAGAGGTTCCTGGTGGGTTTCTATAAAAGTCACAAAGCGACTGAGCAAAAGAGGTCCTGCAAAGACCATGATGCCGGCCAAAAGCCTGACAATCCCCAGAGAGTAATACCTCATGCCACAGCTTGAGTGGAGTACAGAAATGAGCCGTACCTCCTTCTGGATGTCTGAAGTTTCATGAGGAACACCACTCCCACTGGAGTCATTAGTGGGACTGAGAAGTCTGAGGCTGCAATCTTGGTTGGGAAAGCCTGGTACCTCCTTCATAGTGGTATTCTTTTTTTGCCAGCAGGAATTGAAGCGTTTGTGGATTGTTTGCATTTGGAGATTGTATGGTAAATGATAGACATCATCAGCCTGCTTCAAATCTTTTTGGTGTCCACGTTTCAGCAAAGGTGTCATCCAGAGGAAGAATAAACGTGAAAGACAACTCTCATTATTTTCATCAATCTTCTGCCAAACGGGCACTAGAACATTTGAATCAGTGAGATGAGGGGTGCACTGCGAGGGATTGTTGCAGGAGACAAAATCTTGATCACTGCGAATGGGAGCTACAAACGCAAGTAGGTAGGTGGCAATAAAGGCGAGCTGGAGGCTTATGACAATAAGTTTCAAAATGAGTCCAGGCTGCATGGGGTATGTTCCCGATCCATTACGAACATACCAGACAAATGTGATGACCAGGGATGGCACAGGAAGGAGTACCATGACTCCCAAGGCCAAGGGGCCTCTCGTGATGCAATTCGCTGTCCTGTGGAGCATGAATAGGGATACACCATGAGTGATCCAGGCCAATGCTGAGATTCCACCAATCAGTACTTCCAAGGCAGTTGTTCCGTGCTGTAGTAAGGCAGCCACCGGGGTGATACTGATGATGGTAAGAACAGCAAACAGGAAAGACACAGTGATCCGGCACTTCCAAGCAGGTCTGGGACGTTGTTGAGATCCGGAAAATCTATAATCAACAACGAATAATGTTAGGGAATACAAAATATATTTATCTACATAAAGGTGTATAGGATGAAGTAAACTTTTCAAAGATAATGAACACTACTCAAATGAAGAAGAGATTGAAGAATGCTACAAGCTTAAATCCAAGAAATTTTAAAATAAGTAGTTCTTGAGTTATGTCCTGGTCTACATCATCAAAAAGAATTCCTCCAGATTCTCAAGGAACTTGCTGGGCCATCTCCTCCCACATCCATTCCCTCCCTAATCACAAGATGTGTCAAATGAAGAAGACATCACACACTATCTGGTAAAAGCCATGGCAGGTATAGAGACCAGAAAAGAGTCAGGGAATTAACAAAAAGAGAGAGATGACCGGAGAGGGGAAGAGAGGGAGGGATAAATGAAAGGCCTAGAAAAGGCAGGAGAGAAATAGCATCAACCTATGTATTTTACACTTCTGCAGTATTAAGTGTATACCTACCTACGAATGCCCAGATAGCAGATACTAGTTAGAGCTAGCAGAATGTGTGGGAGGGCATTCAGTATCAGCAGGTTAAAGCAGTACCCGATGCTCCCATGTTCCCAGATTGGAAACGGATCTGAGGGGCTGGACCCACAGAGGTCAGACAACATCAGATCCATCTTCGGTCACCAAAGAATCAAATACCAGATCAACTTCTGAAACGAATCACATAAAAAGTGGGATCAAAACATTGGAACATCACTTTAGTATATAATTTAAATTAGGGGTTGGTTTGGTGAGCATATACTAGAACCAGGAGACCCGGACATAGTCAGCTGCTAACAGTAACAAAATCATATTTCAAGTTAAGGTAGGGCTATGAGACCTTGTACATGTGGTTCTGCAGTGAAATCTGGCTCAAAGTGTTAGAAAAAGACACTGACATGATGACTTTACTCTTCTCATAGGTTCCTTCCAGTGGACATATAGGTTATCCTCTCCAAGATGGAGTCTACTGGGACACTGCCTTGGACCATTGGTAGCAGTGGTTTCCCATGTACTTCAAGCCCAGGCTGAACTTAATACCCACCTCACCATGCTCCAATGAGTATGACTCAATGAAAGATGTAGTGCAGAGAAACAGAGAACCCCATGACTGACAGAAATAATCCCCATTTCTACAGAAAATAAAGTAAAGGCCAAATATCAAAACTCAGTCAAACTACAAGTATTATTCCCATCTAAAAGTGAGAATGATTACCACAGTAACTAAAGTGTAAATATAATGATTGTTGATCACAAGTAACGGTTCAGTGGCCTCCACCTGGGGATTCAGTCACTTCCCAATTGGTCCTGGGGAGAGGCTGAAGGTCTCAGTGGTTCCTTAAAGTTAGAAGGGAAAGGTACTGAGTGGCCGGACACTATTTACAGTGCCACTTGGATATGTTATCGGTCATTTACCTATGGGCACTGACTGCAGGGGACTGGGTACAGCCTATGGAAAATGGTCACACCCTGTGCACACCAGGTAATCAGGCAAGGCAGCGTACCATGACAAAAAGGGACTATGGGCAGAGGTACAGTGAAAAGGGAACAGCAGCATGCCTATTTTATAATTCTTTATGCAATATAACAGTGAAAATATAGAAGAACAGCTTCTCCACTCTTGATACATCATAATCAAATAAATCAATGTGATCACTTTTAAACAAGTCCCCAAACAATATTAACCCAATTGAGTTTACGTATGAATGATTTAACAGGGAGGTCGTGCACCTCTATCCCCTTTGTGATCCTTTCCTAGTTAGGCATCAGTACTTGTTATTGCTGGAAATCCGAATAGTCCCAAACCTTACTAGAGAGAGTTAGAAGGAAAAACGTAAGAGAGTTAGGAGATGAATCAGAAGAGATTAGTATGGGTAAAGAAACCAAGAGGAAACTAAGAATGGGATAAAGGAGGTGAATGGGGTCTTCCATGGAATCAACAAGCTTAATTGAGGTGTGGTAGTATGGACTGAAGGGTAAAACGTAGTGCCACATATTGTATTAGGTCATATTCTAGAGTGTGAAGTGCTGCATTTAGGCTTACAATGTAAGCTACATGTTATCCCTAAAGTTGTCATGTTCCTTGATTTTAGTACGTTGAGGTGGATGCATCTGGTTTCCCCTCATTCCAGGGCTTAGGATATCCCTCCTCTAGTGTAGGAGCACTCTACATGCTTGCCTTTTTATCAGGTCTTCTACACTGTTCTTCTGTGGTGTCTTCTCAAAGATCAATATGCCTTGTATACATTTCTCAATTCACGGGGGTTTATCAGGTGAATGCTTTGGTAATTCGATCTTCTCATTCAATCCCGTATTTGGAGTTCACATCCCTGCAACCTTTGGGTTCTCTCTGTGTCGATCAGACATGATGTGAGGCATTAGAGATGAACACTCCTTCAGGACCTCTTCTTTAGTCCTGGTATGTTTTATGGCACTTTAACTCCATTTTCACACTCTACCCTCCTGAACAGCTTGTTCACCGGTACCCATCATGGTGCCTCTGTTTTACCTATTTTGACCTTTACCATGAAGCTTACTACATTTTAAACAATTGGAACGTGTGAGCATCAAGCCTATGCAGCAACTGCATATGGCCTGTCTAAGGTGGCTTTGTGTCAAGTCAACTCTGCCCCTTACCCATACTCACATGCTACCCAAAGAGAGGCTGTGCTGCCAGTTCCTGTCTACTGCTATATCAGGCCCCCTTATCTATGGGTTAGACTGTCTCATGTCTATTCCTTTAGTACACTATGTCCACTGTATATATAGCTGTAGTGCCCACATCCACCTATTTCCAATCTGTATCATCCTCCTTTCAGCAACCGGCTGTCTTTGTTGTTTCCTCTCTGTAGGGTGGGTCTCTCACCTACACCAGTCTTTGGCCTGTTCTGGTAGCTCTTGTTAAAGTCTGGTCTCATCCACCAAGTTTATTCTACTTTCCGTCCTGTCCACCCTTTATCAAGATACCACAGTGTCTCAGCTTCTGACAGAGGCCTCATGTGGCCTTTATGTTTCTAGGCAGACACTACTCCACTCTCTTCTATTGCACACAGTCACTGGTTATATACTCTCTGCACAACGGATTCTTGGGGTTCATTGCGTGCCCTATCCGGATGTCTATTTGAACCTTTCTCTGGTCTGTAGTGCTTTCACTCTATTGTACACATAGGTGAAATCTACCTCAAAGATTTGACACACTTGGGCCTACACAGTCCAGCGACTTATCAAACTGGGAAAAACATGCACAGAGTTTAATTTTGTAGCTTCCAATAACATCTTATAAGACACCAAGAATTGTTACGTTTGTCTGTCTCCCATAATCAGATTAGAGGGCCTCTATCCCACTGATTGTCAAGCTAATTACTCTGCTCCTCAGTAGTAGGACCAATGACCTCCCCACACAAAAAGGAACAAATAACAGCGAATTACCCAGTTCCTGGGAGAGGAAAGGTTGCTTGGGGAAAACCTGCATCTGATAACTAGCTTTCAAACTGCAACTGGGCTGGATCAGCCTAGACTCACTGAAAGAAGGAGGAATCCCAGGCATCTGGAGCCAACACAGGAAGGGCCCTCATTTTAAAGTTTGGTGGGAAAGGATCTGGCAGCAATGTCAGGTAGGGGTGGACTGAGACCATCAGGAGAGCTTGCTGCATAGAAAACTTAAATGAGTCATACTGGATTGTTCCAGAATGCTGTGTAGGAGGGTTGGGACAGGAGTGGAAGTATCACGTGGCCTCCTAAGATTGGGCAGCTATGCTTGGCATCTAGAACATTCCACCACCACTTATAACCCCCTGCACTGCACAAGGGAGAGACAGGGAACAAGACCCTGCACCTGGAAGGCAACAACAAATGAGTAATGAACAGCTGGAAGGGGAAGCCACCTGATGCCGGACTTTGCCTCCAGATGACCTCCAGGACTAGATGGGTCTCTCCAGGGCCAGTGTCACTGGTCCTCTTACGCCCCCTGAAGGTCTTCTGTGGAAGTTCTAGACTTCAGTGCCACCCCGAATGTTCTGTAAGACAGCCAGGAGGTTCTGATGCTTGGAAGTATGGGTAGGAAGATGTTCTGCTGGCTGGTAGTGGAGGGGCTCCGCAAGATGCCTCTCACCAATAGGAGAGGAGCCCCAGGAGCAAGACAGGAGAGAAGGCTGGTGCAGAGAGCAAGGAAAACCAACTCCCTTCAAAAGTCTGCTTGGCAGCGGTTGGTGGGACTTGAGCTGTATTTGATAAATACGCTGCCAGGACCATCGCGGAAAGACTCGGCCATTGATCAATGGATCATGAACTATCCAAGTTTAAGGAATGTGGTAATCAGACGTCTACCTATGGCTCTGTCCTAAGGTAACATCCAGCGGCAAGGCGAGGGTTTGAAGTGCACAGGAACTTCATGCAAGCCCATGGGGGCTGAAACAAGATGGGACAGATAAAACATCAAGGCAATGTATGAACCAACATTGCTTTTCCAACATGGCGGCCATAATGGGAATCATTCCGTAGTCCTTTCTTGTTTGCTATCACTCCAACAAACCACCAATGAGGAGGATAACTTCATTATTTAAATAAATGGCATGCTATGCACAATGTATACACATTTTGACACTGGAGAAGGCTTAACAATGAAATTTGTCTGCAATTAAATGTTGGATTTAGGCAAACCCGTGAGTGCCTCACATCTGTTGGAGCTGTGAGATAGTACGTGAGTCCGACCCTCACATTGTGAAGGCACCCACCTTAAGAGTTCGGCAGCGGTTGGTGGGACTTGAGCTGTAATTGATAATTACGCTGAAAGTACCGTCACCGAAAGATTCGGCCATAGATCAACGGATCGTGAAGTATTCAAGTTTTAGGAATGTGGTAATCAGACTGCTACCAATGGCTCTGTCCTAAGGTAACATCCAGCGGCAAGGCGAGGGTTTGAAGTGCACAGGAACTTCAAGCAAGCCCATGGGAGCTGAAACAAGATGAGACAGATAAAACATCAAGGGCTATGTATGACCGAACATTGCCTTTACAACATGGCGGCTGTAATGGGAATCATTCCCTAGTCCTTTCTTTTTTTGGGTGGGAAATCTTTTTATTAACATTGCTCACAGACTCGCAAAATACATCGCAGTGTTCAATTAACTTGAAATCTTTAACAGTTCATTGCACAATCGAGGGCAAATCATACATTCTCGAGTCGTCATCATCCCTATCACCCCTCTCCCGCCTCCCCCCCTGTTCCCAGATACTTCTGCCAGGGACCCCAGATCTTCCTCCACTTCTTCACACACCCCCTGGCCTGGACAACTGTTTTCTCCGCCCTCTGGCACCAGTCTGAATCTCGTCGCTACTGGTCCCATTGTGGCGCCTCCTGTGCCCCCCAGCTCCTGGACACGTTCCTCTTTGCCACCTCGGCCGCTAGGACCAGCCAGATCTTGTTATACCTTGACCCGTCCGTTGGGCCTTTGATCATTAATAAAAACCATTGTGGTTCCACCGGGACTGACGAACCCACAACTATCTCCATAGTGCTAGCCACCCTGGTCCAGAAAGGAACCACGCTTGGACAGTCCTAAAGGATATGAAAGAACGTCCCCTCTTCCTGACAACCCCTCACACACAGAGGAGACAGGCTTCTGCCCCACGAGAACAGGTTTGTGCGCGGGTAGTACACCCGGTGCAAGATTTTGAACTGGACCAGCCGAAACCGGACCCGCACCGCAATTTCATGTGGGCTCTGCAGTGCGTCCTGCCAATCATCGTCTTCTAGGGTACCAATATCAACTTCCCAGTTCACCCGCAGAGACAGCAGGGAGCCGGTCATGTTATTAATCAATTTTTGGTAAATGGTTGCCGTGGACTTCTCCAAGATGGGGTCTAGCAGGAGCCTGTCCTCCATCGGCGAGTACTCTGGAATTGAAGTCTCCAATGGGATATGGGCGCGCAACGCGTTGGAAAGACACAGTTAATGGTAGTATTGTGAGTCATGCATTTGGTATTCCTTTTTTAGATACTCGAAGGATCTGTGGGCCCCCCTTCCAAATATCCCCAAGGTATTCGATTCCAATCAACTCCCAGCCCTTGAAGCCAGTGAGCCTCTTCACCTCCTTCAACTGGTCCCCGAACCAGAGTGGGGTCCTGCCGGTTATAGTATCTGTCCATCCCAGAAATGTATTGGCCTCTCTCCAGCACTGCAGTACCACCCCTGTATGTGAATGCAAACCACTCCGAAGTTTTCGTGGGTACAGGAGAGGTTCGCAGTTACCATCCGGAAAAGCATACCTGTCCACCCTATAGGCTGGCTCCGAGGCCTCCACATAGACCCAGTCATTGAGGAGCTGGGATGCCCAATAGTACAACCGCACGTCCGGTAGTGCCAGCCCTCCGTCGTACACCCCCCTCGTGAGTTTACCAAGTGTGATTCTCGGGTTACCCACATCCCATAGCAGCGTCCGCAGGGCCTGGGATATAGGCCTGAACACCCCGTCTGGCACTGGGTATGGTGAGTTCTGTAGGATATAAAGGAAGCGCGGCAACGCCAGCATTTTAAAAAGTGCGGCGCGCCCCATCAGTGTGAGAGGCAAGGAGCGCCAATGAGCGACATCCGACGCCAACCGAGCCAGGTGTTGCTCCAGATTTTTGACAAAGAACTCTGCCCTGTCTCTAGTGATATACACTCCGAGGTATTTAAATCCCTCCGTGACCACCAGAGCCGGGCATCGCAACGGGACCCTCGGGGGGCACCCGAGAGAGGGCATAACAAGGATTTAGTCCAATTAATCCTATAGCCGGAGTAACTTCCAAATAACTGTAAGAGGTGGAGCGCCTGTGCCATTGAATGGTAGGGCCTGGCCATGTAAAGGACTATATCATCAGCGTATAAGGAGATACGCTTCTCCAACTCATCTGTGAGCACCAAGCCCCAAAACGACCAATCTCTTCGAATCCAAAGGTCCAATGGCTCCAGTGCCAGGGCCAATAGGAGAGGGGATAGGGGGCACCCTTGCCTTGTACCCCGCCCCAGGGGGAACACCCAAGACGTAACTCCATTCACTCTCACCCTTGCCACAATCCTCTCATACAACAGACGCACCCAGCTACAGAAAACCGGCCCAAAGCCCAGTCGTTGCAGGACCATGAACAGATACGGCCATTCAATACTGTCCAGCGCCATCAAGGCTGTTTGGGTATAGGCCACGTCCTCAGTCATGTACAACACCCCATAGAGGCGCCTCAAATTATGCCGCGTACTCCTGTGGGGCATGAATCCCGACTGGTTGACATGTAACAAATCAGACAGGCCCGCTAGTAGAAGAATCGCCAAGGCTTTGGCCAAGACCTTGGCCTCCACGTTGATGAGTGAGATGGGACGGTATGAAGAACAGTGGTCTGCCGGTTTCCCGGCCTTATGGATGACCACAATCGTGGCCTCCCACTGATATGGCGGGAACACCCCCTCTTGCCTCGCCTCAAGGAACATGCGTCTCATGGGATCTATCACGACAGTGACCTGTCGTTTGTAGAGTTCTACCGGGAGCCCATTGGGCCCCTGCGCCTTCCCAGCCTGGAGCTCGTTAAGGGCTTCACCCAATTCCAGGACCATGAGGTCCGCCTCTAGGCTGTCGGCCTGCTCCTGAGACAGCGTGGGAAGCGCGAAGTCCCGAAGGAACTCCTTGCAGTCTGATTCGGATCTGTGCATACCGGAGTATACACCGCCTCGTATTAGGACGCGAAGGCCTCCGCTATGTCGACGCCCGCCGATACCAGGGTTCCCGCCTCGGTCCTCACCTCTGCAACCCAGGAATGCTCCCGATTTCTTTGTTCCAACCAAGCTAGCAATTTCATGCTTTTGTCCCCTGCATCGTAAATCCGGTGTTGCACGGCCAGGGAGTGGGCCTGTGCCTCATCCTCCACCAATGAGCGAAGTTCCCGCTGTTTGAGGGCAAGCTTGTGGCTGTGCTCCACCGATGGGACCCTCCCCACCCCCGTTCCAACGCCTGTACCTCCCTCTCCAACTGCGCCACCTGGAGCGCCTCCTCCTTCTTCTGCGCCCCTATCAGCGCCTAAACTTGGCCCCTCAAAATGGCCTTGAAAGCTTCCCACAGGATGACCTGGGAATTGACAGAACCCCGATTTTCTTCGAAGTACAACTGGGAGCCCTCCCTGAATTTGTCTACTATGGAATCGTCTTTGAGGCGTCATGTGTCTATCCGTGGAAAGGTTGCCCTTGCGGTCTTTGCCTCTTTAACAGTGACATCCACCGGTGAGTGATCCGATATTCCCCGGGCCAAGATGCAGGAGTCCACAAAGTCTCCTAACTGGTCTACCCTGGCTAAAATATGGTCTATTCTAGAGAAAGACCCGTGCCAAGCTTAATAAAAAGTGTATTGCCTTTGTGTAGGGTGGTGTGCTCGCCATATGTCGCAGAGGCCCAGCGCTGAGGTGAAACTTCGCGAGCCAGCCTCCCCCTGTGGCCCTGCTTCTCCCCCGAGCGGTCCAGGTCTGTTTCCATCCCCGCGTTAGTGTCCCCTCCCAATATCAGAGTGCCCCACGGTAGATCCGCCAGATGGGACCCAAGCTTCGTGTAGGTCGGAGCATGCAACCCAGGTGGAATATAGCAAGAGCTAAACACTAACGTGCGACCCTCCCATCTAGCTGCCTCCGCCACTAAACAACCGGAGTCCTCCTACCACTTACCTGTTGCAATCAGCGGGAGTGCTGTACGGACTAGAATCCCCACCCCCCTGGATCCCGATGTGAACCCCGAGTGGGCCAACAGCTTGTAGCCGATCCTGTCAAGCGCCCTGCTCGTATTGCCTCGCAAGTGAGTCTCCTGGAGGACAACCACATCAGGCCGTGGCGCTTCACATACTGCAAGACCAGTGTGCGCTCAACTTTATTGCCCAACCCATTTACATTCCACTACCACATTCTTAACCGTGACTGATCACCCATCGAAGCATCCTAGAGACGATGCTGTATGACTCAATGAAAGATGTAGTGCAGAGAAACAGAGAACACCATGACTGACAGAAATAATCCCCATCACTACAGAAAATAAAGGCCAAATATCAAAACTCAGTCAAACTACAAGTATTATTCCCATTTAAAAGTGAGAATGATTACCACAGTAACAAAAGTGTAAATATAATGATTGTTGATCAAAATTGACGGTTCAGTGGCCTCCACCTGGGGATTCAGTCACTTCCCAATTGGTACTGGGGAGAGGCTGAAGGTCTCAGTGGTACCTTAAAGTTAGAAGGGAAATTGTACTGAGTGGCCAGACACTATTTACAGTGCCACTTGGATATGTTATCGGTCATTTACTTATGGGCACTGACTGCAGGGGACTGGGTACAGCATATGGAAAATGGTCACACCCTGTGCACACCAGGTAATCAGGCAAGGCAGCGTACCATGACAAAAAGCCAAAGGGACTATGGGCAGAGGTACAGTGAAAAGGGAACAGCAGCATGCTTATTTTATAATTCTTTATGCAATATAACAGTGAAAATATAGAAGAACAGCTTCTCCACTCTTGAAACATCACAATCAAATAAATCAATGTGATCACTTTTAAACAAGTCCCCAAAAAATAGTGACCCAATTGAGTTTACGTATGGATGATTTAACAGGGAGGTTGTGCACCTCTATCTCCTTTGTGATCCCTATTTAGGCATCAGTACTTGTATTCGCTGGAAATCCCAATAGTCCCAAATCTTACCAGAGAGAGTTAGAAGGGAAAACGGACAAGAGTTAGGAGATGAGTCAAAAGAGATTAGTATGGGTAAATAAACCAAGAGGAAACTAAGAATGGTATAAAGGAAGTGAATGGGGTCTTCCAAGGAATCAACAAGCTTAATTGAGGAGTGGTAGTGTGGACTGAAGGGTTAAATGTAGTGCCACATATTCTATTAGGTTGTATTCCAGTGTGTGAACTGCTGCATTTAGGTTTACAATGTAAGCTACATGTTATCCCTAAAGTTATCATGTTCCTTGATTTTAGTACGTTCAGGTGGATGCATCCGGTTTTTCCTCATTCCAGGGCTTAGGATATCTCTTCTGTAGTGTAGGAACACTCTACATGCTTGCCTTTTTATGTGGTCTTCTACACTGTTCTTCTGTGGTGTCTTCTCAAAGATCAATATGCCTTGTGTACATTTCTCAATTCACGGGGGTTTATCAGGTGAATGCTTTGGTAATTCGATCTTCTCGTTCAATCCCGTATTTGGAGTCCACATCCCTGCAACCTTTGGGTTCTCTCTGTGTCGATCAGTCATGATGTGAGGCATTAGAGATGAACACTCCTTCAGGACCTCTTCTTTAGTCCTGGTATGTTTTATGGCACTTTAACTCCATTTTCACACTCTACCCTCCTGAACAGCTTGTTCACCGGTACCCATAATGGTGCCTCTGTTATACCTATTTTGACCTTTACTATGAAGCTCACTACATTTTAAACAATTGGAACGTGTGAGTATCAAGCCTATGCAGCAACTGCATATGGCCTGTCTGAGGTAGTTTTGTGTCAAGTCAACTCTGCCCCCTACCCATACTCACATGCTACCCAAAGAGAGGCTGTGCTGCCAGTTCCTGTCTACTGCTATATCAGGCCCCCTTATCTATGGATTAGACTGTCTCATGTCTATTCCTTTAGTACACTATGTCCACTGTATATATAGCTGTAGTGCCCTCATCCACCTATTTCCAATCTGTATCATCCTCCTTTCAGCAACCGTCTGTCTTTGTTGTTTCCTCTCTGTAGGGTGGGTCTCTCACCTACACCAGTCTTTGGCCTGTTCTGGTAGCTCTTGTTAAAGTCTGGTCTCATCCACCATGTTTATTCTACTTTCCGTCCTGTCCACCCTTTATCAGGATACCACAGAGTCTCAGCTTCTGACAGAGGCCTCATGTGGCCTATATGTTTCTAGGCAGACACTACTCAACTTTCTTCTATTGCACACAGTCACTGGTTATATACTCTCTGCACAACGGATTCTTGGGGTTCATTGCGTGCCCTATTGTCTATTTGAACCTTTTTCTGGTCTGTAGTGCTTTCACTCTATTGTACACATAGGTGAAATCTACCTCAAAGATTGGCCACACTTGGGCCTACACAGTCCAGCGACTTATCAAACTGGGAAAAACATGCACAGAGTTTAATTTTGCAGCTTCCAATAACATCTTATAAGACACAAAGAATTGTTATGTTTGTGTGTCTCCGATAATCAGATTAGAGGGCCTCTATCCCACTGATTGTCAAGCTAATTACTCTGCTCCTCAGCAGTAGGACCAATGACCTCCCCACACAAAAAGGAACAAATAACAGCGAATTACCCAGTTCCTGGGAGAGGGAAGGTTGCTTGGGGAAAACCTGCATCTGATAACTAGCTTTCAAACTGCAACTAGGCTGGATCAGCCTAGGCTCACTGGAAGAAGGAGGAATCCCAGGCATCTGGAGCCAACACAGGAAGGGCCCTCATTTTAAAGTTAGGTGGGAAAGGATCTGGCAGCAATGTCAGGTAGGGGTGGACTGAGACCATCAGGAGAGCTTGCTGCATAGAAAACTTAAATGAGTCATACTGGATTGTTCCAGAATGCTGCGCAGGAGGGTTTGGACAGGAGTGGAAGGATCACGTGGCCTCCTAAGATTGGGCAGGTATGCTTGGCATCTAGAACATTCCACCACCACTTATAACCCCCTGAACTGCACAAGGGAGAGACAGGGAACAAGACCCTGCACCTGGAAGGCAACAACAAAGGAGTAATGAACAGCTGGAAGGGGAAGACACCTGATGCCAGACTTTGCCTCCAGATGACCTCCAGGACTAGATGGGTCTCTCCAGGGCCAGTGTCACTGGTCCTCTTACGCCCCCTGAAGGCCTTCTGTGGAAGTTCTAGACTTCAGTGCCACCCCTAATGTTCTGTAAGACAGCCAGGAGGTTCTGATGCTTGGAAGTATGGGTAGGAAGATGTTCTGCTGGCTGGTAGTAGAGGGGCTCCGCAAGATGCCTCTCACCAGTAGGAGAGGAGCCCCAGGAGCAAGACAGGAGAGAAGGCTGGTGCAGAGAGCAAGGAAAACCAACTCCCTTCAAAAGTCTGTTTGGCAGCGGTTGGTGGGACTTGAGCTGTATTTGATAAATACGCTGCCAGGACCATCGCGGAAAGACTCGGCCATCGATCAATGGATCATGAACTATCCAAGTTTAAGGAATGTGGTAATCAGACGTCTACCTATGGCTCTGTCCTAAGGTAACATCCAGCGGCAAGGCGAGGGTTTGAAGTGCACAGGAACTTCATGCAAGCCCATGGGGGCTGAAACAAGATGGGACAGATAAAACATCAAGGCAATGTATGAACCAACATTGCCTTTCCAACATGGCGGCCATAATGGGAATCATTCCGTAGTACTTTCTTGTTTGCTATCACTCCAACAAACCACCAATGAGGAGGATAACTTCATTATTTAAATAAATGGCATGCTATGCACAATGTATACACATTTTGACACTGGAGAAGGCTTAACGATGAAATTTGTCTGCAATTAAATGTTGTATTTAGGCAAACCCGTGAGTGCCTCACATCTGTTGGAGCTGTGAGATAGTACATGAGTCCGACCCTCACATTGTGAAGGCACCCACCTTAAGAGTTCGGCAGCGGTTGGTGGGACTTGAGCTGTAATTGATAATTACGCTGAAAGTACCGTCACCGAAAGATTCGGCCATAGATCAACGGATCGTGAAGTATTCAAGTTTTAGGAATGTGGTAATCAGACTGCTACCTATGGCTCTGTCCTAAGATAACATCCAGCGGCAAGGCGAGGGTTTGAAGTGCACAGGAACTTCAAGCAAGCCCATGGGAGCTGAAACAAGATGAGACAGATAAAACATCAAGGGCTATGTATGACCGAACATTGCCTTTACAACATGGCGGCTGTAATGGGAATCATTCCCTAGTCCTTTCTTTTTTGGGGGGGGAAATATTTTTATTAACATTGCTCACAGACTCGCAAAATACATCGCAGTGTTCAATTAACTTGAAATCTTTAACAGTTCATTGCACAATCGAGGGCAAATCATACATTCTCGAGTCTTCATCATCGCTATCACCCCTCTCCCACCTCCCCCCCTGTTCCCCGATACTTCTGCCAGGGACCCCAGATCTTCCTCCACTTCTTCACACACACCCTGGCCTGGACAACTGTTTTCTCTGCCCTCTGGCACCTGTCTAAATCTCGTCGCTACTGGTCCCATTGTGGTGCCTTCTGTGCCCCCCAGCTCCTGGACACGTTCCTCTTTGCCACCCCGGCCGGTAGGACCAGCCAGATCTTGTTATACCTTGACCAGTCCGTCGGGCCTTTGATCATTATTAAAAACCATTGTGGTTCCACCGGGACTGACGAACCCACGACTATCTCCATAGTGCTAGCCACCCTGGTCCAGAAAGGAACCACGCTTGGACAGTCCCAAAGGATATGAAAGAACGTCCCCTCTTCCTGACAACCCCTCACACAAAGAGGAGACAGGCTTCGGCCCCACGAGAACAGGTGTGTGCGCGGGTAGTACACCCGGTGCAAGATTTTGAACTGGACCAGCCGAAACCGGACCCGCACCGCAATTTCACGTGGGCTCTGCAGTGCGTCCTGCCAATCATCGTCTTCTAGGGTACCAATATCAACTTCCCATTTCACCCGCTGAGACAGCAGGGGGTCGGTCATGTTAAATAATCAATTTTTGGTAAATGGTTGCCGTGGACTTCTCCAAGATGGGGTCTATCAGGAGCCTGTCCTCCATCGGCGAGTACTCTGGAATTGAAGTCTCCAATGGGATATGGGCGTGCAATGCGTGGGAAAGACACAGGTAATGGTAGTATTGTGAGTCATGCATTTGGTATTCCTTTTTTAGATACTCGAAGGATCTGAGGGCCCCCCTTCCAAATATCCCCAAGGTATTCGATTCCAATCAACTCCCAGCCCTTGAAGCCAGTGAGCGTCTTCAACTCCTTCAACTGGTCCCCGAACCAGAGTGGGGTCCTGCCGGTTATAGTATCTATCCATCCCAGAAATGTATTGGCCTCTCTCCAGCACTGCAGTATCCGGCCGCCATCTTCCCCCCCTGGATGATGTCTAGGTGACGGTACTTTCAGTGATAAATACGCTGAAAGTACCGTGACCTGGACATCATCCAGGGGGGGAGATGGCGGCCGGATAACACGTGCGGTCGGAGGCTCCTGACTCAACCATGCAAGACTTTGCGTAGAAGCGCCCAATTACATCTATAATTGTAAAACCATACAGCCACGGATATCAAAACAGTAACGGCTATGTGTGGGAAAAAGAAATGAAATGGTAACTTACTCCTCGAGCAGTAACGGAGAGCGCTGGCCACAGCAAGGTCAAGAGACACAGCAGACACGGGAGACGCGGAGCGCTGCTGGGCAGTTTTTTGGGACGTGGACGGCTGCTGCACTAGCAAGGAGAAGCCTTCGGAGCGCTGCTGGGAGACTCGGCTTTCACTTCTGGGGGAAAAGTGGCAGAGCTCACTGGGGGTGTGCGGACCTGGCGTTACAAGCAGAGTAAGTCCCGAACGAAATTTTTATTTGCCGTGAAAATAAAGGAGAGGATTATCCCGGCGTATTGATACAAGCAAAGCTTTCGGTGGAGAAAGAAACAGGCGGACAAGAAGTCCCTCGTGAGACCCTGCAAGAGAAAAACAGCAAGTATCAGCCCATGAGCAAGGCATCGGGCGGGGAGGGCGGAGAAAGGGCTCTCAGTGGGATTGACACCTACATTGACACTGAAACTGAAACTGATACTGATACTGTCACTGTGGACCCCAGAGAAGAGATCGATAGTCGAGAGATGTAGAGCGCCAAAACACCCGCTACATCCCTAGCCACATATTCTCTGTGGGAGCAGAAGGGGGGGTAGAAGGGGGGGGTAAAACCTCAACCAGAACAGACCAAGTTTGTAAGATCTGGTTATAGCCTCAGAAGTAGACAGTACCTCAAGCAAGACTGCAACCCCCCTACACTCAAGGCCACCACACCGAAGAAGTCCGGTAAAAAGCCCAGGAAGGTACGCCCAATACCTAAGTGCAGAGCAGAGAAGCAAAAATCAGAAGAGAAGGGACAGGTCCCAAAAACAAGAGTTACTCTCTCTCTGAAAACTTTTTTTAGAGTCCAACAACTCGCACAAAACGCACAGAACGGCGAAGTCCTACCCGGTAAGAAACAGAGTCAGCAACCGGCCTTACGGGATCTAAGGGACCCCCTTTCCACTGCCTCAGAAGTGCAACCTTCAACCCTAAAGACACAATTCAAGGGGAAAGACCTCACAATTTCCGAAGGTATAGATACGACAAATATGGAAGAGGTAGATCGCACAGGAGAAGTGCCTCCATTGAGCACTGAGGGGAACCCAGTAGGAGAGGAAGTAGAAAATACCATACCTTGCTCTGAGTCTCAGGTTGACGCTATCGAGAAATTTTTGGAGAAAATAATACGCGAAATGAGAGACAAATTTGCGATATCAGAGGCCAACCAAGGTAAAATTCAAGATGCATGCGAGGCACTGGATTGCAAGTTAAATGCCCTTGGCGACAGGGTAATAGCAGTGGAAGAGGAGGTGGGAGCCCTCAGCAAGAAGGTCGATGCCCACCAAAGAGAGATTAGATCCTTAAGACAGGAGGGCAAAAACATGAGTGATAAAATCGAGTCACTAGAAAACCAGGCCAGAAAAAACAACATAAGAATTTTGAATGTACCGGAAAACCAAGAAGGTGCTGATATAAAAAAAATTGTAATAACACTTCTTGCAGAACATTTCTCTTGGGCAAGTAAGGAACTGCTCGAAGAGGATATACAAAGGGTTCACCGAGACCCATTCGGAAAAGCCAAAGAAAGGAAAACACCCAGGAAAATTCTCGTCAATTTTAAAACATATATGTTGAAGGAGAGAATCCTTGGTGAGGCGCTAAAAAAAGGAATCTTCAGTAGGGACAACTGGTCCTGCAGGATCAGGTCAGATATGTCCAAAGCCTCGCAAGATAGGCAATGGGAACTGGGGCAATTCATGACGGAACTAAAATCTCTAGGTGCTGTGGTGCAAATGAAGTTCCCTCCGTCATTAAGAATTATGTGGAGGAATAAAATGCGCAACATACGAGACCCTGAGGAGGTTAAACAATTTCTTGAGATGGCTCGAGACAATATCAGGTCTGAAAACTCCATGAACCTTTAGAAAACAACATTATGGAAAAGGCAGAAAGAACAAAGTATAGGCACAAATAAAAAATATAAGAGTCTAGGAGCCTGAAAAGGGCAAGGAGAATGGCCCAAAAAAAAGAAGAAGGAGGCTTCCCCAGGGAGGGTAAACAAGATATACATAAAGTTAAAGCAAAATATAGGAAACAAAACACGGGGGGGAGCAAATTAGGGAAAAAAAATTAAAAAAAATCCTCAATAATTCAGAAAAATGGGGAAATCAAGGTTCCGTCCAGTACAGTCATAATGGCTACCTTTCAATAATAGATGGGGTCAAACAGTAGAGAGTTCAATATACTCTCATGGAACGTAAACGGACTCAGGGTGAAAAATGGAAGAAACAGGATTTTAGAGTATTTAAAGACATCAGACAGTGAGGTTATCATATTACAAGAAACACACCTCCTGAAAAAAGAATGGAACCAAATAATGAAAAATCTAGGGTGGGTGGATATATATGTATGCACGAATCAAGAATGCAACATAAAAGGAATAGCTATAATCTTTAAGAAAACTCTTAAAATCAAGCTTGAATATTCCGAGGTAGATAACAAAGGCAGACGGGCATTAGCTAGGGTAAAAATTGGGAATAACCTCTACACAATAGTAGGTTATTATGGCCCGAACACAGACGATCCGGGACCTCTACAAAAGTTGTACACCCACTTATTGTCAGCTACCTCTCCAATAATTTTAGGCGGTGATTTCAATATAGTTATGGACCCTAAAATAGACAGATCACCCCCGGGAAGACATTCAATTCTCCCAAAAATGAGAGAATGGCTTGGAAACTATAGGAGGGATCTAGACCTAATGGACATTTGGAAAATAAAAGGGGATAAAAGATAACCTTTCACCCTATACAACAAGAAACTTGGACATAGGTCAAGAATCGATTATTTTTTAATTGATAGAAGCCTCTCAGTAGAGGTAACAAATCTGGAACACCTCCCAGCTCATCTGTCAGATCATTCTGCAGTCCGGCTTACGTTAAAAAGAACTAAAACTAAAACGCAAAGTAGACTGACAATTGAACGGGCTATTCTGCTCGACCAGCATTGTATACAGGAACTCAGGTCAGAAACAGAAAACTTCTTTGAAAATAACAGAGTAGGTACATCAAGACAAATTACATGGGATACCTATAAGTCAGTCATTAGAGGGAAACTACTACGTCAAGGGGCATTTAGATCAAAGACAATAAAACATAAGATAAGGGACTTGGAAAACTCTATAAATCTTCTGGACGCACAAATACTGGGTGAGCAAACAACAAACATAAGGGAAGAGATGGAGAAGGAAAGACAAAGGCAAAAAGAATGTCTAGCTGACATCTTAGAAGACAGAGTAAGAACGAAGTGGGAAGCGAGCAAATTAGCAAACCACGAGTATGGGGAAGGCTGTGGGAAACTACTAGCTTGGAAGTTAAAATCAGACCTAGCAAGGAATAAGGTAGTAAATATACAACAAGACAGTCAGTCACCACCATCATCTGAGGAAATGGTAATAAGGCAGGAATTTACAAAATTCTTTGCTGAGTTATACTCCGAAGATGTTAACCCATCGGAACAACAAATAGAGGGCTACTTAAATACTCTACCCATTTTAGCCCTAACAGAGGAAGAGAAAAAAGATCTAAATGAAGAATTCTCCAAAGAAGAAGTAGAGGAAGCAATAAAACGGTTGAAAAAAGGGAAAGCTGCAGGTCCGGACGCTCTTCCAAACGAGTTATATATGGCACTTAGAGAAACTCTGTCGCCACAAATCACAGACCTACTCAGTCTGGTGTATAAACAACATGAAAAGATCCCAGACTCTTGGAACGATGCCATTATAACCATAATCTTAAAACCTGGAAAGAAGCACACAAGATGTGATTCATACCGGCCAATATCACTACTCAATTGTGATTGTAAGATCTGCACAAAAATCTTGGCAAAAAGGCTGGGGAGTGTGATGACCCAGTTGGTTCATAAGGATCAAAAAGGCTTCATAAGAGGAAGACAACTCCAGGACCTGACTCATGAACTATTTGGGTCAATAGACGTTGCTACCTCCGAAAAAACCCCTCTTACAATACTCACCTTTGATGCCGCAAAGGCGTTCGACCGGGTTAACTGGGTCTTCTTAAATAAGGTAATGAGAAAAAATAACCTGGGCGAATCTTTCTTACATATGGTGAGAGAGATTTATAAGACCCCAAGATCCAAAATTCTGGTGAATGGAGATCTTACTAATAACATACACATTGAAAGAGGAACTAGGCAAGGTTGCCCCCTCTCGCCATTACTTTTTAACTTATATATTGAGCCACTGGCAAACCTTCTAAGGGAAAATGAAAAAATACTACTATTCAAACACCAGGGGTGGTCCAAAAAAGTAGCTCTATATGCCGATGACTTGATGCTTTTCACCACTGACTATCAGTCTTCCATATCTGAAATCAAAATTTCCCTTGAGAATTTTGGGAAAGCCTCAGGCTATTCGATTAACCACTCCAAAACCGAGATTCTGACTTGGAACACACCTCTACCGTGCCTCTACCGGCCTGGTCGCCCCCACGCTCTTCCTGCCTCCCGCTCCAGCACCTACCTGCTCCTGTGAATTGCATCCTGCTCAACACCCGCTCGGTCCACAGACACGCCGTCGAGCTCTGGAACCTGCTCGACACCACAGCCCCAGACGTCGCCTTCCTCACGGAAACCTGGATGAACGCCTCCTCAGTGCCCGATATCGCCATCGCCATCCCGGACGGCTACAAGATCATCCGGAGGGACCGCGTCAACCAGACCGGAGGAGGCATTGCCATCATCCACAGGAACTCCATCCGCATCACGACCAACACCGACGACACCCTCGCACCCGCCAAGCACCTGCACTTCCAGATCCACATCAACCCCAGGACCACCCTGAGAGGCACCCTCATCTACAGACCCCCGGGACCACGCACACAATTCAGCGAGGACATCGCCGACTTCGTCAGCCCGCATGCCCTCCCCTCCGCCGACTACATCCTCCTCGGGGACCTCAACTTCCACCTGGAGAACAACAACGACCGCAACACCACCACCCTGCTTGACAACCTCGCCAACCTCGGACTCAAGCAACTGGTGACCACCCCCACCCACTACGCCGGACACACTCTCGACCCCGTTTTCTCCTCCAGCAAGGACATCGCCTTCAGCCACGCCACCGGACTCCACTGGACGGACCACAGCTGCGTCCACTTCAGCTTCAAAAGGACCACGATCCACCACCACCAGCAACAGGTTGCACGCAGAAGCTGGAACAAGATCACAGCCGATCAACTCGCAACTTCCCTGAGCAGGAACCCACCCACCAGCGCAGCGAACCCCAGCCAGGCGGCCACCAACCTCACGATGTGGATCAGCGACTGCGCAGACAACCTCGCCCCTCTGAGGACCCCGCCTAACAGACCCGGCAGCAAAAAAGCCCCATGGTTCACCGACGAACTCAAGAACTCGAAGAAGAACTGCAGAGCCCTTGAGAAAGCCTGGCGCAGAGAACCAACATCGGACAACATGACTACCCTCAAGCTCGCCACCCGAAAACACCACCAACTGATCCACACCGCCAAGAAAACTGCATTCAAGGAATGACTGGACAACAACGCACACAACAGCAAGGAACTCTTCAACATCGTCAAAGAGCTCTCCAACCCCAACGCCGGAAACAACGACATCACCCCTTCGCAAGACCTCTGCAACTCCCTCGCCTCATACTTCCACGACAAGATCACAGACATACACAAGAGCTTCAGCACTCAACCGACGCTCGCCACGACCGAACCACCGCCCCCCACCACCACCCTCCGCGCCTGGACCCCGATCAGCACCGAAGACACCATGCGCACGATGAACACCATCCACTCCGGATCTCCGACAGACCCCTGCCCTCACCACGTCTTCAACAAGGCCGACGCTGTCATCGCACCCCACCTGTGGGACATCATCAACACCTCCTTCGACACCGCTACCTTCCCGGAGAGCTGGAAGCACGCCGAACTCAGCGCCCTACTAAAGAAGCCAACAGCCGACCCCTCCGACCTCAAGAACTACCGACCCATCTCGCTGCTCCCGTTCCCCGCAAAAGTCATCGAGAAGACCGTCAACAAGCAGCTGGCCACCTTCCTCGAGACGAACGGATCCCTTGACCTCTCGCAGTCTGGCTTCAGGACCAACCACAGCACCGAGACCGCCCTGATCGCAGCCACCGATGACATCCGAGCCCTGCTCGACAACGGAGAAACAGCGGCCCTCATCCTCCTAGACCTCTCCGCGGCCTTCGACACCGTCTGCCACCGTACCCTAGTACAGCGCCTCAGCAACGTCGGAATCCGGGAGAAGGCGCTGCAGTGGACGATCTCCTTCCTCGCCGGAAGGACACAGAGAGTCCGCCTCCCACTGTTCAGATCAGAAGCCACCGAAGTCATCTGCGGCGTTCCTCAAGGCTCCTCGCTCAGCCCAACCGTCTTCAACGTCTACATGAGTCCCCTCGCAGCCATCGCACGACAGCACAACCTCAACATCATCTCCTATGCCGACGACACCCAGCTGATCCTCTCCCTCACCAACGACCCCGCCACCGCCAGAGCCAACCTACACGAAGGGATGAAGGAGGTAGCCGAATGGATGAAGAACAGCCGCCTGAAACTGAACTCGGACAAGACGGAAGTCCTCATCCTGGGATCCTCACCCTCCGCCTAGGACGACTCCTGGTGGCCCCCCGCCCTGGGCAGCGCACCCAAACCAACAGACCACGCACGCAACCTGGGCTTCATCCTGGACTCATCCCTCTCTATGACCAGACAAGTCAACGCCGTCTCCTCGTCATGCTTCAACATCCTACGCATGCTACGCAAGATCTTCCGGTGGATCCCCACCGAGACCAGGAAGACGGTCACCCAGGCCCTCGTCACCAGCCGACTGGACTACGACAACGCCCTCTATGCCGGAACCACCGCCAAACTCCAGAAGAGACTCCAGCGGATCCAGAACGCCTCAGCAAGGCTCATCCTGGACATCCCCCGTCGCAACCACATCTCCGGACACCTGCGAGACCTGCAATGGCTCCCAGTCAACAAGGGTCAACAGGTTGCGTGCGTGGTCTGTTGGTTTGGGTCAACAAGAGAATCACCTTCCGTCTCCTCACCCACGTACACAAAGCCCTGCACAACCAAGGACCAGGATACCTCAACAGCCGCCTCAATTTCTACGCTCCCAAACGCCAGCTCCGATCGACCGTCCACGCTCTCGCCGCCGTCCCCCCGCATCCGAAGAGTCACCACAGGGGGAAGGTCCTTCTCCTACCTCGCCGCCAAGACCTGGAACTCCCTCCCGACCCACCTCCGCCTGACCCAGGACCACCTCGCCTTCAGGAAGCAGCTCAAGACCTGGCTGTTCGAGCAGTAGCGGACCCCCCCTCCCCAAGCGCCTTCAGACCCTCCGGGTGAGTAGCGCGCTATACAAATGCTTTGATTGATTGATTGAATTTCATCAATCCCAATATCAAAAATGAAATTAAATATCTAGGAATTACATTAGTTCATGACCTGGAGAAAATTTCGCAGCTAAACCTAAATCGTGTGGCAGCTGAAACAAGAAAACTTTTAAAAGTCTGGACTGGCCTCCCCTTAAGTTTCCTAGGCAGATCAAATATCATAAAAATGACTGTTTTGCCCAAATTTACCTACCTGTTTAATACAATCCCCTTAGAATTCAAAAGGAACTCACTGAAAAAACTACAGGGAGAAATTGCGAGCTTTATCTAGGCTTCTAAGGGAACCAGAATATCTTGGAGGAAAATTAGGAGAAGAAAAGAGCACGGAGGGATAGCCAGTTCTGATCTGTGGGAGTATTACAGAGCTTCTTACTTTAAGAACATGAGACCATTGTTGAGGGTTCACCAATACTATCCCGAATACCTTCAAGCAATGACTAAGAGAGATGACCACTTTCTATATAAATTCGGCCATCCAAAATTTAAAAATAAAATAAAATTGAAGGTCCTGAAAGACGCGGCCAGGCTATGGTTTCAGATCGGAGGGACCTTAAACATCTCATATTATAGCCCTCTAGCTCCTATTTGGGACTCCCTGGGCACCCCAGATTGCCTAAAAGACAGCTTGGCAAACCCTCTGAAAACAGCCGACAAGTACTGGGGTCAGATCATAAGCGGATCAACTCTGAACTCATGGGTTGATCTTCATACTATCACTAAGTTTACCATCTCTAAATTCAAATACTATCAGCTATCTAGTTGGGCAAAAAGCCTTACAGAACACGAAAAGGACACCGAAGAGCTGGAGAAAGATATGCAGAAAGTTTTACCCATAAAGAAAGAGATAGCCAAATGGTACTGGCTCCTAATAACATCAGGAGACGAAAATCCTCAGACTGCAGAGTTAATTTGGGGGAAGGATTTACAAATTTCAGACCCAGAGGGAGTATGGTTGAAGTCAATTGAAAAATGCTGGGCCACACTAAAATCAGCGGCTTTAAAAAGAAATCATCTCTTCACGATTTATAGGGCTTATTGGACCCCAAAAAAACTGTCCAAATTTAAAGGGGCCCAAATCAGGAAATGTCCAAAATGCGGAGAAGAGAGAGCAGACGACATTCACATCTTTAAAGACTGCCGATACCTGGACGGGTTTTGGTCTGAAGTGGGTAAGACTATAAGTTCGATTTTACAACAGCAACTAACTGTAGGTACCATTCTTATACTCTTTGGGATCGATAGTAACATAGGAGTGGGTAAACTAACAAAAAAGCAAGAAAATGTGTTTTTTGTCCTAATCCTCCTTGCAAGAAGAGAGATATGTATTAAATGGGTTAGCTCAGTACGATTGGGGAATGGATGAATTCAGTCTTAAAAATAAACAAACTAGACAGGAGGGGAAAGCATACCAATAGAAACGATTTCTGGACAATATGGGAAAATTATTTTAACCCAAACTCAGTGGCCGAGACGGAATGATGATCCTATGATTAAGCGATGGTAACATTCTGTTGATGGGTATAATAGTCATTGAGTAGTCAAGGTGGCTATCTCCCCCCCACAATCGAAAAAACAGAAAAGTTATTTATGTGATGGTTCTAAAGGGAACTCCTTTGCAAAATCTTTGGGAAACTCCCCGTACACACTCGTATTCAGGGGCAGCACTGGTACAGTTAAAGCAAAGGTTGAACCTTGATATTTCCACAAAACATAAAATCGCAATATAAGGATAAAAAAAAAAAAAAAAAGAAAGTACCGTCACCGAAAGGTTCGGCCATAGATCAACGGATCGTGAAGTATTCAAGTTTTAGGAATGTGGTAATCAGACTGCTACCTATGGCTCTGTCCTAAGGTAATATCCAGCGGCAAGGCGAGGGTTTGAAGTGCACAGGAACTTCAAGCAAGCCCATGGGAGCTGAAACAAGATGAGACAGATAAAACATCAAGGGCTATGTATGACCGAACATTGCCTTTACAACATGGCGGCTGTAATGGGAATCATTCCCCAGTCCTTTCTTTTTTTGGGGGGGAAATCTTTTTATTAACATTGCTCACAGACTCGCAAAATACATCGCAGTGTTCAATTAACTTGAAATCTTTAACAGTTCATTGCACAATCGAGGGCAAATCATACATTCTCGAGTCGTCATCATCTCTATCACCCCTCTCCCGCCTCCCCCCCTGTTCCCCGATACTTCTACCAGGGATCCCATATCTTCCTCCACTTCTTCACACACCCCCTGGCCTGGAAAACTGTTTTCTCCGCCCTCTGGCACCAGTCTAAATCTCGTCGCCACTGGTCCCATTGTGGTGCCTCTGTGCCCCCCAGCTCCTGGACACGTTCCTCTTTGCCACCCCGGCTGCTAGGACCATCCAGATCTTGTTATACCTTGACCAGTCCGTCGGGCCTTTGATCATTAATAAAAACCATTGTGGTTCCACCGGGACTTACGAACCCACGACTATCTCCATAGTGCGAGCCACCCTGGTCCAGAAAGGAACCACGCTTGGACAGTCCCAAAGGATATGAAAGAACGTCCCCTCTTCCTGACAACCCCTCGCACACAGAGGAGACAGGCTTCTGCCCCACGAGAACAGGTGTGTGCGCGGGTAGTACACACGGTGCAAGATTTTGAACTGGACCAGCCGAAACCGGACCCGCACCGCAATTTCACGTGGGCTCTGTAGTGCGTCCTGCCAATCATCGTCTTCTAGGGTACCAATACCAACTTCCCCTTTCACCCGCAGAGACCGCAGGGGGTCAGTCATGTTATTAATCAATTTTTGGTAAATGGTTGCCGTGGACTTCTCCAAGATGGGGTCTAGCAGGAGCCTGTCCTCCATCGGCGAGTACTCCGGAATTGAAGTCTCCAATGGGATATGGACGCGCAACGCGTGGGAAAGACACAGGTAATGGTAGTATTGTGAGTCATGCATTTGGTATTCCTTTTTTAGATACTCGAAGGATCTGAGGGCCCCCCCTTCCAAATATCCCTAAGGAATTTGATTACAATCAACTCCCAGCCCTTGAAGCCAGTGAGCCCCTTCACCTCCTTCAACTGCTCCCCGAACCAGAGTGGGGTCCTGCCGGTTATAGTATCTGTCCATCCCAGAAATGTATTGGCCTCTCTCCAGCACTGCAGTACCACCCCTGTATGTGAATGCAAGCCACTCCGAAGTTTTCGCGGGTACAGGAGAGGTTCGCAGTTACCATCCGGCATAGCATACCTGTCCACCCTATAGGCTGGCTCCGAGGCCTCCACATAGACCCAGTCATTGAGGAGCTGGGATGCCCAATAGTACAACCGCACGTCCGGTAGTGCCAGCCCTCCGTCTTACACCCCCCTCGTGAGTTTACCAAGTGCGATTCTCGGGTTACCCACGTCCCATAGCAGCGTCCGCAGGGCCTGGGATATAGGCCTGAACACCCCGTCTGGCACTGGGTATGGTGAGTTATGTAGGATATAAAGGAGGCTCGGCAACACCAGCATTTTAAAAAGTGCGGCGCGCCCCATCAGTGTGAGAGGCAAGGAGCACCAATGAGCGACATCCGACGCCAACCGAGCTAGGTGTTACTCCAGATTTTTGACAAAGAACTCTGCCCTGTCTCTAGTGATATACACTCCGAGGTATTTAAATCCCTCCGTGACCACCAGAGCCAGGCATCGCAACGGGACCCTCGGGGGGCACCCGAGAGAGGGCATATCAAGGATTTAGTCCAATTAATCCTATAGCCGGAGTAACTTCCAAATAACTGAAAGAGGTGGAGCGCCTGCGCCATAGAATGGTAGGGCCTGGCCATGTAAAGGACTATATCATCAGCATATAAGGAGATACGCTTCTCCAACTCATCTGTGAGCACCAAGCCCCAAAACGACCAATCTCTTTGAATCCAATGGGCCAATGGCTCCAGTGCCAGGGCGAATAGGAGAGGGGATCACCCAAGACGTAACTCCATTTACTCTCACCCTTGCCACAGGCCTCTCATACAACAGACGCACCCAGCTACAGAAAACCGGCCCAAAGCCCAGTCGTTGCAGACCATGAACAGATACGGCCATTCAATACTGTCCAGCGCCATCAAGGCTGTTTGGGTATAGCCCACGTCCTCAGTCATGTACAACACCCCATAGAGGCGCCTCAAATTATGCCGCGTACTCCTGTGGGGCATGAATCCCGACTGGTTGACATGTACCAAATCAGACAGGCCCGCTAGTAGAAGAATCGCCAAGGCTTTGGCCAAGACCTTGGCCTCCACTTTGATGAGTGAGATGGGACGGTATGAAGAACAGTGGTCTGCAGGTTTCCCCGCCTTATGGATGACCACAATCGTGGCCTCCCACTGATCTGGCGGGAACACCCCCTCTTGCCTCGCCTCAGGAACATGCGTCTCATGGGATCTATCACGACAGTAGCCTGTCGTTTGTAGAGTTCTACCGGGAGCCCATTGGGCCCCTGCGCCTTCCCAGCCTGGAGCTTGTTAAGGGCTTCACCCAATTCCAGGACCGTGAGGTCCGCCTCTAGGCTGTCGGTCTGCTCCTGAGACAGCGTGGGAAGCGCGTAGTCCCGAAGGAACTCCCTGCAGTCTGATTCGGATCTGTGCATACCGGAGTATACACCGCCTCGTATTAGGACGCGAAGGCCTCCGCTATGTCGACGCCCGCCGATACCAGGATTCCCGCCTCGGTCCTCACCTCCGCAACCCAGGATCGCTCCCGATTTCTATGTTCCAATCAAGCTAGCAATTTCATGCTTTTGTCCCCTGCATCGTAAATCCGGTGTTGCACGGCCAGGGAGTAGGCCCGTGCCTCATCCTCCGCCAATGAGCGAAGTTCCCGCTGTTTGAGGGCAAGCTTGTGGCTGTGCTCCACCGATGGGACCCTCCCCACCCCCGTTCCAATGCCTGTACCTCCCTCTCCAACTGCGCCACCTGGAGCGCCTCCTCCTTCTTCTGCGCCCCTATCAGCGCCTGAACTTGGCCCCTCAAAATGGCCTTGAAAGCTTCCCACAGGATGACCTGGGAATTGACAGAACCCCGATTTTCTTCGAAGTACAACTGGGAGCCCTCCCTGAATTTGTCTACTATGGAACCGTCTTTGAGGCGTCATGGGTCTATCCGCGGGAAGGTTGCCCTTGCGGTCTTTGCCTCTTTAACAGTGACACCCACCGGTGAGTGATCCGATGTTCCCCGGGCCAAGATGCAGGAGTCCACAAAGTCTCCTAACTGGTCTACCCTGGCTAAAATATGGTCTATTCTAGAGAAAGACCCGTGCCGAGCTTAATAAAAAGTTTATTGCTTTTGTGTAGGGTGGTGTGCTCGCCATATGTCGCAGAGGCCCAGCGCTGAGGTGAAACTTCGCGAGCCAGCCTGCCCCTGTGGCCCTGCCTCTCCCCCAAGCGGTCCAGCTCTGTGTCCATCACCGCGTTAGTGTCCCCTCCCAATATCAGAGTGCCCCACGGTAGATCCGCCAGATGGGACCCAAGCTTCGTGTAGGTCGGGGCATGCAACCCAGGTGGAATATAGCAAGAGCTAAACACTAACGTGCGACCCTCCCATCTAGCTGCCTCCGCCACTAAACAACCCGAGTCCTCCTACCACTTACCTGTTGCAATCAGCGGGAGTGCTGTATGGACTAGAATCCCCACCCCCCTGGATCCCGATGTGAACCCCGAGTGGGCCAACAGCTTGTAGCCGGACCTGTCAAGCGCCCTGCTCGTATTGCCTCGCAAGTGAGTCTTCTGGAGGACAACCACATCCGGGCCGTGGCGCTTCACATACTGCAAGACCAGTGTGCGCTCAACCCATTTACATTCGACTACCACATTCTTAACCGTGACTGATCACCCATTGAAGACCGCTGCGCCTCTCACCAGGCCGGGTCACCCCCTTGCTCCTCCTGCCGCCTCCTGCTCCTGCCAGCCAGCCTTGCTCCTGCCAGCCAGCCTTGCCGCATTTTTTCCGCCGCCGACGCCCCCCTGGTCCCCCGAGCGGCCCAGCCACAGCAGAGCCGCCCGCTCGCCAGTTCCCGCTGCTGATCGCCACAGGCCCTGCCCACCACCGGCCCATTGGCCGAGCCGCTCCCGCCGCCCAGCTGACCCGCCCTCACATCCCCCTTCTTATGTCACCCCCAGAGCGACCGCGCAGCGGACGCGCGCAGCGGGAGCACCGACTGAGCGCCGAAGGTGCGCCAAAGGTAAGCCCGTCTGCGCCCGTCCGCGCCTGGACAGCGCCCAGTGCCAGGACCCCTAGCCCTTGCAGACCCCAGCCCACCCGCCGGACGTACGACGCCGCCACCCTCAACGCACTCAACACCGGCCGAATCCCGGGATGCTACCGAGCCACCCCGAGACGCACCCACGGACCCTTCTGCTGCAACGCCTGCAAGTTCACCTGCATCCGGACCTGCACTACTCCAGCACCGACCAAGACCAAGCCGAGCAACAGCAGAAGCCACCTGAAATGCATCCTGCTCAACACCCGCTCCGTCCACAGACACGCCGTCGAGCTCTGGAACCTGCTCGACACAACCTCACCAGACGTCGCCTTCCTCACGGAAATCTGGATGAACGCCTCTTCAGCGCCCGACATCGCCATCGCCATCCCAGACGGCTACAAGATCATCCGGAGGGACCGCATCAACCAGACCGGAGGAGGCATCGCCATCATCCACAGGAACACCATCCGCATCACGACCAACACCGACGACACCCTCGCACCCGCCGAACACCTGCACTTCCAGGTCCACGTCAACCCCAAGACCACCCTCAGAGGCACCCTCATCTACAGACCCCCGGGACCACGCACACAATTCAGCGAAGACATCGCCGACTTCATCAGCCCGCACGCCCTCCTCCCCGCTGACTACATCCTCCTCGGGAACCTCAACTTCCACCTGGAGAACAACAACGACCGCAACACCACCACCCTGCTGGACAACCTCGCCAACCTCGGTCTCAAGCAGCTGGTGACCACCCCCACCCACTACGCCGGACACACACTCGACCCCGTGTTCTCATCCAGCAAGGACATCGCCTTCAGCCACGCCACCGGACTCCACTGGACGGACCACAGCTGCGTCCACTTCAGCTTCAGTAGGACCACGATCCACCACCACCAGCAACAGGTGGCACGCAGGAGCTGGAACAAGATCACAGCCGACCAGCTCGCGACCTCCCTGAGCATGAACCCTCCCACCAGCGCAACTAACCCAAGCCAGGCGGCCACCAACCTCGCGAAGTGGATCAGCAACTGCGCAGACGACCTCGCCCCCCTGAAGTCCCCGCCCAGCAGACCCAGTAGCAAGTAAAGTCCACATTTGTAAAGCGCACAATCACCCGTAAGGGTCTCTAGGCGCTGGGGGCCGTCGGGAAGATTAAGCGAGCTATTGCCCAGAGTCACATGGTGCTGGGCTAACCTGCCGCCGGAGCCGGGGATCGAACCGTGGTCCCCAGATTCCAGCGTCAGTCGCCCGGGCCGCGGCGCCACACCTCTTCCTCATGGTTCACCGACGAACTCAAGAGCTCCAAGAAGAACTGCCGAGCCCTCGAGAGAACCTGGCGCAGAGACCCAACACCGGACAACATGACGGCCCTCAAGCTCGCCACCCGAAAATACCACCAACTCATCCACGCCACCAAGAAAACCGCATTCAAAGAACGACTGGACAACAACGCACACAACAGCAAGGAACTCTTCAACATCGTTAAAGAGCTCTCCAACCCCAACGCCGGAAACAACAACATCACCCCTTCGCAAGACCTCTGCAACTCCCTCGCCTCCTACTTCCACAACAAGATCGCAGACATACACAACAGCTTCAGCACTCAACCGACGCTCGCCACGACCGAACCACCGCCCCCCACAACCACCCTCCGCGCCTGGACCCCGATCAGCACCAAAGACACCGTCCGCACGATGAACTCCATCCACTCCGGATCTCCTACTGACCCCTGCCCTCACCACGTCTTCAACAAGGCCGACGCTGTCATCGCACCCCACCTGCGGGACATCATCAACACCTCCTTCGACACCGATACCTTCCCGGAGAGCTGGAAGCACGCCGAACTCAGCGCTCTACTAAAAAAGACATCAGCCGACCCCACCGACCTCAAGAACTACCGCCCCATCTCGCTGCTCCCGTTTCCTGCAAAAGTCATCGAGAAGACCGTCAACAAGCAGCTGGCCGCCTTCCTCGAGACAAACGGATCCCTCGACATCTCGCAGTCTGGCTTCCGGGCCAACCACAGCACCGAGACCGCCCTGATCGCAGCCACCGATGACATCCGAGCACTGCTTGACAACGGAGAAACAGCAGCCCTCATCCTCCTAGACCTCTCCGCGGCCTTCGACACTGTCTGCCACCGAACACTAGTGCAGCGACTCAGCAACGTCGGAATTCAGGAGAAGGCACTGGAGTGGATCATCTCCTTCCTCGCCGGAAGGACACAGAGAGTCTGCCTCCCCCCGTTCAGATCTGAAGCCACCGAAGTCATCTGCGGCGTCCCTCAAGGCTCCTCGCTCAGTCCAACCCTCTTCAACGTCTACATGAGCCCCCTCGCAGACATCGCACGCCAGCACAACCTCAACATCATCTCCTACGCGGACGACACCCAGCTGATTCTCTCCCTCACCAACGACCCGCCACCGCCAGAGCCAACCTTCACGAAGGGATGAAAGAGGTAGCCGAATGGATGAAGAACAGCCGCCTAAAGCTGAACTCGGACAAGACGGAAGTCCTCATCCTGGGATCCTCACCCTCCGCCTGGGACGACTCCTGGTGTCCCCCCGCCCTAGGCAGCGCACCCAAACCAACAGGCCACGCACGCAACCTAGGCTTCATCCTGGACTCCTCCCTCTCCCTGACCAGACAAGTCAACGCCGTCGCCTCGTCGTGCTTCAACATCCTGCGCATGCTACGGAAGATCTTCTGGTGGATCCCCACCGAGACCAGGAAGACGGTCACCCAGGCCCTCGTCACCAGCCGTCTGGACTACGGCAACTCCCTCTACGCCGGAACCACCGCCAAACTCCAGAAGAGACTCCAGCGGATCCAGAACGCCTCAGCACGACTCATCCTGGACATCCCCCGTCGCAGCCACATCTCCGGACACCTGAGAGACCTGCACTGGCTCCCGGTCAACAAGAGAATCACCTTCCGACTCCTCACCCACGCACACAAAGCCCTACACAACCAGGGCCCAGGATACCTCAACAGCCGCCTCAACTTCTACGCTCCCAAACGCCAGCTTCGATCGACCAGCCACGCCCTCGCCGCCGTCCCCCGCATCCGAAGAGCCACCACAGGGGGACGGTCCTTCTCCTACCTCGCCACCAAGACATGGAACTCCCTCCCGAACCACCTCCGCCTGACCCAGGACCACCTCGCCTTCAGGAAGCAACTCAAGACCTGGCTGTTCGAGCAATAGCGGACCCCCCCCCCCCAGCGCCTTGAGACCCTCTGGGTGAGTAGTGCGCTATATAAATGCATTGATTGATTTATTGATTGAAGTACAGCATCCTAGAGTGCGCCGGATCCCCTTTGAACCACTGCTTGGTGCTGAGTGCAAAACCATGTACCTGCAAGATTAAAACACCATGAGCCAAACATAAACCTTCCCACAACACCCATTCCCTCCCCATATCCGCACCCCCTCCCTGCCTCCCCGCCTCCCTGCTAGGTGGGCCCCCAACCTCCCACCACTGAACCATGCAGAGTGCCTGTTGCCCCTTCAACCCCATACTAACCAATTGAGGGAACATGAGGCTGCATCCGCAGAAGAAGTCATACTGAGATGACGGAGATCACACCCCATGAAGAGATCTCATAGCAGGACCCCCCCTCCCTACACCCTCCCCACCCGACCCAATGCAACAATTCAGAAAAGCCATTGATGGAAAACCAGGAGTACCATAAGGGCCCAAACCTTCCCCCCAATGCGGAGCAAGCAGCCCCGGAGTCTCCCATCCGCCCCCTTCAAATAAACAGAGCACAAGAGGTGCATCAACTCCCCTACTTTCTTTCACCACAGTGACTCTTGTCCACCTCACCCCCACCGTCACTTGATCGGTGTCTGTCCCGGCTGCTGAGGCTCTCCAGTTTGACTGTCGCTGATCTGGGTCCCCTGACCCACACAGTCGTGCGGGAGGAGCCGCAACCCATTCTGGCAGCCCACGGTCTACCAGCCCTCCAACCAGTCGCTTGCCTTCCTTGGTGAGTCAAAGAAAAAGGCCTTCTCCCTGTCAAGGATCTTAAGACGCGCCGGGTACAGCATCATGTATTTTATGTCTTTCTCCCGGAGAGCTCTCTTGACCCCCTCAAAGGATCGGCGCTGGCGCTGGACATTAAGCGTAAAGTCTGGGAAAAAACTAATTGTGGAGTTGCCCAGTTAGAGGTCCCACGACACCCTTGAGGCCTGCAGGATAGCGTCCCAGTCCCTGTAGTTCAAAATACGAGCGATGATGGTGCTCTGAGGGGCCCAAGGCTTGGGCTTGCCCCCCAACGCTCAATGCGCTCTCTCTCACAAGAAAAAATTTGACAGACGCTTCGGCTTGAGGTGCTTGACTATAAGATCCTCCATGAACCAGTCCATGGACGGGCCCTCCATGCCCTCCGGCACTCACACAATTCGGATATTATTATGCCGCTCCCGGTTTTACCCCCCCCCCCCTGCGGGTGGCCATGTCGTCTTGGTTCTTCATGAGCTTGACTACCTGCTCCTCAAGTCTCTTAGTTTCGGATTGCAGACTGCCGACCCCACACTCCACCTCCGCGACCTTGTCCGTCATTTTGCCCAAGTCTGCCCGTATTAGATTAACTCCTCATTAGATTAACTCCTCAGTCACCGAATCGAGCTTGGGCTCCATGGTGCCCTCATCTCTTTGATGGCGCCACACATCTCCATGATGGCCACCATAATGTCCTTTAACGAAGGGTCTGCCCCATCAGTTGCTCTTTTGCTTCGCTGGCTCCCTCCTGGTGGGTCGTCTTCCCTCCCCACGCTGACCGTGTACCTGTCTATCTGGTTGACCTGCCCCTGCGTCAGGGGTCTTTTGCAGCCCATGGTCCTGGACTCCACCCCGGTCCGAGCTTCTGCCCACTGTCCCACTCCTGCTGGCTGACCTCCGGACATTCACCAGGATGCGACCTCTGCCACCTCACACTACTAGGCGCCTGCTAGATGTTGCGCCCCTCTGCCGCGTGCAGTCCCCTTGTGGTCTGTCCAGCACTCCCGACAATCCGCTGTCCATCGCGGCCAAAGCCTGCGCGCTGGTTCTGTATCAGGTATGGCTCAACTGTAACAAATGGGAGTTCTTTCATGCAACAGTGGGGCCCCCCTCGTCCCGCGGGGACAGCCGCCAAGCGCCCACCAGGTTGCTGGACAGTGACCGCTCAGGGGCGTCTCAATCGCCGTGTAGCCGTTCCCTATCACCCTGCCATCCACAGGGGATCTAGCAATGACAGTCCCTCCACACACACCAGGCCAGGTTTACTTTGGGATCTCCGCCGGGCCTCTGAGCTCCAAACGGGTCCCTGCAGGACAACGTTTGCCGCGGGCCGCTACGCCACAGTCACTAGGTCGGGCCAGGCCCGTCCACCCCTCCACTACTGCCACCAGGGCCACTCTGCCGCCCCACACGCTCCTGCAAGTCTCCTGTCCCCAGGCCCATCAGGCCCACACTGAACTGTTCCTGCCTGGGGACCGCTGTCTGCTCCCCTAGCAGCGGCGACCGCTACCGCTGGGTTCCGCTCCTGGGTTCAACCCGCCGCCACTCTTCTGTGCCCGCGGGGACCCCCACCTCACGGAGTGGGATGGGCCGCACCGCCGACCCGCTCTCCTTCCAGCACGTCATCCCCCGAGCCGGGGGCTCACCTCAGGGCCGGGCAGAGCACACGGCAGCCCCAGTCCGCCCAGTGGCATCTATATAGTTCAGCCGCTGCCCGCAATAGATCCGCCCGAACACCCTCGGGCTGCGAGCTTCACGGATCAGTCTCGATGGTGGCGGGTGCCATTTTGTCGCCGTCTCTCACCGCAAGCAGCTCCCTGGTGCCGCAACCGAGGAAAATCACCATTCGTTGCCCGGAGCAGTCTGGGAGCCGCACGCAGTCTCTGCGCGGTGTCTGCAAGCGGGGCGTCCCACACAGATGTCACTACGGCTTCAGAGTCCTTAAGCTCTGGGATCGGCGGCGGCAGGTGCCATTTCCTTCCCGCCTTGTACGCCCCCCGGGTCCCGGATTTATTGCCTCCAAACTCCACAAAGTCAATCGTGGCTGGACCGCAAAGCCACCAATCATCTTACCACCACTACCACATGGGCTGAGTGACTTTCATAGGTCGGATGATGCCGGATCGTGGGTGTCTTTGGTGGTTCTGCTAAGGCAGCTCCTCTAGTGTGCGGCCATATTCGTTGGTTGCTAGGCCACGCCCCACCCCTAGTCTTTTCTTGTTTGCTATCACTCCAACAAATCACCAATGAGGAGGAGGTGTTCATTATTTAAATGAATAACATGCTGTGCACAATGTATACACATTTTGGCACTGAAGAAGGCTTAACGCTGAAACGTGTCTGCAATAAAATGTTGGATTTAGGCAAACCTGTGAGTGCCTCACATCTGTTGGAGCTGTGAGATAGTACCTGAGTCATACTCTCACATTGGGGAGGTACCCACCTTAAGAGTGTGGCAGCGGTTGGTGGGACTTGAGCTGTAATTGATAATTACACTACCAGAACCGTCACAGAAAGACTCGACCATCGATCAACGGATCAGAGACTATTCAAGTTTAAGGTATGTAGTAATCAGACTGCTACCTATGGCTCAGTCCTAAGTTGATATCCAGCGGCAAGATGAGGGTTTGAAGTGCACAGGAACTTCATGCAAGCCCATAGGGGCTGACACAAAATGGGACAGATAAAATATGAAGGCAATGTATGAATAAACATTGCCTTTCCAACATGGTGGCTGTAATGGGAATCATTCCGTAGTCCTTTCTAGTTTGCTATCACTCCAACAAACCATCAATGAGGAGGAGGTGTTCATTATTTAAATGAATTGCATGCTGTGTACAATGTATTCACATTTTGGCACTGAAGATGGTTTAACGCTGAAATGCGTCTGCAATAAAATGTCGGATTTAGGCAAACCTGTGAGTGCCTCACATCTGTTGGAGCTGTGAGATAGTACGTGAGTCACGTTGGGAGGGCACCCACCTTACGAGTTTGGCAGCGGTTGGTGGGACTTGAGCTGTAATTGATAATTACGCTGCCAGAACCTGTTAAGTCTTCACTCACCTGAATTCCAGGTACTTCAGCTTGAGAGATAGGATGAATGCTCTCTATGCCCCTAGAAATCTATACCAGCCTCAACCGTATTTAAAACTCAGTTTGGCGTGAATAGATCTCCAGAGGAAGGGGGGAAATGGGACAAAATAATGAAAAAGACAAACAAAACACTGCGTTTGCTGTTTTCTTCCATCTGAAGATTTCGCATAAAACTGTAAGGAGCGATTCTTCTATGAAGGGCATCTGTGTACATACATAATAATTAATAAAGAACAACATCATTATACGGAAACCAAATATTGTGTTCATCTCTGTACTGCAAGAAATATACTCCAGTAGTTTACCTTTACTGACTGAGCCTTTGTGTTCCTAAATACAAGTTTTTCTTCAGCATAAGATTGAAGCCTGTAATTACTCTTCTATGAAATGAAATAATAATTAGAACGTTGTTGTCTTGTTTTAAAAAATAAAACTTTGTTACATGACACCTTATATTTGACTTCCTATGCTCTAGGGATTATGCCTCTTATAAATATAACCTTGAATTAAATGATCTTGACCTTTCATTAAGTCTTTACCAAGATGTTCAGCTCTTTTTAAATTCTATGGCAGGACGGAGGCTCTGATTATGCTTTCTCTATTTCTTTACTGAAGAGACAGCAGCCGTTCTAGTGGAGCGGGGGATTTGGGAGCTGGAGAGACGCGCGTGTGTCGCGCGTCCCTCCTATCGGCAGTAGCTGTTCGCCCATGCGCGACATCGTTTGTTTACCTCCTGTGACGACGCGCATTCCTGAGGGCGCTCGTCTCACACGGAGGAATTTCAAGTATTTCATGCGACGTGCCCAGTCTCTGCCTGCCGTTTGAGCTCCATAACGCCCCTTTTGTGCCACAAATCGAAGGGGTTGTATAAATTGTTGCATAGGCTCTGCCTAGAGTGTTTCAGTGCAAGCCCTCCCTCCACGTTTATTTTTTCTTTTGCTTGTCAGGTTTTTTCCTGCATTTAGGCTTGCATTAGGGGTACCACTCCCCCAAATTCGGCTTTGGCCATTTAATCACTTTGAATTCTTTGAATTTCATCTTGTGGGCACTGCTGGGCAGACTTTGTCGGCATGGCTGATTTTTATGATGAAGAGGGGTATGAGTATTATAATGAGGAGGAGCCTTCTGCATCCATGGATGACTTCATGGGGCAGGCATTATTCCAGGCGATTGCGCCTTTAAAGCGGCATTTGCCGGAGTATGCTGCGCAACAGGGCTGGTTGCCTCCTTCCTCTGGACGCAGTAAGAAGTCGCCCAAAAACCCCCATCATTCCGACTTTGCAAAGTTAGCGAAGACCTTCTCTTCTGCACCTGCAGCTAAAAAACGTCCTGTTCCTGCTCGTAATACTCCTTCATCTGATTCGGACAACGGATCATCTTCATCCACTTCTTCCTCAGAGCTTGCGAGGCCGCCACCTTCCAAGAAGGCTAGAAAGGAACATTTTGTGGATGCCCCTTCCACACCACAAGTATTGACTTTTGACCCGTCGGATATTGTTCATCCGAACTCCTCTTTGTGGCTGCCCTTGCCTGAGGTGGCAGAATATGTCCAGGACCACATTCGCACCCCTTTCGAGAAGGATGTGCGGGCACGTTTGCGCTCTGAGTGTCCTCGCCCAGATCTCTCCAATAAACTTGCAGTCACTCCTGAGGTGGATCCGACCATGATCACCTATATGAAAAAATACTCGAAGGATCCCACTAAAGGTTTGGATCGCTCTTGGCGCTCATGTCAAGATAAGCTTTTGGATTTGTTGGGGTCTCTCACGAAGATTCTTGATCTGGCTTACCGAGCCAAGGAGTCTGGTACTATGATTGACCCCGATGAACTGGTGGAGTGGTCCCAACGTGCAGTTTGCATTCTGGGAAATGCGAACTGCGCTTTGTCTTCTGAACAACGTCGTTCCATTCTGATGAAGCTGGACCCCAGGCTGACTGATTTGGCGTCTTCAGAATCGGGTCCCCAGGCTCAGGGCTTGCTTTTTGGGGCTCCTTTTCTTAAAGAGCTGACTAAGTTTGTGTCCACGTTCATTGGGTTGGATAAGGCCCAGGTCAATCTCCGCAGAGCCTTTCGTCCAGTTTTTGGCAGGGCCGGACGAAGGGGACGTTCGTCCGGCCGTGGCGCGGATCAAGCCTCGCAGCGAGGCAATAAGTCCCAGAGAGAAAATTAATCTTACTCCAACAACAAGTCAAGTTTCTACCCCTCCAAGAAAGGCAGAGGTAATTACGGCAAAGGTGGTTACAACGGTGCCCAAGGAGGACGTCAAGATTCCGCCTCAGGTGAGCATGATTCTCGCTTCCAATGTGGTTTTGGGGGGCAGAGTGCAATCTTTTCTACACAATTGTCAATTGCTCTCGAACAATGCCTGGGTGCTGGAGACGGTACAGGGATACAAGATAGAGTTTTACACTCTCCCTCACCAGCATCTTCGGCCTCAGCCTCTTGTTTTTTCCCAACAAGATCGAAGAGTTATCTTCGCAGAGATCGCCTCCCTTCTGGCCAAAGGGGCCATCGTGTCCATGACTCCTCACCCCCGAGGCTTCGTCAACAATGTTTTTCTCGTCGAGAAAAAAGGGGGTGGGTCTCGTTTGGTCCTCAATTTAAAGGATTTCAACGGTGGAGTGGTATACCGCCATTTCAAGATGGAGGGCATCCATCTTCTGCTAGACCTGCTTCAGGAGGGGGACTGGATAGTTCGTCTAGATCTCAAAGATGCCTATCTCTCGGTGCCAATTTATGCCCCTCATCGCCGTTATCTTCAGTTTCAATGGCTCGGCAATTGGTACAAGGTCCTTCCTTTCGGCCTTTCTTCAGCTCCGTGGTGTTTCACGAAGCTTCTGCGCCCTGTGATGGAATCTCTGAGGTCTCGCGGAGTTCGTCTGATTGTTTACTTGGACGATGTCCTTCTCTTGGCGCAGTGTCCTCTCCTTCTTCGTTCTCATTTACAATGGTCCATAGATCTCTTGCAGTCTTAGGGTTTCCTGGTGAATCCTCTTAAATCCGACTTTTCTCCATCTCAATTGATGGATTTCCTGGGCTTTCAGATAGACTCTGTCTCTTGCCAGCTCCTTCTGCCCAGGCAGAAGATAAGGTCCATCAAGAGGGACTTGCTTCTGCTTCTGGCCAAACAGACTGTTTTCTTACGCTCGGTAGCTCGCATTGTAGGCCTCCTATCCTCGTCGATCCAAGTGATCTTTCCGGGCCCACTGCATTATCGAGCGCTACAACGTCTCAAGATCAGACATCTTCAGAAGGGTCTGCGATATTCAGATCATGTCCCCCTTTCAGAGGATGCCCGAACGGAGATGTTGTAGTGGCTGGACCACATGGAGTCTTGGAACGGCCGAGCGCTGTTCGGGAAGACTCCAGATGTTGTGATCGAGTCCGATGCCAGCCTTTGGGGTTGTGGAGCCCGATGCGGTTCAGTGGCAACGGGGGGTTGTTGGTCACCGGAGGAACTGTCTTTGCATATCAATTGCCTGGAACTTCTAGCGGGTTCCTTCGCAATTCGGTGTCTGTCCCCTCAACAGACGAATTGTTGCATTCTTCTCAGGATGGAAAATATATCTGCAGTTCGATATGTCAACAAACTGGGGGGTACCAAGTCCAAGCTTCTTTCGGAGATTTCGAAGGACTTTTGGCACCTGTGTCTGCAACGCAGGATCACAGTTATTGCAGAATACCTGCTGGGTTCCTGCAATCAGATTGCGGACTGGAATTCTCGCCATCTCCGCGACTTCAGCGATTGGAGGCTTCACCCTCGGGTCTTTCGGAGGTTGACTCGCATTTGGGGGACTTGTCAGCTAGACCTGTTTGCCTCCCGTCTCAACGCCCAGCTTCACCAATTCTTCAGCTGGCGTCCGGATCCGGAGGCCCTGGCTACGGATGCTTTTCTTCAGCCTTGGCCTCCCCTTCTGTGCTATACGTTTCCTCCATTCATAATGATTCCCCGGGTTCTGGTCCGGGTGCGTCAGTTCTCTTCGGAACTTGTTCTGATCACCCCTCTCTGGAGGGCCCAGGCGTGGTTTCCTGTTCTTCTGGAGATGAGCTGCTCGACGCCGCTCCTCCTTCCACAAGAGTGGAACCTGCTTTTGGATCCTCTTCACAATACTCACCCTCTTGTGTTGTCGGGTCAGCTCCTGCTGGTGGCTTGGAGGATTTCGGGGGATGCTGGCAAGTCCCTGGATTATCGGGAGACGCTACCCGATTTATCGATGAAGCTTGGGCCCCCAACACACACAAGCGTTATGCGTCTAGTTGGAAACGCTGGTGTGATCACAACGGTCGGTGGATCCCGTTTCAGCAACTTTTTGGCCTCTATGGCATCTTCTGGTCTAGCTTACAGGACTGTGAACAACTTTTGTTCTGCCATTTTGGCAGGTCATCTTCCTATTGATGGCAAACCAGCAGGGAGAACATCCCTTGATTTCTAAGTTGCTGAAAGGCATTAGGATGGTTAAACCTCCTTGTCCCAAGTACGTTGCTTTGTGGGATGTGTCTGTTGTACTGCGTTTTCTTTCTTCCTGGCCTTCCAATTCTTTCTTGACCCGTAAACAACTTTCAGCCAAGCTGACTATGCTTTTGTGTTTGTTATCCTGCAAACGGGTTTCTGATGTGCAAGCTTTGGACCTCGCCGGTCGCACGTTCTCCCCTGAGGGTGTCACATTTGTTATTTCTAAACGGACGAAATGTAATACCTCCTCTGTTTCTTATCCTTCTTTTCCTCACAACCCTCAATTGTGTGTGGTCCAGTGTATCAAGGATTACGAGGTAAGCACTGCATCTTTACGACATGATTTGCAGGGTCAACTTCTTATTGCTTTGCAAAAGCCTTTCAAGCCTGTTACTCCGGCTATGCTAGCGCGTTGGTTACGTTGGCTCATGCAGGAAGCGGGCATTGATATTTCCCTGTTTGGTGCTCATTCCGCAAGAGGGGCTATGGCTTCAAAAGCTTTTTCTATGCGTGCCAGTCTTCATGACATCATGACATCATGAGGGCTGCGGATTGGTCCTCTGAATCTGTTTTCAAGACGTTTTACTTTAAACCTATTATTGATGTTGCATCTGTCGTGGTGGATAAGCTTTAAACAAGCATAATCGGAGCCTCCGTCCTGCCATAGAATTAGAAATTTGCTAACATTCGTGCCAACAATTTTCAATTCTATTAAGGACAGGAGGCGAGGATTATCCCACCCTTGTTATTCTAATTGATATTTGCATTGTTTTACACTGTAATGATATAACTTGTTTCTGTCTTTATTATGCAATGTTTTATGCATTATATCCCGCCCTCTCATGGTTTTTTCCTTCATTGAGTTGTGGGTGTAGGTATTACGACTATGTTTTGCTATTTCAGGTTCCGACCTCAAATGAACAGTGGATTCGGCGTCTCCGGTTGCTGCTTTGGTTCGTCCCTCTGGTCCTTGGATTTGCCTGTTTACTTGACCTGTGGATGACCTGCGGCCAGATGTTCTTCATGGATCCTTGGTTTTTTCTTCTACGATTTTGACTTTCATTATTTACCTGTTACTGACAAAGAAAGAGGAAGTTATGACCTCTGTGACCCTATTTATACTGTTGCGTACTCATGGGTATTGTAGTTGTATTCTTTACTGTGTACTGATTGGATTCTGTCTCTTCAGTAAAGAAATAGAGAAAGCATAATCCTCGCCTCCTGTCCTTAATAGAATTGAAAATTCTTGGCACGAATGTTAGCAAATTTTTAAGTCTCTTTTCTCTTTTTGTCTGTGCAGATCAAGTCCTTGCTTTATGTAAATAATTAAGAATGCAAAAGTTATTTTACTCTGGCAACATCAGAGGGTTTCAGATAAGTAATTGTTTATGCAAATAAAAGCTAAAATCAGCTGAGCGCGCTTTCCCTTAAATGAGTTTTTTCTCAAACACCTAAAATCAACAGAGCACACTTTCTTGGAAACGAGGCATTTCTCAAAAGCCCTTAAAATCAACAGAGCGTGCTTTGTTAGAAATTAGTTATTGTCAATTACCTGGAATCAGCTGAGCGCGTCTTCCCTCACAAACTATTAACATGGTTTGCCTTACTTGACTCAGATTAGCTTTGTTTCTTTTTGTTGCAGGTCGGAAGACGAAACGAAGAGGAACCGGGGAGAGGAGTTGGCCTAACGGCTAGGGCGCTCGACCTCGGACCTGGGGATCTGGGTTCGAGTCTCGGTAACAACGCCAAAACCTCCTGTGATTCTGGGCAAATCACTTAATCTCCCCGTGCCTAAAAATGAATGTGTGTCCGTCCTCATGTAACGTAACTGGTGCTATGTAAAGCGCTCTGATACCTGATTCGGTTCGGGTCTAGTTCGCGCTATATAAAACTCCGCAAAAAAAAAACTGACTCTCTGTAGAGGGAAGTGCAGCATCGAGGACGTCGCTGTGGTAACCAGAATCCAGACCGGAACTAGTGGAAGGAAGAAGAAGGATCCAAAGCTGTGCACGTCGTCGGGAGAGATCCTGGATCAATCAGGTAAGTGAAGCGGGTAAAACGAACGCAAGCATGTTTCTTTAAACAGACAGGTTTAAATACCCTTGGGCATGGGTGGGGTTCAGCAGGGAATTCATCGGCATACACGTGAGGAACGTGATTCAACAGTAATAGAGTCCTCCTCGTGTTACCAATATCTAAGAGTTACCGGCTGAAAACGTGCTCACATGTCTTTTTTAGAATGGCACATTTAAGTCTTTTTCTGTTTAACTGTTACTTACATCAAAGTTTAGTGTAATGTGAGCACCGAAGAAATATGATACAGTAAAGCACCTCACACTTGGGGACACAGATTAATCATTTATACACATGTTACTGCACATATATTTTAACAAGAAAAGCATTAAAAGACAAGAGTTACAAAACACTATGAGATTGTGCAATTTGTAGAGCACAAACCCTAACAGAACCGTAGTGGAAAAACTCGCCCATCGATCAACGGATAGTGAACTATTCAAGTTTAAGGTATGTGGTAATCAGACTGCTACCTATGGCTCTGCCCTAAGGTAACATCCAGCGGCAAGACGAGGGTTTGAAGTGCACAGGAACTTCATGCAAGCCCATGGGGGCTGAAACAAGATGGGACAGATAAACATCAAGGCAATGTATGAACCAACATTGCCTTTCTAACATGGCGGCTGTAATGAGAATAATTCCGTAGTCTTTTCTTGTTTGCTATCACTCCAACGAACCACCAATGATGAGGAGGTGTAAAGTTTTTTTAATGAATTGCATGCTGTGCACAATGTATACACATTCTGGCACTGAAGAAGGCTTAACGCTGAAACGCGTCTGCAATAAAATGTTGGATTTAGGCAAACCCATGAGTGCCTCACATCTGTTGGAGCAGTGATATTACTGCTGCAATGCATGGAACGCACACTTGTCTCCAATTCAATCCAGAAAGATCACCAATCCATGAATACTGCTACATTTTATATTTTAATATATTTTAATCCATTAAGCCGAACAAACTTAATGTATTTTGGACTCAAACACTCGAACATCAACTTTTAAAGGTGAGTATATGACATACAGAGAGGACACATACCATTAGACAGTTTGTGGTTGCAGAAACATGGCAGATATCCTAGAATGTATAAATTACATGGCACTTAACGTATAAAATATGCAGTTCTTGCCTGCAAGTACAAACAGGGCAATATCCGGTTAACATAGCCTAGACCATCCTGTTTCCAACAGAAGCGGTCGCTCCTCACGCTGCTCCCCGATCTGCCTGCCACCACTGGTATCGTAGCGCCAGACGGCTGTCTGCTGACTCGCCTCGCTCACACATCCGCTACTGCCTAATTGAATACCGCATTTGAATCGTAGCGCTAGATTGCCTGATTATTAATTGATTTAAGCACCATTTTTGTATCGTAGCGCTGAATTGCCTAAGTGCGCTTTGACGGTATTTACAATTGTGCTGCGCTGCCGGTGAAATTGATTTGTGCCTGATTGTGCCGGTGCCACTGCCATTTACATCGCACTTCTTCGCTGATTGTGCCCCAATCCTGCTTCGCTTCTGGCTTGCTGCCATTTTGTTGTTGTTGTTGTTGTCGTGCCTCCCTGCCCGGATCTCCACCCCGCTTCCCGCCTCCCAGCTGCTCCGCCCTCGCCCCTCCCCTTCCACTATCCACATATGTCAGATGCTTTTGCGCGCAGTGTCCACGCGCAGCGGTCGTGCCCCATGCGCGCCGAAGGTGCGCCAAAGGTAAGCCCGTCTACGCCCGTCCGCGCCTGGCCTGCGCCCAGGGCCATACCCCCTGCCCCCCGCAATTCCCATTCCTCCCGCATAACATATGACGCAGCAACCCTCTCAGCCCTGAACCCCGGACGCCCACCACTATGCTACCAAGCCACCCCAGGTCACACCCATGGACCCTTCACCTGCCACTCCTGCAAGTTCGCCTGCAACAGGTCCCACACCAAATCCACCAACTCCAAAAAGAGCTCAGACAACAAAGACCTAAAGTGCATCCTGCTCAACACCCGCTCAGTCCACAGACACTCCATTGAACTCTGGAACCTACTCGACACTACATCGCCAGACGTCGCCTTCCTCACAGAAACATGGATGAACACCTCATCAGCGCCCGACATCGCTATAGCCATCCCGGACGCCTACAAGATCATTCAAAAAGATCGCACCAACCAAACAGGAGGAGGCATCGCCATCGTCCATAAGAACACCGTCTGCATCACGACCAGCTCCGACGATAACCTCGCTACCGCCGAACACCTTCACTTCCAGATCCACACCGACCCCAAAACAACACTCAGAGGCACCCTCATCTACAGACCACCAGGACCCCGCACACAATTCAGCGAAGACATCACTGACTTCATCAGCCCACATGCCCTCCCCTCTGAAGACTACATTCTACTAGGAGACCTCAACTTCCACCTGGAAAAGAAAAACGACAGCAACACCACCACCCTTCTGGACAACCTGGCCAATCTCGGACTCAAACAACTTGTTAACACCCCCACCCACCTTGCCGGACACACGCTCGACCCTATCTTCACCTCCAGCAAACACATCTCCTTCGATCACACCACAGCTCTCCATTGGACGGACCACAGCTGCGTTCACTTCAACTACAAAAAGACCACGACCCACAACCCCCCACAACGTATTCCTCGAAGAAATTGGAACAAAATCACCACCGACCAGCTCTTCAAATCGCTACACCAAAAACCCCCTGCCAAATCATCGGACCCAAACCAAGCAGCCACCAACCTCACACAATGGATCACCCACAGCGCAGATGAACTAGCACCCTTGAAAAACCATCTAATCAAGCAAAGTAGCAAAAAAGCCCCTTGGTTCAACGAGGACCTTAAGAAATCCAAGAAGTCCTGTCGTACTCTCGAGAAAGCCTGGAGAAAAAACCCAACTACTGACAACCTAACCACCTTCAAGAACGCCACCCGCAAACACCATCAACTGATCCGATCCACCAAGAAATCAGCATTCAAGGATCGACTTGACAACAACGCCCAAAACAGCAAGGAACTATTCAACATCGTCAAAGAATTTATCAACCCCACCGCCGGCACCAACGACATCACTCCCTCACAAGACCTCTGCGACTCTCTATCCACATTCTTCCACAACAAAATCGCTGAAATACATAACAGCTTTGAAAACCAGGCCGAAAACCAGTCCACTCCACCCACCTCCGAACCAAAGCCGCCCCCCAAAAACCTTTGCGCCTGGAACCCAATCAACACTGAAGACACCATCCGCCTCATGAACTCCATCCACTCAGGCTCGCCAACAGACCCATGTCCCCACCACATCTTCAACAAAGCAGACTCCATCATCGCACCCCATCTCCGCGATGTCATCAACTGCTCCCTCAACTCCGCTACCTTCCCGGAAAGCTGGAAACATGCAGAACTGAGCGCCCTTCTGAAGAAACCCACAGCAGACCCCACTGAACTTAAGAACTACCGCCCCATCTCGCTCCTCCCATTCCCTGCTAAAGTCATTGAGAAAGCCGTCAATAATCAGCTCGCCGCCTTCCTTGAATCCAACAAATGCCTCGACCCTTCACAGTCTGGCTTCCGAGCCAAACACAGCACCGAAACCGCCCTCATCGCAGCAACAGACGACATTCGAACACTACTGGACAACGGAGAAACAGTTGCCCTCATCCTACTCGACCTCTCCGCAGCCTTCGACACAGTCTGCCATAGCACCCTCATACAACGCCTCAGCAACGTCGGAATACAAGGAAAAGCACTGAACTGGATCATCTCGTTCCTCGCCGGAAGAACCCAGAGAGTACGCCTCCCCCTTTTAGATCAGAGGCCACCGAAGTCATCTGCGGCGTACCACAAGGATCATCACTCAGTCCCACCCTCTTCAACGTTTACATGAGTCCCCTCGCATCCATCGCACGCCAACACAACCTCAACATCATCTCCTACGCAGACGACACCCAGCTGATCCTCTCCCTCACCAAAGACCCTAACACCGCCAAAACCAACCTACACGAAGGAATGAAAGAAGTAGCCGAGTGGATGAAGAATAGCCGGTTAAAACTAAACTCGGACAAAACGGAAGTCCTCATCTTAGGATCACCCCCCTCAGCCTGGGACGACTCATGGTGGCCTCCGGCCCTGGGAACCGCACCCATACCTACGGATCACGCACGGAACCTGGGATTCATCCTGGACTCCTCCCTCTCGATGACCAGACAAGCCAACGCCGTCTCATCATCATGCTTCAACATCCTACGCATGCTCAAAAAAATCTTCCGCTGGATCCCCATCGAAACAAGAAAAACGGTCACTCACGCACTGGTCACCAGCCGACTAGACTACGGTAACACCCTTTACGCCGGAACCACAGCCAAAACACAGAAAAAACTCCAACGCATCCAAAACGCCTCAGCCAGAATCATTTTGGACATCCCTTGGCAAGCTCACATTTCCGACCACCTGAAAGACCTCCATTGGCTCCCGGTCAACAAAAGAATAACATTCCGTCTCCTCACCCACGCACACAAAGCCCTTTACGACTTAGGACCAGAATGCCTCAACAAGCGACTATCCTTCTACACCTCCTCCCGCCAACTACGATAGTCCAATCAAGCCCTCGCTGCAATTCCACGCATCCATAGACCCACCATGGGGGGAAGATCCTTCTCCTACTTAGCGGCCAAAACATGGAATTCTCTCCCCACCCACCTCCGCCTCACACAAAACCACCTCTCCTTCAGAAAACAACTAAAAACTTGGATATTCGATAAGTAAAGCTCCCCCTTCCCTCAAGCGCCTTGAGACCCTCTGGGTGAGTAGTGTGCTATACAAATTTTGGAACTTGAACTTGAACTAGTCGTATAATCATAAATCAAACATATGAAAAAATTTAAATCCTCCTACTACAATGTTGGCGGGCCAAAAATACTTAGAAAATATAATTAAATAGAATACCTAAGAAAATAAGACAAAAACTTAGTACCCTATTGTTAGACCTGGCATCATTGGCACGAGTCTCCCTTCCATCATCTACTGATTGTCTCCTCTGTTTTTGATATGTTTTGCTGGTTAGATGCTTTGGTTACTGTGCCACTGCTATTCAGTGCCACCGTGCAAGTGCTCCCTATGTTAAAATGATGGATTGATTAGTGACTCCATGATTGGGTTATTTGATTAACTTGTCAGACCCTAGTACAGTGCACCATGTGTGCCCAGGGCTTGTAAATCAAATGCTGCTGGTGGGCTTGCAGCACTGGTTGTGCCACCCCCAGAAGCAGCTTGTAAAGTGTGTCTCAGGCCGGCCATTGCAGGGCCTGTGTGCAGTCTGTGACTACCATATCGATTTGGCAAGTGCACCCACTTGCCAGTCCCTAAACCTTCCCTTGTCTTCATATCAGGCACCCCTAAGGTAGGCCCAAGAGCAGGGTGCATTGTAAGTATAAGGTAGGACATGCCCTGGTGTGTAGCATGTCCTAATAGTGAATTTCAGCCAATTTCGTTTTTCACTATTGCACGGCTACCTGCTCCCCATAGGCCAGAATGGGCAGATTGATTATTACATTTTATAATCCTAACTGACTCAGGGAACATGGTGGAAATTCAAATTTAGTATGCCTAAACTCAGAATGATAAAATACATATTTTAGTGAAGTTTTTTTTTAACATTCTGTGTTTTCAAATACCACTTTTAGAAAGTAGGTATTTTCTTGACTAACTATCTAAGCCTGACTCTGCTAGGTTGTGTATTCCTTGTCTGGAGTTTGAGTGACAGGGGCTGGGGGATTCCAGGAGACAGGGTGAGTCAGCACAGTGCTGAATAGAGAGATCTGCATGCAGATGGGAGGGAGGAGTTGCACCTGGGACCTGAATAGGGCTGTGCCTTCCCTCCACAATGCTGGCTCCACCACCTGTGGTGTGTCTGATGTCCCTGGCCTACACTGTGAAAGGAAAGAAGGAGTCTTGTCAACAAAGGGCTCCAGGACTGACCAGAACTGGTTTGGACAAGGCAGAGACCTTTCTGCCTTCAGAGAACAAAGAGAATAGTAGTATAAATATGGGAACCCAGACCCCCAGATCCCCAGACTTTAGATCACTTCTGGGAACAAGACAAACCTTTTGCCAAGGAGAAGAACCAAGGAAGCTACAGGAGTTTGGACTGCCCCTCTGCTAGTGTGCTGTTTGCTGGGTTGGCCTGCAGTGGTCTCTTCATTGCCAAGGAAAGGAGAAGGAACTTTTAAAGAACTTTCATCATCTTGCAGAATATTACTCCAAGGGCTTGATTTGAGCTTGCCTCCTGACCGAAGTCTCAGGGATACCAGACTTCAACTCCTTCTGTTTGCCTGCATCTGGAACTTGCTGTTCTAGTGCTACAGAGGGAATTTGCAACACCGATGCTGGCGAGAGACGCCGTAATCTGCATCAAAGTCGTGAGCGCTGCTCCAACTTGTGACGTGGACCCGTTGCCGGCTGCCATGCCACACGGACGCCAGCGACGAATTCGTAAGCCTGCCATAGCCGTGAGCGCTGCTCTGACTTGCGATGCCGGCCCGACGCCTGCTGCTGTGCCGCAACGACTCCAAGGAAGATATCATCGCGGAGTTGATTGTCGACGTGGGTACCCAAGAATCCATCAACATTGTGACATCTTACAGAACCGTGGTTTCGGTGCCATCGTGATGTCACCTCCTCTCCGGTCCGGAACCAACGCCTCCCCTGCCTGCGGAAGCATCCAGGACCCGTCGCCTCATCTCCCCCGAAGCAAGGAACCAACGACGCCGCATCTCCCCGACGCCGTGAGCTGTCTTTGGTTTTGCTTTTCCAAGATACTGTTCTTTGTGCGCCTGTTTTGACTCCGGGCCCGATGCCGCGCACCTCGCGGTCGGCGCCTTACTTTGGGATTTCTTTGACCTTGACGCCATGATAACTCCAGTTTGGGTTATTTGTTGCTGAAGACTATTTTCAAGTGAATAACCTATTTTTGAACTATTTCTACCATCTTGACAAATTCCTATTGATTACAGTATTGAGGTTTTTTGTCATTTTTGGTCTTGTGATAAGCCTATATAAAGAATACTCATTTTTATAAAACCTGTGTGGTGTCCATCTGTGGTGTTTTCACTGTATTACTGTATGTGTTCACAAATGCTGAACACACTGCCTCTGAGATAAGCCTGTCTGCTCATGCTAAGCTACCAAGGGGGTGAGCAGGGGTTATCCAGTAGTGTAATCCCCTTTCCCTGACTAAGAAGCAAGAGTCCCTATTTGGTCAAAGGTGTATACCATTGCCAACTAGAGACCCCCAGTTCTAACATTGGTGGTCAACTGTGAGGATTTGGACTTGCATTTCTGACTCATATACAGTGATTGGTGTACACTACTAGTGAGTGCAGACCAAACGCGACCACCTACTTTATTTGGTAGAATTTGTTTTACTTGGACTGTTATTTTTCATGAAAACTCGCAATTCTTACTACCATGAGTAGACCAGCATCTGTTGCACCTCTGGATCTAGATTTTGAGGAATAGAGGTTGGAAACTTACACTTTGAAACAGCTAAGGTATCTCTGCAAGAAATTGAAAGTTGCTACACCAGGCATTTCTAGAAAGGATGACTACCAAAAGGCGCTGAGGGCCTGGGTAGAAGCAAGAAATGCCCCTGAGTTGGTGGTGGAGCCAGCTGGGGATGCAGATGGGCAACTGGATAGGCCAGTGTTTCCAGCCAGGGGAGGGGTATCTTCCCCACCTGGCAGTAGTATCTCTTCTAAAGACCTGTCCCCCAGAGAGCTGGAAGACAGGGAGAGAAATAGGGCACACAAGCTGGAGATGGCTAAGCTTAAGATGGAGGGTCAGAGGGAAATAGAGAATAACAACTTGTCCTTGAGAGACAGAGAATGAGAATGGAACATGAGAGGATGTTGAGGGAGTTAGAGATCAAGGCAAAGGGCTTACAGATCAATCCCTCTGGTGGCAGCACACCATCTGGGCCTTTCAAAGGCAGGGTATATATCCCCAAGTATGTCATCAAAGCTTTCCATAAGCATGAAGATATTGGGCAGTGGTTTGCAGTCTATGAGATAGCAATGTTGGCCCACCGGGTCCCTGAGAAAGGTTGGGGAGCTGGGTTGTAGGGCCGCTTTGTGAGTGAGGGGAGGGATACTTTGTTAGACCTACCCAGTCAAAATATGATGTCTTATGCCCACATGAAGGAAGCCCTGATGACAAGGTATGGTTTTACCCCAGAACTCTACAGACAGAGTTTCAGAAATTGTAAGAACCTGGAGGCAACCCCTTGGGTAGAACATGTGTCTTTCTTTTGCAGAGCTATGGATGGTTGGGTAAAGGGTAGCAAAGTGGATACTTTTGAAGCGCTCTATGATTTGATTGCAAAGGAGCACTTGTCTGCTAACTGTTTTCCAGAGCTACACCAGCACCTTATTGATAGCAAGTTGACTAACCCTAGGAAGCTTGCTGAGGAGGCGGACTGCTGGGTCAGTACCGGGGTCTACAAGGTTCATGTGGGAGACTCAGCCAAAGGTGGGCAGGGTCCCCAGCCGAAGAGTGGGGGGGGACAAGGGTACACAGAGGGAGTTCCAGAAAGGGCCCCAAAGTAATTCCCAAGGGAACCAAGGGAAGGGTTCCCAGCCTCCCCCTGAGAAAAAGTCAGAGCCCCCAACAGGTAAACCTGTTCACAGGAGCCAGCTACTTGCTTTTAGTGTAAGCTGGTGGGACACCATTGGTATGATCCCCAGTGTCCCCAAAAGGGTCAGTAGGGGGCCACCCCTTGCACCACCCCATCAGATGGCCAGTGTAGCCTTGGGTGGGGAGGAGATGGGTACCCAAGGTGGGTGGGGTCCCCCAGAAATGTCCCTTGTCTCATTAGGAGACTTTGAGATGGCCCCTAAGACGTAGCTGCCTGATAACACTAAAAAGTACAGGCAGTGGGTGACCATCAATGCCATAGAGTGGAGGCTCTTAGAGACACCGGAGCCAGCGTGACAGCTGTCAAGTGTCACTTGGTGTCTGAAGAGCAGGTAATCCCTCATGCATTCTTCCCTGTAGTTGCAGCGGAAAACTCACAGAGCCAGTGTGAGGTGGCTCAAATTCCCTTTGAGTGGGGGGGGGGTCTCTGGTACTCTTCAAGTAGCTGTGAGGTGAACCATGCCGGTGGATTGTCTTTTGGGCAATGATTAAGAGAACTCCACTTGGGCTAAGGTGGAGAAGAAGGCTCATTTGGAGATGTTGGGTCTGCCTGAGTGGGCGTGTGTGACCACTCGATCTATGGCAGCCTAGGGTGTTCACGAGCTCCTGGAGCCTGGAAATATGGTCCAGGAACCTGCCTTAAAGAGAAGAGGTAGGGGGCGTGGGAAACCAGCCCCTATTGTTCCCACGGTCCAGGAGGAGGCAGACCATGAGGAGGATGACTTAGAACCTAAAGGGGAGCAAATTGCTGAACTGGGGGGCCTACCTGAGCTGACCCATTGGCAGCAAGAAGGAGGGCCCTCCAGGGAGGAATTTTGTGCAGAGCAGAGGAAGTGCCCTTCTCTTGAGGGTTTGCGGCCACAGGCCACAAAACAGGCAGCAGGTGATCAGTCTGGATCACATTGGATCTACTGGGAGAACAACCTCCTTTATAGCGTGCCTAAGGTTGCTGAACCTGGGTCAGCCCGTGTGCTGGTGGTACCCCAGCACTTCAGAGCCTTCCTACTGGGGTTGCCTCATGATGTACCTTTAGCTGGACCTCTGGGGCAGGACAGGACTTTTGAAAGGCTTGCATCCCACTTTTATTGGCCCCAGATGCGGAAGAGTTCAGACACTCATTGTAGGACTTGTCAAACTTGCCAGGCAAGTGGGAAAGTGGAAGGAAGCACAAGGCTCCTCTCCAACCTTTCCCTGTAGTCAGTACCCCCTCTGAACTGGTGGGCATTGACATTGTGGGGCCACTGGACCCCAAGACAGCCATGGGGGAAACATCCTTTACAATGCAACTTTTACAACGCAGTGCCTTTACGACGCAACTATTACAACGAAAACCATTACAACGCATTGCACTGGGGGGCGCTCTAGGATAGGGAATAGATTTAATTTACTATCCAACACCTTCCCTAGTGTCCACGGGGACTGGAGTTGGAATGGTAAATTAAACTATTCACTATCCAGCACCCCTAAGCACTATGTGTTGCAATGGTTTGCGTTGGAAAAGTTGCATTGTAAAGGCATGCGTGGTAAAAGCATGCGTTGTAACGACGTACATCCCAGCCATGGGCAACAGGTTTATCCTGGTCTTGGTTGACCATGCTACCCGGTACCCGGAAGCCTTCCCACTCAGGACAGTGACTGGCCCTGTGGTGGGACATGCACTGATGGGGATTTTCTCCCGTGTTGGGTTCCCCAGAGAGGTGGTGTCTGACCGAGGTACAAACTTCATTTCCAGTTATATGAAGTCTCTGTGGAAGGAGTGTGGTGTTATCTATATGTTCACCACTCCTTACCACCCACAAGGAAATGGGCTGGTTGAGAGATTCAACTGGATCCTTAAGGGCATGATTATGGGTCTTGAGGAACCTATGAGGCGTAAGTGGGACGTCCTCTTGCCATGCCTTCTTTTTGCTTATCGTGAGGTGCCACAAAAGTCGCTAGGGTTCAGCCCCTTTGGACTGTTGTATGGACACCTGGTAAGAGGACCTTTGAGTCTGGTCAAGGAAGGCTGCGAGCAATCTCCCAGGAAACCTTCCCAGGATGTATACAGTTACATGCTGTTCTTCAGGAACCAGACTCAGCGATTCGGACAACTTGCTCCGGCGAATCTGGAAGCCAGCCAGGAGGACATGAAGCGGTGGTACAATCAGAATGCCACTCTGATTGAGCTTCAGCCTGGACAGAAAGTTTGGTCATTGCCCCTGTAGAGCCTTGCATGCTCCAGGACAGGTGGACCGGACCATTTGAGGTGGTGGAGCGCAAGAATGATGTTACCTATTTGGTGAACTTGCGGTCTCCTAGGAATCCTTTGCAGGTCCTGCATGTTAACCGCCTGAAGCCCCACTTAGAAAGGTCCGAAGTGGGCATGCTCCTAGCGACAAATGATGGATTGGAGGAGGAGACCAAGCCTCTTCCTGACCGCCTGTCTGCAACAGAGGAAAATGGGTCAGTGGATGGTGTCAGCCTCCCTGCCACAGTGACCCCTGAGCAGCAGCAAGATTGTTGCCAACTGTTGGGGCAATTCGCTGATTTGTTTTCCCTAGTTCCTGGTGTCACTGAGTGGTGCGTCCATGATGTGGACAATGGGGACAGTCCTCCTGCGAAGCACAAGGCATACAGAGTGTCTGACAGGGTCAGAGCTTACATCAAGGAAGAGGTCTCCAAGATGTTTGCCTTATGGGTGATTGAGTCCTCCAACAGTCCTTGGGCCAGCCCAGTGGTCTTGGTCCCAAAGGCAACAGCGCCTGGGGCCACACCCGAACTCCGGTTCTGTGTAGACTACTGAGGGCTCAATTCAGTCACCAGGACTGACGCGCACCCCTCTCCAGAGCTGATGAGCTCATTGATCGGTTAGGGGCTGCACAGTACCTCAGCACGTTTGATTTGACGTCTGGGTACTGGCAGATTGCCTTGACTGATGGGGCTATAGAGAGATCAGCATTCTCCACACCAGATGAGCACTACCAATTCCGGGTTATGCCCTTTGGGATGAAGAATGCCCCTGCCACCTTTCAGAGGTTGGTCAACCAGGTGTTGGCTGGACTGGAGGATTTCAGTACAGCCTACCTGGATGACATTGCAGTGTTCAGTGCCAGTTGGAAAGAACACCTGCACCACCTCTGGGAAGTGTTGATGATACTGCTAAAGGCAGGCCTCACGATCAAGGCAAGTAGGTGCCAGATTGGGCAGGGTTCCATGGTGTACTTGGGTCACCAGGTAGGGAGCGGCCAGGTGGCGCCCCTGCAACCCAAGATTGATATCATTCTGGCATGGGAACCCCCAAAGACTCAGACATAGGTGAGAGCCTTTTTAGGACTCACGGGGTACTCCAGGAGGTTTGTCAAGGGGTATGGCAACATTGTTGCAGCCTTGACTGAGCTGACTTCCAGGAAGCAGCCCAAGAAAGTGAACTGGACTGACACCTGTCAGAAGGCTTTTGACGCCCTGAAGACTGCCATGTGCACAACACCCGTGCTTCAGGCGCCCAACTTCTTAAAATAATTTATTGTCCAAACAGACGCTTCAGAGCATGGTGTGGGGGCTTTTCTATCACAGATTAATAAAGAGGGTCAAGACCAACCTGTAGCCTTCATCAGTAGGATGTTACCTCCACTGGAACAGAGGTGGAGTGCAATTGAGTGTGAGGCATTTGCTGTGGTCTGCGCACTGAAGAAGTTGAGACCATACTTGTTTGGGACTCACTTCCTGGTTCAGACCGACCACAGGCCCCTCAGATGGTTCATGCAGTTGAGGGTGAGAACCCAAAGTTGTTGAGGTGGTCCATTTCCATAGAGTGGATGGACTTTACAGTGGAACACCGCCCTGGTACAGAACACGCCAATGCTGATGGTCTGTCGAGATTCTTTCCCCTTAGTGAAGAGAACTCCCAAGGGGAAGGGTAGTTCTCCCCCCATTTCAGCTGGAGGGGACACGTGTTGGACCTGGCATCATTGGCGTGAGTCTCGCTTCCATTTTTTACTGATTGCCGCCTCTGTTTTTGATATGTTTTGATGGTTAGATGCTTTGTGCACTGTGCCACTGCTATTCAGTGCCACAGTGCAAGTGCTCCCTATGTTAAACTGATGTATTGATTAGTGACACCATGATTTGGTCATTTGATTTACTTGTCAGACCCTAGTACAGTGCACCATGTGTGCCCAGGTCTTGTAAATCAAATGCTGCTTGTAGGTTTGCAGCACTGGTTGTGCCACCCACAGAATCAGCTTGTAAAGTGTTTCTCAGGCCTGCCAGTGCAGAGCCTGTGTGCAGTCTGTGACTGCCATGTCGACTTGGCAAGTGTACCCACTTGTCAGTGCCTAAACCTTCCCTTTTCTTCATATCAGACACTCCTATGGTAGGCCCAAGGGCAGGGTGCATTGTAAGGATAAGGTAGGACATGCCCTGGTGCGTGTGGCATTTCCTAATAGTGAATTACAGCCATTTTTGTTTTTCACTATTGCAAGGCTAACTGTTCTCCATAGGCCAGAATGGGCAGTTTGATTATTACATCCTATAATCCTAACTGACCCAGGGAACCTGTGGTGTGTCTGATGTCCCTGGCCTTCACTGTAAAAAGAAAGAAGCAGTCTTGTCAACAAAGTGCTCCAAGACTGACCAGAACTGATTTGGACTAGGCAGAGGCCTCTCTGCCTTCAGAGAACAAAGAGAATAGTAGTATAAATATTGAGACCCAGACCCAAGAACTTTAGATCACGTCTGGGAACAAGACACACCTTTTGCCAAGGAGAAGAACCAAGGAACCTACAGGAGTTTGGCCTGCCCCTCTTCCAGTATGCTGTTTGCTGGGTTTGCCCGCAGTGCTCTCTTCATTACCATGGAAAGGAGAAGGAACTTTTTAAGAACTTTCAGAATATTACTCCAAGGGCTTGATTTGAGATTGCCTCCTGACCAAAGTCTCAGGGATACCAGACTTCACCCCCTTCTGTTTGCCTGCATCTGGAACCTGCTGTTCTAGTGCTACGGAGGGAATCTGCAACACCGACGCCGGTGAGCGACGCCGTAATCTGCAACGAAGTCGTGAGCACTGCTCCGACTTGCTACATGGACCCGACGCTGGCCGCTGTGCCACATCGAAGCCAGCGATGACTTCGTAAGCCTGCTCTAGCCATGAGCGCTGCTCTGACTTGCGACGCCGGCCCGACACCTGCTGCTGTGCCACATCGAATCCGAAAACGACATCATCGCGGAGCCGATCGTCGACGTGGGCAGCCAAGAATCCATCGACATCGTACGGAACCGTGGTTTTGGCGCCATCGTGACGACACCTCCTCTTCGGTCCGGAACCGACACCTCCCCTGCCTGCGCAAGCATCCAGGACCCGATGCGGCAACACGCTAACGACGCTGCTTCTCCCCGACGCCGTGAGCTGTCTTTTGTTTTTGCTTTTCTAAGGTACTGTTCTTCTTGGGTCTGTCTTGACTCCGGGCCCGATGCCGCGCACCTCACGGTCGGCACCGTACCTTGGGATTTCTTTGACCTTGATGTCATGTTAAATCCAGTTGGGGTTATTTGTTGCTCAAAGACTATTTTTAAGTGAATAACCTATTTTTGAACTATTTCTATCATCTTGAAGAATTCTTATTGAGTACAGTATTGTGGATTTTTATCATTTATGATCTTGTTTTAAGTCTATATCAAGAATACTTATTTTTATACAACCAGTGTGGTGTCCATCTATAGTGTCTTCACCGTATTACTGTATGTATTCACAAATGCTTAACACACTGCCTCTGAGATAAGCCTGTCTGCTCATGCCAAGCTACCAAGGGGGTGAGCAGGGGTTATCTAGGAGTGTAATCCCCTTATCCTGACTTAGAAGCAAGGGTCCCTATTTGGACGAAGGAGCAAGCCATTGCCAACTAGAGACCCCCCGTTCTAATAGGACACATTCAAGGTGGTTTTACAAGGACATGCAATAAAAGTGGTACATGGCACCTGCATGTCTCTCAACAAAGAATTAGAGGCTCTAAAGACGGAATTGCAGCGTTGCAAGCCTCTAGCACCTGCTGATCCACAAATCATACCCACACTGGCCCAAGCTAAATTATACCACAAAATGACCCCAAATCAACTGAGTACTTTAGAGTATAAGCAATACCTGGCTAGAAAACACGTGGGGGACAAAAGGGGCAGGACGTTAGCATGGTTATTGAAAAATAATTCATCCCAAACACCCATTAACACCATTTATAACTTAGAAGGCTGGCTGGTCAACTCGCAGGCCGAGCTGATACGACACCTCCCTATACAGAGCTCCTTTGCCCTATAACAGACAGAATCTACAGTTCTTTGTAGAACAAATTGCTCTCCTCCAGATCCGGCAGACACATTTGACCACCCTAAAATCTCCCTTCACGGAAACTGAGATATCCAAAGCTATCCAGCAACTGGTGAGAGGTAAAACCACGGCGACTGTCGGATGGCCTCTAGAATTTTATGCGGTATTTAGGCATACTACCGCCCTCACTCCACGAGGCTGTGCTTGTGGTGCTTCTCAAGCCAGGCAAAGACTTGCTACAGATTGGTTCGTACCACCCCCTATCCCTTCTGAATATAGATGACAAGATACTGGGCAGAGTGCTGGTCACAGACTGCCAGAAGTCACACAACTGTGAGTCCATACCGACCAAAACGGTTTTATACCCGGTCAGAACACCAGCCTAAACCTATGCTGTCTTTTCACACTGTTAGTATGGGCACGCACTACAGAGGAACCATCATGGATAGCCTACCTGGACATCGAGAAGGCGTTTAAGACCCTGGGGTGGGAGTACCTTAATGCAGTGTTGGCAGGATATGGCATAAGCCCTGTTCCTGCAATGGATAAAGCTACTATATAACGTGCCACAGGCCAGGTAGAACGATTCTGAACTCCTTTAACATTGAAAGGGGCAACAGACATGGGTGCCCATTATTACCAATTATCTTTGCCCTAGCAATAGAGCCCCTGGCCTGCGCACTACGCAGCCAAGTAATTGGCTGGGGTATCAGAGTGTACAAGCAATGGCACATCATCTCGTTATATGCTGATGATGCGTTGGTTTATTTTTGGGGGCACCAGTCAGTGTTACGCAGCTTGACGGAACTACTGGACAATTTTGGACGTATATCTAGCCTGAGGGTGAACTGGGGAAAATCTCTTGTGTTCCCAATGACGCCTCTGACTCCAGAGCAAACGACTGGCCTACCACATTTTTCACTCACCTGGTCCTGTGACACTTTCACATACTTGGGAGTACAAATATATCATTCCCAAGAGGACGGCAGCCTGGGTGGGGTGATCGCTAATGCCCGCTCCTCTCTAACATTCCGGATGGAGCTGCCATTGTCTCCCATGGGACGCATAGCCATATCTAAAATGCTCCTGCTCCCCAGACTACTGTATTTTTCTGCAGCCCTTCCCTTCCAATTATCAATTAAATTGTTCTGTGACCTAAAATCGCTTCTAACGTCTCTAATCTGGGCGAAGACCAGAGTCAGAATCGCGCTTACAAAACTCTACGTCCCAATCGCGGAGATCGATCTAGGTGCCTCTAATTACGAGTATTATTATGCAGAGGCACAGCTGCAATAGCTAATGTGGTGGTTGGCATGCCGCAATACTACTGAATTGGGCCCCTGGGCACCCGGCCTACAACAGTCTACACTGCTGGAATGGCTATCTGGTTCCAAGTCAATGATTCAGAGAGCTAACTACGGCACGCAGTTGCTGCTCCCTCTATGTGCTATGTAGGTACTCACCCCCACATTATGCTCCAGATCTGCGACTCGGGGTACTTCCCGGTCCACACACTAGTATCACACCCAAAGCTGACAGATTGCTCAACAGCAGGGTTAACCACATGGGGAGACATATTAGTCGGCTCGAATCTCTGCAACTTCGATACATTGTTGGACGATTATGGCATATCCCCTGGCATAGCTGCCAATGTTTTGATTGCTTGTGTGTGACATTTTCATAATTTGTCTGATTATGAGTGACATTCAACGAGTATGAGTGACACTTCCTCACAAGAAAAAGTCAAGCAATGAAGCAAAGGGAACACATAAATATCCGAAACTACACCCATTTGAGGAACAGGATACTGTAAGAAGTGCCAAATGTATGACACTTGGAGTGACACTTTTTCACAAGGAAAACCAAGCAATGAAGTGCTTTGAAAAGAGCTAAATAGAGGAAAATACAAACTTTTGAGCAGTGTGAATCTCTAAAATCTCTTAAAACTAAAGCAATACCCCTGAAATGGACGGTCTCTGACCTACAATCTCTTTCTAAGATGACTCTAGCGCAGAAAAAAATTACAGCGCCATCATTCATCAGAATTCAGACACACCATGAGGAGTTTTGCTGAGGGCCTATGCTTAGCATGACAAAACATCTATTGTGAATCGATACTGTGCTACAGGAACTGAGTAAATGTTAGAAAACCTGAAAATATAACGAAATTGAGAAAAAACTTAACTCTGGCTGTCAGTATAATATAACTAAAATTGGTAGGGCAGCCAAAAAAAACAGCCCACACACTATTTGAAGGAGCAACTAACATCTGTGGACATAAGTGACACCCTAAAAGCGAGGCCCCAATCCAAACACAGCTGAGTATGAATTGTACAATGAAGTGAGAAAGACGTGCTAGCAACAGAGATCTTGGGCAGATCCAAGGCAGCACCGGCGACCAGGCTACACCTCACATGATTATACCACGGCTTGAACATGTCGGCTCCAGTGTGACTCTGTCTGCTGTGCCCCCTACATGTAAATTGTATTGATAATGGTTTACAGTTGAGTTTTCTGTTTTAAATCATTACATTTTAGATTTCTTTACAAGCCTTAGGAGACCGATAGCAGCGAGCTATACAGGCTCAGTCAGGGCTGTAAAATAAATGATATTTTCAAGTATATAGTGACATTTAAATGGCAGAGCTCAGCCCGCCGTGGCACCAGCCTGACGAGAGCAGCCAGTGAGCAGAGCCACAGGCTCAGTCAGGCTGAACGTTTAAATGCTATTATTTCAAAAAGTATTTCAGACCTGAGTGGGCCACGGCAGTCTCTTTGTAATAAAGATTGTCTGTTCAGTCTCTCTATGATGAAGACTGTGGGACGTCCCTTCGGTCCAGTCGCTACAGGCACCAATTAACGGGTGGCACAGGAAGCAATGTGAGCAGTGGACCCACGCAAACGATCAAAGAAGCATAACTGCCCCTCTTTCGCACCGTGGTCCGCCGCCTCACGAGTGACTACTTCCTGTATCCACACCCGGTAAACTGCATCTTTTTGCAGTCACTTAACGCCAAAGTCGGGGCATCACATTTTCTGGGATTTCATGTAACGAAGCAGTGCACTCTGGAAGATCTATTCTTGTTCCGTTCAGTTGCACCCACCGATCTCATGCATTCTCATCTACCATCATGAAAGTACGGGATATTACACCTGTGAGTTTTTAATCCATCGTTAAGTATTCGCCAGCAGCCATAAAATTATTCTGCCCCACAACATGCGTGGCCCGGCCTTGCAGCAGGTGCGATCAGTGGTGTTGCTGGCCAGCCGAGCCCCATGATTCCGGCGCCGCCCGCTAACCATTGAGCAGCCGGCCTCAACCTCCAACTTCATTACAAAATTAAATTCCCGGCGCACACCTAGTTCGCAGGACACGAGGTTGCGTCCCCACACGGCGCCACGGCCAAGTTATCACACATAACTTAACTGCGGCAGCCAAGCAACGGGCAGGCCCCGCCCTAGGCTCCAGGCAGCAGGGCAGATCAAACGTAATCTTGTAGCACTGAGAGCAGTGCATGTCGGATCTTTATCTGTTACATACTGAGCCTGCTGCCAAGTGAAGTCTGCTGCGGCCCGGGCCAGGCACACGGTGGGCGCACAGGTGTCAGAGGCGCTGACGTAGGCTAAGGCAGCCAGTTTCAGCGCTGTCAAGTCAATGGCAAAAATGTGTGACAATGCATTTCAGTGCAGTGATGCGGGAACACCACACTGAAATGCGTTAGCGTCATGTCTGATGCGTGATACTTGGCAGGACGGCCTGGTTCCTTCCTACTGTATGCATCACTTCCACACCAATTACTTAAGACGTGGGGCAACACGCATAACAAACCTACAACTTTCAGATTGTTTCAAACAGGCCTGCAGCCAGAGGGAATGGCCGCAAACTAGAGCTGCTCCGTAGCCCTCTCCAGAAATCCAGTAAATTATCCTGGTTTTGCTTTGTGGAACAGCACTCTGGGAAGCGGAGACCCCGATCCCCCGGCTTGGGGATCTGTGGTAGGGTGACAATTCCGATCGAAAATTGTATCGGAGTCTGAGAAAGCTCCCGGGCCTGGAGCGATGGAGATGGCAAAATGGCGGCAGTGGACTACGCAGCCTGAAATAGCCTGGTTGGAGCCGTGAGAAAAGCCGATCACCGCATGTGTTTCCTTTTTTGCAAAGCGGCGTGGGAAGTGAGAAGGCTGCCCGGGCTCCGGCAACCAAGGTATTGGCAAGGTATCCGTTTTCAACAAGGCGCAGAGAGAAGAGTGCCCTGCCACGGCAGTGCTGGGCCGGGCTATGGCGTCTAGAGAGGAGCCTCAGCGATAAATATCTAACGCACGGCCGGTGGCGGTTGACCAGCGCCGACTGGGATATCGGCCAAGAGGTGAGTGCAACCCTGTAATTTACAGCCTAGGACGCGAGCAGCACAGTTGGGGCTTAAGCAAATGGCAGCCTAGAAGGTGCGGCAGGCAGGGGAGATGCCTACAGTGACTGGCAGGCCCTGGCGACTGGCTAGCGGAAGGAGGGGGACTAGTGCATAGCCTCACTAAACGATACTGCGCCTGACTGCACTAACCAACGGTGAGCCAGTAAGCCTCACCCCGGGCAACGGACCTGCAGTGCCAGCGAGGGGAGACTGACATTACAGTATCGACCACCTGGAGCCTGCTGGAACACCTTAACGTGGCCCCGGGAGATGCAGCAACCAACTTGACCTGACAAGGAGGGCCCGTACTTAATGTGACGGGTAAAGTGTGGGGGGGCCTGAATCTTCTGAACTAACAACACAGTGTTGACGGCTGGCATTTACTGGTGGGGATATGAGACAGTTGGAAGGTATGGCTTCCCCCCGCTGGGCCTCTGAAGTTACCTGGTATACAAGTGCCTGCTGGCTTAAAGCCTCGCTGCCCAAGCCCTAGAGACAGCTCAATTGCTTTTCCCAGGCAGGCGATTACGGCTCAGACTGGACAAACCTAAGGTTCAGGGAAGTCTACCATAGCCTGAATTAAATTATTATGCCTGCAGCCGGATTATAGCTTAATCAGTACCATCGAGCCGGACGTCTTGCATACTCTCTCTCTTGTAAATTGTTATTGTAATTGGTTATCCATGATTGGCATATTTGTATTTGTATTTGTGATTCAAATGCTACTAGTGGGCCTGCAGCACTGATTGTGCCACCCACATGAGCAGCCCTAAAATGGTGTCTCAGGCCTGCCACCGCAGTGCCTGTGCGCAGTCTGTGAACTGCCATGTCAACCTGGCCAGTGTCCCCACTGACCAGGCCTACCCCTTCCCTTTTTGGAAGGGGTAGGCCTGGTCAGATGGGACACCCCTATGGAAGGCCCAAGGTACCCCCTTGGGCAGGGTGCAGTGTATGTGAAAGGTAGAGCATGTACTAGTGCAGGTGACATGCTCTGGAAGTGAATTACAGCCATTTTCACTATTATAAGGCTATCTTGCCCACAGGCTATCATGGGGAATGGTGGCTACCACCATATCTTCCCATAGGAGTAAGATAGGACATAACAGTCTGGTATCCCTGAACTCAGATTTTAATAACACATCTTTTAGGAAAGGTTGTTTTTAAATCCTGTGTTTGAGAACAGCACTTTTAGAAAGTGGCTGTTCTCTTGTCTGCCCTTTCTGTGTGCCCTGGCCTGTTTGTGAATTGACTGTCTGGTTTGAGTGTGACAGGGGCTGGGGAGCCCCCAGGAGGCTGGATGAGTCAGCCCTAGGCTGAATGACTGCATCTGCATCTTGAGTGGTGGGAGGGGATAGCACCAGGGCCTGAATAGGGCTGTGCCTGCCTTCCACAATGCTGGCTCCACCTCCTGCTGGGCGGCTGACGAGCCTGCCCCTCTCTCCGAAAGGAAAGGAGAAGCCAGGAAAACAAGGTGCTCAAGGAACACCCAGAACTGGTTCAGACCGGGCTCAGAGCCCTCCTGCACAAAGGGAACAAAGACATTTAGGGATATAAGTATAGGACCCCAGACTACAGAAAATTAGATCATCCTGGAGTCAAGAAGGAACCTCTGCCAAGGAGAAAGCTGAAACTGAAGAAGGAAGACTGTCCTGCTGTTGCTCTGCTGGACTGACCTGCTGTTGCTTTGCTGCCAAGGAGAGGGGAAGGACTTTGCTTTGTGCTGTATCCCCTTGCTTGAAGAAATCTGAAAGGGCCTGAAGAAGAGCTGGTTCCCTGTTATGAAGTCCTAGGAGCAAAAGGACTTCACTCCCAGCTTCCCTGAACTCTGCTGAGAGATTTCTGTCCTTCCTGGAGTACTTGGCCCATGTGTGGTGCCTCTGGAAGTTGTACCTGTGTTAGGAAGCTGGAAACCAAGATTTTAACAACTTTCTGCAAGTTTTCACGCATCGCTCGCTTGCAGAGCGCATCCCCGTCAATGCGAGGAAATTCCCACTGCTACGAAGGCTGAGATCGTCGCAGCGCCTGTTGCCGCTGCCAGAGCAGTCGCATCCTTCGTTTGCGGGACGCACCAGTCTGGTGTGGGAAGAGTATCATCGCTGCGAGCAACATCGCAGAGCCTGTCATCACTGGGTGAGATTGTCGCACCGCTTGCTTGCGGACTGCATCACGTCGCTGCGAGAGTCGTCGCAGAGCCAACGCATCGAGGGGCCGCGAGAGGAGAAGATCGCTGCTGAGCCGCGCATCGTCGTCGCACCGGAGATCGTCGCCGCCCCAAAGATCGTCGCAACGTACCTTTTGCGAGCAACTTCCACCGAAACCTGTGCACCGGAATCCACGCAAGGTATCGCATCCCTCCCTAAACAGACCGGAGTCACCGCAACACGCCCACTGCGTCCAGCGGGGTTGTCGCATCGCCTCCCCAGGGTCTCAGGAGTGATGCATTGTTTGCTTTTCAACGCTACAGCTTTCACTTGGAACTTTTGTCGCATCTAAGGGTACTGTTGGCTAAAACGTGACGCAACTGTGGATTATTTTAACGCATCCTTAAGAACTCTTTTGAAACTATATTCTTGAACTGTGTATGATGGATTTTTGTCATTTTGATCTTGTGTAGTTTAGATTAAATACCTTTATTTTTCTAAACTGTTGTGGCGTCAGTTTGTGGTGTTTTCACTGTGTTACTGTGAGTGTTGGTGCAATACTTTACACATTGCACTTTACACACAGCAAGGAACTCTTCAACATCGTGAAAGAGCTCTCCAACCCCAACGCCGGAAACAACGACATCACCCCCTCGCAAGACCTCTGCAACTCCCTCGCCTCCTACTTCCACAACAAGATCGCGGACATACACAACAGCTTCAGCACTCAACCGACGCACACCACGACCGAACCACCGCCCCCCACAACCACCCTCCGCGCCTGGACCCCGATCAGCACCGAAGACACCGACCACACAATGAACTCCATTCACTCCTGATCTCCGACAGACCCCTGCCCTCACCACGTCTTCAACAAGGCCGACGCTGTCATCGCACCCCACCTTCGGGACATCATCAACACCTCCTTCGACACCGCGACCTTCCCGGAGAGCTGGAAGCACGCCGAACTCAGCGCCCTACTTAAGAAGCCATCAGCCGACCCCACCGACCTCAAGAACTACCGCCCCATCTCGCTGCTCCCATTCCCGGCAAAAGTCATAGAGAAGACCATCAACAAGTAACTGGCCGCCTTCTTCGAGACGAACAGCTCCCTCGACCCCTCGCAGTCTGGCTTCCGGGCCAACCACAGCACCGAGACCGCCCTGATCGCAGCTACCGATGACATCCGAGCCCTGCTCGACAACGGAGAAACAGCGGCCCTCTTCCTCCTGGACCTATCCGCGGCCTTCGACACTGTCTGCCACCGTACCCTAGTACAGCGCCTCAGCAACGTCGGAATCCAGGAGAAGGCACTGGAGTGGATCATCTCCTTCCTCGCCGGAAGGACACAGAGAGTCCGCCTCCCCCCGTTCAGATCAGAAGCCACCGAAGTCACCTGCGGCGTCCCTCAAGGCTCCTCACTCAGCCCAACACTCTTCAACGTCTACATGAGCCCCCTCGCAACCATCGCACGCCAGCACAACCTCAACATCATCTCCTACGCCGACGACACCCAGCTGATCCTCTCCCTCACCAACGACCCCGCCACCGCCAGAGCCAACCTTCACGAAGGGATGACAGACGTTGCCAAGTGGATGAGGAACAGCCGCCTGAAACTGAACTCGGACAAGACGGAAGTCCTCATCCTGGGATCTTCTCCCTCCGCCTGGGACGACTCCTGGTGGCCCCCCGCCCTGGGCAGCGCACCCAAACCCACAGACCACGCACGCAACCTGGGCTTCATCCTGGACTCCTCCCTCTCCATGACCAGACAAGTCAACGCCGTCTCCTCGTCATGCTTCAACATCCTGCGCATGCTACGTAAGATCTTCCGATGGATCCCCACCGAGACCAGGAAGACGGTCACCCAGGCCCTCGTCACCAGCCGTCTGGACTACGCAAACTCCCTCTACGCCGGAACCACCGCCAAACTCTAGAAGAGACTCCAGCGGATCCAGAACACCTCAGCACGACTCATCCTGGACATCCCCCGCCGCAGCCACATCTCCGGGCACCTGAGAGACCTGTACTGGCTCCCGGTCAACAAGAGAATCACCTTCCGGCTCCTCACCCACGCACACAAAGCCCTACACAACCAAGGCCCAGGATACCTCAACAGCCGCCTCAACTTCTACGCTCCCAAACGCCACCTTCGATCGACCAACCACGCCCTCGCCACCGTCCCCCGCATCCGAAGAGCCACCACAGGAGGAAGGTCCTTCTCCCACCTGGCCGACAAAGACGTGGAACTCCCTCCCGATCCACCTCTGCCTGACACAGGATCACCTCGCCTTCAGGAAGCAGCTCAAGACCTGGCTGTTCAAGCAGTAGCAGACCCCCCCCCAGCGCCTTGAGACCCTCCGGGTGAGTAGTGCGCTATACAAATGCTGTGATTGATTGATTGATTGATTGCCTTTGATAAGCCTGATTGCTCGTGCCAAGCTACCAAGGGGGTGAGCAGAGGTTATCTAAAGAGTGTTTCCTCCTTACCCTGACTAGAAGCAAGGGTCCCTATTTGGACAGTGGTACCTACCTCTGCCAACTAGGGACCCCCAGATCTAACACTACCCCCATCAGGTCCCTGACTCCTATTTTAAGTATAGAAAGTGAGGTGGGATCGTTGTTATGGAACGGGGGTGCGACTCGCATAGCGCTGCAAAAATTGACTAAAGCGTGGTATGATGGGGTATTGCACTTCCGGACATACAACTTTATTACTGGGTCTCACAATTAGTGGCCATAAATCACTGGCTGTACCGTTCTCTGATAGACCCAGCATACATGCTAGACAGATACCAGGGATGGGAAGAGAGGGGTGCTTAGGAGTCTTTATATATATTCCAGAATGTCCAAGAATGGTTTCTGCCCCGGTCATAGCACAGAAACGGCTCTCCTAGCTGTGACTGAACATCTGCGGACCATTCTGGATGAAGGGTGCACCGCGGCGCTGATACTACTTGATCATAGTGCCGCCTTTGACACGGTCTCCCACCGGATCATTCTAGTTCGTCTGGAAGAGGCCGGTGTTGTAAGTCCAGCCTTGGAATGGTTTAAATCATTTCTGTCAGACAGAACATTCCAAGTATCTGCTCCCCCCTTTTTCTCCCGCGCCCAGGCCATCAGGCAGGGTGTCCCTCAGGGCTCTGCCCTCAGCCCCATACTTTTCAATCTGTATATTCAACCCCTGGCCACGGTGGCCAGGGATAACGGTCTTACCATGGTCTCGTATGCTGATGATACGCAGTTGGTGGTGGCCCTCTCCAACAACCCAATACTGGGCGCTACCAAATTTCAGAATGGCCTAGCAGCGGTCATGGAGTGGATGACCACCAACTGCCTTCAGCTTAACGCCAACAAATCTGAGGTGTTGTTGGTGGGAAAAGATCGGGCACTATGGGGCGAGCATTGGTGGCTCAAGACCCTGGGCTGTCTCCTACCCCCAAGTTGGCAGTAAACAACATTCTTGGGGTTTGGCTAGATGCCACTCTCGGCTATCAGGAGCATACCAAGAAACTAGCAGGAACCTCCTTTGGCCTACTTCGAGGGTTGAGACCCTTGGGTTTTTTTGATCCTTCTACCCGCCAGACGATAGTACAGGTGGTCATCCTGTCCAGATTGGACTATGCCAATTTGCTCCTGTTATGGGCTAATAAGGCAGAAATTACTTGTCTGCAGCCTGTGCAGAACGCAGCAGCTTGTGTCCTGCTGAGGCTTCTTAGAACTTGTTCCGCGACGGGAGCGATTCGCCTCCTTCATTGGTTGCCTTTGACTAAAAGGATCGAATTTAAAACCATGTGCCTGACTTTTAAAATCTTAAAATTCTCCTCCCCTTAGATTCTGTCCAAAGTACTGGTACCCTACGTACCTATGCGCCAACTACGATCAGCTGGGCAACATTTAGCTATAGTCCCCCGAGTGAAGCGTCTTCGAGCGGGTGGACAATCTTTTCGCTGTTTGACGGCTAAATTGTGGAATTCCCTGCCTATGCAGATTCGTTGTCTGGACAGCTTGATGTCTTTCCCGTGGCCTAATCCTGTATCCCTTCATTGACACTGCTACTAGCGCCGGGAAGTCTCTTTACTGAGGCAGCTGTGCGCTATATAAAATGATTTAACATAACAACATATACAAATGTCCGGAAAGGGAGGTACTTGGGCCCTATTGCACAAACGGTCGGAATTTGGCATCAGGTAACTAAAAGTCTGGGTTGACCGAGGTATTGACCCAGGCCACACCCTAATGGTCTACTCAAAAACTCAGGCTCCTGTGTTATCAACTAGGTGTTGATAAATGGGACACAATTGGAATATCCACCATAGTCCACTTAGTAAAGAAGGGCAAAATCCTTACATTTAGTGAACTACAACAGAAATATGACTTGTCTCAGGGGGAGATATTTTGCCACCTGCAGATCTGCACCACACTTACAACAGCACTTCCAGACCTAGGTGACCTGCCGGAATCATCCCCCCTGGAGGACCGGCAGCTCTATTGGACATATTGAGGACGAGGACTGGCAGACAGCACTGATGTCTCCAAGGGAAGCAGCCATCACTCTTCATTTTCTGATAATCAAATTAAAAATTCTTCACAGAACTTATCTCACAGGGGTACCCTTAGCAAAAATGGGAACTAGACAGAGTGCTTTATGTCTGCGCGGCTGTCATCAAGCGGCAACCTTCTATCATACTATATGGGACTGTCCGCCCCTATGCCACATATGGGATGGGGCAACGACACACATGAAGGATGCAACTGGGAAACAGATAACACTCACACCACCGCTGGGGCTTCTTAACGTTTGGGAAGCTACTGATCTCACAGAAGTGGAACAGCAATTTGCCACAATAGGGTACACGTTAGTCAAGAGAGAGATAGCAATGAAAGTGGGGGCAGCGGAAAGACCATCGACTAGGATTTGGGCGGTTGAAATGGATAAATGCATGATTAGGGATAAAGCATATAAATCTAGAGGATGCCCTAAGAAATGGGATAAAAAAATGGGGTGGGTGCAATGTGCACAGAGGTGTACTCCCCAACTGTCGAAATGGAAATGTCAAGGCGCAATAGACATTTATCTGGATCGGTGAACTGATTGAATATACACTGTTTTGTCATGGCTACTTGATGTAACATGTTCGAAGATATGCATACCAATGTTTTGTGATTCTTTGCAGTTTAAACTCAATAAAAAAAATGTATATATATATATATATATATATATATATATTTTTTTTTTTTTAAAGATTATTACAAACACTTTTAACACATGCAGTGGGTAGGAACGCAATCACCACACTATAAATTGATGAGACTCGCTTCCGTGCTTGTATTAGCACCACTCAGAGAAAACTGGGATGCAGCACTGACAACCACACTAACTGATAAACAGTAGACACAATGCATCGAGTTTCCAAAGATAATATCCGTTAATGTCAGAATTAAGTACACACAATTTAACTAGCACCACCACCCATACCTCACCCCACATAGGCTATCACGTATGTTGCAAGCACACCCAATGTATACCCTAGATGCCATCATTCTGATGCCACATTTATTAATATGGTATGGGAATGTCCCCAACTAACAGCGTACTGGAATTAGGTAGCCGACACACTCTCCGAGGCCACTGACATTAACATCATGTCAGAGGGTCCCCTCTTCCTGCTAGACATAACCAAGTGCAGCATACGCTGTAAAATCATTAACACATTTTGGGATATAGCACTAGGCCTAGCTAAGCGCAGACTGGCCATGTCCTGGAAGTCGAATACAGCACCACAAGCAATAGTGTGGCTCTCTGACCTCCTCAAAGCACTAGTAGCTGAACATGCACTGATGCAAGTCAACGCTCTAAATCCCCCTACAGCCACCAACCCTCCAGACTGGCATAAATACCTAACATTTATATAATCAAGACTGTCTCCCACATCCTCCAACCAGAATCCCACTCGGGACCAAACCGTGTCTCAGAGATAAAGGAACCTCCATATGACAGTCTCACCTATCCTGTCGGTCACCCACTCGCATCCTCCCCTCCCTTCTTCCACCCCCCCAGCCATCCATCATCTGCCCCACAAGGCACCCACGGCCCGGCTCCACTTGAGAACACACAAGGTCGGCTCGACACTCAGTCCCACCCCGCCCATAGACACAGCCAGCCCGATGTCTCCATTTACTAATAGATGTACAAACTGCAAGTCTCATAATGACATGTCCAGCATTAAATGCTAATAATGTCATTCTCCTGTGGCAAGACAGATGATAAAATGTTAAATGTTATGTTAACGGTGTTTAAGGAACTACAGGAACTCACAGCAGCATCAATATTAGTCTGATGCTCATACCACAAGCAACAGTTTGTTTTTCAGTATGTAGCTGTAAAATTATGTGTATGACTCCCATCGCATGTGTAAGCAATACTTAAAAGTAATAAACTTTTTTTTAAAGTTGGAATATGTGGGCTTAGATGACAACAGTTGTATTGCACCTGTGATACATAAGCGTGAAACTAAGTATTTATACCTATATGTTAAGAGAGCATTATCATTACGAACCAAAAGAACAAGTTACTTACCTTCGGTAACGATATATCTGTAAGACACATTAGTTAGTCATAGATTCCTTACCTTAGAATTACCCCCCGGCGTCCGACTGGATATGTAAGGTTTTTCCATCAGCAGTACCTCTGCGTGTAGGAAGGTCGTGCCGGTCGACTCCGCGTCCGTCGTTGGCGTCGTGGTCGCCGGGATGACGTCCCGGCAGTTACTGAGAGGCAGCCCTCGCGTGCTGATGTCAGTTCTGTACACGACGCCAGAGACGCAGAGCCATGCAAGACACTGACCACTGGTGCACAAAACTAGGGCCCTGAAGGGATGTCCTTAACCCTAGAAATCAGTTTGCAGAACGGGGAGGATGGATGGGGCGGTAAGGTATCTATAACTTACTGATGTGTCTTACAAATATATTGTTACCGAAGGTAAGTAACTTGTTCATCTGAAAGAAACACGTTAGTTATAGATTTCATACCTTAGAATAGATACCCCAGCAATACCAACCCCGGAAAATCCTGGAGAACAGAACGGCCAAGGAAGCCGTCCCTCCGTACTTGACTGTCAAGGCAATAGTGTCTGGTAAATGTGTGCAGCGAAGCCCACGTAGCTGCCTGACAGATGTCGTTGAGATACACTCCTCGCCCCAAAGCAGTAGTTGCGGCTGTCGCCCTAGTGGAATGGGCGCGCAGCGACACTGAAGGCTCCTTCTTTGCCAGAGAATAACAGGCTTTGATACACGGAATGACCCATCAGGAGATAGTCTGCTTGTGTACGGCCGACCTTTCTTGGCACCCATGTACCCGACAAAGAGCTGGTCATCCACCCGGAACTGTTTGGTGCGATCCAAATAGAAAGAAAGTGCACGTTTTGGGACCAGGCGGTAGAGCCTCTCTTCCTCCTTCAAAGGAAACAGAGGCGGAAAGAAGGTGGACAAAGTGATGGACTGTCCAATGTGAAAGGCAGTGATGACCCTAAGCAAGGAATGATTGACGAGTCCTGAGGACAACTTTGTCCAGATGCAAAGATAGAAAAGGCGGCTTAGAAGAGAGCGGCTGGAGCTCACTCACCCGTCTGGCAGAGGTGATGGCCAACAGGTACGCAGTTTTGAGAGTTAAGAGCTTTAGAGGACAAAGAGAGCACACATTAAATAAGTGAAAACTAGGTTCAAGTCCCACTGAGGCATAACAAAATGAATAGGAGGAAAGAGATGAGTTATGCCTTTGAAGAAGCGATTTACTACTGGGCACTTGAAAAGGGAAGACTGTTCTGGAAGCCGTAGGAAGGCAAAGATGGCAGAGAGATAGCCCTCGATAGTGCCCAGAGCGGAGCCCTGCTGGGACAAGGAAAGAAGGAACAAAAGAACCTCAGAAAGAGGAGCAAAGAGGGGAATCACAGCCTTTGCTGTGCACCATGCCACAAATTTGTTCCACCCGCATGCGTATACCATCTTAGTGGAGGGACGCCTGGCTGCCAGAATTACATTGCAGACTTCAGGAGGCAGGTCGAATAACATCAACTGCGGCCACTCAATCTCGATGCGAGGAGGTGGAGGCTGGACAGGTTCAGGTGGAGGACTGTCCCCTGCTGCAGCGACAGAAGATCCTCCCGAAGAGGCAGACGGGTCGGCGGATCAATGGCCATGTCGAGCAGCTCGGGATACCATACTCTCCCTGCCCAGTCTGGAGCCACAAGAATGACTTAGGCCTGGTCGCGCCTGATCTTCTTCAGCACTCTGGGCAGAAGTGGTATAGGCGGAAAGGCGTACAACAGAACGCAACTCCACTCGCGACGAAAAGAGTCGCCTAGCGCGTGCCGCCTTTAAATTTCAACGAGCAGAATTGTTTTCTTCAGTAGCGAATAGATCTAACTTAGGGTCCTCCCACTGTTGAAAGAGACCTTACACCACCTCCGAGTGAAGATGCCATTCGTGATCCATCATGCACCTGCAGCTGAGTTTGTTGGACCTGGCGTTCAGTGAACCTGCCAGGTGTTGAACCACCAAGGATATGTCCTCATGTTCCGGCCATGTCCAGAGGCAGAGGGCCTCCTAACATAAGGCCCACAACCCCACCCCACCCTGTTTGTTGCACTACCACATAGCGGTGGTATTGTCCGTGAACACCTGCACTACTTTTCCCCAGGCAGAGGGAAGGAATACTTTGAGTGCAAGACGAATCGCCCGAAGCTCCAGAAGGGTTATGTGGAGCCTGGACTCCACCGGAGACCAGAGGCCTCTAATCTCTGTCTCTCCCATGTGTCCACCCCATCCCATAAGGGATGCGTCTGTCACCACTGTGTATTCTGGTTGGGGAAGGGAGAGGGATCTGCCATTGACCGAATCCTGGTTCGTGAGCCACCACTGCAATTGCCGTGCAGTGCCCTGGACAGATTCCCCTGTTGCTGCGCCCGCTGGAACTTCAGGTCTCACTGCAGAGCCCGCATATGCCACCTGGCATGATCGACTAGCAGGATGCAGGAGGCCATGAGGCCTAGCAGCCTCAAGGCCAATCTCACTGAAACCCGGGATAGAGGCTGAAAGATCGGAATCATAGCCTTAATATCCCAGACTCGCTTTTTGGGAGGATAGACCCAAAACCGCGTCGTGTCCAGAACCGCTCAGATGAAGAGGAGCTTCTGAGAGGGAATCAGGTGTGACTTCTGCACATTGATGAACCCCAGTGAATGCAGGAGTCGGCCGTAGTCTGGAGGTGGGAGACAACTGCCTGGGGCGAGCCCGCTTTCAACAGTCAGTCATCGAGATAGGGGAACACTGAAACCCCTGATCTGCGCAGATGAGTTGTGACCACCGCCATTACTTTCGTGAATACCCGAGGGGCGCTGGTAAGGCCAATATGGAGCACGCCTTCAACAGTCAGTCGTCGAGATAGGGGAAGACTGAAACCCCTGATCTGTGCAGATAAGTTGTGACCACCGTCATCACCTTCGTGAACACCCGAGGGGCGCTGGTAAGGCCAAAGGGGAGCACAGTGAACTGAAAATGCTTGTGGCCTACCATGAACTGCAGGTAACGCCTGTGGGCAGGCAGGATGGGGATGTAAAAATACGCGTCCTGCAAGTCCAACGCTACCATCCAGTCTTCCGGGTCGAGGGCAGACAAGACCTGAGCGAGCGTCAACATCTTGAACTTCTCCTTCTGGAGGAAGCGGTTGATGGCTTCCTTGGCCAAAAGAGCCGTAACTTCCTGCTGGAGAAGAGCCGGGTGATCCTATGACATGTGGTGGTATTGTGATGGCATGGCTGGAGGGATAGCCTCAAAGGGGAGGGAGTAGCCATTCAGACTATTTGCAAAACCCACCTGTCCGACGTGATGGTGCGCCAGTGGGGGAGGTGATGGCGAATCCTGCCACCCACTGGTGTTTTATGGGCCTGAAATGTTGGACTAGGAAGGTTTAGAGGTTGCTGCAGAGGGGGGGTTGGTGGACTGGCCCGTCCGCTGGCCCCCGGAACCATGACGGTTGTTTCCACGTCCCCAGCCGCGCAAAGTTTTGGTAACTTGCTGCAGCCTGTGGCTCTGGGCGGGATGTAGCGGGGCACCCCTTCCGTAGCCACAAAAGGGGCGAAAAGCAGACTGTGCAGGGAGGGTGGAGCAGCCCAAGGACTTGGCCGTAGCCCGTGAGTCCTTGAAACTCTCTAGAGCGTTTTCTGCTTTGTCACCAAAAAGGCGACGGCCCTCAAAGGGCATGTCAATCAAGGTGTTCTGGATATCCCCATAAAAGCCAGTCGAGATCATCCAGGTGTAGTGACAAAGTGCTACTGAGGTTGAATAGGTCCTGCCCAGAGAGTCTGCGGTGTGCAACCCACAACGGATGGTAAACTTCGCTGCATCTCTCCCAGCAGCGACAGCCTGGGAGAGCACTGCCCGGGCCTCCTCTGGACACTGAGGCAGCACCTGCACAAACGTATCCCACACCAAGTGGGAATAACGGCCCCAGAGACATCGGGTGTTTACCGACCACAGTCCTAAGCTGGCGGAAGAGAAATATTTCTTTCCAAGACGGTCCAGCTTCTTAGATTCCCTTTATGGTGGGGGTGTAGGGAAACCGCTCTTGAAAGTGGAGGCTTGGGCTACCAAGCTCTCCCGGGTGGGGTATTGGGAGAGGAAAGTGGGGTCGCCCAGAGCCGTTCGGTGGCGTCAGGCAATAATCCAGTCCACGGGAGTCCCCGAGTAGGGCCTTGACCACATGCCCAAAAGGACGTCAGTGAGGGCCTCATTAAACGGCAGCAAGGACACCAAAGAGCTTGCAGCCGGTTGAAGCACCTCTGACAGGAGATTAGTCTTGACTGCCACCGTTGGAAGCTCGAGGTTGAGAGCCTCGGCCGCCCTACGCAACATCACTGTGTATGATGCTCTGTCCTCTGTAGCCACGGTAAGAGGAGACAGCATGCCAAGATCAGGGCTGGTGTTGAGACCACTGGCATCCCCCAGTACCTCTCTCCAGTCCTGTTCATCCAACTGGGCAGTCAGAGGGTCACCTGACCCCTCTCAGTCCTCCTCATCCTCTGGGTGCCATTCTGGTCGAAAAGTGACCCCAAGTGTGAACAGGGGCTCAAAATCCACACTCAGCGCCGGATCAGGCATCGGGCGGCGCCGGTCCGGCTCCGGGTCCACGTCGGGATGGAGGCCGCGGTCGAACACGGTAGTGGTGCGGGAGGAAGCGGCGCCGGTGGAGGTGTAAACAGGTCAACCGGCACCATTCCAGATCCATGCCTGGATCCAAGGGGGGCCATAGGTGCCAGAGCTGTTGGGGTAGATGGCCTAGGCCCCCCAACTGAGTCTGCAGGGCCCGAAGGTGCGCCGGCGGGTTTGGGCCGCCCAAATATGGCTTGCATGAATGTACGAAGCTGGGTGGGAGCCGTTCCAGGTGTTGGAAATGGAGGGAAACGCAAGGTCGACTCTTCAGGCTCCGACTTACCCGACCCCGAGTGCGCAGACTTTGAAGACTTGGACGAATGCTGGTGGCTCTTCAACCAGTCCCCCGACCTCCCTCGCAACCGTGACCTCAAGCGGCGTGGAGCCGACTCAGTGCTCAAGCAGCTTTCGGGATCACTCCTGCAAAGCCTTCGATGCCATTGACTGACAGGCGGAGCACAACTTGGGGTCGTGGTCAAGCTCCAGGCAAAAGAGACACCCGCGGTGCATATCCGTTACTGACATCATCCGATGTCAGGAACCGCATACCTTGAAGCCTGGCATCCCTCGTGCACAAGGAGTCAAAGTCACGAAAAAGAAGTTGACAAAAGTAGAGAAAAAAGTCAGTAAAAAAGTGACTGGAGGTTCCGCTCTTTCCGGCTCTGCACTGGCTGGTGCGGAAAAAGAAAGAACTGACGTCAGCATGCGAGGGCGGCATCTAAGTAGCGGTCGCAACGGCATCTCGGCGACCACGATGCCAACGACAGACACAGAGCCGACCGACGCCACCTTCTGATGCGCAGAGGTACTGCTGACGAAAAAACTTTCCGGATCCAGTCTGACGCCTGGGAGGGATTCCAAGGTAAGGAATCTATAACTAACGTGTTTCTTTCATATTTCCCTTATTTACAGATAGCACAAGATCATGAGGTCTGATGCAATCTCACAACAATCCTTGCACTGCCCTAAAGCACTGGTTGCACAGTTTGTGGCATTCCAACAGATCACAGTCTGCATGTGGTCTTTTTCTCAAGAACTTACACATGTACCAGAAGAGGTGAATGAAGTACAAATCATTCAGTTAAAGTGTAACCTAACGTACATGAATGCAACTGGAAGAAAGCAGAATGCTGTGGTGAGATGGAGGACTTACTGGAAATGCTTCGCAATACACCTCAGTCTTGACCTCACTCGAGGGCCTGGAAGAGAGAAAAGAAATATTAGCAGCGAGGAAGGAATAACAAACACACATGAGAAAGAATGAAATATTTTCAAGCTGTTGCGTCAAGAATTTTCAGTTCTATTAAGGATACTGCGGAAAGGATTATGCTTTTCTAACTTAACTGCAAAATGCTCATTAGCCAATAAAAAACCTTAAATACATAAAACTACATCACTATGCCGCAGTGTTCTCCACTATTTTTTTTGAGAAGGTATTGCTCTGACTGCTCCAACACAGCGTGTGCTCCCTCTGGCTGGTACAGCCTGCATTCACTCATTCCCTTGGGTACGTACCCACCCCATTGTGATCTCCCTCACTCCGGGAGGGCTGTACAGTGCTGGAGGAAGTCAACTGCTTGTGGCTGGCTACAATTTGAGCATAAAGATGCTGCCTTACTCCCCAAGCACTGCTCATCACCTACAGAGCGTGCTGCTTTGATTTCTACAACTGCATTTTTATACCTCTCCAGCTACACCCTTTTACTATTGAGCACTCAACACTTCAAGATCCGCCATTTGAGGAGAGGCCTTTCTTATTCCTAATAGCATTCATCTATCTCATGACACCAGAATGAAATGACTTGGTGGTTACATCACATGGAGACCTGGAATAGCAATGCCATCTTTGGCTCCCATCTGGGATTGCATGATGTTCTCTATCACCCTTTCCCCTACACGCTCGCTTTCGGGCCTTTTGGTCTACAAACCCCCAGGACCGACCGGACAGTTCTGCGAAGACCTGTTAAGTTCAGTCATTAACTTATCCTGCAATACCCCCAATTTTACGGTGTTGGGAGACTTCAACATTCAGTTAGACAAATCAGATACCTCAATCTGTCAGAATTTGCTGACAGCATTAAATACTGCCCAACTTAAACAAATTATCTATGGCCCCACGCATAAAGCAGGACATATCCTGGATCATTGTTACACCAATCTAAGTGCGCTTGAGTTTATAAACTCTACCCCAATCCCCTGGTCCGATCATACGCTACTATCCTTCTCTCTTACCCACCAGGATCAGGCAGGCCAGGCTTGCTTTGTAAAAAAAACTAGACGTCCCTGGTCTAAACAAGTAACTGAGAAATGGATGCTCAACCTTTTGGAAAATAGACCAGAAATTAGCAATGACCCCTCAGATGCTAACGACTGCTATAATCGTTGGCTTGAGGACTCACTCGACCAGATCCTACCCAAGGTTGAGCTCTCCCATCGTATCGGAGCAAATAAAAAAGCCTGGTACACTCCAGAGCTTAGAACTCTTAAACAACTCTGTAAACAGAAGGAGAGGCTCTGGAGAAAAGACTATCAAGAAACTGGTAAGGATATCTATAGGACTGCTCTTCGCAACTATAAAAAACTGATTAAATCCACTCAATCCAACTATTACCAGGAAAAAATCACCTCTGCCTCTAGCTCCTCTAGGGAAATTTTTTAAAATATTCAAGTCCTTAGTCACCCCACCTATTCCCACTGCTGATCTCAGTCTCGCACAAACTCGCTGTAGGGAACTAGCTAATTTCTTTACTTCAAAAATAACAGACATTTATTCCACTTTCCATGATACACCACGGATATCAGTATCACCCCCTAGTCTGGAGATAAACCTTCTTGAGACATTTCCCCCTCTCGACTGCCCTGAGGTTCAATCACTTCTGCGCAACCTGAAATCAGGTTCACCAGTTGATGTAGCACCCCCCACCATGCTCAACCTGGTCTCCGATGCTGTGGCCCCGGTGATTAAGGAGGTAATTAATACCTCACTCGCAGCTGGGGCAGTCCCCCTCCACTGGAAACATGCAAGAGTAAAAGCATTACTGAAAAAGCCCAACCTCAATCCTGACGAGTGGGCTAACTACCGCCCTATCTCTCTGCTGCCCACAATTAGTAAACTGACTGAAAAGTATGTTAATTCTCTGCTTTCCACCCATCTAGAAACCCATAATTTACTGCATTCAACCCAGACCGGTTTCAGATGCAAACAAGGAACCGAAACGGCTCTGGTGGGAGTCATTGAGGAAGCGAGAAGGATTTTAGATGAGGGTAGCTGTGCAGCCATATTATTATTAGACCTCAGCGCGGCCTTTGACACCGTTAATCACCCTATTCTGATTCAAAGGATGGGTGATGTGGGTGTCACTGGGACCATGCTGAAATGGCTGCAATCCTTCCTCTCTGACCGCACATTCTCTGTGTTTGAGGATGACATCTCTTCTCCTCCTGCGCATCTTCGCTGTGGCGTTCCCCAGGGTTCATCCCTCAGCCCTACATTATTTAATATCTATATGAGGCCTTTGGCTTAGGTGGTGTTACCCTGGGGAGTGCAACTAGTGACGTATGCTGACGACACGCAGCTCATTATCACCCTTTCTGATCAGATGTCATCCTATGATAAACTTTCCTCTTGCCTTAGCAAGGTTTGTGAGTGGATGGAAGCCTCCTTCCTGAAACTCAACAGAACAAAGACGGAGATCATGATGTTGGGGCATGATGCTCCATCTACGGTAGACGAATGGTGGCCTACCACCCTGGGTCACCCCCCTTCTCCCAAAAAGAAAATTAAAAGTTTAGGGGTTTGGTTAGATACAGCTCTTAACTTTTTGGCACAAGCGCAGAAGGTTGCAGCGACCTGTTTTGCCTTGATGAGATCTTTTAGAAAAATCATTGAATTGCTTCCGTTCGAGGCAAGGAGGATATTAGTCCAGGCCCTGATTCTAACACGCCTGGACTACGCTAATGCAGTATACTTGGGAGCACCACTAGGGACACTTAGGGTCCTTCAGACGGTACAGAATTGTGCTGCCCGGATGCTTCTAAAGATACCACGTAGAACGTCCGCCAGACCAGCACTCCGACAACTCCACTGGTTACCAATACAACAAAGGATCGAATTTAAGGCTATGACTATTGTTCACAAAGCCTTGACCAATACAGGTCCTGGTCTAATTCAACCGCTGTTCTGCCCCTATCAAACCAATAGGACCCTGAGATCTAGTAGTAAGAACTTTCTGGCAGTCCCAAGAATAAGGAGAACCCGTATGGGCGGCAGACGTCTTTCTGTCCAAGCAGCTAAACTTTGGAACAACCTGCCGGACCCTATTCGGATGGAAGAGAACCACCTTAGGTTTAGAAAATTGTTAAAAACCTTCCTATTTCTTTAATCTCTCGGGTGATGAATTGGTTCACTGCAGCGCTGGGATGCCTCCGGGTAACCACGCGCTATAGAAATGAGTATTCATTCATTCATTCATTCATCATCGAATTGGATGTGAGCAGGTAGGGATGGTGAATCACATGTGATCTCCACCTGCAGTCGGTGGTCCAGGGAGGAACTGGGTCTTTATATCAATTGTCTAGCTTTGTTGGCAGGATCCTTCACTGTCAGACCTTTTCCTAAACGAAGCCAAGTGGCTGCATCTTCCCCCAGTTGGGCAATATCTCGGCAGACCTGTATGCCAACAAGTTGGAGGGTACTGGATCCACAATGCGGACGTCAATTGCCAAGGATTTTTGCCATTACTGTCAGCTTCAGAAGATTTTGGTGAGAGCGGAACACCTTCCTGGTCATTCCAGTGTGATCGCTGACTGGAATTTCAGATTTCTGCAGGATGTCAGCAACTAGAGACTTCATCCACTTCTCTTGCTATGGCGTCAACAATGTTGGGGTCTCTTTTGGAGCAATCTCAACCTATTATCCCAACAAGCCCGTTCCTCTCTTCTACCAACCCTAGCGACGGATGCTTGTTTCCAAGACGGGAGCATTTCATACGTGTTTTTCCCACTTCATGACGATGCTGTGAGTGGCAGCGCAGGTAAGGATATAGGGAGTGTTTCTAATGACTCAATTGTGGAGAGCGCAATCATGGTTTCTAATCATTCTGGATATCTGCGGCAATCTTCCAGTCAGCCTTCTCGTGCCAGACCTTCACATGAAACCAGTTGGAGATATTGCTCTTTTAGTTCCGCAAGGATCACTGCGGTTGATGATGTGGATAATTTAAATTCAGGGGTCATTGTCAAATGTCTGGGCTTTGCAGGAGGCTGAATTCTTCATCGTCAAACTTGGGCACCCATAGACTATATACTTCGGCATGACGTTGATGGGTTGGATGGTGTGATTCAGAATCTATCGATCCTGTGTGGGCCATTTTGCCTCAGGTAATTAACTTCCTTTCTTCCCTTTGACAGCCTGGCTTATAGGTCGATGAATTACTGTCATTCACCCATCTCAGTGGATATATTCCTATTGACGGTAAGCCGTTGGGTGAACACTGTAAGAAAGTGCCCTCTTGTTCTATGGTTGCCTCCACTTTTTGCCAAACTGCTGATGTACTTTGAATGAGTGTGCCCTGGGTTCCTGCTAAATGGGTACCCAGAGCCTATGTTCTTTTCCTAAACTGCATGAAAAACAAAACCCAATTGGCACTCTTTGGCCACAGGTCAGTCCCTTTTAAATGGTTACATAGGTACCAAGGGCACTGTGGCCAGGGAAGACCTCTAAGGGCTGCAGCAATTATTGTGCTCCCCTTAGAGATCCTTTACCTTTACACACACACCCACACACACACACACACTGCCATTGCAGACTGCGTGTTTTGGTGCAGAACAAAGTGGAGATTTGACATGGCACACATCCTTATGTGCATAATAATAATACTGAGCTTATAAAGCACCTGGTTACACTTGTCAGTGTGTCCTCGTGCTATACGTGGTCAGGCATCATTCGAATAGTAGCCCGGGCAGGCAGAACTTAACACTTTGGGAACAGAAAAGTTTTGAGTTCCCTCCGGAACACCATCTCAGAGGTCTCCGTGCAGAGTCTGACTGGAACAGTGTTCCATCTACGGGCAGCCAGGGAGCGGAAAGATCTTCCACCCATTCTAGTCCTGCTAAACCTGGGGACATGCATCAGACCTGCACCCTGAAACCGCAGGAGCCATGCAGGTGTATACGGTGTAAGCAGGTTGCGCAAGAAGCCAGGGCCCTTCCCCTGAACGATCCTATGGCTAACACAGAGAGCTTTAAACTGGATACGTTCCTTGATGGGGAGCCAATGCAATGCCTCCAAGGCCCTTTTAGAGGAAGCCCTCCTTGGCAGCCGCAGCACCAGACGTGCAGTAGCATTCTGGATGTGCTGCAGTCTCCGGAGACACCTAGTATTTGCTCCCAGGTAGAGGACATTCCCATAGTCCAGCCTGGAAGTAACCAGGGCATGGACCAGGGCCCTCCTAGCTGTCATGGGGAGCAAATCAAGTGTCTTCCTCAGGCAGCGAAGAATACCAAAACACACCCCAGCAACATGCTGGATGTGATAGTCAAAAGAGATTTTGGCATCCATCCATATGCCAAGGCTCTTAACCTGATCCTTAGGAGTAGGTAGGGGGCCCAACGTATGAGGCCACCACGCCGAGGTCCAAATTGACGGGGACTTGCCAACAATTAACACCTCGGTTATGTCCCCAATCAGTTTGAGGCAGTTGTTGGCCATCCATCCCGCCAAATCCTGAAGGCAAGACGCAAAGCTGCTGGCTGCGTGCTCAGCTGGCTGTGTCAGGGCCACAACCAGCTAAATATCATCGGCATAAGTTACTACCTCTACCCCATACTGTTCAGCTATTAAGGCTACTGGCGCCACATAAAGATTGAACAAGGTGGGGCTGAGGCTAGAACGCGGGGGAACTCCCTGCTTGAGGTCAAAACCCTCTGACCTGTGAGGGCCCTGCTCAACATAGAAGGTGCGGTCATGAAGGAAGGATTCCAACCAAGTCCATGCCTTCCCAGTCACTCCACCCCTCCTCAGACACTGCAGCAAGGTGTGATGTGCCACAGTGTCGAATGCGGCACTAAGATCGAGAAGAATCAGAGCCGCTGTCTGACCCTCATCTACATGCTTCCGCAAAGCCTCTGTCGAAAAGAGAAGGGCAGATTCAGTAGAGTGGTAAGTGCGCAAACCCGCCTGGGAGGTGTGTAGTAGTCCATGTGCCTCCATGTGTGCAGAGAGCTGTAGATTAACCAGTTTCTCAGCAATTTTGGAAAAGTAAGGGAGGAGAGAAATCGGCCGCAGATTGTTCAGTTGTATTATACTAATCTGCGGCTTTTTCTTGAGAGGAAGTACCACTGCTTGTTTCCAAATTGTCGGCACCCTGCCGGTGTCGAAGGATAGAGTCAGTAGGTGCTTAACATAAGGAGCTATCATGCCAATGTTACCTCTCAAGATTTTAGCGGGAGCTGGATCTCTAGGGGAACCCGATTTCACCCCCTTGGCAACCTTAATTAACAACTCCTCTTCTGGAACCAAGAAGGCCCATCCTTTCCCAAACTTTCCTCCTCCAGCTGCCATTCACCACTGGAGCCGGCCCTGGCTTCCATGGGAAAAGTGGAGTAAATGTCCTGCACTTTTTTATAAAAATATTCCGCTATCTGGTTGCAGGATTGCACAGAGGAGACCACCTGCTCTCCAACTGAGGCCAGTGAGGATAACTCTTTATACACCAGAAAGAGTTCCTTAGCCAAGCTCTCCGCTTTACCAATTCGCGCAGAAAAATAGGCCGCTCGAGCTTTCCTTATTAAAGCGTGATATCCCTTGAGGCTTGTTTTATAAGCCCGTTCAGTGTCCGGCAGATAGCCCTTTCTCCAGGATCTTTCCATACGCTTACAAGCTGTCCTAGCTTCTTTCCATTCCGCGTTGAATCAGGCTGCGGATTTAGTACGCCGTGCGGGACAAGTGTTAGCCCAAGGAGCCGTAATGTCTAGGGCAGTCTGAATGCGGTAATCCAGGGCGTCGCATGCCCCATCAATCGAAGCGCCCAGTCCTTCAGGGGGACCCCCCTGAACCAGACTAGCACCAACATTTTCCGGGGAAAACTTAGCCCATTTCCACAGTTTCTTATTGGTGCCCCTTCCTTTCCCAGTTTTACTATCCTTCATGTACTTGATGCGAAAAGGCATCAAGAAGTGGTCCGTCCACACCATCGGAAGCGGAGGATCAATCACAGTGCCTTTCCAATTACAAAATATTGGGTCCAGCAAGTGTCCTAGCCGATGGGTGGGTAACGCCGACTGTAACACCAATTGTATTGTAAGCAGATCTTGGCGAACCTCTTGGGCTGCCATATTAGCCTCATCATCAAAGTGCAGGTTAAAATCCCCCAGCAATAGGAGTTTGTCGTAGCGCAGGGCAGGAGACACTAAGTTCTGTATCAGACTGCCTGCGAATTGGCTACTGACTCCTGGGGGTCTGTACACCAGAAATCCTTTAATAGTGTCATTATTGGGAACTATTATCGAGAAGACGTCTGTCTCGCTGTCCAGTATACTTGCAGGCTCCATGCTACATTTGATATGGTCCCTGTGGATCACTGCAATCCCTCCCCCTCTTCCGCTTAGTCTATCCTGTCTACATATCTCATATCCCTGGGGGAGGGCATCCAGCACTTCAGGATCCGACTCCCCATCTAGCCAGGTTTCTGTAAGGAAGAGTAGGTCTAGTTTACTGTCCCACAGTAAGTCGCGTATGTCTGAGGTGTGTTTCTTCAGTGACCTACAATTGAGCAGGGCGCATCTAAGCTCCCCAGTCCTTTCACCTAAACAGGCAGTCTGGCTGAGCAAATAGCCACAATGTCTACATTCTTTAATAAGATCTCCTCTCGAGGGATCCAAGCTGTGGCTACAATCCAGCCCCGATCCTGTACGTAAATTGATCAGCTCCTGCCGAGTATAACCTGCGCCTGTCCGAGCTCTACCAGGGGTTCTGACCCCAGGCCCCGGCCGGCCACCGACGGGCGCAGACGGGCACAGACGGGCTTGCCTTCAGCACGCCATCGGCGCGCCCGCTGCGCGTGCCCGCTGCGCGGTCGCTGGGGCATGAGGAAATTATGCAGGATTCTCCCTTGCAGGCTACAGCACTAACCCTCCAAGCAGGAAGTGCCTGACTTTGTCTACCCCGCCCTCCGCGCAACGGTACTAATTACCGCGTCGGACCGGGGCGGGTAGACCCGGTGACTGAGTGCAGGCAAGCACCTATCAGGTAGGACTTAGCGCTGAGAAGCGCGAGATGTTATCTGTAGCCCCGAAATAAAGAAATTAAAAAGTCCCCCAACACAGTAAAATGCAGCTTTCACACTGGTATTAAAATGCAGCCCAAATTCCAAGCAGCTAAAAGAATCACCTTATCCACTAAAACGAGCGCGGGAGGAAGCTGCCACCGACCCTCTCTGCTCGCAGCGCCGCCGCCGAGCCCAGCGGTATTTATGCAGGATTCTCCCCTGCAGGCTAGAGCGCTAACCCTCCAAGCAGGAAGTGCCTGACTCTGTTTACCCCGCCCTCCGCGCAACGGTACTAATTACCGCGTCGGAACGGGCGGGTAGACCAGGTGACTGAGTGCAGGCAAGCACCTATCAGGTAGGACTTAGCGCTGAGAAGCGCGAGATGTTATCTGTAGCCCCGAAATAAAGAAATTAAAAAGTCCCCCAACACAGTAAAATGCAGCATTCACACTGGTATTAAAATGCCATGCCTACAACCCACTGCTCTGGCATAGGTCAGCCACCCCTCTAGCAGGGTGCACTATGCGAGTGGTGAGGGTACAGGTTCATGAGCCCTGTGACCCTACAGTGTTTCAGCCAATTCTTAGACATTGTAAGTGCATTAATGCCATTAATAGTATATGGTGCTGGGAGTTTATCATTACAAACTCCACAGCACCATAATAGCTTTACTGAAAACTGAGAAGTTTGATATCAAACTTCTCAGCCCATTAAACTCACACTGATGCCAGTGTGGGATTTAATGAAAAATGCACTCAGAGGGCATCTTAGTGATGCCCCCTGAAAAACGACCTAACACTAGTGTCCAGGCTGAGTGGCTGTTCGCCAGCTGCAACCACCAGACATGTTTCTGGATCCCTGGGTCCAGAGCCTGCTGCTCTCGGGAGTCTGAATCAATGCCCATCCTGGGACTAGGAGCCAAGGCTCCTCCTCCAGGATGGGCAGGGTCCACGAAGGGGAAGCTTCAAAGGCTTGCCACCTTTGTGAGCAACCGCAGGCCTTTGCGGTTTCCAGCAACTGGCTCCCACCGGTTCTGACCCCCAATTTGGGTGGGAGAATCAGCGGGAAAACCAAGTGAGGAAGGCGAGGTGAAGCATTACTCTCAGTCCCCGCCATCTTCCAGCTGGGGGGACCCAGCAAACCAGAGAGAAGCATATGCCCCCCTCCCACGGGAAGGTGGCATAATATGGGGTGTGCCCTTCCCAAGGAAGGGACCTATTGGTCCCAACCTATACCTACTTGTAACACCTCTAAATTTACAATTTAGGCACCCCTAAATTTAGAATTTAGGGGCAACCCTGAACCTTGCCTCCGCAGACAAGAATCAACAAGAAGAAGAGAAAAAGAAGGACCAAAGAAGCCAAACTGAATGAAAAAGATGAGGAAGCCCCCTGATTTGGCCCTAGCCCTACCGGCCTGTATCTACCTCAAACCTGCTCCAGTGAAATCCCGGTGTGTCATGCAGCCAGCAACCTCGAGAACCCAGAGGTTCTGCCCTGCCTTCCAAGTCAAAGATTTTTTCTCCAGTGAGCACCGGATTTTCTCACCAACAGATTCTGGCTCCAGCCAAAACCACTCTGCACCCGATGCTCACGGCTCGAGTTTGAGTGGCCCAACACCACGAGGTAGTCTCCCCGGCGATCCTGTCCTGAGATCTGGCAATTTCTGATCTGCCTCGACTCTCCAAAAGACGCCTGCAGTCTCTTTCTGGATGATTCCCCCAACCGTGACTGGAGCTGGTAAGAAAACCCAATGCCTAAAGACACCCCTGGACATGACGCCACAAGGCCTTTTGTGGCCTAACTGATGGTGTCCCAGCATACCCAGGCATCCCAACTTACCTCTCCAACCAATGGTCATCTCTAGAAGATCTTCATCCCCGAGTCTGCAGTCTTTGTTGCAACCGGAGAATCCCCATTGAAATCCACAGGGCACCCGACGGCAAAACAGCACCCAGCCACCCCTGCGCCGCTGCGGGTGTGCTTTGGGTGCTAATTCGGATCTCCCTTTGCCCTGAGCCTAATACAAGGAGCTGTAGTCCCACAACCCTGTGGCCTGCTCCTTACCCCTGGGGGAACCCTGGTTCTAACGCAGAATATCAGCTCCCACAAAACAGTACTTACCTGCAAACCGGTAACTCAATTTTTCTTGATTGGAATACATCAGCTATATTCCCTTGAAAATTGTTCTCTATGTGGAGTTGGTTTGAATGGAACATTGAAAAACTGTCTATCTGCTAAAAGTGAATTACTTACCTTTTGCCTAGTAGATGTATCAGTGTAATATCTAGGCATATCACACTGATTAGGAAACGTATTCTGAAAAGTAATCTAAAAAGTAACATACATAGTAATCTGAAAAGTAACTGAAAAGTAATTTCGAAACATTGACTTACCTTTAATTCAATCAACTGTATTTGAACCGGCATTCAATTGCAAAACATTGCATACAATATTGCAATGCATTTATTTCACTTACCTGCACCAGGCATGGCTTGATTTTAAGAAATAAAAGAACTTAATAATATTGTTGATACAAAAAATTATTTTACAATTTTACAGCATTGCAAACGAAATTCAGAATTGCATAGGTAATAAAACAAGAGGTCAAGTAATCAAATACTAGAGGTTCTGATGATTAAAATTATCACATTTATTGTAATTATTATAAAAAGCACAATAACTGACAGTTATTGTGCTTTTTCTTCTTTTTTAAATAAAAATAAATTCTCGTTTTTTATGTTTTTAATAAATTGAATGTGATAATTTGTTTTTATAAAAAGTCAATGAATATATAATATCACCCTTTGTTATAATAATTACAATAAATGTGATAATTTTAATCATCAGAACCTCTAGTATTTGCATTGCCGCCGCGGAAAGGCTTGCCAATATGCCCATTGTAATATGGCTGGCGGTGTCTAACAGAGACCGCCACCATATTAGGCGACCGGAGCGGAAAACAGGCGGGCGGTGTTTTTCACCGCCGCGGTCCCCCCCGCCATCCTAATATGGTGGGGGGAATTGGGCAATGGATGGCGGGCGGATTGCCGACATCATATTGGGCCCCTGTGTTTTGGAACTAATTATTCTCCAACTCATCACTAAATGAAGTCCACAGAGACTTTTTTAGGAATCTTTCCCATGACAGCCTAAAGAAAAGAAATGTATAAGTCACCCCTATGTAGGTCTTGAGAAACACTGGGAAGCAATATTAAATACTATTAATGAATCTTGGGAAATTGTCCAGCTATAAAAATTATTAAACCACTACTTTAATAGTTATTTAAAATCAAATTAAATTGTGAAGTCAGATTTTTAATACATATCAAGAAAAAGTTGCTTTTAGAAAGTTACCTTTTATGTGCCTCAGCTGTCAGGGGGCTAATTAACAGAAGCCTTTGCCAGCTCCTAACTAGTGATTAGCCTTGAATGGGTGTAAAATGCCTCCCAGGCACAAACAATAGGCTGACCTACTGTGATAGACAGGACTCCTCTGAACTCCACAGAATATGTAGGGTGGGCCTGTAGGCATCCTTTATGACACTACAGTATCATTTCCTCCTTGAGAATCAAATCCTGCTTGACAGGTCTGCTGGGTCACATATAACACGTGGGGCCTACTTAACAGGGGAGAGAATAGGATGCCAAGAAAAGTCTTGCAGATTTCCTGTCTGGTTGCTCGAAAACTCTGCTTTTGTCCTACTAGACTTCTGTCTGTAGATGTATCTATAACCTTTGGGGTCTGACAGTCATTATTTAGTTCTTACCGATATTAGCTTAGTATTATGCACCTTTTTTGGGTTCTGCTTATATATCGAAATGTTGTTCTTTGTAGTACTGCCGTATTTATATATTTCTGGTCAGCTTATTATTATTCTCTATCACTTTGTATTTTCTTTTGTTACGTTTCATTGTGTTTACTCTTTAACCACTTGGATGCTAAGGGGTGTGCTAGGAGGACCATTGAATTTCCATTGAAATCAATGGAAACTCCATGACGAGCTGAGCTCGTCATGAGCGTCGAAGGGGTTAAACTCAATAAAAAGATGTATACAATTAGACCTAGGCTATCACCCTAGGGGCACACTTGGACGGGAGAGAGAACAGAATACCAAATCAATTCTCGTGGATCCATTGTCTCAGTGCTAAAGTACTTTAATCTTGCCCTACCAGACTTCCATCTGGGAGTTTTGTGTGGGTACAGTGCCTGCCTCAAATTGGATTTTATGGTGAGATGCGGGAGAACACTAAGATTACAATGTAGGAGGACACTAGGGGGTCGATTCCGATTCGGGAAAAACCGCTCCGAATAGCTGTTCGGAGCGTTTTTCCCGTACGAATCGTACCCTGCAACTTCCCCCGTACGTACGACGAAGTACGATTCGTACCAGGGGCCGTACTCCGTACGAGTCGTACAAGACAAAGTACGACTCTAATCTCCGTACGATTCTCCCTCGGAACCCGCTGTATGCGACATCTGTATGGTTCGTGGCTGGTTTTTACGACCCAGCAAGTACGATACGTGTCGGGTACGCACCGTACAACCCTTTTTCTACGGGAGCTGAAAACAGCCGTAAAATCAGAGTTCGCGCCGAAACAGGTACGGAACAGCCCCCCGGGTACGGTGCGTACTCCCCATGATCGCAGGGGTACGCACCGTACCCCTGCGATCATGGGGTGTACGAGCCGTACCCCCATTGTACGATCGGTGTACGAGCCGTACCCCCATTGTAAGATCGGTGTACGAGCCGTACACCCATTGTACGATCGGTGTACGAGCCGTACCCCATGTACGATCGGTGTACGAGCCGTACCCCATGTACGATCGGTGTACGAGCCGTACCCCCATTGTACGATCGGTGTACGAGCCGTACCTCCATTGGGTACGGCTTGTATACCATTCGTACAATGGGGGTACGGCTCGTACACTGATCGTACATGGGGTACGGCTCGTACACCGATCGTACAATGGGTGTACGGCTCGTACACCGATCGTACAACGGGGGTACGGCTCGTACACCGATCGTACAATGGGGGTACGGCTCGTTCACCCCATGATCGCAGGGGTACGGTGCGTACCCCTGCGATCATGGGGTGTACGGACCGTACGGTGTGTATGTGTTTGTGTGCTTTTCCGTACGACCCGCACTTACCTGACGTGGACCGTACGAATCGCGTCCTCATACCCCGGTCCGGATCGTACTCATCGGGTCGTACGCCATGTGTACGAGTCGTACGGTATGTGTACGAGTCGTACGGTGCACGGTTTCAGCCTTGCAATACGTACGGATCGCGACGATTCAGACGGATTCACGGAATACGGATCGTACTTCGCGACTCGGACAGATGGGTACGATTCGTACGGAGAGGGCTCCGGATACAAATTGTACGGACGTTTTTTTTCCTGAATCGGAATCGACCCCTAGGAGTACACTCCCCCTACAGTCCACCCTCAGACCTCAGAGCCCAACTTTTGTGTGGCCTAAGACTTTCACAATCTTTAAAATGTCAAAGTGGGTAGGGTTTGTCCGGGAACGTTTGTCCTATTGGTTAGGTTGTGCCCAGGAGTCATTCCCACCCACTACCTAGTGTCAGGCATAAATGTGCCTTCTCCAGGCACCCACTTCTGGGAACTGCAGAAGATCAGAAGAAGATGTAACTACTGAGTAAGATGTGAAAAGAGCCCTGAAGGACTGGACCTGCTCCCTCTTGTACACAGGACAAAAAATTGGACTCCCAAGGTCATAAAGCTTACCTCCTGGTCAAGCTACAGGGATACAAAATGCTACTAAAGGCCTTTTCCTGGAGGTACCAAGCTCAACGGTGGCAACTGCACCATGACTTGACCTTGCTGTTGGCCTTTGCCTAACACCCTGTAAGTTTCTAAATGCCTTCTCTGACATCATGGAGGGCTTTACAAGTGTACTCCTGTGGTGGATTGGAACTTAAAGGACTACGTCTAAAGGTAAAATGAATTGCACCTGGTTGGTGTATCTGACCTGCACTCCATAGTGGATAGCCTCAAATTGCACATATGTCCCGGTTTACCACAACCAGTTAATACCAGTGGTGCTTTGTGCTTTTTGGAGCTATTTCTAATTAAAGCTTTAGAAATTCGTATCTCCAGTCCCCTTTGCTGGATTTTTGCCATTTTGGTGTCATTTTGTTTCTTACATTTTTACTCTATTATTCTAACTTTGTGAGATCCTTAGTGTTTTGCATTGTGACTTTGTTAATATTTTGGTACTGAATAAATACTTTTCACATTGCCCTATGTTAAGTCTGTCTGTCCCGTGCCATAGCTTCCAGGAGGTTGAATGTAGGTTAATGTAGTGACTTTAAGGGTTCGCCCTGATTATTACTTGAGGTGGGTAATCAACCTTTTCAACTAATAACCCAATTTCTGACAATGCTGTTCAACAGTGGGATTCAGGCTATGTCAACTGAGGGCTGGTCCCTGCTGGAGTGGACTGGTGGAATGCTGGACGAGGAGATGCAAGCCTAGAGCTATCATTGGCATTTAAGGCATGGTTGTCCCTGCACCAGGAAGGTGCGGGAACCTGGAGGCAGCCTGTTGATCCCCCAACATAAGTGGCCTAAATACATAAAACATAACCCTCTGGAACTACGCCAGATTAAGAGATAAAATCAACCTGGTGTGCTGCATTATTAGAAGGCACATCGCCTGGGAACCAGTTAGCTCTGACCACTTCACTTTTGCAGGCACGAGTGTAGGAATTGCTCATGGTGCTTGATAGTGACGAAGATTTTTCAGAGTCGTATTTTCTGTCCAGTTATCAGAAAAGCAACAGATTACTGGGTGCCCCTTAGAGGGCATAATAGCGGCAAAACATACTATAACTATTGTCTTAGGGTATACCAAATGACTACTCAGGTGTGATCCTGCGAGACCTTAGAGCAAACACAGAACCATGAGAGTGTCACAACAAACTATAATAGAGCAATATGCAGGGAGCCCCAAAGAGTCGGACAGAGAGGGACAGGGAAGGTGGTGACCCCAGGCTGTGGCAGCTGCTCCTGACTCGACTGGGGCACACTATTGGCAGCTATAACATAGTCTTGACAGGCATTGAAAATAAAATTCATTCACTCTCATTGGAGAGGAACCTTCTCCAAGTTGATCTGCGCAAAGTTAATGAAGATGATCAAAAACGTCCAGTTCTGACACTGAAGGTCAGCTTTCTGATGGAGGGATCCACTTTCTTGACAGCCGACTTGAAGATGCAAAGGCAGATCCCACCGCAATGAACTTTAATTTATGGGATTTTCCCGAGTGCTCCAAGGGAACCATTTGTTAAAAAAATCCTGGCTTTGAGAACCCTAAACTCAACAGACTTGTCCTCTGACTTTCTCATAGAGGGATCACTGACAGAATATCGATGGACAGAATATCGAGCTACAGGAATATCGAATCTACAATAACGATGGACACAATATCGACAGCCTATCTCTACAATGGTAAGTACAAAAATATCGAAACCAAACTATTGTTGTTTAAGATATTGTTGCTTTAAATATTGTTTTTTTTAAATGTCTTAGAAATAATATAAACATAATTAAATATTAAATATAATTATGAAAACATAGTTAGAAATATTAATTTTTTTTAAAAACTGTTAAATGATAAATGTAATAAAAAAATTAAACATCAATTTTTTAAAATATATATTACCTTTATAATATTAATAATTATTTTCTTTAATTATAAAATGTTAGAAACATAAGAAAAGTTATAAATTCATATATATATATATATACACATAAACCTGTAATTTAAATATAAAAAATATATATATTAATAAATTAAAAGATTAAAATTAATATATATATATATTTTTAAACACTACATTAACTATAAAAGTAGGGAAATGTTGGATAGCGTAGGGAATACAATTACTATTCCTACTACAGAAATTGCAACAGTAGGGAAAGTGTTGGATAGCGAAAGGGAATAATTTACTATTTCCACTACAGCAAATGCAACTGTAGGGAAAGTGTTGGATAGCGGAGGTGAATCATTTACTATTCCCACTCCAGTGAGTGCAACAGTAGGGAAAGTGTTGGATAGCAGGTAGATAAAAATTACTATTTCCACTCCAGCAAGTGCAACAGTAGGGAAAATGTTGGATAGCGGGTATGTAAAAATTACTATTCCCACTCTGGCGAGTGCAACAGTAGGGAAAGTGTTGGATAGCAGGTATGTAAAAATTACTATTCCCACTACAGCGAGTGCAACAGTAGGGAAAGTGTTGGATAGCGGAGGGGAATAATTTAGTATTCTCACACCTGCAAAAAAATTAACAAAAATTAACAAATAATTAATTTTCAAAAATAATTTACCTCCCACTATATTCCCCTATACACGTCACCACAAATATATTGTAAAATATTACACAATTAACATAATTATTTAACAATTAATTAATTAATTAATTTATAACAATTAACAAGCACATTCAAAACAATAAACAATTAATTAGTTCACACAATTAACACTATAAAATAAATTTAAATATTGTATATAAAAAATAATAGCAGTTTTTATTAAAATTAAATTACTTCCCAACCTATGTGTAGTATATTTGTAAAGCGCACAGCTGCCCCAGCAACGGGGCGTCCCGGCGCTGTATAACTCTGGGGAACCCGTCCTGGCTTTCCCTGTGGGATGGTCCCTGCTGGGAGTCCCCAAGGTGGAGCCAGGCATCCCCGGAATTGGTGGGGCCGTTGTGGAGATTAGGCAAGCTAATGCCCAGAGTTGCCGAGTGGAACCCCTGATTAGAGCAAGCACCGAAGCGAGAATTATCGAGTCCGCTGACCAAGGTCCACGACCCTGCCGCGTCGGGAATTGAACCCTGGTCCCGGGCTGACTTCTGCTCTCGGGCCTGCCGCCTCTAACCAGTGAGCCACACTACTCCACTACTCCCCTATCAACCCACAACCAACTCATAGAAAAATTACACAATTAACATATTTACCAATTATTTAATAATTAATATCCAATTAATAAATAAAAACACAATTAACAATATTAAATATTAATTACATAAATATCAATTAATACAATTATTAATTAATTGTAATTAAATTACTTCCCACCCTACTCCCCTATAAAACCACAACCCGCTCCTCAAAAAAATACTCAATTAACATATTTACCAATTAATTATTACTTATTAATAACCAATTAATAATTAATTAATTAACACAATTGATAATATACATTATTAAATACAAAAATATTAATTAATAACATTTTTAATTAATTAATTTAAATTAAATTACTTCCCACCCTATTCCCCTATAAACCCACAACCCGCTACCGAACTAAAAAGCAATATTTATGTTTTTGTTTTTTTTCAATTAATAACTCCTAAAAAATTATTATTAAATATATTATAATTAAATTACTTCCCACCCTATTCCTCTATAAACCCACAACCTGCTACGGACCGAAAATAGACAAAAATTAATTAACACAAAATGAATTCTGTCATATCGATATTTAAACATTGATACAATGGTATATCGATATTTAGACATCAATATAATGGCTGCTTACCATCAAAGAGAGTGTGCATCGGGCATTGATGCCTCCATTTGCCCAGAGCACCACCAAGAACTTTCATTATCAAGTTCATCAAGGGGTAGAGACATTATCATTCAGTGCACTCTCAAAAAAGAGGCAGTGCACTATGAAAACTGCACAGTCTGAATAGTTCCAGCCTATACACAAAAATGTCAAATACTGAGAAAATCATTCACTGCATATAAGTAGAAATTGAGAATTATGAACTTTCAATATAAATTGTACCCTGTACAGCTGCAAGTGTTCCATGAGGGTTGCTCACACTCTTTGTTTACAAATCCTGAGGCAATATAAGGATGGTTGGAGGCCATAGACAGATTTAGATATGGGATAAGCTCTGACCATGAAAGAATATTAGGCTCACAAAGTAGTCGGTGATGGTGCGGTAGACTGCCTAGAGGTAGTGGCCGATTTCCTAGGTCACAGTCCAACTAAAGGAGAATTGTGGTCTAATCTAATGGCCATCCTTGCATGATGAGTACTGGGTGGGGGCCAGATGAGACTAAATTGTCTTTATTTATTTACCTCTTCATATTGCTTGCAGTTAAGAATCATAGTTGAATACGGTAAGTGATTTGATAACAAATTAAAGAGTTTGATAAAATATGTTGGGATGAAAGACATACAAGGCATTGGAAACACTGGGCAGTTTCAGGACCGTCGAATGGCAAGGTAGGGAGGGGGCAATTTTCGATAAAGCTACTATGTTTTAATCAGATAGCCGAATTGACGATGCAATTCATAAGGCGAGATGGATCCCCTGAAAACAAGTGCAGTGCTGAGTGGAACGTAAGACACATATTGTAAAGCTGCATATACTGGCATTCTTGATGTGGAACATCAGCAGGCTGGTGAACAAAATTAAAAGAGGTTCAGAATCCAAGGAACTGATGCTCCATAAAGCCAATCGGGTATTCCTGTAAGAGACACACCAGAAGGGCGTATGTTGCCAGTTCACAGGACGCGGGAAATATAAGGTTCTGAACCACTCTGGCTACACAACAGGGTCTAGGAGTATGGTGATATTACTTAAAAAATCTATTGCCTTTCACCCCTCCAAAATTTGGACAAATGAAAATGGAAAATGCAAAGCTATACTAGCGGATTGGGAAGGAGAAGCAAAATTGTTGGTAAATGTTTATGTCCCTCCGGGCCAGCAGAACGATAAATTGCAAGTATTTACTCAATTACTGACTGATTTACAGGTCTGCCTCCAATCGCCCTTACTTTGCAGGGCCGTCTAAGAGAGATATAATCATGGCGGAGATGCAGTAGTCTCTGCCGTGATTAATCCTAATCTCCACCCGCAAATACATTTGGTGGGTGAACCGCATTCTTGGCGGTAACGATATTCAGCCGCTGTTCAGAATCCTGACCACCAAGAATGAGTTTGGGCCTTAAATCTTAGATTGATCTACATTAGCATAATCTTGGCAGAAAGAGTATATGAATTGATAGCCCTGGACTCAAACAAGGCTTTCTATTCTGCAGAATGGCCATTTCTATTTGCCAATTTAGAAAAAAATGGCACTGAGACCTAGATTTATAAATTGGATAAAACTTATTTATATTGAACCTGTGGTGAAGGTGAGAAACAATGTGGAGTTCCCAATCAGTAGAGGTACACAACAGGGCTGTTCCCTGTCACCAATGTTGTTTGCCCTAGCTTTTGAGATGTTAGAAGAGTCGATACTTAAAGATGTGCAACTACCAGGTTGGGTCTGGGAGGGAGAATGGGACAAACTAATATCCCTATATGCTCAAGAAAACTTACTCTGTAGCTAACCCTGGAACCCGTTGAACTGGACTAAATTAAATTTTGAAAATGTATAATAAATATTCTGGAATAAGTATTCACAAGGAGAAATCACTGATTTATCCTACGGGATGGATACCGGATGAGATCTTGCCATTGCCACTAAATATGGAGACCCACAACTTCAAATATTTGGGACTATTGATTTAAAAAAACGAGTAAACACACTATTATGATAATTTAGCCTCCTTGATGCGCTAGCTAGAAGTGGACATAGTACATTAACTTCACCTGCCGATTCCTATTCTTGGGAGAGCTGCAATTTCTAAACTGATAGCTCCACCGAGATTTACATATATACTCCAAAATAGCCCACTTGGAATTCTAAAATATTTTTAACAAAAATAGACTAAATTATATGGACAATTTCTGGGTGGGGTGCATACTCCAAATATCACTAAATGCAGTGCAATGATCAACATGTGAGAAGAGGATACAGCTCCCAAATGTTGGGAAGTAGTATGAAGCCGCCCAGGGATGCATAGTTAATGAATGGGTCTATGTCCAATTTGAGGAGCCAGCCTACACGCTACGCTCACTCAATTTGGGTAGGAAAGGGTACATGCATACACTATATGGAGGGTGAGCAGAAGACACACTCCACCACAGCTACTTTCAGTGATTCACATATGCAAAGCACTAGGAATTGGTATTGGATAAAAGACTTACCTCCCACCAGAACCACCTTATGGGTCAGTGTATGATTTAAAGTAGTAACAATGTTTCCAGGATTTAAGAAATGGGATGACATACGTAGCTCATCCCTAGAATATGTATGGGACGCAAACGGAATAGTGCCTTTTGAACACTTGCATAAAGAATAAAAGATTACCCCACAATAGGTATATAAATACCTCCAGTCGCCTCATGCACTACAATCCAGGATATAAACAGAAGAAGAGACTAAAGAGGACTCCTCATTAGAGAGGAGGTTTGTAGATGGGAGAATGACTGCAATAGCCATATCCCTTACGTATAGTACACTAATATTAAACTAACAAAAAGACCCACAGGGGTGGATGGAAAAACAAGCAAAAAGTGATAAAGACTTAGGGGTCCATTATGATGACGGGCGGACTTGGTCCGCCCGCCATCACATCGGGACCCGGGACCGCCCGCCTTAAGGGCGGGGGTCCCGATCAGGGCATTAGGATGCGCCCGCCACACAGGCGGGCGCATCCTGTATGGGTGCAATTGCGGCGGGCGGAGCAGAAATCTCCGCCCGCTGCCATGTGTAAAGTGCACCTTTTGCTTTTCAAAGTGCAACATGACAGGCACCACGCGGTGCCTGCCATGTTGCACTTTGAAATGCGGGGGGGTACCATAGGTACCCCCCATGTGCAACCCCCCAAGCCACGGACTCCCAGGGGGCCCGCAACGGGCCCCGCAGGGAGTCTCCGCATGCCTTTCCGTGGCGGCATTGCCGCCACGGAAATGCATTGGTGAAAGCCCATTGTAATATGGCGGGCGGTGTCTAACAGACACCGCCACCATGTTACAGGTTTTCCGCCCCGGCCCGTAGGCGACCGGGGCGGAAAACAGGCGGGCGGTGTTTTGCACCGCCACGATCCCCTCCGCCATCCTAATATGGCGGAGGGGAATTGTGCTGATGATGTCGGGCGGATTTCCTCCACCAGGCTGGTGGTAGCCACCGCCAGCCTGGCGGAGGAAATCCACCCGACATCATAATGGACCCCTAAGACGTCACAAATAAGAGGACACACTTAGGTTCCAAAGAGACATGGCAATTAAAGATTTGGGCTCATACAGCTCAAAATATTACACAGAGTATATTACAGCAGAATATTGATATAAAAATTAGGCAGGGCCATAAATGACGGATGCATACAAAACTGCAAATAAAGAGGCATATTTTGCATACCCTATTGAACTACCCAGGAGATACTGGCGGGTAATCACCAAAAGAAGACTAGAAGACGCCACTGAAAATACCATTGAGATGAATGCCTCCCTTTTACTATTGCAAATATGAAAAGACACAGATACAAGAAGTTATAGAAGGTTATTTAGAAACCTAAAGCTTTGCAGTCACAAAAAAGGGCATTGCCCAAAAATGGGGCAGTGCAATAATCCCCAGATTACAGGCATGGAAGAGAACAAATATGAATCATTATGCTTTGTTCAAATATTAAATGATTTGTATGGTACATTCACCAAGAATTAGGTATATACAATATCTATTCAAGCACCAACACAACAATAGCAATATTCATATTAGTATATGTACACCCTGGAGAAACCTAGGCTAAGACCCCCAACACCACAGTCAGACTATCAATCACACTACATACATACCATTTAATTCACATATATCAGTCACCCCTAGATATACAATGCAAATTCAATTAAATCAAGCAGAATTAACATACAGGAAACAATATGGACCAAGATAAGAATCCTTCTTCTGTACATTGACAAACTTATTTCAGACACATGCTATACATAAACCCTAAATTCTGTATTAGACATGGGATCACTTGATTATTTAATGATTGAATTGATAAGGTATTCTGGTCCTTGTGTTCCAATCCAAGGTAAGCGCTGACCCGCGTTTCGGTAAGGACCCAAAATATTGGTCACACCTTCCTCAGGGTGCAAGAGGAATACAAATACGACACGTTGGAGGGAACCTGGAAGTGAATACCAGGGAAAAGGTTAACAGCGGAAAAGCTCAAAATATAACCATGAGCCACTCGGATCAAGGTTAATTGACCTAAACAAATTATTTTCTACCTATAGAGAGCTCTAAAGTCATCTGTCTCTCCGCAACTAGAGATACACTTCAGAGGATCAATGATCGAATAAGAAGGCGAATACCGTACGTTCCAAATGAAGGTTAGATACCTGAACCACTCTACTTAATTCTAGAAACTGTAACCTTGTGTAAAGCGGCCTGCTGGAATAACCGGCATCCAAAAGTAAATCCTCGGTCCAAGGATTGTACCTGATTGGTACTGGATAGATATTGTATATACATAGTTCTTGATGAAGGTACCATAAAAATCATTGAATATTTTGAATAAATGTGATTTATTCATTTTTGTTTCAAACTTAGCTTCGAGATTTGTGATGTATTGAATCACTGGGCTCTATTGAGACTTGATGCGCTTTGAAATTATTGATGCGATATTTCACTTCAATTTATGTACCAGGCAGGTTGTTTCTTGTGCATATTGGCCCTCTTTCTTGCGGCCGTCTGTGTTTGACAGACATTTCCCGAAGGGAGCCCTTTGGCGTAGACCCCCAAGTTCAAGACATCTCATTCCAGCGCGAGAGCATGCTTGGAGAATTTTGAGCCCACAGCTCCTGTGAGTTCACTCCAGTGCTCTCACCGAGAATCAGAACAGGCGTGTCCTGTGGTAGGTGCACCCCACACAGGCTTATGAAGGCTGGACTCAGGTCAGGTTACGTGCCCTCCAAATAAAAAAAAAATATATAATAGAACTATTAATATAGTGGTTATCCTAATAACCTTGCAAAGGTCCGGGCTTCGTGCCCCAGCAGGCATTAATGATGCCGTATTTTCTGGATAATCGAGTATACAATTATTTAAATCGAAAAATGTAGTCAGTGTCCTCCGGACAACCTGCCATGGATCCTGGCTTTGAGGCCCAACAGGCACGATTGATACCAGATTTTAGGACAGTGCATCGAATAATTTTACATACAATCTACTAATATAATAAAGAGAGAGCCCAAACCTTTGAGGCGGGTAATCTCAGGAACCACAGCACAAATCACAACACCCAATACAGCGTTGGAAAGGGCAGTTGCAGCAGAAGGACATAGGCTATGCAGATGCCCACCATATACATTTAGAAGGTAAAAGAACCGTGCCAGCAAAGTAGTCCCTTGTGGGCGTGTCTGCGTTGTGCTGTGGGAGTGTGCTGGGGGCGTGACAAACGCTGGGGGCGTGTGGTACGTTCTGCCCTTCATGCCATGTCTCATATCGTGTGCTGTGGGCGTGTGCTGGGGGCGTGGGCGTGTGCGGGGCGTGGGATTACGGGAAAAAAAAGCGAGCGTTGTGCCCAATATTTCATTGTTTTTTCTTCCTAGGTTCTGTACATTCCAGCTCCGGGTGTCCACCCTGCTCCCTTCAAATACCCCTGCGCCCCATAATCATAACCCACCCTTACTCCTTAAAATACCCCAACACCCTTAAACACTAACCCATCTTAACCCTATAAATATACCCTGTACTAAGCATGGGCGGATTTTGCGGATTGGCAATCCGCGAACTTGCGTATTTACGGATTCGCAATCCGCGAAGATCCGCGAACTCTAGCGGATTTGCGGATTTTTCCGTTTTTTGTGTTGGCGCGTGTTCGCGCCGATTTCGGGACAAGTTCGCAATTGCGAACTTACTTTTCGGCTTGCAACGGCCGCGACTATGTTGTTTCTACGTCTGGTTTATCATCACAGGTTCACAGCACCCTCTGTTTCACCACTGCCACCCTCTGGGACACCCATGCCACCCTCTAGTACATCCTCACAGGCACCTATTAGGTTTATTTATTAGTACTGTAGATTATGGTGGTTGAAAAAAGCTAGCACACCTGCCCTTCTTCAACTGCCATCAATTAATTTGTGTTTCATTAATGTGTCAGTAATTTTGAAAGTTCCAGTCTGGCTGGCACCTGCTTCCTTCCTTATCTGTAATTTGCTTTTTGTTGCAGTGAAATTTTTTTTTTACAGGACCTTTATGGTGCTATTCTATGAGCCTGCTGTTTGGGTCATAGCAGGGTCATAGAATTGTTGCAAACTCTGGAGGGGCCCATCAGGAAGCACTACCTTGAATGTTACTAATGTTAAGTTTGAACTTTTGCACCTGCTCATTGCTTTCATTTTAGCTAAAATCGTGTTTTTTGCAATTTCGCGCGTTATTTGGGGCGCGAATCCGTGCGAGATCGATTTCGGAAGCCGCGAATACGTGCGAATACAAAATTGTTTTTGTTGCGACGTGTATGTTCGCGTGATCTTGCGCGTGTTCGCGAGGCGCTTCTAGCTTTTCGTTTGCCAAGTTACCCTATCGGTCGTACACGGGCGCGGCCATCTTGTTGGCGTGACGTAATTCCGTTTCCGCCCGCTATGTGTAATCTCGCAAAGTGTGCTGCTCGCTAGTACAATTTCGCGCGTACTCGCAAGGAAAATCTCGCGCGAACTTACCCACGCGGTCGTGAACGGGCGCGGCCATCTTGTTTCTCATTCATTGCTATGGTTCTGGGCATGCTTTCTGTATCCTCTCTCAATCTCTGCCATCCTTTGCTTGTTTGAAGTTTTTTTGATCTAATTTTACTTATTATCTAACCCTCTATTTTTCTAGCTCTATATTTTTGTGTTTTCTGCAGCTTTTATTTACTTTTAAACTACTTTTTTAAACTCTTTTCTTTTCTTCTTCACTATTCTATTTCTTCTTTATCATTTAAGTTTATTTCTGCCCAGACCATGGTAAAGGGAGCCGGGAAGCACCCTGAGAAGGGGAAGGGTCCCGCACCCCGTGCCCGGCTCCCGTGCGGGCGTTTAAGGGGGGAGCAAGTGGTCCCGAGGGAGATCTTCAGCGCGGAGGAAGTGGCGGCACTGATCTTCCATGTCCAGCGCCGCCTCCCCAAGACGATCCTGGGAGGCGGCAAGATCGCGACCGGCTATGGCATCCGGGAGCGCCGCCAGCGGTGGGAGAAGGTGTGCCGGGCCATGTACAAGATCTCTGGGGTCCGGCGCACATATAACCAGGCCACCCACCGCTGGACCGATGTCATGGACCGGGAGCGGGACTTGCTGGACGCGCTCGGCGTAGAGGTCCCCGGGCTTGGTGAGTAGTAGTAGTAGTACATTTACTACTCTGTTTTATCCTGCTCTGTTATTTGCAAATCTTTGTTCTTTACCAAGAGCAATAATGCTGCCGATTACATTGAGGTAAATTATATTTCAAAATCTTCTATGCATTTCATTTTCAGGTGCACTGCTCTCCTTCTCAGTAGCCTTGCTTGCTACTATGCTTCTTTGTTTTGTATGTTGTGTTCAGAAGCATTTCATTGGCCTGAGAAATTATGTATGAGTGTACTGTAAAGAAAAGAACTGCGTAATGCTAGACAGTAAGGGTCATATTTTCAATTACCGGCGCATCCCTGCAAAGTAGCAGGGATGCGGCAGTAATTGTGTGCCATGCCACCACCACCCATTGGCCCAAAACGTCACAGAAGCCTTACGCATCTGTGCCGTAAAGGCAGCGCATTGCTGGAGTTGCGTGCCAACGATGGCGCAGCTCCAGCAATGCTCTGGGGTACCCTATCTCCCCAATGCTGCATCAAGCCGTACGTCGGCTTCAAGCGTGCAGGGTTTGAGTCATGCATCATTGTCCTAAAAATGACTGATTGACATCTTGTAGATTTCCCTCAGCCACTTTTAGGATTCGTTCCTGCGCAGGTACGCCCTCCCTTGCGCCGGAACGCCCCCTGATGGCGCAGGGCTTTACAACGTGATGCATCGCCCATATGCCCATATGTGTTTTTTTTTTTAATATATACGCCGCACCAACACCATGGCGAGTCTTTTGTTCTGCCGCTGCGTCAGAAAAGGCACGCAACAATGGAGGAAAATCAGCCGCAACTTCCGCAAGGGACTTATAAATCAGCCCCAACAGACTGAAGTCCAGTGTCCTTCCTTTAGACAGTCACATGGCTATCAGAAGAAATAGTGGCGGTGGTGGCGGGTGGATTGATAGTTTGAGTATTCACTGATCTGCAAGCAGGATGGACTTTGTCTGTCACGTGTTGCGCACTACTGCCTGCAGTGCCAGGCCTAGGCAAACCTCTTTAGTAGTCTGTTTATTGAGTTACATAGGAACTTTCTAAGTCAACGTTCCGCAAATCAGGCAATACGAATAACGTAGTATACCACATGAGATAGATCCCGTGGAATAGTTGTCTATCTATTTGCTATTTTTCCAAAATATGTTGTTATTGTTCTTTTGAAATGTTTGATTTGGTTGAAAAATCTCATCCATGTTTTATGGTTTTTCTTTCTTTCATGTTGTACATCACCAGCTCCCCCCAAGGGCAAGAGGACACAGGAGGAGGGTGCTGAGGATGCAGGCCAGGATCGGGCAGGCGAGGGCTCCTTTGCTGGCCCCAGTAAGTTTACATTTTACTAAACAGTACCTATTTTTTCCTAGCGTTCCTCATTCGATTTTTTCTAAATCGTCTTTGATCTTCTTGTAGACTGGATATAAATTCTTATCCTGCCTCGAATATGACTCCCTGTGGTATTACTAGACTATTCTTATTAGTCTGTCTGTGTAGCTAACTAAGATTGGACATTTGGCAATTCCATTGGACTCCCATTATATTCAGCAATACCTCTATGCACTGTCTCCTTACTGACTAGATAGTGTGGCAGAGTCATTCAGCTCCCGAAGTCACCGATTATAGATCCCCAATGATCTCTAGATTATCGTACGCAGGACAAGAGAGTAGTACGGAGTCACAGCACAGTCAAGAAGTGTCAGAGGCACTCATGCTTGCAAAAATTCCAAAACCTTTAGCTCATCCACTCTAGTCTAGAGGAACAAAAACCACAGAGTCTATTTAAGTGTAAAAGCTTTATTAAAAGTAAACACATTTATTAAAATCTACTTTGTCATAAAACTATTTAACTGTAAACGGAAAAGTGGTTAGTGCTGACGATTAATTGGACACATTTCTTGTGGTCGAGCCGAACTCTCACCTAGTTTGAACTTGATCCTGGTCGTGTTCTTAGGACTCAGGAGTCAAGCTTCTGTCTGTTAGGAGAAAAAGTGGTGCGTGTTAAAAATCAAAAGCAAGCATTCATCAGTTGTGCATAAAAGTGCAGCAAGACAACAGCCTTCCCTGGAAAATGGGACATTTTTACTATGGAGTAGACAGTCACAAATTATTACATTGTATTCTGTTTTTTTAACATTTCTCCTAGACCAAATATTATATAGTAGTGAGTGGTGTATTCTAACTTTCTTAAATGTACTTTGTAGGTGTAACATCTGGTGACGGGGCTAGCGCGGAGGTGGCTGTGTTGGACTTGGACTCGGAGGCCTCTGGGGAGGATGCGGCGTTAGAAGAGCTGGTGGCCGTTCCTGTGGGGGATCAAACGGTGGTGGCGGAAACAGGTAAGCTATATATTCCTTACTTATTGAGATTGAAGACTGCATAGTGTGCTTTCTGCACGGGTGTATTACAATTACAAATTAACCAGGTAGTAGCCTCCTCGAAATGTACTTCGACTTAGCTGTGAAGTTTTTGGTGAGAAGAATCCCAATAAGTTCTTAGACGAACGTGATGGATGGGATGAACGAAAAGCGAAAGAAGGGTGTAAGTAAGTGGGACGCGAACTTGTATGATGGCTGGCAAAGAAGAACGATATGTGTTTGCTTGGACCCAGAGGTGGCTGGGAAGGAAAGAATATGGTATGGTGCATGGCTGGGTCAATGATGAAGCAAGGATGGGTGGAAGGACAGCAGCCTGGGTGGGTGAAACAGAAACTGTATGTGTGCGTATACTTTGAATGAATGGATGCCTGGAGCATGGTATTCTCTGACTCTTACATAGCAAATGTGTATCTAGAGAGAGTAGATGGTCGCCAGGTGAAGTAAGTGTTACCTTGAAGAGCATGTACCACCGCACCCGCACGTCCGTCCCAGTGCAGGGAAGGCAAGGAAAAGAAATTGTAAATGTGTCCAATACTACCATGAATAGTAGCAGTACTTTGTATTGCGTTTGCATTCACAGCATATATCTGGTTATTACGGTGGACACTCCGTACCTCTCTTAATAACTTTAGTTTACTTGTAGTACGTCATTCATGTGTGGGTGTATCACTGTGTTCACTCAATATTAAGCAAAGCACCTAAAGTCATCTCATCTGTCATTAAATACGTCCCATGTGAAGTGATAGATAATCAAATTAGTTAGCTTCTTCAGTTTCCTTTTCTAGTACTCATTTGCACTGTAGGGTGAAAGGTAAATTAATTAAGCAGTAGCCCTTGTAACAGAGTATTCTCAGTGCCACCCGTAATAGAAAAGTAATAGCTTCACCACCTGCATGTACTGGACCGGTACAGTAACGCAAGTCTGTCTCCATCATCATGGTGTGCAACTTTTTTTCTCGGGTGCAACTTCACTGTGCTGTGTCCATGTCATTCTGCCGGCTTGCATAAGATAACGTACCCATTTCCCTAAACAAGAGAGAAGAAGAAGAATAAGACTGGTGTACTGTCATAGTCGACTGTAATGGAAGTCCATAGTGGTCGTAGAATTAGTTCATTAAACTACCACTACTGTTAGAGCAAGGATGCAGAAGTGGGAGGTTACATAGATACTGTCCTCAATAGTTATGTACTGTGCTTTCAATTTGCTACTTGTACTCTGTGACCCAACTTTCGGCTCAATCACTTTGTGTTATTAATAAGGAGCATTGGTTACAGACTATGTCTTTCTTTCTTCATATAGTTGCTCCTTCCAAATCAACAACAAGGAGGGAGCAGGCTAGATTGGCCCGGCAACGGAGGCTGGAGGCCACAGTCGCCGAGTATCGGCGGCTGGTGGCCCTGGAGGAGGAGGAGGACACGCAGTCGAGCGGGGCAACATCTTCGACTGTGACCACTGCATCCTCCTCCGTGACTAAACCAGCGGGACCGAGCCGGGCTAAGAAAGCCGACCGCCACCGCCAAGCACCCGAAATACCAGCTGCCCCCCACAGGAGCTGCAAGGAACGCCAACGCCGCCTACGAGTCCGCATGTCCAACCTGGAGCAGGAGGTCCTGAGGTATAAGACCTTGGTTAAGGGCCTCCGCTCCGAGCTTGCCACCCTCCGCAAGGAGTATGGTGCCCATGCCGCATCATGCACCAGCACCAGCACCCTCCAGTAGTGGAGTGTCCCTTGCCCTTTTTTTATAGACTTTTGGGGGGTGGGATTTGGGAGTTGGGATCGTTTTGGGACGTTTCAGAGACAATCGTTGGGGTTAGGGTGGGTGAGGGAGATTATTTTGTTAGGGATAAATAAATATATTTTTCAACTTTATCTGACCATACCTGTTTTTTACTGCTTTTCAGTCTGGTGGGTGGGGGGCGGGGGTGTAACAGTAACTTTGTTTTCCTGAACAGTCGTAGGACTTTAGTAGTACAACCGTCAATCTCTTGTCTACTCCGAAATAATACTCCATTATACTACCTCCCACCAAACGCTTATCTTACCTGTAATTTGTGTTAGAAATTAGGGCTAGGCCCAGGGCTGGCTCCAGGTGAAATGGGGATTAACGTTGTCATTCCTGTGCGGGTGACATTTCCTCATTGCGGTGTTACTAGTGGTGTGACACAGTGGCAGTTGCATGCCTATGGAAAAAAAGAAAACGAAACCTTGTTTGTACTCCTTACTGTAGCATTACAACGGTTACGGTACGATCGAGAAAATAGCAGGTGACAGTACACTAGAACAGTGCCATAATGTAGCCTAACAAATGGTAAAGTATTGCAAGTATAACTAGTACTTGCGTTGAATTTATTTGACATTGGCTACTACTACTAGAAGATATAGTACTGAAGCTGAGTAAGTCTAGAAGATATCCTCGTATTCCTTCACCAGCCTGTTGCTGCTATCACCTTATCCTCCCCAGCAAGTGTGTGGAATTATTGATGTCATTTTAGTCAGACATCAAGCAAAACAACACAGCCCGGGGGAAGAGGGTTAGGGTTTGTAAAATGGATGGGAATGGGGGTTTCTTTTTGGGTAGGTTTTGTTGAGAGAAGAAAAAAAAAGCAGAGCATGGACAAACAATAATTGAAGATACAGAGTTTACAGACAATCTTTGGTTACAAACTAAAGGTAAGCACATGCAGTCACACTCATAGAATAAAAGACAACAATGGATACTGTATCTGTATTGCGTATGTTGTTGGAGTTGTCCTGTTGAAATTGGTAAGTAAGTTGCATGCAGCAAACAATTCCTCTTATTGGCGGCACTCCTCCATTCCAGCTGACGCTTCGTCCATCAATGTGGTGGTGACCACTGACAGAAGAGACACCCGGTCCACTGCCTGCCTGGCGGATGTTGACTGAAACCCGGCCTGTAATTATTGAACGGAAAACAGGAAGTGCTATTACAATACCACTGATAAATAAATAAAAGGTATGTACGCTGTGTGGTTCAAAAAGTGACACTTTGATTTCCCTAATAGACAGTACAATATTTTTGAAATTGCGTGCTCTGTCTGAGTCACCTTTTTAAGGATCAATAAGTATGGCCAAAATATTATAGCGGATCTTTCCCCTCAAGGTGGGTGTACTACTGTGTTTTAGAACAAAATTTGACCTTCCCAGCAATGCTCCCACCAAGACCCTTACTAAAGCCAGTCGCAAAAATGTAGAAGAACCCAATCATATCTCCAAAAACGATGCCTAGCAGAAAAATGGTTACAAAACGTACTTTGAAAGTAACAGTAGACCCAAATACAGACCGTGGATTGTATTCAAACCACTTGCCTGCAAGCAAAAGTATCCATAGCCAGCATCGCTCCAACAGTGCTCTACAACAACAGAACCGCGTTGCAATCGAACCCCCCTAAACACATGCAATCCTGCTGCTAGGGCTAACCCTAACGAACCCTAACTTACAAAAAGTGCCAAAACTGGTGTTTCCTTATGGATTTTGTCCAACTAACTTCTAGCCGGTATTAGACCTTCCCAGGAATGCCCCAGGCAAGACCCGCCAACCCACCCGGAAAAAAACACCCGACACAACACCACCAAACAGCGAAAAAGCTAAATCTCATACTTACAATGTCTCTCGGCCTTCGGTCCAAACGCGGCGCTGTGCAGCTAGGTCGTCATCATCATCAATCATCATAACTCCTGTTTTCCACCACGGATTTCCTGAAAAGCAAATGCAATCAAGATTAGACTGTCGCAGCAGTGCTTCGACAGAGACCCCGGCCGCAACCCACCCACGAACAGCAGGAAGCCCCCCAAAACGCTACATTGAGCAAGATGTCTGAAGAAATGGCAAAAAAAAGGCTGTTCCTTATGGATTTTGTCCAAAACACTTGTATCCGGTATTAGACCTTCCCAGGAATGCCCCAGGCAAGACCCGCCGGCGCCAACCCACCCGCAAAAAAACACCCGACACAACACCACCAAACAGCGAAAAAGCTAAATCTCATACTTACAATGTCTCTCGGCCTTCGGTCCAAACGCGGCGCTGTGCAGCTAGGTCGTCATCATCATCAATCATCATAACTCCTGTTTTCCACCACGGATTTCCTGAAAAGCAAATGCAATCAAGATTAGACTGTCGCAGCAGTGCTTCGACAGAGACCCCGGCCGCAACCCACCCACGAACAGCAGGAAGCCCCCCAAAACGCTACATTGAGCAAGATGTCTGAAGAAATGGCAAAAAAAAGGCTGTTCCTTATGGATTTTGTCCAAAACACTTGTATCCGGTATTAGACCTTCCCAGGAATGCCCCAGGCAAGACCCGCCGGCGCCAACCCACCCGCAAAAAAACACCCGACAACACCCCCAAACAGCGAAAAAGCTAAATCTCATACTTACAAGTTACAATATCTCTCGGCCTTCGTTCCAAATGCCGCGCTGTTCAGCTAGGTCATCATCATCAATCATCATAACTCCTGTTTTCCACCACAGATTTCCTGAAAAGCAAATGCAATCAAGATTAGACTGTCGCAGCAGTGCTTCGACAGACACCAAAAATTACACACAAACCCCCGGAACCCCGCCAAAGAGCACCTCAAAGGCAAGCAAGTCAGCAAAAACGGCAAGAAATTTCCACCTCATATTTGGTCCAAAACACTTTTGTCCATTATTAGAGCTTCACAGCAATGGGCCCAAAACCGTCAACTCACCCGCAAAGAAGTACAACACCCCCACAAGTGCTGAGTCTTTCTTCATTGTGCGTAATCCAGCACTCTGCTTGGAGGTAAATCGCAGTCTGGAGGAGGAGGATAGAGGAGCATGTTCTTCAGAACTTGTGAACCTGAGGAATGTAGACTGCGGCACCTTCAAATCAATAAGCAAACAAGTGAAGACAGTTCTGATGATGGTCTTGTTTTTGGGATTAGGTGATTAAAGTTTGAATTAAATTAACTGTGCAAAACAAAGAAAGAGAGACACAAAGCACACAGGAATAAAAGTGAATAAGGACGAAAAAGAAAGTTCTTGATTGATTGTCTCATTTTCAGGGCTCGGTGTCAGGGAATAAGAACAAGATTTCGTCATCATACTCTGCGAATTCAGGCTGGATGAGGTCAGTGGCACCGAACAGAGAAAAAATCCCCTCATCTACGTTGCTGTCCTCCTCGTCTTCATGTGGCGTGCTTTCTCGCACTTTGTAATCTGGTGGTATGAGGTGCTGATTCATCTTGATCATTGTCAGCCACTCCACATTTTTGGGCGATAGGCGGCTCCGTTTGGGAGTTACAATGCCACCAGCAGCACTGAAAACACGTTCAGAAGACACACTTGCGAGTGGGCAAGACAAATAGTTTATAGCCAGGTTGTAGAGCTGTGGCCACAATTGTTTTTTGCCATGCCAATACTGCAATGGCTCCTCATTAAGAAAGACCACTGTTGAGTCATTCAGATAGTCCTGCACCATCGACTCAAGGTCATCAACTGTTCCTCCACTTTGCTTACTTTTTGCTGTGCCTGTGACATTTTTTCGAGAACCATACCCCATCAAACTTAGCCAATCCTCCTCCCCAGCCACTGTTAGTGTTGTCATTGTGTGTGGTGCAGATGATCCAGTTGCCGGTGTCTTTAACGGCTGAGAGGTCACTTGTGCCCCAGCCACAGGTGCAGAAGTGGATTCTTGTGACTGCGGATGGCCTGCTGATGCTGATGTACTGGCTTCTCCTTCAATAACCTGCCGTTCTTTTTCAAACCTCTTGGCTGACCAGGCTAACCAATGTTTGTACTTTTGAACATCTGCATCAGCGAAAGGAAAGAATGCGTTGTCTGCCAGCGCCTTTTTGTAGCGTGGATCCAGAATAGTAGCACAAATGTAATGCTGATCTGAGTTGATGTTTTTAAGACGTTCATCACCACGTAGGCGATGTAATAATTTCTCAGACAAAATGAAATGGTTTTTTTTTTTTTCATCTTTTTCAAACTCAGAAGAAACCGCCATCAGTTGGTGCTCCAGTATGCACAACAATGGGATAGCTTTTCCCAAATTACAGTCCTCCTGGCTGACTGCACGCGTGAAGAACTCAAAAGGACGAAGCATGTCTGTCAGGCTTTTAACTATGGCCCATTGCGCCTTACTCATCCGCAGGTCCTCCTTCTGAGATGTAGCCTCTGTCAAGAAATAGTGATCGAGTACCGTATACTGCTCATGCAGACGCTCAAGCATGTAGAAGGTTGAGTTCCAACGTGTTGCCACCTCCTGGATGAGTGCTTTCACTGGCATTCCACGTTGAAGTAGCAGTCTCCGCAGATGCTTCCGGGCCTTAAAAGAATGGCTGAAATGGTTGCACATTTTGCGGCAGGTGGCCATTACCTCGAACGCTGGACTCTCTTTATCACTCAAGAATTTTTGAACTACCAGGTTGATACAGTGCGCCAAACACGGCACTCTAACATAGCCACCCTCCGACATGGCCTTAACTACATTGGCGCCATTATCCGTGGAAACATAACCAATCTTGCGTTTTAGGGGGGATAGCATTGTCAAGACCTTTTTGTTAAACTCTTGCAAAAGGTTTTCTGCTGTGTGACTTTTCTCCAAGCCAAACATGGCTAGTGTTGCATGTTTCCGAGCAGCTTTGAAAACTTGGTCCGGGTCAACACCTGCGTTTAGCTTTGCTATAACACCTGAAAAAGAGACCCAGTGTGCAGTGATGCACATGTAATCATCGCCTGGGCCACTGGTCCACATGTCTGTTGTCAGATGTATTGTGTGAACAGCACTCTTCTGCAAAGCTGCCCCAATCGCCTGCAGCACATCTTCATGTAGTGCTGGAACCGCAACTCTGGCAAAATAGAACCGGCTCGGAACCTTCCATTTAGGGCAGAGCGTTGCAACTAATTCAAGAAAACCTACCGCTTCTACAAAAGAAAAAGGTAGAAGGTCCACAGCTAGCATTTTAGCCAGCTTAGTGTTATACAGACGCGTCAGTGGGTGGTTGCGTTCATATGGCACCTCTGAAGTAAGCATTGTTCTAATGTTGCCCTGGACCAAGCATTTACGGGCTGATAATGACTTCGTTGACCCAATTTTGCTCGCTGGTGAACTTTTGTGCGTTGGTGTCTCACTCGCTCCAACACTCTTAGTGTGCCTCACATTGGGTGTGCTGCTGAGAGGGCTACTGGGTGTAAGGGAAGTGTTTGACACGTCTTCTTCCTGCTCGTCAACATCAGATGAAACATCAACGTTTCCTTGATTTTGGCCTTTCTTGATCGCAGCTAGGTGCGCAAACCATTGGACAGCGTGCTTTCTGTCAAGATGACCACTCTGGCCGCCGGTACCATAGTTGCTACCTGGCTTACCACGACTAACTGCAAGCTTACAAAGGGTACAAATGGCAAACTTTGGATTTTTGGGACAAACAGTAAAGAAGTCCCAAACTGGGGACTTGAAGTGTCTGTGGGACCTGGAGGAGGCGGCGATACTGGTGATGGTGGTGGTCATGAAGCTAATGCCAGATGAAGTGGAGGATCTGGATTGGCCAACTTTTGTACGTTTTCCACTTTCACCGCCACTAATTAAGGTCGAGGTTGACGCAGGTCTCTTCTTGCCAGAAAGAAATATGGAAGCGGGACGAGTTGGTGTACTACTTAACTCCAATGATTGTGGTGTTTCCACTGCCTCCTCATCGACAACATCATCATCATCATCATCACGCGCAGCAGCTCTTCGGGCTAGGGTCAAAATGTCTGTTTGCTGCATGCCCGCTGGGGCTGCAGTGACCTTTATGATGACTGGGTCGTCGTTGGCAGAGTCTTCATCAGCAGCAGTATCCGCCACTTCTTGTTGAGCCTCATCACACTCCATAAGTCTGAGACTTTGGACGAGCTTCCTTTTACGCTTAAGTACCTTTGTTGGATCATGGTGTGCCTCACTCTCAGACGGCTGTGGTGCTGGTTCCCAAGTTTGATCCGTATCATCAGAAGGAGGTGTGCTTGAAGAAGATGTAGACACCACCCTTGATCTCTTCCTTGCTAGGGGTGTGGAAGACAATGAAGGATCATCAGGAGGAGTGGCTTCCTCAAATGATACCTCGCCTTGATTGTCGATTTCCTGATGTGCCCCTACTTCGGGAGGAACAACTATTGTGGGCACTTGTGACCCTCCATGCACCTCTGCTTGCGCATCTCCTTGCGCTGCCTCTCCTTCCACATGTACTTGGGCTTGTACTTGCACATGTGATTGTTGTTGCGGCTGTGGTTGTTCAACACTCGTCAGATGAGCTACAACAACCTGTGTTGATTGAGGGACATTGCTGCTGCTTTCTTGCGATGAGCCAACATCACTGGTCGATGGTGATTGAAGAACTATACTGGCTGCCTCTGCAGCACTCAAGGGCTTGGACTTAAGTTGGCGTGGTGGTGGTGGTGGCACTGAGCCCAATGGAGCGGGGGTGCTGCTGCCAGCTTGGTCCCCAGCAGATCCCGCTGCTGCTGCAGGCATACTTTTTTTTTTACTCCCAAAAAAAGGGGCGGGCGGCACACCAGTGTCCTTGGTAACTTGATTCTTCTGCTCCTTACTGGCACCTTTCTTGCTAGAGGAGCTACGGGTTACTTTTTTTGGGGCCATCTTCTTCAGAGCAGGTCAGCGGGCAGCAGTTGCACGAGTTGCAGAGGGTTCTGTGTCCAGACGTGACGTCGCGTGACGTTATGCTGCACACACACACCGCTGCAGGACTTCTTCCTGGCACTGGTGGTTCTCTTGAGTCTTCTTGTGCACCTAAAAGCAATGGAAGACAGAGGAACATCAGTTCAGTTATACACCCCAAAAAATCGACAAAACACAGAAAAATGAGCACAATCCCATGCCATCCATGATGTTTACATTGAAGACACCCCACAGAAAGACTACGGACATGCAAGTATGCAACACTCACTACCCCTGGGCATAATGGATGAAAAGTAGGCAAAATAAGTGCAGGCACACTGCCTCTCCTCAAAATGGCCCCTTACACCCCAGGCACATGTTGCCTGTAGCAGCCAGCACTCAAGATGGCCACCACCACCACCCACATGACCAGTCCACATCAACAGTACACCCCCAAAAAACAGAAAAACAGCCAGAAATCACCACAATCCAACGCCATCCATGATGTTTACATTAAAGAGAGTGAGACCACACCACAGGCACACTCAGTCCATGCACCACCACCCCTGGGCAAAAGGCCACACCAGCAGCCCCCCAAAAACGACAAAAAACAATAAAATAAGCACAATCCCAGCCCATCCATGGCCTCTATTATGTTTAAATTCAAGAAGACACCCCACAGAAAGACTAGGCCCATGCAACACTCACCACCCCTGGGCAAAGGGCCCCACCAGCAGGCCCAAAAAAACGACAAAAAACAATAAAATCAGCACAATCCCAGCCCATCCATGGCCTCAATGGTGTTTAAATTCAAGAAGACACCCCTCAGAAACACTAGGCCCATGCAACACTCACTACCCCTGGGCATAATGGATGAAAAGTAGGCAAAATAAGTGCAGGCCTCAGACACTGCCTCTCCTCAAAATGGCCCCTTACACCCCAGGCACATGTTGCCTGTACCAGCCAGCACTCAAGATGGCCACCACCACCACCCACATGACCAGTCCACATCAACAGTACACCCCCAAAAAACAGAAAAACAGCCAGAAATCACCACAATCCAATGCCATCCATGATGTTTACATTAAAGAGAGTGAGACCACACCACAGGGTCACTCAGTCCATGCACCACCCACCACCCCTGGGCAAAAGGCCACACCAGCAGCCCCCCAAAAACGACAAAAAACAATAAAATAAGCACAATCCCAGCCCATCCATGGCCTCTATTATGTTTAAATTCAAGAAGACACCCCACAGAAAGACTAGGCCCATGCAACACTCACCACCCCTGGGCAAAGGGCCCCACCAGCAGGCCCAAAAAAACGACAAAAAACAATAAAATCAGCACAATCCCAGCCCATCCATGGCCTCAATGGTGTTTAAATTCAAGAAGACACCCCTCAGAAACACTAGGCCCATGCAACACTCACTACCCCTGGGCATAATGGATGAAAAGTAGGCAAAATAAGTGCAGGCCTCAGACACTGCCTCTCCTCAAAATGGCCCCTTACACCCCAGGCACATGTTGCCTGTACCAGCCAGCACTCAAGATGGCCACCACCACCACCCACATGACCAGTCCACATCAACAGTACACCCCCAAAAAACAGAAAAACAGCCAGAAATCACCACAATCCAATGCCATCCATGATGTTTACATTAAAGAGAGTGAGACCACACCACAGGCACACTCAGTCCATGCACCACCACCCCTGGGCAAAAGGCCACACCAGCAGCCCCCCAAAAACGACAAAAAACAATAAAATAAGCACAATCCCAGCCCATCCATGGCCTCTATTATGTTTAAATTCAAGAAGACACCCCACAGAAAGACTAGGCCCATGCAACACTCACCACCCCTGGGCAAAGGGCCCCACCAGCAGGCCCAAAAAAACGACAAAAAACAATAAAATCAGCACAATCCCAGCCCATCCATGGCCTCAATGGTGTTTAAATTCAAGAAGACACCCCTCAGAAACACTAGGCCCATGCAACACTCACTACCCCTGGGCATAATGGATGAAAAGTAGGCAAAATAAGTGCAGGCCTCAGACACTGCCTCTCCTCAAAATGGCCCCTTACACCCCAGGCACATGTTGCCTGTACCAGCCAGCACTCAAGATGGCCACCACCACCACCCACATGACCAGTCCACATCAACAGTACACCCCCAAAAAACAGAAAAACAGCCAGAAATCACCACAATCCAATGCCATCCATGATGTTTACATTAAAGAGAGTGAGACCACACCACAGGCACACTCAGTCCATGCACCACCACCCCTGGGCAAAAGGCCACACCAGCAGCCCCCCAAAAACGACAAAAAACAATAAAATCAGCACAATCCCAGCCCATCCATGGCCTCAATGGTGTTTAAATTCAAGAAGACACCCCTCAGAAACACTAGGCCCATGCAACACTCACTACCCCTGGGCATAATGGATGAAAAGTAGGCAAAATAAGTGCAGGCCTCAGACACTGCCTCTCCTCAAAATGGCCCCTTACACCCCAAGCACATATTGCCTGTAGCAGCCAGCACTCAAGATGGCCACCACCACCACCCACATGACCAGTCCACATCAACAGTACACCCCCAAAAAACAGAAAAACAGCCAGAAATCACCACAATCCAACGCCATCCATGATGTTTACATTAAAGAGAGTGAGACCACACCACAGGCACACTCAGTCCATGCACCACCCACCACCCCTGGGCAAAAGGCCACACCACACCAGCAGCCCCCCAAAAACGACAAAAAACAATAAAATAAGCACAATCCCAGCCCATCCATGGCCTCTATTATGTTTAAATTCAAGAAGACACCCCACAGAAAGACTAGGCCCATGCAACACTCAGTCACCACCCCTGGGCAAAGGGCCCCACCAGCAGGCCCAAAAAAACGACAAAAAACAATAAAATCAGCACAATCCCAGCCCATCCATGGCCTCAATGGTGTTTAGATTCAAGAAGACACCCCTCAGAAACACTAGGCCCATGCAACACTCACTACCCCTGGGCATAATGGATGAAAAGTAGGCAAAATAAGTGCAGGCCTCAGACACTGCCTCTCCTCAAAATGGCCCCTTACACCCCAGGCACATGTTGCCTGTACCAGCCAGCACTCAAGATGGCCACCACCACCACCCACATGACCAGTCCACATCAACAGTACACCCCCAAAAAACAGAAAAACAGCCAGAAATCACCACAATCCAATGCCATCCATGATGTTTACATTAAAGAGAGTGAGACCACACCACAGGCACACTCAGTCCATGCACCACCCACCACCCCTGGGCAAAAGGCCACACCAGCAGCCCCCCAAAAACGACAAAAAACAATAAAATAAGCACAATCCCAGCCCATCCATGGCCTCAATTATGTTTAAATTTAAGAAGACACCCCACAGAAAGACTAGGCCCATGCAACACTCACCACCCCTGGGCAAAGGGCCCCACCAGCAGTCCCAAAAAAAAGACAAAAATCAGCACAATCCCAGCCCATCCATGGCCTCAATGGTGTTTAAATTCAACAAAACAGTTGTATCATGCACCCCTAACCAACCCTGGTCCTACTGGATACTGTGGCTACCCACAATATAATTTATTTAATGTTCTGAAAAAGTTCCAAAATTTTACTTGCAGCAACTGTAATGCCCCAAACAAACTTACTTGTGAAAGTTGATTTCTAATCCAAAAGTGATCCAAAGACAGTCAAAAAGGCCTCAAATCCAAATATCCAGCAGCACCCACAAAAAGTAATCCTTCCAGCTCCAGATCCAAATGAAAGTGACCAGGAGATGGACAAAGCACTGGGAGGAGCCTGCTGGACAGGAACAGGAAGTTGGAGACTGTGGGGCACTTCCTTCCTCCCCCCCCCCAAAATGGACTCCTTGCAAAAAAAAAAAGCCATGCAAATGTCAACCTGAGGAGTGATTCTGATAAAAATCATAATTTTCTGAAGGTTTATCCTGTTTGCTGGTGATTTTCTTGTGCGAAATGGCAAAATCTCTATTTCGCAAGTGCGAGATTGTTCCTTTCCGCCGCAACTACGTGTTCGCAATTGCGAACTCTCGCGAGGTGTGCTGTGCAAGGTGGCAAGCCGCGAGTACGTATTCGCGGGCGACAAACTCCCGCGGGAACACGCAGCAAGATCTAAAATGGCGCGTCACTCGCAAAGAAAAACAACTCGGCAAACGCTAAAATGACGGAAAGTGAACGCCGTGCACCACGCCGCGCGCCGCAACCAAGCAAAAAATCCGCCGCGAGCGGATTCACGGATTTTCGACAAATTCGCGAGCGTTCGCGGATTGCGGATTTGCCGAAAATCCGAAAAATCCGCGAGCGGAGCGGATTTTACGCCCATGCTTACCCTGTACCCCCAAAACCCAAACCTATCCCTAAACCCTAAAAATACCACCGTACCCCAAAACCCAAACCTAGCCCTGAACCCTATAAATACCCCTGTACCTCAAAACCCAAACCTACCCCTGAACCTTAAAAATACTTCTGTACCCCAAAACCCAAACCTAACCCTGAACGCTAAAAATACCCCTGTACTCCAAAACCCAAACCTACCCCATAACCCTAAAATACCCCTGTACCCCAAAACCCAAACCTAGCCCTGAACCCTTAAAATACCCCTGTACTCCAAAACCCAAACCTACCCCTGAATCCTAAAAATACCCCTGTGCCCCAAAACCCAAACCTAGCCTTGAACCATAAAAATAACCCTGTACCCCCAAACCCAAACCTACCCCTGAACCCTAAAATACCCCTGGACCCCAGAACCCAAACCTAGCCCTGAACCCTAAAAATACCCCCGTACCCCAAAACCCAAAGCTAGCCCTGTACCCTTAAAATACCCCTGTACCCCAAAACAAAAACGTACCCCTGAACGCTAAAAATACCCCTATACCCCAAAACCCAAACCTAGCCCTGAACCCTAGAAATACCCCATGTACCCCAAAACCCATACCTATCCCTAAACCCTAATACTACCCCTGTACCCCATAACCCAAAACTATATCTGAACCCTTAAAATACCCAAACACCCCAAAACATATACCTCAGTACCCCAAAACATATAACCCTATACCCATACTTACCTTATCCAAACATTAAAAAATCCATGCTTTTACCTTTCATGTATTTACAACGAATTTCGTTGTAAATGTATGCGTGGTAAAAGCATATAAAATGTAATGCCATGCGTAATAATGGCATTGCGAAGTCATGGTACTTTCGTAATGAAAGTATGTGGAGTGATGGTATGCGGAAAGAAAGTTGCAGAATAATGGGTGTTTACCCTCCCCGGTAAGTACATTGGTGGCACGGCGGCCCAAATCTCCAGCAGCATACTCATATTTATTCACCAGACAGGTCTCTCTCATTGATGGCCAGCACCGAAATACACTTTTAGACACACCACCCGCCACAAGTTCTAGAATTGCGAACTTTAGAGCTGGGGAGCTACGTTCGAATCTCGCCATCAGCTCCACATCCTGTGATTCCAGGCAAATCGCTTTGTCTCCCCGTGCCTACCACAAATGAATGTGTTATTCTGTAATGTAAATTGTGCTCATGCCATGTTGTCGAGCTCACGCTATATAATATTGCAAGGAAAAATAAAGTAGGGAAACTCGAGTTCACACACTACTGAACACGCACTCTTTAGTGCATCAGCAGTGCACTGTGAATCGGAGCATTTCACAGGCCTGTCACAGATAAGAAATGCTATCAAAACGAAATCCTACAAAATAATATACTACTGGCCGGCAGCAATTCATACCCGGACAACGTCGGGACGGGCTGCTAGTTCATCTATATAGAAAGAGTCAGTTGTTAGTCTGAATGCGGCTGCCTGCGCCGCACGCAGTGCGTCCTTGTAAGAGGGCTGCTACCTTAGTGCCGCGTTTTGACACTCTCTCTCACCGCGCTCTACTCGTTGGGACCCCTATTTTCATGTATGAAATAAACCTGCAGCAAACTGTTTTTCCACCAAACTTTGTGTTTCTTGATTCTTGTAATGCCTTGTGTCCATGGGCCAGATATACTACCGTGGAAATAGCGCCTCGAAAATTGAGAGTTTTTTGCGACTCGCAATTTGCGAGGCGCTATTTACAATGTACAACAGTGTATTTCACACTGTTAGTGATTCCCAATTGGGTTGTAAATTGAAAGGCTCTTGAATATTAATGAGCCTCTCAGAATTTCCAACCCCATTGGGAATGGCAGGCCCTCCCAGGTATGGTGGCCTGTTGGGCTCAGCAGACCACCATATCGGGGGCTGCTTTTATATAAGGCAGTTTTTTTTTAATGCAGCCCTTTTTTTTGGGGGTGGGGGGGAAATATTTTTATTAACAGAACAAACAGGGCAATGATAGATACAGATGAAGTAATATGCATAATGTGGATCATGAGAGCAAAGCAGCCTTGTTCATTGTCACAGGTACATATGAAAAACACAGGCATTGACACATCATTATTATTAATCTTTACATGTTCATTCTGTGCTATTCTGAGGCACTGTCATCGTCCGTAAGGTTCGGAGGCTCACAAATGTTACCACAAAACTTATTCCAAGCCCCCCCAATTTTCTCCCATTTCTTGGGGCACCCACGATGTATAAACACCGACTTCTCTGCCACCATCATTTCATCCATATCCTTGCACCACTCACGGAGGGTAGGTAGTGTTTCTGAGCCCCACAATAGGGCGATGCTACCTTTTGCAACCATCATGCCCAACATCACCCAATCTTGTTGGCGGTGATTTAAGTCATTTGGCTCCCATACATTCAACAAACAACGACGGGGCTCAGGCACCAGGGAAATATCTACAGTCTGAGAAATTGTACGCATGACTGCCGTCCAAAATGTTGCTACGTGTTTACAGTCCCATATGGTATGGTAGAATGTCCCCTCGTCTCCAAAGAGTCGTAAGCAATATTTATGTTAGGATGACCCTATCTTGAATAACGTTGTTCTAGTGTAATATGTACGATGTAATATTTTAAGCTGAACCAGTTTGAATCTGGAGGGTATGGCTGTTTCCCTGGGGGACGAAAGGGCCTCTTGCCATTCAGACTCATCAAAGTCGCCCACGTCTCTGGACCAGTTCTGCCTTAGTGTGGACGACATGTCAGGAAGGTTGTTTATCAATTTCCGGTAGGTCAAAGAAGTGGCCCTATCTGGCATATATTCTGTCAGAAGCCTATCTTTATTTTTATTTTATTTTAAGGTTTTATAGAGCGCGTAGTAACCCTAGAGCATCCCAGCGCTAGAACCAGAACTCAGGAGAGGTCAGAATCGAAGGGGGGGGGGGATTTAAGGAAAGAGAAAGGTTTTCAAGGCCTTCCTGAATTGGAGAAGATTAGGTTCAGTTCTCAGTCTCCGAGGAAGGTTGTTCCAGTGTTTGGCCGTGTGGACCGAGAAGCGGCGTCCTCCGGACCGGGCCTTTTTGACTCTGGGAACAGTGATGAAGTTCTCTCCGCCTGAGTGGAGGACCCTACTCGCATTGTAAGGGATGATGAAATCCTTGAGGATGGGTGGGCCTTTGTCATGGAGGGTCTTATGGGCCAGACAGAGGGCCTTGAAAGCCACCCTTTCTCTGACTGGGAGCCAATGCAGGAGCTTCAAGGCTGGCTTTGCCGAGGATCTGGCGGGGGTGTCGGTAAGTAGGCGGGCCGCGGCGTTTTGGACTTTCTGCAGGGTATTGAGGGTGGCTTCGGGGGCACCCAGGTAGATTGCGTTGCAGTAGTCCAGCCTCGCCATAATGAGGCCCTGAATCAGGAGTTTCTTGGAGGTAGCAGGGAGCAGGGGGAAGACCTTTATGCAGGCCCTAAGGAGTCCAAAGCAGATTCCTGCCATTTTTTTGGCCTGTGATCTGAAGCTCAGGTCCTTTTCGAGCCATACGCCCAGGCTCTTGACCTCCTCCTTCGGTGTAGGGGGGTCACCTAGACAGACGGGCCAGATGTCAGGCGGCAGGGAGGGCTCTTTATGTCCGAGCAGCAGGATCTCGTTCTTGGACCCGTTCAGTTTCAGTGCCGAGGAGTTCATCCAGTTATGAATTTCCGAGAGACAGCTGTGAAGGTCGGGTGAAGATTGGTGCGGGTGTGAGAGGGTTAGCACCAGCTGGGTGTCGTCGGCGTAGTTGATAATCGAGACGCCGAACGGGTTGACCAGTTTCTCCAGCGGGGACATATACACGTTAAATAACGTAGGGCTAAGGGATGAGCCCTGCGGTACTCCACAATGGAGGGGGATTGCGGGGGAGTGGCTGTCATTCTCCCAGACTTGGAAGGAGCGTCCGTCTAGGAAAGATTTTAGCCACTTCAAGGCCGTGCCCCTTACTCCGATGTCTCCCAGTCGTTGGATTAGGGTGTGGTGGCTCACAGTGTCGAAGGCCGCACTGAGGTCCAGGAGGATCACTGCCACTGATCCTCCCGTGTCCAGAATGCTTCTGGCCTTCTCCACTGCTGCCAGGAGGGCTGTGTCAGTGCCCTGTCCTGGACGAAACCCTGTCTGGGAGGTCCCGAGTAGGTTGTTGCTCTCAAGGAATAGTGATAGTTTTTTATTCACTAGCTTCTCCGTGATCTTGCTATTTCCTGGGAGGAGGGAGATAGGTCTGTAGTTGGCTAGGTCCAGGGGGTCTAGAGAGGGTTTCTTTAAAAGGCCTTTGACCACTGCCGCCTTCCAGCTAGGAGGGACTAGACCCTGCGAGAGGGAGGAATTAATGAGGGACGTGAGGGGGGGAGGATGGTGCTAGACACTTTTTTCAGAAAACGGAGGGGGGCAGGATCGCGAGGAGAGCCACTTTTAATTGTAGCCAATGTCGCGGCTACCTCTTCCGTAGACACTGGGCCAAAGGTGTCCAGAAAGGGTAGGTTGCCATCAGGGGAGTGAGGGCAGTAAATGGGAGATTTAGAAGGATCCCCGCCCAGGTTGTCAGCCGTGATTGGGGGTAGGTCCGCGAGAATTTTTGGGATTTTCTCGTCGAAGAAGGTGGAAAGTTTAATGCATTTGCTTTCCGCTGCTTTGGGGTCCAGAGGTTTTACTGGGGGGTCTGGGGCCTGGAGGAGTTCCGTAAGGACGGCAAAGGTTTCATGTGCCGAGCAGGAGGCGTTTTTAATTCTATCTTCGTAGAAGGCGCTTTTAGTATTGAGGAGTTCCGTTTTATAGGATTTTAAAGAGGCCCGAAATATATCTTTTTTGTCTGCCTTTTTATCTTTCCTCCATAAGCGTTCGTTCCTCTTACATTCCTTCCGTAGTAAGTTTAATTCGGGGGTGTACCAGGGGGAAGGGGTGACTCTCTTGGTACGTTTGAGGGTGCTGGATTTCGGGAGGATGTCGTCCAGAGATTGGGAGATCCATGTGTTAAATTTGGTGTCAGCAGTGATAGTGTCTTGAGAGGGGGGAGGGGTATCTTCACTTAGTTTACCTGCCCATTCCTCTGGGACCAGTTTATGCCAGCGTCTAATAAGGGTTCTGAATTTAGGAGGTTGAGGTGGAGGGATGTTAATGTGCCATTCGAAGGGGACCAGGAAGTGGTCGGTCCAAGGGAGGGGGACGTGGGGGCGAGTGCTCAGATCTTGGATGTTAGTGAATATGGGATCGAGTAGCTGTCCTTTGTCGTGAGTCGCCTGTGCGTTTTTTAGGCCGAGGCCCATAGAGGAAAGATCTTGTAGGAGTTCAACAGCCTGTTTGTCGACCGGGTCCAGGAAGTGGATATTGAGGTCCCCCAGTAGGAGATAGTTGGAGGAAGTCGTGCAATCCATGGTGATGTGGTCAGTGAGTTTGCTAGGAAAATCGGTGAGCTGGCCAGGGGGGCGATATACAAGCATTCCCGACAGGGATGTTACTGGGGAGATTTGGATGGAGAAGTGGCAGCTTTCACAACCTTTGATGTTACCATCCGAGATTCTACAGGAGAACACGTCCTTAGATATTATGGCTAGGCCGCCTCCTCTACCAACTGGTCTATTCAATGAGCAGATTTGATAGCCCGGAGGGAGTGCTAGGACTATATCAGGGCCATTGTTGTGAGTAAGCCATGTTTCAGTGAGAAACAGAATGTCCATAGCGTGGTTTAGAATCAAGGTTAATTTCATGCGCATGTTTAGCGAGCGATCTGCAGTTGAGGAGGCCTAGTTGTAGTCCGCCTGGTGCGTCTTCTAGAGGGGAGGATTCTGGTAGCTTGGTATCTGTAGGTATGACTGACTGGAGTGCATGCCTGATTTGGAGGTATCTGAACTTCTCTTTCTGTGTCATTTCATAATGTGTTTGAAGGTGAGCGAAGTCTACCATCTTTCCTCCCTTCCAGAGGTCACCCACCACTGAGATGCCTATGTTATCCCAGTTTCGGAACCCCGTACTGTTACGAAGGGAGCCCGACCTGTAGGAGTCCCACAGTGGTGTCATTTGTGTGATCGTCCCAGAGCACTTAAGACGTCTATTCGCCTTATACCAAAGTTGAACTGAATGTCGCGTGGGTCCGAGTAGGTCCGAGGGCATGAGGCGGCTATAGTGATTACCCAACAGCCCTTTGCTCTCCAAGCATTGTCAATCAGCTAGATATGCCGGTTCGGTCTGTGGGGCATGTAACCAGTAATTTATCTGTTTAAGATGGGCCGCCCAGTAATATAATTCCATACCGGGAAGCGCTATTCCCCCATCATACCAACTCTTTGTTAACTAAGCCTGCGCGATACGAGGTGGCCTCCCATCCCACAAAAGGTTGGAAACGGTAGCAGCAATAGTTCTGAAATCAGAGTCAGGAACCAGAAATGGCGTATTCTCAAGGACATATAAAAATTGTGGGAGCGCCATCATTTTGTATAGTGCTGGCCTACCCAGAAGTGTAAGAGGGAGAGTCCGCCATACCTTAACGTCACGCTTAAAGCGCTCTAGATGGAGACTAAGATTTAGAGCCGAAAATACGGTGGGGTCAGACGTAATGTAGATACCCAGGTATCTGAATGCCGTCTCGGCAATGCGCAAGGGGCAACTCACGGGTAGAATAGGAGGAGGGCCGGCCAATACATGTAGAATGGACTTGGACCAATTTATTCTATAACCAGACACTCTACCAAACTTCTCACAGACGTTCAGCAATTCTAGGATGGATTTCTTGGGGGAGGTGAGGAATAGCAAGATATCATCCGCATACAGGGATATGCGGTCCTCCCACGTATTGGTCCAGGAAAGTCCCTTGATGGAGGGTTCCCTTCTGATCCAGATTGCAAGTGGCTCCAGGATCAGCGCGAAGAGCAGCGAAGACAGCAGACATCCTTGCCGCGTACCTCGACCCAGTGGGAAGTCTCGGGAGATATGTCCATTGGCTGCCACGTGTGCCAGGTGCTTGTGGTAAAGAAGGCGAACCCTGGCGCAGAATTTCGGGCCGAAGCCCATGTGGCGGAGTACCGCGAACAGATAGGGCCATTCCATGGTATCAAATGCCATAGTGGCATCTAAGGAGAGAATGTCTGCTGGCTCCTGAATATACGATGCACGTGCCAGCACCGCATAAAGCCTTCGCAAATTAAGCGCCGTGCTACGGTGTGGCATAAATCCCGACTGGTCCGGATGTACTAAGGAGGAGAGGTGGGGGGTCAGCCGCAACGCCAGTAGTTTGGCCAGGATCTTGGGCTCTGCGTTTATCAGGGAGATTGGGCGATAGGACGCGCAGTCCGTCTCTTCTCTACCCGGTTTGTGGATCCCGACTATGGTGGCGAGCCGCTGGTCTCCTTGCAGCTCTCCCGCTTCGAGACTATCAAGAAGCATTTCAAGCAAGAAGGGAGCAGATATCTGTGCAGTCCTTTTATACAGTTCCACTGGGAATCCATTAGGTCCCAGCGCCTTACCAGACGCAAGTGAGAAGGTTGCTGTCTGCAATTCTTCTATGGTGATGTCCGCTTCTAACAGGAGTGCTGCCTCAGGGGAAAGTTGAGGAATAGTCAAATCCTTGATATAGTCATACGCCTCCTCAGACGTGTAAGACGCCCGGGGGGCATACAATTGCTCGTAATGATCGGCCAGGATGTCCACTATACCATCCGGTTTAGAGATCATGGAGCCTGTGGGGGAGAGCAGCTGCGCTATGATCCTGCTCGCTCTTTCTTTCTTATCCAGCCAGGCTAGCATCTTTCCCGCTTTGTCTCCTAGTTCGTATATCCTATGCCTGGTTGCTTGGAGGCGTTCTATCGTAGTTTTCCTTTGACATGCCACATATGCTGTTTGCTTAAGTTGGACCTCAAGGGTGGTTTCAAGTGACGGGTGCGCCGCCTGTTCTGTCATTGCGGTGGATAGTTCCTCCTCAAGGTTATCTAACTCCGCCCTCTGTGCCCGTTTGTGACCTGTAATTGAGGCTATTGCTTGCCCACGCAGGACTACCTTATAGGCCTCCCAGAGCGTGCTAGAGGAATCCACCAAGCCTGCATTCTCTTGGAAGAATTGTCTGGTAGTGACTGTGAGGTGTTTCATAATAGGGCACACTTGTAGAAAACCGGCATGAATTGGGAACATACGTTTCCTAGGAGTCTGGTGATGTGTGTATTTGAGCAGCAACGAAGAATGGTCCGATATGCCCCGCGGGTGAACAAGTACCTCCTCTATTCCAGGCAGGCCGTCTGCCGAAGTTAGAAAATAATCAATGCGTGTGAGACAGTTGTGGACCCCGGAGTAGAAAGTGTACTGCTTCTCGTCAGGGTGTTTGTACCGCCAACTATTTGTAAGCCCCATTGCCTCTGTGAGACCCAGGAGACGTCGTCCGCCCTGTACCCCTGATGTGGCGGGAAATTTGTCCAACGTGCCATCCATTATATTGTTAAAGTCACCCCCTATGAGTAGTGTTGCAGCAGGTAGTGTTAGGAGGAATGTTGTGAGAGCAGAGAGGACTTGCGCGTGAAGGGCCGGGGGGATATAAACAGAGACCAGATTAAATAATCGTCCTTCCCATTGACATGTCAGTGCTGCGAAGCGGCCTTGGTCGTCCACTCGCGTCTGTTGTATCACCAGCGGGAATTTCTTTCTCACAAGTATCCCTGTCCCTTTAGAGCCTGAGGAAAACTCTACATGTGCAATCATGTGATATCCCCACCTATCCATAGCCTTGACAGTAGAACCCATTAGGTGCGTTACTTGTAGCAGAGCAACCACGGGGCCGCACCGCTTTAAATGCTGTAGCACCAAACCTCTCTTCACTTTATCTCCTAACCCTCGGACATTCCATGACATTATCGTTAAGGCTGTTTGGGGAGACTTAAGCTCCTGTGAAGCATGTTCAGCCATCAGAGATATTAGAATTTTCCAAATATTCAAAGCCACATTTGCTACATGTAGATCCGTCACGAAAGGAGAGTGCTGCCCCAAGAACATTGCAATCAACCAACACACAAACATTCAACAAAACATGTACTTCCTTATCCCAGCTCCCACCCCCCCTCCCTGCCTCCCTGCCTAGCAAGCCTGCAACTGCCCGCCACCCCAACTCAGCAGAGTGCTTCGACCCACCCGAAAGTGCAGTACTTGCGTATCGGGGGTAATGAGTTCCGTAAGGCTCCAGCCCTTCTCAGACTCCAAGGCTTGCCTCAGTCCAAACCTCAAAACAGCTCAGTTCGAAGAGGTCCTATATCCGCCCGATGCGGCGGGAAACACCGGCATGTCTGCTCGATTTATTCCTCCTCCAGCGGCTTGATCCGCGACTTCTGGAACATTGTTTCTCCGGGTCTTCTTCCTCTTCCCTGCGGCGGCGAGAGCCATTTCCTCGCTTAGCGTGGCCCACCGGACGCCACCCCTCCAACCAATTGAGAGCCGACTCCGGCGCATCGAAGAACCAGGTTCGACTTCCAGCCACTACTCTAAGTTTTGCAGGGAAGAGCATAGAGTACGGTAGTTCCTTTTCTTGAAGCAGCTTTTTGACGTCAAAGAAACTTCGCCTCCGTCTCGAGACAGCTGCAGTGTAATCAGGGAAGAAGTTTACAGTAGAGTTTAGAATGCGTATTGGAGGCGAAATGCGTGCCGCTTGTAAAATTACGTCTCTATCTCTGAAGTTGAAAAGTCTGGCCAGTACTGGCCGAGGGGGTGCCCCTGCCTTTAGTCTTCCTCCCGGCACCCTGTGGGCATGCTCTACCCAGAAGAAACGCGAGAGTCCCTTAGGCTGTAGTTTAGATTTTATCAGCTCCTCCACGTATAAGTCCATCGCCTGGGCGCCTTCAGTTTCTGGAATACCAATAATTCTAACGTTGTTCCGTCTTGCGCGCCCTACTTGGTCCTCGAGCTTGTCAGCGAGTAGTTTATTCTCTTTTTCAAGGTGTGCCACCGCCACCTGCAGCTCCGAAGTATCCACAACCAAGGATTTTGCCACCACCTCCACCTCTCTCACCATATCTGACATTTTGTGGAGGTCCGCACGAAGCAGGAATACATCAGTGGATATTGTTCCAACAGTAGTCTGGACGTTGGCGAGAGCTTGCATGATGTCCTCGAGTGTGAATTTTGGGGTACCTTCTCCATCTAGCGTCCTTCCGGCGCAGTGGGAGACTGCTTGCCATATGCGTATTTGTCCAATTTTTGTTGCGTGGCCTGGGTTCTGGGACCCCTGCCCGCCATGGCTCAACAGATCAGGGTAGGTTCTGGGGCCCAAAACTGTTCGCAGTAGAAGGTGCAGGTGGGCCATTTTCAGAGTGGCCAGAGGGCCAGGGGGAATGTAGGAGGACGTAGCGCCTTGTAAAACAATCTGTCGGCGCAGCCAAAGAATAGCGACTTGGTCTTATGCCTTTCCCTGTAGGTAGGCGCAGGTACAGAGATGGCTCTGCTCGGGGATTGTGGGCAGCAGGCTGTAGGGTGGCAGCAGGATCCGTCTCTCGCCAGTGCAGCTATGGCGCTCCTTAATGGGTCCCCAATCGGCGTCTGCTCATTAATAGACCAAGTTCTGTGAACCGGCGTTCATCAAAGCCTTTGCGCCAGAGATGGGGGGAGGGGCGCGATTTCGTCGGGCCTGATCTCTGGTCAAGACGGATGGGCCGAATATGGCACAGCACCTCTCCTAATTGTATGCCCAAAGCTGTGGGGGCACAAGGCAATGTGGGGCCATTGGGGGAAGCGCTGACAAAAGTCGCTGCACTTACTGGTGCTTTTCCGCTGTCCGCACGGCAGCCTCTGCTCGGTCTCCAAAGCGGCTCCTCTCCGGCGGGAAGTTGAATCGGGCGACTCCAGGCAGCAGAATCACCACGGAGCACAGGACCCACAGTGGGGGACAGGAGGCAGGAGGTCTTTGAGAGATGCAGCAAATATTGGCAAAGTCTGCTGTGTGGGGTTAAAACAGCCGCGCTCTTCACCACGCCACAGCGGACCTCCCTCTGGGCGTAAGCACTAACACAGTCTCCGGTCTGGCCGCCGCACCTAGGCCGCTCTACTCCAAACGGCGATCCTAGCCGTGGGCAGTCACGGATTTGTACCGGAGTGCCTCCGGTCACCGCCACTCGAGGTCGGATGTCAGCTCCCACCGTTGGAGCCCTGCAGATGTCGGATAAAGGAACGGATGGTTGCAAAGGGCTAGGTCAACCCCAGAGCTCAAAGACTAAGCGGCCATCTTAGTCGGCCATCAGCCACGCCCCCCCCAGCCCTTTTTTCTTGAAGGAAAACGGGATGCATTTTTTAAAATAAAATTGAAATGTTTTCGTTTCTTTTTTTTAAGGGCAGGCAGTGGTCCCTGAGATCACTGCCTACCCTTAAAAAAATATTTCGCCCTGCATTTGCAAAGGGGAAGGGGTCCCCTAGGGTCCCCTTCTCTTTTGCGAGTGCATTACCACCCTCTTGAAAAGGGTGGTCATTTGTGAGTGTTTTTCACCCGCAATTGCGGACACAAAACATTCTTACATAGGGTTGCGCTCGCTACTAGGAAGGGAACGCCCCTTCCTAATAGCGAGTCGCAAAAAATTGTGAGTTGTAAAATAGGGTATGTACATTCCCCATGCTGTTTTTGCATGCACAAACGTGTTCACAAACCCGTTTGTGCATGCAAAAATGGTCGTACATCTGACTCTAATTGCCTTACCATGGTTGTGGCAAAGGGTTGCCAATATCGGCACTAACTCTTTCGTGGACCAACGTTGGACGCCTCTGTTTTAACAGCTCACTTGCAAAATGCTGGTATATTTCCAGTCTCAGAAACCCATTATGGAGATGAACTGAGGCACAGGAAGCTAAAATCCGCCTCGGATCACACAATACAATCAAATGGAAAAGCAGGGATTAGACTTTGGATCTCTTAACTTGACAGCCAGTAATCCCTTGGTCTCTGCAGATATTCCATCTCGGATGCAATATCTCCACCCAGTCCAGCTTTTTAAACTAGTCTCATGTTGCATTCTGCTGTCTGTAGTGGGAAAAGTGGAAACCAGATGCAAAGTAAGATAAAGGGTCCTAAAAACTGTTGAACAGCTGAAAACAGACACAGAAGAATATGGGGCTACTGCGTCTCACCTCCATGTCTTTCTCGACACTTAGGCAGAAAATCAGTTCACTGGAGAGCTGTATTTATAAGAGCGTTATCACAAAATTATAATTTTTATATAGTCACACTGCAAAGTAACTTGCCTCCTGGAACTTAAATAATAACCCTTATTTTACATATATTTTCAGTTCCAAGTCTTTGGCATAAAACCTAGTGCCCAAGTGTAACAGACTATCTACCTCTGAAGCAGGGCACAAGTCCTAAAAAAAGAAGTGGGGGCACTAACCTAGTTAGGCAGTATGCAAGTGACATAACGATGGGTACCATCATGGCACGACATCACACGTGGCGTCACAAGAATTGACATCATAGGAAGTGGCATCACATACGACCACTTTACAGGAAGTGGCATCACAGGAATTGTCATCATAGGAAGTGGCATCACATGCGACGGCTTTACAGGAAGTGGCATCACAAGAAGTGACATCAGATTTTAAGCCCTCACATATATGTTTAGCAGGTTTATCATTAGTACATTTGAGCGCAATTCAAGTATACATGCAAACCCTCCTGATTTAGGCCGAAGGATCACACTTTTGTAAGCTACACATAAAACAATGTTGCTTCCTTACCCAAGGATTAAAAAAACGAACTCTACCGCCAGCCTACTCAACCAGGCATAATATTCCATATGCAGCGTGTTAGACCTGGCACCTTGGCGTGAGTTTCCCTTCCAATTAGGGCACTGCGCCACGGCCAATCCGTGCCGCAGTGCAAGTGCTCCCAATGTAAAGTGTATGTATAATTGATTTCCACAATTGGCTTATTTGGTTTACTGTCAGTCCCCAGTAAAGGGCACGAGGAGTGCCGGGGCTTGTAGATGCAAATGCTGCTAGTGGGCCACTAAAAGCAATCAAATTAAGAAAATTGTGAATCACCACTGGCAACTGATTGCAGATGACATTGGACAACCCGACAACCCTCTCCATGCTTTCAAAAAATCGAAGAGTGTCAGAGACTATGTTGTACGTTCTCTCCTACCTACCAAGGCGGAACCTACCGTGAGGACACTCTGGAATCTCCAACCAGTGATAGGCCACTTTAAATGCGGCCAATGCAAAGCCTGCAGTAGCACGATGCAGACCAAGGAGTTCCAACACAAACAGAAGAAGATCCAGCTAAAAACTCTAACGAACTGTAACACTTCAACGGTGATATATGCCATTGTTTGCCCATGCGACCTGATCTATATTGGCCAAACCCAACAGAAGATCAAACAACGTATCTTACAACATATGAGCAGAATAAGATGCGAAGTGGCAGGGGCCCCCCTTGTAGACCACTTCAGATCAGCTGCGCATCCACCTGAGAGCCTGAAATGGATTGTGATTGAAAAAGCCACCCTAGGCCCCAGGGGCGGTAATGTTTCAACTATATTAAACATCAGAGAACTAAAATGGATGTTCTTTTTTAACTCCATCCAATCAGGTTTAAACGAACATGATAGCTCTTTCTCTCAGCTTGCTACCCTACCCTGAATACCGTTGATCAATTTCTGAATCTCTATTTTACTCCATTCATGAAACACTAGCTAATTATATAGTCCTCCTTAGACTGGTACTGCCTTTACCATCGTGTGATAGGTACGCAGTTGTAATTATCTTGTGTATATATGAATGCTTTGATCTTCGATATATGTGGTTACAAGTCACCAGTGTTATACACTGTAGTGAAAAATAGTGTGCTTATATATATGCTTGTTTGCCGATATTCTTTTGTGATTAACACCGAGTATTATTTTTCCCCTTGATGTGTACCCGTTGATATGTTCCAAACAGATACTGCCTTAACCATCATGTGATAGGTTCGCAGTGCAATTGCCCATGTCTACGCTGAGCGTATCAATGCCTTACATCTATAGGTCACTGAGCATGCTTTATTCCTGGAATACGCCTCACTGTCCAGATCCTTTGATTGCCTCAAACTCACTTCCGCCTGTTAGATCACTCACCCGGGCCGTCCCTCACCACGAACCTTGTATTCCAATATGTGCGTGGGGCCCCGCTTTCTATTCCATTCTATTTTTATTCCTTCCCCCCCCTTATTTGATAATGTAGGGTTCAATAGTGTTGTTGTCTAATACTACAGTATTACAGACCTCGGATCAACCAAATCGTCCGACCCTACCTGCCACAGGTGTTACCATGACAACGAGTGACTCTTTGAGTCTTTTTTCACTTACTATCACCCCGTGACCTCCTGTTGCTATGTCTACCGTAACAACAGGAAGGTCGGCGTTCTCCTCGAGGCAGCCGAGAGAGACGCTTCACCGTCAATGAGCCGCAGTAGACCGGTATGCCTCTCCGCTCCCCCCATCGGCTCCCGATACCCACAATTACTTTTAATCCTACCAATATCTATGATTGACACCCTCCTCCTGTCCCTCTCACTAGGATACGGATCCCGATTTATACGGACGTTTTCCTTTCCTTTTTGCGCTGGGGACACAGGACATACTTTACGCCAATCGGTAAGCTCTACCGATCACTGTTATTGCGAAGCTCCACCGTGAGTACCTTCACCTTGGCCATATCGATCTGATTAATGTTCCCTTTAACCAGATACGCAGAGTGGTCCCCCCCCGTGTTCAGCAACCGGATCGTTTCGCCATACCCCTTTGGGATATCGGACTTCATTTCCTAAGTAAGTCATGAACTCTCTCGCTCAGCCCTTCAGATGAACACGCGTTAAATCTAACCACTGTCCTGATAGGCATTATATTGATTTTTCTCATAGGATTGAATATCCACTATCAATCTTACCTAATGTTTATTGACGATCACTGATATATTCAGGTATGTGTAATTTATAATGTGAATACCCTCATACAAACTGTGATTTGGTCAGTCTTAATAATGATACACTTACCCAATATCTTTATTTAAATTTAGGTTGTTTGCCCCACCCCCTTTTCGTCCTGATGAAGACCCACTTGCAAGGACTTTACTGATTCCTGCGCCCCTTGGGTCGAAACGTCGACTTCTTCACCCTGAAACACAGCCTCCTCCAACCCATAATTCATGCATAGTATGGACATTGGGGCATGTGTACTGTGAATTTTTATGTTGATTTGTGGTCCTTCTATTGTCTGTTCGACATTGAATTCATACGAATGTTTGAATAATACGTGTTTTTATTATCACTATCCCTTCCTACACTACCCTCACGTTTGCACGTCCCCCTTACCCCCAGGGGCACCAATACAACTGTAATTTATGTAATTGATTACCTTTTCCCTATAATGTGAATTAAACATTATAGATGCATTTACTTTTCATTTGCTTTATTTAAATTGTTTTTACTCAAACGTCTACCTTACTGGGACCCCCCTTTTTCTTAATGCTAGTGGCCTGCAGCGCTGGTTGCGCCACCCACAGAAGCGGCCTCGTAAGATGTGTCTCGGGTCCGCCATTGCTGACCCCGCGTACAGTCTCGTACTGTCACGCTGACTGCGCAAGTGCCCACACTTGCCAGTCCCGGAACCTTCCCTCACCTTCATATCAGTCACCCCTATGGTAGGCCTACGGGCAGGGTGCGTTGCAAGCGTAAGGTAGGACAAGCCTAGAGTGTGGCATGTCCTAGTAGTGAATTGCCGCCCTTTTTGGTTCTTCACCATTGAAGGGCTACCTGTTCTCTTAGGCCAGATGAGCTGTCGGAGCTATTACACGCTATAGTCCTGGCAGGCTCCGGGAACACGGTAGCAGGTCGAGTTTAGTATGCCTGAACTCAGAATAATAAAATACTTCCTTTAGTAAGGTTTATTTTAATATCCTGTCTTTGCAAATGCTACTTTTAGAAAGTTAGCCTTTGCTCGCCTAACTGTACAACTGCCTCTGCCAGGATGTGTATCTGCTGTCTGGGTTTGCGTGAGTGACAGGGCTGGTAGATTCCCGGGGATAGTCGGGTGCTCCAGGTGGTGAATGGGGTGCTTACACCAGGGTGGGTGGGCGGAGTAGTCCTTGACTCTGAATAGGGTTGTGCTCCACCACCACAACGCTGGCTCCACCTCCTGCAGAGCGTCTGATGTCTCTGCCCTGCACCCTGAAAGAAGACGGCAGCGTCCTGTCAACAGAGTACTCCAGAACTGGGTTGAACCAGGCTCAGGCCCCCTGGCCTGCAAAGACAAAAGAAACGCAGTATAAATATAGGAGCTCCGCTCCTTACAAATCAGATCCAGTTTTGACCATGACGAACCTCTGCCTGACTAGAAGGACCACGAGAAGCTGAAGGACGGAAACCAGTGTGTATCATGTTAGACTGGCATGCAGTGGTGCCTTGCTGAGAACGGAGAGGAAAGGACCAGAGAGGACTTTGTAGACTTGTGCCTGAAACGATCTCCAAGGGCTTGATCGAGAGCTTGCCCCCTGAACGGAACCCCAGGACCATTGGGTTCTATCTGCTTGTGCCCGTCTGCTGTTGGGCCTTAGTTCTTAATTGTGACTCGGGTGCCTTCGCCCCCTCCCAGGTCGTGACAGCTCGGAGCCTGGTCGCCCCGCCGTAGAGAGCCCCGCTCATTCCTGAGTCGCTCTCCACTTCAGTGCCGGGCCGCCCGCTCTCCTGTAACCTCGCCACTAACGGAGCGCGTTGTGTGCCTCTCATCTTCTCCAGCCGTAATCTGCACGGAGAACATTCCATAGCCTCGGACGGTCCATACGTGGCAACGTACCCGACTGTCTCGCTTTGTCCTCCTGAATACCAAGGCTCGTGCCGCACCTCAAGAAAGGCCTCCCCGTACAGTGGTACCGGAAGCCTGGTGCTGCACTCGTCTGCCCGAGAACGTGACGCCCCTCACAGATCCACGAGTACGACCCGGCGTGCTAAGAAGTAGTACGTCCCGCAGGCCTGAACGGTGCCTCACCCTGTGAGCTGCATCGATCCCGGATCGCCGCAACCCTCCACAGTCCTGCTCCGCCGCCTCGCTCCTCGAGGGGGACCGAGCCGGAGAGATCCTCTGGAGAACCGTCGGCCTCGTCCAGGGTCCGCCCTCACCAGTAGCCGCGCCTGAAACGCCTCGGACTTCCACAAGCAAGGTACACTTGAACTCCGTCCCGAGTTCATATCGGATCCAGGGTCCGCAACGTTCTTATTTCCCTGTCATCGTACCTTGCTGAACAACGAACATTTGAAGACTAAGTTTGCCTATTGTAATCTGGTGGCCTCCATTCGCTAAACGTTATTTTGGTCTTGTGATAATCCTGCTTGAATATATCTTTTATATAAAGTATACGTATTTTTGATACAACCATTTGACTGGTGTCCATTTGTGGTGGGTCAGTGGGTTTACTGTGTGTGATCATAAATGCTTAACTTACTATCGCCCTGAGGATTAGCTTTGTCTGCTCGCTCCACACTACCTAGAGGGTGAGCAGGGGTTATTCGAAGGAGTAATTCCCTTGCCCTGACGTGGGACTTAGGGTTCCTGCTTGTCACAAGTGTATACCTGTGCCAACCAGAAACCTCCGGTTCCAACACAGCACATTTTCATGTAGAAGTTATTGCTTTAGCTGCTTGCACTCTCCGTAAGTGAAACTACTCTCCTATGTGAAATATTTTAACTCAGCCTCACCCACATTCACTAATTTTAGGAGATTGGGACTAATTTTTTGTCCACAGACCATGACCCAAAGCAAGAGAGAAAGACGGAAAGGGAAGAAAGGCTAGCGATAAGAAAACAATGATGAATGCAAAAAAGGGGATGAAAAAAGAACCTGCAAGAATGAGCAATTTTAGGGTAGTGAAAGAAAAATATTATCGCAACCTTGGCATTCAACAATTGGACAAAGGAAAAAGTTTGGGGTTCCGCATTTATGTTTTTACAAATTACACACTGCCCCCAAAATGTCATCTCCACATTTAGTAGCAGATGTCCCTCATGTTTGTTCTTATTGTTGGCATAACTATATCTTAAACAACCCTCCCATTTACCAGCGCTACCTGACAGCTCACTGATGTATCCGTACCACCAGAATGCACACACAAAGAATGGGCCATACATTTCAAAGTAAGAGGTGTCAGCTCCACATCAAAATAAGTGTAAGCTGCACAATATCCGAGGATGGAAAGGAAATGGTGGCAAAGTTGACTTATAAGAAAAAGGCACATGCAATTCCAGTCCCAACTCACACTTTCAAGAAAATATTGGCCTTCCGAAGGAAATATTACTAGATTTCATCGAAAACCTACCCAAGTGGAGAGATGTAGGAACAGCGAGAGACACGAAAAACTATCACTAGTAATCAGATTCTAAAGTAGACCATGCTCACTAATAAGACCTCTGCATATTCTAGAAATGTTACACTGCCAAAATGGTGCACCATAGACGGCCAACTTGTTTACAGTATTGTAGTGTAGTTCCTATTATCTCAATAGGCTCTGCGCATTGGAATAATATCTTCAATAGTATAGACCTAGGGCAGAGGTTAACTAGGTCTTCTACCGACGATATTAGACTTAAAGTTTTGTGTTTGCCAGCTAGCTCAGAGTTCACTAGAAACTTTCTCGAATAGGCAAGGAGGGTCTGAACCTCCCTGGGTAGACAAGAAGGGATTTAGTTTCTGACAACCATAGAACATGACAACTTTGCTCTCCCCTAATCAAGAGTGTATCTCTAGAGTCGTGTGAAAACAAAAGACAACTTATTTTACTCAGTCAGTTCAGTGCATTCTTAGTTTCACCAGATTGTAGAGAAAAGGAAGAGACGGGCGTGTTCAATAAAAGATGTTATTTATTGATCAGTCTCTTTTCTCGTACAAGAGAAATGGATCGCTATTATTGCAATACTTATAGTTAAGTAAAGTGCATACAGTAAAGACAGAATTATAAAATAATACTGTAAAAGCATTGATATGGTTTCTGAGCCATATGATACTTTAAAATGGATAAAATAGATACATACATATATACATTTGACTAATCGTACTCAACTGGTGCTTCTAACCACGCCTACCCCAGTGTACCTGACCTAAGCCTAATACGTGGGCGGGAGTAGATAAGTAGCAGTTTAAGTTAAGTTTATTTTGCCAAGGGACTGACTCAAGAATTCTCTGCAAGGGGTTATTCAGTTCTGTACCTGGGATCTAGAAGGTTGGAGGGCTGGTATCTCTTATCCCAGGTCTTGATATTCCAGCTGCCTGCGAGGGCGGCTTGGAAGCGCCGGAGCTGGATTTCTCGGCAGGAGAAAAGCAGCGTTTCCTTCTCAGCGCGTCAGAAAGGCGGGGCAGCGTCTGTGGGCTTCGCTCTCAGCTGGGCTCCTCGGCACGTCTCGCTGCTCCAATCTTGTCACCACCGCGTGTGTTTGCTTAAGGCAATGTCGGTAATATTTATACCTGAAAGGTGCCGAGATTGACGTAAGGATGGACATAAATACGTCAATAAGGATGTCATACGAACGGGTTCGTTTGCACATTCTTTACTGAAGTTCTCGATGAAATCAAAACAATGGCTGCGGGGATTTTCCCAGGTCGCTGTAGGTTTGATTTGTTTTGAGAACTCCGTATGCCTATCAGGGGGCTGGAGGAATATCGCTTGCCTAATTAGATGGCATGCGTTATGACTTAATCAGATAACGCGCTTCTGTGCCGTAGTGTGGCTTGATCAGATAACGGGTTTCTGTGCCGTTAGATGGCTGCTAGTTAATTTATTAACCAAACCAGGGTCAGGAATAGGGGGATCGATACAGTACCCATAGGAATACATCACACCCACTCCACGTAGACTATGTCCATATTTACAAATCTAGGCATAGTAAAAAACTAGTAGTGCATGTGTATACCGTACCACCCCAAAATACATTCATATGCATTCTGAAAACTGGAAACATGAAATATACGAAAGATAATTATATGTACTATATGCACTCAAGCAGTATAATAATGCTAAATCTATAACGCATATTTTAAACTCAGCATGAATAAATGCGAAAACTACACATGAAATGGCTCTTAATACAGAAGAAAAGTGTGAGACCATTTCATCACAACATAAATTTTGTATGAACATGCTAGAGGGTAGCTAATGTCTCTAGAGTACCTAAAATAGAAATTCAGTTCTCTAAGAATAGTTTCTACTTTAAGCAGAAGATAAGTGTCCCAAAAAATTGTAAATATTTTTGGATTGGGGAAAAAGGTTCTCGCTGTCTGAAAAACTGATGAGAAAAAATTCCCATATCGCTTTTTAAAAGTTGAAGGCCAAATTCAGGATGTAGGGAACTCCGTGTGCTAGTTTGCTCAAAGTCATTCCTTCTGCTCTGGCGAAAACATCATATCATTCAGACTGTTGAAAAAACTGTCAACAGCTTCTTGCGAAAGTTCCACTAACTCGGAAAAGGTTGTTACCATGCATTCATGAGCATAATTGCCTTCATTGATGTTTTGATCAGCATAGCTGACTGAAGGTCGTACCTGATCGATGCTGCTTTCATCTCGTACTTCACTACCCCTCAATCGCAGAGGTGAAGTCTCCACGAATGCCGTCATCAGGATAGGTAGCCGCTGGGGACAGCACAATGTATGAGCCGTTACTGGACCCAACAAAGTTTCTGCGTCCATTGGCACATCCGATTGTAGTGTCAGACAGGTGTCCAACACGCATTCTTCGCCACATAGCAAGCACCTTAATACAGGCATAACACAACGTTGCCACATCGGTCTAAATGAAAGAAACCAAGTCATGTTCAGGTCCCGAAGCCGTGCTAGTCCAAGGACTTTAGTTATGCGGTCCCGGTAGCCAATGGCTAGGATCGTTTCTTCCCTTGTCGCAGGTGTTTTGTCTGTGACATGGTTTGCCATAGCAAAATAACAGGATCAAAAATAGGATGCCTGCCACTAGTCCCAAAAGGAGAGGAAGTCCGCCAAAAATGGAATGGACAAAGTCTGGAAAAATACCCAGGATGGCTTTGAATGGTGTTAAAACTCCTGAAAACACTGTCTTAAATACACTTGAGACACCACTGGTATCAGAAATATTTAAGATTTCGTTCAGTATTTCTGCAAAATGTATGGGGGAATTAGTTGATAACAATGAATGAATCTCTGCCGTTGTCCTTGCACCTTGGAGATCATACGTTTCTTTAGATGACGTTAGCCTGGTCGGCGTCTGTAGGAGCACTGTCCTCACTCGGGGAGAGGTGTGGCGCCGCGGCCAGGGCGACTGACGCTGGAATCTGGGGACCACGGTTCGATCCCCGGCTCCGGCGGCAGGTTAGCCCAGCACCATGTGACTCTGGGCAATAGCTCGCTTAATCTTCCCGACGGCCCCCAGCGCCTAGAGACCCTTACGGGTGATTGTGCGCTTTACAAATGTGGACTTTACTTTACTTTACTTCATTCTGCTTAAAGTATCAATTCGAATAGAAGCAATTTTCAAGTTGGGCCATAACCTTGCCTCCCTGTCTGGAGAATCGTTCGGGAACAATACTCGTTCACAGCACATGACCTTCCTAGTCACGGTTATGAGATAAGGTTTTCCGGGCAGCAAACTACAACATCTGCGATCTACTATTAAAATGTAACTCCCGTTCGAGAGCCTCCTAAAGAATGGTCCTATTTGTGTTGCAGGTGTGCCTAGCTGGTAACATGAAAGGTTATTAGAAGTCCCTTCACAGGCTCCATGCAAGCTAATACCCTGACACAGAAGTGTACCGCTTAGTGATCTTGCACAATTATTGCCACTAAGAAACACTTTCTGGCCTTTATTACTGACACATTCGTGTGTATAGGGCAAGTTCTATGTTGACTTAATGTACCCTTTACCCAACCTTTCATACTGGCCTGCCTGTATATATTTTTGGCAGTATTGAAACTGGAAAGTAGTTATCGGAATATTTATTATCCCATGTATTATCCATTCAATGACAGGTCGTTCTGACATTGTCAATGGTAAGCTCTCAAGTTTTTCAATGCTCAGAATTGTATAGTCAGCACCCTTCTGTGCCAAACTGATTTCTTTATCAGTAAGGTTAAAGATATTAAATAATGACGTTGTGTTGATTAAACGCCAAGGCACGTAGCTTGAACGCAGATTTTGTAACGTCCAGCCAAGCTGTACAATAGAACGCAATTGGGACTGACCGTGTTGTAACAACAGTAAGTCTTGCGATATTATATCGATTGCTGAAGACACAATGCTGTCCAGAGAATATATTCTGGAGGACAGAGTCATTAACCCATTGTCCACCAAATTAATACGGTCAATTTCCCGTATTTTCTCTTCTGTCTCAATTTGAGTTTCTTTCCAGGCTTCGTTATAAGCTGCATATATAGAGGCCGCTATGAAACGTTTTTTACGCTGTTTGCGTGGTCCCATAATGAAATCAAGCAAGTCAGCACCTTCTGTAAGTAAAGTTAGGTGTTGCTTAATTTCTGCCAGTGTGGACGTTTGTAGCCATTGAAGGCAGAGCTTGCCCACGCTGTAGGTGGGTACTATCCCTGGATGTTGTCTTTGGGAATATCTAGGGTCTGGCCTGGTCAATGTGAGCCCCTGTATTTTGTTCAGGAATCTGTCTTGACAGTTATTTGTATCTGTGGGCCAGATCAACCATTTTTTCCATTCAGGATGTGTTCTGTTTTGGTTTAATATATGGTTCACGTCTATCTCAACATCTATAGAGCTATTACTGTTCACTGTTGGCTTTGGAATAGACGGTTTGTTTAAATCTTTGATTTTGGCTAAGCCAAGACAGGTAGTTTGTTGAATAGTGTCGTTCAAAAATATAATTTGTTCTGGGATCATGCAGGCTCTAAACAATGATTCTATACCTTGTACTTGCCAATCTCTTGTACCCCAAACAGTTTTTGCTTCAATATTATTGTTCCAGAAATCAAAACCAAATGTATTCATTTGCTCAAAAAATGAATCTGAATATATCAATTTTGTGTTTGTAAGCATGGTCTTCATACCTGTCTTATTTGACAATTTGAAATAAAATGTTTCTGCTTTACTTGTGTTAAACCCTGAAAAGTATGAATATTTATCATAAAATGTTTTCGAGCTACCTTTTGGAGGAGTAGCACAATGTTCCCATTGGTTATAATTTAAAACATTTCTAGGTTGTGCAGATTTATGTAGATAATGGTTACCATAGTGGTTGTAGCAGAACATCTGATCATAATTAGACGAACCCTGCAAATAATCATGTTCTGTAAATTTAGCAGACATCACTAGGTCAGACATCATATCATTAATACTTTCAAAGTCCCAATCATCAGCAAATGTGCTTGGTTTTACAAAGTCACTCAATGAGATCTTGAATTGGTGTGGATACTTCAGGATTTCAACCGGACCATAGATTTCATAATCAGTTTTGTCCCATGCTACACCGCCTGGTATAGGATTGGCTGTGAAGTTCACGGAAGAAAGTTCTCTTTTCTCGACGTGTGAAGATGTGTGTGGTTTAAGGACCAAGTTGATTTTCTGGCTTGCTGTGTCCATTGTTGCATATTTTCCCTCAATGAAATGTCCCAAGCATAGTACCATGATGAGCCACAGTATGAGGATAAACGCACCTAAGGCCACTCAAAATTCAATCCATGGAGAAATCAGATAGGTTTCTTTCAGTTGTTGAAAAAGTTCCTTAGCTTTATCTTTAAAACTTTTTGTTGATGGCTGTTTCTTAGATTCACTCAGTTCTTCAGATAAATCATCGAAGTTGATGAAGTAGCCGGATGCTGTTCTGTCAATTGTTCCAATTGCTTCTGGATTACTTTTTGTTCTAGAAGTTTCCTTTGTTTCATCAGCATAGTCATATGTTACTTCATTGTAGGTTGGTGTGTCTCTACTAAATGTTTTTATTTGGGTTTTTAGAGGTTTAAGTTCCATTGCTTTATTGCATTGTCCTTGTTGATGTTCTGTAGGCATTTCGAATGTGATTAGCCTCCTAGTTTGAACCTCTGGATTTGTGGCAAACATTGGTGTTCTACTACTTCTTGGGAGTCCACTTGGCCTACTGTTTGTTATCGGCCACATGATTGTGGTTTTACCAGGTCGATGGATACAACTCTGTTCTCCTTTTTACCAGCAAGGGGCGGTAGTACTACTGATCTTGTCCCGTTGATAGACAAGACAGGAACTGCTTTTCTGTAAGAAGGCCCAAATTCCTTATTTACCGCGATCTTCTCTCTGACTAGATCCCCGACTTTTGGAATCCAGACAGGCCTTGCTGGGACAGGTGGTTTCTCTTCAGTGGTTGTTGGCTGCTGTTTCAACTTTATGTTGCTCAGGTCTTTCCTTGTTTCATTTAAGTCTTGTAAAATAGCCAAACGATCTTTGATATCAAAGCATTTATCTTTAACCACTGAAGTCTGACTATCAAGATCTTGGATCATCATTCTAGTCCCGAACAATAGTTCGTACGGACTGAATCCTTTCAGAGAATTTCTTGGCAGGTTATTTAGACTACGTTGGACACTTATTAAATGTTTGACCCACCCAGCTCCCGAACCTAATACCTTTTCCATTCTAGATAGCTTTATGCCTTGGTTTTTTCTTTACACCATCCCGTATCCCTCAGGAAGGAAGTGAGAAGAGTCCCGCTATGCAATGCTCATTTGGCCATGCTTCCCCATAAGCTTGATGGCTAAAGGGAAAATATTAGTCAAAACGTAGCATGCTCCTAGCGTATATGCCATTATAGACTCGCAAATCTTTTTATAACAGTCCAGACGTCAGCCGAGCGCTGGGGTCTACATTATAAGTGAAAATTAGTCTTTTTATGTTAATATGACGCTTTTTTTTTTTTTTATGATGGGTACTTTCTTATTGTTGTTGTTTATCTGGAGCAAAATGCCACGGCAATAGTCCTCCTCGCTCGCCACTGCGATCTCTGTTACAGCCTGGGCAGTTTTTTGCAAAAATGTGATGATGCAGACTCATGCCTGGCCACCAGTACACTGATTGTAATTCTTCCAGGGAATCTTTTAGCTTGAGGTGTCTAAGACCCTCACCCATATGTGCGTCTGCGATTAACAAGCTTCTCCTGTCCATGTTTGGAATTACTCTGTCCCCCACTCCAGGGATTCGAGCAAAAGGAACGGAGTTTGCATCGATTATGTATGTATAGTTGAGTGGGTAATTGATCGGTAGCACTGAGCAGTCACCTTTTGATGACGTTCTCACCGCCAGCACTGTTTCAATGTATTTTACTGTACGCTTTTTTGTAGCTACGGAAGCCGATTTAGTTGCAACCGCAGTGGCTGTCTCAGCCAATGAATTCCCTGCAACGTGAACGCCATCACGCCGATGACCCACTGAATGTATCACGTGAGTTTTTGGTAGTTCTTTCTTAAAAAGAACTACTTGTTCCCAAAGCGCTTTCTGCTTTATTGTGGCACCTGTGTCATCTTTGTAACCATTCTGAATCCATTTCTGTAAATCGTTATTGTATGATTTGATGCAGTAATGCGAATCGCACACTATAAGTGTCGGGAATTCGCGATCGGCATTATCTAGCGCCTTTTTTAACGCTATAATATCAGTTTGTTGTTCTGAATTATTCTCCACTGAGTGTGTTTTTATCAATAGAGGTCTTAGTTTACCTCCGCGCCACACTTCTTTTGTAACTTCACATGTGGCGTTGTATGCTTGCTCTCCCCAAACTGAGGGTTGAGCATGTCCGTCTGTATAGATTACACAGGCGTATTGTCGTAAGGGCAGAATGTCGATTGGCAGAGGATATTCTCTTTCATATTCTAGATATTTTATTTCCTTCAATTCCGGATCAAAATAGTATTTTACTTTGTCTGTAGCAATAGAATTTACCCATTGTATCCATTCTGGATTCAATGCCGTTGTCGGTAAATTACATGGGGTTGTTAATGCCTCAAAAGCTGATTCTGCTGTTCTGACTGTAATACGTCCATCCGTCAGCTTGGTATTTTTCTCTTGCTACAGCCGTTTGAACCGCATGAACAATGTTTTCTTTAATGCTGAACGTTTTTTCAGCTTCTGTGTACAAGTGTGATTTGAATGCAATTGGTACCTTTTCTCCCTCATTAGAGGTCAGGTATGTGAATCCGCATCTTCCTGGAATGACTCGAATCACAAGGTTGCGTGTGTTGTCACGTGTTTGTAATTTTGTTTTAACTAACATGTCTGTTTGTAAAGATCTCAAAATTTCTGTGTGTTTTTGAGTCCAATTGATTCTTTTAAAATCTGGTTTTATTAGATCATAGAGAGGTTTAACTCTCTCTGCATAATTTATAATGTAAGTTCTTCCGAAATTTAGCAAACCTAGAATTGATTGCAAGTTTTTTAATGTTTTAGGTGCTTGGAGTATAGCACATTTCTCTAGGAAATTGTCAGCCAGGCTTTTGCCTTCACTTGATAGTTCATATCCTAAAAACAGAACTGTTAGATGGGCAATTCTTGACTTTTTAAAGTTGAATTTGTAACCCTCTGCTGCGGACCCAAGTATTATGGTGTTCACTCGCTTCAAGTGAGTATCCAAGTCATCATCTGTTAGATAGATGTCGTCGACATAAGATAATGCCTCGTCATCATATGTTTGTAGTAATTCTGTTACTCTCGCTGAGAATAATCCTGGGCTGTTCTTCAACCCCTGGGGCAAACGACAGAATTTTTTTTGCGCGCCATTTATTGAGAACGCCGTCAAATATCTGCTCTCTGGTGCTATATTTTGACAAAAGAATCCATTAGAGATGTCTAATGTTGTTTTGTATTTTTTGCGCACTATGTTATTCATTAGTGCAGCACTATGCGAGTTTTGTACCGCAAAGGTTCTGCAACATGAGTTAAGATGTCTGTAGTCCAAAACAAGACGATATGAATTGTCTGGTTTGTAGACAGGAAACAAAGGACTATTCATTTGTGAGGTGCAAGTTTCAATCACCCCCTGGTATTCAAGTTGATCTAGGATCTCTTTTACCTGTTTTTTAGCTTCTTGCTTAATTGGGTACTGCCTCTGTGCAGTAGGTTGTGATTTTAACTGGATTTTGTGAGGAGGAGAGTCCTCATCCCATCCCACATGATTTTTATATAAGGCAGGGGCTTGAGCTACTGCCCACTTTCTTGCAAGTGTATATTTTTTATGAATTGGAATATGATTTGAGAAGGCAGGCATAATTATTTCTTCGCCATGTGGGCAATCCCTGACAAACTCTGGTGGCCAGTCTCTTTCAGCTAGAAGGATGTCATAGCCCTTGGAGAGATTATCCCAAAATAGACCCCTTATTTTTCTAGTCTTATCCCCCTCTATATGCAATGTTATTTCATATATTTTATGAGGTTTGCTAACTCTGGTATCTGCAGTTTCCACTTGAATGTATTCATTCGTGTCCACTGTCTCCAGATGATTCATAAGGACTTTGCGAGCTATGCTCACTTCTGCTGCGCTGTCTAGCATTGTCTGAGCCCATTCTCCGTTTTTCAGCTGTGTCCTCAGTATTCTCGGCATGATTTATTACTTTAATACTGGCTACCTTCTTCTTTGGAAATTGTATTTTTTTATTTTGATGAGCAGGTTCCTTGTCTTTGGACTTGACGTGCTCTTCCCTGTGTTCTGATCGTCCTCTTCTTTCTGATTTCTGCGAGGAAGTCTGAAAAGATTGAGAGGGACGTGTATCAATATCTTGATATCTATCAGGTTTTTTTATATTATCCCTATTTCTAAGGTTGTATTTTTTCACAGAGGGCTCCCTTTGGGGAGACTTGCGTCCTTGATCCGGAGATCTTTCTCTCCGCCGAGGAGACCTTCCTCTGGACTGGAATCTTTTTTCTTTAGGATTGGATTGTTTATTTCCATCCCAGCTCTTTTTTTGAGTGTTCAGATTATTTTTGATAAAAACCTTTTCAGGACTTTCAATTAGTTGGGGTTTCACTGGTATTCCACCCAAACTATCACTTCCTAGTTCTTCATATGATTTTTCTATAATTCTGGCAATTTCAGATGGTTGGTCTGCTATATTTGTCTCTTTTAACCTCTGGCGGATCGCCACATTTGCTGCTTCTCCCTTTATGTTGGCTAATAATATTGCCGAGACCTGCTTGAAGTCTTTCAGTAATTTCATACCGAGAGTTAAAGCGGGTTCTGGACCGTATTCATCTTGAATCTGTTTTAGCACATCTGGTATTACTGACATGGATGGTACACCATGTGTTTTTGTGTAAATGGAAGCAAAGACTGTTCCCCAAGTGTCACAGTCCTCCACATGTGGTGCGATTCCCATTGGAAGACAGATAGTCAGAATCCTGTGTTTCTCAACAGGGGTGGTATCTGGAAACACCGCCTCTATCTGAGTGATTTTCTGTGCTAGCCAGAAAGGAATTTGTTCCCGTTTTGCGGGTACTTTACCTAGACAGGACTGTATGTTCTGTGGTGTAATTTTATTTGTGTTCCCCTGATGAGGGGTCAGCTGTGGAATTTTAATTGCTGGTTGGACTGTTGAAGTCCGCATTACATACTGGACTAATTGTCTATGTATTTTTATTAATTGTTTTAGCTGTGCTAAAAGGTCTGCTGCAGGCATTTCTTCAATGTCTGGATGTGGTGTGTATCCGGCTAGGACCGGCCACGTCGCTCCTGGTCTACCTAGTGGACCGAGCCTGGTGATGTGATTATTATGTTTTAGGGCGCCATTAAACAAGAGCAGGTGCTCTTGGAATTTGAGTGGTATTTCCACCTCCTCGAAAGGAGTGTACTCATTAGGAGGTTCCTCTATTTTATAATAGTGGAAGTCCTTTGTTACAGTGTTTGCTGCTGGAAAGTTTATCCATGAATAGAATACCTCTGTCTGCCGATATTCGGGTGCCTCAATTACGAATATGACTGTACCACCTCTCGATGTCAGTCCATTTTCTATAAGTTTTAAAGTTATAGATTTCCTTATGTTGACCGGGATGAGTATTATATCCGGGTCATTTTCCTGCATAGTATTATCCGCTGCTAGTAGTTCAGCTGCTATTCTAGCTGTCTCCCTTTCTACTTCACTGTCTGACATTTTACTGTTAGAAAGGTTATTTTGTTTGTTTGCAGATCAGGTTTCCATGGAAACAAAGATTAGATGCACAATATTTTGGAACAGTGTATCCTTCAACGTTGAATAAACCAAGAACCATACATAGGAGTCTCCTCCTGCGAAGTTTGGCGGATATGACCTTTCACCCACTCCAGACGTCTTTGGAGTATTATGGGAAAAAAGGGGCTCTGTGTGAAAAAGCACGACTGAGTTACTCTAATGTCTTGCGTTAGTTTTATCGCCTATCCAAACGGTTGGGCGCCATGTAGTGTAGTTCCTATTATCCCAATAGGCTCTGCGCATTGGAATAATATCTTCAATAGTATAGACCTAGGGCAGAGGTTAACTAGGTCTTCTACCGACGATATTAGACTTAAAGTTTTGTGTTTGCCAGCTAGCTCAGAGTTCACTAGAAACTTTCTCGAATAGGCAAGGAGGGTCTGAACCTCCCTGGGTAGACAAGAAGGGATTTAGTTTCTGACAACCATAGAACATGACATCTTTGCTCTCCCCTAATCAAGAGTGTATCTCTAGAGTCGTGTGAAAACAAAAGACAACTTATTTTACTCAGTCAGTTCAGTGCATTCTTAGTTTCACCAGATTGTAGAGAAAAGGAAGAGACGGGCGTGTTCAATAAAAGATGTTATTTATTAGTCTCTTTTCTCGTACAAGAGAAATGGATCGCTATTATTGCAATACTTATAGTTAAGTAAAGTGCATACAGTAAAGACAGAATTATAAAATAATACTGTAAAAGCATTGATATGGTTTCTGAGCCATATGATACTTTAAAATGGATAAAATAGATACATACATATATACATTTGACTAATCGTACTCAACTGGTGCTTCTAACCACGCCTACCCCAGTGTACCTGACCTAAGCCTAATACGTGGGCAGGAATAGATAAGTAGCAGTTTAAGTTAAGTTTATTTTGCCAAGGGACTGACTCAAGAATTCTCTGCAAGGGGTTATTCAGTTCTGTACCTGGGATCTAGAAGGTTGGAGGGCTGGTATCTCTTATCCCAGGTCTTGATATTCCAGCTGCCTGCGAGGGCGGCTTGGAAGCGCCGGAGCTGGATTTCTCAGCAGGAGAAAAGCAGCGTTTCCTTCTCAGCGCGTTGTGGTAAATAAATAAAGAATACCTCTATTTTTGACTAGATATACAATAACAGATAGCTCAATAAATAAGAGTCAAGATTCGAGGTAGCTGGAGTTTGCAGGTTTAATACAGCATAAAGGACAGGAACAGGACAACCTGCACGGGCAAGATCTGGGATGGCTAGCAACTTTTAATAACAGTGCACAAGCATATATAGTTAAACAAAATACATGATGTTCAATACAATAGGCGTAGCAGTGGGCAGGGCCTGTAGCAGTCGCGAAAGATAAGGCAGAAAGTAGGTGTAACAAGAGGCGTGAACAGGGCGTATACATAGACATGTGATGTAAACGTAACAGATTATGTCATAAATGGGGCGGAAACATGGAGGGGGCTACCTAAGGAGCCGGGACCTCTAACCTAGTGGTGCGCGCAAACTGACAATGACGTGTTACTAGGAGAAGCTGGGGGCTATGACTTCTGCGCTAGAAGCAGAGACTGAAGTCTGGAGAGTCAGAGCGACATGTACCTAAACACTATCTAGTATCTTATGTTTAGAGAACATATTGATAGAATCCAAAAGTTATCAGGGTAAAGGCTAACAGACTCTAAGACTGGTGCATGCATTATTCTACATGTAGTGCGTGTTGAGGAATATTAAATGACCATTAATACAGTATTTCTCTTACATGGAGACGTAAAGGCTAGACCATGACGGAAACTATTGATGCGATTCAGTAGCTTAGGAATGCAGAGAAGGAGGGCTGGACTGATAACTAGAATCATAACATACTCTTGGCAGACTGGCAGGCAGAGCCAGGCCGAGCCGGGCACTGTGAGGCATGAAGTAAGTGAAGGGTCAGGGATACAGGTGGGGGCTGTATCGCTCCTCGGAGAGGGTTCAGGAGACAGGAGCTGAATCTGGTGTCCGGGCCCTTTTGAGGCCTAGAAACGGGGATTTTACAATGAAATAACGTGCACACTGTGAAACGTGGCAACGTAACTTTACATAGGCCTGATATTCGTTGTATTCACGAGAACTGGAAACTGGCATACTAGAGTTGGACACAACTGTAATTGCGTCTTTAATCGATCATGGGGAATACATATGCATATTAATCATGCACACATAACATAAGATGGGGAACACGTAGGGACACAGAACATGGCAAAATTTACTTTTCCACATTCCCTCCTTGTGCCCTACGTTTCCATCAGGAAACATCAATATTCATGATACCATCTATCATTTCATACAGTATCATTTGCTCATCTCGAATTGTCTTGGAACGGGATTTAGGACGGGACTTGGGACTAGGAATACAAGAGGTAGCACAAATGCTGCAAATCGCAGGGCCACATTGTATACAGAGGCAGCAACTGAATATGATCGCTGCTGCAATACCTAGAAATGACAATACTTTCCATCCCCAGGCAGAAATTATACTCCAGAACCAACCGGACCATGTCCAGGTGCCTGGATTCTGGTGTAACTGATGGGCAATTTTATGAAGTCTGGTTATAGCTGAATAAACAGACGGCGCGTTATTAGGAATGAAAATGCAGCAACTAGATCCGATGACTCTACATGCTCCTCCTCTATCGGCCAGTATGACGTCAAGAACGAGACGATTTTGGAGCACGACAAATCTCATAGCAGATTGCTCTTCGGTTAAGTTACCTAGGGCAGAGGCAGTCTCATTCACTACTGCTTCAAGGGTTCTGGTTAATCTACGTATTAACTTACTATTCTGGATAGGTCCTATAAAGAAAAAGAATCCTCTATTGAAATCTGTATACTGTTCTAGAGCAGTTTCAGTTTGATCGACAATCGGGGACTCGATCTCCCTTCTATGTCTAATGTGTACTAGATGTGTGTTTCTATGATAATCGGACGGGGCTAGGAAAACTGGTGGCAGTAGGAAGGCAATGTAACAGGTTCCCTCCCAATCGAGGGGCAGACGAACATATGCGGTCTGACCACAAACAAAATAAGAATGACGTGAAGCTTTGAAAATAGATTCCCCACTGTCACTATACTTGACAATAGTAGTACAATCACTATGTCCTACATGTACGGAACCATTATTTCTGACACATAATTCGCCTTTGACTGGTAGTACTGAAATAGCAGGTAAGTCTGGAGTAGGATCAGACTGAACATTCAGGACCATGAAATTCGAAGAATAATTACCTAAATTATAAACTTCATTTTCTAGATCTAACCCTGTTCTGTGGGGAAGACCTTGCTTGTCTGGAAAACATGTACTATTCAGAAGGGACATATCATTTGAAGATGACGTTAACATGGACCAGGCTCCACATGAACCATTATGTGAAAACGGATAAGGAAACAGTGGCAGAACTCCCTTCGGTGTCTGGAAAGGGGGGAGTCGACCACACACCCAACAATTAGTGGCATTGCTGGTCTGGTGTGAATAATGTAACATACGGATAAATGAATTGTTGCGCATAGCAAGACGATAGGATAGTTCATGAGGAGGCAGATCACTAAACGTGTGCTCTACTGTAGCATTAGAAAACATATTTACATGAGAAATTGGAAAACATAAATGAAATGCATAACTCGTGCAGGTAACCATCAAACTTAAAAACAAAATAAAACTTAGAAAAGCGATACATCGGATTGAGTTTTGACTAACTCTCTCACTATGGGGGTCTATCTCATACATGTCAGATACCTGTCTAACCGTTTCACCCGAGGGGGACTTAGACAATTAAACTGGCTGACTTATTTTACTAGACCGAAGCTTCTGTTTATACTCCTGCTGCGGAGTTTTCTCTAACAGGGAGGGCTTTGAGTCAAAGTCAATAGCGGGACAGTCCTTGATAATAGGCCAATGTTTGGACTCGGAAGTGTCTATAGAAGTGTCATTGAGCTGTTTAGGTCTTAGTCCGTGAAATTTCTTGACATGAGACAGATGCACCCAGCCTTTTCTGCCTTCCAACTTCACGGCCGTGCGGGTGGTCAGAAGGACTAACTTCGGCTCCTTCCAGCGAGGCTCCAGCGGACTTGAACGATCGAAATTCCGGATTAAAACCAGGGTGCCGGGAAGGACCTCGTGTGGCTTGACTTCAGTATTGTCGGGAAATGCAGCAGCAACCTGTGAACGACAAGAGTGTAGGGCAGACATCAAGGAAGCTGGGTAATCTGTCAGCATATTACTGGAAACATCTGTAATACTTCGGGGTCTGGGTGTACCCCACATATTCGGGGGGCGGCCGAATACGACCTCATAAGGGGACAGACCTGATCTGGAATGTGCGACCATGCGCATATAGAACAGAGCAACTGGCAGGGCAACTAACCAGTCTACACCTTTTTCTTGACAGATATTGGCAATACGTATTTTCAAGGTTTGATTATGTCTCTCTACGAGACCGGCTGCTTCTGGATGGCGTACACAATGGAACTTCCACTGGTACCCTAACAAAAGGGAAACGTGCTTCATGAGTTCAGATGAGAATGGCTGGCCGTTATCAGAATACACGTCCCTAGGGAGTCCATAGCGGGGGAAAAATTCACGAACCAACTGCTTGGCAGTGGTCGCGGCTGTGTAATCTGGGACTGGATATGCTTCTGTCCACCTGGACAAAGCGCATACAACTACAAGGACATACTTGAAACCTCGACATCGCTCCATCTGAATATAATCCATCTGGAGGACTTCAAAAGGGTGGTCAGGAGGCTGGAATCCACCTTGTTCCACCGGGACACTTTTACCTGGATTGAACTGGCAACATATCATACAGGTACGGACTTTCTGCTTGGCTGCAGCTCGTAAATGCTTGTTAAACCAAATGTTCTGGATACTGTCTATCATGGCTTTTTCTCCTAAGTGTGCTGGACTATGTGCGGTATTGATAATGACTTGAACCATAGAGTCGGGGAGAAACCATGTGGCTTTTCCCTTCGTCACCCATCCCTGATCTGTCTGGACCCCTCCTTGTTCGGACCATTTCTTGATTTCTTCAGGAGTAGCATGTAACTGGATGTCTATGACATCTTGGGTAGGGTCCTTAACTGTCATACAAGTAGTCTGTTCTAGAGTGGATGTCGGTGTCTTGTTAACTGGTATGTCTGGTGTCTGTGCTGTAAGCTTGGCTGTTCGATCCGCTAGATCATTACCTTGGGAAATAATGTCGGTAACTTTAGTATGTGCCTTGCACTTCATAATAGCGATAGATGTCGGTAAATGTATTGCATCTAACAGAGCTTGAATAAGGAAACCATGCTGAATCTTGGTTCCATGAGAAGTCATGAAACCTCTCTCCTGCCAGAGCACTCCGAAGTCGTGTACGACTCCGAATGCGTAGCGTGAATCGGTGTAAATATTAACTTTCAGGTTCTTGGCGTGTATGCAGGCTTGGGTCAGAGCAACTAGCTCTGCTGCTTGAGCAGACAGGGTGTCAATACGGTGTGTTTCAATAACTTCAGTGTCAGTAGTCACTGCATACGCGGCTACTAGTTCTCCTGTACTTGTTCTCATACATGAATCATCCACATAAAGTGTCAGGTCGGGATCTGGTAATGGAATATCTGTCAGATCTTGTCTTGGCTTAGTCATAGTGTTAACTACTTCCACACAGTCATGTGTGGCCGGATTTGAAGTAACTGACGGTAACAGTGTAGCAGGATTTAGAACGTTGCAGCGTCTGATTTCTATGTGTGGCTGGAACAGTGTCAGTTCATAACCTGTCAAACGTGCAATTGTCAAGTGCTGAGTCTGTGTTCGGTTTAGAAGAACTTCCACGGAGTGTGGAACTTGTACTGTTAAGGAGTGTCCTAATACTATGGAATCACTTTGTCTGATAGCTAGTGCTGTGGCTGCAACTGACTTGAGGCACGCAGGCAGAGCCTGGGCTACTGGATCTAGTGTGCTCGAAAAATAAGCACAGGGCTTGTATTGTCCGGCTTGATCTTGTGTAAGAACAGATAATGCTGTACCATCACGTTCTGTGACAAAAAGTGTAAAAGACTTACTGTAGTTCGGTGTTGCTAGAACAGGTGCTTGGCATAAAGCTTTCTTCAACTCATTAAAACTAAGTGTATGTTCAGATGTCCAAGGGAGAACAGTCGATACGGCTGCCTCCTGTGTCGTTAACTGTATCAGTGGCTTGGCTAGAAATGCATACTGAGGAATCCATTGTCTGCAATAAGAAGTAAGGCCGATAAAAGCTCGTACCTCCTTCTGTGTCTTGGGCTGTGGAAGACTCGCTATTAACTGGATACGGTCAGGTGTCAACTGCCTACCCCACTTGGACAGTAAGTGGCCTAAGTAGATCACTTGCTGGACACAGAATTGAAGCTTTGAAGGGGACACCTTGTGCCCCATCTCGGCTAGGAAATACAGAACTGTAAGTGATGCTCGCTCGCAAGCACGTTCAGAACGGGCTGTGATCAGTAGATCATCGACATATTGGAGCAGGGCAGTGTCAGTTGGCATGTGAATGTTGTCTAGTTGTCTCTTAAGTGCTTGACTGTAAATGCTAGGACTTTCTGTGAAACCTTGAGGAGCTCGTGTGAATTTATAGCTCCTTCCATTTAAACAAAAACCGAAAAGGTACTGGCTGTCTGGATGAATCGGGACACTGAAAAATGCGTTCTTGAGGTCGATTACTGTAAAAAATATTGCCTCAGGATCAATAGCTGTCAACAGAGATGAGATATCTGGAACAACTGGGTACTGGGGAATGATACATTTATTGAGTTCTCGAAGGTCAATCACTAATCGATATACTGGGGGTGCATTTGGATCAGTACGTTTCATGACTGGAATGATAGGAGAATTACATACATTGGAGTCAGTTTCTACAACTACTCCTTGAGCCATGAGCTCGTCAATAATTTTGGATAAGGCTGCTACAGCCTCAGGTGGCAATCTGTACTGTCTGATTCGTGGCAGGACTATACCTTGCTTGAGAGTCACACGATGGGGTGTGATCTGCATAAAACCAACATCAGTTGGACCTTGTGCCCATAGATGCTGCGGAACATTAGACAATCTCGGATCAAAATCTCGTAAAACATAGTGACCCTTGAAGTCACGCAAAAACAAATGTATTCCCTCTGGGGAACAACATATAACTGAACCTAATTCTTTCAGTGTCTTAATGCCTAACAAATTTTCTGGACATGACTTCGTGAGTAGCAGGTCAGTAGTTCGGGACAATGGACCTACTTCTAGAGTAACTGGTTTGGAAATCTCGTTAACTATTGGCTTTCCTGAAAATCCAAGGGAAACATTTCTAGAGCCTGAGAGCGGAGCCCCTGGAACCTCGTCATGACTGATAGTAGTCCTACTTGCCCCTGTATCAATCAAAAACTTTCTGTCTTTCCCTAATACTTGACTATGTACATAGGGACCTTCTTGATCTACAGGAATCTCGATGAGAGGCAAGCCTACCTCCCTCTCTAGGCTGTTTCATGAATACGCTTGATACTCTGGATACTCTGTCTGTGCATACTGGTACATCTGCTGTGTGACATGCTGTGTTGCAGCGATAGGCTGCGGTGCTGGAACTGTCTGTTGTGCATTCTGTGGCTGAGAAGTCTGTGAAACTTGTTCTTGTCTAGGCGGACGTGGTCTTTCTTTAGTTTTACCAGTGGCTATATTGTGTTTCAGAACTGCACACTCGTTTATGAAATGACCTGGTTGTTTACAATAATTGCATGTCCCTTTAACGGGAGCTGCAGGATGACTGGCTTGATTCGGACCCCTCTTCTGACTGTCTTGAGGAACAGATTGTGCAACTAGTACTTTCATTTTCGTATCTTTCATACGTCTTCTCTCGTGTTCTTGCTCTTCTCTGATTCTATTCTGGTGATACTGGAGCATCTGTAACATCTGGGACGGAGTACTAGCTTGCCATGTACTTTCGACTTTCAAAACTCGATTCTTAACTTGTGGACTTGAGTTCTCGACTAGTTTAGTAACAAAAAGATGAGGGTATGACTCACTACTCGTCTTTAAACCACTGTTTATTATAAAACATTTCTCAAATCTAGAATAAAAATCACTAGTGTCTTCGTCTTGTTTCTGTTTACAGGCTGAGATTGCATCCCAGTCTTCCTTTTTAGTGGCTAATAACCTAGGTAAAACTTGTATCAATAATTCTGGTAATTCTTTACATTTGTCTCCAAGACCGGTACCTGGTACTCGTATCTTATCTTCAGCTTCTAGAGCTGCCCAATCGATCTTTTTCTCTCCCACCTCCCAATCTTTTTCCTTGAGTTTTTCATATATGCCCGCAGGCAACAGGACTTTTAACATTTTAATAATATCTGGATATGTGTATTCTCCCATACGGAGCATGTCTTTTAATTCACGGTGGAACCCTGCTGGATCTTTGTCGTGACAGGGAATTAACTTCTTCATTTCTAAGAGTTCCATCTTGGTAACTGGGGTGTAAACAAATACTCGTTGCATTTCACCATCTGGTGTCCTAACTGGGTGTACTTCTCGTAACGGATGCTGTCTGTCTATGTAAAACGGTTTACTTTCTGGAGGTGAGACATGAACAAAATGTGGGTTCAAAAACGTTCTATATTTGTGGCGCTGTTCTAGAATGACACTAATTAAATCGGTACCTAAACCTTTCCATCTATACTGGAGTAACTCGTTCAGGATATCATGTAACGGACCTGGATCAGAATGTTGACCCTCATACAGTGTAATGAGGTGCTGGATCATATACATACCCACCAGTCGCTGCTCGGCTGGGGGCAGTTTCAGAAACATTTGTGCCACTATTTCGTCTGGAAAAGTGGTAGAATCAGTAATCCATCGGACTGCTGATCGGGCTAGTTCTTGTTCATGCATGGTACTTAACTCACTATAACCGATTCGTGATTTCAGAATTTGATCGGTAGCTTGAAATACTTGTTCTAGAGAGCCTTGTTCTGGTGCTGGATGATGAAAGACTTTCTTGTGTTCTAGGCGTGACTGTCGGTCTGGAAATCTAGATTTACCTACATACGCTATTCTGGCGGTATTCTCGTCGTCTACCTCTTCAGTAGGAGAGTCATTTTCTTTCTCGCTTCCTAGAGCTTCTTTGCGTTGTTCGTGTAACCTTATTATTTCTTTACGTATTTTCTTGTACATACTCTCTATACTATTGAGTGTCTTGTGCTTACCCTCGGCTATATTATCACTCCACCTTGTCAGAACTTTCATTTCGGTCGGATCTTTAGTCGGGGAATCTTGTTCCCGTATTAAACAATTGATCAGAAACTTTAATAACATGAACTGGATCTCAGCTTTCCTGAGAGACATGACTTCACCAATACTTTCTGGATCTTGTCCTGTACGAATGAAACGATACATTCTGTCTAGATCTTCTTTCATATTCGGTAGGGTGACCAAATACTCGGACACCTGCCTTATACGTACGGAATATATAACCATACTATCCTCGCCTGGGACTGGATCATAACAGCATTCAGTAAGAGCTCGCCTGATTTCTGCAATGGACTGATATTTGGGCGTACGCTGTAATGCACGTTCATGTAACTTGACTGGCCCTAGACGTCTATTTGGCGGAGGGGTACCAGGAGGACCTCCTCCCGCGGCCCCTAAGCTGGAATCGTCGATTGATACTCTTCGTGCTGGCAGAGTGGCTGATGTGGCGGGAATTTGTACTACGGGCTGGACCGGGGGTACCGTAACAGGTACTGCAACAGGTGCCCCGGTGGCTGGGGGACCATGAATTACATTATTTACAGGAGCTGGTGGAACAGGATTTGCATATTCTGGGACTGTGTCGTCCAAATAGGACGAGAGAAAAATATCAGCTGCGGTCGGTTTGTGACGTAGCTTGGTCGGAACTAAAGGTGGCGGGAAATTACTGGATGCCTCTGGGGTTGCTTTTGGCAAGCCCTCGGCAAGAAGAGGATACATACCCTTAATAAGGGCATTCCTCTGTCTGTCTGACTGTTCGGTTTTAACTCGTTCACCTATTTCGATTAGTTCCCTTTCTTGGGCTCTTTCTGAGGATTCTCTACTTAATTCTGACTTTCTGATCTCTTTTTCGGTTCTTTTATGAGATTCTTTGCGCCATAACTCGATGGCATCTTTCTGTGACTGTCTGGCTTTCTTTTTCCATAATGCTTCTTCTACTCGCATGATGCACTCGGCATCCCATGTACCCGATACGGGCCATCTATACTTTTCTTCTAACTGTTTGGTGTACTCCACCCACAAATCTAGATACAATATGGCACTTATGCCATGCTTTTGATACATAAAATGACCTGGACTGTCCCTAGGCGGGACAGGAACTGCTTCTTCTAACAGACCTTTTCTAGTTTTTAACTGACGTAACTTGGAAAACAATGGCATGACTGGGCTGGAGTCTAGACACAATACAATACACAATGAACACGATAATTACTGAAGAACACCACTTTCATACCACGACATTGAAATACATGAATGACATTTAAAATGACAGTTCGGACAAAATACTACCTGGAATACTGAAAACAGAATACATGAATTTCTCGAGAACAGAACAGACTAGAACAGAAACTAGATGCACTGCTAAAACAGTACGAAACTTACCGGTCTCATAAAGAGACACGTCAGGACCCGCATCCACCTAAGTGGACACTTCGTGTTGGATCTGTGTACCCAAACCCACGGACCAGAGACAATACAATTGACCCTGTCTAGATACTACCCCAGCAACGGTACTCACCGGGCAGCAAGAACGGACGGCCTCGGACTGGACTGGACTGCTACGATGACGGACGGACGAACTTCGGACTTCTGTTACGGGTGGGCCTCCGGGTACCTCGGACCTTGGACTCTCGGCTTGGGCTCTGGTCGGGACTCGCCGCGTTCCTCCACCGCCTCGTCTGGATGCTGGACCGCAACCTCCGTCTCCTCCGTGGGCCTGAGGGATACTTGAAGCAGAAATATCTGCACGTGCACGGTATGGTTCCGTCACGGCTGCAGAGGATCAGGGGGCTTGCGTGGCTTCTCCGGCGCGTGGGGAAAGGGCAAGTCCCTATTCGGGCGCCATTATGTGGTAAATAAATAAATAATACCTCTATTTTTGACTAGATATACAATAACAGATAGCTCAATAAATAAGAGTCAAGATTCGAGGTAGCTGGAGTTTGCAGGTTTAATACAGCATAAAGGACAGGAACAGGACAACCTGCACGGGCAAGATCTGGGATGGCTAGCAACTTTTAATAACAGTGCACAAGCATATATAGTTAAACAAAATACATGATGTTCAATACAATAGGCGTAGCAGTGGGCAGGGCCTGTAGCAGTCGCGAAAGATAAGGCAGAAAGTAGGTGTAACAAGAGGCGTGAACAGGGCGTATACATAGACATGTGATGTAAACGTAACAGATTATGTCATAAATGGGGCGGAAACATGGAGGGGGCTACCTAAGGAGCCGGGACCTCTAACCTAGTGGTGCGCGCAAACTGACAATGACGTGTTACTAGGATAAGCTGGGGGCTATGACTTCTGCGCTAGAAGCAGAGACTGAAGTCTGGAGAGTCAGAGCGACATGTACCTAAACACTATCTAGTATCTTATGTTTAGAGAACATATTGATAGAATCCAAAAGTTATCAGGGTAAAGGCTAACAGACTCTAAGACTGGTGCATGCATTATTCTACATGTAGTGCGTGTTGAGGAATATTAAATGACCATTAATACAGTATTTCTCTTACATGGAGACGTAAAGGCTAGACCATGACGGAAACTATTGATGCGATTCAGTAGCTTAGGAATGCAGAGAAGGAGGGCTGGACTGATAACTAGAATCATAACATACTCTTGGCAGACTGGCAGGCAGAGCCAGGCCGAGCCGGGCCATGTGAGGCATGAAGTAAGTGAAGGGTCAGGGATACAGGTGGGGGCTGTATCGCTCCTCGGAGAGGGTTCAGGAGACAGGAGCTGAATCTGGTGTCCGGGCCCTTTTGAGGCCTAGAAACGGGGATTTTACAATGAAATAACGTGCACACTGTGAAACGTGGCAACGTAACTTTACATAGGCCTGATATTCGTTGTATTCACGAGAACTGGAAACTGGCATACTAGAGTTGGACACAACTGTAATTGCGTCTTTAATCGATCATGGGGAATACATATGCATATTAATCATGCACACATAACATAAGATGGGGAACACGTAGGGACACAGAACATGGCAAAATTTACTTTTCCACAGCGTCAGAAAGGCGGCGCAGCGTCTGTGGGCTTCGCTCTCAGCTGGGCTCCTCGGCACGTCTCGCTGCTCCAATCTCGTCACCACCGCGTGTGTTTGCTTAAGGCAATGTCGGTAATATTTATACCTGAAAGGTGCCGAGATTGACGTCAGGATGGACATAAATACGTCAATAAGGTTGTCATACGAACGGGTTCGTTCGCACATTCTTTACTGAAGTTCTCGATGAAATCAAAACAATGGCTGCGGGGATTTTACCAGGTCGCTGTAGGTTTGATTTGTTTTGAGAACTCCGTATGCCTATCAGGGGGCTGGAGGAATATCGCTTGCCTAATTAGATGGCATGCGTTATGACTTAATCAGATAACGCGCTTCTGTGCCGTGGTGTGGCTTGATCAGATAACGGGTTTCTGTGCCGTTAGAGGGCTGCTAGTTAATTTATTAACCAAACCAGGGTCAGGAATAGGGGGATCGATACAGTACCCATAGGAATACATCACAGTATCACTGACCTGTGGACTCACCTGTGCACTGTAACCTCATCCAGAAGGAGCCAGTCATAGGTAAGCTCACATGATCTTTCATTTCATAGATAGCATAACTGAATTCTGTGAAAAAGGTGTGGCACAGCAGCCAGGGCGGCTGACTCCGGAACACAGGGGCTCATGGTCCATCCCCGGCTGCAGATTAGCTCAGCACTATGTGACTCTGGCAATAGATCGCTCGGTCTTCCCGACGGCCCCCAGTGCCTTCACACCCATAGGGGTAATTGTCCACAATACCTGATTTATAATTATTTATTATTATTATTATATTGATTATCAGTCTCCCAAACCTAAGAGCATCATAACAACAAAATCAACCTGTGTCATTGTGTTTTGATATATTACATTGCAAACTTTGCAACATCGCTGCAGTAGGTAGGTGCGAGAAGGGCAAAAAACAAAACCACCAATACCTCGGCAGGGTAACACCTTGGAAACATTTAACACAGTTAAGGTTCTGCCCTTTCTCTATGCTCCATGGCTGGCCAAATCAGTAGCATCACTACTACATTTACTATGTACATGCCCTTTTTTACTGCAAACCCACAAATCCATACTTCGGGAGATTTTAAGGAATGAACAGATAAGAACATGTAGAGCTGCAGTCATCAGGTGTCTTGGAGGGCTTTCTCTCTGTTATTGTCCTCAAAAGCTCAGGTTCAGACTGTGTCCCAACTACAAACGCTTAGCTTCTTAGGGTGGTATTGCCAGCAGTCCACCACATCCACATGTAGATGACGTTCGTCAATCCAGGGGAGTCCTGGGGCATCTCAGTGTTAGGACCTTCTAAAAATCACCTCAGACCTCTTATGGTAACCCTGTTCACACCCTCATCGCCAGGGGTCAAAATGGGTCACTTCAATTATTCCGAGACTAGGAGGTTGAATGTAGAAGTAGGTTTATTAGGTACCTGTTCCCTACATTCCAAATGACATCATCACATTCTACAAGGTGTGCAATGCCTTCTCACACAATGATGGAATAGTCTTTAACAGAGTAGTAATGGATATTACAGTTTCCTCCTGGTGTGTCGAAGATGTCATCACATAGGACAGGTTTTAAGCCCTGTGCAGTTTGTTACTGGTAAATGTCGGTGAAGGATGCGCACCTTGTCTGTGGTGGCTGAAGTGCGACCAGAGTCTAAAGAGCTCTTCCTCCCATTCAAGATTGTTGGGACATTCAGTTAAGAAGAACAAAAAGAAGACTAGGAAGTCGAAGCGCTCTTCAACTTCTCTTCGTCCTATGCCCGATGCGACAAAGGAGCATCGACATCTGATGCCTGGCTCTACGGAGTCAGTGCCTGGGGCGACTCCCCACCTTCCTGAATATCCGGGAGCCGGAGTGCCCCTGCCCAACCTAAAGGCTTTTATGAGGCCATGCGTCTCATATGTGGATGGCCTGAACCCGTCGAAAACCCTTTGTGCCCAAGGGGGTTGGATGGAGCGCCCAATCGGTTCTGCCTGGCGGCTCCAACTCCAGTGGGCCCCTTGGATCCAAAAATAGTGGCTCCCTGTGCAGCCAATGTCAGCCTACTATCTTCTTCCTATCCAAAACAGAGTCAGAACTGCATTGCTGATGTCATAGCTGACACCAGCCGGACTTTCAGGTTATAGAGCGAATTCTGAGCACTATTCCTACAAGCTGGGCCTCAGGGAAGAGTGGGAGGACTCACTGGATGCACTAGAATACCAGCCATACGAGCCTCAAATAGACTTGTTTGAGGAACTGGGTGATGCCAGCGGACTGGATATCTTTCCAAATCTGGGCATGTTTTATTCCCCTACCATGGCTACAGAGGAGGTAGGTTTTTATGCTATGGTGGTGCGGATTGCAGCTGAGGACATTCAAGACTAATCTCTGACTGAACTACTGCAACCGGGCGTGTCCCCCTCAAAACACCTACTCCCATTTACTGAGGCCCTCGACAACATCCTTCTGGGAGCCCGGTCCAAATGGTGGTCGTGGCCAACAACAACAAAAACAAGTACATTTCCAGTCGGAGCCACAGCACGGGGAACGTGTCACCCGCAACAAGACTTACAGATGGTAGTTGGCACCAACACCTCAGAGGCAGCAACTTACCCTCGGTTACGCCTTCTTGGAGGAGCTCCTCCTGGTACAGACAGCCCTGTTGTTAATATATCAAAAGAAACTCTAAACGATGATGAAATTAAAATACTGGAGAAGGGCTTATCCTATGTCCCCACCAGCCACCCAGACTCTTTTGTGATTCGCACCGAACTGTTTAAATTTTTTCGCAAAATCAGATTGAAATATTTCTTCAGAAACTCCGCACCAAGTGCACAATCATCTGTCACGGGTCTGAGACCTCCATCGACCTTTGTTCCATTCAGTAGTGCTATGTCACACAAGATTCTGGCCTACGAATCAGTTGTACTACGGGACGTACTGCAACTTCTAGGAACCAAAGGCTACACCAGATTCAACACCAGCAAAAATGAGAAATTGGCCCTACAATCATTATCTCAGAACACCAAACTTGTCATCAAACCGGCCGACAAGGGTGGCGCCATTGTGGTACAGGATGCTAGCTCTTACGAATTAGAAATTCTCCGTCAATTGAATGACGGCACCAGTTACCATCTGTTAAGATCTGATCCTTCACAGGCAATTGCACGAGAAATTCTTGAAATCACAACAGCGGGCCTAGACCAAGGTTTCCTATCCGAACTAGAGTTCAAGTTTCTGAACAAACCACACCCACGGCTGGCAACCATTTACACCATACCCAAGATACATAAATCAATGGTCGACCCCCCTGGCAGACCTATAGTATCCGGGTGCGGCTCGATCCTTGAGCCCCTGGGGCAATACATTGATTTTTTTCTGAAGCCTATTGCAGAGGCCACTCCGGCCTATTTGCGTGACACCATGCACACCATAAACATCGTGGAACAACTACCCTTTGATGCGAACCAACAACTCTTAGCTACATGTGACGTCGTGTCACTGTACACGTGTATCCCGCAACAGGAAGCCCTAATGGTTATCGCACGCTGCTTGCATCAGCGACCTTCCCCGGTCCAAGTACCTACGGAGTTTATAGTGGCGTTGCTACGCATAGCAATGACGAAGAACTTCTTTGTCTTCAAGGACAAATTCTATATGCAAACATCGGGAGTAGCCATGGGAGCGCCTTTTGCCCCGGACGTAGCCATTCTATACATGGCTGCCTTCGAACAGGACACTGTACTCAACTCGATCAATCCATTCAGAGACCATCTCGGTCTCTGGATGAGATACATAGACGACATCTTACTGATCTGGCAAGGCAACTTGGAACAACTGATGGGGTTTTTTGAATGGCTGAATGCTCAATCCCAATTTTTCAAATTTACCATCCAATCTGACAACCATCAAATCAACTTTTTGGATCTCACAATCTATGAGAACACAGGGCATCTATTGACCAGACTATACCGCAAACCTGCCGAAAGGAATTCACTTCTGCACTACGGCAGCCACCATCCTCGAGCATTGCGGGATAACCTGCCATTCGGGCAATTTCTACGCTTACGCCGAAATTGCTCCATCAAAGAACACTACTTCACCGAATCAGAAGATCTGAAGCAGAGACTTCTGAGCAGAGGCTACCCCAAACAGTTGGTCAAGAGGGCGAGGAAAAGAGCCTGGTTCTACCCTCGCGAGGAGTTACTGGTTCCTAAAACTGATAAAGACCAGACTGAACAGAGACTTGTATGCGTCACTACGTTCAACACTAAAAGCAACAAAATAAAACGCATCATCAACAACCATTGGGAATTGATATCGGATGATATCCAGCAAACAGAACTGCCATTACATGCTTTCAGAAAAGCAAGGAGTGTCAAAGATCATGTGGTCCGCTCTCTCCTCAGTACACCGGAGGCCCCTACCATCAATACCACGTGGAACCTACCTCCAATCCTGGGCCACTTTCGATGTGGGGGCTGTAAAGCCTGTGACAGTACAATACAGACCAAAGAATTTACATATCGTCATCACAAGATTCCACTCAAGAGTCATACCAATTGCAACACGGTCAATATCATTTACGCCATCCTGTGTCCGTGCAATTTGGTATACATTGGCCAGACTCAGCAGAAAGCCAAAACCAGGATACTTCAACACATGAGTAGAATCCGCTGCCAAGTCCAAGGTGCACCCATGGTTGACCATTTTTCCACAGCAAGTCACTCACCAGAAAGTCTGAAATGGGTAATCATTGAACGAGCCATACTGGGACCCCGGGGTGGGAACATCTCCAACATCCTAAACACACGGGAACTCAGATGGATGCTGACCTTTGACTCAATTGAATCAGGGCTCAACGAACAGGACAGTTCTTTCTCGCAATTGGCCTGCTTGACCTAGTGATTTTTCAGGTCTGATCTGCAGTGGCTTTTACCCGCATGTGCGAGGTACGCCATCATTCTGTATGTTGTAGCATTGGCTTACTGTAATCGTTTACGGCCTTTACCCGCCTGTGTGAGGTACGCCGTCTGTATTTATGCTATGTTAGTAGAATAGCGGTTTTAACATCACAACTGTTCAGTGTATTGTTCCATCAATTATGTGCGCCATCCCATTGGCCTACTACTTTATATCGTGAAGTATATTATGACACAAGCTCTATGTATGCTAATTCATATTGTTGACTCATCTGCCCGTTTATCATGCGGGACTCCCTTTGCACAGAACGACCTTTGCTGAGTACTCCCCTCGGATTGGGTCTCGTCCATGTCACTCGTTCACGCTGGCATTTCTCGCCAGGGCGACCACTTTTCCCATAATGATTACCAGTGGATAGCCACGTTACCCCTAACGAAGTATGTCCACTATTTTCATTGTTTACATGTTGCTTAGCGACGGCATCTAGTTTGCCCATGTCCGCACCCTGTGACTCTGTCACGTGACTGTGTTGCCACGGTGATTTGAGCAAACCCGGAAACCCGCACCGCCTTTGAGACGCCAACCCGCGATCTTAGATGGATTCATTCCATGACCGGTAAGCAGTCGGCGTGTGTTTTAAGACCGTCCCGCTTTTGTGTCTGTGTTTTCAGACGCTATACATCTACAGTCTGTAATGTAATCCCAGCGTTTTTCATGCTTTTCCCATTAGACCGCTACATGCGAGCGTCCCTACCTGACTGACACATTTAATTACCCCTGCCGGATTTGTCCACATCACGATATCGGGGTAAGTCCGCATTCCCTCCTCTATGCCTCATTTAATGTGCTGATGCCATTCTCGCTATGTTGCCTAAATACGCCTCTACCTTACTTTTAGATAGAAGTATACTACGAAGGTATCCACGACCCCATTCTCTACCCGCCACCATTTTACAACGTTTGGTGCATACTACGGTGAGTTTTTCAACCACCATTACCCAATATCACCCTGCATTAGAGCAAGGCGCTTATTTCAACTTTGGATGTACTTATTCCACAGATCAACCCGTGGAATTTTCTACTTAATTGATTCGGTCCCGCAGATACCACTTCTGTGGTAAGTCTTTTACCTCTACATTGCAAGTCTTTTACCTCTACATTGCAATTTATGTAGTCCCCAGTGACTCTTTGGCCCTTCCCTGTTCTGGCACTCTGTTGACCAGGCCTTAGCTGGCACCAACCACCCCAGTTCCTCCGTGCCTCCGTCCACCCTGTTTGATCGAGCTTTTCGCCACGTGCTCACGACCAGTATATAATTTTACTGACGCTCCAATATAATGCTATTTTAGCGGTTATAGTGTCCCAACTATCCGTATGGGATCTCAATTCATTTACTTTATTCCAACCCTATTGGGGTGATGTGCTACTATGTTTGATCTATATACAGGGACGTGTATCCCGTATTTACAACGTATATTTATATATTAAATAGGTTGTGTGTCCCTCCAGTCCTGATGAAGACCCCCCAGCAAGATAACCACTGATATCTGCATCCTTGAGGGTCGAAACGTCGACATCCATTTTCGTTCGTCAACTCCACTCCCCACTGTCTACATTTATTGGACTACTTGGAGTATGACTCCTTCCGAACAATCTTATGAACATTTTGTGTCTCATTTTTTCTGTACATAGTGTGTAACTCTGTCAAACGACTGACAACTGTTGAGTTTACTGTCACTTACGAATTGTCACTCTCTTCCTCACCATTTCCCCACCATCACTACACCACCCCATCCCGCTTCCCTCTTTGGGGCACCATCTAAACTAGTGATCTAATATTGTGTGTATCTATTCTGCATATTCAATACGCATTCCCATTGTGAAGTAAACAATGTGGACTCAATTTATGTTTCCTTGATTATTTTTCAACTGTGTGGTTTTATGTTCCATTGCTACTGGGACCCCCTCTTCTTATCTACCGGTCCAAACCCAGCACAGGGGCTCCTGTGAATAAGATGATTGCCCATCACCACCGACCTGTACTAGGGGCCCAACCTCCCTCACACAAAACCCTAACCTGGAGTGTTGGTGGTACAAACTTTCACATCGCAGGCCACATTCCGTACCACACACCCAGAAAGGGAATCCAGGAGGCTGGACTCCTTGGGGAAGAAAATGTTTTCTTCTGCCAGCCTGACGTTGCGGTCTGTGAATGTGAACCAATTGTCAATTGGACCGATATTCCCACACACTGTGGGATAGGGTTGTACACGTACTGTCACAGGTGCCGGAAGATGCACAGGCCATCTTCTCCCAAGCCATTTCAGATGGGGGAGACGCAGCAAAGTTCACAATCCATTGTGGTCTGGACATGACCGACTCACTGGGCAGAGCAGTTTCCTCGACGGTGGCCCTGAGGTGCCATTCCTGGCTGAGAATAACTGGTTTCTTGGGGGATGACCAAGCTTCCCTTACAGACATGCTCTTCTATGGCACTAGTCTCGTCAGAGACAACATCCCCAGTCTGTGTTTTGCTCCTTTCGTGGCTACAAAAGGGATTTTCAACTGTGCCAACCCTATCTTAGCCACTGAGCTTCATAAGCTTACCAGACTCTGCGTGGTTAAGGGCAAGGTTCTCACCTACCTCTTTGGTCAGGTAGCCAGCAGTCTGGTCCAGCCGCCACCCCACCCCCAGCAGCTGCAGCCTCCAAACCTTCCTAGTCTTGCCCTTTAATATCACAGGCATCCTGTTGGCGGCAGGATCCGCCATCTCCTCCATCACTGGCAGTCCATACCATTGGACAGTTTTTTTAATGTATTTTATTTTATTTTTGTGCTTTATAGAGCGCGAACTTGACCCGTTGGGGTATCAGAGCGCTTTTCATAGTCAAGAAGTTGTACAAAAGGCATGGAATCACGGGAGTACAAGGGGATGCAAGAAACACAAGGTACAGTTAGCATTACAGTAGCAGAGAACACGGGAGGGAAGGATGGATAGAAAGTATAGTTAACATTATAGTTGCTGAAGATAGGCCCCGGGTTTCTTGGTGGGGCGAAAGGTCGACAGAAGGAGGCAATAGTCTCTATTGGGGTTATGAGACAGGGTTTAGACAAGGAACTTACTCATGAGGAAGGATTTGGCCTCCTTTTTGAAATGTGCAACAGAGGGGATTCTTCTGATGGCGGGTGGGAGGGAGTTCCATATTCTTGGCGCAGCCCCAGCGAACGCCCGGTTATACGTTTTTTTTTCTGAAAGCATGCGGGCTGGAGTAGGAGGTCTCTGGCGGACCGTGAGTTTCTGATTCCTCCAGATAACACAAGTTTATGTGCCAGATATGCAGGGGAGTTCGAGTATAAGGCCTTGTGCGTGATGCAAGCCAGCTTAAGCTGTATTCTAGCCTCGAGAGGAAGCCAGTTCAGCATTTTCAGGTGTGGATAAATGTGATCAAATTTCCTTGTGCCGGTGAGTAGTCTGGCGGCCGCATTGAGGCAGGCTTTTTTAGGGTGCTAGAGAGATCTTGGGTAAGCCAGAGAGGGTGGAGCAGCCATATTCCAGTCTAGAAATGACTAGTGCTTGGACTGCCATTGTTAGGTAGGGAGCGTCCAGGAAGGGTTTCAGTTTCCATAGGTAGCTCAGGTAGAATCTGGCAAATTTGGCCATTGAGCTGATGTGGTCTTGCATGTTCAAGCTGCAGTCCAAGGTTATTCCCAGCGATTTGGCCGAGTTCAGAATGGTCGGTGGACAGTTTAAGGCTGTGATGGCCTTAATCCAGGTCTGAGTTTCGGGTTCGGTTTTAGGAGCTGAAATAAGAAGAAATTCAGTTTTCTTTGCATTGAGTTTGAGTTGATTGGAGGTGAGCCATTGGACGGTCTGCTTCAGGGCCTCATTCAGGGAGAGAACCTCCTCGAGAGATGGGATTTTGATGTAGATCTGAGTGTCATCAGCGTACATATAGTAGGAGATATTTGCGGTGCGGAGGACTTCAGCAAGTGGTTCTAGATAAAGGTTGAAGAGGGTGGGGGACAGCGTTGAACCTTGAGGGACTCCAAGAGTGAGCGGACAGGATGCCGTTGATTAGGAATCTCTGAGATCGGTTTTGGAGAAAGGATCTAAACCATTCAAGGATGGTACCATCTAGTTCCATCCTAAGTTTTAGACGTTCAAGAAGTTTCCCATGGTTGACCGTGTCGAAGGGAGAGGATAGATCTAGGAGGACTAGAAGACAGGTTTTGCCTTGGTCAAGGGCTTGGAGGGCATCATTGACGATGTGGAGCATGGTGGTTTCAGTGCTGTGTCCTGGCCTGAATCCAGATTGGAAGTCATCGAGTAGGTGGAAGTTGTTGATGTGACAACTAAGCTGCAGTTGCACACATTTCTCCAGCACTTTAGCTAAGCGAGGGATGTTGGAAATAGGTCTGAAATTGTCAGGTGAGGCTGGATCCAGAGATGGCTTTTTCAGAATGTGGAGGACTTGGCCCATTTTCAGGGAGTCAGGAATGGATCCCTGCCGGAGAGATGCATTAATTATCATAGTCCAGCTAGGAATAATGGATTGGGCGACGGTAGCTAGGCATTTAGAGGGGAGCGGGTCGTTGAAGTGGTTCTTCGGCTTTAAGGTAGGTAGTATTTTGGAGACAGAGTGTGAAGTTGGTCCAGTGTGCTTGGTTCTTGGGTGAAGCCTGTTGGGGCGGCGTGGGTGGAGGAGGCAGGTCAGGGGGGTAGAGAGAATGTGGCGGAACTAAGGTTGTTACTTGAGGTTTTAATTTTGTCCGCAAAAAACAAGGAGAATTCCTTGGATGAAATTAGAGACTTGGGGTTTTCTTCTGATGTTTTGGCCAATTTGCTGAATTGGTGTTTGACCAGTTCGAAGAGTTTGCTGGGCCTGTTCTGAGCGTTCCCCAGTTCAGATCTGTAGAATTCTTTTTTTGAGTTGAGGATGTTCTTGTTGTATGTATTCCTGGCGGAGAAGTTTTAAGTGAGCAGCAGAGGGGTGCTGTCTCCAGATTCTTTCGGCTTGTCGGAGGGATCTCCTCTCAATGTTGAGGGATCCAGTGAACCAGGGGTTTCTATCTTTAATTTCAATTCTTTTTAGTTTTAGTGGGGCCAGGTCATCCAGAATGTTGGACATAGTAGCAGAATAGTGACCGTTTAGGTCACTGACCGTTGTGATATGCGAGGGAGGGGGGAGGTCAGATTTGCACCGAGCCTCGAGTTCCTTGTGGTCTAGGTTCTTAGTGTCTCTGACCCATCGTTTAGGAAGCACCGGCTGTGGGGCCCTTGTCTTGAGGGAGCCAGGTAGTAGGAAGGCAATGGCATGGTAGTCAGACCAGTCACAGGGGTCTATTGAGATAAGCTTGACGGTTGTTTCCTTAGCGATGATCCAGTCAAGAGTGGCTCCTTTCGAGTGGGTTGGGAGTAAACAAGATTGTGTCAGAGCTTAATTGGGCAGGAGGTCTTTAATGGCGTTGACATGAGGATCCTTGAGGTCGTTTCAGTGTAAGTTGAAGTCGCTGAGGAAGATGTCTTTAGCGCTGGAGGAATGTCATGCACATGGTTTCTGAGGAGGGTAAAAAGGTCCGCAAATTTATTGAACTTTTTGGTTGAGGCTTGGACCGATACGATGCCGCTTTTGTAGAGGGTGATGGTAAAGTCGGCTCGCAGGGTTGCGGAAGGCGCTATTGTGACTGAGTTTAGTGCCGTAGGGAATGTTCCTGGTTGAGCGTACATTGAGGAGGTGCTCAAAGGTATTGCACCAAGCGGGGGTTCTTATGGAGTAGAAAACAAGGTTGTTGATGACTGTGCCATTGTCTTCCACTGAAGCGTAGGTCAGAGATCAGAGTCTCAGGGTGATTTTTCATGGTGAGGTGCTTGAAGTTTTTCACTGCGGTTTTGGAGAGGGTAGGGGGTAAACCAGGGTGTATGTGTTTACCCCAGTAGAAGTCAGGCCAGGACCAACCATGTTGACAAGGGTTGAACACTAAAGGAGCGACCAAGGTCGGTAATCAGCAGAAATCCTTATGTCTGTAGATATTGGGATAGTAATTTAGGGAGATAAAAAGTTTGGCTGGGTCGAAGTGAGATGAGATTCCTGGAGCTTTCCAAGGACCAACAGGCTTTTTATTGATTACTATAGTAGGTCAGTGCCACTTCAAGATGGCCACCACCTGAGCGAGCATGGCTCAGGGTGCAGTAATGGGCCCTTGTTTGTTGAGAAGGTGCAGTCCTCTTTCTGTTATCACTGCTGGTCCAGCCTGGTTGAGGTACAGCTGTGGACCCTTGTTTGTTTCTGTTGTTCAGTCCTCTTTCCATTGCCATTTCAAGGTGCTGCCATTTTCCGGGGTGGACTGTCTGGGCAGTCTGAGAAGGCAGTTTGTGAACAAAATGGCAGGGCAATAAAACTGTTGATGTGCCATAAATTGGACGCTTCATGGAGTCGCTGAGAGTTCCGACATTAGACCCACCTCTGTGTCTGGGTATCTCTATGTCCCTGCTAGTGTACACTGCTCACTTGGTGGCTTTTATATTGTGGGGGGGGCTTCTTATCTGTTGGCTGAGTAAATCGTCTGTTATTTTCTATGAGTAAGCTCTGTTATTTTCTATGAGTAAGTTATTTAGGCAGGCACATCTTTTACAGCTTTACAGCTTACTGCTGCTTTAAGTGCGGGGGCAGGGCGGGACTTTGTCTCGAGCCGGGAGCCCATTCAGCAGTTCCTTGCAGCTGGAGTTGTCTCTGCAGCCCGAGTGTGATCAGACGGCAGCGCTGCGCCGGGAGGGGGGAGGGGGGAGGTATACGGCAAGAAACAGCTCCCCAGCACTTTCCAATAGAGCCCAGGCTCCGTTTGTCTCGCGCTGCTCCCGTGATGTCACCGAGGCCCCGACCGCGATTGTCTTGGGAGCGCTATACCAAGGGGGGGGGGAGGCAACGCGGCAAAGCAGCCTCCCAGTGCCTCGGCCGTCTCCCGGATCATCTGTCATCAGGCCAGAGAACCCCGCCCGGGGGCCAGCGCAGCCCTGCCTGATCCTGGTCAGTCCCGGGACAAGGGGCCCAAAAACAGAGAGTGGCCTGCAGCGGGCAGAGGTAGAGGGTAGGACCGGACTCACCGAAATCGCCAGATCGGGATAGGCATCCTCAGTCGGTCCACCAGCATCCCAGCCCTCAGTCTTTGTCCACAGTATACGTGGCTCGTTGGGGCACTGGTCGTCAGCAGCTCTGTGAAGCATCCAGTGGGCACGTGGAAATCGATCAGCAGCCCGCTCTTCTGGACAGCCGAGGTAAGAGGGGTCTCTTGAGGCTGGTCGGTCCGGTGCTGCGGGGTCAAGTATGCCGATTTTGATGTATGGGGCGTGGGAGGGCAGCGGGGCGGAGCAGAGCGATGGCAGGCCGGGTTATACAGGGATTTTTACCAAAAAGTGATCCCTTAACCCAGGAGCTCAGTGAAGGAGCTCCCCTCCGGTGGCCATCTTGGTTGTTGTTGCTTGGTTGCAGATCATCCTAAGGGGATATTCCCTTTGACACCACCACTCCCTCAATCCCTCCATTTTACGACTGGGTGACAGAGGATCATTTGTCCTTGCTCCGCGAGGAAGTCATGGCTCCCTTGGCCAATGGAGTCATAAAGACGTTTCAGGGGCTAGAAGGTTGTATTTCTGCTACTTTCTGGTCCCCAAAAAGGACAAGAGCCTTCATCTTATCCTAGACCTCTAGCCCTCACCCTCTTCATAAAAATAATGACATTTGAGGTGCTCATGCTAGCTCAGAAGACTGGATAGGAGTGCTAGACTTGCAGGACGCTTTTTTCCATATCCGTGTCCTACCTGCCACCGGCGTTATCTGCGGTTCATAGTAGGCCACAAGCACTTTCAGTTCACTGTACTTCTACTTTGGCTTTACCAGCACCCCTCAGGTGTTCACAAAAGTGATGACGGGGATTGCAGCTCATCTGCTGAGATCAGGGGAGTCAGGCTTGCCCTTCGACGACTGACTGTTGAAGGCAGGCTCGCACCAGACTGTCATTTCCCACCTCCGGGCTACGTATGACCTTCTGAATTCGCTGGGGTTCAATCAATGTGCCAAAGTCACACCTGACTCCCTCCCAGATGCTCCCTTTCATTGGAGCTGTTCTGGACAAAGTGCAGTTTCAGACTTATCCTCCCGAGCTGCGAGTCTAGGATATTCAGACTGATACCGATGTTCCAGCCTCTATCCTGGATTTTGGTGAGTCTGACTCTGAGGCTTCTGGGCCTCATGGCCTCTGGCATCCTGCTGGTCACAAATTCCAGATGCCATATGTGTGCTCTGCAGTGGGACCTAAAAGTTCCAATGGGTACAGCATAAGAGGATATCTCTGACCTGAGTCAGTCTTAGAGGAGACTGCAAAGGATTTGCAGTGGTGGTTAAAGAACTGCAATTGGGTCAGAGGCAGACCCCTCTCCCTTTCCCGTCCAGATCTCACATTATTGGCAGATGCATTACTTCTGGGATGGGGCGGCCATCTGGGAGAGGTAGAGATCAAAGATCTCCGGCCGAATCTGGACGCCAAATCAACCTGCTGGAGCCCCGAGTAAACTGATTGGCATTAAAAGCCTTTCTATCCTCCATCAAGGAATAGCTGGTACAAGTGTTCACGGACAACATTGGGCCATGTGATACTACAACAAACATTGCAGTGGGGGGTTGTATACCCTCTGTCAAGAGGCCCTGTGTCTCTGGACTAGTCTGGAACAGCAGGGCATTTCCCTAGTTGTTCAATTTCTGGCATGTTCCCTGAACGCCAGGGCGGACAAACTCAGCCACATTTGCCTAGCGGATCACGAATGGCATCTCCAACCAGAGGTGGCGAAAGGTCTCTTTCAGAAGTGGGCAGAGCTTGGTTAGATCTGTTAGCCTCCACTGAGAACACGCTATGTCTGCAGTTTTGTACTCTGGAGTTACCAAGGTGGCTCCCACTTGGACATACTTTGCATCTTGAGTGGAGCTCGGGCTTCCTGTACACCTTTCCACACATACCACTCCTGCCTAGAGTTTTCAAGAAGACCAGGAATGACTGAGCCTGAGTCATACTTGTGTCTCATGACTGGGCATGGAGAGATTGGTATCCCGAGCTACTGAGCATGGCCATCGATCCTTCGATCAGGTTGCCCCTTCAGGAGGATCTTCAGTAGCAGTAGCTGGGAGGGTCCTGCACCTGAACCTGTCAACTCTACACCATATTGCATGGAGATTGAGTGGCAGTTGGTAATAGCTTTCAGTCTTCCTCCTGAAGTCTGCAATGTTATTCTGGCAGCCAGGTGCACCTGAACCAAGATGATATTTCCCTGCCGTTGGAAGCAATTTGTATCATATTGTACAGAAAAGTCCATTGACCCACTTCCTGCCCTCCTTTCTAATATTTTGCCTTATTTTCTTATTCTTGGCACACTGAAGGGTTTTCTTCCTGCCTGCCTTCTTGTGGGTGCATGACCAACCCTTTTTATTTAAGTCCCCTACTGTAAATACATTTTTGAAGGTCCTTGTACATATTTTCTCCCCATCTCTTTTTAGTTGCCTCAGTGGGACCTTAATGTGATCCTCACATCTTTGATGTGTGCTTCTTTCAAGCCTCTTAACAACTGTCCCTTCCGGCTGCTAACATTTAAGGCAGGCTTCCCCGTGGCAATTACATCTGCCCAGAGGGTGAACGAGCTGGAGGCTTTTTCATCCAATCCACCATTTGTCTTGGTTTTCCCTGCCAAACTGGTGCTTCACAATAGGTCCTCTTTCTTGCCAAAAGGGGTCACACCATTTCATGTGGGCCAATCTGTCACCTTGCACACTTTCTATGCTCTTCCACTTCCTTCCAAAGACCAAAAAGCAGCGTTGCTATTCTACCTTGACCAACCCAAAAGAATTACGGGTAGACAACCAACTCTTCATGGGGTATGTTGGCGTAAAGAAAGGTGGGGCGGTGCAGATTCGCACCATCTCTCGATAGTTCAGAGTCATGATCTGCTACACCCTGGAAAAGAAGCAACCTCCTGAAGGCGTATGAGCTCATTCCAAACCTGCAAACACTGCATTGGCAAATGGATTTTTGGTCCTGGATATCTGTCAGTCAGCAACATGGGCATTCCTACAAACATTTACTAAACATTATTACCTAGTTCAAGTTCAAGTTCAGAAATTTTTATAGCGCACTACTCACCCGGAGGGTCTCAAGGCGCTTGAGGGAGGGGTGGGGGCTTTACTTATCGAATATCCAACTTTTTAGTTGCTTTCTGAAGGAGAGATGGTTCTGTGTAAGGCGGATGTGGGTGGGGAGAGAATTCCAGGTTTTGGCTGCTAGGTAGGAGAAGGATCTTCCTCCCATGGTGGATCTATGGATGCGCGGAATTACGGCGAGGGCTTGATTGAACGATCGTAATTGGCGGGTGGGGGTGTAGAAGGACAGTCGCGTGTTGAGGCATTCGGGTCCTAGGTCGTAGAGGGCTTTGTGTGCGTGGGTGAGGAGTCGGAACGTTATTCTCTTGTTGACGGGGAGCCAGTGGAGGTCTTTCAGGTGAGCGGAAATGTGAGCTTGACGGGGGATGTCCAGTATGAGTCTGGCTGTGGCATTTTGGATGCGTTGGAGTTTTTTCTGTAGTTTGGCTGTGGTTCCGGCGTAGAGGGTGTTTCCGTAATCCAGTCGGCTTGTGACCAGTGCGTGGGTGACCGTCTTTCTTGTTTCGGTAGGGATCCAACGGAAGATTTTTTGGAGCATGCGTAGAATGTTGAAGCATGATGATGAGACGGCGTTGACTTGTCTGGTCATCGAGTGGGAGGAGTCTAGGATGAATCCCAGGTTACGTGTGTGATCCGTAGGTATGGGTGCGGTCCCCAGGGCCGGAGGCCACCAAGAGTCGTCCCAGGCAGAGGGGGAAGAGCCTAAGATGAGGACTTCCGTTTTGTCCGAGTTTAGTTTTAAACGGCTGTTCTTCATCCACTCGGCTACTTCTTTCATTCCTTCGTGTAAGTTGTTTTTGGTGGTGTTTGGGTCTTTGGTGAGGGAGAGGATCAGCTGGGTGTCGTCTGCGTAGGAGATGATGTTGAGGTTGTGTTGGCGCGCGATGGATGCGAGGGAACTCATGTATACGTTGAAGAGGGTGGGACTGAGTGATGATCCTTGAGGTACGGCGCAGATGACTTCGGTGGCCTCTGATCTAAAAGGGGGGAGGCGGACTCTCTGGGTTCTTCCGGCGAGGAACGAGATGATCCAGTTCAGTGCTTTTCCTTGTATTCCGACGTTGTTGAGGCGTTGTATGAGGGTGCTATGACAGACTGTGTCGAAGGCTGCGGAGAGGTCAAGTAGGATGAGGGCGGCTGTTTCTCCGTTGTCTAGTAGAGTTCGAATGTCGTCTGTTGCTGCGATGAGGGCGGTTTCGGTGCTGTGTTTGGCTCGGAAGCCGGACTGTGAGGGGTCGAGGGATTTGTTGGATTCAAGGAAGGCGGCGAGCTGACTGTTGACGGCTTTCTCAATGACTTTGGCTGGGAATGGGAGGAGCGAGATGGGGCGGTAGTTCTTAAGTTCAGTGGGGTCTGCTGTGGGCTTCTTCAGAAGGGCGCTGAGTTCGGCATGTTTTCAGCTTTCCGGGAAGGTAGCGGAGTTGAAGGAGCAGTTGATGACGTCGCGGAGATGGGGTGCGATAATGGAGTCTGCTTTGTTGAAAATGTGGTGGGGACATGGGTAGGTTGGCGATCCTGAGTGGATGGAGTTCATCAGGCGGATGGTGTCTTCAGTGGTGATTGGGTTCCAGTCGCAAAGGTTGTTCGAGTGCGGTTTTGGTTCAGAGGTGGGTGGAGTGGACTGGTCTTCGGACTGGTTTTTAAAGCTGTTATGTATGTCGGCGATTTTGTTGTGAAAGAAAGAGGATAGAGAGTCGCAGAGGTTTTGGGAGGGAGTGATGTCGTTGGTTCCGGAGGTGGGGTTGGTAAATTCTTTGACGATGTTGAATAGTTCCTTGCTGTTTTGGGCGTTGTTATCAAGGCGATCCTTGAATGCTGATTTTTTGGTGGAGCGGATCAGTTGGTGGTGTTTTCGGGTGGCGTTCTTGAAGGTGGCCAGGTTGTCGGTGGTTGGGTTTTTTCTCCAGGCTTTCTCGAGGGTGCGACAGAACTTCTTGGATTTCTTAAGGTCATCGTTGAACCAGGGGGCTTTTTTGCTACCATGCTTGACTTGATGGTTTTTCAAGGGTGCTAGTTCGTCGGCGCTGTGGGTGATCCATTGAGTGAGGTTGGTGGCTGCTTGGTTAGGGTCCGATGATTTAGCAGGAGGGTTCTGGTGAAGCGATGTGAAGAGCTGTTCGGTGGTAATTTTGTTCCAATTTCTTCGGGGAATTGGTTGTGGGGGGTTGTGGGTCGTGGTCTTTTTGTAGTTGAAGTGAACGCAGCTGTGGTCTGTCCAATGGAGAGCTGTGGTGTGATTGAAGGAGATGCGCTTGCTGGAGGTGAAGATTGGGTCGAGCGTGTGTCCGGCATAGTGGGCGGGGTTATCAACAAGTTGTTCGAGTCCGAGGTTGGCCAGGTTGGCCAGAAGGGTGGTGGTGTTGTTGTCGTTTTTCTTTTCCAGGTGGAAGTTGAGGTCTCCCAGTAGGATGTAGACCTCGGAAGGGAGGGCGTGTGGGCTGATGAAGTCGGTGATGTCTTCGCTGAATTGTGTGCGGGGGCCTAGTGGTCTGTAGATGAGGGTGCCTCTGAGTGTGGTCTTGGGGTCGGTGTGGATCTGGAAGTGGAGGTGTTCGGCGTTAGCGAGGTTATTGTCGGAACTGGTCGTGATGCGGATGGTGTTCTTATGGACGATGGCGATGCCTCCTCCTATTTGGTTGGTGCGGTCTTTTTGGATGATCGGGCGCTGATGAGGCGTTCATCCAGGTTTCTGTAAGGAAGGCGACGTCCGGTGATGTAGTGTCGAGTAGATTCCAGAGTTCAATGGCGTGTCTGTGGACCGAGCGGGTGTTGTGCAGGATGCACTTCAGGTGGTTAGTGTCGGAGCTCTGTTTGGAGTTTGTGGATTTGGTGTGGGGTCTGATGCAGTCGAACTTGCAGGAGTGGCATGTGAAGGGTCCATGGGTTTGTCCTGGGACGGCTAGGTTGCAGTTTTGGAGTCTGCCGGGATTAAGTGCTGATATGGTAGTGGCGTCGTACGTAATGCATGTGGAGTGGAGTATGCGGGGGCCAGGGGGTCTGGCGCTGGGCGCGGTCCAGGCGCGGACGGGCGTAGACGGGCTTACCTTTGGCGCACCTTCGGTGCGCATGGGGCGCGACCGCTGCGCGTGAACGCTGCGCGCAAAAGTATCTGTCATAAATGGATTGTGGTGGAGAGAGGGGCGAGGGAGGAGCAGCTGGGAGGCGGGAGCGGGGCGGAGAGCCGGGCCGGGAGGCACAACAAACAAACAACAAGATGGCTGCAAGCCAAAAGCGAAAACAGGACGAGATTGGGGCACGACCTTACTTAAGCGCTATGACCTGGGCAGCACAGTCAGGCAACAAGGTTCTCAGGGATCGGCACTTTGCCCTTTCAGTCTTGCAGGACTACCTGGTTTAAATTTGTCTGCAGACCCTCCTCTGGGGATGGGATTGCTTGGGTATCTATCTAAAGGTAAGGTATCTACAGCTAGAAGTCTCTGTCAGATGAATAAGTTGCTTACCTTCAGTAATTCCTTATTTGGTAGAGACTATATCTAGCCATATCAGGTCTTGAGCTCGGGAGTCTTTCCATCAGCTTGGAAAAAGGCCTGTATTCGCCCCCTGCTAAAAAAGCCAAAGTTAGACCCCTCCGATGAGAAGAGTTATCGTCCCATCTCCTTCCTGCCGCTGCCAGCTAAGCTGGTGGAAAAAGCCATGAATGGGGAGTTATCTTTCTATCTCGAGACATGCCATATTCTCGACAGCACCCAGCATGGCTACCGTATAAATCATTCCACGGAAACGGCCTCACTGATGGCAGCGGAGGAAATTCGGAAAGGGATGGATGAGGGAGGCAGAGTCACACTGGTTCTGCTGGATCTAACAGCGGCCTTCGACACCGTAAATCATGAGGTACTTATCCAACGGCTGCAGGATGTTGGTGTCAAGGGCCCAGCGTTAGATCTCCTCACCTGCTTTCTATCTGACAGGGAACAAGTCATCGTCTAAAATGGCCATCAGTCAGACAAATTTTCCCTCCCAGGAGGAGTCCCTCAGGGTTCGGCCCTATCGCCCACCTTGTTTAACATCTACGTCTCCCCTTTGGCCAAGATAATAAAGAACCTGGGCTTCAAGCTAGTGTCATATGCTGATGACACTCAGCTGATCGTCTCTGTGTCCCACTCTGTGGATTCCAAGGCTGCTGATTTCTCCGGCTGTATGTCGGAGGTCATGGAGTGGATGAACTTGAACTTTTTGAAGTTGAACACAGAAAAGACGGAGTTTGGACAGAAAGAGTCTATCTGGAACCGAAGCTGGTGGCCCACATCGGCGGGAGCCTGTCCAGTCCAGTGGCGAAAGCAAGGAACCTAGGGTTCATTTTTGATAAAGATCTGTCCTGGAAGCCTCAGGTGAATCAGGTGGTCTCTGCCTGCTTCTTTACGCTTAAGGGGCTACGAAAGATTCTACCGTTTATTCCATATCATCTTAGGAAATCTGTCATAATCGCTACTATCTTTTCTAGAATAGATTATGGCAACGCCCTCTATTTGGGAGTAGGGTGCGCTCAAATGGCCAAGTTGCAATCTATTCAAAATGCCGCAGCCAGACTACTTCTCCACCTGCCTAAATATCACTCCACCTCACAGGCCATCAGGCAGCTTCACTGGCTCCCAGTTCAGAGGCGGATTGACTTTAAAGCACTCTGTTTGGTTCACAAAGCATTGGCGGGAGTGGGGGCCTCTGACCTTCAATACCTATTCACAAGGTACCAGCCAAATCGATCTTTGAGGTCTGCCACTCAAGGGCTGGCTATGGTCTCTAAGATCAATAGACAACGCTGGGGAGGGCAGGGTTTCTCCCATCTGGTCTCTAGGCTTTGGAACTCTTTACCACAGAAGTTAAGACGAATTTCCAACCATAGGCTGTTCAGGAAGGAAATCAAGACGTGGCTTTTTACTCTATAGGACACTGGTCAGCACATATCTTAGTTACCATGCACAGCGCCAAGACGCCTCGGCATTAGTGCGCTTTAGAAATACCTTCACTCACTCACTCACTCATATATTCCTTACCAACTCACCCTTCATCCCTGCTCTGCGGACAGATTTTGAGGGTCACGGCTGATCCCTTTCAGGGCCCTGGTTTGAACACACCACTGTCAGTGCACCTAATGGCTCAGTGTTTCTGGGGTGGAAAGATGTGAAAAACGAACTGACATCAGGTCGTCTGGGTGGCACCTAAATAGGAACCGCAACATCACTCCGGCACCAAATCTGCCGCTGACAGCCCAGGAGCCAATCAACGCCTCCTATTGGCATGCTGGGCTACTGCTCAAAACATCCTTCGGATTTAGTCTGACGCCTGGGAAATTCAAAGCTAAGGAGGATATAGTCTCTACCATATAAAGTGCTACCATAGGTAAGTAACTTGTTCATTAGTCTGCGGTCCCAGTCCGTAAGTCGGAGGGCCTCCCTACAGCTCAGGAGACCAGTCGTGAAATTTCCAGGAGGAATTAGTGGATGGGAGTACTGTACAGGATGCTCATAATTTAGTTGAGTCCTAACAGGAGTAGGTATTGGTCTGAGGGAACATATATTCATTTGCAAAGGGAAAGGGGACCCAGGGTGTAGCTTGGTCAGTAAGATAGGAGGTGGGGTAAGCTTCAGACTTTCCAACAATCATGCTGGCATACAATGTTAAATACATTTTACCACAAGCAGGGCGCATGAGAGAGACTTAAGGGTAATTGGAAAGGGAAAGGAATGCAGATTGATAGGATTACTAAGTGAAAGAAAATGCAATATCTTGTAAAATAACCAACAGTTTTGATGACTTTCAAATAGAGAGTGGGAGAGAGTGTGTGTGCGCTTTTTGTCTGAGTGTATGTAAAAATGTGTGGTTAAATCCAGCAGACACCTCATCATACTCAACAGAAAGCACCGTACACAACTATTTACCAGAAAGTATATTTAATGGGGGCAGTCTAACACCTCAATCACCCCCCTACGAGCTATGCTCCTGAGGGGACTACTTCATGGTTGAGAATGGGTTGTCATCAATTTTTAATGTACAAATGTTTTGCTACCGCATTTCAGTCTCAAAACATTAGTTCATATCATTCAGATTCCCTATTTGGATGAGATGGCCTGAACACGCCCCTTCCAAACAGCGATTGTTTTTATTTGCAAACCCAAACTGTAATTCAGTAACAAGTTACTGAATCAAAAATTTGGTGTTTGTAAATTTCAAAAAGTTAGAACCTCCTCCATTAACAGAATTATCGGGCTCCATGGGAAGTCAGGCCGGTGGAAACTAATAATGGCATCCGCAATCTGTGCAACATCAAGTATTACATTTGCAGATGGGAGCCCCTCCCAGAGAACCATATTTGCCACACAGTACACACCTAGAGGCTACATGGACATTCTCAATAGAACAAACATTCTAACATTGTTACAACATATCCCAACTTTGGCCTCCATTACCAGCAACAACATAAACTGGGTACAGTTTGACAGCACTCTTACGGACTCAGGGAAATAATCTACCATCATAACTTGGCACAATGTCAACACATTTATAAAGGTGCTAAAGGAAAAAGTACAGGTCATAGAATGGGGAGTCCATATGCGGGTAAAGGAAGAAGATAAATGCCCGTATATCAGAAGAGTATTCTAAAAGGTCCATAAAGGCATAAGGCCCCAAGAGGCTACTACAATCTGCATGTCCAGTGCAGGTCAAATGGCCAGGAATTGGCCCTGCAAGTCACCACCATCCATGGTAAAGCATTCCTGCATACATCAGATGCTGCTTATTGGGACTGGGTTGCTGCAAACCTGGCCCAAAGGAAAGTGACCTATTCCTAGCACAAAGAGAACGAAAGTTCACAGCATGGCAAGTCAAATTAATGTCATCAACATTGTATCATTGGATGTGTCCAGAATTACTGATATTTTATAAAGTAAGGCTGCGCTTGCACTTCTTGACAAAGCAGATATTATCTTCTTACAGAAGACATGGGCATGAACTCCAATGCTGCTAGCAGGCTACGCTAAATTCTATAAACCTGTGACAAAAATACACCTATTTGGGAGGCCGTTAGGCGGAATCTCAACTTACATTTAAACATTTGATAAATCTGACATACTTGGATTTAAGTAGCTAGCTATTCTAAGATGGCCACCTGATTACACGTCTAATCAATGTTTTTTTCATACACATGGCACGGCCATCTCAGATAGATTGGATCAAATGATTCGACATTTGGAGAATCTAATAACACAGCATCCTTGCTCAGAAATCAAAGAACGGGGGGGGGGGGGGCTTTAACATGCACCACTTGGGGAAAGATGGCGCAGGCCTCAGAAAGAAAAGTGCACCAGCAAGTTTCAATACTTTCCTGCAATCCTACAACTTTAAATCAGCTCAGGCAATAGCTGCAATAAATCTCTCACGGGTCACTCATGTCCCCCCCTTTAACCTCTTGTATGCTAATGACGAGCCCAGCTCGTCATGAAGTACAGTCGAGCTGTGCTCATGAGCTGGGCTCGTCATAGCGGCTGCGGCACTCCCACGCGTAATTGATTCCCCGCCTGTGAGGGAGAATCAATTAGTGGGCGGAGTCGTGACGAGCCCAGCTCATTATGAGCCCACCTCCGCTGTGCCTCATGACGAGCTGGGCTCGTCACTAGCACCGCGGCGCCCCCCCCCCCCACACGCCGTGTGGGAATTACCCCCGCAGCAAACGGATTAACAAACATTCCACAATCGATTATGTTTTACTGAGTAAGGGATTAAGCAATTGCATTACTACCAATGAGGTGATCCAATGAAATGTGAGTGACCACGCTTCTTTGCGGGTTGGTCTAGATCATGGGTACTCACAAACTTTATCTCAGGGGCCAAGTTTACAGTTTGGTTTGTGTCTGAGGGCCGCACCTGTGGGGGTGTGGTCAGTGGGGGAGGGGGCGGGGCTAGACCAAGAAAAAAACCTGTGACCATGAGGTTGATCACAGGTCCCTGCAGCGGACGCCTTCGTCCACTGAGCCACCAGACCCGGCATACATACATCTCTCTCTCTCTTTCTCTCTCTCTATCTCTCTCTCGGTCTCCCTCCCTCTCTCTTGCTCTCTCTCTCCCTCTCTCCCTCCCTCTCTCCCTGTCTCCCTCTGTCCCCCTCTGTCTCACTCACTCTGACCGTCTCACTTCCTCCCACTCTCTATCACTCCCTCTCTCTCTCCCTCTCTCCCTCTGTCTCACTCACTCTGACTGTCTCCCTCTCCCTCTCTCTCCCTCTCTCTGTCTCTGTCTCTCTCTCTCCCTCCATCTCTCTCCCTCTCTCTCCCTTTCTCTCCCTTCCCCTCCCTCTCACTCCATTTCCCTCCCTCTCACTCCCTCTCACTCCCCCCTCCCTTTCACTCCCTCTCACTTTCTCTCCATCTCCCTCCCTTTCCCTCCCTCTCACTCCCTCTCCGTCTCCCTCCCTTTCCCTCCCTCTCACTCCCTCTCATTCTCCCTCCCTTTCCCTCCCTCTCACTCCATCTCACTCTCCCTCCCTCTCCATCCCCCTCCCTTTCCCTCCCTCTCACTCCCTTTGTCACCCTCTGTCATCTCACCCTGCCTGTGTGTCAGGCGGGTCTGAGACAGCTTCCCGGGCACACACATGAACACACACTAACAGCCGCACCCAAGCACTTCACAGGTCTTTAAAAGACCATTTGCAGGTTAATGAGGCGTTGTTGTATTTCCCCTCTTCTTAGGCCCTTGCAGCTTATACTCTGGCTATCCCTAGGATCACCCGGCCCCCACAGAGCAGCAGAGTCTCTCAGAGTTGCACTGCTGCAGACACTTTAAAAAAAAATAAAAAAATGGGTACGATGTCTGCAAGGTCCACGGGCCACCAAGGAAGGCTTGCCGGGCCGCTGGCGGCCCCCGGGCCGTACTATGAGTACCCGTGGTCTAGATGCATCAGCCAGAACTTGCCAACGCCTAAGCCCCACAAGAAATATTAGTGGCGAAGGACATTGTAAACTCACACTGAGAATCTAGTGGACTGCAGTGTAATACAACAGTACTCACACACTAGGCCCAGCAATGGAAATCAAGAAAAGCACACAGCAACTAAGGGCCATACAAAGGACGCATAGGAAACTGAATACCACCCATTCAAAGGAGCAGTTACGCTCTGCTGCCAGGGAACACAGACACCTAGTATGGAAGAATAGGAGAACAAGGGCAAGATGTACAATGGATATATGCATGCGCAAACTGGTCTTAGACCCGTTTGGGCATGCAAAAATCCTTTTGGCCATGTACAAACCCTATTTTGGGACTCGCAAAAAATGTGCGACTCACAAAAGAGTGTTTTGCGACTTGCTATTAGGAAGGAGCATTCCCTTCCTAATAGCGAACCCAAATGCCATGTGTTAGACCTGGCACCATTGGTGTGGTTCTGCCTTCCACTTTTTGCTGTTGCCTCTTATGTTTTTGCTGGTTTTAGATACTTTTGGGCACTGTGCCACTGCTGTTCAGTGCCACAGTGCAAGTGCTCCCTATGGTAAATTGATGTATGGATTAGTGACTCCATGATTGGCTTGATTGGTTTACTTGTCAGACCCTAGTACAGTGCACTGCGTGTGCCCAGGGCTTGTAATCCAATGCTACTGGTGGGCTTGCAGCACTGATTGTGCCACCCACTGGATCAGCTGGTAAAGTGTGTCTCATTTCTGCCACTGCAGAGCCTGTGTGCAGTCTGGTACTGCCATGTTGACTGGACAAGTGCACCCACTTTCCAGTCCCTAAACCTTCCCTTTTATACATGTTAGTCACCCCTAGGGTAGGCCCAGGGGCAGGATGCATTGTAGGTAAATGGTAGGACATGCCCTGATGTGTGTGGCATGTCCTAATAGTGAATTACAGCCATTTTCGTTTTTCACTATTGCAAGGCTACCTATTCCCCATAGGCCAGAATGGGCAGTTAGACTATTACCTCTTATAATCCTAACTGACTCAGGGAACTAGGTAGAAATTCGAGTTTAGTATGCCTGAACTTAGAATGATTAAAATACATATTTTATTGAAGTTGATTTTAACATTCTGTGTTTGAAAATACCACTTTTAGAAAGTAGGTATTATCTTGCCTAACTATCCACGCCTGCCTCTGCTAGGTTGTGTATTCCTTGTATGGAGTTTGAGTGACAGGGGCTGGGGGATTCCAGGAGAGAGGGTGAGTCAGCGCAGGGCTGAATAAAGAGATCTGCATTCAGATGGGAGGGAGGAGTTGCATCTGGGACCTGAATAGGGCTGGGCCTTCCCTCTACAATGCTGGCTCCACCTCCTGTGGTGTATCTGATGTCCCTGACCTACACACGGAAAGGAAAGCAGGAGTTTTTACAACAAAGTGCTCCAGGACGGACAAGAACTGGTTTGGACTAGGCAAAGGCCTCTCTGCCTTCAGAGAACAAAGAGAAAAGTAGTATAAATATTGGGACCCAGACCCAAGAACTTTAGATCACTTCTGGGAGTCAAGACGAACCTTTGCTGAGGAGAAGAACCAGGAAGCTGAAGGAGGAGACTACCCCTGTTCTGTGTGTTTGGGGGTTGGCCTGCAGTGGTTGCTTCATTGCCAAAAAGAGGAGAAAAGAAAGGACTGAGTGTGCTTTCTATGAACTTGAAGAAGAATCTCCAAGGGCTTGAACTAGAGCTTGTCTCCTGCCTGAAGTCTCAGCAATACAAGACTTCACCAACCAGCTCCCCCTGAATTCCCTTGCTGGGAATTGAAGTGCCTGCTGTTGTGCTGGGCCTTCTGAGAGACTGCGTGTCGCTGGAAGAGCGACGCAACAACGAGAGGCGTGTCGCCGCCGCAGTTGCTGTAATGGCATCACTCAAGAAGCGAGCCGCCGCTGCCGCTGTCATCATCGCAACTCCGAAGCGCGGCGCGGCGCCGGAGAAGCGGGATGCTGCCACAGAGGAAATAGTCGCATCACTGGAGAAGCGTGTCGCAGGGCCTGTCGCGGTTCCAAAGATAATTGAGTCGCCGCATGGCCGACGGGCGTGCACGCATCACCCCAACGTTGTTACATCTCAACCAAGACACCATTTTGTTGCATTGCACCGGAGAAGAGTATCGCATCGAGGTGCCATCTTGTCACATCGCACAGGAGAGCAGTAAGAAACAAACGTATCAACTCCCCACACAGTAAGGAAGCGAGCATCAACTCCCCTGCGTAGCAGTAGGGAACTGGCACATCCACTCCCCTGCGTGTAAGGAACCGACGCATCAACTTCCTTGTGACCCTTTTGTTTTCCTTGCGTTACACATTTAAGGTACATTGAGAGTAAAGTGTCGCATTTACAAATTGAGAGAACTGTTACTGTTACTTGCAGTTTTTGGGCCGCGGACACTGATTGTTGACGGAAGTGTTCTAGAGAGAGTGAGTGTGAGACGCAGGTGGGCGAGGTAACGGTTGAGGGGAGGAGTCGGGCGTCCAGAGCAAGGTGAGGTGAGCAGTTTCGGAGCAGCTCGGAGGCACGGGTTGTGTCCGTGTAAACGGGCCAAACCCCGCCAGCGCGAGTCCCGCGGGTGACGCGGGGGTCGGGTCTGAGGTGCGGGGGTGCTGAGAGCCGCCGCTGCACAGTCGTTCTGGCTGCTGCAACCGGGCGAGGAAGCGGACAAGGAAAGCAAGGACAGTCTGGAGGCGGTGATTCACGGCATGGACGGTAAGGTGGGGGCCGACAAGTCCATTAAGTGAGGAGAGAGTGGAGGTGGCGTCTGCTAGTCTGCACGCATTTAAAGTGTGCGCCCTGATTAAAGCGAGCCCCGGTGTAAGCTCTCTTCCCCCTGGACGCTCCGCCCGTACAACCGCCTGAAAAACCACCCAGCAGATCCCCTACCACTTGGGTCTTTTCTTCCTCGACCGGTGTAGGTGCAGGCACCCACCTCGGCATTCAACCCAAGCCTGGTTGTCTTGCGTCACCGTTCCTTGTTTTTGCTCTGCCTTGCCCTTGTCCTCCCCTTCCGACCCCCCCTGCTGTCTAGTCACCTAGGGCCTCCGCTGGCAAAAGTCCTCTTCAGTTTTGGTCCTGCTCCCCCCGCCCCACCCAACACCCGCAGTCTGCTTCCATCACTGTTGGCACCACATCCCAGTTGCAGCTGGGCCACGACGGCTCTTTTCGCCCATTGTGTGACGCCTCTGGCAGTGGGGCTGCATCGGGGGGGGGAGGCGCCTAGCGCGGGCCTGAGGCGAGGGGGTAACAGGTATCATCAGATAGATGCCCGCAGGCGGGGGACAGGGAAGGGACTAAGTGTGCGGGGGGCTGCTCCTGCTCAAACCCTGGCCACGTAACTTGGTTGGTTAGGTTCATGACAACATATTCCCAAGACAAGTCAAGACCAGCAGCCCATCTTAGAGTGACCATCCAGGGCTTCTTGACTTAGCAAACACCAAGTAAATACAACTACAATCAAGCAACTACAACCAAGCAAATATAACCAAACGCTGCCGGCAATATAGAGAGTGTTCGGAAGACGTCTCCTCCCGTTCAAGCCTATATTTTTACTGGCTTGAACAGCCTCTCGAATAGCCCTTCCAACATTAAGAGGATGAGATCAGGGAAAACAAGAAAACCCCCGTCCATAACAAAACGGAAGAAACCTAAACATTCGGAAATCGCTGCGGAGCACCCACCTGCTGACCCTGTGAGTCCACTGATCGCCAAGGCCACACTGAAGGCCCCCAAATCTCCACAAAATGGATGGTAATATTCCAATAACACGGGTATGGTCCCCTTATGTGCTCCATCCTCGAATGGCTTAAAATCCCTCACCCTTCTGGATTACTTTAAAAAAGCTCCGGGTAGGGCCAAGTCGACCTCTCCTCTTCAACCCTTAGAGGTAAACAAGCCATGTGAGATCGAGTGAACTGTAGACCCAAACACGCACCCGTCCCAACTGCAGTCATCATCAATCAACAAGCCTGCTCCTGTTATGGACGTGTACATCTTTGGCTCTCCACTCGCCGACCAGAACATTGTCTCGGAGGACCTGTCTCGGAGAGCCTCTCAAAATCCATCACCAAGTCTCCAATCGGTTCCAAGTCAGCTTCCCCCCCAACATGACTTCCACAAGCAAGAGGCTTGCCCTAGTCAACCACCACCTCTGACTCGCATGGGGAGAGACTTTCAAAATTTACTACCAATTCACCAACCCGCTCCAAGGCAGCTTCTGCCCCAATTTGATCCCCTCAAGCAAGAGGCTTGCCCCAGTCAACTACTTCCTTTGACTTTAACCCTCAACCAATGCCCCCAAGGACGGCAACCTCAGCAATCAGAGAAGTTCTCAGCCTCTTTACCCCAAACCCACAGAGGGCCTAGGGAGGGCCCCCAGCGCCACATTCTCACTTAATCTTTCCACAAATACATGCACAAAAGGTTCCTGTATCTAATTTCGATTTACTCAGTTCTCCCACCTCCCATGCCCCAAGTCCCTCAGAGGGAAGTGTATACTCGACAAACCTTCAACAACATTCTTGCGCATCACCAGCGGCAATAATAGCCTCCCCCAAACCGTCCCAAAAAACAGACTCTAATGACCAACTGTTAGCGGACCTGTCCTTCTTTTTTAAAAATCCCCAGAACTCCCCTAATTCAACATCAAAAACAGAGTCTCGGTCAGATGCCCCCATAAAATCGAGTATTTGGCCCCAATTATTACTTACTTTTCAAGTTACCGCTCTAAATTATCATTGGGACAAACTGGACATTCAGGTTGACCTGCTGAACACTCTAGCACCGTTCACAGCAGGGATCGATAATAAATTGGACAAACTAAATAATCTAATTACAGGAGCGCAATCATCTTCCAAATTAGTGCAATCGGTTTGCTGCTGCTCGCCCATTATCGACTCGCTATCCTCGCTTCCGGCCTTTTTATCTACCGTCATAAGCGAGGTTAAGCAATTGAAGGGAGTCAATCGATCTATATGTTTACACCAGCCAAATCAAAAGTCCTCAACTGTGATCCCTGAACTATTCAACCCTCTGCATGGCTCAGTGGCCACGCCACAGCCGAGCGGGGCGTCGGAATCTTTGGTAACTGAGACTGTCCACCGAGAATTCCCCCACTGTTCCAATGGCTCCTTCACCCCAGCAGTGCTGTCTGCGCCCCCGGCCACAAATATTGACCCAGCAAATGGGCATTCGCACTCTACCAGCGCCAATAGGGCAACGGTGCCAGCCAGCCCAGCTACTGCGGCCATTCCTACTTTAGATATACCTTTTGTTTCTCCCCCTCACATTAGTAAGAGGGAACGCAAATGCCAGGGCAAACAGAGAAACAAATTAAGATTAAACCCAACAATTGATCCTCCCAAATTAGTTCCGCTATTTGTAAATGCCAGTAATAAAAAAGTCCTAAGTGCCCCTCAACCAACACCCAGGGCAGTAACTCCCAGTAAAAGCACACTTAAGGACGATTCAGCCCCGAGTGTCTGTCAACAGACTCTGGGCTGTAGACAGGATTGTATCATCACATCTGCAGAAGCAGCAGTAATCGAGTCTCAACCCTTCACTGAATCATTAAGGGTCAATCCCAGTGACCCAACTCAACGACTACAGTCATGATAACACAACCCCAACCTACCCCCACTTCTAGTTCATCTTGGCAGGCTAACCCAACCATTGGACCCAGCTTTGTAAAAGTAATCCACAACAACAAACTAATCCAGGCTAACCCAACCATTGGACCCAGCTTTGTAAAAGCAATCCACAACAACAAACTAATCCCACTTCCAAACACTCAGACATCGAGCAGAGGCCCACTAAATCCCCTTCAGCCTCGACTGGGCCCAGATGTAGGTTGTTTAACCGAAAGAACTCCCCACCCCAATACAAGCCCTAGCAGTAAGGGTGTTAAATGCAACACACAGGGTGCTAAAATACTCTTTGCCCCTGAATACATCTCAAAGGGTCGGCACGACACCCTCAATAGGTCAAACATAATAAAACTAGAGAATGGAGTACCGGGCTTTGAGACCCTTACATTGGAAGACATCGAGTCTATTGTATTCCTCCCACCAAGAGGCACACAACCCTCTGAGGTAACTCTGGTGTCACTTAAATCAGCAACCTGGGCGCGAGCATTCATTGAACACAGGGCTATCTTTCGGGAATGGGGCATTAAAATGTATTCTCACAACCCCCCAGGTTATCCTTCACTGCTACTAAACCACCAAGATACCTTGCAAAAAGTCGAAACTACTGAATCAGGAGCCAAAATTAGGCCTTATTCAATTTTAAAAACGCCCTAGGTATAACAGAGGCGAACCCAATTCCCTTGAATATAAACTCCAATCCGGACAAAACTCAAGATTGGGGGTAGCTCCCGGCAGTTCTGTCCTGCAATAAAATGGCCTGACCCCTAGAACTTTTTCCTCTAAACTCAAACTGTAAGGCCTCGGTCCAACCGATACCTCAAGCACTTTCATCCGTAAAGTCCCCAATCCCGGACCGAGATTCTTCATTTACTTTGTGCTCATGGAACATTAGTGGTCTCCAAAACAAAAACACTAATTTGGAGACACACTCTTTTATATTTGGGGACACTGCAATAGCACTCCAAGAGAAATGGGCCATCCAAAACATCCCAGTGACCGGCTTCATTGAATTCTGGAAACCAGCAATTAGAGACTGTCACTACGGCCACCCTAAAGGGGGCCTGTCGAGCTATGTCTCCAACAATCTAAAAGGCCCGATTGTGCCTCTAAACTTCGACGAAGACTGGTTACTGGGTGTCAAAATCAACTCGTGGAGTAAACAAGGTCCACTCCTATTGTTTAACATTTACATCAACCCCAGTACCCACACAAAAAAGATCCATCTAACCTGCCTAATGAAAATTGTGCGGGGCCTGGCTGTGGATCAACCTCACGCGGACTGTGTAATCACAGGGGACTTCAACACCAACCTCTTCCAGGGTAACATGGAAGATTGTGAAGGGCTAATCCCATTTGCATTTGCAGATGTAGAGGCACAGTCCAAACCACCAAACCAAGTCTACTGTGGTCTGGGAGAACTTTGCGTGTTGCAACTTCACAGTGCAGGATTTCTGGTAATGAATGGAAGATCCACGAATGACGCTCCACCAAATTGGTCTTGGACGAATGGCCGCAAGCATTCCTATTTAGATTATACCATCTGCAACTCGGCCCTGCTGAAACATCTGGGCAATTTTAGTATTCACCCGTGAACCGAAAGCGACCATCGTCCTCAGTCCGTAATCCTCAAAATAAAGCCAGAGTTTCATAAACCCGCTCCAATTACATCCACAGGAACGCACTGTGACAATCTGAAACGCCTAAGATGGAGTGACAACATAATACGCTCTGTTACGGAGGCAAGTCTGGTTCTCATTTCAGACTGCTCCGACCCGTGGTTTTCTCCAGCTGCTGCATGGTACACGCTTTGCGTACGACTGATAACTCTTTTCCCAACCAAACAGTACTCTCAGACGGACTTTGCCAGTCGCCAGTGCACAATTTCACGAGAGGCAAGGGCACTGAAGACATCTAGAAACAGCGCATTGCGGTCTCTAATGAAATTTCCAGGAGATAATGAGCACCTTAAGGCGTATAAATCCGCTCAAAAATCGTTTAGGCAGGCAATACAAAAAGAAAAGCAACTCCAACAAAATAAATTCTGGTGCAAACTAATATGGGAGAGTAAAAATCGCAATGCAAGAAAATTCTGGGCCTTAATTAACCGGCAAAACTCCAGCAAGTCCAGCTCGGGGTCAGCCAACATTCAGGAAGCCAGTTGGTTCGCTTTTCTGGCAGATAACTTTAAGTCCCCAGAAGGAACAGTGCCTACAGATGCATGTGCTCCCAGGTTGACGCAAATAAGTCCGAGCAAGACCTGGAGTAGGTCTACTGGTTGCTTGGACCCCTGCACCGACGATCTGCAGACCACTCAAGAAAGGGTTACTAAGGGTTACCTGCACTTCAGGCTTCGTGTGTGAGATTACTTCACACCGAGGCTTACATTCTTGATTGATTGTCACGGCGCAGCCGAGTAAGGTGCTGACGCCGTGACTCTGACACTACAGACGCCATATTACGGGTAGGAGAGGTTTGCGGTCCAGCTGCTGGACGCCTCACGCCCTCCCAGATTATTTAAAGCTGTTAATTAACATCGCGCTCACAAACTGCATTTTTCTCCCCTGAGGCGGAAGCCGGGGGTTTCTCCTGCTATCTCTGTGTCAGCTTACTGATTTTACGACTGCCGGTAAATTCTCGTTTTTAAGAGTTGTAAATATTTTAATACGCAATTTTTAGCTTACATGCACTTCAGGCTTTGTGTGTGAGATTACTTCACACCGAGGCTTACATTCTTGATTGATTGTCACGGCGCAGCCGAGTAAGGTGCTGACGCCGTGACTCTGACACTACAGCCGCCATATTAAGGGTAGGAGAGGGTTGCGGTCCAGCTGCTGGACGCCTCACGCCCTCCCAGATTATTTAAAGCTGTTAATTAACATCGCGCTCACAAACTGCATTTTTCTCCCCTGCTATCTCTGTGTCAGCTTACTGATTTTACGACTGCCGGTAAATTCTCGTTTTTAAGAGTTGTAAATATTTTAATACGCAATTTTTAGCTTACCTGCACTTCAGGCTTCGTGTGTGAGATTACTTCACACCGAGGCTTACATTCTTGATTGATTGTCACGGCACAGCCGAGTAAGGTGCTGACCCCGTGACTCTGACACTACAGCCGCCATATTACGGGTAGGAGAGGGTTGCGGTCCAGCTGCTGGACGCCTCACGCCCTCCTCCACCCTGTATAAAGGAACCACGTCGTCCCGTCCGCGCAGCGGGCGCGCCGGTGGCGCGCCAAAGGCACGCCAAAGGCAAGCCTGCGCCCGTCCGCGCCCGTCCGCGCCGGTACCGGGCCGAGGGCCACAACCCCTGGATCTCCTGGTACAGCTCGACTCCTCACCTATTCTTCCCTAAAGCTGACTGATCTTCGTCCTGCGTCCGCAGACAAATGCACTAGGTTTAACCTAGGCACCATCTCTGACATTCCCTTGCTCGAATGTATGCACTGTCAGACCACCATACCTTTAGAGAACAACTCTACTCATTGTAGGAATCAAAAACATGCTAAAAAAACCATACTAGCATTTACTAATGTCCGTTCATTAGGAAAGCATCGACAAGAAATATCAGACCTAGTTAGAGACAGGAATATTAATATCATGTTTTTGACAGAAACTTGGATGGACAAGTCGTCCGATCCAGATCTTGTGATCGCGGTCCCAAGTGGATTCAGAATCCATAGATATGACAGACAGGGTAAAAGAGGAGGTGGGATAGCTATAATTGCTCGAGACACATATAATATCCGGACATCACCGATACCCTCGATCACCTGTGAAGCAATGCAATTTGATATTCATCTTTCCCCCGCCTACAATTTTAGAGGATTGTTATTATATATACGACCAGAAGCACGCTCCGGATTCCTCACAGAAGTCGGCACCATTTTGGAATCATTGGCAATTGAGAAGTCACTTACAGTATTGGGAGACTTCAATTTCCATTTAGATAGAAATGATGATAACGATACACTGTCTCTTCTATCTGAGATGGAAATCCTGGGGCTCTCGCAATTAGTAAACCGACCTACTCATGATGCAGGACATACGCTGGACGGTATCTTCTCTAATCTAGAAGATCTCCAAATAACTGACATCCTCCCGCTACCCTGGTCTGATCATCATGTAGTTCTTAGTGCAATTACAACTAATGAGGTCCCCATCTCTAGGATACCCCCTCTTAGTCGTGAACCATTTAAAGCCTGGAAAGACATTAATTTTCCTAATCTCAAATTTTTACTTGACAGCACTAAACCAACACTGGCTAATGATCCGGATACTTCCATTAAGCAATTCCAGGACTGGTTAGATCAAGCTATTAACAGACTGGTACCGCTCAAACTTATAACTAGAAATAGGAAGACCCCCTCGGCCCCATGGTTTTCTGAGGAACTAAGGAAGCAGAAACAACTCTGCAGGAATGGGGAAAGGCACTGGAGAAAAAACTATGATGAGGAAAGTAAAAAAATGTATAAAGAGCGGTTAACTCAGTAAAAAATCCATGATTACAGAGGCCCAAAAAAATTATTTTAGCGAGCAAATAGAGAGTGCAAAAAACTCCAATAAGAAGCTCTACGACATAACCAAGCAGCTAGCAGGAAATGTTCCTGATCTTAATCCCCCTGCTTCACAATTTCTCTGTGACTCTTTAGCACTATTTTTCTTCACAAAAGTGAATGATATTTACTCAGCCTTCTCCTCCAATGCTAATCACAGTAGTAACGCCACATATACCGCCTCCCCTAGCAGTGCATTTTCTCAGTTTGCAGATATTTCAGAGACCCAAACTAGAGATATCATAAGCACTATTAAACCGGGATCAGCTTTGGATCCATGTCCTCTGAAAACTCTTGTCCCGATCATGGACTCTTTGATTCCGGCTATAACACAAATCTGTAACCTTACGTTCAGCATAGGAATCTATCAGAGCTCATTAAAAAAACCCTCCTGAAGCCCCTCCTGAAAAAACCAGGCCTAGATAAAACAGAGTTGAAAAATTACAGACCGATTGCCAACCTGCCATTTTTGGCAAAGGCTGTGGAAAAGGCAATGAACACCCAGTTAGCAGCCTTTATCGAGGAACATCACCTACTCGACGAGACCCAATATGGGTTCCGCAAGTTCCACGGAACAGAAACTGCCCTGATCAAGGCTGCGGATTACATCAGAGCCATCCGAGACCAAGGAGGCTCGGCACTTTTGGTCCTCTTGGATCTCTCTGCAGCCTTCGACACGGTCGACCATCAGATTTTGGTCGACCGTGTCGAAAAAATGGGTATTCAAGGGACAGCTAAGAATTTACTGGCTTCTTTCTTGAACGAAAGATCGCAGGCTGTGACGTTGGGACCGTTCCAATCCGCCAATCTGTGTCTGCCGTGTGGGGTACCGCAAGGTTCATCCCTTAGTCCAACACTATTTAACATCTATGTGTCGGACCTAGCAAAAACCATCAAAGCATACGGGATGAACCTTACCTCATACGCAGACGACACACAGCTGGTTCTGGCCATCAAAAATGATGGAGAAAAAGTGGCAGAGGGTTTTAAAACAGGATTGCTGGCAATTGGACAGTGGATGTCTGCAAACTGTTTAAAACTTAACTCCGAAAAAACTGAGGTGGTTACCTTTGGACACCTATCCTCTAGCTGGTCCCCAGTTTGGTGGCCAACATCTTTCGGTACCCTGCCGCAACCAACTTCCAAGGTGAGAAACCTAGGTGTTATCTTCGATAACGACCTTAATTTTGTAGCCCATGCCAATCAGACAGCTACCACAGCATTTTACAAATTACGATTGGTGAAAAAAATCATGCCTTTTCTTCCAAAGAGTGCAGCTAAGACCTTGGTAAGCTCCTTAGTTTTATCTGCATTAGACTATTGCAATGGCTTGTTTGCTAATGCCCAGATTAGGGTTATCAAGAAAATGCAGACGGTCCAGAATGCGGCGGCCAGACTTCTCTCGGGAACTCCTAGGTATAAACCCATAGCCGATACCATCAGAAGTTATCATTGGCTCACCAAAGGAAACCGCATTATATTCAAGACCCTATGCATAGTCTACAAATCACTGCATCAACAAGCACCGCAGTTTTTGAGAGACCAATTAACGCCATATCGCCCCTCCAGACCACTCCGCTCCTCCAATCTTAACGAATTGGTGGTGCCCCGCACAAAGCTGGTCACTTGGGGAGATCGTCGTTTCTTGGTTACCGCACCAAAATTATGGAACACAGTCCCCCAGTCTATCAGGACTAGCCCTACACTCATGTCCTTCCGAAAAAAACTGAAAACCTGTCTGTTTAATCAGTAATTGCCAGAAGCTTAGTTGTGAAGAAGCTTGCAGTAGTAATAGCGCCGAGACGCCCACGGGCAATTGTTCGCGCTTTATTAAATGCCAAAAATAAATAAATAAAGTACTGTTAAAAGCAAGATCGGACGGAGCCCCGGGTCCCAATGGCCTACCACAGAATTTATTTAAATCAAACATAGCACTCTGGTCGGGTCATCTAACCAACATTTTTAACTACTCCCTCAGAACCTCAATCATACTGGACTCTTGGCGTGGAGCAATAATCCACCCAATTTACAAATCAGGTCCCCATTCATCACCAAACAACTATAGACTAATTGCTCTCTTGGATATTGAGGCTAAGCATTATGCAGGCATTCTCCTGAACGAGCTGAGAGCGTGGGCAGACAAGAATAACTTGATTCCAATTAACCAAACAGGCTTCACTGCCAAATCCGGGACTATGACCAATTTATTGACACTGGCCATAATTGTCGACAAAGTCTGTTTAACATCCAGGGCTACTTTTTGTTGTTTTGTTGACTTTAAACCGCCTTCGACCGGGTTCCAAGGGCAGCCTTATGGGAAAAGTTAAAGAAATGGGGGATCCCACGAAAACTCCTGGAGGCAATTATTCAGTTACACTCAGGCACATGGGTCCAGGTGAAGTTGGGGTCCGGCACACATCTCTCTCGGAAAATCCTGACAACCAGGGGTGTCAAACAGGGCTGCGTGCTGGCCCCACTTCTCTTTAATCTGTTTATAGCTGACTTGCTGACAGCTCTAGAAGAAACCAATAGTCACCCACCATAGATGGGTGGTGTTCCCATAAGCAACCTGCTCTACGCTGATGATTAAGTGCTTTTCAGTCTTACACATGTAGGTTTACAAAGGCTTCTGGCTAAACTATACAATTACACCACTGTAAATCAATTAAAGGTTAACCTAAAGAAAACCCAAGTGGTTACCTTTGAAAAAAAAAGAAAAGTCGGGGGAGGATGGTGGTATAACAACATGAGTATTGCAGTAGGAAGTACATACAAATACTTAGGGGTCAATCTTGACTCAAGGGGCAATTTTGTGAAACAGCGTAAGGAGATATCAGCTAAAGCTGTGACCTTACAGGTGACCCTCTCCAAGCTCTCAAAAAAACTGTCCGGCCCAAGTCTAACACCTTTATTAGAGGTTATGAGAGCAAAAATTGGTCCGACACTGTCATACGGTATTGAGATTTTTAGGGGTAAACTAAATATGAACCTAAACCAACACGTGACTAAAATCTATAAAAAAAGCCCTCCGCTTGCCCAAAAATTCCTCTGCTGCCCAGATCAGGCTAGAACTGGGCCTTCTAAACTATGGAGTCTCCAGCATTGGCATGTATTTAAATCTCTGCCACAAACTCAGACAAGTAGACACAGGCTAATTAGAGTCACTAGTTTGGTTAGACATCACGGAGAAAAACCCAGGGGGCTCGTACGGTCGCCTTTTTAACGATTCCATTTGAGAACTCTCCGCAGGTGACCTATGGGACCTCAACCCCAGTACGACAGCATTTAAAACTACCATTAAGAAATGTATCAGAATGAGCTCCCTCATCATCGATAAAAACCACCTTGCCAAACGCAGACACGCATGGGCTATCATGAATTCGTACGGACGTTTAGCTCCCGCAACCTACCTGTCATGCACCTACTCCCTGCATCTAAAACTTCGTTTTTGGGGGCGTGGCCAAGATGGCGGCGTGAGAGGACGCATTCTTCAGAGCTCCCGCCGTCGGCCTTCCTCAGCACGGGCTCAGGCCTCACGGAGCCCCTTGTCAGCGATCTCATCAGCCTGCCGGGTGTCCCCTGTGATACGGGTGACCGGCGGGGGCATCTCTTGAGTGCAGGGAACACCTGTATTGACAGTCGCCGACGTGCCTGCGGCGCGGCCTATGTTCGCAGCCGGCCCTGGGGGAGGAGTGGACGTTCGGAGAGGCAGCGGCCGAGCCGGAGGCTCGAGGTCTGGAGCAGCCCTCCACTGGGTCCGGTGAGTCCTCGGCGGGTCCGACCCGTGCCTATCTCGGCGCGAGGCATCGGCGGCCCCACCGCCCGATTGCTTCTGCAGACCCGCCACCCGGACGAGCGAGTGGTGGCTGGTTTTGAAGCCCTCCGGGCTAGTGAGGTGATGAGGCAGAGACGGCGGCCGCGTGCGGTGGCCCGCCCCGAACACAGAGGTCCACACAGAGGGCAGTGAGATCCGCGGCGGGGTCCGGGGTCGGGAGTTGTCCGGGGGGTCTTTCCAGGGGCACCGGGGCTGGGAGCCCAGGGCTTGAGACCTTTTAGTGCAGTCTAGGTCGGCTACGGCGGGCCCAGCCCACGCACGAGCATTGCTTGAGGCAACAGACGGGAGCCGCGTCTGTTGCTGCTGCGGGCCTGCCGGGGGGGGCTGCTTAGAGGCGAGTGCGTTTATGTAGAGACAGTTTCAGAAATGTATGCAATATGCATTACAGAGGAAAGAGAGACAAGGAGTCAATTGATTTTCAGAGGAAGTGGTATAATTTACCAAAAGGCCAGGGAAAAAAAGATCTTTCCTGTGTCAATACAGTTTAAAACAGCACTGTACAGAGCGGATCTTGTGACAAACCAGTGACACTTGGTGCGAGTGCTATATACAGTTTAGTGATAGTGAAGGTGCAAGTGCTAAAAACAACAGCATTGGTGACGCATTAACCAAAGTATATACATCAAATGATGGCTCCGAAAAACAAGTTATAATCACTTGACAACCAGTTATTTATACAGGAGCACAAGACGTGATATGCGTCGTGTAATTCAAGCTGTACAGTCGACGGCGTTTCGATCCCCTTTAGTCGGGATCGTCTTCAGGACAGGGTTGTCGATGGACACAGTGCTGTGGGCAGAAAGGGTAATTTAGGGCGGGGCAATCAAGGGTGGGAGAGGGGCAGGGGGTGAAGTGATGGGCGGGTAGGAGAGCAGGTCTACATTAAAGGTTTAATGTGTGTAGGAAGTGGTAGGGGTGTGGGCCGGAGCGGGGGGCCGCGGAAGTGTTATTCGGGGTGACTAACGTTGACACATGGGGAGGTATGTCTAATGGTATCTAGTAAAATAAATCACAGTGCCAGTCGGTGTGGGGAGATGGTCTGTGAATAGTGAGGAAACGGACCGTAGTAAACTTACAGTTAGACCCAGGCATAAGAGCGAGGGTGCTGGTGGTCCGATAGGTCACTCAATGATCGATCGCTGCAGAGTAAGGAATAAGGAAATTGAGCGACAGGGGTCGACTCGTTCACTGAGATTAAAACCATTGGCGGTGATATTACCTGCAAGATGCTTTAACTTGAGCAGCGGGCGGGAAAAGCTGCGCCTGCGGGGTGAAAGAGAGCTATGAGTCAGACCGCGCCGATGGAGTAAGAGGGCGAGGGTCTCAGGTATGGGAACATACCGTACGTGTGGAAAAAGTCCTGGATTTACCTGAATGAAGCAGGGCGGCAGAAGGCAGAAGGGGCTCTTCTAGCGAGTCGGCTACCGACAGTGAATGCGGGAGCTAACTCGGCGCGTGCGGAGATTCCATATAAATCAGGAAGTGCAGGACGGGGGGCGGGGTTCAGTCACCACATGGGGCGGGGCGGGAGGCGTGTGGCCAAGTGCACGGGGTGACATTGGCCAGGAGAGGGCTGGGGCCGTGGCTTAGGCTAGAGAAAGGGGCGTGTAACTCGGTTACCGAGGTAACCTGGACTAACAGGAACTGACTGAGTCAAAACAAGAAGTCAGGCAAGATACAGAAAGCATGACGCGATGCAGGCGTAAGAGGCGGACGTTTGCTAGCGTCAGGGTTCAGCGCACATCTTCATGACAGGCGCGAGAGCGCAATTAAGGGTCATGTCAGTTGTGATTACATACATCGGGGTACAATTATATTATTATTGTTTTAATTATATCCGTTACATGAGTTCTGAGAATAATCTAACACCATGAAGTGGGATTTAACATATCGAGAGACCTGGTTTAAAACCGGATGTTTAAGTACATGGCACTTGTCTATGCAGGTGGACAATAGACTTACATTTAAATTATGGGTATAAAGAAGGAATAAAGGCACAGTTTATCGAACAATTTACTTCCACTATACATGTCTGACCAGAGTATACAGAGGTGGTAAAAGGAGGGATAGAACCAAGAGATAGGTGGACAGTAGGATTAGATGGAGATGGTGTTTGTCCATTCATCAAGGGTGTTCAACCCATGGTTGACCGAGTCAACCCGTGCGATCCATTTACATTCAGCTCTGTTTAGTAGAGTGGACATATTGCCGCCCCTGATGGGTAGTGTGGGTTTCTCAATGACCATCCACCTTAGGTCAGTGTCCTTGTGTGATTTTTCCAAGAAGTGTTGAACCAATGGAGCAGTTAGTACTTTGCAGTTAATTCTGCGGATAGCGTAAATGACATTTTGGGTCTTGCAGTTAGAGTGGTGAGATAATTGATGAGTCTGTCCATTGTAGACAAATTCTTTGGTGTTATATGTTAGCTCACAGACGCTGCAGGATTGATATTTGAAGTGTCCAATTACAGGAGTCATACCCCATGCAGCTGTGATGGTGTGTTTTTCAGTTGTAGTCGTTGGCCAAGTGATGGCTCGGACAAGGTGGTTGGCAATGTTGTTACCTCTCTGGTACGAGAATAGTGGTGGTGTGTGGAATTGTTCATCAAATCGTAGAACAGACCAGTTTGTTTTGATTATTTTGGCTACCCTGTTGCTGTCCGGGCTGAAGACAGAGACAAAGGGGATACTGTTCATAGATTTTTTGTTTTGATTTGGCTGTAGTAAATCCTCACGGTGGTTATACCATGCTCGTTTCTTCGCTTGTTTAACCAGACGTCGTGGGTAGCCTCTGTTGATCAGTTTCATGGCCAAAATGTCTGCCTCCCTAAAGTAGTCTTTGCGCCACTTGCAATTGCGCCGAATTCGGAGGAACTGGCCAAATGGTAGTCCATCACGTAAGGCCGTTGGGTGGTTGCTTGAATAATGTAGCAAGGTGTTTCGTTCTGTGGGCTTGCGAAAGAGCGATGTTCCAAGTTTCCCCTCTACTAAACAGAGCTGAATGTAAATGGATCGCACGGGTTGACTCGGTCAACCATGGGTTGAACACCCTTGATGAATGGACAAACACCATCTCCATCTAATCCTACTGTCCACCTATCTCTTGGTTCTATCCCTCCTTTTACCACCTCTGTATACTCTGGTCAGACATGTATAGTGGAAGTAAATTGTTCGATAAACTGTGCCTTTATTCCTTCTTTATACCCATAATTTAAATGTAAGTCTATTGTCCACCTGCATAGACAAGTGCCATGTACTTAAACATCCGGTTTTAAACCAGGTCTCTCAATATGTTAAATCCCACTTCATGGTGTTAGATTATTCTCAGAACTCATGTAACGGATATAATTATAACAATAATAATATAATTGTACCCCGATGTATGTAATCACAACTGACATGACCCTTAATTGTGCTCTGTCATGAAGATGTGCGCTGAACCCTGACGCTAGCAAACGTCCGCCTCTTACGCCTGCATCGCGTCATGCTTTCTGTATCTTGCCTGACTTCTTGTTTTGACTCAGTCAGTTCCTGTTAGTCCAGGTTACCTCGGTAACCGAGTTACACGCCCCTTTCTCTAGCCTAAGCCACGGCCACACTCCGCCCCCAGCCCTCTCCTGGCCAATGTCACCCCGTGCACTTGGCCACACGCCTCCCGCCCCGCCCCGTGTGGTGACTGAACCCCGCCCCCCGTCCTGCACTTCCTGATTTATATGGAATCTCCGCACGCGCCGAGTTAGCTCCCGCATTCACTGTCGGTAGCCGACTCGCTAGAAGAGCCCCTTCTGCCGCCCTGCTTCATTCAGGTAAATCCAGGACTTTTTCCACACGTACGGTATGTTCCCATACCTGAGATCCTCGCCCTCTTACTCCATCGGCGCGGTCTGACTCATAGCTCTCTTTCACCCCGCAGGCGCAGCTTTTCCCACCCGCTGCTCAAGTTAAAGCATCTTGCAGGTAATATCACCGCCAATGGTTTTAATCTCAGTGAACGAGTCGACCCCTGTCGCTCAATTTCCTTATTCCTTACTCTGCAGCGATCGATCAATGAGTGACCTATCGGACCACCAGCACCCTCGCTCTTATGCCTGGGTCTAACTGTAAGTTTACTACGGTCCGTTTCCTCACTATTCACAGACCATCTCCCCACACCGACTGACACTGTGATTTATTTTACTAGATACCATTAGACATACCTCCCCATGTGTCAACGTTAGTCACCCCCAATAACACTTCCGCGGCCCCCCGCTCCGGCCCACACCCCTACCACTTCCTACACACATTAAACCTTTAATGTAGACCTGCTCTCCTACCCGCCCATCACTTCACCCCCTGCCCCTCTCCCACCCTTGATTGCCCCGCCCTAAATTACCCTTTCTGCCCACAGCACTGTGTCCATCGACAACCCTGTCCTGAAGACGATCCCGACTAAAGGGGATCGAAACGCCGTCGACTGTACAGCTTGAATTACACGACGCATATCACGTCTTGTGCTCCTGTATAAATAACTGGTTGTCAAGTGATTATAACTTGTTTTTCGGAGCCATCATTTGATGTATATACTTTGGTTAATGCGTCGCCAATGCTGTTGTTTTTAGCACTTGCACCTTCACTATCACTAAACTGTATATAGCACTCGCACCAAGTGTCACTGGGTTGTCACAAGATCCGCTCTGTACAGTGCTGTTTTAAACTGTATTGACACATGAAAGATCTTTTTTTCCCTGGCCTCTTGGTAAATTATACAACTTCCTCTGAAAATCAATTGACTCCTTGTCTCTCTTTCCTCTGTAATGCATATTGCATACATTTCTGAAACTGTCTCTACATAAATCCTGTTGGGAATTGTTCTGGCTTACACGATACACCCATCCCAACGAGGTCTATGGGTTTTCTCCTGTTATTCCTATACATAGAGGCGAGTGCGGACATTGGCCCCGGGCTCCGGTGGCGCAGGGAGGGCCACGTCGCCGCCCATGATATCTACCACCGGATTTGGCTGTGGACCCCGGACTCGGCCGCGCCTGAGGTGAAAGAGGGCCTGTGGTGGAGGCAACAGAGTTGAGTAGCGAGCGGCGAAAGCACCTATGGGAGTCGTGGTCGGTACGACCCCAGGAGTGGAGTGAGGACTGGGCCGTGGTGGATGGTGGAGGGGACACGGACCATACCCGGAGTGGACAGAGCTTTTTTGAACCTGGGGGAATCTGGCTGATGGGGCTCACGGCCAAAAAAGGTGTAGATCTAGCGCGATCCTCTGGAACGAGGGTCTGGCTTGGCGCCATCTTCCTGAGCGGTGGGTGTCAGCCGTCGGTGCGCGGCTTAGCAGCTGGTGCAGCCTACTCATAGAGCTATCGGGGTGTCCACACGCCCGAAACCGGACTTGGTGACTTTCCCGAAGGAGAGCCTGTTGCCACGTGGCGGCCATGTTGACGGGATCAAGGGTCCGTAAGGACAAGACGGTGACGGAGATGTTCGCCAAGGCCCAATCGCCCTCGACGGCTAAGGACGCTTCGAGCACTGGCACGCGACGGGGCGTGCCGGAGATGGAAGGCTCAGAACCCATCACGAAGGCCTTCCTTGAATCCCTCTTCACGTCTTTAAGGGAGGACATCCACACCCTCAAAAAAGAATCCGCGGACGAGATCCGAGCAGTGCGGTTGGATTTGGACGGCATTGGAGAATGAGTGGCAGAGCTCGAGAGGAAACAGGACAATCGCGATGTCAAAACGGAGGCGCTCCAGCAGGAAATTATACGATTGCACGACCAACAGGTGGATCTTCAGGCACACCTGGAAGATCTAGAAAATCGCTCCAGGCGGCACAACATACGTATTCGGGGAGTGGCTTGCTCGTACGCAGACCAAGACCTTTTTAAATTCACCAGGGAGCTCTTCAACCATGTCCTGGGTTGGCCGGAGGAAACAGCACTCCCGATCGACAGGGCGCAGAGGGTTGGACCCCAGGGAACTGGGTCGGCCTTTCCCGCAGACATTCTGGTGTGCGTCCAGGACTTCCGCACTAAGGAGGATATCCTTCAGAAGGCGAGGCAGATGCACCCCATCTCCTTTCGTGGCCACTCCCCGACACTTTTCCAGGATCTTTCGGCACTTACTTTGCAGAAACGCCGCTGCTTCAAACCGGTCAGGAGCTATCTCCAGCAGCAAGCTATACCTTACAGTTGGGGGCATCCGTTCAGGATCGTGTTCAAACTAAACAACAAACTTTACCAACTCCGCTCTCTAAAAGAAGCTTGTCAGGTGCTGGGCATAGATCTGCCGAAAGAGGAGGATGAGCAGCCGCCACGGAGTCGGCGCCGAGTCAAGAAACCCCAGAAGATGGAGATCAAAAATGGCCGCAGGGCTGCGGTGGAAGCAGTAGCTACAGACTTAACTTTGCAGCAGCCGGGCTGACTTTCCATCTAGGACTTGCATTGCTTGGGGTTTACTGTGTTCTTTTGGAGGTCGACGGAGGGGGGGACGGGAGAGAGACTTGACTTCATATCCCCCGTAATACTTTGTGACCAGTCATCTGTGAGAGATGATGGACAATTGTGTTGTTCTCTTTTTTTTTGTTCTCAAGTTGGTGGTTCAGGGGCATTGGCGAGGGGGTGGGGGAGGGGGGAGGGAGGGGTATTTGGGACAGAAGGGGGGTAGAGACAGGTATGCACGATTTTGCATGGGGGGAAGGGAGGGGTTCCAGGTCCTAGAGGGTCCACTGCGGAAGGACGACAAGAGTTTCCAGAGTATTGGGGCAGGTCGCACCAGGTTGCGACTCGAGCCGATAGGTGAGCCATTCTTGAGAGGCGGCACAGTTTCATTGGTTGGCCTCGGGAGTGTGGAGCGGTCAGGGGTGAGAATGAATCATGGCCCCTACTGAATTACGCATCCTCTCCCTGAATGTGAGAGGGCTCAACAACCCGATCAAGCCGAGAGCTGTCCTCTCATGCCTCGAGCACGCGCAGGCTGATATTTGTCTCCTACAAGAGACGCATCTACTACATAAGGACTGCTCGAGGATGAGGGTGCATAGTTTCCCACAGCAATTTTTTTCGTCCGCTTCGAATAAAACAGCTGGGGTCGCGATCTTAGTCGCGCAGTGGTTTAGAGGGCAAGTGCTACGGAAGGGAGCGGAGATAAAGGGGAGGTTGCTATCTTACCATTTTTCTTTGGAAGGGTCCGAATTCACGATCTGCTCGGTGTATGCCCCTAATGAGGGTCAGGAAAGGTTCTTTCACGAGGCGCTCAGTGTAGTGGCAGCTTCCGAAGATAGACACATCCTCATTGGCGGGGACCTCATCCTGGTACTAGACAACACTTTGGATAGATCAGCGCAGCGCACCACACAGGCTGAGACTCTCTCCGAAGGGGGGCTGACGAGACTTGGGGAACTAGGTATGGTAGACCTCTGGCGCAGCTTCCACCCAGGTACTAGAGCATACTCATATTTCTCGAGCGCACACCGCACATACGAAAGGTTGAATTACTTTTTAGCTTCTACCTCTCTCCAGGCTCTGACATCCACTGTGGATATAGGGGTTGCGTCCCTCTCTGATCATGCCCCTATTTCCGCGACATTCCTTTTTCCCCCCGGTGCTGCGACCTTCTCGCTGCTGGCGACTCCGCGACGCGCTATTACACCGCAAAGACGTAATTGAGAAGATAATAGGCGCGATAAAAGACTACTTGCTCCATAACACCACCTCTGATACTTCCCCGGCGACACACTGGGCGGCTTTGAAGGCAGTGCTTAGGGGAGAGTTTATAGCTTTATCTGCGGCAGAGAACAGAGCGAGGGCAGAGAAAAGAGACGAGCTTACACAAAAGGTTAAGGAACTAGAATGCATGCACCAAAGGACATGTGCCCCCAGGATCTGGAAGCAACTGACAGTGGTTAGGAAACAGCTGAGTGCGCTGGACCAAGATTGGGCGGAATTCGCTGCCTTGAGGGTGCGTCACATGTACTACACTGGGGGGGACAGATGCGGACGCTTACTGGGAAGAGCGCTTAGAGAGACGCGGCAGCGTCACACGGTGAAGGAAATCAGGAAATCGGACGGAAGTCTGGCAACAGGGGATGGTGAGATTGCAGCCGCTTTCAGTGACTTCTATACTTCCCTGTATGCGGGGTCCACGCTAGACCTGGCAGCGAGCGAGGCCTTCCTGGATTCTTCCCAACTCCCGGTGCTTACACCGGATCAAGCTGCGGCCTTGGAACGCAACATCAGGCCCGAGGAAGTTATCTCAGCCATCTCCAAGCTCAAGCTGGGAAAGGCCCCAGGGCCTGACGGCTTCACAGCCATTTTTTATAAAACATTTTGCGCACAGGTAGCGCCGTTGCTTACTACTCTCTTTAACTCCCTTTCGGAACCGGGCGTGATCTCGGAGGATCTTTTGGATGCCACCATTTCTGTGATCCCCAAACCCGGGAAGGACCACTCGACGTGCGCAGCATATCGACCCATTTCGCTGCTTAACATTGATCTAAAATTATATACGGGCATCCTTGCGGCGAGACTGGCCCCGCTTATGCCGAGACTGATTGTTCCGGACCAAGCCGGATTCATCTCGGAGCGGCAAACCGTAGACAACACCAAGAGGGCACTACACTTAATCGAGAAAGCCACACGTACAAAAGGGGAATATATGATGCTGCAATTGACGCGGAGAAGGCGTTCGAACGAGTCCACTGGCCGTATCTGGAGCAGGTCCTGGTGAGGGCCGGATTGGGAGAGAGATTCCGCACTTGGATCTTGAATTGCTACTCGAGGCCATCGGCGACAGTCCGTGTAAACGGCTGCTCCTCGCCCCGCTTCCCCATCGAGCGGGGCACAAGACAGGGATGCCCATTATCGCCCTTGCTCTTTGCCCTCTATATGGAGCCGCTAGCGCAGGCCGTGAGACTCGCCCCCGCGGTCCACTGGATCAAAATGGGAGCATTCGAACATACTATAAGTTTGTATGCTGACGATGTTTTGCTGTCGCTCTCCTCCCCCAGAGAGTTGCTGCCGGCTTGTGTGGACATCCTTGACGCCTTCGCTGGGGTAGCAGGCTTTAAGGTCAATCTGAGCAAATCAGTGGCACTTGACCTCTCCCTGGAGGCGCCCATGCGGACTTACCTGCAGGGACTCTTTCCCTTTCCGTGGGCCTCGTAGGCTATCCCCTATTTAGGTATTCAGCTGGCGGCCACCTTACAGGGCACGGTTCGCCTCAACTATACCCGGCTCCGGCAGACGATCCGGTCAGAACTGGGTAGATGGAGACACCTTCCGCTATCCTGGCTGGGCAGAGTGGCGGCTATTAAAATGACGATCCTGCCGCAGGTCCTTTACTTGTTCCGAGCCATCCCTATGAGGCACCCGGAGGGCTGGATCCGTCAGACCCAATCCGAATTAGCACAATTTATCTGGAACGGGCGCCGGCCGTGGATGAAGCTTCGCTTGGCGATGCTGCCTCCTGAGAGTGGGGGACTGGGCCTGCTGAATTTGTTGTTATACTATCAAGCGACGCAACTACGAACATTGGTGGAATGGAGCAAATGGGAGTCTGAGAAGCACTGGCTCTTTCAGGACCAGGCGGTGGCGGGCCGCACACTACAGGAGGTTCCTTTTCTGAGGCGGCAACATCGGCCCCCTAACCTCTACGCCTCGTATATTACGAGGACACCTCTGGAGGTGTGGGACCTTGTGGGTGTCGCGCATGAGCTAACATCCTTCCCATCCCCGCTGACACCCTTATTGAACAATCCAGACTTTGGCCCTGGTCAGGTACAGCCGCCTTCGCGCGATGGGGCCCGGCGGGATGCAGGGTGCTTTCACACATGTACGCGGCGGAGAGGGTCATCCCCTTTGATGCCTTCCGGCGAGAGTATGGTATTTCCGAGGAGGAGCGCCTCCGCTATCTCCAGGTGCGACACTGGGCACTCCATGCACGGATCTGGGGCAGAGCAAACCGCAGACTCACTGAGTACGAGTACTGGCTGATCTCGAGGAAGTCTGATCGAAAGCTCATATCAGATCTATACCGCATGTTGTTAGGCAGATACACACAAATCCATAACTCGGGGAGAGCGAGGTGGGAAAGGGACCTGGGACGCACACTCAGTAATAAGGAATGGGAAGGCATCTGTTACCGGGCCCGTCACTCCGCCTATCACATGGGCTTGACCGACACCCCCACTAAAATCGCTACGTATTGGTCCTATACCCCAGAGAAGCTCAATGAGATGGATTGTACGCGCGATGCGTTCTGATGGCGTGCCTGTGGCGAGAGAGGTACTTTGATGCACCTATTGTGGGACTTTACTCACCTGCAGGGATATTGGAAACAAGTATTAGATGAGGTGGACTCACACTTTGACACGACAATCCCGAGATTTACTGCTTATGTGCTGCTGGGCTTACCTAATCCCATTACCTATCCACTGCGCGCCCGTCGAGGTAGACTAATGGCCATAGCCCTGGGCTCCGCGCTGCAGAATGTTCTCGCTTACTGGCATACCACACACATTCCCACCTTTCAGGGCTGGTTGCACCGTCTTTGGAATGTCTTGGGAATGGAGAAGCTGTCCCTGATTGCGAATGGGGAGGGGGACAAGTACCCAGATTTGTGGCAACCCTTTTTGACTCTTTTAGCCACGGAATTTAGGGAAGTGACCTGTCCCAGATATTTGCGCCTTCTGCGACTATCGCAAGGAGAAGTATCGGAGTCATCCAGTTAGACGATAGGGCCCAAGTGGACGGAATTTGGACCTGGAACAGGTGTGGTGGGTGGGCGGCTCGGGGGGTGGTGGGGTTTTGGGTAAGGGGTTTGTGAGAAGTTGGCCTGATATATGATGTTTCCAATTCTGGAACCACCTTGTATCAGTCCAAGCTATCCCTTATGGTGTCTGGTTGTAAGTCAACCTTGTAGACAAGCTATCTTAATGGTAGCATAGACTAAGCAGCCTTAAAGTCTTAACTCAAGAGGTCGTGTTAAGCGAGCTGTTTTACCAATCACAGTCCTGTAATATCAAATGAAAGGACACCACACAAGTATATATTATAAAAATATATGTATTTATTTCTACAAATGATCCCCAGTATTCTTTATGAATAAAGGGGCACAAGCGTTAAATCAAAAGCACAGTATAACATACAAAGTTGCACAATTATGGATGAGGGCGGGGGGCCATTCAGACCATATACTAAAAAAATGGTATAAGGGATACCAATCGATCAGTGGTTAGGCCTAGGCCTAAGGAATCGCTGGGAGCAGTCGGGACAAGCAATGCTGAAGTCGGGAAAAGCCCGCGGGATTCGGGTGCAGCGCTGCAAGCGCACGCATGCACCAATGTTAGTCAATGGTGTGTAAAAGTTACACAAATAGAGTTTAAGGTCACTTCCGCTGAACCTAGAAAGACAAAACTTTAGACACAGGCCCTAGAGGTGTGTACCAGTGTGGGAATACCGGCGTTGCAATGTTACCTCACCCACAGGAAGCGGGTGCATAGGGTCGAATTGGCGTCAGGTTTCGTCACGCAGGTTCTTGGTGCTTGAAGCTGAAGAGGCTGCAGGCGATGTGAAGGAGAAGTGTCCGGTGGGATCAAAGGGTGGATCCAAGTCGAAAAGTACCTGAAATCAGGGGGGACAGAGTCTGGGTCACTCAGCAGTGACCAGGGTGGAACCAGGACGGAACCAGGCAATGTTGGGCGCAATCAGGTGGTTGTCGAGGAGCTTCTCTCCGCTGCCATGTGGGCTCTAGGGCATCTGCGACGTCCAGGAGCAGGTCACGAGCTGTCCCACGTAGGCTCTCGCCGTCGGCGCTGTCGGCTTCAAGATTGGAGCAAACAACACTTGACAAAAGCAATCCACGCGGAACTGGAAGATTGCTTCTCACTCGGACCAGGAGGGTCAGAGTGGGGGCTCCTTTTCAGGGGAGCGGGAGCAAATCTGGAGCAACCACAATCACAAGTCGTATTTTGGGTTTCGTCGGCACAGGGGCCACAAGCCGGCTGGCATTAAGTCAAAAGAAGCAGAAGGGCCCCACGCAGCACTCGTCGAGTGTAGAGGGATGAACTTCGGAGCAAGAGTGGCTCAGGGTTGGGGCTTCTCAAACCCCGGTGTGCAGCTTCGAGGGTCACTCGTGGGCTGCACGGTCAGCGTCTCATGGTCTTTTCAAGATGGCGTGCCCCACGCTTCCGGTCGCCTCCACGGGTCTCAGCTCTGCAGGGGCTGTGGATCGGGCTGTAAGAAGGTAGGCAAGCTTGATCTCGTTGATCTCTGTCGCTGAAGTTCTGGCGGGAACTGCAACAAAGCAGACGTCGAGGGCTGGATGGTGCCTGTTTGCACAGGGTGGTCACTCCTTGACCACAAGGGAGATTCTTCAGTCTTCTACGTTGAGTAGGATGTCGAAGGGTCCAGAGTTTTGTTTCTTATGTTTCATCAGGATAATCTGAAGTGCATTGGCACTGCTCCCACTCTTATTCGAATCTGGGGGGCTGGATTACCTGCTAGGTCCCCTCCTATGGGTGGGACCCAGGAAGGGGGTGGATACACCCCTTTCCTTTGATCCAGGCCGCGTTGGGTCTGGGGCTGGTGTGCCCCAGAACCGGTTTGACCGGATTATGAAAGGGGAAGCCTTGTGCTCCCCATGCAGTGTCTGGTTTCTTTCAAACCTCCCTGCTACAATCCACTATCTCCTGTCTGGGGTGGTGTGACACCTCCCTGCGACAGGAAACCCTTTGTCCAGGCCCCTTTGGCTGAGTTTCGGTCAGCTACAGGGGGTCAGACTTGTGTCTATGGCAGAAGCATCCATTTTGTGGATCTGAGGTCCTTTTTTAGAAATTAACCGCATTTCAGTAAAGTAACATGTCTTCTCCCTCTAGAGGGGTGGAATGCTATCCCCGTCGCCAGGACTGGCGAGGGGATAGTATTCCAAATCGTATGACACCTTACACGACATGTTTTGATAAAGCCAAACCAAAGTTGCTATATAACCGCGAGGATTATAATGCACTTACGAGTATATGGTATGGCATTATCCCGGAACAGCTTAGGGAGATGTTCCCAACAGCTGCAGACAGGCTCAGCTCATGCTAGAGCTCCATCTCACATTAAACCACGCACTCTGCCTCCAGGATTGATAAGGCCTTCCATAGGAGTGGCTCACAGGTTTATATGTGTCCAGATATAGGTTTAGATATAGGTATACTATATCTAAGCAAGAGGTGATTACACCATCTTGCCCCAGCTGAGTGATCAGCCAGTTGTGTCAATTTAAGAACCAGCCAGGGGTGGCAAAAGATATGCTGCAGCCCCCGGTAGGCCTTAGTGGCACCTATGCCCTTGGCACCTATAGTGCATGGTACAGGGGCTGACAAGGAGTCCATTTCCAATTGTGGTATGTACCTAGGGTACATGGAATCCATTTTACAGAGAGAGCAGATGGCCTGGGGCCCTGATTAGCAGGGAACCAGGCCAACTAAGTCGAAAACCAGCTAAACACAAGGCAAAAAATCTGGGGTAACCATAGTTAGGTAGCCACCTTCCTACAGGGTTTGGTTGTTGTTTTCATTTATAGACACTGCTATGGTGTTTCAAGTGGATCTGGCATGCACGACAGCTGGCTCGCAATGATATTGTGTCCTTTCTGCATTACTGTCAGCTGTTTTCTTGAGTTCTTTTTTCTCACATGGTATTATTGTCATGGTCCCGTAATGTACGAATAGTTGCTTGTGTCTGTTCTTTAATGTCAATAAACAGATTTAATACTAAAACTTAGTTTTATGGCCATTAGACTCGGTGACTGTCAATTTTTAAAAGATCTGCCAGGCTGGCGTCGTACGTCAGATGTATTATGGTGCAGAGGGTGTGGCAGGACGGCTGAAACTCTGGAGCATGTGGTCTGTCTTTGCCCAGCACTCATGTCACAGCGTAGACGCAAATTGAAAGCGGAGTGGAACAGGCTGGGAATCCGGTCCTGCAGACAGGCAATCATCGCGGCCCTACGCTCAGAAAACACAGCTTTAAACATAGGCCTCTCAACCTACATACGCCTTGCATATCGCAATTTTACGCATGTACCCTTCTTGTTGGCAACAGCCTAAATTAAATTGCATCATTTTTAAGCTGCTAAAAAGTCTTCTTTTTACTTCTGTATTTTCTTATAATTCACTGCTATTGAACTGTTGCCGCCATTTTTATCTGAACTTACTTTTTAAAACTTGTAATTATTTGTCAACGTTTGGTTGGTTTACAAGTCCAACATTGCTAATCATCGGTATCACAACCTCCTTACCTTTTAAAGTTTGTTTAATGCCATGTGGATTGTTTACAATAGGGAGTGCATAATGCAATGTGGAAAACCTGTACCTACCCACCGTTGTTTATTTGATGTTAGTTTTTAGCTTTTACAATGTGTATTGCTGTTGGTGCTCCTTTTAAGGATGTTATTTTATATCCAAATAAAGATATTATTACCTTGAGAGAACTGAGCTATTTTATAACATTTTAGAGACTATTTTTGAGTACAGTATTGTGGATTTTTGTCGTTTGGTCTTGTGTTAAGTCTATATAAAAAATATCTATTTTTATAATACAACCTGTATGGTGTCCATTTGTAGTGTTTTCACTGTGTTACTGTATGTGTTCACAAATGCTTTACACACTGCCTCTGAGATAAGCCTGCCTGCTCGTGCCAAGCTACCAAGGGGGTGAGCAGTGGTTATTTTAGGAGTGTAGCAAGGGTCCCTATTTGTCACAGGTACCTACCTAAGCCAACTAGAGACCCCCAAATCTAACACCATGTATGACTGATTTGTGACCACAATTGCAGTTGCAAAACAGTCGCAGTTTACCACCCTTCACAGAAGGGTGGTAAACCACTCGCAAACGAGCAAGGTTCCCTAGGGGACCCTTTCCCCTTTGTGACTGGCTCTAAAAATATTTTTTAAGGGCAGGCAGTGGTCCCAGGTTCCACTACCCGCCCTTATAAAATGAAACAAAAACGTTTTGTTTTACTGTTTTTAAATGCATCCTGTTTTCCTTTAAGGAAAATACCCTGTATTTAAAAAAATTCTGTATTTATGCATTTTTATATAGCGTGGACTTTACCCAAAGGTGTCGGAGCGCTTCACAATAGGACCAGTTACGTTACATGAGGAGAATGCTACAAATGTACATGTTACAGAAGCAAATGAAATACAAGAAGAGGTATAAAACACCAATAGATGACAGTCACTCAAAAACACAAAAACACACTGGGGTGACACTTGTACAGGCATAGAATACAAAATTTACAATAGTGAAAGAACTTCCATGAGGGACTTGAAAAGCAGTCCCGGACATGGAGTTCTGCTGAGCCCAGCAGGCCACCATACCTGGGAGTGCCAGCTATTCCCAATGGAGTCGCAAATTCCTAGTGCCTCATGCGATCCGATTGGGAATTGCAATCAGGGTTGCAGACACTGTTGTACATACCAATATGCAACTCAAAAATTGCGAGTCGCTATTGCGAAGCAATTTGCGACTCGCAAATTCCCTGGTCGTACATCAGTCCCTAAGTGGATAAAAATCTTCAATCTGACAGCTGTGGATAAACATCAGCAATTTTGGTAATATGTCAATGCCATATTCCACAGTGACAAAAGCAGAGGCAACATCGTTCAAGCCGGAGAATGGATTGCACATGTCAAATCTCTTTACTCTGGGCCTCAGGATAAATCCTACCATACTTACCCAGCTCACAAGAAGGATGAAGAGGCAACCAACATAGCAATGGAATTACCATAAAGGGAAGACCCATTAAGGAGTGTATCTGCCATTCGTAAAGTTCTAAGGAAGATCAGAAAGGATGGTGCTCCTGGCCCTAACTTCCTGTATCATTATTTAGAGAAGACAGTACTGGGCCTTGGCTTTAGTGGCTTTAGTGCCACTGTATACCGAATGTAGGCTTTTCGAAGAGGTCCCTGAGCCATGGAGAGGATCTCTTCTTCAACCCATCTTCAAGAAGGGCTCCAAACACTGACCTAATCAATTTTCAGCTAATAGGCTGCTGGACATTGAGGGCAAAGCATACGCCAGCACACTGCTGCAGGAGTTAGCAGAATGGGCCTGCGTGGAAGGCTTACTACCCTTCTATCAAACAGGGTTTCGGACAGGAGGGTCAACAATGGACAATAGTGTCATTCTCTCATACCTCGTCCACCAAGCAGTAACCCAGACATCACTCCCTACGTTTGCATGCTTCATCGCCTACCCAGCTGCTTCTGACGGAGTTGTCCAGAACATCTTATGGGAGAAGCTTGAGAGGTGGAACTTCTGTCCTAAACTGCTATGAGCAGTTATTGTCTTATACAATAGGACTTGGGTATGAGTGAATCTTATGGGGGAGACAGCCACTGCTAAGATCAACACAAATTGAGAATTTAAAAAGGGTTGTGTGCTGGCCCCTATGTTATTCAACCTTTATACAGAGGATTTAGGCCCGGACTTAACCAGTGCTGCCTTTGTCACTCCAAGAATTGGTGACAGGAGAATTTCATTCATGCACTATGTGGACGACCTGGTGTTGTTAGATCACACAAAAATCAGTCTGCAAAAAACCATCAATGCCCTGAATTTGTGTAATCTCAGGAACAAGCTGTGGCCAATGGGAGCAGAACAAAAGTGGTAATCTTTGGGAAATATCTGAAGAAGAGATCCACTAGATGGTGGCTGGAGCCACAGAGGCTGAACTGTGTACAACTCTATAATTATCTGGGTGCATGGCTATGCAAAACCAGTAAACCAACCCTGCACTTACAAAAAATGAAAAGAAAAGCAGGAATGCTCATGTACTCCCTGTATAAGTAAATAGCACCCTCGAAGATCCAAAATCCACTGCCAAACATAGGGTGGTTCCTGTCAAATTGCTCCTTGTGCTCAATTATGCTCAGCAAGCATTTCCAGATATGTTGTCAATTGCCCTAAAAAGATCCGGTGTACAGCCTACAAGAAGTTATTCCATCTCCCTCAGCACATCTGGAATACCTTGATCAGGCTGGATTTGAGCTTGTGCAGCAAAATCTCAAAAACTTGGCAGCCATGGCCAGATATTACTTTCAGTCAACGGCCGCTCCCACTAACACTATGAAGGTTTTAATAAAAATATTTTCCACAAGTATTAACAACACTTAGTCCAAAAATTTAGCCGCAGATAAGGAATGCCTGCATCTTACATTGGAGAACTGGGGCACAAACACAATGAGCTATATAATAAACACTGTAATAAGAAAATAATTGTATCATCATTCACAAGAACTGGATATGGAAGCCCTTCAAGCTAAGTCACTACACCAGTCACTAACAGCACCACAACTGAATAATGCTGCTAAACTCCATCTCCATCAGGCAGTGGGAAACCACGCTTTAAAACAAATATTATCAACAAGATTAGTCCCGCTTTCAATCAAGGAACTAAATCCAACTTTGAGAAATCTCGAAACCATCACCTGCTGCAGATTGTGGAATTATAGAAGTGATCTTTAGCACATATTCTACTCTGCTGTCTGTTCTTGTTACATGTCCCACCAACCTTATTGAGGTCTATTTTTCTACATGATGGCACCCGCGTGGCTCACAAGGCTGTTTCTCTTCTATACACATTGGAATCAGTGACTGAAATGGCCAAGTTTGAGAAATTCATATTGCAAACCAGCAATCTTTTAAAGAGCAGGTGCAACCAACAACCTCAGTAGTAAACTTGTCCATCATCTAGCAGGATATGAGTCTATGATAAAGTGACATGCACCCTTGTAACAAACTCAGAATAACTCTGGTGTTCAGACCCCATAAATCGCATTCCTTTGGGTACAGCACCATGCCCTTCAAGGCCATTACACTTCTACATGCCATTTGCACTTTATAAGTCGTTCATCTTCAGGCAATGTATTTTGTATTTACTGTCATGATCTTGTTTGAACACGCCCGACACAACTTCGAGCTGCTCTTGTAAATGTATTTTTCACATGCCATCTGAAGTTGTATAGCTCAAGCACCATTCTGCACCTTGATACTGGCCCTGTGGTATTAAATGCAATGCATTTTACACATGTCATCTGCACTTTAGAAGTTGTATACCTCTGGCACTGTGCTCGTCACTGTTAGAAATGGGGTTTCTAGTTGACAGTGGTTTGAACCCTGTCTAAGTAGGGAACCTCACTCTAGTCAGGATCAGGGAGTCACACACTTAGGATAACTCCTGCTCACCCCCTTGATAGCTTGGCACGAGCAGCTAGGTTTATCTCAGCAGCAATGCGTAAAGCATTTGTACATACAAAGAGTAACACAGTGACAACACTACAATAGGAGTCTGCACCCGTTTAGAATAGGCAATATTTATATGAATGAAACAAGACCAGAACGACAAAAATCACATTCAAAATCAAAATATCACTCTTAAAAGTTTAAGCAAGTTTAGTCCATAGAAATCAATGTATGAGTTCGTTTTAGCGCAAAGTACCTTAGATGCATCACAAATCTAAGATGGTGCAAGGCACAGGGGAAGTGAGACACCAGAAAAGAAAAGCAGTGCGTTGGTTCCATACTACACTGGGGAGGTGGTGCGTTGGTTCCTTACTGCCAGGGGTGATGATGCATCATTTCCTTACTGCTAGGCAGGGGAGGTGATGAGTCAGTTCCTTACTGTCCGGGGAGGTGATGCATTGGTTTCTGGACATGAGACCTCGGTTACTTACTGTGGTGCGACGTTGATGGGGAATCGACATCGAAGGACGATGTATCAAAAATCCAAATGGTTGAAAAAAAGAGAGGGACTATGCCCAATTCACCCTCCTATACCGGGGCATAAAACATCAATGATGTATAAGAAGAGAAAAAAGGTACAGAGGGACCAATCCAACATTTATTTTCAATCAAGGTACCATTAATTACCCTGGTGTTACAATTATTTTTTAAAAGGTTCTATATATCAAAAGTTCAAACTCATATACGTGTGAAAAGACGGGGCTGAGCACAAATAAATCAAACCAAAATTACCTCAAGTGTAAACATACTATGTACAGGACATAAACATATAAATCACATTCACATATATGATATGCTCTTGCTGCTGCACCTTGCCCTATCCAGGACCCGTGGAAGCTGCCCAGGGGGGCCCTGTACTGGCTGAGAACACCGGAGCCTGAAACGCGGATCTACCGTGATCTTCATCATAGCCCGGGACTACATTGCCCAGTAGCCCTGCGGGCGCAGAACCAGCACGTCAGCGGGAGCGCCAGGAGCGACGTGAGGAGCTCAAAAACACCCGAGCCCTGACGCGGCGCGGGACGCGCCGGGCGTGCCTGGGCGAAGCCCGGACCAAGGGCGGGCCCGTCCGCGTCCGTCAGAGGCCGGCTGAGACTGGGCTGGGCCAATTCCCTAAGTTCTCCTTCCAGGACTGCATCAAATGGGGAACAGACAGTAAGAAACATTTGCCACTCCTGGCTGCTCGATTGATTAATGGTGTGACTTTTCATATATTGGATATTATCAGCGTATACAAAATTAATGTGCACTCTGATATTATTATTTTTATATTGTTAATTTGAGCCCCTTTAATACCATCACAACTTAGAGGTTGCTCGCAGGAGAAATAGCAGAGAGTATTATGAATTACATATTAAAACCCGACTTATAAAAGAGCTCGCTGACCAATTCACCCAGACCCATGGATAAGAGAAAGATGCCTAGTCCCAAGGTGGGGGGACAGGCCCGAACCTCGGGTGATACGCAGCAAACATTACTAAGCTACCTCACTGGCGCTATGGGTGCATTAGACAAACAAATATCATCAGTGGTTGAATCACTGGAAGCAGGTACTGTCTCGCCGCCGGATCTAACAGAGACCCCAGAAACCCTGGTGATAGCTCCGCAAACAAAACCAGTCGTAAACGGCTGTGTACAGCTGCATTCGCATGAGATAATAGTAAGCGATCCAGACTCCCCGAAACAGCCCCCCCAAAAAAAGCAGAGGAATCCAGTACAGGGAATGGAAATAACGGGTGTCCAAAACAAGGGGGAAGGTAATAATATTTCTCAAAAAATACCAAAGACTACATTGCCGCTAGATTTAAAACAGGGCAATCTAGGAAAAAAGAAAGTAGGAATTAGAAAGGGCTCCTACAAGGGTAAAGAAGATACTAATAAAAAGAGAGAAAATGATCCCGGTGAAATACGAAATTTTGTGACATTGGTTGAAAGATTGGACCTCTACCTAAGAGTTAGACTAGACCAAATGAGTGATAGAATTGATCAAATAGAGCAAATATTCGCAAAAAAATCCGACCCTCGGAAATCAGCAAATCACGATCACGTCTCTGCGATCACAGGGAACAACAAACTAACTAGTCAGCAACACCTGATAGATATCGATAACAATACAATGAACCATCTGATTCAGCCGGACCCTCCCAATATTACCCACCAGCCAGGAAAAGATCGCTTTCCACAGAAGAATACTCTAGATACACCTTTGGACATGCCTAGTATAGATCAGCATCTACATCTACCTTTGGAGGCAACTCCCTACGTAGTTGTTCTAACTAACGTGCCGAAATTAGTTCCATCGCAAAAAGAAAGCTGGGACTCCCTAAAGAATAAATCCCTTTACTGGCTAGGGGAGAGGACTGGAAGAACCCACCAGTTGTTCAGTGAAATCAAGATGGCTAGGAGGGTACAACGGGTTGGATCTCGTACTAAAAGAAGTCATGGCGATTGTATAGTTCTTACCTTTAGAATCCCAAAACTAGTGAAGAACATACTATGGGCGGTTCAAGGGCATACACCAGCTTTGGGCGATATTAGCGTCCTGCTCTTAGGTTTTTTCTATCCACCTTGTTTCGGAGCTGACCACAATAAAACAGACATAGATATTAACACTCATGGTCCTTATCAGGAAAAGCGTCAGCTTCTTAACTTAACCAATAGATTTAGTGTTCTATCGGGTCTCGAGGATACCGACTGACTCAACATCAGTAAAACTGTCCAAAAAGAAAAAAACAGGTCAGGATTTATCTGCCCCCGTAGCCAATACAACTACCATGATAAAAAACCCAGCCCGCACTTCATATAAAATAATATCACAGATAGAGACGGATCCACCAACTGTGGCTCAACAGGATAGCCCACTTCACAATAGGACCAAAGACAAACCAGAACCACATGCAAAGGTAGTCTGGGATAGGTCAGGGACCGACATTGCTTTCTGGAATAGAGCTGGACTGCGAACCAAAACAGATAATGATATATGGCTCAAATTCGCAAAGAAATTTTTATTATTATGTCTGCAGGAAACATGGGTTACTTCTCCAATCTTTTTGGAGGGGTATAAAACTTATTTTTCATCCGCTATTCCTGTTACATCCGGAAGGCCAAAAGGTGGCCTAATAACTGTTGGACCTGGCCCTTTTTGGCAGGTTCACCCCTAAACTTTTTGCTTTTTCCTAGCCTGTTTCTGGAACCTGGTGTTGGTGATTTTAGGCCTCTGCGCACTTTTTTACTGTGGTACAGTTTAAAGTGCGTGAGCTCTCTGTGTATGTGTGGTGAGTGACCTGCCCTCCCATAGGAATGAATGGGGAATATGTATGCCCATGGTAGTTCCTGATGTGTGGGGAGTGCAGGGTCAAGTTTGGTATGTGCGAACTCGTGAGATTGAATGCTGCGCAATGGTATATGCGGCATGATTGTGTCTAGGGTAGAAGTGCCACTTTTAGAAGTTGGCATATTTGTGTAATTTGTGTCTGGCGTGTGATTGGCTGAGGCTGGCTGGTGAGCCTGGCTCCAAGAGTCTGGGAGGGTCTGCCCCGGTGGTGAATGGAGTGTTTAGCATGCTGATGTGAGGGGAGGAGTGAGCCTGGGCCTGCTTGTGGATTGACTGCCTGGTCTGAGGGTCCAGAGTGAGGCTGGGTTTTCCCCACACAATGCTGGCTCCACCCCCTGGGGTGCGTCTGATGTCCCTAGCCTGGTCAGTGAAAGGAATTCCCTATAACCAGTTCTAGCTGGTTCTCACACTGCCTGCACCCTTTAAACAAAGGATTTTGGGTATAAAAAGGGTGCTGTGACACTCTACAAATGTTCTTGTTTCTGACTTGAATCTGCCAGGAGCGGGCTCTGCCCAGTCCCTGGATGCCTGGAGGATTTCTGGGGGACCCCTCTGCCTTGCCTGAGCTGATAGGGGGACTTTGCTTTGCCCTGGATACCTGATGGACTTGTCCTGGATACTGAAGGACTTTGCTGGACTTTTTGGCCTCAAAAGCGCCTGGAAGCGCTTTACCTGTGCTTTAAAGCACCTGGGAGCGCTGTACTTCTGTCCCTAGTGCTTGGGAGTGCTTTTTGCTGTAGTGCGAGCGTGTCCCCGTCACGCATTTTGCGTGAGGATTGGCAGGTGCCTACCCTGCGACTTTGCCCGTTTATTTAATTATTTAGCGAGTGCCCACCTCACTTCTACGTTTTAAATGCTTCTCGAGGGAGCCAACCCCTCGTTATGTGCCCCGAGTCAACGCGCGTGGCCCGAGCCGCCTCAAGATGGCCGCAGGAAGGAGATGTCTGGCCCGCCGCCTGGTTGTGGGCGGGGCCAGGAGGACGTGGTTTCCGCTTCCCCCTGCCTGGGGGAAGCCTTGGTATGGCCCCGTCTGGTCTCCCGTGCCAAGAGGGAGACCAGGTGATGCTGCCGGCCGCCAGCCCGAGGAGAGAGAAGAAGTATGGCGGGAGATGGCGCGGGGCTCCCGTGAGACTGGGAGAGCCCCGCACTGCCACCAGAAGAAGGAGGCCACCTGCCGTGTCCGTCCCGGGGCTCCTGAGTGAAGGGAGAGCCCCAGGGAGAGAGAGAAGTCCGGCCGCCTGTGCCGCGAGGCCTCCGTGCTGCAAGGAGAGCCCCGCAGCAGGAGAAAGGAGAGCCCCACATCAGGAGAGAAGAAGCCCCAGCCGCCGCGAGCAGTCGGTGAGTCAGGGCTGGGCCGGGCAGAGTGGGACAAATCTGTTTTCGCTCCCCGTGGGAGCAGGAGAAGCCTAGGGGTGCCGGTGGGAAGCAGACTCAGGGCGGCCCCGGATGGCAGTGGGCCACCCCAACGTTGTCTAGAGCCTGCAAGGCTCCCCCGATGGGCATGGCGTTTCCGAGCCCAGATGTCTCCAGTGAGTGGTGCCAGCTCTTGAGGGGGCATGTTTGTGTAAAGAGCCTGAGTGGCTCTAGCCTGGCCTTAGGTGTTTAAAGCGCCAGTGAGAGCGCAATCTGCATTTTGGTGGCAAGAGCCTGCGTGGCTCCAACGTTCTGCGCAATGTGGCACAGTTTCAGAGCCTGTGTGGCTCCAACGTTTGGGGCATGTGTTATGTCAGAGCCTGTGTGGCTCCCACGTGGACACGAGTGTTTTCAGAGCCTGTGTGGCTGCAACGATTGGGCGCAGTTCTGTTCTAGGGTCAGTGAGGACCCTGTTGCCGTTTTGATTACCAGCTGCCCAGTAATTAGTGGGCAGCTGCACCGTTTAGGTCTTGTGATGTTCCCAGGTGCCCAGCAAGTAGTGGGCACCTGCAACAATTAGGTTTTGCGCCGGTGGCGCACCCCTGACTGGCGCTGCATTGGCCGCGCGCCCTGACATTCTGGACACAGGGCTCTTTAGTCCCTTTATTAGATGGGGCTGGTATGTGATTGTATTTAGGCGCAATGTGATTATCTATGTGATGGTAATTGCCTAATGTGAGTTTTGCGCGATGTGATATGGTGCTAGGAAATGTAATGCATTTAATATGATTACGCACCTTGATCTTACACCTCTGAATGTTTTTGGGCATCATGTGTTTTTGCGCTATTGAGTTATGTTCTGGCACCTCTGAATGTTTTTATGCATCATGTGTCTTCCTTGATTTTACACCTCTGAATGTGTTGGTTGATGCATCATGTGTTTTTCCTTCCCTACACCTCTGAATGTTTGATGCATCATGTGTAATGTGTTCTTGCTGATACCCCTAAATGTATTTTATTCTTAGGTGGCTGTTCTTTCAAGTACAGGTGGTCCTAGTGAGGTCCTGGTCCCCTGCGTGACATTCTCCTAAGGTGGTTATGGTTGCGTAGGTGGTACTTACCTGTTACCAGTAGTTACTGGTTGTGATTTATAACTGTTATTTTGTGCTTTACTTATTCTAAATTCTAGAAGTGCTATTTCTACTAAGTGCTGATTATGACAGTGGCCCATGTGGCCCTGTCTTGTACATAATCCCTTATGAATATTGCCCGTGCCAGTTGGCACAATGTACATGTGTGATTTCTATCTGATGTGTTTTGACAATACAAAAGTTATTTTCATATAACCTTGTGTGGAGTTCCTTTTGTGGTGTGCCTAGGATGTTGTTGCTGTTGTGTGCTAGCGCAAATGCTTTACACATTGCCTCCGAGTTTAGCCTTACTGCTCGTGCCAAGCTACCAAGAGGGTGAGTGGGGGTTATCTTGGCGTGTGACTCCCTTGCCCTGACTAGAATGGTGGTTTCTGCCTGGCTTTGGCGTCAGCCTTAGCCTACCAGAAATAGCCAGTTCTAACAATAACGTATATATCTAAACTTTTGGACTTTAAACACATTGTTCCCCTTAAGCTAGAGCCAAACTTCCAAATAATCTCTTTAGGAATTAGCACTCAAGAGATTTATCTCCTGGTTAACTTTTACAACAATATCTATAACATACAGCTGATTCCCATTTTGAAAGAGATTAGGACTACTCTGTTGGATTTTAAATACAAGAGCTCTATAAATGTGTACATAATTTGGGGAGGCGATTTTAATTTATCCTTGTGTAATAAAATCAACCGTCTATCCTGTGGCCTGATCGATGAGGAGGGGAAAAATGTAACCCACTTCCCTCACACGCTAATTGGGAACTGTCTAAATGAAACTCTTCACCTATTAGATCTCACAGTAGCCAATGAGCTGGTTACACCCTACGTTCCGCTGACCCAGACGTTCTCTGGAAGAAGAGCAATTACTGTAATTGATTTTATCTTTGCGTCGAGAAATGTAGTGTCCTGTATATTAAATTTTAAAACTCATAAAACAGCAATTAATGACCACTTCCCGATTAGTGTAAAACTAAACAACCCCAATAAACCTAATCGCCAGTCCAGGTTTAAACCACTAGCACAGGATAAACTTATCTTAGATAGATTAAATGGATATACCTTGAAATGGGAAAAAATTTATCCAACACAAATAACAGAGTGTTATGCTCCTCTTGCTCCTCAGGATCGATGTGATGCTTTAAGGGTTCCGCTTCCAGATCGTTCCGAACTCAATCTGATTTACACTGAGTTCAGGTCGGATCGGGCAGGGGACAAAGGACGGGAAGGGACAGCAGGGACAAAGGATCTGCAAAACACAAGCAGACAAGTTTAGCACACACCTCTCATTCCACCACCAACTGCTACTCTCAATAGTTCTCACTAGAATGAAGTACCTTAAATGCAGATCCTCTGCCAAACAAAACAGCCAGCAAAACAGGATCACTTCCCGTGATTCTAGCTAACCAGCACAGCCTGCTCTCTGATTACTTCATCAGAGTAGACAATGTTTTTCCCTTCTTTATCCTTTCTTGTAAATACAAGTTCTGAGCAAGCGTAAGGTCCTAGTCACTAACCAGTGTACTTTAAGTTCTCCCTGTGGAACTTCTCCATAGGCATAAGCCAGAGTACAGTGTTTCCACGATGTATTACTTGCTTGTTAAATAACCAAAAGTTGGCGCTCCTCCTCTGAGGGAATCAACACGCATTCCATGAGTTTGTAGAACAATTCAAACCTAATCCCAAGCGCTCCTCCTCTCCGGGAGATCAACACGCTTCCACTAAGGTAAGTCTCTGTTGTACTTTTAATGAATATCGATTAAGACACCGGAAGCCTCCGAGCAATCACAAAGCAGTCTCCAGCAATTCCGCTGTTAGCGCGGCTTAACTGCTCTTTAAGCACACGGACCCTCCGTTACTTCACGAAGCAGTCTCCAGCCATTCCGCAGTTAGCGCGGCGATGTTCCACGACCCGAGAGTAAGAGCAGCCGCTCCTCTCTCTTACCTGCTGCCGCTTTTCCGTCGTGTTCGTTGTCCCTGGAATTAGAGCGGATCCTTGCTCTCTTGAACCATGAGGAAACAAATGGCAATCTTCTCCAAGTCGGCGTCTTCCACCTGGACCGCCGAGGACTCCAGTCACAAAATTTCGTGCACGCCTACGTGCGCGCGTGTTTCCTAAATAATCTCTCCTATGCCCCTATGCCTTCTGCGACTTGTAGTCCCTAGTTATTCGGGCGTCTTGATTCCGATCTAGGCAGGCGCATCAGCTAGATCCTGACAGTAGGCCCCACTTCCCCAGCGCCTTCTTACAGCCCGGCTTCTCCGGACACCGTCTGTAAAAGGAACGAACCGCCCGAGGGGCATGTACACCGCTGCACGGCTCCCACGAATCCTCCTCCTCCGTGTATCCTTTCGACGATACCAGAAACCATAGTTTCCCTCTGCGATACTGCGAGTCCCTGATCCTCAGTACTTCGTACTCTAAACCCCTCGGCGTGGCAATCGGGGGAACAGATTTTCGTCTCACCGGACCCGCCGGCTTCAGTAACCCACAGTGGAAGACTGGGTGAATCCTCAGGCTACCCGGCAGACGAAGCTCGTAAGATACGGGGTTCACTTTCCTCACCACTTCATACGGGTCTATGAACCTGGGATGAAAAACGCTCCGGGGTTTGAACTTAATGTTCTTGGTTGACAGCCAAACTCGGTCACCCACCTTGTAATCCGATCCATCCACCCTCCGTCAATCCGCCCACGTCTTGTACACTCCCTTCGCTTTCCGTAGATCCCTAGCTACTTTCTTGTGTAGTAGCAACAGAGACTTCATGTGTTCCTGCACCGTGGGCTGGTTTTTTACTTCCTCAGGTATCGCTACTGGAAGTGTCTTAGCAGCGTATCCGTAATTGGCCATAAAAGGAGAAACCCCTATGGAACTATGCACCGCGTTATTATATGATAGCTCGGCCAGCCATAGAATCGAAACCCAGGACTCCTGAGCCTCCGCCGAGTAACACCGCAAGTATTTCTTCAGAGACTGATTGAGCCTCTCGGTTTGCCCATCAGTTTGAGGATGGAACGACGTGGATGTGGCCGCCTCGATCTGCAACGCCTTGCACCACGTTTTCCAGAAGCTTGCCACGAACTGTGGACCCCTGTCCGAAACAATCACCTCCGGCAGCCCATGTAGACGGACTATCTCTTTCAACAACAGCTGTGCCGTCTGTCCAGCAGTGGGTAGGTTCCTACAAGGCACGAAGTGGCCCATTTTGGTCAGGCTGTCCACCACCACCAGAATCGCCGAATTCCCTTTTTCTACAGGTAATCCTGTGATAAAGTCAAGACTGATGATGTGCCAGGGGAACGTCGGTGTGGGCAAAGGAATGAGTTTTCCTCTAGCTCTCGTGTGATCCACTTTACCTCGTGCACACGTCTCACACTCTGACACCCACTTCTTGGCTGCTACCGTCATAGCTTCCCACCAGAAATGTCTTTGCAACAGGTCTGTGGTCTTCTTGACTCCCGGATGACCAGCTAACGGAGAGAGGTGGCACCATCGAAACGCCTTCTTCCGTAACCCCAGAGTGGGTATATACAACTTGTCCTTGATGAACGGTAGACCGTCTCTGAGTTTCTTTCCTTCACCTGCCTTTACCCATCTTTCCCACTGGTCCGGTGAACGGTTCTTTTGTATGTCGGTGAGGAATTCTTCAACTCTCACCACACTGACCACTCTGTCTGTTGGTATGATGGACATGGGCGCATGTTTGTTCGGGTTTTCGGTGCTTTCCTGACGAGAAAGGGCATCCACCTTGTGGTTGTCAACTCCTGGACGGAACGTGATGAAGAAGTCATACTCTGCAAAGAACAATGTCCACTGCATCTGTCTCTGGGTGAGATGCCTAGCCGACTGCATATATTGGAGATTCCAGTGATCAGTATACACCGTTATCCGATGGCGTGCCCCCAACAGATAAGGCCTCCATTCCTGGAATGCCTTCTTGATGGACAGGAGCTCTTTCTCCGCTATGGTGTAGTTGCACTCAGCAGAGTCCAGTTTCTTTGACAGATACGCCACTGGATGTAGACGACCCGTTTCTTTGTCCCTTTGAGAAAGAACTGCGCCTACAGCCATATTAGACATGTCTGCTTCCACCACAAAGGGAGCTTCTAAGTCCGGATGTCTAAGAATCGGGGCCGAAGTGAACGCTTCCTTCAGAACACTGAACGCTCTATCTGCCTCGGAGTCCCAGTTGAATTCTACTCCTTTCCTTAGCAGTCGCGTGATGGGTACCGCCTTTGAAGAAAACCCACCAATGAATCTTCGATAGAAGTTCGCGAACCCCAGGAAGCTCTGGACATCACGAACATTCTTGGGCTCAGGCCAGTCCAGCACTGCTTTTACTTTGTGTTCCGTCATGCATAGTCCTGATGGACTAAGGTTGACCCCTAGGAACTCTACTTCATTGACTCCGAATTCACACTTGCTCAGCTTGCAAAAAAGGGCCTGTTGTTGAAGCCTCTCAAGCACCTCACACACATGCTTATGATGATCTTGCTTTCTTTGGGAATAAATAAGTATATCATCTAGATACACAATAACAGAGACATCCACTAGCTCAAACAACACCTCATTCAGAAAGAACTGGAATGCCGCTGGGGCATTACAGAGCCCGAACGGCATACCTGCCCGAACGGCATACCTGGTCTTGAAAGCTGTCTTCCACTCGTCCCCCTGTCTTATCCTCACCAAATGGTATGCGCCCCGTAAATCTAATCTGGTGTATATTACCGCTTCCCTGACTTGATCTAACAACACGCTGATGAGGGGCAGAGGGTACCTATTCCTGACAGTGTTTTTATTTAACATCCTATAATCACAGCACGCCGTAAGATCCCCATTTGCTTTTGAGATAAAAAACAAAGGGGAGGCTGCCGGGGATCTGGAGGGACGGATGAACCCCAATTTGACATATTCCTCCAAGTAAGCTCTGAGGTGTTGCGTTTCGGGTTCAGAGAGAGTGTACACCCTGCACGAAGGAAGCACGCTGTTGTCTATCAGGTCTATCCTACAATCGTATCTCCTGTGTGGGGGAAGAACCTCTGCTTTTGTCTTGCTAAACAACTCAGCAAATCTCCTATATTCCTCCGGAAGCGTCACCTCCTGTTCTACCACTGTAGCCACACACCAAGAAGAAGCCAAAGCATTCGCTATCGATCCTCCTTCTCTAAGACACTGTACTCTACAGAGCTCGGATGTAAAGCTCACTGTTCTTTCTGCCCAGTTTACCTCAGGGTTATGCTTACAAAACAAGGGCATACCCAGAATCAGTTCGTATTGGGGTGCGTCTATGATGTTCAGTACAATCTCTTCAACATGAGCACTCTTCCCCCTTACTAGTGTCAATTCCAAAACTTCCGTTTGTGACGTGATCAGGCCAGACTTAAGGGGCTTGCCGTCTACCGCCACCACCTCCTCCGGGTACTTCCTGTCTACTATCCCCAATGACAACGTCCTGACCAATCCACTGTCTATAAAATTGCCAGTAGCCCCTGAATCTAGCATAGCCAGGACTTCATGTACCTGAGACCCTACCACCAGACTTCCTTGCAACACTATGTGAGCCTCAGTGGCTGACGGAAGGTCAGACGCTAGTGAGGGTATCTTCATGCCTGTCCTTTCAGCCGAGCGTGCTTTCACAGGGCTCTCTACTTCGGCTCCCACACTGGAAACTGCGGCTCTTTTAGGTCTCACTGATGGGTTCTGTGTCTTAGGTTTAGAAGGACAGTCACGCACATAGTGTCCTCTCTTTCCACAGTACATGCACAGACCCTGTGCCCGCCTATTCTCCCTTTCGGTGCGCGATAGCGGCGCTCTAATTTCACCTAACTCCATGGGCTCGGGTCCGGCTTCACTAGTGGATGTCTCTTTCTTAGATCCCCTGTCGGTACCTCTATCATGAATACGCCCGTCTAGACGCAATGAGAGACTGACTAAGTCAGCGCAAGTGCGGGGTTGGGGGTCGATTCTGGCTATCACATCCTTAAGCTCTCCGCATAGACCCTGATAGAAAAGCGACATGCGCTTCTCTTCAGGCCACGCGGCCTCCACTACCAGTCTGTTGAAGTGTGTAAGGTACGTGACCAAATCCACCCTCCCCTGTCGTAAGGACAACAGCTCTTTGTCCGCACTAAATGATGTAGTTCTTCTGTCGAATACCCCTTCAAACGCGCTTCTAAACTCGTCCCAATCCGACAAAACAGTGTCGTTATTTCGCACTAATGGTACCGCCCAGTCAGTTAGCGGCATCTCCGCTGAGATATGAGATGGCGAATGCCACTCTTGAGTGGTTGGTTGGAAAAGAGGAAGGACGACACGAGAAGTGCATCAACAGTTGGGTGATAAACACTTGTACTTTGTGCGGATCCCTGGTATATCTTTCAGGGGTCGCCAGAGGTATGGGGGGTGCTACCGAAACCTGTATAGGGGGTAGTGCAGCTGAGCTAACATCAAAAGGGTTACGAGCTGTTCTATCCACTCTTTCGCGTAAGGCCGCTGTCTCTAAGCGTGATGACGCTAACTCCAGTTGCAGGACCTATAAGGCCTGCATTACATCTTCAAGCGTCGTCATTATAGCCACCACACGACCAGGAGGAGCAGCTTATTCATAGGCGCGTAATTCTGTTATGCTCCTCTTGCTCCTCAGGATCGATGTGATGCTATAAGGGTTCCGCTTCCAGATCGTTCCGAACTCAATCTGATTTACACTGAGTTCAGGTCGGATCGGGCAGGGGACAAAGGACGGGAAGGGACAGCAGGGACAAAGGATCTGCAAAACACAAGCAGACAAGTTTAGCACACACCTCTCATTCCACCACCAACTGCTACTCTCAATAGTTCTCACTAGAATGAAGTACCTTAAATGCAGATCCTCTGCCAAACAAAACAGCCAGCAAAACAGGATCACTTCCAGTGATTCTAGCTAACCAGCACAGCCTGCTCTCTGATTACTTCATCAGAGTAGACAATGTTTTTCCCTTCTTTATCCTTTCTTGTAAATACAAGTTCTGAGCAAACGTAAGGTCCTAGTCACTAACCAGTGTACTTTAAGTTCTCCCTGTGGAACTTATCCATAGGCATAAGACAGAGTACAGTGTTTCCACGGTGTATTAGTTGCTTGTTAAATAACCAAACGTTGGCGCTCCTCCTCTGAGGGAATCAACACGCATTCCATGGGTTTGTAGAACAATTCAAACCTAATCCCAAGCGCTCCTCCTCTCCGGGAGATCAACACGCTTCCACTAAGGTAAGTCTCTGTTGTACTTTTAATAAATATCATTAAGGCACCGGAAGCCTCCGAGCAATCACAAAGCAGTCTCCAGCAATTCCACTGTTAGCGCGGCTTAACAGCTCTTTAAGCACACGGACCCTCCGTTACTTCACGAAGCAGTCTCCAGCCATTCTGCTGTTAGCGCGGTGATGTTCCACGACCCGAGAGTAAGAGCAGCCGCTCCTCTCTCTTACCTGCTGCCGCTTTTCCGTCGTGTTCATTGTCCCTTGATTCAGAGAGGATCCTCGCTCTCTTTAACCATGAGGAAACAAATGGCAATCTTCTCCAAGTCGGCGTCTTCCACCTGGACCGCCGAGGACTCCAGTCACAAAATTTCGCGCACGCCTACGTGCGCGCGTGTTGCCTAAATAATCTCTCCTATGCCCCTAAGCCTTCTGTGACTTGTAGTCCCTAGTTCTTCGGGCGTCTTGATTCCGATCTAGGCAGGCGCATCAGCTAGATCCTGACACAGAGACCATAGTAAAAAACTCCCGTGACCCCATTGAGGTATGTTTGGGTGACTCACCCACGCACCTGGAGATTCTAACATGTTTTGAAGCCATAGTAGTTACAATAAAAGATGCTCTCACTGTACAACAGAGTAAAACGAAATCACCCAAGGGATGGTTTAACAGTAAATGTACAAAGGCATATTCCGCTCTAAAGGACTCCCTACGTAAACAAAATAGAAACAAAAATGAAATAGCACTTTTGAGGAAAGCCTATAAAAAGGCCATAAAAACAAGGAAACGCGAAATAAAAAATGAGGCCTGGGGCCAATTACATAAGAGCTGTTCCGAAAAGGATTCTATGTCCTTTTGGAAAATAGTTAAAAGGCCTTTCCTAAATAACGATAGCGAGATTCCTAAGATAGAGGTAGCCATAGATGAAAAAGCACAGATAGACCACTTCTCAGAGATTTTTAGAATAGCAACTAAGAAATGTATTCCATCTGGTGATAGCGATGGGCCAAACTGTACTCATTTTCCCTCACCCTTCCCTATTTCACTTGTGATTTCCACACTAGAAGTAGAAAATGCATTAAAAGCTAGCAAAGGGGGTAAAGCACCTGGGCCCGACGGGGTCCCCGTGGACCTGTATAAGTACAACATGGATCTTTGGACCGCAATATTAACAAGGGTCCTGCAAGCATCATGCGAAGTTGGCCTTATGGACTCCTGGTCTAAATCTATACTGGTCCCGATATTCAAAAAGGGTGACCGACAGAGTCCGACCTGCTATCGGCCAATCTCCCTCTTAGATTCTTTGGGCAAGGTATTGGGACGAATTATCCTTGACCGTTTCACTGATTGGTCACATGATAATAACATTCTTTCCGACCTTCAGTACGGGTTCAGGGAGGGTATGGGCACAACAGAACAATGAATGAAGAAATGCTTATGTCGTGTTCTTTCAAAGAGGTCCGGATGGGCACCGTGGGAGCACTAGAAACCTAGGAAATTGCATGATCACTCCGCCTGTGGAATTAAAGCACACTAAAATTGGAAAAAATGAGTAAAAGGTACGAGGAGAAAGATGAAAATGGAGCATGTTTTGGAATTAATTGCCAAGATCGGCACAACTAAATAGTGCGATCGATTGGGGCGAGATGTTGCCCCATTGCTATGGCACAACAGAACAAGCCCTTAACCTTGCCTTATTGATGGCTAAATATACTAGTGCTAAGGGGGCCGGTTTGTACATGGCTTACGTAGATCTATCAGCAGCGTTCGACTGCGTAAGCCATTCCACACTATGGAAGGTACTGGGTGAACTGGGGGTTGATCCGCCTCTATTAAATCTTTTAAGAGAACTGTACTCAAACGCTACGGCTAGAGTTAGATTTGGAATAGGGGGTGAACTTACGTCGCCGTTCAGAGTGGAAAGAGGGGTCAGACAGGGCTGTGTCCTGGCCCCTTTTTTGGTCTCGCTCTTTACCAACGGTTTGGAGCGGGCAATGTTGGAAGGGTCCCGGGACCTACACAGTCTGAAAAAAAGACCAATACCCGCTCTGTTGTACGCGGACGACGCCGTAATTATAGCGCGAACTCCCCTAGAACTCCAGCATGTGGTTGATCGATACCACGCTTATATGGCCGAACTACATTTAAAAGTAAATATTTAAAAAACCTACGTAATGACTGCAGGGTCAGGGAACAAGAAAACACGTAGTATTTTCATTGAACAACTTAAACTGGAAACTACCACCGCATACCCGTATCTTGGTATCTTAATAGATAATAAATCTACTTGGAAGCAGGCAATAGAGGCAAGGAAGTTGTCCTTTATTAGGACTATCACCGCTCTGGTTAATTTTGCTCACAGGTTAGGTAAACGACCACCCGCAGAAATGATTCAGATTTACCAAGCTAAATGTCTCAGTGTAGCTACCTATGGTGCAGGAGTTTGGGGTCATGGAAGAGTGGAGGCAATTCAGAAGGTGGAAAATAGTTTTCTTAGATTTCTTCTAGCGGTTCCACGCAGTACCTCCACCTTCAGCTGTCACATAGAATTGGGCCTCCCATATGTTTCAGACTTAATCAAACTCCAACCACTAATATTATGGCACCGAATATGGTCTGTTCCAGAACTAGCTTTTAATAGGGAACTCATAACTGACTGTTTACCTCTCGACAAGGCACACAAAATTGCATGGCTAGCATATATCAAAAACTTTTTGACTGACCTGGGCCTAATCCGTTATTATGATAATCCGCAACAGATTACTGAGATTCCTAGAAAAAATTTCAAGAAAATATGTCTGTTGCATATGGCGGAACTACGATTGGCCACAAATTCTACAGGTCCAAATCACTTTGAATATCCAGCCTTACTTGACCTTTAACCTGAATGGATTTGATAGGTTCGTTCTAATTCGTTTTAGAATGAACACATTTCACCGTTTGATTTCATTTCCCAGGGTTAATGACTGGTCAAACCAACTGGCACCCTGTCCCTGTAACGGTGCTTTTTCCCAGTCCACATTTCATGTGGTCATGTTCTGTAAATTTTATCAGGAAGCAAGGTTACAGTGGGTTAAACCATTATTAAAAACTCTGGGTGTGCTACAATGTCGTCCTGCCTTCTTGGCCATTCAATACTTGGAGACAGAATGCCTTGCAAAGAGTCTGGCCAGATTTTTAAAGCTCTGTTTGAAAACATAGGCCGAATTTAGAATCATTGTGCTGAATTTATTATACCTTTTCACAACTATCCATCTACTATTACGCTGTGACTTAATTGTACACCTGGACATTCTGTAGATCTTAAAATTAAGTGCCATGAAGTGGTCCTTCTTTGGTATACCCAAATCAAGTGTTTTATTATTGTGTTTTAATATATTTCCTGTATCATAGACGTAAAAGGTCTTATTTTTAACTGAATGTTTTTATAACTGAACTTTTATGGTTTTTTCTTTTTATCCATAAAAAAACGAATAAAGTATATATTTGATTTGATTTGATTTGATTTATATGATACAAAACATGTACAGTGTATATACAACATATACAACATGTACAAAAAATGCACAAAATATACAAAAACAACCCTACTGAGAGCAAAACAATCAAAATGTACACTCCTTATTTCGAATGGTACACTTTGAGGAAATCCCTTTTGCGCCAGAGGAACTACACCTCTAATCAAGTTATTCTCTAGGCTCTTTCCATTTCAACAAAAATCAAAATAGTGGGACTCCTCATAAAAAAGTTGACGCAGTCGCGGTCGCGTTTCAGCCAGTGAAATCTTTCGGCTTCATCAGGACAAGGATTTCAAAATATATCTTCAGGGAGAGTCATACTCTCCAACTCACAGACAATGAGATAATAGTTGGCGCTCAAAATCCCACAGGTACCCGGCTCATAGGGCCACTCGAATCCTGTTAATCCACGTCAGTCCACCTGATTTAGTTAATCCGCACACGCTCACTCTCAAAGTCGGCAGGGCTCTCGTCTCCTCCACTTCGGGTCCCCATCAGCTGCGAGTAAATCCTCAGCCTTCCATACTCAAAAATCCAAATGAGCTGTGTCAGTGCAACAGCGACGATGCAGGCTCTGAGTCAATTTCACAGCCGCAAGTCAGGCGCTGCATCGATTCTTCAGCCGCGAGCAGGTGCTCTGTCGGAACGGGTGCCATGGACATCGGTGATACGGTGCTCAGGACTCAAGCTGCAGTGATTCTTCAGACACGCTGTGACAGCAACCTGGGGCCTGCCGTGAAAGCCATGGTTGAAGCACTGATCAGGAAGCACGCTTCTGGGCAGGCAATGCGTTAATTGTGTTGTGATGCATCGAGAACATAGGCGCTGGGAGTCGATACTTGGATTTTCTCCTTAAAATCTCTGGGTTACCCTTCCAAGGACCCAGTAACTAGATTTGGCACCACATGGCAAGTCAGGACTCTCAGCAGAAGAGCCCAGGCACTGGTAGGTGAAGTCTTTGATGGCCATCAGACTCCTTAACAAGAGGCAAGCACACACAAGGCCTTGGAGAACCTTGGAAGAAGGATGTAGAAAGAAATGTCCAGTACTTTCACTCCCAGGAGAGAAGCAACAAGCAGCAGGCCAGCACAACAAAGCAACAGGCAGAGTGGCAGTCCCTCCAACAGCATCCAGCTCTTCTTCCTGGCAGAATGTCCTCATTTCAGAAATGTTCTAATTTTAGGGTGTCAAAGGTCCAATACTTATAGCCCTTTCTACCTTTGAAGTCGCACACTTCAAAGGAAAGCACAAAACCCTGCCTTTCCCTCATCGGGCTTCAGACACACTACAGGGGGGTAGAGACAGATTTGTGTGAGGACAGGCGCAGCCCCATTCAGGTATCAGTGACAACTCTGTCCACCACGCTAGCTCAGGAAGGCCCATAAGCCTGGTGATGGCCCATCAGGATATACAAGGCACACTTCACCTCCCTTTGTGTGATTGTCTAGAGTGAATGCACAAGAGCCCAACTATCAGTCAGCCTAGATGTGAATTGTACAGACGGGCAGAGGCACAGAATGGTTAAGCAAGAAAAAGCCCAAATTAAAAAGGTGGCATTTTCAAACACAAAGTTTAACCCCTTCCAGGCTGATTATGAGCTCAGCTCGTCATGAGCGTAACCTGCCGTGCGCTCATGACGAGCTGAGCTCGTCATGAACTGCGGGGTTTTTTAAATCGCTGCGCACAGCGGGAAAAGCCGCCGCAGCGATGCGGTTAAAAAACAACTTCACCGAAAGATGTATGTTTAAATTGTAAGTTCAGAGATTCGAAATCTCTATCTGCTCCCAATGGGAAATTACACTTGAAAGATATTTCAAGGCAATCCCCATGTTACCCGATGGGAGGGAAAGGCCTTACAATAGTGAAAAAAGAAATTAGCAGTATTATAAAACATACTAGCACATGTCCTACCTTCTAAATACACTGCACTGTGCTCATGGGGCAGCCTTGGGCCTACCTTAGGGGTGACTTGGATGTAGTGAAAGGGAAGGTTTGGGCCTGGCAAGGGCAGTTTAAAACGACACTCTCTCTCTCTCTCTCTCGCTCTCTCTCTCTCTCTTTCTCTCCTCACCCCCCCTCCCAGTGGGACTAAGAATACGCACTTATAAATGAAATGCAATTTTTAAGGAATGTTATTGATTGGGGTTTTTCTCAGTATGACGCACATGTTTTTATGTATTGTATAAATATTTTAAGTAATCACACAATAAACTTGTCATTGTCATTACAAAAATATTTTTTTGCGGTCACAATCTGTTAATCGGGCTGTTTGCGACAGCATAAATGATTCGCACATCCAGCGCAAAGTTTCTAAAGAAGAAGTAATTCATGTTGCTGCGCAGGGGAAGGCTCTTCACAAAAGCCAACTGATACCCATTCAATTGCCTATTGTTGTATTTATTTATTTATGTATTTATTTAAACTTATAAGGCGCACAGCTACCCGCAATGGGTTTCCCGGCGCCAAGGGACAGACTAAAGAGGGAAAGAACTGCCAAGCAAACTACTAGAAAAGACTGCTCTGATCACTGCTGGAAAAGCCAGGTTTTTAAATCCCTGCGGAAGCGAAAAAGATCCGTCTCCAACTTCAGGGTCACGGGCCCTGTTGAAATGTTACAAGTGACATAGAAAGTTTAACATGTAAAAAAGACAAAATAATACTGTAATACTATCACAAAATATTTCGCCTAATTTACCTTTTCTTGCCGCAAACTTTAGTCAGTCCTGCTGCTTGACTTGATTTCCCCCTGTTGCGTAATTCCAGAGGCCCTACCTATATGTCCCTTTACGCTAGTCATGTCTGGCTGCTATTACCCACAATGCACTGGGTTGGAGTTGGCAAAAACACCGTCCTGGCCAGCATTCTGGCTCGCGCTGTATAAACGGTTCTGCTGTTTCCCACCCCTCGGCCCGTGTTTGCTGCTTTCTTCGGGCGTGGGTGGAGGGTGGGGGCTCACCTCTGCTCCGCAGCCCACTCTTGCTGAGCAATGAGACGATCTGGCTGAGAATTATTGTGTCAAGTCAGGACAGCAAGAGTCCACTGGCTTGATCAGGGCCGCGCCCGGATCACGTGATCAGATTTATTTCTCAGCAGAGCCAGCTCTGTAATTACACCTGCTCGTGCCAAGAATACGCTTATCAGTTTATCCTGTTTAAAATGCTTTGTAAGAATTTCTTCATTTTTATCATATAAAATACAAATTCAGCATATTCCTTTGAAACATGGATGACATCTAGGCAAAACACATATGAACTCTTGCGGTGTAGGGGTGCTCGATCGTGGAACGTATGCACTTGCGCAACTTCCCCCAGGATCAAAGAACAGATCAAGCAACAAGAGTTTCCTTTCATTGGTCCAGTAAACATAACCCAAGCAACTAGACATAAATGCACAGTAATGCAGCACCGAGTCAAAGAGAGAGAGATAGGTACAATGTCCCCATCCTGTCCAAATCCATGTGCTTTATACATGTTCTATTGCACAGTTTGCATAGTGCTTACCACCTCTGTGTGGGACACTGAAGCCCTTGCCTACGTCAGCAACAAGCCACGCCGTCTAGGTCCTGTGGTTGAGAGGGTGCTTTTGATCCGATTTGCTGTATTTGCATTTTTTCTATCCCGTGTGGGTCTTGTGTGTGATGACCACCGAGGTGCAGTTTTCGTGTCATGGGACGCAGTGCTTAGCAGTGTGGTTAGTGAAAAGGTGTGAGCGACGAGAAGTTGGTGATCTTCAGTACGCAGGCAGCTTTGAGCAGCTCTCTTTGTGGTATTTCTTAGGATCACACGCTTCTTGGGTGGTAACTGCCATGGGTTGTCTAACCTGATACTTTCTTTGTAATTTTGGTGCTGAGCAAGCATGGTTGGAGTAGTGGTGGGGAGGTCTGCTGGAGTGGGCTTTGTTGATATCATCCCATATCTGAAAGTCATTGTGAGATGTAAAGAAGCCGTCATGGTGTGTAGCTAGTTGGGACCTGTAGTGGTAGATCGGAGAGGCTTTAGCGCAGGTGGAGCCCAGTGTGATCATCTTTTTTGCGCTCCCCCCATATGACTTCCTCCTCTCATTTCCTTCCCTACCACCCGGGCAATTGTGCCCCTCATTTCTCCATAGACACTATCTCAAATACCTTTCATTTGATTTAAAGTCCTGGTAAAGGGGACTGTTCCACTCAGCTACCCACATAAAATACAGATCTGTCCTAAGCCATATTAACTTCTGTGCTATTTTATTACTAGTCAAAACTGCCACTACAAAAAACTCTCATCTCTGTTTCTAGCAGGCATATTCATTACAAGAGTGATCACGACATTTGTATTGCTTCCCGACGCTGAACGCACAAGGAACTCTGCAGGAGGTGCTTTTTAACCTATACTTTTGCTGAACACATCGCTCCCTCTGAGGTCAGTGCCCCTCCTCCAGATCACCGCCCTAAAGCCGGCCCTGGTGCTAGACTCAGTGAGAATCCTCTGAAGACCCGAAGTATGTGGCTGATCTCTTCGCGCATTTCATTCCTTTTCAGCTGCTGATGGCTGGTTTATTGACTGGTACAGTACTAGGTGATGGACAAGGCCAGTAGCAGATACGCCTTATGTGAGTGTAAGAAGTGTAAGATTAAGCTACAGTACATTTAAAGCAATGCTTTCATACACTGCCGTGTTTGATTCAAGTATTGATTACTCTTGACCTGTGGCCAAGGCCTTGATGCTTGTTCACTTCAAATTTTAGCACTAGGGGCTAGATGTAGGTAATTCTATTTTACCACTTCTTAAATACCGAATTTTACCGATTCGGTATTTAAGAAGTGGTAAAATAGAGGGGGGGGGGGGGGGATGTAGGTATTTCAGAATCGGTAAATACCGAATCGTTAAGATTCGGTATTTACCGATTCTGTAAATACCGATTCTGTAATGCCCATTGATTCCTATGGGCATTGAAGGCCATAGGAATCAATGGGCATTACCGAATCGGTATTTACAGATTCGGTAAATACCGATTCCAGCAAGGGTGCAGGGGGTGTCACTTTGACACCCTCTAACACCCCAAATACAGGCATGTGTGCCATGTGGCACACAGACATGCCCTAAGGGCATGTCTGTCTGTCACATGGCATAGGCACACCTGGATTCGGTATTTTACCACCCAATTGGATTGGGTGGTAAAATACCGAATCTGAAAGGCCTTTGGGGCTCAGAAGAGTCCCACCTACATCTGGAAGTTACCGAATCGGTAAAAATACCGATTCGGTATTTTACCGATTCGGTAGATTTACAGATTCGGTAAATTTACCGAATCGGTAAAAATGGCCCCCTACATCCCAAAAACACATTTACCAGTCGGTAACGGCCGAAATCGGCCGTTACCGGCCGGTAAATGGCCACCTACATCTGGCCCTAAGACACTTTCTTGACAATCCTACGCTTTATAAAACGTTATTAAAAATGACTATAAAAATAATCCTAGAAACTCACATCACCACAGCGCACATGAGCAGTCCAGGAGTCCTACCAACCTGAAGCAGCAGAGCACACGAGGAAGTGTTATTTAGGACCTTCCCCTCTGCAAGGTATGTTGAGCAGATGGAGAATGGTCTTACATCTGCACTGGGAACCCTTCAACTGACCTCACATGTCCCCAGAGTGCAGTCCCATTTCAACCGGTTGGATCTAGTAATGTAATGTAATGTAATGTAATGATGTCTTGTAAAGCGCATGAATCACCCCACATGGGGTATCTCCGCGCTGTAGACCACTGGGGAACCCGTCCTGGCTTTCCCTGTGAGATGGTCCCTACTGGGTAACTCCAAGGTGAAACCAGGCATCCCCGGCGTATGTGGGGAGCCGTTGCGGAGATGAGGCAAGCTAATGCCCAGAGTTGCCGAGTGTGATCCCTGGTTAGAGTAGGCACTGAGGCGAGAATTATTGAGTCCGCTGACCCTGGTCCACGACCCTGTCACGTCGGGAATTGAACTCTGGTCCCGGGCCGTCCTCTGCTTCCGGGTCTGCCGCCTCTAACCAGTGAGCCACACCACTCCACAGTGGCTCCAGCGAAAGAGGGTGACACCCACTAGCATGTTGGGCACCAGAGTGAACACCTCCCAACCCTGGCGTCCATTTTGTCTGCTCGATGGCGGTGGCAGAGGCCCAAAATGGAGGTCAAGCTTGAGGACGATAGCCAGGTTGAAGCACAAGATGCAGAAGAGATTCTCCATGGAAGAGCAATGACAAAGTGAAGCGCCAGTTCTTCCCAGAACGACATGCGCACAGACATTGGTTTGGAGGAAGGGTTAAGAATTGGAGGGGTGTTACCACACAAAACAACATTTACACAAGTTTGCTACAACCAGGCTTGCTCAGCTTCCTACAGATGCGCTCCACTGCCCTGTGTCACTTCAATGAAGTCCATTGCTGACTTGTATCTTATGGTGCCCAATGTCCTGTGAGAATCACTCCCACATACTACATATTTTCCATTCTCCTGGCTGTGGCTGTGCCACCTGCCTCTTAAGCCTGTGGCCAGCACAAAGCTTCAGGGGTTTACCACCTCCTCCCCTCCTAACACCAGACATTCATACTTATCATACAGAAGTACTTGGGTGTATGTGCAAAAAAAACGTAAAGATACTCTCTGGGCAGCCACCAGACACTGCCATCAGTTTATCTGGGCTGTCCCCAGTGAGGGCTCAGGGCTGCCACTAAGGAATGTGATCAGCTCTCCGGGATGCTATTGGGGAGGGCCACCAAGCTCTCTGGGCTTCTACCAGTAAAAGTGCAAGCTCTCTGGGCCGCCCCCAAGGCACGCGATCCAACTCTCTTGGTGCCTATGGAAGAACAGCAAGACTAGTCACCAGGTCTATGGCCTTTAGGAGCTCAGAGGGAGAATGTACAGCAGCACCAGCCCCCAGACTCCAGAAAATTGCTAAACGAGTTCCAAATGCCAAAATATTTGTTTGTAAAAAGAGAGGCAGTTTGTGGGGCTACAAGCTATAGACTTCAATTGACCCCTGACACATTTTGTGTTGTGTACATTTCTAGCAGCAAGCCTGGATCACAGTCTACTAATTTACTCAGAGGTGCAGGGCCCAACCAGTGCAATACCAATCACCTCTCCATCTGCAAGGACCTGACCTGGGGCTTTGCGTGCTTTGGTGACACATGAAATATACCGCTGTTTTCCTCCACTGATCTATAGGACAAACCCAATAGGTTTTTCTTCCTTGATTGAGAAGTTTCTGTGTGGGGATGGGCAAGTGGGTGAATGAAAGAATTTGTCAGGGGTTGGATGAATGAATGAAAAAGTGACTGCATGGCTGGATTAATAGATGAATTCATACATTGACTCAAGCACACAGATGCCCAATTGTTTGGTGGATGAGTGAATGAATAAAAGAGCAAGTGATGCAGAGTCCAATGATATTAAATTAAGAGCAATCTTAGTACTAACTAACCTTATTAAACATAAGTGTCTCTGTGGATGAGTGAATTTTCATGACTGACCAGGCCCCCTGCTCCGGAGGCCACTGGGATAAGAACAGTCAGGCTCTCACTGCCCCATCCCTCTCATGTTAGACAACCATAACTGCAACAGCCCTAGCAAACTATTCTTCCCTGCAAATGAAGGAACTACAGGGTTGCAGCTTCAGCAAGTGCAAGCATTTTGAGAAGAGTTTTGGGAGATATCTAACCTCTGGGCGTGCACAGGAGTTGCCTTGCCTTTTGTTTTTGTTGTGAGGCAGAGAGCAAGTTCATACTATCAATAGTAAGGGGCACTAGGTTAGCCCCACTCAATCACTGGTTTCAGTGTCATTTAAAAAATGCATTGGAAAATGCACTAGGATTCACCTTTGTGATTAATAATATCATTTTTTAAAGGTTTTAGCTTGTTGAGAAGTTGTGCAATATAATTTATAGGAATGCCATAAACGTTTTATGACAAGTTTATTGAGAAAGACAATATAGTGTGTGGTACCAGGTGGTAGGGAAGGTGCCCACCAGCAGACAATATTCAAATTGTATGCCCCCTGTCAGCAGGTTGCGCAGCAGAAAAGGAGTGAAAGTAAGTGACAAGCAAAGAAAAGCAAGGAAAGCAAGGGGACGGGATGCAAGCCCCTTTTAAGATTTACATTACATACAATAAAGTTCACAAACACAGCGCAAGCACTGTGCAGACGAAACCTAATCACAAGCACAACACAAGTGCTGTGCAGGCGAAATCTAAAAATGTATTTTCCTAAGCAACATTCTGCGAGAACATCACAGGCACCTTACTCACCCTGATGCTTGTGGACACCGCCGAAGATTGGTGTAGGCTGGAAATAGAAATAGAAAGAAACTGTCACGAAATGAGCTTCAAAGGTGGCAGACTGCAATCCAGTGGTGAAGGAGCTGCAGGCTCCTGAAATCAATGAAACTACCGATCGCTGCAAATGTATCTCACAAACAGGGCTGTGAGCGCGTGTGTGCGCTCTGACTGCCATATATATACAGCGGTTGTGGCCGGGAGCACTGCACGTGGTGCAGCTCATTTAAAAAGCTCCCGGGGCAGAGCATTGTCATGAGCCAGTTAGCAGGAGCACAGGAGCACTACAGTACTCTTTTGAACAAAGTAAAAACATTTAAATTGAGGACTGAGCATATCGTAGTTTTAATATTTTTAGGAACTACGATGGAACCAGAAGAAACACTGGCCTGCCCAGGTGGGGAGGATCCAAACACGTATCCTAATTATGTGTATAATGACCATAATGATTACGAAAACTGGGCACGAATAAATAAGCAAGGTATGGATGGTTCCCTGGGTGATGGGGACACATGGCGAAAAATGCTTAAGGATTTGATTGATCTGATGTGTGTTGAGAACTCTGGCGGAGTGCTGATTGGTGAATGTCAAATTAATGTGAGATATGATGGCTCATGTAAGAATGTCATGGCGTGGTGCTAACAGGTATGAGATAGTCATGTGGATAAGCCTGTGGGGATCTTAGAACTGTGTTGTGGGCTGCTACATATGATTTAGAGCAGAGAAAAAAGAACAAGCAATGATGGGGCTGGAGGTGGATGGATGCTAGCAACATTGGGGGATGAGGAGAGAACAGTCTGCGAAAACATGCGCTTGTTTGGAGTGCTACAGATTAAATGAAAAAAAATAGAGAAAAGGGGCAGGACAGAAGATGTGCCATTACGGCCAGAACTGCCGCCCTTAAAGCTGGGTAGCCAGGTTCGAGTCTCAGCGTCAGCTTGCAGGTACGATTGTTAGGCATGAAGGTATAGCTTTATTGATAGACTGCACGATTACTTAAAATCTTTACAGTATAAAAACTTAATGAACATCCCCCCCCGACGTGCCCCATCCACACATAAAAAGTAGGTACCACTTTGAGTTAAAATAGTGACAATTAATACTGCTTAATTGTCCAGAGCAGAGTTCTTTTAAAAGGAGGAGAGTATGGTCACTCCATTGTTCCACAACAGATAAAGAGAGGCGCATAGAAGTTCAGTAGAATCAATTTATACACCAAAGCCGGTTGACGATAGGTGGGTTCCTCGTTGGGCCCATAGACCAACCAAGATTAGATGACTGGGGCCGATGGATTCCAGTTGCTTTACAGGCACACACTAAGTTAGCTGTGAGCTAGCATCATTGGGGCCACCGGTAGGGCGCAGACCCCAATATTGGAACCCTTAAGATTAGTGGTCGTTAAGTGGGAGTCGAGAGCCATTTTTACCAGATGTATGAATTTCCCAACTCTGGCTATCAGACAGGTCGTGGAGACAGAGAGGCACCAGTCCGAGGCCTCTCTGCAAGTTCTGTGTCCTAAGTTCCGTAAGGTCGGACGCAGCAAACGATGGCGGTCGTTGGCCAACTTTGGGCAACAACACAGCAGGTGTAGCCAGGATTCTCTGCGATAATTGCATAGACGACAGGCTATGGCGCCATCCGTTTGTGCCCTTTTAGGGAAACAGATTGCAACGAGCAAATGTTAGATTCAGCTAAGTCCGATCTTGAGAGTCATCAAATTATTTGGGCACCGGAATATAAGACACAGGGTCGTCATGACATTTTGAACAGATGCAACGTCCTGAAACTAATAGCGGAAATTAGCGACTTAAGAAATATTGGAACTAAAGATCTTGAACGAGTGGAATTACTAGCAGGACCTACAAACTCAATAAATGAACAAACACTGACAACATGGAAGACCCCCGGGATTGCACAATCAATATTGGAAAGATCAGACTCATTTCAAAAATGGGGCATTCGACTATCACAGCCTGTAACGCCCCGCTACCCGTTTCCGTTAAAAAAAACTAAAAGCCAGCAAATTATCAAGAACTTGGCCAAAGCGACTCTCCAAAAATCTGTTTATTCAATTCTACACAACGCCCAAGGAAGAAGCACTGAAGTCTTCTCCCAGGAAGAGAAGGATGAGGAAAGAGGGGTAGTATACTCCGATCTCCTACAAAGGATTGGAAATGGCTCCCCAGTTTGTTAAACGCGAAGCGGAAAAATTGACCAAATAAAGACACTGCGAAGCTAACTGACAAAAAAGGAATACACATTGTATCATGGAATATCGCTGGAGCGAAAAAACTGTTGGAGGACGGAATAGCACTAGACGAATGGGTGAATTGCGATATAATCGCTTTACAAGAGACTTGGCAGCAAGAAGAAATTGCATTGGTATGCTTTACACACTACTGGGTAGCCGCAGAGAAATGTAAATCCTACGGTAGAGCGATTGGAGGCCTCTCAGTTTACATATCATCTGCCCTACAAATTAACTCAGAGCAACTTGATTCTCCAGACCCTGGTATCCAAATAATCAAATTATCAGGATTAACTGCATATAATAAGGTGACAACCATTCTGATCAATTACTACACGCAACCAAAAATACGAGTGAAAAATACAAAAAACACTTTATTATGCGAGGTAATAACTGACTTTCGTAGTACCGAGCCAGCGTGGAACGTTATAATAACCGGCGATTTTAACTCCAACTTGTTACACTCCCCGGAAGAGGACGACATCCTAACAGCGGAAAACATGCACTGGAGTGTTCCAGAACAGACTCAAGGTGGGACCAGGACTAAAATCGATCGAACAGGAATAAAATTGGTTACAGAGTTAGAATATCTGGGCATGCGTGTCCTGAATGGCAGGACCGATGAGGATCGACCTCCCAAAAAAATCTTTTACGGCCCGCACTCCCAATCAACTCTGGATTATACAATTGCAAGTCTTTCGCTATTTCCTTTATTAAACAACTTCTATATTGAATACTCGCCCATGAGCGACCACGCAATGCAACACATTAAATTCAATCTGTATGTAGAAAGATTTCAATCTTCACATACTATGGAAGGCAAATTAAGTTCATCCAACCAAAAATGAATAAACTGTTGTAATTCAAACAAACTTGAATGGTTTTCGACAATAGTGGACACGATGAACAATTTAGGTGATACTCCAAAGAATACCATAGAAGCATGGTCTCTCTTTTTAGAGAGCCTAAAACTGAAAATGAAATCTCCAGCCACGAAGGTCAAAGGAACGTATCCAAACCAATCACTGAAAGAATATCGACGGACAGAATATCGACCATCAAAAATATCGTTGAGAAAATATCGACAGTCAAAATATCGAGTTTCTATCTACAAACAGGTAAGTACAAAAATATCGAGTTAAAAATATCGTTTACAAAAATATAGTTGTAAAAAATATCGTATTTACTAAAAACAGTGTTAAATTAAATTAATATTAATAATTAATTACTAAAATATACTTAAAATTACTTAAATTAACTTATAATAATTAAATAATTAATGAAAGTTAAATAAATATTTTTTTATTTCATATTTATTAAACATATATATATAGTAATAAAATATAATAAAATAATACCCAAAAACTGAAAACTGACCCTGAACCCTAAAAATACCCCTTTACCCAAAAACTGAAAACTGACCCTGAACCCTAAAAATACCCCTTTACCCAAAAACTGAAAACTGACCCTGAACCCTAAAAATACCCCTTTACCCAAAAACTGAAAACTGACCCTGAACCCTAAAAATACCCCTTTGCCCAAAAACTGAAAACTGACCCTGAACCCTAAAAATACCCCTTTACCCAAAAACCCAAAACTGACCCTGAACCCTAAAAATAAAAACGATATTACTTCACTTACCTTAAAAACGATATTACTTCACTTACCTTAAAAACGATATTTTGGCTGTCTATATTCTGTCCTGTCGATATTTTCTCCAAACGATATTTTGGAGTCGATATTATGTCCAAACGATATTTTGGAGTCGATATTATGTCTGTGCACCATCCAAACAACACACTGCCGAAATAATTGAGAGACTTGAGGAAGGAATTGAGAAAAACACATAAAAAGCTGCAAACATATAATAAAGACTCTAGTCAAATGGATGTTTTTCTGGCCCTACGGAAGCGCTATAAAAAGAACGTCTGGGAGCACAAAAAAGCTACCAAGGAAAAATTCTGGACCAAGTTGCTCCACAGCGCTAAAACCTCGAACGCAATTACATTCTGGAGAATTATAAACAAACTAACCAGACCGCTGAACATTCTTACATCAAACGTGCAGGAAACTGAATGGGTTACTTTCCTCCAGTTAAAATTTAAAGGAAATATATTAAACATTCCAGGGAACCAATCCTATGAGCAACATAAAAAAAAAAAAAGACAAGTGAGGTGAAAAATAGTACCCAACAGTCGTCAATCAACCCAAGCAAAGTATCAACTTCGAATATATCAGCTGGGGCCTATTCTTCGGAGGAAATTACAAAAGTAATTAGTAAGGGCAAGTGTAACGGGGCCCCGGGGCCAAACGGTATTCCTCAAGCGGTATTCAAACATGCACCTGAATACTGGAGCCTTTCTTTAGAGACCCTCTTTTTTGACGTTCAAACATTCAGCCAAGTACCTAGAAGCTGGCACGGTTCCATAATAACACCTATATACAAAGGAGGCGATAGATCCAACCCACTTAACTATCGACTAATAACACTGCAGGACGTGGAAGCAAAATACTTTGCATCTCTTTTATTAACAGACCTGGTTAACTGGTCAAGCGACAGAGATTTGATCCCACTCAATCAAACGGGGTTCAGAGCTGGCATCGGAACTATTTCAAATATTCTATCAATAAGCCTGATAGCTGATAAATGCCAGCGTAACAAACAGGAGCTGAACTTATGTTTTATTGACCTGCAAGCGGCATTCGATAGCGTGGATCGGTACCTACTATGGGCTAAATTAAGAGCATGGGACATACCAGAGAGCTTACTAAGGGGCCTGTTGCTATTTTATACTGATACATGGACACAAGTTAAACTAGGCGATGGCACACGACTGTCGAGAAAAGTGTCCACAGAAACCGGATTAAAGCGAGGATGCGTCCTGGCGCCTCACTTGTTCAACCTATTTCTTTCGGACCTTTCCGGCAAACTAAACACCTGTAATGCTCACCCTCCGAGACTAGGTAACCTGCAACTCTCACATCTTGCATATGCAGATGACATTGTACTCATGAGCCTAACAAAAGTCGGCAATGACTAGATTACTAACGGAACTTTCGCTTTTCTTGTCTGCTAACAAACTGACTTTGAATTTATCTAAAACCAAAATAATGTTAATTTCCAATCGGCGCTCAATAGATTACAATATCTGCATAGAAGGGAAAAGGCTTGAAAGGGTCTCAAATTATAAATATCTGTGATATTTTATTGATGATAAGATGACTCTAAAAGCCCAGAAACATTACCTTACGCAGCGAACTGGAGCCTTGATCTTCGCATTTAGCTCCTTGTACAAAAAACTAGAGGGCCCCTCGCTCAAACCACTACTAACTGTAATTGCAGTTAAAGCCCTTCCCACCCTAACATACGCAAGCGCAGCAATGCACGGTAAGGATGGTGCCGTGTTGAATAGGTTGATTACCAAAATTTATAAGAAAGCCTTTCAACTTCCTCGCGATGCTTCACCAGCGCAAATGCGCTTAGAATTTGGACTCATGAATGAGTCTGTGGGAAGACTATACACGTGCATTAAAACCTGGTACCGTATCAAAATGAACGCCACTGATAACAACTTAAACAAATTCTTGTGGCAAGAAGTCGAAATGGGAACAAGATCAGAGGCAACCAAATTCCTGATTAAAGCACTGGAATTAACACGTACCGCCTAGCTATGGGATCAAAATTTGCCGTTTAAAACATTTAAACAGGTAATAAACAAAGCCGCTAAACTACATTCTCTACTAATTGATAAGGAAATCTTCTCCCATCGCTCACATTCTTGGGCTATAATTAATAGCTACAAACTACTTACTCCGGCGCTCTACTTGGACTCTACATACTCAGTGTTTACTAAAAAAAGGTTGATGGCTCTAAGATTCGGAAAATACCCAACACTGGCTGATGCACCAGCCTGGAAACACACGGGATCTATTGCCTGTCGGCTCTGCGATTACACCAAAGAGGATATAATCCACATTATTTGTCACTGTACAAAATTGAAACAGGAGCGAATGCTTCTTTTAAAGAATCATTTTCTGACTAAGGGATTACGCACCTGCAGGTCAGCTATTATAGGCTGTTTGGACTCTACGGACACACAAATTAACTGTAAGATTGTAAAGTTTCTGCTTGCCTTTGAAAAACGCTTGTTAAATAACTAATACCTCTAACACTGTACTGTGATTTTCTGAAACTTCATTTTCTTTGTCCTTTTAAAATGATTATTTGAATTTTATCTTGATGTAAATTTTGAAGATGTATTTTAACTAATTTTAAATTTTAATATTGTGTCACAAGTGCAAAGGAAATTTTGTAATGGTTTTAATTAACTGAACAATAAAGTTTAAACATACAAAAACATACACAGCAGGTGTAGCCAGGATTCTCTGCAATAATTGCATAGACGACAGGCTATGGCGCCATCTGTTCGTGCCCATTTAGGGTTAAAGTCCGAGGTCCTGAGGGCCAAGAGGCGAAAATACAGAATTTTCTTTCTCGCGTGGGTGGATACTGGGTCTTGCAGGTAAATTTGGGGTTTTCCAGAGATATATGATCTGTCCAGGGCCTGAGTTAGTGGGTTGTGCCGAAGGGATGCAAGGTCAAGCCCGAAAGAGATGATCCGGACTTGACGCTTAACGGCTTGGGCCCAGGCTGAAAATGGAATCTCATGCAGGGGCAGGCTCCTTCTCTCGATTTTCAGTGCATCAATAGCTAGTTCCACCTTGGAGTGCCATGGGGAGCCCACTTCACCAAAGATTGTTTTTAGGGAGTGCTTTAGAGTGTGTTCTGGCGCTTTCAATACTCTAATATAAAATTTTAACAGGTCCGCCAGTAGTGCCAGCTCTGGTCGCTTAAGGCCTATTTCTAGCCTTAGCCTATTGTTCCTTGCGTGTCTGGGGGCCTGTAGCACCATATTGTAGGCTTTCGCCTGGGCCGCATTGACCACTTTGTCAAATGCACCTGGGTAGGCTATATGCCCATACCAGATGGCGGGGATCAGTTTAGCCCTGAGCACTGTCAGCATTGGTTCGGCTGAGGGACTGGCCAAGCGAAGACTTAAGCGTCTTAGCGACAGTATGATTCTGTCTGTTTTTGGTTTAAGCTCCTTCAGGTGTTTGACTGCTGTGGCACTCTCGGAGACCCAGGTGCCCAGATAGTTGTAGGATGAGGCAGTAACAATACGGTGCTCCCCCAGGGACCATGATTCTTCTTTTTTGGGGGGGTATTTGCCAAAGATGACGATCTTAGTGTTGCTTACGTTGATCCGTAGGTCATTTGCCTTATTATATGTGGCAAGGCTGCTTAAGGCTATTTGGAGCCCCACCCTGGTGTGATCCATGACCACCGTGTCGTCTGCATACTGGAGCGTTCCCAAGACGAGCTTCCCCAACTTGGGGGGTGCTAAGTTGGCATCTTTCAGGGCTGTCCCCATGTCCGCAGTATACAAGTTAAAAAGCATGGGGGCCAAGACACACCCCTGCTTAAGGCCAGAAGTGGTGTTGATGCTTGCCGTTGTTATTGTAGGACTTAGTTTCACTTTGACCCAGGTCCCCTCGTAGAGCACTTTTATGGCTTTTAGCAGGACTTGAGGTAGCCCCCAGGAATCAAGTTTTACCCAAAGCCGACCTCTGTTCACACGATCAAAGGCTGTAGAGTAATCTATGAAACAGCAAAATAGGGGCAGCTTATTCCTCGTATTGGCCTTCTTCGCGAGGTAGGAAAGGGCTATGATGTTATCGAGGGTGGAGCTGTTAGCCCTAAAGCCGGTCTGTGTGGGCGGGAGAATGCCGTTCTTGTCCACCCAATCCTCCAGATCCCTTAGAAGAAGGCGGGCGTATATCTTTGCTTCTATGTCGAGGAGAGCTATAAGCCTATAATTGGCCGGATTCGTTTGATCCCCCTTTTTGTGAATAGGGAATAGGATTGAACCTTTCCAAGAAGTTGGCAGAGTTGCGGTGGCAAAAGAGTGGTTGAATAAAGGGGTAAGTCTGGATGCAAAGAAGGCTGAGGCAGTTTTAAGGACCTGGACCGGGATCCCATTTGGGCCTGGGGCGCCATCGGTTCTAATGGCCTTGATGCACTTTAGGACCTCCGCCTCTGTGAACTTTCCGGGCCGGGTCGGACTTGGTCCTTCTGTGGGGGAGCTTTCGGGTTCGATAGTTGTAGCCGCCACCTTGGACCACGCAAAGCTTCCGGGGATGGGCCGGTTTGGCGCACAGGTGTACAGCCCCTTGGCGTACTGTTCCCAAACTTTCCCTGCAACACTGTTTTCCTTGTACACGCCTCTGGGGGTCAGACTGTTGATGAAGCGCCAAAGCTTGCTGTTGTCATTTCCTTTAATTAAGGAAAATACGGTCAGCCAATTCTGTTCGGTCTGCAGTCTTTTGTACTCCTAGACTTTCTTTTTGTAGTCAGTACGCAAAGCGGCAATGGAGTGTCTCCCTGACAGATGGGTGCCTTTCTTTTGTGCCCTAATTGCCTTGTTGAGAGCACACTTACTCTGTATCAGGCACCGCGGATTTGAACGGCTAGACCCAGTATGGAATTGGCAGCTTCTTAGATGTTGATTATTGCCCAGACGTTTCAATATGTCGGCGGTCAGTGTTTCCCAGAGGTGTGTGATGTTCTCAGTGTGGACTGGGTTTAGTTCTTCCTCCCTTCTGGCTACAAAACCTAACAGTCTATGGCTGAGATTGGTTGACCATTTTATTCTTTTAAGGACTTTGTGATGTTCTTCGCCCGTGGTGGTACCAATGACTTCTTGTGATTCCGCTTGTTCCCGCGCCAGGTTGAATGTGGTACGGAGGGGCCTGTGGTCGCTTTCAACTCTGTCGTCCACTATGAAGTTGCAAAGTTTGTGGACCAGCCCTTCGTTGGTGAAAATGTAGTCTATGGTGGAGACGTTTCTAAAAGTTGGCTTGGCGTTCCATTCTGGGTGGCTCTTTTTTGTGTTCTGTGAGTAGAGTGCAGATTGAAATTTGCAAGAAATTCTATCAAAGGGGCTGACTTCTTGCTTGGTGGAACCACCGGGATTAGACCCAGGCCTCTGAAATTGAAATCGCCCGCGATTATTACATCTTGGTCCTCCCGGTTTATTAAAAGATCTTCCAGTGTTGTGATGAATGATTCCATAGCCTGGACGGTTTGATATTTAATTGGGTTGAAATAACAATTGATAAGTAGAAGGGGACGGGATTTTTGACCCGATAACAACCCCTCTATTTTGATGGCTTGAAGGTCAGGGGACTCCAGTTTTAATTCAGTTGTATAAATTTTACACGCATGACTTACATAGATGGAAAGGCCACCTGACGGGCGGCCAAAGGTTGTCCTTTTAGTTGCTGGTTTAAAATGTTCGTAAAAGCCACCAATGGCGGTCGTTGCCCTAGCCCAGGTTTCCTGGATGCACAATATGTCACCCTGTGCAAGGTAGTCAAGTGTAGCAGTGTCCCTAAAAATGTTGCTCAGCCCGGCGATGTTCCATGAAATAATGGTTAACTCGCGAACTAGTCCCCTGAGTGGGTTTGCACAGGCATTGTTTACATTGCTGTTAGTTAGGTTAGGGACCCTGTCTCCATGTGGCCTCCGGGTGATCTAATACCTGCTGAGGCTGCTGCACTCTCCGTTGCCAGTCATTTTGCTGGATTTTGATTTTTAGCGGGGTTCTTGCCCGCCCTGATTTCGCCCCCCATCTGGGCGGGTGGACCTTGTGCCCTTGAGAACAGATGTGGGTTCATGTATGTCATGATGAGGCATCAGGACGTGTGGGTATTTCGGTGGCCTTGGGGCGGCGACTTCGATGCCCCATTCAGCAAATAGTGAAGCTTCCTTAAGGACAGCCTGTTGAGCTTGCTGGGTCCCAAATCCGATTATGGTGGAGTCGTCGTGGGTGTCTGTCTCCAGTCTCTTGAATGTCACCCATTCAATATTTTCTGAGGTGATTTGTGCCAGCGAATCAATGTGGCCAAAGAGGCGGACAATATTGGACCTGTTCAAGATGTCAAATGAGCCTTTAGCTATGTACCTTGGGTTTAACAGCAGCTTGTAGGTGATTAATTTATTTTTATGTGCGGTGGAGTACCAGCTCACCCCTTCTCCAGGGAGCTTTGGCCTCTGGTTGCTTAAAGTTGGAGGGTTTTTATGGGTGGTTTCTGGCTGCTGCCCATTAGGCGCCATGCTAGATCGACCATCCGCGCACGGCCATCCTTGCCATTCCCCCTGGTCAGGTGTCAAATTTGGGTGATTTTGGATTGTATCGCCTGGCTGCTGATTTCCTGGCCCCTCAGTCGGTGGTCCTACCACTCTTGGCTGTTCTGGCTGGACCCCCTGATTTAGTTTAGGGTTTATTACAGTTTCATGTTGAGGAACCCAGCCGAAAGGGCTAGGGGCACTTGGTGGTGCGGCGACTGCCACCTGTGAAGGCCTTTCTTGAGGAGCCTCGTTGGTTTGACCCTCCGTAAAAGGGATTTGTTGTCTTTGGGCTTTGCCAAAAACGAGCGATGCGTCACAAGACTTGCCGATCTTAGATGCCTGTTTAGGTATGAAAATGGGAAAGAGTGGTTTGGGGGTGCTTTTAGTTTCAGTGGCACCCGAGATTAATGACGCCGGTGATCTGTTTCTACTTCTGGCTTTGGATTTCTTTAGTTGTTTTTTAAGTCTTTTTTTAGCTCTCCTTGTCAACGGAGCTTTAGCACTTGCTGATGCTCCTTCGGCCTTCTCCGCCAGAGGAGTAATGACAGACAGGTCGTCACTTGCGGTATCAAGATCCGATACCTCGGGGTCACCATTCCCTTGTTCAGCCAAAATGAAATTATTACAGGGCCCTACTAAGGGTTCCTTTGGGGCACTGTTGGCCGCTGTGCTATAGGTTATCATTTCAGCATGCCCTGTTGTCAATACTAGTAGTATTTGTGCGGCTTGTTCTTGCGAGGTCGTCTCGCCCAGACCCTTGGCTAGTGCGGGCATCTCTTTTAGAACTTCTGGTAGACTTGCCCATTTATCGATTATTGCAGCACAGGAATTAATACTGGCAGCGTGAGCATGTTGAGCGTCGAATAGGGCTTTCAGCTTTGCCAACTTATCGTCTTGACGTGCCAGGTGCTGGGCTATTGACTGCAAGAGGTCGATTTGGACTTCCATCTTTGTGGACTGCCAGAGCAGTGCCCTAGCCATTGTGTCCTGAACTTCTCTAATTACGGACAAGTTAAAATCTTTAAAAGTGGCTTCTTCAATTGGGTCGGTTAGGTCTTGGTGATGAGTTAGGCCGAACGGGCTCCATCCCTCCGTTTGTGCAAATCGCGGGGCATTAGCTCTTCCTGGATTTATAGGTGTTGTTTCAAGTGTGCGTTTGATTGACTGTTCCAATTTTAATAGAAACTAAATTGTTGGTGCCTCCGTTCCCTGGGAGTTTGACCTCTGTGTTTCCCGGGATGTCGCCGTTGCATTCAGTCCCTTGCCTGTGCTCTTTGGAGAGGAGGGTGCGACAGCCTCATTTGGCCTCTCAGTGTTTGTATCCGCAATCACCCCCAATATGGGCCTGTCGTGAATGTCGGCAGTGATCCTAATCGGGCTCTTCACCCTGGCAGAGGACGGAAAACATGCTTCAGGGCTCCCAGTTGTCTCGAAGTTGACAGACTCGCAGGAGAGAGAGTCCCTTTGGGCCTGGAGGATCTTCGGGGGCCCCGGTGTGGCACACCTCACAGGTCCTTGTGGTGTTTCTTCCAAGGGTGATGGGCAGATTGAGGCCTGAAAGAATTGTGTAATGAGGCCTTGAGGGAGGGAATTGCCAGTGCCAGTGACTGGGTCCTGGAGTTTTTGAGTACTTATACTTCTGGTTACCCTTCTTTGTGCTAAACTCTCAGGGTTCACTTCCGCCTCGTCCTCCGTGCAGGATTTAGTCTTCCTCAGCGTCATCTTTTATACTACGTTAGCTGGGACTGGGGCTGGGACCCAAAAGAGCGGTGAGATTCGCCGCTTGTATGCCGCCTTGTTAAGAGGGTTAAAGGCGTTGAGGGAGACACCTGTGGGTGCGTGCCTTATGTATCTATTTAGTGTCTTTTCTGGGTGACCGACTCTTCAGACGGAGAGCTGGGGGGGACTGCGTCGCCTAAAGTTCTTCGAGTGCTTTCATCCAACCGTCGTCGTGCCTGAAACCCTCTAACAGGAAGCGAGGAAGCAAATTTCCAAGGGAAGCTCGTTCCCCCTGCTGATATTGTTGATTGCTTGGCCAAAAAGGATTCTGAAATTAGTGGCCGCAAAAGGTCTTGCCCATCCCAGCGAGAGAGACCTGATAGGTGTGGAAGCAGGGAGAGTGTTGAGGCTTTTGACACCGCCTGCCCGTATGCTACGAGCTACGATGCTGCAATGTTACAGAGCTAAATGGTTGGAATGGCAAATTGGTTGCTCTAAGTCTCTTTGTCTCTATATGTCTCTATGTCGCTGGGCAAGTTCGTGCCAGTTCGTACCAGTTCGTGTTGGGGGAGGGGGTACTTGTACTTGTACTTGTATGACCCCTGTGTTGAGCTGTGTTTCTTGAGGGAGAGGGGGGGGGGGGGAGGGGCGGGCGAGCGGGGCACACGGGGGAGGCGCAAGCTGGGAGACCTAGTCTAGCAGCCCCTCAGACCACACCCCCGGGCTCTTACTTCGCGGCGGCCTCTAGCGGCTGCGGCGCTCACCACCACCTCTTACCTCTTACCTCCGACACCGGCTGCTGCTCTTATCACACTTGATGCTCTGGTCGCCCCAGGTACACAAGGTGCTCCGGATGCTGCTCAGTGATGGTGGATAGTCACTACTCGGTGTGCACCGTCGGCTCGGCTCAGGCTAAGGGCAGGCACGAAATCTCCGAGTGCTGCGGTCGCGGTCGTGGTCGTAGGCGTGGTCGTGGACTCGGAACTCTGAGCTCAAAGCCCCCTCACACCTGGTGCACAGGTGCAGCCGGTTCAGTCGAAGCAAGCAGACAGGTACGATTGAAATGCTTGCTAAAAAAGTTTAAATAAAAGACATCGGAGAAAGGACGCTTTAAATGTGTGCTGTCTGTGCAGGTAAAAACCTTAAAAATATAGTTCCAGAACTGCAGATGGTAACTGTACTTCAGCGACGGGAAACTGATGAGAAACACAAAAGGAACTGTATGCTACAGCCGATAGAAATATAGGAAAAGTAAGTGGCAAGCACAGGAACCAAGGAAAGCATGGGGGTGGAATAAAAGCCCCTTTTAAGATTTATGTTAAATACAATAGATTTCACAAGCACAGCGCAAGCACTGTGCAGGAGAAACCTAAAATACACACCAAATAGTCTTCAATTCAAATGCAGCTATGTGTTTTATACATCCATTAGTAGACAAAAGGGATCAATTATAACAATGGGAAATATGTTCAATTCATTTTTAGAGCTTAATTCTGGGAGTTAGCACACTTCTAATAACTCCCAATTGGAAAAGATATGGAAAGTGTGGCACAAACAGGTCAAGGGACCAAATCTTTTGAGGAATACAACAAAATAATTGGTGTATGCTTTTGATATGTGGAGTGTTATACATTTTTGTGATTTTGGTAAAGAGACAGAAGAAAGAGTGGGAAAATTACAAATTTGTAGTTTCACCGGTAGGCCTGCCAGCATTTTTTTTGCATTTTCTTTCTCCCAAGGGAAAAGTGTTTCTAGCGGTACAAATCACTAACACTCAACCCCCACCAACATCAGGGTATTCAATGTCCTTTCATAACACTTACCCCCACCTTTTTCAGTGTATGCTTAGACGTGCATTTAGGAGGATAAGTGCTTTGCAAAACTTTGAGACTACCCAAAATGTTGCAACTTTGCGTGTGCTTTCTACATGTAAAATAATCACTTCCATATCTCATTTTCAGAAACACGTGTTCATGTTCATGCCAATCCTTGCCAATAACAATTGCAACTGCAGAAAAAAGCACACCACCTGGTTGATATTTCACATAAGTCCTTTTACAAGACCATGTAAGGCCAGGCACGAAAGCTCTCCACCGACCTCCGATGGAACCCCAAACCAATTTCAAAATGCTATGCACGAAACATAAAGCATAATAAGGAATTCAGAGCCTAGTTACATCCAGATACTAGGTGCTACCAAGGAACCTCTAGTCCACTCTTGTTTATCAGATTCTGATTGATTGATTACTTTATTCAATAAATTGCATATCATAAAAGTGCATACATTCCAGACATAAAATCACTTAAAAAATAGTATATCTAATTCACAAATATAAAAGACAATAAAAAATTCTATGTACAATTTTTAAAAAACCTGATAAGGGGAAATAAAATGCGAGGCAATGATATACATATGGACTTTCTACACAGGCAAGTTCTTGGCTTTGTTTGTGTTTATCAACCTAGTGCGTGTCAGCCAAGCACTTAATAGATACTTTGCGACCCCACATACAATGAACAGAGATGTTGTATCTGATGAGAGGATGCATAGGGCGACCCTATGGTCACTAACTCCCAGCTCCCTACATACTGGTTTTAACCATCGTGATCTAGCTCTTTGGTATGCTTTACAGGCGAACAGGAAGTGAGGTAAGGATTCGGTCGCACATAAGCAGCTTGGGCAGATAGAGTGTGGCGTGCGAGTTCCTTTCCAACCCTCCGTGAACTTATTAAGAGGGAGTGTCCCATACCTCATTTTCAGAAAGAGTGATCTGTCTTTTGGAACTTGAATGAAGTCTAGGAATAGTTCGAGCTTCCTAGTGGGCTTATGTTCCAGAAATTGGGTAGTTAGTGTTCCCCACTTTGTGCTCCTCAGTTCCTCGGCTTGAACCCACTCCCAATAAATTTTCTTAACAACTTGCTTGGGAGGTGGGGACTGAGAGATCCAAAATTCTGCCAATCCCAGGTTCGTAACCAACTGTTTCAATTTGTTAAGCCACTGTATCTTTTTAGCACTATTCAGAACGATCAGCTCATCCAACACCAAGGCATAATTTGCCAATTCTGGTGTCCTTCTCAGGCGCACCCAGAGCAGCAAGGGGCGGAGGCGAACTATATCTGAGATTGAGCGTTTGCCCATGTCGTGATTCTGCAATGTCCCTTCATGAGACTGAACCAAGGAGGAAGAGACACTAGCGTCCAAGACTGTTGAATGCATTTGGCCCAGAGCAGCATCTCCCAAGCTTTAGTTCAGGAAACTCCTGCAAACCAAACATTTTACAATGTAATTGAATAAAATGGCCAAGAATTAAATCCCTAAACCCAACAGGTGAACAACTGGAAAGTGGTGAAAAAAGCAGCATCGAAGAATCCTCTGGACTCGAACGCCCTTGGACACCATATCTTGTTTCTTGTTTCTGTTGCTTTCTTACATCTATCATTATAAAATAACCTAAGCACTTAGTAAAACGTCAATAAAATAAAATGAGAAAATATCTGCAGGTCTTGACTTACTGCATAAGGATCTGTCATTTGTTCACTCAAAAAACGTTTTCCCATCTATCACTTAGGTACACGAAAAACGCCCCATTATGATGTCGGGTGGAAACTTTCCACCCGACACCGTCCCCGATTCAGGACCCGACCGACTAGGGTCGGCGGTTCCACCCCTCCGATTACGATGCATCAGAACAATGTTCGGTCAGAGTCCCATTGTTCCCTTTGGGAGCCCGTGTTCTGCCCAACAAACGAGGCTCCTGTGGGAAAATGGTGTGTGTGTAAAACCATGCACCCTATCGCAGGCACCCCACAGTTCCAGCCACACAGTGCAGGGTCTTACAGGGGGGTCCCTTAGGTACCTCCTCGTTCCCCAACCGGAAGACTCAAGATGAAGGGGGCCCTGCCATGGGTCAGCAAAATCACTTTCTGACAAGCCTTTTCATGTCAGACAGGCCGACTCGGAAAGGCTGTTGGGAATCGACATTGTGATCAGTCGGTCAGAAACACTGTTCATAGATGTACACGATGCAGTTCCAACCTACACGGTTGCTCTGAGAGCCAGTCGGAACCGATTCGGAATAACCATGTAGTTTATTTTCCATCCGCAAACATCGTAAACGGTTGGGCGGATATTAAACCAACCGAGCCGGTTGGAAGGGTTCTGACGTGGTCTAGGAAATTCCGACATGAATGAGGCCCATAGTAACTACTATCCAATGTACCCTTCCTTGACCCATACATCTGTTAAAGCATTTCACATGTTCATATTCGGAATTTCCAGTAGCTCCACGGTGATGCACAATATGCTATACCTTCTCACTGCAAATAAAAACATTGTCAAAGCAAACAGGTCTGGCCCCGACAAGCTTGCAATGCCTTATCTTTTTAATAAAATGTATCTATCATGAATAGCATATCTATAAATATAAAAGAAAGTGGCCCAGGTACACGAGTCCTGAAATTAAAGTGCAATCTTTTTTCTGGCATTTGTGCTCATGATCAGTCAAGCAGCATTCACTCACAGTGAAAGGCAGCCAATGGAAAAAAGGGCTGGCATACTGTCCATGCTTTATTGATGGTAAGTGGAAACTAAATATCGATGACAGTTTAAAAGGCCAATCAATGAAAACAGCTGACTGAAATACATTTTGTTGATGCATTTATGAGGTTCAGTTATATTTAAAAGGAAAAAATACAGGAGGCTGGTAAAACAATCAAAGCCACATTTAAGTCAGACCAGAAAAATGAGCCCTAAAGTGGTCCTTTGCCAAATGGTGCATCTCACAATGCCAGTCTTTGGACATTACTTAATTCTTTTCGGTCAGGCCAGCCACAAGCACTTAAAGCTTCCACAAAGGAGGACAAAGTATGTTCAATGACAACAAAAAGTAGCCGAGGCCAACACAGAATTCACTTTGTTTGCTTTCCAGGCATCAGGATGTAACAAAATAAACTGATATTAAACATCTGGAAGAGGAGGAAGGCACAGAGCTAATGCTTCAAATATCAGCTGATTCGGACATAATATTTATTGACACATTTTGCCAGTTTTGTGATGAAAAGCATCAGCATTTCAATGTCAGTACAAGCCAGCTCATGCGATTGCAGAGGTGAATCCAGAATCCAGACGCCACGTCTTGGTGCAGGTTGCAGCACCAGCGCGGAGCAGAGCAGGAGGACACCAACACTGCCACGGCTCCGGCCCCAGCTCCCCTCTCCCCCGCTGCACCGGGGGTCCCAAGACAGAACGGCTGATTGAACAGTCGTACCAGGGTATTAATCACGATTCAGCCGCGGGACCGCTACTGATTGCGGACACTGCTACCTCTGTCTAATCAGCCTAATCTACCCAATCTGCCAGCCCAGCCAGACTGCCCACTTTACCCCGCCTTATCGGACCCTGCCTGCCTCCGCACATATGAGCTGCAACAACGGGAGGCGGGCAGCGGCTGGCGCAGCGTGGCCCTAAAGCTCCTAAAGCACCAACTAATTCGACCCGGACAGCAGCCGCCCCTCCACGCGGGCAACAGCAAATAGCAGGCAGCGCAGGGTGCACGGAGGAAGGAGCTGTTGTGTCCTGCAGCGTGGTCAGAACAACCTGGGTAGTTGTCGCTAGGCCTAACACGTGGCCCTAGAAATAAAGGAGTCAGACACTGGGAATAACTTGCTGGCTCTCCGTGCGCCCGTCTCAGAATAGCACACGTGCGTGCGGAGCCTCTCTTTATTATACTAGGTCACATGACTTCAACACTGCACGCCCCTTGCGCCAGGGGCGGATCGTGGGCCCAGAACATAACATTCCTCCTAAAAACAAGAAAAACTCAAACAGCTTCAACACTGCAGTCTCGATGGACAGTCTATTGCAATACTCTTCATAGACCTCAAGTCCGCTTTCCCAAAACCACTACCAACGAGTAGAACACATTACTGAACATTGTACTCAAATGCTGATACATAAAACAGTCTTACGTGAGGTAATCGCGTAGTCGGCAGGAAGGCGTCGGGTTTCTTCTCAGCCTTTGATGCACGCCCCTCTGGCTTGAACAGCCTGTTTCTGGGGCGGTGTTAGTCTCAGGCGCCTCCATGTCGGCCTCCTCCGGATCTGACACCCCTTCCTGGGACTCCGCGCCGCCCTCCGTCTCCTTGATCACCTCCCTTGGATTGCTACTCTGGGTGACCTCGAGACTAGGCGTCGGATCCCAGCCTGGCAAGTCCTGAGCAGTTTCGGTTTCTGTCGACAGAGTTGGTGGATCAAATGCTCTAGAGCCCCCATGGAAATGTTTAAAGTGCGACACATTCCTGGTTACGGTCTCTCGTCCTCGGACCACAGTGATACGGGTTCCTTTCACGCCAATCACACGCCACGGTTTTCTTTCATAGTTCAACCGGAACTTTCCACTGGTCACCCTGTTGCGGAGAAGTACCACATCTCCCCTGCTGAACTGTGTCACCACGGCTCTTCTCTTTTGGCTAATCTTAGCAAAAGCAGTCTTTCGTTTGCGTGCAATTAGTTCTTCACTCACAGTTGCTGGTGCCCATTGGGGATGGTGAGGAATGGAATCGGGTATGATCCGTCCCATCAGGATATGCGCCGGGGCTATCCCCGTAGTTGAATGTGGGGTTTGCCGGTAGCTGCAGAGAAAGGTGAAAATGGCCATTTCCACCGACTGTCCTTTATCATGGGCAATGCGAATCACTTTATTCAGGGTCCTCATGAAGCGTTCAGCTTCCCCATTCGCTTGTGGCCAGCGGGGAGTGATGCGTCGATGCCGAATGCCCAGGGATGATAGATAGGTGGCCAACTCCTGTCCTTGAAATGGGGGCCCATTGTCCGTGCGGATCTCACACATGGCCCCATGTGTGGCAATGATCTTCTCTATTTTCGGGATGACACACTCGGCACTGGTGCTGGTTATTATTTCTACTTCCGGATACTTAGAATGGTCATCAATCATGACCAGCGTATACTTTCCATCCGGAAGACTGCCAAAATCCATGCTGACCCTCTCCCATGGCTGTTGTGGGCGAGGTTCCACGGCAATCGGGGCCTCACGAGGAGCTTCCCCGGTCACTTGACATGCAGCACATGTCCTCACCACCTGCTCCACCATATCGTCCATCAGGGGAAACCACACCTTTGTCCGTAAGCGTGCCTTGGTTTTGACTATGCCTTGGTGACCTAGATGTGCTAATTGTATTACTTGATCAGTTAGGGCTGAAGGTATCACTAGTCGATGCCCCCGCAGAAGGCATCCTGCTTCATCCTCATTGAGCTCCTCCCTGACATGATACAGGCTTTCCATTATTTTCTGAGCCTCGGAGGTGAGCACCTTCCACCCCTCCTTTGCCCGATGCCAGTTGGTCGTGTGAATGAGTTCTTTGGCTCTCTGGAGGCATGCATCCTGTGCTGTGGCATTTACAATGTCACTGATAGAGATGGGACGAGGGCAAGACCGCGCCACCACCCACTTGACATAGGCCTCCGTTTCTTCAGCCTCCTCCATCTCCTCGGGCGTGGCTGGTCTTGGATGTCGTGAGAGATAGTCTGCCGGATTCCTTGCTCCGGGCTGATACTCAATTGTACAGTTGTACTCCTGCAGTTGGAGCAGCCACTTCTCTATGCGAGGCGGGGGTTTAGATGAGGTTCCCGCAAACAGAGACAACAAGGGTTTATGGTCGGTCACCACTGTGAATGGTTTGCCGTAGATGTATAGGTGAAAATGTCGGCACCCCCAATGAATGGCGATTGCTTCTTTCTCAATCTGCGAGTACCGTTGTTCCGTGTCCGTGAGAGATCTGCTCGCGAAGGCAACAGGCGTCCAGTCAATGTCGTCTCTCTTCCTCTGCATGAGAACCGCTCCCAGTCCAGCAGGCCCGGCATCCACTGCAATGAGCGTGAAGTTTCGTGGGTCAAAGAAGGCGAGAGTGGTGTTGTTGGATAGAGAGTCTTTAATATCTCGGAAAGCTTTTTCTTGCTCAGGTCCCCAGTGCCAGGGAGTGGAGTCTTTGGTGAGGTCTCGTAGGGGAAGCGTGAGATTAGCCAAGTCTCTGATGAACCGGCCACAATAGTTGACCGTGCCCAGGAAGCTCCGGACTTCGGTGACGGTCTGCGGGGGTGGCGCATCTTTGATGTCTTTCACTTTGTCCGGGTCCGGATTGACACCATCGGCTGAGAAGATGTACCCAAAAAACCCTATCCGGTCCCGCAGGAATTCACACTTTTCTCGGTGGAGCGTAGGTCCTGCGTCTTTGAGTCTTCGAAATACTTGGGCCAGCCTTTGATTGTGCTCAGGGATGGTGCGGGCATGTATCATTATGTCATCACTGACGTTTATCACTCCAGGTATTCCGGCAATTAACTCCTGGATGACGTTCTGGAAAACCTCCGCTGCGCGGGAAATTCCGAAACTGAGCCGAGTGTACCGTCGAAGGCCGATGTGGGTGGAGAAAGTGGTGATGTTGCGCGACTCCATGTCTAACACCAACTGGTGATATCCTGACCGTAAGTCCAGCTTCGAAAACCAGCGGGCACCTGCCATCTCTCCGATGAGGTCATCGATAGTGGGCGTAATGTGACGCTCCCTCTTTATGGCGGCATTCGGGAGGCGCATGTCCACGCAGATCCTGACCGCTCCGGGTTGCTTCGGTTTCCGGGTGACCACGATGGGCGAGACCCAGGGGGTGGGACCCGAGACTTTTTCGATTATGCCCGCCGCTTCCAGTTTGTGGAGTTCCTCTTCCACCAGCGGCCGTAGATGGAACGGAATGCGGCGGTGTCGCAGAGCCACCGGCTGCACTGTTGGATCAATGTGTAGATGAATCTCTCGACCATTGAACTTGCCGATGCCCTCAAAAATGTCCGGGTATTCCATGAGGAGATGTTGAACGGATTCCTCATGGACCCCGAAGGCAAATGTCACCACGCCCAGGTCTTCGGCTGCTCTGCAACTCAGCAGCATACCTTGGCCTTCTTCCGACACAAAGATGTTGGTCTTGATGGTCTTGTTTCCATGGCGGATGACCGCTTTGAATTTCCCTCGAATCTTGAGAGGGGTGTCTTGCCCATACGCAAAGACAGTGATGGGGGTGGGACGCAGCGCCGGAGGCGTGGTCATGGTCCTGTAGAGGGAGACACTCATAAGGTTTATGGATGCGCCCGTGTCCACTACTGCTATTAGATCTTGGTCCGCCACCTGTATGGCACATTGGGGCAGTGGCCTGGTGCGGCGGGCAGCGGTGCCGATCATGTGCACCTTGTGCACCGACCGTTCTTCTTCTTCATCGTCATCCATATCACTGGGACTCTGTTCCCCCTCCGTTATGGCCTGCACAGCGGGGCGTGGTTTGCGGAATTTCTTCGAACGGCACACCTTTTCAAAGTGATTTTGCCTGCCACATCCCGAACACCGCTTACCACGTGCTGGGCATTCTGCCATCTGGTGTCGCGGACCTCCACAATAGCCACATGACTGTCCCGACGCTCCACCCTGAGTGGGCGGTCTCTTGTGCCACTTGGTGGGTGTGTGTGTCTGTATCTTATTAACCGGTTCCACTTTGACCGATGCCTGCAAGGCAGCTTCCATGTGCGCAGCCCTGGCTTTGGAGAGTTCTTTCGTGCGACCAAGAGTTAGGATGTCCGTTAGCGGCTTGCCAGACTCCTCCAGAATCCGTTCCCTCAGTTTGGCCGACGCACATCCCTGTATAATTTGCCCCCGAATCTCCTCCGTGGTGTCTTGAAAACCACACGTGAGCGCCAACCTTTTGAGTCTGGTGTGATACGTGTCCAGCGATTCCTCGGGCAGCTGGCGCGCTTGTCTGAACACAAATCGTTCATAATCTTGATTGGCCATGGGCTCAAAATGGGCATTGAGGGCATTAATCAGCGTGTGATGAGTTCTGGGGGTCGCCTCCGGGAAGGTCCGAGCAATGGAATGTATATGCTTGCCGCCGAGATGTAACACCATGGCCCGTTTCTGTTCCTTGTGCGTTTTCGTAGCTTCGAAGAATACTAGGAGTCTATCCACCCACTCCTTCCACTTGGGAGCGAGCGCTGAGGGCGCGCCCTCCACCACAAAGGGTTCAATGGGCGGAATCGTAGCCATCCTCCCGGTCGTGCCGGATCAGGCACCCAGCGCGACCACCGATGCGTGTGCTGAAACAGGGCACCGCCCGGATCGACGGGCTGAGATGTGCAGTGCGGCGCTAGGATTGGAAACACCCACTCGACATCCAAGCGCCAGTCCGCTCCTCCAAACGTTCCGTGTGGGGGTGGGGTACGCCGCACGGCACGAGCACCACGAGCCGAGAGACAGGCTCGCAGCTGCCACGTGGGGCAGGAGGCAGATACCCACACCCAGCAAGGATTCAGCAACCACCCTCGTCGCCAATTGTTGTGTCCTGCAGCGTGGTCAGAACAACCTGGGTAGTTGTCGCTAGGCCTAACACGTGGCCCTAGAAATAAAGGAGTCAGACACTGGGAATAACTTGCTGGCTCTCCGTGCGCCCGTCTCAGAATAGCGTACGTGCGTGCGGAGCCTCTCTTTATTATACTAGGTCACATGACTTCAACACTGCACGCCCCTTGCGCCAGGGGCGGATCGTGGGCCCAGAACATAACAGGAGCTACAACCCACAACCTAAGCGCTCGGCCCCACCTCCAAGGAGCATCGAGGAACAATCGCGGAGCACACTGCGGAGCACAGGTGAGCCTGTCCTAGAGCTCTTGTTTCTCAGCAGGCGAAGCAGCACACACAAGCAAAGGGTAAGTGCCCTCAATGGGATAATGGAGGTATGCCCATGACTACCCTGCGTGCCTCACGTGTCCATGCTCGCCCCACTAGCTCCCACAAGCTTCTGGCTCCTCGCATCCTGCCCCCTGGCATTTCAATTATTTGCTATCCGCTATCCAGCAAGGGGCAGCTTCTTACACCTATAGGGAGCAGTGAACAGACCTTTTTTCGTCTAACACCCAGCAGTAACAATGTAGTGGGGGAGAGATTTATTCGCGGCCCCCTGCTGCAGAGTCAAACAAAGCCACATAAAGTGGGCAGCGGAAAGCACAAAGCAGAAAAGCAGAAAGATGGTGAGGGTGACACAAACTAGCAAGGCTGCTGGAGGGGCTCCCTGGGGCACATCAAGCATACCAAGGTCTAGACCTCAGAACTAAGGCATCAGTCCCACCCCAGTCGACCCAGCTCGACCCAGCCGCACTGACAAGTTCAACCACAAGTGCAATCACCAGGCACCATCAGGGCCCAGAACAACAGAGGGTCAATCACAGGTGATATCAGTTGAGGGGGACTGTCAAAACTCTCCAGGACCACAACTCAAAAATTGGGCAAATCCATCAAGTAAAGCCAACGAACATATCTCCCCCCATCCCCCGTTTTGCTGTACACTAGACCTTCAGTCCCAAACCAGAACAAACATAACAGTCAAGCTAGCCAAGCTCCATCGGCGCTTTCCTTGAGTAAAACTTAGCAAAATAGGACCCAAAAAAAAGGTCCGACAACACGCGCCATCTGAGGACCCTACCAACAGGCGCCCGCCTACTAAAAGGATCACCAGGAGCAGATCACACACAGAAAGTTTAAATGAACTGCCCCAAGATGCAGAACCAATGGGGTCGATTAGATACTTCTTCAGGACAATCGGTGCTGTCAACACCGGCCAGGGCATTACCAAGGGCAGGCAGCAGCAGGCAGCCGAAAACACACCAAGGATGGGGGGTGACACGTGCATTACACAAGAAGATAGCACTAAAAGGCCTATCGCACAGCGTTTACTTCACACTGCCGTACCCAGCGGAGGCACACCACCTCACCTGGAATCCAGTAATAAATAGGAAATGGTCAATCCAGATTGCAAACAATTCAAAGGTACACCAACAAATGGACTACCCAGCGCACAAAACCTTTTTACAATCACAGATAAAGCTAACAACGCCACCAATGACACGGACCATGCAACTGCTCCAAGCGAAGCCGCTGAGGCTGTAGTGACAAGGGTGAAAATCCATCGGTCAAAAGATCACGATCACAGCTCGGCTTGCAAGAGCATGGAGAGCATAGCGCCAGCTCCATCGCCTACAAGTAGCCGACAACAACGAATTGCTCAGCCCCTAGACTCTCCAGCGGCAGGGGAGCTCACACCTTTGTTTCACTAAAACCTAGGCAAAAAAATAGAGAGAACACTAGAGTTGACCCCAAACCTGCTGGGGTGGGGCAAACAGGACCTCCACGGGCCATTAACGCAAAAGTAGATCATTACACCTTTTATGACAGCCCAGAAGCAGACTTCTGGAAAACACTGATGATGGAATCAAACAGTGACACCAATAACGCTCTATTGTGGCAGTCCACCAAAATGGAAGTCCAAATAGATCTTCTGCAATCGATTGCTGGCCGCCTAGTCAAAATAAGCTCCAGAGTGGAAGAGCTAGAAAATAGGACCGACCAGTACTTGCTATCCAGCCGAGGTGAATGTTCCTGTTCCTGCTCAATTCTCATGGAAAATTGACGTTACTTCCCGAGATCCTAGCCGATATAGTAAAGAGAGTCAAAGAAAGCAGGGAAAAATGGTTCCTGAGCAACACAGACGGCAGGACTACAGCAAGCAGCCACCATCTGGCAGTGAGACAAATGGAAGTAACCAATCTCGATTTAATGACACCAGCAGGGCTGGATCAAAAAGGAGCACAAAAGAGCAAGACATCTGCCCACAATGCCAAAACAGCACAAGGAATACAAAGCCCCAAAAGTAGGGCAACAGAACGCAACGAAGTCCTGGATGTCACAGAAACTGACTTAAAAGAACCCACTATCTGCAAAATCGGTATGCCTGAACGCCCGTTATCAAAAAGAGAAAACAAGAAGATTAAGAAACAACAGAAAAAAACTAAGCTAAGAGGAAGGCAACTGCAGTCAAGGAAGACCGATGGCAGACCCCCAAAAGGGGACCCCATCGCTGGTCAGCTCTACCCAATCTTCATAAATAAAAGCTGGGGCAAAAAGGCCCTTGACACGTTCCCGCCCCCTGGAGAACAGCAAAAACAGCCAATCATAATAAGTAACTCACCTGTGACAGGTCAAAAGCCGCAAACAAGAACATGACAATCTCCAGGGAGCCAAACGACAGTGGACACAAGTCATGCACCAGCTGAAAAAAATCACACCGCAATCAAGGTCCACAGCACCATCGCTGTTGGACGATCTAAAACCACTACAGCAAAGCCCTGGGCACCAGCTCAGCATCAGGTACACTCATGGCCAGAGCTTGAAACCCAAAGCAGTCAGTCAGTCAAAAGCTTTTATTATCAGTTAAAAACCATAAAAAGACATATGTACACATTTACAGATAAAATGAGTAATTTAAGACAGTGATAAATAGAAGTCCAAGAGCGTAATATATACATTAGAAAAAAAGAATAGAAAAAGTTTAAAAGAGTACAATCATAAAGGAGGACTACATGATTTAAAATAACAGTCACATTGAGCAATCCCTGTGCAATTTATTAGTGGAGAGCCTCATAGGATGATATTTAGATTAGAAGAGAATCAATAGTTTATGGGCTACCAATTTTTAGTATTGCGCATCTTACATGCCACATCGACAGGAGGATTCTGGCGGTTGCAAACACTGTCAGGGGGGAGGTGTCATATTTAAGGATCCTGAATACCTCCCTGTAATCCTTAAGGCCCCTGGATTTACAAAATAGAATGATCCATTTGGCTCTTGCCTTAGAGTAAGAGGGACAGAAGAGCAGAACGTGCCGATTTGTCTCAGTACTGCCCTCACACCCTGGACAAGAACTCCCTGCTCGTGATACTTTGGACCACTTGTGTGTTACGGCCCTGAGTGGCAATGAACCATGTCTGAACTGAATGTATAGTTTTTTAGCCAAAGGGGGCTGGGTATCATCCAGAAATTTCTCAAAATAAGGATGGGCCTTGATATCCAAGAAGGTGTTGGTCAATCTACCCAAGGAGGAATTTGTTAATGTAAGGTCAGTTCAGTAGCGCTTGAGTACCAAGATCAGCGATTTCTTGGAAATCAAGGCGCAAGACTCCTCAGGAGAAGACCACATGTCCCCCAGTCCAAGCGCCTGGCAAAGGTGCTTAATGTAGTTTAGCCAAGGGATTCTCCCCGCACCCCTTCTGGACAGTACATCCCCCAGGTCCTCCCTATAGCTTATAAGCTCCGGGGTGGATCAAAGTCATCTCCAGTACAGAAGGGGACGGTTTGACACAATCTCCTGTATAGGTACGATGCCCAGATCCAGCCGTAAGGGGGTCAAGGGAGTACTCGAGGGGAGTCACAAGAGGCGCCTGATGAAACTATTCTCGGTTAGTGAGAGCGGGGTAGCGCCGACGTGGCCCCAAAGGTCAGCACCGTAAAGCGCACCCCCTCTCGCATGTGCTTTGTAAATTTCCATAGGCGGACCCAACTGATTTAATGTTGACTCGTTAAAAACCTTTAGGATGCCGCCGGATGATTGGGCCAACTTCAAGTTGGCCTTAGCCATGTGAGACCCCCAATCCATTTTGTCATTAAGTGTAACCCCCAAATAATCGTAGGTAGACACACGGTCCAACACTGATCCATCCGGATGGGGGTGAGGGCAATACGAATGTTTGGTATTGTAGGCCATGAACTTGGTCTTAAAAGGTTAATCTCCAAGTTCCTCAGTCTACAGAAGGAACAGGATGCCTCTAATGTACGCTGAATGCCCATAGACGATTTAGATAATAAAACAGTATCGTCAGCGAACATTAGGGCGGGTATCTTACGACCTGCTAAACTAGGAGAGTCCAGGTCTTTAGCTCCGAGCAAGTGTTTGATCAACCCATTGAGGAAGAGGGAGAAGAGCGTGGGGGCCAGGACGCACCCCAGCCTCACTCCCTTTTCTACCGGGAATGGAGACAACAACTCCCCATTCCTTCCATACCTCACCCTTGCATATGTGCCTTGATGCATTCGTTTAAATAGATGGCACAGGTAGGCCGGGGCTCCCATCTCAAGTAAAACGGTCCAAAGCTTATCCCTCTGGACCAGGTCAAATGCGGACCGTAGGTCCACGAAAATCAGATATAAACTACCCGCCCCCAGGGAAACTGTCTTCCAGTAGACCAACTGTAATCTAAACAGTTGGTCAATGGTGGAGACCTTTGCACAAAAGTCCGCTAGAAGGGAGGTTAGGATGTGATGATTGTCCATCCAACTCTGCAACCTTGCTAGTAAGAAGCGAGCAAATAATTTCTGGAGGACGTCAATCAAACTGATGGGGCGGTTGTTGGCCGGGTCGAGAGGGGAAGCCTTTGTATGGATGGGTATAATTTCTGCACCCAGCCAGGTTGGAGGGATCTCCATGCCATGGAGAATGGCATTGAAACATACCCAAATATAAGGGGCCCACAGCGCTACGAGACCTCAGGGTAGAAGGCGCTATATAAATACAAACACACACACACACACCTTCTGTTCGCTCAAGTAGAGGTCACCAGGGATCCTGTCTAGGCCTGGTGCTTTCCCCGCGGTCAGACTTTTAAGTGCCGCCTGTATTTCCAGGAGGGTGCAAGGGGGGCAGTCATCACCCTGACCCTCCTTAGGAGCCAGGACAAGAGAAGTCTTTTGGGCAGCTAAATCAATCAAAGGTGCGGGGTCAGTGAGTGAGTAGAGGGGCTTAAAGTGAGCTAGCCAGACCTCCTCACTAAGATTGGAAGTAATGGCAGACGACCCCTCTGCCACCCCTCCTCGAACCAGATTCCAGAAGGACCTTACTCTCGATCGTCCAGGGCTACTTTGATTCTTTCTCACCTTGCTACCTCCCACTCCAACGTGGCATCCATTATCATTTTTTAATATATTCGCCTAGCATTTCTAATACTTAATGGGGACCTTGTTTTGACCTCTTTTATAAGGTTGTTTTTATCCACCGTACAACTTTTGTTAAACCAGTTGTCCTGCTTTTTTGCCCTTGGCCTCATGGTATCATTAATATAGAAATGGTCGGCCAAAGTATGAAGGAGCTTATTATGGATGCGCTGTAACACCTGGAAATGGGGCAGATCGCAATTAGGGCTCAAGAGATCGCAAACCTCTACTAGGGAATTTGCGACATGGTTGTATATCCTGGATAGCTTCTCAGGAGCTAGCTCAACCCTCATCCACCTAATGCGTCTACCACCCACCACTGTGACAAGGTTAGAATTATTACTGGTCTCCACTGCCCCCAGTTCAATACGATGGCCCAGTATGCTAGCTAATTCTAATGACAGAAGATTTTGGTCGCTATCGATCCTTGTGATGACAGAGAAGGCTTTAAGACGAGCCCAGATTTCAACATTAACCAGGATGTAATCAATACTCGTGCTTTTCCCCGGACAGTTAAAGGTACTAGTTCCCGGGACATCTGGAAGGAGCCTGCCATTACAGGCCGTAAACGAGTATGTAACGACCAGCTTGTTTATCATAAGAGCCAACGGGGATAAGCGCTTTACCGGATACATAATACATTCAGGGATAAGCCAAATGTCATCCTCATCCGAGGTTACAGAGGGAATCCTTAGGAACGGTTCAAAATGGCAATTAAAGTCCGCGCCGATAATTTTGTGGTACGACGAGGGCAATGAAGAGAGGAGGGCCTCCAGCGCCTCTAGAATTGACAAGCCCAACTGAAGAGATGAGGCACGTAAATATATATTAATCACTGCCAGGCTTAAACCATCCAAGAAGTTAAGTACGATGCAAAGGATGTCCGGGCAATGGCTGTCTATTACCTTAATAGAGCACCCCAGGTGCACAGCAACCAAAATACACAGCCCCCTCGAAGGTCTTCCCCTGGGTCCCTGGACAGCTGGCGAGTGGAATGTCGCGAAGCCCACCCTAGCAGGGGCAGACAGAAGCCAGGTCTCTTGGAGCAGACACAGATCATAGCTATCCATCAGCTCTCCCCACTCCGGGTAATGTAGCTTAGTCCCTAGCCCTGCAACATTCCAGCACCCGATTAGTGATCTACGAGTCGCCAGTCGAACTGGGGGAGCTTCAGTGGGTTCGGTCAAGTTTAGGGATGGAGATACTATATGTGAACCTGGTTCCAACTCACTTTCACCATCTATGAGGCCACTAATTAGGAGTGGATGGGTGTCCAACTCCCTTTCCCTTTGTGTGAGGCTGGTGATTAGGGGTGATGAAGGAGTTGATAGGCCAATGCTAGCCACCATGTGCATGACTACCGGCATTGGGGGTCCTGCCTCAGCACTCAGACCCTCCTCAGCATTACCCCTTGATGAGTTCATAACAGGACTGGCTGGGCCCGGGGACTGCGGTAGTCAATCCACGTTACTTAAGGCACTATATGTATTAGCCACGGGTATATTATAGACTGGATCTTGACCGCCCTGATGGAAATAGGGTTGGATAGACCTTCCCGGAGCTACTACATGAGGATAAAAGTACCCCAGATGGCAAGTATTGATTGAACCCACGTTAAGGGGCCCTCCATAACCTAGACTTTGTATAACCACCCCAGGATCCCTAAAGTTGACAATTACACAATCACCACAGATGTCTTTGGATCTAGTCCCTAGCCAGCTAACTCAAGGGGCAAATAAGATCTCCCCCTGTCCAGGGCCCACTAGAGGTCTGTATCTGTTTAGCCAGAAGATGACTTTATTCTTTAGCTCGGGATATGATTCGCCTCGTTCATTGGCCAGAGGGGGTACTCCTGTGAGCACAATCACATACGGGGATGCTTCAGGAGGTAGCCGAGGACAAGGAAGGGGATTTAGAGGTCCACTGTCATTGGATTTCCGGGAGGTGGGGGTTATTTTGAAGCCTTCCGGGATCTGGACGATGTTTGTCCTGGATTGATGGGGTGGGGAGTGTGGTGCTAGATGTCGAACCCGATGCGACTGGAAGCATATCAGGTCGATTAGCTAGACCAGGACCAGTCGGAACAACACTAGGATATGCCCGGAGCCCTATTGCTGGCAGGATTTCCTGTAGTGTAGTTCCTATTATCCCAATAGGCTCTGCGCATTGGAATAATATCTTCAATAGTATAGACGTAGGACAGAGGTTAACTAGGTCTTCTACTGACGATATTAGACTTAAGTTTTGTGTGCCAGCTAGCTCAGAGTTCACTAGAAACTTTCTCGAATAGGCGAGGAGGAGTTTAACCTCCCTGGATAGACAAGAAGGGATTTAGTTTCTGACAACCATAGAACATGACAACTTTGCTCTCCCTGATCAAGAGTATATCTCTAGAGTCGTGTGAAAACAAAAGACAGCTATTTTACTCAGTCAATACGTGCATACTTAGTTTCACCAGATTGTAGAGAAAAGAAGAGAAGGGCGTTTTCAATAAAAGGTGTTATTTATTGATCAGTCGCTTTTCTCATACAAGAGAAATGAATCGCTACAATTGTAATACTTATAGTTAAGTAAAGTGCATACAGTAAAAGCAGGATTATAAAATAATACTGTAAAAGCATTGATATGGTTTCTTAGCCATATGATACTTTAAAATGGATAAAAGATATACATACATATATACATTGACTAATCGTACTCAACTGGTGCTTCTAACTACGCCTACCCCGGTGTACCTGACCTAAGCCTAATACATGGGAGGGAGTAAGTAAGTAGCAGTTTAAGTTAAGTTTGTTTTGCCAAGAATCTGACTCAAGAATTCTCTGTAAGGGGTTAGTCAGTTCAGTACCTGGGATTTAGAAGGCAGGAGGGCTGGTATCTCTTTCTCAGGACTCGGTATCCCAGTTACCCGCGAGGGCAAGCTGGAAACGCTGCAGGCTGGATTCCTCGGCAAGAGGAAAGGCAGCGTTTTCTTCAGCGCGTCAAAAGGGGAGGGGCAGCGTCCGTGGGCTCTCGCATCAGCTGGGCTCTCCGGCAAGTAGTCGCTGCTCCAAGCTCATCACCACCGCGTCTTTACTTAGGGCAGCGTCGGTATATTTATACCTGAAAGGTGCCGGGTTTGACGTAAGGATGGACATAAGACGTCAATAAGGATGTCATTAAGAACTGGTCGTTCTTACATTCTTTACAGGAGTTCTCGGATGAAATCAAAACAATAGCAGCGGGGATTTCCCAGGTTTGCTGGAGGTTTGGTTTGTTTAGATAACTCGGTGTGCTTTCTAGGGGGCTGGAGGAATAGTGCTTGCTCAATGTGACAGCATGCGCTACGACTAATTTATGAAACGGGTTTCTGTGCCGTTGTATGGATATTAGTGATTTATAACCGGACAAGGGTCAGAAATAGGAGTATCGATACAGGTTCCTAGATAAACATACGGTGTAGTATGTCCACTCACGCATTTATGTCCATATTTACTAACCTAAGCAATAGTAAACATAACTAATAGTGCATGTGTATACCGAACCACCCCAAAATACATTTTTTGCATTTGAAAAATGGCATATGCGAAATACACGAAAAATGAGTATAGGTACTTTATGCATTCAAGCAGTGTAATCATTCAAAAGAGATGCACATATATATCACCATGAATGATTTGCGAAATTACACATGAAATGGCTCTTAATACAGAAGAAAAAGTGCGAGACCACTCCATCGCATATAAACACAGTTACTTGTAAATACGCTAGAGGCTGAGGTAATATATTGTCTCTAGAGTTCCTAAAAATAGAAGCTCTGTTCTCTAAGAATAGTTTTACTTTAAGCAGAAGATAAGTGCCAAAAAAAGGTAAATATTTTGGATTTGGGAAAAAAGTTTTCGTTTTCAGGGGAAGAAGGAAAAAAAGTTCTCAGTAGCTTTGTTTTTAAAGCTGAAGGCCAAATTCAGAGTTCAGGGAACGCTGTGTGCACGTTTGCTTAAAGTCACTCTCTCTGTTCTGGTGAAAACATCATTTCAGACAGACTCTCAAAAAAACAGTCTACTGCCTCAGGTGAAAGTTCGACCAAGTTGGAAAATGTCGCTATCATGCAGTCGTGCGCATGTTCGCTTTCAGTGATGTTTCGATCAACATTGCTTACAGAAGGTCGTACCTGGTTGATGCTGCTCTCATCCTGTACTTCACTACCCTTCAATCGTAGTGGTGAAATCTCCACGAATGCCGTCATCAGGATAGGTAGCCGCTGGGGACAGCACAATGCATGAGCCTTTACTGGACCCAACAAAGTATCTGCATCCAATGGTACTTCTGATTGTAGTGTAAGACAGGTGTCCAACACGCATTCTTCGCCGCATAGCATGCATCTCAATACAGGTAAGACACAATCCTGCCATATGGGTCTGAACGAAAGAAACCAGGTCATATTCAGATCTCTTAGCCGGGCTAATCCAAGGACTTTAGTAATGCGGTCCTGATAGCGTATAGCTAGGATCGTTTCTTCCATTGTTGCTGGAGTCTTGTCTGTGACATGGCTTGCCATAACGAAGCAAGAGTAGCAAAAATAGGATGCCTGCTACGAGTCCCAACAGGAGTGGACGTCCGCCAAAGATGGAATGGACAAAATTGGGAAATATACCCAGGACTGCTTTGAATGGTGTTAACAGTCCCGAAACAAGCATTTACAATGCAACGGTTTCGCCTTTGCAAAAGTTAGAGCTATTTGCATTGTAAATGACAACATTTTTATTTATGTGTTGGTTTGGAAAACAGATAAATAAATGGCATTGTCATTTACAATGCCAATAGCTTAATCTCTCGCAAATGCCACACACACCCACACCCACAGAGAGCCCCCACACACACACAGAGCCCACCCCACACACACCTACAGAGCCCCCCACACACACACCCACACAGAGCCCCCCCTCACACACCCACACAGAGCCCCCCCCACACGCTGCGCTGGGGCAAGCAAGAGAGACAACTCTCGGATGCAAGTATCTTCAGAGAATAGTTACTGCTTGTGCACAAGGCGCTGAGGCAAGGAGATACACCGATGTACACTCACCTGGGAGCATCGCTACTGTTTGTCCTTGCACTGTAATCTCAAGGCGCTGGAGCGAGGATTAGATCAGTATCAAGCCTCCTGCAGGGATTGCTAGTGACTGTCCCTTTCGCACGAACCTCAAGACGCTGGACAAGAAGATGCGACGAGACACCAGCCTCTAGAGAGGACCGCTCGTGCTTGTCCTCAGAGGGTGTTCTGAGGTCGCTGGAGCAAGGCAGCCACAAGTTCATGAAAGGATCAACGCTGTTTGTTTGTCCTTGCGCAGTGTCCTCAAGGCTCTGGACTCTGTCGCACGGGAAGCAGCATTCAGACACCAGACACTTGAGAGAATCGCTCGTGTCTGTCCTCTGAGAGTGTTCTCAAGGCGCTGGAGCATGGGAACTGCTCGTAGACACAAGCTCTTGAAAGGATCAATATTGCGTGTCCTTGCAGTGTCCTCAATGCACTGAAGCACAGCACACAGCGCTCAGACACAAGCCTCCTGGGAGGATCGACACTGCTTGTTGTTTACAGTGACCTCAAGGCGCTGGAGCAAGGAGACTGCACTGAGGCACAAACCTCCCGAGTCGGACGCTAGTGCGTCTCTTCACACAGTTTCCGCAAGAAACTGGATCAAGGGAGTCAGCACTCAGGTATAATCATTTTGTGGGGATTTCTACTGCTCGTCATCGCACGGTGACCCCCAGGCGCGGGGGTACGGGTGACAGGACCGGAGCAAAGGAGACAGCAGCACCACACGACTCCTAAAACTGTGTCTACCTCTTGTCCTTCCACCGTGACCTCCAGGCGCTGGAGCGTGAGCGGTAGCACTAACACACACGTCCCCTGACATGATCTCTACTGCTTGTTCTTGCAGGGAGACCTCGCGGCGCTGTAGCACGGTGACAGCAGCGGCATGCAAGCATTTCAAGATGATTGCTACTGCTTGTCCTTGCACAGTGACCTCCAGGCGCTACAGCATGGCTGCAGCGGACAGGCACAATATTCTTGATAGGGTCGGAACCGGTTGTTCTTGCACATTGTCTTCAAGGCACTGGAGCGGGGAGATTGTACTAAATCACAAGCCGTCTTAGAGGATCACTACTGCTTGTCCTGACAATGCTCAAGGCATTGAAGCATTAGAGGCATTCCTAAGACACAAGCCGCCTCAGAGAATCGCTACTGCTTCTCCTTGCACAGTGACCTCAGGGCGCTACAGCATTGGGACGGGAGAGGGAAACACTCTCTTAAGAGGATCGATACTGTTTGTCCTTTCACAATGACCTCAAGGCGCTGGACTAAGGAGACTACACTAAGACACAAGCCGCCTCAGGGGATCGCTACTGCTTGACTTGGTGCAATATCCTCGGGGGGGGGCGGGAACAGACAGTGGTTGGGGGGGCGGGAACGGACAGCAGGGGTATGATTAGGGATGGACAATGCAAGCCCAAGCATAGACATGGCTCACCATACATCCACTGCAATAAGCAAGCTGATTAAGTGCCTAGACACCACCGGGTATATGTAGCGCTATACAAATTTTCTCTAGCATGGGTCACACCATCACTTTCTTGCTTCGCCAACCTCTAGTAAAGAGTACATAACATTAAGAGTAAATAAATACAATCTTAACGGTAAAAATGTATTTTGTATTTCAGCAGCCAGTGCAGTAGTATGTCGTAGTGCAGGCCACACGACATACAAGGCCAGTAGCTGATCAGAGACGCTACCATACTTGGCCCGCTCATGGTGCGCCGCCATGCTGCAAACTTCTCGCCCGTGCACACACCGTGGTCTGACGCCTTCCCTCCTCGGCATTTGAGAGAACACTCCGGTCAGCATAAAAGTTGGTCCACACTCAAAGACACACTACTCGACCCTTAGCATGCGCAACACCATCAAAATAAAAGCGCCCTTACGTTCCCCGATGCCTTCATGATGCCTCGTCCACAGCCAGCGAGGAAAAGGAAGCGCGAGGCCCGACGCGGGAGTCAAGAGGGGGGGGGCGAACAAAGACACGGACAGCGGGATACAACCATGCGGGCCCAGGACGATCGAAGAAACGAGGGAAAACAGCCATGAAAAGAAAAGAAAAAAAAGTACACGCCCACAGTGAACACGTCTTCATGACGTGAGCAGAAAGCGAAAAATTCTCGGGAACGCCCACGAATCTGCTCCGTGAATGACGGACAGATCTCTCTTCCAATGGCTAGCCTCCATTTATGGAGCTAGCCAATGGAAGAGAGGGCGAGATTAGGTTAGGCCAACTATCTGTTCTCAAAAGATTTCGCCTTGCGCGAAACGCTGCTTGCGCATCTTTTCGCCAGGTCGAAACCTAAAAAGAGGAAGCAGATTTCATTTCGTGACCTGTAGATTGCTTGCATGGTAGAGGTGCACGGGGGTGTTCTACTGGGAAGGTACCGCACTGAGCTCATTTGGGAAAGAGCAGAAATGCTCTGCTGCAGGTTCACACCAGTGCTGCAGGTTCACATTTTGTTTAGAATGCATTTGTGTCTTTTTTGGAATTCACAGAGGATTCCAGGCGCACTCCTTGACAGTTATGACAGCCACTGTTTCCCAAGCTCAAACTTGGAATTATTTTATGAATTCCAATCTACTAACATACAAAGCGCTTTCCGCGTGTCCAAAGAAAGACGGTGTGCATGTATGCAAATACCTTGCAATAATGAAGCTGCACTTTAAAGCTTTTTATTTTCTGCGGGGAAAATATTCTCCATGGAGTAACCCACTCTGAAATGGTTATCTATACTTGCAAAACAGCCTTCGGGTCACCTAACTTTTTAACTTGTGTGCGCAAATAGCTTTGTGAATCTGGCTAATCTAAAGCACCAGAACCTGTCCTCAGAATAAAGAGGGTATTACTCCCGGTCATTTTTAGAGAGTAAGAAATAATATTTACCAAAAATGTCCTGCATTTGTATAACTTTCTTAGTTCTTCAGCTCTGCCGTTCCTTAATTCATACCAAATGCACAAACAACATTCCTCCAAACGTGTCTTTCTGTGCATCGATGACAGGCGCAATTTGTACCTACATAAATTGTGAACATGTTATCAATTTCCCGAGGAATGGAATTACTAAATCATCACTTTGGGGATCAAATCCAGCGATGACCCTGAGGTCTCTGCAGCAGGCGCATTTACCCACGGAGCTAGCTAGAGCCCAGGATGTTTAAGGCCATGTATCCTGCTGGGTACAAGGGGCCCCGAGCCCAATAAAGTGCCAGGATCGCGTGTACCGCCGCGCTTCCCAGAGGCACCAGAGATCAGCCCCGCAGCCCACCCTCTCGCTCCCCCTTATAAGGCGGCTGCCCACGCAGGCTGCCCAGCCATTGGGCGGGCTCAGCCCTGTCTCCAGAAATCAGAGTAATCCTCGGTGACTTTATCCCACTAACTCCACCTCCGGGAGCTGCTGTTGCTGCTTCTGCGCGCTGTGAGAGTAGCGCCCGTGATTATTGCTGCGCACGGAGGGACAGAAGCCCCTGCGCGGACCCCGGCCCTCACCTCCGGTCCTCGCGACTCCCGGGACAACGCGCGCCGGGCCAGTGTTCCAGAGACTTTTGGGCTCTTTGAAGACACGCTGGCTTTTCACTCCCGGGGTCCCGCAACGGGCCGTCTCCGATAGACTATCTGGAGTGTCTTTCACGTCATTACACCATCCATCATATCTCCTTCCTTGGATGACCCCCAGCAGTGCACCCTGAGGCATAGAGGCGGTCACCCCGTTCGTGAGTCCCACGTGCATGGCACCACGAGCGCCTTGAGGCTGGAGCAGCGCATCCTTGACTCTGCACAAGTCTTCGCGCCGGGCCAGCGGTGCCCTGGACTGACTGCAACAGACAGGTGTGCCCCGACCCCCTGAGCGGGCACGGAGCCTTCCAGAGCCAAACACCGCCACCAAGGCACCTGGAAACACACCCTGGCCTGCAACTTCATACGGGGCCCGCGCCCCATGACCCTTAAATGCACGAGCGAGTACAGAGGCTTGTGAGGGGCTTCTTCAGCAACACGAACAGCCCCCGGGCTCTTCCCTGCTTGGATAGCTTACCCTAGGAATCAGTAGACATCTTCGAAACAAACTTTGACCACGAGGGTGGGATGAGCCAACATCCAGAAGCCATTTAAATTTACCAAAGAGACTCAGTGACCTGGATAGCATGGTCTGACGACGGTCAGCATAAAAGTAATAAAAGCGCCCTTACGTTCCCGATGCCTCGTCCACAGCCAGCGAGGAAAAGGAAGCGTGAGGCCCGATGCGGGAGTCAGGAGGGGGGGGGAGGGGGGCCGAACAAAGACACGGACAGCGGGATACAACCATGCAAGACCAGGACCATCGAAGAAATGAGGGAAAACAGCCATGAATAGAAAAAAAAAGTACACGTCCACAGTGAACACGTCTTCATGACGTGAGCAGAAAGGGAAAAATTCTCGGGAACGCCCCCGAATCTGGTCCGGCCTAGACGGACAGATCCGGCTCCCAATGGCTAGCCTCCATTTATGGAGCTAGCCAATGGGAGGAGGGGGCGAGGAGGGGGCGGATACCCGACCCCACAGAGCAAAAGATAAGATTTTGCTAGCGCATGCGTACTTCGTACGCATTGCCAAGGCAAAACCTAAAAACTGTCTTAAATACACTCGCGATACCATTTGTATCAGAAATGTTTAAGATTTCGTTTAGCATTTCTGCGAAGTGTAGGGGGCAATTTGTTGATAACAATGCATGTATCTCTCCCGTTGTCCTTGCAACTTGGAGATCATACATTTCTTTTGATGACGTCAAGTGAACTGGCGTCTGTAGGAGCATAGTCTTCATTCTGCTTAAAGTATCAATTCGAATAGAAGAGATATTCAAACTGGGCCAAATTTTTCCCTCCCTGTCTGGAGTGTCGTTTGGAAACAATACTCGCTCACAACAAGTGACCATGGAGCTCACGCTTACTAGATAAGGTTTTCCTGGCAGCAAGCCACAACATCTGTGATCTACAATTAGAATGTAACTCCCGTTAGAAAGTCTTCTAAAGAATGGTTCTATTTGCGTTGCAGGTGTGCCGAGCTGGTGACATGAAAGGTTATTTGAAGTCCCCTCACAGGCCCCATGTAAACTTATACCCTGACACAGAAGTATACCACTTAGTGATTTTTCACAATTATTACCACTAAGAAATACACTCTGTCCTGTATTACTATAACATGTGTGTGTATAAGGTAAGTTCCATGTTGACTTAATGTATCCTTTACCCAACCTTTCATACTGGCCTGCCTGTATATATTTTTGGCAGTATCGAAATTGGAAAGTCGTTATCGGAATAGTTATGATTCCATGTATTATCCATTCAATGACAGGTCGTTCTGACATTGTCAATGGTAATCTCTCAAGTTTTTCAATGCTCAGAATTGTATACTCTGCACCCTTTTGTGCCAAGCTGGTTTGTGTATCAGTAAGGTTAAAGATAGTGAATAATGACGTTGTGTTGATTAAACGCCAAGGCACGTAGCCTGAACGCAGATTTTGTAACGTCCAGCCAAGTTGTACAATAGAACGCAATTGGGACTGACCGTGTTGCAACATCAGTAAGTCTTGCTCTATTATATCGATTGCAGATGATACAGTACTGTCCAGTGAATATATTCTGGAAGACAGAGTCATTAACCCATTGTCCACAACAGAAAGTGATTTTTCCAAATTAACACGGTCAATTTCCCGTATTTTCTCTGCTGTCTCAATTTGAGTTTCTTTCCAAGCTTCGTTGTAAGCTGCATATATAGAGGCCGCTATGAAACGTTTTTGACGCTGTTTGCGTGGTCCCATAATGAAATCACGTAAGTCAGCACCTTCTTTAAGTAAAGTCAAGTGTTGCTTAATTTCAACCAGTGTGGATGTTTGTAGCCATTCGAGGCACAGTTTCCCTACACTGTATATTGTTATAATCCCTGGATGTTGTCTCTGGGAGTATCTAGGGTCTGGCCTGGTCAATTTGAACCCCTGTATTTTGTTCAGGAATCTATCTTGACAGTTATTTGTGTCTGTGGGCCAGATCAACCATTTTTTCCAATCAGGATGTGTTCTGTTTTGGTTTAAAATATGGGAAACGTCTATCTCAACATCTGTAGTACTATTACTGTCATGTCTTGGCTTTGGAATAGACGGTTTGTTTAAGTCCTTAATTTTGGCTAGGCCAAGACAGGTAGTCTGTTGAATTGTATCATTCAAAAATATAATTTGTTCTGGGATCATGCAGGCTCTAAATAATGATTCTATACCTTGCACTTGCCAATCTTTTGTACCCCAGATTGTTTTCGTTTCAATATTATTGTTCCAGAAATCAAAACCGAATGTTTTCATTTTTTCAAAAAATGTCTCTGAATAGATTAATTTTGTGTTCGTAAGCATGGTTTTCATTCCTGTCTTATTTAACATTCTAAAATAAAATGTTTCTGCATTACTTGTGGTAAACCCTGAGAAGTATGAAAAATTTTCATAGAATGTTTTTGAACTGCCTTTTGGTGGAGTTGCACAATGTTCCCATTGGTTATAATAAAAAACATTTCTAGGTTGAGCAGATTTATGCAGATAATGGTTACCATAGTGGTTGTAACAGTACATCTGGTCATAATTAGATGAACCCTGTAAATAATCATGTTCTGTAAATTTAGCTGACATCACTAGATCTGACATCATATCATTAATACTTTCAAAGTCCCAATCATCAGCGAATGTGCTTGGTTTCACAAAGTCACTTAATGAAATCTTGAATTGATGAGGATACTTCAGGAGCTCGACCGGCCATAGATTTCGTAATCAGTTTTGTCCCATGCTACCCCACCGGGTATAGGATTGGCTGTGAAGTTTACTGAAGAAAGTTCTCTTTTCTCGATGTGTGAAGACTTGTGTGGTTTCAGGACCAAGTTGATTTTCTGACTTGCTGTGTCCATTGTAACATATTTTCCCTCAATGAAATGTCCCAAGTATAGTACCATGATGAGCCAAAGTATGAGGACTAATGTACCTTGTGCCACCCAAAATTCAATCCATGGAGAAATCAGATAGGTTTCTTGTAGTTGATGAATGAGTTCCTTTGCTCTGTCTTTAAAAGTTTTTGATGTTGTTGGCTGTTCCTCAGGTTCACTTGGATCCTCAGAAAAATCATCGAAGTTGATGAAGTAGCCTGATGCTGTTCTGTCAATTGTTTCAATTGCTTCTGGATTCCTTTTTGCTTTTTGCTTTTGGAATTTGCTTTGTTTCATTAGCATAGTCAGTGGTTACATCATTGTAGATTGGTGTTTCTTGATGTAAGGTTTTGATTTGGGTTTCAAGAGGTTTAAGTTCCATGGCTTTGTTGCATAGTCCTTGTTGATTCACTGTAGGTTTATCAAATGTGATTAGTCTTTCAGTTTGAACCTCTGTGTTTGTAGCAAACTTTGGTGTTCTACTACTTCTTGGGAGTCCACTTGGCCTACTACTTATTATCGGCCACATGATTGTGGTTTAACCAGGTCGATGGATACAACTCGGTTCTCCTTTTTACCAGCAAGGGGCGGTAATACTACTGATCTTGTCCCGTTGATAGCCAAGACAGATACTGCTTTTCTGTAAGAAGGCCCAAATTCCTTCTTTACCGCGATCTTCTCTCTGACCAGATCCCCGATTTTTGGAATCCAGACAGGCCTTGCTGGGACAGGTGGTTTCTCTTCAGTGGTTGCTGGCTGTTGTTTCAACTTTATGTTGCTCAGGTCTTTTCTTTTTTCGTTTAAGTCCTGTAAAATAGCCAAACGATCTTTGATATCAAAGCATTTTTCTTTAACCACTGAAGTTTGACTATCGAGGTCATGGATCAACATTCTAGTCCCAAACAATAGTTTGTACGGACTGAGACCTCTCTGAGAATTGCTTGGCAGATTATTAAGACTACGTTGGACACTTATTAAATGTTTGACCCACCCAGCTCCCGAACCTAATACCTTTACCATTATAGATTGCTTTATGCCTTGGTTTTTTCTTTACACCATCCTGTTTCCCTCAGGAAGGAAGTGAGAAGAGTCCCGCAATGCAATGCCCATGCTGGCCATGCCCCCCCTATAAGCTCGAGAGCTAAAGGCAAGACATTGGTCAGAATGTAGCATGCTCCTAGCGTATATGCCATTATAGACTCGCAAATCTTTTCATAACAGTTCAGACGTCAGCCGAGAGCTGGGGTCTACATTGTAAGTGAAAATAGTCTCTACATGTTAATATGACGCATTATTCATACTGGGTTTTTTATTTATATTTATTGTTTCATCCAATCTGGAGCGAAACGCCATGGTAATATACCGTCTCGGTCGCCACTGCGATCTCTGTTGCAGTCTGGGCAGTTTTTTGCAAATATGTGATGTTCCAGGCTCATTCCTGGCCACCAGTATATTGATTGTAATTCTTCCAGAGAATCCTTAAGCTTAAGGTGTCTAAGACCCTCACCCATATGTGCGTCTGCTTATTACAAGACTCTCCTGTTCGTGTTTGGAATTACTCTATCCCCCACTCCAGGGATTTGAGCAAAAGGAACGGAGTTTGCATCGATTATGTATGTATAATTGAGTGGATAGTTGATGGGTAGCGCTGAGCAGTCGCCTTTTGATGACGTTTTCACCGCCAGCATTGTTTCCCCGTCAATGTATTTTTCTGAACGCTTTTTTGTAGCTACGGAAGCCGATTTAGTTGCTTCCGTTGGGGCTGTCTCAGCCAATGAATTCCCTGCAACGTGAACGCCATCACGTTGATGACTCAGTGAATGTATCAGGTGAGTCTTTGGTAGTTCTTTCTGTAAAAGAACTACTTGTTCCCAAAGCGATTTTTGCTTGATTGTGGCACCTGTGTCATCTTTGTAACCGTTTTGAATCCATTTCTGTAAATCGTTATTGTATGATTTGACGCAGTAATACGAATCGCACACTATTAGGGTCGGGAATTCGCGATCGGCATTATCTAGCGCCATTTTTAACGCTATTATTTCAGTTTGTTGTTCTGAATTATTTTCCACTGAGTGTGTTTTTGTTACCAGAGGTCTCAATTTACCTCCGCGCCACACGTTTTTTACAATCTCGCATGTGGCGTTATAGGCTAGTTTTCCCCAAACTGAGGGTTGAGCATGTCCGTCTGTATATATTACACAGGCGTATTGTCGTATGGGCAGAATGTCGATTGGCAGAGGGTATTCTCTTTCATATTCTAGATTTTTTAATTTTTTCATTTCCGGATCAAAATAGTATTTCACTTTGTCTGTAGCAAGAGAATTTTCCCATTGTATCCATTTTGGATTTAATGCCATAGTAGGTAAATTACATGGGCTTGTTAATGCCTCAAAAGCTGATTCTGCTGTTCTGACTGTAATACGTCTGCCGTCAGCTTGGTCTTTTTCTCTTGCTACAGCTGTTTGAACCGCATGAACAATGTTTTCCTTAATGCTGAACGTTTTTTCAGCTTCTGTGTACAAATGAGATTTGTATGCTATTGGTACCATTTCTCCCTCATTAGAGGTTAGGTATGTGAATCCGCATCTTCCTGGGATGACTCGGATTACAAGGTTGCGTGTGTTATCGCGCGTTTGCAGTTTTGTTTTAACTAACATGTCTGTTTGTAAAGATCTCAAAATTTCTGTGTGTTTTTGAGTCCAATTGATTCCTTTAAAATCTGGTTTTATTAGGTCATAGAGAGGTTTAACTCTCTCTGCATAATTTAGAATGTAAGTTCTTCCGAAATTCAGGAAACCTAGAATTGATTGTAAGTTTTTCAGCGTTCTTGGTGCTTGAATTACAGCACATTTCTCTAGGAAATTGTCAGCCAGGCTTTTGCCTTCACTTGATAATTCATATCCTAAAAACAGGACAGTTAGATGGGCAATTCTTGACTTTTTGAAGTTGAATTTGTAACCCTCTGCTGCGAACCCAAGTATTATGGTGTTCACTCTTTTCAAGTGAGTATCCAAGTCATCATCTGTTAGATAGGGGAAACATCACTTACAAGGAAACTTTTACAACGCACTACTGTTACAACGCAACCATTACAACGCAAACTATTACAACGCATTGCTCTGGGGGGCGCTATAGGATAGGGAATAGGTTAATTTACTATCCAATAACCTTCCCTAGTGTCCACGGGGACTGGAGTTGGAATAGTAAATTAAACTATTCACTATCCAGCACCCAGAAGCACTATGCGTTTTAATGGTATGCGATGTAAAAACCGCGTTGTAAAGGCATGCGATGTAAAAGCATGCGTTGTAATGTCATACATCCGTTAGATAGATGTCATCGACATAAGATAATGCCTCATCATCATATGTTTGTAGTAACTCTGTTACTCTCGCTGAGAATAATCCTGGACTGTTCTTGAACCCCTGTGGCAAAGAACAGAAATTTTTCTGCGAGCCATTTATTGAGAAAGCGGTCAAATATCTGCTTTCAGGTGCTATATTTTGACAAAAGAATCCATTAGAGATGTCTAATGTTGTTTTGTATTTTTTGTGCACTATGCTAATTATTAGTGCTGCACTGTGTGAGTTTTGTACTGCAAAAGTTTTACAACATGAGTTTAGGTGTCTGTAGTCCAAAACTAGACAATATGAATCATCTGGTTTGGAGACAGGAAACAAAGGATTGTTCATTTGTGAGGTGCAAGTTTCAATCACCCCCTGGTATTCAAGTTGATCTAAGATCTCCCTGACCTGTTTTTTAGCTTCTTGCTTAATTGGGTACTGCCTCTGTGCAGTTGGTTGAGATTTTAACTGGATTTTGTGAGGAGGAGAGTCCTCATCCCATCCCACATGGTTTTTATATAATGCAGGAGCTTGGGCTACTGCCCACTTTCTTGCAAGTGTATATTTTTTATGAATTGGAATATGATTTGAGAAGGCAGGCATAATCATTTCTTCGCCATGAGGGCACTCCCTGACAAACTCCGGTGGCCAGTCTTTTTCAGCTAAAAGGATGTCATAGCCTTTGGAGAGATTATCCCAAAATAGACCCCTTATTTTCCTAGTCTTATCCCCCTCTATACGCAATGTTATTTCATATATTTTATGAGGTTTGCTAACTCTGGTATCTGCAGTTTCCACCTGAATGTATTCATTCGTGTCCACTGTCTCCAGATGATTCATCAGGATCTTGCGAGCTATGCTCACTTCTGCTGCGCTGTCTAGCATTGTCTGAGCCCACTCTCCGTTTTCAGCTGTGTCCTCAGTATCCTCGGCATGTTTGATTACTTTAATACTGGCTACCTTCTTCTTTGGAAATTGTAACTTTTTACTTTGATGAGCAGGTTCCTTGTCTTTGGACTTGACGTGCTCTTCCCTGTGTTCTGACCGTCCTCTTCTTTCCGATTTCTGCAAGGAAGTCTGAAAAGATCGAGAGGGACGTGTATCAATATCTTGATATCTATCAGGTTTCTTTAAATTATCCCTATTTCTAAGGTTGTATCTTTTCTCAGAGGGCTCCCTTTGGGGAGACTTGTGTCCTTGGTCCGGAGATCTTTCTCTCCGCCGAGGAGACCTTCCTCTGGACTGGAATCTTTTTTCTTTGGGAGTGGATTGTTTATTTCCATCCCAGCTCTTTTTTGGAGTGTTTAGATTATTTTTAATAAATACCTTTTCAGGATTTTCAGTTAGTTGGGGTTTCACTGGTTTCCCACCCAAACTATCTCTTCCTAGTTCTTCATAGGATTTTTCTATGATTCTGGCAAGTTCAAATGGTTGTTCTGCTATATCTGTTTCTTTCAACTTCTGGAGGAAAGTTATATCCTCAGTTGCATATTGAACCAATTCTCTGTATGCCTGTGTTAATTCTTTTATTTTAACTAAGAGTTCTTCGCTTGACATTCTATTAATGTCAGCATGTGATGTGTAGCTGGCTAGAACCGGCCACGTTGCTCCCGGTCTACCTAGTGGACCGAGCCTGGTGATGTGATTATTATGTTTTAGGGCGCCTTTAAACCAGAGGAGATGCTCTTGGTATTTTAGTGGTATTTCCACCTCCTCGAAAGGAGTGTACTCTTCCGGAGGTTCCTCTATTTTGTAATAGTGGAATTCCTTTGTTACAGCGTTTGCTGCTGGAAAGTTTATCCATGAATAGAATACCTCTGTCTGCCGATATTCATGTGCCTCAATTACGAATATGACTGTACCACCTCTCGATGTCAGTCCATTTTCTATAAGTTTTAAAGTTATAGTTTTTCTTATGTTGACCGGGATGAGTATTGCGTCCGGGTCAGTTTGCAGGAGACTTGTGTCATCTGCTAGGAGTTGAGCTGCTATTCTAGCCGCCTCCCTTTCTCCTTCGCTGTCTGACATTTTACTGACAGGAAGGTTTTTTTGTTGCAGATCAGGTTTTCAAGGAAACAAAGATTAGGTGCACAATATTTTGGAACACTGTATCCTTCAACGTTGGTTAAACCAAAAACCATACATAGGAGTCTCCTCCTACTAATTTTGGCGGATTTTTTAACCTTTGAACCACTCCAGACGTCTTTGGAGTATTTATGGGAGAAAGGGTCTGTGTGAAAAAGCACGACTGAGTTACTCTAATGCCTTGCGTTAGATTTATCGCCTTACCAAACGTTGGGCGCCATGTAGTGTAGTTCCTATTATCCCAATAGGCTCTGCGCATTGGAATAATATCTTCAATAGTATAGACGTACAACAGAGGTTAACTAGGTCTTCTACTGACGATATTAGACTTAAGTTTTGTGTGCCAGCTAGCTCAGAGTTCACTCGAAACTTTCTCGAATAGGCGAGGAGGAGTTTAACCTCCCTGGATAGACAAGAAGGGATTTAGTTTCTGACAACCATAGAACATGACAACTTTGCTCTCCCTGATCAAGAGTATATCTCTAGAGTCGTGTGAAAACAAAAGACAGCTATTTTACTCAGTCAATACGTGCATACTTAGTTTCACCAGATTGTAGAGAAAAGAAGAGAAGGGCGTTTTCAATAAAAGGTGTTATTTATTGATCAGTCTCTTTTCTCATACAAGAGAAATGAATCGCTACAATTGTAATACTTATAGTTAAGTAAAGTGCATACAGTAAAAGCAGGATTATAAAATAATACTGTAAAATCATTGATATGGTTTCTTAGCCATATGATACTTTAAAATGGATAAAAGATATACATACATATATACATTGACTAATCGTACTCAACTGGTGCTTCTAACTACGCCTACCCCGGTGTACCTGACCTAAGCCTAATACATGGGAGGGAGTAAGTAAGTAGCAGTTTAAGTTAAGTTTGTTTTGCCAAGAATCTGACTCAAGAATTCTCTGTAAGGGGTTAGTCAGTTCAGTACCTGGGATTTAGAATGCAGGAGGGCTGGTATCTCTTTCTCAGGACTCAGTATCCCAGTTACCCGCGAGGGCAAGCTGGAAACGCTGGAGGCTGGATTCCTCGGCAAGAGGAAAGGCAGCGTTTTCCTCAGCGCGTCAAAAGGGGAAGGGCAGCGTCCGTGGGCTCTCGCATCAGCTGGGCTCTCCGGCAAGTAGTCGCTGCTCCAAGCTCATCACCACCGCGTCTTTACTTAGGGCAGCGTCGGTATATTTATACCTGAAAGGTGCCGGGTTTGACGTAAGGATGGACATAAGACGTCAATAAGGATGTCATTAAGAACTGGTCGTTCTTACATTCTTTACAGGAGTTCTCGGACGAAATCAAAACAATAGCAGCGGGGATTTCCCAGGTTTGCTGGAGGTTTGGTTTGTTTAGAGAACTCGGTGTGCTTTCTAGGGGGCTGGAGGAATAGTGCTTGCTCAATGTGACAGCATGCGCTATGACTAATTTATGAAACGGGTTTCTGTGCCGTTGTATGGATATTAGTGATTTATAACCGGACAAGGGACAGAAATAGGAGTATCGATACAGGTCCCTAGATAAACATACTACATTCCCTTCAAGGTTGTTGACTGGGGTCCGCCTAGGCCTTTGTTATTTATCAGTGAAACTAGTTTATCAATCCTACTAGACAAGGTTTTGAAGTGAGAGTTGATAAGCTGTTCCATATTGGCCTGAAAATCAATCAGTAGGTGGGTAGCCCAGACGTGAGGACCTACACTGCAGGAAGGGGCACCAGAGACAAATGGGGGAACCTCAGCAGGGGATACTGCACTCTTGGCAGGTTTTTTAGTGGGTTTCGACTTCTTACTTCTGCCACAGGGTTTATGGGCCTTTATGCCTACCGGGGAAAGGGGGAGCGGTGCAGCATCTACAGAAACATTCACGTCAGGCGCAATCTGGGCGCATGGAAGCTCAGAAAAAAAGGGCATGAGAAATTACGTGGATTCAGGGAAGTTAACTGTGACTGCAAAAAAATCCCCCGTAGGTATGCCGGCGGGCATAGCAGGGGTAAGTGAGAGGCGTCTTTCGGTATTCTCGATTGCCGTTGCCACCACCCCTATTGTTTTTTGAAGCATTTTGTCGATAGCTGTTAAAGTCGGCAGCGGTTGGTTGGCTGCCGCTGTTTGCCTAGTCAAAGGGCGAGAAGTTGTGGGATTAGGTTTACCCATAGTGCTCAACCTAGGTAGTTAGAATAAGTATACATTTCACAATTTCCAGTTTAAAAACAAATTAGAATTTAGCGCTTGAAGGCAGCAGTAAAAGATAATATGACGAGGGCCCAACAGCAAGAACCGTCTACTAAAGTTAAAGCATTTTCGGGCCAAGCTTTGACTGGTTAAGACACAAGTATAGATAAGCAATATAGTAGTTGCCAAGCAGGACTTGAAATTCCTCTACCTCAAACAATCAATTCCGTGGAGGCTTAGAGGGGTGGCCATGCCCTGCCTTGGTTTGCCCCAGACAGCCAGAGACGGCCCGCCCCTTGCCCGGGCTTAGCCCGAGCACGCCCGCGCGCGTCCCGCGGCGCGTTGGTGAGCGCCGGTTTTTGAAAGCCCGGTGGGCGGGGGGAGAGTGACTCGCCTCTCACGAGACCGCGCTGCCCGCTGGGATGTGGAGCCTTGGGCAGCGCGCAGTCCGCGGGGAGAGAGAGGCAGATCTCAAATTAACTACTATCAACCATGTGGCCCCGCTAAGAACCTATAAACCACGACCGGCCCCCAAACAAGAAGTCTGGTTTACTGGAGATCTCAGGCAGCAAAAAAAGACCATGAGAAAGTTGGAGAAAAAATGGAGAGTCACACACAAGGCAGATGATAAGGAGAACTTTAGGAAGTCGTCTAAAAACTATCATAAGGCTATCCGAGCTGCCAGGAAACAACACATAGCAGCTCAACTATCAGCTGCTGGCTCTAATGCAAAAACTCTGTATACAATTTTGCAGACGTTCACCAAGCCCACTGCCTGTGACACTGATGGGATTGAGTCCCAAGAACTCTGTAACAACATCTCACAGTTTTTCGTAAGGAAAATTGATGCCATTTACAATAAAATACTAACGTCCAACTCTCTCTCTAATAATCCAATGACAACTGACTGTCAATTCCCGTTATATACCATGACTTCTGACAACGAGGCTAAGATGCTTATCGCCTTCCCATCCATCTCTATGGAAGAGTTGACTGCCCTTGTCATGCAAACAAAGAGTGGGTGCCAGTCTGACATCATCCCAGCACGTATCATGCCATTTTTGCTGGAGGATTTGGGGGCTGGAATACGGCATATAGTCAATTTGTCTTTGCTTACTGGGGAAGTACCGTTAGAGTGGAAACAGGCACTTGTGAGACCTCTGCGCAAGAACAACTCGATCCCTTGGTCTGAGTTGACAAATCTGAGACCGATCTCTCTTCTCCCTTTTATAGGGAAGCTTGCTGAGAGGCATGTGAATCAGTATTTGTCAAAATTTATTGAACACGCAGGCGTACTTGACCCCTCCCAGTCGGGCTTCAGGCCCAGGCACAGTACTGAGACTGCCTTGTTGTCTGTCGCTGACAATCTCCAGAGGCTACAGGACAAGGGCTATTCCGTTGTTCTGGTGCTTCTGGATTTGTCAGCGGCGTTTGACACTGTGTCACACGACATCATGACCTCCAGACTAGCTGACATCGGTCTGGAAGGCAAGGCCCTGGCCTGGCTCAGGAGCTTTTTCAGCGAACGCACCCAGAGAGTCATCTTGGGGCCATACCAATCAGAGGAGGTGGTGATCTCTAAGGGGGTGCCACAGGGCTCCTGTCTGAGCCCTACGTTATTTAACATCTACGTGGCCCCCCTAGCTAACATCATGAGATCCCACGGGTTCATTCCAGTATCATACACGGATGACACCCAACTCCTCTTCCCTTTTAAAACGATGACTCCTGAGGTGCGGGACTCCTTCGCCCGAGGGATGAAGGAGGTGGCACGTTGGATGGCAGCTAATTTTTTGCAGTGCAACGTCTCCAAAACGGAGGTTATGCTTTTCGGACAAGCCAAACGGTTGTGGACCCCGGACTGGTGGCCTCAAGATCTTGGCCCGGTCCCTGTGCCCAAAACCGTGGTAAAAGACCTGGGAGTGAAACTGGACCATGAGCTTACCCTCACACAACAAACCAATCAAGTGGTGGGCTCATGCTTCCATGTCATCGGGCTTCTCAGGAGAGTATTCCCCCTGCTACCAGATACCACCAGGAGAACGTTGGTCCAGTCGCTAGTTTTAAGCAGGCTGGATTACTGCAATGGTTTAATGCTGGCTGCCAACGAGGGCATCTTTGCTAGATTGCAGGTTGTGCAAAACACGGCTGCGCGTCTTGTTCTGAATGTCCCGCCCCGTACTCCCTCAAAACCATTGCTGGCCAAACTGCACTGGCTTCCAGTTAAGCAGAGGGTGATGTTTAAGATCTGCTGCGTCATCCACAAATGCCTGATCGGAATAGGTCCTGGTTACCTCACTGAGAAATTTATCCCTTATGTGCCGTCCAGATTCCTGAGATCAGGAGATCAGGAATTGTTATGTGTCCCCAGGGCCATGAAGGCAAGAAAGGGGGGAAGGGCCCTATCGGTAGCTGGTCCAAAACTGTGGAACTCACTCCCGAAGGAAATTAGAGTATGTAGGGAACATTTGCCTTTTAGGAAAAAACTCAAAACATTCCTCTTCAATCTCTAATCTGATCTCTTGCCTATTTTATTAAAATGATGACGAGTTTCTGTTCTCTGGTTGTGGCCTAAGGCGCGGAGATACTCCTTCGGGAGTCGATTCACAGCGCCATACAAACTTGTAAATAAATAAATAAATAAAAGCCGCTCCCAGCACCACTAACAATCATCCCCGTTCTCAGCCCTCTACACGGGGCAGCAGGAATTCCCAGCAGGTAAGGGCAAAACTGTTCCCCTTTGCGAAGTTGCGTCCCGCGGCGCGGTGGTTAGCGCTGGTTTTTCAAAGCCCGGTGGGCGGGGGGAGAGCGACGCGCCTCTCGCGAGACCGCGCTGCCCGCTGGGATGTGGAGTCTTGGGCAGCTCGCAGTCCGCGGGGAGAAAGAGGCAGATTTCAAAGCCATTCCCAGCGCCACTAACAATCCTCCCTGTTCTCAGCCCTCTACACGGGGCAGCAGGAATTCCCAGCAGGTAAGGGCAAAACTGTTCTCCTTTGTGAAGTTGCGTCCAAACCCAAAGCAAGATCAGTCACAAGCAAACAAGGAAGCCCAACCCTCGAACTAACCCAGGCGGTACAAGATCTAGGAAGGAACAAAACGATCCACTTCTCAGGAACACTTACCATTATCCATGAGGCAGTCCTCACCCGAGATTCTATTGCACGGGACAGCATGATATTTTGAACAGGTGCAACATTCTCCACCTTTTTAAGCACCTTGCCACTCTAGACCAGCTACAAACGGGGGATATAGAATGGGTGAGATTCTTGATCATGAAGGGAGACACACACAGCAATTCAAGAGTATTGGGCTTAAAAAAAAGGAAACCGCACAAGCCATCTTGAACAATTCTACACAACTCGCCGAGTGGGGCATTGATGCACAGAATCTACCTAACCCAAAATACCCATACATCCTAGCACCAGAAAGGGGACATGGGCCCTTGGTCGGTCCTGCACAGGAGAAATAGCTCAGGATTCCCAGAGAATAGATGGAAGAGATATAAGGGCTGTACGGGAATCAGGATCGCAGCCAAAACAACCAAAGGGTTATCAGTGCCATCTCCTCCCTCTTGGACCAATCCGAAACCTCAGAAAGTACACAGAAGCATTCCTAAAAGCAGCGCGACCAGGCCTGTCAGGCACGAGGCTAAGGGAGGACTATTTCCTAAGGAGAACCTAACTATAATCTCATGGAACATCGCCAGGAGCAGCAAGATCGGTGAGAACAAAAACCTGAGGCAATTCCTAAGAACAGGAGACATACTCTGCCTTCAAGAGACCTGGGCATTATCTAGCACACCATTGGCAGGGTTCTACGAACATTATGTTCCAACAATAAAAAAGCCCACATAAAGAGGGAATGGATCAAAGTTTTCTCTCTGCTTAAACAGAAGAATTTAGCAGGATTATGGAGACACATAAACCGGCTAAGTAGCAGAGGAGTTCAAAGAGAAAAGGGAGTGGCAGTGCAAGACTTGCTGGTCCACGTAAAGCATCGATATTCAATCGCCCATGTAAACACAGGCAATACAGACGAGTCTAACTGCGGGGTGGACCATTTCAACCAACCCAGGGCAAAGATTGAAGAAACCACCTCTATCCCCCGAAATCCACCCGAGGGTCAGGGAGACCAGGCAGAGATGCGTTGCACACCGTCAGCCCAGATAAACCCCCAAATGGCCATCCAGATCATATCATATCAACAGTCTTTATTCGGTATTATACAAAACACCATAAAAGTACAGTTTAAAATACTAAAAATACACATATTTGACTATACAGTGGGAAAGAAAAAATAGCATAAAGAGAAAGGTACCGGGACATCCATTACAATTCATTACAATTCATTAACATTCATTAAATTTCATTAAATCCCCCGTCTAGTCCCTGCTCCCTCTGGCAAGTCCTCTCGTTCCTCTTAGTTTGAGTGCTAGCCTTAGAAAGCTCGTGATAGAGAGCAGGGTCAGGGGATCTGGGGCCATTTGTAAATATAAGAGGGCGGCCTTAGCATGCCTAAATTTGAGTTTCTTCAGCAGACTAATTAAATAAAGGCGCCTGGGCAATAAATAAAAAGGGCACAATAATACAAAATGAAGGGTATCCTGCGGAGATCGTTGATCGCAGCCGCAGGGACCCTTAGGCTCAACATTAGTAAAACCTGCCGGATCAGCTAATAAATAATGTAAAAGGTTGAGCCTAAAATGTGTTATTAAAAATCTATCATGAGCGTTGTGAGTGAGGGCTAGGTCCGGTTCCATTCCTTCATTAGACCTCACTAAGGCATAGGCTATAACTGACTGTTTGCCCCATTCCCTCACTTCTCTAGAGGTAATTTTATGAGTAATAAACCTCTTCATCACGCTATCCTTATCCCGGCCTACCCTTCTGGTCGGGTTTGGGAAAACATCTTGGGAGCCTATTTTTTCCAGAACAGCCTTGAGATATTTCAGCCAAGGAATGTCCAATCCCCTATCCCTGCCAAGGCAATCCATAATTATTTGCCTGGTCAGCGTTGCCTCCGTATTCTCCCAAATCTTTAACCATGCCAACAGGGCTCTGACCTGTAGCCTATCCTCTATAAAGGCCCCACCCAATTCTTCGTGCACAATATATGCGGGACACCCTGTGAGGCCTTGAGGAGCCTCCTCATATATTTGTTCTCCTCCACCTTCACATTATCTAGTTGGCGATCCCCCAGTGTTCCGCACCATAGGACACTTTGGAGCAACAAACAGAGTTGTATAGATTCATCATTTGCTCCGGGGACCAGCGGCCCAATCTACGGCCAAAATTCATAATTGCCCCTGTGCTGGACACTAGCCTATTACAGCGCTCTTCAAGTAATGCTATAAAATTTAGTTGCCCGTCAATTAAAATGCCCAAATACGAGAAGGACTGCACCTTCTCTAATTTGTGTGCACCTATTCTGTAATTGAAACATTTCTGTTGTTTCAGCCCTGTTTCCATCACGTACGACTTGGTTCGATTAGCCGACAGGTCTAATTTATTCATAAAATTCACGAAGCCGTCTATTAGTGTCTGTAGGCCCCGCGGAGTCCATGCCAGCAATACCGCGTCATCAGTGTAGAGGAAAACAGGGATTGCTCTTCTGCCTACCCTGGGTGAGTCCACATTTAGGCTTAAAAGGGCGTGTTCCAAGACGTTTATATACAGCGAAAACAAAAATGGCCATCAAGATACTTAAGAACATGAAGAAAGACGGGGCCCCTGGGCCAAATGGGATACCAGCACCGTTAGGATTTTTCTCAGTTTAGGAGTCCTAATATTAGGAGTCCTAACTTTGCTACTCCTAAACTGAGAAAAATCCTAACTTTAAGACTTTCGGTATTCACAGAAGGCATTTAGGAGTCCTAAAGTTAGGACTCCTAACTTCTGTGAATACCGAAATGAGTAAGTGCCTTCTGTGAATACCAAAATAAGTAAGTGCCTTCTGTGACTACCAAAATGGAAGTAAGTTTAGGATTTTGTTTTAAGTTAGTTCTGTGAATCGGGCCCTGAAGCACCAAAGATAAAAATCCACCACTCTTTTGCTGCTTCATTGACTACAGCACAGCCTTTGACAAAGTGGTACAAAATAGGTTATGGCATAAATTAGAAAACTGGGGCATTCCGCCAAACCTACTGAAGGCAATTAGATCACTATACGAAGGTAACTGGGTGCGGGTCAAAGCAAGCTCTGGCACAGTGTCCCCCAAAAGAACAACGAACAACGGGCTTAAACAAGGATGCATGTTGGCTCCCATCTTCTTTAACCTGTATACGGTGGATTTGGGGGACGCCCTGAAAGGAGTCAGCCTAGTAGCACCGAGATGAGGCAGCATGAGGCTGCCGGTGCTATAATACGCTGATAACACTGTGATAATGGACCATTCAAGGTTGGGCCTACAGAGAGCCCTAAACGCACTGAACCAATTCAACAAAGATAACAATCTTATAGTTAACCTGGGGAAAACAAAGGTCGTCATGTTTGGGAGCTACCGCCAGAAAAAGAAAGCGTAGTGGCTAATGGTAGACCTGCAAATCAGTACTGTGGCAGCATACAACTATCTAGGGGTTTGGCTTACGGAATGGGCCAAGGCAAACGTCCACCTGAAACAGCAGTCTTCTAAGGCCTATAAGGTGACATTCCTGTTAAAGCAATTGAGCTCACACCTGATAAGCCCCACTGCCGGACCAATATTACCTGCCCTAAAGGCAAAATTGCTGCCAGCCATCAGTTATGGCCACCAGGCTTTTCTGGGGTCGCAGGACGCCCTTCTCATCGCAACCCCAACCAAAGCATATAAATCAGTCTTCTCTATCCCAAGGTCGGCAAGGAAGTCAAGGCTAAGATTGGAGCTGGCCTGGTAAAGCCAGACCAGATGTGCCAAAGGGAGATCATAAAACTATACTTAAGGATTACAAGGGCCCCAAAAAATTCCTTAAGACATCAACTGAGAGTCATCTCTGAGGGGCCAAGTTCAGTATGGCACACCAGTCTCGGCAAAACTTTGAAGATCGAGTAAATCCCACTAAATGACTGGAAAAAAGCCATACATGCCTGGAAAAAAGCCATAAATAGTCAAGTTCGAGAAACCTCATTTGATCTGGATCTTAAATCTCTTTCTTCTAGCCCCCAACTAGTCCCACTGAACAGCTTCTATATGGTAGGCAAGGCACAATCTTACCTAAACGAGGCCCTAACACCACAAGCCTGAACTAAAATTCTCTCCATGAGACTATGCTTATTAGGAATCAGCGACTTAAACCCCGCATGGGCTTGCAAGGGGGAACTCACAAACTGCAGACTGTGTTCCTACATGAGGGAATCCTGGTGACACCTTCTGTGCTGCTGTCTATACTGGGTTAGTGGTATTTGGGCTAGGTAATGGCGCTTCAAAGGAATGTACACCTTGTTATTACTGGTAAGATTGCTACTATTAGATACGGTGCTAAAAGGAAAAGAGAACCACTTTACTCTTCTAGTTTGGCCGAGGCCACAGCATATATTATACTCCTTAGCACACGTTGGGTAAAGTTGTGAAAGTTCACAAGTGTTTCCACCATGCATCAATCATACATAAACAATAAATTCAGTTCCTAGTATTCAGGTTTGTTGATGTTGTGGTTTTATTTCTGGAGACGTCACAGCCGACACGTGTTTCGTCGTTGAGGGAATATATCCCACGACTTTTTCGAGGCTATTCTCCAAATTGTCGATATTTATATGTTGAGGTGATACTTCCAACCCTCAGTGGGGTTCTGCTTTGGGACTTTGTTTCTGAATCTCTAAATCGTCATACCGGAGTGCCGGTCGATGTATCTCACGCTGGTTTTAGCTCACTGTCTATCCTCGATTTAGTCCCGCTGCCGTAACGACGAAACACGTGTGGCTCTAAAGGCTGCAAACAAACATAATCAAACCAGGGTGTCCAGCACGGTATAATAAGGGGGATAATGCAGCTTCCCCTCAAACAAGTGCAGAGCCGGATGCTACTCAACCGTCCTACAGAGAGCTAACCATATCTATGGCTCTAAATGGAAGGGCTAAGGAGAATGACCTACAGACTGCCAAAGTAGAAAACCGCCAAGGTTTATGCAGGTGTCTTAGAAACTCTGTGCAAGGACTCATGACAATGACCCAGTGCTGGCAGATTGAGTGGGTGTCACAGGGAGGGGATATAGTACATGAACAAAACATTTTTATCGGTAGCCTCTATATTTTTACTGTGCCCATTCTTTTATCTGCTCGTTTCTATGCTTTTGACTGTAATGATTTTAATTGATTGTACAGTTAATAAATAAATTCAATTCAAATACAAGCCTACGGCTATGGTTTATTCAGTTACATAAGTAAACATTGTGCGAACAACAGCCTTCTCATTGCTTTTTTGGCATGTCAGAGTTAATTTCACAGTTTCACTGAAAGAAAGCATCAAACAGCATTATGCACCCTTGCTTTAGGATGCAAAAGTCTTCAATGTAGCATTAATGACTAGTGTGGAGGGACATTTTCTCAAAGTTAATTCCCTCTAGAACGTTTGTTAATAATTGGAATGTCTTGCTGAAAGTAAACTTAATGAAAGGTACTTTAAAAATGTGTACATGAATGATGTGATTTTGCTTAATGTACTTGCTAACATCATAGTGAGCCACTTATAAGCAAAGCAATAGCAGAACAAGTCTGAAGAGTCACATCCTGATTGACTAGTGGAATGTTATTGTGTCACAAAAGTTAGAGTTGTGGAAACTTGGCTTTCTTTAACACTTCTTTAACATGGTTCCCCAGACCTGTGGGGGTGAGATGGTGGTGCTCTCCCAACCACCATATTATGAGATGGGCGGAAGGACCACCACAGCCTGCGGCAGCCGCAAGGGAATCACCTTTCCCTGCTGGTGTTGCAGTGGTCAGGAGGCATCCATATGCTTTGTGGACCGCAACTGGCCTGCCGAAAAATTAGGGGTTTCCTCTCCACCACAGTTTAGATGGCAATTCCAGCTCCAGGTTAACCCTGGTGGAGAGGAAACAGAGGGGGACTTACAGGACCCCCTGTGCAACACACCCTATGGATGCACACAGGGGGGCCCAACATGTGCTCCGCTCTGTTCAAGCACACTTGTTCCTGCACGGCATGGACTTTTCAGTCCATGCTGTGCAGAAACAGTTTTTGGCATTCCCATTGCAGTGCCTGTTTTTAAAGGAATGCCATGGAAATGCCCCAAAAAAGCCCTACCAGACAGGAGGAAACTCATACCTTCCCCACAAGGGTATGCCCAGGAAGGGTATGCCCAGATGTGGGTCCCGTGCTCACTACGCCACTGGAGTCAAGCTATCCTGGCTGAAGACGGCTGATAGCCAGAAACCAGTCCTAGGATGCTTGATTCCGGTCCAGGGAAGACATGGCTTGGCAGTTCGGGCTGGACTGTTCCCATGAGGCACAGGCTCAAGACTGATTTGCATATGGCCATGTCTGAATTGGGTGGCTTGGTGAGCAAAATAACGATGGATTAAACCCAGATCTGTGACTGGGGGTCAATGTTTTGCCTTTGTGCAACATTTCGTCCATCATCTTGTGTGTTTTGCTGTTCACCCTATGTGGAAAGGGTATGCCCAGACGTGGGTCCCGTGCTCACTATGCCAATGGAGTCAAGCTATCCTGGCTGAAGACGGCTGATAACCAGATACCGGTCCTAGGATGCTTGATTCCGGTCCAGGTAAGACATGGCTTGGCAGTTCGGGCTGGACTGTTCCCATGAGGCACAGGCTCAAGACTGATTTGCATATGGCCATGTCTGAATTGGGTGGCTTGGTGAGCAAAATAACGATGGATTAAACCCAGATCTGTGACTGGGGGTCAATGTTTTGCCTTTGTGCAACATTTCGTCCATCATCTTGTGTGTTTTGCTGTTCACCCTATGTGGAAAGGGTATGCCCAGACGTGGGTCCCGTGCTCACTATGCCAATGGAGTCAAGCTATCCTGGCTGAAGACGGCTGATAACCAGATACCGGTCCTAGGATGCTTGATTCCGGTCCAGGTAAGACATGGCTTGGCAGTTCGGGCTGGACTGTTCCCATGAGGCACAAGGTCAAGACTGATTTGCATATGGCCATGTCTGAACTGGGGTGTTTTGGTGAGCAAAATAACGATGGATAAAACCCAGATCTGTGACTGGGGGTGAATGTTTTGCCATTTTGCAACATTCCGTCCATCATCTTGTGTGTTTTGCTGTTCACTCTATGTGGGAAGGGTATGCCCAGACGTGGGTCCCATGCTCACTACGCCACTGAAGTCAAGCTATCCTGGCTGAAGACGGCTGATAACCAGAAACCGGTCCTAGGATGCTTGATTCCGGTCCAGGGAAGGGGAAACAACCTTTACAACACAACTTTTACAACGCACTATCATTACAACGAAACTTTTACAACGCAAAAACCATTACAACGCATGTATTTACAACGCATGTTTTTACAACGTAGGTACCTTTACAACGCATACCATTACAACGTAAGTATTGGTAAGTATATAATTATATTTAAAATGTTATATGTTTCGGTTTTTTTAAGGGGTATTTTTAGGGTTCAGGGTCAATTTTGGGTTTTTGGGTAAAGGGGTATTTTTAGGGTTCAGGGTCAGTTTTGGGTTTTTGGGTAAAGGGGTATTTTTAGGGTTCAGGGTCAGTTTTTCGTTTTTGGGTAAAGGGGTATTTTTAGGGTTAAGGGTCAGTTTTTAGTTTTTGGGTAAAGGGGTATTTTTAGGGTTAAGGGTCAGTTTTTAGTTTTTGGGTAAAGGGGTATTTTTAGGGTTCATGGTCAGTTTTTAGTTTTTGGGTAAAGGGGTATTTTTAGGGTTCAGGGTCAGTTTTTAGTTTTTGGGTAAAGGGGTATTTTTAGGGTTAAGGGTCAGTTTTTAGTTTTTGGTAAAGGGGTATTTTTAGGGTTAAGGGTCACTTTTTAGTTTTTGGGTAAAGAGGTATTTTTAGGGTTCAGGGTCAGTTTTTAGTTTTTGGGTAAAGGGGTCTTTTTAGGGTTCAGGGTCAGTTTTGGGTTTTTGGGTAAAGGGGTATTTTTAGGGTTCAGGGTCAGTTTGGGGTTTTTGTGTAAAAGGGTATTTTTAGGGTTCAGGGTCAGTTTTGGGTTTTTGGGGTACAGGGGTACAGAGTAAAAATAAAGTAAAATTAAATTTAAAATAAATTAATTAAATGAAATTAAATTAAATTAAATTAATTTAAATTAAGTTATATTCATTTCAATTAATTTACATTAAAAAAATTAATATATACTTACCAATACTTACGTTGTAATGGTATGCGTTGTAAAGGTACCTGCGTTGTAAAAACATGAGTTGTAAATACATGCGTTGTAATGGTTTTTGCGTTATAAAAATTTCGTTGTAAAGGTATGCGTTGTAAAAGTATGCGTTGTAACGTCATACATCCCCAGGGAAGACATGGCTAGGCAGTTCGGCCTGGACTGTTCCCATGAGGGACAAGGTCAAGACTGATTTGCATATGGCCATGTGTGAACTGGGGTGGCTTGGTGAGCAAAATAACGATGGATTAAACCCAGATCTGTGACTGAGTGTGACTTTTCTGCCATTGTGCAACATTCCGTCCATCATCTTGTGTGTTTTGCTGTTCACCCTATGAGAGAAGGGTATGTCCAGACGTGGGTCTCATGCTCACTACGCCACTGGAGTCAAGCTATCCTGGCTGAAGACAGCTGATAGCCAGAAACCGGTCCTAGGATGCTTGATTCAGCTCCAGGGAAGATATGGCTTGGCAGTTCGGGCTGGACTGTTCCCATGAGGCACAGGGTCAAGACTGATTTGCATATGGCCATGTCTGAACTGGGGTGGCTTGGTGAGCAAAAAAATGATGGATTAAACCCAGATCTGTGACTGGGGGTGAATGTTTTGCCATTGTGCAACATTCCGTCCATCATCTTGTGTGTTTTGCTGTTCACCCTATGTGGGAAGGGTATGCCCAGACGTCGGTCCCATGCTCACTACGCCACTGGAGTCAAGCTATCCTGGCTGAAGACGGCTGATAGCCAGATACCGGTCCTAGGATGCTTGATTCCGGTCCAGGTAAGACATGGCTTGGCAGTTCGGGCTGGACTGTTCCCATGAGGCACAGGGTCAAGACTGATTTGCATATGGCCATGTCTGAACTGGGGTGTTTTGGTGAGCAAAATAACGATGGATTAAACCCAGATCTGTGACTGGGGGTGAATGTTTTGCCATTTTGCAACAGTCCGTCCATCATCTTGTGTGTTTTGCTGTTCACCCTATGTGGGAAGGGTATGCCCAGACGCGGGTCCCCGGCTCACTAAGCCACTGGAGTCAAGCTATCCTGGCTGAAGACGGCTGATAGCCAGAAACCTGTCCTAGGATGCTTGATTCCGGTCCAGGTAAGACATGGCTTGGCAGTTCGGGCTGGACTGTTCCCATGAGGCACAGGGTCAAGACTGATTTGCATATGGCCATGTGTGAACTGGGGTGGTTTGGTGAGCAAAATAACGATGGATTAAACCCTGATCTGTGACTGAGTGTGACTTTTTTGCCATTGTGCAACATTCCGTCCATCATCTTGTGTGTTTTGCTGTTCACACTATGTGGAAAGGGCATGCCCAGACGTGGGTCCCGTGCTCACTATGCCACTGGAGTCAAGCTATCCTGGCTGAAGACGGCTGTTAGCCAGATACCGGTCCTAGGATGCTTGATTCCGTTCCAGGTAAGACATGGCTTGGCAGTTCGGGCTGGACTGTTCCCATGAGGCACAGGGTCAAGACTGATTTGCATATGGCCATGTCTGAATTGGGGTGTTTTGGTGAGCAAAATAACGATGGATAAAACCCAGATCTGTGACTGGGGGTGAATGTTTTGCCATTTTGCAACATTCCGTCCATCATCTTGTGTGTTTTGCTGTTTACCGTATGTGGGAAGGTGCGCCCAGACGTGGGTCCCATGCTCACTACGCCACTGGAGTCAAGCTATCCTGGTTGAAGACGGCTGATAGCCAGAAACCGGTCCTAGGATGCTTGATTCCGGTCCAGGGAAGACATGGCTTGGCAGTTCGGCCTGGACTGTTCCCATGAGGGACAAGGTCAAGACTGATTTGCATATGGCCATGTGTGAACTGGGGTGGCTTGGTGAGCAAAATAATGATGTATTAAACCCAGATCTGTGACTGAGTGTGACTTTTCTGCCATTGTGCAACATTCCGTCCATCATCTTGTGTGTTTTGCTGTTCACCCTATGTGAGAAGGTTATGTCCAGACGTGGGTCCCGTGCTCACTACGCCACTGGAGTCAAGGTATCGTGGCTGAAGACAGCTGATAACCAGAAACCGGTCCCAGGATGCTTGATTCCGGTCCAGGGAAGATATGGCTTGGTAGTTCGGGCTGGACTGTTCCCATGAGGCACAGGGTCAAGACTGATTTGCATATGGCCATGTCTGAACTGGGGTGGCTTGGTGAGCAAAAAAACGATGGATTAAACCCAGATCTGTGACTGGGGGTGAATGTTTTGCCATTGCGCAATATTCCGTCCATCATCTTGTTTGTTTTGCTATTAACCCTATGTGGGAAGGGAATGCCCAGACGTGGGTCCCATGCTCACTAAGCCACTGGAGTCAAGCTATCCTGGCTGAAGACGGCTGATAGCCAGAAACCTGTCCTAGGATGCTTGATTCCGGTCCAGGTAAGACATGGCTTGGCAGTTCGGGCTGGACTGTTCCCATGAGGCACAGGGTCAAGGCTGATTTGCATATGGCCATGTCTGAACTGGGGTGTTTTGGTGAGCAAAATAACGATGGATTAAACCCAGATCTGTGACTGAGTGTGACTTTTTTGCCATTGTGCAACATTCCGTCCATCATCTTGTGTGTTTTGCTGTTCACCCTATGTGGAAAGGGTATGCCCAGACGTGGGTCCCGTGCTCACTATGCCACTGGAGTCAAGCTATCCTGGCTGAAGACGGCTGATAGCCAGATACCGGTCCTAGGATGCTTGATTCCGTTCCAGGTAAGACATGGCTTGGCAGTTCGGGCTAGACTGTTCCCATGAGGCACAGGGTCAAGACTGATTTGCATATGGCCATGTCTGAACTGGGGTGTTTTGGTGAGCAAAATAACGATGGATAAAACCCAGATCTGGGACTGGGGGTGAATGTTTTGCCATTTTGCAACATTCCGTCCATCATCTTGTGTGTTTTGCTGTTCACCCTATGTGGGGAGGGTATGCCCAGACGTGGGTCCCGTGCTCACTACGCCACTGGAGTCAAGCTTTCCTGGCTGAAGACGGCTGATAGCCAGAAACCGGTCCTAGAATGCTTGATTCCAGTCCAGGGAAGACATGGCTTGGCAGTTCGGGCTGGACTGTTCCCATGCGGCACAGGGTTGTTGGATTCCGTCCACTCTGCCCACACACTGCAGGAACAAAGTATGTTCCACTCCACTTCCCCTGCCCTGTAGCCACTCACAAGATTGTAACTATGAATGTACCAGTGAACCAGGAAAGGGGGTGGAATATGAGGAGACACCAAGTCTTCCACCCTTGTAGAATATAGAGTTCACTGCTCCCTCCTCCACTCCTCTGCACCTGTGCAAACAAGAAAATGCACTTCACCAGTCATGTACTAATCCCCAAATACCCTCCAACATCAGTGACCATGTCCTGCTATAACAATCTAATTGCGCTTACCAGTTGGAAATGCTGGCTTGGTTTAGTGGAGACTTTAGTTAACAGATGATTCCGAACCAAGATAACGTCTCTTGGATACAGATATGGCCTGATACTATTAGGGTGTCCCTCATATCGTAGTAACCATTAGGGGAAAAAGATGCCTAACATTCAGCATGAACAAAACCCCCCTACCCGTTATAAAACTCCCTTGAAAACCGGCACTCGGGAAAGGACAGGGAATGCTACTCAGGAACAGCCGCTATTCCAGCTCCCAAGATCAAAACCTACTCGCGGAATGACCTAAAACGTAATTTCCGCGCATAACGACCTGGAGCGGTGCGCGAAGGAGAGGCGAAAAACGAAACCAATGCTCCGGTAAACACCGCGTCTCCTCTGCACCTCGCGACTGTGTACTAATGAAGGGAAGATAAAAAGGTGGGGGGGGAGTAATAGGAGCCCCTAAAAACCTCCCAACTAAATACTAACAGGAACGAAGGAAACAGCGGAATGGGAAAAACGGGACAAAAACTGGACTCTAATTAGCTAATCAAGGAAACGAGGGACTGGAAAGGGGATCACGGAGCCCAAAACACGAACTCCACAAAGGAAGCGAAGCAATTCTCACGAGCCCGTGAGAATCATAGAAGCAATTCCAGAACAGACAGGAACCAGGAACCAGCGACCAGGAACCCACACTATAGCGATAACAAGCAAAGAAGGCAAGGTAGGACTGTACTATAACCAGAAGGAGGTAGGTCATGTGACAGGTCATGTGATAGCAGTCCATGGTCACCGAAAGGGGACTGGTCCTGATTCCTAACAGTACCCCCCCCCCCAATGATCCTCCCTACCGGGCGGGGTTTCAGGGGATGCTGCCTATGAAACAGCCTGACTAAACGAGGCGCATGCACTCCCCCAGCCGGCTCCCACGTCCTATCCTCCGGGGTATATCCCTTCCAATCCACCAGATAATAAAGACGGCCCCTTCTACGTCTGGAATCAAGAATAGCCTGGACCTCAAACTCCACCTCTCCATCAACTACCAAAGGAGGAGGAGGGGGCAGCACCTGATCAGAAGGGACATAGGGTTTCAACAACGACGTGTGGAACACAGGATGAATTTTATAGTCCTGTGGTAACTGCAGCTTCATAGCCACTGGATTGATCACCTGGATAACCGGAAAAGGGCCCACAAACCGAGGTTGCAGTTTACGAGACCCCTGCATTCTCAGGTTCCGTGAGGCTAACCAAACCCGATCTCCCACCCGATAACAAGGGGCAGGAGCCCGATGCTTATCCGCCTGAAGTTTCATATTCGTCTTGGCTTCCAGCAACCGTTCCCTTGCCACACCCCAGATGTCACCCAACCTCCTACACACATCATCTATGGCTGGCACATGCCCAGTGGGTTGGATAGCTAGCGCCCTAGGATGGTACCCCAATGAACAATAGAAAGGCGTCATCCCCAAAGCGGAATGCAGACTGTTATTATAAGCAAACTCCGCCACGGGAAGAGCAGTCACCCAATCACAAGACAAGGACGAAACAAGGCACCTCAAGTATTGTTCCATGGTCTGATTGGTACGCTCAGTCTGACCATCGGACTGCGGATGATACGCTGATGACAACCGTATGTCCATCTTGAGCACCAAACATAGCTCCGTCCAGAAATGAGACACGAACTGAGCCCCCCTGTCAGATATAATGGCCGATGGTAAGCCATGAATCCGCACTACCGAGGACATAAACACCAAAGCCATCTCCTTAGCTGTAGGGATCTTGGACAGTGGGATGAAATGTGCCATTTTAGTAAACAGATCCACTACCACCAAAATGGCGGTAAGTCCAGACACAGATGGTAAATCAGTCACAAAATCCATACTGATGGTATGCCAAGGAGAAGGAGGGACCTCTAAGGGTTGCAAAAGACCAGAGGGCTTACAATGAGAAGGCTTACTAATGGCACAAACAGGGCAAGCGGTCACGTAACTCTGTATATCTCTCGCCAAGGTCTCCCACCAAAACCATCTCAAACATAACTCCTTCGTCTTCCGCATCCCAGGATGTGCCACCAATCCAGAGGAATGACACCACTCCAAAGCCATCTCTCTCAAGTCTGGGGGAACAAACAATCGGCCCTCATGATACAACAGCCCATCCTGAGAAACCACCTGGGGCAATACTAACCAAGGAGCCAAATCCGCCTGATGTAACCGTTCTTTCACCAGAGAAGGGAAGTCACCAGCTGTCGTGACTCCAACGATTCTCTCACCATCAATCATTGGTCTATCTTTCTTCGAGGGACATACTTCCCGTAGATCAACATGGATCCGGGAAAGAGCATCGGATTTGATCTGCTGTGACGCAGGTCTATACGTTATGACAAAGTCATATTCGTTAAAGAATAGAACCCACCGCATTTGACGTGGAGTCAAAGCCCTAGCAGACCGAAAAAACTCCAGGTTCTTATGGTCAGTGTAGATTGTGATGGTATGCCGAGCGCCCCATAAATAATGGCGCCATTCCTCAAAGGACAGCTTTACAGCCAATAATTCCCTCTCCGCCACAGTGTAATTGCGTTCTGCTGGTAGCAGGGTCTTAGAAAAAAAGGCGATGGGGTGCATATGGCCAGTATCTTCCTCCCTTTGGGATAACACCCCACCTACCGCACACGAAGAAGCATCCGTTTCAACAAAGAACGGCAGGGCAGGATCAGGATGCGTCAACACAGGTGCTGACGTAAACTTCCTGAGCAACAATTGGAAGGCGTCCTGAGCCTCATCACACCAAACAAAGGGTACCCCCTTTCTCAACAGGCGGGTCATGGGCGCCACTATATCGGAAAAATGAGATATAAAACGCCGATAAAAGTTGGCAAACCCTAGAAGCACCTGAACGTGCCTCACTGTAGATGGTATAGGCCAGGTCACAATTGCCTGTATCTTCTTAGGGTCCATTTGGATACCCTCTGCTGAGATAATGAAACCCAAGAACTCCACCTCAGTGGTACTGAACTGACACTTCTCTAACTTAGCATACAGATGATGTTCCTGCAATTTCTGTAGCACTTGTGTCACATGTTCTTGATGTTCAGCACCAGTCTCCGAGAATATGAGAATGTCATCCAGATAGACGATGACAGTCCTATCCAAGTACTCACTAAGGACCTCATTGATGAAGAACTGGAATGCCGCTGGCGCATTACATAAGCCAAACGGCATTACACAGTATTCAAACAAACCATGTTTGGTCTTAAAAGCCGTCTTCCACTCATCCCCGGATCGAACACGAATAAGATGGTAGGCGCCCCGCAAATCCAATTTAGTAAACACCGTGGCTTTACGGAGCTGGTCCAACAACACGGGGATGAGTGGGAGAGGGTATTTGTTCTTCACCGTAGCCTTGTTTAAGGCCCTATAATCCACACAAGCCCTCAACGTCCCCTCCTTCTTTGGTATAAAGAAGATCGCCGATGACACAGGCGAACAGGAGGGACGGATGAAACCCAACTTCAACATCTCTTCCAGGTATTCCCTAAGATGCAGCTCCTCGGGTTCTGATAATGCATATATGCGGCTGCATGGTAAAGGAATACCAGGCACCAAATCAATCCTACAATCGAATGACCGGTACGGGGGAAGACCCTGGGCCTGGCCTTTATTGAAAACATCTTTGAATGCGGAATACTGTGGTGGAACAAAGCCCACCTCCGCACTCGCACAAGACAAAGGGGAAATCCGATCACTGGCCTCTCTGTAACAATGTTTCAAACAATGAGTAGAATCCAGCGTTACCAACCGCTGCACCCAATCGATCTTAGGATTGTGTTCCTGCAGCCAAGGAACCCCCAACACCAAACCGAAGGAAGGGGCATCTATCAAATCAAAAACCACTGTTTCTGAATGTCCGTTCTCGCACAGTAAGCGTAACGGAACTGTCTGACGGGTGATACAGCCTGAAGTCAGTTCAGTCCCATCTATAGCTCTTACCGGCTCTGGCTGTGCCTTGTTGTGACAGGGAATCAGCAATTTATCCGCCAAAGATATATCACTGAAATTTCCGGTAGCACCGGAATCCAACAACACTGACACCGATACTCGATTGTGCACAGAAAGCAAAAGATGGGCGTTGATAATAAAATGCCTAGGTGCCAGATCTACCGCCCCCAGTACATCATACTGTCCCTTCATGTCTGAGCGTCCTTCCACCTGGATAAACGCTACCTTTTTTCCATACCCAACACCTGACGGTTTGACAGGACATTCCCTGGCAAAATGGCCTCCCTGACCACAGTACAAACATAAATTCAGCTCTCTTCTCCTCCTCTTCTCCTCCTGAGTCAATGGCCCTCTTACCCCTCCTATTTCCATAGGTTCAGGCGCAGTCTTATGCTCCACAATGGGCTTAACTTCAGGTTTGTTATAGCTTCCCCGGGATATCTGGAAACGATTACGTTCCCCACACCTCTCTGACAATCGATGATTCCATTTTACAATAAGATCTATGAACGCAGCACAATCTTCTGGTGGATCTACCACCTGAGAGACCATGTCCTTAAGTTCCTCACAAAGACCCTGGTAAAACAAGGAGGTTCCGCTTCTCCATTGGCCAATGAGTCTCGGACACCAACCAATTGAACGAAGCTATATACGTTAATAAGTCCTGCCTGCCCTGCCGTAGCTTTAACAGTTCCGTATCGCTCGCTTGCATAAAAGCATGCTTAGCGAATAATCCTCGCATCAACTCCTTAAAGGCCGCATAATTGTACAGTACACGATCATCGCTCTCTACCAAGGGAATAGACCACTGGGCAGCGGTGTCAGCCAGATACGATATAGTAAAAGCGACTTTGGCAGAGTCATCGGGAAATGCACCAGGCTTGCACATGAAGTGTAATTGGCACTGGTTCATGAACGTACCAAATTTATCACTGTCCCCAGTAAACCTCTCAGGGGGAGCCAAAGGAACAGCAACAGGGGATGTCACAGTAACTGCTATGGGAGCCCCATCTCCACCGGTACCCTGTCCTGACCCACCTCCGTACTGGAATGTTGTAGGCTGTATAACAGGTCCAAGCCCCCTATGTTGTGACTGTTCTCTAGCCCTCACAACCCCAAGTTCTTGCCTTAGGCCCACATTCTCCTGACGCAAATCAAGCACCTGAGCCTGCAAAGCCTCTAGAGCCCCCATCACGTCCTGCGTAGTAGGAACACCCCTGCCCCCAGCCGAGGGATCCCTTGCATCCTCATCCATACTCGTCCGGGCAGTGTGATTATTCGTGGGCTTGTTATTCTGTTGGATTCCGTCCACTCTGCCCACACACTGCAGGAACGAAGTATGTTCCACTCCACTTCCCCTGACCAGTAGCCACTCAAAAGATTGTAACTATGAATGTACCAGTGAACCAGGAAAGGGGGTGGAATATGAGGAGACACCAAGTCTTCCACCCTTGTAGAATATAGAGTTCACTGCTCCCTCCTCCACTCATCTGCACCTGTACAAACAAGAAAATGCACTTCACCAGTCATGTACTAATCCCCAAATACCCTCCAACATCAGTGACCATGTCCTGCTATAACAATCTAATTGCGCTTACTAGTTGGAAATGCAAGCTTGGTTTAGTGGAGACTTCAATTAACAGATGATTCCAAACCAAGATAACGTCTCTTGGATACAGATATGGCCTGATACTATTAGGGTGTCCCTCATATCGTAGTAACCATTAGGGGAAAAACATGCCTAACATTCAGCATGAACAAAAAACCCCTACCCGTTATAAAACTCCCTTAAAAACCGGCACTCGGGAAAGGACAGGGAATGCTACTCAGGAACAGCCGCTATTCCAGCTCCCAAGATCAAAACCTACTCGCGGAATGACCTAAAACGTCATTTCCGCGCATAACGACCTGGAGCGGTGCGCGAAGGAGAGGCGAAAAACGAAACTCAATGCTCCGGTAAACACCGCGTCTCCTCTGCACCACGCGACTGTGTACTAATGAAGGGAAGGTAAAAAGGGGGGGGGAGTAATAGGAGCCCCTAAAAACCTCCCAACTTAATACTAACAGGAACGAAGGAAACAGCGGAATGAGAAAAACGGGACAAAAACGGGACTCTAACTAGCTAAATCAAGGAAACAAGGGACTGGAAAGGGGATTACGGAGCCCAAAACACGAACTCCACAAAGGAAGCAAAGCAATTCTCACGAGCCCGTGAGAATCATAGAAGCAATTCCAGAACAGACAGGAAGCAGGAACCAGCGACCAGGAACCCACACTATAGTGATAACAAGCAAAGAAGGCAAGGTAGGACTGTACTATAACCAGAAGGAGGTAGGTCATGTGACAGGTCATGTGATAGCAGTCCATGGTCACCGAAAGGGGACTGGTCCTGATTCCTAACAAGGGTCAAGACTGATTTGCATATGGCCATGTCTGATCTGGGGTGGCTTGGTGAGCAAAATAACCATGGAATAAACCCAGATCTGTGACTGGAGGTGAATGTTTTGCCATTTTGCAACATTCCGTCCATCATCTTGTGTGTTTTTCTGTTCACCCTATGTGGGAAGGGTATGTCCAGACGTGGGTCCCATGCTCACTACGCCACTGGAGTCAAGCTATCCTGGCTGAAGACGGCTGATAGCGAGAAACCGGTCCTAGGATGCTTGATTCCGATCCTGGGAAGACATGGCTTGGCAGTTCGGGCTGGACTGTTCCCATGAGGCACAAGGTCAAGACTGATTTGCATATGGCCATGTGTGAACTTGGGTGGCTTGGTGAGCAAAATAACGATGGATTAAACCCAGATCTGTGACTGAGTGTGAATTTTTTGTCATTGTGCAACATTCCGTCCATCATCTTGTGTGTTTTGCTGTTCACCCTATGTGAGACGGGTATGTCCAGACATGGGTCCCGTGCTCACTACGCCACTGGAGTCAAGCTATCTTGGCTGAAAACGGCTGATAGCCAGAAACCGGTCCTAGGATGCTTGATTCCAGTCCAGGGAAGACATGGCTTGGCAGTTCGGGCTGGACTGTTCCCATGAGGCACAGGGTCAAGACTGATTTGCATATGGCCATGTCTGAATGGGGGTGCCTTGGGGAGCAAAATAACGATGGAATAAACCCATATCTGTGACTGGAGGTGAATGTTTTGCCATTGTGCAACATTCCGTCCATCATCTTGTGTGTTTTTCTGTTCACCCTATGTGGGAAGGGTATGCTCAGATGTGTGTCCCATGCTCACTACGCCACTGGAGTCAAGCTGTCCTGGCTGAAGACGGCTGATAGCCAGAAACCGGTCCTAGGATGCTTGATTCCTGTCCAGGGAAGACATGGCTTGGCAGTTCGGGCTGGACTGTTCCCATGAGGTACAGGGTCAAGACTGATTTGCATATGGCCATATCTGAACTGGGGTGGCTTGGTGAGCAAAATAACGATGGATTAAACCCAGATCTGTGACTTGGGGTGAATGTTTTGCCATTGTGCAACATTCCGCCCATCATCTTGTGTGTTTTGCTGTTCACCCTATGTGGGAAGGGTATGCCCAGACGTGGGTCCCATGCTCACTACGCCACTGGAGTCAAGCTATCCTGGCTGAGGACGGCTGATAGCCAGAAACCGGTCCTAGGATGCTTGATTCCGGTCCAGGGAAGACATGGCTTGGCAGTTCGGGCTGGACTGTTCCCATGAGACACAAGGTCAAGACTGATTTGCATATGGCCATGTCTGAACTGGGGTGACTTGGTGAGCAAAATAACACTGGATTAAACCCAGATCTGTGACTGAGTGTGAATTTTTTTGCCATTGTCCAACATTCTGTCCATCATCTTGTGTGTTTTGCTGTTCACCCTATGTGAGAAGGGTATGCCCAGACATGGGTCCCGTGCTCACTACGCCACTGGAGTCAAGCTATCCTGGCCGAAGACGGCTGATAGCCATAAACCGGTCCTAGGATGCTTGATTCCGGTCCAGGGAAGACATGGCTTGGCAGTTCGGGCTGGACTGTTCCCATGAGGCACAGGGTCAAGAATGATTTGCATATGGCCATGTCTGAACTGGGGTGGCTTGGTGAGCAAAATAACGATGGAATAAACCCAGATCTGTGACTGGAGGTGAATGTTTTGCCATTGTGCAACATTCCGTCCATCATTTTGTGTGTTTTTCTGTTCACCCTATGTGGGAAGGGTATGCCCAGATGTGGGTCCCATGCTCACTACGCCACTGGAGTCAAGCTATCCTGGCTGAGGACGGCTGATATCCAGAAACCGGTCCTAAGATGCTTGATTCCAGTCCAGGGAAGACATGGCCTGGCAGTTCGGGCTGGACTGTTCCCATGAGACACAAGGTCAAGACTGATTTGCATATGGCCATGTCTGAACTGAGGTGACTTGGTGAGCAAAATAACGATGGATTAAACCCAGATCTGTGACTGAGTGTGAATTTTTTGTCATTGTGCAACATTCTGTCCATCATCTTGTGTGTTTTGCAGTTCACCCCATGTGAGAAGGGTATGCCCAGACATGGGTCCCGTGCTCACTACGCCACTGAAGTCAAGCTATCCTGGCTGAAGATGGCTGATAGCCAGAAACCGGTCCTAGGATGCTTGATTCCGGTCCAGGGAAGACATGGCTTGGCAGTTCGGGCTGGACTGTTCCCATGAGGCAAAGGGTCAAGACTGATTTGCATATGGCCATGTCTGAAATGGGGTGGCTTGGTGAGCAAAATAACGATGGATTAAACCCAGATCTGTGACTGGGGTGAATGTTTTGCCATTGTGCAACATTCGATCCATCATCTTGTGTGTTTTACAGAGGGAAATAACAGAACTGACGCCGGCCAACGATGCCACGACCTGCAACAATGCTATGGGCACCGCTCATGAAGTGTATGATGCACTGCCCCCACTTGCACCACAGCCCGATGTCTATTGACATTGACACCATACCAACTCCGATGCTGTCACTAAGGCTGCTGCCTGCGCCAGAGTCAAGGGCATTACGCGTGACCCTCACTATGCACCGCCCGACTCGAACCGCAGCACCGACCTCACCAGCACGGATGCTTCATCATTGCGGAGCCGATACCGGATGTGGGTGACCTCCCAAATCCATCGACCCTGCATCGATGTAAGGAACTGACGCCACCACAAGGTCACCTTCCCGGCAACAGTAAGGAACCAATGCCTCACCTACCCTGCATCGCAGTAAGGAACCAATGCCTCACCTCCCCTGTGGTCGTAAGTAATCGACTCCACCCGGCGCCAATGAAGCATCCCCCCCGACGCCGTGCACGGTCTTTGTTTTCATAGTTTGTCAAGGTCAAGTTCATGTATTTATAAAGTTCATGCATTTATAAAGCGCACTACTCACCCAGAGGGTCTCAAGGCGCTGGAGGGAGGGGTTTACTGTTTATCGAATAGCCATGTTTTCAGTTCTTTTCTGAAGGAGATGTGATTCTGAGTAAGGCGGAGGTGGGTGGGGTGTGAGTTCCAGGTCTTGGCAGCCAGGAAGGAGAAGGATCTGCCACCCATGGTGGTTTTTCGGATGCGCGGGACTGCGGCGAGGGCTTGATTGGATGATCTTAGTTGGCGGATGGGATTGTAGAAGGACAGTCGGGTGTTGAGGCATTCGGGTCCTAGCTTATAGAGGGCCTTGTGTGCGTGGGTAAGAAGGCGAAAGGTAATTCTTTTGTTGACGGGAAGCCAGTGGAGGTTTTTTAAGTGACCGGAGATGTGCTCTCGGCGTGGGATGTCTAATATGAGTCTCGCTGATGCGTTTTGGATGCGCTGGAGCTTTTTCTGCAATTTTGTTGTAATTCCGGCGTAGAGTGTGTTGCCATAGTCCAGTCGACTCGTGACCAGTGCATGGGTAACAGTCTTTCTTGTTTCGAGGGGGATCCAGCAGAAGATCTTTTTGAGAATGCGGAGGACGTTGAAGCAGGAGGACGATACGGCGTTGACTTGTCTGGACATTGAGAGGAAGGAGTCTAGAATGAAGCCAAGGTTACGTGCATGGTCTGTGGGTGTGGGCGCAGATCCCAAAGTGGAAGGCCACCAGGAGTCGTCCCAAGATGAGGGGGAGGATCCTAGGATGAGCACCTCCGTTTTGTCAGAGTTGAGTTTTAAGCGGCTCTGTTTCATCCATTCGGCTACTTCTTTCATACCTTCGTGAAGGTTGTTTTTGGCGGTGTTGGGGTCTTTGGTGAGGGAAAGGATTAGCTGGGTGTCGTCGGCGTAGGAGATGATGTTGAGATTGTGTTGATGGAGGCGAGGGGACTCATGTAGACGTTGAAGAGGGTGGGACTGAGTGAGGAGCCTTGAGGTACGCCGCAGATGACTTCGGTGGGCTCTGAGTAGAAAGGGGGGGGTCGGACTCTCTGGGTTCTCCCGGCTAGGAACGAGATGATCCAGTCCAAGGCTTTTCCTTGTATGCCGATGTTGTTGAGGCGTTGTATGAGGGTGTTGTGACAGACCGTGTCGAAGGCGGTGGAGAGGTGGAGTAGAATGAGGGCCACTGTTTCACCGTTGTCCAGGAGTGTTCGGATGTCGTCGGTCGCCGCAATGAGGGCGGTTTCGGTGCTGTGTTTGGCTCGAAAGCCGTTCTGTGAGGGATCTAGGGAGTTGTTGGATTCAAGGAAGGCTGCGAGTTGGCTATTGACGGCTTTCTCGATGACTTTGGCCGGGAAAGGGAGGAGGGAAATGGGTCGGTAGTTTTTCAGTTCTGAGGGGTCTGCTGTTGGTTTGTTCAGAAGGGCGCTGAGTTTGGCGTGTTTCCATATTTCTGGAAAGGTGGCGGAGTTGAAGGAGCAGTTGATGACATCGCGGAGTTGGGGAGCGATGATGGAGTCAGCTTTGTTGAAGATGTAGTGGGGACAGGGGTCAGAAGGTGAGCCAGAGTGGATTGAGTTCATGAGGCGAATGGTGTCTTCAATGGTGATAGGGTTCCAGGAGTTGAGGTAGTTAGTTGGAGGGGTGGGATCTGAAGGGGGTGGGGTGAGTTGGTCATTGGGAGTATTCTTGAAGCTGTTGAGGATGTCGGCAATTTTGTTGTAGAAGAAGGAGGATAGCGCATCGCAGAGGTCTTGGGAGTTAGTGATGTCGTTGGATGCTGCGGGGGGGTTGGTGAATTCTTTGACGATGTTGAAGAGTTCCTTGCTGTTATGAGAATTGTTGTCGAGACGGTCCTTTAATGCTGATTTCTTGGTGGATCGAATCAGTTGGTGGTGTTTGCGGGTTGCTGTCTTGAGGGAGGCCATGTTGTCTGAGGTTGGTTCTTTTCTCCAATTCTTCTCCAGGGTGCGGCATGTCTTCTTGGATTTTTTAAGGTCGTCATTGAACCAGGGAGCTTTTTTGCTGGATGATTTCGACTGGTGTTTTTTCAGGGGTGCTAGTTCGTCCGCACTGTGGGTAATCCAATGCCTGAGGTTGGTGGCCGCTAGGTCTGGGTCCGTTGCTAGGGTGGGAGTGTTTTGGCTGAGTGATGTGAGGAGTTGGTCGGTGGTGATTTTGTTCCATTTTCTTCGGGGAATGGGTTGTGGACGGTTGTGGGTCAGGGTTGTTTTGTAGCTGAAGTGAACACAGCTGTGATCCGTCCAGTGGAGAGCTGTAGTGTGATCGAAGGAGATGTGCTTGCTGGAGGTGAAGATAGGGTCGAGCGTGTGTCCGGCTATGTGAGTGGGGGTGTCAACAAGTTGTTTGAGTCCGAGATTGGACAGGTTGTCCAGAAGGGTGGTGGTGTTGTTGTAGAGAATGTTGTCAAGGTGGTAGTTGAGGTCTCCTAGAAGAATGTAGTTCTCGGAGGCGAGGGCGTGCGGGCTGACGAAGTCAGTGATGTCGTCGCTGAATTGAGATCGGGTGCCTGGGGGCCTGTAAATGAGGGTTCCTCTAAGTGTGGTCCTGGGGTCGGTGTGGATCTGAAAGTGGAGGTGTTTGGCGGTTGCAAGATTGTCGTCAGAGCTGGATGTAATTTTGATGGTGTTTCTATGGACGATGGCGATGCCTCCTCCAGTTTGATCGGTGCGGTCTTTTCGAATGATCTTGTAAGTGTCCGGTATGGCTATGGCGATGTCGGGGGCAGAAGAAGCATTCATCCATGTTTCAGTAAGGAAGGCTATGTCAGGTGACGCAGTGTCGATTAGGTCCCAGAGTTCGGTTGCATGTCTGTGGACCGAGCGGGTGTTCAGTAGGATGCATTTCAAGTCGTTGGGTTCGGAGCTGTGCGTGGAGGAAGTGTGTTTGGTGAGGGTCCTGAAGCAGTTGAACTTGCAGGAGAGGCAGGCGAATGGGCCGTGGGTACGTCCTGGGGTAGCTTCGCAGCAAAGTGGGGTGCGTCCGGGGTTGAGGGCGAGGAGAGTAGCGGCATCATAAGTTACTCTGGGGGGTTGGGGGCGGCATAGAGCAGGGGGACGGGCGCTGGGCGCGGTCCAGGCGCGGACGGGCGTAGACGGGCTTACCTTTGGCGCACCTTCGGCGCGGCCGCAGCGCATGGACGCTGCGCGTTGGGACATCTGGCATTTAATGGATGGTGGAGGGGGCGGAGCGTGGGAGGGTCAGCAGCTGGGAGGCGGTAGCGGGGAGGAGGGGCGTGCCTGGGAACAACAAGACAGAACAAAATGGAGGTCAAAGGGGAGGCGAGGTAGGGGCAGCAAATCGCCTGTGGCACCGAGAGTGCAATCGAACTACTTGCAGTTGCTGGTAAAAGTAAACACACAAAGTCGCGTACACAATGCACTGTGCACAAAGCAGGGCGGGCGGCGCTACAATTCCATGCGCTATGATAACGATACAATTACAATGCGGAGCCTACGTTATGTTTATCAGCTTCTAAAATATCAATACGCTAATATTACAAAGCGCAGGCGATACCGTAGTGTCCAGTTAGGGGTGCGAAGTTCACCAAGGGCAGGCAGCAGTAATGGGAGAGGAGCGAGGAGGGAGCAACCGGTCAGGAACGAGTCCGGGCGGTCACCATAGGTCCTATTCTTCGGGGTTCTAGTGACTCCAGGCTCGACGCCAGGCACCTCGTTTTCTGCGCCGTATTTTTGAATTTTAATCTGTCACAACCTCGTAATAGCCCTGGGTGGAGCTATTTGTTGCTACAAGCTTTTTGGGATATCTTGATATTTGTTTGGTGGATCTTTGTCATTTTGGTCTTGTTTTGTTTAGATAAAGATTTCCTATTTTTCTAAACTGGTGTGGTGTCCATTTGTAGTGTTTTCACTGTCTTACTGTATGTGTGCACAAATGCTTAACACACTGCTTCTGAGATAGGCCTGTCTGCTCGTGCCAAGCTACTAATGAGTGAGCAGGGGTTGTCTAAGGGCGTAACTCCCTTACCCTGACTAGTAGTAAGAGTCCCTACTTGGACAAAGGTGCAAACCATTGCCAACTAGAGACCCTAATTTCTAACAGGTATTTTTAGTGTTTAGGGTAGGAAAGGGAATTTTAGTAGCAAGGTTATTTTAGGGTAAGGGCTTTTGTGGGGGTAAGGGTATTTTAAGGGATTAGGGTGGGTAAGGATATTTGGGTGCCAAGAGTATTATTAGGGTTTATGGTGGGTACAGGAATTTGGGGGCAAAGGTTTTTTAGGGTGGGTAAGGGTATTGGTTGACATGGGTATTTTTAGGGTTTAGTTTGGGAAGGGTTATTTGAGTTGCAAGGGTATTTTTTAAGGGTTTAGTGTCGCTAGGGGGTATTTTGGTGGCAAGGGTATTTTTAGGGTTTAGGGTGGAAATGGGTATTTGGGTGGGAAGGGTATTTTTAAGGTTAGGGGTGGGTAAGGGTATGTAGATGGCTAGGGTATTTTTAGGGTTTATGGCGGGTTGGGTAATTGGATGGCAAGTGTATTTTTAGGGTTTAGGGTGAGCAGGGGTATTTTGGTGGCAAGGGTAGTTTTAAGGTTTAGGGTGAGCAGGGATATTTGGATGGCAAGGTTATTGTTAGGGTTTAGGGCAGGTAGGCGTATTTGGGTGGCAACGGTATTTTTAGGGTTTAGGGTGGGTAGGGGTTTTGAGTGGCAAGGGTATTTGTAGGGCTTAGTGTCATACTGGAATTTTGGTGACAAGGGTATTTTTAGGGTTTAGGGTGGGCAGGGGTATTTGGGTGGCAAGGGTATTTTTAGAGTTTAGGGTAGGTTAGGGTATTTGGGGCAAGGGTATTTTAGGGTTCAGGGTGTGTAGTGGGATTTGAGTAGCAAGGGTGTTTTTAGTAACCCTGGGCGTAGTTCGCGTAGCCGCACTCCGCGAAGCTACGCGAAGACGCACTTGCACTCCGCGAGCTACGTGTAGCTCCGCGGACATGCGTAGTAGCTTGCTAGACCCGTTCGCGCGCCGTTTTTCGTCTTCGGGAGCGCGGTGCGCTTGTTCGGGGCGCTGCCTGCATGCTCGCAATAGCTAGCGCGCTAAGTTACTCAATGAGGTTTGTCCCGCCCGCTTGCGTTCCCTTATTTCCGGTTCCGGGTCACAAGTAACGTGTTCGCGTTGTGTTAGACATGTTCGGGAACTCATCTTCTCGTTCGCACTGCCAAAGTGCGTGATCGCGTCAAATATCGCGCGAACTTACCGCGGCGGTCGCGACGGGCAGAGCCATCTTCGATTTCACACTCTGGCTATGGTTTTGGGCCTACTTCAGCATCTCACTCCTATCTCTTCCATCCTGGTCTTTTCCCTCAGTTTTTCTAACTTTCTTTACTTCTTACCTATTTCTGTCTGTGCCTAGGTTTATATTTCTCATTTTATTTTTACTTTTACCATTTTTTTTGCAACTTTTCTCTTGTTTTATATTACTTCCTTCTTTTATCTTTCTTCTTTCTTCCCCTAACCTTTTTGTCTTCAACTTTCCTTCTCCCCTCCACCCAGAACCATGGTGAAGGGTGCCAGCAGAATCGGCGGCTCAAAGGGCAAGGCAGCTGTGCCTAGAAAAATAACGGGGTTCCTTGCGGCAGAATGCGCCCGGCAGGAGTGACGCCCCGCCAACTTTTTGGGGAGGAGGAGGTGGCCGCCCTGGTCTTTTTTATCCAACGTCACCTCCCCTTGACTTTGGCAGCAGGCGGCAGGCCCGGCTCCGGATACCAGCGCATTGAAGAGCGTCTCCGGCGGTGGGCGAAGGTGCGCCGTGCAGTCTTCCGCTGCTCCGGTATCCGGCGTACCCACCATCAGCTGTCCCACCGCTGGGCCGACATTTTGGACCGGGAGCAGGACCTGTTGGACCTGCTTGGTGTGGAGGTTGTGGGTCTTGGTGAGTGGCTACCCCAAAAATAAAGTGTGTATATATATATATATATATATATATATATATATATATATATATATATATATATTTATATACATATAGATATATATATATATATATATATATATATATACATATATATATATATAGTTGTATAAATATTGTTATTGTATCTTTGTAAATATTGGCTGAATAAGTAACGCGATGACTGTTGCCCCTAGTTACATTTGCGATGTATTCTGGTATATCTACTGTCATTGTATGACAGTGTTCTTCTTCTTCACTGGCTCTTGCGTGTTGTTTCAACTTGGCGCTAGCTGTTGCTGTTTATTGATGTGAGATTTTCTTTATTGTTGAGAACTGAAGTTAGTTAATGCTATTAATAGAGTCTTGTCCTTCCTTTGTCCGTCAGTGAAATAGCGGTGGATGGATAATTGTACGTTGTTTGCATATTGTAGCATTTTTTTCACGGCCTTCTCTTCTGCATGAATGGAATCCTTTTCTTGCAAAGAATGCTAACGTTACTTTGTTCTTCTTACCTCAGCCAGGGCCGGCTCTAGGGGGCATGTGCAAGCTGTGCAACTGCACAGGGGCACCAAACTTCAGGGGCCACCGCACCAATAGATATCCTTAATTTAATAATACTCTAAGGATGTATACATATTTGCGTTGCGGCCCCTGGCATGGATTTGTTGCCTCCGGCTCTGTTCCACTGTAGCAGTGTGATTTGCAATGATGTCTATGTTTCACATCACTCAATGTTTTTATCTTTGTTTATTATTTTAATTTTTACATCAACCACAGAACCCAGGGGCAAGCAGAATACAGGGACCGAGTCGGCGGGTGAACCACCAGTTACACAGAGCTCCTCTACTGAGGATCCTGCTGCTGTCCCCAGTAAGTCCAACAGTGCTTGTTTTTTCCTCTGTAATGTGTCTGCAGTGCTTTGTCAATTGACAGCAACCAAGTAGGCATCCAGAATGATGTTTGTCTAGTATTTTTGTAAACGTTAGTATACCACTACTAGTCTTGTGGGTATTCTTCTATCTCCTATGGAGTTATATACATATTACACAACTATGTAACTATGCACACGAAAATTGGATGTTGTTGGTACTGATAGGCAGGTTGGACCTTACTTACACCTCAGTCACAGAACTCTGAGGAACGCACAATTCACTGAACGTCAGCCTATATGGCCTGAGTCATTGGTCTATTGTTCAAATCACACTCCTGAACCCCAATACCAAGATGCCGAATGCTTTTAGGACACAAACCGTTACCTAAGAAACCCCCTTTTGCTCACTCACTCGTGTGAGTCTCTAAGACAACAGACACTGAAAATAAACTTCAGAGTCAAAGTGGTCATTCAAAAGCTTTATTTTGTTAGAAGTAAGTAAGTAACATCAATGTTTTTAAGTTGTTCCGTCCAATACGTTGAAGGGCCCACCAGAAAAAATCCAGAGTTAAAACAGGCATAATAAAGTAATCAACATTTGTACAGCTACTAGTGCACAATAGGGAAATGTGGCAACTATCGGAGACCTCTCACCAACGTATACTGGTCAGATATTCCTCTTTTTTTGTAAGCTATGGAAATGTCCGCTTCGTAGAAGGCAATCTTCTCACCTGCCGAAAAATAATGACAAAAGTGGTGCACGTTAGACAGTATTAAATACATTTATGCCAGTTTTATGCAGCCATGCTAAAAAGAAGTTGTAACCTGTAAGCAAACTCTATCCCACAATCCACATAGAAAACTTAAATACGGGCCCTTTTACTTTCCCACCTCTTCAGGTGTATGCATTGAACAATGATGTGTTGCCCCAGAGCGTCTTCTCGTACTGCGCAACAAGCTGCGAGTTAACACATGCGCAAAACTAGATACATTGATGTACAAAGGTTACATAGTTCACTTCCAATTTCCAAGGACTAGAGTAGCAGGACAGATGAGATGAGCTTGGGTACCATACCATAACAATGAATGCTAATAATATGTGTAGTGACTCTGCTGTACTATGCAATGTGGACTCATACTGATTACGTACGTTGGACTTCACTGTTTTGAAGAACTCCATTCTTGGTGAACAAGTACAAAGGGGGCTGTGCATCCATCTAAAAAGGTGTACTTATTTTTATAGGTGCAGAACCCTTACCATCGACCAGTGCCGACGGGGACAGCGGCGCAGCTTCAGCGATCCCGGCGGGGACAGGAGGAACAGAGGCACCTACACCAGCAGCAGTGGGGGGGGAGCCAACAGCGGCGGGCGATGGTAAGTTACATTCAATAGTGATCTGCATTACTTGGTGGGAGGGGAAAACTTTCTCACTGTACTCTACTGGAAAATATATGATGTTACCTTTACTTGTCATTAGCATGCTAAGCATTACCACTACAGTAATGCAAGTGCCTGATAGCAGTCGGATGCATGGGTTGTTGTTAAAGCATGTAAAGGGGAAAACACAGCTGCCAGCGTGGTTGGGAGACACACCCAATACCGGTGGTTAGTGGATAGTCTCAGCAGCAGCGGTGTTTTGGGCAAACCCAAAGGCAAGGGAAGGAGGGGACGACTGGGTGCATGGGTCGTTGCTGGTGAAACACAAACCAAATAAGGTTTGTTGCGCGGTATAAAGTATTATAGTCTTTACTAGACATGTGCTACTAGCTGCCCCCTGTTAATTAATGTTACTTTGAGAGTGTTCCCGCCTTCCCGGAACAAAAGGAGATATGAAAAAGACAGGTGTTCGTTCTAATGTGTGTGTCCGTTGAAGTACACCCATGCTAATAGGGCAGGCATAATGCCGTGACAAAAAGTCCGAAAAATTAATAGAGGCTGTAGAATGTTCAAGATAGACGCAACACAATTTCTGGTACTCAGCTTGCTTGCTAGTGCTACTGTGCCGCCCACTATGTGTTGAATCAATGTTGTGTTCTTGATTTGCGGGGAGTTTGGATTAACAATTCTGTTTCTTTCTTTATAGTTACTCCTTCCCAAAAACCAACAAGGAAGGAGTTGGCAGTCCGGGCCCGGCAGCGGAAACTGCAGGCAATTGTAGAGGCCTACCGCCGGCTGGTGGATCAGGCCGAGGAGGAGGAGGAGGAGGCGGCGGCAGCAGCTGCTGCCTCTTCCAATGCCCCGGGCCCCAAGCCTGCAGGACTACGTCGCCGTGGTCAGGCAGCCGCCCGCCGCCGCATTGTTACATCTTCGGCGGACCCCCCACAACAACAACAACAACAACATGCATGCAAGTGTAGGTGCCGTGATTTCAAAGCAAAGATTCTCCGCCGGGTAGCGAAGTTGGAGGAGGAGCGGAAGAAGCAGGAGGACGGTCTAGAGGAGCGTGTGAAGATACTGGTGGACAAACACCTGAAAGCCCGCCGGCTTTGAAATGGACCCTGTTTTTTGCCCCTTTTTTAATCCTTTTGTTGGTGGGTGGGATGTGGGAGTTGGGGTGTACATTTGGGTTGAAATTTGGTTGGGGTTAGGGGAGGGTAGGGACAGCTCTGGGTCAGGGGGTTACATTTGTTATATATTTTATTTTTCTATTATCATTATGAAAATATAAAAATAAAACAAAGATATTTTCACAAGAAAACATTTGAAGTTCATTTGTGTTTGTTGGGGGGTGGAGGGGGGACTGTTTCACCAAATAATGTACGTTGTGCAACATGAACATGAACTACGAACGATAAATTAAGTACTGACTGCACCTGTAGTAGTAGGGTCACAAGTGCATAAATAATTTATATTATTAAATAACATGGGAAAATTGCCCATCACGTGAGTCTGAAGTTACTACTAGTATACTTTAATTCCATGCACATTTGCTCAGAGTCGGCTAAACAATCCTATGCAATGCATTGCATCATTCCTTTAATATACCTGTCCTAGTTGTCAGGGAAGAGGAGCTCGTCCTCAAACTCTGTGCGTTCAGACAGAAGTAGGTCATGTAACCCAGTAGTGAGGACGTCTTCTTCACACTCGCTTTCTTCATCCGGCGGTGATTCACGTACTTGATAGTCTGGTGGTATGAAGCGTTGATTCATTTTTATCATTGTCAGCCGCTCCACGCTTTTGGGGGAGAGACTAGTCCTTTTCGATGTGACAATGGCACCAGCAGCACTGAAAACCCGCTCAGAGGAGACACTGGCTACAGGACAAGCCAGATACTTTATCGCCAGCCTGCTCAGCACTGGCCACTGTCTCCTTCTTTCATACCAATAGACCAATGGGCTTTGCTCCATGAACACCTCTGTTGTGTCATCCAGATAGGCCTGAACCATCCGCTCAATGTTCATTGGTGCTCGGCTTTGCTGGTCCTCTTTTCCCTTTGCAACAGCAACGGACTTACCCATCCCTTTCTGTAGAAAAAAAGCAGTTATGCTTTTGGTTGGGTCTGCTGAATCAGATCGTGTAGGTGCTGCTTTTGGTACTGTTGGTGCCTGCTGGAAAGCAGACGCACTGCTCTCACGCTGTGAAGAACTTGCGTCAGGAGTACTTGGACTGGCCTGGGCTGGCAGTGGCAGGCCTTTAAGTAACAGCCGTTCAGTTTCTAACTCATTAGCTTCCGCAGCTATGGAAGTTTTGTACTTGTCAACATCCTCATCTGAAAATGGAATTACTTCGTTACTGCTGACAAATAATTTGTACCGTGGATCCAAGATTGTTGCAGTTATGTAATGTTCACCTGACACAATATTGTTGAGCCTTACATTTTCACACAAGCGGTTGACTAAGCCCTTGGCTAAGGTATATGCATCAACTTTTTGTTCGTCACCTTCGTATGTTTCACAGACCTCCTTCACCTGTTGCTCAAGCATGTACAACAATGGGATGGCTTGGCCCATAGTACAGTCCTCCCTGCTAACTGCACGTGTGAAGACCTCAAAGGGTTGGAGCATCTCTGTGATGCATTTAATGAGGTCCCACTGCCACATCTCAATGGTCAGGGCTTTAAGATTAACAGTAGGATCCCCTAATCTTCTTGACATGACATAAGCATTCAGTGGGATGTACTGCTCAAAGAGACGCTCAAGCATGAAATAAGTTGAGTTCCAACGTGTTGGGACCTCCTGTATCAGTGCTTTGACTGGCAACCTATGCTCTTGCTGAATGACCCGTAGCAGCTTCCGTCCTTTGAAAGAATGGTTAAAGTGCGTGCATATTCTTCTGCAGATGGCCATTATGTTGCTGACTTTGGCTTCATTTTTCAGAAAGTCTTGCACGACTAAGTTTATGCAGTGTGCCAAACAGGGTACCCTGAAATAATGTCCTTCTCTCATTGCCTTCACTACATTACTGCCATTGTCGGTGGAAACAAAACCAATCTTAAGGCCTCTTGGTTTCAGCCATTCAAAGACCTTGTCATTAAAGTCAGACAAAATGTTTTCAGCAGTATGACTTTTGTCCATACCAAACATGGCTATAGTTGCATGTCTGCGCGTATCATTAAAAATTCCAGCAACGTCACGGAGGCCTGAAGTTAACTTGTCTTTAACACCTGCAAAAGAGATCCAGTGTGCGGTGATGCACATGAAATCTGTAGCATCGCAACTGCTCCACATGTCTGTTGTCAGGTGGATACAATGGACAACACTCTGTTGTAAGGCTTTCCCAATCAATTCCAGCACATCGTGGTGTAGTGCTGGAACAGCCACTCGGGCAAAATAGTAGCGACTGGGAACGTTCCATTTTGGGCAGAGGGTTGCCACTAATTCCAGAAATCCAACAGCCTCAACAAATGAAAATGGGAGAAGGTCCAGTGCTAACATTTTCGCAAGTTTGGCATTGTATAAACGTGCTACTGGGTGGTTCCGCTCGTACTTTCCCTCCTGCCTTAACATGCTAGGAATGGTAAGCTGCTTTGCATGTCTTTGAGTTGTGCTAGACGGACCACCTTGCATCGCAGACTTTGCACTCCTTGGTGTTTCCAGCTGACTCTGGTGCCACTGAGAAGTTGCAGATGCGGAGGATGTGGTCTTTACCACTCCAGTACTGGCGACAGGGGTCGATTGTGTACCACTCCTAGATAGAAGGTCATCGTCTCCCTCTTCTTCTACCTCCTGATCAACCATGAGTGGACCTTGTACCACTGTATCCCCACCAACACGAGTGCTAACATTTTTTAAGCTTGCAAGGTGGTTCTCCCACCTGATCACGTGTGTTTTTTTCAAATGGGTCGTTTGGCCTCCAGTCCCATAGTTTGTACCAAGCTTACCACGACTAACATTGGCATGACAAATGGTGCATACAGCAATGTTCTCCTGAACTGGGTGAACCGTAAAGAAGTCCCACACTGGGGAGGTAAACTTTTGTCTCCTGCCATAGGAAGAGGAGGACCCACTGCCAATGCCGGATGGACTGGAGGATTGTGGAATTTCACTATGGGACAGCTCAGTCCTAGTACTGCCACTACCTCCTTCTGTTGAAGTGGCGCTTCTGCTGGATGTCGGATGCTGCCGGGCCTTCGCTGTTGAAAAAATTGGAGCTGGTGTTACTGTGGGTGTTGAGTGTGTAGGAGTTATACGTGGTACCTGCTCATCAGTCATTGCAGCATTTCTGGATAGGGTGAAAATGTTTGTCTCTACATCCTCTGCACCAGGAATAACGCTTGTGATGATGACAGTGTCAGACCCGTCTTTATCACCAGCAGTATCCTGCTCACCTACATCGACCTCCATAAGTTCAAGTCCTGCCTGGAAACTTCCTTTTTCCTAGCATGGTCTTCTTGGGATGTCTCTCCTTTGAATGCGCAGATAGTTGTGGCTGCCAATCCGTATCAAGGTCATCGGAAGGGATGCTTTGCGAAGAACTCGATGCACTAACCCTCCTTTCCCTTGGTGAATTCAAAGGAAATAGATCACCTACAGAAGTGGCTTCCTCTTCTTCTTGCTCGGAAGGAGGCTCTACTTCCTGAACTGCCCCGACTTCGGGAGGAACAACTACTACTATTTGGTGCGGAGATGGTGGTTGTTGTTCTTGAGGAAGTACTATTGCGGGCTGGGGTTTTTCAACAACAACTGTTGCGGGCGGTGGTTGTGGTTGTTCAACAACTGTTGCGGGAAGTGGTTGTGGTTGTGGGTGAACAACTCCTATTGCGGGCGGTGGTTGTGGTTGTTGAACATCTACTGCTGGCGGTGGTTGTTGAGCACTTCCATCTTGCGTGGATTGTGTACTACTTTGAGACAGCGATAAGTTTAGTTCTGGCTCAGTATCACTGCTCGCAAGCAGAAGGCTGGCTACCTCTTCGACCCTCATCATGTGCTTGGCCCTGGGATGCTGGCTTGCCCCCACTAATGCAGATGTGCTGGTCCCAGCTTGCACCCCAGACCCCGCTGCTGCAGGCGTACCTTTTGGGGTGCCAAAAAAGGTTTTGGGGTCCATACCAGACTTAAGTGACACTTCCTTCTGCTGTTCCTTCTTCGCAGCAACTTTCTTTGTGGTGGAGGACCTGGTAGCTTTCTTAGGGCCCATCTTCTTCTGATGTCAGTCAGCTCACAGCAGCACAAATTGCAGAGATGTCTGGTCAGATGAGTCACACACCACACGTGGCGTACAACTGAAGGACGTCCGTCTGGCAGTAGAACGAGCGATGGATGAAAAAACAACCAGCACCTCCTCAGTCTTTTTTGTGCACCTACAAGTAAAGAAGGCAGAACAACATCAGTCAAACAAGCAGTAAGGCAACATGAACAATTGAAAGACACACAGGTCAATGTATAAAAGACAAAACAGAAGACTAATAATACCAGTCCAGCAGCACCACAGCTCAAAGGCCACATGAAGTCCAGAAAGAACTAATAAAGTCAAGCAGGCCTATAGATACCAATATGGACAGAAAAACGAGGATGCCTGCTGCACATGACAGGTTAATGTGCAAGGAATAAATAGCCCATGGCTAAGACAGAGGTTGTAAACATAACACCGCAAAAACACATAAAAAGAAACCCCTGCCCAGGCTCCCAAAACAACAACCAAATGACAAATTCTGTTTTTTTGGGTGCACAAGAAAGACCTGCAACATTTTTGAGAAACTTTTATGCAACTCGGGACATATTGTCCGCGAGAATGCTAAATCGGCATGTTCGGCAGCGCGAACGGAATAAAAAGTCGTGTTCGCGTTCCCGAGCAAGTACATTGAGTGCGCGAACACGACAAAAAATGTAAGTTCACGTGCTCACATGGTGCGAAGTTACCAAAACTACCCAAGCTGTATTCCTAGGGTTACCTAATGGCAGAAATTGACAGAGTATTTAAAGTTTAAACACACCCAAAACCAGAAATACCCCACACATAAAAATAAGATTTTCTATATCAATCCAAGACATCCATGATTTTCACATTAAGGGTACACCACAAAAACAGTTGATTAACTTTCATGACCCTACTATGAGTAGTACCTATGGCCTACTGCCAGAGTAGGCCACAAGGTTGGAGGCCTATGCCTATGGCAAAAGCACAAAGGAAGGACACACAAAATGGCCGCCGACATAGGGCCTGGCCACCAACAACAACATGGCAAAATCACAAAGGATGTATACACAAAATGGCCTCCACCACATGGCCTGGCCACCAACAACAACATGGCAAAATAAATCACAAAGGAAGCATACACAAAAAGATCACCACCATAGGGCCTGGCCACCAACAACAACATGGACAACTTTACAAAATGGCCTCCACCACATGGCCTGGCCACCAACAACAACATGGCAAAATATATCACAAAGGAAGCATACACAAAATGGCCGCCACCACATGGCCTGGCCACCAACAACAACATGGCAAAATCACAAAGGATGTATACACAAAATGGCCTCCACCACATGGCCTGGCCACCAACAACAACATGGCAAAATAAATCACAAAGGAAGCATACACAAAAAGATCACCACCATAGGGCCTGGCCACCAACAACAACATGGACAACTTTACAAAATGGCCTCCACCACATGGCCTGGCCACCAACAACAACATGGCAAAATAAATCACAAAGGAAGCATACACAAAATGGCCGCCACCACATGGCCTGGCCACCAACAACAACATGACAAGAAAGAGAAGACAGACAATAATGCCTATGGCAAAGGGACAATGCTTTGCTTCAGAAAATGGACACACCACACCACCGCCCAAATTGGTCACCCCACCCCAAAAAAAAAAAAAAATAACAGAGGAGAGAAAATGGAAGTGGTCCATGCTCCAAAAAGAGAAAACTACTACCAAAATGAGAACATAACATAAATGAGGACTTTTTAGGTGCACAAGAAAGACCTGCAACATTTTTGAGAAACTTTTATGCAACTCGGGACATATTGTCCGCGAGAATGCTAAATCGGCATGTTCGGCAGCGCGAACGGAATAAAAAGTCGTGTTCGCGTTCCCGAGCAAGTACATTGAGTGCGCGAACACGACAAAAAATGTAAGTTCACGTGCTCACATGGTGCGAAGTTACCAAAACTACCCAAGCTGTATTCCTAGGGTTACCTAATGGCAGAAATTGACAGAGTATTTAAAGTTTAAACACACCCAAAACCAGAAATACCCCACACATAAAAATAAGATTTTCTATATCAATCCAAGCCATCCATGATTTTCACATTAAGGGTACACCACAAAAACAGTTGATTAACTTTCATGAGCCTATGAGTAGTACCTATGGCCTACTGCCAGAGTAGGCCACAAGGTTGGAGGCCTATGGCAAGAGCAAGTGGCTGGAAACATTAAATGGCCGCCAACACATGGCCAGGCCAACCACAGAAAGTTAATACAATGAACTCATGCATGCCTACACACTAACTACATGGGGTACTAGGGTCAGATATTGGCTTAAAAATTAGAAACATTTTAAATTCCACAAAATGCAATGTTAGAAAAAAATTACAATTTGGGACCTCATGAAAGTACAGGCCTCCATCAATAATTTCATTCCAGGATTGAATACTGTTGTTAAAAAAAAAATCAAATCAAACAAGCACAAGTCTACATCACTCATACATTACACAAACTTACTTGAAAAAGAGAATTCCAATTCAAAAAGTCCTCATTAAATCCAAGGTAAATCAGTAATGCAGCCAACACAGACAGAAAGTGATCCTTCCAGCTCAAAATCCAAAGGAAAGTGAGCACCACATGGACAAAGCACTGGGAGGAGCCTGGTGGACAGGAACAGGAAGTTGTAAACTCAAGAGCCCTTCCTCCTTACTCTGCAAAACAAGAGTAGAAACAAAAAGAGGGGTCCTTCCCCCCTAAAAATAAAGCCAAAGGTACAACTTTAAGGTTTTTTGCTTTTTTTTCCTAACCAAAATGGTAATTTATTATGGTTTTAACATGCTCGCGAGTTATTCTGTGCAAGAATGCAGTTTCTGCGTGTTCGGCAACTCGATCTTACCAAAAAGCATCCTCGCGCATCCTTATGACGCTATCTCGCATCAAAATGACGTTATCGCGTTCGCACAGTCGCACGGGACTGTGCGAGAGTGTTTCCAAACATGGTGGCACAAGCGACCAGGAAAAAACGAACGCAGAACGAAGGTAAGCCATTGCCGCGCACGCGATAATGTTATTCAGCGCGCGAGAACTACGCTACGCACCGGATCGCGGAGTTATCGACAGCTACGCGTTCTCCGCGGAACGCGGAGCTGCCGAAACTCCGCAAGCTCCGCGAACGGAGCGTAGTTCTTCGCCCAGGGTTAGTTTTTAGGCTTTAGGTTGGTAGGGTCTAGGTGTTGGGGTCAGTAAAGTAATATAATTATATATATTTTTTTACCAACACACCTCTGGAGCCAGCTGCAGTACATGGACAAGAAGCTGTACAGAGTTCTGGCAGGTAACACTGTCAATATCCGATCACATCTGCTGACAGCCCCACCCCAGGCATTCGCCGACTCAAGAATAGGTAAGAGTTTGGTGGAGAACACCATACTGGGGGTATCCGGGTAAGACCGTTAGCTTGTGATATATAGCATTTGCACACTGGGTGGATTGTGCTGGTTTGCTCAACACTGGGGAGAAGGGATTAGTGTGAGACTGGCAGAGGCCTAGGTTCAGTAGGAGTCAGACAAGGGCTTCTGAGTATTTTATTGGACATATGTTGAATAGAAGGGATCTGATAGTGCAGTACTAGCATGGCAAATATTTTATAGGGATTTAGTGGGGACTGCTGTGTTTAAAGGGGTTGGGGGACACAGTGTTTATTTTATTTATTTTATTTTATTTTAGTGTTTTATAGAGCGGAAACTTGACCCGTGAGGGTATTAGAGTGCTTTACATGGTATACAAGGTCTACAAACCAGCATTATGCAGAGAAATAATAACACATCTTACCCTTACTCCCACAAGTAGACGATTACAATCGTAGTTAGAAATAGTAAAAACAGCGGTCCTTAAATTCTTTGCGGGATAATTGATGATCACGGGAGGAGGCAAAGTCTTAGCTTCTTTTGGGAGTGATAGGCTTAGATTCGATAGGCAAAATGAGGGTGAGGGTAGGGATTAAACGAGGAATTTACCCATGAGGAAGTGTTTGGCCTCCTTCTTGAAGCGTGCGAGAGAAGGGATTTTTCTGATGTCGGGTGGGAAAGAGTTCCAAATTCTTGGTGCGGCCCCAGTAAACGTCCTATTGTAGGTTCTTTTTATCTGAAAAAAGGCCGGTTGGAGTAAGAGGTTTCTGACGGACCAGGAATTTCTGCTTCCTCCAGATTCCACTAGTTTCTTTGACAGATACGCTGGGGAGTTTGTGTATAGGGCCTTATGTGTTTTGCATGCCAGTTTCAACTGGATTCTGGCTTCTAGCGGGAGCCAATTCAACGCTTTCATGTGTGGAGAGATGTGGTCGAATTTTCTGGTGCCAGTGAGTAGTCTGGTGGCTGCGTTGAGGCAGGCTTTTAGAGGTGCTAAAGAGATCTTGGGTAGACCGGTGAGTGTGGAACACCCATATTCCAATCTAGAGACGACTAGAGCTTGAACTGCGATTTTTAGGTCAGGAGCATCGATGAAAGGTTTCAGCTTCCATAGGTAACTCAGGTGGAATCTGGCTGCTTGGGCCATCGAGTTGGTGTGGTCTCGCATATTCAGGTTACAGTCAAGGATCATGCCCAGGGATTTAGCAGAGTCCACAATGGTTGGCGGGCAGTTTAGGGCGGTGATGGCCTTGATCCACTTCTGAATCTCCGGTTTGGCTTTTGAAGTGGAGATTAGGAGAAATTCAGTTTTCTTTGCATTGAGTTTGAGTTGGTTAGCAGCTAGCCATTGGACAGTCAGTTTCAGGGTCTCATTCAGAGAGAGGATCTCCTCGAGCGAAGAGATATTGATGTATATTTGGGTATCGTCCGCGTACATATGGTAAGAGATGTTGGCGGTGCAAAGAACTTCGGTAAGTTGCTCTAAGTAAAGATTAAAGAGGGTGGGGGACAGGGTTGAGCCTTGGAGGACTACAACCGTGACCGGGGTGGGAGCTGATTGGTTGCCGTTGATGAGGAATCTCTGAGAACGGTTATGGAGGAAGGACCTGAACCATTTTAGGACCACACCATCCAGGCCCATTCTGAGTTTAAGGCGTTCAATTAGTTTGTCATGGTTGACCGTATCGAAGGCGGAGGATAGATCTAAGAGTAAAAGAAGGCAGGTTTTGCCTTGCTCAAGGACTTGTAGCGCATCGTCAACAATGTGGAGTAAAGTGGTTTCAGTGCTGTGTCCCGGTCTGAATCCAGATTGGAAGTCATCGAGTAGGTGGAAGTTGTTGATGTGGCGGTTTAGTTGCTGTTGTACACATTTCTCCAATACTTTAGCTAATAGCGGGATATTGGAGATAGGTCTGAAATTGTCAGGAGAGGCTGGGTCCAGTGAAGTTTTTTTTAGGACAGGGAGGACTTGGCCAGCTTTCAGAGGGTTCGGAATCGAACCATGCTGGAGGGAAGCGTTGATTATTGCAGTCCAGTAAGGAACGATGGCTTGGGAGGCAGCAGCAAGGCAGTTGGAAGGTAGCGGGTCATTGAAATGGCTGTTTGGGTTTAAGGAGGAGACTATTTTGGAGATGGAGTCTTTGTCATAGTATTCAAAGTCAGTCCAGCGGGCTTGGTTTTTAGGAGAGGTGATGGGGAGTGGTGCGGAAGAGGGGGGCAGGTCGGGGAAGGGTTGAGAGTAAGTGGCGGCATTTAGTTCAATTCCTAATGTTGAAATTTTATCTGCGAAGAAAGAGGAGAATTCTTCGGAAGATTTGGGAAATTCTTTCGGTGTTTTGGCCAGTTTATTAGATTGGAGTTTGACCAGGTCAAATAGCTTACGAGGTCTATTCTTGGCGTTCTCCAATTCTGATCCAAAATATTATTTTTTTGAGTTGAGGATTTGTTTGTTGTAGGAGTTTCTCACCTGGCGGAGCAGTTTTAGATGTGTAGCAGAAAGGTATTGTCTTCAGTTTCTTTCGGATTGCCGTAGGGCTCGCCTTTCTGTGTTGAGGGGACTAGTGAACCAGGGGTTTCTGTCTTTGATTTGAGTTCTTTTTAGTTTTAGAGTGCCAAGGTCGTCCAGGATGTTTGCTATAGATGATGAGTAATGGTCATTGAGGTCGCTGACCGTGGTCAAATGCGAGGGGGGGAGGAGGTCAGGTTTGCAGCGAGCCTCCAGTTTTGTAAGGTCGAGGTTCTTAGTGTCTCTGGTCCAGCGTTTAGGAATCACCGGTTGCGGTGTCTTTGATTTGTGTGTCCCAGGTAAGATGAAGGAAATGGAGTGGTGGTCGGACCAGTCGCAAGGGTCTATGGAGATAAGCTTGACTAAGGATTCCTTGGAGATGATCCAGTTAAGGATGGCCCCTTTTGAGTGGGTAGGTAGAGAGCAGGCTTGAGTCAGACTTGGTCGGTTAAGAGGTCTTTAATGGCGTTGACGTAGGGGTCTTTAGTGTAATTCCAGTGCAGGTTAAAATCACCTAGGAAGATTTATTTATTTATTTATTTATTTTAGACATTTATTAAGCGCACAGCTACCCCCAACGGGGGTGTCCCGGCGCTGAGGAATGCAGCTCAGGGGAGAGAAATTTTTATTGACCCGCAAAGAGAAAGGTTTTCAGTTTGCCCCTGAATTGAGACTCGACGTCAATGAGCCGAAGGCTGATGGGGAGTGAGTTCCAGAGTTTAGACACCACCACCGCCTCTCTTTGGCATTGGAGGAAATCTTAGTTGTGATGATTTCAAGGAGGTGATCGGTGAAAGAGTCGTTGGAGCCTGGAGGGTGGTAAAAAATGTGCAAGTTAAAGAGATGAACTGAGTTGCTGCAAATGGAGAGTGCTAAGTATTCGCAGGAGTCATCGGTATCCGCCAAGAGTTCCATGACAAGAAGGTAGGATCGGTAGATGCAAGCAATGCCTCCTCCTTACCTGTTGGAGTGTCTGTCGAGTCTGGCGATATTGTAATTGGGAGGGACTAATAAGTCCAGGCAAGGGGAGGAGTATTCATTGAGTTACAATTCTGTAAGAATAACTAGGTCTAAGTTTTTGTTCAGGATGAGATCAGCAATATCAGCTGCATGCTTGACTGCTGAGCGGCAATTGATTAAGAGACCAGATAGGGAGGGGTCTGGGGGAATGTTGGGGGTCCGGACGGTCAGGACTATAGGTGCAAGGTTGCTTTTCATCACACTTCTGTGGTGGAGGGTAGGAGGCCTGTTGGGGTTGATGGTGACCGTGCTGATGGGGTGTCCGGGATTCTTGTCTAGTAGGCATGGGATGGTTTGGGCCGGGTTGTGTTCTTGGAGGATGTCTAGGATTTCATATTCCGTGAGGTCTAGAGGGTTAAGGGAGGCAGTAGTAGGGTTGTAGGAAAGTGCAAGAGCTCAGGATTCCTCTTCTGAGAGGTGGCAGGAATGTTTGCGCGGGCGAAGATGCCTCAGGGGTAGCGGGAGTGGCTGTTTGGGCGGTTCAAGGAATGGAGGGGGGAAGTAAGAGGTGACTTGAGGTTGACAAGAGAGAGTTCAGCAAGATGAAGGAGGTTCATAAGGTCCCGAATGGATCTATGAATGCTCTGAGTGAGTTTAGTCGCTCTGGAGTGCAGAGTTTCTAGATCGCTGTAAGAAGGGGGTGCAAGAGGACCAGGAGGCAGAGGTTCGGGCAAAGGTTCTGGGGTAGTCCCAGGGACAAGTACGGGCGGGGGGGAAGGTAGGTTGGATTGAGTAGATTCCGGGGTTTTTAATGGCGTACCTATTTCGCAAATTTGGTGGCTGACCGGTGGGGGGGAGGTCAGAGGTCTTGAAGCGGCTCTGTTAGATGAACAGGACAGGTTAGTTTAAGACATTATCTCTTCTGGGTTCAAGGTTCTTGGTTGCAAATCAGTTTTGGATACTGCTCTTCAGGTACATAAAACCCTCAGTTCTGGGAAGGGACAGTAAATAACTCAAGGCTTCTTGTTTGATTGAAAAACGCCCCCCAAAAACATTATCTGCTTGTGTCATAAGTCCAATCATCTCATTTACTTCTGAGCGGTTTTACTCAACTAGCCCTTCTTTTTTTACCAAGGTTTTGTCAACATGTTATGGGGTTCAGACTGGGTGTGTCAGTGTCTGCATATGTGAATGACTGGGTATGTGAGTGACCATAAGGGTGATGGAGTGTCTCTGTGAGTGCCTATATAGGTGAGTGAGTGAGCCTGTGACTGGGTATGTGAGTGGGTGTTTAGGTGAGTGAGGAGGTGTGCGAGTAGCTGTTTAGCAAAGTATGTGGCTGTGTGTGTGGCCGTATGGGTGAGTGAGAGGCTGTGAGTGGTTATATGGGTACGTGAGTAGCTATGTGAGTGGTTGTATGGGTGAGTCACTGGATTCGTGAGTGCATTTATGAGTGAGTACATGGGTGTGCAAGTAGCTATATCAATGTGTGGCTGGGTATGTGAGATCGAATGGTTATGGAACAGTAGTAAAACAAATAATTAGTCAACCAGATTGCTCCTATAAATGGTGCCATTGACCTATATATAAATAACTTTATAATCGCAGCAAATCATTACACATTTTGCATGCTATAATACTATGTCATAATCAATCAATCAATCAGAGTACTTGTAAAGCACGCTACTTACCCGTGAGGGTCCCAAGGCGCTGAGGGGGGGAAACATCCTTTACAACGCAACTTTTACCACGCAGTGCCTTTACGACGCAACTTTTACAACGCAAACCATTACAACGCATTGCGCTGGGGGGCGCTCTAGGATAGGGAATAGGTTTAATTTACTATCCAACACCTTCCCTACTATCCACGGGGACTGGAGTTGGAATAGTAAATTAAACTATTCACTACCCAGCGCCCCAAAGCACTATGCGTTGTAAAGGCATGCGTTGTAAAAACCGCGTTGTAAAGGCATGCGTGGTAAAAGCATGCGTTGTAATGTCATACATCCGCTGAGGGGAGAGGTGCTGCTACTGCTCGAAGAGCCAGGTCTTGAGGAGTCTTCTAAAGGCCAGTAGGTCTTGGGTCTGCTGTATGTGGGTAGGGAGGGTGTTCCAGGTCTTGGTGGCGAGGTAGGAGAAGGATCTGCTGCCTGAGGTCGTTCGTTGGATGCGGGGGACAGCGGCGAGGGCGAGGCTGGTGGAGCTGGCAGGTGGGGGTGTGGAAGCTGAGTCTTCTGTTCAGGTAGGCTGGTCCAGCATTGTGGAGTGCTTTGTGTGCATGGGTGAGGAGCTTGAAGGTGATCCTCTTGTTGACGGGGAGCCAGGTTGGGGGTGATGTGGATGTGGCTGCGGCGGGGGACGTTGACGATGAGTCAGACGGAGGTGTTTTGGATGCGTTATAGTCGTCGTAGGTGTTTGACTGGGACTCCTGCGTAGAGTGCGTTGCCGTAGTCCAGTCTGCTGCTGATGAGGGCCTGTGTCACCGTTCTTCTTGTTTCGGTCGGGATCCACTTGTAGATCCTGCGGAGCATGCGTAGGGTGTTGTAGCAGGAGTAGGAGATCGCGTTGACCTGCTTAGACATGGAGAGGGAGGAGTCGAGGATGAATCCTAGATTGCGTGCAGGTTCGGTGGGTGTTGGTGCTGTTCCCAGTGTGGTCGGCCACAAGGAATCGTCCCAGGCTGAGTGGGTGGGTCCGAGGATGTGGACCTCTGTCTTGGCTGTTTCGAAAGAGATGTTGAAGACCTTCCGTAGTTGGGGTGCGATGGCTGCGTCTGCTTTGTTGAATACGTGGTGTGGGCACGGGTCAGACGGAGATCCTGAGAGGATGGAGTCTATGACCTTGCGTGTCTCGTCGTCGCTGATGTTGGACCAGGAGGTCAGGTGGTTGGCGCTGGTGGTGTTCATGGGGGAGGTGTAGTCTGGCGTAGTCGGGGCGGTCGTGGTGTTGAAGCTGTCGTGGATGTCAGCGATCTTGCGGTGGAAGTTGCAATTAAGCCACAAAGTGCATTGCACTCACTACAATTTTTGGAGCAAATTATTTTACCTATACTTCCTCTACTAATGTAAATAAATATATCCTGTAAATGAGACCTTTATCATTAGAACTAGTTCTATATATATAAGACACACTAGAATATTGAATGCCTTATAAAGACATCACCCCATATAACGTACCTACTACAAATTGACTATTCCACTTTTAGAACTGTATTCCTACTTAGAACTTTAGTTCCAGAAACAAAAGGTAAGAATTTGGTAGCTTATAAGGCAGTCTTTGTTTAAATTAGAGGCTGCTATAATTACATTATGTCCACCCAATTTTAGTTTTCACATAGGGGCCGGTTACGATGCTGGGCGGAAAGCTACTGCCCAACAGTCGGTATCTTCCCGACTGCGTCAGAGCCCTTCCGACGGACTGGTCGGTTTACAGTCTGACCGACCAATTACGATGTTCGCGATAGGAATATAAACTGGCCAGTCATTCCGATTCGGTTCCGATTGACTGGCGAGTAATCCTGTCGGTCAGAACTGCATGGTAACCCCTCTATGGACGGTGTTTCCGCCATCAGTATTACGTTGTCGGTTTCCAACAGCCTTCCCAGGCTGAACTGGCTGTCAGAAAGCAACTTTAGGGGCCCTGGTAGGGCCCCTAGCCCCTGTGGACTACGGTTGGTGGCCGAGGGGGTACCTAAGGTACCCACTTGTAAAACCCTGCACTGTGTGGCAGGCACCACGGGGTGCCTACAACAGTGTGCAGGGTTTTACACACACACCCCATTTCCCCATAGGCGCTTGTATTATGGCTGGTTCTCTAGCGTAACACAAGCTCCCATAGGAAACAATGGGAATCTGACCGAACAGTGTTTGGTCACATTTTAATCTGGCACAAGTCGAATCTGAGACAGTGTCGGCGGAGGGTTTCTGCCCGACATTGTAATCAGACCCTTGAACATGTAGTGACCAGCTGTGAATTCCTTCATGAAATATAACAGCCATTGTAGTATATGTTCCTTCAGAAATAGAAATGTGTCATGCTTTGAAGTGTGTAATATCTGTTTGCAATTTACTTCCATCTGGTTTGCATTTTTGTAACATAAAAAAGATACTTCCCACTTCTTCGCACACATAATGTTGACACAAGATCTACTCAACAATGAATCACTAAGTAAATGTTGGAACAAAACACACAGAGCAGAACACAATCTTTTCTATGGTTTCTGTTTAATTGTGTATACAAGATGAGATAATTGAAAGAGTATATTCGGAACAACATTTGCATAGCAGTTGACACCAGAGGGGTTTGACAACTGGTAACCAACAATATCGTCCTCATTTTCAATATTTCGTTTTCTTAACAACTTCTTTGTTCTGTATCATTTTTTTCTTTCCACCAACATCACCACACTCCTTTAAGACTTCTTAATCGATTGGATTCTTTAACACAACTTGGATCAACACTTAGTTTGCTCTCATCAAATTCAATTACATTCAAACCGGGCAATGTCTTAACTCGAGGTACCACAACATAGGACATACCTTCCTTAAAAACAGTACTCCCAGTGTTAACACATGCTACATCTACACTTAAACCTTGAGATTTATGAACAGTAACAACATATGCTAGAGAAACTGGAAACTGTTCCCGTCGCACATATAAGTCTTTCACAAGCAAAAAACGTACAATGGACCTTCCAATCTGCTTGAAGCTATCAATCTGATTAAATATAATTGCTAGGTACTCTATCTCACTCCTGTTAGAAAAGCTAATGAAACCAATAATTTTACCCATAGCACCATTGGTATTCAGACAAAATATTAACACTAAAATATCTTTCTACCAAAATATTGTGTACAAAATATTATGATATCGAAATATCGTCTGCAAAATATCGTTGTCAAGAATATCCATTTTAAGGTAAGTATTATCAATTTTAAAAATATCAAAGTCATTAATATTGTTTACAAAAAATTAGGGGCCTATTAGGATGGAGGTCGGAAAATCACCTCGACCCCCATGGAAGCAGGAAAAAATGCCCGCCGGTACCGGGGAAAAACCAGCGGCCAAATTAGCATCACTTGCCAAAAAAAACACCGACCGCAGCGGAACGGGGACAAGAAAACCCGCCCGTAGCGGGCAGAGATGTTCAAAACCCATCCGTGGCAGTCGGATTTGCGGCAGAAAAACACCAACCCGCGGCAAGTATAGCGGAGACACCGCACGGGAAATTAGGATATCCTGCGGTACGTTCCGCTGTTTCTGACCGCCGTGGTTGCAAACAGTGATGAATGGGAGAGCCGGCAGAAGAGCTGCAGCATAGCCACCGCTGTGGACACTCCATGACAAATATGGCGGTCGACAGAAAAAACCCACAATAAGGCCACAAAGTGCACACAGCAAACTAGCCATGCCCCCAAAAACACAAAACACACCCCAATGACACAACCACATGACAAAAATAAAAATAAAAATCCTAGGACAACTCACACAACACACCTGACAGCACTCCCCCATCTGGACACACCCACATAGCTGAGTATAAAACCAGCCCCTTCCTTGACCAGAATCATTTGCAATACTCCAGAAGTGAAGGGCCCAACACCACAGCTGAAAGGAGAGGCAAAGAACACAACATCACTAGCCACACCACACACTGCACCACCACCACTTCCACACCTGCACCACAAATCCCCCTGCACATCACACACCATACACATCACTACCACACCCACCACTTACACCCCTGCACGCACAACCACTTTGCACACCACACACCATGGCAACACATAAAATGCCCAAATTCACAGAGAGTGAGTTGAAGGTTATGGTAGATGAGATAGTCAGAGTGGAACCACAACTGTTTGGTAGCCTGGTCCAACAGACACCATTAGCCACAAGAGCTCAAATGTGGGAAAGGATAGTCGAGAAGGTCAATGCAGTAAGGACCACCCCGCAATCAAAAAAGGAAATCATGAAGCGGTGGCATGAATTGAAGAGGGTTGTCAAAGAGAGGAGGAGGAAGAACCATGAGCCGGCTGACAGGACTGGCGGTGGACCTCCCATTCCACCAAAACATTCACTCCATGGGAGGAGATGGTGCTTGCCATACTGCATCCAGAGAGTCTCATAGGAGTACCCGGGGGAGTGGAGGCTGGTAAGTACAAACAAATGACTACCACCACACTGCTATGTATTGTCTTACACTACTCCAAAGCTACACCACTCAGGACAAATTCCATTCATCTGCACCACACACTCACAAAAACATGTCACACAGATCCCACATTCACTCCCTCCCATTCACCCCAAACATAGCTATCAACATTATCATGAGGGCATGTGCACAGGCAGCCAGCACTACAACTCCCACCAGGTCCCCTTGTCCCACAACATCAGCAAGATGGAGCCCTCCCCATCTTGCCATGAAGGGCTGTTTGTGGATGGGAGGCCTGCACCACTACTCCCACCATGCCCCCTGTCCCCCACCGGAGCAGGATGGAGCACTCCCCCACCCAGAAGTACTTCGAAGCCATTGCAGTACACCAAACAAACTTACAGGTAGGTATCTAGCGGCTACATGCATCATTGTTACATTTTGCGATTTCTTAATTGCAAAAATTAAGGAATCGCAATTAAGAAATCGCAAAATGCTATGCATTATGAAATCGCAATATTTTTCGCGATTCCTTAATTTTCCTTAATTGCGATTCACAATTTGCGAATCGCAATTAAGGAATCCCTTCCCATTGATTCCTATGGGCCTAGAGGCCCATAGGAATCAATGGGAAGCCACCGCTACTTCCACCATGCCCCCTGTCCCACACCTGAGCAGGATGGAGCACTCCCCCACCCAGAAAGCATGTGTCAGCCATTATATAACCCTCATCAAACTAACAGGTAGGTAGCCATCTTGCCATGAAGGGCTGTTTGTGGGTGGTAGGCCTGCGCCACTACTCCCACCATGCCCCTTCCTACACCTGAGCAGGATGGAGCACTCCCCCACCCAGAAGTACTTGGAAGCCATTGCAGTACACAAAACAAACTAACAGGTAGGTAGCCATCTTGCCATGGAGGGCTGTTTGTGGGTGGGAGGCCTGCACCACTACTCCCACCATGCCCCCTGTCCCACACCTGAGCAGGATGGAGCACTCCCCCACCCAGAAAGCATGTGTCAGCCATTACATAACCCTCATCAAACTAACAGGTAGGTAGCCATCTTGCCATGAAGGGCTGTTTGTGGGTGGTAGGCCTGCGCCACTACTCCCACCATGCCCCTGTCCCACACCTGAGCAGGATGGAGCACTCCCCCACCCAGAAGCACTTGGAAGCCATTGCAGTACACGAAACAAACTAACAGGTAGGTAGCCATCTTGCCATGGAGGGCTGTTTGTGGGTGGGAGGCCTGCACCACTACTCCCACCATGCCCCCGTCCCACACCTGAGCAGGATGGGCACTCCCCCACCCAGAAGCATGTGTCAGCCATTACATAACCCTCATCAAACTAGCAGGTAGGTAGCCACCTTACCATGGAGGGCTGTTTGTGGGTGGGAAGCCTGCACCTCTACTCCCACCATGCCCCCTGCCCCACACCTGAGCAGGATGGAGCACTCCCCCATTTAGAAGCACTTGGAAGCCATTGCAGTACACCAAACAAACTAACAGGTAGATAGCCATCTTGCCATGGGGGGATGTTTGGGGGTGGGAGGCCTGTACTACTACTCCCACCATGCACCCTTGTTCCTCAGTACAGGAAGATGGAGCTCTCCATACCACCCAGCTGCATGTGGCATCTAATGGATCACTACAAACAGACTAACAGGTAGGTAGACATATTATTCTGCCTTGTGCCACCACTGAGCAGGATGTAAGCCTCCACCACGCACACACAGATGTGTCACATAACAAAGCCAAAAGCAAGAACATAACAGGTAAGTAGCCAGTATGTGCACCTAGCCATTCGTCTCAAAAGGAATGGTGCCATATGATAACACTAGCCCTCTCATTGCACAAATTTGCACACCGAACCTATTGCCACGCACAGTGTGCACACAGTTAAGCAAAGGAAACTGTCACAGCAACCAAAGTGTTACACACCAATGCCCGTGTAGAAGAACGTCTGTGCACAATCATGCACAGCACTGATTGACATGTGTAGTGCCATGGGGCCACAACAAAAAGGTCCATATGAAAAATAAGAAAGCATGGTTGGTGGTACAAATCCAGAAATGCACATGACAAGACAAAGGTATGCAGGAGATGACAATGGACAGTCCATGCCCAGATGTGACGTCTGCCAGGTCATACAAATTAACAAAGAGTCCTCACTGAAATAATATGTTGCGCTAGTCTCTAGATGTCAACTTGTCCCTGTAATCACAAATTATGAACGTTGCGAATGGTTTGTATTGACATCTTACACCATGGACAAGTAATGCATGTACTACTGCATCATGTCAAGAGGCACAGTAGTGCACATAGAAAACAATGTGATGAACAGTCAACTGTGTAGTGTACAAACAGTGAATGACATACAGCTAACACAAAGCTTGTGGGGTGCACTACACTGACCATTTCCCATCTGACCCACTGGTGACCAAGAACTGCAACCTGCAGAGCCAGTCTCCTTCCCCCTCCCCCCGGAACATCGACTCTCGGATGTTGATTCCCAGGATTCTTTGAACGAGAAGCCCAAAGCCAGCCCATCTGGTGTTCCAGGGCGCCACAGTTCCCAGGACCCCACCGTCCCCCCCCTCATCTGCTGCTACAACAACCTCCAAGCAGACCCCTGCTGTTACGGTCCGGTGTGCCCTCTACCACCACCACCAACAGAGCTGCCTGCAACACTCTCCCTGTCCACAGGATGACCACCCCACCCCACCGACTGAGGAGGGCAGGGAGAGGATGCGGGTGTCTACAGTATAGATAGGCTTTCCTGTTTTCCAGTTTCTACTTTTGGTAAATTCTGGTGGGGGTTTTTCTAAGTATGGGCAAAATTTGCGAATTCGTGTTCCGCGAATTCGCGCAAAATCGAATTCGCAATCCGCAAAATCCGCGAATTCGTGCGAATTTGCGGATTTTTGGTTTTTTTGCACGTTCGCGGGGTTTTTTGCGTGTTCGCGGGGCTTTTTGCGTGTTCGCGGGCCCCTTGCATGGCGAAGTTACCCATGCAGTCGTTTATGGGCACAGCACCCTCTGGTTCACCACTGCCACCCTCTGATTCATCACGGCCACCCTCTAGTTCACCACTGCCACCCTCTGGTTCACCCCTGCCACCCTCTGGTTCACCGCTGCCACCCTCTGGTTCAGCACTGCCACTCTCTGGTTCACCTCTGCCACCCTCTGGGTCAGCACTGTCACCCTCTGGTTCACCACTGCCACCCTCTGGTTCACGACTGCCACCCTCTGGTTCATCACAGCACCTCTGGTTTACCCCTGCCACCCTCTGGTTAACCACTGTCACCCTCTGGTTCAGCACTTCCACCCTCTGGTTCACCACTGCCACCCTCTGGTTATTATTGTGTCACTTATAAAGCGCGCAGCTACCCCAACGGGGTGTCCCGGCGCTCAATGATTGGCAACTACTCCCAACAGGCAAAAGTTTATAGGCAAAAGAGGTGAGTTTTCAACGCCCGGCGGAATTCAGGTTCAGATTTAATCAAGCGTAGACCCATCGGCAATTTATTCTAACGTTGGGCAGCTCCTAGCTCGAATGTTTTCCCTCCAGCACGAGATTTTTTAAATCTTGGGATGGCCAATAAATGTTTAGAGTTAGAGCGGAGAGTTCTGCTGTTACAGTAAGGGCGGAAAATGGTTCTGAGATGGGCAGACCCCTTGCCCTGAATAGAGCGGTAGGCTAATATTATAGCTTTGAACTCGATTCGTTTATTCATAGGCAGCCAATGCAATTCACGGAGGTAGGGAGAAATGTGCTGCCTGCGTGATAGACCTCCAATCAGACGAGCCGCAGCATTCTGGACCGTTTGAAGTTTATGGCAAAGGCCGGAGGATAAACCTAAATAGAGTCCATTCGCATAATCCAGATGCGAGGTAATTAGTGCATGAACAATCGTCTTTCTATTGACACTGAGCAGGTAATTTATGAGTTTTTTTAGCGTTTTAATCTTAGTAAAACATGCTGCAGAGACTGATTGGACCTGGGACCCTAGAGACAGCTGTTGATCCCAACGGACTCCTAGATTTCTAACCGAGTCCTTCGGTATCGGGGCTTGGCTAAGATCTTCTGGCCACCAGATATTAGAGTCAAGAGGGGATGATTGAATAAAAAAGAGAACTTCAGTTTTAGCTGCGTTCAGTCTCAGATGATTAAGATCCATCCAATTAGCAATGTATCTGATACAAGATTTGAGAGGGTCAAAGGTGGAAGAGGATGGCTTCTCATAGGTAAAAAGCAGCTGAATGTCGTCGGCGTAGGACGTGGTTTTAATACCAGACTTGGAAATCATATCAGCTAACGGGGCAAAGTAGACATTAAAAAGAAGAGGACTTAATGAGGAGCCCTGGGGGACACCCTATTTCCATGGTCTGGGTGAGGAAATGAAGGGGGGGTGTAAACACATTGCGTGCGATTAGTTAAAAAGGAACCTATCCACTTAAGGACCTTTCTCTGTGTTCCTAGTTTCCTCAGTCTGTCCAGTAATATGGGGTGAGAGACGGTGTTGAATACTGCTGATAAATCCAGCAGCACCAACACCACCCTCAAGCCCTGGTCCAATGTCCATCGGACAGAATCTGCCATCTCAATTAGGGCCGACTCCGTGCTGTAGCCTTTACGAAAGCCATGCTGAGAATCATGGAAAAGGTCATGGTTCTCGATGAAGCCCGCAATTTGTTGATGGGCTAGTCGCTCCAAGATTTTGGCTGCAGCGGGAAGAAGCGATATCGGCCTATAATTAGCCGGATTATCAGGATCTAAATTGGCCTTTTTTAGAATCGGCACTAATGAGGCATGCTTCCATACTTCCGGGTAGATGCCTAAGCTCAAAGAGGAGTTCCATATGGAGTTGAAATGAGGATTAAGGAGAGAAGCTAACGCTTTATACTGTTTTATCGGCCAGGGGTCCCCCGGGGCACCTGACCTGCATCGGAGTAATTCCCTGAGAGAGGACTCCTCAGGTATTTCGGAGAACTCGGAGAGGATAGGACCATGAATATACACATCAGTCGGTTCAACAAGGGGTCCAATGCTCTCTCTACTAGGAAGAGAGGCATGAATCTGGGCTATCTTGTCCTCAAAAAATTCAGAAAGCTTGGAACAGAGTTCTTGAGAAACAGTGTGCTGACGAGTCAATGCCTGTGGGTCAGTAAATGACCTAACAATGGAGAAAATTTCTCGCGGGGCATTACTAGCTTTTTCAATTTTCTCAGCTAGGAAGTCTCTTTTGTGTTGGACAATCCGCTTTCGATACTCTTTGAGGGCTCTACGGTACTCAAGTTTACTCTCTATTGAGTACCCTGATCTCCAGCGCCGTTCCAATACTTTGCAGGCAGATTTATGAAGATGTAATTCATCCGAATACCAGGGGGCAGCTGGTGAGGCCCTAAAAGTTTAAAAGTCTCACCTCTGCCACCCTCTGGTTCACCACTGCCACCCTCTGGTTCATCACAGCACCCTCTGGTTCACCCCTGCCACCCTCTGGTTCAGCACTGTCACCCTCTGGTTCACCACTGCCACCCTCTGGTTTACGACTGCCACCCTATGGTTCATCACAGCACCTCTGGTTCACCCCTGCAACCCTCTGGTTAACCACTGTCACCCTCTGGTTCAGCACTTCCACCCTCTGGTTAACCACTGTCACCCTCTGGTTCAGCACTTCCACCCTCTGGTTCACCACTGCCACCCTCTGGTTCACCCCTGCCACCCTCTGGTTCACCACTGCCACCCTCTGGTTCATCACAGCACCCTCTGGTTCACCCCTGCCACCCTCTGGTTCAGCACTGTCACCCTCTGGTTCACCCCTGCCACCCTCTGGTTCAGCACTGTCACCCTCTGGTTCACCACTGCCACCCTCTGGTTCACGACTGCCTCCCTCTGGTTCATCACAGCACCTCTGGTTCACCCCTTCCACCCTCTGGTTAACCACTGTCACCCTCTGGTTAAGCACTGCCACCCTCTGGTTCACCACTGTCATTCTTTGGATCACCACTGCCACCCTCTGGTTCACCCATGCCACCCTTTGGTTCCCCACTGCCACCCTCTGGTTCACCCCTGCCACCCTCTGGTTCACCCCTGCCACTCTCTGGTTCACCACTGCCACCCTCTGGGTCAGCACTGTCACCATCTGGTTCACCACTGCCACCCTCTGGTTCACGACTGCCACCCTCTGGTTCATCACAGCACCTCTGGTTCACCACTGCCACCCTTTAGTTAACTACTGTCACCCTCTGGTTCAGCACTGCCACCCTCTGGTTCACCACTGCCACCCTCTGGTTCACCCCTGCCACCCTCTGGTTCACCACTGCCACCCTCTGGTTCATCACAGCACCTCTGGCTCACCACTGCCACCCTCTGGTTAACCACTTTCACCCTCTGGTTCAGCACTGCCACCCTCTGGTTCACCACTGCCATTCTTTGGTTCACCACTGCCACCCTCTGGGTTACCCATGCCACCCTCTGGTTTTCCACTGCCACCCTCTGGTTCACCCCTGCCACGCTCTGGTTCACCACTGCCACCCTCTGGTTCAGCACTGCCACCCTCTGGTTCACGACTGCCACCCTCTGGTTCACCCCTGCCACCCTCTGGTTCACCCCTGCCACAATCTGGTTCACCACTGCCACCCTCTGGTTCAGCATTGCCACTCTCTGGTTCACCCCTGCCACCCTCTGGCTCAGCACTGACACCCTCCGGTTCACCACTGCCACCCTCTGGTTCACGACTGCCACCCTCTGGTTCATCACAGCACCTCTGGTTCACCACTGCCACCCTCTGGTTAACCACTGTCACCCTCTGGTTCAGCACTGCCACCCTCTGGTTCACCACTGCCACCCTCTGGTTCACCCCTGCCACCCTCTGGTTCACGACTGCCACCCTCTGGTTCATCACAGCACCCTATGGTTCACCCCTGCCACCCTCTGGGTCAGCACTGTCACCCTCTGGTTCACCACTGCCACCCTCTGGTTCACGACTGCCACCCTCTGGTTCATCACAGCACCTCTGGCTCACCACTGCCACCCTCTGGTTAACCACTTTCACCCTCTGGTTCAGCACTGCCACCCTCTGGTTCACCACTGCCATTCTTTGGTTCACCACTGCCACCCTCTGGGTTACCCATGCCACCCTCTGGTTTTCCACTGCCACCCTCTGGTTCACCCCTGCCACGCTCTGGTTCACCACTGCCACCCTCTGGTTCAGCACTGCCACCCTCTGGTTCACGACTGCCACCCTCTGGTTCACCCCTGCCACCCTCTGGTTCACCCCTGCCACAATCTGGTTCACCACTGCCACCCTCTGGTTCAGCATTGCCACTCTCTGGTTCACCCCTGCCACCCTCTGGCTCAGCACTGACACCCTCCGGTTCACCACTGCCACCCTCTGGTTCACGACTGCCACCCTCTGGTTCATCACAGCACCTCTGGTTCACCACTGCCACCCTCTGGTTAACCACTGTCACCCTCTGGTTCAGCACTGCCACCCTCTGGTTCACCACTGCCACCCTCTGGTTCACCCCTGCCACCCTCTGGTTCACGACTGCCACCCTCTGGTTCATCACAGCACCCTATGGTTCACCCCTGCCACCCTCTGGGTCAGCACTGTCACCCTCTGGTTCACCACTGCCACCCTCTGGTTCACGACTGCCACCCTCTGGTTCATCACAGCACCTCTGGTTCACCACTGCCACCCTCTGGTTACCACTGTCACCCTCTGGTTCAGCACTGCCACCCTCTGGTTCACCACTGCCACTATCTGGTTCACCACTGCCACCCTCTGGTTCACCCATGTCACCCTCTGGTTCCCCACTGCCACCCTCTGGTTCACCCCTGCCACCATCTGGTTCATCACTGCCACCCTCTGGTTCACCCCTGCCACCCTCTGGTTCACCCCTGCCACCCTCTGGTACAGCACTGTCACCCTCTGGTTCACCCTTGCCACCCTCTGGGTCACCCCTGCCACCCTCTGGTTCAGCACTGTCACCCTCTGGTTTACCCCTGCCACCCTCTGGTTCATCACTGTCACCCTCTGGGTCACCCCTGCCACCCTCTGGTTCAGCACTGTCACCCTCTGGTTTACCCCTGCCACCCTCTGGTTCATCACTGTCACCCTCTGGTTCATCACTGCCACCCTCTGGTTCACCACTGCCACCCTCTACCGAGACCTTTTGTGACGCACCGGCAGCACAAAAGATGCGCCATGGTGCTGGGTATTAACAACGTGACACATCTCTCTGTGAGATGCGTCATGTTGTAAAGCCCTGCGCCATCAGGAGGTGTTCCGACTCAGCCTCCTAAAAGTGGCTGAGTGAAATCTACAAGATTTCACTCAGTCACTTTTAGGCCAATGCTGCGTCAAAACCCTGCGCCTGCTTGAAGCAGGCGCAAGGCTTGATGCAGCATTGGGGAGATAGGGCCCCCCAGAGCATTAGACTCGTTTTGTGTGCCCTTGTGCCCTCTGTTAGACTCATTTTCCCCTTGTTTTTCTGCCCTTCTGCCCTCTGTTATACTCGTTTTTTGTGCCATTCTGCCCTCTGTTATTCCCTTGTTTTTGTGCCCTTCTGCCCTCTGTTAGACTCGTTTTTTGTGCCCTTCTGCCCTCTTTTAGACTCGGTTTTGTGCCTGTCTGCCCCGTTAGACTAGTTTTTTGTGCCCTTCTGCCCTCTGTTAGACTCGTTTTTCCCTTGTTTTTCTGCCCTTCTGTCCTCTGTTAGACTGTTTTTTGTGCCCTTCTGCCCTCTGTTAGACTCGTTTTTCCCTTGTTTTTCTGCCCTTCTGCCCTTTGTTAGACTGCTGTTTGTGCCTCTCTGCCCTCTGCATCACCACATCATCACTCAGCGCTACCCCAGCATCACTCAGCTCCACCACAGCACCACTCAGCACCACCACAGCATCACTCAGCACCACCACAGCATCACTCAACACCACCACAGCATCACTCAGCACCATCCCAGTATCACTCAGCACCACCACAGCACCATTCAGCATCACCACAGCACCACTCAGCACCACCACAGCACCACTCAGCGCCACCCCAGCATCAATCTGCGCACCCATTCAACAACAACTGGTTCAAATATGTTCTCTCAATGTTTCAAACTTTATTACAGATGTCACAAAAAGATGTTAATATTTCACTTCTGTTCTTGGATTTTCGTCACAATAAAATACACTGAACATAATCTTCACAATAGTTATTTACAAAAGTTTAAGCTATTGCCATTATAAATTAAAATCACTTTTATTTAAGTATTAATTATTTAAAAAAATTAAAAGCCATTGTAATTTGTAATATCAATACAGCTAAGTCACGTAAATACAAAACATGCGAGACCTATTGCATTGCAAATGCTTGTTTGTACTTTGTCATCTACGAGATCTTTGCAACGTTTCAAAAGAGAGAAAGAGAGAGAGATAGAGAGAGAGAGAGGGAGGGAGAGAGAGAGTGAAAGAAAGAAAGAAAGAACGAAAGAAATAAAGAAAGAAAAAAGAAAGAAAGTAAGAAAGAGAGAGAGAGAGAAAGAAAGAAAGAAAGAGAGACACAGACAGAGAAAGAGCAAGAAAGTGAAAGTGAAAGGGAGAGAAAGGGAAAGAAAGAGAAAGAGCGAGTAAGAGAGAGAGGGGAGAGAAAGAAAGAAATAAAGAAACAAACAAACAAACAAACAGGGAGAGAGAGAATGAGAGAGAAAGAAAGAGAGAGACAGCGAAAGAGCAAGAAAGTGAAAGAGAGAAAGAGAGGAAGAAAGGGAGAGAGAGAGAGAGGGATAGAGAAGAGGAGAGAGGGAATCGACAGAGAGAAAGAGAGGGAGAGAGAAAGAGAGAACGAGAGAGAAAGAAAGAAAGAGACAGAGAAAGAGCAAGAAAGTAAAAGAAAGAGAGGGAGAGACATGGAAAGAGAGAGAGAAAGAGAGAAAGACACACAGAGAGGGAAAGAGAGAGAGAGGATGAGAGAGAGAAAGAGAAAGAGAGAGAGAAAGAGGGAGAGTGAGAGAGAAAGAAAGAGAGAGAAAGAGAGAGCGAGAAAGAGAGGATGTGAGAGAGAGAAAGAAAGAGAGGGAGATAGAGAGAAAGAAAGAGAGAACAACGGAGAAAGAAAGAGATAAGCAGAGAAAGAGGAAGAACTTGAAAGAGAGAGAGAAAGAGATAAATAGAGCAAGAAAGGAGAGGGAGAGAGAGATTGATAGAGAGAAAGAGAGAGAGAGAAAGAGAGGGAGAGAGAGATAGAACGAGAGAAAGAAAGAGAGGCCGGATCTCTGAAGGGCCAGATTCCTGAGTTGCCCCTACAGAACATACAGCTTTTTATTTTTAGCAAAATGCATATGAAAATTGTGCTGTAAAGGTCTCTTTTAGTTTAACCCCTCCTGACAACTCAAAATGGGTGTATTTGCCATCCTCTCCCTTCTTCCAGTGTTTTATATCTGTAAGTGCTTCCTGATGAGGTTTAATTCCTGGGACAGGGGCCTCATTGCCTACTTGTAACTATTCTCTGACCCTGCTTCAAGGGTCAGAGCAGGGTCAGAGAATAGTTGCAAGTAGGCAACGAGGCCCAGGAAGCACTTAGCAGCAGGTGCCCAAGTTGAAGTTAATTTCTTTGTAACCCTTTTGTAAAAGGTTACAAAGAAATTAGGTTCAACTTGCACCTGCTGCTGTAACCCTTGCTTTGCTGAAAATTCGTCCCCGCTGATTCACACATTTTACCGCGATTTCGCGACATTCGCGAAATCGCGGAAAATGCTCAAATTCGCACACGAAACGGATTTTACGCCCACCCTTAGTGTTTTCCAGTTATTTCAATACCATAAAAAACAGTGGTTATCAGTGGTTACACATTTTCACGCTATTAAAACAACAGAAACAGTGTTTTTCCGGTGTTTATGGAAGTTTTTGCTTTTATTATTGCTTGCTTTCTGCACTGATATTGCATGGTATATAGACAGTGTACGTACAGTGTATATGAGGTTCAAATGCATTTTTACAAATAAAACTTATCGTAGTACACCATACAATACTTCTTCAGTGAGTCTTTGGTCATGCACGCTCACTCTTTCTGTCTCATGTAAACTTTTATCTGTGAAAAGGCCCTCTCAACATTGGCACTTGAAACAGGCAATGGCAAAATAGCCAGTACACAATTTGATAACTCTGGCCACTGGCATAGCTTTTGCACGCCAATACTGGCGCACCTGGAGATTGTGATTCTCTGCGACAGGTACTGCAACATATGCGTTGAACTGGGTGCATATGCCCTCAGAGTTATTGAAGCAGTCAAAAATGGGACAGCACTTTTGTAACTCCAGAGAAGATTTCCCTTTACGGAAGGGATCTATAACTTTTGCAGAGTACCACAGTGAGGCTTCATTGACTTCAAATGCCATGTTTGGTTAAGGGCTATTTCTCAAACACTGTAAAATAAAAGTTCCTGAATTTCTCCTCAACATTTCTTTGCTTACCAAGTGGCAAGCACTTGAACATAGAACATGTTGTAGTGTCAAAGTCACTAAAAGTATCACCCAGCTTACTCTCAAGGAGATGTTTCACATCTACACGAAATTATGCTGAATACTTGGCAGAAAAGGTGTTTTCAGACTCTAGATTTTTTATTATGTCCGCTACCGCAGTCATGATTTCCTGTAAAAATCTAAGAATGCAGTAGAGTGTACTTTTTTCAAATCACCATCAATATGTGACCAAAGATCCTCACATTCTTGCTGTCATCATCATTACTCAGCAAAAGTGCTGTAAACGGTTGCCACATGGATAATATAGCATTCACACCCTCTAGGACTGAGAACCACTGACTAAGTGACACCGTTGAGATGACTCTTTCTTTGATGTCACACAAAGCACAACATGAGAAATATTTGTGTTTTAGTTCTCACGCATAACAAAACAGTGCACCAGAGTGAACTAAAAAGTCAATAGCATTCTTCATTAACTTTGAAGATTGTAAAGATGCTTGCAAATTGCAATCTAACAAGTGGCAAGGATCTCTTACAGGGAAGCACATCAGCTCAGGTATCAACTTTGACAGGTCATCACACAACTTTTTCATATACGTAGCTGAATCACTGCAAATACAATCAATTTCACTCCAATCTTTGTTGAACTTGGTAAGACCTTTTTGCAGCAGCATTCCAAGTGACACTGCATTCCATGTTTTCCAAAAGTCTGGTATCAGGTTTTCACCAGTATCCCAGATGCTTTGTGACTGCACTCTTTTCACATATACCTATTGTAGTGTAGTTCCTATCTTCCCAATAGGCTCTGCGCATTGGAATAATACCTACAGCAGTAAAGGCCTAGGCCAGACGTTAACTAGGTTTACTACTGTCGATACTAGACTTAAGTTTTGGTTTTGCCAGCGTAGCTCAGAGTTCGCTAGAAACTTTCTCGAATGTTCAGGAAAGAATTAACTCCCCTGATTAGACAAGAAGGGATTTAGTTTCTGACAACCATAGAACATGACAACTTTGCTCTCCCCTAATCAAGAGTGTATCTCCAGAGTCGTGTGAGCACAAGGCAATTATTTTACTCAGTCAATACGTGCATTCTTAGTCTCATCAGATTGTAGAGAAAAGGAAGAGACGGGCGTGTTCAATAAAAGGGTGTTATTTATTGATCAGTCTCTTTTCTCGTACAAGAGAAATGGATCGATATTATTGCAATACTTATAGTTAAGTAAAGTGCATACATTAAAAGCAATAGTATAAAATAATACTGTAAAAACATTGATATGGTTTCTGAGCCATATGATGTTTAAAATGATTAAAATATATTTACATACACATATACATTTGACTAAACGTACTCAACTGGTGTTTCTAAATACGCCTACCCCGTGTACCTGACCTAAGTCTAATGCGTGGGCGGGAATAGAAAGTTACAGTTTAAGTTAAGTTTGTTTTTGCCAAGTGAATAACTAAAGAATTCTCTGTGAGGGGTTATTCAGTTCTGTACCTGGAAGTTAGGATGAATGAGGAATGGTATCTCTTTCTCTGCTCTCGATATTCCAGGCTGCCTGCGAGGGCTGCCCGAAAGCGCCGGTGCTGGGTCTCTCGGTAGGAGATAGCAGCGCGTCTCTCAGCGCGTCAGGAAGGCGGGGCTGCTGCCAGCGGGGTCTGCTCTGCTTCTGGGCTTCGGCAAGTATGGCTGCTCCGTCTCGTCACCACGCGTGTGTTTGCATAGGGCAAGATCAGCAATATTTATACCTTAAAGGTGCCGAGATTGACGTAAGGATGGACATAGATACGTCAATAAAGATGTCATACGACTTGCTCGTTAGCACATTCTTTTACTGAAGTTCTCTGTGAAATCAAAACAATGGCCGCACGGATTTTCCAGGTTGTCATAGGTTTGATTTGTTATGAGAAAGTCGTATGCCTTATCAGGGGCTGGAGGAATGTCGCTTGTCTAATTAGATCTCAAGCGTTATGACCTAATCAGATAACACGTTCCTGTGCCGTAGTGTGACTGCGTCAGATAACGGTATCTGCATCATGGGGGCTTTTCTTGCCTCATGGGCTGACTGTTAGTTAACTTGATAGTTAGTTTAACCAGAATAGGGTCAGGAATAGGGGGATCGATTCAGAACCTATAGGAATACATGACACCCACTCCACGCTAACTATGGTCATATTTACTAATCTATGCATAGTATAACATAGTACAACATACTATAGAGTATAGTGTATACCTTACCACCCCAAAATACATAAATGCATTTTGAAATTTTCAAATATACTGAAAAATTGCAGTCATATATATTGTATGCACTTAAGCTATGAATTAAACGCTAAAGTAAACACGCATTTGTAGACATTATTGCTTATTTGGTATATGAGAAATACACATGAAATGGCTCTTAATATGGCTATACAGAAAGAAAGTTCGAGACCATTTCATCACATGATAAAATATTTGTGAACATACCAGCGGGCAACTAAAGTTAATAAAGTATCTAAAAATAGAAGTCTTAGTTCTCTAGGAATAGTTTCTTACTTTAAGCAGAAGATAAGTGTCCCGAAAATATTGTAAAAAATAATTTGGGGCTGCTAAAAAATTGTTGTCCGTGAACTGGTGGGAAAAATTGTTCATGTGACTTTATTTTTAAAGTTGAAGGCCGAATTCAGGGAACGCCGCGTGCGAGCTTGCTCAAAAGTGTCTATTTCTGTTCTGGAGAGAACATCATATCATTAAGGCTTTCGAAAAAACTGTCAACAGCTTCATGGGAAAGTTCCACTAAGTCGGAAATAGGTGTAACCATGCATTCGTGCGCATGATTGTCTCCATTGACATTCTGATTCGCATTGCTGACAGAAGGTCGTACCTGATTAATGCTGCTTTCATCTTGAACTTCACTACTCTTCAATCGTAGTGGTGAAGACTCCACGAATGCCGTCATCAGGATTGGCAGCCTTTGAGGGCAGCACAAAGCGTGAACCTTGGTAGGAACCAACAATGTATCTGCATCCACTGGCGCATCCGATTGTAGCGTCAGACAGGTGTCTAACACGCATTCTTCTCCGCATAGCAGACATCTCAATACAGGTAAAACACATCTTTGCCACATTGGTCGAAATGATAGAAACCAAGTCATGTTCAGGTCTCTAAGCCGGGAGAGTCCCAGGATTTTTGATATCCGGTCCCGGTATCCAATGGCTAGGATTGTATCTTCCATTGTCGCGAGAGTTTGATCTGTGACATGGGTTGCCATAACGAAAAATAAGGACTAAGAATAGGATTCCTGCAATTAGTCCCAGGATCAGGGGAAGTCCGCCAAAAATCGAATGGACGAAATCTGGAAAAATACCCAGTATGGCTTTGAATGGTGTTAATGCCATCGAAAATACTGTCTTAAATACTTTTGAGACCCCAGTGGTATCAGAAATATTTAAGATTTCGCTCAGGATTTCCGCGAAATGTACGGGGGAATTAGTCGATAATAATGTATGTATCTCTGCAGTCGTCCTTGCGACTTGTAGATCATACGTTTCTTTTGATGACGTGAGCCTTGTAGGCGTCTGAAGAAGCACTGTTTTCATTCTGCTTAAAGTATCTATTCGAATAGAAGTAATTTTCAAACTGGGCCATGCCCTTGCCTCCCTGTCTGGAAAGGAGCTGGGGAACAAAGAACGTCCACAGCACTTGACCTTCGCAGTTGTAGTGACTAGATAAGGAGTCCCGGGCATAAGACTACAACATTTGCGGTCTACAATAAGAATGTAACTCCCATTATAGAGTCTTTGAAAGAATGGTTCTATTTCAGTTGCAGGTGCGCCTTGCTGGTGACATGAAAGGTTGTATGAATTCCCTTCACAGGCTCCATGCAAACTAATTCCGTTACACAGAAGCGTGCCGCTTAGTGACATAGCACAATTGTTGCCACTAAGAAACACTTTCTGTCCTTTATTACTGACACATGCATGTGAATAGGGCAGGTTCCGAGTTGTTTTAAGGTACCCCTTCCCCAATTTCTCGTACATGCCAGCCTGTATATATTTTTGGCAGTATTGAAACCTGAAGGTTGAGATAGGAATATTTATGATTCCGTGGATTATCCATTCACTGACAGGTCGTTCTGACATTGTCATTGGTAATCTTTCTAGTTTTTTCAATGCTCAAGATTGTATAATCAGCACCCTTTTGCGCCATACCGATTTGTCTATCAGTAAGGTTAAAGATTTGGAATAGTGACGTTGTGTTGATTAAACGCCAAGGCACATAGCCTGAACGCAGATTTTGTAACGTCCAGCCAAGCTGTACAATAGAACGCAATTGTGACTGACCATGTTGTAATAACAGTAAGTCTTGCGATAATATATCGATTGCTGACGACACAATGCTGTCCAAAGAAAAAATTCTGGAGGACAGAGTCATTAACCCATTGTCCACTACAGAAAGTGATTTTTCCAAATTAATACGGTCAATTTCCCGTATTCTCTCTGCTGTTTCAATTTGATTAACCTTCCAGGCCTCATTGTATGCTGCATATACAGAGGCTGCTATGAAACGCTTTTGACGCTGTTTGCGTGGTCCCATTATGAAATCACGCAAGTCAGCACCATCAGTAAGTAAAGTTAGGTGTTGCTTAATTTCAGGCAGTGTGGAAGTTTGTAGCCACTGAAGGCATAATTTGCCCACACTGTAGGTTGTTATTATCCCTGGGTGATGTCTTTGGGGATATCTAGGGTCTGGCCTGGTCAGTTTCAACCCCTGTGTTTTATTCACGAATCTGTCTTGACAGTTATTTGTATCTGTGGGCCAGATCAACCATTGTTTCCAATTAGGATGTGTTCTGTTTTTGTTTAATATATGGTTTACGTCTATCTCTTCATCTGTATCAGAGTTATTGCTAAACATTGTTGGCTTTGGAATAGACGGTTTATTTAAATCTTTGATTTTGGCTAAGCCAAGACAGGTGGTTTGTTGAACAGTGTCATTTAAAAATATCATTTGTTCTGGGATCATGCAAGCTCTAAACAAAGCTTCTAAACCCTGTACTTGCCATTCTTTTGTACCCCAAACACTTTTCAAATCAACATTTTTGTCCCAATAATCAAATCCAAAAGTATTCATTTCTTCGAAGAATGAATCTGAATATATCAACTTTGTGTTGGTTATCATGGTTTTCATCCCTGTCTTGTTTGACAATTTATAATAAAATGTTTCAGCATTACTTGTGTTAAAACCTGAAAAATATGAATATTTGTCGTAAACAGTTCTTGAGCTCCCTTTTGGAGGTGTTGCACAATGTTCCCATTGATTATAATTTAAAACATTTCTAGGTTGTGCAGATTTATGTAAAAAATGGTTACCATAGTGGTTATAGCAATACATACTATCATAATTTGTAGAACCTTGCAAATAATCATGTTTTGTAAATTTAGCAGACATTACTAAGTCAGACATCATGTTATTAATGCTTTCGAAGTCCCAATCATCAGCAAATGAGTTTGGTTTTGCAAAGTCACTCAAGGAGATCTTGATTTGGTGTGGATATTTCAGGATCTCGACCGGACCATAAATTTCATAGTCAGTGTTGTCCCAGGCAACCCCACCAGGTATAGGATTGGCTGTGAAGTTGGCTGAAGAAAGTTCTCTTTTCTCGACGTGTGAAGATGTGTGTGGTTTGAGGACCAAGTTGATGTTCTGACTTGCTGTGTCCATTTTAGCATATTTTCCCTCAATGAAGCGTCCCAAAGTTAATACCATGATGAGCCAAAGTATGAGGATAAATGCACCAAAACCCACCCAAAATTCAATCCATGGAGAAATCAGATATGTTTCTTTCAGTTGGTTCAAAAGTTCCTTAGCTTTGTCTTTAAAGGATTTTGATGATGGCTGTGTCTTTGATTCACTGAGGCTTTCAGAGGAATCATCCAAGTTGATGAAGTAGCCGGATGCAGTTATGTCGATTGTTCCAATTGCTTCAGGATTTTTGTTTCTTGCATTTTCACTTGGTACTTCATTATAGATTGGTGTGTCTCTGCTAAATGTTTTTATTTGGGTTTTTCAGAGGTCTGAGTTCTATTGCATCGTTGCATAGTCCTTGTTGTTCTTCTGTAGGCGTTTCGAATGTGATGAGCCTCTTTGTTAGGACCTCTGTACTGGTAGCAAACCTTGGTGTTCTGCTACTTATTGGGAGTCCACTTGGCCTACTGTTTGTTATCGGCCACATGTTGTGGTTTTACCAGGTCGATGGATACAACTCGGTTCTCCTTTTTACCAGCAAGTGGCGGTAGTACAACTGATCTTGTCCCGTTGACAGACAAGACAGGAACTGCTTTTCTGTAAGAAGGCCCAAATTCCTTCTTTACCGCGATCTTCTCCCTGACTAGATCCCCGACTTTTGGAATCCAGACAGGTCTTGCTGGGACAGGTGGTGATTCTTCAGTGGTTGTTGGCTGTTGTTTCAACTGTATGTTGCTCAGGTCTTTTCTTGTTTTGTTTAAGTCCTGCAAAATAGCCAAACGGTCTTTGACATCAAAGCTTTTTTCTTTAACCACTGAAGTCTGACTGTCGAGGTCAGAGATAATCATTCTAGTTCCAAATAATAATTCGTACGGACTGAATCCCTTCAGAGAATTTCTTGGCAAGTTATTTAGACTACGTTGGACACTTATTAGATGTTTGACCCACCCAGCTCCCGAACCTAATACCTTTGCCGTTATAGATTGCTTTATGTCACGGTTTTTTCTTTCAACAATTCCGTTCCCCTCAGGGTGAAATGGAGAGTACCGCAATTGCACGCCCATGCTGACCATGGCCTCCTTATAAGCCCGAGAGCTAAAAGCAGGACCATTGTCCGAATGCAGCATGCCAATTGCGTATGTGCCGATAAAGACTCGCAAATCTTTTATAACAGTTCTGGCGTCAGCCGTTCGCTGGGGCCACATCCATATAAATCTCGTGCATGAGTCCACTGCAACCAAGATATATTTATAGTTACCATCCCTTTGTAAGGGACCGCAGTGGTCTAGATAAACACAGGCTAATGGTTTATCCGAGATTAGAAGGGGCGTCTGAGCTGGACGTCTCACCGTTGATACTTTCATTTTTTGACATATTTCACATGCTAGAACATAGTTCCTTGTTTGTCTTCTCATTTGTGGCCACCAGTATCTCTGTTTTAATAATGATACTGTGGCTGAGACGCCAGCATGAATAGAAGCAAGCCCTTCGTGTGCCGCTATTATTAGTCCTAACCTATGTTCCATGTTTGGAATTGCCCTATCCCCCACTCCAGGGATTCGAGCAAAAGGAACATTGTTTGCATCAGTTATGTATGAGTATTTTACTGGAAAGCCTTTAGGGAGTGGTTCTATCGAATCCTTTTCTGAAGCGCTGACAGCTTGTAATATTTCGCTGTCTATTTTTGTTTTTGACCGGGTGACGGCAGCTACGGAAGCCGTTTGCACAGCTGCCTTCGCGGCCTCATCAGCCAATGAATTCCCTGCAACGTGAACGCCATCACGTTGATGACTCAGCGTATGTATCACGTGAGTCTTTGGTAGTTCTTTTTGCAGAAGAACTACTTGTTCCCATAGCATTTTATGCTTGATTGTGCCACCTTTCGCATCCTTGAAACCATTCTGAAGCCAGATCTGCAAGTATTCATTGTAAGACTGAACGCAATAATACGAATCACACACTATGAGTGTGGGGAATTCTCGATCGGTATTTTCAAGCGCCATCTTGAATGCCAGTAGTTCAGCTCGCTGAGCTGTACAATCTCCTAGGGATTGTGTTTTAGTGAGGGTTGGTTTAAATTTCCCTTCGTGCCAACGACCTTTAACAATCGCGCACGCAGCACTGTAAGCTTGCTTAGCCCCCACTGCGGGTTGTGCTGATCCGTCTGTATATATTATACAGCCGTAGTGATCTAGAGGCAGAATTTCGGTTGGCGGAGGACATTCGAATTCATATTGGAGAAATTCTTGTGTTTTTAAGTAAGGATCAAATTCGTACACCACGTCTGTTGCAGCAAGAGAGTTAGCCCATTGTATCCATCTTGGATGGAGCGCTTTAGCATTCGGAATGCTTGCCTTTGTTACCGCCTCTAAGGCTGGTATTGGTGTCACGATTACTATTCGTTTACCTTGTGCCAGGGCTCGTTCTTTTGCTATAGCTGTCTGTGTTGCTGTAAGAATTTTTTCCGTTGGGCTAAATTTCATTTCAGCCTTAGTGTACAAGTGTGATTTGAATGCAATTGGTACCTTTTCTCCCTCATTAGAGGTTAGGTATGTGAATCCGCAGCTCCCTGGGATGACTCGAATCACAAGATTGCGTGTGTTATCACGTGTTTCTAATTTTGTTTTAATTAGCATGTCTGTTTGTAAGGATCTCAAAATTTCTGTGTGTGTTTGAGTCCAATTGGATCTTTTAAAGTCTGGTTTAATTAGATCATAAAGGGGTTTGACCCTTTCTGCGTAATTTGCAATGTATGTTCTTCCGAAATTTAGGAAGCCTAGAATTGACTGTAGGTTTTTTAGTGCTTTAGGAGCTTGGATTACGGCACATTTCTCTAGGAAATTGTCAGCCAGGCTTTTACCTTCACTTGATAACTCATATCCTAAGAACAGGACTGTCAGATGGGCAATTCTAGACTTTTTAAAGTTGAATTTGTAACCCTCTGCTGCGAACCCAAGTATTATGGAGTTCACTCTTTTCAAGTGAGTATCCAAGTCATCATCTGTTAAGTAAATGTCATCGACATAAGATAATGCTTCATCATCATATAGTTGTAGTAAGTCTGTTACTCTCGCTGAGAATACCCCCGGGCTGTTCTTGTACCCCTGGGCTAACCGACAGAATTGCTTTTGAGTGCCATTTACTGAGAATGCAGTTAAATATCTGCTCTCTGGTGCTATGTTTTGACAAAAGAATCCATTGGAGATGTCCAAGGTTGTTTTGTATTTTTTGCGCACTATGTTATTCATTAGTGCAGCACTGTGTGAGTTTTGCACTGCAAAGGTTTTGCAACGTGTGTTAAGGTGTCGGTAATCCAAAACTAGACGATATGAATTGTCTGGTTTGGAGACCGGAAACAAAGGATTGTTCATTTGTGAGGTGCAAGTTTCAATCACCCCCTGGTATTCTAGCTGATCTAGTATTTCATTTACCTGTTTTTTAGCTTCTTGCTTAATTGGGTACTGCCTTTGTGCAGTAGGTTGTGATTTTAACTGGATTTTGTGAGGAGGAGAATCCTCATCCCATCCTACATGATTTTTATATAAAGCAGGTGCTAAGGCCACTGCCCACTTTCTAGCAAGTGTGTATTTTTTATGAATCGGGATTTGATTCGAGAAGGCAGGCATAATTACTTCTTCGCCATGAGGGCACTCCCTGACAAACTCTGGTGGCCAGTCTTTTTCAGCTAGAAGGATGTCATAACCCTTGGAGAGGTTATCCCAAAATAGTCCCCTTATTTTCCTAGTCTTATCTCCCTCTATACGTAATGTTATCTCGTATATCTTGTGGGGTTTGCTAACTCTGGTGTCTGCAGTTTCCACTTGAAGGTATTCATTCGTGTCCACTGTCTCCAGATGATTCATAAGGACTTTGCGAGCTATGCTCACTTCTGCTGCGCTGTCTAGCATTGTCTGAGCCCACTCTCCGTTTTTCAGTTGTGCCCTCAGTATTCTCGGCATTGTTAACTACCTTGATACTGGCTACCTTCTTTTTTGGAAATTGTAATTTCTTTTTTTGTTGAGCAGGTTCCTTGTCTTTGGACTTGGCGTGCTCTTCTCTTTGTTCTGTTCGTCCTCTTCTTTCCGATTTCTGCGAGGAAGTCTGAAAAGATTGAGAGGGACGTGTATCAATGTCTTGATATCTATCAGGTTTTTTAATATTATCCCTATTTCTAAGGTTATATCTTTTCCCAGAGGGGTCACTCTGGGGTGACCTGTGTCTCTGGTTCGGAGATTTCTCCCTTCGCCTAGGAGACCTTCCTCGGGACTGGAATTTCTTTTCTTTTGGATTGGATTGTTTGTTTCCATCCCAGTTCTTTTTTGGTGAACTATTATCAAAAAATATTTTTTCTGGACTTTCAGTCAGTTGCGGTTTTACTGGTATTCCACCTAAACTATCTCTACCTAGTTCTTCATAAGATTTTTCTATGATTCTGGCAATTTCAGCTGGTTGGTCTGCTATATCTGTCTCTTTTAACCTCTGGCGGATCGCCACGTTTGCTGCTTCACCTTTTATATTGGCTAGTAATATAGCCGAGACCTGCTTGAAGTCTTTCAGTAATTTCATACCAAGAGTTAAAGCTGGTTCTGGACCGTATTCATCTTGAATTTGTTTTAGCACATCTGGTATTACCGAAATGGATGGAACACCGTGCGTTTTTGTGTAGATTGAAGCAAAGACTGTACCCCAAGTGTCACAGTCCTCTATGTGTGGTGCGATTCCCATTGGGAGACATATAGTCAGAATCCTGTGTTTTTCTAGCGGGGTGGTGTCAGGAAACACCGCCTCTATTTGGGTGATTTTCTGTGCCAACCAGAATGGTATCTGTTCCCGTTTAGCCGGAACTTTACCTAGGCAGGATTGGATGTTCTGTGGTGTGATTTTATTTGTGTTCCCCTGGTGAGGGGTCAGCTGTGGAAGTTTAATCGCTGGCTGAATTGTTGAAGTCCGCATTACATACTGGACTAATTGTCTATGAATTTTTAGTAATTGTTTTAGCTGTATTAGCAGCTCTCCTGTAGACATTCTTTCGATGTCTGGGTGTGGTGTGTATCCGGCTAAGACCGGCCACGTTGCTCCTGGTCTACCTAAAGGACCGAGCCTTGTAATGTGATTGTTATGTATTAGGGCGCCATCAAATAAGAGCAAATGCTCTTGGAATTTGAGTGGTACTTCCACCTCCTCGAAAGGAGTGTAAATGTCGGGTGGAACCTCTATTTTGTAATAGTGGAAGTACTTTGTTACAGCATTTGCTGCTGGAAAATTTATCCATGTATAGTATACCTCTGTCTGCCGATATTCGTGTGCCTCAATTACGAATATGACTGTGCCACCTCTAGGTGTCAGTCCATTTTCTATAAGTTTTATGGTTATAGATTTCCTTTTGGCGACCGGGATGAGTATTATATCCCCGTCCGCATCTAGTGCTGCAGTATCAGCTGCTACTATTTCAGCTGCTAATCTAACTGCCTCTCTTTCTTCATCACTTTCTGACATTTTACTGTTAGAAAGGTTATTCTTTTTGTTTGCAGATCAGGTTTCTTATGGAACAAAGATTAGATGCACAATATTTTGGAACAGTGTATCCTTCAACGTTGACTAAACCAAGAACCTTACATAGGAGTTCCCTCCTGCGAGGTTTTGGAGGATATTACCTTTCACCCACTCCAGACGTCTTTGGAGTATTTGGGAAAAGGGGTCTGAGTGAGAAAGCACGACTGAGTTACTCTAAATGTCTTACGTTAGTTTTATCGCCCTTTCCAAACGCGTTGGGCGCCATGTAGTGTAGTTCCTATCTTCCCAATAGGCTCTGCGCATTGGAATAATACCTACAGCAGTAAAGGCCTAGGCCAGACGTTAACTAGGTCTACTACTGTCGATACTAGACTTAAGTTTTGGGTTTGCCAGCGTAGCTCAGAGTTCGCTAGAAACTTTCTCGAATGTTCAGGAAAGAATTAACTCCCCTGATTAGACAAGAAGGGATTTAGTTTCTGACAACCATAGAACATGACAACTTTGCTCTCCCCTAATCAAGAGTGTATCTCCAGAGTCGTGTGAGCACAAGGCAATTATTTTACTCAGTCAGTACGTGCATTCTTAGTCTCATCAGATTGTAGAGAAAAGGAAGAGACGGGCGTGTTCAATAAAAAGGTGTTATTTATTGATCAGTCTCTTTTCTCGTACAAGAGAAATGGATCGATATTATTGCAATACTTATAGTTAAGTAAAGTGCATACATTAAAAGCAATAGTATAAAATAATACTGTAAAAACATTGATATGGTTTCTGAGCCATATGATGTTTAAAATGATTAAAATATATTTACATACACATATACATTTGACTAAACGTACTCAACTGGTGTTTCTAAATACGCCTACCCCGTGTACCTGACCTAAGTCTAATGCGTGGGCGGGAATAGAAAGTTACAGTTTAAGTTAAGTTTGTTTTTGCCAAGTGAATAACTAAAGAATTCTCTGTGAGGGGTTATTCAGTTCTGTACCTGGAAGTTAGGATGAATGAGGAATGGTATCTCTTTCTCTGCTCTCGATATTCCAGGCTGCCTGCGAGGGCTGCCCGAAAGCGCCGGTGCTGGGTCTCTCGGTAGGAGATAGCAGCGCGTCTCTCAGCGCGTCAGGAAGGCGGGGCTGCTGCCAGCGGGGTCTGCTCTGCTTCTGGGCTTCGGCAAGTATGGCTGCTCCGTCTCGTCACCACGCGTGTGTTTGCATAGGGCAAGCTCGGCAATATTTATACCTTAAAGGTGCCGAGATTGACGTAAGGATGGACATAGATACGTCAATAAAGATGTCATACGACTTGCTCGTTAGCACATTCTTTTACTGAAGTTCTCTGTGAAATCAAAACAATGGCCGCACGGATTTTCCAGGTTGTCATAGGTTTGATTTGTTATGAGAACGTCGTATGCCTTATCAGGGGCTGGAGGAATGTCGCTTGTCTAATTAGATCTCAAGCGTTATGACCTAATCAGATAACACGTTCCTGTGCCGTAGTGTGACTGCGTCAGATAACGGTATCTGCATCATGGGGGCTTTTCTTGCCTCATGGGCTGACTGTTAGTTAACTTGATAGTTAGTTTAACCAGAATAGGGTCAGGAATAGGGGGATCGATTCAGAACCTATAGGAATACATGACACTATCACTATACATTGCATTGAATGTTTAAAGCCTGAGGTGTTTGGCAATTCACCTACTATCAATACTGACTCACTAGAAAAGGGGGCTGATGTTTCAAGGGTTTTTACCCATTATCTGTGGGTAAATGTGATGGTACATATTGGGAAAGATCCTCATGAAACCTTCAATTTTCCTATCAGTGAAAGACTCAAACGTAGCCTAAAAATCAAATGATTTAGATATTTCCTGATTCTCTAAAGGTAATAAAATACATAAACAACACCTAAAACCTGCTACTAACCCCTGTATCTTTAGACCAAAGACCACATAACTGAAAAAAGGATGAAGAAACAATATTTTAGTGACATCCCTAAACAAAAAAACTCAAGCAGAATAATGTTTGCCCAGTCTTACTTACTGCCACCTTATATACCAAAGTTACATTGTATTGGCCCATTCAGGAAGAAATCAAAATTACTATTTCACTCTCCTTTTCCTTTCTTTGAAGGGCATTTAGTTTTGGTTGTGCAGGTTTTTTTCCAGTGTTTATATGTTTACACTATTTCCCTCCCGGTGGGGTTTTATCAGTTATTATAGGTTTAAACCTAAAACAGGAGAGCCTAATTATAGAGCCAAAAGGTCAGTGGCAGCAGGGCAGGTGGGAGGGGCAGGGTCACCCACAGACAACCAGAGCCTAGGACCGAATCCCTGGAGCACATACACAGAGTCCTTGGTGCATATGAACGGGCCCAGAGACGAACGAGCCGGTCAGATCAAGATTCCCGTAAGCTCCTCCTGCTGATGAGGTCCATGGACACCCACATGGACCAAATTGTGGACCTCTTGGGCCAGCTAGTGGCAGTACTGAGGGACAGGCCTGTGCCACAAACAACACGTCCCCCTCCCACTGGTGGTCCGCAGGATGACAGTTCACCATCCTCCCCTGCGGCCACAGAGAGGGGTGAGTCCTCAGACCCCACTAGCCCCCCAGCAGAGGCCTCCCCTGCCAAGCGGCAAATGGGCCATCCGAAGAAAATCCTAGGAGCATCTGTTGGCAAAGCAGCTGCCAAATGCCAGTCACAGAGCCAGCCATTATGGCAACACTCTTCCCCACTGCATTGACTTTTTAGACTGTCCTTCCCCACACTTCCTTGTGAATGGCATCTGCCTGTTGGACTGGGTCACCACATCTATGTGGTGACTACTTGATTATATCATTTACCATAACTGTCAACTCACTGCTTCACTAATCACCTCACTGTAAATGTTCACCCCCTCACATGTCACCATTGTAAATAAACAACTCCTTACACACATGTTGTTATACCTGCTCCGTCTTTATTACAGGATGTAAAGTCTTCACCATGATTACAATGTACCAGGAGTGGTTGAAGGCACCTAGGAAAACACAACAGAACAACATTCAGTAGTCTGAATGTGGCATCACAGACATCACACAACACTTCACAACAATAGAATCCCACATGCACACATCATAATGGGCAATAAATGCCAACATTCACATCCTGTAGATGTTCCTAAATGAACTGTCCCAGAAACATTGCCAGCCACCACTGAGTCTACAACCAGCTGCTGTCACAAATCACACATATACCTTCACAACAACAGCAACATCACCAGACAGTTTGTACGTTGTACATTGTCACCCACCTTCAAGTGAAGTAGATGGTGATGAGTTGTTGACGCAGGTCAACACCTTCCTCCTCTCCACTGTCCTCATCACTGGACACAGGTTGGTTTGTAGGCGGGGGCCTTGGCTGCTCATCATCATCCAGGATTAGGGGAATCTCCTTGCGAATGACTACGTTGTGGAGCATGCAGCATGCCACTACAATCTGACACACCTTCCCGGGCGAGTACATCAGTGCAGCTCCGGTCTTGTCCAGGCAGCGGAAACGTAACTTCAGTAGACCAAAAGTACGCTCCACCACACGACATGTCCTCCCATGGGCATCATTGTAGTGGACGTCAGCTGGTGTCCTGGGATTCCGCAGTGGGCCCAGCAACCAAGGACGGTTAGAATATGCAGTCACCTAGGTGTGACAAGCACAAATAAACATTGCAATGTCGCTGAGGCAGAGGACAGCGGGTCACACACACAGCACGCCATATGACTAGGCATACTCACCCACAATCCATGCACGCTCGGGAAGCAGATTAGCCATCAGCTGGGGTACAATGCTGTTACGCAGGATGTATGAGTCATGGGCCGAGCCTGAGAATCTGGCACACACGTGTGCGATGATCATATCTGCCTGACACACCACTAGCACATTTATGGAGTGATAATGTTTACGATTCCTGTAAATGTGCAGTGAGCACCGGCTCAACTGCAGGTTGGATCCCCATTGTGGACCGCCCCCAGCGACCATTTTCGCTGTTGCAATTTGTCTAACACTTACAGTAATCCTCTGGTTTTCAACACTCCTGCCTGGTCTCCTCCTTGACCAAGACCCATTAGGACACCCGCTGAGGTCCCTATCATCCGCTGGCTCCGCCCACGGATTTGGGCCTCGCAGAACTCCGCTGCCGTTCTCCAATCGTGGAGGAATGTAAATAAGGCATGAATTACAATGTCCTGAAGATGATCCCGCTATTCTTAAATGGGGATCGAAACGTCGTCGACTCCCTACACTATATGTTCTTTGACTATATCATATGTAAAGTCACAATAGTGTATTCCTGAAACAATTGTCTGCTAAATTCGAATGTAGGCAGACTATCTCCTCTTGCCTAATACCCGCCCTCTATGTATGTCGCACTTGTCTATATGTGGTAGTAGGACACAGGCTCTGTCCCACTTGATATTCTGTAGATAACTGACAACATAAACTTTATATGTTATTAAACCCTGTCTGGCTGGACAGATAATATAGAATTGATTCTTGATCTATATTTATTTTGCTTGATTATCCTTGACTGTCCAAGGACCACTGTCCTTTGTGTTAGAAGGGCGATCTCAGAGGGCCAGGTTGTGCTCACCCGACCACCCCAGGACCCACCTCTCCCACAGATCTTGCCGAGTCTTATCGTGAGGTCCCCCCCCGGGGAGGACTTCGAATCTAGGATCGTACACACTGAGCTCACACCACACTTACGAACGGACACCACAACGTTGGATTTCAGTAACAAGTTCTTTATAAGCAGTAAAAGAAAGTAGCACTCTTATGTACACAATGATCGAGGGATCACAAAAGTCTTTGAGGATTCAGAAAGGGGGAAGCGGGACAGTCTTTAGCCTTTGGACCAGTACGAGGCGTACCCTGCGCACAGCTCTCAATCCTCGAGCCGGGGGGTACGGAAGGTGATGGTGGACTGGCTGCTTCGCTCACGTCGGGTCGACTCGGTCGTGATGATGATCTCAATGGTCCAGCCGGACCATAGTACTCCTCTAGCAGCGACGAGGTCAGCAGGGCTCGATCCTGGGGAGTTCGTGAAGAGCCGCGACAGCGTCAGCAGGGCTCAGGTGGTTACAGGTTCCAGCTCGAGCCGCGACAGCGTCAGCCGGGCTCCGAGGTCTTAGGGAGGACGAGCCGCGACCACGTCAGCAGGGCTCCGATGGTTACGATTTCAGCTCGAGCCGCGACAGCGTCAGCAGGGCTCCGAGGTCTTTAGAGAGGACGAGCCGCGACAGCGTCAGCAGGGCTCCGATGGTTACGAGGTCAGGTCGAGCCGCGACAGCGTCAGCAGGGCTCGGGTGGTTCAGTTCCTTGTTGTGAAGAGGGAGCCGCGACAGCGTCAGCAGGGCTCAGCGATGCGAGGTTGAGTTCTTCTCAGGGTCAGCCGCGATCAGATCAGCAGGGCTTCAGGTCCAAGATACAACTGCCCGCTAGTTGTCGGGCGGGCCCAGATATAGTCCAGTTGCCCTTTGATGTCCGGACCCTCGCAGGCGGAGGTCTCAAGCCCTGGGGGCTGGTCGTTGGCGAGGTCCGGCGGTTGGCTCTTTGATCCTTTGAAAGATGGGTCCGGGAATTCCCAGACGCCCAGCGGGTCTGAAGCCAGCACTCGGGGAGGCCGGAGGTGCGATCGAAACTGGCCCCCAGGGGGAGGCCAAAGGTGTGACAGGTACCGGTCTCTCAGGGGAGGCCGGAGGTGCCATCGAAACTCCCTGGCTTATCTCACTCGGGGAGCCCTTTACCCCCCAGCCGGGACTGGCGCGCCTTTGGAGTCTGGGTTTCGCTGGGGCCGGGGTCACGCTAGGCCCAGGGAGACAGGGATCTTCGGGAAGGAAAATGGCTACCGGGCCTTGTGGGGCATGCAAGGTTAGGCGCTCGGAGCCGGGAGCGGGACGGGATAGGCAGGCCTGGTCGTTGGTTACGGGGGTCTGGGTTTATCGGGAGTAGGACGACCAGGCTCGGGGTGCAGGCTACACTAACGGCGATGCTGCGCAGGGGACTCGGGGTGCAGGCCTACGCTCACAGGGTGTGGAGGGACAGAGGAGAACCACGCCACGAGGCCGGGTCCAACACGCGTCCCCCCCAGCTGAAGGCGGGGAGAACTACCCATCCTCTTGGGGGTTCTCTTCGCTGAGGCAGAAGAATCGGGACAGGCCGTCGGCGTTGGCGTGGTCAGCACCAGGCCGGTGCTCGACAGTGAAGTCCATCCCCTGGAGGGAGATGGACCAGCGCAGCAATTTGGGATTCTCCCCTCTCATCTGCATTAGCCACCGGAGGGGTCGGTGGTCGGTTTGGACCCGGAAGTGAGTACCGAACAGGTAGGGCCTCAGCTTCTTCAGGGCCCAAACCACCGCGAAGGCCTCCTGCTCGATGGTGCTCCACCTTTGTTCTTGAGGGAGTAGCCTCCGGCTAATGAATGCCACTGGCTGGTCCAGGCCGCTCTTGTTCACCTGGGACAGAACTGCTCCGATGCCATGCTCGGACGCGTCCGTCTGAACTACAAACTCCCGGGAGTAGTCGGGGGCCTGTAGGACTGGAGCAGTAGACATGGCGTCTTTCAAGGTTTCGAACGCCTCTTGGCAGGCGGGGGTCCAGCTGACTTTCTTCGGCTGGGTTTTGGAGGTTAACTCCGTGAGAGGGGCTACGATGCTGCCGTACCCTTTGATAAACCTTCGATAGTACCCCGTGAGCCCTAGGAACGCCCGCACTTCCGTCTGGGTCGTGGGGGCCTCCCAGGCCACAATGGCATCGATCTTGGGCTGGAGGGGGGCTACGAGGCCGCTTCCGACCTGGTGCCCGAGGTAGACTACGGACCCTTGTCCGATCTGGCACTTGCTTGCCTTAACGGTGAGGCCAGCCCTCCTCAGGGCTGTCAGCACTGCCCAGAGGTGCTGGAGGTGCTCGGGCCAGTGGGAACTGTAAACTGCGATATCGTCCAGATTCGCCGCGCTGAACTCTTCCAACCCCGCTAGTACCGGGTTCACCAGCCTCTGGAAGGTGGCGGGGGCGTTTTTCATCCCGAAGGGCATCACCCGGAAGTGGTAGTGACCATCCAGGGTGGAAAAAGCGGATTGCTCCCTGGCCCCCTCTGTGAGGGCGATCTGCCAGTATCCGCTGGTCAGGTCGAACGTGCTAAGGAAGCGAGCAGCCCCTAGGCGATCAATAAGCTCGTCTGCCCGGGGGATGGGATGTGCATCGGTTCTGGTGACTGCGTTGAGCCCGCGGTAGTCAACGCAGAACCTCAGTTCGCGAACAGCGCCGGGGGCGGCGGCCTTCGGAACTAGGACCACAGGGCTAGCCCATGGGCTGTCGGAGGCTTCGACCACTCCTGGAGCTAGCGTCTTCGAGACCTCGGCCTTGATACAGGCCCGGACTCGGTCAGGGACGCGGTAGGCTCTGTGCCGTATCGGTGGGCTGTCTCCGGTGTCCACGTCGTGGACACACCAGCTGGTGACGCCGGGGGTAAGGGAGAAGAGGTCCGAGAACTGTCCCAGTAACTGGCGACAGTCCTCGCGCTGCTCGGGGGAGAGGGAGGGGGAGAGACTCACTCCCTCTACGGAGCCATCTTTTTCTTGGGCGCACAGGAGATCGGGGAGAGGCTCCGTTTCCTCTTCTTCCCCGTCGTCCGTGGCGAGGAGCAAACTCAACTCGGACCGGGCGAAGTGGGGCTTGAGGCGGTTCACGTGGAGGACCCTCAAGGGGTTCCTGGGGGACTGCACATCGATGAGGTAGGTCACCTGACTCTTGCGCTCCACCACATTGAAGGGCCCTGTCCACTTGTCTTGAAGGGCACAGGGCTCCACGGGGGCCATCACCCAGACCTGCTGTCCGGGTTGAAACTCGACCAGAGGGGCATTCTGGTCATACCACCGTTTCATTTCTTCTTGACTGGCCTCGAGGTTGGCCTCGGCCAGTTCTCGGAACTTCCTAGTCTGGTTCCGGAGGGCCAGGATGTAGCGAAACACATCCGGAGGGGGCTCTGGGGCCGCCGTCTCCCAACCTTCCTTGACCAGGCTGAGGGGTCCTCGGACGGGGTGCCCTTAGAGGAGCTCGAAAGGGCTGAACCCCTGGGATTTCTGGGGGACTTCGCGGTACGCGAAGAGGAGACAGGGAAGGAGGACATCCCACTTACGCCTCAGGGGCTCTTCGAGACCCATGATCATTCCCTTGAGGGTCCTGTTGAATTGCTCCACCAGACCGTTACCCTGGGGGTGATAGGGGGTGGTGAACTTGTAGGTCACCCCACATTGTTGCCAGAGGGACTTCATGTATTTCGAGATGAAGTTGGTCCCTCGGTCGCTGACGACTTCTCGGGGGAATCCCACCCGGGAGAAGATCCCCATGAGGGCCCGCCCCACTACTGGGGCCGTCACCGTTCGGAGGGGAATGGCTTCGGGGTAGCGGGTGGCATGGTCCACCAAGACAAGGATAAAGAGGTGACCTAAGGAGGTCCTGGGGTCGAGAGGGCCCACGATGTTGATTCCCACCCTCTCAAAGGGGGTACTCACCACGGGGAAGGGTTGAAGGGGGACCTTGCGCTTCCCTCCGCTCTTTCCGCTGGATTGACACGTGGGGCAGGACTTACAGTGGGCCTCCACATCGGAGCGCATGCCTGGCCAGTAGAAGTGGGTGACCAGGTGATGATACGTCTTGTCTTGTCCCAAGTGTCCCGCTAGGGGCACGTCATGGGCCAGGTTCAGGAGAAAGCCGCGGAAGCGTAGGGGTACCACCAGCACTCGGGCTGACCCTAGCTCGGCAGACTTTTGTTCGCTGTATAAGAGGCCGTTTTCCCAATAGACAAAGTGGGACCCGGACTGGTCACCGGCGGCCTGGGCGGCGGCCTGCTGCCGCGGCCCAACCAAGGACGGACAGGAGGTCTGTTCTAGGCAGAATTCTTCTCGGGACGGTCCTCCTTCCTGGCGCCACTGGGCCAGCTCAGGTAGGTCGTCCAGGCTCGTGGTCGGTTCGACGTCAGGGCCGAGGGGGCCTGCGTCGGAGGGGGGGCTTCCTTCGGGGGACCGCTCGGGGTTTCAGAGGACTCGGGGACCTCGGGGTCCTCCGGGGTTGGCGGTGCGGTCTCAAGATTCACCCCCTCGGGGTTAGCCACCCGGGCGGTCATCGACCGGGTGCTCACACAGGCCCATTCGGGCAGGCCCACCATCTCCAGGTGGGTCCTTTTCTCAACCCGCTTCCATGGGGAGCTCTCGAGATCGTTGCAGAGCAGGCAGTCCACGGGCATGTCTGAACGGACTGCCACTCGTAATTCCCCGGAAACGCCCCCCTATTCGAAAGGGACTTGAGCTATGTCAGCTGCAATCACCCTGCAGGAGATGTGGGGAACAATTTGGGCTTTGGTGACTAGGTGACGTTTGACTGCGGTGATACTAGCCCCGGTGTCTTGGAGCGCCCCTATGTGGTGGCCATTGACAGTCACCTGCTGTCGGTACTTTTCCGTGTTGTCGGGCAGGGGGGCTCCTGGGACCATCTCCCTATCTCCCAGGGAGACTAACATCATGGTGGCTGGGTCAGCCCCCTCGAACTCCTATTCCCCCTCCTCTTCTAGGGCTACTGAGGTGATGTGGCGTGCTAGGGGCCCCGCAGCGGCGGGCTTCTTGAACAAAGGGCATCGGGGGTCATTGGCATAGTGCCCTGGTTGCTGGCAATGGTAGCAGGCTTGGCTGACTCGGGGCCCTGGCTTGGCTGGGGGGAACCCTGCGCGCGCTGTGGGAGGCGAGGTGCCGGGCTGGTTTCTGGGGGGACTGCGCGGGTACCCTACCTGGGATCCCCTCTGTCTATTCTGACTCCCCCCTCCCCTCTGGCGAGAAGATCCCTGTTCATTTCGGCCAGAGTCTCCCCCGGGCCCTCGGGGGACTCTGGTGCTCACCCATCGATCGGCCTCGACGGCCAGCTTCCGGGGGTCAGCCAACTTGCTGTCTAGAAGGTGCTGTCGGAGTTCTACAAAGCAGTTCAGGGACAAATGTTCATAGGCAATGAGGTCGATGAGCCCCTCGAAGGTGGATACTTTGCTGCCCTTGATCCACCCTTCCAGGGCCCCGCTGTAGAAGTTCACATATTCCACCCAGGTGGTGCCGGGGATTTTCTTGCATTCTCTAAAGCGTTGGCGGTACATTTCAGGGGTGAGCCCCTACCTTGTGAGAAGGGCCTCCTTCATGTGGCTGTAGGAGGTCTGTTCGGCGGAGGGTAGATCGAGCAGGGTGTCCCTCCCCTCACTCAGGAATCGCCCCCACAGCCCGGCTCCCCAATCCGTTCGCGGAACTCGGTGGGAGGCCATGGCGACTTCGTAGGCCTTGAACCATTGCTGGATATCATCGTTCTTATAGTACTCCTTGACCACGTCCTTGGGGATGTGGACTTTGGGTTCCGCCGGGGGAACGGACTCTCGGGTCCCCATCGTTCGGTTGTCTTCGCTCCGGGCCTTTAGTTCGATCTCCTTCAGGCCGCGCTCGTGCTCCAGCTGGAGTCTTTTTCCTTCGTGCTCTCTCTGGAGTTTCTTCTCCTCCAGTTCTCCTTGCAGCCGCAGCTGCTCGATGGCTAGCTTCTTCTCAGCCAGCTTGAGCTCTCCTTCCATTTTCAGACGGGCTAGTTCTAGCTCGTGGTTTCGGTTGCGTTCTCGGTCGGTCATCTCTTCTTGCGACAGACCTCTCTCTGTGCTGGGACTCCGCGTCGGGGACTCTGTTCTCTCCTGCTCTGGGGCGTGGGTTTCGGTCAGGGGTGCTCCCTCTCCATCGACTTCTGTCGGTGCTGGAGGTTGTGCTCCGGCCTCCACCCAGGCTGTTAGGGCCTGTTGAAGGTCTTCTTTGGTGTTTAATCCCGTTGTCGGGATATGGAGATCTTTGCAGAATTCTTTGAGCTCTCGGTGCGAATAGTTTCCCAGAAGCTCCATCTGGAAGGTGGTCTTGTCGTTCGTGAGGCTCATGGTTGTTCTTCATTCGGGTAGTGTGTCAGTACTGTACGATCCCTAGACGTAGGTTCTTATCGCGACGCTGCCACCAATGTTAGAAGGGCGATCTCAGAGGGCCAGGTTGTGCTCACCCGACCACCCCAGGACCCACCTCTCCCACAGATCTTGCCGAGTCTTATCGTGAGGTCCCCCCCGGGGAGGACTTCGAATCTAGGATCGTACACACTGAGCTCACACCACACTTACGAACGGACACCACAACGTTGGATTTCAGTAACAAGTTCTTTGTAAGCAGTAAAAGAAAGTAGCACTCTTATGTACACAATGATCGAGGGATCACAAAAGTCTTAGAGGATTCAGGAAGGGGGAAGCGGGACAGTCTTTAGCCTTTGGACCAGTACGAGGCGTACCCTGCGCACAGCTCTCAATCCTCGAGCCGGGGGGTACGGAAGGTGATGGCGGACTGGCTGCTTCGCTCACGTCGGGTCGACTCGGTCGTGATGACGATCTCGATGGTCCAGCCGGACCAGAGTACTCCTCGAGCCGCGACGAGGTCAGCAGGGCTCGATCCGGGGGAGTTCGTGAAGAGCAGCGACAGCGTCAGCAGGGCTTAGGTGGTTACAGGTTCCAGCTCGAGCCGCGACAGCGTCAGCCGGGCTCCGAGGTCTTAGGGAGGACGAGCCGCGACAACGTCAGCAGGGCTCCGATTGTTACGATTTCAGCTCGAGCCGCGACAGCGTCAGCAGGGCTCCGAGGTCTTTAGAGAGGACGAGCCGCGACAGCGTCAGCAGGGCTCCGATGGTTACGAGGTCAGCTCGAACCGCGACAGCGTCAGCAGGGCTGAGGTGGTTCAGTTCCTTGTTGCGAAGAGGGAGCCGCGACAGCGTCAGCAGGGCTCAGCGATGCGAGGTTGAGTTCTTCTCAGGGTCAGCTGCAATCAGATCAGCAGGGCTTCAGGTCCAAGATTCAACTGCCCGCTAGTTGTCGGGCGGGCCCAGATATAGTCCAGTGGCCCTTTGATGTCCGGACCCTCGCAGGCGGAGGTCTCAAGCCCTGGGAGCTGGTCGTTGGCGAGGTCCGGCGGTTGGCTCTTTGATCCTTTGGAAGATGGGTCCGGGAATTCCCAGACGCCCAGCGGGTCTGGAGCCAGCACTCGGGGAGGCCAGCGGTGCGATCGAAACTGGCCCCCAGGGGGAGGCCAAAGGTGTGACAGGTACCGGTCTCTCAGGGGAGGCCGGAGGTGCCATCAAAACTCCCTAGCTTATCTCACTCGGGGAGCCCTTTACCCCCCAGCCGGGACTGGCGTGCCTTTGGAGTCTGGGTTTCGCTGGGGCCGGGGTCACGCTAGGCCCAGGGAGACAGGGATCTTCGGGAAGGAAAATGGCTGCCGGGCCTTGTGGGGCATGCAAGGTTAGGCGCTCGGAGCCGGGAGCGGGACGGGATAGGCAGGCCTGGTCGTTGGTTACGGGGGTCTGGGTTTATCGGGAGTAGGACGACCAGGCTCGGGGTGCAGGCTACACTAACAGGGATGCTGCGCAGGGGACTCGGGGTGCAGGTCTACGCTCACAGGGTGTGGAGGGACAGAGGAGAACCATGCCACGAGGCCGGGTCCAACACTTTGAAACAATAAAAGTGAGCAAGGGACTCACGTCTGAGCATACCCTACCAACTTATGGCGAACAAAGCGGTACAAAAGGGGGGGGTGATGGACGGAGCATTTGAAACAATCAAACACTCACACCCAGTAAACAGATCTGGGTTTAATCCATCACCGTTCTTTAGCCCACTCTGTACCCCATGATCCAGTGGCAAATAAATGCAGGGCCGCCATCACCTTATACGTTGGGGTGAAAGCTGTTGGATATGTTCTGCGAGGCTGCAGGTGGGGCTCCAACATCTCACAAAGGGTTTGTAGGGTGGCTCTATCCAGATGGCCTTTCCGGATGATCGCCTCATCCTCCATGTCTGCCAACACTGTCAAGTGACGAAGCAGATTTGGTCTCCTAGTTGAGATGAAAGTGGACACATGTCAATGCAATACATCATGAGAGGGGCACAGCATCTCACGTTCTGACTGACACAACGCCAACAATGACTGTCATCAAAATAGAGTTACAGACCAGTTACACGTAGTTACATGTAGGGACACCTTCAGCTACACAAATGGCACACTTGTTAACACGAAGCAAGTACCTCAAACACCACCTTGGTCAATATGAATGCACATAGGGATATGGCCACATTTAACATGGGCACGCCTGGGAGTATAGCATTCAGCATATGTGTAACAAAGCAACCCCACAGTTTCACACCTAGCTGCTGCACCTGACACATCTTCAGGTGTCATTTCAACCGGGCACACATCAACAACACAATGGCCACAGTCTGAGCATAAATGATGATTATGTGCTTGATCAAACATTACAGGACATGCAAAAAAGAACATCAGTCATTGAGACAAAAATTGCTGTGATTGTCACTGCACCTCAACACATTGACATGTGTACACATTGTAGAGTGCATAACAACACTGTCCTGTGTACAGGACCATCAATATCACAAGTGACATGTGAGGGAGTACATGCCAATCTACGAAATCACATACATGGCATGTGTAGTCACCAGTGGAGTAAATGGAACATTGGCATTGTGTGAAAAATGATATGCCATTAACCATGTGGCCGATGTGCACTGTTGTTGTTTTCCAGATGGCCATTGTGATTGTATGGCACCCAAATCGTAGTAGCTACCGCCTGGCCCCAGCGGTGTGTCATCAGCAATCCCCATTACACAAGTGCAGTAGTGATTGCCATAGAGACATGCCCAAATGGCGGTTGGCTTGCTCCACCACCCAAATCGAGGTGCCTCATATGATTGTATGGCACCCAAATCGCGGTAGCTACCGCCTGGCCCCAGCGGTGTGTCACCAGCAATCCCCAATACACAAGTGCGGTAGTGATAGCCATAAAGACATGCCCAAATGGCGGTTGGTATGCTCCACCACCCAAATGGTGGTAGTTACCGCCTGGCCCTAGCGGTGTGTCACCAGCAATCCCCATTACACAAGTGCGGTAGTGATTGCCATAGAGACATGCCCAAATGGCGGTTGGCATGCTCCGCCACCCAAATCGCGGTGCCTCATGTGATTGTATGGAGCAATACAAAAGGGGATGATGGACGGAGCATTTGAACAAATCAAACACTCACCCCCAGTCAACTGATCTGGGTAATCCATCACCATTCTTTAGTTCACTCAGCCACCCCAGTTCAGACATGGCTATATGCAAATCAGTCTGACCCTGTGCCTTATGGGAACAGTCCAGCCCGAACTGCCAAGCCATGTCTTCCCTGGACCGGAAACAAGCATCCTGGGACCGGTTTCGGATTCATAATCCTCATCAGCCAGGCTATCTTGAATCCAGTGGCCAAGTGAACAAGGGACTCACGTCTGAGCATACCCTGCCACACTTAGGGCGAACAAAGCGATACAAAAGGGGATGATGGACGCAGCGTTTGAACAAATCAAACACTCACCCCCAGTCAACTGATCTGGGTTTAATCCATCACCATTCTTTAGTTCACTCAGCCACCCCAGTTCAGACATGGCTATATGCAAATCAGTCTGACCCTGTGCCTTATGGGAACAGTCCAGCCCGAACTGCCAAGCCATGTCTTCCCTGGACCGGAAACCAGCATCCTGGGACCGGTTTCGGATTCATAATCCTCATCAGCCAGGCTATCTTGAATCCAGTGGCCAAGTGAACAAGGGACTCACGTCTGAGCATACCCTGCCACACTTAGGGCGAACAAAGCGATACAAAAGGGGATGATGGACAATTACACAAGTGCGGTAGTGATTGCTATAGAGACATGCCCAAATGGCGGTTGGCATGCTGCGCCACCCGATTCGCGGTGCCTCATGTGATTATATCAAAATACACAAGATGATGGACGGAATGTTGCACAATGGCAAAGCATTCACCCCCAGTCACAGATCTGGGTTTACTCCATCGTTATTTTGTACACCAAGCCACCCCAGTTCAGACATGGCCATATGCAACTCAGTCTTGACCCTGTGCCTCATGGGAACAGTCCAGACCGATCTGAGTGACTCCCATGCTCTCCACACCACTGGAGTCAAGCTATCCTGGCTCAAGACAGCTGATAGCCAGAAACTTGTCCTAGGATGCTTGATTCCGGTCCAGGAAAGACATGGCTTGGCAGTTCGGGCTGGACTGTTCCCATGAGGCACAGGGTCAAGGCTGATTTGCATATGGCCATGTCTGAACTGGGGTGGTGTGGAGTGCAAAAAAACGATGGATTTAGGCCCAGATCTCTGTACTGGGGTGAATGTATGACATTGTTCTGCATTCTGTCCATCAACTGTTGGTTTTGCATTTGTCACCCCGAGTGGGATGGGTATGCTCAGTCGTGAGTCCCATGCTCTCCACACCACTGGAGTCAAGCTATCCTGGCTGAAGATGGCTGATAGCCAGAAACCGGTCCTAGGATGCTTGATTCTGATCCAGGAAAGACATGGTTTGGCAGTAAGGGCTGTACTGTTCCGATGAGGCACAGGGTCAAGGCTGATTTGCATATGGCCATGTCTGAACTGGGGTGGTGTGGAGTGCAAAAAAACCGATGGATTTAGGCCCAGATCTCTGTACTGGGGTGAATGTATGACATTGTTCTGCATTCTGTCCATCAATTGTTGGTTTTGCATTTGTCACCCCGAGTGGGAAGGGTATGCCCAGACGTGAGTGCCATACTCTCCACATCACTGGAGTCAAGCTATCCTGGCTGAAGACGGCTGATATCCAGAAACCGGTCTTAGGATGCTTGATTCCGGTCCAGGAAAGACATGGCTTGGCAGTTCGGGCTGGACTGTTCCCATGAGGCACAGGGTCAAGGCTGATTTGCATATGGCCATGTCTGAACTGGGGTGGTGTGGAGTGCAAAGAATCGATGGATTTAGGCCCAGATCTCTGTACTGGGGTGAATGTATGACATTATTCTGCATTCTGTCCATCAACGGTTGGTTTTGCATCATGTGATTATATGGCACCCAAATTGCAGTAGCTACTGCCTGGCCCCAGCGGTGTATTTCCAGCAATCCCCATTACACAAGTGCGGTAGTGATAGCCATTGAGACATGCCCAAATGGCGGGTGCCATGCTCTGCCACCCGAATCGCGGTAGCTACCGCCTGGCTCCAGCGGTGTCACCAGCAATCCCCATTACACAAGTGTGTTAGTGAGAGCCATAGAGACATGCCCAAATGGTGGTTGGCATGCTCCGCCTCCCAAATCGCGGTGCCTCCTGTGATTGTATGGCACCCAAATCATGGTAGCTACCGCCTGGCCCCAGTGGTGCGTCACCAGCAATCCCCATTACACAAGTGCGGTAGTGATAGTCATAGAGACGAGCTCAAATGGCGGTTGGCATGCTCCGCCGTGTATCAAGGAAGAGAGAGAGGACTAGGTAGCTAGTCTGTATCCCCGTGGGTTTATATGTAATCAAAGAGGACTAGCCTATTGTGAACATTTACAGGACTCAGAACTGTATGATAAGGGGTGGACCATTAGGTTTTTTCATGAAGCCCTCACCCACCAACCTAGTTGGTGGCATGCTACATCATCGGGCCCACCCAGTGACACTGAATGTGTCCCTGGTGTGCTACGACGCCTTATTACAGCGGAGCAGGTATGTAACTGAGTGTGCAGTGTATTGACGTGAGATGTGAAGATTAAAATGCTATACAGTGGTCCCAGTACCCAAGGGTGAACTATATTTTAATAACTGGGCCTCTGTTAGCGTTTAAAAACAAGGCTGGTGGATGTAATGGGAGTACAAATTAGGAGCTCCTACATCCAGGTGTGGGCTACATGTTTCAGCCAGAGCCTTTAAATTAAGCTGGCTTTCCTCAGGACTGTAACAAAGTGAAAGTGCAATTTAAAACGTAAGTGAGTGTGTAATTACACTATGTGAAGCACTCACTAAGGTGCTATACGTGTGCGAGGGGGATTCCCTCACCAAGCATACCTGGACATACAACATATATGACAGGACGGAACATACAAGAAGAGAGTCTTAGCATGGTTGCTTATTACCACAATGATAATGAAAAATTGCCGATTTTAAGTGGTGTTGATGGCTATAAAATGCAGCAAAGGTGTAACAGTACTGGTGGTACTGTTAGCATGATAGTTATCGGGATATATGTACAGGTTTGGTGAGCTAGAGAGCGAAAGCGTCACACACAGTCTGTGGTTTGGAGCATATATTGAAAATTATTCTTACGCTGGCGTTTTGCCGCAAATTCCCCCAGGAGTGATCCGGCAGAGCTATGACCCTAGAGGGAAAGATGGACCAGTAGTGGTGAGCGACCTGCAAGGAAAAAGAGCTTACCCGGGAAAGGTGTGGAGGTCCATGTTACTCAAGGTATTGGCGGTCAAGACCTGCGGGGGACCTGTAGTGCCAGTATCGACCTCCGGAGCAGTTGTGGATGTCTGCCGAGTGTTTAAATATACCCGGTTCCATTGCGATCACCTGTTGTTGAGAGAACTCTAAAGACAGACTAACCATTGCTGTGTCTTGTTTGTATCGCACCTGTGCTGCTGTGATTGTAAGCATTCCAGGTTAGCGCATGCGCGGTAGGGTTTAATTCTATTACCGGTCAGCGTATGCGCACTAGCAATGGGCGTTGTCATGCGGCAGGTCCCGAGACTACAGGATTGTAGCGTGGTAGCTACCGCCTAGCCCCAGCGGTGAGTCATAAGCAATCCCCATTACACAAATGCGGTAGTGACTGCCATAGAGACATGCCCAAATGGCATGCTCCGCCACCCAAATCGCGGTGCCTCATGTGATTGTATGGCACCCAAATCGCGGTAGCTACTTCCTGGCCCCAGCAGTGTGTAATCAGCAATCCCCATTACACAAGTGCGGTAGTGATAGCCATACGGACATGCCCAAATGGCGGCTGGCATGCTCCGCCACCCAAATCGTGGTGCCTCATGTGATTGTATGGCACCCAAATTGCGGTAGCTACCGCCTGGCTCCTGCGGTGTGTCACCGCCAAGGAGCATGCCCTTACAGCCAATGGGAACCATAATCGTGGTAGCATGATGCAATTTAGAAAATCGCGGTAGGGGTGCTCCGTAACCGTGGGGCCGGTCACTGGATGCAATTGAAAGATGCACCATCGTGGTTGCACCCGCCTGTCCCCTGGGGTGTGTCACCGCCATGGAGCATGCCCTTACAGCCAATGGGAACCTTAATCGCGGTAGCATGATGCAATTTGGAAAATCGTTGTAGGCCTGCTCCACCACCACAGAGGCGGTCATTGATGGAATTTGAAAAAGGCAGACCTGGAATACCAATTGATTCAGCGTAGCACCTTTGAAATGACCCCAGGAGGTTCTATATGTGTGGGAGGAAGCCTCACATTTCCACTGCTCCCAGGGCCTGCTGCCAGAGACCCCTCACCTGCTGCTGCCTCCAGGGACTGCTGCCAGAGACCCCTCATCTGCTGCTGCCTCCAGAGCCTCCTGCCAGAGACCCCTCACCTGTGACTGCCTCCAGGGACTGCTGCCAGAGACCCCAAACCTGCTGCTGCCTCCAGGGACTGCTGCCAGAGACCCCTCACCTGCTGCTGCCTCCAGGGACTGCTGCCAGAGACCCCTCATCTGTGACTGCCTCCAGAGCCTGCTGCCAGAGACCCCTCATCTGCTGCTGCCCCCAGAGCATGCTTCCAGGGACCCTCATTTGCTGCTGCCTCCAGGGGCTGCTGCCAGGGACCCCTCACCACCTGATTCCGCCGCTGCTGTCTCATGTCCACAGTGATGTCAAGGTCTAATAAGATCGGTGCCAGTCCCTTCACAAGCGAGGAGCTAGAGGTCCTGGTGGACTAGGTGCTCACACAGTACCCAAGGCTATATGGTGCCCCAAACATTGCGGTAAGTCCTCAACAGTGGGGAGGAGTGCAGGGGGGGCACACATGTAGTTGGACTGATACAGTATTTGCCTGAGAGTGTGCGGTTGTGTCATGCACTGCCTAACATGCTGTCTCCAGGGGGAAGGTGTGTGTACCCTATGCCGCATGTTTCCCTGCCTGCACATGTATGTGTGAATGACTTGTGTTGTGTTGTCAGCCATACAGTGATGCAGCAAGTTGTTCATGCAGGAGTCAGGCCATGATTGCTTGGCTGAATGGCTGTGTGTGCCCCTGTTGTCCATCTCAATGTGAGCCCACCTGGCCCGCACAGTCCCCGCCCAAACAGACAAGGACACATCACTTCACTTAAAAGAGTATTACATCTGTCTTTTCCCATTGCACTCCAGCTATGAGCCATCTCAGCACTGTAGATTGCACACGACCAGCCTTGTGAAAAGGATTTTGGATTTGTGAGATCATGTCCCTCAATGTGACATCCATGACACAGTTATCTATTCACAGGGCAGGGACATTGAGGGCTGTGCAGTCTTGGACACAGTGAGTCGAACTCCAAACACATGTTGATATGTGATGTATATCTTGCTCAACCAAAAAATGGACTGGAGATGTGTACAGGCTACACAGGGTTTTCATTGCTGGCATTCTGCATGTGTGTGAGATGTGCAGGGACTGTGTTCCCCCTCACACCTACATGCATTTACATCAGCTTTTCCCATGCAGATGTACCATGGGAAATGTATTCTTGTCTCTGTTAGACATATCTGTGGATTGGGGATGAGTTTGTATCATGCTACTGTACTGAGAGATGTAGGTACATAACACTGTGTCACTGATCATTTCCCCCTCTTGTCTCCCATGCCTGCAGCTCAAGGCACACCAGCGTAAGGCCGTGTGGCGAGCCATTGCGGTCTAGGTGCAGACTCTGGGTGTCTCAAACCGACGGCGGACCCACTGCCACAAGAGGTGGGACGACATCAGCCGGCTGGCAAACAACGTGGCGGAGATGACCTTTGGGCTGTTTCCTCGCACTGGGCGGTTGGCACAGAGCAGCATGACACCACTCATGGGCCGCTTCTTGGCCGTGACACAGCCTGAGCTTGATGCACGTTTGAAGGAGCATCAGCAGCAAGCCAGGGGTGAGTATTCTGGGAAGGGTGACTTTGGCTGTGAGTGGCTGCATGTGTACAGAGCCTGTGCCAGCGCTGGCCTATGTGATGTTGGTTGAATGGAGTCACTAGCAGGGTGTTGTGCGGTGTGGTCATCACATGGCTCACTTATGCCTGAATTTGAAGTTTCAACACACTGTTTGAGTGAATATAGTGAGTTAGCACAATGTGATTGCAAAGGGTGGTGTGCGTTTAAAACTGACCCTACATCTCTCTCTCTCATGCAGCATCTCCTGTGGTCACGGAGGAACAGGGGAAAGACACCAGTGGGGGTGAAACAAGCAAAACAGCTGCACAGAAGCCAGTGACACAGATGTGACCAGCCCCTTGGAGGGGGACAAGAGTCTGCTGGAGGCATCCCAGCCTGAGACGCAAATGTCTACATCATCTGATGCCAGCGGTGATGCATCCATGTTGGTGGTCACAAGGAACAGGGACTCTGCATCATCTTCCACCACACAGCGGCCAGTGCCCACCCTCACAGCCACTTCCTCTGGTGCTGCCCGTGTTTGTACCAGTAAGAGGGAAAGAGTGTCCTTCAACCCGGGCACTGCTGCCCCTGCCCCCCCTGCTGCCATCAGTGCTGAGTCTGTGGACCTTTTGCACCAGCTGTGCGTAGGTCAGACATCTCTCCTCAATGCCTTTATTGACCACAACAAAAAATTGGCACAGGTGGTTGCTTTCATGGAGGGCATACATTCAGACGTGGGTGGGCTTCACCGGAGTGTCCAGTCTTTGTCCTCCACAGTATCGGCAGCCCTTCAGCAGGCACATACTCACAGTCCAGCTCAAGTCCCTTTGTCTACCCCCCTGGCAGTGGCCATGTCTGACGACAGTGACCACGCTCCACAGACCTCAAAGTCACGATACAGCACATGAAGCAGACAGCATCAGCAACCCAAGTGGTCCAGGGCGCAGACACCATCCCCTCAGAAGACTAAAGCCACCCCAGAGCGCAAAGACAAAATCCCGTCAGACGACACCATGGGCCAAACAGCGAAGAAGCGAAGAAGCAGACCTCAGGCTAACATGCCTCGGAGGCTTCCCCAGCCAAGGACTCTCCTGTCCCTAAAGCATGTCGCAAAGAGAAGCATACAGTTTCTGTGCCCACTGAGAAGGTGGTGCATGGCAAGGGTACACCTAAGAAGGGCTCCAAGGCAGATTCACCCACCACCTCGACTCCCAGTCCAAGCCCAGTGAAGCAGGGGAAGGAGGGCACTGTAGGGGTAACACCTGGTAAACAGGGGTGAAGAGGCAAAAGCAAAGCCAGGCGAAGCCAGGCGAAGCGTCCTGCTGGATCCAGCACGTCCCAGAGGGAGTGCCACCGTCTGCACCAGATGCAGCTTTGGTGGTGAGTGTGCCTGTTGTGCCCACACCACTTCTAATCGATCATAAAGGCAGGGAAGCCATTTAGACTCCCCAAGAAGTGGAAAGGCACGCCTCCACAATCTCCCAGCCACACTGTGCCTCACGTCAGCATGACTCCACCCCGCGTGCCACTACAACACCTGGTCCAAGACGCCCTCCGGCTTGCCAAGCCACTGATAGCTCCACCTCAGCTGGGCCGCTCTCCCCCAATCAAGTGCTCCAACTGTCCCCGACACACAGCTAGCTTCCAGTCCGCCTGAAAGCCAAGTCTGAGTGGTAGTCACCCTCACACATCTGTCTCTCACACAGGGGGCACGGTACTGCACATTGTTATCCCATGACTGTGTTGCTGACCATGGAAAGGTACAGTCACATACATTCCCTGTGCAGCTTCTCTTGTACTCACTCTGCACTTTGTCCTGACCACTCGCCTTATAATTCACTGCTGTGTGCCCCTTGCCTGTGCAGCTTCGCATGTACCCACTCTGCACATTGTCCTGACCACTGGCCTTGTCGTTCACTGCTGTGTGCCCCTTGCCTCTGCAGCTTCTCATGTACTCACTCTGCACTTTGTCCTGACCAATGGCCTTGTCGTTCACTGCTGTCTGCCCCTTGCCTGTGCAGCTTCTCTTGTACTCACTCTGCACTTTGTCCTGACCACTGGCCTTGTCGCTCACTGCTGTGTGCCCCTTGCCTGTGCAGCTTCTCATGTACTCACTCTGCACTTTGTTCTGACCACTGGCCTTGTTGTTCACTGCTGTGTGCCCCTTGCCTGTGCAGTTTCTCATGTACTCACTCTGCACTTTGTCCTGAGCACTGGCCTTGACATTCACTGCTGTGTGCCCCTTGCATGTGCAGCTTCTTCTCGACATACTGTGCTCCCTGAACTGGCCACTGGCCTTGATGTTTGGCCCTTGCCTGTGCAGCTTCTCATGGACATGCTCTGCACTTCGTTTTGGACACTGGCCTTGTTGCTCTTTGTGGGTTGAACTATTCCCAGGGGTGACTGGGACTTCTGTTCTTCCTGACCCTGATACTTGATGGGGTCTACGATGTCAATTTTACATGTAATGCAGTTGTCGTTCTCATGATTTGTTCATGTTGGCTATATTGTACACATGTCAGGTTGGGGGGCAATGCCAGCACAGAGTGGGATTCTATCCACAGGGTTGCAGGCAGGCTGACCAGGGTCAACATGTACGTGTGTTCTTCATTTATGTGTGCCCAGCAGTGTATGTGTGTGGTCGGATTGTGATGGCCAGTCATCCTAGTCCCATGGGTTACTTTAGATGTGTGCTCTTGGGTGGTCAAGAAGTGTGCAGTGTGAAGGGGGTGACTTTGTCGGGAGTGTTGATGTGTGTGTGTGTTCCTGCATTGTCAACTGCACACATGTGTCACCCAGGAGTTGAGTGCCAGTTGTTTGGATTGTTTAGCCCTGTGGATGTGGTTGTATGCACATGTGTGAGTTGAATGTTATGTACTGTGCAGTGTGTTGGTGTGTCCATGCAGTGTGTGACTGGCAAGTCAGTGGTGTGTTTTGTTGATCATCCATGTGTCTTGATACTGTTTGTGGAGACTGTGCAGACCTGCTGATCCACACTGCCATTGTGGTTGTGTTTTCTCATGCATTGCTGTCACACAGTGCCTTTTTGACTCCAGTATGGCATGTTGTGTGTGGTGTCATGCCATCCCCTATATGTGCTTCAGATGCCTATCCATTGTGAATCTGCACTCCCTCTATTTGTGTATGGTACACTCCTGCCATGTCCACTACTGACATGCAGTACACTTCACTTAGATGTCAGCTGTCCCCTTGGTTTACATGTGTGTTTACCTCCTCATCACTTCATTTGTGACACTGTGCTGTGTGGTGCAGTTCTTTGCCCAGGAGCAATGTGCCACTCAGAACACTTCCCCAATTGGTTATATGTGATGTTCTTGTGCTGTTTGTCAGTCATGGTTGCTCATATGCAGTTCAACTGTGTGTGCCGCCCAGTCCTCTGGCCTAGTTGTTTCTACCTTTCTGTCCCAGACTTGTGCATCTGTTGGTGTTGTGTTGAATGTATGTGTGTTTGCTGTGGTACTGCTTCACTTCCTGAGTGTGATGTTGTCTTTGTGCTGTGCTGATTAGTGTTGTATGGGTTTATGTTGTGTCATATTGAAAAGGGGGGCGGTTGGGCACAGGCTAAATGTTGAACAGTTGTGAGAATGTAGCGTGCCACGGAGGTATCACCTAGTCGAACATCAGGTGTGACAATCCATGTAGAAAAAAGCGTTCCCTTTATCTTGGGAGCGACCCTCTGGGCGCTGCTGTATCGGATCGACACTGCGATCTATTTCTTGTTTTAAATCATGTAAAACCAGTAATTAGTAAGTTCTTCAAATTTCAATCATTTGGTTTATTTCTTCAATTCTCAATGTTGAAATTCACATCGTGAAGCATATCATAATCATTAATCCATATAGATATATAGAGCTTTTCCCAATGCATTTCGTACCTATGACAGGTACTTCATCGGGGGAATCTGTAAAAATAATATGTATAAATGAGGGTCCATCAGTCTATCTATTCAATTGTAAATCTCATATTAAATAAGCATGCAGTACATTTTACAAACATGACAGTTACTAAATGAAAATCGTACTCCAAATCAACTCATTTTACTTAAATTATGGTTCTAAGAAGTGAACCTGTTTTAGCCCCTAACGTAGGTATAGTACGACTTGGTGAAAAACAAAGTGTCACATATAAAGCAAGATGGGTGTTACATGGTAACGTAAATGAAACCAGATGGTACCTCCGAGTTTGCGTGCGGATATTTCTCACTCAAAAACGAATCTTAAATGTGAACATACCCTATTGCTAATCCCCACTTTAATCGCAATGTTGTCAACTTACCGCTGATGTGAAGTTACGAGCGTTGTACTCTCAAAGTGAACAAACGCGGGACCAACCCGTCACTGTTGATAAAGCGTGGTGTACTAAAAAGTGAAGATGACCTCCCGCTGAGGTGATTAGAAAGTGAAGTTGGACTAAAGTTAGAGTGCCGGGGGCGTGGCCAAGATGGAGGGCTGAGTAGACGCTCTCGTCTCAAGCTCCCGAGACCCCGGAGCCCCTGAGCCATTCTACACCGCCGATCTCCCCCAGATCAAGCGAAGGAGCAACTCGATGCAACTGCGGAAGCGGCGGAGCGGCTTGGATCCCTTGGTGGCCCAGCAAACATAGCGCGACGCCTCGCCACAGACCTCCCCGGAGCGAGCGCGAGCTGCGGATCCGGCGGAGACTCGAGAGCCGGAAGCCGCGACCCGCGGGTGGAGCCACAGGAGTACCGGAGCTCCGACGAGGCCTAGCGGCTCAAGGGCACACCATCCCCGGGCCGCCGGCGAGGTCTGGAGGCGGAGGCTCCAAGCGGAGCGAGGTTGCGCCTTCCGGGCCGAGGCGGGGGAGGAGCCGGCGGGGATCCGCCACGCCACTCCGAGGATCGGGTAGGCCGGGAGGCCTATCCTTGAGCGGTGACCCTACACTTCCTCCCGAAGCCCCTGCAGAAAGGTGGGGCCGGGCGACGGCGGGGGAAGGCTGGAGGTGCCCAGCAGCTCCCACGCACGGTGTGGGGGCCTGCCTGACCCGGCGCCGAGGTGCTTGTGCCCGTCCCGGGAAGCGGAGCTGCCATACAAGCCGGCGGCCCTGACTGGCATCGGGCCCTTATCCCCCTGGCCCCTCCCGGCGCCGAGACCACGCGGTGGAGCCGATCCACCACCGGACACCTCACCAAGAGCGGGGGGCACCCCAGGGCCCAAGAAACACTGACACAGCAACCTGCGGTGGCGTGACCGACCAAAAGGGCGTCCGGCCTGTGCCGCCTTCCCCTGTGATGCGGTGGGGCTCACCTAGACCCTTGTGGAGAGGCTGCATTTCAGACACCAGCCCGAGGTCTAGAACCGGGCCCTAACGACGTGGTAGCCCAATCCTGGGCGGGCGGGGGAACACTTGCCGCTCCTTGACACTGGCCATTACCACGCAGCTGGGCTAGACTGCTGCTGAGAGTGGACCACTGCGCCCCCTCCTGGATCGGCACCCTGGGGCCCTGGAGCCCCGCTGATTCGAACTAGACAGCGCAGAGAAGCGGAGAGAGACGTGGCGGCGCGAGCCCCGACCCCGGCACCGCCACACCCAGCGGACTTTTGAGGATATCCCCCCCTGCGACGCGCCCCCACCTCTGTGATGTCGGGCAACAGAGGGGGCAAGAAAGGAGAGCGCACCTTGCCCGAAATGTTGGGCAGAGGTGCTCCGAGACAGGACCGGAATCAACCTGCCTCGAGCCCCCCCACTGGCTCCCGGGGAGCGGAAGGGGGAGAGCCTCCGGTCACCAGGTCTTTCCTGGAGTCGTTGTTCGGCACCCTCAGGGAGGAATTCCAGGCGTTGTAGCAGGAGGTGGCCGGGGAGGTCCGGGAGGTGCGGAGAGAGGTCGACGCGCTAGGAGAAAGAGTATCCACCGTGGAAGACGCTAACCAATCCCGGGACGAGGAGATTGCGCACCTACAGCAGGAAGTCTTGCAGCTCCAAGACCAACAGATTGACCTCCAGTCCCACGCCGAGGATCTCGAGAACAGGTCCAGGCGTAACAACATCAGGGTCCGAGGCGTCCCATCTAAAGAAGAGGGGGAAGACACTGCAGCCTACCTAAGGGACCTGTTTCGCGACATTTTAGGCGAGCCCGCGGACTTCCCGGTGAGAATTGACAGGGCGTATAGAGTGGGTCCGCCACGCCGGGCCTCGCGCCGCCCCCGGACATTCTGGCCTACCTACCGGATTTTCCCCTGAAAGAACGGATCTTGCGCGAGGCACGGCGAAAGCAGCCAGTGAGCTTCCGGGGTCATCAAATAGCCCTGTTTCAGGACTTATCAACGATCACACTGCAGAAACGCACGTCCTTCAAGATCGCCACGGACTTTTTGCGGGAACACGACACGCAATACTCATGGGGACATCCCTTCAGGCTCATCTTCCGTTGGAACGGGACACTGCATCAGCTTCGGACCCTCCAGGACACTTGTGGAGTGCTGGGTATCACCGCGGCAGACGACGACGTTCCAATGCCTCGCCGCCGCCGCAACTCCAGGGAGGGATGGCAGACGGTCCGACGGCGACGACCCACGCTCCCACCTCCACGACCGGATTCTCCCACGATCAGAGCTGAGATGGATAGCGCCATACGGGAGGCGTCCAGAGATACGTCGTCAGGTGATATGGCCTTGACGGCCTGAGCGGACTCCGGGGGGAGATCATATTGGCTTCTTTATCATTGCAGGTGCGGGAGTTCTGGGGGGGAGGGAAGGCTCTGGGAGGGCATAGGTGGTGGCTGGACGTCCACTCGAATACTTCTCCACGGACTAGTCCGTTAGGGACCAGACTGGGACAATGGAGTTTTTTGAGCAGGTGGGGCTGGGGTTGAGGGGGAAGAGGGGGGCTGGGGGTAGGCCAGTGGACGGGGGGAGGGGAATCGGGGAGTTGGGTAGTTCAGGGGCTGTTTGGAGGGTGGGGATGGGGGGGATATGGGGTTTATGCTGTGCTGTATTGTCTTGCTGCTATGCGCGTTTTACCCTCGCGCCACTTTCTCAGGGCTGGTTGAGGACTGTTTGGGGAGGGATTTGGGGTTTGTGCTGTGCTATCGTTTTTTGCTGTTGCTTTTGCCATGTCCTTCATCCACAGGTACAGAGTTCAGAGTGTCATGCTAAAGGGTTATCACATTTGTTCCGACCCGCATTGCTACTTTGCACTGATTTCACTATTGATTCAGGTTCATTAAGCGATATTTCACTGTCCGTTCATGGCCCTTAAGATTGTTACACTTAATGTGAAGGGGTTGAATAACCCGATCAAGCGTAGAGCAATGTTGTCCCTCCTAGAAAACACCCAGGCAGACATCTGCCTCTTGCAAGAAACTCACCTCTTGGCCCGAGATTGTCTCCGGATGAGGTCTCCCAAATTCCCGGTACAGCTCTTCTCCTCAGGGACTACTAAAACAGCAGAGGTTGCAATCTTGGTGTCTAGACGGTTTAGAGGGGAGGTCCTATGCAAGGTGGCGGAACAGAAGGGGAGGCTCCTGGCTTACAGGGTTAGGCTAGGGGGATTGCTGTTCACGGTGGACTCGATATATAGCACTAATGATCGCCAAGATCTGTTTCTACAATCAGCCCTGGAGGATATCACGACTACACCGGACAGACACATAATCATTGGGGGGGACCTGAATATGGTCTTTAACTCATCCTTAGATAGATCTGCGCAGCGACGTCCACACACCGGGGAATTTTCACAGATGAGTACCTCCCGCTTACGGGATCTTGATATGCACGATTTATGGAGACGCTTACACCCCACCACACAGGCCTATTCTTACTTCTCCCACGCTCACAAGACATACGCTAGACTAGATTATCTCCTGGTTACGGGACCGGTCGCCGAAATGGCGACGGCTACCGATATGGGGGTCCTTACATTGTCTGACCACGCCCCGGTGTCGGGCTCCTTCCAACTGCCGCCGATGTCTCCCTCACGAGGGGTCTGGCGTCTTCGGGATACCCTCTTACATAAACAGACGGTCGTGAGACAGATACGCGATGCGAATACTGAGTATCGGAAACACAATGAGAATGGGGATACCACCCGGGCAACGCAGTGGGCTGCCCTGAAGACGGTGCTCCGGGGTGAGTTTATCGCCATCTCCTCCGCGGAGAATAGGGAACGTCAACAGAAAAGGGACGAACTTACGAATACGGTGCGGGAACTGGAACAGATGCATCAGAGGACGGGGGCCCCCAGAGTCTGGAGGCAACTCAAAGCAGCCCGGAAGCTTCTTTCCGCGCTAGATATGGACAGGGCGGAGTACGCGGCGCTACGCCTGAAGCATGCGTATTACACTGGCGGTGACAGATGCGGCCGACTACTCGCGAACAAACTTCGGGTGAAGCACCAGCACCAACGGGTTAAGGAGCTGTCCCTTCCTGACGGAACTTTGGCCACAGAGGACCACCAGATTGCGAACGGGTTCCGTCGCTATTACACCAACCTATACGCGGGCGCACCCTCCTCAGCCTTGGCCGGGGATGATTATCTCGCGTCGGTCGACCTCCCCATCCTTACCCCGGAACAGGCGGAACATGTGGAACGAGACATTAGGCCGGAGGAGGTGATTGCGGCTATCTCCCGACTCAAACATGGGAAAGCCCCGGGCCCCGACGGTTACACCCCACTTTTTTACAAAACGTTTTGTCAGGAACTGGCGCCACTGTTGACACGGCTCTTTAACTCCTTTGCTGAGCAGGGGGCTATCCCCCCGGATTTGCTACGGGCAACAGTATCGGTTATCCCCAAACCGGGGAAGGACCGGACTGAATGCGACTCCTACCGGCCGATCTCGTTACTGAATGTGGACCTCAAACGGGGATCCTGGCGGCACGTTTGGCGCCACATTTGCCGGGACTGGTACACCCGGATCAGGCCGGGTTTGTTCCAGGCAGACAAACGGTAGATAACACTAAGAGGGTGGTCCACGTCCTAGAAAAGACCTCCCGTATACCAGGGGAACGCATGCCGCTCGCGGTTGACGCGGAGAAAGTGTTTGATCGGGTGCATTGGCCTTACCTTGAGAAAGTGCTCTGCAAATTGGGTATAGGAGAGAAATTCCGCACCTTCATATTTAACTGTTACAGTTCCCCTGCTGTGATAGTACGGGTGAACGGGTGCAGCTCCGGCCAATTCGTGATGTAAATGTGGGTGTACTTGTAAAGCGCGCTGCGACTCCATGGAGTATCCTGGCGCTGAAGACCGCTGGGGAACCCGTCCTGGTTCTCCCTGTGAGATGGTCCCTTTCTGGGTATCTCCAAGGTGAAACCAGGCATCCCCGGCGTCTGTGGGGGGCCGTTGTAGAGATGAGGCAAGCTTAATGCCCAGAGTTGCCGAGTGTGTTCCCTGGTTAGAGTAGGCACCGAGGCGAGAAATATCGAGTCCGTTTTGACCCTGGCCCACGACCCTGCCGCGTCGGGAATTGAACCCTGGTCCCGGGCCGTTCTCTGCTTACGGGTTTGCCGCCTCTAACCAGTGAGCCACACCACTATAGAGAGGGGAACCAGACAGGGGTGCCCACTGTCCCCGCTACTCTTCGCTCTATACATGGAGCCATTTGCCCAGAGGATTCGCCGAAATCCGGAGGTGACTGGCGTCCGGATGGGGGGCCACATTCACGCCATTAGTTTGTTTGCGGATGATGTGATCTTGATGCTTGATAATCCGAAGGAGGCGCTCCCCGCTTGCATTGCCGAGATGGACGCCTTCGCCACGGTTGCGGGCTTCAAGATGAATATGAGAAAGTCGGCGGCCCTGGACATTTCGCTCACCACTGCTACGAGACTTGAGCTGCAAGGGCGATTCCCTATGCATTGGTCTAAAGATCTGGTCCCATACCTGGGCATACTCCTGGCACCTTCTTTGCCTGCCATGGTGACTGCTAATTACGCAGCCCTGGGCAAGAAAATTAAGGAGGAGCTATCCCGCTGGAGCAAAGGCACGCTGTCGTTGCTGGGACGGATCGCTGCGGTGAAGATGACTCTCTTACCGCAGGTACTGTATTTGTTCCGGGCCCTGCCGCTCCAGCCACCAAAGGGATGGATACGACAGGCTCAGTCCGATATCGCACGCTTTGTCTGGCAGGGCCGCAAACCCAGACTCAGGAGAGCCTTGTCCACGCTGGCACCTGAGTCTGGTGGACTTGGCATTCCGGATCTGCACAAGAACTTTCAGGCGGCGCAGTTGCGGTATCTGGTGGAGTGGAGCAAATGGGAATCTGACAGACACTGGCTGTTTCAGGACCAGGCAGTGGCGGGCAGGACCCTACAGGAGATACCCTTCATGCGCAGCAGTCACCGCCCCCCCCAATCTCTATGCGTCCTTTGTCACACAGGTTCCGCTCCGTGTGTGGGACGCCGTGAATGTTACGCATGAGCTCACCACCTTCCCGTCACCACTTACACCACTGATTGGGAACCCCGACTTCCAACCCGGGATGGAACCTGGCGCTTTCGCGCTCTGGCGGGCAGCCAGATGCTGCGCTTTGTTTCACGTATATGGTCCGGAGGGTGCCGTGTCGTTTGAAGACCTCCTCCGGGTGTACCACCTACCTGAAACTGAGCGTATGCGGTATCTACAGGTACGCCATTGGGCGCTTCAGTCGCAAGTATGGGATTTAGCTGACCGGAAACTCACCCCATACGAGATGTGGCTGGCGATGCGTTCATCGGACGCCAAGCTCATCTCAGACCTATACCGACTCTTACAACCCCCCCTTACCACATCCATAACCCAGGCAGGGTTCGCTCAGAGCGAGAGTTGGGGAGGGAAATGAGTCACAAGGAATGGGACGATATCTCCTACCGGGCGCGTCATTCAGCGTACCACACTGGGCTCACCGAAACCTTTACTAAGATATCCACATACTGGTACTACACGCCTCAGAGGTTGCATGAAATGAACCATAACGATAACATCCCGAGCACCTGTTGGCGCGAATGCGGACAGCCTGGCACGCTTACACACATATTATGAGATTGTCCGTTACTAAGTCCTTACTGGAAGGAGATTTTAGACGAGATAGACCAGTGCTTTAACATTGAATTACCCCGCTTCCCAGCCTATGTCCTGCTAGGATTACCTAATGGCTTGATGTACCCTTTACGATCCAGGAGGGGCAGACAGATAGCGATTGCTCTGGGCTCGGCGATCCAGAACATACTCATATATTGGCGTACCACCACCCTTCCTACCACCATAGGCTGGCTGCACAGGTTATGGCACGTTCTGGGTATGGAGAAACTGTCCCTCACGGTGGCAGGCGAGGTGGACAGATTTGAGGACCTGTGGCAACCTTTCCATACTTTACTACAGTCGGAATTCAAAGAAATTACTTGTCCCCGATATCTTAGGCTAATGAGACTGACATCCCCGATTGCCTAGTTGACAGGAGGTGTGGATCCTTTGCGAAGGTGATGGACGGGTAAGACATTCGCTCAGCACAAGGGGGGGGGGAGGGGGGGGTGGTTCTGGGGGGAGGGCACGGTGGGGGGGAGTTGTGGGGGGGTGTTAGTTTTGGTATTTGTCATCATGGCGCTCACACCTAGACTGAGGCTCTACAACTGCTCAGGTGGTAATGTATGGAATTCTGAAGGCGCATCTGGAGCAAGGACTTTGCATTCGGTTATTGCGATGACTGTATTCATTGTATGTATTGTTTTTCCCTGTTTCTTAAACTGCAATAAAATCCTTTAAACCTAAAGTTAGAGTGCCAAATGAGTTCGGCCATATTGGAACAGGGTATTCTGCTTCAATGACCCACCAAGTTCTGTGATATACTCCCGGGTACCCTCTAACTCGCAAAAACTTGTCCATTAACAACAAACTAAATTATAAAATATAAAAAAAAATATTAAAAAAATATATATATAAATGATTTATTTACATTTGGCACTCTAACTTTAGTCCGACTTCACTTTCTAATCACCTCAGCGGGAGGTCGTCTTCACTTTTTAGTACACCACGCTTTATCAACGGTGACGGGTTGGTCTCGCGTTTGTTCACTTTGAGAGTACAACGCTCGTAACTTCACATCAGCGGTAAGTTGACAACATCCCGATTAAAGTGGGGATTAGCAATAGGGTATGTTCACATTTAAGATTCGTTTTTGAGTGAGAAATATCCGCACGCAAACTCGGAGGTACCATCTGGTTTCATTTACGTTACCATGTAACACCCATCTTGCTTTATATGTGACACTTTGTTTTTCACCAAGTCGTACTATACCTACGTTAGGGGCTATAACAGGTTCACTTCTTAGAGCCTTAATTTAAGTATAATGAGTTGATTTGGAGCGCGATTTTCATTTAGTAACTGTCATGTTTGTAAACTGTACTGCATGCTTATTTAATATGAGATTTACAATTGAATAGATAGACTGATGGACCCTCATTTATACATATTATTTTTACAGATTCCCCTGATGAAGTACCTGTAATAGGTACGAAATGCATTGGAAAAAGCTCTATATATCTATATGGATTAATGATTATGATATGCTTCACGATGTGAATTTCAACATTGAGAATTGAAGAAATAAACCAAATGATGATTGAAATTTGATGAACTTACTAATTACTGGTTTTACATGATTGTTGGAACCCGAAGGTCTCTGGTTGGCACAGGTAGGTACTTGTGACAAGCAGGGACCCTGAGACCCAATCGTCAGGGCAAGGGAACTACTCCTTTGAATAACCCCTGCTCACCCTCTAGGCAACGTGGCGCGAGCAGACAAGGCTAATCTTCAGGGCGATAGTAAGTTAAGCATTTATGATCACACACAGTAAACCCACTGACCCACCACAAATGGACACCAGTCAAATGGTTGTATCAAAAATACGTATACTTTATATAAAAGATATATTCGAGCATGATTATCACAAGACCAACAATAACGTTTAGCGAATGGGGGCCACCAGATTACAATAGGCAAACTTAGTCTTTCAATTTTCGTTGTTCGGCAAGGTACGAAGACAGGGAAATAAGAACGTTGCGGACCCTGGATCCGATATGAACTCAGGACGGTGTTCAAGTGTACCATGCTGTGGAAGTCCGAGGCGTTTCAGGCGCGGCTGGTGAGGGCTGACCCCGAACGAGGCCGACGGTTCTCCAGAGGGTCTCTCCGGCTCGGTCCCCCTCGAGGAGCGAGGCGGGGGAGCTAGACTGTGGAGGGTTGCGGCGATCCGGGATCGATGCAGCTCACGGGGCGAGGCGCCGTTCAGGCCTGCGGGACATACTACTTCTTTAGCACGCCGGGTCGTACTCGTGGATCTGTGAGGGGCGTCGCGTTCTCGGGCAGACGGGTGCGGCACCAGGCTTCCAGTACGGGGAGGCCTTTCTTGAGGTGCGGCACAAGCCTGGGTATGCAGGAGGACAAAGCGAGACAGTCGGGTACGTTGCAACGTACGGACCGTCCGAGGCTATGGAAATGTTCTCCATGCAGATTCTGGCTGGAGAGATGAGAGGTACACAATCGCGCTCCGTTAGCGGCGAGGTGACAGGAGAGCAGGCGGCCCGGCACTGAAGCGGAGAGCGACTCAGGGATGAGCGGGGCTCTCTACGGCGGGGCGACCAGGCTCCGAGCTGTCACGACCTGGGAGGGGGCGAAGGCACCCGAGTCACAACTCTGGTGAGGGAATAAGAACTAAGGCCCAACAGCAGACGGGCACAAGCAGATAGAACCCTATGGTCTTGGGGTTCCGTTCAGGGGGCAAGCTCTCGATCAAGCCCTTGGAGATCGTTTCAGGCACAAGTCTACAAAGTCCTTTCTGGTCCTTTCCTCTCCGTTCTCAGCAAGGCACCACTGCAGGCCAGTCTAACAGGATACAGACTGGTTTCCATCCTTCAGCTTCTCTTGGTCCTTCTAGTCAGGCAGAGATTCATCGTGGTCAAAACTGGATCTGATCTGTAAGGAGCAGAGCTCCTATATTTATACTGTGATTCTTTTGTCTTTGCAGGCCAGGGGGCCTGAGCCTGGTTCAACCTAGTTCTGGAGCACTTTGTTGACAGGATGCTGCCGTCTTCTTTCAGGGTTCAAGGCAGAGACATCAGACGCTCTGCAGGGCGGTGGAGCCAGTGTTGTGGTGGAGGAGCACAACCCTATTCATAGTCAAGGACTACTCCGCCCACCCATCCTGGTGTAAGCACTCTATTCACCACCTGGAGCACCCGACTATCCCCGGGAATCTCTCAGCCCTGTCACTCACACAAACCCAGACAGCAAATACACATCCTGGCAGAGGCGGTTGAACAGTTAGGCGAGCAAAGGCTAACTTTCTAAAAGTAGCGTTTGCAAACACAGGATATTAAAATAAACCTTACTGAAGGAAGTATTTTATTATTCTGAGTTCAGGCATACTAAAGTTGACCTGCTACCGTGTTCCCGGAGCCTGCCGGGACTATAGCGTGTAATAGCTCCGACAGCTCGTCTGGCCTAGGAGAACCGGTAGCCCTTCAATAGTGAAGAACCAAAAGGGCGGTAATTCACTACTAGGACATGTCACACTCGAGGCTTGTCCTACCTCACACTTGCAACGCACCCTGCCCGTAGGCCTACCATAGGGGTGGCTGATATGGAGGTTAGGGAAGGTTCAGGGACTGGCAAGTGTGGGCACTTGCGCAATCAGCGTGCAATACGAGACTGTACGCGGGGTCAGCAATGGCGGACCCGAGACACATCTTACGAGGCCGCTTCCGTAGGTGGCGCAATCAGCGCTGCAAGCCCACCAGCAGCATTTGTATCTACAAGCCCCGGCACTCCTCATGCACGTTACTGGGGACTGATAGTAAACCAAATAAGCCAATCATGGAAATCAATTTCATATACACTTTACATTGGGAGCACTTGCACTGCGGCACGGAATGGCTGTGGCGCAGTGCCCTGAGCATCAAACACCAGCAAAACATCGGAGGCACATCAGCAAAAAGAGGAAGGGAGACTCATGCCAAGGTGCCAGGTCTAACACGTGTCCCCTCCAGCTGAAATGTGGGGAGAACTACCCTTGCCCAGGGAGTTCCTCATCACTAAGGTGGAAAAACCTTGACAGACCGTCAGCATTGGCGGGGTCTATGCCAGGGCGATGTTCCACCGTAAAGTCCATACTCTGTAGAGAAATGGACCACCTCAACAGTTTCGGGTTCTCACCCCTCATTTGCATCAACCATCTGAGGGGCCTGTGGTCCATCTGAACTCGGAAGTGAGACCCAAACAAGTAGGGTCTTAGCTTCTTCAGGGCCCAGATCACAGCAAAAGCTTCTCGCTCAATCGCACTCCACTTCTGTTCCCGTGGAAGTAACCTCCGACTGATGAAGGCCACAGGGTGATCCCAGCCCTCCTCAGTCGTCTGTGAAAGGACAACCCCAATCCCATGCTCTGAAGCGTCTGTCTGCACTACAAACTCTTTGGAGAAATCAGGAGCCAGGAGCATGGGCGCCGTGCACATGGCTTTCTTCAGGGTGTCGAAGGCTTCCTGACAAGCGTCGGTCCAGATCACTTTCCGGGGCTGCTTCTTCGAAGTCAGCTCTGTCAAGGGGGCAACGATGGTGCCGTATCCCTTGACAAACCTCCTGTAGTACCCGGTGAGTCCAAGGAAGGCCCTCACCTCCGTTTGGGTCTAGGGGGCTTCCCAAGCCAGGATGGTCTGAATTTTGGGTTGAAGGGGCGCCACCTGGCCGCTCCCAACTTGGTGTCCCAAATACACCACGGATCCCTGCCCGATCTGGCACTTGCTTGCCTTGATCGTGAGGCCTGCCTTGCGCAGAGCCGTCAACACTTCCCACAGGTGTCGCAAGTGTTCTTCCCATGTTCCGCTGAACACTGCGATGTCGTCCAGGTAGGCGGCACTGAACGCGTCCAGTCCAACCAACACCTGGTTGACCAACCTCTGGAAGGTGGCAGGGGCGTTTTTCATCCCGAAGGGCATGACCCGGAATTGGTAGTGCCCATCTGGGGTTGAAAACGCTGACCTCTCTTTCGCCCCGTCAGTTAAGGCAATCTGCCAGTACCCAGACGTTAAGTCAAACGTACTGAGGTACCAGGCAGCTCCCAACTGATCGATGAGCTCATCTGCTCTGGGGATGGGGTGCGCGTCAGTCTTCGTGACCGAATTGAGTCCTCGATAGTCCACACAGAACCGGAGTTCGGGTGTGGCTCCCGACGTCGCAGCCTTCGGGACCAAGACCACTGGGCTGGCCCAAGGACTGCTGGAGGACTCAATCACCCCAAGAGCAAACATCTTCGAGACTTCCTCCTTGATGCAAGCTCGCACCCTGTCAGTCACGCGGTAAGCCTTGTGCTTCACCGGTAAGCTTTCTCAGGTGTCCACGTCATGGACGCACCAATCTGTGACACCCGGAACCAGGGAGAACAAGTCAGAGAATTGCCCCAGCAACTGGCGGCAATCGTCCTGCTGTTCGGGGGTCAGGGAGGGTGAGAGGTTAACTCCATCCACTGACCCATCTCGCTCGGAGGCCACCAAGAGGTCCGGAAGAGGCTCGGTCTCCTCCTCCATTCCGTCATCGGTTGCCAACAGCATGCCCACTTCTGGCCTCTCCAAGTGGGGCTTAAGGCGGTTAACATGTAGGACCCTCAAAGGGTTCCTGGGAGTTTGCAAGTTCACCAGGTAGGTGACAGGACTCTTGCGCTCCACAACCTCAAATGGACCCGTACACTTATCCTGAAGTGCACAGGGCTCCACTGGGGCCAAGACCCACACCTTTTGTCCAGGCTGAAGCTCTACCAGAGTGGCATTCTGGTCGTACCACCGCTTCATCTCCTCCTGGCTGGCTTCCAGGTTTGCCTCAGCAAGTTTCCTGAATCGCCGGGTCTGGTTTCGGAAGGCCAGCATGTAGCTATATACATTCTGGGGAGGTTTCCTGGGAGATTGCTCCCAGCCTTCCCTAACCCGACTCAGAGGTCCTCGGATCGGGTGACCGTATAAAAGCTCGAAGGGACTGAACCCGAGCGACTTCTGTGGCACCTCTCGGTACGCAAACAGTAGGCATGGTAATAGGACGTCCCACTTACGCCTCATCGGTCCTTCTAGGCCCATAATCATGCCTTTCAGGGTTCGGTTGAATCTCTCAACCAACCCGTTTCCTTGGGGGTGGTAAGGGGTGGTGAAGTTGTACGTTACACCACACTCTTGCCAAAGGGACTTCATATATTTCGATATGAAGTTGGTACCTCTGTCAGACACCACCTCTAGAGGGAATCCTACTCGAGAGAAAATTCCCATCAGTGCTCGTCCCACCATGGGGGCCGTCACTGTTCTCAGAGGGATGGCTTCAGGGTACCGGGTGGCATGGTCCACCAAGACCAGGATGAACCTGTTGCCCAGGGCTGTCTTGGGGTCCAGAGGCCCCACAATGTCAATTGCCACTCGCTGGAATGGGGTACTGACGACGGGGAAGGGTTGGAGGGGAGCCTTGTTCTTCCCTCCGCACTTACCACTTGCCTGGCAAGTTTGGCAAGTCCTGCAATGAGCGTCTGAGCTCCGGTGCATCTGGGGCCAGTAGAAGTGGGTGACAAGCCTGTCATAGGTCTTGTCCATCCCCAGATGTCTTGCTAATGGCACAACGTGAGCCAGACCCAGTAGGAAGGCTCTGAACTTCTGGAGTACCACCAGCACACGGGCTGACCCAGGTTCAGCAGCCTTAGGCTCTGAATACAGGAGATCGTTCTCCCAGTATACCAAGTGAGTTCCGGACCGAACACCATTGACCTGGTCTGCAGCCTGCTGCCGCATACCTGCTAGAGAAGGGCACTTCTTCTGCTCCTCACAGAATTCTTCCCTGGAGGGACCTCCTTCTTGCTGCCAATGGGTCAGCTCAGGCAAGTCTCCCAGTTCAGCGATCTGTTCCCCCGTAGGCTCCAGGGCATTCCCCTCGAGGTCTGCTTCCTCCTGGGCCGTGGGAACATCGGGGACCGACTGTCTGCGCCCCCGGTGCCGCCTCTCTAAGGCCGGTTCCTGGGCCTCTCCTTCAGGCTCCAGGACCTCTTCAACATCCCTACTGGCTGCCATGGACCGTGTGGTCACGCACGCCCAGTCGGGTAGACCCACCATCCGCAGATGAGTCGTTTTCTCCACCTTTTCCCAAGGGGAATTCTCCAAATCGTTCCCTAGCAGACAATCTACAGGCATGGAGGTCCTCACAGCGACTTGCAGAGTACCTGAGACCCCCCCACTCAAAGGGAACCTGAGCCATCGGACACTGGCTCTCAGAATTGTCCGCATGGACAACCCTACAGTATGCGTGCGGTACCAACTGCTCTTGAGACACCAGGTGCTGCCTCACTGCAGTCACACTGGCTCCTGTATCTCGAAGAGCCTCCGCCTTCTTACCGTTGAGGGTCACTACCTGCGCATATTTTTTAGTGTTATTGGGCAGGTAGTTTTCGGGGACCATCTCACTGTCTCCTAACGAGACTAGGGTCATCTGAACGGGATCCCCATCCATTTGGACGGCTACTTCCTCCCCAAAGTTAACATTAGCTAGTTGCCGGGGGGAAGCACTCGTGGGTGCGGGTTTCGCAAATAGGCGACACTTAGGATCAGAGGCAATGTGACCCAGGTCGCCACACCTAAAACAGGTGATGGGCCCCTTTTGAACAGGTTTACCTGTCGGGCCCCCGGTTGATTTCGGGGGTGGGGAAGACTGAGAACCTTTCCCTTGGTTCCCTTGGGGATTACTTTGGGGGCCTTCCTGGAACCCTTTCTGTTTTCCCTTGTCCCCCCCACTCTTCTGCTGGGGACCCTGCCCACCTTTGGCTGAGTCACTCCCCCTCTGGACCCTTGTGGACCCTGGTGCTGAGCCAGCGGTCCGCTTCCTCAGCAAGCTTCCTCAGGTTGGACAGCTTGCTATCGATCAGGTGCTGGCATAACTCAGGAAAACAATTATCCGACAAGTGCTCCCATGCTATCAAATCAAGCAGCCCTTGAAAATCATTTACCTTGCTACCCTTCACCCAACCATCCAGCGCTCTGCAGAAAAAGGTCACATACTCCACATACGTACCCCCTTGAATCTTCACACATTTCCTAAACCGCTGTCGGTACATTTCAGGAGTTAAACCAAACCGATTCATCAGGGCTTCTTTCATTCGTGGGTAGGAATTGGACTCTTTGGAAGGGAGATCTAACAGGGTATCCCGCCCCTCGGTCAGGAACCGTCCCCACAACCCCGCTCCCCAATCCTTCTCAGGGACCCGGTGGGAAGACATGGCTACCTCGTAGGCCCGGAACCACTGTCCTATGTCATCTCCCTTAAAGTACTCCTTCTCCACATCTTTTGGTACGTAGACCCTTGACTCTACCTGGACTGGCGTTGTACTGCCACCAGGAGCTGCGTCCAAGCTCTTTGCTTTCAGCTCCAATTCTTTAATGTGTATCTCGTGCTCCAGCTGGAGCCTTTTCTCTTCCATGGCCATCTGACCCTTCAATCTGGCCATCTCCACTTCATGAGCTCTGGTTGCGGCCCTGTCCGCCAGCTCTTCTGACGACGGGCCTCCCTGCACCTCGATAAGGCTATCAGGTGGATCCACCACCACCCGATTTGCTGGCTCTCTGGACTCTCTCCAGGCTCTCAGTGCCGTGATGCGTTGGACTCTGGTTTTGCAGCCCGCCTGGGAAACTCGAAACTTTTCGCACAGGGCTCTCAATTGCTCGAGTTTGCAATTTTCTAGCCCTTCCCAGTCAACATCGTCGATTCCAGAGATCACAGAGAGTACAACGGAGGGTGCTTGTACCGGAAGTGAACCAGGCATGGTTGGGAGATTGGAGATCTCTCGGCGAGAACGTAATCTGTGGCTTCGTTATTTGGTCTGCTCTCACTACGTGGTGATCAGTAATTCACTGTATATAAATCATAAATGCAAATCCGAAATCCCACCGCTGCCACCAATGTTGGAACCCGAAGGTCTCTGGTTGGCTCAGGTAGGTACTTGTGATAAGCAGGGACCCTGAGACCCATTCGTCAGGGCAAGGGAACTACTCCTTTGAATAACCCCTGCTCACCCTCTAGGCAACGTGGCGCGAGCAGACAAGGCTAATCTTCAGGGCGATAGTAAGTTAAGCATTTATGATCACACACAGTAAACCCACTGACCCACCACAAATGGACACCAGTCAAATGGTTGTATCAAAAATACGTATACTTTATATAAAAGATATATTCGAGCATGATTATCACAAGACCAACAATAACGTTTAGCGAATGGGGGCCACCAGATTACAATAGGCAAACTTAGTCTTTCAATGTTCGTTGTTCGGCAAGGTACGAAGACAGGGAAATAAGAACGTTGCGGACCCTGGATCCGATATGAACTCGGGACGGAGTTCAAGTGTACCTTGCTGTGGAAGTCCGAGGCGCTTCAGGCGCGGCTGCTGAGGGCTGACCCCGAACGAGGCCGACAGTTCTCCAGAGGGTCTCTCCGGCTCGGTCCCCCTCGAGGAGCGAGGCGGGGGAGCTAGACTGTGGAGGGTGGCGGCGATCCGGGATCAATGCAGCTCACGGGGCGAGGCGCCGTTCAGGCCTGCGGGACGTACTACTTCTTTAGCACGACGGGTCATACTCGTGGATCTGTGAGGGGCGTCGCGTTCTCGGGCAGACGGGTGCGGCACCAGGCTTCCAGTACCACAGTACGGGGAGGCCTTTCTTGAGGTGCGGCACGAGCCTGGGTATGCAGGAGGACAAAGCGAGACAGTCGGGTACGTTGCAACGTACGGACCGTCCGAGGCTATGGAAATGTTCTCCGTGCAGATTCCGGCTGGAGAGATGAGAGGTACACAATCGCGCTCCGTTAGCGGCGAGGTGACAGGAGAGCAGGCGGCCCGGCACTGAAGCGGAGAGCGACTCAGGGATGAGCGGGGCTCTCTACGGCGGGGCGACCAGGCTCCGAGCTGTCACGACCTGGGAGGGGGCGAAGGCACCCGAGTCACAACTCTGGCGAGGGAATAAGAACTAAGGCCCAACAGCAGACGGGCACAAGCAGATAGAACCCAATGGTCATGGGGTTCCGTTCAGGGGGCAAGCTCTGGATCAAGCCCTTGGAGATCGTTTCAGGCACAAGTCTACAAAGTCCTTTTTGGTCCTCTCCTCTCCGTTCTCAGCAAGGCACCACTGCAGCCCAGTCTAACAGGATACAGACTGGTTTCTGTCCTTCAGCTTCTCTTGGTCCTTCTAGTCAGGCAGAGGTTCGTCGTGGTCAAAACTGGATCTGATCTGTAAGGAGCGGAGCTCCTATATTTATACTGTGATTCTTTTGTCTTTGCAGGCCAGGGGGCCTGAGCCTGGTTCAACCTAGTTCTGGAGCACTTTTTTGACAGGATGCTGCCGTCTTCTTTCAGGGTTCAGGGCAGAGACATCAGACGCTCTGCGGGGCGGTGGAGCCAGTGTTGTGGTGGAGGAGCACAACCCTATTCAGAGTCAAGGACTACTCCGCCCACCCATCCTGGTGTAAGCACTCTATTCACCACCTGGAGCACCCGACTATCCCCGGGAATCTCACAGCCCTGTCACTCACACAAACCCAGACAGCAGAAACACATCCTGGCAGAGGCGGTTGAACAGTTAGGCGAGCAAAGGCTAACTTTCTAAAAGTAGCGTTTGCAAACACAGGATATTAAAATAAACCTTACTGAAGGAAGTATTTTATTATTCTGAGTTCAGGCATACTAAACTTGACCTGCTACCGTGTTCCCGGAGCCTGCCGGGACTATAGCGTGTAATAGCTCCGACAGCTCGTCTGGCCTAAGAGAACCGGTAGCCCTTCAATAGTGAAGAACCAAAAGGGCGGTAATTCACTACTAGGACATGTCACACTCGAGGCTTGTCCTACCTCATGCTCGCAACGCACCCTGCCCGTAGGCCTACCATAGGGGTGGCTGATATGGAGGTTAGGGAAGGTTCAGGGACTGGCAAGTGTGGGCACTTGCGCAATCAGCGTGCAATACGAGACTGTACGCGGGGTCAGCAATGGCGGACCCGAGACACATCTTACGAGGCCGCTTCCGTGGGTGGCGCAATCAGCGCTGCAAGCCCACCAGCAGCATTTGTATCTACAAGCCCCGGCACTCCTCGTGCACGTTACTGGGGACTGATAGTAAACCAAATAAGCCAATCATGGAAATCAATTTCATATACACTTTACATTGGGAGCACTTGCACTGCGGCACGGAATGGCCGTGGCGCAGTGCCCTGAGCATCGAACACCAGCAAAACATCGGAGGCACATCAGCAAAAAGAGGAAGGGAGACTCACGCCAAGGTGCCGGGTTTAACAATGATTTAAAACAAGAAATAGATCGCAGTGTCGATCCGATACAGCAGCGCCCAGAGGGTCGCTCCCAAGATAAAGGGAACGCTTTTTTCTTTATGTTGTGTCACTCATGTCTGTGTGGGACTTTCGTGCTTGGTGTACACACACTGTTTGTTGTGTGTGCAGTGCTGTGGGTGTATGTTGCCTTGCCATTGCCTGGTGTGCATCCACTGATATCCTGCTGTGTTTGGTATGTCATTTTTGCCTCTGCATCTGTTGTTTGTTTGATGTGGCTGTGTTTATCTGTGATGGTACACTTTTTGTGTGTGTTGTGGTATGTTGTCTGTGCATTGTTCCTGACTGATGAGGCTGTGCGTTCCTGTTGTGTCTGTGCTCCCATTACCTTTCCACAGTTTTGCTACACAGGGCATGTTTGTTCTTGTTGTGGTTCTGTGTGTGTTTCTGTTGAGTTATATGTTTGTCTGTTGTTTTTGTGAAGACATTTGTTCTGGCATCCCTGTGTTTGTGTGATGTTTGTGGCTACCCCCAGGGTGTGTGATTGATTGTCTGTGTAGTGACTGGAAAATATTGACACCCTTTTGTGTGTTTGACACTGGTCTTGTGTGCTACTGGTGTGAGGGGGGTATGTGTGTACATTCCTACTAGTGATTGACAGTCATGCAGTGTGTCCATGGGCCCTGTGTGTTGTGCTGCTGGCATACTCCTATGAAGTATTTGTATACATATATGTGGCTGTTCACAGTTTGAGTTCAGTGCCTTCCTTTCATCCCTGTGCCTATACAGGGGTTGCCTTGCTGTCTCCCTGGGTTGTTGCACTTAGCTGACTGTGGTGTGACTTCACTTACTGTGCCAGCCATGTGTGCTTTGATGGGCTGAGGGTGTTGTTCTATGTTCCTTGTCTTGCATGTTATGTACACATGCTTGGTGGTTGTCTCCATGGCCTTGCATTTGGGTGCACCTCACTTTGGCTTTCCTATTTGTTGTGCTCCTTTGCTGGTGGCATGTGGTCCGTGTGTGTGTCTATGTGTCAGTGTGGGGTATGTCTGTGTGACTTGGCAGGCTGTGTGTCCAGTAGGATGTTTGCTCCTTGTATGTGTGTGTGTTCATTTAGTGCTTGTACTCAGTTTTCTTGCCATGAGTGTGGTTTTGTTGTGGTGTGTGTGTTGCTCTGGCCCTGTGCTTGTGTGCTGTGTGTCCCTCTGCAGCCACTCCTGCTGTGGCATGACAGCTTCAACTCCGACACTCCTGCACCCACCACCGAGTCCACCACCCCTGCGACCACCTGCACCAGCCGCCTGACCGCCTGGTCCAACGTCAGCGACGAAGACACCATCAAAACCATGAACTCCATCCACTCCGGATCCCCATCTGACCCTTGCCCACACCACGTCTTCAACAAAGCCTGCACAGGGGGGCGTGGCTGGCTGCCAAGCGGAATGGTCGCTTGTTGAAGCGGTTCTCCACCTACCGCCATATAATCCGTTATTTCTATCCGCCTTTGCTGCTGGTGATCCCTTGCAAATCTCAGGGATCGCCGCGACGTCCTGCCTGGGTGCTTTCTCTTAAGTCCTTGGGGGCTTAGAAGGTGCGGAAGGCGCCGAATTCCCTCTTCCAGCCGAGGCCCCTCCGCGGCCAAGATTGTGGCCGCCGTCGGAGACGGCCTGTGAACTGTGGCACCTGGGGACTCCCTGTTGGCCTGCGCTGCTCGCTGTGACCGAGAAGGTGCCGAGGTGTGACCGGAGCGCCGACACGGGTCCTGGCCTTCACCCGATTACGGAGCGCTGGCTCCCTCTCCTGCCTCCTGACGACAATGAGGCGCCATAGAAGGTACCCCTCACTCCGGGGACACGCTCACGCAAGCGCCCGGCTCCGGGGCCTACGCTGCATAGTGCCGCGGCCTGCAACGCTCCCTGGGTCTCGAACACCGCCTCTCAAGCCCTGACCCACATCTTGCACCCCCCCTCTACCCTTGAACCTTGCCTGCTGTGTCATTGGGGGCTGCGGGGTGCCAACATATCCCCTGGAGACACGGTGGAGAGGCCTATTCCTGTGAGTCCATGCCCTTGGACCCCCGCAACTGTCACCATCTAAGTGGGGCCTCCCCTGCTGACTCCCAGACGCTACATAGCGGCGCACCTTGAGGACCCCTGCTCTCTTTTAACGGACCTTGCCTGTACTGGCCCTGCGGGGGTCTCGGCACCAGGGGTCCGACCCTGTGTGGCAGGCCATCAGCGGAGCTACAGCTACGTGGGTGACACAGCTTGCCTTACGTGCCCTGCTCAGGCCAGGGTGAGTGCTTGGGGTACTTTGGTGCGCCTACCTCCTACGTACCAACTCCTGGGGCTCGTGGCTGCCTGGGACGGCGTCATCGTCCTGGAACGCTGCGCACTGGGGCCACACCACCTGCTCTAACCCCGCTGCTGAATCTATGACATAATATCGACATACAAAATATCTACATACAAAAATATCGACACAAAAATATAGACATCAAAAATATCGGAGTTATATCTTCATAAAGGTAAGTACAAAAATATCGGAAAAAAAATATCGTAGTACAAAAATATCGAAATTAAAAATATAATTTTTTTTAATGCATTAAAAATAATGTAATTTTTTTAAATACATATAATTTTTCAAATATTAAATGAAAACATTAAAACATATTTAAAAAATAATAACTAATACATATACATTTAAAATAAATTAAAAACTCTACATATAAATAAATATTTATACTTACACCACATATTGCAACAGTAGGAAAAGTGTTGGAGAGCGTAGGGGTAAAAATTACTATTCCCACTCCAGAGAGTGCAACAGTAGGGAAAGCGTTGGATAGCGTAGGGGTAAAAATTACTATTCCCACTCCAGAGGGTGCAACAGAAGGGAAAGCGTTGGATAGCGTAGGGTAAAAAATTACTATTCCCACTCCAGAGGGTGCAACAGTAGGGAAAGCGTTGGATAGCGTAGGGGTAAAAATTACTATTCCCACTCCAGAAAGTGCAACAGTAGGGAAAGCGTTCGATAGCGTAGGGGTAAAAACTTACTATTCCCACTCAAAAGGGTGCAACAGTAGGGAAAGCGTTGGATAGCGTAGGGGTAAAAATTACTATTCCCACTCCAGAAAGTGCAACAGTAGGGAAAGCGTTGGATAGCGTAGGGGTAAAAACTTACTATTCCCATTCAAAAGGGTGCAAAAGTAGGGAAAGCGTTGGATAGCGTGGGGTAAAAAAATACTATTCCCACTCCAGAGGGTGCAACAGTAGGGAAAGCGTTGGATAGCATGGGGGTAAAAATTACTTCCCACACTACTCCCCCTTTAACACACAACACACTACACATATAAAAAAACACAATTAATATAAATATCAATTAATCAATTAATAACAATTAATATTATTACATTGTTGGAATTATAAATGACCTAATTAACACATATTAATTACCATTTTATTACCAATAAATACCAATAAATTAATACAATCTCTTTAATTAGTTAAAATTAATTATATAACACCCTATTCCCCTATAAACATGCAACCCAATAACAAAAAATTATATATATTAGCACATTTACTATAATTAATTTATTAACTAATTAATAATGATTAATTAAAAATTAATTATTAATTAACAATAACAAACAATTAAATATATTAGCACATTAACTCTAAATAATTAAATTAAATAATTAGTAATAATTAATTAACAATTAATTATTAATTAACAATAACAAAAAATAAATATATCAGCACATTAACTCTAATTAATTAAATTAACTAATTAATAATAATTAATTAACATTTAATTATTAATTAACAATAACAAACAATGGTAAATAATACAACATTAACTCTAATTAATTCAATTAACTAATTAATAATAATTAATTACCAATTAATTATTAATTAAAAATACTAAAAACACATTGCTAATTAATTAATTATTAATAAATTACTTCCCATCCTATTCCCCTATAAACCCACAGCCCGCTCTGATACTAAAACACAAAATGTAAACAAAATTACTAATTTCCAAACATACATTAACCCCTTCGATGCTGATGACGGAGCGGTTCCGTCATCAGCATCGGTTGGGCTGTGCTGATGACGGAACCGCTCCGTCATCAGTACAGCCCTCGGGGGGAGCGCTGTCGCTCCCCCCCTGGGGCTGCGATCGTGGTTGTTTTCGGGGGGGTGGCAGCGGAAGACTTCGCGCTGCACCCCCCGGCCCCCCTGCACTTCCTGGTGACGTCAGCACGCTGTCGCGCACGCCGACGTCATCAGTTAGTGCTGGACGCGCTGGAAGCCATTTCTTTCCAGCGCGTCCAGCTGAAAGGTAGGTTTTTTGGTCTCCGGTGGGGCGGGGGGGCCATTTCTCGGTGCCTTGAGGCATCGGGGGGGGGAGGAAACACTGTTTCCTCTCCCCTGATGTCCCAATGCAGGGCATTACTGGTTCAGGATCGCGCACAGCGTCGCGATCCTGCACCAGTAATGCCCCCACTAGACACCAGGGATGTTTTTGGTTGGAAAGGAAGCGACCCCTTGGGCAAGGGTCGCTTCCAGGGGCTAATTTTATGTTTACAGACTTTTCTGCCCCCCCTGGGTCGACATCGGTCGCTTTAGCGAGCGATCTCGACCCAGGGGGGGGCAGAAAAGCCCACTAGACACCAGGGATTGTTGTTGTTTGAAAAGGAAGCGACCCCTTGGGCAAGGGTCGCTTCCAGGGGCTAATTTTATGTTTACAGACTGTTCTGCCCCCCCTGGGTCGACATCGGTCGCTTTAGCGAGCGATCTCGACCCAGGGGGGGCAGAAAAGCCCACTAGACACCAGGGATTGTTGTTGTTTGAAAAGGAAGCGACCCCTTGGGCAAGGGTCGCTTCCAGGGGTTAATTTTATGTTTACAGACTTTTCTGCCCCCCCCTGGGTCGACATCGGTCGCTTTAGCGAGCGATCTCGACCCAGGGGGGGCAGAAAAGCCCACTAGACACCAGGGATTGTTGTTGTTTGAAAAGGAAGCGACCCCTTGGGCAAGGGTCGCTTCCAGGGGCAATTTTTTTATAATTCAGACTTTTCTGCCCCCCCTGGGTCGACATCGCTCATTTTAGCGAGCGATCTCGACCCAGGGGGGGGCAGAAAAGCCCACTAGACACCAGGGATTTATTTATAATTGTAAAGGAAGCGACCCCTTGGGGAAGGGTCGCTTCCTAGGGCCATAATTTTTCAATGCAGACTTTTCTGCCCCCCCTGGGGGCAGATCGACCATGTTAGCGCGTGATCTGGACCCAGGGGGGGCAGAAAAACCCACTAGACACCAGGGATTTATTTCTAATTGTAAAGGAAGCGACCCCTTGGGGAAGGGTCGCTTCCTAGTGGCCCATAATTTTTTTTAGACTTGTCTGCCCCCCCCCTGGGGGCAGATCACCCATTTTTTGGGCCACATCTGGACCCAGGGGGGGTAGAAAAGCCCACTAGACACCAGGGATTTTAGTATATTTATAAAGGAAGCGACCCCTTGGGCAAGGGTCGCTTCCAGGGGGCATTATAAATATTGTAGACTATTCTGCCCCCCCCCCCTGGGGGCGGAGTGGCTGTTTTTTTTACAGTTTCTGGTCCCAGGGGGGGGGGATAGAAAAGCCCACTGTACTCCAGGTTTTTGTTTTTTATAGGGAGCGACCCCTTGGCCAAGGGTTGCTTCCTTGGGCCCATTTGTTTTCAGTATGTTCTGCCGTGTCTTTATTTGGCCTCTCTGCCCTCCGTAGGGTTGCTTCCAGGGGGCCCACGTTTATAATGATTTATAATCTTCCCCCCTTGGGGACAGACACCCCATTTGTGACATACCCTGTGACATAGCCTGTTGTAATGTGTGTTGTTTTTGTTTCTTCTAATGTGTATTGTTTTTTTTTCTCTTTAGATTGTTGCAGTGTGCGGTTCTGTTACTGGTGGTTCTGTTGTTCTGCTGTTTCTGTAGTTGCATGTGTTTGGTAAGAGACCTTTTTTTTGTTCAATTGTAATGTAATTGTTTATTTTGCAAAGTGTGTAGTAATACGAGTATGTGTTGTTGCTGTTTGTTGTGATTGTAAAACATGTTTTGCATTTGTTTTTGATGTGTCCTTCTGTAGATGTAAGGTTTTTTTTTTCTTCTTTCTAGTGGGATATCGTTGCCTATTTGCTGTGTCTTTGCAGAGTAGGTGCTGGTGAGTGTAGTTGTGTCTTGTAAGTGAATTGTATATTTTTTCTAAATATATTTTTTGGTGAAAAAGTCTTACATTTTTATCTTACTTTGCGCAGTGTTGGGGTTGTTGAGTTGTTTGTGCAGACTCCTTTATTTGTAAGGATAATGGCTAGCCGCCGGATTACTGCTCAGCAAGTTGTTGGAATGCTTTTTGATTCTTCCTCTGACCATGGTCCAGAGTCTCACTCTGAATCTGAGCCAGAGGTGGGAGGTGAAGATTCAGGTAGTGAGTTTTCTCTACAAATGGCTTCATCTGATGATGAAGACACTTTGAGTGCTGATGAAGCTACTTTTGGTGTGGATGATGTGCCTGTGGTTGGGGAGGACATTGCTGTGTTTACGGTTTTGGAGGACATGCTTGTGCCTGTGGTTGCGGAGGACAGTGATGTACCAATTGTGCGGCAAGAGACATCTGGGCTGCAGCCTGGGGCTGCTAGACTTCCAGTTGGTGTTGTGAGACAAGGGTTAGCTGGGCGGCGGCCTGCGGCTGCAAGACTTGACGATGAAAGTTCTGACCTCTGGGTTGCACCAGGCATGGTGCAGCCGGCATTGCCTGAATTTACTGGTGTTCCAGGGTGTAGGGTGAACACTGAAAACTTTTTGCCTATTGATTTTTTCAAGTTGTTTATGGATGATGTGTTTTTGGCAGAGATTGTAGAGCAGACTAATTTGTATGCTGAAATTTTTTTTGAGGGTGAACAGTGCCAGCCTTAAGCCCCACGCTAGAGCTACCCGGTGGACTCCCACAAATTTGGAGGAGATGAAAAAGTTTTTGGGTTTAACTTTTTTAATGGGCTTGCTTAGGAAACCATCAATGGCTTCATATTGGTCTACTAGTCCCTTGATGGCAACAGCTATATTTTTCGGCAGTCATGAGTCGTGATAGGTATTTGCTTCTGCTGTGGATGATGCATTTTGTTGACAATAGTCTTGCTTTGCCACGAGATCACCCTGATTGTGACCGTCTTTTCAAGATTCGGCCTGTCCTTGATCATTTGGTTGATCGATTTTCTGAGATCTTTTATCCTGGGAAAGAAATTGCAGTGGATGAGTCTTTGCTGTTGTTCAAGGGCCGCTTGGTATTTCGGCAATACATTCCTAGTAAGAGGGCACGCTATGGAATCAAACTGTATATGCTGTGTGACAGTGAGACTGGATATGTCTCTAATTTCAGGGTGTACACTGGTAAGGAATCCAGGATTAACCCCCCTGGTTGTCCGTCGACTTTTGGAGTGACTGAGAAAATTTTGTGGGAACTTGGTCGTGGATTTTTTAACAAAGGCCATCATTTGTATGTCGATAACTTCTACACTGATGTGCGGTTGTTTAGGGAATTGGCCAAAGTGGACACTGTTGCTTGTGGCACAATCCGCTCAAACCGTAAAGGTTTCCCAAAAGAACTTGTTTGTCGAAAGCTTGCTCGGGGACAGTGCAGTGCTTTGCGTTGTGAGGAGCTTCTAGCTGTGAAGTTTACAGACAGGAGAGATGTCTACATGTTGACTACAATACATGATGAAAGCACTGAACCGCGGAATGTTTGGGGTCAGGTTGCAGAAGTGCGCAAACCTGTGTGCATACTGGACTACAATAAGTACATGGGTGGTGTTGACAGAGTTGATCAGAGGTTGGAACCGTATGCTGCTCTTCGTAAGGCTTACATTTGGTACAAGAAGTTGGCTATCCATCTTTTCCACTTGGCAACCTTTAATGCTTTTATTGTGTTCCAGAAATCTTGTCCCCAGTCAAAGTTGACTTTTGTAAAGTTTCAGGAGTCTGTAATAGGCAGCCTTGTTTTAGTGGAACAGGCAAGTGTTCCTAGAGTTGGAGTGGTGGAGGATGTTGCCAGATTGAAAGATCGCCACTTTGCTGATACAATTCCTCCTACAACCTCAAAAGACTTTCCCAGTCGGAGATGTAGAGTCTGTTGGCGAAGAGGTTTGCGGAAGGAGGTTCGCATGTACTGCCCCGACTGCCCTTCAAACCCCGGGCTGTGTGTACCTGCTTGTTTTAGATTGTACCACACGCAAAATAATTTTTGGGAGTATCAATGAGTGGTAAAGTGAACTGGTTGGTCTTTATTCTGTAATAGTTATTGTTCAGTTTCAAAGTTTGTATTTGTGTAGTCTTTTTAGATTTAGTTGTCGAGTTAGTAGATTTGTATCAATTTGCAATTTGTTTTTGTTTCTCTTTTATTTTAAAAAAAAACTAATGTATGATGTTGGTTTGCGTGTAGTGTCCATTGTCTGACTGTGTGCATGGTTTGGCGCTTGACTGCCGGTGTCTGTGGACTGATGCTTGTCTGGCGGTGTCTGCGGACTGGTGCTTGACTGGCGGTGTGCGTGGTCTGGTGTTTGGTTGGCGGTGTGCGTGCTCTTGCGCTTGCCTGGTGTTGTGTTTGGATTTGTCTTTGGCTGGTGGTGTTCGTGGAGTGGTGCTTGACTGGTGGTGTGTGTGGAGGGGCGCTTGGCTGATGGTGTGCATGGAGTGGTACTTGGCTGTCTGTGCACGGAGTGGTGCTTGGCTGGCGGTGTGTGTGGAGTGGTGCTTGGCTGGGGGTGTGTGTGGAGTGGCGCTTGGCTGGACGGTGTGCGTGGAGTGGTACTTGGCTGTCTGTGCACGGAGTGGTGCTTGGCTGGTGTTGTGTTTGTGGAGTGGCGCTTGGCTGGTGGTGTGTGTGGAGGGGCGCTTGGCTGGTGGTGTGCATGGAGTGGTACTTGGCTGTCTGTGCACGGAGTGGTGCTTGGCTGGCGGTGTGTGTGGAGTGGTGCTTGGCTGGCGGTGTGTGTGGAGTGGCGCTTGGCTGGACGGTGTGCGTGGAGTGGTACTTGGCTGTCTGTGCACGGAGTGGTGCTTGGCTGGTGTTGTGTTTGTGGAGTGGCGCTTGGCTGGTGGTGTGTGTGGATGAGCGCTTGGCTGGTGGTGTGCATGGAGTGGTACTTGGCTGTCTGTGCACGGAGTGGTGCTTGGCTGGCGGTGTGCATGGTCTGGTGCTTGGATGGTGGTGTGGGTGGACTGGCGCTCAGCAGGCGGTGTGTGAGTGGTTACTTTCTGTTGGTCACTACACACACTGCTAGTTGAGTGACACTCCACACAGTCCATCATTTTGTGTAGTTGCAGTGTCCGAAATGTCGGCGTGTGAAAGTGATGGGCCCTTGAATGGCGCTGTTTGCTGGTGTGAGTGTTGGAATGTGATGGGTCCGGGTCCGCGGCTGGCGGTGTGAATGTTTTGTATGTTTCACGCGTACGAAAGGTGTATGAATGGCCTGTAAAGAGGTTGGTGCCTTGACGTGGCTTTACAGCTCACGAGCTGTGAGTCAGTGGTTCAGTTTATCATACTTTCAATTATACACAGTGTATTTCATTTTTGTGAAATTACTTGCGTATACAATTGTATGTACTGAATCATCACTCACCCTCGTGCCAAATCCAACCAGTATGTGTGTGTGCTTGCGGATTAGATGGGTGTGCAGTAATAATTGTTTTTTTTCTCTTTCTGCAGTAGGGTGTACCTTGCCCCTTATTGTGATTGTTGTTATGTGTTGCTTTTCCATTCGGATGGTGTCAATGGTCTGGTTTGTATCAGGTATGAAAGGTGCGTGAATGGCCTGTAAAACGGTTGGTGCCTTGTCGTGGCTTTACAGCTCACGAGTTGCGAGTCACTGGTTCAGTTTTTATGCATTTATTTATTGACAGAGCATTTCATTTTTTTGAAATATCTTGTTAATAAAATTTTATGTACTGAACCATCACTCGCCCTCGTGCCAAATCCAACCTGTATGTGTGTGTCTTTGAGGAATAGATAGCCGTGCTTGAATGTTTGACTTTTGAGTAACTCTGTTAAGGTGTGGTATCCTTTTACTCGGGAGAACAAGGGGAACGCAGGGTGGTAGGACTTTTTTGCCGGCACGGCGATCCCACGCCAAAATGTTTGGAAAAGTGCTATTTTTACCTATTTTTAAGGTTTGCAAGGAGTTCTGGGTAGGAAAACATTGGTGGACCCACACATGCCATACCTCCCTGGACTCTCCCGGGTGTCTAGTTTTCAGAACTGTTTGGGTTTGCTACTTTCCAAAGAATACCACCCAGCCCCGGGCCTAAACTCAGGTGCCTACCCCCAAAAAATCAAAGTTATATTGCTTCAGGGTATTTTATATTCACCACCGTTAGATTTGGACCTTTTCCTGTTGCAGCCACTATGGCTACCCACGCAAGTGAGGTACCGTTTTTATCAGGAGACCTGGGGGAACGCTGGGTGGGAGGTAATTTGTGTGAGCCCAGTGATGCCACGCTTTCCCAGACTACAACGTGTGAAAAAATTGATTTTTTTCTGCTAAAATTGAGGTTTGCAAGGGATTCTGGGTAAAGGAACGTTGGAGGATCCACGCAAGCCATACCTCCTTGGAAGCCCCCGGGTGTCTACTTTTCAGAAATGTGTGGGTTTGGTAGGTTTCCATAGATGGCTGTCTCGCACGGGGCCAGAAACCCAGGTAACCCCTCTTGCAAAAGCTGGTGAATGTAACAATGGTGAAAATCTTAAGTCCACCAGCTTTTGCAAGAGGGGTTACCTGGGTTTTTGGCCCCGTGCGAGACAGCCATCTAGGGAAACCTACCAATCCCACACATTTCTGAAAAGTAGACACCCGGGGGCTTCCAAGGAGGTATGGCTTGCGTGGATCCTCCAACGTTCCTTTACCCAGAATCCCTTGCAAACCTCATTTTTTGCATGGAAAAAATCAGTTTTTTCACACGTTTTAGTGTGGGAAAGCGTGGCATTACTGGGCTCACACAAATTACCTCCCACCCAGCGTTCCCCAAGGTCTCCCGATAAAAATGGTACCTCACTTGCGTGGGTAGGCATAGCGGCTGCTTTAGGAAAAGGCCCAATTCATACTGTGGAGACGAAAACATTACCTTTAGCCAAATAATCTTATTTTTTGAGGGGGTCACCTGAGCTTTTGGCCCGGGGCTTGGCAGGCATCTTTGGAAACTACCAAACCCAAACAGTTCTGAGAACTAGACACCCGGGGGAGTCCAGGGTGGTATGGCATGCGTGGGTCCCCCAATGTTTTCCTACCCAGAAACCCCTGCAAACCTGAAATTTTGGTAAAAAAAAACACTTTTCCATACTTTTTTGGGTGGGATCTCGCTGCCGGAACAAATGTCCTACCACCCAGCGTTTCCCTTGTTCTCCCGAGTAAAATGATACCTCACTTGTGTGGGTGGGCCAAAGGCATGTGACTTAGGCTGGGGTGCTTAATTTGTAAAACGTAAATATGAGTAAAAACTACTTTTTTCAAAATTCATTTTTGGCGTGTTCTGCTTTGGGGCACCCACACAAGTGAGGTATCCTTTTACTCGGGAGAACAAGGGGAACGCAGGGTGGTACGACTTTTTTGCCGGCACGGCGATCCCACGCCAAAAAGTTTGGAAAAGTGCAATTTTTACATAATTTTAAGGTTTGCAGGGAGTTCTGGGTAGGAAACCATTGGGGGACCCATGCATGCCATACCTCCCTGGACTCCCCCGGGTGTCTAGTTTTCAGAACTGTTTGGGTTTGCTACTTTGCAAAGAATACCACCGAGCCCAGGGCCACAAATTCAGATGCCCCCCCCCCAAAATCAAGGTAGTTTTGCAATAAGGTAATGTAAATTCACCACCGTACGATTTGAACCGTTTCCTGTTGCAGCCACTATGTCTATTCACGCAAGTGAGGTACCATTTTTTTCGGGAGACCTGGAGGCACGCTGGGTGGGTGGAAATTTGTTGATCCACGCAGATTCCAGAACTTTCCACCACAGAAATGTGAGGAAAATGTGTTTTTTTGGTCAATTTTTTATGTTTGCAAGGGATTCTGGGTAACAAAACCTGGGGGTAGGCAGACGAGTCACGCCATCCTGAATTGCCCTGGGTGTCTAGTTTTCAAAAATGTATAGGTTTGCTAGGTTTCCCTAGGTGCTGGCAGAGCTACGGCGCAAAAACAAAAGGTAGTCTTTTTGTCCGAATCGTGCTAAATTTCACTGGGAAATTGAGGTGCGACCATGCTGCGTTTTGCGCTGTTTCATGTCGCAGCCACTATGCCTACCCACGCAAGTGAGGTACCATTTTTTTCGGGAGACCTGGGGGCACACTGGGTGGGTGGAAATCTGTTGATCCACGCAGATTCCAGAACTTTCCACCACAGAAATGTGAGGAAAATGTGTTTTTTTGGTCAACTTTTTATGTTTGCAAGGGATTCTGGGTAACAAAACCTGGGGGTAGGCAGACGAGTCACCACATCCTGAATTGCCCTGGGTGTCTAGTTTTCAAAAATGTATAGGTTTGCTACGTTTCCCTAGGTGCTGGCAGAGCTACGGCGCAAAAACAAAAGGTAGTCTTTTTGTCCGAATCGTGCTAAATTTCACTGGGAAATTGAGGTGCGACCATGCTGCGTTTTGCGCTGTTTCATGTCGCAGCCACTATGCCTACCCACGCAAGTGAGGTACCATTTTTTTTGGGAGACCTGGGGGCACACTGGGTGCATGGAAATCTGTTGATCCACGCAGATTCCAGAACTTTCCACCACAGAAATGTGAGGAAAATTACATTTTTTGGTCAAATTTTTATGTTTGCAAGGGATTCTGGGTAACAAAACCTGGGGGTAGGCAGACGAGTCACCCCGTCCTCAATTGCCCTGGGTGTCTAGTTTTCAAAAATGTATAGGTTTGCTAGGTTTCCCTAGGTGCTGGCAGAGCTACGGCGCAAAAACAAAAGGTAGTCTTTTTGTCCGAATCGTGCTAAATTTCACTGGGAAATTGAGGTGCGACCATGCTGCGTTTTGCGCTGTTTCATGTCGCAGCCACTATGCCTACCCACGCAAGTGAGGTACCATTTTTTTTGGGAGACCTGGGGGCACGCTGGGTGGGTGGAAATTTGTTGATCCACGCAGATTCCAGAACTTTCCACCACAGAAATGTGAGGAAAATGTGTTTTTTTGGTCACATTTTTATGTTTGCAAGGGATTCTGGGTAACAAAACCTGGGGGTAGGCAGACGAGTCACCCCGTCCTGAATTGCCCTGGGTGTCTAGTTTTCAAAAATGTATAGGTTTGCTAGGTTTCCCTAGGTGCTGGCAGAGCTACGGCGCAAAAACAAAAGGTAGTCTTTTTGTCCGAATCGTGCTAAATTTCACTGGGAAATTGAGGTGCGACCATGCTGCATTTTGTGCTGTTTCATATCGCAGCCACTATGCCTACCCACGCAAGTGAGGTACCATTTTTTTCGGGAGACCTGGGGGCACGCTGGGTGGGTAGAAATTTGTTGATCCACGCAGATTCCAGAACTTTCCACCACAGAAATGTGAGGAAAATGTGTTTTTATGGTCAAATTTTTATGTTTGCAAGGGATTCTGGGTAACAAAACCTGGGGGTAGGCAGACGAGTCACCCCATCCTGAATTGCCCTCGTTGTCTAGTTTTCAAAAATGTATAGGTTTGCTAGGTTTCCCTAGGTGCTGGCAGAGCTACGGCGCAAAAACAAAAGGTAGTCTTTTTGTCCGAATCGTGGTAAATTTCACTGGGAAATTGAGGTGCGACCATGCTGCGTTTTGCGCTGTTTCATGTCGCAGCCACTATGCCTACCCACGCAAGTGAGGTACCATTTTTTTCGGGAGACCTGGGGGCACACTGGGTGGGTGGAAATTTGTTGATCCACGCAGATTCCAGAACTTTCCACCACAGAAATGTGAGGAAAATGTGGTTTTTTTTGGTCAAATTTTTAAGTTTGCAAGGGATTCTGGGTAACAAAACCTGGGGGTAGGCAGACGATTGACCCCGTCCTGAATTGCCCTGGGGGTCTAGTTTTCAAAAATGTATAGGTTTGCTAGGTTTCCCTAGGTGCTGGCAGAGCTACGGCGCAAAAACAAAAGTTAGTCTTTTTGTCCGAATCGTGCTAAATTTCAGTGGGAAATTGAGGTGCGACCATGCTGCGTTTTGCGCTGTTTCATGTCGCAGCCACTATGCCTAACCACGCATGTGAGGTACCATTTTTTTTGGGAGACCTGGGGGCACGCTGGGTGGGTTGAAATTTGTTGATCCACGCAGATTCCAGAACTTTCCACCACAGAAATGTGAGGAAAATGTGTTTTTTTGGTTAAATTTTTATGTTTGCAAGGGATTCTGGGTAACAAAACCTGGGGGTAGGCAGACGAGTGACCCCATCCTGAATTGCCCTGGGTGTCTAGTTTTCAAAAAAGTATAGGTTTGCTAGGTTTTCCTAGGTGCTGGCAGAGCTACGGCGCAAAAACAAAAGTTAGTCTTTTTGTCCGAATCGTGCTAAATTTCACTGGGAAATTGAGGTGCGACCATGCTGCGTTTTGCGCTGTTTCATGTCGCAGCCACTATGCCTACCCACGCATGTGAGGTACCATTTTTTTTGGGAGATCTGGGGGCACGCTGGGTGGGTGGGAATTTGTTGATCCACGCAGATTCCAGAACTTTCCACCACAGAAATGTGAGGAAAATGTGTTTTTTGGGTTAAATTTTTATGTTTGCAAGGAATTCTGGGTAACAAAACCTGGGGGTAGGCAGACGAGTGACCCCGTCCTGAATTGCCCTGGGTGTCTAGTTTTCAAAAAAGTATAGGTTTGCTAGGTTTCCCTAGGTGCTGGCAGAGCTACGGCGCAAAAACAAAAGTTAGTCTTTTTGTCCGAATCGTGCTAAATTTCACTGGGAAATTGAGGTGCGACCATGCTGCGTTTTGCGCTGTTTCATGTCGCAGCCACTATGCCTACCCACGCACATGAGGTACCATTTTTTTCGGGAGACCTAGCGGCACGCTGGGTGGGTGGAAATTTGTTGATCCACGCAGATTCCAGAACTTTCCACCACAGAAATGAGAGGAAAATTTGTTTTTTTGGTCAATTGTTTATGTTTGCAAGGGATTCTGGGTAACAAAACCTGGGGGTAGGCAGACGAGTCACCCCATCCTGAATTGCCCTGGGTGTCTAGTTTTCAAAAATGTATAGGTTTGCTAGGTTTCCCTAGGTGCTGGCAGAGCTACGGCGCAAAAACAAAAGTTAGTCTTTTTGTCCGAATCGTGCTAAATTTCACTGGGAAATTGAGGTGCGACCATGCTGCGTTTTGCGCTGTTTCATGTCGCAGCCACTATGCCTACCCACGCAAGTGAGGTACCATTTTTTTCGGGAGACCTGGGGGCACGCTGGGTGGGTGGAAATTTGTTGATCCACGCAGATTCCAGAACTTTCCACCACAGAAATGTGAGGAAAATTTGTTTTTTTGGTTAGATTTTTATGTTTGCAAGGGATTCTGGGTAACAAAACCTGGGGGTAGGCAGACGAGTCACCCCATCCTGAGTTGCCCTGGGTGTCTAGTTTTCTAAAATGTATAGGGTTGCTAGATATCCCTAGGTGCTGGCAGAGCTACGGTGCAAAAACAAAAGGTAGACTTTTGTCCAAAACGTGCTAACTTTCACTGGGAAATTGAGGTGCGACCATGCTGCGTTTTGCGCTGTTTCATGTCGCAGCCACTATGCCTACCCACGCAAGTGAGGTACCATTTTTTTTGGGAGACCTGGGGGCACGCTGGGTGGGTAGAAATTTGTTGATCCACGCAGATTCCAGAACTTTCCACCACAGAAATGTGAGGAAAATGTGTTTTTTTTGTCAAATTGTTAGATTTGCAAGGGATTCTGGGTAACAAAACCTGGGGGTAGGCAGACGAGTCACCCCATCCTGAATTCCCCTGGGTGTCTACTTTTCAGAAATGTATAGGTTTGCTAGGTTTCCCTAGGTACCGGCAGAGCTAGGGTGCAAAAACTACAGGTAGGCACTTTGCCAAAAAAGGGTCAATTTGTAACTGCAAAATTTAGGTGTGACCACGTTGCATTTTGCGCCGTTTCCTGTCGCAGGCACAAGGCCGACCCACACAAGTGAGGTACCGTTTTTATCGGGACACTTGGGGTAATTCAGATTTGTAAATCAACTGTTATTACCAATTGAGCTTTCATGCATTTCTCCCTTTCAATGAAAGACATTGTGTAAAAAAAAAATCTTTATGAAAAATGACCAATACTTCTCAAGCTAGTATGAGTATTCCCAACTTTGAAAATGTGCAATTATATACTGTTTCTGAACTCTATAATTTGTACCCAATTCAGAAATACATAGGTGTCTTTCATACAGATTATTCCATGTATACATTTTCCAAGACAAAGTGCACTATACCCAGTAAATGAAAAAATACCATTGCAAGTTGCTGCTCAGTTTTTGGATCTGGGTTCGTCGGGTTCTTGGTGAAACTACAAGTCCTATATATCCCCACAACCAGGAAGGTCTAACAAATGTAACGGTATATTGCTTTCCAAGAGTTGTCAAAATTAGAAAAAATTATAGGTGAAAACGTTGAGACAAAAGGCTGTTTTTTTCAACAAAATTTCAAATATTCCAATATCTAACTGTTAGTTTCTATAACGAAACCTTCATGGATTTAGACAAATGACCCCTTTCTGAATTCAGAATTTTGTCTACTGTTCGAAAATGTAAAGCTTTCCAGGATCCATTATTGCTTTCAAACTCATTTCTACCATTAACTGGAAGGAGGTGGAAAGCTCTAAAAATAGCAAAAATAGGCTATGTCCCAGAAAAATGCCAAAACTGAGTAAAAAATTTCGGTTCTCTGACAAAAGACTGTCATTCCCTGAAAGCTGAAACAATGGAGATTTCAGCCCCACAAACCCTTTTGTGATACCATTTTCAGGGAAAAACCCAGAGGCTTTCATTTGCAGCCCGTTTTTCCCAATTTTCTGAAAAAAACAAAAAAATCACTATATTTTGGTTAATTTCTGGGACCCCTCCAAGGGAATCCACAAACCCTGGGCGCCTTTAGAATCCCCATGATGTTGGAAGAAAAGGACGCAAATTTGGCGCGGATACCTTATGTGGTCAAGAAGTTACAAGGGCCTAAGCGCGCACTACCCCAAAACGCCAAAAAAAGGCTTAGCACAGGAGGGGAAAAGGCCTAGCAGCGAAGGGGTTAAAAAACATATTTAACAAACATATAAACAACATAATAAAATACATAACACTAAACAAAATTTCGATATTAGTAAATTTCGATATTAGTAACATACATACCTTAAAAACGATATTTTGTCTGTCGATATTTTGCACTTCGATATTCTGTACCATCGAAATTAAAACATTGATATTATTGTATCTCGATATTTTAATTTCGATATTTTGTCTCTCTACCCCCGCTGCTACGCCTCACTGGGATGCTTTGCTCTGGCTGGTTGACCCGGACCCCCCCCAAGGCCTGCACCTGATGTTCTTTGCTATAGGCTTCCTGTTCTACTTACCTACCTTGATGCCCACCACCTCACCTTCCTACCTCTAATTTTTGAGGGGGCTCGCGCTGTGGCTGCTGTGCGCCCGGATTTGGTCAACCTGCTCGTGTCCATAGTGCGGCTGAACACCTGCTGGACATATCGTGCCTGGCTCCCTGCTCCCACGCGGGCGCCCTCCTCATCTTCACCCGATTGTCCGGGGGGGGCCCTCTGATCTGACGCCTACCGTCCAGCCCTGCCCGGTGGCGAGCCCCTCAATCTTCTCTCCAATGTCGTCCACTAAGGGAAATCGATCAACCACTCAGAAACAACCCACGAAATTCTCCTGGACTGCTAGAGGCGATGCTAAAAATGCTACACCTGAAACAGTCTTGAGGGCTGACTTTCCCTCGCCGGCGGCTAAAACTCTGACGCTAGAGGATGTAATGGAGGCCATAGCTGGAGTGCGTACCTCTCTTGAGACCCGGATAGACTCCGTTAACGTCGAGGTTACTCTGCTGCGGGTGGATCTTCGCAAAATTGACTCCAAGGTTAAAGACATAGAGGTCAAGATGGCGGCCCTCATTGAAGACACCTCTACTCTCCAACAACAGGTGGCCCACCTTCAGAAGCAGCAACACCAGATGGGTGAACTTCTGGAAGATTATGAAGGGCGGGCGGACGAAATAACGTCCGTATCCTGGGAGTTCCGGAGCGCATGGAAGACCCCGCTGCTGACCTCTTTGTGGAGGACCTCATGGTGAAGCATCTCCAGCCCAAAGGCATCTGTAGTTTTTTCTCCATCGAAATGGCCCATCGGGTACCAAGGGGTAGGCCAAAGCCTGGGGCCCCCCCTCGACCGATCCTGGCCAGGGTCTTCAATTTCCGGGACAGGGACGCCATTCTTTCAGGCGGCCCGAAGGAGTGCACCGTTGAAAATTGAAAACGCCACCATTACCTTTTCCCGGACTTCACGACTAGAGTACAGGCGCGTCGCCGGAGCTTCCTCGAGGGGAAAAGGGCGATGCGGGATAAGAACATAAAATACTCTATGCTCTTTCCGGCCAAGCTGCAAGTTGAGACGGAGGGTAAGACTTGGTTTTTTCTCTCCCCGGAGGAGGCGTGGGAGTGGATGGAGGGATGGCGTCCGGCGGGGAAGACCGCACGAAACCCCGGAGCTCCTGATTCAGGCGCACATCACCTACACTCACCTGAGCGACGGGAGTAGCCTCCAGCCATTGATCACACTACCTGATGGTGACTCCCTCGGCGTCATTGTGTCGCCGCGATATGTCATACTCTTCATCCTATAGTTGATGGTGCCTCGGGTCGCTTCTCCATTCCAAATTTCGGGCTGGTGGCTTTCCCCCTGTTCTGGGCCTCCGCGCCTGCCCCCTCGGACTGCACTGGGGCATACCCCGTAAGTCTCCAGGCCTGTATTGGAAGATGTCGTAAGCACCGGGACTGGTATGCTTTTTTGACTGTCATGTAGTTACACTGTTATACTGTTTCAATGGTATGCGGGTTTGTTTCGTAGCTGCATTGTACCGCACTTTTGAGTCTTCTCTCCGTTCTTGTCCCTTTTCCCTTTTAGTTAGTTACAGAGTCTTTACTGTTTTTAGGCGCACTGTTCGACACTGTCCAACCTTTCGAGGCACATCCCGTCCGAGGGCTACTCGCCCTTGCTTCCTTCTGGGTTCCCCCCGTACTATGCCCTTGCCCACATAGGGGGCTTCAAGAGTGTCTGGGACCCCTCCTGGTGAGTCCTCCAGCTGGTTTCCACCCCACAAACCACCATGACATGCTCCCACGCTAGGGCACTTACCCTTTTGACATGGAACGTAAATGGCCTTGGGAATAAAATAAAGAGAGGGGTGGTTCTACAATATCTCAAACGCCATGCCCCTGACTTAGTATTGCTTCAAGAGACACACCTGATGTGCAATACCTGTTGGGCGCTTCATCGAGGGGGTTACAAGTTGTTGGTCCACGCGGGGTTTACATCGGGTTCCCGGGGTACCGCTATTCTTGTTAGGAAAAGCCTTCCACTTACCTGCACAAAGACGTGGGCAGACCCCTTGGGTCGTTTTGCGGTCATTGAGGCCACCTGGGAGGGGCGACAGTTGAATGCTGTCTCAGTCTATATCCCACCAACACTAGGTAGGGAATCACTGCGGGCCTTAGAACGACTCATGCTAGATCTCCCCCAGGGCTCATTGATTGTCAGTGGCGATTTCAATATGACAATGAATGATGCGTTGGATAGACACCCCCAAAGCAGCTCCCACAGGCAAAGATCCGACCTTCTAGACTTTACTCAGGCAATGGGGCTAGAGGACTTGTGGCGGACGTTTCACCCGGACACTTCCTATTTCACACACTACTCTAACGCACACAATAGCATGTCTCGCATTGATTATTTCTTTTGTCCCACGGCAGATGTTGGGCTATTTCGTCACCCCAGAGACTCCCTAGAGGTATTTCAGACCATTCACCTCTTACTGTGGAGCTCACCTACCACCAGCAGGTGACCCATTATCATCAATCCATGGCTCCTGAAAATCCCTGACATTAAGGACAGCCTGCTCGAACACACTGAATACTATTTTAATGAGAACGTTGGATCGGTGCAATCATCTGTCACGATCTGGGAGGCCTATAAAGCCGTGATCAAGGGGAGGGCACTGGCTCTTAAATCTGGATATGTACACAAACAAAGCGAGGTGTTTATCCAGACGGAAACTGACTTGTTCAGCCTGGAGTCAGACCACAATGCCGGCCCATCGGATGAGGCGGCTCACCGCCTTAGGGCCAAGCAACTCGAATATAAGGCATTGACCCTGGAAAAGGCTCAAGCTAAACTCCTTAAAACTCGCCACCGAGTTTACGAACTAGAAGATTGAGCAGGTAAAATGCTGGCCTGATTGGAAAGGCGTGAACAAGGCTCCAGATGGGTGCCGCTGCTGATCCGTCATGACGCCTCACACATCACCGACCCGCAGCAGGTAGCGGAGGCCTTTGCAGACCACCTAGAACGGGTCTACTCCCCTCGAGCATATTATACGGCGGACGAGTCCCGCTTACTCTTGGGGGAAATGGATCTACCCACCCTCTCTGACACAGATAAAGGCGAGTTAGAGGCGGAACTTACAGTGGAAGAGGTTGGAAATGCCCTCTTTGCCATAACATCTGGTAAGGATATGGGACCCAATGGCATTCCCATTGAGTTCCTGAAGGGGATGGCCCCTGAGGTAATCCCTCATCTGAAGGCTATGTTCGAAGAGAGCCGGGATGTGGGATGTTTGCCCCTAGACCAAGGACTGGCTTCCATAGCCGTGATCCATAAACCTAATAAATCACCCACTGACTGCTGCTCCTATAGACCGATCTCTCTTATAAATGCTGAAGTTAAGATTCTGGCCAAACTTTTAGCTACCAGGCTCCTCACAGTTCTCCCCTCTCTAATCCATGATGATCAATCGGGCTTCCTTCCGGGTCGGAACACGGCCCTTAATCTCCGTCTACTCCATAATGTTCTTGGCAGACAGCCCTTTATACAGGAGGATGCCGCGATATTGTCCCTCGATACCACGCTAGCATTTGACTCTATAGAGTGGGCTTATCTTTTCGAAGTCCTTGAGTGCTTTGGCTTCAGTCCTAAATTCATCCAATGGGTCCCGTACTTTACACTGATCTGTTGGGCCAGGTGCGAGTCAATGCCCACACCTCCAGACAATTTCGGTTACACAGAGGGACTAGGCAGGGTTGCCCCCTCTCCCCCTTGTTATTTGCGCTTACCCTAGAACCCCTGGCCCACTGGGTCCGACGGGACACCTCCATTAGAGGTCTGCGATGGAACGATGACACGGTGGACAAAATCTCCCTGTACGCCGATGGCATTCTAGTCTATGTCTCCTCCCCGCGATCCTCCATTAACAGCCTGCTGCATGTTATCACCAACTTCATCAAATACTCCGGTTTCTCAATCAACTGGTCTAAATCGGTGCTCTACGTACTGTATGGCCCCCCACCTGCCCTTCCGAGAGGTTACTCGATCGCCTTGGCCCCCGACGGATTTAAATACCTTGGCATTTTTGTCACCCCGGATCCTAAATTGTTTTACGAATGTAATCTACAAGGCCCACTGCAGAGACTCCATAGTGACATCTCCCACTGGCGTACGTTGCCTTTATCCCTCCCAGGCAGAACGGCTCTCTTTAAAATGCTAGCACTCCCATGCTTTTTATACGTTCTCCAGAACTGCCCGTTCCCGTTGGCTGACTCCTACTTCCGCACGCTGGAGGGAGATCTAAGACTCCTCTTATGGAACGGAAAGGCGCCCCGGATAGCCCTTCATAAACTTATGCAGGGGTGGTACAATGGGGGCATAGCCCTGCCAAACATGCGCCTTTACTATTGGGCCTCCCAACTAGTAGCCACTAACTCCTGGATTCATGGATCGCCTACCAACCCGGCCTTTCATCTTGAACGCTACCAGACTGGACGAGAAGGGTACTTAGGTGCCCTATATGGCAAACCTTCCCGGGGTCGTTACATAGGGCCAATGTCACAAACAGTAGCTATTTGGCATCGTGCTAAGAAGAGTCTGGGATGGTCTGACACTTTTACTAGGGCTACTCCGCTTTGGGCCTCTCAAAAGCTTGGCTCCCTTTGCCACCACAAAGGGTTTGATTAATGCGATGCGATTGGCATCTCAACTCTGGGCGACCTGATCTATAAAGGGAATCTACTAACTTTTCCTGACCTTCAACAGCGCCATGCTCTCGCCCAGAGTGAAGCCTTTCAGCTTCACTCTGGGCAAGAGAGTGAAGCTATCCTTACAAACATACCAAACCTCTCTTCCCTTCCGGAGGCCTCATCTCTTGAAGATAGGTTGCTTTCAGAGCCCTTACAAACAAAGACGATCTCTTGCACGTACCGCAAACTCTGTAACAATATGCCCGACCCCTTTCGGTCCCTGCGTGACAAGTGGCAGGGCAACGTACGGCTTCTAGAGGACGACGAATGGCGATCAGCACTAATGTGCCCAGGGAAACAGCTATTAACCACCGTTTCAGACTGATTCAGCTTAAAGTTTTACATAGGGCCTATATGTCTGCCCCCCTCCTGGCCAAAATAGATAGGCGCCCAGACGACATGTGTCACCGGGGCTGTGGCATCATCGGCTCTTTCTATCATGTTTTGTGGGAGTGCCCGGTAATTCAACAACTATGGGTGGGGGCGACCCGCAAAATGACAGAGGCGCTGGGTAAACCTGTCCCTCTTTCCCCTAAAGAGGGGCTCCTTAACATCTGGGGCGCACGGACCTCTCAGGGGTGGAACTCCGATGGGTGGCCCTAGGTTTTCTGTTAGTAAAACTCGCAGTGGCAATGCAATGGGGCGCCCCGCCGCGGCCTTTCCTGGTGGGATGGGTGGCTGAAATGGACAGATGTATGCTCGCTGAAAAGTCTGTATATAAGGTCAGGGGGTGCCCCGAAAAATGGGATGGGAAATGGGGACCTTGGAATAGATATAGAGGCGAGATCTGTACCTCCCCCACCACTGACATGGCCTTGGATAGGGCTGGACCCCGGCATCGCACAATGCCTTGATCTATTGTCTTTAAGTTATGCCTATTGCATTTGCCTCTGTATTGTATGAGATGATGCTTGGATGATGACTCTGTTTTCTTTTTCTTTCAATAAAATATTATAAAAAAAAAAAAAAAGCCTGCACAACCATCGCACCCCACCTCCGAAAAACAATCAACAGTTACTTCGAGACAACAACATTCCCGGAAATCTGGAAGCACGCAGAGATCAACGCCCTCCTGAAGAAGCCCAAAGTAGACCCCAAGGACCTCAAGAACTTCCGGCCCATCTCCCTGCTTCCGTTCCCGGCAAAAGTGACAGAGAAGATCGTCAACAAACAACTAACCCGCTACCTCGAAGACAACAACATCCTGGACCCCCTCCCAATCCGATTTTCGCAGCAACCACAGCACCGAGACCACCCTTATCGCCGCCACTGAAGACATCAGGATCCTGATGGAAAAGGAGAAACAGCCACCCTCATCCTCCTGGACCAATCAGCAGCCTTTGACACGGTCTGCCACCGCACCCTATCAGCACGCCTCTACGACGCCAAAATTCAAGAGAAGGCCCTGGCCTGGACCACATCCTTCCTCTCCGGCAGAACCCAGAGCATCCGCCTCCCTCCCTTCCGCTCGAAATCCACCGAGATCATCTGCGGCGTCCCATAGGGATCCTCCCTCAGCCCGACACTGTTCAATATCTACATGGGAACTAATACATGGCTCCCCCTCTTGGGAGAGAGCACCTTCGAGCACTACTGAAGGGGGACCACGGGGTCTTATTCTGTAGAAAGAAGTTTTTTCAACACACGATGGTGTTAGTCCAACATTCACAGTTTATTAAACTCTCAATACGTTCTTGATTTAACATAGATCACTGGGTAGTTGGTATTCAAAATATCTTAATCAGCAAAGCATTGTTACACATGATAGCGAATCCCGATGCATTTCGGGCCACGCCCTTCCTCAGGGGATTACTCTACAAGCAAAAAACAGAAATACATGGAATCAGCTAAACATTCTCAAACTGACAAATTCAATAAAAGAATGAATACTACAAATGAACTAGGTGAAAGAAAAGGATCACTAAGCAAAATCAGGCAGTGAGCGACCAATGGGCAAAGGACTCAAAAGTATAGGGAAGAACACAAACGTGTGTAAACTAGCAATCCGGTTGGAATCACCGGGCAAAATTAAGCCTCTAAGTGACCCCTGTTAACCCCAGGGCAGTTGCAGCATGGATCAGAAGAGCAGGGTACACATGCGTTAAGCGCGTAGTTACAACAAACAACGCATACCAAACATGCAGCGGCTGTCGGCATACTGGGTAACATGTACAAATAATCAGAGTCCCATGAGGGTACTTACAATAGCGTAACTACGCAAGAACTCCGCGGAGTTCCGGGCAGCAGACAGTGAACCGAGCTCGCGGTTAAGCAGCAGAGTTGACAAGCATAGGGGAATCAACATAGTAGAAGGACTCAGATAGGGAACGCTACTGTGGGGGCCATGATGTAACATGCAAGTCTCACCGGTGTCAAATGAAAAACATGGAAAAAATATATACAAACAGCAAAACTCATCTGTAAAGGTACAAAAATGAGGAAATGTAAGTCAGTGAGAAGGTTACAAGTAACATTGAAATTTCATGCGGTCATTTAACCCATGGGGCACCATGGTGGACATAAATCGGATCCAGAAATGTTCTCTTTTTAATACCGTGTTCTTGTTATTCGGGGTGACCTTGACCTGTTCCAACACTTGGAATTTCAGCTGAGCAACACTGTGTCGATTCTCATGGAAGTGTGTAGCCACTGTGGATTTCAAATTCTGAGTTCTAATGTTACTCTTGTGTTCAAGGATCCTGACTCGGATCTTTCTTTCGGTGTGACCTATGTAACAGTTCCCACAGGGGCATTTTAATAGATAAATGACATTACTACTGTTGCAAGTGGCATTGACTCGTAGTTTAACTGGATGGCCTTTCATGGGATGGTTGGTCATATTACCTGGAATGCAGTTGTTACAATTACTACAATTGTGACAGGGTTTTAAACCTTTGTACGTCGTCTGAGTGTCTGATGCATTGGGTTTTGTCAAAATTTCTTTTAAGTTTCTACCTCTGGTGAAGGCAAACATAGGAGGTTGGCTGTAAAGGCCCTGAAAGTCTGGTTCCATGGACAGGATGGGCCAATGTTTACGGATAATACGTTGAAAGTGGTTGGAAATCACAGAATATTTCGAGACCACCACCATGTGGTCTGTGTGTTTTTTTGGTTTCAAATGGAGAAGTTCTCTCCTCATTACTTTCTCACTTCTATCAACAGCCAAATCCAGAATCGGTGGGGGGTATCCCCGTGCCTTTAATCTCTCTAGCGTGTTCTTGATCTCTTTTTTGCTCTCTTGTTCATTGGAAACGATTCGTTTAACCCGGAGTAGTTGAGCATAGGGTAAATTGTTTCTTAAACCTAGATGGTGAAAACCTTTGTAGTGCAACGTGGAGTTCCTATCAGTAGGCTTACGGAAGATGGTGGTGGACCAATCTCCCATCTCTCTGTGTATCTCCACATCCAGATAATGAACGCATGTCTCATTGTATTCCCATGTAAATTGGATTCGGTTGTTGATGTTATTCCAGGTCATCAAAAAGTCAACCAGTGTGTCTGTGGAGTCTCCCCACAGCAGAAAGATATCGTCAATATATCTCAGGTATAATCTTCCATGCTCTAACCAACTGGCTTGATTCAGAATATGTGTCTCCTCGAATTGTTTCATAAAGATATTCGCATAGCATGTCTTCTTCTTGTGGTGGCATCGGGCTGATGTTCTGAAAAAAATGTCGTAGCCGGATATTCCGTACCAGTTTGCCACCACAAGAAGAAGACATGCTTCGAGGACTTCGCCCACACAGTACGTTTATGGCACCACAAAGTCATAAGATCATTGACTCTTTCGAGAACTTGATTAAACAAGAGATCGCTAGTCTACCATTCCAACAATCTTTGAAACATGGGAATTTGTCTGAGAAAGAAAGAAACATTTTACAAAAACTGGCTGACAATCCTAACATCACCAGTCAGAACGCAGACAAGGGCGGTACCCTGGTGATTATGGACACCACTTTCTACGAACACCAAATGGAAGCTTACATTTTGGATACCAACACATACAATGTTCTGTCTGGGGACCCCACTCGGGAGTTCTCGACGAGTTTAACACAAATCATCAATAGAGCCTTTGACAATGGTACCATCAACGACAAAACAAGAAGATATCTGGTACCCATCAATCCAAAACCACCTGTGTTGTACATGTTACCCAAGATACATAAGCACCCCACAAAACCGCCATTTCGACCCATTGTGTCCACCAAAGGCAGCATCCATGAGAACACTGGAAAATTCTTAGACAAGTATTTTCAACCTTTCGTTCTTAAAACAGGGTCATATACACGAGACACTACGGACTTTCTTTTGCAGCTGGAATCCAGCATGGAAGAGTTAAAAAACACAGAACTCATCATGTGTACAGTCGACGTTTGTTCACTCTACACCTCCATCCCCCACGATTGGGGCATAGAAGCCATAGAACAGGTTCTAGCTGCATGTGATCTCGATCCGGATCTGAAAGTGTTCCTGATCGAATTAACTATGTTCACACTTTACCACAGCTACTTTACGGTACAGGAAAAATAGATACATCAACTAAATGGTACGGCCATGGGAAATTGCGCAGCTCCTTGCTATGCGAATATCTTTATGAAACAATTCGAGGAGACACATATTCTGAATCAAGCCAGTTGGTTAGAGCATGGAAGATTATACCTGAGATATATTGACGATATCTTTCTGCTGTGGGGAGACTCCACAGACACACTGGTTGACTTTTTGATGACCTGGAATAACATCAACAACGAATCCAATTTACATGGGAATACAATGAGACTTGCGTTCATTATCTGGATGTGGAGATACACAGAGAGATGGGAGATTGGTCCACCACCATCTTCCGTAAGCCTACTGATAGGAACTCCACGTTGCACTACAAAAGTTTTCACCGTCTAGGTTTAAGAAACAATTTACCCTATGCTCAACTACTCCGGGTTAAACGAATCGTTTCCAATGAACAAGAGAGCAAAAAAGAGATCAAGAACACGCTAGAGAGATTAAAGGCACGGAGATACCCCCCACCGATTCTGGATTTGGCTGTTGATAGAAGTGAGAAAGTAATGAGGAGAGAACTTCTCCATTTGAAACCAAAAAAACACACAGACCGCATGGTGGTGGTCTCGAAATATTCTGTGATTTCCAACCACTTTCAACATATTATCCGTAAACATTGGCCCATCCTGTCCATGGAACCAGACTTTCAGGGCCTTTACAGCCAACCTCCTATGTTTGCCTTCACCAGAGGTAGAAACTTAAAAGAAATTTTGACAAAACCCAATGCATCAGACACTCAGACGACGTACAAAGGTTTAAAACCCTGTCACAATTGTAGTAATTGTAACAACTGCATTCCAGGTAATATGACCAACCATCCCATGAAAGGCCATCCAGTTAAACTACGAGTCAATGCCACTTGCAACAGTAGTAATGTCATTTATCTATTAAAATGCCCCTGTGGGAAATGTTACATAGGTCACACCGAAAGAAAGATCAGAGTCAGGATCCTTGAACACAAGAGTAACATTAGAACTCAGAATTTGAAATCCACAGTGGCTACACACTTCCATGAGAATCGACACAGTGTTGCTCAGCTGAAATTCCAAGTGTTGGAACAGGTCAAGGTCACCCCGAATAACAAGAACACGTTATTAAAAAGAGAACATTTCTGGATCCGATTTATGTCCACCATTGTGCCCCATGGGTTAAATGACCGCATGGAATTTCAATGTTACTTGTAACCTTCTCACTGACTTACATTTCCTCATTTTTGTACCTTTACAGATGAGTTTTGCTGTTTGTATGTATTTTTTCCATGTTTTTCATTTGACACCGGTGAGACTTGCACGTTACATCATGGCCCCCACAGTAGCGTTCCCTATCTTAGTCCTTCTACTATGTTGATTCCCCTATGCTTGTCAACTCTGCTGCTTAACCGCGAGCTCGGTTCACTGTCTGCTGCCCGGAACTCCGCGGAGTTCTTGCGTAGTTACGCTATTGTAAGTACCCTCACGGGACTCTGATTATTTGTACATGTTACCCAGTATGCCGACAGCCGCTGCATGTTTGGTATGCGTTGTTTGTTGTAACTACGCGCTTAACGCATGTGTACCCTGCTCTTCTGATCCATGCTGCAACTGCCCTGGGGTTAACAGGGGACACATAGAGGCTTAATTTTGCCCGGTGATTCCAACCGGATTGCTAGTTTACACACGTTTGTGTTCTTCCCTATACTTTTGAGTCCTTTGCCCATTGGTCGCTCACTGCCTGATTTTGCTTAGTGATTCTTTTCTTTTACCTAGTTCATTTGTAGTATTCATTCTTTTATTGAATTTGTCAGTTTGAGAATGTTTAGCTGATTCCATGTATTTCTGTTTTTTGCTTGTAGAGTAATCCCCTCAGGAAGGGCGTGGCCCGAAATGCATCGGGATTCGCTATCATGTGTAACAATGCTTTGCTGATTAAGATATTTTGAATACCAACTACCCAGTGATCTATGTTAAACCAAGAACGTATTGAGAGTTTAATAAACTGTGAATGTTGGACTAACACCATAGTGTGTTGAAAAAACTTCTTTCTACAGAATAAGACCCCGTGGTCCCCCTTCAGTAGTGCTCGAAGATGCTCTCTCCCAAGAGGGGGAGCCATGTATTAGTTCTCTTGGATTTCACACTGCTCGGCCAGACAGTGATTACCTTTGAGCACACTATAGAACATTACAACCTAGCAACTCTATTGTTTGAACAAGCTGTGCAAGTTTCACCCACTTATTGAGTTCTCACCAATATCTACATGGCACCGCTCGCCCACGTCGCACGACAACATAACCACAACATCATCTCATATGCCGACGACACCCAGCTGATCATATCCCTCACCAAAGACCCCCACACCGCCAAAGCCAACCTCCACAGGGGAATGAAGGCCGCAGCCGACTGGATGAAGGACAGCAGACTGAAGCTGAACTCAGACAAGACGGAGGTCCTCATTCTCGGACCCACCCCATCAGCTTGGGACGACTCCTGGTGGCCCACATCGCTAGGAACAGCCCCGGAACCCACAGACCACGCACGCAATCTGGGGGTCATCCTCGACTCCACCCTCTCCATGACCAGGCAAGTCAAAGCTGTCACCGCGTCCTGCTTCAACACCCTCCGAATGCTCCGCAGAATCTTCAAATGGATCCCTACCGACACTAGAAAAACCATCACCCAGGCCCTCATCACCAGCAGACTAGACTACGGGAACGCCCTCTACTCAGGAACCACAAACAAGCTCCTGAGTCGACTACAACAAATCCAGAACGCCTCGGCTCGACTGATCCTCGACGTCCCCCGCCGCAGCCACATCACTCCCCACCTGAAAGGCCTGCACTGGCTCCCCGTCAACAAGAGGATCACCTTCAAACTCATCATCCAAGCACACAAAGCACTACACAACACCGGATCCACCTACCTCAACAACCGACTCAGCTTCCACACCCCCACCCAAAGCCTCCGCTCAGCCAACCTCGCCCTCGCCACAGTCCCTCGGACCTAGAAAAACGTGTAGGGCTGGGTCCATTGCAGGCATGACTGGGTGCTGTAGACAGGGACTCTGGTTTCGAGCTCCTCTGTTGAGCTTCCACCGTCTCTGGTTGGGCGGTTTCTCCACTGCGGTGCGTCTAGTTGTTTAGGGCATCCTAATTTGTGGAGCGGGGCGGACGTCATTCCGCATGGGTGAGTCTCCATTGGCTCACACTGGTGCGGAAGCGGGCGCACTTTTATGGAAGATTGCGTTGCACTGCGGCGGACGGGAATTGGGCTATGTTTGGTCATTTTAATATGGCGGGCATGAGGTTCGCTGCTAGCGGGCGGTAAAATGAATTGTTCCGCACCGCCAGTGCCGCGGTGGTGCCAGCGCCGCGGTGGTGCCACCCCCGCCATCCTAATAGACCCCTTAGTTGTTAATATTATAATTTTGAATTATTGTTATGTATTTTAGCATATATTTTAAATGCATATGATGTATATTCTTTATATTATTATTATTTATGTTTTTTAATGTAGTTGGTTAGTTTTTAGTAGTTATTATCAATCAATAAATCAGAGTCTTATAAAGCACAACTACTTACCCATGAGGGTCTCAAGGTGCTAAGTGGGGGGTGGGGCTGGGTCTGCAGTTCAGTGGAAAACCCAGGTCTTGAGGTCCTTCCTGAATGGCGGCAGCAATGGTCATTGTCTCAGGTGCAGAGACAGGAAAGTTCAAGCTCTTCGCAGCAAGCGAAGAAAAGGATCTTCCTCCAGCCCTGGTCTTGCGGATCCCTGGGCTGGTGGCCAGTGCCAGTTGGGCGAAGCGGCAATGTCTTGTGGAGTGTAGAAGGAAAAGTTGAGGTATGCAGGTCTTTACTTATTGTTTGTGATTTGTAGTACAGTAGGGGGATGTGGGTTTATCTGGGTACAGTTTGGATGTCTATGGGGGACAGGGTGTGAAGTAATGTATTTATAATTAATTAATAATTCATTTTTTATTAATATTAATTACTCAATTTATAATTAATTATGTTAATTGTGCGGGGGCGTGGCCTGCTGCGTGGCGGAATGGCCGCTTTCTGAGCGTGCTCCGCAGGTCAGACATATCATCCTTAATTTATCCTGCACATCGGGTGATCTCGGGACCGCCAGAACCACGCATAAAGAGACCAGGCTGTGTGGGGCAGTCGCCCGCAATCCCGGAGCTTCTAGCTAGTCGGGCGGCTGAGTGGTGACGCGACGGTTTCCTGACCGGACCAACCGTGGGAGCGAGAGGTGTCCTGTGGGCGGCAGAGGTGACTACTCGAGCCCGTGGATTGGGGGCCTGGTGTGGGCCGACGCGGCTGTGGCGGCTTTCCCGGAGGTGACGGCGGAGGCGGCTGTGTACCCCATGATCAGGCCCAGCTGAAAACGGAGGCCGGGTGAGGAACATTTGCTGTACTCTGGAGCACCATTCATAGCGAGGAGGGCACGATGGTCTGGACGCGCCTGTGACAGGGTGGAGCGGGGTGCATCGCGCCGCTTTGCAGTGCGCTCCGAATTGGACGCGAGCCAGGGTAGTGTGAAATCGGAGATGGTCCGCAAGCCCTGCGAGGACCAAGCGGAGGTAGGGCGTGAAGACGGCGTGGGATACCTCGAGAGGAACATTGCAGGGATACCTTCCCCGTGTGGCTGCGGAGCCCATGGCCACATCCTGCCTGGTGGGAGACTGAGGTGGCGTGAGGCATTGGGCAGTATATCAGGACTACGCCGCAGTCAGATATAAAAAATAAATAAATACATAAATAAATACATAAAAAAAATAGAGACATTGGGAAGGCGATTGATCCGCAGGCTAGCCTCTGAATGACACGTGTGCTGGGCATTGCGGAGCCCCCCGGCGAGGCCGCCATTTTGTATGTGGCAGAGCGCAGTGTGATGCTTGTGAAAGGGCAGATAGGCATCACGTGGCTAAAGGTGTTGGACACATCCACGAACTGGAGATTGGTGTGAATTCACTGCCAACTTCACGGAGCGGGACTGGGACATCGACGCAACTCGGAAACACTTGTCTGTGGCCGGTCGGCCATTTTGCGGCGAGCTCGATATTCCCGCCTGCGTCTGCCTGTCGGTGTGGCCTACTGAGGCCCGGTCGAAAGGGGGTGCCCCGCCGTTGTTTAATAGAGGACTCACCGTGGTAGCGCATTTATCAGCTGGACTGGGCTGGTCTGAGGACACGCAATCATGGGGAAGAATGACACACGGCAGCCTAAGATAACATTTGATGCCAAGAAGGCGAGCAAACAGGGCGGGCTGGATCCGGCGCTGCAGGTGGAATTGGCTCGGGACGAGGACGAAGATAATCAGAGACCGGATATGCGCACTTTGATGCTGGATATGCGCTCTAGCCTGCGCAACATTGACGCCAAACTAGACAACTTGACATCGCAACTAGATGCCGTCAAGACCCAGGTTGGAACACACAAGACTCGCCTCGATGCTCTGGAGAATAGGCACACAGAATGTCACGAGTTTCAGATGGAGACGAAGGAGCATCTGCTCAACATAGACAAGATGCTGGGTATCATCAGGGCCAAGAATGAGGATTCGGAGGCGAGGTCAAGGCGTAACAATGTACGCATAACGAGAATTCCGGAAACAACGGCCATCGCCAAGATGGAGACATTTGTCACAGACCTGCTTCGGGAACTCTTCGATCCTCATTTGTCCGGGGTGTTTGCTGTAGAGAGGGCGCATCGGTCGTTGGTACTGCGTGCAGCTGTCGGGTTACCGCCCAGGCCCATTATAGCGAGGCTGATGAACTACCAAGATAGGGACCTTATTCTCGCAAAGCAAGAGAGAAAGGCACCATTACCCATCAAGGTAATACCAGCTCGTTCTACCCCGATTTCACCCCGGCGGTGCAGGCAGCGAGGAGGGAGTTCATGCCTGCCAAGCGCCTAATGTTGCAGGCGCAGGTCCCCTATTCTCTGCTCTATCCAGCAAAGTTGAAGGTCTCCTTGGATGGAAGGCAACATTTTTTCACAGACGCCAAGTCGGCGTTGAAATTTGCTAAACATGTTGGGGGCAAGTCGTCCAAGAAGAGGCAGACTCAGGAGGCGTCAGCTGACAGGGACCTTAGTGACAATGATTGACAGTGGTATCGTAATAATAAATGTTGTGTCTGGGATGGGACTCTGGTGGGATGATGAAGTTGATTTGTACACTGTGGTCTGCAAAGATTTGGGGGGACTGTGTTGCACACCCTGTTCATATATATCCTTCAAGCTGGAAGTTCGTAAGGCAGACCAAGTAGTCTGCAGTTGGTCCGACCACCTTGCACAAAGCAAGGGTACTTGCCGGTATAGCCGCGCCTCCTAGGGAAGATTTCCCATTTACAATGCTATTGTATTGGTTCACAGTTCGTATAGGGCGGGATATTCTGCAACCTCTTTCGGGGGTTGGAGTGGGTGGCGGGGGGATGGGGAGGGTTGTTTGGTTCAGTAATGCCAGTCGATCGAAAGCATGGTGTATTGTGGCCATTATTGTTGGCGGTGTTATGTCCTTGAAGTGGAATGCTGTGAGTATGATTGCTCTTGTCACACATGGCTGCATCTAATCAGTTGACTTGCCTCACCTGGAATGTACGCGGCCTGAATGATGGCAGAAAATCCAGATTAGTGCATGCCTACTTAACCCGGCATGGTGTAGATCTGTGCCTACTGCAGGAAACACATCTCAATAATACACCGTCCCGCAGGCTCGGGCACAGCAGATGGGGACACACGTATTCTGCTATTTACTCTAACTATGCGAGGGAGGTGGCGGTTCTGATGCGACGTGGTTTGGACTGGAAATAGGATTTAGTTCAAATAGACCCTGAGGGCCGGTATGTCCTTCTGCGTGGGCTTTAAAGTGGTGCTACTATTGTAATTATATACATCTATGGCCCGAACACGGATTCTCCTGATTTTTTCACCTCCCTATGGTCCAGGGTTAAAGTACTTGGATGCGACACGATCATTTGGGGTGGTGATTTCAACGCAATACTCAATGAGAACCTGGATAGACGGGGAACGACCAGACCCCTACATCCGGCGGCCAACACGGCCCTCCGGGAAATAATAGCAGATGGGGATCTGGTGGACATTTTGAGACACAGACATGTTGGGCTGTGGGAGGGCACCTGCATCACAGAACATCATAACGCTTGGTCCCGTTTGGACTACTGGCTACTATCCAGAGACATGGCGGCCTGCACAGCTGAGGTTGCACACCTGCCCCACTCCCTGTCAGATCACTGCCACCGCACGCCCTACTAGACGAAGCCTTCAGGGCAGAGATAGGAAATGACATAGAGGATTACTTCATTAACAACACAGGGTCGGTGGACACAGTAAGCGCTCTTTGGGAGGCATTTAAAGTGGTTATAAGGGAGCAATGCATTGCCAGGCAGGCAGGAGTGCTCAAGGCCATAAGGGGAACCTTGGCTTCGCTAGAAGCAGACATCAAAAGACTAGAAACACAGTACTATGATGAAGGGGGCAGTGATGACCCTGGGTTGATGAAAGCGAAACTGCTAGATTATGCTGAGGAAGCGCAGCGAGAGGTTACATTTTTGGAGAAGTATGCGGAGGCAAGAAGAGATGGGGAGGGAGATCGTCCGGGTCGCACATTGGCAAACATGATCAGGCCCTCTAGATCGGCTCCTCACATCCATGAGATTTAGGATGCATCTGGTAATGTGGTGCGAGGTCAGATGGAAATTTTGGCAACATTCTCTGAACTTTACGCGAGCTTGTACACCGCCACGCTGAGCGACTGCCCGGAGGGGTTTAGGTCATTTATGGAATCTATAGAGCTCGCCTGGTTCATTGACACGTACAGAAAATACATGAATCTCCCGATTACACCTGAAGACATTACTCGGGTAATAAGCAGCATGCCCCTCAATAAAGCGCCGGGTCCGGATGGCCTGACCACTTCCTTTTACAAAGCATATGCGGAACAGCTAGCGCCTAAACTATTGGCGGTATATGAGGAAGCATTGGAGGTGGGCACATTGCCCAGTTTGATGAGAGAAGCTCTGATAGTTACGTTGCTCAAGCCGGGCAAGGCTGAGGATGAACTGGATTCCTATAGGCCCCTCTCATTGATTAATGTGGACGCAAAAATATTCGCCAAGTTGATCGCCGACAGTCTGCAACCCTTGTTTCCGCTTACAGCACGCCCTGACCAGTCGGGGTTCATTCCGGGCAGAGCTACCTGAGGTTACATAGTTTTCGGCCTCGCTTCGCTATAGCCGCCATTTTGTGTTTAGTCGCCATTTTATGTTGCCTCACTCAGGCAGCACGGCTAACGCGGTAAAATGGTCTTTCTGGCGTTTTCAGCTGCTTCATGTTTTTCTCGTTAAAGAGCAACCCTTGTCCTTGTGTGCGATACTGATGTCAGGGTCTGGCCGAGTTCGCAAAGCCATGTCTAGACTGATTAATCCATGACTTACTCCACTGTTTGGGTCCCACCATTCTTCTCTACCTTATCTTATTTAACTGGCCTTCACTATTCTCTTTGTGTGTTCTCTTGTTACATAGCCCTTCTTTTGAAGCATTCTACACATGTTTTGCCACCTGCAAAGTGAATTACGGGCACTAGTGAGGAGAGCACACGGGGTCTGAAAGGAGGGTGTGTTTTAGACATCCGATAGCTTGTTTTCGAACTATTCCTATTTGTCAGTTTTGTGTGCATTGGGAGTTGTCATTGTAAACTTGTGTGGTATAATAGACTGTGCGCCACGGATTGAAGTGGCAGTCTCTTGAGAACCTACCTGTGTGGTACTTCTTAGATAACTGTGCTTAGCTGCAGCTAATAAAACTACTTTTCTACGCCTAACAGAGTGTCCCGTGTCTCTGTCGGTCGAGGCAGGTGAACTCGGAGATCTTAGGCGTGCCCTGCGCCGCCTGGCCCATAAGGTCAGGTTCTCCAATTGGCGGCCCAACGTGTGGGCAACTTCAGCGGTAGTAGTTTTGCCCGAGAGTCGTGAGGAGCTTCGCAAGAAAATTCTGGAGGATTTCGCGAACCACGTGAAGCGACCCCTGCATGTCGAAGTGGACCAAAGGTCTTTTGAAGCGTGGCTACTCCTTCCCGACGGCTGCTGACGACTGCTGCCCTGACTATCGCCCTGCCTTGGCCCTTTGGTGATGATTGGTATCGCGAGACGTTAGACGGACATCTGTTGGCGTGAGAAAAGCATTTAGTTAAGTATTTGTGGGTAGCGCCCACTCTCTTTGTTTTTGTATTTTGTTATTCGATTAGCGCGCTAACCGAAGCCAAGGGGTAAGTATGTTTGTGCTGTGACTCTATTGTCTGAAAATCCCTTGACGTTTGTAAGGAAGTCCAGTTCGTTACGAAATGCCTGGATTTAGTAAGTTCAAGAAATTTTGTTGTTTTGGTTGTTCTAGGGATTCCCGGCTAGAGGATTCTTGTCCGATTCCTCCAGTTGGAACTCCTACCTATGAACTGTATTCGAAACACGGTCTGGGTCCTATTGTTTTTAACGAAACATGGATCCGATACACTAAGAAAGACGGTGTTTTACAGTGGCCACAAAATGGGTCCTTTGAGCCAGATATATTAGATAATTTGGAAACAATTCTATTCAAGAGAAAAGCCCGGCCGGCAATGTTTGACTCCTTTCGCTTGTGGCACAAGGAAGCCAAACAGAAAGAAATTAAGCAAATGAAGAAAGATAAGAAAGAGCAGAGTATGTCGATTCTACAGGCTGCCCAAAAATTTAAAAATGACGAAGCTGATCAGGTGATTGAGGTGTCAGAAAGACAACATCGTATGGCAATAGATAGATGCTATCCTGTATTACCTGCCGTATCAAAGAGTAAAAGTCCTGATGATGATTCTTTTATGTCCCATTTGTTGACATTACCTCCGCCTTATGTGTTAGGTGCTAATGCACCACCATTGCAACCTGCTGTTAATCCAGCTGCTGTAATTCCTGCACAGTTGCCTATCCCTGTGATTCCGCCTCTGCCCTCTTTGCCAGCGACATCCGTACCCCAATCTCCTGTGCCTCAGCCTTCTCCATCTGTCGTTTCCTTTGCTACAGATGCTTCGCCTATTTTACAGAATACTTTGTCCCCTGTTTTAGTGTCAGATTCCCCTGCAGCTCGACGGCGTTTAGTCGACACTGTTTCAGGTCTTTTGTCGCCTTTTCTTGGACCTCTTTTCTTCTCTCCTGCCTCGTCTAGGAGACAATCCCGTAGTCAGTTTCCGGATTTGGAAGAACGGACTAAATTAGATTCCCTTGCTTATAATTGGATCATGAGTCGTGTACAGTATAGTACACGTGATATTTTAGATACTTTCCTTCAATGAAACGCGCCCACACAGAGATACGTATTTGATGTTATGTGCAATACCCTGATTAAAGAATGGGGAGACGTAGATCTAGACTCACCTCCTCAGGATTTATTCGAAATACAGGATCAATTTGATAAGGGACTTATTGTGGGCCCTGCTGTAGAGCATGCTGTTGAGAAACTTGTTGCTTTTCGATCTACCCTTTTCTCTCAAAGTTCTCTTGAGCCTGATCCCGCGGTTCGTCGTAAGACGGCACAATATCCAATGCAAGAAGTCCCTCCAATATGGAGAGATGCGGTTGCACCAGCAGGTAATGTCCCTGGTGTCCCTGCTCATTTTCAGCGTATATGGGTACATGACCCTTGGAAAAGGTCAGAAGTATTGGCACTCAAACAGTCTTTACCGGACCCTCGTAAGAATCCTGCTGGATATTATAAAGAGCTGTCTCAGACTGTTGACGCTTGTATTATGAATTTGGCAGATATTGACTTACTTATGGGGAATATAGTCCCACAAGCAATATGGACCAAGATTCGTAGGCAGGATCATGCGGCAGCTTTAGGTGGTGATTGGGCTGCCATTACAGCTGCGGATGCAGGACAAGTAGGTGGTGCCAAACCGGATGTTTTGATTATGGAATTGCCTGGAAAGATAATAGATTTGATGAAAACTTTAATGCCCGCGGTGCGCGTTAATTGGGATAAGTTAGCGGCGTGTAAGCAAAAGACGGATGAAAGTGTCTCCGACTTCTTTACTCGTTTCGAGGAGACTTTCATCGACCATAGTGGGCAAGACATGAGTACTGAAGGTCGACAGCGATTATTCATAGACAAATTTGTTTTTAATTTACTTCCAGAATTATCGAATAAATTAAAACAATCGGAGAGTTCGTGGGCTGTCTCTTCCACTGCCCAGATATTGGCTACTGCTCAATATTATGAGAATAGGGATAAGGAAGATAAGGAGAAAGCGGAGAAAAAGACTAAAGACTTAAAAACGAAGGTTCTTCTGCAACAGGCTTATCCCCCTCGTTCTGCTCAGCCCCAATTTCCACAGCCCCCACAGTTTCAGAGGTTGTTACAGAAGCCAGTACCCTCAGTTCCACGAGTTCCATTGGGCCCTAATCAGTGTGCTTATTGTAAGGAAGATGGTCATTTTAAGAATACTTGTCCAATTTTATTACAGCGGTACGGTGGACCATTAGCGCCACGGGGTCGTGGTGATTCCCGATCCATATCCAGAGGTAGGGGTCGTGGTGCGTCGACTCAGGAACGACGTCCCTCTCCCCCTCAGGATTCTACAAATTACTTTGATCAGCAGAATTTTCAATCTGCACAATACTACAATGATGACTATTGTTTCGATAATGAGGACGTTGATTTTCGTACTGGCTAGGACAGCCATAGGCAAAGTAAGGGAGTCGTATCAGTTCCAGTAGATCAGGAAGGACCTTATGTTAATGTTATGGCATTAGGTGTTACAGAACCATTTCTCTTAGATACTGGTGCTATGAGAAGTTCCATAATGCATTCTAAACTCCCTGGGGCACCTTTGTCTGGCTTAACAAATGTTTCTGTGGGATTCTCTGGCGCCCCAGTTTCAAATACTATTTCTTGTCCTTTGCCCATTTCTATTGGTCAATACGATTTGGAAGCTCCACTCCTTTTAACGACAGGATGCGGAGAGAATTTATTGGGTTTGGACTTACTGAAACGTTTACATGCTACCCTGTATTGTTCACCCTCTGGTGTGCACCTCACTTTGGGTGATAAATTGACTTCTCCAATGTATGTATCTAAAGAACAGCTACCACCGAGTTGCGTTCACTTCCTGTTACACTTTGGGCTGTGGGTCCGAATGATGTTGGCTTGTTGCAAATTCCACCATATGTGATTACTGTTAAAGACAATGTTAAGATGCCACGAGTTCCTCAATATAAAATATCTAGTGATGGTGAGAGAGCCTTGTTGGCCATTGTTCATGATTTGGTTCAGAAGGGTGTGGTTGAAGAGACTAGAGGGAATGTTTGCAATATCCCTGTTTTGCCTATTCTTAAACGTACTGATCCCTCTCAGCCACCAGTGTACCGTTTTGTAATTGATCTTCGAGAGGTCAACAAAATTGTTGTCCCTCAATTCCCTGTTGTGCCAGATATAACAGCTTTGCTTACTATGATTCCTGCTTCGGCAGTCTGGTTCTCGGTTATTGATCTTAAGAATGTTTTCTTTAGCATTCCTATTGCTGAGGAAAGTAGGGATCTTTTTGGCTTCTCTCTCGGAGGCCGAAGCTTCCGGTTTAAGCGTGCACCTCAGGGCTATTGTGAAAGTCCTCCATATATAGTCAAGCTCTAAAGTCTCAGCTTGACACCTTTTCTTTACCCTCAGGTGCCACTCTTATCCCATATGTGGATGATTTGTTGATCGTTGCTGATTCCGAAAATGTTTGTAAAGCAGCAACTGTATCGCTCTTACGACATTTGTCTGATTTACATCATAAAGTATCGTCTTCCAAGTTACAATATTGCCGACAAGAAGTTACCTATTTAGGTTATCTCTTGTTGAAGGAGGGAAGGTGATTGACACCAGAACGTATTCATGCAATTGCACGGATGCCTGTACCGTCCACACAAAGAGAAGTGCGTGCTTTCTTAGGCATCACCTCTTACTGTAGACAGTGGATTCCAAATTTTTCCCTACTTGCTAAACCTCTGTTGGCACTTACACTTGAAGATACGCCCCAGCCTCTGCCTTGGACTGATGAATGTCAGAAGAGTTTTTCAGATTTACGTACTGCCTTGTGTTCTGCTCCTGTGTTAGGTACTCCAGATTACAGTAAACCTTTCACACTCTATGTCCATGAAAGGGAAGGTTGCACATTATCAGTATAGACGCAACAATTCGGCGACAAACAAAGGCCGTGTGCCTATTTTTCTGCAACATTAGATCCAGTAGCTAAGGCATTACCTAGTTGCCTTAGAGCAACAGCAGCAGCGGCAATTTCTATTCGTCAATCTGCTGGACTAGTTCTAGATCATACTCTTAATGTTATGGTGCCACATGCAGTAGACACTCTTCTTAACAGGACGAAAACTCAGCACTTAACGAGTGCTCGCTTGTCTGGATATGAGTTGACACTTCTAGCTAGTCACATACACATAAAAAGATGTAATGTTCTGAATCCAGCAACATTGTTGCCTACTTTGGATGCGAACCATGTACAAGATCAGCATGATTGTTTTCTTCCCACTGAAGAAGAAACGAAGGGTCGAATAGACCTCAAGGATACACCACTTGTGGATCCGGATGGGATCCTATGGGTAGATGGGTCTTGTTTCAAGCTTCCTAATGGCGAAACTACAGCTGCATATGCAGTAACGACTTTGTACACAGTGGTAGAAACTGCACGCATTCCGCATAACTCAGCGCAAGCTGCAGAATTGATTGCGTTGACAAGAGCATGTGTGTTGGCGAAAGGGAAAATAGTGACTGTCTATACTGACAGCCAGTATGCATTTGGCGTCGCCCATAGTTTTGGTCGTTTGTGGAGGGAAAGAGGATTCTTTACCTCCCACGGCACTAAGATACAGCATGGTCAGTTGGTAACTGACCTTCTTGAATCACTTGCCCTTCCTACTCAAATAGCGATTGTGAAGAGCAGCGCACACAAAAAGATTACTGATGACGTGGGTTGAGGAAATACATTTGCAGATGAGATAGCGAAGGAAACAGCGAGGAATGTTGAAAGTCGCATGTATGTTGCGGGCCCTGCTAGATGGGTTGCAGAAGCTGGTATGTGTGAAGACACAGTGGAAAGTGTGAAAGAGATTCAGAAGGAGGCCGCTGAAAAAGAATTAAGTACGTGGAGAGAAAGTACGGGAATGTTGGATAGTACGGGATGTTGGACGGAATTGTCAGAACATCAACGATGGTTGCTACCAAATGCGTATGTACTGCCTGTAGTTACTATGGCCCATGGACCAGCCCATATTAATGCAAGGGGTATATGTAAGCGTTTAGCTCCAGTATGGCAGAATGATGGTATCCCTAAATGTGCAGAAAATGTGGTGAAACATTGCATTGTTTGTTTGATGCACAATCCAGGAAAGGGAACTCCAACTCCAGCAGGTCATTTTGCACCTCCTACGTACCCATTCGAGGTACTGCAATAGACTACATCCATATGGAACGCTTCAATAATCTCAAGTATGTCCTGGTGGTGGTTTGTGCCTTTTCCAGGTGGATAGAGGCCTACCCCCTAAAGGACAACACTGCCCTGTCCACTGCAAAAATACATTTGAAAGAATTCTTCCCGAGGTTTGGTTTGCCGCGCATTGTCTGGGGTGACAATGGAAGTGAATTTGTAGGACAAATTATGCAAAAGGTGTGTGTGGGTCTAGGCATTAGACAGAAATTCCACGCGGCAAACCATCCTCAGTCAGAGGGTCTGGTAGAGTGCTATAATGGCACTCTCAAACTTAAGTTAGCAAAGATTCAGGCCAGCACCGGCCTTTCTTGGCCTGATGCCTTGCCTTTAGCACTCCTTTCTACTAGAACTACTGTTCATTCTCGTTTGGGGCTCAGCCCATACGAGATTGTGTTCGGACGCCCAGCTAATGTTTGGGGAGTCCCCAGACCCAAAAAGTACTCAGATATTCCATACCCGCTGTTGGTTGACTATTTACATGATCTTACCACTAAATTGCATGTTATTCGTCAACAGGTCCAAAACGCTTTACCAGAGGCCTCTTCAGATCCCGGACAGTCCATCCAGCCTGGGGACTGGGAGTGCCTGAAAAACTTCCAGAGGAAAAAGAACTTGGAACCTCGCTGGGGGCCTCCGAGACAAGTCCTACTCACAACTCGTACAGCTGTCAAGGTCCTGGGAAAGAAGAACTGGATCCACGGCGTGCATTGCAAAAGGGTACCATTGCCTTTACCTTATGACCAGTGGGTCGGAGAAGGTATCGGTGATAGTGAGTGTGAGAAGGTACCCAGTTTCGTACCTTTCAGCAGTGCACGCCTGGATTGGACTAGCTCAGAGAAAGAGGATGATGATGTCTTACAGGAAGCTGTACCCGTTCATTTAAGACTCAACACTACAGATCCCGAACATTTGTTCAAGGACCAGACAACGCCTGGAAAGAGACGATATAATTTGAGAAAAAGATCCCCTAAAGACAATTAATTTTGATTTTCTTTAATTCTGTTAATAAAGAAAAGTTTTTCCTTCCCTTATCCATCAAGTTGCAGGGTCACGGTAGGAGTCTTGAGCTGTGACCTGAATAGTGACTAGGTCAACAGGACTAGCAGTGTCATAGGACGGCTAACAATCACAGCCAAGTGATTAAGGAAGATTATCGTGAGCAACGCCTTTAGAGTAATGGATAGTACAGGGAAAGGAAGTGATATTAAAATGATGAAGAGAGCTCATTATAAGAAATTATTATTTGGTCGTTGTGGCGTAGCACTATGTATTATAGTATGTTTAAGTAGTTTATTAGCATGCATAGGATGGCTTATTCACGTCTGGCAGTTAGTGCCTGTTCCCGCTTCTGCCCCTCTAACTCCCCTTACTACTGTTTCACCGCATAAATTTTACTCACTCCCAGATCACGAGCAAATGAGAAGAATGGAATATCTTAACAATTTGTTCATTCAACTGTTACACCAGCATCAATTGATAGTAAATGTTACTGATTGTTGGGTATGTGGTCTCATACCACATAATACACAAAGAGGAATGCTGTATCTAGTCTTCCCCTTTTCATATGAAGGTTCTGCTTGGGCCTATCTGGCTATGTTTTCCAATGCATACCAGAACTTACTTCGATACCCTTCTGGTGGATACTATAATGGTGGAGTGGATTTCAGTCACAGTTCTTTGATAAAGGGCATTGTGACTATGGCAAAGATTGCTGACATTATCAAAATTCCTAAAGACGAAAAGAAAGCATACGATGGGTGGAATATAACTCGCTATACTCTCAGCCTCACTGACAAGCTCAAGCAAAAGAGTTCTACACCGATTTGGGTACTACCCCAAAGAGGTCGTTTGTGCTTACAAATAAATGGCCCGAATACCAAACCTAAGCATGCGAGGAGCAACTGCTCCCACACTTATGTCTATACTCCTTCTACACCCGCACCATTGGTGGCATCACAAGGTGCATATTTTATCTGTCATGACAAAGCTTATACATGGCTCCCCACATACTTCTCGGGAACATGTTATATAGCTTTTCTCCTCCCTCCTACATATACTGCTCCTGCTGATTATCACAGAAAGAGAGTTGCTAGAGGAGTTGTAGATTCGGAAGATACAGCAGGTCAAGAAGGAGGGGATTTTCTGAAAGGGTTTCTTCCCTTTTGGGGTCCGATGGTCAATAGCAAAAATATCAGACAATTGATCCGTGTGGTTGATGCCACAATCAATGTAACTTCTAGAGCATTAAAGAATTTGACTGCTGAGCTTCAGGCGGATCGACTTATGACTTTACAGAATAGAATGGTTTTAGACATAATCCTTGCAGATAAAGGAGGAGTTTGTAAACTGATTGGGTCTAGTTGTTGCATTTATATTCCTGACAACGCCCCTACAGTATACCAAGCCATCTCTAAGCTACATGTCATCTCTGAGTCTATTCACCAAGATACTGGAGTTTGGTCTGTGATGGGATGGTTTTGGGGACTACTGTCCACTTGGGGATGGAAAGTGCTAACTTTCCTTGGAATGATTTTAGCACTCGTCTTTTCTTGTTGTCTTTGTCTACAGTGTGGTCCAGCCATTTGTGGACTCTGTGCCACGATCTGTGTCTCCAAACCAGTAGCACAGCAGACAGAACACATTAAGATGATGGTGCAACAACATCTCAGTGACCTCATGACCATTGATATTGACTCAGACTAACATGGGTTCCTTTGTGCATTGCCTGAGTATGGCAAAAGGAGGGTCTGAGGTTACGTAGTTTTCAGCCTCGCTTCGCTATAGCCGCCATTTTGTGTTTAGTCGGCATTTTATGTTGCCTCACTCAGGCAGCACGGCTAACGCGGTAAAATGGTCTTTCTGCCGTTTTCAGCTGCTTCATGTTTTTCTCGTTAAAGAGCAAACCTTGTCCTTGTGTGCGATGCTGATGTCAGGGTCTGGCCGAGTTCGCAAAGCCATTTCTAGACTGATTAATCCATGACTTACTCCGCTGTTTGGGTCCCACCATTCTTCTCTACCTTATCTTATTTAACTGGCCTTCACTATTCTCTTCGTGTGTTCTCTTGTTACATAGCCCTTCTTTTGAAGCATTCTACACATGTTTTGCCACCTGCAAAGTGAATTACGGGCACTAGTGTTGATTAACATGATGGGAGGAGAGCACACAGGGTCTGAAAGGAGGGTGTGTTTTAGACATCCGATAGCTTGTTTTCGAACTATTCCTATTTGTCAGTTTTGTGTGTATTGGGAGTTGTCATTGTAAACTTGTGTGGTATAATAGACTGTGCGCCACGGATTGAAGTGGCAGTCTCTTGAGAACCTACCTGTGTGGTACTTCTTAGATAACTGTGCTTAGATGCAGCTAATAAAACTACTTTTCTACGCCTAACAGAGTGTCCCGTGTCTCTGTCGGTCGAGGCAGGTGAATTCGGAGATCTTAGGCGTGCCCTGCGCCGCCTGGCCCATAAGGTCAGGTTCTCCATACCTCTCACAACTTAAGTGACGTTTTTTCTGTACTGCATTACTCGCACCCCTCTGTACACGCTGCTGTGGTGTTCTTGGACGCCACGAAAGCGTTCGATACTCTAGAATGGCCATATTTGTTTCAGATCCTGTTAAGCATGGGTTTCAGCTCGCTATTTGTACAAAAGATCCGGCTCCTGTACACTGCCCCTATTGTGAGGATACAGATAAACGGGTTGATTTCAGTTCCATTTCCGATCTTGCGGGGAACGCTGCAGGGATGTCCCCTGTCCCCGCTGCACTTCACCATCACGATGGAGCCATTGGCGGCCCGTGTAAGGCAACATCATAAAGCACGGGGCATTGGGTTCAGTTCCCGCAGCCTGTTAATTTCCTTATATGCGGATGATGTGACTCTATTCCTAGTAAACCCGGAGGTCAACTTGAACCCAGTGTTACATGAATTCATCAGGTTCGGTGGGCTGGCAGGTATCTGCATAAATTGGTCCAAATCGGTCGTCTTTCCACTGACAGACAGTACCCCGATTGTTGTGTCGGAGTTCCCTCTGCGTTGGGAAATGGAGGAGGTGAAGTACTTGGGAATCTGGATCAGTAGAAATCTCCAAGAGATCTGGAACATGAACTATGGCAGGGCCATGACTTGGCTGGAAGGGAAAGTTAAGATGTGGGAGCACTTGCCCCTATCGCTCAATGGCAGAATAGCCCTGACAAAAATGATTGTGCTACCGAAATTTTTATATTTGTTTGTTAATGTCCCGATTCCCCTGACATCTCATTTGTTCACCACGCTAAAGTCTCATTTGGTTAAGTTGGTGTGGGCGGGTGGACAGGCAAGGTCAGCCTGGGATGTGCTGACGCTACCCTTGAGGCAGGGAGGCTTGGGGGTCCGGACATGCGCCTTTACGCGCTGTGCGCTCAAAACCAATTTTTACATTATTGGATTCACCCAACCCCTTTTCAGCCACATGTTGCAGTGGAACATGACAGCATGGCGCCGACCCCATTACAAGTGGCTGTATGCGCGAGAGTGCAGCGACCCAGAGATGAGGTCGACACAGCGGAAATGCTGAAATGGCCGTGGAATGAGTTGAGGAAGACGGCAGGTGTACCCACAATGTATGCGCCGTCCCTGTCCGTGGTGCAGAAACCCCTACTGCCGTGTATTGAGGGTGGTATAGGTAAGAAGATACACCAGAAGCAAGACCTCCACACGTTTGCCGACCTGTTCACCCGAGGGCGAATTCATGTCCCCACCTTCGGCTGACGAGGGGCAAGAGATGTTCTTCTCAGACATGTTTTTGTATCACAAGTTAAAATCAGCTTGCAAGGAACTGTGTAGTGATTTCCCCCTGGCCCCCCCAGTGTTCCAGGGGCTCGAAACAATAGTGAGCTCTCCCTCTCCCCGAAAGCTGGTCACTAGAATATACAAACAAATGCAAAACAACACCTCTGCAGAATGCACTAAGACCCTTCATCAATGGAACACTGAGCTTCCAACCCCGCTCACTGAGGAGCAGTGGTCTTTTTGCTGTGAGCAACTCACAGAGCTCTCCCCCAACTACAGACTGCAACTGATCCACTTCAAATACTTGCACCGCTTCTATAGAACACCGGTCAGCTTACACAGAATGGGTTTGCGGGAGGAGGACTGCTGCTGGCGGTGCAGGCACTCTCCTGCTACATTTTTACACATGGCTTGGTCCTGCGTGAAGCTGGAGGGCTACTGGTCCTTGGTGTTTGGTGCTGTGAACAAGATTGTGGCAAGAGTCGATGTCCCGTCCCCTGAGTTAGCGATCCTGGGATATGTACGGCACACTGTCCCTAAATTGAGGAAATTGCACGCTTTGCTGCTCTTATATGCCAAACGACAGGTGCCTGTTAAATTGGGCAGACGCAGAGTGCCGACAGTCCAGAACTGGTTGGCGGATGTCACATACGGTCACACTCAGTTGGGCATCTTTTGGGAGCTGATGCCGCCTACCTCAAGGCCACAAGATATTTGGGAACTGTTTCTCAATTGGCAGAGGGAGAGGGTCCAGGAGGATGGGGTGGGAGGAGAGGATATCCAAAAGGCAGGTTCTTTGTTGCTACCGAATTATGTGATAATGGCTGTGGGGTGGGCTGAGTGCTATACAACGGGTTTTGTGGGAGGGCAGAATTGGAGGCAGCGAGATGCTGGAAGGGGATGGTTATTTTGTATTGATTATAGGCAATGGCTCTCTGAACGGCGGGGCAAAGGGGGTATGGGCTGCGGACACAGTCGATTGTTAGCATGTGTGTGATATCTTTATTTTTGATGCGGACATAACACTGCATTCTGATTATTGTCTATGAAGATAGTATAAATCTATAATTGATGTCGTTAATGTACATGTATGATCACTGGCTGAACTGTGTTTGTTTTGTTATTGTATATGTTTTTGAAAAAGCTAATAAAAACATTTTTAAAAAATTGTGCAATTAAATTCTTTTTATTTAAATTGCAGGTGTGGGTTGGGGATTTTGTAGGGGTACAGGGTGGGAAGTAAATTAATTAGGTAATAATACATTTTCAATTGATATTAATTATTACATTGGTAATTATGTTAATTGTGTAATTTATTTTTTGTTAATTTAACTTTTAGAAGCATTTTGTCTGTTTTGTAGGTGTATATAGTGGGAAGTAAATCAAATTATATATAAGTAATAATTCATTTTTAATTAATGATAATTAGTAAATTGATAAATATTTATGTTAATAGTGTAAACAAATTGATTTTAGGTGCAGGTTGTGAGCTTTGTAGGGGTATAAGATGGGTAGTAACTACATTAGGTATATTTAGTAAATATATTTTTTATAATTAATAATTTTTAAATAATATCATTTATTTAAATAAAAAATATATATGTAGGGCATCTGAGGAAGCAAGATGGCATCTGAGGGAGGCCACCACTTTCCTCTCTCTTCTCCTGTTGATAATCTCTCCGTATTATGGACTGGATCATGCGATGGGGCTGCAATTTGACCTGGAGATCTACATGGGCTCACTCTGGCAGAACCACAAGTCGGGCACCGGACATGCTCTTGCTGAAGAAACAAGAGCCCCTGCTACGGTCGCTGGAAGGCTCTAACGCAGATGCTGCTGACGGCAGCAACAGGGGCACATCTACGGCTTCCGCTCGTCCTGGTTAATTGGTTACAGCAACGCTCCACAGGCTGGAACGCAGACGGCATTGTCACTTGGGATGGCTGTCTGTGGAAAGGGGAAATTACTGATAGCGATCTCTGCTACCTCCTCCTCACAATCACGATGTGAAGGTGGAGACACTAAGGGCCCGATCACGATCTCACTAGGAAAGCCGTCCGTATGACTTGGATCCATATGACTTTCCTAGCAAATCGTGCAACTTGAGTCCTAGCGACCGATTACGATGCATCCATATGCTTACAGACTCGGTTCGCTCGGACTCCCATTGAGCTCGTTGGGAGCCTCTATACTGGATGCGTACACAGGCTCCCATAGCAAAAAGGAGTGGTTGGTAAAAAGCCTGCACTCTGTGGCGGGCACCATGAGTATCCCCATGTGCCTGATTCGTAGGGCTCTGGGTGAAGTGGGGGCTGCTACGGGCCCCCAAAGACTGATTCCGCCAGCTTTTTCGATCTGGGCATACCGAATCGTAAAGGCTGTCCGAATCGTGCATCGTACTTGCTTGCTTGGAAAACTTGTCCATTGAGGTGTACGAATCGGCTGCGGATGAGTTGTATGGACTGGAATGGGTTCAGAAACTATTCAGTCAATGCAGACGCGATTTTTGCTTCATACTTGGTCATTCGGACTGTGGGATGAGTCGGTCGGAAACAAGGGCACTGAAATGGATTGGGTAATTCCGAATCCGATTCGGACCCCTTCCAACCGAGATCATAACTGGGCCCTAAATCAGAGGGCAAAAAAAGAGACCCTTGTACCAGTAAGGGGGGCAAGCTGGAAAATGAGAGAATCGAGCTTCATGCTAAGATAAATTCCTAAAGCTTGCAGGTGCCTGGAGAGTTAGGGAGGTCGCAACCTTCCATCTCAAGGGTATTTTCACCCCTATTCATTAGGGAAAAGGCTGGGCTGGAGAGGCAAAAAAGTCATGGAAATGGTGATGTTATTGTGAAAGTGAGCAGCCTAGCAAGCAATCTAACTCATACTGTTACAATTAGAATAGAAGGTGAAGAACCTGAGAAGTCTGCTGCTAAAAGTGTGATCCCCTGGCTGGCGAATTGCGATAATACCATCTTGGAAGTACCTCCACATACTTGTCCGGCAGGGAAAACTACAATTAATGATAACTGCTCCCCGATGTGTCTATCGATAAAGTGGATGAGGAGAGGGGCGTCAGGAAACTGGATATTGCAAGCAAGAATAGACAATGTGCATCTAGAGGAAGTGAACTCCAAAAGAAAGTCAAGGAGACAGTTTGTTTGTCCCAGAATGCTCTGGAAAAGTTATTCTCTTTGACTGAAGAGTCAGAGGTATCTGACACCAGCCTATCTGTTAGTAGCGGTGGCGATGGAGATGGCTCTCCTTCAAGCAATAGTAGTCTCCAGGAGAAGGGTGCTATTTCTAAGAAACCCAAACGCACATCCAGAAAAAGGCTCGTAAGAAAAATCTGGGTGATAACAAGGCGGTGGAGGAATTGGGCAGGGATTATTCAGCCACAAGAAATGCTACCCCCGGAAGATGCAAACGGAAAAGAGAAGCAATAACTTGGGAATTTAGGGGGAAGCCGGAGCAATCAAACGAAGGAAAACTGGCTGAACCTTCACTAACCCTAATCTTGCAATCCATGCAATCATTTCAGGATGATGTCAAGTCCGACAATTGACAAGCACGTTGCCTCAAAAAAACTCCAAGGATCTGTACGGAAGGTGAGAACAATTTGCACTGATATTTCGGAGAGATTAAATATGGTAGAGACACGCACTGAAGGTTCAGGCTACATCCCAGGTGAGTACCCTAAACAATGTCATGTGGAAGCTTGAGGATTATGGGAACCGTCATCACCGCAATAATCTAAGGCTGCTAGGGGTCCCCGAAAGCTGTGAAGGCAATGATATCAGGAAATTTGTAATTAATATGTTAAAGGGCACCTTTCACATAGTTAAACAAGGGAGCTTTACAAATAGGACTGGGACAAGGTAGTCCATCGTGTTCACCAATTTCCTTTATCACTTTTAAGGCGCGCATCTGGAGAGCGGCGCTGCCCTGTGCCATTCTGATTTATTTGTAGGACATTTTCTGCTACGCCAGGGTGTGTATGACTTAGCCAGACCTAATGCTAAAGAAGTTTTGACGGATTCTTCTTTTTTGTCAAGCCTGATTTTGCAACCGCTACTGTTGACAGGAGATGGTGGTTTAGACAGCTTATAACTCCATTCCAGTCAGCGGGGGCTACAGTATTTTTGCAAAATCGGGCTAGGTTGAAAGTATTCTATCATGGTCAGAATTGTAGTTTCACTTCTGAATCCAAGCCCAGAAGCTTCTGTACACTACTGTCAGGGGCCCTTAGTGATCAGGGTCATAGCAAGGAATATCTAGCCTCAGTCCCACTCTTAACATTTTTTAGAAGAAGATCAGAAAAGCTTAAACAGTCCGCTCCAGTGGGCTTCGATATTACTGTCCATAAACAGCTTAGCAAGAGGGAAAGCAGCAGGTACAGGTGGTATCCTAACCAAATTCGACATCACTTTTTCAGCAGTCAGGGGCAAACGAACGCAGCTCACCTGCCAGATTGACTCGCCTGAACAAAGGCTGTCAATTTCGAGGAATGCTAAGTTTAAGCAATATGCCTGTCCTGAAAATGGCCGCCAAAGAGGACACCGAGGAGAAGCTTCCAACCACACTTCGATCAAAGGCTGAATGCCAACCCTCAGCAGGACTCATGGTAATATGATCTCTAATTTCTCAACAGCTATTAACTAATAGAGTCCTAAGCCTAGAATAGCCAGCAACAATCAGAGGCTGGTGCAACAACTGAACGTGACGTGTGCTCTTTCTGCATAGACAGCAAAAGGGTCTTATGCAGCGAACAATTAGCAAGCAACAGAGTCGCGTGCATCAAATTAATCTGTTATGTTTCCCTTCAGCATAGACAGCAACAAAGGACCAAACAAGCGATCATACAGTACTGCCCAATACCTAGCCTAGATCAGCTGTTCACAAACACGACCCCTTTAATACTCTCCCCTCACCTACGAGAGAATCCGCTCTTGAGAGACAACCCCTCTTCTACCTCGAGAAGCAATCCCCCTCCTCACCTCTCTTCCCCCCCCGCCGAACCAGAACTCATTCCCATCTCTTCAACAGCACTCCTTCCCTCTGGTTTAAACTCGACCCCTCATAGTAAAAAATGCCACCGAACTCGCATCCTGCTTCCACCCTGCTAACTCCAAACCTCCTGACTCCCCATGGTCCGAACTCTTTCGCAATCACCTTCCCCCCAAATCTCACTAGTAAAGCAAAGAAAATCTTCAAACACAGACTTCTCAGACAACATCCCGAGACTCTATTCGCTGACACCTACCACTGCATCTCTAGAGGGCAGATCAAAATGGACCTTATCTTTCACACAGACAGAACGGACTTCTGGCACTCCACTCTAAACACACATCTCATTATCTCCAAAACCACCACCACTCCCTTCAGTTGCAAATTGACGACTTCCCTCCCGAACCCCCAGTCAAAGAGCGGATATATCTCCATCACTATTTTCACGAACGGCACAGTCCTAATTCAGGCCAAAACCGCTCACCTATAGAGCTTTGATTCTCTCTTCTTCCCACTAAAAGAAGCCTCCTTGTCCTCACCAGGTCTCGGATTCACCCCAGGCTTTCTCTCAGATAAACAACAACGACAGGAGACGATTCAGATCCCCCATGCAGCTGGCCAGACATCCACCTCGGCTTCATCACGATGCTCGCTTCGCAACTCCATTCCTCCGTCCTCCGCTCACTACCAGGTTATTAGACAGCCTCCAACCAGAGCCCCCCACTATAACTCTTCCCCTCTTCCCTCCACTTACCCTCCGTCAACCAGACAACCCGGACACCCAGGCTCCTCCTCACCTCCTCTGCTGTATCCCATGATGGAATTCCATCCTCCAGCTCAGCCCACCCACAGCCCCCACACCCCATATTATCTCGGGATCTGGCACCATTCTCGAGGCAGCATTCCCGTCGAGTAGACTGCCTGCCCATCCATGCCTCTCCTCCACTCCTCTATCAACCCCCAATGGGGATCATCACCTTCCAGCTCAGCCCACCAACCCCCCTCCGTCCTCTCGTCACCTGGGTCCCATCACATGCCTTGAGGCAGCATTCTTCTCCCCATTTACTCCTACTACAGATTATCTAGGCAGCCCCCTTCATAATAATCTTCCTGAACAGGACTCTCGTCCATCTTTAAACCACCCTGACCCACACTCAGTCAGCAGGGACATTACGGCCTCTGACACCCTTCTTTACCCCTTGATCCCTCCTCCCTTAGTCCCTTCCCCCTCACCCAAGATCACTACAGAATTAGACACCCATCAACCCTACATAGACAGCGCGATGCTTCGCCTCTCCCTACTTGAAACCAAGTTGGAAATACTGGTTCGAGGCCTGAGTGAAATTCTCTCCTCCCTTAACCTTACCCAAAAGCCCTCACATTCACCCTCAGAGCAAGCTGATCTCACCCATCCAAGCATAGATAAAGCAACACTCCACTACGAGCCACACGTCCCACCCAGACCTAAAGTCGGTTCCCCTAGTAAAGGGAAGATCAGCTCCTTGGACACACTCTCTAAAACACCCTTGTACAGCTGTCAAGGTCCTGGGAAAGAAGAACTGGATCCACGGCATGCATTGCAAAAGGGTACCATTGCCTTTACCTTATGACCAGTGGGTCCGAGAAGGTATCGGTCATAGTGAGTGTGAGAAGGTACCCAGTTTCGTACCTTTCAGCAGTGCACGCCTGGATTGGACTAGCTCAGAGAAAGAGGACGATGATGTCTTACAGGAAGCTGTACCCGTTCATTTAAGACTTAACACTACAGATCCCGAACATTTGTTCAAGGACCAGACAACGCCTGGAAAGAGACAATATAATTTGAGAAAAAGATCCCCTAAAGACAATTAATTTTGATTTTCTTTAATTCTGTTAATAAAGAGAAGTTTTTCCTTCCCTTATCCATCAAGTTGCAGGGTCACGGTAGGAGTCTTGAGCTGTGACCTGAATAGTGACTAGGTCAACAGGACTTGCAGTGTCATAGGACGGCTAACAATCACAGCCAAGTGATTAAGGAAGATTATCGTGAGCAACGCCTTTAGAGTAATGGATAGTACAGGGAAAGGAAGTGATATTAAAATGATGAAGAGAGCTCATTATAAGAAATTATTATTTGGTCGTTGTGGCGTAGCACTATGTATTATAGTATGTTTAAGTAGTTTATTAGCATGCATAGGATGGCTTATTCACGTCCTGCAGTTAGTACCTGTTCCCGCTTCTGCCCCTCTAACTCCCCTTACTACTGTTTCACCGCATACATTTTACTCACTCCCAGATCACGAGCAAATGAGAAGAATGGAATATCTTAACAATTTGTTCATTCAACTGTTACACCAGCATCAATTGATAGTAAATGTTACTGATTGTTGGGTATGTGGTCTCATACCACATAATACACAAAGAGGAATGCCGTATCTAGTCCTCCCCTTTTCATATGAAGGTTCTGCTTGGGCCTATCTGGCTATGTTTTCCAATGCATACCAGAACTTACTTCGATACCCTTCTGGTGGATCCTATAATGGTGGAGTGGATTTCAGTCACAGACTCAGTTCTTTGATAAAGGGCATTGTGACTATGGCAAAGATTGCTGACATTATCAAAATTCCCAAAGACGAAAAGAAAGCATACGATGGGTGGAATATAACTCGCTATACTCTCAGCCTCACTGACAAGCTCAAGCAACAGAGTTCTACACTGATTTGGGTACTACCCCAAAGAGGTCGTTTGTGCTTACAAATAAATGGCCAGAATACCAAACCTAAGCATGAGAGGAGCAACTGCTCCCACACTTATGTCTATACTCCTTCTACACCCGCACCATTGGTGGCATCACAAGGTACATATTTTATCTGTCATGACAAAGCTTATACATGGCTCCCCACACACTTCTCGGGAACATGTTATATAGCTTTTCTCATCCCTCCTACATACACTGCTCCTGCTGATTATCACAGAAAGAGAGTTGCTAGAGGAGTTGTAGATTCAGAAGATACAGCAGGTCAAGAAGGAGGGGATTTTCTGAAAGGGTTTCTTCCCTTTTGGGGTCCGATGGTCAATAGCAAAAATATCAGACAATTGATCCGTGTGGTTGATGCCACAATCAATGTAACTTCTGGAGCATTAAAGAATTTGACTGCTGAGCTTCAAGCGGATCGACTTATGACTTTACAGAATAGAATGGTTTTAGACATAATCCTTGCAGATAAAGGAGGAGTTTGTAAACTGATTGGGTCTAGTTGTTGCATTTATATTCCTGACAACGCCCCTACAGTATACCAAGCCATCTCTAAGCTACATGTCATCTCTGAGTCTATTCACCAAGATACTGGAGATTGGTCTGTGATGGGATGGTTTTGGGGCCTACTGTCCACTTGGGGATGGAAAGTACTAACTTTCCTTGGAATGATTTTAGCAATCGTCTTTTCTTGTTGTCTTTGTCTACAGTGTGGTCCAGCCATTTGTGGACTATGTGCCATGATCTGTGTCTCCAAACCAGTAGCACAGCAGACAGAACACATTAAGATGATGGTGCAACAACATCTCAGTGACCTCATGACCATTGATATTGACTCAGACTAACATGGTTTCCTTTGTGCATTGCCTGAGTATGGCAAAAGGAGGGTCTGAGGTTACGTAGTTTTCGGCCTCGCTTCGCTATAGCCGCCATTTTGTGTTTAATCGCCATTTTATGTTGCCTCACTCAGGCAGTACGGCTAACGCGGTAAAATGGTCTTTCTGCCGTTTTCAGCTGCTTCATGTTTTTCTCGTTAAAGAGCAACCCTTGTCCTTGTGTGCGATACTGATGTCAGGGTCTGGCCGAGTTCGCAAAGCCATGTCTAGACTGATTAACCCATGACTTACTCCACTGTTTGGGTCCCACCATTCTTCTCTACCTTATCTTATTTAACTGGCCTTCACTATTCTCTTCGTGTGTTCTCTTGTTACATAGCCCTTCTTTTGAAGCATTCTACACATGTTTTGCCACCTGAAAAGTGAATTACGGGCACTAGTGTTGATTAACCTGATGGGAGGAGAGCACACGGGGTCTGAAAGGATGGTGTGTTTTAGACATCCGATAGCTTGTTTTCGAACTATTCCTATTTGTCAGTTTTGTGTGTATTGGGAGTTGTCATTGTAAACTTGTGTGGTATATTAGACTGTGCGCCACGGATTGAAGTGGCAGTCTCATGGGAACCTACCTGTGTGGTACTTCTTAGATAACTGTGCTTAGCTGCAGCTAATAAAACTACTTTTCTACGCCTAACAGAGTGTCCCGTGTCTCTGTCGGTCGAGGCAGGTGAACTCGGAGATCTTAGGCGTGCTCTGCCCCGGCTGGCCCATAAGGTCAGGTTCTCCATACCTCTCACAACTTAAGTGATGTTTTTTCTGTACTGCATTACTCGCACCCCTCAGTACACGCTGCTGTGGTGTTCTTGGACGCCACGAAAGCGTTCGATACTCTAGAATGGCCATATTTGTTTCCGATCCTGTTAAGCATGGGTTTCAGCTCGCTATTTGTACAAAAGATCTGGCTCCTGTACACTGCCCCTATTGTGAGGATACAGATAAACGGGTTGATTTCAGTTCCATTTCCGATCTCGCGGGGCACGCGGCAGGGATGTCCCCTGTCCCCGCTGCACTTCGCCATCGCGATGGAGCCATTGGCGGCCCGTGTAAGGCAACATCATAAAGCACGGGGCATTGGGTTCAGTTCCCGCAGCCTGTTAATTTCCTTATATGCGGATGATGTGACTCTATTCCTAGTAAACCCGGAGGTCAACTTGGACCCAGTGTTACATGAATTCATCAGGTTTGGTGGGCTGGCAGGTATCTGCATAAATTGGTCCAAATCGGTCGTCTTTCCACTGACAGACAGTACCCCGATTGTTGTGTCGGAGTTCCCTCTGCGTTGGGAAATGGAGGAGGTGAAGGACTTGGGAATCTGGATCAGTAGAAATCTCCAAGAGATCTGGAACATGAACTATGGCAGGGCCATGACTTGGCTGGAAGGGAAAGTTAAGATGTGCGAGCACTTGCCCCTATCGCTCAATGGCAGAATAGCACTGACAAAAATGATTGTGCTACCGAAATTTTTATATTTGTTTGTTAATGTCCCGATTCCCCTGACATCTCATTTTTTCGCCACGCTAAATTCTCATTTGGGTAAGTTGGTGAGGGCGGGAGGACAGGCACGGTCACCCTGGGATGTGCTGATGCTACCCTTGCGGCAGGGAGGCTTGGGGGCCTGGACATGCGCCTTTACGCGCTGTGCGCTCAAGCCCAATTTTTACATTATTGGATTCACCCAACCCCTTTTCAGCCACATGTTGCAGTGGAACATGAAAGCATGGCGCCGACCCCATTACAAGTGGCTGTATGCGCGAGAGTGCAGCGACCCAGAGATGAGGTCGACACAGCGGAAATGCTGAAATGGGCGTGGAACGAGTTGAGGAAGACGGCAGGTGTACCCACAATGTATGCGCCGTCCCTGTCCGTGGTGCAGAAACCCCTACTGCCGTGTATTGAGGGTGGTATAGGTAAGAAGATGCACCAGAAGCAAGACCTCCACACGTTTGCCGACCTGTTCACCCAATGGCGAATTCATGTCCCCACCTTCGGCTGACGAGGTGCAAGAGATGTCCTTCTCAGACATGTTTTTGTATCACAAGTTAAAATAGGCTTGCAAGGAACTGTGTAGTGAGTTCCCACTGCCCCCCCCAGTGTTCCAGGCGCTCGAAACAATAGTGATCTCTCCCTCTCCCCGAAAGCTGGTCACTAGAATATACAAGCAAATGCAAAACAACACCTCTGCAGAATGCACTAAGACCCTTCATCAATGGAACACTGAGCTTCCAACCCCGCTCACTGAGGAGCAGTGGTCTTTTTGCTGTGAGCAACTCACAGAGCTGTCCCCCAACTACAGACTGCGACTGATCCACTTCAAATACTTGCACCGCTTCTATAGAACACCGGTCAGCTTACACAGAATGGATTTGCGGGAGGAGGACTGCTGCTGGCGGTGCAGGCACTCTCCTGCTACATTTTTACACTTGGCTAGGTCCTGCGTGAAGCTGGAGGGCTACTGGTCCTTGGTGTTTAGTGCTGTGAACAAGATTGTGGCAAGAGTCGATGTCCCGTCCCCTGAGTTAGCGATCCTGGGATATGTACGGCACACTGTCCCTAAATTGAGGAAATTGCACGCTTTGCTGCTCTTATATGCCAAACGACAGGTGGCTGTTAAATGGGGCAGACGCAGAGTGCCGACAGTCCAGAACTGGTTGGCGGATGTCACATACGGTCACACTCAGTTGGGCATCTTTTGGGAGCTGATGCCGCCTACCTCAAGGCCACAAGATATTTGGGAACTGTTTCTCAATTGGCAGAGAGAGAGAAACCAGGAGGATGGGGTGGGAGGAGAGGATATCCAAAAGGCAGGGTCTTTGTTGCTACCGAATTATGTGATAATGGCTGTGGGGTGGGCTGAGTGCTATACGACGGGTTTTGTGGGAGGGCAGAATTGGAGGCAGCGAGATGCGGGAAGGGGATGGTTATTTTGTATTGATTATAGGCAATGGCTCTCTGAACTGCGGGGCAAAAGGGGTATGGGCTGCGGACACAGTCGATTGTTAGCATGTGTGTGATATCTTTATTTTTTATGCGGACATAACACTGCATTCTGATTATTGTCTATGGAGATAGTATAAATCTATAATTGATGTCGTTAATGTACATGTATGATCACTGGCTGAACTGTGTTTGTTTTGTTATTGTATATGTTTTTGAAAAAGCTAATAAAAACATTTTTTTAAATTTGTGCAATTAAATTATTTTTATTTAAATTGTAGGTGTGGGTTGGGGATTTTGTAGGGGTACAGGGTGGGAAGTAAATTAATTAGGTAATAATACATTTTCAATTGATATTAATTATTACATTGGTAATTATGTTAATTGTGTAATTTATTTTTTGTTAATTTAACTTTTAGAAGCATTTTGTCTGTTTTGTAGGTGTATATAGTGGGAAGTAAATCAAATTATATATAAGTAATAATTCATTTTTAATTAATGAGAATTAGTAAATTGATGAATATTTATGTTAATAGTGTAAACAAATTGATTTTAGGTGCAGGTTGTGAGCTTTGTGGGGGTATAAGATGGGTAGTAACTACATTAGGTATATTTAGTAAATATATTTTTTATAATTAATAATTTTTAAATAATATCATTTATTTAAATAAAAAATATATATGTAGGGCATCTGACAAAGCAAGATAGCATATGAGGGAGGCCACCACCTTCCTCTCTCCTCTCCTGTTGATAATCTCTCCGTGTTATGGACTGGATCATGCAATGGGGCTGCAGTTTGACCTGGAGATCTACATGGGCTCACTCTGGCAGAACCACAAGTCGGGCACCGGACATGCTCTTGCTGAAGAAAGAAGAGCCCCTGCTACGGTCGCTGGAAGGCTCTAACGCGGATGCTGCTGACGGCAGCAACAGGGGCACATCTACGGCTTCCGCTCGTCCTGGTTAATTGGTTACAGCAACGCTCCCCAGGCTGGAACGCAGTTGGCATTGTCAGTTGGGATGGCTGCCTGTGGAAAGGGGAAATTACGGACAGCGATCTCTGCTACCTCCTCCTCACAATCACGATGTGAAGGTGGAGACACTAAGGGCCCGATCATGATCTCGCTAGGAAAGCCTTCCGTATGACTTGGATCCATATGGCTTTCCTAGCAAATCGTGCAACTTGAGTCCTAGCGACCGATTACGATGCATCCATATGCTTACAGACTCGGTTCGCTCGGACTCCCATTGAGCTCTTTGGGAGCCTCTATACTGGATGCGTACACAGGCTCCCATAGCAAAAAGGGGTGGTTGGTAAAAAGCCTGCACTCTGTGGCGGGCACCATGAGTACCCCCATGTGCCTGATTCGTAGGGTGCTGGGTGAAGTGGGGGCTGCTACGGGCCCCCAAAGACTGATTCCGCCAGATTTTTCGATCTGGGCATACCAAATCGTAAAGGCTGTCCGAATCGTGCATCGTACTTGCTTGCTTGGAAAATTTGTCCATTGAGGTGTACGAATCTGCTGCGGATGAGTTGTATGGACTGGAATGGGTTCAGAAACAATTCAGTCAATGCAGACGCGATTTTTGCTTCATACTTGGTCATTCGGACTGTGGGATGAGTCGGTCGGAAACAAGGGCACTGAAATGGATTGGGTAATTCCGAATCCGATTCTGACCCCTTCCAACCGAGATCATAACTGGGCCCTATATCAGATGGCAAGAAAGGAGACCCTTGTACCAGTAAGGGGGGCAAGCTGGAAAATGAGAGAATCAAGCCTCATGCTAAGATAAATTCCTAAAGCTTGCAGGTGCCTGGAGAGTTAGGGAGATCGCAACCTTCCATCTCAAGGGTATTTTTACCCGTATTCATTGGGGAAAAGGCTGGGCTGGAGAGGCAAAAAAGTCATGGAAATGGTGATGGTATTGTGAAAGTGAGCAGCCTAGCAAGCAATCTAACTCATACTGTTACAATTAGAATAGAAGGTGAAGAACCTGAGAAGTCTGCTGCTAAAAGTGTGATCCCCTGGCTGGCGAATTGCGATAATACCATCTTGGAAGTACCTCCACATACTTGTCCGGCAGGGAAAACTACAATTAATGATAACTGCTCCCCGATGTGTCTATCGATAAAGTGGATGAGGAGAGGGGCGTCAGGAAACTGGATATGGCAAGCAAGAATAGACAATGTGCATCTAGAGGGAGTGAACTCCAAAAGAAAGTCAAGGAGACAGTTTGTTTGTCCCAGAATGCTCTGGAAAAGTTATTCTCTTTGGCTGAAGAGTCAGAGGTATCTGACACCAGCCTATCTGTTAGTAGCGGTGGCGATGGAGATGGCTCTCCTTCAAGCAATAGTAGTCTCCAGGAGAAGGGTGCTATTTCTAAGAAACCCAAACGCACATCCAGAAAAAGGCTCGCAAGAAAAATCTGGGTGATAACAAGGCGGTGGAGGAATTCGGCAGGGATTATTCAGCCACACAAATGCTACCCCCGGAAGATGCAAACGGAAAAGAGAAGCAATAACTTGGGAATTTAGGGGGAAGCTGGAGCAATCAAACGAAGGAAAACTGGCTGAACCTTCACTAACCCTAATCTTGCAATCCATGCAATCATTTCAGGATGATGTCAAGTCCGACAATTGACAAGCACGTTGCCTCAAAAAAACTCCAAGGATCTGTACGGAAGGTGAGAACAATTTGCACTGATATTTCGGAGACATTAAATATGGTAGAGACACGCACTGAAGGTTCAGGCTACATCCCAGGTGAGTACCCTAAACAATGTCATGTGGAAGCTTGAGGATTATGGGAACCGTCATCACCGCAATAATCTAAGGCTGCAAGGGGTCCCCGAAAGCTGTGAAGGCAATGATATCAGTAAATTTGTAATTAATATGTTAAAGGGCACCTTTACCATAGTTAAACAAGGGAGCTTTACAAATAGGACTGGGACAAGGTAGTCCATCGTGTTCACCAATTTCCTTTATCACTTTCAAGGCGCGCATCTGGAGAGCGGCGCTGCCCTGTGCCAATCAGATTTATTTGTAGGAAATTTTCTGCTACGCCAGGCTATGTATGACTTAGCCAGACCTAATGCTAAAGAAGTTTTGACGGATTCTTCTTTTTTGTCAAGCCTGATTTTGCACCCGCTACTGTTGACAGGAGATGGTGGCTTAGACAGCTTATAACTCCATTCCAGTCAGCGGGGGCTACATTATTTTTGCAAAATCGGGCTAGGTTGAAAGTATTCTATCATGGTCAGAATTTTAGTTTCACTTCTGAATCCAAGCCCAGAAGCTTCTGTACACTACGGGCAGGGGCACTTAGTGATCAGGGTCATAGCAAGGAATATCTAGCCTCAGTCTCACTCTTAACATTTTTTAGAAGAAGATCAGAAAAGCTTAAACAGTCCGCTCCAGTGGGCTTCGATATTACTGTCCATAAACAGCTTAGCAAGAGGGAAAGCAGCAGGTACAGGTGGTATCCTAACCAAATTCGACATCACTTTTTCAGCAGTCAGGGGCAAACGAACGCAGCTCACCTGCCAGACTGACTCGCCTGAACAAAGGCTGTCAATTTCGAGGAATGCTAAGTTTAAGCAATATGCCTGTCCCGAAAATGGCCGCCAAAGAGGACACCGAGGAGAAGCTTCCAACCACACTTCGATCAAAGGCTGAATGCTAACCCTCAGCAGGACTCATGGTAATATGATCTCTAATTTCTCAACAGCTATTAACTAATAGAGTCCTAAGCCAAGAATAGCCAGCAACATTCAGAGGCTGGTGCAACAACTGAACGTGACGTGTGCTCTTTCTGCATAGAAAGCAAAAGGGTCTTATGCAGCGAACAATTAGCAAGCAACAGAGTCGCGTGCATCAAATTAATCTGTTATGTTTCCCTTCAGCATAGACAGCAACAAAGGACCAAACAAGCGATCATACAGTACTGCCCAATACCTAGCCTAGATCAGCTCTTCACAAACACGCCCCCCTTAATACTCTCCCCTCACCTACAAGAGAATACGCTCTTGAGAGACAACCCCTCTTCTACCTCAAGAAGCAATCCCCCTCCTCACCTCTCTTCCCCCCCCCCCCCGCCGAACCAGAACTCATTCCCATCTCTTCAACAGCACTCCTTCCCTCTGGTTTAAACTCGACCCCTCATAGTAAAAAATGCCACCGAACTCGCATCCTGCTTCCACCCTGCTAACTCCAAACCTCCTGACTCCCCATGGTCCGGTCTCTTTCGCAATCACCTTCCCCCCAAATCTCACTAGTAAAGCAAAGAAAATCTTCAAACACAGACTTCTCAGACAAAATCCCGAGACTCTATTCGCTGACACCTACCACTGCATCTCTAGAGGGCAGATCAAAATGGACCTTATCTTTCACACAGACAGGACGGACTTCTGGCACTCCACTCTAAAAACACATCTCATTATCTCCAAAACCACCACCACTCCCTTCAGTTGCAAATTGAGGACTTCCCTCCCGAACCCCCAGTCAAAGAGCGGATATATCTCCATCACTATTTTCACGAACGGCACAGTCCTAATTCAGGCCAAAACCGCTCACCTAGAGAGCTTTGATTCTCTCTTCTTCCCACTAAAAGAAGCCTCCTTGTCCTCACCAGGTCTCGCATTCACCCCAGGCTTTCTCTCAGATAAACAACCACGACAGGAGACGATTCAGATCCCCCATGCAGCTGCCCAGACATCCACCTCGTCTTCATCACGAGGCTCGCTTCGCAACTCCATTCCTCCGTCCTCCGCTCACTTCCAGGTTATTAGACAGCCTCCAACCAGAGCCCCCCACTATAACTCTTCCCCTCTTCCCTCCACTTACCCTCCGTCAACCAGACAACCCGGACACCCAGGCTCCTCCTCACCTTCTCTGCTGTCTCCCATGATGGAATTCCATCCTCCAGCTCAGCCCACCCACAGCCCCCATGCCATATTATCTCGGGATCTGGCACCATTCTCGAGGCAGCATTCCCGTCGAGTAGACTGCCTGCCCATCCATGCCTCTCCTCCACGCCTCTATCAACCCCCAATGGGGATCATCACCTTCCAGCTCAGCCCACCAACCCCCCTCCGTCCTCTCGTCACCTGGGTCCCATCACATGCCTTGAGACAGCATTCTTCTCCCCATTTACTCCTACTACAGATTATCTAGGCAGCCCCCTTCATAATAATCTTCCTGAACAGGACTCTCGTCCATCTTTAAACCACCCTGACCCACACTCAGTCAGCAGGGACATTACGGCCTCTGACACCCTTCTTCACCCCTTGATCCCTCCTCCCTTAGTCCCTTCCCCCTCACCCAAGACCACTACGGAATTAGACACCCATCAACCCAAATAGACAGCACGACGCATCGCCTCTCCCTACTTGAAACCAAGTTGGAAATACTGGTTCGAGGCCTGAGTGAAATTCTCTCCTCCCTTAACCTTACCCAAAAGCCCTCACATTCACCCTCAGAGCAAGCTGATCTCACCCATCCAAGCATAGATAAAGCAACACTCCACTACGAGCCACACGTCCCACCCAGACCTAAAGTCGGTTCCCCTAGTAAAGGGAAGATCAGCTCCTTGGACTCACTCTCTAAAATACCCCCCTCACTCTCCTCACAGATAATGATTCTCCCTAAGGCACCCCTAGACCCTCTGCTGAACTCGTCCCCAAAATCCACGATCCAAGTAATCACGGGCTTCAGAAGCAAACACCCTCCCCCGAGAGCACCCAGACCCCCGTCCCACCTTGCCCTCCTGCCTAAAGCCCAACTGAACGAAAACAGATAAGAAACCCCCATCAACTGCATGCTCATAAACTGCAGATCAGCCTCTAAACATACATCCAAACTTTCAGAAGCCATTCTCTCTCATGACATACAGATAGCATTCATAACAGAAACCTGGCTCAACAACCTCTCCTACTCTATCATGGACATGTTAGTTCCCCCTGGTTTCACGATGATCAACAAGGACAGGCTAAGGAACAGAGGAGGGGGCATAGCAATCATCCACAAGAACAACATCGCCATCATGGAAATCTCCTCTTGCGCTTAAAGCTCCTTTGAAGGCCTCTCAGTCAACATCAAAACTCAGGATTCCAGACCCACACTCTGCCACCTTCTTTATCATCACCCTGGCAATTCTTCAGAATTCACGGTTCACCTTTCAGACTTGATTGCCCACTGCGCTCTAGGCAACTCTAACTACATAATCCTGGGCGACCTCAATCTAAGGTGGAATGAAACCAAGAACCCACTCATTCAAACCTTAAACAACCTACTCCTAGCGAACAATCTGACTCTACATTGCTTAGAAGAAACTCACCACAAAGGAGCCATCCTTGATGCCATTATTGCTGAAAGACTATCACCATCGATCACATCCTCCCAGTCGACTGGTCCGAACATCACATAGTCCTCTTTCACATTAACCTTTCAATCCTGGACAATACAATTCTAAAACGAGACATTCCCGAACGGGTTAGGAACACAGCTCAAATTCCTCGAGCGGTCCTAGAAGAAAGAATCAGCCTGCTGCTCCCCTCTGCCACTGACCACCTCTCATCCAACGATATCACCTCTCTCTACAACACTAATTTGACGCTTACCCTTGACCAAATTGCTCCCATTAAACTAAGGAAAGCTAGGAATATTCCCTCTAGAACATAGTTCACCTCTGACATCAACGATGAAAGAAGACTTTTAAGAGCCGCAGAAAGAATATGGAGGAATGATCCCTCGACCCTTCACCGTGATCAACTCCAAGCAGCCCGCAGGATGTACAAAAATCAGATCAAGAATAAAAAGTCAGCTTTCTTCCGGTCTGCATTAGACAACGCAAAATACCGGCCTAAAGAGCTTTTCAACATCATCAAGAATCAGACCTCCAAACCTATTCCCCCCTTAACTCAAGCATCCAAAGCTCTATGCGATAGCTTCGCAACCTTCTTTAACGACAAAATCGTCAAGATAGACCTAGCATTGGGCTTAACCCCCACCTCCCTCAATGAGATCAATACGCCCAAAAACCATGTCAACGCTTCCATGAAATCTCCACAACAGTGGTCATCGTTCACTCCCATCCAGGAAGCAGAGATAGTCAATCTAATCTCCAAAGCCAAGCCCTCAGCACACACCCTGGACCAGCTACCGCCTCTTCTGACCAAAGACCTACAGTGAGTCCTAGCTCCAATATGGTGCAAGATCATCAATAGCTCTTTGAGCTCTGGATCCGTTCCAGACTGCCTCAAGGTAGGGCAAGTCACACCACTATTAAAGAAGCCAGGTCTAGGCACAGAAGATTTAAACAATTACAGACCGGTCTCGAACCTTCCTTTTTTGACTAAAATCATGGAAAGATGTGTCCTCCCTCAGCTAACCCTTCACCTTGAAAACATCAAACTTCTAGATCCCCTCCAATCGGGATTCAGAAAGGAATGCAGCACTGAATCTGCAATCCTCAACGTCATAGACGACCTACGCAAATCACTCGACTCGGATCAATGCTGCCTTCTCATCCTCCTAGACCTATCGGCTGCATTCGATACAGTCAACCACAATCTACTACTAAGGGTCCTTCAAGAAAGAGCTGGTCTCCAAGAGACAGTCCTTCAATGGTTTTCCTCCTTTCTTCACAACCGATCACAGAGAATAAAAATCAAAAACTTTGAATCCGACCTACACCAGGTCATCAGAGGTGTTCCTCAAGGGTCTGTACTCTCCCCACAGCTCTTCAACGTCTATATCGAACCCCTCACCTCTCTACTTAGAAAATCCAACATCCCCTTTCACCTATATGCGGACGGCACGCAGCTGTATCTGGAAACGACCTCAATTGAGGACATCCAGAGACTAAACAACACGCTCAAGGAGGTACAAGACTGGCTCTCAACCAATCACTTGAAACTGAACCAAGATAAAACAGAAATACTACTTATTTCCAACAAAGATGATAACCCTCAAATCAAAGAATGGCTCAAAGCCATCGATGCCCTCAATGGTAACCTTTCCCTAGCAGACTCGGTGAAATCTCTAGGGATCACCCTAGACCCAAAACTCAACATGAAGAAACACATCTCAAGATCTGCCAAAAGTGCCTTTCTCAACTTTAAACTACTATACAAAATAAAACCCTTTCCCACCCAAGGACCTTCAACAAGCCACCCAGGCTCTAGTCCTCTCCAGAATAGACTATGGAATTGCGACCTTGGCAGGGACAGCAAAATCCCACCTTGCCCCCCTTGAAGACGACACTCAACGAAGCAGCAAGAATGGTCTCCGGAATTAAGAAATTTGAGCACATCTCTCCAGCCCTCAAACAACTCAGAGGGCTCCCAGTGGAGTTGCGAGCCAGTTTCAGAACAGCCTGCATCACACACAAAGCCCTGCATACAGGTAAACCAGAATACCTGGACGCCAAACTCAATAGGGCAGGCCAGTCCAGAAACCTCAGGAGCTCCAGCTCTCTACTGCTCATCCCGCCCAAATCGCGCAAGCACAGAACTACAGCCAAATCTTTTGCTGGTAACGCTCCCAAAATCTGGAACTCCATTCCTCTCCACATTAGAACAATCTCCTCATTTTCAAAATTCAAGAGGCTCCTCAAAGACTTCTTCCTCAACCGTACTCGAGGGATCTGAGAGACCCTGGACTGCCCCCTATTCTGTCACTCCAGCTTTACCAAAATTCTGAGTCTGCCAACAAGGTCGCAGACCAAGATATCTTCTGGATACAAACATTCTATCAACAGATTCTGTATGTTTGAGTTTCAGTCTGCTCACTATGTTATTTGCTGTATATGTTGTGAAGCGCTCTGATACCCTTCGGTCCAGCTAGCGCTATACAAAACTACTAAAATAAAAATTAAAATAAATGAACTATTTATACATATCTTTAATGGTGGGCAAACCCCTGGATCATGGTCCCTGACAAAAATTGTGTTTTTCCTAAAAAAGAATAAATCCCTTTTACAAATGGGCTCTTATCGTCCCGATCACCTTGATAAATGGTGACTCAAAAATCTATTCAAAACTGCTGGCCAGTTGACTTGCACTAGTAAGTAAGTAATACGTTTATTGTTTGATTAATTAAAATTATTACAAACCCCCCCAATGTCCATTAAAACGTAGTAAAAATATCATTACATTTATAAATACACCTAATTTTGACATGGATCCATAATTATATAAAAGGATATTGTTACTTTTTATTAAAAATTTGGGGACCTTTTGGAAAAGATAATTGTATAGTATAAGCCCCAGTGTTCCAAATTTTAATATTCGTGCACCACTCTTTGCGACCTGCAGCTAGACGCTGGTAAGCATGCTGACCGTTCATTAATGTTATTGGTCGGCTGTTGAAAGGTGACGTTGATTCTGCTTATTTCTTTTGTTTTCCGTCAGCTTGCCGTAAGAGGTTTCTGACCATTGTCATGAATTTGACGCCCCTGCAGACCAAGATAATGGAAGCGCCTTCCAGCCAGCTTATCACTGCTTGTCTGCATGAGCGAATGTTCAAATCATTGAAGATGAATTTTAGGTACTGTCTCCTCTGTTCCAGGACTGCTGGACAAGCACATAATAAGTGGGTTACAGATTCTGATTTAAAACCACATAGTCGACAGCTTGCAGATTGATAGGGCTTTTTCCAAGTTGGGTGCAGGTCTTTTGAGTCATGCAAGCCCATGCGGAAGTTTGTAAAGCTCTTTTTTAATTGCAAGCTGAAGTGAGCAGATAGATAATTTTGTGGCCTTAGGGTTCTATATGAGTTTAGTTAGTTTAGTTTAGTTTGTTTAGTTTGTATAGCGCAAACAGCTACCCAACAAAGAGTTTCCCGGCGCTTGTGATTCAGAGGAGGAAGTTTGGACAACCGACTAGATGTTAAACAGCCAAGTTTTAATGGCTTTTCTGAAACTGATATGATTAACCTCTGAGCGCAAAGCCTGTGGCATAGAGTTCCACAGGGAGGGGCCAAGGTAGGCAAAGGATCTACCTCCCATGCGTGATAGTCTTATTTTAGGCACAGCAAATTTGTTTGCTGTTGCGGATCTCAGCGTCCTGGATGGACGGTAGGGTTGTACCAGATTTAACAGGTATTTAGGGGCTTTATGTGCTGAGATTTTATGCATAAAGCATAGTGATTTAAATTTGATTCTGCTCTCAATTTTCAACCAGTGTAATTCTCGTATGAGTTTGGTAGTAGGTGCATGGATGGGAATTTTACCTAGCAATCTAGCCGCAGCATTTTGTACGGTTTGTAGTTTGCGGACAGTGGCTTTTTTGGCTCCCAAATATAGTATATTGGCATAATCCAATCTGGATGTTATGAGGGCGTTAATGACAGTTCTTTTGGTGTGATCTGGTAGCATCCAGCAGATTTTCTTTAGCCACTTCAGAATGACAAAGCAGGTGGCTGATGTTTTGATGGCCTGCTGGTGCATACTAAGAGTGTCATCTACCACAAAGCCAAGATTACGGGCCTGGTTAGTTGGTATAGGAGGAGAGCCCATTTCTGGGGGCCAGTGTTGGGGTCCCCAGAGTTCTTTATTTTTTCCTAGGATTATGAGTTCGGTTTTTTCACCGTTTAGTTTTAAAAAATTATTTTTCATCCATCCAGCAATTTTTGTAAGCCCAGTTCTCAAGATAGAGGGATCATTATTGTCTGTAGGTGGAAGGGAAAAGAGAAGCTGAGAGTCATCAGCATAGGAGAACATTATCAGTCCAGTATCCTTAGCTATTTTAGCAAGAGGGCTCATGTATAAATTAAAAAGTAATGGGCTTAAAATTGAACCCTGGGGGACGCCATGTTTCAAGATATAGGTATCTGAGTACGTAGAGTTTGAAAAAATTTGGAATGTTCTGTTTTCAAGTAGGGATGTGATCCAATTTAAAGCAGGGCCACAAATGCCCATTGAGCGAAGGGTTTTTATTAGTACCGCATGTGAGACAGTGTCAAAAGCGGCACTGAGGTCTAAAAGCACCAGTGCCACTGTTTCACCCCTGTCTATCATTTGACGAATATTTTCGGTTACACCTAAGAGAGTTGATGACTGTCCACCCATGCCGGCGCTTGGTGATTGCTTTTTTGTCAGCCAGCAGGGATTTCTTTTTGGCTGCGGCGTTTACGGCTTTGCCGAAGCCTACTCTATCTTCCCCGTTTTCCCACAATGTTTGTAATTCCAGCTCGGTCAGAGCTGTTCTCAAAAAGCTTCCCCATGAGCTTGGTGTTTCTAGGATCATCTGGTGCTTAATTTCGTCCCAGCATAGTTTGTTCAGGGTGTCCGGGTTGGAACAGCGGAATTTATTACAAAGTTTGACAAAGCTACTCATTACCCGGTATTTCTGGTGCTGTAAGCCAAATTCCAGTCGAACCTGAGAAGGAGAGGCAGATTTTGGCAGCTCAAAAACAGCCTTGTAAATCCTAGTCTGGAGCTCATTCAATAAGTTTGCATCTTTTCCACACCAGGAGACTAAACCGTACGATAGGCTGGGCTGGATTTGTGCGGCCATGACTTTTAGCAGATGAGTGTGGTTCGGGCAGTCTAGTTTTTTGCGTAATAGTCTGTAAGCATAAATTAGTGATTGGGCTTTGGCTTTTAAAGCCAGTTTGTGTTCCTTGTGAGATGTGCCCTGTTCAATTATTATGCCAAGATATTTATATGAGCGCTGCTCTTCCACAGTTACCCCTTTTACCGACCATTTAAACTTTGTTTTTTTGGGATCCACTAAGCGAACAATTTTTGTTTTTTCTTTGTTTAGCTCCAGATGTTCCTGATCAAAGTAGGATGCTAAGTAGTTTATTGATCTCTGTAAGCCAATGGGAGTTTGGCTCAACAAGACAATGTCGTCTGCATATTGTAGGATGGCGACTGACTCGTTGGCCATGTTCGGAGGGTGGCAATCGGCTTTTTCAATGTACTGTGCGATGTCTGAAAGAAACAAATTAAAGAGGCTGGGAGCTAGAACGCATCCTTGTTTCAATCCTCGCTGCATAAAAATGCTCGGGGTTGTACTACACCATTCGCCCAGCTTTACTCTAGCCCAGGACTTGCACTAATAAGCCATAAGGTTATTTCGGCACGCCATCACAGGTTTATTACCGGGAGGTCCACAATAGACCATATCCAGAGAGATACAACATTATTTGGTATCACCAATGTTGCAGGAGACCCTAGGGCTCTTATCCTGTTGAATGCAGAAAAAGCTTTTCATAGGGTCTCCTGGCAATATCTTAGGACTACAATGTCTAGGATCGTTATTAGGGCTGGTTTTATTCAAGCGGTCAAAACATTATATATCAAACCATCGGCGGCTGTAATGGTGAACTGAAATTTTTCAATCTCCTATGGGACTGGGCAGGGGTGCCCCTGCTCCCCTCTTTTATTTGTGGTTTTTATTGATCCTTTTATCCGCAGGCTAGAAAATAATTTGCAAATACCGGCAATTTTATTTATTTATTTTTATTTTACCGATTTGTAGAGCGCATGGCTGCCCGTGAGCGTCCCAGCGCTGAGTGACCAGAACCAGATGTAATTGGAGTCTTATGGGAACAGCCAGGTCTTGAGTGCTCTGCGGAATGAGATGAGGGTGGGTTGGGCTCTGATGTCTGGAGGTAGAGTGTTCCATAGTTTGGAGGCGTTGTATGAGAATAGTCGACCGCCAGAGCGGGCTTTCTTGATTCTGGGAACAGAAGCTAAGTTACAGTTTGAGGATCGGAGGGTTCTTTTGGTGGTGTGAGGTGAGATGAGGTTTTGTAAGATAGGTGGGGCCTTGCCATGTAGGATTTTATAAGTTGTGCAGAGTGCTTCGAATTGTATTCTCTCATGAACGGGCAGCCAGTGCAAGGTGTTCAAAGCAGGTTTGGCTGAGCAGCGACGATGGGTTCCTGTAAGGAGTCGGGCGGCGGTGTTTTGTACTGTCTGGAGTTTTGACAGTACTTTTTTAGGAGCCCCCGGGTAGAGGGCATTGCCGTAGTCCAGGCGTGACAACACAAGACCATGGATTAGGAGTTTTTGGGATTGTGCTGGGAGCAGGGGCAGAACCTTCCTAGCCGAGCGTAGGAGGCCGTGATACACACCAGCCGTTTTCCTAGCTTGGATAGAAAAATTGAGACCCTCATCCAGCCATATTCCAAGGCTCTTGATTTCCGGTTTCGGAACGGGTGGGGTACCCATGCAGGAAGGCCATAGGGATTTGGAATGGTAGAGGGATTTATTGCCCAGGATCATTATCTCTGTCTTGTCGTTGTTCAGTTTAAGGTGGGAGAGATTCATCCATTTAGTTATTTCACCTAGACAGGTTTGAAGGTTGGGGAGGGAGTGATCTTGCTGACTCAAGGATACCACCAGTTGGGTATCGTCGGCGTAGGTTAGGAGTTTGATCCCGAAGGGGGTGACGATTTTTTCAAGGGGGGACATGTAAACATTAAAAAGGGTCGGGCTCAAGGATGAGCCCTGGGGAACCCCACAACTGATGGCAGTGGACTTGGACGTGAAATTGCCATCTGCTACCTGGAAGGATCTGTTTTCAAGAAAGGATTTAAGCCAGGCCAGAGCTATTCCTGCAATTCCAAGCTCACTGAGCCTGTGTACCAGTGTCGAGTGGTTGACGGTGTCGAAGGCCGCGCTCAGGTCCAGGAGGATCACTGCCACTGATCCTCCAGAGTCCATGATTTTCCTTGCCTCTTCGACCACCGCCAAAATCGCAGTTTCTGTGCTCTGGCCGGGTCTAAATCCCGTCTGGGAAGGCTCTAGGAGCCCATTGGTTTCAAGATGGTGGGATAGGCTGTAGTTGACGTATTTCTCAGCTATTTTACTAATGCCTGGGAGCAAGGAAATCGGTCCGTAATTGCCTAATTCCATTGGGTCCAGGTGAGGTTTTTTGATCAGTGCTTTTACCGTTGCTTTTTTCCAGCTGGGGGGGACGATGCCGTGGGCGAGTGAGGTGTTAATCAATTTTGTCAGGTGTGGAAGGATGGTGGGCGCAACTAGTTTAAGGATGTTGAGTGGTGCGGGGTCAGTAGGGCTACCACTTTTGATGGAATTAAGTATAGGAAGGAGGGTGTCTGTTGTCAGAGGGGTGAAGTGTGCCAGTTGACATGCTGTGGCATGATGTGTACGATAGGGCTGGTCGACACCAGAGGAGGCGTCCGAAGCTGGCGGTGGAAGGGGGTTGATGATGTTTTTTATTTTCAGATTAAAAAATTCTGCAAGTTCATTGCAACGTGTGGCTGACGCTTCTACTAGAGGAGGAGGCTCCGGTACTTTGAGAAGTTTCTTAGCTATTTGAAATGTTTCCCGGGATGAGTTGGTAGATGACCTGATTTTCTCCTCAAAATAGTTGGCTTGGGCGGTTTTAAGTGCTTTTTTATAGTTGAGAAGGATTTTTTTGTATTCGTTTTTTTTGTGAGGTCAAAATTTTTTCTCCGGTCTCTTTCTGATTTCTTGCATGCTTTCTTTAGAAGCCGCATTTCTTGGGTGAACCAAGGGGAGGTAGCTTTGGCCCGAGGCTTGCTGGAGAGTTTTTTAGGAAGCGTTCTTTCCAGTGTCTCTCCTATCCAGGTTGAAAACTCTGCATCGGCGTGGGTAGGGTTGGTGTCAAGATTAGGGGGGGGATCGCTCTAGTTGGAGTTTTCATTTTTCTGGATAGAGTTTGGACCATGAGCGTGTGGCCTTGTTAGGTGGGATTGTGAGACGTGGAGTGGGAGTCAGCTGCCAAATTAGTGGGACTAAAAAATGGTCAGTCCAAGGTACCGGGATGGGATCCAGGGCGGTTAAATCGTTAATATTGGAGAAGATCGGATCCAGCAAATGGCCCAGTGAATGGGTGGGTAGATGACTTAGTAGCTTTAGTTGAAGATTTTCGAGGTCGGCTATTAGGTCTGCGGCAGGTTTGGCTTCCTTTTTATCGAAGTGAATGTTCAGATCACCTAGGATCATACAGGTGGAGTGCATGGCGGCCAGTGTGTAAGTGTGTTCCATCAGCGATTCACAAAACTGGCCTAGGGGTCCTGGAGGGCGGTAGATGAGGAGACCCGACATGGATCTACATGGGGAGACTTGGATTGAGAACAAGACATTTTCACAGTCTACAAGAGGACTGCCTTGCAGTCGGCAGGAAAGATGGTCTTTGTAGATTATGGCGACACCTCCGCCCTTCCCTTTGGATCGATCCATATGATGAATTAGAAAGCCCGGGGGTAGGGAGTTTACAATGTCGGGGGCAGTGTCTTGTCCTAGCCAGGTTTCGGTTAAAAAGAGAGCGTCACGCTCATAGTTTTCCAGTGCCTGGTAGATTTCCACTGAGTGTTTGGGAAGGGATCTACAGTTGATCTGAGCCATGCGCATTGGGGTGGGTGGTGGGTTTTCAGGTGCGGCGGGTGTGGGTTTATACGGGCAGTGGGAGCAGCATTTGAGGGGGTGTTCCTCGGGTACGGAATGTACGCAGGGGCCCTTCAACTCTCTATTAAGGTGTAATAGTGCATCCCTTGAGTATCTGCGCGTGGGATAGGTGATGTTGTGAATAGTATCTGGCTCTGAGCTCTGCCTAGCGCGGACGAGCGCAGACGAGCTTGCCTTAAGCGCGCCTTCGGCGCGCCATCGTCGCGCCCGCTGCGCCCGCTGCGCTCTTGCGCTGCGCTTCCAGCAGAGACACATGTTTTATGGTAGATGATCTGGGCGTTGGAGGGGGGCGTGGCCAACAGAGGTGGGCGTGTCTCGTGGCTCCCTCGAGCAGGTAATGGCGGCAGTAGCGAGGGTTTTGCCGGAACAGCGTTCAATCTGCTGCTCGGCGAGGAATTAAGTAAGTGCCAAGGGGTCAGTGAAAGTTGTCTTTAAAAACACAGTAAATACAGTTTTAAAATCACAAATTAGGCTGTCGCAACTCCCGGCTTCCGCCTCAGGAGGTTCTCTTATGGTCAATGCAGCGCTAGCGTTCAGCGTGCACTATTTGTACCTGGTGAGGGGGGGCGTGGCCAACAGAGGTGGGCGTGTCTCGTGGCTCCCTCGAGCAGGTAATGGCGACAGGAGCGAGGGTTTTGCCGGAACAGCGTTCAATCTGCTGCTCGGCGAGGATTTAAGTAAGTGCCAAGGGGTCAGTGCAAGTTGTCTTTAAAAACACAGTAAATACAGTTTTAAAATCACAAATTAGGCTGTCGCAACTCCCGGCTTCCGCCTCAGGAGGTTCTCAAATGGTCAATGCAGCGCTAGCGTTCAGCGTGCACTATTTGTACCTGGTGAGGGGGGCGTGGCCAACAGAGGTGGGCGTGTCTTGTGGCTCCCTCGAGCACGTAATGGCGGCAGGAGCGAGGGTTTTGCCGGAACAGCGTTCAATCTGCTGCTCGGTGAGGAATTAAGTAAGTGCCAAGGGGTCAGTGCAAGTTGTCTTTAAAAACACAGTAAATACAGTTTTAAAATCACAAATTAGGCTGTCGCAACTCCCGGCTTCCGCCTCAGGAGGTTCTCAAATGGTCAATGCAGCGCTAGCGTTCAGCGTGCACTATTTGTACCTGGTGAGGGGGGGCGTGGCCAACAGAGGTGGGCGTGTCTCGTGGCTCCCTCGAGCAGGTAATGGCGGCAGGAGCGAGGGTTTTGCCAGAACAGCGTTGACTATGACTGTGGCATGGTGTAGAGGTAAGTTTTTAGATTTTTTCTGAAGGATTCAAGGTTTGTGATTTGTTTCAGTACAGGTGGTAGGGAGTTCCAGAGGACAGGTCCCTTATAGGAGAGGGCCCGTCCTCCCTGTCTGGCTCTTCTAAACTTTGGAACCTGGAGCAGGTGGTGGCTGCTGGACCGTAGAGTGCATCCAGGAGTGTATGGAACAAATTTTTCCTTTAGATATCTGGGGCCAGAGCCAAACAGGCATTTATGTATTGTGCAACATATCTTGAATTTTACACGTTGCTTTACTGGTAACCAGTGGAGTTGGTGAAGAAGGGGGCGAGAGGGAGTTCTGGGAGGGGCATTGAAAACTAACCTTGCTGCAGTGTTTTGCACTATTTGCAATTTCTTCAGTTGTTCCTCATTAGCTGATATATAGAGGCCATTACAATAATCCATCCTACTTATTATTAGGGTCTGAACGAGCGTTTTTCTGTGGTTGTCTGGTAGAAATGGGAAAACACGTCGAAGCATCCCAACCACACGGAAACATGCACCTGTGACTTGGGTAGTGTGGTCCTTAAGTAGGAGAGCCTGATCCAGGCGGATACCTAGATTTTTAACTGTTTGTTTCGGGGTTGGGACAGGTCCCAGCTCCAAGGGCCACCAATCGGGGGACCATGTTAGAGTTGCCCCTCCAAACAGCATGACCTCAGTTTTTGTCACGTTGCATTGAAGGTAGTTCTGTGCCATCCAATGTGCCACTGCTCTCATACCGTCCGCAAATGCTTTTTGGATTGCGGATGTGAGAGTGTGGAAAGGAAATAAAAGCTGGGTGTCATCAGTGTATGACACCGGGGTGAATCCATATGATCTTATAATGTTTGCCAAGGGGGCCACATACACGTTAAAAAGCGTGGGGCTTAGGCATGAGCCCTGTGGCACTCCCTTGGTAAGCTCCCTGAAGGTGGAAGAGTGGGAGCCTAGCTTGACCCCTTGTGATCGACCCGAGAGAAAGCTTTCCAACCATGCCATAGCCACACCACCTATGCCCACATCTCTCAATCGGCCGAGAAGAAGTTCATGTGACACCGTGTCGAAGGCAGCGGATAGATCTAACAGCACCAGAATCATTGAGCCTCCTTCATCAAGTGACATCCTGATGTTATCAGTCACTGAGAGGAGGGCTGATTCGGTGCTGTGATTGGGCCTGAACCCAGATTGAGAATGCTCCAGGCCCTCCGCCGCCTCGATGTAGTTTGACAGGTGTGTATTCACATGTTTCTCGGTCAGTTTACTGAGATATGGGAAAAGGGAGATGGGTCAAAGATTAGATAGGTCTGACCATGGGAGTGCGGCATTCTTTCGGATGGGGTTGACCACTGCTTTTTTCCATTCCACTGGTACATGCCCTTCTTTGAGGGAGTGATTTATGACTGTTTGGATTTGAGGTCCTAGTAAGTCATTCAAGGGGGCCATCATTTTTGCAGGTACTAGATCATTGGGGGAGCCTGATTTTATATGGCTGGTGAGGAGGGGGAAATCTGCGACGGTTACTGGTGGAAAAGTCAACAGTGAAGTTTTCCTTTGGGTGGGTGTGGGGGAGGAAATGGTGTTACAGTTGGAGTTTGAGGATTTCAGAATTTTTTCATAGATTGAGTTTATTTTATTTTCGAAGAACAGTGATATTTCATTGCATAAGGATAAAGAGAAGTCGTCTGGGCTAGCACAGACTGTAGGTTTGGCAAATGCTTCCAATATTTTGTAAAGTTCTTTCGAGGAGTTACCTGCATCTGCAAGTTGTTGGGCAAGACTGTTCTTTCGGGCCTTTTTTATATTTTTATAGTAGTTTGTCTGTACTTCATAGTGTGCCTTCCTGTTCTCTTCTGTACGTGTCTTTCTCCATTTTTTCTCTATCGTCCTACATCTCTGTTTCTCAGCTCTCAGTGCCTCAGTATACCACTTCTCCTGTTTGTTTGTAGGAAATTGTTTGTGTAACTTCATGGGGGCAAGTCTGTCTATTGCCTCTGTTAGGGATTTGTTAAATTTGGCTAGTGTGTCCTCCATATTGTCTGTATCCATTAGAATGGGTTTTTCCCAGACCCTTTGCAGCCCTTCCACAGTTAGCTTGTGCCACTGACGACGCCATTTCGGCGGGAGGGTATTTTTATGAGGAGGTATATTGATGATAGGTAAGCAAAATTCCACCAGATAATGGTCAGTCCAGTCTAGCTGGATGGCAGTTTCACAGTGAATTTTGGCACAGTTGGTAAAAAGCAGATCAATGGATTGTCCCCCTTCATGAGTGGGTCCATTATTCTGTAGTTCCAGGCCCAGGGTGGATAAATTAGCAAGCAGAGTTTTAGTTTCTGGAAGTTCGGGAATATCTGCATGAATGTTAAAATCACCCAAAAGAAGGAAATCTTCTTTGGCTCTAAAATAGGGGGCTAGCAGTTCCAGGAGGGAGTTGGTGAATCTGAATGAGGTCCTGGTGGGCGATAGATCAGCGCTCCTTTCTTGGATACTTTGGTGGAAAGATTAATTCTAAAAATTACAATTTCTAGTAATGTACAGCATTTTTGCTCTAGTATGGTGACCTTCAGGTGTTCTTTGTATGCGATGGCCAGACCGCCACCTGTTTTGTTTGGGCGATCCATGTTTAGGAACTTGTAGCCTAGGGGTATCCCTAGTGTAATGGCGGGGGTAGTATGGGGTTTAAGCCATGTTTCTGTAAAGAAACATAGATCAGGTAGCGATGTTTGAAGTAGATCCCATATTTGGAGTTGATGTTTGGGCATCGAACGAACATTCAATAATATACATTTGAATCCGTCTTTTGGCCTATCTGTATCTATGTTCAGTGCGTTGGAAGTGGTTAGGTAGGTTGCTTGAAAGCGACATTTGAAACAGGAGAAAGGGCCCTCTAAGCATGGCCGGTTCTCGCTAGTACAACCTGACAGTGGGAGAGGTCTTAATTTCAGCAATTCTTGTGCAGAATACCTGAGAGTGCCTTGTGAGGGTCTGATAGGGTCCATGGCCCCTGGCCCCGTCCTGGCGCGGACGGGCGCAGACGGGCAGCTCTTTGGCTGGTCTTCGGCGTGTATTCGGCTGCGCGCGAACGCTGCGCGCTCGGGAGGGGGGCGAGGGCTAAATAGCCCCTGAGAATAGCCACTAGAGCGCTACCCGCTCCAGTGAATGCCGGAAGTGCCGGAAGTGCTTGGCTCTCACCTGTCCGCCCTCCGCACAACGGTAATAATTACCCTGTCGGAACGAGGCGGACAGGAAGGAGAATTGAGCCACCACTACTCGCTGTCTCCAAGCAAGAACCTGGCTAGCGACTGTTTCCCTGCTAGTATAACAGGTGAGGGAGAATCAGCGCGGTAATTTCTAGCGCATTTTTAGTCAATACATTGAAATATACAGTTTAAGAAAGTGCGCGTTAGTAGTCAACACACACCCAAATTTTTTACCCGTTTAAAAGTGTTTACGCACAAAGTGAAGTGAGGTTTAAAATTATCCAACAGCTTTTACCACATAGATCGTTAGTAGCGCTGTATCAGTGTCAGCAAGCGGGTCAGGGACGCTGCCACCGTCTCCTACCGCATTCGCGCTGTGTCTGGTGCTCAGCCTAAATAGCCCCTGAGAATAGCCACTAGAGCGCTACCCGCTCCAGTGAATGCCGGAAGTGCCGGAAGTGCTTGGCTCTCACCTGTCCGCCCTTTGCACAACGGTAATATTTACCCTGTCGGAACGAGGCGGACAGGAAGGAGAATTGAGCCACCACTACTCGCTGTCTCCAAGCAAGAACCTGGCTAGCGACTGTTTCCCTACTAGTATAACAGGTGAGGGAGAATCAGCGCGGTAATTTCTAGCGCATTTGTAGTCAATACGTTGAAATATACAGTTTAAGAAAGTGCGCGTTAGTAGTCAACACACACCCAAAAATTTGTACCCGTTTAAAAGTGTTTACGCACAAAGTGAAGTGAGGTTTAAAATTATCCAACAGCTTTTACCACATAGATCGTTAGTAGCGCTGTATCAGTGTCAGCAAGCGGGTCAGGGACGCTGCCACCGTCTCCTACCGCATTCGCGCTGTGTCTGGTGCTCAGCCTAAATAGCCCCTGAGAATAGCCACTAGAGCGCTACCCGCTCCAGTGAATGCCGGAAGTGCCGGAAGTGCTTGGCTCTCACCTGTCCGCCCTCCGCACAACGGTAATAATTACCCTGTCGGAACGAGGCGGACAGGCAGGAGAATTGAGCCACCACTACTCGCTGTCTCCAAGCAAGAACCTGGCTAGCGACTGTTTCCCTACTAGTATAACAGGTAAGGGAGAATCAGCGCGGTAATTTCTAGCGCATTTGTAGTCAATACGTTCAAATATACAGTTTAAGAAAGTGCGCGTTAGTAGTCAACACACACCCACATTTTTTACTCGTTTAAAAGTGTTTACGCACAAAGTGAAGTGAGGTTTAAAATTATCCAACAGCTTTTACCACATAGATCGTTAGTAGCGCTGTATCAGTGTCAGCAAGCGGGTCAGGGACGCTGCTACCGTCTCCTACCGCACTTGAAAGTGGGTGTTTCAGCTGGCACTTTTCTGTATGCGTATGAGTTATCACAATCTATTTTTTTGTCCAACAAGATAGCAAAATGAGGGGCTGGAAAGGGAACTTTTTGTCCACTTTGTAATACTATCAAAGGATGTAATTCTGTTAAGGATCTCTGAAGCAAATCAGTTAGGAAATGGACATGAACTGATTTTTATCTCTATGGTGGTTTTAAGGATGTGTATTGCCTTCCCCTGCCTGGACCCAAGATCACCGATTTTTCAGCAATGGTTAGCCAGGTTATTGGCAATGTATAGTCTGGAAATAGCTATATATAAAGCTGTGCTTTAACAGGGTTGTACTGTATTGACCTGTCATCTGGAGGATATCGATCTTACAATTATGAAATGATGTAATGTACTAAACTTGATTAATTATGTTTGTTGTATTGAAGTGTTACCTGTCTGAGGCGGGGGTGAGGGGGAGTGGGGAGAGGGTGGACCTATATGTATTTATAAACAAATGAATAAAGATTTTTTTTTTTTTAAATGTATGTAAATTGTGTAATATATTAAATGTTTTTTTGTTTTTTGTTTGGGATATGTGTTGTAGTTTTTGGATGTGTGTAGGGTGAATAGGAAATTATTTATAACAAATATTTAATTAAGTGAATTTATAATAATTGTAGAATTAAAAAATATTTATGTAAAATATGTACATTAAATATTTTTCATTTTTCATAATAAGTGTGAGTTGTAGGAGTAAATGGTGGGAAGTTATTTAAATATTATTATTTTAGTATTACTTATTTGTATAAATATTTAATTAAGATTTCATTATGCAAATGTTGAAAATAATAATTATTTTCATTTATATGTTTGATGTGCTTTTTTTTATTTGTAAGGACAAATGGTGGGGTGGTAATTATAACTATTTTAGGAATAAATGCATATTCATTTATATTATTAATATTTTAGGTAATAATTAAATATGTAACATGTGTAAATATGATTTTAAATAAAATTTTTAGATATATGTTGTATTCTCTGTTGAAGCATAGGATAGAAAGTAACTTACATTATAACACATTTAAGAATAAATAATTATTTTATAAACAATTTTGTTATTTATTATTGTATGTGTTAATAGTGTTGTGTTTTTCAAATGTAAATAATATTTTACTTGTTAGTTGTTATGTTGAGAATATATTTTTTTATTTTATATTTGTAGTTATTTATGATAAGTCTTTAACATTATAACGTTATATAATATGTTTTTATTTTATTTCATTTTTTTTTATAATCAATTTTATTGAATTTTCAAAATAACCAAACAAACAGCACCATTCAGAAATATATCGTATAGAATCAGACCAAAATAAACACATTCCACATCGATATTTTAAATGACATATAGGCAAATCAGGGACCAACACATCCAGAGGCAATATGTAAGCCCGCCCAGCCCACCCTAAATCTGCATCACTCCTACCCACTTCTCCCACATTCGTCGAAGTTTCTCAGGGCAGCCTCTGGCCACATAGAGAGGCCGCTCCTGGGCGGCACACCAGTCCACTCCTCTGCGCCAACGCGCCAATGTTGATGCGGTATCAGTCAGCCATTGGGCAGTGATATCTCTCTTAGCTACCACTAAGGCCGTATTGAGAAAGAGCTATCGGCTCTGCTACCATCTAAGCCATCAGTGACTCCCAAAAGAGCCCGTGTGGGATCCAAAGGTATCTCTCAGCCCAAGACCTCCGTCAATTCCCTTATCAAAGACTCCCAGTACCGTTGTATCTCAGGGCAAAGCCACACCATATGATAGAAGTCTGCGCGGGGTGGGAGCAGCGAGGGCAACGGGCATCCGACCGGAGCCCAGCAGTGTGAAGACGCAGCGGTGTAAGGTAGGCAGCGTGTGGGAAGTAGACTTGGACCATCCAAAGCCGCGCCAAGACCGTGATTGTTTTAGGGCCCATGAAGGCGTCATTCCAGTCGGCGTCCTCTAGAGCCCCAAACCAGCCCTCCCACCTATCTCGGAGCTGGGAGAGGGAGTTGGGGGTGTTGTTGGTAAGTGATCAGTATGTTCTGGAAATCCCCCTTTCCCCAAATCACCAGTCATGATCTGGGCTTCCGGTGGACTATATTCCGGCAAGGAAGTACCGTCTGGGATGTATGGGCAGAGGGCATGGCGCAGCTGCAAATAGCGGAAGAACTGGGAGGAATGGAGAGAGTGCCTGGTCTGCAGGTCTGGGAAGGAGCGCAAACGGGTACCGTTCCAGACATCGCCCAACAGGGATATCCCAATGAGATCTCACTGCCGGAACCCTGCCAAGGAAGCCACCTCTTTAAGCCGGGTGCCACACCACAGGGGGGTGTATTGGGTCAACTTGCCCAACCAGCGGGTGTGGCGCAATGAGGTCTGCCAAGCCAGGAACACTCCACGTGTAACTTCAGGAAGAGCTCGGGGGATAGCCGCACCGTATAGCACTCCCTGGAGGGAGGTGAATCCCAGAATGTGCAATTCCAGGCGATACGCCGGGTCAGACCAACCACCAATAAACCAGTCATGAAGCGTGAGGAGCTGGGTTGCTAGATAATACAGGTAGAGGCTCGTCAGCCTGAGACCTCCGTCAAACGGCGGGACGAGACATTGGGCCAGGGCCTCCCCCTCATAGAAACTTCGTAATCAGACCGTCAATCTCTCGGAACCAAGATTTGGCAAACAGGAGGTGTGTGTTTTGGAGCATGTAGAGAAAGCGAGGTAAGACCATCATCTTGAAAAGGGCTATCCGACCCAGAGGATTCAGGGGGAGGGCACGCCATTTTGAAAGATCTGCACGGACCCGTTGGACCAGGGGGGTGACGTTTAACAACCACGCAAGTTCGGGGAGGAAGGCCACCCAGAGCCCCAAATACTTGAAGGACAACCGACGAAGAGGAATCGTCAACTGCCAATCAAAGCACTCTCTGGACATGTGTAGGGGGACCAGTACTGACATAGGGTTGAGCCGTAAGCCAGAGGTACGTTCAAAGAGGCCAAGCGCTCGGAGGCATCAGGGCCTCGACTGGGCTGGGTCTGCCAGAAACAGCAGGACATCGTCCACATAGAGTGCAATTTTGTCTTCTTCAAAGCCGGGCTACCGTCATCCTGTGAAGGAGTAGTCGCTACGAATAAGGCAAGCCAGGGGCTCCATAGCCAGGGCGAAAAGGATTGGGGAGAGGGGGCACCCTTGCCGCGTGCCACGGCAAACGCGAAAGGGGAGGGATAGGGCTCTGTTGACCAGGACCTGCGCACGGGGCCGATGATACAGCATCCCCACCAGCTTGCGGAACGGGGCACTGAAGCCCATCTGCTCCAATACAGCCTCCAGGTAGCCCCAGTCAACTGAATCGAAGGCCTTCTTGAAGTCCACAAGCAGGAGAGACAAGTATGGGGACTGCAAATGCCAGTTTGTAAGAGCAAGATGAAGGCGTCTTAGGCAATGTCTAGTGCCTCGGAGTGGCATGAAACTACACTGGTCCGGATGAACCAGGGAAGTGAGATGGGGCCGTATGCAGTTGGCCAGGACGGAGGTGAAGACCTTGAGTTCGGTATTAATGAGCGAGATGGGACGGTAGTCAGAACAACTGCTCGAGGAAGGTTGGGACTTGGGGATCACTACAATGGTGGCCAGGTCAGTCTCTGGGCGGAAGGAGCCACATTCTACTGCTTCATTATACATCTCAACAAGAGACGGGACCAAGGTATCTCAGTAGGACGAGTAGAATTCTTGGGGGAGCCCGTCCGGGCCTGGCGTCTTACCAGTTGCCATGCAGGAGATGGCACCTCTTCAGGGGCAAGCAGAAGATCCAGTTCCGCCGCCGCAGAGTCGCTAAGACATGGAAGGGTGAAACGTTCCAGCTGGAGGTAAGTAGCAACGGAGCTCAGCACCAACGCCGTCTCTAAACTCCTCATCTTGGAGGAACCAAGCATTGAGCCGCCAAAGAGGGGGGAGGATGGGGGGAGGGCACCGATATGGAGAGATACTGGAGAATGATCTGAGAGGACCCTGGGAAGGATAGAGACCGCTTGGGTCGCCCGACCTTTGAGGGCCGGCAGGAAGATGTAGTCGATGCACGCATGTGTGTGATGTGAGGCCGAGGTGTGATTGTACAGTTGCGTATTATGGTGCCACAGTCTCCAAGCATCCCCGAGCCCCAGGCCAGCGGCCCATGACGAGAGGAGGCCAGATTGGGTAGTTCTGGAAGCAGAAGGGGGGACCTGGAATCAAGGCTAGGGTCCATAATAGCATTGAAGTCCCCTCCCACTACGGTCAGTCCCAAGGGCAGGGTAGCGAGCAGAGGCGTGAGTCTACGGAGCGTGGAAGCCAGCAGGGCGGGGGGGCGAATAAACTGTTAATTAGTTAAGGGGGCGGTCTCCCAGTGCCCCTTCTATAAGAACAAAACAACCCTGCGGGTCATGTGTCACTCTACGTGCAACTAGGGGAAGAGTGCGGCACACCAGGATGGCCAGCCCTCTTGATCCTCTATAGAAGCCAGAATGCCAGACTGCGTTAAAGCCATAGCGCGCTAGGAAGGGTCAGCGGTTGCCTAGCAGGTGGGTCTCCAGGAGCACATCCATGGCCTGGCGCTGAGCATATTGCAGGATAGCAGTGCTCTTAATCTTATCCAGTAAGCCGTTGACATTCCAGGACAAGACATGGAGCGAGGACGCCCCGTTAGGTTTGCCGGACATGAGGGGGCTGTAAAGGGAAGCCCACAAGGTATGAAGAAGGCCGAGCCCAGAGCACGTGGACACAGGGTCAAAGCAATGTGTGGGACATGGTCGCGCAGAAGTGGCATGACAAACGTGGTGCAAGGAACAAGGAAACCAAGAAACAAAACAAACGGGGGCCACAGCCCCAACCCCTCCCAACCCCCCACCCTACATTTCAGGAACGGAAGCATCTGTCGCCCAAACAGTAAACAGAAAAGCAAAGAATCAAACTAAAATGCTTAGTAACGGGGAACAGCATGGAGGACCATTCGTCATAATAAGATACACATATTTGTAGCCCGCAATATTCAATGAGCTATTAAACAAAACATAGCAATTAAGGACATCTAGGCACAGCCAGAGCAAAAAGAATCTCCAGAGCCACACAGTTCAAGCCGGACCTTTTAGGAGCGTCGGGCTGCGGTAGAGATCCGTGTCTGGGAGATCCAGCAAGGGTGGGTTAGGCGAGGCAGCCCCGGAGTTTATTTAATTTTTAATATAAAATGTATGTGTATTTCTTTTTTTGTTTACATATTTTTTTTTTCATTGTGCATTATGTTTTTGCAAATTATATTTATTATGTGAAAGAGAATTTGTTCATAAGGTTGCACTGACTGGAGTGAGAATAGTAAATTTTACTCCTCCACAATAGAGTGGGAATATGAAGTTTTGCCCCTCCGCAATCCAACTGTTTCTCTACTGCTGCAATGAATGGTGTGAGAATAGTTAATTTTACCTCTCCGCTATCCTAGTGTTACATCATTAGTCCAACACTTTGTCTACTTTTGTATATTTTCTTGTGGGAATAGTATATGTATTAAATGTAAAATTGCATAATTTATTGTATAGTGTTATCATTGATATTATTACGTCTTGTGTTTATTTAAAATTATAATATTCATAAATATTAATGTTTTTAATGTGTGAAATATTTTTATTACATTATAAGACATTTATGTTGTTTACTTTTTATTTTAATTAAAATGGCTTGTTTTTTTAGTATTTAATGTTCTTGGTATATATATATACATATTTATATATATATATGTATATGCATATATTACCTACTGGCGATAGCCAGTAGGTATATATAGTTAGGATTTTTTTCCTATGGGATTTTTGAAAATTCTATGTCGAATAACTTTGGCGTTTGAGGACAGAATTGGCTGAAATTTCCAGGAAAATGGAACATTTTGTTTCTGAGCAGCCCCTGAAAAATTGGGGGGGGTTTCGTCAAGGGGGGGCCGAGAAAAAAGGGGGGTCCCAAAACGTGTTTTTCCCATGCAATTTTCCCTAGGGCGGTTGGCCTCACTTTTAGCCCGAACGGCTGAATGGATTTACACCAAATTTGGCAAAATTGTAGGGAATGGTAGCCCGATGTGCCTTTGCTATGTCTCAAGATATAGGCTCCAGTGGTTTTTACGAAAATTAACTTTGAAAAATATATATTGGGCTACATTGGGCTATATATATGTTGGAGCCCAAATGTAGCCCAATGTAGCCCAATGTAGCCCAATGTAGCCCAAAGATGGCCACCAGAGACAAAAAAAAACAAATGTAGCCCAAATATCAGCCAGATGTAGCCCAACTATAGCCCAATGACAGAATGTCCCAGAGTGTTCTAAAGAACAACTAGAGTGCTAACAGTCCTACTTATTACAAAGGTATGGCACACCTGAAGCCATCTTGATTGGAATAAAGTTGTAACTCTTAAAACATTTAATTTAAAAAGGAACAAAATGAGGGGGTTCATTTTGCCATAGAAAGTATGATTAGCGAATATATGACGAAATCCCGCATACCATCAGTCCGCAAAAAAAATCCTGCATGTACTATTAGGCCGCAAATTAAAATAACGAAAACTTTTAGAACGAATATGCCTTTAGCATACACTAAACAACTAAACTACCCTAAACCCTAAAACACTACCCCCAGCATGACCCTACACTACACAAACACTACAACACTACCCTAAACCCTAAAACACTAACCCCAGCATGACCCTACACTACGCAAACACTACAACACTACCCATAACCCTAAAACACTACCCCCAGCATGACCCTACACTACGCAAACACTACAACACTACCCAAAACCCTAAAACACTACCCCCAGCATGACCCTACACTACGCAAGCACTACAACACTACCCTACACCCTAAAACACTACCCCCAGCATGACCCTACACTACGCAAACACTACAACACTACCCTAAACCCTAAAACACTACACCCAGCATGACCCTACACTACGCAAACACTACAACACTACCCAAAACCCTAAAACACTACCCCCAGCATGACCCTACACTACGCAAGCACTACAACACTACCCTACACCCTAAAACGCTACCCCCAGCATGACCCTACACTACGCAAACACTACAACACTACCCTAAACCCTAAAACACTACACCCAGCATGACCCTACACTACGCAAACACTACAACACTACCCTAAACCCTAAAACACTACCCCCAGCATGAGCCTACACTACGCAAACACTACAACACTACCCAAAACCCTAAAACACTACCCCCAGCATGACCCTACACTACGCAAACACTACAACACTACCCTAAACACTAAAACACTACCCCCAGCATGACCCTACACTACGCAAACCCTACAACACTACCCTAAACCCTAAAACACAACCCCCAGCATGACCCTACACTACGCAAACACTACAACACTACCCTAAACCCTAAAACACTACCCCCAGCATGACCCTACACTATGCAAACACTACAACACTACCCTAAACCCTAAAACACTACCCCCAGCATGACCCTACACTGCGCAAACACTACAACACTACCCTAAACCCTAAAACACTACCCCCAGCATGACCCTACACTACACAAACACTACAACTCTACCCTAAACCCTAAAACACTACCCCAAGCATGACCCTACACTACGCAAACACTACAACACTACCCTAAACCCTAAAACACTACCCCCAGCATGACCCTACACTACGCAAACACTACAACACTACCCAAAACCCTAAAACACTACACCCCAGCATGACCCTACACTACGCAAACACTACAACACTACCCTAAACCCTAAAACACTACCCCCAGCATGACCCTACACTACGCAAACATTACAACACTACCCTAAACCCTAAAACACTACCCCCAGCATGACCCTACACTACGCAAACACTACAACACTACCCAAAACCCTAAAACACTACACCCCAGCATGACCCTACACTACGCAAACACTACAACACTACCCTAAACCCTAAAACACTACCCCCAGCATGACCCTACACTACGCAAACACTACAACACTACCCTAAACCCTAAAACACTACCCCCAGCATGACCCTACACTACGCAAACACTACAACACTACCCTAAACCCTAAAACACTACCCCCAGCATGAGCCTACACTACGCAAACACTACAACACTACCCAAAACCCTAAAACACTACACCCCAGCATGACCCTACACTACGCAAACACTACAACACTACCCTAAACCCTAAAACACTACCCCCAGCATGACCCTACACTACGCAAACACTACAACACTACCCTAAACCCTAAAACGCTACCCCCAGCATGACCCTACACTACGCAAACACTACAACACTACCCTAAACCCTAAAACACAACCCCCAGCATGACCCTACACTACGCAAACACTACAACACTACCCTAAACCCTAAAACACTACCCCCAGCATGACCCTACACTACGCAAACACTACAACACTACCCTAAACCCTAAAACACTACCCCCAGCATGACCCTACACTGCGCAAACACTACAACACTACCCTAAACCCTAAAACACTACACCCCAGCATGACCCTACACTACGCAAACACTACAACACTACCCAAAACCCTAAAACACTACCCCCAGCATGACCCTACACTACGCAAGCACTACAACACTACCCTACACCCTAAAACACTACCCCCAGCATGACCCTACACTACGCAAACACTACAACACTACCCTAAACCCTAAAACACTACACCCAGCATGACCCTACACTACGCAAACACTACAACACTACCCAAAACCCTAAAACACTACCCCCAGCATGACCCTACACTACGCAAGCACTACAACACTACCCTACACCCTAAAACACTACCCCCAGCATGACCCTACACTACGCAAACACTACAACACTACCCTAAACCCTAAAACACTACACCCAGCATGACCCTACACTACGCAAACACTACAACACTACCCTAAACCCTAAAACACTACCCCCAGCATGAGCCTACACTACGCAAACACTACAACACTACCCAAAACCCTAAAACACTACCCCCAGCATGACCCTACACTACGCAAACACTACAACACTACCCTAAACCCTAAAACACTACTCCCAGCATGACCCTACACTACGCAAACCCTACAACACTACCCTAAACCCTAAAACACAACCCCCAGCATGACCCTACACTACGCAAACACTACAACACTACCCTAAACCCTAAAACACTACCCCCAGCATGACCCTACACTATGCAAACACTACAACACTACCCTAAACCCTAAAACACTACCCCCAGCATGACCCTACACTATGCAAACACTACAACACTACCCTAAACCCTAAAACACTACACCCCAGCATGACCCTACACTACGCAAACACTACAACACTACCCTAAACCCTAAAACACTACCCCCAGCATGACCCTACACTACGCAAACACTACAACACTACCCTAAACCCTAAAACACTACACCCAGCATGACCCTACACTACGCAAACACTACAACACTACCCTAAACCCTAAAACACTACCCCCCAGCATGACCCTACACTACGCAAACACTACAACGCTACCCTAAACCCTAAAACACTACCCCCAGCATGACCCTACACTACGCAAACACTACAACACTACCCACAACCCTAAAACACTACCCCCAGCATGACCCTACACTACGCAAGCACTACAACACTACCCTACACCCTAAAACACTACCCCCAGCATGACCCTACACTACGCAAACACTACAACACTACCCTAAACCCTAAAACACTACACCCAGCATGACCCTACACTACGCAAACACTACAACACTACCCTAAACCATAAAACACTACCCCCAGCATGAGCCTACACTACGCAAACACTACAACACTACCCAAAACCCTAAAACACTACACCCCAGCATGACCCTACACTACGCAAACACTACAACACTACCCTAAACCCTAAAACACTACCCCCAGCATGACCCTACACTACGCAAACACTACAACACTACCCTAAACCCTAAAACACTACCCCCAGCATGACCCTACACTACGCAAACACTACAACACTACCCTAAACCCTAAAACACAACCCCCAGCATGACCCTACACTACGCAAACACTACAACACTACCCTAAACCCTAAAACACTACCCCCAGCATGACCCTACACTACGCAAACACTACAACACTACCCTAAACCCTAAAACACTACCCCCAGCATGACCCTACACTGCGCAAACACTACAATACTACCCTAAACCCTAAAACACTACACCCCAGCATGACCCTACACTACGCAAACACTACAACACTACCCTAAACCCTAAAACACTACCCCCAGCATGACCCTACACTACGCAAACACTACAACACTACCCTAAACCCTAAAACACTACCCCCAGCATGACCCTACACTACGCAAACACTACAACACTACCCTAAACCCTAAAACACTACCCCCCAGCATGACCCTACACTACGCAAACACTACAACACTACCCTAAACCCTAAAACATTACCCCAGCATGACCCTACACTACGCAAACACTACAACACTACCCAAAACCCTAAAACACTACCCCCAGCATGACCCTACACTACGCAAGCACTACAACACTACCCTACACCCTAAAACACTACCCCCAGCATGACCCTACACTACGCAAACACTACAACACAACCCTAAACCCTAAAACACTACCCCCAGCATGACCCTACACTAAACAACCACCACAACTCTACACTACACAACACTACACTACACAATCACTAACCCACGAAAATATTAACACAAACCCACTTACCTCTCTCGTCATCGTGGTTTTCACAACGCAAATGCATTTACCATACATGCCTTTAAAACGTAATTCTTTGTAAAGGCATGCGCGATAAATGCACATGCGTTTTGAAAAAATGCGGGATAATGGTATGCGAGGTCAATGACCTTGCGGGATAATGGTATGCGGACTGAAAGTCTGCGGGATAAAAAATGCGGGAAAATGGCTGCAAACCATGATTAGCAGCAGACTTCGCTGGTGGCCACTAGCTTTACTACAGTGATCTAATGAGCAACTAGAGTGCTAACATTCAGAATTTATGGCAAATGTGTGACACATCTGAATGCCTTCTTGATAGAACCAAAGTAAACAAGCATTGAAAATGCAATAGATCTCGCCCTCGTTTAAGTTAAAGCCATTCTGTTTGTAATGAGGTGGCTTTTTAGCTTTGCTTTTATTAGTGTTTTTAAAACTTTCATGTAAATAACATGCATATGTATGCATATATGTATATGTATGCATGCATTTATATTTATATAGATATGCAGATTATATATGTTTATATATGTATATTACCTACTGGCGATAGCCAGTGGGTATATATAGTTAGGATTTTTTCTCTATGGGATTTCTGAAAATTCTATGTCTAATAACTATGGCGTTTGTGGACGGAATTGGCTGACATTTTCAGGAAAATGGCACATTGTGTTTCTGAGCAGCCCCTGAAAATTTGGGGGGGTTTCGTCAAGTGGGGGCCGAGAAAAAAGGGGGGTCCCAAAACGCGTTTTTCCCATTCATTTTTCCATAGGGCGGTTGGACTCACTTTTAGCTCGAACGGCTGAATAGATTTACATGAAACTAGGCAAAATTGTAGATATGGTTTGCCCGACGTGCCTTTGCTATGTCTCAATATATGTGCTCCAGTGGATTTTGAGAAATTAACGTTTAAAAAAAATATATATCTGTGACAGCGCTCCGGTTAGCGCCCCGGTTCGCGTACCTGACGCGTAACGGAACTTCGCGAAGCGAAGCTGATTGGCTCTCCGGTGTCTGTCAACATTCTAAACAGTCCGGAGCGGCCGCCATCTTGTCTCTCGGTAGGATCGAGAGACAAGATGTGGTGAAAAACAAAGGGGGAAATGAAGGAAAGGGGGCAAGGTAGACCCCTCCTGACCCCCTAGGATTGATGAGGGGGATATTAAAGTGCCCCGCGGGGCAAAAAATAAAAAAAAAATTTGTTTGCGATTTTACGCCGTAGAGGCGCTTCCCGGTACGCGAACCGGGCAGCTCACCGGGCAGCTAACCGGGCAGCTAACCGGCAGCGTAGCTGTCAACATTGTAAACAGTCCGGAGCGGCCGCCATCTTGTCTCTCGGTAGGTTCGAGAGACAAGATGTGGTGAAAAAAGAAGGGGGAAATGAAGGAAAGGGGGCAAGGTAAACCCCTCCTGACCCCCTAGGATTGATGAGGGGGATATTAAAGTCCCCCGCGATTTTTCGCGGTAGAGGCGCTTCCCGGTACGCGAACCGGGCAGCTAACCGGCAGCGTAACGGGAGTCCGCCAGCTTGTGTTTTTGGAGCGTCCGGTTCGTGTACCGGGTAGCGTCCCGGTAAGCGTAACAAGGGGAAAACCAAGAGAAACAGTAAAAAAAAAATGAAGGGAATAGATTTCCAGCAAACTTGGCAAAATTGTAGGGACTGTTTGTTTGATGTGCCTTTGCAAGGCCTCAAGATATGTGCACGTGTGGATTTTGTCTAATTAAGGTTAAAAAAATATATATATATCTGTAAGCGTGCTCCGGCACGCTTACGTTACGGGTTTTGTTTGCGCTGCAGTGCCGATACGTCACGGTTATGCGACGCGTCATGAGGCGTCTCACGTGGCTACGTGATACGTCACGTAATAAAGAATATATTTTACAGCTATAGATATTAGCTTTTAAAAAACCAATGAAATTCACTGAAAAAACCATAGGTTATAGACCATATATAGTTAGGAATTTGCATTTACAAAACCTTGAAAATTCACTGAAAAAACCATAGGTTAGAGACCATATATAGTTAGCTGGACATTTTATTGACATAAAACCAATGAAATTCCATATATAGTTAGTTGCACTAACTATATATCGCGCACCCGCAATCCACTGCTGATGATGTCACATATTACATCATTCATGACATGGTCAGTGACATCACTGATGACATCACTGATGACATCTCAAATGACATCACTGATGACATCACTGATGACATCTCAAATGACATCACTGATGACATCATGACACACCAATACCAGTTACTACATACGCACTCACTGATTCCTACGTCTACACACACATTCACTCATTCACCCATACAATCACTCATACATACAGTCACTCATTATTACAACACTATCATATGCACTCATACACCTATGCAGACACTCACACACTGCCACTCATCCATGGAGTTACTCACACACCTAGTCAGTCCTGTAAAGAATCAATGACACTTCCATTTCCTCATCTATACAGTTAAACACAGAACACCATACTTCAGTGACATCACTGATGACATCTCAAATGACATCACTGATGACATCTCAAATGACATCACTGATGACATCATGACACACCAATACCAGTTACTACATACGCACTCACTGATTCCTACGTCTACACACACATTCACTCATTCACCCATACAATCACTCATACATACAGTCACTCATTATTACAACACTATCATATGCACTCATACACCTAGTCAGTCCTGTGAAGAATCAATCACACTTCGATTTCCTCATCTATACAGTTAAACACAGAACACCATACTTTTTCACACATATACTAACACATACTTACTCTCTTATACAATCACTGATACAAGTACACATTGATATGCACAGAGTCACACACCTCCCAGCCAGCCACACACACACTCAGTCTTCCATACATCCACTCATTCTTCAATATGTAAAACATATTTAAACTTTACAAAAACACACAGACACTAGATTATGTCATCAGTGATGTCATTTGAGAGGTCATCAGTGATGTCATCAGTGATGTCATTTGAGATGTCATCAGTGATGTCATCAGTGATGTCACTGACCATGTCATGAATGATGTAATATGTGACATCATCAGCAGTGGATTGCGGGTGCGCGATATATAGTTAGTGCAACTAACTATATATGGAATTTCATTGGTTTTATGTCAATAAAATGTCCAGCTAACTATATATGGTATCTAACCTATGGTTTTTTCAGTGAATATATATATATATGCATCTATTACCTACTGGCGGTCGCCAGTAGGTATATATAGTTAGGATTTTTTCTCTATGGGATTTTTGAAAATTCTATGTCTAATAACTTTGGCGTTTGTGGACGGAATTGGCTGAAATTTTCAGGAAAATGGCACATTTTGTTTCTGAGCAGCCCCTGAAAATTTTGGGGGGGTTCGTCAAGGGGGGGCCGAGAAAAAAGGGGGGTCCTAAAACGCGTTTTTCCCATGTTAATTTCCATAGGGCGGTTGGCCTCACTTTTAGCCCGAACGGCTGAATGGATTTCCACGAAACTTGGCAAAATTGTAGGGACTGGTAGCCCGATGTGCCTTTTGTAGGTCTCAATATATGTGCTACAGTGGATTTTGAGAAATTAACGTTCAAAAAAAGATATATATCTAGAGCCGCGCCTGGAGCGCTCCCCGGTACGCGTACCGGGGAGCGCTCCAGGCGCGCCACGCGACTTGCGCACGGCAAGCTGATTGGTTCTCGGGTGTCTATAAACATTCGAAACAGTCCGCAGCGGCCGCCATCTTGTGTCTCGGTAGGATTGAGACACAAGAGGTGGCAAAAATCAAATGGGGAAATGAGCAAGAGGGGGCAGGGTACACACCCCCTGACCCCCTAGGTTTCATGTGGGGGCCATAAAAGGCTCCCGCGGGTGGAAAAAAAAATTTAAAAAAAATTCGATTTTCGCGGGGGTGAACGCCCGGTACGCGCACCGGGGAGCGTACGGGGGAGCGTACCATGGAGATTAAAAATGACAGACTTTTAAAAAAATAAAGCTTCTTTTTAAAAATTGGAGGTAGTTCTGAAAAGAACTTTTTTTTTTCATTTTGTTGTTTTATATATTTTTTTTGTTTTTGTTGTTTTATATTTTTTTAGACTTTTTAAAACAATTTTATATTTTTTTTGGATTTTTTTCAAGGGAAAAACAAAAACAAGGATTCCAAAACTGCTCAACAGGAGCAAAAAAAATTGAAAATTTAGGGACTGGAAGAGCAGCGGTGTTGCTGTTTCTTTAGGGCAATCAGTTCAACACTCTGCTCCCCATAGCAGAGCAGTTCGTCACACTCTGCGCACAAAAATTTGATGCCCGCAAACACCGGCTGAATGTTAGGGATCATTCTTCCACGGGGTGGTCCCGAAGGTGTTGCTCCACCAGTGGAGGTGCTGCCGCCATCTGTGGGTACATTCCGTGCCAGCTCTCTGACACTCTCCCTGGCAAAGTTGTTAGGGTGTCTTCTTTTCACATGCCGGATCAAATTAGCATTCCCAAAACTATATTTTTTCAGAGGATTGCCTCTGGATAAACTACTCCCACATATTTTGCATGTTACTTTGGGAGCGTTGACTTTTTTCTGTCCTTCTGGGATTTCGTAAAATTTCCAGATGAAATGGGTTTTTTTCTTTTGCTGAGGAGGGTCCTCATCTAAAAATCCCTCTGAATCACTGCTGGATGACTCTCTTGCAGCCATTGCTGGAGATCAGAAAAGTAGGAGATAGAGTAGACACAACAGCTCTTGCTCTCTCCAAGTACAAAGCAATAGTGAGAGAAATGGGTGGGTTTCACACAATTTGGAAAATAAAAAGTTCTGAACCAATGAAAAGTGTTATTTTAAAGTCACATGGTTTGACGCGCTTACGCTACGCGCCCCGGGGCGCGCCCCGGGCGTGTATCGTAAGCGCATCGGGGCGCTTACGTTGCGCGATCATATGCGCTTCCGGGTGCGCTTACGCGGTGCGTCATAAGACGCATCTCGCGGCTACGCGATACGTGTCTTATGACGCAAGGCGTGGCGGCTACGCGATACGTCACGATGTTGTTTTCGTTCTCGGCTATAGCGCTTCCGGGACGCGCATTAGTACGCGCCCCGGGGCGCGCCGCAAGATTGCGCTTACCCGTGCGTTCACCTGTCCGCGCCCCGGGAGCGCACTAAAAATAATAATAAAAAAAAATAAAAAAATTATAAAATATAAAATTAGATTTAAAATGTATTATTTTTATAAAGATTTGCTATTAAAAAACCTATGAAATTCCCTGAAAAAACCATAGGTTATTGACCATATATAGTTAGGAATTAGCATTTACAAAACCTTGAAAATTCACTGAAAAAACCATAGGTTATAGACCATATATAGTTAGGAATTAGCATTTAAAAAACCTTATTTTACTCACACAAAACCATTGAAATTCCATATATAGTTAGTTGCACTAACTATATATCGCGCACCCGCAATCCACTGCTGATGATGTCACATATTACATCATTCATGACATGGTCAGTGACATCACTGATGACATCACTGATGACATCTCAAATGACATCACTGAAGACATCACTGATGACATCTCAAATAACATCACTGATGACATCATGACACAGCAATACCAGTTACTACATACGCACTCACTGATTCCTACGTCTACACACACATTCACTCATTCACCCATACAATCACTCATACATACAGTCACTCATTATTACAACACTATCATATGCACTCATACACCTATGCAGACACTCACACACTGCCACTCATCCATGGAGTTACTCACACACCTAGTCAGTCCTGTAAAGAATCAATCACACTTCCATTTCCTCATCTATACAGTTAAACACAGAACACCATACTTCAGTGACATCACTGATGACATCACTGATGACATCTCAAATGACATCACTGATGACATCTCAAATGACATCACTGATGACATCATGACACACCAATACCAGTTACTACATACGCACTCACTGATTCCTACGTCTACACACACATTCACTCATTCACCCATACAATCACTCATTCACCCATACAATCACTCATTATTACAACACTATCATATGCACTCATACACCTAGTCAGTCCTGTGAAGAATCAATCACACTTCGATTTCCTCATCTATACAGTGAAACACAGAACACCATACTTTTCACACATATACTAACACATACTTACTCTCTTATACAATCACTGATACAAGTACACATTGATATGCACAGAGTCACACACCTCCCAGCCAGCCACACACACACTCAGTCTTCCATACATCCACTCATTCTTCAATATGTAAAACATATTTAAACTTTACAAAAACACACAGACACTAGATGATGTCATCAGTGATGTCATTTGAGATGTCATCAGTGATGTCATCAGTGATGTCATTTGAGATGTCATCAGTGATGTCATCAGTGATGTCACTGACCATGTCATGAATGATGTAATATGTGACATCATCAGCAGTGGATTGCGGGTGCGCGATATATAGTTAGTGCAACTAACTATATATGGAATTTCAATGGTTTTGTGTGAGTAAAATAAGGTTTTTTAAATGCTAATTCCTAACTATATATGGTCTATAACCTATGGTTTTTTCAGTGAATATATATATATATATATAGATACATATATATATATATATATATATATATATATATATTGCAGGCTCGCTTTCCGTCAGCTTCCTTCACTCGCGACCGGGTGCTTGTGAGCGGGGTGACGGACACAACACTGGTCTCCAGACCAAAGCTCGAGTTACAAAGTACATAAGTACAAAGTACACAGCACTCACAGGAACGTACCCAACAGGTCTTTATTGGGCTTTAACACACACTTGACGCGTTTCGGCTACCGCCTTTGTCAATAGAGGCCGGCGCCACCATTTGGCAGAATTTAAATACATGTATTCATAAACATTCAGTCTGGTATGCCACCATTTGTAAATGGTAAATACAGTTCATTATTCACCGTATCCCATTACGCCCTGGATGGGCAAACACAAAATATTTGTATGCAGCATGAAAATATATACATTTCCAAAACAAACAATAATAATATACATATATTTGTTTTATCATATTGTTTTAAACATTCTGAAGTTAAATTATACATTACAATTATTAGTTTAATAATAGTTATATATATATATATATATATATATATATATATATACATATGTGTGTTTAACTTTTGAAAAATACGTGTAATTCGTATACTTGTTTAATTGTTCATTAAATCTATTTTATTTATATTAAATAATGAAAATATTAAATGTTTAATATTTAAACATATATATTTAAAAAACTATGCTTAATACAACCATATTAATGACAGCAATTTTTTTTCTCAATATTTTTTACTTACCATTATATAAGTATAGGCTGCGATATTTTTGACAACTATATTTTGTTTGGTCATGATATTTTGGTTGGGCGATATTTCGAGAGGGGATATTTTGTCAGTGAACAAGTACCATTAACTAATCCTTCCTCATTATTTAAATTTCAATGCAAAATTAGAGCCAATCAGGGGCTGCATATAAAGATTGAATAGGAGAGGCGATAAGGCAGAACCCTGGGGGACCCCACAAGTCAGATTGGATCGGGGTGCTACAAAGGTCGACAGATGGACCGCCTGAGTCCGCCGATGTAGAAATGATCGGATCCAGTCAAGGGCCCGACCCTGTACACCGGCGTTGTTGACACGGTCGATCAGCAGATCGTGATCGACCGTGTCAAAGGCCGCAGATAGATCCAATAGCATGAGTGCCTGGGAGATGTTATTATCAGCACCCTTTCTAAGCTCATCCATCACCGCCAGAATAACCGATTCGGTGGAGTGGGCTGGCCTAAAACCCGCCTGCTGAGAGTCGAGGAACTTAGAGTTCTCAATAAAAGAACTAAGACAGTTGGTGACATGAGTCTCCAGGATCTTTCCTAGGTAGGGGAGCGGGGAGATGGGGTGAAAATTGGCCAGGATCAGCGTTGGGCTTTTTCAAGATGGGGACCACAGCTGCGTGTTTAAAGGAGTCGGGAACAATACCTGTAACCAAGGATTAGTTAAGGAGTGTAAGTGGAGGGTCAGGGCAGGCAAGAAAGGCTACTTTAAGAATCTGCAGAGGGCAGCAGTCATTTGGCGAGCCTGAGCTCACTTTGTTTAGTAGAGCCACAAAATCACTTTTAGTGATAAGGGGAAAGGCAGCCAGTAGAGATGAGTTCTGAGAGGGAGGGGTCGGGGCAGAGGGGAAGGAAGGGCTGGGGATGTTATTTTTTATAGTAATAATTTTATCAATAAAATATGAATTAAGTGAGTCACACAGTGATTGAGAGGGGACAGCTTGAAGAGTCACCCTATTAGGTTGTGTGAGCTCGTTCACAATGGAGAAAATATCTTTTACCTTGGATGCAGAATTTAGAATTTTTTTAGAAAAGTATGACTTTTTTGCCTGAAGGATGGAGTTTTTATATAGTTTTAACAGCGCAACATATACGGATTTTACTTCAGGTAAATAGATACTGCGTCAGCGGCGCTCAGCTTGGCGGAGTGTCAGTTTATCCTTTTTTAGTTGGTCAGTAAATCAACGTTGGGCGTCGTGAGGACGTTTGGACTTAATCTTTTTCAGGGGGGGCCACCTTATCGCTGTCAGCCTTAAGCCAAGAATTGAGGCGAGAGTCCTGAGTGGTTATGGAGACCTGGCCACAGGGGACAGAGGCAGCCAGTATCGAGTGAAAATCTTCTAGATTAGCCCGTTTCTAGTTACGGGCTGTGATGTTGGTTGCGGGTGTCAGAGGCTCAAAAGGAATGTAAGCCAATGCGAAAGAAATAAAGAAATGGTCGGACCAGGAGCAAGGGTAGATGGAGGGGGGGTGATATGAATATTAGAAGTCCAGACTTGGTTAAGAGTATGACCTTTTATATGTGTAGGAACATGAATATGCTGGGAGAAGTTCAGACCCAGCAAAAGATCGGAAAATTCTATCGAGAGGTTACTCTCGCGGGTGTCCGAGGGCCAATAATTGAAATCACCCAGAATGACAACCCTAGCGTGATTAATAACCAGCTGAGAAATTAAGTCCCCGAGTAACTGAGGAAAAAGGGGCATAGGTTCAGGTGGATGGTAAAACAGTGCACAGAAAAGGGAGGATCTAGCAGAGGAGAGTTTCAGGATGAGGCTATCGACCCTGGGGAGAGGAACCTCTTCCGAAATCGTGAACTTAAGTCGGTGGCGAATGATAGCTGCTACACCACCACCCGCTCTGCTTTGAGGGCGGTTTGTGTGCAATATATAATAGCCCGAGGGAATGGCGGTGACAATATCAGGGCTGGACTCTTCGGACAGCCAGGTTTCTGATAAAAAGAGAATATCAATAGTATTTGTATTCAGGAACTGGAAGATCTCGAGTTGGTGCTTAACCAGAGACCTAGTATTCAGGTAGGTGATCGCAAGAGTGTCCGGATTGAAGATAAACGCTCCTAGGGCACCTGAGGGAGCGCTGTAGATTGCCTACACAGGGCACCAGGGCCAAGGGGGCCAGCACGGGGGAGAAAGATACCACAGGCCATAGCTACCTGCTCAGCTTTAGGGCTCAAAGACCCACCGATTTGAAGTTTAAACAAGTCGGTGGAGGAATAGGCGAGCAAACGGGCAGTATCACTGGCCCCGGGTCCCGGCTGGCCGCGGACGTGCGCAGACGGGCTTGCCTTAGGCGCGCCCTCTGCGCCCGCCCGCTGCGCCTGCGCTTAGTCGCCATGTTAAATAGTCTAGGAGAAAGAGGAACAACTAGCACGCTAACCTGCGTGAAGAGTGTGGCAGGCAGGAAGTAGTGTGGGGCGTGGTGCTCACAAGAAGACCCTCCGCTCGATCGGCACACAGCCACGGCGGAACGAGGTCAGGAGCAAGAGGAACAGTGAGTACGTTTTAGGCAAGTTTTAAAATCACATCAGATGAGCAGAGTGTCGTAAAATCACACAAGGAACAAAAAATAAAAATAGCACAAATGAGGCATAGCAATGTGCGCACTTCAGGCAGCCTAATCGCCGCAATCGTCACAGGGAACGCGTAAGCCAGCCCCTAAAATAGCCTTAGATTCGGCAACAACTAGCACGCTAACCTGCTTGAAGAGTGTGGCAGGCAGGAAGTAGTGTGGGGCGTGGTGCTCACAAGAAGACCCTATATTTCACGGACGGCTTCAGCTGCTCCAACTTCGGCCCTAGCTCGAGGCAGGCTGGGGCAGGGCTCAGTATAGCCCCTCAACAACCTGCCACCCAGGAGGGACGTGGCTGAATGGAAGAGACAGCGGTGGCAAGTGCAGCCCATGGGACCCTCGCTGCTGCAGCCAAGGATGCCAGTAAAACGAATGGAGAAACAGGGAAGAAATCGGCTCCGATATCCGAGGCGGCCCCCGGCTCTCAACTCGGCAAGCTGATTCTCCAATTGCTATGCTCTAGGAGGGCCAGTATCGGAGATGACCGATGTACTTATCGCAGGGGTGCTATGGTTTGATGCCCCGGCTCATCCTACTGTCGGCAAAGCAACTCCGCCTTTCAAAACTCAACGGACTACCTGGAGAGCTACCTCCTCCCCCTTGAAGATCACCGAGCAAGAGCCTTGAGTTGACAGCTTGTGTTAATCCTGTATCTGCCAGCTCCAATACCACCTTGCCTTTCAGCGCTCTTTCTGTATCACCCTTATGCTTGCAACAGGGTGTAAGCAACATGGGTGTAACAACCCTTGATGACGTAGACTTTAACCTGTTAGCTGACTCTTTGGATGGCTGTCACATCCAAGATGGAGCTAACAAGGGCGCAATCTGTGCTTGATACTCCTTAGCACACGTTTGGTATTACGATTTCAACAGTGTACATGTGTTTCCACCATACACCAATCATACAATCATGAAAAAAATGTTCAGTTCCTCTTCATTCAGGGTTGTTGTTGTTGTTATTTTATTTCTGGAGATGTCACAGCCGACACGTGTTTCGTCGTTATGGGCGCAATCTATTGCACAGGAAGCTATCTACTCTCCTCCAAACATCTTGGCTATTGCGCATTGGAGCACTCTGAGCAGTGCAGGGAACTGAAAGAATCAGTGGAGGCCTCAGAGCTCAACGCCACAAAGAGCAGCAACCCTATGGGACTTAAATCTCTAAGAAGGAAAGGAACCAAAGGAGTCAGAGGAGAAAAGGAGGGAGAGGATGAGTAGGTCCCAAACCCCCCTTTACGGTCTTGGCAGAGTGATCTGAAAACCTCGCCTTGACTGTCACAAAGCTCGGTGTTGGTGCTAGTTTCCTGAGCAAATGGGTGACTTGCAAGGGAGAGGTCAAAGCTATTGTCTATCGACTGTCTAATTCTGGCAAAACAGACATCTTGGTGCCTGCGGGGGGGGACCACCAAATCTATCTCATGCTGGCCAATACTCTGTTACTGCTCGCCCGTTCCAATTGGGTAGCAATGATGGGACCCTGGATGGGACTCCCGATCCATTCAGCCATCCGTCTCCACCTTCTATACCAACGGACCAACTCAATCCAACAAAAGGGCTACCAGTTGGTAGCTCTAGATCTACTGAGTGTGAGGAACCCTCTTTATCCAGACTCTTACAGGCATTAACTACAAATAGAGCGGAGGCTCACAAATATTATCTGCAAGCCAAAAGTGACAGTTGGGAGATTAAACAGGCACTGGCGGATGTCACTACTAATGTCGTCTCACTCTGTTCGGAAGTATCGGACCTGCAACAGCGGGTCAGGGCACTCAAAGAAGTCAACACCTCTGCTGCAAGATTCGTCAAAACTCAAGAGACTCAAATGGTGTTTCTGTAGGCAAGAGTTGAGGATCCTGAAAATCGACAACGTTGGAATAACCTGAGGGTTTTTGGTATACCTGAAGGGAGGGAAGACTCGGACCCTAGGGCCTATATAGTCAGCTTATTCCAACAGGCATACCCATATCTTGCTGACTGGGACATGGACTCGCAGGTCCAGCGGGCACATAGATTACCCACCTTTACCATACAAGGGAACCAAGCTAAGTCAACCCATCCTCATCCCATACTGGTATTTTTAGGAAATTTCCTGCTCCGCCAAGCAATCTATCTCAAAGCCCACCCTCTAACTCCTGTTAAAATGGACTCAATCGCTATCTCCGTAAGGTTGGACCTCTGTAAATCTACAATGGACAAGTGGTGGAGGCTCCACCAGTTAATTGATCGATTCAAGACAGTCTGTTTACAAGTGTTTCTGCATGAGCCAGCCCTACTGAAGATATTTAAAGATGGACGGTCTCAATTCTTCTATACAGAGATTGATGCTAAGCAAGCTCTCATTAGATGGCAGCCCAACTCCACTTAGAGAATATAAGAAAGAGGTGTAATAATACATGAGGGGGAGCACAGATTCTCTCTGGGAAACTCATTTCTGTCTCCTTTCCTGAGCTTTTTGATTTTACTTTTCGCATGGTGGGGGTGGTGATGGGGGTATGGGAGTCAGGGGTTCAAGAGGTTGCTCTCTCCAAGCTTTCAGTCAGCAACAGCAGGGAAAGGGGATGATTCCTTTCTGGAGACACTGAAGGGTGGGTTTAGTTGGGTTAGGTTGGGGGATTGACTTCACTGGAGAGCAGCTCTCCATCATTCCATTGGTGTGTTTGTGCGGGGGGGGATTGTGATGCAGGGAGGGGGTTAGATAGCCAGTCAATAGTTGGAAGTCTACACATAGACGGAACTAGGCAGGATGATAGAACAAAGGGGAAGATAGCGGAAACTAGTTTATGTAATGTCTGAAAGGAAGTACATGTCTTGGACCGTTGAGGGACTAAATCAAGCTAGAAAAAGGCAATTAATCTATGAGGAACTCCAGGCATTTGGGCCACAGATACTGGACCTAACTGAGACTCATCTGGCTAATAAAGACAGATATGTGTTGAATCCATTGGGGTTTGATGTGTTAATATGCACCTCCCAGACAGCTTCCACCAGGGGGGTTGCTATATTGAAATCTAGAAACTTAACGGTCACTGTTCTGCGCACGTTAGCCAACTCTAAACTTAGATGGACAATAGTACAGCTGCTCATATTAGGGTATAAAAGAACTATTTGTGTGGTATATGGCCCTAATTCTGATAGCCCAGACATGTTCTACTATTGAAGCTCTGAAATGCTGGGGTGGGACAGGGATCTGATAGTCATGGGGGATGTTGGACAGGCCGCATGGTCGGGCTGCCCCCCCTCCCCGCAGTAGGACCTGGACCCTGGCTCTCCCTGCATCCCCAGCCAGAGTCCCTAAACGACCACCCGAAGTACCCTGCAATCCCTCCACTACAAGACACCAGCCCCGGACCCAGCTGGCCCGGGTCACCATCCACACCACGACATCGAACCGGCCGCCATCTTGGGGCACTGCAGCACGAGGCCGCGTGGCCTCAACTCGACCCTAACCCTGGGCCCGGCCGGCCCCGACATCGGGGCACCAACCTCCCCCCAGGAGGCAGAGTGACCACTTGGCAAATCAATGGGAGAAGGAATCGTCAACGGCTCCCCTCCGCCAGGTGTCGATCACCCCCGGCCGCCCTGGGCGCTGGCTCCACCCCCCTGCTGGGTGTCTGGACTCCCTCATCCCGGACCTCCCGGCCCCCAGGCGCGAGGGTCCGGACATCAAAGGGGACCAGACCTATAACTGGGGCAGTGCCAGACCAGGAAGGCAGTTGTATCCTGGAGTCGAGAGACCCGAGAAGAACTCATCCGTGACTGGCCTGCTGGCGCTGCCGCGGCCCTCTGCCTCGTGAAACCATCGTCTTGGCCTGCTGGCGCTGCCGCGGCCCTCTGCCTCGTGAAACCATCGACTTGGCCTGCTGGCGCTGCCGCGGCCCTCTGCCTTGTGAGACTACCATCTTGGCCTGCTGGCGCTGCCGCGGCCCTCTGCCTCGTGAAACCATCGACTTGGCCTGCTGGCGCTGCCGCGGCCCTCTGCCTTGTGAGACTACCATCTTGGCCTGCTGGCGCTGCCGCGGCCCTCTGCCTCGTGAAACCATCGACTTGGCCTGCTGGCGCTGCCGCGGCCCTCTGCCTTGTGAGACTACCATCTTGGCCTGCTGGCGCTGCCGCGGCCCGATCCACAGACCCTCCAGCTCGAGGATTGTGAGCTCGCCCCTTACCACTACCTGTACCGATCCGGTACCAAGACTGTCCCGCTACCCCCTTTCCCTACAGAGACTAGAAGTGAGAGGACCCCCGGGTCCGAGACATCCTGTATCGCTGATATCCTTGCCTTAAGAACCTTATATAAAGCATTGAACTCGACTTGGTGTGGTGCCTGTTTGTGGGGAGGGAGGTAACTTGTCTGTACGATCACCGGAGGCGGTCCCCCTCGGGGATCTCTCCCTCAGTACCCGGCCGACCCTCAGGGTCCCCGTCTAACAGGGGATTTAAATTGTATTATGGATAAAAAGATCGATACTACTATAAAAAAAACGCAACCTAGAATAGCTAGGACCTGAGCATCTATATTTGAACTTCAGGTACTCACCTGTTTGATGCCGCTTGGAGGACACTGTTTCCAACGCTACTCATTCCCACAGAAACAATATTCATGCATCAACATGATCTTTATAAAGAGATCACTTCTGGAAAATACTTACATAAAGGTCTGCCCTAAAATTACATCTGACCACAATCCTGTGATGCTAACATTACAGACGCAGTCATGGGTCAGAGATGTTCACCACGCTTTGTCATTTCCCCGACATTTACTCAGCAATCCAGAGTATCGTGTGCATCTCAGATCAGTATTGGGGGAGTACTTGGGAAATAACAAGGGCTCTGCCTCTATCCCGTTAGTCTGGGGCTGCATGAATGCCTTCATTAGTGGGGCCACTCTCCAGTTTATTTTACCTTAGATTAGGCAAGTAACTCGAGAAGCTGAACAGTGCCATCTTGACTACTTAAACAAACAATATACTAACCAGAACCTGAACAGAAAATTCGAGGACGGGAATTGCCATTTAATAGCTTTTTATTTCAATATTTTAGAAAAGTAGATTTCTATTTTTTCAAACGATCAAAGAGGCTTATTCACAAGGGAAGGACAAGTGCAATTAGAATAAACTAAATATTTGTCTTCAAACATTCACTATTACACCCATATCACAGGCATTCGACAAACTTTCACACCATTCAAGAAAAGAAAAGAAATAAAGAGACACACATTATAGTCATAAAAGTTATATATACATTTGCAGTTTCTACTCTACAAAAGAACAAAAAGCCACATACTGCGTACACAGTGCTACAATAATAAACCAAACGACTTTTCTCATATGTACATTCGTTTCTAATAATTTTTACACTTTCGAAAGATTCTTCGTAATGTACAGACGGGATGGAAACATTAATTGGATGACCAAGCCGTTTTCGCAGTTGTGATGTGGCAGGAGCCTACGCGTTTCGAATCCCAATTGTTTTCTTAGGATTCTCTTCAGGGCCTCGAGTAATATCAATAGGTGGAATGCAGTTGGATGATGGAATGGGTTGGTAGATCGTAAGCATGGAAGCCGTATCTTAGTAGGCTGTTGTTTTTATTTGCAAAAATCAAATTGAAGGCCAGGACGGCGTGCCGGGCGCAGTCACGGCGCTGCTATCTAAAGTCCGGTGGGGACCACTGCTGGCGGTATAACGGAACACGCCCGCCGGCGTGTCAGTTGCGTTCGTGTCACGGCTGGTTAAATTACAAACCGGCTTTGCGCCATCTTTTGGAGTCCATAATGTAAATGGAGATATCCGGCTTGCTGGCTCAATTTTAAACTGATGGCGGTGCTGTGACGATCATTTAATATCAAGGTCGAATACGTGGCTCTGCTCGCGTTTCTTTCAGCATGTGCCTGGAGGTAGTGCTGAAAGAAACGCGAGCGGAGCCACGTATTCGAACTTGATATTAAATGATCATCACAGCACCGCCATCAGTTTAAAATTGAGCCAGCAAGCCGGATATCTCCATTTACATTATGGACTCCAAAAGATGGCGCAAAGCCGGTTTGTAATTTAACCAGCCGTGACACGAACGCAACTGACACGCCGGCGGGCGTGTTCCGTTATACCGCCAGCAGTGGTCCCCACCGGACTTTAGATAGCAGCGCCGTGACTGCGCCCGGCACGCCGTCCTGGCCTTCAATTTGATTTTTGCAAATAAAAACAACAGCCTACTAAGATACGGCTTCCATGCTTACGATCTACCAACCCATTCCATCATCCAACTGCATTCCACCTATTGATATTACTCGAGGCCCTGAAGAGAATCCTAAGAAAACAATTGGGATTCGAAACGCGTAGGCTCCTGCCACATCACAACTGCGAAAACGGCTTGGTCATCCAATTAATGTTTCCATCCCGTCTGCACATTACGAAGAATCTTTCGAAAGTGTAAAAATTATTAGAAACGAATGTACATATGAGAAAAGTCGTTTGGTTTATTATTGTAGCACTGTGTACGCAGTATGTGGCTTTTTGTTCTTTTGTAGAGTAGAAACTGCAAATGTATATATAACTTTTATGACTATAATGTGTGTCTCTTTATTTCTTTTCTTTTCTTGAATGGTGTGAAAGTTTGTCGAATGCCTGTGATATGGGTGTAATAGTGAATGTTTGAAGACAAATATTTAGTTTATTCTAATTGCACTTGTCCTTCCCTTGTGAATAAGCCTCTTTGATCGTTTGAAAAAATAGAAATCTACTTTTCTAAAATATTGAAATAAAAAGCTATTAAATGGCAATTCCCATCCTCGAATTTTCTGTTCAGGTTCTGGTTAGTATATTGTTTGTTTAAATCATCCACATCAGCACTGGCATCTCATTCTCGTTTTTTGATAATTTGGCTCAGCCTTGCTGAGTAGAGCCAACCCATAGTTGTTTTCTAATCTTGACTACTTAGATCTGGAACGACAGCATGCACATGCAAATAGAGCAAGTGACCCAGCGGAGCAGCCAATACTCTTGAGGCTTTTAGAAACAGGATCTATGCTAAACAGAAGGCTAACGGAGAAAGTAGCCGCTACCTACCACAAGTATAAGACTTTGCAGTATGAATATGGGGAGAGGGTCGTTCAGCTTTTGGCTATTCAGATCCCTGATAAGAAGGCAAGATCTAATATCAAAAGTATTAAAAGAGAGGGTCGGTCGCTTAACTCTCATCCACACGACATAGTCAAACAGTTTGGTTTATTCTATTCCAAACTGTATTGCAAGTCAGCTTCTTATAATAACCATACGCTCCAGGAATACCCGCAAGAGAACCACTTACCACTGCTTGATGTCGCTAAAGAGGTAGCCGAGATGGAAGACGCAATATAGGGGTCTATTATGATGGCGGGCGGATGCACCACCGTGGTGCTGGCAGGGGTGGAAAATGCTTTATTTCCCCATGCCAGCAGCGAACCTCACGCCTGCCATATTAGGATGGCCAAACATAGCACATTTCCCATCCGCCGCGGTGAGAAACAAACCGCCATCGAAGTGCGCCCGCTACTGCGGGTGTGGTAGCCAATGGAGACCCACTGCCGTGCGGAAGGATGTCCCGTCTGCCGTACAAATCAGGATGCCCTAAACATCCAGTCACACCGCAGCGGAGAAACCGCCCAAACAGAGACGGCGTAAGCACGACAGCGGAGCGCGAAACCAGAATCCCGGTACCCACCACCCGGTTACGACCACAATGGATCTAGCGCTACAACTCCTGGGCTGATATAGTGTTCCTGGCTACACCAGACACCCTGGTGGGGACAGGAACACATCCACAAGTGTACCCACACATGTCCTACCTGACACAAAAGCACCCCTCCGCATCAGGGACACCCATCCACCGTGATCTTGAAGTAATGTCCCGGTCACGTCACCGCTGCGGTGAAGCCACGTGAAAACATGACCACAATGTAGAAGGCCGGCCGCCGCCAGGCATGGGCAGTGCACAAAAGACCACAGGGCCACCTCTCCACCCTCCACCCTCTACCCTCCACACACCAGCTTCCCCATGAAGGGACATGCCATGTGGGCTCCTGTGCTCCCCCATGCACAATATCTAGCCAGGTGAACCTACACCCTGCACCACACACCAAACAACTAGGGAGACAGCCACGGTAGGTGTGGCTGCAGGGGAACACACAGCACAGAAGCACAGGGCCAGCCAGGACTACCCAAACACCACACAAAACCACACTCATGGCACGAAAACTGAGTCCAAGAACAAAATGAGCACACACATACATAATGAACAGTCACCCAACTGGACACACAGCCTGTCATGTCACAATGACATACACCACACTGACACACAGCCACATACACAGACCAGATGCAAGCAGCAATGGAGGACAACAAATAGGAAAGCCAAAGTGAGGTGTAAACAAATGGAAGGTCAAGGAGCCAACCACCAAACATGTGTACATCATATGCAAGACAAGGAATATATAACAACACCCTCAGCCAATCAAATCACACATGGCTGGCACAGTGAGTAGAGTCAAACCACAGCCATCTCAGTGCAACAACTCAGGGAGACAGCAAGTCAACCCATGTATAGGCACAGGGATGAAAGGAAGGGAATGAAGTCAAACACTGAACAGCCACACATCTGTATCAAACTACTTGACAGGAGTATGTCAGCAGCACAACA